>NC_059427.1:110240029-113054196 GCF_021028975.2 Sphaerodactylus townsendi | reverse complement strand
CTACCCCTGTTCTATCCCCACAGAATATATTATTTTGAAATCAGAGGCCTCAGAGGAAGCAGACTCTATGAGAGCACCAAAGAGTCAGCTGTCTCTTGGGAAGAGAACTGTGGCTAATCTTTGTGTCAGATGTCCTTCAAGGAGCAAATCACAGTGTCTCCATCAAATAATTAATGAGTATGTTACAACAGTGCAATTAACAATGTTTCTATATCAAGTGAGCAGCTGCGACCCCTCTTTGGCAGTTGCATGGGAAATATGAAAGCAAAACCAATTATGCAGAGATAATCAGAATAAGAGGCGCTGATTTAGTTCATTTCAAACAGCTGAAGAATATATTTAAGTTATTCTTACAACTACCAAGCAACTCGCCAGAATTGGTAACCTGCATGCTGCAGATATGGGACTGAGGCAAATCACAGTGTTCTAATGAGTTTATGGCTGAGGGGAGATTTAATCTTAGAACTTCACAGTTTAGATATGTTATGCCAGTTCTCATTCTGCCATTCTGGCAATCATTTCATTTTATAATTTCTTCCAACCACTTCCAACCACTTTGATAATTTCTTCCAACCACTTCCAACCACTTTGACTGTAGGTGTTCCCAGATACTATTCCATTTATGTACATAATTGCAAGTTACCATGTAGCTAAAAAAAAGATGAAGCTGTTCATAGAGGAAACTAACTATGAGAGAACTGGTGCTCAGGCACAGTGAAATCCCACCTCTTGGGAATGAAATCACAAGGCACGACAATCCACAAGTCCAGCTCTTGCCTAATAAGATCAATATTGGTGTGGATTTGCACCTTGCAGATGTTCAGCAATAAAAGGAAAGCCTGCCTTGAGACTGAAGCATGTATGAAAACAGATCTGAAGTAATGCTGATGCAAATCTTAAAATGGATTTGTATTTTTAAAATGTGCATTGCTTTGTAAAAATGACAACAATACACTTACATCCCACGAAAAATAAGCATGCCCCCTCCCCATCCCAGTCAGTACACAACCCTTTTTAACCCAACCTCATCTGGTGCTGCCCCAGTGAGGGAGACAGGGGATTTTCCCAATAATTTGTCTTCCTTCACCTTTTCAATTTTTCACCAAAGGCCTAGCTTTTTCCTTCTAACAGCGGGGTTCAGTCAAAAAGACAGAAAGGTCAGGACTTCGCATCTTGAGGGGATTTTCTAGGTCAGAGTTCCCCAACATGTACCCATGGACACCATGGCACCCACCAGTACAGTGGAACCTCGGTTTTCGCTGACTGCGGTTATTATCGGTTTTGGTTTTCGTTGATTTTTTCCGTGAACATTTTGTCTTGGTTTTTGTTGGTTGCCTCGGATTTAGTCAGATTTCGCCGCTTTTGTCGCCGTACCTTGCTGACCTCACTGCTAATTTCCTATGGAACTTTCCTGTGGAAATCATTGCCTCAGTTTTTGTCGGCTTTGAATAGTTTCTGGACGGATTACTGATGAAAACGGAGGTTCCACTGTATCTCTCCTGGAGCCCACCAAGCTTAACAGAAAGTGGGAAGGGCCACAGTAAGGCAGGACTTGTTATTAGTTACTTGAGTTCAAATGAAAGGGTTTTTCATGGATGCAACAGTAGCAGATGCCACTGGAGAATCAGAAGCACTAGTAAGCCTCCAGGTTTGTGGTTCTTGTCCACATTCCAGGTTTCTTTATTTTTATACTCCCTTCTCTCAATTCCCACCTCCCAGTCCCAGATGTCTTTTATTTCTTTTTATTTTCCTTCTGCAATTCTTTTGCAAAGTGTGGCAGCCAGTTGGGTGCAGTTCCAACTCCTGTGACAGCCATTTTGGAGTAGCACTCACCACCCTCTCTCAAAATTTCAAGAGTGTCTGCAGGCTCAAAAAGGTTGGGTCCCCCTATTTGGGGTACACAGAAAAGATGCATTTAAGGATGTTTAAAATTGTTTCAGAATTTCCACCCACCCAAGAAAGGGCTGATGAGGCCCGAACATGTTCACTGCTCTTAGTGTGGTTGAGAACAGTTAAGAGTTAGTTAAAGAACAAAAAAAACCCAGAGACATTCAAGGAAACTGCTCTGCTCAAGGTCATAAGACTCTGTTGTATTTCAGAAGGAAATTCCTCAGTCAGTCTCCACCCCCAGTTTGTGTACATAAAAAGTTAGTTCCCACCATACCCTCCCCTTCCAACGTTCCATAACATGATCAAACATGATTAAAATGCGAGATAAGGCAATTGTTACATGCAGGAGGAGGCTTAAATGGCTACAAATAAATTAAATGGGACCAAAAACTGGAGCCAATAAACAATATTATGAGGAGGACAAAATCTGCTTCCATCCACCCAACAAAACCTGGCCATAAACACACCTTTATTCCCCATTCCAGTAATGCCCCTGATCTCTTAGAGAAGACCGCAATTGTTATTCCCAACTAAAAGGAAATGTACCAGACTTTGAATCAGTCTTGTAGCAGTGACAAACCTGTCCCTGACACAATGGTACGTGAATGACACTAGTCCAAGCTCCACGGAGAAGGTTTTCTTGAAATATATGGGCCCACCCTATGGCCTTTCTCAGCCTTGCCCACCTTGACCACAGGGATTTGCTTCATAAAAGCTCTGGTCACACAAGCTATGTGGTTAAAGAATGGCAAACCAAAAGGACTTTCTCTCTTTCCAGGACATGTTCATGAGTCAAGCAGTGCTTTTCACTTCTTCACAGAACTAGATACTAATCATAACTGTCAATTAATTAATCTAAAACAAAGACCTGATACTGCACTCCAAGTAAATTACATGTTCACGCAGTCAGATCTATCCCACACTACAACACAATCTCAGTTGTGTGACACTCCATCAGAAAATTGTTTCACATTCAGCAACCTTTCCTCTGGTGCCAGTTGCAATTGTCATACAAATGGACTAATTTATTCCTCCCTCCCCCTCCATAATGCTGTTTTGTCATTAAAAACCAGAGTTTGATTAGCCAGTACATTCTGGATTTCATTATGTTTTGTGTCCAGCTCCCTTGTCCTCTTGACAGAGACTGTAATGAGACTTGATGAAGGGACAAATATGAATCCATTATCCTGGCACCATTCAGATCATAATCCATAGTTCTCTTAGACAGATGTCAGAAAGAGAGATATGACCTTCCACCCTAATATTACATATATTTACAACACAGATAGGGAACAACCAGCAACTCTACCTTTCTGCCTACCACAATCCCCACCCCCCACGGCTTCCGCAGGAGGGGTCTGCTGACAGTTTAAGAAATTAATCAGATTCACAACAACCAACTTTACTTTTTGCAGTAACCTATGCTGCAATGGAAGACATTTATATGGAGCATAGAATATCACATAAAAGATAACTAGGGGAAACACCTCCTCACTCTTATTTCTCTATGTATCGTATTTCTATTCAGGATGTCTGCATCTTTACACAAATGACACATGTCAAGAACCTTAATGCATTGGTCTAAAAATAGCCATGGTTATTTTCTATCTATTTACCTGCACAGGCAGCAGTGGTGCCTCTACCCTCTGCCCCCCCAGCTGAAAGAAAAGAACTAGGTCTCTGGAGATCTGTCAAGTCCTAAGGGAGCACTTAGCCTCCTATTTTACTCTGTCTTGTCCACTATCTGGAGGCTGAATTCAGGTCACTGGAAATTACTGGCCAGTGGATACTTACCCCGGGAAAATAGATTTCTGATCAGTTCCCAGTTCCCTCCCACCACACTAGAAGTTCCCCTGACCATTTCTCCTATGTGACACCATCTTGGAGGTAATATAGAGTAATGGAAACACTGGGATTTTGGGAGAAGAACTTTTCCTTGAAACAGATGTTTGTCTGCCTGTTCTCCCTATTTAGACAGATAAATTGTGAGTTCTTTTTTTCCTTCCAAAGCTGTAGCAATAATATATTATAGTACCAGGCCTCAGCTAGAGAGCCATGTGTACACTTTCATCAAATGTACTTTAGGCACAAGTTAAACATCAGGACATAAAAACCACATTCCAGATTTAGAAATTTAAATAAGTGTATTATGATCAATGAATACAGTACAAAAATCTCACGCACATGTTCAACGAGACCATTGTGACTGAAGGCTATCAGGCAATTCCTGAATGTTGCATTTTATTTCTATTTATTGTGTTCCACTTTTTAAGGGCCTGGGAGAGGAATCCACAGCTGAGATTTTATCCTTAAGGTGGAATGAAAAATATAAAACAACTCACCTCTCTGCCAGAAACTACTGCTAATGGGGAGAACAGGGGGCCTAAAATTCTTAATGCTCCCTGACTGTAGAGTGGTTAAGAGTGGTGGACACTAATATGGACTCTAATCTGGAGGATCTTGTTCTGAAAATCCTAGTTACCATAAGTGATTTAACAGCACTTTCCACTACCAAAGTTCTGAATACCCCCCAGAATTTGTAAATTATGCTCCGGAGAGATGTATGGCCCCTGTTAAGAATCACCAAGTTACTCACTTACTAACAAGGTAGGCTGTGCTTATGACCTGGGCAGATATTTTATTTAGGGCAGTATGTTATGTGCTTTAAAAAGAAAATGAGAACTCCAAAACAGGTGGAATCCTGTGCCAAGATAAGAGGAATTCCAGTCTTGGGATGCTTTTGCATAATATTCTGCTTCTGTGAATTATGGGGAGAGGCAAGCAGCCATACAGAGTAGCATATGCTGGGTCCTTTGCCTTTTCTCTGCTCAGCCCACCCTGCTCCTGGTCATTTTTAAATGTTCTATACTTTTCCATTCCTGTTGCAAAACTGTGTAATACTCTTAGCCATACTGTTAGCTAATCTACTTTTAATAAGTGTCCTTAGGGATCTCTCATTTCCCCTCGAAATCATGACGCCAGAGCAGGCCACGTAATCTTCCCTGCCCTCCATTTCCCCTGGACCTGGGCTTCCGCCTCAGTTGCAAAGTGACAGGGCAGCAGTCATCCACAGACTTCTCTACCTCCGAATGGCCAGCTGGTGCTGTTAGTGTGGCTTCTATTAATATCCCCGGGCAGCCATGAAAACAGCAGAGGGCCACAGAGTTAATTAAATACCTGCATGTTTTAATTAAACCTAATTTAACAAAAACAGATCTTCAGAAGCACAAGCCCAGAACAAGCTGTGTTAAGTTACAAGGGGCCTTTTTAACTTCTTAAATGGACAGCTTCTCTTTTTGTAAAAACGCAACAAATGGGAAAAAAGAATTACATCTGCTGATGTGCCACACGTATTTAGGGCTGTACTCCTAGTGGTGAGAACAGGAAGATGAGCGTGCAAATTCAATCCACCCTCTTCCCAGCCTTGTTCCAAACATCCTTGCCTCTTCCAGCCACTATTTATTTTATGCAAACAACCCACGATCAGCAGGAGGAGACAAATAACACGCACATCCTGATCCCTGCTTTGCTCCTGGAAAAGAAGTGGGTAGGCAGTAGACAGGAGTGCCTTTTATCACTTTAAGGCCTTGGACCCTCATACCTTCAGGACCACCTCTCCTGCAGTGGTTTGCCATGACAAATTAGCTGATCCCAGCAAAGCCTTTTGAAGGTACTGCCCTGCAAATGTCTAAGATCTATAGCTGCCTGTATGCACACATTCTCAGTTGTGGTTCCCTCCTTGTGGAATGACTTGCTTCAGGAAGTCAGAAAAGCTGCCGTGAGTCTGTCATTCTGCAAACTGTGTGAAACAGAATTTGTTCAGGAGGGCATAAAGGGAACAGGTCTGGAGTATAATGGAATGTTTCAGGAGATTGCTTTTACAGAGACAATAGGGGGCTGTCTGGGAGCTTGTAGGCCTGATAAAAGGTGCTGATGGCTGCCTTTAAAAATTTTCATGGTTAATGATAAACAAACTTTACAAGCAGCCTCCCTCATGTGAACATCACATGGGTTGCAACCCTCCAGTTAGGCTGTGTTCTGTTACCCTTCTGATATGGGGTGCTATGTTGACCTGCTGTACCCTTTTCAGCATAAAGAATTCAGGAGATGTGTCAATTAATTGACTACATCTCCCTAGATCTTCTTTCTGTTGGAATGCTTTGTTGGGTCCTGGTGCCTGCCTCCCTCATACCCCCATATCCCCTCAATTCTCTGGCAGCATTTTAAAATGTTATTTCGGCACCATTTCCATTGAAACCATTATTATCGTCACTGGGACACAAGGCACTTTGATAAAATAGCGTTTATATTGCTCTAGAGGCCTATTAGTGAGACTTGCCTTTTTGTAAAGTTGTGCCCGCCATTTTCTTTCCTGTTTGTGGAAAAGGCAAGTCTCGCTAATGGGCATCCAGAGCAATATAAATGCTATTTTATCAAAGTGCTTTGTTTCCCAGTGAAGATAATAATGGTTTCAATGGAAGCGGTGCTGAAATAATGTTTTGAAATGCTGCCAGAGAATCCACAGTTCTTCACAATGCTTCGGCTTTCACCAGAACTCACATGACCACACTGAGTTCTTTTTGTTGAATAGAATATAGGAGCAGGGCCTTTGCTGCAATTACCCCCAGGGCATATACCACCCTTTGGCAAACAGGATTGGCTATTCTCTCGTGGATTTTCAGAAGGACTGACAAACGTATTCATTTCAGGGAGAATTCAATTTGACGGAAATCCTGCCTTGATTTAATGCCTATCTTGGCAGCTCGATAACTAGTTAAATAAAAATACGATGCCCCACAAAACCAGTAGGCCCAGTTTTTCCTAACCCCACTTAAGGAAACAGCCTGAGCTACACAGCAAAGAACTGAAAACACCCCTTCAGTGGAAGAAGGAAAGCTCCACAAGCTGCCCAAGAATTTCTATTACCCCATGTTGCGTTGAGAGGGTGGAAGCATCTGCCCACCTCTCCTGCAAAAAATGTGTGTGAGAGTGAATTTACTGCTTTCAAAAGGGCCAGCTTCTGAGTCCAATATTTGCTGCCTTTGAGTCTTAATGTTGATCACACTTCAGAGTGACAGAAGGGAGACTGAAGTCAGCAGGGAGCCTTCCTGTTTTAGCACTCGCAGCCTGACCAAAATATGGTGGCTGAATAGCCCATTTCAGAGCCCATGTAATGCAGACAATTCATTAAGGCTTCATGAACTGCAAATCTCCCCTCATTGCCCGGCCCACACTGGGGAAAATGCCTCAGATTTTGATGCCTTCTGCAAGGAACGCGATCTAACTAGGTAGCTCCATCTTAATATTTCATGTCAAGCAGCCAGGGGATGGCTCCCTGGCGGATGAATTGGGCTGCTGGTTCACCATTCCTTGTGACTCTTTTACAAGATGAGCTCTTCTTTCCTTCAAAGCAGGAGGGGGGAACCATGCGCAGCATGTAGCAGAAAGACCCAGTTGCTCCTAGGTGAGCTGGTCCTTCCCAATAAAAGCTGCATCTCAACTTGGCCTATGCCCAGCAAGCTTAATCAGCTATTTAACTGATCAGGAAAGATCAATCATATGTCCCTTCCCCGTGATCCAGAGGGATGGTGATATGGGATGGGGAGCGGATCTAGTAACTGTTTTCAGGCAGCCTTTCTCAGAGTCATGGATCCTGTAGGCTAGGTTTTCAGATCACCAAATAGCTGCCTTAAGATTGCTTTATATCTGGCTGCTTGGAGAGCTACTCCACACAGGAAGCTGGTCGTGTATAAATTGCTCAGCATGCCAAAAATTCAGTCCTCCTTTGGACACTGCAAACAAGGCGGGCTTGAAGAGGCATGTTTTGTTGCTATGCGCACCGGGCTCAACAGCCCAAGAGGAGATCTCTGTGTGGCTGGATTTAGCAGGACAGCCATGTGGCCATTTTGTCCTCTGAGCTTATCCAAAAACAGCATTACAAAGGAAAGGAAAAAATGGCAGGCAAGTAGGCAGTCAAGTCCTGGTCTGAGTCAGCCAGACAGATTGACAGAACCAAGGCAGCATAAACTGTACATGTACCAGCAATATGCTTCTGCAGAGATAAAGAAGCTTGGATAAGTCTGCGTACACTGATTAGTTGCCTGGAGACAGAAAAAAGGGACATTATCATCCTGCAAACAGTTCATTATTATCGGCCACCAAATTACAGACTCAGCAGATCAGTGGAAAATGCTCATCTGAGATATCAATATAATTCTTCCTGATGTACCAAAAGATATTGATGAAGAAGGGGCAAGAGGCACATGACCAGCTGCACAGCTTTACTTAAGAGCAGGCATCTGCCAATCACTGAGGTTAACAGGAGTTAGTGGGAGAAGCCCTGGCTGGGATCACATGGAAACTCAAACTGCAGGGACTAACAGGGGCAGAGAAGTCGGAGCTCACGGCCATCATTCCCAGCTGGAGCTGCCCACCCCCCTTCTCTTGGAAGGACAACATCCAAGTCATACACACCTCTCGTTGATGGAATGAAGAAGAAAAAAGATAATTAAAAGAGATGCCTAAAACCCATTGTTGATAATCCGAGAAAGAATCAGAAGAGCTCCCTTAAAGGTATGAAAGACGGGGGAAACGTGAAAGGTTTTTTTAAAATAAACAAATGTAAAAGAGACTAACCTAAGTCATGTGAAGGGGATGCACCCTGTTCGTTTTTTCTCCTGAGGACAGGGTAGATTTCACTTGACAGCACTGTAATGTGGTCAGGCTCTTTGAGGAAAAGGTTCATTGCCTGGAGGAAAGGATTACTACTCTCCCTGAGATCAAGGAAAGGGAGGATTTCATTAACAGAAATGTTGATGCCCTGCACAGGAAAAGGGAGACCAGTCAAAGGGACAGCAGCATGGCTGACTGCCCTAACAAGACCTCTCAGAGTGCTGCAACTTTTGAGATGGCACTCAATGCCATTAGGACTCAGGAATCAATTCCAGGCCCTTGTGGTGGCTGCAGAGATGGAAACACTATCAGTGGAAGAATCACAAACATTAGGGAGACAAAGGCAAATACAAAGAAATGGCATTGGAAGGAAAAGGAAAGTGCTGGTCATAGGAGGCTCCCCTGTGGAGGAGTGGGGAACATCATGTGACCAAGCCTGGCCCCACCCCCTACCCTGGCCCGAGAGCTGTGTTATTTGCCAGATGTGAAAAATAAAGATATTGTTGACTGGATCCCAAAACTAATCAGACTTTCAGATCATTACCCATTTGTGATGGTCCATGTGAGAACTAACAACATGGCCATGAACACTACTGAAAGCATTAAGGCTATGAAGCTCTTGGGAGGAAGCTAAAGAGAATTGGGGCACTGGTGGTGTTCGAGCCTTCCTTTCAGAAGAAGGTGAATGTGATGGAAAGAGAAGATAATGGAGGTGAACCTGTGGCTGTGTTGGTGGAGCCAACAGAAGCGATTTGGATTCTAAGATCATGGGCTAGGTTTCCTGGATGATGATCAACTAGCATGTGATAGACTTCAACTATGTGTTTGGCAGTAACCTGGGAAGATTCATCAGCAGGACTTCAAAATGACATTTAAAGGAGAGGGAGATAACCAACACAGGGATTTCAATGAAGGAGAGCAACACCAGAGGCAAACCTGAGAGGGCTGGGTCTAATGGAGATGAAAGTGCGGGGCTTCAGGCATCTATGTACCAGTGCCCAAAGCTTGGGTGATAATAAGGAAGAGCCTGAACTTCTAATGCAGATATCGGACATAGTAGGCATTACCACGATTTGGTGGGATGATTCCCATTACTGGAATGTAGTATTGGATGGCTATGAGTTGTTCAAGAAAAACTAAAAGCGTTGAAGAGGAGGCAGAGTGGCACTATATGAGAAGAGACAGTTTGTCAGGAAATACTGGTGGAAAAGGGAAGTATCTGGGAATGAAGGACAAAACAGTGTTGTGGTTGGAGTCTGATATAAACCTCCAGACCAGGATGAAGAGGTGGATGCTGCCCTCCTTGAACAGCTTGACACAGTATACAAACAATATGATCTGGTAGTTATGGGTGACTTCAACTTCCCTGATGTGTTGTGGGAGATGAACTCTGCAAAGTATCCACAGTCATGCAACTTCCTGACCTGCTTGGCCAAAAACATGCTTCATCAAATGGTGGAGAAAGTGACAAGGGGCTCAGCCATAATCGATTTAATGTTGACCAATGGACAAGAAATAGGGAAGGTGGTGGCTTCAGAGCTGAAGCTAGTAATAAGGTAGTTCCTTTCCCAAAGCATGTATATTGGTGCCTCTGATGATGACACCAAATAAATGTGCCATGGAAGCTAAAATGAAAACAAGTGTAGCATAAGCCTCACACAACTTCCAGACAGAGTGCACAACCCCACAGACTGTAAAGGAGCTACATCAGTCTAATACTGGTTTATATAACAGGGAATGTGCGTATCCTGCTAAGGACTGAAATGTAAGAAAATGCTCTTCCAAAGACTCCTCCAGCAAACAAATGAGAGGCACATCAGACAGGGGGAGGGGGGGTGTCCTAACAAGCAACATGAAAAGAGACACAATGCACTCCTGCAGGGATTTGTGCAACATACAGACTCTCTCTTTATATATAGCCCACTCTCCAAATGACTGGCAAGGAATTACATCTATCCGTTCATTTTTTTTCCTCATCCAATGCCAAATGCTCAGTTTAAACAAAGAAAAAGGAGAAAAAATAGTTTGTGTACTCCCTCTGAGAATGGCTTTCCAATCTGTAATTCTTGTGCCTCCAGATTTTATTTCTAAAAATTCATTTTGGAGGAGAAGAGGGGATTAATGGATCAGAAGCAGGATTCTCTCTCACACCGAGACTACAGTTTGATGTTGATCATGCACAGGGAAAAGCCCCACCAAACATCTACAAGGGACTATCCTGGAATACAGATGTGATGATCAATCTTCATTTTGCTCTGCAATTTAATTTTAGGTCCCTTAAGGCATCTGATTATGATTTAATAAGTTGTAATTTAATTAAAATGCTAACCATTTAGAACAAATCTGAAAGGCAAGTAACATCCACACACAAAAAATAATGTAACCTTTAAAATTAATCATTTGTCCCTTTGGGGTATTTAGTTTGCAGAAGTGGATCAAAAGTTTGAGATTTAGTGACAGTCCAGGGTTGATGAAGATGAACACGGCCTTCCACGTCATGCCTTGATTTCTGAATCAGGGAAAGGGGTGTGTGTTTTCCAAAATAGACTCAGGGGAAGAAAAGTTTGCCATTTGTGGCTCATCTACTGCCCACAGGCTCTCCAGAATACTTACTGCCACTCGGTGCTTTATTCCTCTGCAGATCCTACTGTGAACATAGCATCTCACACTGTCCTCTATGCAAGATGTTTTCCACCCTGCCAATACAGAGTCAGAAAGACAGGTTGATACACTGAAGCCCGCCAGATACATACCTGAACTTGGGCCTCTCTTCTCATCAGATAGCGCATTTTGCCCAGAATGCTCTGCTGGAGCTGCTCCCATGACATGGCTCTGTCTTCCCGCATAAGCAGCGGAGGGCCAAATCTGAAAAAAAAAAAACATTGAAAGATGATGAGGCTATGCTTACCGCTGCAAGGGGTATCATGCAAGAATGTCTCCCTCCAGGACTCTCTTTGTCTCACTTTGGTGGATGCTTATTATTCTCTACATGGACACTCTGTGCCTTGGAGCACTCTACTGTACAAAGAGGTGTTAATAAACTGTTATGGTAATCTCATTATTTATTTAGAATATTCCCCACTCACCTTTCCCCAGTCACAGACTCAAGGCTATACATTGAAGTCCAGAAATCTGGTGCACACACAGTACTATTAGGTAAATAGTTCATGACATCTAGTTGGAAAAGTATGAAAGGGGTTTGAAACGGGTGTCCTTGGTAAGTCCCTGGTGGAAATGGCTGCGGCAAAACAGTGAGCAGCATCTGATCACAGCACCCAGGGTCATTCCAAGTTCAATCCCAGCAAACACCTAGTGACGGGAAAGACCATCATCAAATGAGAACCTCAAGAAATACTGCCAGCCAGCCAGCCAGCCAGCCAGCCAGCCAGCCAGCCAGCCAGCCAGCCAGCCAGCCAGCCAGCCAGCCAGCCAGCCAGCCAGCCAGCCAGCCAGCCAGCCAGCCAGCCAGCCAGCCAGCCAGCCAGCCAGCCAGCCAGCTAGCCAGCTAGCCAGCTAGCCAGCCACCCAGATAGCTAGCCAGCTAGCCAGCTAGCCAGCCAGCCAGCCAGCCAGCCAGCCAGCCAGCCAGCTAGCCAGCTGTACCAGCTACATTGAAGCCAGCCAGCCAGCCAGCCAGCCAGCCAGCCAGCCAGCCAGCCAGCCAGCCAGCCAGCCAGCCAGCCAGCCAGCCAGCCAGCCAGCTAGCCAGCTAGCCAGCCAGCCAGCCAGCTTTCAGCTAGCCAGCTAGGGGCCAGCCAGCCAGCCAGCCAGCCAGCCAGCCAGCCAGCCAGCCAGCCAGCCAGCCAGCCAGCCAGCCAGCCAGCCAGCCAGCCAGCCAGCCAGCCAGCCAGCCAGCCAGCCAGCCAGCCAGCCAGCCAGCCGGGGCCAGCCAGCTAGCTAGCCAGCTAGCTAGCTAGATAGCTAGCTAGCTAGCCAGCTAGCCAGCCAGCTTCAGCCAGCCAGCTAGCTACACAGGCCAGCCAGCCAGCCAGCCAGCCAGCCAGCCAGCCAGCCAGCCAGCCAGCCAGCCAGCCAGCCAGCCAGCCAGCCAGCCAGCCAGCCAGCCAGCCAGCCAGCCAGCCAGCCAGCGAGATACTGGAGAGAAACTGACCTTGATAGACCCGTGCTATAACGCAGTTGAGGATATTTATGTAGAAGTAGGGGACAAGATGTGTAATTCTCTAATGGTTAAGGAACTTTCAGGCAACTAAAAAAACCTAGACCTTTCCGCTGACATGGTCCAACAAGGCAGAAGTTATTTTTAGAAAATGGAACATTTTTCAACCAGCAGTCCAAGTTAAGTTTATTCATAAGAGAGGTCAACATTCCAGCACAAGACCTGCCAGGCCACACAGGAGAGGCAAGGTGAGAGGGGGAGAGAGATAAAGAACATTTGCCTTAGCAAAAAAAATCTATGTTCCAACAACTGCCAATGAGGTGCATTATTTAGAAAGAGTGATGTCATGACAGATTAGGATATCTGGGTTGGGATGATAGTGGCCCAAGCTACTATGGCTGTATCCACATACTGAGCATACTCCATCATCATGAATGCAGAGGCGTTTTCACTGGCAATGGGGCATTCACACTGGATTTTTGTGTGCACTTTCTTCCATCAGCCACCATTTTCACTGCATCCCCCACCCCCACTGCACCACTAGAGGGATTGTCCTTTCTTTTTTTTTAGTCAGCTGTTATTGCTACTGCATTCTAGTAATCTATTGACACCATCTGCTAGTTCCTTTGAACTTTATCTTTCATTTTGGAAGTAAGTCCTTTTTCACTGTGGAGACATAAGAAGAAAAGTAACTAAAATATGAGGGTCTTATTTTTTAAAAAGCTGAGACTTGAGACTCATTAGTAGATTGTGGATCTCCATAATGCCATAACAATTTAGTAGTTTCTGACTTTTTTAAAAAAGCTCCAAAAGAAGGGGAGGGGGTGTTTACAGGGAGAAATGGCAATAATGGAAAGGGAGGCTGAGGTAAGGAAAATGGTGCTGATGGACTGTAAAAATACATCCCATCTCATCCAGCCAGAATGCACAGATCTTTTACTGTGATCTTTTCAATATCAAGATTTGGGAAAGACTGGAGCAAAGCAAGGGAAACCCAGAAAATGAATGATTAGGGGACCATGCCATGTGGATGTTTACAAAAGCCCTCCTTTGGTTTACATGCAGAACAACAGTTTCATTATACATAAGTAACTGATTTCCCTGTTCAGACAGCTGTTTGTAGGCTATGAATAACTGGCAAACCCAAGACCTGGTGCTGTTTCCTAGTTTCCAGAGAAATGGTGAAGGCATGCTGCAGTTAAGTCACAGGTAACCCAAATGGGGACAATGGAATGAGTGTTAGTGTATTTTCATGGCATGAGGTTTTGTGGCAGCTCCTGGCATTGCCACACCACTTTTCCTATAATGCAGAGGAAGAATGTCAAGAAGGTCACATGCAAGACCAGCAGGAGGCAGGGCAGTCAAAGGAGTGAGAAAAGGAGAGTCTCAGTAAGTGCTCTCATGCAATGTACTGGATGTTTTGTTTATATATATGTATATATGTATATGCGTGTATGTATATGTGTATGTGTAAATATATATATACACACACATATATACATACACACATATACACACATATGTGTGTGTGTATATGTGTATTATTGTGTCAATAATCTTAGCACATACACACACATAATGTATGTATTGAAATTATATATAACTTCATACAGAGAGGGGAATTTAAGCAAAGACACTTAAAAAAAAGATTTAGGGAAAAAAGAATCCATAAAAAGATTTCTAAAAAAGAATCCAAAATAAAAAGACCCAACAACAACAACTACTACAACTACTACTACTTTGTACTTTATATCCCAGTTTTAATGGGACCAGAGGTAGAAATACAAGCAGTATGAAATGGCTGGCCATATGATAGACAGCTGAGCTGAGAAATGGATGCCTGCTCGCTTCAGCTTTCCCTGACCTCCTCACCTATCCCTAGGAACGAGGGATGGACAGAGTTCCAGGGATACTCTGCTTCGTCCCTAGGTAGTTGATCAAATGTGCACCAGGTCCATAGAACAATAAGCACCACAGTTCTCCGGGATTTTCTAGGGAGGAGATCTGCAAGTGGACCTGGCTTGTGTCACCGAAACCTGGAGTCCGTGGAAGGTGAGACTCGTTACTCAGAACGCAGGATCAACACCACCAGGTTCTCTCATGCCTCTGCTCCGCGAAGTCTCAGACCCAACCCAGAGGCCGAAGTGGCGTGGCAATGTTCATCCGGCAATTCCCATCCCCTTCAGGGTACAGTCCCCATCCCGGAGATCCCACTGGCATGTGGAGTGTGTCGGGCCAAATAGAGTGGTTGGCCAATGGAGAGGTTAGCTGTCATCCTTCTAGTGTACCGGGTCGCCGAAGCCCACCGAGGGACGGCCTTCTGCGGTTGTTGGAGGTGTAGGTAGGCCGACTAGGCATTCACGGTTTCCCAGACCGCTATTGTCTTACGGTACAGATCCTCAAGCGGTCCTATGTGTTCTATAATCGCCCTTGTATGCCAGCGGCTCACCGGACCACCTGGTGTCATCAGCATGGCGACACTGGGCCCTCCTCCTTAATAGAATTCTGGCCCCACGCAGATGAGGCCGGGTCACATCACTTGGACGGCATTAGTCTCTTTGCGTCAGGGTTAACCTGGTCCCGTATCTCCTCTTACAGGACCCAGGAGTGCCATGGTCCGACCACTATGCTCCTGAAGCTGCGGCTGGACATGCCACGCTTTCCTGTCTAGAGGCGTATCGGCCGATTTTTTGCTCAGCCCTTGGAGACTTCTATGGATCCAATTGCGTTTCCTACTCAGAATGTTCTTAAGTGGACCCTGAACCACCGCTGCACACCTCGATGTGAGCAGGTGGAGGATTGGAACTTCCCGGCCTCTCTGAGTGCCACTCGAGACTGGCTTTGCTCCCCGGAGGCCCTTCTGCACCCCAGCTCAAGGCAGGCTCCGTGGTATACGGAGGAGCTCCACTTCTTCCACATGAAACTTGGGTGCCTCAGACGTCTAGGAGCGAAGTGTGGGAGGAAATCTCGTGGTGAAGCTATAGGCAAACATCTGCTATAGGTAGGACGATTTATGAAAGCCCTATGATGATGCAGTGAAGGGAGGCTAAGAGGAGCCTTCTTCTCCTCCTCTCCCTGGCATCTGCTAGGCTCTCGCCTCGGCACAATTATTCCAGGATAGATTCGATCTTTGACCTCTTTATCAGAGGGTTCCTATAAATCCTCATGGATTGGATTTGTTAGCCTGTGAGTAGCTTTTATGAGCTTTTTCGCCTTCAAGAGATAAAGTCGAAATCGCTCGGCCATGGAACCATTCCTCACACCTGTAAAACTACAATTGAGCCAGACTGGGAGGCTCCCTTAAGCCGCCTTCTTGTGGGCCCTGAAGTTTGGGCCTTAGTTTTCCCTGCCTTCTCTGAAGCCGCTAGTTGACGGGAGCCCTGGCTGCTGTTAGACCTACTACCTGTCCTCTGGATCCGTGTACCCTTCCATTGGCTGATTAAATGCGTGCCGGGAGGAGCCCTGATCTCCATCTGTTGAAGATCACTCAATGACTCCCCTTAGACAAGGAGTCTTTCCAGATGGGTTAGAAGGGAGGCGGTGGTCCGCTCAGCTCTTGAAAAGACCATCCTTAGATCCTGGAGAATCTGGCGAATTACCACCCCGTCTCAGATCTTTTCCGTTTCTGGGGAAGGTAATTGAGAGAGTGGTGAATTGGAGCAGCTTCAGGGGCTTTCTGGATGATTTACATCGGCCTTCGCATCCCTTCCAGTCCGGGTTTTCCGTGCACTGGGCATGGCAGGGGATGAGGAGGCCACGGTTCTCCTCATACTGTCAAGCAGAATCACAGCTCCATATGCAGCTAGAGCCGAGGCGGATCGGCACCAGTTGGTGTTGTTGGCCAGATCTCACCGCGAAAGCGTTGTGCCATAAGTGGTCGATCACGACCTTTTGACCCGCACCGCCTGGCCGCCTGCTGGGGTTCTGGGCACTTCATCCTTCCAGTGGGATTGCCTCGTTCCTCCATGAAGCGTAGTCAGCAAGTGTGGTGTGGGGACAAAGCTTCCCGGAGGTGCACCGGCTTCATTGCTTGGTGTGCCTCAGGGGCAATTGCTGTCCCCACTGTTATTGCTAACATCCTATAATACGACCACTTGCTCCAGCTGGTATCGGAGCTTTGGGCTGATCTGGCCATCAGTACAGCTGGATGACACTCAACTCCCATTCTGTTGATGGAGGGGAGCTGCCAGCTGCCCCTGCGAGCTCTACAGCAATGTTTGGAGGCGGTGCAGCTGGTGGAACCTGGTTACAACAGAGCAGGTTACAAAACTAATCCATCGAAGACGGAGATCCCTTTGGCTTCTTAGTGAAAGGATTGGGATTTCCAGCCTTACCGTGTAGGAGGGGCCATATTGGCACCGACCCCCCTCCGCTCGCAGCCTGGGGTCCACCTTGGATTCGTCTCCTTATGCACCAATGGAGACCCAGGTGGCCCATATAACCTGGCCGAACGCTTTTCCATCTCCGACTTGAGGCCCGGCCGGGCTGGCCCCCTTTCCTCATCCAACACTGACCTAGCCACTCGTGATCCATGCAACGTCACCTCCAGACTGGACTATTGTAACTTCGCTCTACGCTGAAGCCTTCCCTTGCCCATCTCTTGATCCGGAAACTGAAATTGGTCCAGCATGCGGCGGCCCAGTTGTACTCACAGGGGGAGTGCCTTTTCAGTGAACAATTTCATCTCCCAAAAGCTGTGTTCTGCGCCGCCTGCATTGGTTCCGTTACCTATCGAATCTCCGAGATCGTATGTTCAAGAGTGTAAGGTGTATGAGCTCCTATAAGACCTCCACCATACGGCCCAGGGACCCTCTGATACCATCGGGACCGGTGATTACCCCATATGTCTCCTGCCTCGTCCTCTGCGATCAGCAGAGGCCAGATCTACTGGAGATCCCCTTTCCTGCCCCTTGATGACCAGCTGGGCTGGTTCCTCCTGACACGGGCCAGGGCCTTCACAGCCTCTGGCGCAGCCTGGTGGAACACATTACCAATTAGCTATTCCGGGCTCCTCTGGGACCTTGGAGAGTTCCGGGGTGAGGGCCCCTGTAAACCGATTATCTCCACCGGGCCTTTGGAGAGTCCAGCCATCCCGATAATGCCCCGCCTCCACCTGCTGGTAGGGTCCCTAACATCATTGGGACCCCTCCCTCATTTTTTTTGGAAGAGAATGTGGTATATATGGAGTCCTCAAGATTTTGCACCTATTGTGAGAATGTACCTGTTTTAAGATTTTTATGTTTTTTGTATGACTTTATGTTGTTCACCGCCCTGAGCCCTCCGGGGATAGAGCTGTCATAGCAAGTTTAATAAATAATAATAATAATAATAATAATAATAATAATAATAATAATAATAATAATAATAATACTACTACTACTACTACTACTACTACTACTACATGGGGAGAGTGAAACTAAAGGAAAAAAAGAAAAGGAAAAAAGAGATTTGGGGGGGGGGGGCTTCAAAAAGCCAAAAGGCTAGCACACACCTACTGATGCTAGATATTTTCAGAACTAGCGGGTCTATTAATGATCTGTAACAAATTCACCTGCCAAATTGAAGGTCCCCAGAGCTCCTGGGGAGGCTAGAGTCAGACCCCATCTGCTCTTCCACCTGCAAATTGTCCCTTTCAGTAACGTGTGGCAGGGAGCTCATCAGAACTCAAACCAGCCAAATGCCATCTTTTCCAGAATTTCCATGTTCTGGATGTTTTTGATGCCCTGTGGAGGCCTGTGGAATCAGAACAGCAAAGTAGGAATCAGATCCCAGTGCTTCTGAAATCCTTCTCTTAGTTTCACAGAAGAGCGTAGAGTATTGTGATAAAAGCTATGCTCTACATATATTTTAAATCAGGGGTAGGGAACCTGCGGCTCTCCAGATGTTCAGGAACTACAATTCCCATCAGCCCCTGCCAGCATGGCCAATTGGCCATGCTGACTGGGGCTGATGGGAATTGTAGTTCCTGAACATCTGGAGAGCCGCAGGTTCCCTACCCCTGTTTTAAATGCTTTGGGGAACATCCCTCTTTGAATTTCTTCTTTAAGAAGTTCCTGAACAATGCTAAACCAGTTTTTCAGCATGCTAGAAAAACTTGTTTGCTTGCAAAGTTATTAACCTATTTTGGTTAGCAGCCATCTCCTATCAATACATAGATCTATTCACTGGCACTCATCGCTGCACCTCTGTTCCTAAAGACAATGTGTTGTCTAAAAATCTTGCATGTTAATATAAACATTTGATCAGAAATTTCCACTGATGATTCATTCTGGACTGAAGACATGAGATGTCCTAATCAGAAAGTGAGCATAAAACAATGGGCCGGAAAGGAGGAGATTAGCAAATTTGGTTTAAAGGCAGACCTGCTTGCAGACTATGCAAATTGACTAAAAGGAAAATTAAATCTTATTTCCACTTCAAAGCCTCAGGCACTTATTTGAGAGAAAGACTACTCTGGCCCAGTAGTCTATGAGGAGGATTTGGAAGAGGCAAGACTGCCAGTCTCTTTACTGGCTTTCTTTAGGTTTTTTCTAATCAGGAGGAACCGGGTTTGATTCCCAGCTCTGCCGCTGGAGCTGTGGAGGCTTATCTGGGGAATTCAGATTAGCCTGTACACTCCCACACACGCCAGCTGGGTGACCTTGGGCTAGTCACAGTTCTTCTGAGCTCTCTCAGCCCCACCTACCTCACAGGGTGTTTGTTGTGAGGGGTGAAGGGCAGGAGATTGTAAGACCCTTTGAGTCTCCTACAGGAAAGAAAGGGGGGAATATAAATCCAAACTCTTCTTCTTCTTCTAAAATAGTTAACTTCCCCCCTCACACACACACACACTGCATCCTATAACTAAGGGTAAATGCTTAGATTTGAGCCCAGTAGCAACTTAGAGAGCAACAAAAGTTGCCCGGATATAAGCCAAGGGTGTCCAACTCTGGCCCTTCAGATGTTCCTGGACTATGATGGCCATCCAGCCCCTGGTGTAAGCTTTCAAGATTCAAAGCTCCCTGGAACTCTGGTTGTTCTCTAGGGTGCTACCTACTGGACACAAATCTAACTCAAATTCTTCTGCAGACTCTGAAACTATCTTAAAGGTAAATGTGTTTGCCTTTTCATCAGTTGCAGGACCAGGGGTAAACGAATATATTTGTTTTCAGGCTTCGTTTTCTATTTCTATGGCTATGCCCCACATGCCCTATTTCTATTTCTATGGCTCTCATCATTGCTCCATTGAAGGCTCTCATGATTCAACATATGGCAGAACAAAAACAGGAAAAAATAAAACAATTTCACACAGCATCATTCTCACAGTTGTCCTGTCTAATGTGTGCCCTACCTTATTTTCTGTGCCTGACCAGGATTAAAACATTTTTGCTTTTTTATTTTTCATAAACCAAAACATATATTTTGCATGGGATTCAAGGGACTGTAACCACTGCAACTTTTGATTTGAAATGCTTGATTTTATGTTTCAAGCGTCAGCAGGGAGTTTAAAAACTCTGGCAAAAGCAGCATAACTCTCAGCCAGATGACAGACTGACACTCCAGGCTTCTTTGGCCAGCTTGAGCACCTCACAAGAATGGGTCTCATAAACATTGAAAAGTAGAATCGTAAAAAACCACAGGACGAACAGCCAGGAAACGTTTCCCCCTTCAATCCATTGAAGGCTCTCATGATTGCTCCATTGAAAGCTCTCATGATTCAACATATGGCAGAACAAGAACAGCAGAAATAAACCAATTTCACACAGCATCATTCTCACAGTTGTCCTGTCTAATGTGTGCCCTACCTTATTTTCTGTGCCTGACCAGAATGAAAGCACAACTAGCAGGATTAAAGCACAATGATGGATACCCTTTCTATACTATATCCTCACATCTCCCTGAGCCATTTGGCTGAAGAGGTAGGGTATGTAGAAGTTCAGCCCTCACAAGAGACCAGTTTTCGAGGAGGTACTCGTATAATTCTTCCCCCTGGAACATTTCTTGGAGAGAAGAGGGGAGGGGGAAGACAGTCTGGGCCTGCTTGCATAAAATGGAAATATTGCTAGATAAATTGCCCTCCATAAAACTCAGCATGTTACAAGCTGTTTCCCAGCCGATTATGGTTTATTAGCCACTGCAAGCATGCAGAGTGTTACTTAATGACATTTGGGATGTGCAATGTGAATTCATTACCCGCCTACAGCGCTTTTGCATTCAACTGCCCTCCTGCGAGATCCTTGCAGGCATCAGCTGCTGGTAAACGGAGTGGAGCTTCCCCATCTCCAGCATGGGAACAAATGGGCTTTTGAAGGAAATAAACACACCCTGGTCAGAACATTGCTGCAGGCCAAATGGCCCTGAGCAGAGCAAGGGGTCTGGCTCAGGATGCTGCAACAAGCCAGATGCACAGGGTGATTTGGCAGGACCGCAGCCCCCACTCCTTAGTCATGAGCAAGGATGATACAGTCGAGGCTAGGCTTCCCTTTTCAGCCCTGGCATTAATGCTACAGGGTCTGAATGCTGTGCCAAATGGCATAAGGAAAACTGCTCTTAACAAGTCCAACTCCTGCTAAATTGATTGCTTCCTGCTTTTCAGAGATGCTGATTAGCAGGGGAACAAACTCAGGCCAGAATCTGGAAGACAATCAAGCAGAACCCCACAGTAAAACTTCAAAGTGCCCCCTCAATATTAAAAGGTGGGGACATCTTGGCCTCCTCAGTGTTGAATTCCACCGAGCCAAGGACTGATTGGCTTTCATCCCATGGATGAAACCCACGAAAAATTCAGGCAGCTAGATTTTTTTTAGGGAGGCTGTTTTGCCAATGTCTGCACACCCAGGTAGAAGTGGTGCCACTTAACATACTACCTAGAATCAAGGGTATCATTCATGTATTCAGATGCAGCTGCCATATACAATCAGTGGACTGTGAAAGCCAGTGCTGTGAACTCTGAATGGCAATAGGGCCTTCAAAAGCACTTCTTCAGGACTTCTGAGGAAGGGACATTTGCCAGTCTTCCTGAGAAATCAATCTGGGACCTTGCTGATGACAGTTTCATTTCATATCCAGGTCTATGCTGGGCAGAATGACTCTGACAGCAGAGTGGCCTAGAAGACTGGTTCTCAAGAAACAGTATGTATAAGTAGTCTAGTTGGGACACAGGATTTTCATAGCAATGATGAAGAATTCACTTTCCCTCAATCCTCATGTTCACCTGCAAGTGTGGCCTCCTGTCTCCTTCTAACCCTGCCTACAAGATTATCTATTTGTGGCTTCTAGCATTCTAGCAGTAACCTTGGGCACTGTTAGCCCCAGGGTTTCTCTTAATCCTCCATTCCCCCTGCCTACCAATGTGTGACTTTGATGTACCATTTCCTGCAAGTCCATGAGCCAGGCTCCTGGCTAGTCACACCAATCCAGTTGTATGAACAAAGGCCAGGTATCTGTTTCTGAAAAGATCTTGAAAGAGCTCTCCTTACCTCACACCCTCCTGCCCGGACCCAGCCACATTACAAACAAGGAGCAGGATTTTGCCACCTCCACCATTTTGCAAAAACTCTGATGAGATGGCCCCATTATGAGTCAACCGCTGGCCTTCTGGTTCTGAAGAATTTGGAGAAGATGGGAGGCTGTGTGGACAACCTGGAAAAAGGAGACAAAAATAAAAGTGAGTGAATCCCCAGGTAGATTCTCCTCCATTTTGCACCTGCTTCAGGAAAGGGCTTCAAAGCAAAGCCTGTAGCACTTGTGCAAATTTCCTGTTACAAGCCATCTGAAGAAATATGTACCCTACCATAAAGGCAATGTTGGGGAATATGTGGATTTGAACCAGATCTAACAACCTACATATATGGGCTCCCTTACAAATGCCTCATACTTCTGCCATGGTAGTATCCTATGCAAATGTGGTATGTGTGTGAGTCACAGAATCATCAAGTTGGGAAGGGGCCATACAGGCCATCTAGTCCAACCCCTGGCTCAATGCAGAATCAGCCTCAAGTATCCCTGACAAGTGTTTTTCCCTGACAAGGGTCCCTGACAAGTGTTTTTCCAGCTGCTGCTTGAAAACTCCCGATGAAGTGGGAGCTCACTACCTCCATAGGCAGCCGATTCCTCTACTGAACTACTGTTACCATAAAAACTGTTTCCTAACATCCAGCTGGTGCCTTTTCACCCCTAGTTTAAACCCATTATATTGTGAGTCCTATTCTTTGCTGCCAACAGGAACAGCTTCCTGCCCTCCTCATAGGCCCCTTCCTCAGAATAATGCACTTTCAATCCACTTTCACAATTGTTTGCAAGTGGATTCTGCTATTCCACACAGTAAAATCCAGCTGCAAAGTGCATTGAAAGTGGATTGAAAGTGTATTATTCTGCACAATAAAAGTGCGGAAGGAGGCCTAAATGACAGCCCTCTTTTTAACTAAAAGGCACTTGAAGAGAGCAATAGTTTCCAGTGATTATAACCCTTCAGGAATATTACTACTGCAGGGATGGGGTTTACTCGGAAGTCCTTCTCACTCAATCAGCATCCTGTTAGGAAGGAAGATGCTGCTTTGGAAAGAACCATGTGACTGGCTTGTCCACATGGTTACAGGATTCACACACATGCCTAATCTTCATGGTTACCGGATGTAACCTTCAAGATTGGTAACTATCACCCTTCCCTAAACCCTATCCAACCTCCCCACTCTTCTCTGTGTTGGCTGTGTTATGCTTTGCATGTGTATATTCATTGCTTGTAATATATTTCTTATTCTTATTATTTTTCTTCTTCTTCAATAAATACCTGCTTCAATTGTAACTACCACATGCTCACCTAAGAGCTCTCACCTGGGACTATACTGGTATACACAGGTTATCAATCTCAGTTACACCCTCTCACTGTCTGTCCCCAACTAATCCCCCCCAGTGGAAACTGCCTGCTCAGGGTAACAACAAATGCTTTTCCTCCAAAACAATAATTTACTTAATACAGTAAACACTGTATACTGCACAGTAAAATACGCAAATAAGCTTAACATGCAAGATATAAGCAGATTGTAGAATTCAAATTTTTCCCAGCAGAAATTTGGGTTACCTTTCCACAGAATTTGATCTTTTTAATGCTACTTCTAATAATGCATAGCGCAGGAAATCTAGACAAAACACTGAGCAGGAGAAAAAGGTCTTCACTGTTATAATGGCAGTTTAAAATGGAACAAACTGACTGGAGATTTTTGGACTCATTCTCTGGCACTTTTCATGGAAAAGCGAGATAAACTCACAGAATACAGGCTATCCTGCCCTTGGGACAGAGCTTTGACTAAATGGTCCAAATCAGCCCCGTCCAGCTCCGTGATTGTGGAGGAAAGCAAATACACTAACTCTCCAGCAAGCCACCTAAGCAGCTCCCCAGAGGCTGGCTGCTCATTATCACTAGCTGTGGGTTCTCAGGCATAACCAGTCCAATCTGCACCCCAATTTGCAGCTTTGAGTTTTCCACCTCCCCAGATTCTGGGCTTCACAATTCATCAAAGCCACCTGGCACTGGAGCTGTCCAAAAGGCAAACTCTCCACGAACTCCATCTCCCAGCTCTGCATACACTGTCTCCTCTAATGTTTTTCAATTAAGGCCCCTTGTTTAGCCTGGAAAGGCAATAAATCACTGCCACGGGCACTTCAGTTCCAGTCTTACTTCTGATTTTGCATATGCACGCTAATTGTTCCCAAAATGCAGCTGTGTGGTCAGACTCCCTGCCAGCACCATCCTCATCCTCCTCTTACCAGCTCGGCTGTGAACCAGGTTTCACCACCAAGCTGCCCACTCAGGTCCTGAAGCCTCAGTTATGCAGAATCCAGACCCAGGCAAACGTCACAGAATTTGGTGATATATACCAATATAAGGAGTAAAGACCAATATAGGGAACAAAGGACATTTGTAGCTAGTTCATGCAATCAGCTGAATCAAGTAGTAAGGTTTCGGCTACAATGCAGTACTTTGTACCGCAAGTGGGAGGTTGCCTGTCTCACTATTGGCCTCTTCTCTGGGTTGCAGCTGTTGGTGGTGGCTTTCCCTGTGACGTAGGGATGCTGCCTAGGAGTGGGGGTCTGGGTCAGGTGAGTCCTGAATGGCAGACCAGCAAGGGGAGGAGGAAGCCCTGCTGCCATCTTGGGATATATAGGGTTTTTTCCCCATAATCCAAACAAGTTCAGTTCCATTATATCCTATAGGAAACCTTTCCAGGGTTCTAGAGAGCTTTTTAAAAAAAACATAGATGTACCCAATTTTCAGCCTTGTTTTTGGTTACTCTCTTTAGAAGAACATTCAAGTTTGGTAAAGATTGGGTAGGGGGTCCACTTTTATAGACCCCCAGAAAGAACCCTCAAAAGACAGACGTAGAGAGCAGACCCAATACATCAAGCTACTGGTAGACAAAAGTGTGCAATCAAAATCAATCAGCTTAAACTAAGGCTGGATAAGTAACAAAGCCTTGGCAGCCTCCCAGAAAACCAACAAAGAAGGTGTAAAGAAATCCTCATGGAAACCTTCATGCTTGGGCCACCACAGTGAAGGCCCTTTTCTATGTAACTGCC
This sequence comes from Sphaerodactylus townsendi, assembly GCF_021028975.2. NCBI lineage: Eukaryota > Metazoa > Chordata > Lepidosauria > Squamata > Sphaerodactylidae > Sphaerodactylus > Sphaerodactylus townsendi. The sequence goes on along the minus strand of NC_059427.1, from coordinate 113,028,962 downwards.
CATCAAACTTTAGAAACCATGGGGAGCATGAAACAAAAACTCCATCAATGCCCTCAATTGTCAGATAAATTCAAACTAGAGAAGGAGGTTCTTGAAGTACTTTCGTCTCAAACTATTTAGCGCAGTGATTCAAATGTCAGGCAAGCATCTAGGACACCAAGGCTCAAATTGACAGTCTTCCACAGAAGCTCTCTGATAGCCAATCAACTACTCTCAGGTTAGCTTACCTTACATAATTGTTGCTGTGAGGATAAAATGGAGGAGGGGAGAATGATGTAGCCAGCCACTTTGGGGGCAACAGTCATTGTGTGTGTGTATAACTGAAGATTAAAATTAGCACTTTGTACTAGTCTTGAAAGTGCACAGGGCACTGAAGAAGATGTAATAGCACTGATGTGCTCAATCCAATTTGACCCTGTCCAAAGCCAAGTTTAAGTCTAAGCCCATGTGAGGGGGACAGGGAGGGGAAAGCCCCCCCCCCATTTTTTAAAATGGCAGCTTGACTGAAGTGGCCCCAAAATGCCCCCCAAAATCAGCATTTTGGGGGCCCCTTTTCGGCTGCCTTAAATTATGGCCAATTTTTTTCTGGTTGAAAATAAACCTGAAATAAACCAAAATGGCTTTTTGGGGGGGGGGGGCAGTATTTTCAGTTCAGCATTATCTGGATGCACAGCCCTACTTTTGAGGCACAAAGGGTCTGAAGAAGCACCCTAGTATCTTTGATAATGACCATATACATGACTCACTGGAACGAATAAGAACAGCATGACTGAACTAGCAGCTACGTCAAATGGATCAATATGATTTCCTTCTGCCATCTATCGCAGGTTAATATATGCTGGTCATGATTATTTCTCCTAAACCACATATATTAAAAGAATGCAAAACTACATTCAATTAATTATACAGGAGCCACTGGAGACAGTTACTATCCTACCCTGCCCTCTCTGCAAAGCAGCAGAACTCAAAACAAAGCCCCAATATATTTTTTTAAAAAAAACATTTTCTTCAGGCTCATATAAGTTCAACTGTAGAATCATCACGCTCTCTTATTCCAACAGTAAACTTTTTAGTTTGAATGCCTATCAGCAGGGCAGTTCAACAGTGACTTGGATCCAGGCACAAGCAGAAACATAAATTAACACAGTATAATTCCATTTGTACAAGCCGTTGTGTAACACTAGCATTTTCCTCGCTAAATATTACATACCGAGAATTTGTTTGTACAAGATGTCACACAAGCATAAACATAAGTGGAGACAGAATAAATATGACTTTGTAGAATTGGGTAATGCAGTTTTTTTAATTGCATTTCTGATTGTGAAAGACCTCCAGTGCAAGTGAAAAATTTCCACCGGATTCAACCTGATGCTACCCATTGATTAGGCAGAAAACTATCACTTTGTTCATTGAAATAAGATGGAGGGCCCTCCTTCCAGCACCCTGCTGAGACCTTAGCAAGCTCATTGCCTTCCTGGAGTCAAGGCATGTAAAAGTAGTTGAACACCAGTTAAGAGAAGGCAAAAATGAGGCAGAATGGATTTGTCTGCTTGAGCTCCCAGCTGAATGTATTGTCTGTTGGGTTTTCTTTTCATTCTACTAGCACACAAACACTGCATGCTGGGAGAGTTTTCAAAGGGTGAAACGTTCTATCTGTGTCACTTAAGACAACTGACTAAAATCTCTCCTCCTCTCTGCGCATGCATTTCTGTGAGTTCAGATATTTGGGTGCTGTGTGGTTTCCGGGCTGTATGGCCGTGTTCTAGCAGCATTCTCTCCTGACGTTTCGCCTGCATCTGTGGCTGGCATCTTCAGAGGATCTGATGTAGGGAAAGCAAGTGGAGTATATATCTGTTGGCGTGTCCAGGGTGGGTGGGGAAACCTTGTCTGTGAGTCACAAAGGAGGCAACCAGGTCAATAGTTGAGGGCATCTGAATAGAAGTATGAGTAACAATGAAGACTATAGCCTGGGAGTAACCCTGTAGATAGCAAGGTCACTGGTGGGAGCATCTGAATAGAAGTATCCTGGCCTTTGTTTCTTTTGTCTATGGTCATCCTGTGTTCGTGTGGAGCTGGTTTGACACAGTCTTGACCCTAGTATTTTTCAACACTGGCAGCCAAGTTCTGTCCATTTTCATAGTTTCTTCCTTCCTGTTAAAATTGTCCATGTGCTTATGGATTTCAGTTGCTTCTCTGTGTAGTCTGACGTAGTGGCTTTCAGAGTGGTCCAGGATTTCTGTTTTTTCAAATAATATTCTATGTCCAGGTTGGTTTATCATGTGTTCTGCTATTGCTGATTTTTCTGGCTGAAATAGTCTGCAGTGCCTTTCGTGTTCTTTGATACGTGTCTGTGCGCTGCGTTTGGTGGTTCCTATGTAGACTTGTCCACAGCTGCATAAAAAAAACTTTGGTACATCGCGCAAACAGAATCTGTGAACCTCACCTCCTACAAGATGAATTGAATCACCTAAACAGGGCTCTACAGGCTAATGGTTACTCTAATACAGAAATCAGAAGGGCTGCAAGACCAAGAACAAGCCACATGAACAAAGATAAAGAGCCATCTAGAGGGAAGGTGTTCTTACCATACATCAAGGGAACCACTGATCGCATAGGAAAACTGATGAAGAAGCACAACCTACAAACAATCTACAGACCCACTAGGAAAATTCAACAGATGCTACGTTCAGCAAAGGATAAGAGGGATCCTTTAGCTACTGCAGGAGTCTATCGCATACCATGCAGCTGTGGACAAGTCTACATAGGAACCACCAAACGCAGCGCGCAAACACGTATCAAAGAACACGAAAGGCACTGCAGACTATTTCAGCCAGAAAAATCAGCAATAGCAGAACACATGATAAACCAACCTGGACATAGAATATTATTTGAAAAAACAGAAATCCTGGACCACTCTGAAAGCCACTACGTCAGACTACACAGAGAAGCAATTGAAATCCATAAGCACATGGACAATTTTAACAGGAAGGAAGAAACTATGAAAATGGACAGAACTTGGCTGCCAGTGTTGAAAAATACTAGGGTCAAGACTGTGTCAAACCAGCTCCACACGAACACAGGATGACCATAGACAAAAGAAACAAAGGCCAGGATACTTCTATTCAGATGCTCCCACCAGTGACCTTGCTATCTACAGGGTTACTCCCAGGCTATAGTCTTCATTGTTACTCATACTTCTATTCAGATGCCCTCAACTATTGACCTGGTTGCCTCCTTTGTGACTCACAGACAAGGTTTCCCCACCCACCCTGGACACGCCAACAGATATATACTCCACTTGCTTTCCCTACATCAGATCCTCTGAAGATGCCAGCCACAGATGCAGGCAAAACGTCAGGAGAGAATGCTGCTAGAACACGGCCATACAGCCCGGAAACCACACAGCACCCAAGTGATTCCGGCCGTGAAAGCCTTCGACAATACAAGTTCAGATATTGTTTATTGTTCTGCTTAAAATCTGTAGCCTGTAATCTATGAATGTCAGAAAGAGTTACTTTGAGTTTTTAATGTAACAAACTAAGTTTCAACAGTTCATTTGAGGGAAAGGGTGACTTATTTACCAAAGAAGAGTAACCAGTTGATCTTAACCGATGCAGCAACTTAGTCTGCAAACTTCCCTGCCTACTCTGTTTGAAATCATAAGGAAAGAAAAATTGGCAGATCCAACTTAAAATTAATTTTTTACTTCATTGTCATGGTGGGCACCCCTTCCCTTCCCCACAGAACTCTCCCAGAGCTTTGGGACAAGATTCACAGCTTCCTGTTACCTATCCCTGAATCTCAGAAGCCAGACTCAAGGCTAGTTGCAGTTCAGTGTTCAGCTACTGGAATTTGGATTAGTTCATAAAAACTCTACTTGTAAGACTTTGCAGTTCAGCTGTCTTGCACTGGTGAGTGAGACAACATCTTTCAATATCAGCACATCCTTATTGGGAGGGGGACAACTTGTATAAGACTAAAGTAAAGCAATTGTCCATTCTAAAAGCTTCTTGCCTTTTGCAGTCTGTTGCTCCTCACTCTTCTTTTAGAGAGAGGGACTTGCAGGACTGCTCCAAATCTGCACAGATTTAGTACCTTTGCCCAAGCTTCCACACTGGGTTCCCCTTTATTTCTCTTTGCTCCTCTGTCCCTTCAAGCTTCTGCCCTAACTACACCCTCCTGACAATCCAGGATTCAATCCCCGAGTTCAGCTTCTTGAATCTCTAGTAGCATTTAAAGACTGAAAAGCCAATTTATCTTGATGCAAGCCTGACCCTTTGAAAGAGGGCTGCTTGGCTGCCTGCCAGGTCCAGGGAAGCTAAAAATAACTTATTATATTAGTCACAAAATAGAAGCAAAGCCCATTTGGGCAAAATGTAAAATATAAAATGCCATCTATCCCAGGCAGCAAGTCTCTAGAGCAGTTACACAGAATTGAAAAACGCCTCCAAAATCACAGCCCAAACAGCCACTACAAGGTGGCATCAGTTCACCAGGGCCATGTCAGGACAAAGTGTCTGCTCTCAGCTCCAGAAATGTGGTTTGATATGATAAGATATCTGTGGGTTTTTAGCTTCTTTGGTGCACCTTCCCTCAGGATCTTAAGGCATCCCATGTATCCATACCGCCTTTGAATTCCCAATACAAGTATGGAATGAGCACAACCAGCAAATTATGGGTTCGATCATATGCTGTGTTCTATTCATGCAAAACAGCAATTCCCCCATCAAAATATCCCTGCTGGTCCCCACATTCCTCCAAGGGCCCACCAACCTCTAAAAGCAAAGTTTCAACAAGAACCCCAGGTTGCAGGAAGAAGGCAAATATGCAAAATATATCAGTTCATTATCTTTTATTTATTTTTGTTCAGCAAACAAGAAGCCGTAAAAGGTGGAAAGCAGGAAAAGATAACTTTTGTGAAGAGACACATTAGGGAGAAAAATCAGAGGTGTACAGGTCACAGTAAACTGTACCATCTTCCCTGCTGAAGCAGCAGAAAAAGATAAATTGGGAGCAGACTAAATGTTCAGAAAGTACCACATTAGCAACCCTCTTAGCAAGCCAAGACTAGCTCAGAATGCCCAAGGGGGACAGCCTAGATTCACTGTGTCTTCAGATCAAAATCTGATTGCATACGGAAGATCCATGCATAAGATACCTGATGTGCATATTTTCGACAAGAATAAGATTTTGCCGAAGACAATGTTTCTAAAAAAGCGTAATCCTAGCCCGCAAAACCAGAGTCAAGCAGCTTCTCCCTGCTTTGCCCTGTTCAGCATTCAGTCTGTTTATACCCCTGTGGATTCCCTTCAGTGATCTTCTGCCAAACTTCAAAGGCCTTTCTGGAGCAGAACCTAAGGTGTAAATAAAGAATCCTACTCACAGACCATCAGTATCCACTCACAGGATTTCCCCCTTTCATCTCACAGGGTGTTCATAATTTAGAGATCAGGATGGTTTTCTAAGTGCCAGGGGTGCCGACTTCTAGGATTCCATAGTTCAGGAGCACTGGAAAAGTTTACCAATGTTTACTAAGATGTTTACCCTTCCTGTGTGCCATTCGTGAAAACCAAGAAAAAAATTGCAGTCCCAAGTATTTCTTCAGCACAAGCATTGTCAGAAAAGTGCAGTCAAATCTTCATTACAATTCTACAGAGGATCTCCCTACCATCCTGTATCACCTCCAAAATAATGTATTTTAATATCACACCAGAGATTCCAGAGAGATGCCAATGAAAGATTTCACCTTGTTCGGCAATGTGGAATAAATGAGGAGCAAGTCCAAGTGGGAGTGGAAGAGTCCCAGATCATGAAATCTACTTTTGACCGGATTGTGCAACCATCCCTAGACTGCAGTATTCTTCAATATTTTTTTAACCATGATTTTATAGGCCAGGACAAAAACACAAAGCAAAGATTGAAGATGACCCAAAGATGAATGATTCTGTGCATACAAAATAACTGAAATTACTGTGACGTGTTTACCCTGCCAGAGGTAAGAGGAGCAGGAAGACACCTTGGAGGCATTTGGCATCTTTCTCCTGTTGTTTTAACACTTGTTTGAGGTTACTGCAAAAGATCAGCAGAAATCCCTCAGAGGGGAGGCAATTCAATTGACTGAGCATTGGGGGGAAAGGGAGGATGAGCTAGTTAAGTGACATTTACACCATTCATTACTGAAGATGCAGTTCCATTTGTTATCTTACACTTGGCTCTGATTACAGCAGGCCCCCCTCCTGACAGGAAACCAGCATCTTCAATATCCTTTCAGAAATTGCTAGAGCTTGTCTGTGGCCGGCAGGTAAGCAACGAAAAAAGAGAGGAGAAATGCCTTTGAACAGCAGGTGGTAAAGCTGCCCCAGAAAAAGAGACAATTCCAACTCTGCAGGGGGAAGGTCTTTCCCAGTGGCCTCATGATGCAATTGCTGGGCTATAGATTTTAATAAGGGGCTGTTAGTGACAGACTTGCTTTGCCATCAAAAAGCCTACTCTTCTGTCTGCTGCAATCAGACTAGGGCTAATCTGTGCTGACTGGGGGCACCAAAGACAAGATGATGGATAGCCCCCGACTTTGGATAAAGATGCTAGCCTTACCTTCATCCTTTTCTTCACACTGACTTTTGAATGCTGCTGTGAAAGCATCATGGCCTTTATCACTGGAACCCACAGACAGCTGGCATGCAAGCTTTGGACAAACAGCAGTCTTATGGCCACTGGGCAAATAGTGAACTAAGTGCAAACCCTTGTGGCAGGTATATTTCACAGTCCTGACTTAGCTTGATTCTGAATAAAGGAATCTGTCTGCTCCTCGGCAGAACCTGTAAACAGGTGGGGAAGAATCAGAGGCACATGGCTAAGAAGTGCTCTAACAATTAGTTTCCCATAGCCCAGGGTAGGGAACCTGCGGCTCTCCAGATGTTCAGGAACTACAATTCCCATCAGCCTCTGTCAGCATGGCCAATTGGTAGGGGCTGATGGGAATTGTAGTTCCTGAACATCTGGAGAGCCGCAGGTTCCCTACCCCTGCCATAGCCACTCCTGCCTAGTATTTCTGCAACTCTCAACTGAGGGAAACCTGCTTGGGGAGAAGGAAATGCAAGGAGAGAAACTGAAGGAAGGGGAAGTTCAGATCTTCTGAGCTAAGCACCCTTTTTGCTCTTTAAATCAAACCATTCCCTCGCCTCTACTTCTTAGATGACTGTGATAGATCCTGGTTTAAAACATACAGGACTGCTGCTAAACCGTCTTGTTCAGCCCTCAGACAGGGGTGAATGCTGAAACAAAATCTCAGCAGAGTAAAGGGATGAAACAGCCTTTTGAGTTTCCCTGTTCATTCCTTTCCTCAATTTTAATAAAATATGACTTAACCTTCTCAGCATGCCCTTCCATTTTGTGACTTCATGAGCTGCCAATCTGGAGGAGCAACAGGATCACTTGATACAGGCAGGCCTGCCTCTTCAGTGTAGGTAACACTGTTGCCCAATCTCTGGCTCAATAACAAATCGAGGCATGGAAGTAAACTAATGCAGACATATCACAATGCACAACTTTGGACTCAGGATGTGACAAAAGGTTGGCCACTGCGAAATGCTGATAAAAAGAATTACTTTTTGGGGAAGTATTCCAAGAAATTGCCACCACCATAGCAGGATATACCTGAAGGGCGGGAAGAACTGGCCCGGTTACAGGACAGTGGAGTCTGAAAAGCATAAATGTTGTCGCCCTCGGTGATAGTAGTCAGGTCTTCAGCATCCGAGAAGGAACACCGGAAACCAGACTGGTTCAACTCGGCCAGGATCACCTGCAACAGAAAACAGCAGTCAGGGGCACCAGTCTTCCATGCTTGAGTCAAAAAGGAAATTTCTCTGGTCTATATTTGCACAGTCAATACCAGAGCAATAGAGACAGTAGTCAGATTGGACAAGAATTGGAAGGAACTGGGAAGAAACCTTGTGGAGTTCCAGATAAACATTTTGCCCATATTTGTCTTTTGGCAAAAAGTATGGCAGAGCAAAACATATACTCCAAAACATCTTAAGAAGTCAGATGCTAAAGCAATCCCAAAATAAAGAGGATTACTGAAGTAACCAAGCAGAATAGTTGGGAAATCACTTCCAGCAAATAACACAGTGAACTCTTAAGCCTGAAAAATGATCTCTGTTCAGATTATTGGTAGTGGCATGGGAGAGGAAAGTCTTCCCAGTTTGCTGAATCCCAGCACATCTTTTAAAGGTCTATATATTTAGCAATCACACCAAAAAGTTTTGCCCCAGCTGTTGATCTGTTATATTTATGCCAAGTCAAGAGAGAGAGAAACTGACCCACATAGAATAAAATCATGGAAATGAGTCTTCATATGATGTAGGGACGGAGATAATGATTATATTTGTATTTTATCACTTGGGCACTGTTGCAGAATGCCCTGCTGACCAATGCCACCATTCCACTTTTGGTCCTTTAAGTGGTCAAGACTCTCAGCCACCATCCCAGGTCTCTGTCCAGTAGCACATTGCTCTCCCAAGCCAACTTAACTCCTGGAGGGGTTCTCCCTGGGTATCCAGGCTGCAACCAACTGGTAGACTAGGGAATGTCCCATTAAGAGGGCCAGCATTCCTAACATTCCATCTGTACTGCTGCTTACAGGTTCCTCCCAGTGCCCACATCTTTTGCTTTCACTTCAACTAGTCTTCACAGGGATGGCCTACCACATGTATGTACTCCTTCTCTGCCTGTCCTTCCTAGAAAGAGATACCATCTATCAATTGGCATCCCCAAATCTCAGTCACCTTTAGGTATCCACTCTCCTATTTCCTGTTCTTATACCAACAATAGAATCATCTTAAAATGAAGGTGGGGATTTTGTAGTCCCAGAGCACTCAACAGTGGAATGTAGCTCAAAGTGAAGTGTAATTCTCTACAGGCACACTCACAAAAATAAGGACTGGTAAGCTGCAGTCAAAGTTCTGCTCATGATCCAAGTTCAATCCCAACAGAAGTCAATTTCTGGTTGACTCAAGTCTTCCAAGGTTGACTAGTCTTCCAAGAAACTGGCTCAAGGTTGACTCAGCTTTTTAGTCTTCTGAGGTCAGTAAACTGACTTCCCAGCTTGCTGGGGGTAAAGTGAAGATGACTGGGGAAGGCAATGGTCAACCACCTCTTAATCAAAGTCTGCCTAGTTGTGATTTAACGTCACCCCATGGGTCAGTAACAGCCCAATGCTTGCACAGGGGACTTGACAACCTTTAACTTTAATACAATGACAAGGGTCACTCACTTAGTGGCGAAAAAAAACTGAAAGCCTTTCTGAAATGTTCAAACCACAATTTATCAGGGATTTGAGCTTCCAGTCGATAATGAGAGCTATTTGACCCATTAGAAATGAGTTCCCAGAAGTAGGATTCATTCTTTGTAGAAACTGCTGTTTCCAGTTCATTCCATAGTTGTTTTGCATGATTAATTTTTTTTTGTTTTAGGAGGCCCTTGTAGTGAGATCGTAAATGCAAAAGCTGAGGCATCAAGGCCCCATCATTGTGACGTCTTGCCTGTCTCACATAAAGAGGTTAATTTTTGTTCATTGTTTTGCACTCAGAGTCATACCAACCATTCCTTTCAAATGGATTAGCTCTCATTGTTCTGTTATTGGAAATCATAAGTTTAAGGCGCATGGTTATGGCCCCAACCCAAACACAAATGAGTTTTAGTGACACTTTAGGTCTCCTGCTTTGGCCTCCAGTATCGAAGAGTGAGACTAGAGGATTTATAAAGGCTCTCCTACAGGGGAAACTCTCAGAGAAGACTTGATTCCATCAGAATGATTCAAAACTTATCAAAAATGGTGGACCCCTGGTGTTAGCAAGGCTTTTTTTCTCAAAAAAAAAAGATTCAGGTTTGGTTCCCTCTGGATGGAACTGAGAATTGTCATCCCCATCTATAAAAAGAGGGAGTAGAACAGATCCCCACAATGATAGACCAATTTGCCTGTTAGATATTTCAACTAAATTATATAGCAAGTACTTATTGAACAAGACTGGGTGAATGAGGACCAGGTCGTATTAGAAAAAGAGTTAGTGCAGTAGATCATTGTCTAACTCTCCACCACTCAGCCCATTATGGGTATAAACGCCCAACAAAAGCACTTCATGTAGCATTCATAGATCTGGCCACAGCATTTGATGTGGTCTAAGTTAGCTGGAACAAATATTGATAAAAGACTACTATTCTTATTACAGGAGCTGCACATAGAAACATCTGTTCAGATTAGGGAAGGTACATCAGCATATAAGGGAGTAAAACAGGGATGTCTGTTGGCCCCGTTATTTAATTTTTATATTAATGGGAGTGTAGAAAGGCTTTCCAGACCGCAGTTTTTTCCGCCTTCTCTTGGCCACAGAATTTTTTGATCTTATTACACGCATATGATATGGTCTTAATTTCCATTACTAAAATAGGATTAAGAAGGCTGCTGCAGTATATACCTAGGTATAGAGGTATAAACTGTGTAAAGAAGAGGTTCTTAATATTAACTATGTGAAAACAAAAGAGATTACCTTTGGGAAAAGGCCAAAAAAATCCACCTGGAACATTCAAGAATTGCATCCCACCTTTTCCAGAGGCATGTTTTCTCATCCCACTATGGTAAGGCTCTGCAACAGCCTCTGGGAAGTCTGCCAGAAGAACCCTTGACAAACAGATCTTGATTCTATTTGCCTCTTCAGCTTATTTTCTATGAGGTGATCCCTCCCATTGATTTAACAATGTAACTGCAATCACAAAACAGGAGTCTTCTTGTTCCCATATCCTCCTCTGCCCCTGCCAACTGCCCTCCACTTTCCCCAAGATCTTTTGTGGAGTTCATGTTGAGTCCTTTTTTTTCTGGTGGGTGCAGGAAACACTGAAGAGACACTGAAGAGGAAAAACTAACCCACCTGAGACACATTTTGGGGGGGGGGGTCATCTCCTGGTATTCAGGTGGTGGCAGCTATGTTCTGGTTTGAGCCTGTTCATAGCTACAATCTCCTTCTGAAAAAACAGTCACTAAAGTTTACAAAGGGATCTGTGAATTCATCTCCCATTTCCTGGACCTTCTTTGTTCTAGAATGCTCTGCTTTGGTCCTAGTGTCTTGGGGACAGAACTAGGTAGGTATTAGGACCCAAGCAAAGCATTCTAGAACAAAGACAGTCTAGGAAAGGGTGGATGAATTCACAAATCTCCTGTTATCATTATACCCTGAACAGGCTATCGCCAACTACTAGTGATGTCTTTATGCAGCCAAATCAGTTCTGGCTCTTCACAATGTACCTACTATTAGAAAGAAGGGCTAATTTTCAAATTTTAAAAAAGTGCCCAGTTACAGCCACTCAGAACTGCAAATAGTGCAGAACCAGTATGAGAAAGGTGAGCTTTTGAGAATGACAGTGTCCCTCAAGGCCCCTTTTTCATGCCAAAAATATTAGCCAGGGAACAATGAGCTCAGCTATTGCTACAATACAGTTAGGGGGGAAACTAATTTGATTTACCTGGTCAGGTGAAATCTTGCCTTCATCTGCCACCATTTCTCTCAGCTTTCCCACCTTGCTGAAGAGAGGCACGGCCAGGCCCACACGCACAAACCGCTGACTTTTGGATTGGAAGACAAGAGTGACATTCAGGGGTCTACAAGAAAAGGAAAGGCTATTAACGAAAATGCATTTATTTCAGCCAGCCACCTCACCCCATACACAAACACCCAGTTCTGTGCCTCATAAGTTAAACATGTTCTCATTAATCTACCTAAATGGCTGATTGTATTTATTTGTTTATACCACCAGCTCTTTGATAGTTAATACAGTTGGATGCTCATAAAACAGAAAGGTGTTATTGTTAAGAAGAGACTTTTAATCTGTAGGAAAAGTTAAATCATATCCAAAGTTACTTGCATGTTCCAAAATCATCATCATCATCATCATCATCATCATCATCATCATCATCATCATCCCTATGTCTTTAGATCCATGCCCGTGGCTCTTTTGGGTAGATAGATGCATGCAAATTTTATGTTAGTTTGGCTATGCAGAGTTAGTGAATACCATCTCAGCAATAAAATAAACAAACCATATGCATATCTGACCACTCAAACATGCAACTCACGAGATTCTCAAAATCCCTATCTAAAAGTGAGGGGCTAAAATAAGGATTAAAGAGAAACGAAAGTGAGGCTCTTTAGTTCTTTTCTTCTCCATAATGCAGAGTTCAAGTGGCTGTTTCCTCCTTATGGAGATAGCATCATTGTTTTCAAATGTCCAGTCATAGATAAAACCATAAATCAGGAGGAAGTTATGAGGGTTCATTCAGAGACCAGATAGACAAAAAAGGCAGGTAGGGGAAAGCTGTGCTGAATCTCCCACAAGGGGTTGGGAAGTGAAAATTAAATGATGTTCCTACCAGACATCATTTTAGAAATGTACAGATTCCAGAAAAATGGTCAGGCAATGAGTTCTGCGAGCATGAGCCCGAAGTGAATTAGGAAAGTGACTGATATATGTGTCATACACACACAGATACACAACTGAGGTACAGTCAAGATAAAATGGAATTAACAAGGTGGAACCAAGATAATAAAGATACGTTACTCAGGGCCCTTAAATCCCATCATATCTCCTACAGCAGGATGAATTATGCTTCAATCAACACATGATTCTACTGAAGTCATGCTTAAAGCTTTCCTCAGTCTGCAGCGGAAATAGTCCCAGATTTTAGAAGGGACTGGTCAAACTTAAACCAATTTTGATGCAGGCAGTTTCAAGGCTTCATTACCCCCTAAACTGACATGACAGTCGCATTGAGGCATTGTTTCTTTTAACTTGGTTGCTCCAAGCATGGGCTTCTAGCATCCCTCCTTAGTTTTCCCCAGGATGTGGAGCATATTCACACAAGGGCCCTCAGAATCATGTGCTGGATCGAGACGAAATTGGGACTTTTAACTATCTGCCCCTTCCCACTGCAAACGCTCCTGACATCATAATTCCTTAGGACCCCCCCTTCAGCCCGCCCCTGCAACTCTTGAACACCAGTGGGGTGCAGTGGGAGAAGGAAGGCAGGTAATTTCTGTTCCATTGGTGAAAATTTAGTCTGGATCTAACCAAATGTGATAAATGCTGTAAAAATTAAAGAGAAGAATAAGACATGCAGGAAGACAGTACAGACCACAGTTTGTTTGACATCTTAATTTGGATACAAATTCAAAATACTCAGAGAAATCACGTGAATGTTTGCTTGTTAAGTCCCAGACATTTCAACAGGCCTTATTTTCAAGTAAGTGTGTGTAGGATTCAGAGTTCAGAATCTTACTAATTCATTTTACCTAATAGGCAGCCTAATCCAAACGAGTGAGTAGATCTGCAACAGCCAGAGATGGTGGAACTGCCTGACAACTACAGCGCCTCCAAAGGGGTTTCTAGTAGTATGAGGAGCTTGAAAAGCAGGTAAATTCCCCGACCGACCTGAAAACACCTATTGCTGCTCAATGGGCTATGCCACACTAAAATGTGGGGTAGGTCCCAGGGCAGCACAGGGGTCATTCCTGGGCTGAAAGCCTTGTGAAAGCCAACTAAAATTGGCTCCATCCCAGGGAATGCCCCAGACTACCCTCACTCCCACCTGCGCCAGCGTGGGCTCCCATGGTGGATGAGAACCACGGGTTGGGTGCTGTGTAGTTGTGCCATGCCCTGCTGTCAGAATAATAGCCCCTCCATCAGCATATTTGCTCCTTACACCAGTGGAGTGGTGCAACCTACTTCTGCGTCAGTGCAACCCACACTGCTTCCAGGGTTCCATTCCCCTCCCCCCCCCAATGCACTCCATGACTTCTGTGAATTTCAAAAAAGTGTTTTTTAATTATATGTCTACACCAAGGGAAGGTGGACTATAAAGAAACAATGGGCACTATTTTATTTATTCTATATTCCTTAAGCAAGACTCTGGAATTCTAGAAAGACATCTTCTACAAAGCTGCCAGTTTCTCACCCCCAGGCTTCTGATTCCCTCTGGTGCATCACAATAGGATCTTTGCTCAGGGGGAAAGCAGCTTGAGAAGCTGCTGGCTTTAGGCCTTTGGCTCCCTACTGTGCATAAACAGCTGCCAAAGTAGCTGGTTCCAATCCACAGGCTTTCCCCCCTCTGACACTATTTCTGATTCACCTCACAGTGCTGAAGCCAGGAAGACATCTCTTCCCCCAGCTCCCTGCTGGTCCATCCACAAGCTTGACCAGCAGACTGCTGAATGAAAGGAGGGAAGATCCTAGTACCAAGCAATATATTTGCTCTTGCAAAAATGGAAATGAAACAGAAGCCAGAATTCCCAATGCTAAGCTGCACTGAACTGCAGGCTCTTTGCAAGACACTGAAAAACTACAAAAGTTGGCTGACCTGTCACCATCCTAAGACAAAACAAAAAACTGTCCCTAACCTAAGCATGAGGCAACCATGGGAATGACTTCTTGTACCTCGATAGTGCTTGGGAGACAGAGTCTTATCTCATGATAGGTGGCTTGCCTAATACAGGGATCTATCCCCATACCATGCCAATTCTCCTGCACTGGTAGCCAATAAAAACGAAAGCCTAATTTTTTCCAACACAGGCTGCTCAACACCTGCCCTCCCCCTCCCTTACTGGTCCTTAGAGCCACAATACTGGGACTTGCCATTTGGAAATTCCAGTTCATATTATTGCAGAGTCTGGTTGATTTGTGATCCTGAACAAGAAATTTTGTTTACAATGGCAAAAAATCCCAGGGTGATTTATCACAGAACCAGCGTGTTCACTGACACTGAAGAACACTCTCAAAATTGCTACAAAAGATGAACAGAAATAAGCTCAGACAATATTTTCTTTCAGCATAAACTTTCATTGGACTAGAACCTAGTTTTTCAGATGCAATTTCAAATTGCCATGTGTTTGCCTGCAACAATGAGCGGCTTCCATCACAGTAAACTACAGATAATGGGCCACACTACTATTTAAAGTCCATGGTTTGCTCATGCTTAGCTTAAATCAGCCTTGAGTTGGTCACTTAATCTTGTATATAAGTCCAAAGATAACACCTCCCTTGTCCCAGACCTGACACAATTATTTGCTCCAAAAACAACCAGGGAGATCTATAAAGGAAAATAAATTTGCTAGACATACATGAATCTTTAGATACACTCTCTGCTCATATTTCTTCCATGCACAGATTTGTGCTCATGTGCATACACCCAATCCTCTGCCTACCTTTGCTCCAGTAACAGAGAACAATTGGGATCTCTTGGAAGACTGCTATAAGTAAGGGTATTTCCTCTCACTATGTAAAGGATGGTACAAGGTGTGGGTCACAATATCCTTGCTGGAATGAAGTGATTAGATATGTCGACAAATCTTTTTAAAAGGTAAAGGCAGGCCCCTGTGAAAGCAGGGGTCATTAGTGACCATGGGGTGATGTCACAGCACAACATTTACTAGGCAGACAGTATTGCAGTATTTCACTGCAATACTGCAGCTTATCACTCTGAGCCATGGGGCAAATCTTCAGCCACTGGGGAAATCATTTCTAACTTATCTGAAGCTTCAGGGAGACTTTTTCTGCCTACTCTAGTCACTACAGCAGCATTACAGTGCAGGGCACACTTTCCTCCTACACAAAATTGCTTGGCACTGACTTTACACCTGAGAACTAACGCCCCCACACACATGCCCATTTTTTCCTGCAGGTTTGTTTGAATTCTTCCCTGCGCTGACAAGCTCCTGTTCAGAAGGGAGAGAGAATCTGCAGAGATTGCTTAAAGCACAAGGAAACAGAGTTATCCATGCCAATGACCACTGAGAAGTTGGCAATTGTCTGCTGACTCCAACAGAAGAAACTGCAGCCTGTTTGCTCTGATTTTAAGAAAGACTGGGTGTTAGACCTAATTTGGCTTATTTCTCTTCAAGGGAGGAAAGCAAAATGCAGGCACTTCAATTCCGGATAGTTTTGAGCTGAACAAACTGACAGGAAGGCAACTGCTGAATCTTATACAATCCTTGATTGTTTTCAGCGAGACTGGCTGTTGCTTTAGCTGCTTTTAAGTGTCCCCGTTCCACATGTTGAACTTGGAATTGTTACCTACTTCTCAGAAAGGTAGCACACAATGCTCCAAATAAATAAGAGAGAATAGGAGATGACAGGAGAAACTTCTGGAGAAAAATGTGCAGGTTTTAATTGGATGTATCCCATCTTCATTTTGGCTACTCCAAAATGGCAGAGTTAGCATGTTAACATGATTCACATACCTGGTTTGACGCAGAGGGATAGGCAGCGAGATGCACAGGAAAGGGTCAAAGGTGTTGCTCTGCTTTAGGCAGTGTGGGCAGGTCAAGGAGGACCTGGAAAGAAACCAGAAATCCCATGTCAACAGACACCAAGATCAACGCAAAAGCAAGACTAGCCTTACATGGAGGATTCTAGGTGTATGACACACATCTCTAGTTACAGGGCTTAAAAGAGAACCCATGGAATGTAGAAAAATGAGGCCCTGAAAGTGTGCCTGTTGGCAGACTCACAAATTGATGTTGATGTAGAAGCAAATGTCACCTAGGTCAATGAAACTGGTTTTTCAGGAAGTATGTTTAAAACAGCAAACTGAGAGTGCGTTCCTCAACAGAGTCATGGCCTTCTAAGTCCCCTGTAGTCAATGAGCTTATATGGGTATAACTCTATTTGGGACTGCATTATTAATTTCCCTGGAGGTTTCTGTTCTAAGAAGAGAAGTTTGACCTGCCATATTAGAATTTCCACAGGGGAAGTTCTAACCAGCATCACTGGTACATATTTTAAAGCAATTATTTATGCCACTCTGAGGAAGTTTTCTAAAAGATCCAACAAATAGCCATTCTACACTTGTATATAAAGTGGCTTACTGTAACACAAATATAAAACAATAGCTCATTCTCCCTCTGGGATATGTGGCAACAACTTTAATTACAAGGGCAATCAATCCCTGTGTGGTCAATTCTATTCTAGAGCACCTGAAAGATTAAAAAAAACAGCATATCTCAAATTGTTAATCTGTTGGAATGAAAAACAAAATACATCTGTGACACTTAAACAATAGCAGAGTTACTGAAGCATAAACTTTTATGGGCAAGAGCCCGCATCATAAGATGTGTCACATTCCCAGTAAAAGAACTTATACATGCAACTGAGGGAGAGGGCAAGAAAAACAATTAGAAACACTTGCATTAAAACCTGTAAAATGCAAAAAAAAAATATTTAATGTTACTATGCAGAGTTAAACATTTTACAAGATACGTACAAATGTCAGTGGTTGGTCTTGTTAGTCTGTTGCTATAAAACAGAAAAGGGGTTTTACAGTATATCCTAAACAGGGTCACACCCTTCTAAAGGGTCATTTTGAAGACAATGAGCTTAAAAGAGATAAATCTCTTCAGGATTTTACCATTTGGAATTTTATTTTAGAACAATTCTTATTTTAGAACGATTTTTGTGAACTGCAGCCTGCTTCATCTGACAAGGCAGGCTTTACTCTACACACACTTATGCTACCATGAAAACATCTTTCAGGCTCAAAAAGGTTTAGGAGGCCAATATATTTTAAATGTGTCATTAGGGAATGAAAATTTTCTCACATGGAACTGAGGGGGAAGACTGTTTTTTCACACAAAGACATACATGACTAAGCTTTCTCTCACAGCCCACACTGTAATAATGGGATTCTATCATTCCTGCTCAGCACCATCTCTGTTCTTCATACCTAATGGTAAAGAGTTACTAGCTCTAACTAGGAAAAGTAGGCTTCAAAATCTGCCACTCCCTGGTCACGAATTCATAGCTTGCACACTCTCTCCAACAGGATTCAGTAATAGGATGAAGAAGCTGTAAGCTCATCTGAGGAACTGCACACACCAACTTCAGCCCAATGACAAATTCCTTTGTTTGAAGGAATTTGCCCCTCCAGAATGTCTGATGTCTGACTGAGGAATATTTCTAGGTATATAATGGTAGACTTGGTTTCAAGGTGCAGATGAAGGGCCAAGGCCACACACAGCCTTATTTATACAGATTTAAATCCAACTAAAATCCAGTGTCATATTATCAAATTGGAATCTTCATCCAGGAGCCTCAAAATTATTGGACCCATAGACACTGTCATGTTTAGCATGACCCTCAGCACTGGTATTCAAAAGTTTACTGCCTCTGAATATGAATGCTTCTTTCGGTAACCATGGCTAGCAGTCATTGAGGTAGGGCCTCTCCTCCATGAATCTAACTCCCTTTCAAAACTATCTATGACCTTGAATATTGGAATATTCACAAGGAAAGTGACCTGCATGAATTCTTTTTTTTTTCTTTTTTGCATACATGAACATTTCCAGCATTATTCAATGAAATGGAAGCAGACTGGGCAAGAGACTGCAGCTATAATTTGCTGCAGCAAGGAATCAGACCTGCGAATGTCAGGTTCTTCAGAAAGGCTGAGATTCAAATATTAGGTCTCTGATACCCAGCCTAAAGCATGAATCATCATCATCATCATCATCATCATCATCATCATCATCATCATCATCATCATCATCATCATCATCATCATCATCATCATCATCGTTTGAAATCACAGTTGCCAGATCTTCAGCCAGTGTTGGCGTTCATACACTTCGGGTTCTTCCCAAGAATCAAGGATGTCAGAGTAATATAAGATCCAAGCAATATGGCCTTTTGTAATTGATAGGTGGTATTATTATTATTACTACTGCTGCTGCTGCTGCTGCTGTTAAAGTAGTAGTACCATCAACAGCTATTGCACTTTAAATTGTATATTATAGCTTTCCATCCAAACTGAAGATTGACAGAGAAGAGAAAGAAAAGAGCAGGAAGGAAGATAACACAATAAAGGGGAAAAGACCATTGAACAAGAGTTTATTCCTCTCTTCCTCAAATAAACAAATCCGAACTTTGAATTATTCTGCAGAAACATCTCTAGCCTATGGAAGAGTACCCTTAAATCTGGAAGTAATATCTTTTTTCCCCAGGAGTGGACAGAGCTGACCAGGAGAAATGAAAGCAGCTCTAATAAGATTGGCCTACTGGAAGTGCTAGTCTGTTAATGGGATTGTATCTAACATGATTACCTGGGAGATCAAACTCCTCTCCCTGACACATAAATAAAAAGATTTTCCAAAAAAGACCGGGAGGATGGGGGAAAAATAAACACAGACAGAACTCATTCTGTATGGGAACCAGAATTTGCACCCTAATTATTATTGTTTTATACATTCTAGCCTTTTATGTGCAACCAATCTGCACACTGAATCAGTGCACATACTTGAGAAGTGGGCACATGCAAACTGGCCCTGCCTCCCCACTTGCATGTCAGCACTAAGCCTATGCACAGAGGAAATGCATGCACAGCATACACATGTGGGTAAATTTTAATTATTTATTTCACGAGATTTATATTCTGCCTTTCTGCCCTTATAAGGGTTACCAAGTCAGCTAACAATTAAATATATATATAACAAAACCACATGCTAAAACCATTAAAATCAACTCCTGAAACAAAATATACATCTCATTAAAAAATTAAAAATAGCATTGAAATACATTCAAAGACATAAAAACAGCAATTAAGACACTGGTCAGATGAAACAAAAGAAGCCTTCACCAAGTGGTAGAAGATGGCAGCAGCAGCAAACACATGTGTCTTTCTGAGGCGGATTCCGCACAGGCCTGAAGAGCGGCAGTGCACCAACGTACATGACACTGATGCACCCCCGGGGCTGTTCGCACACTTCTGTGTGCACAGCCCTGGAGCCACCATGACCAGCAGAGGCTCCTTTGGACGGGGCCTGCTGCTTTTTTCTTTTATTTACTTCCTCTTCCCTGTGTCGCTCTGCAGAGACGAGGGGACACACCCCAGTGGCCTTGGCGACAACTCACGTGTCAGAGGCCAGGAGGCATCTTCCCTCGGCTCTGCAGAGTGACACAGGCAATAGGAGGTGAGAGAGGAAAATAGCGGTGCAGGGGAAAACGGTGCCTTCTACCCAGTGCCATTCGCTCCGCACCGGTGGAACACCGCCATTTTTGGAAAGAAAAATGCCATTGTGGGGGAAACAGGCCGCTGCTGCTTTGCTCCAGCAGCGGTGCAAAGTCCTCCCCACAACAGTGTGTGTGTGTGTGTGTGTGTGGCTATACTACACCATTCCACACACCCGTCTCCCAGGTTACACTCACCTAATTTCAAGAGGCACCTAAAGCAGAGCTTCTGCAGATGAGAACAGTGATCGGGCAGGTTCATAAGGGAGTAGATCAGTGGTGGTGAACCTTTGGCATTCCAGATGTTATGGACTACAATTCCCAATTGGCCTGCTGGCAGGAGCTGATGGGAATTGTAGTCCATAACATCTGGAGTGCCAAAGGTTCACTACCATGGGAGTAAATGGTCCTTCAGATGCGTTCAATCCAAACATACAGAGGTCTAAAGGTCGAAACCAGCACCTTGAATTGTGCACAGAAACAAACTGGGGGCCAGTGTAGTTGGTCCAAGACTAGGGTGATATGGTTCCTACAACCCACTCCAGTCAAGATCTTGGCTGCAGCATTCTGCACTAGTGGAAGATTCTGAACATTTCTCAAGGGGAGCCCCTTGTAACACACTTTGTAGTGATCTAGTCTTGGCATAACCACGGCATAACACCACAATGGCCAAATCTTTTCTGCCCAGGAAAGGCAACAGTTGGCTATCCAGTTCTATGCTCACAAGCAAGAGAGTTCTGAGCTCACAAGCTAGGCAGATAGCATATTGAGGGGAGGGCTGATGCATTAATTCACTGCACAGATGGGTCATGTGCAGAGGGCTACTGAGTCAGACTATTGATCTCTCCAGCCCAGAATTGTTTAGTAAAGTAAAGGTCTTCCACATCATTTATCACCTGATCCTTCAACTGAGATCTTATGCATGCAAAGTAAAGAATGTGTTCTGCCACATAGCCTCTGTTCAGGGGTTGTCATATATTTGATTGATTGATTGATGGATGGATGGATTGATTGATTGGATTTATGAACCGGCCTCTCCCTGAGGGGCTCAGGGCGGTGGACAACCATAATATAAATACAACTATAAACTTTAAAACAATCTAAAACAGCACAGTAACGTTCAGTAAAAACAAGAACCATATAGCAACACAGGGCGTCACCCTCCCCCCCCCCACCCTTGCGCCCATGGGAGGCCAGATGGAGTGGGAGTGATGGACTAACCAGGCTGGCCAAATGCCTGGCAGAACAGGTCCATCTTACAGGCCCTGCGGAAACTCTGCAGGCCCCGCAGGGCCCTGATCTCCCATGTAAGCCTGTTCTATCAGGTGGGGGCCAGGCCTGTAAAAGCCCTGGCCCTTGTAGAGGATAATGTGTTGTTTTCTGTTGCCCCAAAAGATCACACCAGATCCAACGGGTTAAGATTAAATCAAAATATCAGGAAGAACTTCCTGATGGAGCAGATCCTCTGTGGAACAAACTTCCTCAGAGGCTATGGATTCTCCTTCTTTGGAGGTTTTTAAGCAGAGGCTAGATGGCCATCAGCAGTGCTGATTCTGTGAACTTTGGCAAAACTTGAGAGGGCACGAAGGGTTGCATCAGTGCCTGGCACACATGGCCCTTTCTTGCATGCCCAGGGAAATGCCTATCACCACTTTGAGGTCAAGAAGCAATTTTCCTCCTGGCTAGATTGTCCAGGGATCTTGGAGGAACATTTTTTACCATCTTCTGGGTGTGGAGCAGGGGTCACTGTGTAGGTGGGAGGTAGTTGTGAATTTCCTGTATTGTGCAGAGTGTTGGACTACAAAACCCCAGAGGTCACTATGATTCTAACATTTAAACCTATAAAAACCTAAATTTAACTATAACTTAGAATCAAAGAGTTGGAAGAGTCCCCAAGGGCCATCAAGCCCAACCCCCCACCAATGCCGGAGCACACAATCAAAGAACTCCTGACAGATGGCAATCCAGCCTCTCTTTAAAAGCCTCCAAAGAAGGAGACTTCACTTCATTTGAACTGAAAAATATCTAAAAAAATCTAAGGTAGATTCAGATGCAAAGACCATTTATTTCCATAAATGATGCATCCCTACACAAATGTATAGAACCGGTTCATTCATACATCATATTGTAGTATCAAAAAAACAGCTCTGCAAAGCTTTTTTCTGCAGTGTCATTTTGCTAAGCATATTACCTTGAATTGACCTGAAATGACCTCTTTGGGCATGTATCTGTCTGCAGTGGTCACTATGCATACCAGAATAATAGAATCTGGCATGGTATACAAATGCTCAAATCCACCCACCATAACTGCATCATGTGCAATTACACCAATCTGTTGCACTGGATCAAGATCTATTAGTACAAAACAGCCCCTCATCAGGAGGATTAAATTGGAATCTGGATTCAACTTAGTAACATACACATGACACAAAGCAAAAGGAAAAGGTTTCTGAAAGTGTGTAGACTGTCAAGCTGTCACAGATGGGAAACACCAGCCAACATCTATGAACTTGCAATTAAGGGGCAGGATTTCTGGGTCAGAGGGAACAGCTTGAAATAGGCTTGAACTACAGCACTCTGCATTTTAGAAATCAATCATTATATATCAAGCACACTTCACAAATAAGCTACAACTTTCCTGGGGAAATAGCTCTTTTTCCAGTGTTTGCCTCTGTCCCTGAATCAACTCTTTAAATATTTTTTTAAATTACTGAGCCCTATTTTTATCTTCTTCACTTTTTTTGCTTTCACTTGTATGCACTCATGAAGTGTACACAAACAATCTCCCATTACTAGGAGTGAAATTATCCAAAGGGTCAGGTTGTCATTCTCTCCACAAGGATTGAGAAGAAAATAAACATCCATATCTCTTGATATAAAACTGTGCTTTCTGACATTTAGAATTTGATACACAGCACAGAGGTTGTGGACTTTTATGTTTCTCAACGTTCCTTTTCTTTCCACTTACAGAAAAGTGGTCTTCGTGGCGATTTTCTTTGAGGAGAGGCTTTTGAGGCGCAAAAGTGTGATGTGTAATTTTTTCAGGGATATACAGTATAAGCTTTGTTATCTGGCACTCATGGGGAATAGGTGTGTGTTTGCCATGGAATCAAATATGACAGATGCTCAAGCATTTGTCTGCCCCTACCTACAGGAATCCACTGCAACCACATGTCAACTCACTGGGAACACCATGAAGATAACCCCCACAACTTGCAGGACCTTTCCCACTTTCCATGAGACACTGAGTGGCAGACACAGAGGGTTGGCTGCCCAGGAGCCCTTTGACAGAGTTCACTCCTGACGGCTTGAAGCAGGCTGAAGGGGTGGGATCTACCCCAGGATCACATCAGCTGGCAAAACTGGCTGTAAGGAGAAGGGCTGGATTGAGATCTTTAGAGGCCCTAAGCACTGGAAACACTATGGTACCCCCATAGACTGTATATGTAATTCAAAATAAAAACAATGGTAAACTGTAAAATATATACATTCTAATGAATAAATATCATTGTATTGTCGAAGGCTTTGACAGCCGGAATCACTTGGGTGCTGTGTGGTTTCCGGGCTGTATGGCCGTGTTCTAGGAGAGAATGCTGCCAGAACACAGCCATACAGCCCGGAAACCACACAGCACCCAAATAAATATCATTATTTGTATGAAATAAAACACCTATCATTCCGTTGCTTTCTTGCCGCGACGATACACAGCATTTCAACTGACACAAAGATGCTAAATAATGTTTACTGTTGCTTACTTATAAGTTTATTTAGACTATAAAAAGTTTTCTCCCTCATTTTTAATCACAAAGTCTTTGATCAAAACTTTAAAATTAATCTGACATAACAAATCTGTTTCAATGCTTAGCAGAGATAAGGAGGGAAAAAACTCTCCGGGGCCCTCTTTACTTCAGGCCCTAAGCACATGCTTATTTTGCTTAATGGTTAATCCATGTCTGGTAAGAAGCCCAGCACAAGCAAGGGCTGGCTGGCTGGCTGGCAATAAATCACATGCATGTTCAAAGATGAAGGGATATGGTGGCTGAGGGAGAGAGCCTTGCCCTCTGGGCAAAGTCAGCTAACTGAGCATTTTGGATAACCAAGCCCTGGATAACAAAGTGTTCAAACAGGTCCCTGCCTGACATCCTGCAAGGAACTGCGACTTTCAAGAAACACATCCCTGAAGATGCCTTAACTTCAGTCCAAAGTGGCTGTACTTCTCGGATCACAGAGACAGAATGTAGCATAAAGATTAGCAGAGGATTCATGGTGATTCTCCCCCACGTGCAAACTCCAAAAAAGGAGGACCTCTGTCAGTCTCCCACAACCCACCTCTCCTTCCCAAAAGCCAAGTCTGAAGAAGTCTCCTATCAAAGATACATCAATATTGATCAGTATTTAATGGAAACAGCCATTTGCTTTTGTTCAGATCCCCATTGAAATCAAACCAAACTCTAAGTTCCGTTTTTTTTTCTTCACATGTATCAGAGCCAGCAAACTCAGAGTAAAGCAGTGTTCTGTGTTAATCAATCGTTTGCATATAGAAAGGCTTTGATGCACAGATCTGAGGTTGGCAGCCTGAAAATGAAAGCGGCCATTTGTAATAAGAATTAATAGGAAAGGAATTAATTGGAAAGCGAAATGATTTTTTCATGCCTGACATGTCTGACTCAGCCGGCACAAAGGGAAAAGGGGCCTTGAGGGGGCACATCAGGTTGGCGGGTGTGGGGGAGGCTGGCTTGGCAGAGACAGGCCCCAAATCCTTATTTAGCTTCGACTGTAGAAGGTGGACAGAATATTAATGCTGCCTCAGATCTGAGGCAAACAGCAACTGCCACAAATTCATGAAGGTAGGCTCAGGGAACACGGTTTCAAAGAACAGACACCCAATTGGTGTGTACTTATAAAAACTGAAAACATCTGGATGCTTATTCTGAAAATTGAAAACATCTGAATGCTGCTTCTGTTGTTCTGTTCAGTTATGCTAGTTATAGGAAAGGATGAGGAGATATGCAGCCCTGCCCCACAACCAACTCTGCCTACTGCTCACCCCACAGCACTGATTTTCTCACCCCCACAGACAGACTTTTGATCAGCCACTGGCCTCAGGTTTGCTATCATAAGGGCTTGAAATGGGCTTATTTTAAAATACATGACACTGGCAAACCTGTCTGTTCTTGTGCGGCTCTGGCTGTCATGACAGGAAACAGAGATTCAGATATGGGACATTTGGCTCAGTCTGATTCAATAACACAGAAAAAAGACAAACCACACTCTTCACACAACATTTGTCACAGAGGAGGTACTTCAATTTCCTGTCAGGGCCATTCCACCTGCAGACTGTGAGGTGGCCGATATCTTGTGACACAGAGCAGTGCCAAGGGAAGCTTTCTGCATGAGCTGCTTGCTCTCCAGGCGAGGCTGCTTGAAGAAGAGAAAGTAGGAAGACGAAGAAGTGAATTTTCAGAGTCTGCTTAAGCAAATGCTCACGGATGTGTTCCTACAGTGTTTGCCTAGTTACCACCGAGCCAGCCACTCTCCAAAACAGTACAATGGGTTGCCATGGAGATGGCTGCAATGTCACAGCAAAGGAAGGCAGTGCAAATGTGTGTGTGCGGCTTGGGAATAAAAGTCAGGGATTGGGAGCGCTCATCTCCGGTATCTGCTCCCCTCAGAGAGGGTGTGGGGTTAATGTAATTTCTCTACACCACAGGAAGCAATTGATGCAGTACAGCAGATCCCATCGCAGCATGCTCTGGAAGCACCTCAATTGGGCCAGTTTCATGATGAACAGACTATTGTTAATCATTAGCTAAATGTCCATCATTATGGTAGGTAGTGAGTGACAGAAGGAAAAAATGATTTACACGCTGGTAAGAACCTCTGGGCGAGTAATCTAAACCCCCTGCAGGATTTCTTTCAATAAATGCAATTGAGGTTGGAGTGAAAGTTTTGCCATCACAGCAACAGTGTCCCCAACGTAGTGCTTTACTTTCCCAATAGGAATGCAAAGTACAGGAGACCCCTTGCCATGCATTTCTGTGACCACCATGAATGGCAAAATCTGTAAATACTGGGATATGTGGGGGCAGCTAGGAGGCCAAAATGGCCCCATAAAGGGCCCTACACCCTCACAGAGGGAGGCTATGTAAGCTGACATGGTACCCAGCTTGGCTGCAGCGCTGTCAAGAGAATCAAGCAGCGGTACCCACATCACCTGCCTGTTACCCAAATTAGTGGTCTGCAACCAAGTGCATTATTGTGAGGACTTTTATTTTAAGCAAGAAGTGAGTAACAGCGAGATCTCTCCACCAATGTATACCAAGATCCTTCTATGGGAGTTTCAACCTTTGACATGAGACCATTTTGACAATAGAGACTTTTTTTGAGTTCCAGAAAAATAATAAAGATTATTACAATTATCTGAGAGTGATTCATTCATACAGAGTCAAGGAAAAAAGTATTAAATGGGGATTGTAAAAGGTATAGGGGTACTATCAGGGTCATATATTACCAGTCCAGAAGATTCACTAAGCAAAAGAGCTAAGCATGAGCAGTGCACTTAAACCTGAAGGGCAGAGACTAAGGGCCACTCCCCACTTACCTCTTCTAAGTGCAACGCCACTACAGCTTAATCCCAGCTACAGAGAAAAGCCTCCAGCGGCTTTTTTGACCACAGAGAGCGATTTGTTCCCCACTCACGCTTTGCCATTCCAGGGAAATAACAGCTGGGAGCAAGAGGAGGAGTTCCATGGCAATGCGAAAGCATTCTTGATTGGCTGGCACCGGCGCATGTGCGCCATGGACATCGGAAGTGGCGGCCAGCCCAAAGGCGCAGCTCTCCATTTTGATTACTGGCCATTGACCACCTGAGAAGTTGTTTTTTGATAGGCTACGCAACGCGTATGCGCCCTTCATCCGCGCTGCATTTGATTGGGCAGAAAAAAAAAGCGAAAGTGAAAATCAGTTTCGGTTTCCACCGCTCCACAACCTCATAGCGCTCAGCGGCACTTCTTTGTCAGGCGGAATGAAGCTGCCATGCCGCAGCCGTGAAAAGCTTCGAAAGCAAAGGGAGCAATGTTGGCGCGGTCGGCCTGCTGTGCACAGTATCATCTCAACTTCCACGAAGCGTGATTGCCATTGTAAAAGAGGATGTTGCACGGTTCGTGTCTTAAAGTCATCACTGCAAGTAGCGCTTCCATGTCACCACTTTCTGACGGGGACACCTCCCTAAACAAAATGGAGGATCCTTTTTCCTGACTGGCCGGAAAGCTGTGCGTCACAGCGAATCAACCACGCGTCAACAGCCGAGGTTCCCCACCACCCCACGGCAACCGTGGGGTTTTTGAAAATGTTGCTCTTTGAAGAGGGCCTAATTTGACGCGCCAAGGAGGTGGGAGAGCAGCAAATTCTGGGCAGCTGCGCAGTGGCCGCTGGTGATGTGGGGAAAGTCCAGGATCCCCGTGTCTTATCAAGAGGTGACCCCGCAGCTTATGGTGAGTGGGGAGCGGGCCTAGGTGAGAGAGAGCCAGATCACATACAGGTGCAAGTTTCCAACGTTATAGGAAAAAATATATATCTAAAGTAATGATGCTAAACCGATGATGCTTAGTTCTCATGAGTACAATAGCTGAGTGTCTTCATGAAAACAATATGCTCTGTCAATTGTTCTTTGTTCTTAGGAAATGCTGGCCAGTGTCTTTGGCCTTGATAAAAAGACACATTGTGCAGCTGAGGAAGATCCTTTCCTGGGAAAGGATTTTAAAGTGTGAAAAAAGACAACCCCCCCCCCCCCAAGAAAAAACTGCTGATGGCCTTCTGTATTAAAAAATAAGTATTTATTAGGGGGTATTAGTAATGCTATTTATGGGAAAATATGTCATAGGAAAGGCCTATCATCAATATTGATGAGATTGGTGGAGTGTAATAGGAGACTCATAGGATATTTAGCAATGTATACCATTAAAGATGTGGGCAGGGGTGATGGGGTTAGTGTTTTATGTCAGCCCTCCTTAGCTGCTAGGTATCTTTTGCCTGAACTCTATTTCTCTCTGATGTTGCTGTGGGGTACTACACACACCCTTGTAGAGAGGTATTATTGCCCTTATAACTGCCACTTTGGATTATGGGAATAGTCTGATCCACCAGCATGCCTAGCCTGGGTAAGTCATACAGCAGTTCTGCAAACAGGTGAAGTCACGTGAGTCCCCTGTCCAGGCAGGCAAAGTGGGTGCCCCATAACTCAAATTGTACAAACCTATTCTCCATACATAGTTTGAGCAAGCCAGCAATCATGCAGTAGTATGGTGCATGACATAAGAAGGGTGAGGAGTGCCTAAATGGGACTGGGTGGCTCCCTAGGACATCACCCAAGTGAGACTTTTCCTTATGTCCTTAATGGCCAAACTACCCTGGAGGCCAGCACACTAATGCCTGCTCTCCATTTCCCAATATGTAGAGGAGTCATGCACATAGTGCTAGCTGTAGTGTCATCAGGCAACAGACTGCAAATGAGTGAAATGTATGAGTCATGAATCCATGAATGTAAAATGCTGCACTCAGGAACACTAGCTGAACCTGATCAAGGTCCCCTGCTACCTTCAGACCCTGTCTTCACAACCTAGCCCAATCTAGAGTGTGAAGGGATATTAGAGAAGGCTTTTAGATAAGTAATTATCTGAACACATGAAGCTATCTGAACACATGAAGCTATTTTAGTCAGTTAGAATGGTGACTCATCCAGCTCAGCATTGTCTACTCTGTGATTGACAGTGGCTCCTCCAGGGTCTAATGCAGGGTCTAAGGATCTTCTCTAACATCTGCTACCTGTCATCCTTTTAACTAGATGTGCCAAGGACTGAACCATGGTCCTGCTGCACAACACTGAAGGTGAAAAGTCCGTTCCTTGAGGCAAGAGAAAACTATCCCTGTGTTATTTCACATTATGGCAAACTTAAGATATGCATAAGTACAGCTTGTTGCTGGGCTCATGAGTATGCTTTCCCCCCCTTTCCCATCTTGCACAGAACACAATGAAGGAATGCTAGTCAGAAGCTTCTCCAGTTATCCCCAGTGCAGAAATGCATGTACCTGGGTCAATCAAAGTTTGTTTTTCCCCTTTAATCAAGATTCTAAGCCAGAGTTTAATCTATGCTTAGAATTCTCAGTAGGGCAGGTGGGGATAATTCTGGTCAATACCCTATATTCACAGGGTATGATCAGCTGGAGTCTGTTTTTAACCACAGTTCCTTCATTGCACTGATTGGAAGAATTGGGGGAGAGGGGAGAACAAGGCTTGTACATGAGCCCTGAAACAAGCTGAGTTTGCCCTCAAAGTGTAACTTTAGGGTCAAAGTAGATGTGATTAGGATGATTCATGTCTGACAGCTTCTGCTAATCACTGTTTGTTTTGTTTACTGATGAGAAGCCCAACATGGTTACTCTAAAAATCAGAGCTGTGAAGCTGAGGAGGAAGGTGTTCACCCCTTCTCTTGCATATCCTGATGTGTATCACACTTTTCAAAACAGAAATTAGTACCACAGAGAAAAAAGACAGGCACAACTGGTTTTTTTAGTTTTTTTTAAGCACAAGAGTCTACTCATGAAGCTCTTATTTGACCCTTAGACCCCGTTCTCACTGAAGAAGTGAACTTGTGTTTGAGTTGTACCACTTCATACTATAAGGTCTGGCCCAAATCACTAGGGTAGGGAACCTGCGGCTCTCCAGATATTCAGGAACTACAATTCCCATCAGCCC
This sequence comes from Sphaerodactylus townsendi, assembly GCF_021028975.2. NCBI lineage: Eukaryota > Metazoa > Chordata > Lepidosauria > Squamata > Sphaerodactylidae > Sphaerodactylus > Sphaerodactylus townsendi. Next base: position 112,999,165 of record NC_059427.1, on the reverse strand, counting down.
CTACCAGCATGGCCAATTGGCCATGCTGACAGAGGCTGATGGGAATTGTAGTTCCTGAACATCTGGAGAGCCGCAGGTTCCCTACCCCTGCTTAGCTGCTCCTGAAAGGGAAGAAAAATCACTAAACTTAGAATATTGGTATGGTAGTGAGGGGCCAGGCCAGAAACTTCTTTCTGACATCTAGCTTTGCAAAAGGAGGGGATATTTTTTGTATGAAAGAACATTTATTCTAAATAGTCCCGCCTGTATTCTGAAGTGAAGCAGCCAAATACAGGGCTTACCACCTCAGTGAGAACTAGGCCAAAACTCAGTAGGTTGTCTTCAAATCACTCAAGGGCCAATCAGTTAGTGAGAATACAGCACATAACACCCATTACAGCTGGCCTTATAGCAAAACAGTTACTTATCAGAGCAGTCCTAGGCTAAGCTACACTCTACTAACCCTACTAAGCTCTGCTTAGGACTGCATAGGCCACATTGCAGGCTGAAGAGCAGTCTAGACGTGTAATGGAGCAGCAGCTGCACTCATTTCATTCCTCCTGAGGTCACTGAAAGTGGAATATTATTGGTCATCCATTGCCAAAATTTGAGTCAACCATTATGCTTCCTTTAAAATGGGGGAAACAAATGTTGCAGAGCCAAATCTGTGCCCCAACTAGTACAGGCACTGTGCAGTCTCTGTTATAGACAGTTTGCTTAATGAGTGATATAAGCCAAGGAAAACACTGGCAGAACAACCAACAGTGATAAATAGACAGATGGAATGGATGACTTCACTTGACTTCCATTAGCAAAAAGGATCAGCTACTTCGAAGGGGCCAAAGAATGCCGACATTTCTGGCATCCGCAGCAGAGTTTACTTGAGGTCATGGTTCCTGTATTGACCAATGATATCACCTCGCAAGCTTGCTCAGCTCAGTTCTCTGCCTGTGTAAAGTGTTCAGTCTTCCAGGTACAAACCACAATGGCTGACATGCAAATAAATTTAACATTGCCTGTAAAGCTATTTACTCTACCAAAGCCTTTAAGACCAGAACCTTTTTGGTTAACTTCTGTCAATTTCATTCTGGCTCCTCAGGTGTCACTGGTTCAGCCAACTGGCAGGCAGAACAATTATCAGGTGAAAAGTCTGTTTACTCTTCCAAGATCCATTTGCTGTATTCTTGTTCCTTTATGCACATACACCCACAGTGGAATGCTTCTCTCATGTCCATATTAAGCAAATTCATTTGCATTAAGAATGTGGAGAAAGCATCCTGGGTATTTTGTGACTTCTCTCTTCCTTGTATACCTCTGCAGATAAACATACAGCATATGCCATCCAATTCCCTATTGACAGCCATGTCCTGTAGCAGCAAAATGACTCTTTTTCACCTGCCATATGTCTCTGAGGAATGGATTTAAATGGATATTTCATGAAAAATATCTCTTTAACAATGTAATAGAAAATGCAACTGGGGAAAAGGGTCACCAAACTCTTTTTCCATGAATACAAAAATCCTTGCTACTGTTCTTCAAAGTTTTATGCATCAGAACCAAACCTAGACAGCTTGCCTTCTTCTCAAACAAGATCCTGTAGGATGTCCAAGGGGACAAGCTAGCACAGACTTGTGGTCTTAGATGACAGTACCTGTGGCAATACCGTGACAGATTTGGCTAGTTTCATTGGTGGCTTAGATGCTGGTATTTGTGCCTGCCTTTTCCTCTCCCAATGCCCCACTCAGCAAACAAGCTCAATGAACAAGACAGACATGGGAGGGAAGAGGATGAAATAGAAATGGCAGGATGGTCCAAAAGCTCCTCTCAGTAGAATACAGGCCTAGAAGCAACCAACAAGCCATGCCTCCTTCTGACTGCCCCACCTCTGTTCTCTGAATGGTCCTGCATGCAGCTGGAGCCCTAGATTCCTTTGTCAGACATGGCAAGTATCATTTGTTAGATGCAAACATGAAAAATTTGCAGTAATCCCATTCTAGTCATATCACAAAGTCTGTCACATCAGCACTCGTAAATCCATATTCAGAAATTCATAATCTGCTCTTGGGTGTTTAGCAAATTCTTAGTGATACAGCTTGCTGATGTGAACCCTTTTTTTGACAGTGAATCTGACAGTGCATCTGGGCTGCAGCAGTGGGAAGGAAACGTCTCATTCAATTTTAGTCCGAGTACCTGATGTAAATTAAACCAAGACCATAATGTAAAACTGAGCAAGCTAAAATTCAAGGGGTTGCGCTGCCCTTCAGCGTGAAAATTGCATGTGAGCCAATGACCTCTCACAGGCAATCCAAAACTCAATTACTCTTCTTTTTACTCAACTCTACTCACACTCCAGATTTTCTGCAGTTAATTTCTCAGAAGGTAGACAACATACTCATTAGGGAGAACATGAATTACTGCATTTCTCAAAGGGGAAAGATGCATATTTGCAGATTGAGAGGAAAAAGCTCAAAGGAAATCCAGAAAAAAATTGCCCACAAATTACACAAAGGATCATTCAACCTTTATGCAATCTGAATGTGGGGAGGGGCCTCTGATCTGTCCAGGGACAGGAGCCATCATAACACCAGCAATTGACTGAAGAAGGCAAGATACATTTGGAATAGACCTAGCACCTACATGTACATACGTGCTGTTCTGAAAGCTTTGCAGTTTAGTAACCCACCATGGCTTCAGCAGTATCCAAATAAGAAATGCAGTCTGTGATCAAAATCACAGGCATAAAGGCAGGGATTCAACTGCAACTCAGCTTTCTTGCCTTGTCATTAATCAATTTTGAAAGCTGGCAGAAGTGAATTTAAAACTGCCCATTTCTCACTCAGGTACTCCCAATTGTGAAAGGATGACTGAAAAACACTTTTAGTGGCCCATGAGAATTTAGTTGTCTGGGTTAAGCTAGAGCTCTGCAAAATCTCACATCAGTGAGGGTACTACTATGCTGCCCCCTTCAATTAAAAGCACAGCACAAGTGGTAAGACATTTCATTGCCCTTCAGATATTGGGAAATGTGGGATTATTCAGCACTTGGGTCCATTCCCTTCTGATGACTGATTCCCTTCTGATGACTGGGAATTTGACGGCCTTGCTTGCTCCCTGCCTGCCACCTCCATGCTCCACTGGAGCAAGGGATAACCTTATTGGGTACCCACTGTGTGTCCATTAAGAACAACGGAAAGTTCTGGCAGGCATCAGCTATTAAAGACTCATCTCAGAGAGCAGCCTCACTGCCAAGTGCTTCAAACTTTATTCCCAGCTCTTTCCTCTCTGCCAGAGACACAAAGCAGCAGTTGGCACAATGTATATGTGTGTGCGCGTGCGCGCACATGTATGTCAAGAAAGGGCTTCATGCATCATCAAAACTGAGGCTGTGATGTTTTTCCTTTCCTCTTGTATGCGTCTGGTGCAGTACAATGAGGAACCATGAATGACTTTGACTGCATGATAGTCCTGTTCCCTGACTACAAAAGCAGAACTGATGCGTTCCATGTCATTTTGTTTCCCCCACTTGAACAGCCAGACTTGTTCCTTTCCCACTGTACTTGGCTATGTAAGGAAAGAGGGTCTCTTTTCCCAAAGTGAGATAAGCCCAAATATGACCTATAGTACAGTAACTGACAGTTGTCTACAAGAAACCCAACAGACACCTACCATGCAACTGCAGATGGGGAAGAAGTGTGACTGATGCATCCCTGTAGCTTTGGCAGCCTAGAGAACTACATATACCAAAGAATGAAGGCAAACTAAGGCAATGCAGGAAAATGTACTGCAATGTTTGGGGACATGGCCATCATCACTGGTGAAATATATCACCTTCAGGCACCTGGCTAGATCTCACAGCATGACAATCCAATAGATGAGTCATTTCTGGTGTGAGCAATCTTGAATGATGGTTTTTCATCCACCTAAAACTTCTTCCTGTGGTTTGAACTGGACGCTGGTGCCAGCAGATTAAACACTCACTCATCTCAGCCCATGTCCTCCAGTCCTGCCTGCAACCCCCCACCTCTTCTCTACCCAAGAGAAAGGTGAGTTTTGTGCCTTAGCTGCCTAGGATGAAATGCAATATTTTGGCAGCACTGCAGTAGTGTAAAGATACATAAGAACCTAAGAACATAAGCACAGCCAGCAAGATCACAGAACTGGTCCATCTAGCCCAGGGTACTATTTCACACAGCGGCCAAGCAGTTGCCCTGGAGGTTCCAAACAAACAGGACATAGAGGCCATGGCTCTCCTTCAACGCTGCTATAGTCTGTGAATGTTACATGTACCCCCCCCCCCCCGGCTCACACTGCTTACCTGTATTGTGCTTGGAAGTGATTCTGCACGAAACTCTGGCCCTTGAGAGGCTGGATGGCTGGCTGGGTACTCCCACTGCTACTACTGTCTTCCTGTCCAGGTGGAGGCTGAGGAGGAAACAGAGGCAGAGGCTGAGTTGTAGCAGCTGAGATGTCTCTCAATACAAACTGAGCTGAGGGCACCTAGCCAAGTTTACTCATCATAATTCTGTCATGGGCCCCATTTCAAAATTTTGACTGTTGCCTCACCTCCCCTGCCCACCACCATTTCCCTCACTCTTCACACTTCCCACTGGCTCTCAGTACCAAAACAGTTGCTAAAAGAGGGAGCACAGTGTTGAGTAGCTGACCGGGTTGCAAACTGACACTTTGGAAATTAGAATTCTGGAGATTTTTTTTTTCGCTGCAGTTTTCACAAATGTGTCCTATTTTATGCAGTCGCTAGGGTGAGAGAAGCCTGTACAAAGCTGACCTGCCAGTTCAAGTAGGATTGCCAGCTCTGGCCTGCAAAATACCTGTAGACTTTGGGTGGAGCCTGAAGAAGGCAGTGAAAAGAGGGATTTAAATGTGACGTAATGCCACAGATTCCACCTCCCAAAGTGGCCACTGTCTCCAGCTGATCACTGTTGCCGGGAGATCAGTTGCTAGCACAGGAGTTCTCCAGTTATCAACTGGAGATTGGCAACCCTAAGTTTAGGAGTACCTTTTAAAATCAGAAAACAGGGGCAGTGACCATCAGGGTGGTCAAAAACCAAAAGCAACTCTCTGTACACAGTAGAGCAGCAAAGGAACAAAAAGTATCAAATAAAGCAGACAAATTATTCTCTCTAGAGAGCAAGAAGAAAGGACCGGGCCAGTCCTTTTATCAGATGGAGAATCAATCACATAAACTGAAATGGAATCAACCTTGACCACTTGCATCCAGGACTCATTCATGTGAACACCACTATGCAGTTACCACCCCACCCCCCAAACTGCTTCTGTAAGTATTTATTTTGGTATTTCTAGCCTGCTATTTTCCTGCTATATATATATATATGAAGCTATACATATATTTCCTGCTATGTATATATGAAGCCCAGCATCTGATCAGGTTCTAGATCCAATGAACCAGGCCACTCAAGCTGACAGGCTTCAAACTATGGCTCAAACTCAGTGACAAAATGCCCCCATGGCACACAATAAATGCTAATGCCTCTGGCCATGCACACAACAAATCACTGCAACAGAGAAGGAACTGGAGCCCAACCCAGATCCCTTTCTACTGTACAAAGATGTTCTCAATCTTCCTCCCATGGCAGTAGATTGAAAGTTACCCATTTTAGCAATACTGAATAAAAGTGGCATCTCCGTGGAACTGTTGAGGGGAAGCAACTACACAATCCATGCAGGGGCCCTTAGCAAACATCACATCACTACAGCATTGCAGAGCTTTCTCCAGCAGTGACTTCTGTGCAATGCTGTAACAATGACATTTGAATTGGGGCCACAGCAGCCTCACAGATCAGGGGGTATACTGGCCATGCTTCCTCCTTTAAGACCAACAATATTAGACTTTTAATGGATTTTGCTAAAATAGCAGGATGGATGGGAAAAAAAGATTTGGGGCATCATTAATCAAACCATTTGCCCTGTCTAGAAAAGCGGTTTTCTCTTTATCAAAGCAAAGGAGTGGATACCTCCTGATATGCAAGGAAGAACAATGGATTAAAAAAGCAATGACTCGCTGACTACCAAGCAAGCAGGTTTTTTCCAGACTTAAACGGAGATTACTTCTGAACATAGCTGCACAGTGGTTCATAAATTAGTTCAAATGTTCACAAAACTCTGTGCAAAACCTCTTTGTAAAACAGAATGAACTTCTTATCCTATGCCAGTGTAATTCCATTCGGGGAAAAGTAATTGTTAAGTCTTTATTCAGAAGTTAAGGGCTTTTTTTTTGGCCTCCACTCTTATATAGACACAGGTTATACATTCAGATGCAGTATTATAGGGGGCATGGTCAATTACTTTCCTGTAGACACATTCCACATGGCATTGTCATTAAAATGCTCACATGCAGGAAAATATAATATTGGCATGCCAACAGTCACCAGCCACAGTGATTGAACCACTAGCACGTTAAATGACCATTTATAATTTGAAGAATACCACTTAGGTTTATACCATGCTTTTCTCTACCACAAGGAGTCTCAAAGTCGCTTGCAGCTCCTTTCCTTTGTCTACTTAGTAGGAAGTGTTTGTATAAAACTGATATGAGATAGATATGGTGTGTGGGAGCCTTCAGGGAAAAGAACTTTGAGGGCTTTGGACTAGAAAAATCTTTCGGGGATGGTGTGTGACAGTGTTTGTGCAATTCTACATACGAACTCTGCACTCATGCAGAAGACAACTCTTAAGAAAGTTCTTAAGCTCTAACCCAAATTATATCTTCATCAAAAAGAACAAAGTTAATCACAGCCTTGCACATCCACACACAAGCAGCATCTCCAATTAAAAAGGATCTCCAGTGGCAGGAAGCCTGTCAAAGCACAAAAACATTGAACAAAAAGGACCACTGACCTACCACAGCATAAAGCGGTTTTCTGTGTTTATTTGACAGAAGTTACTTTACAAGCCAAGCAGATAAGGCTCTGCGTGAGCAGGGTGTCTCTTTGCGTGTCAGAATGCAGTCTGTGTTTTTTATACAAAGAAAGCATATACCCGGCATTCATGTACATGTTCTTTTGGAAGAGTGTGACAGAACCGGAGAAGGAACAAGGCAGTTAATTAGTTTGCATCAGACAATGGAAGCTCTGTGAGTACTATGGAAGAGCTTTAGCATCAGGGCAACAGCCAGCATAGGGCTGTGTGGAAGAAGGAGCTGTTACCTAAACCAGAGTAGAGGCCGCCGCGACGGCGGCGAAGGACAGGTCGGCACATTGTGCGCCGCACTGAAGACGCTGGGATCACCGCTATTGACGGGTTCTTGAAGAAGCAGCCGGGCGCTGAGCCGCCAGCGCTCGAAGCCGACCAAGTTGTCCTCGGCTCCGCGCTACCGGCCGGAGTTTAGACGCCCCTGGTCGCGCCGCTTCGCTCCAGCGCTTAGGGTAGTGCGGTCCCCGGCTCCCGCGACGCCAGCTGGAGGTCTGACAAGGTGAGTGCTGGTGGCGATGAAGCCGCTGTCGTCAGCCGGTAAAGTTTACGTCGGCAAGTTTCAAAAGAGCGCTTCGGGAAGCGCCTCTGGGGAACGCCGCTTCAGGTCGTCGGCGGTGTACGCGTTGCGTTGCAGCTGCGCTCGGTAGACTGGCGTCTGGAGACGGTGTTTTTACCGTCTCCAGGCCGCCATGAATTGCCCGTGCGGAAACGGCCAGAGAAAAGGCCAGGGAAGCAGCTCAGAGGAGAAGCAGAACAAAAATGATTCCATCCTCCTGACACACACAGTTCTTACAGGAAGTTTGTCAGCAATGGTTGTGGCAACCAGGCACAGGTAGGGGAGGGAATCAGGTAAATAAACATGACCAGGAGAGCGTTTGCTTTATTCCAGTCAGTTCCTGCTCTTTACAAGCAACAGCTGACTTATACGGCTCCTATAAATATAACTCCTGCTACTTCAAAGGGTGCCCGACCTCTTTGTGCAAAGTAATGCACCAAGGCAAAAAAATGAAAGCTTTTTTTCCTCACTTTTTAAAAATTCAAAAGCAGCCTTGGTTGCATTTTTGAGCAGAAGATGGAAGGGGGAGGTGTCATAATCCTTTCCTTTCGGGATCTTTTCCCACTCCAAATTATGCTGCTTCCCACCCACCCCACCCACCCCCATTCAAGCTGTTTTTCAACCTGCAAGGGAAAGATAAGGGTCCCCCTTTGCTGGTCTTCCATTCAAGAGATCAGCCTTTCTGCTTTAAAGAAAATGCAGAAACATAACACAGGCCCATGTGCCACATATAATTTCAACCTGACTTGCTGGTATACAAACTAACGAACCCAAAATACCTAAAATCCCATGCTCTTCTAGGCCAGGATCACTATCAGATCACTATGAGGACCTTGGTAAGATCAATGATTGCAATGCTGAGAATGGCCCTTTCTATTCATGGCAGTCTAAAATGGCATGAAAATAAATGTGCTGCCTGGTTATTGAAAGCAACAAGAACTTGAATGTTAACATCAATGGAAAGTATTTAAGCAGCAAAGTGCTCTGGTCTTTTGCTACAGATATCACTGCTGCTGTTGCTTCAGGGGAAGTCACTGGTGTACTGACACAGTGTACTTTCGCATTATCAAAATTAACTTGGGGTTAAGGACTTCAGGAGCTCTGTAGATATCTTGTGAAAGAAGCAATCGGTACCCCATATTGTCAGAACCCTCAGGAAGAGAATCTCCATTCTGCAGGTGATTTGGGTTCACCTCTTGCTTGCATGAGTGACCCTGGCCCGTGCTACACATTGCATAACAATATATGCAACATTCTCTTTACTTTGTTTTTACAAAAATGAAAGCAGCCTCAGGAGAAGGGGAATTTAATTAGAGGAGCAGCTGTTTGTGTGAGTGAGAGAGACAGAGTGCCTGTGTCTTTCCCTATGGACTATTTTTCCACTTAAGACCATCCTCTCCAAGTCGCTGTTCCCCTGGGAAGGGAAAGAGACAGTGTTCATATCTTTATTCTCTCAGAGGGAAGAGTATCTGGAGGGTGATTTGAAAAACAGACAGCAGGGAAAAATTTAAGCACCACAAGCCACCATTCCTCTGTGCCCCCTGGCAGCCTCCCAAGGCTGATCTTAATTTTTTTTCCCAAGAAAGCTCAGGGATAGTCTGTATGCAGCATCCAATTTGGCCTTGTTATGCAGTGGAAACACTGCTGTCCTGATTATTCCCAGGATGGCAGTCTGGTGTTAGTGTTCAGAGCAAAATCATCTGTTCTGTAGAAAAGTGCAAAAGAAATCCATCCAGGACCCAGCACACAACTGTTCCAAAACTAGGTGATACTGAATTGGACGCCTGTCAGGAGCAGCTCAGAGAAAAGGTCACTGCCAAAACAACTGCCTCTAAAATGTCCAAGAAAGTGAGTTGTTTCCTCATTGGGTAAAAAGTCTTCATTTTTTATTTTTTGCTTTCCAGCTCTGTTTTCTAACCTTCCAACTTTCCTGCTCTACTTTGATCCTCAGGCAAAATCTCAGCAAAGTTGTGGTTGCTGCCATATAGACAGGATAGTCAAGATATTTCCTAGTCCCATCCACATCAGTGTCATTTTCCTTGCCCCAGTGGCTATGCCTCCCATGACACTTTTTTTCCCATATGTAATTTACAGATTACTATAGCAGTGTAATATCTGTCTAGTGGTCCTCAAAATTTTCAGTTTTCATTTTCAAAAGAAAGTCAGTCTCTGGACCAGTGGACCCCTATTTGAACCTGTAGGTACAGTTGGAATCCTGACATGGTATGGTACATGCAGAAACAAAGTGGCTGCTATACGGCCTCTTCGATCGGTAGAGGCCAATTTACTGGAGGTCCCTGGCCCCTCGATGAGGCCTTTACGGCTCTGGTCCCGGCCTGGTGGAACGCTCTCCCTCCAGCTGTCCGGGCCCTGCAGGACCTTGGTGAGTTCCGCAGGGCCTGTAAGACGGAGCTGTTCCGCCAGGCCTTTGGAGGGACCAGCCGCTGATAGTGCCCCCCCCCTTTTAGGCCCTTACATCCGGGCTGTTTGTCATCTAATGGGACTCGCCGCTCCTCCCCCTAGGGGAGAGGACTTTGAAAATTGAGTTGCTGGACGCCACTTATCTTTAAATTTTCATTTATTATATTAGTACACTTAGTTTTATTGTTCTTATCGCTGCTTTTAAAGGTTTTAGTTATCTTACGATTGTACCACGCTATATGTTGTACACCGCCCAGAGCCCCTCGGGGACAGGGCGGTATAAAAGTCTAAAGGCAGGCAGGCAGGCAGGCAGGCAGGCAGGCAGGCAGGCAGGCAGGCAGGCAGGCAGGCTGCCACAGGAGGTAGACAATAAAATACTTCATTAACTCAGTGTGGATTCTCGGGCTGTGGTGGCCAAAACAACACTGAAAAAATCTGTAATAGTCAATCAAGCCAGAAAAGGTGTTGGCAGATGCCATGACACCCACTGGCATCACATTTGGGGACTCTCATATAAAGCAGGGAAACCAATAGTGTAAATGAAAATCCTCGGGGTGCTGTCTGTACCCGAGATAACTGGCACTGGGTTTATGTCATGTCAATCAGCAAAATTCCTAAATGTTCTTTTTTTAAAAAATAAGAAAAGGGTAATGTCAGGCATAAATAGAAATAAACATAAATGCTAATAGCCTATCCTAGCTTAGATGGTACAGACTGGATAGCAATACTGGACAATACAAGTGCACATAAAATTTTAACAAACTATTCAAGAGAGCTTTTCTGTGCAGCAAATAAGGTTGCACAGTACAAAATGGTTTCACAAACTTGGATGAAAGATTGGGATTTGTGGTCTTTACTGCTGTATATGGTGCACTGTCAATAGGATCATATTATGTAATTTCTGTGCCACTTCATGTGTCATGTTAATACTTATGATATGCTTCTGTTTCTTTCCGGTGGTTTTATCCTTCTAATACCCAAATGTATTAGTTACTGAAGGCCTCATTTTGTTGACTCTACTGACTCACTATAGGTAATCCGTCTTGAGAGAAAGAAAGGTAGACTATAAATAACATAAATAAATGCATCAAAACAATTCATTAAAGACTAGATTCTGAGTCCTCAGCAGCAAAATGAAAAATAAAGCCCTGGATATGATAGAATTCCCCAAGCAGGTGTTGCCCAAATTGCGGTTCCCATGCTATCTATTTACCATTTGCAAAATCAGAAAGAAAATAAATGAATAATGTAATGGAAGTTTTTGTATGTTTGGAAATCAACCAAATCATTTCCTTTCAGAATGAACACTTATTTAATATGTAGATTGGGGCCCAGCTGTTCATTATGAGGGCAAACAAAAGACAGAAGTAGGTAGAATCAGATTAGAGCAACTGTTTTCATGAAAGTCTTGCAAACTTGTAAGATGGGGTTGAAAGTGCTTGATTAAAAAGAATTAACACAGTGGATGCAAGGTGGGTTTGAATATCTATCGGGATGGCTGAATCTGGCACTTTGCAACATCTCGACGTGGCTATAAATCTGCAGAGGATCCTCACACCTTCCAATACTGCTTCATGTCCAAGGAATGACATTCAACATTCAAGCCCCATACTTACTCATTTACTTGCTTATCCGCTGCCTTTTTCCCCTAATGGAGACTCAAAGTGGTTTACATTGTTCTCCTCATCTCTATCTTAACCTCACCACAATCATGTCAGGTGATTTAGGCTGGAGTTGTGTGACTGGCACCAAGTCAACCAGTGATTTTCCATGGCAAAGGGGGAATTCAGACTTGGGTTTCCCAAACTGTCTGACATTCTAATCACTATAACTGACAGAAAAGCTACTTTCATGTCTTGTTTAATTTGAGCAATTAAATTCACTTTTGGGTTTAAAAGCTATGGTGGCATATTCTATGACTGACACTTGTGTATTGAAAAAAATTATGCTTTTACAGGAAAGTAGCAGCGCTGAAGGGTTTTTACAGGCCTTTGGGCACAGGGTGCATCCTCTGCAGATCCCTTCTCCAATAATGGATCCCATCTCCCTCTGCCCCGCTGCAGCTATGAAATGCACCCAGCATGATCCTCTCATGATCCTTTTAGCACCTCCATGTCAGTAAGTCAAAAAGGAATGTTTAAAAGTCAAGGATCCTCCCCCTCCAATATTTCCAGTAGCAAAAGAAAGACTACCCCAGAGGCCCTTTCAATGTCATTTCTGGAAAAAGACAGGAGAGAATGATTGCTTCCCAGTTCTCTTAGGCTACTAAAGTCAGTGGAATATGAAGGAGTACAAAAGGGTTATATCTCTGTAAGGAAATAGGGAATTGTCCAGAGAACCTGCAGGTACTCTGTAGGACCACCTATTTCCAAATAGGAGGTGTGCTTGGAAGAGACAGCTTCATGCATGGTCCTCTTGTACTGGCTCACAGCCAAGAACCAACACTAATCAGGGGCACATGTGTAACCCAGGTGTCTTGCTCCCTATCTGAAAGGGCCATAATAACTGCTCCTGGAAAAAAAAGACCCACAGCACTGCCCTAAGCCATGTTACACCCTTCTAAATTTATTGACGTCAATGGCATGAAAGGGGTATAACTCCACTTAAGAATCCACTAAGTCCTACCTTCTTCAAACTTCATACAACATTAATTAAAGGCAATGCAAGCTACCTGTTGCATTTTATGATTACTTATTTCCATTTTACACTTTTGTAATTCTACTCCCAATCAAATAACCTTGGATGAACTACTCTTTGGGCCACTCCCCACTTACCTCGTCTGAGTGCAACCCCGCAGCGACCCCTCGTAGAAAAGCCTCCGTGGCTTTTGACCACAGAGACATTTGTTCCCCACTCATTTTCCATTCAGGAAATAGCGCGGGGTTCCACATCAAGACCTCGCCAAAGCAGGCAATCGAAGCCGCTTTTGATTGGCTGAGTAACGCCAGAAAGCAGGCCATATTTTACACGTGGGAGTTGCAGCCAGCCGAAGGCGGGGCTCCATTTTGATAGGCTGACCCAAAAAGTTGGTTTGGATAAGCTGAACGCATTGTTTTGAGACGTCTGCACATGCTGATGTCACTACCCGCTGCAAATTGCTTGGGCAGAAAAATGAAAGTAAAAATCGGTTTCAGTTTACACCGCCGACAACCCTGTGCTCAGTGACACTTTGCCAAGCTGCAAAACCGTGGAGCTCAAGCAAAAAAGAGCAATGTTGGCACGTCTTGTTGTGCACACGTCTCAATTTCCGAGCACTTTCTGACGGGGACACCCTCCCTAAACAAAATGGCGGTTCCTGTTTCCTGATTGGCCGGAAGCTGCGAGTCAGAGCGAATCAGCCGCGCATAAACAGCCGAGGTTCCCCACCCCCTCGCGGCACCCACGGGTTTTTTGAAAATGTTGCTCTTTGCAGAGGACCTAATTTGACGCACGACAAGGAGGTGGGAGAGCGGCAAATTAAGGGCAGCTGCGCAGTGGGCGCTGGAGACGTGGGGAACGTCCATCCGCCTCGTGTCTTTTAAAGAGGTGACCCCGTGGCTTATGGTGAGTGGGGAGTGGCCCTTTATTTTGTCTGGGAATATAAAGGTTCTGGTCCCATTTTCTGAACTTTAACCATTAATTTGCTGCACTGTTTTGATCCAAAAATTAATGGGAATAGATTGGAAAAGGCAAAATAACTGCATTAGATCTGCTTAGTCTTTTCATACTAGAAACACACACACACACACATATATATATATATATTTTCAAAGCTGCCCCCCTTTTTTGTGGTTGTTAACTAGATAGATGTGCAGGAAAACAATAGACCCACTTACATGAAACTCTCTCATGCATTTATTTTCCCCACAATCTCCATTAGGAGCATTGTAGTTCGTCTGCTTAGATCAGGTTCCCATCTGTGACATTACACTCTATGTTACCTGTTATAATGATAAAACAGACGGCATAGGGGAAGTGGAGAAACATACAACTATTAGAGTACCCTATATAGTTGCCTCAAATGGTCATAACACTCCAAGGCCGTATCCGCACGGGCAATGAATGGTGGCCTGGAGACGGTAAAAACGCCGTCTCCAGGCTGCCATTCTCAGACAGGGCATGCAGAGCCGTACGCAGTCCGCCGCCGCCGCTCACACCGCCGGGCTTCGTCGACGAAGCCGGTATGCGTTTCCCAGAGCGCTTGGAAGCGCGCTTTTTGGGGAAACGCCACCTCGGGCCACTGCCACCTCGGGTGATCTTTCTACCTTTGTCTCTGATCCTTCAAGCGTGATTGCCGGTGTTTCCGGGGATCACGCCCCCCTGCCCTGCGCCGCTGGAGCAGGCACGCAGGGCCAGGGGGCGTGTCCCCAGGCCTCGACAACGCGCCGGAGGCCCAGGGACATGCCAGCTTGGCCGGGCGCCGGCGCTCTGCGGCGCCGGCTGCCCGGCAGTTTGTGGACCGTCTGCGTAAGGGACGGTCCCAGCGTTGCCGCCAGGTCGGGCTGGGCGGCCGAACGCCGACCCGGCCGCTTCCGCCTTCGTGCGGAAACGGCCCAAGAGAAAGGCATGAAGTGGTTTCCTGCAAGTTTGCTCATTATGGGCTGGTTGTGTGCTGGTTTGCATCATAGTCAACACCAGTAATGGGAACTTAGATATGAGACCCCTTTTTCTCCGCACAGGAAGTAGCCCCTTTCCTTAGGGAAAGGAAACATGCTCTCTTTATTCCCTTACCTTCTAGATACTATTCTGTTCCTTGGTTTTCTTCCATTTCCATTTTCCCTGTTGTTTACCTCTCATCATTCTAAACAGTTCAGCCTCTGGCAGCTATTAATCTTGATCTCATTCCCATACGTAGTTCAGAATTTCTCCAGTCCCAAATGAAAAGGAATCCCTGCAGTGAGGTTATAGCTAAGCAGAGCATGAAATAGTAAGAACGGAGCACACCAGCAGCAATAGCCATCAAGATGCCTTAGTCAGCTCCCCAAATTACAAGCTATCTGCATTCTAACAACCAGGTTGGTAATACCAGTTATGGCAGCTAATTATTATGCAGCAGGTAGTAATTTGGGCACACTGCAGCCAAACACAAATACTCCCTCACCTATTTGCTCTTGGTGTATGTGTGTGCACTTGTGCATATATACACACCCAAATAAATGGGGAGCAGGTAAGGGAATTGATATCTGACATCTGCAGGGGTGACTGAGTTATATTGCAGGATGTCATTATGTTACTAAGTGGTCAGTATAAGCACGACCTCGTGTTACGCATTTTCTTCTGCCCCCTAGATTTTCTTCTGCCACTTAATATATTTTATCCTTTTAATTGTATCTTACTTACCTTATTATGGTCTATGATCATAATAAAGGCTGATTCGATCATTAATTCATGGCTGTGTGTTATGTAAGTATACTACTACACACAATATTACACATGTGTGGTAACATGGTTAGAGCATTATATTGCTACTGAAAAGACCCAGGTTTAAATCATGCTCCTGCAAAGCTCACAGGCAACCTAGGGCAAGTCACCACCACCGACACCTCTGCCTAATCCATCTTCTCCTTGATGGGGTCAGGATAAAAATGCAGGGGGAGAACCTTGTGTACTACCCTGTACTTTTCCAAAGGATGGCAAGATAAAAGGCAGAAGCAGAGAAGGGAATGCCTGATATGCATGATATCTCTTTCAGTTCCAGTTAGGTTTCCTCCCTTTTAATTCTACTTACACACACTAATGTGTACATTCCAGAATGAATGCCTATAAGGAGGACTATGACAAAGGAGGCAGCAGGAGAGAGGAAAACACATGGAAAAAACACGTGCAAAAAAATGGGCAAAACTCTCCGGGCAGGGAATACAATGAGAGTTGATATTTCTATCTGATTACTAATCATTCAGACATTTCTTGCTGATTCTATGACCACAGTCTGGACATTCTGAGGTTCTTTGGTCACCTTCCTTCCTACTCCTACACCTTCCTACTCTCTGAAATAGCTCCCTCTACATGTTACTATGAAGCCCTGCTTTTCCTAGGTGTAAATACACAAAAGATACTGATATGCTTCTATGAAAGTCAAGCCATTTCCATCATGTGGCCAGGAGGGTACTCTTTAACACATTAATTGTATTAACATAAATGTTTTAGCACACTTAAAAAATATGCCAGACAGCTTTAAAAGGCAACATTAGGTTACAATAATTATTTTAAAAACATATGGAAGATAATATTGTGTTGTGGAGTTTTGGCCGTATGGGTTTATTCTAGTTAGCATTCTCCTCCCGACGCATTTAGCCAGATCTGTGGCTAGCATCTTTAGAGGATCCTCTGAAGATGCCAGCCACAGATGCAGGCGAAACGTCAGGAGAGAATGCTGCTAGAACACGGCCATACAGCCCGGAAACCACACAGCACCCCAGTGATTACAGCCGTGAAAGCCTTTGACAATACATAAAATTATATCAATACAGACAACAAAAGCATGAAAAAGCCCATTAGAGCATGCACCACAAAAATCTAATGCTCCATCCACCTCTAAAAGGGCATCTTTCACGCCAAAGAGAACAGGAAGTGATAATGTCTACACCCCTCCAAAGTAGGCCATTCCATAATCCAAGATGTACAGATGAAAAAGCTCTTGCCTGAACTGAGCAGCAGATAAACCCAAGAGAGGTGAAAGCAAGGAGGTTGTCATGAGAGGAATGAATTGGCACAAGGGAGTGTATTATGAGAGTCCCAGGCTATGAACAGATTTATGGGTAAGGATCGGAACGTTAAATTGAGCTGGAAGCCAACAGGAAGCCAACAGGAAACCAATGCATATGCTGAAGTACATCATTTATATGATCCAGCCAACTAGTTCCTGAAAAGGCCTGTCCGTTGCAATTTGAATTAGATTAAGCTTCTGGGACATCTTCACATACTTATCAAGCCTCCGGATGGCAACAAAATAAAATGTTGGGGCTGAAAATATTACTGGACACATACCAAACTGATAGCTGAGCACTAGCAAACAAAGGTCAGTGGAGCAAGTGAAGCCATTGAGAGAAGCTCCCTTGACACACAGCCCTTGTCAGGCCCAGCGGGATCAGAAAGGCCACTGTGCAAAATTGACAGCATTTGGGGAAACAAAGTTATTTCACACTAAGAGGCAGCACACTCTGCCATCACTAACTTCAGGCAGAAAACCTCACAAAATATCCTCTGGCTCCTCCTCTGCTATTGGAGTCTACAGGCACAATCTCCAAGAGGATTCAGGTTACTAGACAACCTCACAGGATTTCAGGTCTAACAGAAACAGCTAACAGATAAAGAACCTTCAAGAGTGAACTTCGTGGTTCAACAGAGTCAGAATTTATTGAAAGAGTGGAAACTCCTGCAGAGAGGAGTGCAAAGAATAATTTTCCAGTGCAAGATTTCATATCATAAAAGCAGACTGGCTGTGCAATTCAATGCAGAGTTACTCCAGTCTACGCCCATTTAAATCAGTAGACTTTGACTGGAGAAACTCTGCATAGAGTTGCAATGCCAGTGGATAAATTCACATGAGTTGCTTCAGTGACTTACTTGCATATATCTTTTTCTGCCAGGAAAATGCAGAAACTTGCTTCCCTCGTATGTCAGAAACAGTATGTCAGTTCCAGAGAGAATGGAATATGCACACCATGGGCTATATAAAGGTGCCATGTTGTTGTACTGAACATATTGAGACAGTCTGATTGCTGGAAGTAGCTCAGAGTGACTTTTCCAATAAATTGCCAGTTTTGTCAAGTCATCTCCAGTTTCCAGAACTGATGCCATGTGGTATCTTTACCATTTTTTATCATAAATGATGCAGTTAATTATGGCAAAAAAACCCTACTAGTTATGACCTATATAATGGGCAGCCCAATCCAAGGGAGGCAGACCCACCACTAGAGCAGGCACAGCCCTGTACCAGCATGGGTGCCCATCCCATTAGCCCATATGCCTATTAAAGGTTAATAAAAATAAAGATAAAGCCCAAGGGGCAAATGCACCATCATGGTGGGCAGGCTGCCCAGAAGCCACCATCCTTGCCTAGGCCCGCCAGTGCAGAAAGCTGTACCAGCATTCTGGGGGTGGATTAGGGGGTGGAGCCAACCTCAGTTGGCTTCCACTGTCCACCCAGATCCCATGTGCTGGTGGAGCTGGCCTCAGAGATATCTCCACTATCCCCATGGGGGATTCTTGAAGCCAGTCTTTGGTGTGTGTTTTTGTGTGTGTGTGGTTTCCACACTGCAGGAAATCCCATTGCAGAGGGCAGGGTGATGCTGGAGCAGTTCCATCCCCATCCACCAGTCCACTCTGGATTTGGCTGTAATTACTTATTTTTATTTTATTTATAGTCTGCCTTTCTCACTGAGAACTCAAGGCAAATTAAACAGTGTGATCAGACAGCATAAGGCAACCAATGAACAATGCAATAGGACTATGGAAGAGCAACAGGCTATCGAAAGCAACATTTACTGTAAACAATACAGAAAGTGGATTACATGGTGAAGAATGTAGCAAAAGTCTACAACAATCTATAACAATCACTGCAGAGCACTGAAACCTCATTCCGTTATAAAGGTGCCTTCATGGACTGTACATTCTACAACAGTTGTAATTCCTTTATAAAAATGCCCTCCTGGACTTTTCTGTTTTGTACAGTTTGCAGACTAGTAGAAGAGGGGGAGTGTAACGAACTTGCCCCACCCTGAAGGGCTGGTGTACAGCAGGCCAAAGGGAGAAGGCCTTAGCAACAGCCAGAAAAAAAAAAAAGGCTCCACAAGGAGAGAACCGACCTGATTGGCTGAAAAAGGTCCAGTAACGTTTGGCAAGAGCTAGGGCAGGGGTAGGCTGAGGCTTCTCCAGGTCCAGGTAATTCCCATCAGCTTTGTCAGCATGCGCTTCAATTGGCCATGCTGGTGGGGGGGGCTGATGGGAATCTGTAGTTCCTGAACATCTGGAGAGCCAAGCAGGTTCCCTAAATTCCTGAGCTAGGGGAGCCAGGTGGGCTTTACAGCACTGGGAGAGGAGAGTGGAGTGCTGATAGGAGTCACGGGTCAGAGAGAGAGAGAGAGAGCAGAGTCTGGCAGAGAGGAGTCTGTCAGCTTCCTGAAGAAAAGGATTCTGTCTCAGCAGAGTTGGCTGGACAGAAGTCCAGTCCCTGTCTAAGCCGTGTATATTTGACAGAGAGAGAGGGAGGTCCTGACTGGGTGCAGATTGAAGTGCCCTTCAGGAGCCTGGCGGTTTTAAAACTGCCCAGACCTATCTAGTCTGCCTTGCCCCTGTGTGTATCACCAGAATCACCAGTCTGGGAGAAGCCAGTCCAGAGGCAGTGAAGCCATATTAGGACTAGTGGGAGAGAGGGAGGCCAAGTGTGCCAGAATCTCCTGGGCTTGGACTGTGTGTTTGGGTGTGATCAGTGGGTATTGGAGCAGTGAGGAATAGTGTCTGTGTGCATAAGGGAATTTATTAGTTCAAAGCTAAATCTTCCCTTAAGAGACACCTGCGTGTGTTGGTGTGCATATGAATCTGAAGTAACTTCTTAAGCAAACTCTCTCTAAAACCAACAAGTGTTAAACCTCTCCAGTTTACCTGAGAAGCCTTTGTGAAAGCCAGCAATAAAAGTTCTAAGTTTTGTTCAACTTTATAAACCGCTCCAGTTATTATTATTTGTCTGTCCGTGTCTGTGTGTGTTCCCCAGTCAGGGTGGTGACCTTGTGGAAAATCAGTATTGAGTGGGCTATAGAGGAGAATATATTATTGGTGGCAGCGCAGAAAGCAGAACTTATATAAGTGCCGACTTCGTTACAGGGAGCCTTCCTGACTTCCTCCAGCTTGCCATTCCACAAGGTGGGAGCCATCATCGAGAAAGCACATGAATAGACAAGTGCCAACTTTACCCGTTTGCAGGGTGGTATTAGAAAGCTTTTCTCAGATTAGCCAAGCTGTCATAGCGCAGTATCACAGAAGAGGCAGTCCCACAGTTATATAGGTAGAAGGTCATTCAGGATTTTGTAGGTAATGACCAGAACCTTGATTTTTTTAATGAAGTTTTAAGGTATGTCCTTTGGCATGGGCCCATAATGGCCTGAGAGAGACCTTTAATAGTCAAGAGGCATCAAAATCCTCAGCCAGCCCAGACAAGGTGTCATCAACATGAATACTGAAATCACTGGAACTATAAATCTAGGTATCTCTAGCATGAAGCTTGTAATTACCTCTGCCATATCAGATACATTGCCTGGTAGAGAACTGGTGGTCAGTAAATAAGTAGAACGATCAATCTGATCCTAGAACATAAATAAATGACTAGATAATGAATGCCAGTTACACTTTGCCCAATTAAACCCTTCAGGAATGCAGAGGGCCTAAAACAAACCCCGCACAAGCCCACCAGTAAGCACCAGAGAGACCCAGCCAAAGAAAGTTAGGAGGGCAAAATTGAAAGAGATTTTCTGATTTGTTAAAAAAACCTTTTAAAGTTTTTTAAGGGTTTTCTGGGGGCTATACACTGTGCAAACAGGCCATTTTAACTTTAAGTAGCCAAAACCCAATAACCCAAATATCTATTTTTAAATATTCATCTCAGATTCTTTTGCCTGCCTATTGTATTTGGCCACGAATAAAACTTGAAAAAAGTCATCTTGCTGATTTTCCTTACCAAATCAACAAGCCTAGTTACAGATCTAGATACGCAACTAAGGTGGCAGCTGAGAAAGTGAAGCTTACTAAAGTTGAAGGACTTTTTTGAATGATGATCATTTGTGTGAATGAAGAATAATCATAGACAAAAACATTTGTGATTTTACTATCTAAACTCTTTTGTCTCAAGGTCAACACACACACACACACACACACACACACACACACACACTTCTTCATTTCCAAAGGATAAAAATTCTTAATGTTGAACCTTCACTGGAATCTTCATCCAAAGCTTCTCAGGGCCCACCGCAAGTCCTTGCCAAGCAGCTACAGAGAGATAAACCTCACACTTTATCATTTAAAAGACCAAATAGCTACTCCCCCACCCCCCACCCCATCCCAATCCATCCTTCTGGGTCTGTAACTCGTTGTGGTAGCTTTTTCCTCACAAGAATCTAAAATGATTCCCTCAGGAACTGAGCAGCCCTTACTGTATGGTTTTGTTCAGTACAGGGGCATGTGAAAAGGAAATACTGTTGAAAAAACTTTGTCTCACCCCTAGCTAAAATACATGTATTCTGAGAAAACAGATTCATTGGGCTTTTCCACTCAATCCTAGGACCTTCCCCAAAAGCTACAGAAAGTGCGGTTCTTCATCATTTTCCCTGTCATAAGTTACTTGGCGCTAGAGGCTTCTTAACAGATAAAAGTAAATGAAATAATTTATTAAATACACAACTTTTAAGGCATTGCCACATAGTAAATCAAGTAAGTTTAAAAATCAGACAGACAGAATCCAATCGCTACTTGTGTTTAGAAACTGTTACAGGAGTTTGATACATCTCTCAGTCCCTGAACACAGGCTACAAGGAAATTCAGATAATGAAATTGTTTCAAAGTTGTCAATTTCTCCCTAGAAAGTTACAAAACTCGCTGGCTTTGTGAGCCTCCTGACATTAAATTATCAGACCTCCTTCTCCACTTGATAATCAGAAATAGGACATTTACCCTGAGGTAAAAATCATAGCAGTTCACCCTTTCACCAGACTAAAGGAATTCTCCCTGGAGATTAATACCTAGTCACAGTTCACACAGAATATTTTTAGGATTCCCACTTCTGACTCTGAGAAGAATAATCCTTCCCTCTTTGAGCTCTGCTTCTCCACTTCAAAGTTTTCCCCTCTCCCCACAAAGAAATCCCCACATGTGTCAGTGGTTTGACCATTACAAGGGAGCAGTAGTCTAAGACGAGCAGCAACTTGTCCGTCTGACACCTTCCCCCACATCAGCACTCCCCTCAGAGTACAGAGATGCTCTCTCCACCTCTGTCTCCAAAGCAAAACTCCCCAACCATTTTGTTTTCTCTCAACACCAACAGCTGATTAACTTTCTCCTCCAGTCAATCAGGAATTTTTGTTTCCTTCTATAGTTAACCCTTTCCAGCCCTGTTGACTCTTGTTGGTTACACTTTGATCTTAAGAGTCCTGTAATCCATCATATATTTCTTCAGAGCACCAACACAATCAGGCCAACGGAAGGATCAGTGAGGGCTAATGAATTCCACCATCTGCCCAGCACAGATACAGTTATTGGAATGTGTAGGAATGATGGCATTTTCTGGGGAGGCAGCTGAGACAGCTATGGTTGTTGAGCCTTTGAAACACACACACACACGAAGCTGCTTTCAGTGTGGCTCATCATTTCAAGCCAAGCATGTGACAAGTTCCAGTACTCTGAAAGGGTGAGGGTGGGCCTCCTCAGAGAACTATGGCCTGTTGCCATGGAAAGCACAAGGTTTTCCCAGACCTTGTGCACCAGAAACAGAAAGTGCCAAAAACACATCCTGTCTACCTCATATGCGGTCAATGTATTCCTCATTTATTATGCTCATTATTAAGTCTAGAAAAGACCTATTATGGTCATGTGTCCAACAAAGGAAGCTCGAGGTAAGTTAAAGAACATGGGAACCATCCAGCAGATGGTATCCAAAGGGCTAGGGGAAAGACTCAGCTCTTGGAACAGAAGAGGAGCTGTCCATGAAGTAACTGCAAGCAAAGGAGCTGGACAAGACAGCAACCGCACTGATCCTGTAAGAATGTAGGTTGGGCACCCATATTCTAGAGCAGAGCTCTGGCAAATATTCTACCATCTAGCAGTGGTCCCCATACAGATTCTCTGTCATTGCCAATCTTAAGGCAGGGTAGGGGGGCAGGGGGCAATTACACTGTGCCTTGGTCTGATCCAGACACACTGGATTTGGATATTCCTGCCACTGCCATCTACACCAGGTTCCAAGCTGGTCCTGGAGGCACTGGCCATGCATGGATCACACCCCACCTTATGAATGTCTAGTCCACTCTGGCCTGCTCCAGCAGCTAATGGAAAGGACTGACTATTCTGGCTAACCCAGGTAATGGAGTGGGTGCAGCAGAGACTCTTGAGTGGCTGGCAGATGGGCAACAGGGCTTCCATGCAGCCACCAGCCGGCTGTTGTCAGGATGGGGAACAAGGGTATAACCCACAGAGAAGCTGGAAGCACAGAGGAAGAACACAGTGGCAGAAGAGCCATTGACAAGGCAATGAGGGAGTGGGAAGGAAGAGGGAGGAAGAGGCTAAGTCCCAGAAGTGTGAGGGGCGGCCCACACCCTAGGGTATCACACTGGGCAGGGGGCTCTGGAGGAGGCAAGGATAAAAGGAGCCAACACCCAAGCCAGGGAGGAAGCAGGTCACATTTCTTAAGGTTGCCAGAGATACTGACCAAAAGGAGAAGGAATCAGGAAAAACAACCCCCTTACTCTCCCAGCCCTGAGATCTGTGGGGGGGCCCTGCTGGGGAAACATAAGAGGATGCTGAGCACACATGGCTAGGAGGGATTTTAGTCTTATCACATGGGGAAAACCCCAAGCATGGTGCAAGCAGTGCACTTGAATCAAGAGTGTCCTCTCCAGCAGTACTTCTATAACTACCATGATAAACAGAGATACAAAGCTTTCCTGGGTTCTGTGATGAGCTCCTCCTCCTATTCCAAGGAGTTTTCCTCAGGCAAGTCTTGACACTATCCTTATGCCAGAAATGCCAGAAAATGCCACTATCCTTATATTCCATATGTTCCATCGTACCTTCTTTCTGCAAGCCAATGGGACACCCAAGACCAAAGACACGTGTGAGTGATTCCAGCCAAGCAGTCTTGTTTGCTATGCAGGGGGACTGAATGGTGATTTTGACAGACATATGTATGCATCAGAGCTCATAACCCCATTATGTCTGAGCCAGCAGACTCTGAACAATGCCCTGAAAAAGATGCTGTGTCCCTTGCGCTAGTGAGATAACTTGCATTTTGCCAACTTCTTCAAAGGTTCTTTCAACTAACCTCACAATTTCCTACCCACCAGCTTCCTCGCGCCGCCCCCCCTCCCCCCCCCACACACACAAATTTTCCCACTTGTGCTAAATCCAGGTTCCAAGGTTGTCTTCTTCTGAGGCTGCTGGCTTTATCAGACAAGAGAAATGCGGCTCTTTGTGCAAGAAGAGTACAGTGCTCACCGCGTGCCCTCACAAATGGCACATTTTCAAACTGAGATAAATGCCAATTAATTCTCACTTCAACTGCTCAGCAGTCTCATGTATCTTCTACAAAAGCAGAAGATTTCCTTTTTGTAGGGCTTTTTTATGTGCACGCACGCACAAGGAAGGCACAGCCAGTTTGCGTGTGTGTGGTGAGGACTCAGGGAAAGAGATGTACATACGTGCAGGAAAAAGATGTGCGTAGATGTGTGAAAAACAGGCACAGAATGTGGGAGAGAGTAGAGGCTAAGCGTTGGAATGCGCCTGACATAAGTGGTGTGTCAGTATTCTTGGCAGAGAGTTGTGTTCTGATTTCTAAGCTTGATCTATCGATCTCTCCAGTGCCTGCATTTTGAATCTTCTTTATAAGTTGATAAAAAGTTTTTTTTTAGAAGTAGTACCTGACAGGGAGTTAATTAATGAGCAAGTGCAAAACTCTGGCAATGGTCAAAACCTACATTTTTTAGTCTCAAAAATGTGTCCTTTTTTAGGTCTTTGAGGCGGGGGGAAGCATAATGGATGATAGGTATCTACAGAGTGTGGTGCTAAGCTTTCATCCCGACATTAAAAATAAGCCCAAGGAAAAGAGAACTCAAAGAAGCTGCTAGATATCACAGCTGCCTAACTGACCCTTAAGTAGAGGCCATGTCAGAGAAAAAATGGTGCGGCACTTTCCAATGCTCAGAAGCAAGAATCAGCTCGCTGCACCTCAGCAGGAAGATTTCTGCCGTGCCTCAGCTCAGGAGGCTGCAATTGAAAAACCACCCCACCTAAAGAGGGAAAGGCAACACTACTGTTGGGAGGGGGGTTTGGAGAGACTAAAATATTGCCAGGCTCAGTGCATGCCAGGAATCACACAATCCATCTTCTCCAGGGAACCACCAGAGCAAATCACAGCCAGAGGCAGAGCAACAGATAAGGCTGCACAATCAAACACTTATCTCAGCATGTGGGATTACAGTGAATTCAGTCTCCGCAGGCACAATGTGCCCAGCCTGACATTGCTAGAGAAAGCAAAGCACATAGATATAGGATCTTGTACAAGATGTAAATGAACTGCCAAAATCCAATCAGGTTACATGATCAGAACTTGTTAGAAAAGGTTATCTTTCCTCTCACTTCTAGTTTACTTCCCAAGCCAGATCGCTGCCTCTTCTGTTGTGTTTGTGCACGTGTTTAAGAAAGTGCATGAAAGCCACGTTACCATGCACAGATCATATACGATAGCTGTGCAGACATAACAAACTGCAAAAGAGGTCTTTGTTCTTAAAGGTGGGTTCACAGGCCTCTTATATGAGGTTTGGTGAATATTCACAGATCCTATTTCCTTCCCTGAAGTACCAATGAACTATTGTAGCAATGAGCACAGAAGTAATTTGCCAACCCACACATTCTCTCTCTCTCTCTCTCTCTCTCTCTCTCTCTCTCTCTCTCTGAAACTGCTACAATGTGAAACTGGTATGATATCAATTTCTTCAAGTACCAACTCTTTTCTCAAAATAGCAGAACAACCCTAAGTAGAGTTCCATCCCTGTAAGTGCATTAAAGTCAATAGGCTTAGAAGCTTGGAACTCCACTTAGGATTCCATTGTAAGGAGTAATTCCAGGCAAAATCTACCGGTACACAGAAACCTACTCTGTTCAATGGGATTTACTCCCAGGAAAGTGTTCTTACAATGATGCAGCAAATATCTTATCCTTATAATTTGCCAAACCACTCTTTTAAAACATGTAGACAAATGCCTATACAACAAGAATAGGATGAAAATTTAGCCAGCAGGCAGTATGATCAGCTTTAGCCAGCAAAATGTCAGAAAATATTTTTAATACATTTAAATGGTTATATACCATTTTTCAAATCTTACCAGCAACCGTTTGTATATCTAAGATCAGTATACTTCTGATTTGCCAAACAAGGCCTAGTCAGTTGCCTGTTCAAAACAGTACTAGTCAGACAGCTAGTAGCTAATTAGGGGTCTTAGGCTGGGGTTTTGTCCTAGTCCTAGTAGATGAGTTCCTTTAACAGGAAAAGCAAAGAATTGTATCCCTTTTGAGAAAAACAGCCCAAGAATTGTATCCCTTTTGAGATTAACAGCCCATCCGGGGATGGAGGCGCTGGAGCACAGAGGCAGCACTGGCATGCAACGATGCATTTGCCCACCCCACCGGCATAAGTAGCACCTATGCCAGTGGGAAGGGTAAATAGGGTGGCCAGTTTGAGACCTCTGCTTCCAGTGCAAGAAGAGTCAGTCAAGAGCTGTATGCAAGCTATGAGACTGTGTCCTCTCTGGCAGCTTGGTATTCTTCTCTCCTAAGACTCCCATCCAAAGTATTAGGGCAGATCACAGATGGAGCTGGTGAATGACAAGTGAAAAATATACCTCCATAGTATCCCAAGACCATATGAGTACATCTTGCTCCATTATTCAAATGCAGCCTTTCTAGGAAATCATTGTCATATACATGGCATGCAGCAAAACACAATGGAGAAGAATCCACTGTTAATGATCAGTTTACAGCTGAATCTCTCTCAGATGGATTTTGGTTTAGAGTTAGAGGTTTGTACAGCAGGTTTATTAATTTGCTTGTCTAGGTTTGCCAAAATGCGTGCTGCTATTTAAAAACACAATAATAGCCATACCAAAATCTTTCTGTTGCTATTCTTAGAGGACACCAAAGGGATCATCAACTAAATGGGGTACAGGTGCTAAGGCATCTGCCCAAAAGGGAAGGAAAAACAAGTCAGTGCATTTGGTGGCTTGTCACCCTTGCCTAAGGGTAGCTGCCAATCAGATTTTGACAGCTGCCAGGAACACAGACAACCTTTCAGACAAAAACACCTGATTAGCATTAAAACAAAAATGCAACAATATATTTATGACTGGGACTGAATGATCTGAAGCTTCTTTTCTTCTGTAGCATAACAGATAGCCACAACTAATGATATATTAGGGTGAGAGAGCCATAATTGAAATAATATAGAAAACCTGATCATGGATACCTGCCAACTCTGCCTTGCTTCCATGATAAGTATAACTTAAACAAAATGGAATTAATAACCAAGGCAGATGGGCAGGAAGCTTTGGTGGTCTCCAGACTTTCACCACATCACAGAAGCTCTGGGATATCTAGAAATGGAACCATTATTCTCAAAGAGGCCCACAACCACTGGCTACGTAGCCCTTGGCTGATCATAGTCACAGAGCCAACAGCCTCAAAATTAAACAGACCTTATCTGGTGCCAGGTACATCCTGGACAACACCTGGAAACTGCTGGCATGCAAGCCCATGGCAAGACATGGGGACTGTTTCTGAGATGCGCCCTACCACTCAGTTCTCTATTAGTGTCATAGACAGTTCAGACTAAGATGAATGACAAATCTTAATTTGGGACTTTGGTACTTAAAGAGGTGGGGGCTCTGTTTGCCACATTCCTCTCCACTCTACTCCCTAATCATTTATGCATAGCAGTGAACAACACAATCTGGATAACCAAAGCAACAGTTTTGGAAAGGCCACACTTGTGCTCCAGCTCAGGAAGGGCTGCAATCACTACTCAGCCTCAATACAATTAGCTGTCCTGATTCCTTCCTTCCCTAGTCAATCTAATTATAGTTTTTCCTTTCCTACTACTGGAGAATCATCAAACCTTACTTTGAATGGGAATGCCCTGAGTTGTAAATTCATCAATTCTGCCAAGAACTAGACTCTCCCTGGCCCTGACTAATTTGAGCCATTTTCCACAGTATTGTTTTCTCCTGAGAATGGAACCCTGCTTTGTCCAGGAAAATTGCCTCCCTTAGCATCACCATAGGGTCAAACCTTCCTATATCTAGTCTTCCCAAATGAAGGCCTTTTGCCCTTTGGACCCTGAGCTGCTTTTGGTTTGATTCCACTGTGCCCAATGTAATTCCTCTCTCTGCATCTAATGCCAGCACCGGTCTCCACCTTATTCTCCTAGAACTGGTAAACACTGCCCTCCCTGCAATGACCTCTACTATTCCAAACCTATCTTTTAATCACTATCTAAATCCTGAGCAACTTGAAACTGTGTGTGTGTGTGTTTTGCCAAGCTGCATGTGTAACTTTTATTATTTTTGTTATTTAATAAAATGATCAAACTTCACTTAAATTCTGGTTTCCTGTGGATTTCTGAAGGGAAAAACCCCTGTATAAACTGATGGAGATCCCAAAGCCTGGCCCCTTGCATTGCTAGGTCTGTTCTGCTAATTCCCCTACCAGAAAGGAACAAATTCCACGAACTCAGGTAAACCCTGGGCAATGGTCAGAGCAGGTGGGCCCACCAGAGCTGGGAACGTATTCCATGGTATTGGATCGGATAGGGGCAAAACAAGGTATTGTCAGGCAATGACATGATATCACATTCAGGGAAAAGGCACAAACCACACCATGCCTCTACAGGAATTGCCAGAAACTCTATAGTAAAACCACAGGACTTCCCACCCTTCGTAAAGCAGACTGTCACCACTTCTGGATTTTTTTCAAAGGTAACATCACACCATCACTAACAGCTTTAAAAAAAACCATAATTTTTCTCCCACCAACTATAGGAGCAGTGGTGAGAACAGAAGCTGAAGTGGGAGCAGAGGCGGAGCTTCCACAGGGCGGACTGGGGACAAATGCCCCAGGTGGCCGCTGTTCAGTCACGAGGGGGGGGGAATTGCCCCCCACGCTTCTAGCCTGGGCTGGGCTGGCTGGGCTGGCTTTCCTCTCAGGCAGCTGCAAAGCCTGGTGGGCATGCTGGTGGGCATGCTGTCTGCTGGACGAGACCCAAGGCAGAGGGAGTGCACTTGTGTGCAGGCGCAGAGGCCGAACGAGTGGGAAGGAAGCAGCGCAGCATAGCTGCATTTGGAGGCGCTGCACAGGCTGGCTGTGAACGAGGCCCTCTGCCCGCCGGAGCTGGCTGAGCTTAAGCTGGGTCTTGACTCCTGCTTGCCTGAGCAGATGCTGGCCGCCGGGCTGAGAGAGTGGGCCACTCCTGACTCCTCTTCTAAGTGCAACGCCGCAGCGACCCCGCGTAGAAAAGCCTCCGCGGCTTTTGACCACGGAGACATTTGTTCCCCACTCATTTGCCATTCAGGAAATAACACGGGGGAGCAAGAGGAGGAGTTCCGTGGCAATCGAGCGTTCTGATTGGCTGGCACGCAAGTGTGTCATGGACACGTGGAAATGGCAGCCAGCCGAAGGCGGGCCTCCATTTTGATTGGCTGACACGAGAAGTTGTTTTTGATAGGCTCACAACGCGCACGCACCTATCCACAGCGAATTGATTGGGCAGAAAAACGAAAGTGAAAATCAGTTTCGGTTTCCACCGCCGACAACCTCGGGTAAGCGCTTCAGCAGCACCCCAGCCGCGGAATGGCCGCTGCGTTGCCGCAGAAGCCGTAAAGCTCGAAAGCAAAGGGAGCAATGTTGGCACGTCGCCGCTGTGCAAACGCCCCACTCTAATGCAGCTGCATGCATTGTAAAAGAGGATGTCACTGCGGCTCTACGCCATCACGAAGCTTCCTGTCACCCACTCTCTGACGGGGAAACCCTCCCTAAACAAAATGGAGGATCCTTTTTCCTGATTGGCCGGAAAGCTGTGTGTCACAGCGAATCAACCATGCATAAACAGCCAAGGTACACCACCAAGGCAAATCAAGGGGTTTTGGAAAATGTTGTTCTTTTACAGGACCCACTTGATGCGCGCCAAGGAGTGTGGGAGAGCGGGTAGCCCTGGGCAGCTGGCAAGTGGGTCGCCTGGTGATGTGGGGAACGTCCAGGGTCCCCGTGTTTTATCAAGAGGTGACCCCGCGGCTTATGGTGAGTGGGGAGCGGGCCAGTGAGTGCTGGACCCAGGCAGGGAAGCACAGGGTGAGCAGAATGCCCCCTCCTAGGGCTTGAGCGCAGGGGGAGCGGTGGGCATCCCCACACCACCCGTGCAAAGTCCCTCCATCCTCTCAGATTGCAAGAAGGGCTATACCTCCCCCCAGTGTTGCCCCTTTCCTCTCTCCCAACGTCCTAAAAGTTTTTACCTGCGCAGCTGCAGCAGTCCACAGGCTCTTGCAAGCTGACCCCTCCAGCCAGCTGCCATTGCTGCTGCTCGCCTGCTGCACCCGGACAGGCTGGCCAACGTTGAGTGCCAGGGGCTCTCCAGGGCTGCTGCAGCATGCTTGGGCACTTTACAACGCTGAGGGGTCACGGGCGCATGCATGTCCCAGGTCCGTGCCCCCTCGGCCTCGTCAAGCACCCAAGCACGCAACAGCAGAAGGGACAGATCTGCCTGCTCTGGGAGGGAAGGGTGGGCACCATCTTGGGAAGGGGCCCAGCCTCCAGGGGTGGCAGACTCCCAGCCCAGCTGCTCCAGCTGGCTGAGGTGGGGTGGGGGGTGGGGAGCAGGATGAGGGGCGGGGGGCATGCTTGGGCAGGCCTTGCCCCAGGCACAATTTCCCCTTCCTTCACCTCTGGGTGGGAGATCCCTGTCCCCTGCAGGAACTTGGGAGCCCTGGACTTTGATCTCATGGAGAAGCCATAATGTTATTACAAAAAAGTAAAAGAGGAACATTTTTTACCTTTGGGGGAAGGGGCACATGCATGAATGCACACATCTTTTGGAAAATAAAATTGTTTCAGTTTGCTGTTAGGAAAAATGCAAATACTGGTTTAAATATTATTTGTAAAAGTATCAGCTCTTTGTTTCCAGGCTTTCTGAACCACTGCATTCCATTCCATTCATGGGAGATAGCCTTGGACTTTGTATGTTCCTTTTTTTCCTCCTTTACACTCTGAAGCAAGGCAGACCTGATTCCTCCCCCACGGGCACACACTCTTTCCTCCCAGGGTTACAGATGCAAAAATATCCTCAGGCAAGATAAACTATTTTGTTTTTGCCTCTGGTAGACTGCAACACCGAACTAAGTCACCAGTTTACCACAAATTTATCAGAATACAGGCAACCATTTGCATGTAAATAGGCTTGACAGGAGACTGCGTGTACTTGGTTGCATTTTGGAATTCTTAGAATCTTAACATACAACCATCTAACAGTTATATTTGGAACATTCTGAGTGTTCCAGGCATTTCACAAATATTGCTGCAGTAATCCAGATCTTTATAATAACCCCATGAGGCAGGTCAACCGTATTGTCCTCATTTTGCAGATCTGGGAGCCATCTCCACTGGCGAGTGTTATCTAATTAGAATCCACCAGCCCAAGACAACCATTCCAATCCCGTCACTATGAGAAATTCCTCATACATACAAAATGAAACAGCAAACTTGTCATCTTGGGATTGCATCCTCTGATGCACAAGCAGAAACATAGACAGATTCCAGCGCAGTTCTCCCTGTGCAAGATCTTGTGTGATACCTAGCACTTTCCTCTCTCTTTATTGTGTTGTACCAGAAATTGCTTGCTAACATCTTGTGCAAGGGGGAAAGCAGTTTGGGATACTGCTATATTTAAGTTAGTGTAAAGGGCCAGTACAAAGTTCTTCATACTTCTGTTTGCACCAAGATTTGCACATGCAGACATTTTCTAAACCTTAGCAGGCTTCCAAATGGACGTAGTTTGGGGGAGCCTGAATGAAAACAGAAGTACATTTTTGTTTTTTGTTTTTCAAAGATGCCAGTACTCAAACATAAGGTTCACTGATTTCTACCACTTCCCCTCCTCTGGATTTGGGAGATCTCCTTCCCAGCAAAGCTGCTAGTACTTAGTGTCAGTCAGTATTGCCACAAAGAAAGCCCTGGAATAGTAAATTCCACACTCAGACATGGCAGGTAGGCACTATCTGCTAGTGATCCTGTCTGAGACCTGCTTATGGCTGCTCCTCTGGCTCAAAATACATGAGCCACACTCATTCTGACTCATCAGGGCCTTGTCTGCTTTTCTTAATTACAGTTTCAGACAGCAACAAAACAGCCGCCAGTCCATTCCAGAAAGATGCCTGTCAGCATCCTTGGTTGCAGATTACTAGTGGTACACCAACATGGGTTGGTGCTGGTAAGCTAAAAGGAGATTTTATTGTCGAAGGCTTTCGCGGCCGGATTCAACTCATTGTGGTGGACTTCCCTCTGCGATACACCTCTGAAGATGCCAGCCACAGATCCAGGTGAAACGTCAGGAACAAGACCCACCGGACCACGGCCACACAGCCCGGAAAACCCACCACAACAAGTAAAAGGAGACTGCCCCCATCTCCTTAGGCATATGGCCCATCTGACACACTTGGGGCCAATCTATCTCGAATTGCCAAGGAAATAGTTGAGTGCTCTGTGGAGCCATTAGGTCTTTCCCTTGAGCTCAGTGCTGCAAATCCTCAGAACTTTGCCCTCTGAAAGCAATCCTCCTCAGAATGCAACAAACCTGTGCTGCTTTTTTTTTGCCCTCAAGTTGCCATCAACTTATGGCTACCCCACAGAGTTTTCAAGGCAGGAGATGATCAGAGGTTGTTTGCCATTGCTTGCTTGCTGGTGCTCCTTAGTGGTCTCCCATCCAAATACTAACTGAGACCGAATGAGATAAGGCTAGCCTGGGCCATTCAGGTCAGGGGCGCTATCCTGAACCACACTGAAAATTGATCAGAAAGTCGACCACAGTGAGTTATGAATCCTGGAGTCTGAGGTCTCTATACTTGCTATTTCAGGAACAATGGATGTGTTTTCAGTTGATTGGTTTTCTTTAACCAATTTATCAGTTAAATATACATTTCACTCAGAAGCAGTAGTTAGCTTACAATCTAAAAAAAAACAAAAGCTACTCATGGTTAGAAGAAAAAAGCACTAATATTTCACTTTTTGCTATCTTTTTAATAAATGTAGCAGAATCAAAACAGCCTTAAAAATTAAACAAGCATGTCCTTAACTTTTAGTCCCTCCAGTTAAAATTCATTCTTGCTAATTCTCATGGACCTCACCAATTAGTGAAATTCAGAAGTACTCCCAACACAGCACCTGCAAACACCATGTCATCCACCAGTACTTCCCCAGGTGCCCACTGTGTTGACCAAGAAAGTGAGTGGAGTTGCCGTCTGGCAGGTCTGGAGAGTGAGTGCTGATTCCTGCCTTCATTCATGTAACAGGACTTTCCCTGACTGAAGTAACAGCAGCCGCCAGTGAATCAGGAGGGTGGGTAAACACCACTCCCTGCTCCAGCCCATGCCACCCCCTCTTGTTTTAGTCCTGTCATCTGGCAACCATCGTCTGTGCTGCATGAAGCTTGCAGCTGGCAGCTATCCCAGAGATGCAGGCCTTGTGCAGTGGTGATGACAGGTGCCGTATCCTTCATCTCCACATTGGCCAGCCTCTGTTTTCCAGCAGCTGCCCAGGAGCTGCAGCTTTGCCTCCTTGGGAGCAGAAATTTAGCTGTTAGCAAGAGAGTGAGTTGACAAATGCCAAAACATCAACCAGCTAGCTCTCTTACCAATAGGTTGGGACTTATATGTTTTAGGAAGGGCCACAGTTTCCAGTTGATTTATATCTGTGAGTAAAAAGCAAAAATAAGAAATTTATAATGAGTATTCTTATCTTGGGCACGCACCTAGTGCATCCAACTTGATGCACACCTGACTGTAGTAAGAGGAGTTGGACATGTGGGGCCTACCGTAGGGGCCTACACTTCGTCAAGAGGCTAAACTCCTAGTAGAGTTGCTCAAGGCAAAACTGTTACAACTAAGAAACCAGATTAAAATACATGCAGTCCTATCAGGGATCAACAGTCACATCAGCAGAAGATAACAGGCATCCATAAGTGATGCCAGGGTGTGTGTGTGCGCGTGCGCATGCGTGCGCGCGCGCGCGCGCCTTTAATGGAAGTACCACTTTAGCTAACTCTGGTTAGTATTATAGAGAAGGAATGGTAAATCACTTCTGATAATCTTTTACCTCAGAAATCTTATGATGAGACAATCCAAAATGAAAAAAGATATAGTGCTGGAACATGGAACCCCCAGGTCATATGGCATTCAATCGGCTACTGAGGAAGAGAGGAGGACAACTACGATTAGTGCTATTCTTAATGATACAACTAAACTACAGCCGACATTCAGCTGTTGATATGAATGGATGCAAAAGGAAAGTTCAGAGCTTTTCAACATTGGTAATAGGAACCTGGAATATGAGAGGTATGATTCAAGGGCCCTTTCCACACAGACACTTTAAAATGTTTTGCGGCAGAAAATAAAACTTTTTCTCCCAGGAGCTCTCCCCAAAATGTTTTATCTGCAGCCTCAAAATGTTATTAATGCATCCTCTTTTCTAGCAATTCTTTTGGCTGAAATGTTTTTTTTAAAAGGCTTCATTTGTGTGCTATCCTTTTAAGACACCATTTTGTGAGTTCACTCCTTGCCTGCAGAAGCCCCGTTTGCCCTGTTTCTGGAACATTTCAGTGTTTCTGAGATTTGGGGGGTGAGGAGGTTATCTTCACAGCATTGACTACAGAAGACTCAGGGAACCATAGCATGAGGCTGTGAAGCATGAAACACTAATTTGACCACACACAAGGAAAAGCAAAAAAACAACAGCCAGAAATCATCCCTTGAAATGGGGTGAGTGCAAACAAAAGGGGGACTGGTAACATTTTATAAGCATTTTACAAATGTTTTAGGAGATTTGTGCCAAGATCAACTCAAAATTGAAAAACAAGAAATGGGACATTTAAAGATGACAATTATGGGAGTGAGTGAACTCAGGTGAGCTGGATTAGGACATTTTTAGTCAGAAAATTAGAACTGTTTACCTCAAGGAATGACAATCACAGAAGAAAATGGATTGCTTTAACAGTGACATGAGATGAAGTAGACAGTCAGGGGCTGTGATGCAAAGTCTGACCAAATGATATCAACCAGACTTTAGGGAAAGCCTGTCAACATAACCATACTTCAAGTTTATACCCCAACTACAGATGTGAATAAGGAAGAAATTGAAGCTTTTATGCAAGTGTCCAGGAAGAAAATGATCACATATATAAATCAGATATGCTGATAATCACAACTGACTAGAATGAAAAGTAGGAAACAAAGCAGAATCAAATATTGTTGACAGATCTGAACTAGGAGCATGAAACAAAGCAATAGAGCAATTTATAGAACGCTATGAAGACAAAAATTTCTTCATTGCAAACACATGCTTCAGGCAACCAAATAGATGATAGCATATGCAGACATCACCTAACATCCAATACAGAAATCAAATAGATTACACAGTTGGAAGCTGAAGATGGAAAAGCTCTATTCTTTCTGATAAAGTAAGACTAGGAACTAACTGGTGTATAGACCATGAATTGTTAATATTGAAAATCAGAATAAAGCTGAAAAAAACCTTAGAACTCTTGGAGTGTCAAAATACTAAGCAACATTGCTGAACAGTTCAAAGACTATGTAAAAAAAGATTTGAATTACTAAGTTTAAGTGAATGTGAACCACAAGAACTACAGGTTGAAACTAGAGATATTATGAAAGAACAATGTGCAAAGACTATTCCTGTCATCAAAATAAATGAAAAACCTGAATGGACGACTGAAGAAATTTGTAACATTGTTAAAGATAGATGAGAAGCAAAAGTAAAAGGTGACAGAAACAGAATCAAAAGTCTAAATGCAGTGTTCCAGTAATTCGCATGTAGAGACAAAGAGAGCTATTATAATAAAAAGAACAAATAGAAGAAAACAACAAAAAAGGAAGAACAAGAGATCTCTTCCACAAGATCCAAGAAATCTAAGGAAAATTTAAAGCATGGTTGGACATGCTGAAAGATCAACATGGAAATATATTAATGGAACAGGACAAAATAAAGAGAAGATCGGATCCATACACTGAAGAACAAAAAAGACACCCTGAAAGGAAGACAGATTCCTTCCAAGAAGAATTTTTTAACAAAGAACCTACGGTTTTCGTGAAGTGAAAGCCACACTGGGAGAAACTGGAAGAATCAAATCATCAGGAGCAGACAGGAAATTGGTAGAGCTATTTCAAGACACAGAAACATCAATCAAAATCTTGATAAGAATATGCCAAAAATATGGAAAATGAAACATGGCCCATGGTTTTGGAGACAAGGAGACATCAAAGACTGCAGCAACTATTGGATCATACCATTGACTTCTCACACAAAAGTGATACTCAACATCTTACAACAAGTGTTTCCACATAAGGAATGAGAAATGCCTGATTTCAAGCTGGATTCAGAAAGGAAAGAGGTACTAGAATCATATTGCAGTTTTATGCTGGTTATGGGAACATATGAAATAATTTCAGAAGAAAATCAGGTTGTGTTTCATGGATTACAGCAAAGCTTTTGATTGCGTGGATCATGAGAAGCTATTGCAGGTTTTAAAGGAAATGAGTAAGCCATGACATCCGATTGTTTTGATGTGCAACCTGTAATCTGGACAAAAGGCTACTGTTAAAACAGAATGACTATTGGCAAAAATTAAAGCAGAAAGTGCCAAAGCAGGGTTATAGCTGGGGAAATACTCAACATTAAGGTTAACAATGAAGAAACTGGAATTGTTCAAAATTTTCTATTCCTTGGCTTCATCATCAAGATGAAGCAATCAAGAAATCAGGAGGAGGCTGGTGCAGGGAATGGCAGCCATAGATGCCATAGTATGTATGAGGGTGAAAGTTGGACAATGAAGAAAGCTGACAGGAAGAAAATAAATTTCTTTAAAATGTGATGTTGGAGCTAATTAAAAGGCATATCTGACAGTTCAGTAGCATTTCTGAATGCGTGTTTTGAGATTTACTGGGGAAAGATATGAAATTTAACACAGAAAGGAAACATTTAAGAAAATCTTGTTTTTTTGAGAAAAAAGGATTTGCAGTCATAGTGACAGAAAACCTATCCATTCCAGGCTTTTAGGGTATATCCATGCTTGGAAAGCATCATTAAAACCAAATTGATTATGCCTTTGCTATGGTTTTTTTTAATGAATTATAAATTAAATATCCATCTTTCTTCACTTCTCTGCTTTATAGGTACAGATATGCATATAGGTTACATTTATTTTTAAATATGAGATGACAAATGTGGTTTTAATATTTGGCATATTATTGATGTTGGCAAAACATCAGATGGAAAGCATTATTACCTCTCTGAAAATCGACAGGATGACAGGATTCATTTTTGTCAGCAATTTAAAAAATCCTGGCTCTCTTATGAATAAACAAGGCTGCTCTGAGCTGCAGAATCTAGAGAAAGGAAGTTTGCACTCTGTGGAATTCCTTCTCTTTCTCTGTTCCTCCCTCCCAACCGGATTTCTGAAGACCAGTTTGACTTTTTCAGCCAGCTGCTCTTTGCAGGGTGCTCAGCAGCCAGCTGAACTACGGTAAGTGGGCAGGGGGCCTCGCCCAGCCAGATTGCTTTTTTAGCTAACTGCTCTTTGCAGGCTGAACAAAGGTAAGTCGAGGGGGGGGGGCTGCCTCGTTGGGAGCAGGGTGCCGCATTTTGACCTGGGCTCCATTTCCTCCCCCTACGCCTTTGCTCCAGGGTGCAGTTTTCCTTCCCTCCATTTCACCTTTCCCTCAGAAAAAACAATGGTTGCACTAGCTAGCAGATTTAGGGGATACAATCCCACAGAAGTTCCCTTATAAATGTCCCACTGGGTTAAAGCTTACTTCCAACTAAATGTGCTTGATCCTGCAGCCTTAGTCACAGTCATGACTTGGAAAAGTAAAAAGAACAGAGGCAACTTTGGGACATTCTGGCATCACCACACGTCTAACCCAATAACACTGTCATGAGAAACCCTAGACCACTGACACTTGTTGCACCTTCACCCTTCAGCGGTAGCTCTAGGCCTTTCCAACTCAATTACAGGTTTTAAATACCCACACCTGATAATTTACCCGATGGAACTTCTTGCACCACCTACACTTCCGCTGCCCCAGAGGATGGGCAAAAAGAAGGTTGCTGATTTAACTGTATCAGCCTCCTTTTCCTGAACTATTCTGAAAGTGTAGGAGGGAAGGTAGCCTCTGTCATCTGAGCAGGAAGAGAATGGAACATCAGCTATGTATGTATGTATGACATCTTTGCAGCCAAAACAATGATCATGGAGACATCAATGCCAAGACCAGTACCCTCCCCAACTGTGACAGAATACACTGGTCTCTATTCCCTTCTTCATACATTCACCCAAATGTGGGCACAATTCCATTTATAGGAACTGTGATTGCATGCAGTGTAGGAGGATCATGAGCAGGTTTCCTACTAAAGCACACTTTATATTAAAGAAAAAGGCAAAGGCTGACATCCTTAACAGGCCATCTGAAAGCAGAATCAGAAATAAGCAGAAATATACAGAACA
Source organism: Sphaerodactylus townsendi (assembly GCF_021028975.2). Classification (NCBI taxonomy): domain Eukaryota; kingdom Metazoa; phylum Chordata; class Lepidosauria; order Squamata; family Sphaerodactylidae; genus Sphaerodactylus; species Sphaerodactylus townsendi. The sequence goes on along the minus strand of NC_059427.1, from coordinate 112,960,748 downwards.
ACCCAGCACAGCAACTTCATTCACACTTCCACGACTAGGTGTCTACCTTGCTAATAATTTACAATCAACATAAAGGTGAGAGAGCTTTCAAGGTAAAACCACAGATTTTCCCCATCAGACACTCACCTTTCCAGATGCTTTACCTCTCTGATTCAGAGACGCAGAACACAGGTCCTCATGCATGCGGTCCAGCAGCCAGAGGAGGAACTCCAGGGCATCATGTTGTGAGTTTCCACGAAACTGAGCACCATATTTAGAGACAACATTCTGTGGTTAAAAGAAGTGAAAGCAATTAGCACTTTTAAAATATGAAATGGGGAAAAGAGATTGCAGACAAATTGCAGGCAAAAAGAATTCATACTCCTTAAACCTCACTCATTTCTTCACTCCAAACAGCCCTATCCTTCTTTGATAAGAGACAGAGTTTGGAATAATCTGGATCCAAATTCTATGGCATGGTCATCTGAAATGCTACAACCATAAGGCCTTGCTTAGAAACAACCTGGGCAGTAGTATTTTGGACCACAGGTGGGCACTCACATGACTGCATGCTCCCCCCTCCCAAAATCTCTCTATGTTGAAAACTGGCATTGCTTTAATGTAGAGGCAAATCTTTTCTCCTGAATTGTAGCTTTCTATATGGAGGGAAATGTTTTGTATAAAGAAACATTTTGTCATAAGGGGTCTTCTGGAAGTCTGAAGTGGCACAGCTCATATATGGGATACTCATTCCAGTGAGAAGTAGGCCTGAATTATGCAGAGCACATTTGCATGGCCGGCGTCTCCCACATCCTAATCCAGCACTCTATCCACCACCCTTAGGGTTGGCAGATTCCTAGAGATTTGGAGGTGTCACCTGAGGGGAGGGGCAGGATTTGGGGAGTGGGAGGTACCCCAGTGGGATATAATGCCAGCGTCCATCCTTCCAAAGGAGCCACATGTTTCTGGGGGAACGGATCTCCACAGACTGTAGATCAGTTGTAATTCCTCGCCCACTTGGAGGTTGGCAACTCAACTTATACTAGATAGCTACAAGATGCTTAGCACAATCATGAGTCCTGGGATCTGGCCATATTTACAGTAACTCCTTCCTGCCTAGCCCTGGAAAAAGCATAGAAAAATTAGCACGGTTGGACCATACAAGAGGGAGTTTCTGGGCACAGAAGGCTTAGGTACAGTGGTGGGATTCAAATAATTTAACAACCGGTTCTGGTGGTGGGATTCAAATAATTTAACAACTGGTTGTTTACAAGCATCATTTTAACAACCGGTTCTGCCGAAGTGGTGCGAACCTGCTGAATCCCACCACTGCTTAGGTAGATATTAAATTGGTCAGCTCAGAGAAAATGCAGAGCAGAAAAACAGGATGGTTTAGTTTGTCATTTCCTCCATTTCTTAATCTAAATAAATGGGTTATGAAACAGGTTGTTAACCTGTCCTAAAGGCTATATGAGTATTTCCAAGGGGAAAATCTGGTTACTGGCACTGGAAGATCCTGTTGGCTTGCTGCAACAAGGTAGCAGGTCCATTTAAACTGGGGCCAAAGATGCGAACTCCTGGACATTAGTCAAAGGTTTTCCTGGCCCTTGGCCCAGGGTTCAAGACCTGGAACCTGTGAAAATCAGCTTGCCAGATCTTGACCAACCAGGTTTGTTGTTGGTTTGTTTGAAGGTGGGTTTTGTTTATAGCTTGCTATAATTTGATTTTTTTTTCATTTTGTAAGTGGCATTGGGTTCCTCCACAGACAAAAGTGGCCTAAAATGCTCCAATAAATAGAAAACAAAGAGCAATGCCATACTTATTAAACATAATTTACATCTCTATATGTAACTATAGCTCTGCACCACTTTTTAAAGTAACTATAGCACTGCACCAGTTTTTAAATTTTTATCCGGAACCATTCAAATTTAAATCCTGTTCTGTTTTCAATTCAGATGTTAGGTCTGAAGGCTTCAGGAGCTATTGAACTCTGCCCTCGAAAAGTATACGCCACAATTGTGTGGCACTGTTTTCATCAGAGATTTCCAGAATATTTTACACAAAGATCTTCATTTTACTTACCAAAATTAGAATCACGTACTTTGTGCATTTAAAAAAAAAAAACCTGAGGGTCCTATCCAGTCCTTAAATAGCAGGATTTACTGAGCTTTGACAGTCTGCAGCTTGAAACACACACACACACACACACACACACACACACACACACCCACCCAAGAGGAGCACATGGTTTGTCTCTGCTTTGCAACCCCCATGGATACCTGGTGCTGCTCTCTGGGAGACAAAGGGAGGCTCTGCTTGCCACAGAGTTGCCAAACTGTTGCTATGGCAACCAGAGCTACACTGCTGAGGCCACAAGAGGAAGGCCGGAGCTCAGGGCCTCTCTCTTGTCTTGGAGGGTCAAGGATGCTTTGCTCTTTTCTCCCACTGCTGCATTTCGGAACTTGCCCCCACAGACTTCAGGAAAACAAACCAGTTGCCTGATTCACAAACCAAAGCTGTGTCTTGCCAATAAACTGGATGTTCTGAAAGATCCAACAGACGACGCTTTAATAAGGCGTCTGATTTAGCCAGCCCAACAGAGAAAGCTTGTTTTAGTCAGGCATCTTTAACATCCCTAAAACCATTCAGGTCCAGAATCTTATCCAGGAGCTTCCCCCAGCAACAGGTGAAGCCATCCCTATTTTTTCCTAGCAAGGCCCTTGTGTCTTTAACAACTATATGGCAAGCAGAAATCCAACAGGTGAAACCTTCCCCATGTCTGCATCTGTATGCAGTGTAGGATTGGCAGCTCCAGACCGGGAAATACCTGGAGATTTTAGGAGTGGAGTCTGAGAAGAGCAGGGTATAGGGAGTGGAGGACAATGGGGTTATAATGCCACATAGTTTACCTCCCAAAGCAGTAATTTTCTATAGGTGAACTGATCTCTGTCACCTGGAGATTAGTTGAAATAGTGAAAGCCTCCAGCCACCACCTGGAGGTTGGCAACCTTAATGCAAGGAAAGGCTGCACTTTAGAGATTTTGTCTTAGTGTGCAGTGCTTAAAGACTCAGAGGTTGTCTGAGGTGGGAGGGAAGCAGCAACCAGCTGAGTATTTGTTGACTGCTCTTCTAAGGCAGAGCTGCTCTTCTAAGGCAGAGCTGCCTGCGTGCCTGACAACCAGGGATATTCCAGTCCTCCCCACCCTCACCCTGCTTCTCTCTCTCCCCAAATTCCAGTCTGCAGATTTTTCCTCTGCAGATGGGAACCTGAGACACACCCACGCGCAGCTAACCTCAAATGTACATGACATAGTTGTGACCAACTAAATCTACAAAGTGCAGTGCCCTAATCATAGACTGGAATCACCTTTCTAAAAGAGATAGTGAGAGAGAGAGATCACCTTGCTGAATCAGACAAAAGGGATCTCTAGTCCAGCATTCTTCTTTTCCCCACAGATACTAGCCAGTTGCCTCTGGGAAACTTACCAACAGGATATGACATTATGAAATTAATGGGCATCCCTCAATGCTTGGTTCCAGCAGCTGGTAATCAGAGGTATACTGCCTTTTTCCAGCCCCGTGGTTAAATTTGAAGCACTTCTGTTCCTTATGTATCTCTCCCCAAAAGGTACACGCCCACTATTTTTCATCCCTCTGTGCTATCCTCTCCTACAAGCTCCATCTCCGGGACAAGTCAGTCCCTAACTATAGCTGCTATGCTTCTGTAAGTCAGGTGATCAGAATGTTGAGATGGGAATGCGAAGTGCCTGGCAATAGGCAGCAAAGGCGTGCACGAAAAAGAAAACAGAATCTATGCCAAGTGTGGCGGTGGGGGAGGGGCGTGGGGGAGAGATTGTGCCAGACAGGGCACACAGCCAGCTGTGTTGGAATGCAGGTATACTGGCAAGGAACCAGATATGGAAGTGCCACATAACCACAACAGCTTCACAGAAGTGAAATCAGACACATGGAACCAGTGGAGTATTTACTGAGTGAAAATCAGGCTGCTCCTTGATACTCACAGGATTTTTGAGCTACCCCAGAGCAGCAATAAGGGGGCAGCTTTTTAACAGCAGAGTGCATGTGGGGGAAGGGTATAAAGGAGAAACTGCCATTCTGCAAAATACAATCTCTCCTGTGTCAGGATGCCCACTTCTGTGCTTCTGTTTTTACTGGGTGTGTATCTCGAACTTTCTCTGAGGAACAGAAGGCATTGAATGTGGTTTCCTCTTCCATCTCTTTGGTTTCCTCTCCCATCTCATGTGGTTTCCTCTTCCATTTCTTAGTAGCCTCACAACAGCCCTGCTGAATTGGTTAGCCTGTGAGAAAGTCACTGGCCCTAGGTCACCAGTAAGCTTCATGGGACAAAGCCCTGGAGGAGGAGGAGGAGGAGGAGGGAGGAGGAGGAGGAGGAGTTTGGATTTATATCCCCCCTTCCTCTCCTGTAGGAGACTCAAAGGGTCTTGCAATCTCCTTGCCCTTCCCCCCTCACAACAAACACCCTGTGAGGTAGGTGGGGCTGAAAGAGCTCCGAAAAGCTGTGACTAGCCCAAGGTCACCCAGCTGGCATGTGTGGGAGTGCACAGGCTAATCTGAATTCCCCAGATAAGCCTCCACAGCTCAGGCGGCAGAGCTGGGAATCAAACCCGGTTCCTCCAGATTAGAATGCACCTGCTCTTAACCAACTATGCCACTGCTGCTCCTTAGTAGTTCTAAGTAGTTCTAAGTTCAGTACTCTGTTAATTTCCTTCCCACAATGACTACAGCTAAGATCTACAAGGGGGTAAGGTCAGATTGGTGGGTGTGAGATACAGAATGGTTTCTCCTGACTCCTAGAAGTCATGACCACTGTTTCAGATCAGCTTTTAGCTTTAGATAATTTTTGAACATCTTTATGAGAAATCACACAACAACTGACTGAGGGAAAAGGGCAACAGCAGCTTGCTGTGGCTCTGACTACCTCACAGCTGTGTCAAATCAACCCAACATCAACATTGTGTTGTAGGGAGGAAGGGCTGGAGAAACACAAGGTGGGAGACACATATCACTCATGTCCTCTTGTCTTTTCAGTTCCCAGTTTCATCCCTGTCTCCTCACAGCTGACTTGCAGCCTTCTCAGATCTACTTAGGTCCCTTCATCTTGGCAGGCTCCTCATTCCCTCGCAGACAACAACAGAGAAAGAAGACAGACAGATGACAGCATCTTTCCAGGAAAGACTGTGGCTTTGACTCCTCCCTAAAGCACTGGGGGGGGGGGGGGGGGGGGGCACAGGGGTAGTTAAACAGATTAATTGCTGCAACAGACTCTTACGCATTATTGTTCAGGGCCAAGCCTTAAACTATGACATGCCATCAGGTGGCTCAGAGGCCAAACAATCACATTTCCATAGTTGGAAGAATAGGATTGGGTAGCCAGCCAATGACCCAGAACTCCAGGACAGTGAAGAGCTGTGCCACATACAGCTACACCTGCAGAGGAAGTGCAGGCGACAGAAGGACAGCAAATAATCTTTAGATTTACCATTCTCTTGTTTGGAAAGTCCAGAACAGCTGCAGCTCTGCTCTTCCACTCACCCTTCTGATTATATTTGTATCTTTGAATGGCAATGACTTTGCCATCCATGCAGTGCAATTACCAGCAATCCCAGATACCACCAAACCAGCAAACTGATTTCCTGCTCCAAGACCTGATTTGACAGCAGAGGATGGAAAATTCTCATCAGACATCAACAGCAGGATCAGAACAATTCTAGTGCAGCAGAACGAGACATTTTCAGATCTATCTGATCTCCAGTAACATCAGAATGAATGAATGAATGCAAAGATATTTTTAAAAGCCAGCACAAGGCATACCCCAAATGCAGCATTCATTTGCTGCAGCTGCCGGGGGGGGGGGGGTATCATCCGTGGTATGGAGCTAAGGTGTTTGGCCCATGAGCATTTGGAGGACCAGAGTTGGACACCCCTACTGCAGCGTAGGTTTGGAGGAAAGGGGAGGGGGCCCGGCATCTGGACCTGGCCCACCCACCCTAGCAGAGGGAGGGAGAGGGGAGGGAGGGGTGGCATGCAAGGGAAAGGGAGGGAGTGAGGGGTGGCATGCAAGTGGAGGAAAGGGGAGGGGGCCCAGCATCTGGACCTGGTCCACCCACCCTAGCGGAGGGAGGGATAGGGGAGGGTGGGGTGGGGTGGGGTGGCATGCAAGGGAAAGGGAGGAAGTGAGGGGTGGCATGCAAGTTGAGAAAAGGGGAGGGGGCCCGGCATCTGGACCTGGCCCACCCACCCTAGCGGAGGGAGGGAGAGGGGAGGGTGGGGTGGCATGCAAGGGAAAGGGAGGAAGTGAGGGGTGGCATGCAAGTTGAGAAAAGGGGAGTTTTAGACTAGGACCTTACCACAGTTTTAGACTAGGATTCAGATTGGCTGGCCACATGCAATAATGAACAGGGTTTCTGCCCCCTTAATACTTGGGTAGGAGACAGAATTGCACAAATATTGCTTTTCTCAGCCTTGCAAACTGAGCCAAATGAAGACTCTCCTCATGTGACAGACTCTGGAACCTTTTAAAGAACAGCAAACGATCCCTCCTGCTACAATCTGTTTACAAGTCAAAAGAAGCAAGCTGCAGAAAGAAAGACTCAAGCTCAGGGGTTTAAGGTGTTGGTGGTGATAGAAATGTCAGCATGCATTGGGTTTCTTGGGTGCTAACTGATTGGCATTTTGTTTGGCTCTGTGATGACTTTCCAGGAGAAAGTTGAGTGTAATCGGAGTGAGTCTGCACTGCCTTTAAGTAAAGTGGGGGAGGAGCGGCATCTACTCAATATTTGATCTTGTCACTCTGCAGTATGTATGGACCACCAGTTCCAGGGAGAAGGAAGAGGAACCGATTGAGATTTTTCATCTCAAGAAGCAAAAATCTCAGACAGGATCTACACTGTGGCAATGTTATCACAACTGGCAAAATGGAAGCAGCCACACCAGATGGGCTTTTCTCCTGAGAGATCCCTTGGCACAATAGAAAGAAACATCTGAGGGTCCTTCGTTCATGTAGACTTGGATGTCATGTCTCCACTCAACCCCAGTCATATCCTGCTGCCAAATTCCCAGGCCCAGGCCATATAAGAAGGGCAGTGGAAGGCACACCTGCTCCTGCTTCAAGCAAAGGTCTTTGTCCATGTTCGTTCGATGTCGAAGAGCAATTAAACGTTAACAAGAACTTGATTAGTAACAGTTCTTCATAGCATGCTGTGGATTAACAGATCTTCCCTCCAGGTACTGATCAGTAATATGTAGTAAAACCTCAGCAGGTAGCTCATCATTGAAGCCTTATGGCTTATGGCTACATAATAACGATATTATTAAACACAAATTAAATATGGGATTGCTTAGGAATGTTACCCTAATAAAGTGGCATTCTTAGCAGCCACTCTGGCCAACTCCATGTATCAGAAAGGAGTGAGCAGCAATCCTCAGAAATCGCCACTGTGCATAATTCCAAAGAAAGATGGGGTGGATAATTAATCTGCTTCACACTAGAACAGAGACTACAAACTCTGTGCAAAGACAGGTTTAATTTCAGTGATGGAAAAACGATCCCTACTAAAATTATTTTCTGTGTTTCTAAAAAATTTCAACCTGATATTCCCCATCTTTTAAAAAATTGCAGAGGGGTGTATGTAATTAATCTAGAATCACCAATTTTTTTTCTTAATGGCCCTGCTCCTGCTCTTTTAGCAATTGTGAAGCATTCCCCCCCCCCCATTTTTCTGTTTCCATCCTCTGGATTGATTAAATCTTGTTTGACTGGTGGTCTCTTCTGTCTGTCATCACCATATTGGTGACACTCCTCTTCATGGAATAGGATGTAGTTTAGGGCACCATCATGCACTGCAATGTATTAGAGTGGGATATTGCTTTAACTGTGTGGTTTTTAAGTGTATATCTATTGATTGATTATTTTATTATGCTTCAAGCCCCCAGAAAGGTAGGGTATAAGTTGAATAAAATATATAAATAGTTCAGCCATAAAAGTTAAGCTTTTCCTGGCATGAAAAAAAAATAGTAGGAAAAGCTTCACTTGTGTAGAATCAGATGTATGAAATGTAAACGTTTGGCCAATGCCAGCCATCTACCATCTCAGTCAGGATTTGACCAAAAGAAGTTCTGTTGAAAGTATTTAAATGTGAAATAAGAAATAGGAGGAAAAAAACCTGTTTCTCCAGAGGCAAAGCTCTGGAAATCTTGAATAACTGTCACTTACCAACTGACTGTTGGCATGTTATGGTATAGAGTGGGCAGCATTTTTCTGTTCTTTTTCTTTTGGTATTGTGTCTCCACAGATGAACACTGAAGCGCAGGACACTGAAAGGAACATCCCATTCATTGGTTTCACCCAACAGAAAAGTTCCAGGTATAATGTATAGAGGTAACCTTTGGAGTCAGAGGGATCTGAATTATAGCAAATGGGTTTTGGCTATATTTCAAGTTGATTGGAGATTTATAATTGAATCGTTGATGGAAAGTCACTTTCCCTGTAGAAGTTAAGTTTCTGGAAATAATATCTGCCTAACAGTTAAAATGGATAGATGTGAAATCTGTATAAAATATACATAGATTATCAGATCTAACAGGTTCATGGCTTAATGTCTGGCTCTAGCAGACCTGACAAGTGTTTAAAATGGCCATGCTTGGGCCACTAGAATACCAACATTAATATACAGAATAGCATTAACCCTGAAAACTCAGGTCTACACCTTGGGATTGCCAATGGATTCATAGCTGTTTGTAGATCGACTGGGTTGTGGTGGTGGCTTGTTTACCAGGTTCAAACTGGTGTTTTTGCTTTGCCAGCTTACAAAACAGGCTAATTTAACATGATCTATGTGGCACTGCCTTTGAAGATTGAATGGAAACTGTAGCTGGTCCAAAATGTAACTGTCAGATTGTTGGTAGGGGCAAGCTGCCAGCATCAACATCTCCTATCTTGTTTCATCTGTACTTGCTGTCAATTAGTTTCTTAGCCCAATCCCAAGTGCTGGGGTTTTTTGTTTTGTTTTTTTGCCTTTCAAGCCCTAAAGCACCTGGTTCCAGAGTATTTGAAGGACTGCAAGATCCCACACTGATCTGTTCGGGCACTGAAGCATGATCTTGAGAAACCCTTCACTATGATCTTAAGAAGCTCTCTATCATCTGCCAGACAGATGATGGGTAATCACTAGAGGGCTTTTCCTACAGCAGTACTACAATTTGGAAATGCCCTGACAGAGCAGCTCTGCCTGGCCCTCTCTTTGTTAGGGACTTTATTGATTTCAGAAAGTCTGGATGGGAGCAAAGCCCTTGGACACCTGACCATGCCGGGAGAAGGCCCAGATGGCCAAGGAGAAGCCTCAGGAGGAAGACTTACCCCATTCACAGAGGTGCAAGGGGCTGTGGGTGATAGCAGTGAACAGGCCCAACAGCACAGCCCAGAGGAAGAAGCCCTCCCAGGGCCAGTGACTGCCAGCACTGCAAAGACCACGCCGTGGCAGGAGAGCCCTGGGTGGCTGACCAGGCCCAGCAGACAGCCCTGGACCCCTCAGTGGCTGGCAGACATCACCGGACCACACAGCAGGCTGCCCAACCCCACTAGCTAGAGAGATGGGCTAAGCAGCATCCAGGCTGAACCCGACACCACACCAGTAACCCTGCCACAGCAGAAGCCCTGCTGAGACCTCCACCCACCTGGAGAAGTAACAGGGAGGAGGCAGGGCCCAGCCTGGCCAGGAAGGAAGGCAAAGGGCAGTTTGGCTCATTGAGGGCCCCTAAAGGCTTGAAGGAAGTACCAGGGGGAAGGGCTGGGGATGGAACCCAGAGTGGGGGAAGGAAATAAAAAGGGTGAGGGCCTGGACAGTCAGGGAGGATGTACCCACATACCTGTGGCCCATCTCAAAACCTGCTAGCCATGGGAAAAGGACTGGAAAATCAGAGCAATGCCCAGAAGCCCTGTCTGAGGCTGAAAGAAGGGCTCTCTAGACCCTGCTGTGGAGCACGCCAGGCAGCACTAGGGCTCAGGGACTCAACGCAGTCTCTTTGAAAAGAAGTACACTGTAATGGCTAGGATGACTGGTGGATGACTATCTGACCCACTGTGCCTGTTGCTCAGTTCAAATTATGCCTTGTCCTCAGCAGCCAGTCAACATGGTGAAGTGATCAGAGTGAATTATACTTAAAAAAAACCACTATACTAATTCCATAATGGTCACTATTGTCTGCTCTGACAGGCAGCAGCTCTCTAAGGTCTCAGACAGACATATTTCATGTCATCTACTATGTGATCATTTCTTTAAAAATAAAGGTACTGGAGATTTAATGTGAGGCCTTGTACATAAAAGTAGTTGATCCCTCAATGAGATACAACCCCTCCCCATGTCAGACTGGGGGAGGGACAAATTCGAATTTCTGCTCTGCATGGAAGCTTGCTGTGCGGCTTTGGGTCAACCACTCTCTCCTTCAGGCTAACATACCTCAAAGTATTGTTGGGAGGATAAAATGGAGGCGGTAAGGCATATGCTGTCATGAATTCCTTGAGGGAAAGACAGGATGAAATGAACTAAATGTTTTTCTCTGTCTTTGATTCTACTGACTTGTGTGTTTTTGTTTTGTTTTTTGCTGGTTTTATCTGCAGTTTTTGGCTGTTGTAAACTACTATGGGGATCTTGCGTAGGATGGAAGGGAGAGGCAGAAATGAATTAAAAACTACATATCTCCATTGCAGGGGTATAATTGCAGAGGAAACACTGAATGACAACGTAGATGGACTTTTGCCTTAAGTTCTTATTCTGCCTGGTGACTAAACCAAAGAATGAGGGTTTAAGCCAATTTAGTGATGTTGATCCGTGAAAATAACTGATCTAAGGTTTAGATACTTTCAGGTAATCAGTTCTGGGATTGAGTTGAAATGTCTGTTTCCTTCATCTAGAATCTGAATGCTTGCTGTGGGCTTTATTTCTTATCCCCCTCCCTTCATTTATTGCTGATCAAGGATCTGTCAGGAGAATGAAAAGAAAGGTCAGAGGCAGTGGAGGCAGCAGCAAGGTAGGAATGTAATATTACTGGAATGAGCACCGCAGAAATGTGGGCAATAAATAAACATGAGCTGAACAATCTCAGATCAAATCAACAGGCCCTTTGGACTGATTGAAGAAGAACCGTCCAGGCATCTAACCCTGATCGGCTCAATAGCAATTGTAGGACTCTACAAAGCATAGTCAAAATGGACCAGAGAAGATCTGCCTGCCACTCACAGTGGCAACTGAAAGAAAAAGAATGGATCCAGACAGTCAGCACCTCCCCTATCCCTGGGTATAACCATTTGTATTTTCCCTGTTACCACAATGTCCCGGAAAGAGAACAGAACTTCCCAACACCCATCAGTGAATAGAAAACAGATGCTTCAGACATTAGAGGAAAGACTCCTATGGCACAAAACTCTATTTTCCAGATTTGTCCAAGATCAAGCCCCACATACATTGGGCCTCAAGAGCACATGTCTGTATACAAAACTCCTAAGACCAATTTTGCAAATGAGAGGGTATTTTAGCACAGAGAAATAACATGGGGGATGGAGTGTCTAACCCAGTGGTGGGATCCAAAAATTTTAGTAACAGATTCCCATGGTGGTGGGATTCAAACTGTGGCGTAGCACCAATGGGACTGGGCGGGGCATGATGGGGGTATGGCCGGGCATTCCGGGGGCGGGGCATTCCTGGGCGGGGTTGTGGCAAGGATGCATGCAGGTGCAGGCTGCCACGCACGCTGGTGCACCTCCTGCTAGACTGCTTCAAGTTCTGCGCACTACTGCTGAGAGGAGAGGCGTAACTAAGGCAAAAATCACGTGGCAAAATCACCAATTAGTAACCCCCTCTCGGCACACACGAATAATTAGTAACCTACTCTTGGGAACCTGTGAGAACCTGCTGGATCCCATAAGAACATAAGAACAAGCCAGCTGGATCAGACCAAAGTCCATCTAGTCCAGCTCTCTGCTACTCGCAGTGGCCCACCAGGTGCCTTTGGGAGCTCACATGTAGGATGTGGAAGATGCAATGGCTCTTCATCACGGCTGTTGCTCCCGATCACCTGGTCTGTTAAGGCATTTGCAATCTCAGATCAAGGAGGATCAAGATTGGTAGCCATAAATCAACTTCTCCTCCATAAATCTGTCCAAGCCCCTTTTAAAGCTATCCAGGTTAGTGGCCATCACTGCACCTCCCACAGCTTGGCAGCATATTCCAAACACCAATCACACGTTGCGTGAAGAAGTGTTTCCTTTTATTAGTCCTAATTCTTCCCCCCAGAATTTTCAATGAATGTCCCCTGGTTCTAGTATTGTGAGAAAGAGAGAAAAATGTCTCTCTGTCAACATTTTCTACCCCATGCATAATTTTGTAGACTTCCCAATCCATATCCCCCCCTCAGCCGCCTCCTCTCCAAACTAAAAAAGAGTCCCAAACAGCTGCAGCCTCTCCCTCATAGAGAAGGTGCTCCAGTCCCTCAATCATCCCTTATTTGCCCACTTCTCTGCACTTTTTCTATCTCTTCAATATCCTTTTTTTTGAGATCTGGCTGGCGACATGAACTGGACACAGTACTCCAAGTGCGGTCGCATTCACTGCTTTATATAAGGGCATGACAATCTTTGCAGTTTTATTTCTCAGATTCCTTTTCCTAATGATCTCCACAGCATAGGAGTTTTGCCTTTTTCACAGCTGCCATGCATTGAGTTGACATTCCCATGGAACTATCAACTAGAGGCAGCCTAAATCCCTTTCCTGGTCTGCTGACTGATAGCACTTGACCCCTGTAAGCGATGTATGTAGAAGTTTGGATTTTTTTGCCCCTATGTGCATCACTTTACATTTTGAGCTGCGAACATTGAACTGCATTTTGCCATTTCTGAGGCCCCACTCATCTAATTTATCCAAGGTCAGCTTGGAGCTCTTTAGCAATCCTTTGTAGGTTCTCCACCACCCTACATAATTTGGTATCATCTGCAAACTTGGCCACCACGCTACCCAACTCTACTTCCAAGGTCATTTTATGAATAGGTTAAAGAGCACTGGTCCCAAAAGCGGATCCTTGGGGACACCACTCCCGACATCTCTCCATTGTGAGAACTTCCCATTTACACCCACTCTTTGTTTCCTGTTTCTCAACCAGTTTTAATCCATAGGAGGACTTCCCCTCTTATTCCTTCATTGCTGAGTTTTCTCAACAGTCTCTGGTGAGGAACTTTGTCAAAAGCCTTTTGGAAATCCAAGTAGACAATGTCCACCGGTTCACCCCTGTCCACATGCCTGTTTACACCCTCAAAGAACTCTAGTAAGTTTGTAAGACAGGATTTGCCTCTGCAAAAGCCATGCTGACTCTTTCTCAGCAGGTCTTGCTTTTCTACATGTCTTATAATTTTATCTTTAATGATAGATTCTACTAATTTACCAGGAACAGATGTCAAACTGACTGGCCTGTAATTTCCCGGGTCCACCCTAGATCCTTTCTTAAAGATTGGTGTGACATTGGCCATCTTCCAGTCTTCAGGGATGGAGCCTGATTTCAGGGATAAGTTGCATATTAAAGTGAGAAGATCAGCAATTTCATGCTTGAGCTCTTTAAGAACTCTTGGGTGAATGCAATCTGGGCCAGGGGATTTGGTAACATTTAGTTTATCAATGGCTGCCAGAACTTCTTCCTTGTCTACCACTATCTTCGCTAGTTCCTCGGATTCGCCTCCTAAGAAGCTTGGTTCAGGTGCAGGAATGTTCCTCACCTCCTCTTGGGTGAAGACAGATGCAAAGAATTCATTCAGCTTCTCTGCAATCTCCCTGCCATCTTTTAGCACACCCTTTGTTCCTTTGTCATCTAACGGGCCTACCGCTTCCCTAGCTGGCTTCCTGCTTTTGATGTACTTGAAGAACTGTTTGTTGCTGGTCTTGATGTTCATAGCCATGCGTTCCTCATAATCCTTTTTTGCCTCCCTTACAGCTAACTTGCTTCTCTTTTGCCACCATTTGTGTTCCCTCTCATATTCTTCATCAGCCAAACTGGACTTCCATTTTCTAAAAGACATTTTCTTTTTTCTGATAATTTCCTCAACCTCTCTTGTTAACCATGGTGGCTTTCTTTTGGACTGGGTGCTGCCTTTTCTAACCTGTGGAACACATTCCAGCTGAGCTTTTATTACTGTGTTTTTAAATAACCTCCAAGCATCCTGGACAGTTTTGACTCTCTTGATTTTCCCTTTCAGCTTCCTGCGCACTATCCCCCCCTCATCTTTGAGAAATTTCCCTTTCTGAAGGCGAATGTAACTACATTAGTAGTTGCCACTTGTTCGCATGCTGAGATACTGAATCTGACAGCATTGTGGTCGCTGTTCCCTATCGGCTCAACAACACTGACTTCCTGCACCAGGTCCTGGGTCCCACATAGAATTAGATCTAGGATCACCTCTCCCCTGGTTGGTTCCACAACCATCTGCTCTAAGCCACAGTCATTTAGCATATCCAGGAATGCTCTCTCCTTACTATGACCTGAACATGCATTTTTCCAGTTTATATGGGGATAGTTAAAATCACCCATTACCACTACATTTTTGTTTTGTTGGCCTCTCTAATTTCTTTTTCCATCTCAGAATCCTCTTGTGCACTTTGGTCAGGGGGGCGATAATATATTCCTAATATTAAACTGTCCTTCACACCTGGTATTGATATCCACAGTGATTCTGTAGGGGAACCAGCTCCCCTTGCATTGTCTATTTTATGTGATGCTATGCTCTCTTTGATGTAAAGGGCAACTCCACCCCAATGCGCCCTGTCCTATCCTTCCTATAGAGCCTGTAGCCTGGTATAACAGCATCCCACTGGTTCTCCTCATTCCACCATGTCTCTGTAATGCCCACTATATCAAAGTCCTCCTTCAAAACTCTGTACTCTAGCTCCCCCATTTTAGGTCCGAATGCTTCTACTATTAGCATAGAGACACCTGTATACCCTGTCTCTGTCCTTAACCTGGGATTTATGTGCTTTACCCTCAAGTCTTTTGTAGACACTATCCCTTGTCACATGCACATTGCTATGTTCCTCGCTTGTATGTGGTTGATTTAGAAAAACCTCCCTCTCTGTCTGCATCCCCATAGATACTGTATTCCGAACCGAAGTCACCTCAGCTCCTGTCGGCTTTCCCCAGGGATCAGTTTAAAAGCTGTTCTGCCACCTTTTTTTAATGTTGGCGCCAGCAGCCTGGTTCCTCTTTGGTTAAGATGAAGTCCGTCCGTTTGTACAGGCCTACCTTGTCCCAAAAGGTTCCCCAGTTCCTGACAAACCTGAAACCCTCCGCCTCACACCCCCTTCTCATCCACGCATTTGAGACCCTGTATCTCCGCTTTACCCTGGCTCGCCCTGCGCGTGGAACGTGTAGCATTTCTGAGAATGCCACCTTGGAGGTCCTGGACTTCAACCTGTTTCCTAGCAGCTTAAATTTAGCTTCCAGAACCTCCCGGCTACATTTCCCAATGTCGTTGGTGCCAATGTGGACCACAATTGCTGACTCCACCCCAGCACTGTCTAAAAGCCTATCTAGACGAAGGCGTGACATCCGCAACCTTACCGGCACCAGGCAGGCAAGTCACCATCGCGGTCATCAGCCTCTCACAAACCCAACTCTCTACATTTCTAATGATCGAATCACCCACTACAAGGAGCCCCCCACCTCCCCGAGGGGTATCCTCAGTGCGAGAGGATAGCTGATCACCAGTTAAGGAAGGGATCCCATCTAAGGGAGCATCTTCCCCCACCTCAGACTGGCACCCTCCATCCCCAAGGCCTTCATTCTCCATGACATCTGAAGAGATGTCACCTTGGGAGTGGGACCCGGCTGTTAGGTCCCTGAAAGCCTCGTCTGTCACCCTCTCTCCCTCTTTCAGCTTCTCCAGGTTTGCCACCTTGGCTTCAAGAGAACGCACACGTTCCTTGAGTGCCAGGAGCTCATTGCAGCGAGGGCACACCCACGACTTCTGTCCTAGTGGCAGATAATCATACATGTGACACTCAGAGCAAAACACTGGAAAGCCCCCATCTCCCTGCTGGCTTTCTGCCTTCATATCTGATTTGTTTAGATATTTAGATATTAAGCTTTTAGTCACTGCCCCCCTGGAGCTATCTGCACGTACTATCTGTCAAATATGTCCTTATTAATTTAGAAAAAAAAAAGTTAAATTAAAATTGCGCACGCTGCCAGGAAAGCCCTCCAAAATGAACACCAGCAGGTCACTCTGCTCTTCCTGGCCAAGTCTTCTTCCCACTGCTGCTACTCCTCTCCGCTGGTTCCAGAGACTGAATTAAAGCCCCACCTCTCAGGACAAAAGCCCCACCTCTTAGGACAAAGAGGAACAAGAGATGAACTCTGTTAACCCCTGTTAAGCCCCACCTTCCAGATTCAGCAGCCTTACAAGGAGAAAAAGAGATAACCCCTGTTAAAATAACACTGTTTTAAAAGCTGTGGCTTTGAGAAAAGCCCTCCAAAACGAACACCAGCAGGTCACTCTGCTCTTCCTGGCCAAGTCTCTTCTGCTGCTACTCCTCTCTGTGTAGCTCTCTGGTCTAACCCTTTCTGATCCCTGTTTTTCTTTTGTGAATTCCTTCCCTTCCAAAAAGATGCCACGGGGTGTTGTGCATTTGAGAAAGGACTGGTTTTGCACAGCTAACTTTTCAGAACAAGGTGATATTTTAATGTAAATTCCTGGAACTAAATAGTATACACAGGATAGGATAACCTTCTTATTATTAAAATTTAAAAGGCGAAATATTGTAGAGGATGACACTGGGGATATATAATGGACGGGAACCATAGCCATTACAGACATTGTGATTATTTTTCAATAAATATGTTCACACAAATGTATGGGTATGTACTGAGAATTCCGTCCCTTTTTAATAAGGACACTATAGGTAACAATGAATACATGACCATGACATTATAACTTCTATTCATACAACAGTCACAATAGCTATGAATGTTCCATTTAGGGAAAGAAATGCATTTTCACAAAGGCCCCTTCCACACATGCAGAATAATGCAATTTCAATCCACTTTCAATACACTTTGCAGCTGGATTTTATTGTGCGTAATAGCAAAATTTACTTGCAAACAATTGTGAAAGTGGATTTAAAGTGAATTATTCTGCATGTGTGGAAGGGACCAAAGAGAAAACATACTGGGATATAGGGAAGCAAGTCGTCACCAACAGAAGTACAACTTTAAGAAAGGATATCAGGACTGTATGCCACAAATAGGTAACAGAGCTTTATGAAAGGCACAATTCTTCAGGAGCCCAACAAACATGAGACGTGGAATAGTATAGTATAGCCCATTCGTGCTTGACAGGAAGACTCTGCAGAGGAAGGCACTAGCAAAATACCCCTCCTGAATCACTTGCTGAATCACCAACAGGGGTTGCTACAAGTTGGCTGCGACTTGGCAACACTTTACACACATAGATTGTACACCCAGCAAATGACAAATGAAGTTCTTCTCACTTGATGGCTGAGAAGAAATTTTTTGAAGAAGAAATGTGTGAAATCCTAGCTAAAATCTTTGAAGGTAGTGAAGTAAACATGTAAGAGCCAAGCGTAGCATACTGGACATAGTGTCTAATTAGAATTTGGGAGCCAAGCTAGAAGCAACAGTGTGTGTAGGTTGGACCCATGGATGACACCATTTTAAAGGGATTTTAAAATGCTACCAGAGCTGCTGCATGATGGGTTACGGCACTCTAGTTTCCCCCCCACCAAACACACCTTTTCAAGTGCCAAAATGGCTGCATTCAGCCTCAGGGGAGGAGCAAGAGCCCCTCAGCTGATTGCCCTGAAAGCCCTATCTTACAGCATTGTTAAATGGCAGCGGCTGTGTGTTAAACCCACAGATACTACCCTGTCTAGTTTGGACCTGGAAGACCCAAGTTTGAAAGTAGTCTCTACTTTGTCATGAAAACTCACAAGGTGACCCTGTCCCTTTTTCTCAGCCTAATCTACCTAACAGAGTTGTTGAGAGGATGAAACAGAGGAGATCAGTGTTATAAAGACAATGTGGGTCCTCAATGGTGACAAAAGAAAACTGTAAATATTTCGATAAATAATTATTTCCAAGGGTTGGGGTTAGGACTTCTGTAATCTGCAGAACTTTCCTCCATTACCCGTGGGTAATACAACCAGAATACATCATGCAGAATACTAAAATTGCAGAATAACGTACTTAAAGTAAAATACCCTGACCTGGATAGCCTCAGGCTAGCCTGATCTAATCAGATCTCAGAAGCTAAGCAGCATCAGCTTTGGAAAGTATCTGGATGGGAGACCACCAAGGAATACCACATCTGTGACGTGGAGGCCAGCAATGCCAAAGCACCTCTGAATGACTCTTGCCTTGAAAACCCCACCAGGGGTCACCATAAGCCACATGTGACCTGACAGCAAAAAACAAAACAAAATCCAAAACAAAAATAGCATCAGTTGCACCAGTCCGTTCCTCCCTCTCAAGTATTGGGTATTTTGCAGGGGCAAAATGCCCTATATTTGAGTAAATATTTTAAAAACCATGAATATGTCAAATAGTACAATTTTACATGCTAAGGAATAAATTATGCATTTAATGTAATCAGAAGTAGAAAAAAATAAGTAGGAACTTATGTATTGTATATATTTCATTCACACACACAACTCAAGATTTCCATTTATTTTATGATTCTCTTCTCCCCATTTTATCCTCACAACTCTGTGAGGTAGGCTTCATTGAGAAAGGGTATCTGGTCCAAGATCACCCTGTGTGCTTCATGACAGACAGAGTATGACCCCAAATCACTATATCCTCCTCTCTCTGGCCCAAGGTCACCCAGTAACGTTCATTACAGAGTAGAGATTTGAACTCAGGTCTCTCTAGCCCTACATTATGAAAACTACACTCCATGCCCATAACAGCTATCCCCTCCCAGATGTGTACCTGCCAGAGGGACATGTGGGGTCACATGTCCCCAGGCGCCACTTTTTAAACATGGGGGGGCGCAAAATAACCCCTCCAGCAGAGAGGCACCCCACTTAGCACTCTCCCTCCAGACCTCAGCCCCCGTGTGGGGCCGGGTGGGCAGCCCCCAAGCAGCAGCAGCAGTTAGAGGAGGAGGAGGAGGAAGGGTCGCTGCCACTGCCGCCAGTGCGAGAGGGGAAAAGAGGAGCAGAGTGAGAGGACGACGCAGGGAAGATGGAGGTGGCAGTGAGCTGGAGGCGGCAGCGGATCAGAAGTGGCGGCTGCACAGCTTGGGCAGCTTCTTCTGCGCCAACGCACTCTTCTGGTGAACCAGACGTGTCCCCACCCCCACTGCAGCCCCACATCCAGGGCTCCCTCAAGCATGTACAGAGTGCAGGCAGGTCCTGCAGGAGCCTCAGGTTGAAACACTGCCACCGCCGGGGCAGAGGCACTGATGGGACTCCAGCGGCTCAGCAGGCCTGGCCTCATCTTCAGGGCCGCTCCCTGCCCTGCCGTGGCTGTATCCTACCCTCGAAGCCAGGGTTGGATGTGGTCAGGCTGAGAGTGGATCCAGGAACCATGGTTGGTGCTATTGCTGCTGCTCGGGCAGGGGAAGATCGGGAAGAGGGGCAGGAAGCCCCATGCAGGCCAAATGAAGGCTCCAGGTAAGGAGGGCCAGTCAGCTGCATCTTGTTGGTCTGGCCTTCATATGGGCTTTCCAGCTCCTTCCGCTGCCAGCCGTGGCAGCCTTCCCAGGAGAGAGATCTCCAGGCACCCCCAGGGGGCTGGCAACCTGCTGCAGGGGTGGGGACTCCCCCCAGGGCCCACAAAGGGAGCGGGGGGCAAGGCTTGCGTAGCAGCAGGGAGGGTGGAAAATCTAGAGAAAATGGAGCAAAGGGGCAGAAAACTTAATTTTGTCCCGTGCTCCATTTTCCCTAGATATGCCTCCGTCCCCATCCTGTTCCAAGGCTACCACTCCCAAAACACATACCAATGTTGTAGGGACTGAATGAAACAAGTATTTCAGGAGTACAGTGTGGCTCAGAGAATGTAGCTCAAGACTGGCAAAGCTGAAGGACATTAGCCTTCTTATGCCTACCATACCATGGTTTTTAAAATCTTGCTGCACAGCAAGAGTCCTGAACTCTTAAGTGACACATCAGACCCAGCTCCGTACTTTTAAGGCATTAAAAGGCTGTTGCAAAAACAATCCAGGGGAGTCCACACTGCACAGACTAGCTAAGCAGCCAGTGCTCCCCTTCCCTGCCAGCAGTCAGAAAACCCCTTTTTTACCTGCCAGTCAAGAATGAGACTAAGTTGAATGGGGAAAAAAGAACAGAAAAAGAGATCTTCGTGTTTCCAGGCCAGTTCTCAGGATACAGTTACCGAACACAGTTCCTGAGGCATTCCGTTCCCAAGTGACTACACAACAGTGGGTCTGTGTGTGACTTAATGTGGTTGTTTTGCTCCCAAACTCTTTGTAACCCAGGACTGTATGAGAGAAACTGAAATAGTCCTTGAAGGAGGCAGATGCTGTTCCATAGGAATGTGAAATAGCCTGCGATGGCACCGACGCAGACATTTTATCCACAGACATTTTATCCACTTTCTCTCTTTTCTGCACAGCCTCCCTCCCCGAGTCTTTTGCTGCGCTGTTTCCTAGAAACACAGCCTCATCGCACACAGCACCACGCAACATCACAATAAATAAACTGAGAATGTGTGAGCACCAAAGGGATCTCCCACCCAGCAGCTTAAACCATGAAGCATGGAGAGGTTTTAGAGGAGGGAGCTGGGGGAAAATCTGAAAGACTCACACAAAATGTGCCCCATATGCTTGTTGCTTGGCAGAGATATTGGCCAGCCTGAACCAGAATTCCAGCACTGGGAAAATTCCTAGTGTTGCACGGAATTACTAAGTTTTATATTCACATTTGGTTCCTTATGAAATCCTTTCCTGACAATTCTCATATGAATGCATGAAACTGCCTTCTACTGAATCAGACTGTTGCTCCATCCGTGTCAGTACCGTCCACTCAAGCTGGCAATGGCCCTCCAAAGTCTCAGGTTGAGGTCTTTCTCATCACCTGTTACCTGTTACTTTTAACTGGAGAGGTGAAGGATCAATCCTGGGACCTTCTGCATGCCACGCAGACGCTCCACCACTGACTCACAACCCCTTCCTTCCCAAATCCCATATCAGAGGCTATGCCCACACCCCAGTAAATACGATGAGATACTGGTGAGCGCCCAAGGAGGACAGTGGGTCGGCTTATGAATACAAGTAACATTTGTCAGTGGGCAGCACAGCAGTGCTTGCTGCATGCCTTTCTCCATATTTATTTGGAAAGAAACCCCATGATTCTCAATGGGAATGACTAAGAATTATATACAGAATTCCAGCTTAGATCAGACATGCTTGGTCAATGGCATACATCAGTCACTGATTTCACCATTCCATATCCACAGGAGATGCTGAAACAGGGGCTTCCTGTAGTTCTTAGTGGTCCTGGGACAGCTCCAAGATAGTTTCTCTCAAGAGAAGCAGCGAGAGGTTGTGATCGTAATGAACAGAAATCTACTTACCATTCACAAAATGTATAAAAATGTTCTAAGTACTTCATATACATTATTTTAGTTTGATTTAACAACAGCCCTGCAAGAAAGGTCAGTCTTATCTGCACCCTGTAGATAGGGGACAGAGACTGATAAACAAGCCCACACGGAAAGCTTATGACGAAGATGAGGTCTGAATGATGCCAAATGTTTCAGATTCATCAACACAGGCTGTCCTGTGTCTAAGGTCAACACTTTCCAAAAGATCCTCCATAAGTGTGAATGCATAAACATAAGGCTCAAAGACAACTTCACCCTGCAGTTGTTCACCTACGGAGAGAGGTAGCAGGATGCAGTTCTGTTACAGCTGCCTCACCTGGAGCTAGCAAAGTGGCAAAGGTAAGGAGGCAAGAAGGAGCTACCACAAAGAGCTAGCATCCTACTCACTGAGCAGGTCATCACGAACCATGTCCCAAACAGGACACACAAACAAAAACCCGTCTTCCTGCTGCAGCCCATTAAGGTCACAGTGGAGTTTAAAACAGCCCAATGAAAGATTGCAGAAATGTTCTGAAAAACTACATGCAGAACTGTGCTTGTTTCTAGTCCTTGTGATATGAGCAAAAAAAAAAAAGTAATCCAGCAGACTTGGTCCACTTGCTCAGTTACTCAATATTTAATGACCCACAAACGAACAGGTAAATTGGTTGTGGTTTTCCGAGCTGTGTGGCCGTGGTCTGGTGGATCCACCAGACCACAGCCACACAGGTGAGCAGATGCTCCACTACTGACCCACAACCCCTCCCTTCCCAAATCCCACATCAGAGGCTGTGCCCACACGGCCACACAGCCCGGAAAACCCACCACAACCAGTTGAATCCGGCCGTGAAAGCCTTTGACAGAATAAGTAAATGTTTTGAAAGCTGCACTTGTGGCTACTGGATGACATATCAGTTATTTCTTTTAGTTCTGTAGTGTTAGATCTGGGGTGGCCATTTATGCCTGTAAGTTACCACTTGATATTGCAGCGTCTTTTCACCAGCAGCTATCACAAACACTGCCTTTCAAATTCTCTACAATATCCATATTCCTTGTCAAAAATCTCCAGTGGCTGAAAAAGTGCCTGGTTTATATTAGTTTAAGCAAGGGCCACTACCCACTTACCTCACTAAACTGCAATGCCGCTGCGACCCCGCAATGAAAAGCCTCCGTGGCTTCTGACCACGGAGACATTTGTTCCCCACACGTTTGCAATTCTTGAAATAACGCGGGCAGCAAAGAGCGGGAGTTCCGTTGCAATGAGGGGAATGGAGCGCTCCGATTGGCCGTCGAACGTGTGCGTCATGAGTTACGAGAAAGTGGCGGCCAGCCAAGGGCGGGTCTCCAGTGTGATTGGCTGGGAAGAGGTTGTTTATGATAGGTTTGCACAAGCGTGAGTGCGAACGTCATCAAAGAGGCGCTAACAGCCCTCTATTAAGACGTCGGCACATGCTGACGTCAGCAGTAAATCGTTGGCTGCGCTTTCTGTGGAGACACGTCATCAGCAGTGTTTGGAAGTGAAAGCAGAAGCCAGCTCGCACGCACGCCTCTTGTACTTCCTCATTCGCTCGGCGCCGACATTTGCCATGTGCTCGGCACGGGCGTTGAACAAGTTGAGACGTGAAGGCATGACTTCGACTGGATGTCGCCACGTGTCTACGTCAGCACTACGCGCACTGTTAGACGGGGACACGCCCACGTAACAAGATGGCGCTTTCCTGTTCCCTGATTACCGTGAGCTGGCGTCACAGCCGAATCAGCCGCCAGCGCGAACAGCCGGAATTTCACAACCCAGCGGCACCCGCGAGGTTTTTCAAAAGTTGCTCTTCCGTTTAGGCGGGAGCCTAATTTTGGCAGCCAAAGAATTTGGGAGAATTAAATCCCTGGCAGCCCGGCGCGGTAAGCGCGGAGATGTAGAGGCGTCAGGACCCCCCGTGGCTTTTAAAGAGGTGACCCCGCGGCTTATGGTGAGTGGATAGTGACCCCAAGTTTGCATCGTGTATTTTGAAACAGAACTGCTACCCATAAAATGTGACATTTTTGTGACGTGCAAATTTACCGCCTCGTGAACCCACATGAGGACACGGATGCTCTAATTTGCCTCATATTCTGCTTTGAAGATTTCTTCTTTGCAGAACCCGAAGTCTATGATCCCAGAAAAAGCCACAAAATGAAATACTGCAAAATTTCAGACTCTAATTCATTATCTTCTACCCACCTGGCATTCTCACCTGGTAAAAAAAAATCCAGGTAAAGCTGAAACAATTTAACCTTTGACAGCAGATGCAGCATTTACAAGGTCACAGCCTTTCTACCCCATTCCCCCTCCTCCAGTCTTGGCACTAGCAAAACTGAATTAGTAAAATGAGATTTGTCAAAGCCATGTGCTTCAAACAGTCTCAGAAAGACAGCATAGGAAGATCAGCAGTGGAAAGGTGTCACCACTGAGAAAATCCTGTCTATCAACAAAAGGGACCAGCTAAAAGCTTCAAACATTAGAAGAAAGTGGAAACCCTTGGTCTAGAAGATGTCCTAGATTTCCACAGTTCCTCTTTTGTAGGAAATACACTCTTTGGTAAATCCCCAAAGAGCGGAAATTGAGTGTTATAGTCACAGCCCTGCCTTCTTGGAAGAGAGGCCTATACTTCAAACATTGATATTCAAGTCTACAATGCACACTCACTCATCCTTTGCTTCAGGACAACTAGCTCCAGAAATGTAAACAAGACACTCTAGCAAGCCACAGCAAAACAATGCTCCAGACTCGGCCTACTAGTGGTCCCTGTACAGCCCCTCCTCCATACCTTACCAAATATCCTGACTTTGGTTGTGAGCTAGAGGGAGGATAAAGCAGTGCCCAGATCCCCCACCCTCGATGCTTTTTTCCCCCTCTGGTCATTCTGGACATGTGTGATCATGCCCTTGAGGAGAAAGGCCTCCCCTCTTGACACTCTTTCCATACAGCAGCCGTAGACTCAGTCTAAGTAAGATCTCAGTTTTCCTCCACATTTTTCTTCCCTCCTATGGAGTAGGCATCTATCTAACAGCAGTAACAACGGACTACATAAATAGAATGTTGCATCTGGCTGACCCAGTGGCGCTGTGATCCTATCTCAACACGTGGGAAAAAATTTAGCAGGGAGAAGGTTCTCTGCAAGTGTTTCACTTCTGCCTGGGCTACAGCCCTTGATGAGAAGCATCGTGTTTCCCCCTAGCGCCGTGATGGCGAACCTTTGGCACTCCAGATGTTATGGACTACAATTCCCATCAGCCCCTGCCAGCATGGCCAATTGGCCATGCTGGCAGGGGCTGATGGGAATTGTAGTCCATAACATCTGGAGTGCCAAAGGTTCGCCACCACTGCCCTAGAACAAGGCTGGCACAGAGCTCTGCAGGAGTCAGAGAAGGCAAGCCAGAGCCTCTGATCTCTGTTCCCCTCCTGCTGGTATGTTCAGTTCCATGACCGTCACACTAGCAAAGGAAGTTTTCGGGACAGGAAGACGTTCCACCACAATTATTCAACAATAAATATTTCATTCCCAGCTTCAAATCACAGTACAAATGTCGAGCGCCACGGAGTTCAGCAGGGCTTCCCAGACAAATGTAACTTGCTAGTTCCCTCTCCAGTGCACCCCCTTTCGTGGCATTTGTCAGAAGGGAGAGGTGAATTGAGTGAAGCAGCTGGCAGGATGCCCTTAGAACCCATCCCCTCCTTGGCCCTTCCATGCAAATACCTCTCTATTATTCCCCCAGAACAAAACAAAACACAACTTCCTGAAGACACAATATGCTATTTTTTTCCCTTTGCAACTCTACATGCAATGACAGGACCAGCTGTCTTAGTTAACATGAGACACTGCTCAGGGTAACTTCTATGAAGTAGGTCAGGATGCTGTGCCTAGGATCAACCCAGATCCACCCTCCAAGCTGAACTGGATGTCATATAAAACAAACCCCCCTCCCCCCAACTTTGGTAATATTTTTCAACTCGGCCCCGAACTTTTCGGCTCAGCCACTCTGGTTTTGCCCCCATGAGGCCGGCTGTCAGCAGCACCTACTTTCTTCATCACAACAAACTAGCCCACGGTGCCCCTCCTAGCTCGAGGCTGCTGCACAAGCATAGGAAGCAGTGGGGAGAGAGTAGGGTGGGACTGGGGAGAAGGCTATGGGGTTGTGCCCTTAACGCCGGCTATTGGGCTCCAGGACAGCGAAGGACTTGACCTTAGAGTCGGCACGGAGCCGTTGGGCATGTTTCTGTGTCGGGTCTGGCGGAGTTAACTGCCGGCCAGAGGGCTCAGTTCTTGACGGGGCAGCCGAAGCTCCGGGTCAACCCTGCAGGCGACTTCAGGGGTCGGCTGCAGGTGGCTGGGAAGCGTTTCCGACTTGCGCCTTCTCGCCAGACCCGTCCTGTCCCCCGCGTGGCGCCAGCGGGAGCCGGGCCATTCCTCGGCCTCCCTCCCCCCCCCCCCCGCCCGCCGCCTCGCTGCCGCCTTCCCGCCCCTACCTTGAAATCGGCGGAGACCTGCGGCGTGTACTCGAGGGTCCACAGCGCTCGCACCAGCGCCGCCAAGTGCCGGGTGACCTCGCCGGCGGTGCCGGATCCAGGTCCGGGTGGTGGTGGTGGCCCTTGCTGGTCGGGCAAGGCGAGCAGCAGGAAGGCGGCGAGCAGCTCGGTGTGGCTCAGGCACTGCACCACGGCGTTGAGGAAGCACGTGTTGCCGTGGTTCTTGAGCCCCTGCGCGCCGGGCGTGAGCGGGCGAGGGTCCCCGGAGCCCGCCGCCGGCTGCGGGCCCGAGAGCCGCGCTCCCCCGCCGCCCCCCGCTTGGCCGCGCTCACGCTCGGGCCCGGGAGGCCGCCTGAAGCCGCCCTCCTCGTCGTCCTCCGGCTCGGCGCTTTCCCGCCGCCTCTGCCGCGCCCCCCGCAAAGTTTGCAGGACGCGCCGGGCGAGCTTGCTCAGGGCTCGCACCGCTCTGCGCCGCCGCCCGGACCCGGCGTGGGGGTGGTGGGGCTGGCAGCTGCGGGCGTCGTCCGGGGGGCACTGCGTGCCGGGCCCGAGCGCCTCCTCCCCTGCCTCCAGCTCGCCCATCGGGGCCCGGCTGCTGCGACGACCGCGTCCTCCGCCGACTGCCGCCGCCAGCCTGTTCCTCCTCCTCCTCCTCGGCTACCTGAGCCCGCCGCCGCCGCCTCCCTGGGCGCTCCGAGCCTCTCCGCCCGCCCCCCGCGACTGCCGGCTGGGCAGGGCTGGGCTGGGCAGAGAGGCGGAGGGAAGCGGGCCGGGCTCATGGCGAGGGGCAGGCGCCGGGCATCCTGCTGCCGCCGCCGCCACCGGGAAGGAAGGGCACGTTGTTTTTCCCGCCTCCTCCTCAGTTCTCCATCGGAGCGAGGCAGCCGCGGGAACTCAGCCGGACAGTCCTGCGGGTAGGGCGGCAGCCGATGGCGCTCGTGGCGGAGTTTGGAGGTGCGGCGCCAGGCGCCTCCCTCCCTCGCCCGCCCGCCCGCCCGGTTTTGCGGCCCGGGGGTGCGAGCGGAGGGGGGAGGTTGCGTTTTTGGAGGCGCGGCGCGACCAGGCGTTGCTGCTGCTGCTGCTCAGAAGTGGCACCTGCTGGAGCTTGAGAAGCGCGGGGAGCCAGATCGACTCGCCCAGGTGGGGCGGGGAAGAGAGGTAACGCGGCCACGGACAGGTGCCGCTAAGGAAGGCGGCGGCCCCGGCCTCTCTGTCTCCGCGCTACCTGCAGATCGCCGGCCGTTCCTGCTTGGCTTAAGCACGCGGATCGCGTTACACGATCTCTTTCCGGAGGGCTGCAAAATTTCGTACAAAGTAGCCCCGGCCACCTTCGCGTAGCCTGTGCCTGCTGGAGTCGGGCATCCCTCGAGGTTGAAAAGGTGCTTCTTTCCACCGGGAACATGATGCCCCAGATTTGTACTGCTGTCATTTCAGCCATCAACTCTGTCTAGGGCCCTATCACCGCAAAACCACAATTGGGACCAGTTCGCTACAGGAGCAGAGCGGTTGCCACTGAACTGAGGGTCCCTCCGGCTGCTGCTTCAGAAACCTTTAGACCTGGTCGGGATAGTGAGGGGGATCCAGCCCCATAGTCAGCTGCAATGGCAGCGCTCCCCCCGAAGTAGGAAATTACCTGATTCCCTCAGATTCCCACTTCACAAGTGGAGTGTGATGATGAGTGAGTGACCAGAGGGAATGGTCTTCAGAAGAAGCACTTAGGTGGGTTGTAACAGCTTGCAAAAAAGCCCAGCTCACTATGTGAATAAGGACAGCCCCCAAGAAAATGAAATCACACATGGACCCCTGACTGCATCCATACAGATCTTGGTCATTAGATTTGAGCATTTATGCCCCATAAGGGCACACCACAAATGCAGAGTCAGTGAATCTGTGTATAGTTTGATTCAGATTTCACTGTACCTGTGACTTTGCTGAGTGGCTTTAGGTAAGACTTTGCAGTCTGTCAATCACTGCCCCTTCATGAAACAACAGTGACCTGCCTTACAAGACTGTTGTAATTAATGCAGTGTAGTGAGTATGTGCAATGCTTTAAATGCTCAGGAAGTTCTGTATCAATGGAGATAATTATTAGTTCAGCACAGGTTGAAGTCATTTCGTGACTGATGGCTCCAGTGTTCAGTTCAGCTCTGCTACTGCTTGATCAACATTAACAGCACAATAAACACAAGCTGAGAGGGCTGCAAGCTGAGCATGTAATGTAGTAGTCACTTGACCATTTTGCCAGTTGCCATAGTCTAGTCATACAAATTGTCTGTGTGACAAACTCACATGCAGTGGGGCCTGGCAATTGCTTGAATAGGCTGTGCCCATCTGCTATATCATATATACTGTTCAGATCTTAAGCCAACTGCTTGAAACTCTTGATTTCTGAACATCTGAAGCTTTTGAAGAACTCTTGTTAGTGAGACTGGAATGCACAGAGATCTCCATCAGAAACTGACCAAAAAAGGCCACTTTGAAACTGGAAAATTTGCCTTGAGGATCTTTCCTGATGATTTCAGCTTTCCTTGGGCAACAAAATAAAAATCTCTTTTATTCCTTTATAGGCACAGCAGTACACGTAGGACTTAGTTCAGCATTACTTGAACTTGTTTGGAGGGAAACCAGGAGAGAAATTATGGGAGATTATTCCTGCAAAGGGTAGGGCCACAGAAAAGTTATAGTACAGTCATTCCTAAATTGCGTGTTCAATCATCTCATCATTGAGGAAACCATTAATTTGCCAAAAGATAAATGCTAATTAAAGGCTCCTGAGAGGCTGTGGCCATTTCCCGCCAGCCTCCTCAGATGTCAAGTAATTTAACACTGTCTCTGTTCTGGGAATGGTTCTGACACACCTGGTGCAGCGACTCCACCCCACCCCGAGGAAGTCACGTGCTCCATCTCTGCATGAGTCATTCCTCTGGGCTTAGGGCAGGAGTGACCAACCTATGGCACTCCAGATGTTCATGAACTACAGTTCCCATCAGTTCCAGTCAGCATGGCCAATTGGCCTTGCTGGCAGGGGCTGATGGGAACTGTAGTCCATGAACATCTGGGGTGCCATAGGTTGGCCACCCCTGGCTTAGGGTATGGATGTGGTATGTGTTTCCAGTTTTGATTTTGTTTTTGATTTGTGTGGTTCAGCATGCGGTCAAGTATTTGAGAGACACTGTTACCGTATCACATCTGTCTGTAAGTACCTTGGACACTGTTCACTCAGTGTACTACTTGCTCACTCACCAAAAAGTGTGAAAACTACACAAGGGATCCTTTGTGCTTTTATCTGGAAGATCGTAGCTAAGTGGACTGGATACCTATTGGCCTTGAGGAAGTATTTGTCAGACACAATTGAAGGTTGTAGCTAGGATGGACCAGGCAGTGAAAAAGCTGCCAGCTTCCTTCTCCTGTGGACTTGCCTTTGCCTCCTAGACTTGGAAAATGTCCTTTGGAGTTTCCTTCACATGTTGCTGAATCTTAGTATGTTGTCTCTGCAGTGGACAATTCCACTGCTTAATTAAAAAAAAACAGGCCAGAGGAGAAAAGACATGACTACACTGTCTACAAAGGCAAAAGGAAGAGTATTTTTTAATGTGTTTTATGTATTGACGTATGTTTTTCCACCTTTCTTTCACAGCTCTAAGTGGTTCCCAGCAATAATACAAAACAATATGACACAAATTCATTTAAAATTCAAAGCCACAGTCCCGCAAAGCTTAGATCCAATACAATGAGCAGAAATCTCTCCAGAACAGCTCTGCTTTGCAAAGCCAGCCAGGTGTAATGGTTAAGGCAGGGGCATATTTACAAAAAATGGAACTTGAGGCAAGCACTGATACTATGCCCCTGCCCTCCTGGTCAGCACAACCTTCAAACCCAGTAGACTTGCATGACATGGTATGTGGATAAGGCACTATGGGACTTGATTCTGGCTTTCCTACTGCAGACCAACATGGCTACCCTCTGAAAGTATTGTTATGAGTGTCTAAAGGAGTTTTGACACTCAAAAGTGCAAACCCTGAATTGGTTGCTCCTAGACTCTATCCAACTGTAGAGTTTAAGACACCTATTCCTCTCCTCGAATAACCCCCTCAAATCCTAAGTCTCTCCGGACCCTGCTCAGGACACGTGGAGATGCTCTCTCTCTCTCTCTCTCGCTCTCTCTCTCTCTCTCTCTCTCTCTCTCTCTCTCTCTCTCTCTCTCTCTCTCTCTCCTCCCACTAGCTCTTTTATTAAGCTGCCCAATTATTTGATGCAAAATGAGGACTATCCTGCTAACATACTCATGTGTGATCCCCTTAACCAGTGACTTAAAGGTGGAGTGAGAAATGTTGCAAGAAAATTGTGTGGGGGGGAGGTCAGAAGAAGGTACAGGAGAGAGTAGGGGAAGAAAAAGAAACAGGAGGAAAGGGGGGAGGGAGGAAGTGGAATAAGACATTAAACGAATCGTGCCAAAAAGGGGGGAGAAAGGAGAGTGCAAAATAATAAATGGTTGCAGGAGAAAACTGGTGGGTGGGGGGAGAGGATAGGGAGGAGGATAACCAAAGCAAGAAATAAATTCAAACTGAGCAGGGGTCAGATGAGTGAAGAAAGATGGGGAGAGAAGGGAGAACCTAATAAATAACTGGAGGCAGGGGAGAAGGCAAAGGAGGGAAGCAAAGGACGGGTGAAATGGGGTGGTTTGGATGGCTCCCCAGCGGTTTGGCTCAAAGAGGCTGCAGGCATATTTTGCAGCTTTTCCCCCAAAAGGAAGGAGTACTTTACCTGCCCGGGCTAGAGCTGCTGCACCCTGCTACTGCTGCTGCCACAGCTTGGTGGGTATGGGTGGCTCCCATTTGCTCGTAACTCCACATACTTCTTGTCCCCTGCCATCCACTTTTGGAGGCACATGGAGGTGTCTCTGAGCCTGGGGACAGGCAGGTGGACAGCAGTGGCAACAGCCCAAGCTCCACCATGACTGAAGGTGCTGCCTGCTCACAGCTCTGCACTTGCTCCTCCCCCCACTTTCAGCTTTTGGAGGTGCACAGCTCTCTCAGGCAGGGTGCCTCTGACCCCAGGGGAGAAGCGAGTGCGTGGTAGTGGCAGCAGCCTGAGTGCAGGTTGGATTGGAGTTGCTGGGCCCTTCTGCTGCAACTGCACCTCCCTGGGATGAGCAGGCATGGGGTGAGCCCTCACCTGCTCCTGGCTCCACCCCCACCCCACCCCCCACAGTTGGCTTTTGGAGGTACACAGCTGACTTCCAAGTTCGGGGGAGAGGCAGGCAGGTGGTGGCGGCAGTGGGTAGCCAGGACTCTTGCAATACAAAGGGGCAGCCAGTGCACCCCCACTGAAATGGGACTGGGGCAGGAGCCTTGGCTGGCCCCACCCTCATTACGTGCCTGGGTTAGAGTATCAGCGTTAGTGCCAAGAATAAAATCAGATGGCAAAAAAGGCACGGCATCCTGCCTTCCTATTTCTATCACAGGTGACGCAAGAGGAAGATGGGTGAAGAAACAGGTGAACAAACAGTCATGCAGTGATTGCAATCTTCTTTTCACATTAAAACGACAAGTTGTGATAGAACTGACAACCTCCCAGTTTCTTTTCAACCTTTTGCTGGGGAAGGAAGGAAGGAAGTCCAAATTTTCAAAAACTGAAATTCTGCACTTGGCTTGCAAATCAAGAAAGTATATGCAAATTCACCTGCTGGAGAACAGTTAGCGCATAATTTGAAGTAACCTTGCTATGCCACATTTATCAGTCTTTATCAATATTAGCATTAAAATCTGCTTTCTTCACACTTCTGCCTTTATAGCTGGAATTCCTGGTGAGCTAAAGGGATGAAATGGTCATAGCAGTTATCTCCTGTGTCCACCATAACTTGGTATTTGTTTGGCCTGAGACTCAGGCAACTGCCTCACTTTTTGAACCATAAGATTGGGCCCCAACGGAGATGCTATTATCTGCCTGCCAGGCAGAGTCAGAATTCTTTGCTGCTGAATCTGATGCGAAGTGACTGACAGGTGAGAACCAGAGCAGGAGCATGACAGTCTGAATATAGTTTAGGGGAATGCTGATTCTGTCAGATGTCTGATATTCCTCATA
Organism: Sphaerodactylus townsendi; assembly: GCF_021028975.2. NCBI lineage: Eukaryota > Metazoa > Chordata > Lepidosauria > Squamata > Sphaerodactylidae > Sphaerodactylus > Sphaerodactylus townsendi. The sequence continues at coordinate 112,928,545 of NC_059427.1, read as the reverse complement.
GCTTTACAATAGGCTGTTTTGAGTCAGGTAATAGAGTCAAGAAAGGTAGAAAAGACCCTCCTCTCCCAAACAAATGTGTAATCCTACCTGAAGCCATTTTCTAAGAAGGAGCAATGCATTCTGGGCATAACTGGGTCTCCAACCCATCTCTTCAATAATAATTGGGAATCGTGCCTAAAGTTGCAGTCTCCTTGCAACCAGATCAAGTTCTTACCTTCTAGTGAAAGAATGGCATAAGAAAAGTCAGTCTATACCCAAGACTGCTCCTTAATTTACAAAGAAGGTGCTGTCAGATTCTGTGAGGCTGAAACCTGGATCCTAAGCTCCAGAAAAGCTTTCAGGGAGAGCTGCAGGCCGAGTCTACACACTATACCATCCTTTTAGAAACAGCCATCAGAGAAAGCACACCCTGTCTGCAGGAGCCTAATGGGAGATGCAACAAACATATTATTTCAGGATCCAGTCAGACTGAACCTGGGGGTATAATGTGGCTATTCTCAGACCAGGCCCTTCCACGGACAGTCTTAGTGATTCTAAAGCCCTGGGCAAGACTCAAGAATGGGGTTTCAGAATCACTCAGGCAAGGGGAAAGGTAATCTGTATAGCAGTGACCTCCCAAACAATGTACAACTGATTGCCCTCCACCCTTCCCATGTCTGACAAAGAACTGGGAGGTTTGGGGATGGCCCCCTACAGCTGATCACCCACCTCACTGTCTGAGTCTCAGGTGGGACAGAACTAGCAACTCTGTGGGAGTGGAGGATTCAGGGTAGTGGCTGCGGCAGTTGGCTGCAGAACAGTGGGAGCTCCCAGCATGGGGTGAGACAGCACACAATCCAGCTCAGAGCATGGGACAGCTGCCCCAGATGCTCTTCAGCTAAGATCACTCTGGTCCCTCCAGTTTGAACAACATATCCCTACTGCGAAAACTGCGTTAGTTCTGCTGATCCTGGTTCTGATCTGGTTTGACTTGGTGCTTTGCCTCATTTCTACCATGAATAGCTGTATGGATCCCTTTCTTCTGGCCTGACTTTTGACTGTGCATCTACCATGTGTATGGACTGTTGCCTTTCTCTGATCATCTGCTCATGGCTTGACTCTGTTTGTCCACCTTGCTTGTCACCCACCTCCAGGCTTGGCAGACATTCTGGGGAAGGCGGCTGGTGTGGTAGTGGCTGTAAAATATCTGCCATGGCTGAATGCCTTTGGAATCCCAGCAGGGGAGTGGCTACATTACTCACCTAGATTGTAGTCAGGTAGAGCTACTGAATTTATTTGCAGCAAAGGTGTTTGACAGTTGATGTAGGTATCAGACATGAAACTGAGCACTATGTTTGTTCAGTATGGCATTAAACACTTGCTGAACAGTTTAGCATTTTTTTTTGCAAAAGAATGTATTTACGAAAACAATACCAATCTAAACAGACAGGCAGCCATTAACATCTTTAGGGCTACTTAGACAAACACCAAAGGGTAAATTTAAAAAAAAAACACAGTTATGACTGCTTTATATTATGTGTGATTGATTTAACTGTCTGTTTAAAGACTTACCTACCAAGTAGAGCAATGGTGCAGCCCGGTGGGAGGGGGACTAAAACTCTATGGGAAGTGTGAGAATGTGTGTGCATGAAAGGGCAATTACGCTACATTGAACGGTTAGGGAGACACATGTTGAGACAACTTGTGGTGTCAACAAATAGTCTTGTAAAAAGCAAAATTGGCTGCCTGGTCATAACTGGAGAAGCAGATGTCAGCTGAAGTGCTGAGGTTCAAGGAGAACTATTTCTGGGCATTCAAAATCGATTTCTGCAAGCATGAATGTTGAGCCCTTTACCGAGTAAATAAGACATAAACAGCTTCCAAATTCTTAGTGGCATGAGAGAGAAAGAGTGAGAGAGAAAGGGAGGGGGAGGGGGAGGGAGGGAAGATGTTTCTGTGGGTGAAATGATTTCTGCCTACAGATGTGGTACACCGGCTCCAATTGCTTTTCTAATCATGCTGTTACATAACTAGGGGGACCTATATGTATACAGGTAAGATGGTACCTCTCTCCTTAAAAAGCCTTTCCTTTTTCCTTTATGAATTCACAGGTGAGGATTTCAATCCCGGATGTGTGTGAAAAGAGGCCTCCGTTTTTCCTTTTCTGGGGCCTGGAGCAAGCCTTACCAGTTAAATCTTCCCAAAATGTTTCTGCCTTCCTGGAGAAATTGAAAGTTATTAGAACATAGTAGAGATCTGACAATGATGATTACACTAATCCATTGGGAATAGCTGATCTGGGTCAATATTATTTCAGTTGACTCTCCTGTTGTGCTACTTGACCTAGCCATGGCTGCAAGAGGGGATCAGCCCAAGAGAGTATGGCAGGGGTGGCTTGTCAGTATCTGGCTTAATTTCTCTGGGACTAGAAATACTCATTTTGCTATTCTGAGGGTATAACCGTAGGCTGTTTTCACTGTGTCATGGGACTGCCTTGCCATTTAGTCATGGTTTAAATGAGTTTCAAGCTCAGCCATGCAGTTTAGCAGCTTTAAGAGTGCTGGGCTGGAGAGATCATTTGATGGTCCACAGGCTTACATACAATCTATCCGCAGTTAAGTTTATCTATTCTCCGGAGTCACCTGCATGCCAAAGAGAGGTCTTGGAGGTTGCAACATATCCCTGAGGCAGTCAGACTGGATGAGACTATGTGCCATTTTGACACTGTTAGAGTAAGTCATTTTTAAGATAATTCTCTCCTGATACAAAGCAACACTTTCATAATATGGAGTAGCCAGGTGATATGACAAGCTTAATATTCTTTAGAATCTGAAAGTGAATCTATTGTACAGGTTATGTAACTTTCTTGGATAATGTTCTTTAGCCTAGGAGATTGTTTGCAAAGTACAAAAGAGGAGCTGCATTAAACCACTAGTCTAACATTTTATTTCATGCAAGGACCAACCAGATGTCTTCAGAAAAGCCTTACAAGCAGGACTTGGACATCAAAGTTTTCTCCCATTGTTGCCCTTGGCACTGGTATTTAGAAGATTATTGCCTCTGAACCAAGAAATTCCATTTTAGACATTGTGGCTAAGAGCCACCAATGACCCATGCTCCAGGATTATCTCCTGCTAAACTACTGGTCATGGTGACATCTTGGGGGAGTAAATTCCACAAGTTCATTATTCTTTGAGGGAAATACTTCCTTTTCTGTCTGGAATCTATTGTACATCAATTTCAGTGGGTGCCCCATTAATTTTAGCATTATGGAAGAGAGAAAAAATGTTCCGACTACCTCATGAATAATTTTATACAGCTCTGTCATTTCCCTATTTTTATTATTGTAATTTGTGTTATAGATTTAGCTATTAATCTGACCAATCAGAATTATCCTGTTTGTTAATGGAAATTCTTCATGCATATACTTGTTGGTGCTGATTTACAATGCCCCTTCACTGCCCAAGCAACTACTGTTTCTTGGAAAATGAAGCCAGATGAGACATCAAAATATCTCCAGACTGAAAGCTTCCAATTACTCTTGAACTTGAGAAGTAAGATTGATCCAATATGGTATCTTCTGCTCTTTCCAAATGGGGCATAGTCTTAATTCTCCTAAGTAATAAACCTATTGTTTGCATTGTTGAACCTGGCTTGGGTCTCCCCCACTCTGTCCTAGCCAAGTACAGGGTACCCAAAACAGATTCACTTGGGGGGCAGAACACTAACTACGTTTCTCTGGCAGGATTCCTGTGACAATAGCTGCCTGGTAGGGATAGATGTTCATACAGAGTAAGGTTTCATTTGCAGAATCACTGCTTCTTACACAACTGTTAAGGCACTGTATCATACTGGGAAATAGTTGGTAACTAATTTAAATCTTGACAATCCTAGCTTTATGGAGGGGCTTCATGGTAAATCACATGTTTTCCATACAAGAAAAAGAAAGTCCTAGTCTCATTTCTAGACATCTTCAATTGTTAAAAAATTAAAGTTTATTGAATAGCTTCAAAAAATTACACAAAATAAGAAAGAAAGAAAAATTATACAATACAAGAAAGATAAATTAAAAAGTTACATACTTTAAGCATGAATCAATCATAACATTTCCATCTTGTCAAGAAGAAACAAGAACAATTTTAAAAATTTAGAGAATGTGATTTCTATGTATCTTCATACATTCTCTACATCTACCATTTACTCTGTTGCTGAATTACATTTCAGTATAAAGTTAAATGAATTAGAGTAAAGACAGAACCTGAAAAAGAGCATACTCCTAATACAATTATAGACAATTAGAGAGTGAAAAAAGAAAGATTTCTAAATTAGACTACATGTTTGAATTTGTAATGTATAAAGTCTTGCCTAATTGGTCTTGTAAAAGGATCTCAAAGGTACTGCTAAGGGAAGAAAGAGAAGCATAGTTAATCCTGAGTCATCTAAAATTTTGAGATGTATATAAATTCCATAGCAACAGAGATATCGAGCTGTATTTTACACTAATACCTATTCCAACGATTATTATTTTAAATAAGGTTTCCATATTTCCTCAAACTTCTCTGGTTTGTCTTTCAGCTCCCAGTTCTCCGTCGTAGGAACTTCTTTCTTCTTCCATAATTTGGCTATCACCAATCTTGCCGCAGTTATCCTGTAAAGAAATAAATTGTCAGATTTTAAAATTTTTGTGATATTTTCAATTAAAGGATCACAGGTAGTGGGAAAAGTTCTCAGAGGCCCAGTGTTTTGCTCCATCTGAAGAAACATCTTTCCCAGCCTGAAGACCCTGGAGAGACTGTGCCATTTTCTGTGCTGAGTTATACGGACTGATGATTGATAGAAGTAATATACTATGATTTCAACATTCCGTATAATCTGTTTTGTTCATTTTAATTAGACTGGTTTTATAAGGTCTGTCTAGACTTGAGCCTCAATATTGGATAGGCTAAAAATATACATAAATGAGCACAAACTAATTATCCCAAGGTAGAAAACATGCACGGAAATTATTGCAGAATAGTGACATATCTATCGAGTACATTAAAATAGCTCTCTCATTTAGTATTCTGATTTTTTTAGCTTCAAAAATCCAAATTGTACTATCTCAAAAATGTATTTTTCTTAGATAATTAGTTTTTTCCCCATTTGATCTTTGTTAAGCTGAATTCTGAAGAAAAATGGAATTCAATTAGGAATTTGATAATAGAGCATTTCAGCTGAAAAGAAACAAGCTTCTATTGTGACGAAGGAGGGAAGCTGTCATTGTCAGATTAACCACTCCTAAGAATTCCCAGGGCCTCCAGGCAAGACTGCCTCGAAACTGCAGTTACATCTTTGGTTTGGGCTGAGTGAGAATACCTGATATTCTCAAAGTAGAGAAGAGAGGAGGAGCGGCCTGCTCCAGGTGGTCAGGAAGGGTTCGATACTCCTGTCATCATTCAGAATGTTCAAAACTGAAATATTCCGGAGGGTATTTTTATAAAGAGATTAGATTTCCATATTCCAACACCATAATAGAACAGCTCAGGAAACTGCCTCTATAAGAGATAATCATAATATCATAGTTTATTGCAATGTTTATTATATGTATCTCCTCCCTTTCCAATACAATATTTTCTACCTTTGCAATCCCCTTTTGTCATTATGGTACGTCATGCCTTAGACAAGGGAGTGTGTGTGTGTGTGGGGGGGGGGGGGGGGGGTTCTGTGGGGAGGGTTGTATTTTTTACCAGTTCTATAATCCTAGTCCTACTGCATTGCTGACTGGGGGGCTTTGCTGACTTGATTTTTTAAAATATTTTATAGTTCACCTTGCATCTCAATGAGAAAGTGAAGTTACGAATGAAGTTAACAACTATCAATATTATCATCAACCTAATTCCAAACCAGGCTATAGAGAATCAATTCACAAAATGGAGCTAGGGGCAGCTGAGGGGTGGTGGTGGTGGTGGTGGTGGTGGTGGTGGGGAATTCTCTTCAAACTGTAGTCCTTGGTTCTCAGAAACACCTTAAATCTCCTCCCCCCAATACATTGGGGATTAAAAAATTTTTTTTAAAAAGGCTGTAACTTTAAGAAAAGTAGGCCTCTGAGCTCTCAGTGGCCATTTTGGAGGTTACTGGGCAACTACAACAATATAGCTGAGCCTTCCTAACCCAGGTATTTGTACCTTGGAGGCCAAATCAGTATTGAAAAGTCCTGTCCCCTCTTCTGTCACATCACTTGATAGAGAAAGTTTTCTGGGGGACAGATCCTGCAGCAGCCACTAGAGATTCACCACCCAAACAACTAGGCTTGGCCCAGTAGTAGTGGCAAGCTCACAACTGACGCTAGCTTGGCAGTGACAGCCGCCCTGCAATTGGGGTTGGTTGGTGGCAATGGGTACCACTCAGCAGGGCTTGATCCAGCAGTGGCAGCCACCATGCAACTAAGACTGGCCCTGTGGTGGTGGTGGTACCCTACAAATGGTCCAATTACAGTCTGGTGGCAGTCACCACATAACTGGGCCTGACCTGATGGCGGCCACCATGTAACTGTTCCTGACCCACCAGAAGCCACCATGGAACTGAGCAACTGGACCCTGTTCAGCGGTGGTGGCCACTGTGCAACTCAGCCTGGCCCAAGAGCAGCCATCACACAGTTAGACCTGGCCCAGCTCACTGGCAACCACCAAACAAATAGGTCTGGCCCAGGGGTAGCTACTATAAAGTAGGCCCAGCCTGGCGGTGGTGGCTACCATGCAATTTGACCGGAGAGAAGGAGGGAGAGCCAAAGATGGTCAGATAAAAGTAGGTAGGTTGGTGGGGGGTGGGGTGGGGTGGGGTGGGGGGGTGGGAAGGAGTGAAGGAAGCAGGAAAAAAGGACAGGCTATGGAGGCTGCCTGGGAAGGAGGAAATAGTAGTGGAGGGGATACAGGGGGAAATGAAATAACCCCACAAGTCCTTGTGTATTCTCTGCTTGTAATAAACTAATAATAACAAAAACAATAGTGACAGTTACATTTCTTGGCAAAAAGCTCTTTAAAGGAAAGAACCTATGAAAGTGAGGTTGTACTTTCCTTGCCTTAGATGCCACAACACCTAATTGCAATGGATAGAATGGGGCAAAGCAACAGGGGTGGTATTTTTGCCCAGCAATGCAGTGTGCTTGAAAAATCATTCCACGATCCCCATCAGTCATTAGAGAAATGTTTGTAATGTGCAGCTTCATGATTTGGGTCAGAGTCCTTGGGAGAGGGGGTGGTGACTGCCTGGCTTTCTCAAAAGAAGCCTTGCCTGGTCTTTCTAAGTGTGTGACCTTTATTTGGGCCAGTGACTTTTCATAGCTATTGCTGAACATGTTTAATTCTTACACTAGCAGTGCAGTTCTAAACTTAGTTTCACCCTTCTAACCTCATTGAACTTTGATGGACTGTGAAGGGTATAACTCTCCTTGGGATGACATAGAAAAGGAGTTTTAATTTCTCATCCACTGTTTAGATTTGAATTTAACTGGAGTGGGTGGTTTCATTCAGACTATTGGAGATGATTCTCTTGGCCAGAAGTGGGCGGGGTTGTGTCCAACAGAACTTTGTCCAGCCTTCTAAATAGCATACATTCTGAGAATGTCCTGTCTTCCCTTGCAGCACAAGCTACCCTCTAGCCGTGAAAATTTAAATCAGGGCAGCAGTTTATTGTCCTTGGTGCTTTCAGCAAAGAGATTTATTACAAGTGGTGATTGCAGCTGCCAGGAGATGCCTGAAAGAAAGACAAGAAGCAAAGACATTCAGCCTGGTATCGAGAACCCCTTGTCCAAGGGATTCTTGTGATGGGCCAGTGAAACACAAAATTACAAATCCCTGAGGTATGATTCATCACACCTCAGTCTTGGTAGCTGCCACCCACCCCTTTTTCCTAACCAAAAAGCCAGAAGCCAAGGGGCAAGCTTCCAACCTTCATAGGATCCATGCAAGGTATCCATCCCTGCAAGGTAGAACAGTTGCCACATGAGTTTTGCAAATCAATTGACTTAGTAGGTAGGCCTGGGCACTGGAATTAGATTGAAGTCACCTGAAGTCAAAATCACAGAATATATTGAAGTAATTTATTAAAAATTGTGCAAGAATGTTTTTTTTAAAAGAACAAGGATTAAAATAATGAAGACCAAACTTAAAGTAATAGCATTGATTCAAATTACCAGATGGTATTCATCCAGCTGAAATCCTCCAGCAGTCAAAGTCCATTCTTTCTGAGACTCAGCATGGGCAGACATCATTTCTAGCCTATAAAACAAGTACAAAATCACATGGTCCAAAGGTGGATAAATGAGCCATGACTATAGCACCAAGAACAACATTAGGCTGAAAATCCTAAAATGTATGGTAAGAGATCTGAGCTGTCACGGACCCCTTGATCAATCAAATATGTGGCTGATTAGGTCAATTAATCACAACCCTGTTGCTATCCAGATAACCCTAAGGGTCAGCACAAGATAAAGTGGTATGACTTATCTGCTGTCTAAGCCCTTCCATTTCTCACAGATGACAAGGCTCCTAGGTTCATCTGTTAATTAAATATGGCTCCACTGTTCTCAACCTTAGAGACTTAGAGGGAAGACAGGATAGAGATTACCTTTACCCCACACCTGGGTCCTTATCTCAGTTGCAAAAAGTCACAGCTCTGCTGAATCTTAAGCAACAGCACACAGCCGGGAAAACCCACCACAACCAGCATAGTTATTGTAGGTCTGAAGCCTGAACCAATGTGACAGAAAAAGAAACTGCATTGAGGGACTCAGTTTCTTGACACCTGGTATTTCAGAATGTGCTTGGAAGGGTGGGTTCTCCTCTTAGCTGTGCTAGTCTGTCTATTCACTTGTGTTCTGCCATGCCTCATTGTGTATCACTGTGGAGATCGGGTAAGCTGCTGTCTGCCAGTTCCTCGCACAATGTGTTGGCATTCACAGATGCTGTTGTACTGCATGGCTTACCAGTAAATTCAGCAAGTCTTTCTGACTACCTTGAAAGGGACTTTGGGCTTTTGTTTATTATTGCATGAGTTTATTGGTAAACCATAAAAAATCCTACATAAATGGGATTATCATATGCAAATGAGCACTGGCATTTCCCCCTCTGCATCTGCAAGGCAGAAAACAATGATAATCGTTGAAATATATTTTTACAGCAGACTTGTGTACCCAATTCAGTCAGATCAGGGCAGGGTATCGTTGAGCCCAATAAAGATGTTTAATTTTTTTAATGCCTTTCCTATTTACCCCCTATTCTCTGACCTTTCTGGATTTTACTGAGTTAATTTCATTTCAAAATAAAAATTGAATTGTTTGGGTCATTTTTGTGGGATTGATACAACAATGAAAGGAATCAGTTCAAATTCCTAAACAGGCAGAGTGCTGCCAGAACAGCTTTGAAACCATAATAAGTGGCCATTTAAATCGATCAGTTACACTTCTAAAAGACACACATGGTTATCCTGCCCTGACTTGTATAGCATGGCTGTCCTGCCCTTTTGTTGTTCATGATTAGGCATGTAAATTATTAAGTGATTACTGAACCATAAGGATAAATAAGTCTGTAAATATTTAAACAACAAAGTCAGTGTTTTTTGGGGTGTGGAGTCTGTTATTGAGATCCAAAATGGTATAAGATGATTTGTGGGATCTATCCCTTCCCTGTATCTGAGACTATTCCTAAGTAACGTTTTGAAGTTTAGCAAAAACATTTTAATAGTTTTTCAAGCAACATTTCCATCTCCTTTCAGGGCTGTTTCTAACTCTATGGCAGTATCTATGGCAGCATTCAGATATCACATTTACCCAGTATGTATGAACACCTCTTAATCCTGGGCTTCTGTGCATGTGTCTCTTCTTGCAGGTGATATAATGAAAGAATAATGCTTAGGAACCCGCCAATCTACAGTTATAAGTGTGTTGGTTAACTGAAGATAATTGTAACCATTAATGCATGTTCCTGCATTTGTAAATGACAGATACCTGGACTTTATTCCTCACTAGAATTTTCCATGTAAAAAAGAAGGGAAGAAAGAAGAGAAGGAATCATGGGCCTGATAAAAAGCAGTTCACTGCAACATCTGAATTCAACCCATCTCTCTGCATCATTTTATCTTACCCTTCTGTCAAAAAACTCACAGCTGTTCATGGGTTAACCAGAGGTTTCCACAGAATAACATAACATTTGGGCATCACTCACTTAATGTATGATGTTTTAAATAAATACCCACAAGCGGCTATCTGGGGGCTCTTGCCTAATCAGAGTTACCAGACACATCTTTAATTATTTATGCACATTCAAATATGATATCCATACTTCATATTAGTGTACAATAAATGCTTATTGTAGAAGGGATCCTCCTGAATTTCAAGGCTGAATGGGGATATGGGCCCACATCTTCCTAGATAGAAACCTCATCATTCTATGGGCCTGGATAATGTAGTCTGCAAATTAATGCCTTTAAAATTACAAATTTGCAAATTCTGTGTCAATGCTGGTAACTAAGATAATTTCTATTTTCTTTTCTGAATAGCAGAAGTATGATACTGGGATCACACTAAAAAAAGATAAAGCAAAAGCTCTGTGTTTCTTAAGAGCAGTAAATAAGATAACCATCCACTAAGTGATTAGGGAGATAGATGTTTCCCAGATGCTTAAGTACAGCAGATTAAACAGAAGCAGTGAAAGGAAGAGAAACATGTTCTCAGACCAGTATATTTCAGCAAAAGCAGGTAGAATTCCCTTTCCTTCTCAATTGGCTTTTGAAACACTGGAGTTCCAACACGGTCATAATCAAGGAGACCTGGAAACCAGAGAAGGAAGTTGAATGGTGAAGCTACTGAAAGCCCAGTCATGACTGGAATTTGATGACTAAAAGGGCTCTTTGTTAAAGTTAAGTTAAAAGAAAACCACTACAGTCCTTCACATCAATGCCAGGGAGCGGAGAGGTACAAAGGTAAACATGAGTTTTGTTTTAGAACAAGCTTTACAGCATTTCCCCCTCTAATCTATACTCGACAAGGAGGTTAAACATTTCCTATTTTTTCTCTGAGATGTTGGCAAATTGTAATCTGAGCAATGACAACTCCTTTGGGTTTAATAGTCACTATAATGTGTTCCCTAGCCCCTCCACCCTTACTCCGATTCATTTATACAAATGTTTGTTCTCTCAGCCTTCAAGCATCATAAAACTATAGGTTTTTACTTACCAGTACAACTAAAGCTATATGAACATGACACCACTTATTGTTTTTACTTGCAGTTTTTGGAACAGAACCCACCTGCATAAAAGCAAATAACGAGAAAAGGTAGCAGAATGTAATGCGTGGATTGACCCTCAGAAATTAGAATGGACAAACTTTTTCTATATTATTATTATTATTATTATTATTATTATTATTATTATTATTATTATTATTATTATTATTATTATTATTATTCAATTTAATAGACCACCTTACCCCCGAAGGGCTCGGGGCGGTTCACAAAACAATCAACATTTAAATACATCAAATAGTTTCAATTAAATAAATAAATAAATTAAACATTAAAACACTAGCAGCAGTGATCTTCCACAATTCAAATAAGTAGATGATGTCTGGCATTAACCCCCTGGGAGGGGACTGGCCGATATTCAGTCAGCAGATGACAAAGCTGTAAAGGCAACACTCGATATATTCCTTCAGATGTGCTTACCTCACAGTGTTAACTCCTAGTACCACTTTGTTTATTAAAGAGAATAAACGAATTGCGTGTGTGTTTACTTTATTTACAGCTATATGAAAGGCTGTATAAAACTACTGAGAATGCCTTCTAGAAAGAAATGAATTCATATGGAATACCAGGAAATGCTATTTGATGGATTCCAAGACTTTGCTATTGTGTAACTAAGCATAGCCAACCTGAATATAAAGAGTTAACTATAAAAGCATGACAGAAAGAGAGAGATATCCCTTCCAGTTGGCTGGAGGAGAGAGTGCCAGTTAATCAGTGGGTGGTTATTTTGATCAGAAAAGTCAGTTGGAAGAGGGTTCTGGAGAGGCAAAGGTTTGTTTTCCGAGGGGATTGTCAGACAGACGTGGCTAGTCTAATCTGTGTTTGCTGGTAGCAGTTTAACACTCTCTCACTCACAGGGATATTGTTTTTCTTTGGGAAGATATGCTGAAAGGAAGAGGCTGTGAGGCTTCTAATTCAGTCAGTACCCAAAGACAGACAGGATTCTTCTTAGTGTCAGAAGGGAAAATTCTGATCATAATCTGTGTTAATAGGGAATAATCTTTTGGTATACTATCCTTAGTCTGGTGTTCGGTCAAACCATTAGAGATTTTACCTCAGAGTAAAGTATTCACTCAAGCTATCTGTAGGTGACTGAGTTCTGATAACTCTGGCATCTGGAGGCGCATAGACCTAAATCTATATATATAAAAAGCTAACAGTGGTTTTGTTAGTCACGCCCTAACACCGAAACAGCTGGACGGATCGCCGCCAAATTTTCACATGATGTCCCTCCCTGTTCTGGGCAGGTAATCGGACCTTCAAATCGCCAAAAGTCCATACCTGAGCCAGGTAAAACGTCTTTTTCTTGGCGCACCAGGCCATGAAGCTGGCTGTGTTTAACTGTCACCCTTAGAATGTTCGTGCAGCATATCTGTGGCCTGAGGGGTTGGTATGCCCTTAGAAAATTCATGCAGATGGCCAGAGATGAGCATTGAAAACAGTAAATAGGTAATACTGGTAGGTAATACGAGTGGAAGTGAAACACATACACACTTTGCCGTGTGAGACGTCAGGTGGGGTTCCCCCCTACACACACATGCAGGTAACTTTCACTCTCTGTGCCTCACCCACTGCTGCCACACAACACACATCCAACCTGGAATTCTCCAACCTGGAATTCTCACACACCTCACTCTGCCCTCCCTCACATCCAACCACCACTTACCCACTTCCTCACCCATATTCACCACAGCTCTCTTTTACTAAAAGCGAGCTGGAGTTTGCCTTTTCCTTCTAAGAAAATCCACAGGGTGGGGGCGAACCAACACTACTGGCTCCGCTTCTTTTGCACGTGGCCCTTTAAGAACCTAGAGAGCTGACCTCGATCTGAGCGCCTCACCACCCTGCCTCTGCTTCCTGACTGGGATAGCCTCCTTGCCCCAGTTCTGCCTTACCCAAGTCAGGACTGTGCGTGTCAACCAGCCTCATGGACAGCAGGATTCGCACTCTGGACAGTTCTGTTGTGGAGTGGAAAGGGTTACATTATACTAAAAAAACAAGACACCACCATATAACAATGTGAATTGAAAAGGGAAAGAGGGATTCCATTTGACCACCCCAAAAGGCTATGCTGTGGATTATTGGACCTGCATGGACATCTGTGTGGGTTACGGACTGTGATGAGAAGGACAATTGCCACAGCAACGCGTGGCCGGGCCCTGCTGGTAGGATTATAAAGTCCTAAAAAAAACCCTGCCAGCATTTATTTATTTATTTATCAAATTTTTAGACACCCTCCCCTGAAGGGCTCAGGGCAGTGAACAACAACAATAAAACTATAAAATCACAATAATACAGTATAAAAACGTTGTACATTTTCACAATTTTGGCACAGATGGTGATGTTTATCCTCCCCCCTTTTTATACCCATGGGAGGCCTAGATGTTACAGGGAGCTACTAGTTAACCTGGCTGGGTAAAAGCTTCCAGTATATTAAATCACTTGTAAAATTTTGCCATTTTGCCAGGGACTAAAAAACATTTCCAAATCTTGTAACAGTGTTGAAACTGAAACAGAAACATTCTGTAAACAACTGCCTGATACTGAAGCTTTCTTGTTTTTGTGACAACACCAAACAACTTAGTTTTAATCCATTTTTCTAGTTTCTTTCTTTTTTAACTGTTCAAACGCCTCTAGTGCCAAATCATTTCTGACAAGGAATAGAGTGTGGAAATAAAGTTATATTCTACAGTTTTCTGGTAAGGTCCTTGAGAATGGGGGTGGGGGGAGCCTGATTTATTGAATAAATATATTTTAATTAAAGGGCAGGACAAGATTTGTATACCTATATGCTACGCTCATGAAGCAAAGCTATTCAGTTCCTGAGGGACGGACTGATTGTCTTTTGGAGTAAAAGGATTCCTCAGTGTGTCAGAAAGTGTTGGGTCGTGGCAACTATCATAGGTATATGAAAGTTTTCATTAGGCATGAAGATTTCAGTTGTTCTCCTGAAGCCATTTCTTTTGACAATAAAAACATAATTGTCCCATCCATCCTACACTGGCTTTCAACCTGGAATTCTCCACTAGAACACATATGCAACTTCTTGGAACTTCTTCCTTTCCTCAATTTTTGAAGGCTTAGGCTACGAGGACACGAATATACCTTTGTCATTCATGTAACTGCTAGTTTAAATGAAGAGGATGAGCCATGCCAAAGTAGCTGCCAATAAAGCACATATATATCGATATGCATTCACAGTGTTAAGTCACTTTTAGCCTAGCTTATTTACCCCAGGTGTGATGTTGTTAGGCTGGGGTTTTTTCCTGCTTCCCCATAGCATCATGGCGCATCATGGGCTTTCCCTGGCTTTTAGAAGAAGAAGAGAAGAAGAGTTTGGATTTATGCCCCCCATTTCTCTCCTGCAGGAGACTCAAAGGGGCTTACAATCTCCTTGCCCTTCACCCTGTGAGGTAGGTGGGGCTGAGAGAGCTCCGAGAAGCTGTGACTAGCCCAAGGTCACCCAGCTGGCATGTGTGGGAGTATACAGGCTAATCTGAATTCCCCAGATAAGCCTCCACAGCGCAGGTGGAAGAGCTGGGAATCAAACCCAGTTCCTCCAGATTAGATACACGAGCTCTTAACCTCCTACGCCACTGCTGCTCCAGTCATTTTCAAAGCTGCTTTGCTCTGAAGTTTTGGGAAAGATGGCAGCAAAGTCTAAATGGCTGGGTGAGAAGGTTCAGTATTTCCTGCTCCTTACACAACCATCTATCTTGACCTTGTCCCTGTGGCAGTCATTCTCCCTTTGCCAACTGAGTATTTTTTTAAAACCCACAATTCAATAAGTATCCAATTTTTGTTTGCCAACTCCAGCTTGAGAAATGCTTGGAGACTTGGGGCAGGGCCTGGAGAGGGCAGAGGTTAATGAGGAGACCTCCATAAGGATGTCATGCTATAGACCCGTCCCTGCCCTCTGAAGTTGTTGTACACATCAGACGAACTGATCTATGGTTTTTGGACCATAGCTGATTATGGGTTTTGGACAATAGTTTCGAGATTAGTTATAAGTCAAGGAGAACTCCAGGTACCACCTGGAAGCTGGCAACCCTAATCTAGCCCTTTTGCTGAGAGAGATGTCTTTTCCCTTATATTTCTATATTGAAAGTAGCTGGGGTCTTCTTTTTATTTTCAGTTGAAAGCTGGTCATTCAAAGAACCTGACACAGATTGCTTTACTATTATAATAATGTTCAATTGCTGATTTAAAAAATCTGGAAAAGTCTAGTGGTGTGAGATGGCTAATTCTGGGAGACAGTGGTTCTATCAGTTTTATAGCTATTGTCCAAAAACCATGAAGATGAATCTTCTTTTTAAAATGATAATGGGGGTGGGATAGGACAGAATTGATACTGGTACAAATGGAATGGAGAGAGTGAATAAAGACTTTTCTCTCCCCTAATTCTTCAGTGTGGGGGTTTCCTAATGAAATTCCTTCTTTCAGTGGTATGGCTTTATTGGCCATAGTCCAGTAGCCACATAAATAATTTTTATAATCTCCCTTTTCCCTTCTAAACCCACACTAATTATTAAAGTTTAAAAATGCTTATCTTGTTATGAATTAATAAAAGATAAGAGGCCAATGACTTAATAATATTTGCATTCTTATCCTGCAGAAGAAGGGAAAAACATTGATCACTGCTCATGAACTCATCCTTCTCTAACAATGGCGTTATCCATCTCTCTCTATCTTCACTGCCATAAAGGGTATTCAAAGGCGAAGTGAGTCAAGGTACCTATCTTCCCTGTATTACAAAATCTCCAATGTTGTGAAAAAGGAACACCACCAAATCAGCCTTTTATTTTAGGCACTGGAATGGCATTTAATCAGGCAGTCAAAAAATGTACAGTATCTGGGAATAGTAAGACTTGTAATATGCCAGGAAGGTTACAGGAGGTTCTAATCCATTATAGGAAAAAGAACACATTCTTCTTGCTTGCAGATTTGTTCTTCTAAAATCTAACTTTAATAATTACTTTTCAATCCATGCCAAAGCTACTTCATAATTCTCCATAGATAATTAAAAAGCAGAAGTAAAGTCTAAATGTTCTAATTGATATTAAATTGATCTAGACTAAAAATAAGTACTCTTTCACATATCTGTAGAACTCTTTCACATTATCTGTAGAACTCATTACCACTAGATGACCAGTGGCCCAAACTTAGCTGAAGGATTCCAAAACCTTGTAGAAGATATGTCTAGTCTACTAATGGCCATTGCCTAAGATAGCTAAAGGGAAGTTATTAATATCACATTCTGGAAATGTATAATTGAGAGTACTACCCTTTTCATGACATATTTTAGACTCCCTGTAGGCACACCCTGACCTGGATAGCCCCAGAAAAATACAACAGGTAGGGTAAAGTGGGTAATTAATTGTTATCCAAATAAATCTCTATACCCCCATGACTCACATTAAAAGCAGGAAACCATATATACCTACAAGTGCAATGTGCTATTTAATAAAGTGAGAATGTGCTTGATAAATACCAATAAATAGTTACATACAAACACCACATACATACATACAAAAACATGAGAACAACCAGACATACACAAGCATATTATAATCTTATGGCTACAGTCAAAAGAATCTGGTTAGGGAGAAAGCCATTCCAATGGTCTGTGTACACAGCTCCAGTGTATACCCCCATCCTGTTTGGCACTGATTAGTATTTGCAAAAAAAAAAGTGATTAAGCATCCATTGAAATATAAGGACAATTCTTGTTGGTCCTTGTCAGTTCCGTGAGTGGAGTTCTCATATCTGAATGAGTAGAAATGACCCGGAATATCTAGAATGCTTCCTGCAGTGTTCTGACATTTTCGGAAAGTATCCCTTCCTCACTATCATTTAAATCCCCCACAATAGTTAATACGGGGAGAAATATAAAAATCCATTACTTACAACTATATGCATGTTTATCCTATACCAGTGATGGTGAACCTTTTTGAGACCGAGTGCCCAAATTGCAACCCAAACCCCAGTTATTTATCACAAAGTGCCAACCCAGCAATTTAACCTGAATGCTGAGTTTTAGTTTAGAAAAAATTGGTTGGATCCCGCTTCCTCTGCCCCACCCGCTCAAGCAGGGGCCAGCCTGCTCTAGCCTCCAGCAAGTCCCACGCACAACACTCTGTGCCTCTCTAGCATTTCTGCCTCCTCTGTGTTACCCACCCCCAGGCAGCAGCCACCCAGAGCACAGGCACCAGGCCCGCCAGCCGAGTCCTCCCTTCTCACTGTGGTGCACACACGTCGTGCTCAGTGGCACAGGCCACTCTAGATGTGTGTTGGGGGGGGGGTGATTTTCCATCCCCCACAAGATGAACTCTGTGTGCGTGTGCCCACAGAGAGGGCTTCGAGTGCCACCTCTGGCACCCGTGCCATAGGTTCGCCATCACTGTCCTATACGTTCCCCTAAGTGGCTGCATGAATGAAAGCTTCCTGTGATAACAAAGTAGCTTCATAGATCTCCCTGTGGTAATTAAGACCAGGTGTAATCATTTACAGCGTATACTCCCCAGTAAGCATCAGACGTTGCTCTCAACTAACATATTATTTTCTTTGTTAGAAATAAATTCATAAATGAGTTCAGTTTACATAAAACAAGAACAATTGGTGTCATTCAAACCCCAGCTTCCTTGACATCTTCATCTATGTATTGACCTGAGTTCTTCATTTAATGTCTGCTCTTGAATATCTACTCTTTTTAAAAATGTCTACTCTTGAATATTATTTATTTATTATTTATTTACTTAATTTGTATACCACCCTCCCCCAAAGGGCTCAGGGTGGTGTCCAACATAAGTTATAAAAATTAAAAACAACTAACAATCAATACTCAATAAATAAGAACCATGAAAACATTACAGACGGCTTTAAAACTCCCACCTCTCTCCCTTACTTGTACCCACGGGAAGCCAGTTGTATATTATATGGCAAGTTGTCGATATTATCCCGGCTGGCCAAATGGCGGAACAGGTTCGTTTTGCAGGCCCTGCGGAAACTCTGTAAGTCCCACAGGGCCTTCCTGATCTCACCTGGGAGCCTGTTCCACCAGGTAGGGGCCAGGGCTGTAAAAGCCCTGGCCCTTGTAGAGGCCAGCCGGATCGCCTTGGGGCCATGGATCACCAGCAGATCCACCTCCGATGAGCAGAGGGGCCGAGAAGGGCGATATGGGGAGAGACGGTCCATCAGATATGCAGGTCCGAGGCGTGGATGGCTTTAATGGTCAGAACCAAAACTTTAAACATGATCCGGTACTTGATTGGCAGCCAGTGTAGCTGATATATGACCGGCGTAATCCGGTCCCTACATGTTGTCCCCGAAAGGAGCCTGGCTGCTGCATTTTGCACGAGTTTCAGTTTCCGGATCATGGCTAAAGGTAAGCCCGTGTAGAGCAAGTTACAGTAATCTAGAGGTGACCGTGGCATGGATCACAGTGGTCAGGACGGGAGGGATACGGGGCCAGTTGCCGTGCCTGTCACATGGTCTCTTATTATATTTATACAATATACAGAATCACATATCCTGATATGTATGATGCTGTATGATGTATGATGTTGTTCCAAATAGTGATGCCCAAGTGGGGCATCTGTATGAGCATTTAAAAATCTCTTAAAAGATTTTCATCAACAGTCTTTACAATCACTTTGTATTCTTGAACATTAACAAATTAAAATAAAATTCAGATGTTTAAAACTTGAGATTTCAAATAAAATGTGATGTGCAAGAGAATATCAAAAGTGGATTTGTGTCCATTTTTTCATACAATATCCTAAGATTTTTCTTAAATGTTTTCAAAGCTTGGGGCTGCTGCCCCTATGGCACCTGCCAATGTGTTTCATGGTGCCTGCTTGCTGATGATTCTTGGGGATCAAATCCATAAGGTCTTTCTTGATTGAACAGATTGTGTTGGCTCCCTAACCGTTGATTGACTAGCAAATGCTGAGCTCATCCTGGGTGCGAGGGCCACAGCCTTGCTCCTTCATTTTGGCCAGACTCAGACTGTCATATATCTGGACTTGGCAACTTCTCCCTATGGCCACTTTGTGGTTGTCCATGGGATCAGAAAAGTAGAGTACACCTGGTACACTGATTAGACTGCCACTGTGGAGTAGTAATACAAATGCTGTCTGCAGAGACTTGTGTTAAAACCTCAGGTAACTCATGAAGCTCAAGAGATAATCTTGGGCCAGTCTCTCTTTTAGCCTAACAATATGGAGACCCTGGTCCTTGGGAGGAAGAGTCAGATAAAAATATAATACATAATATATTGTTTGTACAGTAAATATTCCAGTTCACTTGATTAACTCTGGGTTGTTTCAAATGTAACATGCAGGACTAAATTCGCTATCTAAAAGTCATAACTGGCTAAATCTTACTTGCAAATGTATTGTTTAATAATCTTTGGTCTCCCAAACTCAAATTCTCTGGGTCTCTCATGACTTTGTAGATGAAATTCCCTACTCGGTTGTGTCTATTGCTCACCCGAGGAACAGAGCCAAAGTGAGGAAGGGCAGTCACATGCTCTGTGGTAGAGCATGAATTATCTGAAAAATGTCTCAGGTTAAATCGCCAGCATCACTAGTTAAAAGACTTCAGGTAGCCTGATTAGGAAATGCCTCCTCCGTCAGATTTTGGAGAGTGGCTGTTGTCTGAATAGAAAGCATTGGTTCAGTGGTCTGACTCAATCTAAACCGGTTTCATATGTTTACCAAGATATAACCCTTTATTACGGCCATCTTAAAAATATTCCTTGGACCATTAAAATTTAAACAAAACATATATTAGAAACTACCTCCCATAATTTTGTAGACATTTATTTTTCACAGCAAACATGGCATGATAAGGCAGCATCTGGGAATGCTACAAAGAATAGTCTGTCTTTCTTTCCCAGAACTGCAAACTGACCCCTCGGCTCACACACAGATAGTACCCTTTGAGTTCCATTAACAGTGTTCTTACAATGGTTGTGCCTGCCAGCCTTTGATAATTCACTTTCAAATCCCAAATCTTCCAAGTGTTTTAGTGCCCTCCAGTTTGATTTCCAGCTTGTGTGCAGGTCAGCAAAGAATTTCATCTCTGAAAGTGTGCATCCCTAATGGGATTAATCTCTGAGTCTTTGTTCAGGCCAGGAATGGCGATGGAAAGGAACACAGTAGATCAGTTAATGTCTCAAACAGCTCTGCAAGTGTCATGGTCTATGTTGCTTGTATGTGTAAATGGAATGCTAAGACTTTCTATATTCAGTGCATTCTTAAGAGACTTGTTGGCCCAAAGGCATGGCTTGCTCCAACCTGCTATTAATCCCATCACATCTCCCAATGGGGAAGAAACACTTGAAATTAAAAGCAAGATTTCTTTCCTTTTTGTTAACACTTTGCAGCACAGTTAAGTCGCTTTCCTTTCTCTTAAAGCTTTCAGTCGAGGCTAAATTATAGATAAAAGGCAGACTAGTTAGCAATTGTATTAAATGATGGATGGGTGCAAGTCTGAGTGGCAGAGAGGCAGGTGAGTGCTGCTTTCTTTGGGAGCGCTCATCAACCGAAGAAGAACCCTAGACAGGCTCCATTGATTTCCAACACGAAAGGTCAGCTGCTAGCTCAGTTACTCCTCTGCTGAGGTAACTTATGCACTGTTTGCTGTGATTTTATTCTGCCTGTGATGAATATGAATGGGGCCCAGCTGTTCAGCTCTGCAGAGCATGCATTTCCCAGCCTAGCACTGTGCTCATTCTTTCAGAACTTGGAAGCCAGGATCCATGTATGAGGTGATGGAGTATGATCCACTGGTGGGGAAGGGGGGAGGAAGAGGCAAGAAAGGGAATGAAGGGAATGTTTATTTGAAGCAGGAACTCATTGCAGCCCCCACCCCCCACCAGTGTGACTTACTCTACAAGCCTGCATCTTTACCATGGCTTTGAAGCGCAATGGATGGTCTGTGTCCATTGCGCAGCCAATTCTATAGCCATATTTTCAACTTATTTCATTCCACGCCGGCCTTTGCTTTTTACATAACGGTTTATGCTGCTGGTGGGATCAGTCTGGACAATACAAGCTCTAAAGCAGTCATGCAGTGAAACTAGCATTAAAAACAATACCAACAACAAAACAGTTGTTGCCAGAGGCCTTTTTCAGCAATTGCCTATGCAATTCATTTTCTGTGTCAAACTAAAATTGGGTGATACTGGACAAAGCAGGTCAGTTGCACAGCACAACAAGGCTCCTGTCCGTATTACTACTGTGCTAGGAATTTCAGAAGACGAAGATGTTCTTAACCCTTGCATAGCAAATGTTCTTCCCAGTCTTCTTTCTTCTACACAGTGCACATGCTGTATTCCCCTTGACATTGGGTTGCTATACTCTGGATTGGTTTAAAGTCCATACAAACATAATTAGCCGGGGATTCACACTTATCTGATGCAGAGGGTAAAACAAATCAACGGGGGGAAGCAAGAAGGACTTTTCTTGAAATTTCAACATGACTCCCACCCAAAGGAAACAAAAGCCCTACAAAGATTCACTGATTCATTGCTTCACTGGCCTGCACTGTATGTAGCATGCCAAGCAAGCAAGTGAGACAATGAACCATTAGCTTTTGTGAATGAGAGCTCACTTGGGCATTATACAATGGAAATAGTACTTAAAGCTCACACCAGACCTCAAGATTTGAATATACCATTAGCTTGCAGATTCAGGTTTTTCCTCTGTAAAATGGAAATGATAATGTCCGAAGCTAGAGGAGTGTGGTTGATAAAATAGAGATTGTAAGGAACTTTTCAGATTACAAATGCTAAGGATTCATAACAATAACAACAACAAAAATCAATCCCCATCCTTCTGAAGAGTATCCATCTGAAGGGATTTTTTTGGCTGTGTAGCTTCTATTACAAATAATAAAGTTTCCAGGGGTCTCCCATATAAAAATAATTTTGCAGAGTAAATGGTTTAAAATCATAAAATTCCAATCAAGTTTCCCGCCCCAGAGTAGAGAAGCATGTGCCTGCCCCCTTGTGGATAGATTAGCTAGTGCAATAAACAGCAATACCTTTCATTCATAAAGGGTTCAATGAGTTCACAGAAAAACATTTCAGTAATATTTATGAAGTCAATTTGCTGATAAAATAATAAAAAAGCTGAGCTGTAATAGGTGGTAAGAAACTACATTTCATGTTGTACCATATGATCAAATTGCCCCTTTTTATTCAGAAGATTTTTACCCTATTTTTCTACTACAAAATAGAATTCGTTGCATCTTTAATCAAATTTAACTTTCTGTAGAAATAGTAACAAAGGCCATGGGTCTTCTTGAAATGAATGGGAGATTTTAACCACTGCCTTCAATTGAACCACAATTGTGCTTAAAATCAGAGTTGGAAATAAACCTTGAGTGTAGAATGAAAAACATTGGAAAATATTATTTTATGCCCTTAGGTGTCAGAACTGCAGATCAAGGAACTCGATTCCATTTGCTGGATATGCTAAGATGGACTAGGAAAGGGTTCCTTTGAAGGTAATTCTGGGTAGACAGTAAACACAATCACACATGCAGGAATATCAGTTGCTCTCTCCACTGAAGTTTCTCTGCTGAAATCTAGCCTTTGAGTTGATGTGAGACGATATAAAAGTTATGATTGTGTCATGCATGCATGTCATCATTTGATGGTGCCCTGATTTGGGCCATGTTATCCAGCAATCTGTTGCTGGGCGAAGTCCCTGATCAGTTATATCCTATTTCTCATAAATATTTTAAAGAGAAGGAGATAAAAACATTGCTGCACATAAAAAACTGGCCTGTCTGTACTGTCTCTTTCTGGACTTCTCTGTGGGTGGACAAGCAGTGAAAGTCTCCTGTAGGGATAAGCAGTACACTCCAGGTGCAGATTTACCATCTTTGCCGTTGTTTATGACTACTAAGCTTATGTTCTCATATGGCTCACTAGTTTGGCAATCAAACACTTCGGCTGTGGGACAAAAACAAGATTCGCGTGGAAGTACAAGGTGAACTGGGTTGAAACAGTGTAAACCGTGCAAACAACACTAATATACTAAATAGGCATACATAGAACAATTTATCACAATAAATACGCACATAACGCAGGATAAACAGAAATGGAACATGTAAAAGGACAGAAACAAGCTCCCCGTTTCACGGGAAATTGCTTTGTCAGAAGACTTATTCCATGGTGGGAACACACAAGTGGAAAACACCCCACTCTTTTCTGTTTAATCTGGCTCAGCCTCACATTTGCTGTCGTGTGTTCCTGAAGGTTAATCCAGCTGTTCCGTTTTTGTTTGTTCTGAGTTATGTGTAATGTTTAAGAGATTGTGATGGTTTGTTCTATGTATGCCTATTTATTATATTAGTGTTGTAGGCTTCTTGTGTTTGATTGTCATGTAACTCTGTTACACCATTTGTTTGGTTTGTTTACTAGTTTGCCAGCTTGCTGTGGTAATGCTCATTCTTCCTGCTTTGTGGAAAGATATAGAATAGTAGTAACCAACTGTAGAACTAATCCAGCTGTGAGTGCCATACACTCTCAAGGAGAGATTAGTGAAGATACAGCTGGAGCTGGCACAAGTGGACAAAAAAAGCAAAGAAGATACAACTGATATCTCGTAGCAAGGACATAGGTAAGGGGGGGTTCCCGGGTTCAAACCTCCCCCATTACATGTCAGAAGCTCCACACCCTGTTTGTGAGCTTTTTGTATTTTTGTGGGGGGTTTTCAGTTTTTGGCCTGCAGGGGGCGCAGTTTTTAGGCTAGCAGCAACAGAATTTCAGGGATTTTTTGGGAGTCTATCCTGATGATACCACCCAGGTTTGGTGAGGTTTGGTTCAGGGGGTCCAAAGTTATAGACTCCCAAAGGGGAGCTAATGTTTCCAATGGGAGCTAATAAAAGATGGGGCCTACACTTTTGAAGGTCCATAACATTGGACCCCCTGAACCAAACTTCACCAAACCTGGATGGTATCATCAGGAGAGTCTCCTAAAGATACCCTGAAAGTTTGGTGCTGCTAGCTTAACAATTGCACCTCTGACAGCAGGCACCCCCCCAAATTTCCCCAGATTCTCCTTTTAAATCCACCCCCTTCGGCATGGTTTTAAAGGGAGAATCTGAGGTTCCCAGTTTAAACATTGAAAGTGATGCTGTTTTAGGGTGGGGGAGAATCCACCCCAAAACAGTATCACTTTCAATGTTGTTTTAACTGGGGACCCCAGATTCTCCCTTTAAGGTGAATTTAAAAAGAGAATCTGGGCTCCCTAGTTTAAACATAATTGAAAGTGATGCTGTTTGGGGGTGGATTCCAGCATCACAGCAGCTGCATCACAGCTGGGGGGGGTGGATTCCAGCATCACAGCAGCATCAGGGGGGGCTCAGATTTTGCACCAGGCTCCATTTTCCCTAGCTATGCCTCTGCCCGGACGGGAGGGCAGAAGGGACTGCCAGCTGCTGGCTGGGAATCCAGCCAGTAGGGGGGTGGGCGGGGGAGGGGAGTCTGCTGTCCCTGGCCTTGGAGAGCTGCTTTTATAAGCACTGAGGCTGGGGTGGGGCTTGGGGAAGTGTGGCCATGCCCCCAGGGGTGAGGGAGGGCGGGGCCCTGCCCCCCGAATGCACCCCATAAAAAATCTATACATATGTCACTGTCTCGTAGAATCCTGCCAAAAGCAGACAGCATCCTATGTTATTCAGAAGAATACCTATGTGACATCTTCTTAAATTGCTTTTATTGGGAGCTAAAGGAGAGAGGTTCATTCTATCTCCCTAACTGGGTCAAAGCTGTTCACTTGCTATTCTCAACCAGACAGCAAGTCAGGAAATGCGCAACAAGAAAGATTACTTTCACAGATACCATTCATGTCAGTGAGGAGGCTGATAGGTAGATGAAATATCCTTGAAATAGCCATAAAGGTGCCTAGTTGCCCTTCCCAGGCACCAATCATACCAAAACATGTACCACAGATACAGCAAAAGGGATGCAAGTGGATCAGTCATTGCTTCTTGCATCTTACAGAGGATACCTGTCTCTTGATGAGAAAGAATTTCTAATGCCCTTTCTAGTTAAAATAAGGACATGCTGCATTTGGCCCCATTCACCAGCAGCTTACCTGGTTTCCGAATTTTTTCCTGGGGAGAATTAGTAGTATTACAATTTACAATTTCTATAAAATGGTAAAGGTAATCTCCTGTGCAAACCACAAGTCATTAATGACCCAGGGGGTAGCATCATGTGGTGTAGTGGTTAAGAGCAGGTGTACTCTAATCTGGAGGAACTGGGTTTGATTCCCCGCTCTGCCGCTTGAGCTGTGGAGGCTTGTCTGGGGAATTCAGATTAGCCTGTGCATTCCAACACATGCCAGCTGGATGACCTTGGGCTAGTCACGGTTATTCTGAGCTCTCTCAGCCCCACCTACCTCACAGGGTGTTTGTTGTGAGGGGGGAAGGGAAAGGAGTTTGTAAGCCCCTTTGAGTCTCCGTACCGGAGAGAAAGGGAGGATATAAATCCAACTCTTCTTCTTCATCATACCCCAACATTCACTAGATGGAGTTTACTTATGTCAAGCAGGAGCCTGGCATTAGGGAGGCAGAGGCAAAGCTACAAGGGGACTGGGGTGGATGCATCGCACCAGGTGCTTGCAGCTGGGGCTTAAAAAATTCAGGTTTGTGTTTTTCGTATTTTTAGTGTTTTTTTTTCAGTTTTTGCCTGCAGGGGGTGCAAGTTTTAGGCTAGCAGCACCAGAATTTTGTGGATTTTTCGGGATACTCTCCTGATGATACCACCCAGGTTTGGTGAGGTTTGGTTCAGGGGATCCAAAGTTATGGACTCCCAAAGAAGGTGCCCCATCCCCCATTGTTTCCAATGGGCGCTAATAGAAGATGGGGGGCTTCACCTTTGAGGGTACATAAGTTTGGACCCCTGACCCAAACCTCACCAAACCTGGGTGGTATCATCAGGAGAGTCTTCTAAAGATTCCCTGAATTTTTGGTGCTGCTAGCCTAAATACTGTGCCCTCTGCAAGCCA
The DNA here is from genome assembly GCF_021028975.2 of Sphaerodactylus townsendi. NCBI lineage: Eukaryota > Metazoa > Chordata > Lepidosauria > Squamata > Sphaerodactylidae > Sphaerodactylus > Sphaerodactylus townsendi. Next base: position 112,902,264 of record NC_059427.1, on the reverse strand, counting down.
AAAACTGAAAAAAACACTAAAAAGTACAAAAAACAAACGAACATTGGGGGGCACCTCAGATTTTGCACTGGGCTCCATTTTCCCTAGCTATGCCTATGCAGGGAGGCCTGTATGCAATTGGGAGAGGGAAGCAAGGAGTCTGGATGGAAAGTTGCTTTCTCTTCTGCATAACTGAAGCAAGTAGGGGTGGCCAGGCCAGATGTCTGCTTATCTCATCCTCTGGCCCTGAAGTTCTGTCTCTCTATTTCACAGCTTTGCTTTGTAGTCGCGGGAATATGTGAGAGGAGGGATGAGCACTGGGGTGATATCCTGGGGTTTGTTAAAAGACAATTCTGAACTGGCTTTTCATCTGCTGGCTACTGATGCTTTCCACATAAAGCTTTTTGAACCATTGGTTTCGAAGTCTTGCTTGGTCTCAGATCCAGGGCTTGACAACTTACAGGGTGGTTTGCCATTGCCCTCCCCAGCTATCTACACTTTATTCCCAGCAAGCAGGGTATTCATTTTATCAACCTTGGAAGGATGGAAGTCTGAGTTAACCTTGAACCGGATACCTGAAGCTACATTATTTTGATGACATTTTTGTTGTTGCCCATTGTGTGTGTTGTGTGTTTGTGTGTTGTGTGTTGTTGTTATTGTTATTATTATTGTGTGTGTATTGTTGTTATTTATTGACTTCCATTAAGATTGAACTCACAAGGTGAACAAACTTTTGAGCTAATATGTATATATATAGCATGGGAGGGAACTGAAACTTACCACTCTGCACCATGGGGCTCAATTTCTCTACTTCATAATAACTAGCACACGAAACAGGGTTTAGAAAGAACATTAGGACTTGTGTTCTGCGGAGGTTTTGGAAAGGAAGCTGGATAAGTCACTTGTCAGACACAGCTGGGGGGTTACCATTCCTGCATCGTTGCTGACTGCATCATAGTACAGGCTAACTGGTGAGAGCCCTTCCAAAATGCAGAATTACTAATTGTATTCCAACCCTTTTGTCTTTTTAGCTTGAAAATTAAAAGACTAGATATGCACAACACAGGATTCGTGGTGAGGGAGCATGACATGACAAAGAACCTTTACTGAAATTTCAAACAGAATAAATCACAAACATAAACACATATTTGCAAGACTAGGGTTCACAGTGCCAAGGGACTGGACATCAACTGAAACCAGTATGAACCGCAACCACTTGGAACTATGCAGAATAGGATCAGGGAAGGTCTGGCTATTTCAGAATCTCTCTTTTTACAAAACAAACCAGTATCTCCCCTAGGAATACCAAGGGTTGCTAAGTTTTACAAACAATGTCAACTTGAAAAGAAAATTTCAAACCAGGATTTTTAAAAAAGTTCAGCAGCGATTGCTGTGTTCTGAGGTATCAGTCGGCATGGGGGTACTTCCAGCGAAGGATGGCACCATCGGCACTGACACTCACAATGTATTTGTGGTTAGGGCAGATTTTCAGGCGGGTGATGCTGCCACTGTGGCCGACTCCAACGTAAGTCACTTCACCCTCATTATAATCCCATACTTTCACCAGGTGGTCGTCGCCTCCTGCGGCAGAAATGAGGGAAAACGGTTAGGTGCGGTGAAAGACTGCCAGTTTTCTGTTCAAGGAACAAACGAAGAGGAGTTTTGAGAACTGAAATGGAAATGGTGGTTATCTTTGTTGAAAGAGAAGGACTTTATGCTGTTACGCTGTTTCCTGCCTCATTCTACAGAGAGGTTTTACTAGAGATAGCCAGTGGCTAGATAGGGACCGAGGAATTGACACCTTTACTCTATCATGCTGGCGCTATCCCTTTGATGTTAGACTGATACTCCCAGGAACTTCCTTCCTTCTGGCTCCTTCCTCGACCCCTCTCCATCTTATTCCTACCATGCCTAAGGAGAGGATGTGCCTCCTGCGCATCCAACCCCATCCAGATAGATTAGAATAGCATAGTGAACCTATCTACCTACCTTTCTCTCCAGAATGGAGTTCACTAATAAATACTCTTTTTATTAGATTAGAAACTACAACTGACTCCGACTTTCTTTTGTGTAAGCCTGCCGCATATTGGGATCCATCACACGCATGCACACGAGGTAAGGTTTCTGCTGTGTTCTAGCCACCCGTGCCGCTCTGCTAACTACAAATAGGGATAATCTCCAACTACCAGGAGCACTTATCTCAACAATCTTAAATGAACGTGGATGGGAACAGGTTTGGGAGGCATGACCGAAGGACAGGCAGGTGTGTTGTGGGGAGTGGTCACCCAAACTGCTAAATGGTTTCAACTGGGACCTCCAAAAGCAGCCACTTAGTCATATTTCAAATTCTGTATTTTCAAACACTATGCTTATTCTTTCCCTTTCCCATACTGCTATTCTTTTGCATTCCTGTAAGCCAGGGGTAGGGAACCTGCGGCTCTCCAGATGTTCAGGAACTAGGCCATGCTGACAGAGGCTGATGGGAATTGTAGTTCCTGAACATCTGGAGAGCCGCAGGTTCCCTACCCCTGCTGTAAGCAAAATCACATTCTCTCCTCCATTCTGTGTTCAGAGGAGGTCTGACTGGAAGAATCCTGTGCAAGAAGATGTGTTATCACTTTCCTGACTTGATTTTTATTCATTTGTGAACTATAAGCTTGAAGGGGAGAGGCAGAAAATCTGGTTGCATCAGTGTGCTAGGAGTGAGGTTGCTTAACGATATCCTATTGGGCTGCTTTTGCATGCAAAATCCCTTCTTTCAGCTGCCTTTTTCCACCTGCAAAAATATGCATGGAGATCTATATTCCCTCTTCCATATTGTTTGAAAAGCAGTGAGGGAGCAATTTTGACTTCAAAAATGGCCCTCAGAGAAATGGCTAAGTGCCCCTCTCACTTGCCATTTCTGTGATCATATTCCCAGCTCGCATTTCACACATGCAGACACAATGGAATAATAAAAATGTAAATTTTTAAAAAGTTGAGAGATAGAGCTTGGGTCTCCCAGGACTGCATAGTTTCAGCATTAGTCTCAAATTTAAGATTCATAACAGTAAATCTTGCCAGCTTACAAGAGTGAAAGAGGAACGGAGCACACATGCAGAGAGAAAGCAGAATATCTCTGACATATGGGAATCCCAGGACTACTTGTTTATTCATTCAACTCACCAGTAACAAAGAAAGTTCCATCAGCTGTGATATCCATTCCATTAATGGACCCAGACAGGGAGCCTTCTAAGTCTCTGATTGAGGAGCCATCAAACACTTCCCAGTAACCAATCTAGAAGCCAGAGGAAATTTTTAGATACAGAAAAGGTGTCTGAGGATCCTCCTCGTCCCCCCCACCCAAGCAATGATGACCTTGTTTCACAAGCTTTTGCTCTGTATTGGTTGGATCTGAGGCAGTGGTCAGCCTGGTCAGACCAATCTCGAAGTGCTTCTCTTTGCTTCCATATAGATACTCACCTTCCTGTCTGTGCCACTTGTGATAAGCTGGTGCTCGTCTGGATGATAACAAACACACTTGAATAAGGTGTTAGCCAGGATCATCTGACGTCTCATGAAACGACTAGAGAAAAAAAAATCCAAGCTTCAGAAGTCAGGTAGGCTGCATCCACACAGTGAGGATTCCCCCGTCTTAAATTCATCACCACTGTGGGTGTGTAGACACGTGTACTAGCAATGGAGCTGCCACACAGGAGTCTTTTTGCATACGTTTCCTCTGCCAGTCACCATTTACCTTGCATTGTTCCCTGCCACAATGCTGGAGGGTGTTTTTTTTTAAAAAGAAGATATGTATAGCTTTATGATATAGCTTTGTAGAGTAATTCTAACACATAATTCACTAAGGGATCAAAAGTCGCAACGATGAAGCTCCCACCAGTCTGCTCACCCATTGGTGCCCAACATTCCATCCACTCCATTTCCTGCTTCCCCTCCCCCCCCCCCGACCCAGGAGCAAGCTGCACTCCACTAGCCCTGCCAACAGCCTCCCAGTCCCCCCCCCCCAAAAAAACCCAAGGTGGCTCAGCAGAGCAGCAGCGCCTTAGTGCTCGCTGTTCTGCCGGACCCGCCAACACCCTCCCTGTTCCACCCCACAAGCCCAACCCAGCTGGCAGGGCAGCTGTGCCTTGGTGCCTGCTACTTCGCTGGGTCTGCCGACACCTGCCTGGTTCCCCCCTCCCACTACCCCCAAGCTGCTGACCCCCCCCCCCGGACCTGCCAGCAGCCCTCCTCATTCTCTCTCCCACCCAAAAACCTAGCTGGGCTGGCAGGTTAGCAGCAGCAAGCCACTCTCTCACTTGGCCCAGCAAAAGCCCTTCCCATTCCCCCACACACCCTCCCCCAGTCCCAGGTACCCACGCCAATAGCAAACCTACCCATCTGAAGTGGTAACTGGTGAACTGGGCAGAGAACTTGGCTAGTGCTTTTCCTCCATCCCACCCCCCATCTAGAGCCCATTTTATTGTCTCTTAAAATGGGCTCTATAATGCTATAGCAACTGTCACACTTTTAAAGTTTTTTGGTGGTGCCATGAGGAAACCAGCAGCCTTAAAGGCTTGATGGAAGTAAAATGGTGCCAATATGAGTAGGACCTTTGGAAATGCACACCTTCCCGTCCAGATGATATGGTAACGAGTTGACAGCACTTTCCCCCACAAGATTGTAGGTTTGGGAAATATTATATGGAGGGCAGGGAAAAGATTGGAGCATGATGTTCTGAGGCTGCTCCAAAAAAAAAATCATTCCCATTTGGATGCTAAAGCAGAGAAAAACCCCTGTGTGAAACAGGCTGTACAGAGGAAGGATAGAGAGCAGTGCTGCAGCTTGTTTGAAAGAGACCATACACAAGATCCCAGATAATGCATGTTCCATCGATGCTGGCAGTGATACATTCCCGGTTATTCTTCTTGATCTTGATGCACGAAATAGAAGAGATGTGCTCTTTCATGACCTCTTCTAGTTTGCGTGTGCTCTTGCTGATCTCCCACACTCTCACCTGCAATCCAAGAGCAGAAGGAACAGAAACATTTCACTTGCCAAAATAGCAATGGTTGTGCCACCTATCGTTTTCCCAGTGCAAAATATTAATGGGCACAAACCTGGCATTAAAAATCACAATATTCAGATACCAATTGGAGAGCATGTGAGTCTCCCCAGATCCTCTGTTTCTGAACTGAAAGTGACTATTCTTCAACAAAAAAAAAGCTTCAAAGACGGGCTGCAACATGAACCTGTTGAAGTGAGAGTCATCAAGAAGTTTCATACTACCCCATCTGATCAAAGACTTGGGATGACGCATTCTTTACAGGGACTATCTTACTACCAACTCTTCATTACAGATGCTTTGCTTATGGTCATCATATTTTTTTTGTGACTACAGATTTTTCTTTTTGCATAATTACATTATACTCCATATTTACTGAATGTCATGTCTCCTTGACCCTCTTGCTGGTTTTGTTCTTCATACTCCCCTATAAAATGACTGCAATATAAGGATCCACTCATTGCATCTAAACAAGTGCGCTCTGGTACCCAAAAGTGTACACCAGAACAGACTGTTGTTAATCTTTAAAGTGCCATCAGGCTCACCTTTATTTTTGTTACGACAACCAGTATCACTGCTATCCCCATATTAGCTAAGGTTTAGTAGTGTAGTTCGACAGAACACGGGTTCGACAGAACATCACTAGCTTGTTCCTGCTGAGTTTGCAAGCTATCCAAAAATCCAAGCACTTTTCAACTGTCAGTGAACTCTTTTGCTCAAGTTAGTTCCCTCTTGGACAGTTAGCTGAAACAGTTACAGAAAAGTTAGGTTAACTGCTCTTTAACAGAGGTTGAGAATGGCTAGATCAGATATGAGTCATTATGCACTTGCTGACTGGCTTATTTGCACTTGGGTTGATTATCTCATATTTAGTTAAGAGTCTATCACTTACCTATATAATAATCACATGATTGTGATGGAACAGATTTAGCAAAAGATAAGATTGATGTTTCTCTATAAATATGCACTAGCGGGGCAAACAGAGCAAACTGCTCTGTATGGATATCTCAGACAAAAGACAAGGTGAGATTTTTGATTGTGTAATTTGGGCTTGATACTAATACCTAAAAACAGTGAGACAAAAATCTAAAACCTGATTTGCTTTCTAAAACTATTACTCGCTATAATATAATTCAGCAATGCTGGGGACTTTGATCATTTTAGCAGCTACTTTCACAGTAATTGGAAAGTTAATTTTTATATGCCTATATTTCCTGCTGTCTCATAGCTGAAAAAAAGCAAACATTTCCCTTACTCATTTCAACGATCAGGTTTCAAGATTGATAATCATCCTTTAACACATAGGTGTCAAACTCCCAGCCCTCCAGTTGTTATAGACTACAGTTCCTATCATCCCCTGCCAGCATCATGCTGGCAGGGGATGATGGGAACTGTAGTCCATAACATCTGGAGGGCCGCGAGTTTGACACACAGGTAAATCCTGGAGAATTTGGCTGCCAAACAGTTTGCGTAGGCAAAGCCTTCTGAGATGGTTCAGTTCAGATTCTCTCATTGAATGTGTAAGTGGAATCTCTCATTATAGTAGCTAGTTGAAAGCCACTCAAAATATTGATAGCTGAGACTGAATTTGAGAGCATTCCACCATTGCAGATGATACAACATTGCAGATGATACAACAGTGATTGGTCTCATTCGAGACAACGATGAAACCGCATACAGACGGGAGGTTGAACAACTAGCCTCGTGGTGCCACTGGAACAATCTAGAACTGAACACACTTAAAACCGTAGAAATGGTGGTAGATTTCAGGAGAAACCCTCCCATCCTACCTCCTCTCACAATACTAGACAACACAGTATCAACAGTAGAGACCTTTAAATTTCTAGGCTCCATCATATCTCATGACCTAAAATGGTCACCTAATATCAAAAAATGTCATCAAAAGCAATAACAAAGAATGTTCTTTCTTAAGCGCCAACTCAGGAAGCCTCAAACTGCCCAAGGAGCTGCTGATACAGTTCTCACAGAGGAATCATTGAGTCTGTTATCTGCACCTCTATAACTGTGTGGTTTGGTTCTGCAACCCAACAAGATCGACACAGACTTCAGAGAATAATCAAGAACTGCAGAAAAACAATTGCTGCTAACCTGCTCTCTCCATTGAGGACCTGTATACTGCACGGGTCAAAAAAAGGGCTGTAATGAAAATATTTTTCTACTGACCCCTCGCATCCTGGACATAAACTGTTTCCAACTCTTTACCCTCTAAACGCCGCTAAACAGAGCACTGCACACCAAGACAACTGAAGACATAAGAATAACAGTTTTTTCCCGAATGCCATCATTCTAAGTTAAAACAACAATAATTCCTCGATAATGTCAAACTATTTATTATATATTTATTATATAATTACTGCACTACTTTTTTCATCATTCCTATTACCCATCTCCTCCCAATTATGACTGTATGACTATAGCCTGTGCTGACATTTCATTTTATTTTATGATTTTACATTTTATGTTTTTATTACTATTGATTGTTTCCTGATTGCTTACTAGACCTATATGACAATCATTAAGTGCTGTACCTTATGATTCTTGACAAATGTATTTTCTTTTATGTACACTGAGAGCATATGCACCGGAGACAAATTCCTTGTGTGTCCAATCACACTTGGCCAATAAAGATTCTATTCTATTCTATTCTATTTGAACCAGGGGCATACAATCCATATGCTCAGTGGGATGCTTCTCAAATTAATGTACACAACTTAATTTCCGATCTCTTGATTCTTCAGCATTTGGCGATGTGCAGCTGAATGCACGAACTGTCACCCATTGAACAGAATTGGGTTTCAGCAGATACCAAGTCATATGAAAAGTCTGCCTGCAGTTATTAATCTCTGGTGGTATTCACACAACAACACCGAACAGCACAGCAAGGATTTAAACAGCCTTATTTGGAATGACTGTTTCAGAGGGTAGCCATGTTGGTCTGCAGTAGATCTGAGTCCAGTAGCACCTCAGAGATTCTCAAGGTTGTAAGCTTTCAAGAATCAAAGCTCCCTCACGCCACAGGACTATCAAGATCAGTCCTGTCTATACTGGCTGGCAGCAGCTCTCCAGGCAGAGGTCTTTTAACTTTATTTCAAATTTATATCCTGCCCTACCCCAGTGAGCCTACTACATCACCAACTTCCTGATCCTTTTAACTAGAGATGCTGGGGGTTAAACCTGGTGCCTAATGCATGCCCAACAGCTGCTCTACCAATCAGACATGGCCACTGAAGGAGAAGAATGGATGAGTTTATACATGTGACATTCAGCCTTCAGCCATCCCTGGGGCAATTTTTTTCTTTCCCCCCCGAATGCTGCACATTTTATACTTGTGTTTCCTTGATGCTGAAGGCTATAAAAGCACCAATGCTCCTGCTTGTTAGCTTTCCCTGTCTGTATTTGAGCTGCATCTGCCAGACATAAGAGAGTGCATTTTGCTGGCATATGCTAGCTGACATATAGATAGAAAGGGCAAACAGTCTTTTTAGAGGGGAAAGGGGTACACTGCAATCAGTACCATGAAGAGGCTTAACCAGACAAGATGCAAAAGATCAGTACTGCTGATGGATGAGATCTCTTGATGTCTTCAGTCTTATTTTAAAATGAGGTGCATTTTCCCTGAGGACAACTCTCCGCTGTGCTGTTATTAGAAATTATGGGAAAAGACAGCTGTCTTTACTGTTAACAAAAGTGGGGGACAAGAGGACACGGTGTTTATATAAAAGAGGAACTAAGCTTTGTGATCCCATACTCTTGTTTCATTGAGCTCTATTTTTTCCACTCTTTTTTTCCTTCTGGTCCAAGGTTACTTCTACAAAGGACTCTTGTGCTATACAGCCTGTCAAATTTCAGTGGTTCTTTTGGAGACTTTTCCGTGACATCCCTGCACAGGCATTGTGAGGGGAGCTGGGGGGTCTGAGCCACGTGGGGGGCGCATTCAGCCACCCACCTCATTCCCCGCCAGGGGCAAGGTGAGGAGGGGGGGCTGCTGCTGCTAGGCCGAGGCTCACCCTGGCCAGGGGATGGAAGTGGCAAAGCACTCCTGAGCAACTGGCCCCTTTGCAAAGGCTGTTTTAGGATAAATGTAGAGGAGAGAGAGCCTCATGGGTGGCATGGACAGAGGGTGTGGCAAGGCCAGGATCACCTGCAGCAATGGCCCTGGCCCTGGCCTTCCTTCCCTCCTCTCTCTGGGAAGGTTTTCCCCACTCTGGGTCTTTTGGTCCCCAAGGCAGAGATTCCATCTGGGGAGGGGGTGGGGCAGGCTGCTACTTGTGCCTCTGGGAAAGCCGCTGCTTCCCACTTTGGGCCACTGCCTTGCCAGGGCATCCTGGACTTTTGCCCAAGGCAGCCATGACCAAGGCTGGGAGCTCCTCCTGTTCCTGAGAGCCTACCTCCTGGACCTGCTAGTGGCACCTGCAAAACTGCTCTAAGCCTTACTTGGCTTGGCTAAGCAGACGAGTCCCTCTGTTCTGCCCAAGGCCTCCAAGAGGTGCAAGTTGGTGAAGCAGCAGCAGCCTGATAAGAGGAGGCAGTGGCGTGCCAAACCCAGCTCGGCCACCCCTGCACCCATCATTAGCACCCACGGCCTGGCACTCAGCCTGCCTCCCCCAACCAGCTGCATGGCTCACAAACCCAAACCCAAACAGCCTCTGAACACTCTGCCTTTGCAGGGGCAGCCAGCCAGGAAAGGCCAGGGAGGGTATTTCTGCTAATGCTCACTCATGTGACTCTGCTGCTTGCTTGCTTCCTTCCTTTCTTTCCACAGTTTCTTTCCTTCCTTCCTTTTCACATTTATTTATTTATTTATTTATTTATTTATTTATTTATTTATTTATTTATTTATTTCCATATTGTCTGTCTGCTGTTCCCTCCCTCCCTCCCTCCCTCCCTCATTTTCTTTTTTTCCTTTCTTTCCACAATGTCTGTCTTTAACCCAACAAGGGGTGCTCAGCACCCTCTGGGCTCTGCTGCCCCTCTGTAGAGGCTGTGCTGGGGAGTGGAGTGCGGGGGTTGGGGTGGGGTGCAATTTCAATGCTGGCCCCAGGCACCATTTTCTGTAGCTACGCTCCTGCATCATTGTCTGGAGATTTCCCTTCCAGGTTTTCTCTGGCTTTGCTGGGACTTTTTCTCAACCTGCTTTGATATGATTTTTCCTAAAACAACACGTCCAGAGCAGATTTGGAGAAACCGTGGAAGGTATGGATTTCTGCACCTTTGCATCCACATCTGATGCTGTTTGCTCTCATGGCTGGCAGTGCTGCTGGGTTGTTGTTGTTTTTCAAATCTGTATTCAGGATGATGGGATATTAATAGAGCTATTCCAAGTCACAGAAATGGAGCCCATCCAAATCAAACAAAACAATGGTCCACAGACTGGAAATGGTCAATTTATATTCCCATTCCAAAAAATGGAGACATTTAACTTACTGCAGTAACTGTCAGATCATCGCATTAATATCTCATGCAAGTGAAGTGATGCTCAAAATCTTATAGACTGCTACCGTACATGGAATGAGTAATGCCTGATGTACAAGCTGGATTCAGAAAAGGAAGAGGCACCAGAAACCATACTGCAAATTGATATATGGAGCATATGAAAGAATTTCAGAGGAAAATCAGCTTGTGTTTCATAGATTACAGCAAAGCTTTTGACTATGTGAATCATGAAAAGCTATGGCTGATTTTAAAACAAATGGGTGTGCCACAGCATTTGATTGTTTTGATGTGCAACTTGTACTCTGAACAAGAAGTTACTAGTAGGGCAGAATATGGAGAAACAGAATGGCTTCCAGCTGGCAAAGGTGTTAGAAAAGGATGTATTATATCTCTTGATCAGCTTTACATTACCTGGCCTTCGCCTCCTCCACTGATGATTCTTTTGCAGTCACTTGTGGTAGCCACTGCTGTCACACCCATGCTGTGAGCATGTTCAATCACATACATCAGCCGTCCAGTCTCCGGGGTGAAAGCACGGATTTTCCCATCATTCCAAGCTAATGCCAATTAGAAACAGTTTGTTAAGTCAAAGTATCTTTCCAACCCATTCATGTTTTTGCCACTTTACGGTCAGCATAGTTAGTTGCCACGACCATATTACAGAATTTGCCAGTACCTAAAATGTGTAGTTTTGATCATGTACTAAAAAAAATGTCAAGAAGATGATAGATGAACCATACAGCACATCACTTCAGCATGCAGACACCAGTGGTTATGACAGCTGCAGAGTTTAAACCCACGTAGATTTCTCAGCTCAGCCTATATATCTGCCAGGACTTAAAACTGCAGAAAATGAAATCAATATTTCCTCTGAAAGTCCACCCAAGTCCTGTAACTTTACTTTCCCATAATGCAACAGTACATTTCTAAAGTGGCCAAAACCTTTACAAGCATTGGGCAGAATGTAGTGCAGGGGTCTGCAACCTGTGGCTCTCCAGATGTTCGTGGACTACAATTCCCATCAGCCCCTGCCAGAATGGCCAATTGGCAAGTACTTGCCTGAAACAATGCTCTTGCCATCTCTCATGAAGTCTATCGCATGGCAGGTCATATTAGGAATTGTTATTCGTAGCAGCTCCCTGTTTTCGGGTGTATACCACACTCGGATGTCACTCTTGGAGCAAGTGGCAAATAAATCAGACGTACCACTGTGGAAGGCAGAGAATCAGTCTTGGGACTGTCCAGACAATAAACAGATCTCCTCCTATGGTTTAGCTGTTAGGGCTAACTCATACCACACACACACACACACACACACACACACCCCCGGTCTGTTTCACATTCAGAATTTCCCATTAAGTCCTCCCTTTGCCAAGCTTGGCTTCAGCTCACAAGCAAATGTTAGAAACAAGTTCAAAGCAAAGCCCCACAGTGATCATTAAATAACCAATACCAGGAAATGGACATCCACTCTAAGTGCATCTCTGGGCCAAAACCAGCTTTGCAGACAACTCAGAAAAACAGATGAAAGTTCTAGTGTCGCAGATCTGGAGATTTGCCCAGGGAGAAAGGAAAGCAAATGTGTATCACGAAGTGCACCAGGAACCATTGCATATCCACTCAGGAAACACTATTAGAGGAACTAATATCAGCAATACCATCAGGGGCTCATTTACTTGCTCATCCTCCAAGGTGACGCATGCAATAATCTGTCAACAATGCCCTTTGGCTGTCTATGTAGGGCGAATCGGTTAGCCCCTAAGCAAAATAATAAATGGACATCAATCTGATATTGAAAATTACACCTCTCAGAAAGCAGTGGGAGAACATTTCAGTCTACCAGCTTATTCAGTTGCTGACCTGAAAGTCATCTTTTCCAGCAAAATAATTTTAAAACAGGGGAACCTCTGAAACAGAATTGATTGGGAAGCTTGATGTTGTTTCATTCCATAATTGTTATTTCATTCCACTATGGATTCCTATTATTTTACTACCCCAGTAAGCCAAGTAGCTATTAAATTAGCTTAGAATACATAGAAAGATGACATTATCACCAGTTACTCAAGAAGTGACTTTTCACTGTGCTCATTTTACACACAACAGGGCTTTGCCAAGAAATGCCACATACTATCTGTCTTGCACTTTGGGGCCTTTTGACCCCATTGTTTTACAATTTTCTCCTTTACCACATGCGAGTATTTCTTCAGCTGAGGTCTGAGTTCAAGATGTGAAGATGTGAGCCCCAGCCCATGGAAGCTTCTGACACAACACATTTGTTTGTCTTTAAGAGGCCACAAGACACCTTTTTTTGTGTTTAATGCATAGGTCTGTTACTCACTGTCCTGTCTGGCAGCATCCCCAGGTAGATGCCAAGACCATAAAGCTTGTATGTTACCAGATTCAGCTGATTTTGGAACAAATTGGAGTTCAAAAGGGCAGCTTGGCTCCTAAGGTAAACTCAAGTTTTTACTCAAGTTTTTACTGCTTTCTTTTGTATATATGTTTTGAAGCCTGCTTTATCTTTTAAAACTCTAAATAAAAAGAAGTAACTTTCTTAACAACTCTGCTGCGTGTATCATTCAACTCTGCTAAACAAACCTTCCATCAGGTTTTGCACCCAGGTTCTATCAGTGTGTGAATGCCTCCCCCTTCTCCTTCACACAAAACAGAAGAGAAGCTACTGCAACAGTTTTAAAGGAAACTTAAGACAGCAGCAATGAAGGAGGGACAGAGCGTTACTTTTTATTGCTGGGAGAGTGGCTAGTCACTCCTAAGTGACCTTTCACCCATCATTGTAAATAACTGGTAAAAAAGCTGGCCCTTTTCTGCTGAACATCACTGAACACAAGCAGCTTGGTTTACTCAAGAAAAAAAAGAACCATGAGAAAGTACGGGGGCAGAAAAGAAAGGAATGGTTACTAAGTTGTACTATGACTGTCAAATGGTCCCATTTCAGATTCGACTGCATCCAAAAGCATGAAAGCAGTTGCAGAAGACAGATTTGCCTCTGGACTCTTTGACAGTTCTGATGTTTGGGACTGGGTACCTAGATTGGTGAGCTCCAATACACAGAGAAAAGGCTTTAAAATGCAAAATGGGGTTGCAGTTACCTGTAACTGCTGCTCATGGAGTAGTCTTCTGTGCAAGCACACCCTGGGACTGTGCATGCTCAGAGCCAGTGACACAAAAAGTCTTGAGCTTCTCAACCAGAGGGCACTCTTGCTGTTGGGTGTCCCTTGCAATTGTCTCTCCTAACAGTCACACGCACAATGGCAGAATGCCCTCCCTTCTGTTCCACCTGAGCTGCCACCATATCCACAGTGAGAACTCAAGTTGGGCAGGAGGCAGGGACTGTGTGCTTGCACAGAAGACTTCCTCCGGCTGAGAAGTTTGAGATTTTTTCCATTGCCAGCTCTGCACATGCACAGTCCCAATTTGGGATTGCACAGAAGCCATGATAATGAACCATGGTTGTGGACAGGAAGCCTGGGATTTCCAAAAGTGCTGAAACACTAATTTCTTAGCCAACAGGGTGCTATGAGAATGACAACTGAAAATAATCCAATAACTGAGTAGTAAAGAATGGTGTCATTTTGTATTCAATACAGCCCAGGAGGAACAACCAAGAGGAAGAAAATAGACTCATCAAAGTGGTTTTCCTTTTGAGTCACTCGTCCAACTGGTTGTACACAACAGAATAACACCAGCACTTTGAAGTATTTCGGAATGTCAAGACAACGAAGAACACAGAAGGGTTCAAAGGTTGTACTGCATTCTGCCGATCTAAGTGACTAGCTCTGCCATCAGACTCAGCTGAGCACTTCTTACACACAGGCATTGGATCATATAAGACTTCTCATTAAACAGGAAATATGTCTGCTGGTGCTTGATGACAAGGGTGACCTGCAATTGTTTCTGACATTCATTTTGATGTAATTCAGCAAAATATTTGATACTGCATGAAAGGTAGGGCAGGGGAGACAGCTGTAGCCTACAAAGCCCACCATGTTCTTCCATCTCAAGCTGCCGAGTTTCATTTTCAGAAGACAGAAACTGAGCCATCATCTTTTAAAAATGTCAGATCTCAGTACTGGCAGCAAATGGGATTCACCTGCTTGTTCATTAGCTGAATATAAACAGATGATGGACCAGCACATACAGCATTGCAAAGGGCTTACCCAGATGTGGGGCAACAAATCTTGTCATACACAACACCACCAGTTATATGGAAGGTCACTTATGAAGGTAATATCAGGCATGGATTAAACGAGGCTCATGGCTTTAGACAAGGAAACAGTGTCATTTGCAGGTACAACACAACTTGATTATGGTATTCTTTCAATACACTTTCAGCTGTGGGGAAGTCATTTTTCTGTGAACAGATTCTACATAACTGTGGGCTACATCTGACTCATCCATATGGTTGGGACTGATCCTGTGGCTCATTTCTCATAGGGCTGTAATTTTCCCATCCATTTCATTGGATCATTGAGATGCAGTCCCCAGACACATGGGATCCCCTCAAGGGGAAATGGTTCCAACTCTGCTTGGCACAATGTGTAAAGGGGTCTTAGCCAGAAATGAAGGAGAAACAGAACCATTTTCCCTGAAGTCTGCTCCCAGAATTGCCCTTATAATGTCTCATATCTTCTTGGGGAACAGGTATGTACTTCGCTTTTTCTTAAAAAATTTCATGTGCATCTTAAGGTTTTAGTATGCTGTATGCTGATGTCTTTAATAACAGTATCAGAAGTGCTAAAGTAAATTTCTGCATCAGTTCTGCACTGAACATCCTACCAAATATTCCAAAGCATAATATGTATATTCATGAAGGGGAAAAAATTGCTGTTATGGTAGGGCAAAAGAGAGCCCACTAAAAAATCCGGGCAGTAAAATAAAATGTCACTGCTTGCCTGGTCTGTTTTATAGGGTAATCCTAAACAGGCTTACTCACAGATAAGTCCTGCTGAATTCAAATAATGCCAGGACTTCAGCCTTGATTTCTCACAAACAGAAGCACAGAAATAGATGCAGTTTACTAGCTGATGATGCTACCAGTAAATGCTTGCTTTGTAAATCAGTGGATAATGGTTAGTAAAATAAAGTGCTCCCAGTTTGAAAAGACTCCTTGGGGTCACACTTACTATGGGAAAATGATATCATGGATGGCCTCGCTGTGGCAGGTGGCTATGAGTTCATCCTTGAATTCTGAATATGAGAAGCGGTAAATTTGTGCCTCATTGGTGCCCACAAAGAACTGGTGGCCCTGCCCTCGTGGCGTGATGGATGTGATAGCACCTTGCAGCTGAACTTTTCTGTAAAGTCAAAGGAAAGTGTTGTATTAAAGATTAAATTTTATCTGACCACCCCTCCCTCTTACTTCTTGCTTTTTGGCTGATTGCTACTTTATCCTTCCTTCCAACCACACTTTACAGCAGAATCTGGCTTTAGTAACTGGGGGGAAAATGAAGGCCTAAAGGTTGATTTTTTTTAAAAAAAGTAGTTTCATGAATATAAAGAAACATTAACAAAATGTACCCAAATAAAAACGATGGCATTTTGCCCTTAATCTGTTAACTGACAATGATCTCATTTGGAAATTCTGAAAACTGCTGTTGAATCATCAGCTTTTGATAAATCTATAAGGCTGAATCTTGTGTATGAAAATATATAAAATCAAATTATCAGTTTTTGTGTGAAAATTCACATTGAGTAAAGTCAGAGGAGGACTAGAAGGGGTCAAAATACTAAGAGGCTCCTGGTCACCCTGAGGCTAATGAAGCTGGAAAGGTTATATGATTCATATGAATATAATATTTAACTGGGGTCACCTAAATGGGTTGGGGGGGCAGAGGGAATCTGTCTGGGAGTATGCGGTAGCACTCACAACCTTTGGGCAATATAGGACTGATATTTCCTTGACAAAAATGGATCTCTGGTTACATTTGCCAATGAAAATATCTTTTGACTAGCCAAAAGACTACAACTTGGCTGCTCTGCTTGCAAAGTTACACCACAAGGAAAGCACCACTTTCTTGACCTAGACCTGTCTTGTTCAGTGTAAGAGGCAGAGGGCATTAACCCCTAAATATGAACATGTACAGTGCCATGGGAATAAGTCCCATTCAACTCAGTGGGATCTACTTCCAAGTTAATATACACAGGATTCTTTTTGAGACTTAAAAAGTACCTGTATTAGAAAAATCAGATCAGTTATCTAAAGTGTACCAGAGTATAATGATACACATATAGAAAAATCTAGTCAGTATCATTTTGTTATATATTACTTTTCATAGTTTTGTTGTCTGCATATTCACTGAGCAACAATGTCCTTATGAATCCTCAGGAACTCACTTGATTGTTTTATAGTTGGCTCCTGAACAGTGAGCTACAATTCCAGCTCCAGTGCCAATGACTAAGTCGCCCGTCTTCAGCAAAAGCAAAGCTGTGACTCCCTAGGAAATAAACAGCATTAAGACATTTAAGTTTTAGCCAAATCATTGCATTTGGGCAGGTTGACTGAATAGTTCAACAGAGTATTTGTCTTGCTTCCTGAGTGGGTGTGCCCACAATTAAGATTACTACTTTATCAGTATTAATTGATTGTTATAGCCTGTATTGTTAGTATAAATTGTGGGTAGCCTATTAGAACTGAATTTGTATTTATAGTTAGCTTAGCCCGGTCTGTTTCTCAGATTGTCTGATAGGGTAGGACTAGTTTAACTAATTGAGTTGGGTATTATTTAGCAGGGTATTTGTCAGGCTTTTTAGGCAAGAGGGAGGTTGGCAGAGTCATGGGGGCACCAAATTTGGGGCTGGGGATCCCTGTATTGATGGGACGGGGTAGATATTGCGGTAGGCGGTGGCCATATGATAGAAGACACACGAGATAGAAGACACACAGTCTCTGGAACCAGCAGAGAAGAGGAGCAGTGGAGAACAGCAGTGGGCCAGAAAGGGCTGAGAAGTGGGCCAGAAAGGGCTGAGGAGCTCTGATTTTTCTTTACAGAGGGCTTTTCTCAAAGCCACATCTTTTAAACAGTGTATTTTAAACAGGGGGTTTCTCTTTTTTTTCTCCTTGGTCCTAGGGCTGCTGAGTTGGGAGAGGCTTGCTTTGAAGGGGTGGGGCTTCTCACATTTGTAAATCTTTTCAGTTAGTGCTGAAGGGGTGGGGCTTCTCACATTTTTAAATCTTTTCAGTTAGTCTCTGGAACCAGCGGCGCGCGCCGGTGTTTTACTAAATAAGAACATATTTTAAGGGATAGTAGAAGGTATAGAAACCTTAACAGGGAGGCACTAATTAAAATCAATATTTGAATATCTAAACAAAATTAGATATGAAGGCAGGAAGCCAGCAGGGGGGGGATGGGGGCTTTCCAGTGTTTTGCACTGAGTGTGCTCATGTAACCTTGACTATCATCTGCCACTAGGGCCAGAAGTCACATGGAGTGTGCCCCTCGCTCCAATAGAGCTCCTGGCACTCAAAAGGCGAACATGTGCTGCTCTCTCTTGGAAGCCAAGGTGGCGGTGAACCTGGCCAGCTGAGAGAGGCAGAGAGGGCAACAAACGAGGCTTTCAGGGGACCTAGCAGCCGGGTCCCACTTCCCAAGGTGAGATGTCTTCAGATGTAATGGAGAATGAGAGGCGGGGTGACGGAGGGTGCCAGTCGGAGGGGGTGGAAGATGGTACCTTAGATGGGACGCCTTCCTGAGCTGGTGGTCAGATATCCCTTCTGGCACTGAGGATACCCCTACGAGGAGTGTGGGGGCTCCTTGTAGTGGGTGATTCGATCATTAGGAATATAGAGAGTTGGGTTTGTGAGAGGCGTGATGACCGCATGGTGACTTGCCTGCCTGGTCGCCGAAGGTTTCTTGGAATGTCACGCATTCGCTTCTAGATGAGGCTAGTTAGACAGTGCTGGGGTGGAGTCAGCAGTTGTGAGGGTCCACATTGGTACCAATGACATTGGGAAATGTAGCCGGGAGGTTCTGGAAGCTAAATTTAGGCTGCTATAGGAAAAAGGTTAAAAATCCAGGACCCCCCTCTAAGGTGGCATTCTCCGAAATGCTACTCTGTTCCATCGCCAAGAGGGCGAGCTAGGCAAGCGGAGATACAGGGTCCTCAATGCGTGGATGAGTGAAGGTGGTGTGTAAGGCAGAGGGTTTCAGCTTTGTCAGTGGAACTGAGGGAACCTTTTGGGACATAAGGCAGGCCTGTACCAAAAGTGGGACGGGCTTCATCTTAATCCCTAAGATGGTGAACCAGGCTGCTGGCTCTCCAACGTTAGAAAGGTGGCAGAACAGCTTTTAAATCTGATCCTTGAGGGGAAAGCCGACAGGAGCTGGAGGTGGTGACTTCGGTTCGGAATACAGGAGTCCATGAGGATGCAGAAGACAGAGAGGGAGAGTTTTTTTCTAAATCAACCACATACAAGCGAGGAGCATAGCAATGATGATAAGTGATAAAAAGTGTCTACAAAAGGCTAGAGGAGCCAAATCACATAAATCCCAGGTTAGGGCACAAGAGACAGAGTATACAAAGTGTCTCTATGCTAATTAGTAGAAGCATTCGAAGCCCAAAAAAATGGGGAGCTGGAGTACATGAGTTTTGAAGGAGGGACGCATTGATATAGTGAGTGGGTATCACAGGAGACATGGTGGAATGAGGAGAACCAGTGGGATGCTGTTATCCCAGGTTACAGGCTCTACAGGAAGGATAGGACAGGGCGTATTGGGGGTGGGGGTGGCCCTCTACATCAAAGAGAGCATAGTGTGTCAGCCATAAAATAGGCAATGCAGGGGGAGCTGATTCCTCTACTGAAGCACTGTGGATATCAATACCAGGGGTGAAGCACAGTTTAACATTAGGAATATTTTATCGTCCCCCTGACCAAAATGCACAAGAGGATTCTGAGATGGAAAAAGAAATTAGAGAGGCCAGCAAAAGCAAAAATGTCGTGGTAATGGGCGATTTTAATTATCCCCATATAAACTGGAAAAATGCATGTTCAGGTCATAGTAAGGAGAGAACATTCCTGGATATGCTAAATGACTGTGGCTTAGAGGCAGATGGTTGTAGAACCAACCAGGGGAGAGGTGATCCTAGATCTAATTCTATATGTGGGACCCAGGGACCTGGTGCAGAGGAAGTCAAAGTGTTGTTGTTGAGCCGATAGGGAACAGCCACTGGACCAACAATGCTGTCAGATTCAGTATCTCTGCATGCGAACAAGTGACAACTACTAATGTAGTTACATTCGCCTTCAGAAAGGGAAATTTCTCAAAGATGAGGGGGATAGTGCGCAGGAAGCTGAAAGGGAAAATCAAGAGAGTCAAAAATGTCCAAGGTGCTTGGAGGTTATTTAAAAACACACTTAAAAGCTCAGCTGGAATGTGTTCCGCAGGTTAGGAAAGGCAGCACCCAGTCCAAAAGAAAGCCACCATGGTTAACAAGGGAGGTTGAGGAAATTATTAGGAAAAAAAAGATGTCTTTTAGAAAATGGAAGTCCAACTTAACTGATGAAGAATACCAGAGAGAACACAAATGGTGGCAAAAGAGAAGCAAGTTAGCTGTAAGGGAGACAAAAAAGGATTATGAGGAACGCATGGCTGCGAACATCAAGACTAGCAACAAACAGTTCTTCAAGTACATCAAAAGCAGGAAGCCAGCTAGGGAAGCGGTAGGCCCGTTAGATGATGAAGGAACAAAAGGTGTGCTAAAAGATGACAGGGAGATTGCAGAGAAGCTGAATGAATTCTTTGCATCTGTCTTCACCCAAGAGGAGGTGAGGAAAATTCCTGCACCTGAACCAAGCTTCTTAGGAGGTGAATCCAATGAACTAGCGAAGATAGTGGTAGACAAGGAAGAAGTTCTGGCAGCCATTGATAAACTAAATGCTACCAAATCCCCTGGCCCAGATTGCATTCATCCAAGAGTTCTTAAAGAGCTCAAGCATGAAATTGCTGATGTTCTCACATTAATATGCAACTTATCCCTGAAATCAGGCTCCATCCCTGAAGACTGGAAGATGGCCAATGTCACACCAATCTTTAAGAAAGGGTGTAGGGGGGACCCGGGAAATTACAGGCCAGTCAGTTTGACATCTGTTCCTGGTAAATTAGTAGAATCTATCATTAAAGATAAAATTATTAAACATGTAGAAAAGCAAGACCTGCTGAGGAAGAGTCAGCATGGCTTTTGTAGAGGCAAGTCCTGTCTTACAAACTTACTAGAGTTCTTTGAGGGTGTAAACAGACATGTGGATAAGAGGGAACCAGTGGACATTGTCTACTTGGATTTCCAAAAGGCTTTTGACAAAGTTCCTCACCAGAGACTGTTGAGAAAACTGAGCAATGAAGGAATAAGAGGGGAAGTCCTCCTATGGATTAAAAACTGGTTGAGGAACAGGAAACAAAGGGTGGGTATAAATGGGAAGTTCTCACAATGGAGAGATGTAAGGAGTGGTGTCCCCCAAGGATCCGTTTTGGGACCAGTGCTCTTTAACTTATTCATAAATGACCTGGAAGTAGGGGTGGGTAGCGTGGTGGCCAAGTTTGCAGATGATACCAAATTATGTAGGGTGGTGAGAAACACAAAGGATTGCGAAGAGCTCCAAGTGGACCTTGATAAATTAGGTGAGTGGGCTAAGAAATGGCAAATGCAGTTCAATGTAGCTAAATGCAAAGTGATGCACATAGGGGCAAAAAATCCAAACTTCACATACACGCTACAGGGGTCAGTGCTATCAGTCACAGACCAGGAAAGGGATTTGGGCGTCTTAGTTGATAGTTCCATGGGAATGTCAACTCAATGCATGGCAGCTGTGAAAAAGGCAAACTCTATGCTGGGGATCATTAGGAAAGGAGTTGATAATAAAACTGCAAGGATTGTCATGCCCTTATATAAAGCAGTGGTGCGACCGCACTTGGAGTACTGTGTCCAGTTCTGGTTGCCACATCTCAAAAAGGATATCGAAGAGATAGAAAAAGTGCAGAGAAGGGCAACGAGGATGATTGAAGGATTGGAGCACCTTCCTTATGAGGTGAGGCTGCAGCGTTTGGGACTCTTTAGTTTGGAGAGGAGACGTCTGAGGGGGGATATGATTGAAGTCTATAAAATTATGCATGGGGTAGAAAATGTTGACAGAGAGAAATTTTTCTCTCTTTCTCACAATATTAGAACCAGGGGGCATTCATTGAAAATGCTGGGGGGAAGAATTAGGACTAATAAAAGGAAACACTTCTTCACGCAACGTGTGATTGGTGTTTGGAATATGCTGCCACAGGAGGTGGTGATGGCCACTAACCTGGATAGCTTTAAAAAGGGCTTGGACAGATTTATGGAGGAGAAGTCAATCTATGGCTACCAATCTTGATCCTCCTTGATCTCAGATTGCAAATGCTTTAGCAGACCAGGTGCTCAGGAGGAGCAGCAGCAGCAGAAGGCCATTGGTTTCACATCCTGCACGTGAGCTCCCGAAGGCACCTGGTGGGCCACTGCGAGTAGCAGAATGCTGGACTAGATGGACTCTGGTCTGATCCAGCAGGCTAGCTCTTATGTTCTTATGTTCTTATGAGATATAATCATGCTCGTTTGCCTTCTGGCCTCCGACCTATCCCGAGAAACGATGGTGGCCGGGATCAGGGACACTCTGCTTCGTCCTTGGTGCTAATTAATGCCAGGTCCATCAATAATAAGACCATGGTGCTCCGAGATTTTCTTGGAGCCCAGCAGGTGGACCTGGCATGTGTCACCGAAACCTGGGTGCGCGAAGGTGAGACCGTCGCCTTGCGCGAGGTCGCGCCCCCGGGTTTCGCGTGCCTTCACCAATCACGAACACAGGGCCGGGGTGGCGGGGTGGCACTGTTCATCCGTGAGTCTATTCCCTTTAGGGCAGTCCCCGTTCCGGAGGTCACCGGCATAGAATGTGTCGGCCTAGAGTGGTTGGCCTCGGAGAGGTTGGCTGTTCTCCTGGTGTACCGGTCGCCTAGTGCACCGGGAAGCAGCCTGCCACGGCTGCTGGAGGTGGTATTGGACTGGGCGTTGCGGTTCCCCAGACTTGTTGTTCTGGGTGACTTCAACGTCCATGTCGATGCCGCCCCATGTATGGCAGCTGTGGACCTAGTGTCATCCATGGCGACGCTAGGCCTCTCCTTAATAAACTCTGGCCCCACTCATGAGGCTGGGCACACGCTGGACTTGGTCTTCGGGTCGGGGATAAATTTGGTCGTATCCTCTATCGATTGAGTGCCATGGTCCGACCATTATGCCCTGAAGGTCCAGGTGGACCTGCCACATCACCCCTGTCTAGGCGACGGGCCGATTTACGCCCGCCCGCGGAGACTCATGGATCCACTTGGTTTCCTGAATGCCCCACGGGACCTTGAACCTGCCGGCACGCTTGATGAGCAGGTGGAGGACTGGAATTCCCAGCTCTCCGATGCCATCGACGCTGTTGCTCCCCGGCGTCCTCTTCGCCCCCGCTCTCGATGCGCTCCCTGGTATACGGAGGAGCTGCGCCGTATGAAACGGGCTTAGACGTCTAGAGCGAGTATGGAGAAAATCTCGTGACAAAGCCGCGCGAACATCTTATAGGACGCTTATGAAAGCCTATGAGATGGCGACGAAGGAAGCGAAGAGGGTTTTCTTCTCCTCCTCCCTCGCATCCGCTAGCTCTCACCCAGCACAATTGTTCCGCATTATTCGGTTGTTGACCTCCTTATCGGAGAGATCTTCAAATCCTCAATTGGGTATTAGCTGTGAGGCATTCATGAGCTTTTTTGAGGATAAGATCACATCGCTCCGCCACGATCTTCCATCCACATTAGCTACAATTAGTGAACTGGAGACTCCCTTGCCGTCTTCGGGCCCTTGTTTGGCCCAGTTTTCCCTGCTCTCTGAAGCCGCTGTCGACAGAGCCTTAGCTGCTGTTAGACCTACTACCTGTCCTCTGGATCCGTGCCCGTCCTGGCTTGTGAAAACTTGCCGGGCGGAGCTACGACCCCATCTGTTGAGTATAATCAATGGCTCCCTTGAGCAAGGAGCCTTCCCGGATGGGTTGAAGGAGGCAGTGGTCCACCCACTCTTAAAAAGACCATCATTAGATCCGAGAGATCTGGCCAATTACCGCCCCGTCTCGAATCTTTCGTTTCTGGGGAAGGTAATTGAGAGAGTGGTGTTGGAGCAGCTTCAAGGTTTTCTGGATGACGCATCGGCTTTCGACCCCTTCCCGTCCGGCTTCCGTGCTGGGCATGGGACGGAGACTGTTCTCGTCGCTATCACAGACACACTCCGTATTCAGCTTGACCGAGGAGGATCGGCGCTGCTGGTGTTGTTAGATCTCTCCGCAGCGTTTGATGTGGTCGACCATGACCTTTTGACCCACCGCCTGGCCACCTCCGGAGTCCGGGGCACTGTCCTTCAATGGATTGTCTCGTTTCTCAGGGGCTGGAGTCAGCAAGTGAGGTGCGGGGATCAAGCCTCCCGGAAGTGCCCGCTTCAATGTGGTGTATCCCCGCTGCTATTTAATATCTATATGCGACCCCTTGCTCAGCTGGTACGGAGTTTTGGGCTGATCTGTCATCCAGTACGCAGGAATGACACACAGCTCGATTCTGTTGATGGATGGAGGGAGCAACCGCCGCCCCTGTGGCTCTACAGCACTGTTTGGAAGCGATGTGGCTGGTTCAGGTTGCATCAGAGCAGGTTAAAACTGAATCCATCGAAGACGGAGATCCTCTGGCTCGGCCGTGGGGGGGGGTGGGACCTTCCAGCCGCCGGTGTGGGAGGGGGTCACATTGGCACCAACCCCCTCTGTCCGCAGCCTGGGGGTCCACCTGGATTTGTCTCTTTTGATGGAGACCCAGGTGGCCCATATAACCCGGGTTGCTTTTTTCCATCTCCGCCAGGCCCGGCGGCTGGCTCCCTTCCTCTCCCAAGCGGACCTAGCCACTGTGATCCATGCAACGGTCATCTCCACACTAGACTATTGTAACTTTCTATCGCTGGGCCTTTTCCCTTGCGCTTTGATCCGGAGACTAAAACTGGTTCAGCATGCAGCGGCTGCGTTTGCTTGCAGGTAAGCCTACCTGGGCACATATCCAGCCCATATGTAAGCGTCAGCTGCACTGGCTCCCAGGAGAGTTCAAATCATCTTCAAAGGTGCTGGAGTGTTGACCTTTAAGCCGCTTCACAGCTGACCTGGGACCATCGTATCTTCGGGACCGCATCACCCCATCACCGTCCCTACCACGGCCTCTTCGATCAGTTGGGAGGCCAATTTACTGGTGGTCCACTGGCTCCCTTTCGGCTTGATGCTTGGCTGGCCTCCACATCGGAGCCAGAGGCCTTCACCGGCTCTGGCCCGGCCACAATGGTGGAACGCTTCTTTCCTCCAACTGTATCCAGACCCTCGCCGGAGACAACTTAATGAAGTTCCGCAGGGCCTGTAAGACAGAGCTGTTCCACCGGGCCTTCGGAGGATCCAGCCGCTGATGGTGCCCCCCTTCTTTGGCCCTTGACATCTGGGCCAACTGCCATCTAATGAGACTCGCCATTCCTCCCTTTTGGGCGGGGAGGGAACTTATAATCAGAATGCTGGATGCCACCCCTCCCCTTTACGGGAGGGGAGGGAGCTTTTAAAATAGACTGTTGAACACCATCTACCTTATTGGGTTTATGGTATATCTATTAGAAATAGTTTTATGGTTTTATCGCTGCTTTTAAAATGTTTTAATTATCCTACATTGTTATTCCTATGTTGTACACCGCCCAGAGCCCCTCGGGGATGGGGCGGTATAAAAGCTTAAGGAAATAAATAAATAAATAAATAAAATATTCTGCTTTCAAACCAAGCAGAAGGAGACAACATTATCAGCCTGCAGTGTGAAAATTATCTACAAAAAGAAAGAGCCCTTAGAGAGCTACAGCAAGCAGAGTCCTCACACCAACTCACTACTATCACTAATAAAATTACATTACTTCGCACCCATGCACAACCGGTACTCAAGTTCATCCTCATTGTATACAGGAATAACACTTAGCTCCAAGATAGTAGTGCCACTAGACTGTTTCAGCCATATTAGTCTACGGCACCTTAAAAACAGTCTCTAATGAAATATATAAGCTACCATAAGCAACACTGTTCTTTATTTGATGAACAAAGCAGAAATAATGATGGAAGGTATGCATAAACATACATTGAGGTTTAGTAGTACAGCAAATTAACCAGACACGACGATCCAGAAATTGTAAAATGTGGATGTGTAATGAACAGTCTGTATTGTGCTCTTATGCCAAATTGGGGAAGGAATTACGGTACCTTTTGTAACGACAGAAAATTTAAAAAACAATTTCACAAATCCATGTCACTGATTGCATGTTCTGATGGGATCTCTCTGTTTCAAGTCTTGTGTCCTTTGAAGACAGCTTTACTCTTTCTGTTTGGGGGGGAGGTGTTCATATTTTGTTGCAAAATATTAACAAAAATTGCTCAGTACTATCATACAGCAGAATAAGAGGCATTATCTAAAGCCAATAAATCCACAAGCCAGTAAATTGTAGTTTTTTTCTCATATTTAGTCACAAATCTTATGTTTACAAGGAATTCAACTGTCATTATTTCAGGTTCCTGACTAGTTCAGTGCAAATAACATTTAATTTGCCCTAGGGTGTTTTTTCATATTGTTTTCTGTTTCACAACAGAGAGGATTATGCTATTTTTAAGTCAGTGCCAATGAAAAGTAGCTAAGGGACCACTTGGCGGGGTATGCTATTAAGAAGCTTCTGGCTGATATTCTCCCTTGATATGCACCTGTGTATATGGTGGGACACACTAAAGGAAAAGTATCCACACACGTAAATGATAGATAAAATGAGAATCACTTCCCACTTTACATAGCAGTGACACCAATGTTCATGAGTATTTGTTGCAAATTAGAAGTGTGAATGGAAGACATATAACCTCCAATTGTGCTGTGGACGTGTGCCAGAGAACCAAGTGCAGCGTCTGCTCCATTGTGTTTGTTACCATGTTAAAACTACATGCCAAGTATATGTTGTGTAAGTTGGAAGACTGGGCCTTGTGTAAGTTGTGTAAGTTGTGTAAGTTGGAAGACTGGACTGTTCATTTATTCATGAACAAGTAGCATTTTAAAACTGGCCATGCTATCATGGATAACTGTTCTGCGTTAGCTCATACCCATAAATATGTCAACACGAAAAAGATGGGGATTTGATCTTATGTTGCTTGTGTAGATGCATAACTGGGGGAACGGAGAAGGTGGAAGTCCCTGGTGCAACTTAAGTGGGTCATGTGGGGGATGCATTTGGCCAGCCGCCTCATCCCTCCCCTCTGAAGTGAGTTGATACCCATGCAGCATTGTATGCCTCTTCCCCAGGCTTGTGAGGCTTCTGTTGGGCCAGAACGTGCACAAGAACACACCCAGTGGGCAGAAAGGCAGAAGCCATGCTACTGGCAGTGTGTGTGTACACTGTGGTGGTACTTGAGGCTGGCAGCAATGGGACCATGATGCCCAGCATGGGTGGCCCTTCAGCTCAGGTGGTGGGAGTGCAGGCATCAGGCACGTCATGCTCAAGGACATTACTACCAGCCACTCTGCTTACTACAGAGATGGGCTGGTGTGAACTGGTTCCAGCTTGGCGACACTCTCCACTCCTTTGAGCAAGGGATCTACTCTGCTCTTCTTCTCCTTTTATCTGTCTTCCCCTTCTCTCTCTCCCTCTCTCATACTAGCTTCTGCCAGTGCCATCTGTCCTTTTACTTGGATGTTGCTGAAAGGGAAATGTCACGCCCCATAGTCTGAGAAACTCTCACACAGTGCAGGATTGTTGTCTCATCTCTGGGGCCAGAATTTGTTGTTCTCTTTCACCATGCAATACAAACTCTTTTTCTCCTCCTCTCTTTTTTACCAGATCTGTGTTTCCCCTCCCCTTTCCCCCTTTGACTTCACACAGTAAGGGAAATTAAGTCCTAACCTCAAGTCCCACCCTGCAGATTTCCCATCTTGTTTCGATCTGTGGGCTCCCTCCCAGTGCCAGGCACCAGGCCACCTCTGCTGCTGCCACCACAGCCCTCCCACATCCACTTGGGTTTCTGCCCCCACTTCTCCCCTGGGCTTATTTTACAAGATTTTAGGTGGACGGTCTTATTAGTCTAACTACTTTACACTAATCCTGCATAGAATGCAGGCCAGGAGTCACTCATTTATGTTGTTGGTATCCCCAATTAATTTGTTTCATTTATGTTATTTGTACACACTTGATACAAAATTATGTCAAAAATACATTGCTGTAATGGGAAACATTTGGTGGAAGTAAATATGAAATGGAAAACCAGTACTGATGGGTTAGATTTGTAAAAGAGAGAAATAAATCTGAAATGGTATTTGAGTTGAAATAGTGGGGCTACAACATTTAGTAGCATTTCTGGAAAATTTCAGTTTGTTCATCACAATGTCAGCAGCACATCATGTTAGTAGACCTTGTGCTGAGCAGGTAAAAACATGGTCTAAACAAATCTATAGCTTTCAGGTTGTTAAAGAGTGACTTTATATACCAATACATGCCAACTGTAATCTACTGATAAGAAACTTCAGATTGCTTTGGATGTCTATTCAGTCATGAAATTTGCCATAGAATGTTCCCCACCCTTCCTATATATACTGTAAGAATAATTATGTTAATTATTTTATCCTCTGGCTGTGAGAATTGCTGAGATAATGTCTGTGAAGGACTCGAGGCCCTGAAGAACAGAATTACAGAAATGATAACAATTGCTATTACTTTAAACCTGGGCACACAAGAGCTTAGCTCAAGAGCTGGCTTGACAAGTTTAGCAGAAGCCTAGGATAGTACAATTCAGTATTTTCAGAAGGAAATCAACTTGTGTTTCATAGATTACAGCACAGCATTTGACTGAGTGAAAAACTGTGCTTGGTTTTAAAAGAAGTGGGCGTGCTGCAACATTTGATTGTTTTGCTGGGCAACCTGTACTCTGAACAAGAGGCTGTTAGGCCAAAATATGGAGAAATGTAATAGCTCCATCTGGCAAAGATGTATATTATCTCCCTATCTCTTCAATCTGTATGCAGAACATATCACAAGGAAAGCTGGATTAGGTTTCAACAAAGGTGGAGTGAAAACTAGTAGAAGGAATATTAATGATTTGAAATATGCAGATGACACAACGTTACTAGCAGAAACTAGCGAAGACTTGAAATGGCTACTGAGGAAGGTGAAAGGAGAAAGTGCCGGAGCAGGATTACATCTGAACACCAAGAAGATAAAAGTAATGACTACTGGGGAATAACACAGCCAGTTGAAGTATTTTACAAGCTCTGGATGCCTGTTGAATAGCAAGGGCTTTTCTCCTATCATTATATAACATGGCGAGAATTGCCTTATCTAGTGTGTCTTTTCATTCCCTTAATTTAAATCAATTCATAAAGTATTTATATCCCTCTTTTCCTCCTAAATGGGCTGAAGGAACCTTGGGCTGTCTAAAGTTTCTGCTTCAAACACTTGTGCAGACTGCTTCTGATCTATACTGGGTAGAGGTAGCACGGCTGTACAACTGAAATTCACATTCTTTCCAGCTCTTATCTTTCCTTAGTCTGCCATGCGATTAAAAATGAATCATCCTTGAAACCTCATGGTTTACAGAGACATTTAAATGGAACTTATATGATGCGACTTTCCTGAAGCAAGAAGATGCTCCAGATGTTGCTTTTAGGAAAAGACTTTCCATCTTCTGTGAGTCATTCCATTAGTGTATTGAGCAATAGGACTATTCTGTGTGTGTTGTTGTTGTTGTCATTTAGATTTTTAACTCACCCTTTCCTGACCAGATGGGAAACAGATGTTTGGGGGAGGCACAATTTCAGTGCTTCCCCCAGATACTATTTTTTGTAGCTATGCCCCTGCATTTGTGAAGCTCAAGAGAACCATGATGAGGAAAACTCTACAGAACTAATCTGGATTGTACATTGCTTAGAGTAAGTAAAATGCATATTCTGGGAAGAGTTATTGATTCATTCAGCTCTCACAGGCTGCTTAACAAACAGCATCCCTGTAAAGAGGTAAAGCAAGAATGTGTTTGAGGTCTTTTTCTGTACAACTTATTTATAAATGATACTTTCACTTTTAAAGGAGCTCAGTTAAATGCACAAACGATTGGTCGCACGCAAATTTCCCTTCTCAATTTGATGAAACAATGCTCCTTCCTTTATTCTCAGCAGGGCTGAGCTGTCAATTACAGTAGACAATTTTCTCCCAATTAAAAAAGAAAACTAAATCTGTAGTCTTGTTCATGGGTCTAGTCAGCACAAGTGGTGAGTTGGTTTTCATAAATCAAACAGTGGAGTTTGTCCACAATCAAGATGTATTGTTTTCAGCTTTGGATAACTGGAGAATATCTGTTGAGAGCTCCCATGCAGCCAGCCAGGCTTCCTCAGATGAGGAATACTGGCATGACGACCCAGCTTCTTCAGAGTCTCAGCTGGCTGAATCTCCAGAGCCACAGTTGGCTGAGTCCCATGAGCAGCCAGAAGTCATACAGGTGGAAGACAGTGCTGGCCCAAGCCAAGAGCAGGAGGACAGGACAGACAGTCCTCTTGACGCATCTGTTTCTGTGAGGCAGCTCAGACATCCTGGCTATCAGGCACTCCATGCCAAAAGACGCAGCACCCATTTGGAGGCCCAGAGACACCGAAGGGACAGTTGTGAGTCAGCTCAGGATTCAGACTGAGCAGGAATTCAGGCTAATTAGAGGGAGCTGTGAACAGCAAGAGTTGCAGGACCAACTTTGGGATCAAGCCTGATAGTTTCTGCAGTGCCTGCTCTCGGTTTTGTGGACCCAGACCAGATTGACTGACCTGCCCTTAATTGGCTTGCACGGCTTGCACTGGACTGCTGTCCCTCAGGATTTGAAGTAAGCTCTCTCTCTCCCTCTGGCTGGGTGCCATTTTGCCCCAGGCTCTGGTTCCCCTTCCTACGCCTCTGAACTCCGTATATACAATTATGTTTTTAGTGCCCTCCACAAAGTATGAATTGGGCTGTAATTAACAGAACCATTAGTAATGCAAGCAAATGTGGAAAGGCAAATGGGGTTTAATGACTGATTTGGGTGGAATAAACATTAACATGGCAGCTTCTTTTCATGCAGATATAATTAGCAAAATTATAGGTACTGCTCCTCCCAGGAAACTAATATTCAGATGCAGGATTATTTCTAAACACAAAGCTTTCTAGGGGGCATCAACAGCAATGTGCAAGTCCCTAGCTAACAAATACCCATCAGCACTGTCTTTTACCTTTACTGCTGAATGGTACTTCCAATAAGAGTACCTGATTCAAAACATCTCTTGGGTTTAGATATTTGGCAGGTGGCAAGATTACAAATAAATGCTCCTACTTCTAACAAGTTACGGGGTGGCAGCTTCTGATTACCCAGTTCCATATTTGGAACATTAATGCACTCTTTTTGACAAAGGCATAATTTTCCAGTATAGATTAATTCTTCCAATGTTAAACATGCTTACTTTGAAGTAAATTTAATTGATTGCAGTGGAATATTACAGTTAAGACTCAGCCTTAATCAGCCTAAATCAAATCAAATACCTCTAATAGCTAAACCCAGCAACACCTTTTAAGAGTCACAGTTTATACCAAGAACAGATGAATTTCAACCCCATTTCTTTTCTGCCAAGGTTGTTCTTTGAATCACTGTGACAGATTTACAATCCATACTTGTCACTGATGACACTGAGCCGCTCATATTAATGAGGCAGTTACTCTCCTTTACTCCTTACTATTTCCCTTGTGAGCAAAACAGACAGGATACTAGAGGGTTTAAGACGTTTATTATTTACTTACCTCTCAAAGAAATCACAGTTCTGATGAATCTTAACTAGTGGCGTGCAGCCCTTTTTAAGCATTTTTTGGATCCATGCTATTGGGGGTTTGTGTAAGGAGAATCACCAGCAACTATGCTGCAAATTTGGTGCCTCTGTCTTGAAAAAACAGCCTCTTAAAGCCCTACAGAGATCCCATTGACAAAACATTGAGTTATGTCAGAACTGGAAATCACAGAACATTTTCTCAGCATAAGAAAATTATTGGGAAATATTTGTGGAACTTGGGGGGGGGGGGTGTTTGCTTGTTTTTTGAAACTGAGGCACCAAATTTGCCACATAGCTGCTAGTGACTCTCCTTACAAGAACCCCCCCCCCCCCGCAAGTTTGGTGAAGATGGGTCCAATTTTATTTTATTTTTTATATTTTTATTAGATGAATATAAATGTTTACAGAAAAGAAATACAATATTTCAACACTTATCTCATTGCCATATGGTTATGTAGTAAAAAAAATACATTTTAAACCTACTAATCTCTGAGCTGTTAAACAGGTTTCCATTTTTACCTTAACATTATTATTCTTAATTTTATATCATATAAAATATAATGAAATTGACAAGACAGGAGATAATCTATTATATTCCCAGCCACCTGAAATAAAGTAAAGAGAGATAATGTCTAATTATACATAATTAAACAATTTGATTATTCCCTTCCCTCCCGCCCACCCCTTACTATCTAAAATCTTGTTGTAGACTTCCCCTACAAAATCTTATGGGACCCCATGTTTTCTCCATTGCAAACATTGGAGAATGGATGGGGGTACCCTCATAAAATTGGACCTCCAACCCAATCTTCACCAAACCTGGTGGTTCTTCTCAGGAGATTCACCTGAATCAACAGTGAAACAGTACCACCATCTCAAAATACAGCCTCCCCAGAGCCCCACAAAGATCCCCCTAGGGTAAGATGAACCTGAAAAATCCGGGGGGGGGGGGGGGATCCAGAAAAAAAAGCTTTTCCAGATTTGCTTTCTTGACTCCATTGAAATGGTATCTTTGTTTTTGGCCAAAGAAGCTGAAATAGCTTTTTGTTTTTGTTTTGGCTTTTTTTTCTGTTGAGCATATCTGAATGCACACTCCTGTTCTGTTATCTTTTGTAAATTCCCAAGGCAAATGAAGCTAATTTTTTCCCACTAAAGTGATATGATGTTCTTCATCCTATTCTAATTGCTTTTACTCAAGTGGTTTACAGATTGCTGAAAATGTAAACACCCTAATATTTTAAAGTACAATCCTTTCTTTTTACTTGGCATCTGAGACAGCAACGTCTATATAAAGAAATGTCTCTTTTACTTTGACTTTTGCACATTATTATCAATCAACTGACATGGAGAAAATACTTGAAACAAGTGCCACTTCCTGACACATATGATAATGATATCTCAGTGGAGCTGATCTCAGTTGCCTGGTCTTAAAAAGACAGGATGTAGCATACTTCTCATTAATCTCAATTAAACAAATCTGTGATGCTGGATTGGACTCAGTGTCTAGAAATGGGATGAATATTAAGGCTCAACAATCTGAAGAGATTTTAAAAACTGTTATTTGTGGATGATTTGCTTTTATTATTTTATGTTTACTTTTCTGCTGTGGGTTTTATTTATACTCTTTCAACAGCTGAGCTGCACTCTGTTATTTTTTAAAATCATTCAGCTGCAGTGCTAATGAGACAAACACTTGATAAAGCACTGAGCTCCAGAAGTCAACATATGGCTCTCCCTGTGTGACATTTACTATTTTTGTGGAAAGAATGACACTGAAAACATGTTGTCACAAAGTTGGGCTGTTTCTGCCTTTAAAAAATTAATTCCCTGACATGCCAGCAACTCCGAACTCCTCCTGCCTTCTGTTTCTGGAATGCCACAATCTGGTTAGTGTGGGCCAGTTGCCTTGGAGTCAATAGTCTAGAGAACAGCGGGCAAGAAATGTCCGAGTATTCTGCAAGGAATCTTTGGAATATGTATGTCTAGTTTCATTACCGGCGGCTAGATTAGGATGTTCATTCTCTTGCCTTCTAACTTTAAATTTCTACTGTTGTATGATGTTAAATCAGCCACATGAACGTGAATGGGTACAGAGCATATGTTCTGCTGCATTTATGTTGTACATTAGAACAATGAGTTCTCAATTACTGTGAATTCCCGCTGACCCCTTTGGAAATTTGAAACGACCCTTTTACGAGAAGAGTCACCTAAGGAACTCTCTCTGCATCAGTGTTCTCCATCTGTAAAATGGATAAATGTTAGGGTTGGGGGTCACCACAACATGAGGAACTGTATTAAAGAGTCGCGGCATTGAGAACCACTACATTAGAAGATCAAATGTCCAAGATTACTGAGACATTGGCTTGGATCCAGACTAGTGTTTTCACAGGAACAATGATTTTCACCCAAGCAGTGTGCTTACTCTTGATCCTGGAGCAGCGCAGAATACCCCCTGAGTTCCCCTAACCAAGAACAGGATTCCAGGAGGCAGTATGGACTGCTGCAGGAGAGAAGATGCAAAAAAAGTCACATTTGGCAGATGGAAATCCTTGCATTTAGCAGAAACATTAGCCTGGAATTAAGCCAACATGTCAGAGACTGATTGGCTAGACCTTCATAAAATCTCCAACTTCCTTCTTTTGTTATTAGTTTCCCAGGGAGAGAACTAGTACAGGGCTTAATAATTATGAATTTTCAAGCCCAGAGTAGGTTTTTGTTATAAAAGGTTTGTAAGAAACTAGCATAAGGATTAATTTATATACTTTCAATCACATCCAAATTGCACATCTTCTGAGACAACATCATTTAGTGGGCAGATAAAATATGAGATAGTTGTATTACAGCATATTAATAAATACAGCACAGTAATTCTCAGTTTGAATAAAGATTATGTGGGGTTATATTTAGTCATTAGCAACTCCAATACATCAAACCCTAGGCTACACCAAATACATTAAAAAGACATACTAAACTCTCAATTGTTGGAGTAAGTTTTGGTCCCAAAACTATGCCACTGCGGAAATCATAGTAATTGGTGATGTTCCACTGCTATCATCTCAGCAAGCCTTCCTAGTACCAAGCTTTATTCCCATACCAGCCTCCCTTGTCTAGAAATCTAACCAAACAAGATTCTTCTCTTCAGGACAGGCAAAATATGACTTTCCAGAACTGCAAAACCTGCACTGAGTCTTTTACATCAGTGGGCTACAGTGAGTGGAAGGAAGGAAAATTGTTTGGTCCTGCTTCTTCCATCTGTTGAGATCTCTTCCTGAAAGATAGAGGAAGGGCAATTTTGTCCTCTTCCCCCTTCTTCATTACAGCCCAACAAAATGTGTGACTATGATTCCATGTAGGTCCAACAACTCTGGGAGTCTACTTTCCTGGGACTGGAAATAGCTTCTGGGGGAAGGTGGGACAGATTCATGACTGTCAGCATCTTCTGATGTTTGATCAATGGATCCAATCTATTGTGGCATAAGCATTTGGTAGGCAGTGGCCATTTTGCCAGATATATGAAGTTGCCACCCAAGTAGACAGGTTAATTTTCTCTGTATTCCTGACACATATCCCCAGCAGCCACAGTTTCACCTGTCAGCATCAAAGGTAGAGGTGAGATCGTGAAGCTCATGCAGTAATAACCTTGAAAACGTATAAGGAGCTACAAGACATACTGGAATGGATTTGATGTAGTATGCATAGCTGTGCTAGATAAAGGGGAATATGATGGACAGCTGCATTCTAAGGAGTTGTCCCAGTCATAGAACCCCCTTGATGGTCAGGGAGTTTGAATTGAATGCTGATGATGATGACAGTTGAGAGCTGACAGTTAGGGGACAGCAGTTCTCAGGCGGATTCCGCATGGGCCAAAAACAGCTGTGTGAAAACGGTATAAAATGGTTTAAAATGGTGCAACAGGGTTTACACTATTTTCACACCACTGTTTTTGGCCCATGCAGAATCTGCCTCAGAGTGGGAGACAGGAGTGAGATTTAAACTGTCTGTACAGACTTCTCATCTGGAGTGAGAGGAACACACATTGGTTTTAGAATCAAACAAGTCTGAGAAGAGATGCTGCATGGGTGCTGTACAGGAACATTTTAGAGGGTTTATAATCTACTAAATGAACCCACAGTTCACATTGTAGTGAGTAAGGAAGCAAAAAGGTGAATCTGGTTTTGCTAAATAAGCTAGACCTGGGAAGAAACAGAGAAGCCATTCCCAGGAATAAGGACCAAGATGGCAAAAAGCATAAACATAAGGATGAAATAATAGAAGGCTAATAGCAGATTTTGTAACTGTACATAATTAGCATGAAAGAAGGGAAAGAAAACAGCAGTAGGAAAGAATGGTGGAGAATTTCTGAGGTAAAGATTAGTACAAAACACCTTCCAGTTCTTAATAATTTAAACCATTGTATAATGCTAGTTACTAATAATCATATCTTAGAGTAATCATATAAGGTACAATATTTTGTCCAAAAATACTTAGACATATCATAGTTTACAGGCCTATACTCACAGATCTCCTAAGTGAATGCTCTTCTATTAGGATTGGCAAATGGGATTAAAGAAGGCACCAAGAAGATTCCCAGCTAGCTGACAGTGCAGAACTGTGGTTAGAGTGTAGGATGGTTTTGAGAGACCCAGATTCAAATTCTCACTCTGCAATGAAGCTTGCTGTGTGACCTTTGGCAGGCAAACCTTCAGCCTAGCTGACCTCACAGACTTGTTTTAAAGTTAAAATGGAGAAGAGAGAGAAGTATCTCAGAGTGAGCTCCTCAGAGGGAAGTCGGGACAAAATTGTACTGAATACAGAACCAATCAGACAGGTAAGCAGCAGTTATCTAACAGAGAACAGCTCAACCTGCACTCATGGAACACATTGATCAGACCAGAATCAGAAGCTTTAAAGACCAAATGGAATCCTACTGGCCCCATGAATCATCTGACCCTTGCTAAGCTATTACTGCAGGATCACACACAGGCCATCCTCAATGGTGTCACTGCAACGTGGCAGAAAGCTGACAGGCAGCTCCACCTGGCAAGAGACAGGTGCCTGGATCCCACTGCCAGATCCTCCATGGCCTTTTGTATCAGTGTGCAATTTTCTTGATTACACTTCTTCTGCTAGAAGAGGCAGAATAGAGCATTCACTTACCAGGCTGAACTTCTCTTTTATTGGGCCATAATCACTCATCAGTGTGCTTTTTGTATTGAGTTTTAGGACATCACCAGTGGATGTGCCTATATAGAAGTAACTGTCATCCTCTGTCATCTGAGGAAAAATGAAGAGGGAAAAGGTTAAGAGCATATATCACACCCTTCACTGTGATGAGTGAATAGCTTTGAACCAGCACATCAGAAATTCATTGCAGTTTTTCTTTTGAGTGATACGGGTAAAGACTGAATGCCATCTCATATAAAAGAACCACAAGTATGAAAATCTTATGCTTTCTGGGAAAGCTAGCACTGCTACAAATTGCTCTTTTTGGCCTGGAGCTTAACTTGCTTTATTTTGTAAATGACAGGTCAGTTGACAACTTACCATAGCACAATTACCTATTCTTTTCAGCTGCCCTGTTTGACACTCAGTAGGTCGGATTTTTCTGTTGGGTAAATCCAGTTCCCATACACGAATAGTTCCACTGTAGCCAAACAACATATTTCAAAATCACTTCCAATGAGATCAATGTCAAATAAATCTTTTCAATAGCACTGTATTCAAAGAAGCATTCACTATTTTCTTTCCAGCCTACCAATAGCAAAAGAAGTATATAGCAATTTCCTACACATTCACTGTAGTGGATTAGAAACCTAACCATCACCCATCATTAAGAAGTTTGGGGGTAGGCTGGTTGGAATTTCAGATCAATTCAAGCAAGATTCAGATATGTGTCCTGTCTCAGCACCAAACATGCTAAAACCACCTTATTTTCCATCAAAGCCACCTGCAATTTGCTAAATGTAAGTAGCAATCATTCAAGATAGTACAAGTCCCAAGCAAAGTATAGGTGTCTGATTCATTGCCTCACTCTCCATAAAGGCTGATGATTGTGATGAAAGGAAGGCACAAACTAACCATTGCAACAAAATATATTTCTTCCATTATTAAAAGGCTCAGTACAGACCAAACTTACAGTGCCCTGCCTTTTGCAGACCTTTGGATGTAAACACTGTACATTTTATAGGAGAAACCTGGTACATAACTCCCCTTGTTAATCATAGAATTTAAGGATTCAGCTCTTATGCACTGCTTTCTAAACATACTGTTAGGTGTAAAAGGTGTGGAAATGCCAATAAAGAATGTTGCTGGACAATCAGAAACTATTCCACTACAATCCCAGAAACACTGCCAGAGAAACAACTCAGTGTCTTTGCTACTCAAATAAATAGAATGTGTACAATGAAAAAGACATTCACAGTGAAATTCTATGCAAAGTTACTCTTGTCTAAGCCCACTGAAATGAACAGGCTTAGACTGGAGTAACTCTCCTTAGGATTGCACTGTTAAGAGTTTATTTTCAAAACAGAATGGGGAATTTTCCCAGAAGAAAAAAGTCATACTTTCCAGCACTAACAAACATCTCATCCCTGCAGTTTGAATACACCAGTGTGGTCGGATTCCCAGCACTTCGAGCAGAAGCAGGACTGCCACAAATGGCTTCTTTCTTGAGGACACTCCACACCACCATGCTGCCAGAAAAGGGAGAGAACATGGATTGACTGATTTAATTTTCATCTATGTATGTTTTTTTCAGAGGCAAATCTTGCTGAATTCAAGCTCACATACATTTATGAGCTGAGAAGTACAATACATGCATGATGAAACAGCACAATGTTCTTCCCAAGATAAAGCTTAATATCATAAAATGATAGGGTGTGAATAAATTTCAAATAATTAATCTCTTGACATGTCATATGGAAATACAATTGTTATAATCAAACTACACCCCAGTTCTAAGACTATCTATGCCAGCTAACAATAGAAGTTATGGACAGAAGCTGTGTCATGTCGGAAAAATGAACGGCACAAATATATTAAGGTGTATCAAGTGGATATACTGGTCCCACTATGAAGTTACATGCTTCTACTAATAAAAGTCAAGCCAACAGACACATTTATGGCTAATCTTTTTCTCTCTCTCTCATTTGTAAGCAAAAGACTGGTCCTATTAAATTCACTTTCTTAAATTCACTTTGCTGACTCAGGCCTGCATGCAGCATCTTGCGGGAATATGCTTTGCATGCTATGGTACTGCATAACTACTTTTCAAAGGGTGCACTTCAGTCAAAACTTGTGACCCTCTAAGTCCCTTCAGGGAGGGAAAAATTAGAAATAATATCTTACCAGATGTTTACCACCTTTGATAACTATTGGATTCTAGTCTATTGTAAGACATTTTGTGTCCCTCCAAGGTACAAAGCAGGGTATGCATTCTTTAATAAATGAAGGAATGCAGCATACAATCCATACTGTGGCCTATTAAGTGTCTAACAATCTCCAGTTAAGCTTAAAGCTTTGGCCAATAAAGCTGTACCATTAAAGGACAGGTAAAGAAAAGGACAATCTCCATCTTTTCAGTCCCAGGCATACAGCAAGACTGGCAAGCATCTGGCAAGCCACAATACACAGTGGGAGATGAATTCAGCTCAATGGAACATAAGTTGCACAGGCCTCCTTTCACAGTGTTGTTGGAATGTAGTCCTTATCTTTCCTATCCTATTAATTATCTCACCCCACTAGCTTTGAATGCTTTCTCAGCTGTATGGGTCAGACTTCTATACAATCATTCCAGTATCAAAGCCACACAAGTAAGGACAACTAATATTGGAAAGACTCAACGTCAATAGAAGGCTGACGGCTCATTCTCTCAGGACCCAACTGGGCAATGGCAGTTTCCGCATTGGGCGTGAAAGGAGAGGGGAAGTCACTAATTTAATGACTGTTACCTTCCATCATCCTGACCTCCCAGGGACACAAGGTACAGGTCATTTGGAGAGAATGCAAGATTTTCAATTTTGCCTTTGTGAAGACACAACCGAGCCAACATTTCTCTTTTTGTGTAGTCCCATAAAATGATGTCTGCCTGGGGCAGAAAAAAAGGTCAGAATGACAATGAAATTTAGGACAGCACTGAAGTTTGGGAGGTAAAAGATATTTAGAGCCAAAAAATAATAAATTTGAAAAGCTATAAACATACTTTTTAAAACCATCTATTAGTATGGCCACCCTTTGTATCATATAAAGCTTCACTGAGACAGAATAGGCTGATTGTGTCACTTCCCTGAACAGAAGATCTCACTAGTCTGACAGGTGCATTCCATTTCATAGACAAATGGTAGCATCAAAAATAGACCAAGATGGGGCAGAGGAACTAAGAAAGTAAATGATTAGGTGTTATCCACATTTTAAAGTCTAGAAGAGCTTCCAGGCTTCTGGTGCACAGTACAAGAAGTACCGTTAGTTGCTATGAAAGTAACTCAAGACGTGCTAAGTGATTTGCTCAGAATCACATACCTGTTGTATACCATGAGGCAATTCAACAACCCAGAACTGATGCCTCCCTTATGTGACTTTTAAAAACATCTATTGTCATTACGTTATCTTTCCATCTCACCCTGAAAGGGGAATGTTTATATTTTTGCTTAAACAAAATTTCCACCAGAGAAAACAACTAACACCTAGTTCTTTCCATTAGTCCAACCACAGAAGGCTCTTTCTACTGTTGGCTCTTTCTACTATTGTAGCTTAGAGGTATAAAGATATAAGATCTAAATGGATTCAAGATACACCATTTACAGCTTATACCAATAAGACCAGGGATGAAAACTTCCTCAGGTCCTCCTAGTTACACTCAGGAGCATGTAAAGTTTTAAAAAGGATCCCTCGTGTACCTTGAAGCCCATGAATGTGATCTGACCAGAAGCCACATAAGATCCACTTGAAGAAACTGTGACACAGGAGACATTGTTGGTGTGACCATGTAAGAAATTTTGAGTGTGATTGTTTATGCCTTGGATGATAATGGTACATCCCAGTGGATAGATGAGGTATTCCCGATCCGGGTGGCAGATGAGACCAGATGGAACATGCCCTGAAAAGTAAACGGGGCAGGAAAGAATATCATGTTGCTGAGGAAAGAATGTGAACTGCTCTGGACTTTAGTTACATGCATACTTGTGAGGATTCAAAAGTTCTTTTAATGCATTTTTTACTGGTTGCCCATCTGCAGTATATAAAGTCAGCTGATGAGCAGAGCCCCTTAACACAGAGTCCTCCCATGCTGCCCCACATTAACTCACTTCCATAAAAACATACCAGTTTTTGTACTTCTTTCTTTGATCTCCATTCCACAATGATTCCTCCCCATTGAGTTCTCTCCCAAGCTCTCTTTTTACTCATTATGCGGCCTTCAGGCAGAACAAGTTGAATGGCAAAGGCCATGCTGGTAAGGAAGGCTGATGCTTTGAAGGGACTAGACTCACCTGCTTTGAATGGAATGGAGGTGGCATTTGTAGAGCAAGTTAACAGCTTGGGACTGCTCACGGACTCAGCTTTGTGGTTTGAAAAGAAGACTGGCAAGGTGCTCAAGAGTGTTTCTATCAGCAGCCTCTGATTCATCAACGCTCCTTGTTCTCAAGAGCCAGCCAACCTGGCCATGCTAATCTATGCTTCTATAACCTTGTAGTTGGGACCACTCTAACATGCTCTGCACACAACTGACCTTGAAGACAACCCAGAAATTGCAACTGTCAGAGCCAGCCTGTCAGCCCTGCCTGCAATACTGCCTGCCAGCCAGCCAGAGAAGTCTGCACTGGTCACTGGAAGAACTGCAAGCCTGGCCGGGTGATCTGTGGCCTGCAGCTCCTGAATTCCACCCTAGTGGGAACACCTGTAGAGGGATGGGGCCTGGCAGCTACTTCAACAGTAGCAGCAGCAGCAGCCCAAGGCAGTGGCATTGGTGAGCGGCTGAAGGGTGATGGTATAAGGCCCATTTGGGGACTGTTTGGGGGGCAGGTGTCAGGTCTTGAGTCTGAAGTCAATAAACAGACTCTGGATGCTGGATCAGAAGTCTTTATTGATAACAGCTAGTACCTGGCTTTCAAAAAGCCAGTTCTGCCCGACTATGAAAATACAGTTGCCTTTATTCCCTCAGAGTTTCCCGCCAGAACCCCCCTCCCTGATTCCCATGGAATGTGAGAAGAATACAATGGAAAGATGTTTGGGAGTTGAGCATCTCAAGGCCAGTGCAGTGATAGTTCTCAGACACCTGCCACCCCCTCCCGCTGGGGAAGGCGCCAGGGTGGCTTCTAGTTAGCTCCAGTTGCTAGCATCAAAGGAAAGCAAAAGGAGAAAAATCCATTAACAGATCAGAAGGTGAAGACAGCTTCCCCCTCCCCACAGTCAGGTGTGAGTCCTTGCACCTCGGTCAGCACTTTGATGGCAGAAGAGGGCACATTCTGACAGCAGGCCCCTTCTTCTCATGTGAGCTGGGCATGTGGATTTAGTGGGATTTATGGGCATGTGGCTGGGCTTGGCAGACTTAGTGGGTTTATACTGTTATTTAATTTTTTTAGCTTTGGGATTTGCGGGTTAGCTGGCATTTGGCTGAGAGGAGGACTGTCTTCACGGGCCTGCTATTGATATTTATCTTCCTGCTTGGGAGTGGAATAGAGCTCCTGGGGTGTGGTGGGAGGACATCCTGGTCAGAAGCCCCCAATTTGGAGCAAGAGTCCATTCACGGGGTCTTTACATCGGTCTCCCTCTGAGTGAGAGGCGGAGGGTCCACTCCCAAGAGCATGGTAAGGGACCTAGAAGATTAATAGGGGGCAAGACCATCTGGGGGGATGTGCCTGGAGGAGGGAAAGGGCAGGAAGACTGGGGCCATCCCAGTGCTTATGGTCAGGGGGGGTTACAGCACTGGCGGTCGGAGGGGAATGGTTTTTAGAAGGCGCACTGGATGTCTTCAGGCCATTGCTTCTTCTGCTCTGCTCCGCATCCAAAGGGAGGTAGTCAGTTGTCCTGCCCACTGGCCTTGTGCTGCTGCTTTTGAATGCTAGGTTGGCCCTGAACAAGTCAGCCCTCATTCAGGATTTGATTCTGGATGAGGGGGCTGACCTGGCTTGTATAACAGAGACCTAAGTGGGGGAGCTTGGGATGGGAGTTAGAACTGACCCAGCTTTGCCCCCAAGGCTATCAGATGCAGCACCAGCCCAGACTAGGAGTGGGGGTAGCCATAGTCCACAAGGAGTCATACACATTCACCAGACGCCCCTCTCGTCCTGTGTCCAGAGTTGAGAGTTTGTATTTGGTATTTGGCGAGGGTGATAAGTTGGGATTGTTGCTGGTGTACTGTTCACTCTGCTGCCCAGCAGCCCCCCTACCTGAACTGGGTGGTGGAGTCTATCATCAGAGGAGGTGATAGACTCCCCTAGGACTGTTGTTCTTGGGGACTTCAACTACACCGAGGATGTCTGATAGACGAGCTCAGGACCTCATAGCCACCATGGCAACCATGGGGTTATCTCAGTTTGGGTCTGGACCAACCCATATAGCAGGGCATACTCTCGATCTGGTGCTTGCAACAGGGGAAGTGGGGGTTGATCTGTTGATTGTAGGGTTGGTTACTCACCCATTGTCATGGATGGATCATTACCTAGTGAAGTTTGGACTGTTGGCTGCTCCTTCCCACCGCAGGGATGAGGGTCCTATTACAATGACCTGCCCCTGGAGAAGATTGGAGTCTGATGGATTGCTGAGAGCTCATAGGGAGTTTCCAGGCAACATGGCTGGTACTCCTGTCGAGGCCCTGGTTTTACTATTTTTATTTATTTATTTAATATACCGCCCCATCCCCGAAGGGCTCTATGGCAAAACTAAGAAGGCCATCGACACGATTACTCCTGGGCAGTGACGTAAGTATAGATTTTTTATGGGGGGGGTTCGGGGGCTAGGCCACGCCCGCACCTGCCTCTGGGGGCGTGACCATGCCTCCCCAAGCCCCACCCCCAGTCTAAGTGCTTATAAAAGCAGCTCTCCAAGGCAAGGGATGGCAGCCTCCCGTGACCCACCCGTCCTGCCTCCCCCACCAGCTGAGCTCCCAGCTGGCAGCTGGCAGTCCCTTCTCTCTCCCCTCCAGGCAGAGGGGTAGCTATGGAAAATGGAGCTCAGTGCAAAATGCCAGAGGTTTGCGCGCACCATGGGCGACTGCTCAACAAGGTGATGCTGGAATCCACCCCCAAACAGCATTACTTTCAATGGTGTTTAAATTAGGGAGCCCAGAGTCTCCTTTTAAATCCACCTTAAAGGGAGAATCTGAGGTCCCCAGATAAAACAATATTGAAAGTGATGCTGTTTTGGGGTGAATTATCCCCCACCCTGAAACAACATCACTTTCAATGTTTAAACTGGGGACCTCAGATTCTCCCGCTTTGGGAGTCCATAACTGTGTACCCCCTGGACCAACCTTCACCAAACCGGGGTGGTATCAGCAGCAGACTATCCTGATGATACCACCTAGGTTTAGTGAAGTTTGATTCAGGGGGTCCAAAGATATGGACCCTCAAATGGGTAGACCCATCTACTTTTAGCTCTCATTGGAAACAATGGGGGATGGGGCACCCCTTTTGGGGGTCCATAACTTTGGACCCCCTGAACCAAACTTCACCAAACTTGGCTGGTATCATCAGGAGTGTCACCTGACGATAGCCTGAAATTTTGGTGCCGGTATCCTAAACACTGCGCCCCCTGCAGGCCAAAAACCGAAAAAACACTTTAAAAATACAAAAACCCACAAACGGGGGGGGGGGCAGAGCTTCGGGGGGGGGGGTCTGAACATGAGAAACCCCCCCTTACCTACATCCTTGCTCCCGGGCATCCCTGTCCAGCCTGTAGAGCCTTCTTAGCACTTTGGTTCAATGGGGATTTGCAGGTAATGAAACAGGAGGGGCAACAACTAGAGTGAAGGTGGTTGAAATCCCACTGTTGATCTGACGAAACACTGGGTCTATCATTTTTGGGGCTATCAGGTGGCAGTGAGGAAGGCAAAGAGAGTCTTCTTTTCCTCCATCATCGCATCCTTAAGTAGTCAATCAACAGAACTGTTCCAAGTGGTGAATGGCTTGCTATCTTCCAATCAGGGGGTAGGGGCCAGGATACCCCCGGAGATCTGTTGTGACACTTTTGCTGGGCACTTTCGGGACAAAGTTGCCCAGATTCGCAGGGGATTGGATGCCACCATTGAGCAGTTTTCAGTGGGGGTGTCCAGAGGGCCACCTGGTCATGTTGTGATGGATCAGTTTCAGTTGTGGTCTGAGGATGTGGACAGGATGCTCGCAGGGATGTAGCCTACCGCTTGCCTCCTGGACTCGTGCCCATCTTGACTGATTCGATCAAGCCAAGGGTGATTGGCTGAGTGGATCCAGGGTGTTGCCAACACCTCATTAAGGGAGGGGGTCATGCCGTTGACTCTTAAGGAGGCAGTTGTTTGCCCTCTTCTGAAGAGGCACTCCCTGCATCCTACAGTTCTGGACAATTACCATCCAGTTTCCAGTTTTTAAGGAAGGTCCTGGAGACAGTGGTGGCTACTCAATAGTGGA
The DNA here is from genome assembly GCF_021028975.2 of Sphaerodactylus townsendi. Classification (NCBI taxonomy): domain Eukaryota; kingdom Metazoa; phylum Chordata; class Lepidosauria; order Squamata; family Sphaerodactylidae; genus Sphaerodactylus; species Sphaerodactylus townsendi. Next base: position 112,857,271 of record NC_059427.1, on the reverse strand, counting down.
CATGCCTGCAGGAAGTTGACTACCTAGATCCATTTCAGGCAGGGTTTCAGCACAGAAATGGCCTTGGTTGCCCTGATGGATGACCTTTACCGGAAGAAGAACAGGGGGAATTCCTCCCTGTTAATTCTTCTGGACCTCTCAGCCGCTTTCGATATAATTGACCATGGTATCCTCCTGGAGCGGCTCCGTGGGTTGGGTTTGGGGGGCACTGTTCTTCAGTGGTTCTCATCCTTCCTTTGGGGCAGACTCCAGAGAGTTCCTGCTCCCAGCCCTGGGAGCTTCATTGTGGGGTTCCCCAAGGCTCGGTGCTATCCCCTCTGCTTTTTAATATCTATATGAAGCTGCTGGGAGAGGTCATCAGGGGGTTTGGAATTGGGTGCCATCAGTATGCGGTTGACACCCAATTCCAGCTGAGTCAGGTGAGGCCCTCCAGGTGCTGAATACTTGCCTTGGAGCAGTGTTGAACTGGATGAGGACCAACAAACTGAGGCTAGATAGATATTATTATTACGGCCTTTTGGCCAGCCAATAACAAACTGAGGCTGAATCCAGATAAGGTGGAGGAGCTATGGTTAGTGGATCCCCAAGTCCAGGAAATCAGAGGGTACCTGGTGCTGGATGGAGCGGTGTTGCCTCTGAAGGACTGGTTGCGAAATCTGGGGGTGCTCTTGGATTCTGTACTGTCCCTGGAATTACAGGTGGCAGCGGTGACCAGGAGTGCCTATTAGCCGCTCCAGCTGGTTTGCCAGCTTCACTCTTATCTGGACAGAAGGGACCTGGCCATAGTACTGCATGCTCTGGTAGCCTCCTGTCTTGATCACTGCAATGCACTTTACATGGGGTTTCCCTTGAAGATGGTCTGAACACTGGAGCTGGTACAAAATGCAGCAGCTAGGCTGCTGATGGGTCAACATGGCTGGTTACTATAACCCCTGCCTTGAAAGAACTTCACTGGCTCCCTATTCGCTATCGAGCCCAATTCAAGGTATTGACAATCATATTTAAAGCCCTAAATGGCTTGGGTCCCACCTACCTAAAGGAGCACCTACGTCCATATGAGCCGTGCAGTGAGGTCAAGGTGAGGAAAATTCCTGCACCTGAACCATGCTTCTTGGGAGGCGAATCCGAGGAACTAGCAAAGATAGTGGTAGACAAGGAAGAAGTTCTGGCAGCCATTGATAAACTAAATGCTACCAAATCCCCTGGCCCAGATTGCATTCATCCAAGAGTTCTTAAAGAGCTCAAGCATGAAATTGCTGATCTTCTCACTTTAATATGCAACTTATCCCTGAAATCAGGCTCCATCCCTGAAGACTGGAAGATGGCCAATGTCACACCAATCTTTAAGAAAGGATCTAGAGGGGGACCGAGGAAATTACAGGCCGAGGAAGTCGAAGTTTGACATCTGTTCCTGGTAAAATTAGTAGAATCTATCATTAAAGATAAAATTATAAAGAAACATGTTACAAAAGCAAGAGACCTGGTGAGAAAGAGTCACCATGAAAGCTTTTTTTGCAGAGGCAAAATCCTGTCTCTTACAAACTTACTAGAGTTCTTTGAGAGTTAATGTAAACAGGCATGTGGATAAGGGGGAACCAGTGGACATTGTCTACTTAGTTTCCAAAAAAGGCTTTTGACAAAGTTCCTCACCAAGAGACTATTGAGAAAAAAAATTCAGCAATCCAAAGAAGGAATAAGAGGGGAAGTCCTCCTATGGATTAAAAACTGGTTGAGAAACAGGAAGCAAAGAGAATGGGTATGTAAATGGGGAAGTTCTCACAATGGAGAGATGTAGGAGTGAATTGTCCCCCAAGGATCCGTTTTGGGACCAGTGCTCTTTAACCTATTCATAAATGACCTGAAGTAGGGGTGGAGTAAGCGTGGTGGCCAAGTTTGCAGATGATACCAGAATTATGGTAGGGTGGTGAGAAACACAAAGGAGTTGAAAGAGCTCCAAGCGGACCTGTGATAAATTAGGTGAAGTGGGTACTAACTGAAATGGCAAATGCAGTTCAATGGTAGCAAAATGCAAAGTATTGATGCACATAGGGGCAAAAAATCCAAACTTCACATACAAGGCTTCACAAAGGGGTCCAGTGCTATCAGTCACAGACCAGGAAAGGGATTTGGGCATCTTAGTTGATAGTTCCATGGGAATGTCAACTCAATGCATGTGCAGCTGTAGAAAAAAGGCAAACTCTATGCTGGGGATAATTAGGAAAAGGAATTGAGAATACAAAACTGCAAAGATTGTCATGCCCTTATATATAAAGCTTAAGTGGAGTGCCGACACGCGACTTGGGAGTACTGTGTCCAGTTCTGGTCGCCGCATCTCAAAAAGGATATTGAGGAGATAGAAAAAGTGCAGAGAAGGGCAACAAGAATAATTGAGGGACTGGAGCACCTTCCCTATGAGGAGAGGCTGCAGCGTTTGGGACTCTTTAGTTTGGAGAGGAGAGGTCTGAGGGGGGATATGATTGAAGTCTATAAAATTATGCATGGGGTAGAAAATGTTGACAGAGAGAAATTTTTCTCTCTTTCTCACAATACTAGAACCAGGGGCATTCATTCAAAATGCTGGGGGGAAGAATTAGGACTAATAAAAGGAAACACTTCTTCACGCAACGTGTGATTGGTGTTTGGAATATGCTGCCACAGGAGGTGGTGATGGCCACTAACCTGGATAGCTTTAGAAGGGGCTTGGACAGATTTATGGAGGACAAGTCGATTTATGGCTACCAATCTTTATCCTCTTTGATCTGAGATTGCAAATGTCTTAACAGACCAGGTGCTCGGGAGCAACAGCCGCAGAAGGCCATTGCTTTCACCTCCTGCAGGTGAGCTCCCAAAGGCACCTGGTGGGCCACTGCGAGTAGCAGAGAGCTGGACTAGATGGACTCTGGTCTGATCCAGCTGGCTTGTTCTTATGTTCTTATGTTCTTAAGTGGGGAAGCCCTCCTGGTGATCCCTTATGCTGCTGAGGTCCGGCAAGAGGGGGCACGCAGGAGGGCTTTTTCTGTGGCAGGCTCCAGGCTGTTCCACAGCCTCCCTGCAAAAATTCACCAGGCGCTGACACTTTATGGATCTCAGCACCTGGTTAAAACCTTCGTCTTTACCCAGGCCTTCAATGTGTGACCCTCCAGAGTTCCCCTGTATCGATGCCAACTGAAGGATCGGGGGTGGGAGGGGCAGGAATTTTTGATGCTTTTATTGACTATTTTAAGGGATGTTTTGTGGTGGTTTTTAATGTTTTATGTTTTAACAGGGCTTTTAACCTCATCATGTAAGCCGCCCTGGGACTTTGGTGTAGGGTGGGGTATAAATAGAATAAATACAATTTTAACAGTAAACTGGTTCAGAATGTGGCAGCCCAAATATTGCCAGCAGCTAGTCAATAGGAACATGTATGCCTATTTTAAAAGACTTTCATTGGCTGCCAGGTGGTTTTTTAATTCAGTTCAGGATGCTAACTGCAACCTTCAAAGTCCTTCATAACCTAGGACTGTCCATATGTCTCTATATGCTAATTACAGCTTTCTAGTTGTCACCTTCTGGTTGTTCCCCCACTGAAGATTGCTCACTTGGTATCTATTTGAACCCATTGCATTTCAACAGTTACTTCCATCTTGTGCAACAAGCTCCCCGTGGAAGTGAGCTGGGCATTGTACCTAGGAAGCACAGTATGCCTGTTTATTTACTAGGAGTTTTAATGGGTTTTGAGCTGCAAGTATTATGGGGCAGGGGGGAGTGTTAACAGAGCTTTATTATATTATGGATGATTTTAATTTAGAATTGTGAGCCATTATGGAGGCATAGGTGTCAAACTCATGGCCCTCCAGATGTTATGGACTACAGTTCCCATCATCCCCTGCCAGCAGGGGATGATGGGAACTGTAGTCCATAACATCTGGAGGGCCACGAGTTTGACACCTGTGGACTATAGGATATAAGGGGGGGCATAAGCAATTTAATAAATATGGCAAATGAATTTTGGATTTGATCTAGTCTGTAGTCTTAGACCAGTGTTCAGTGCTCAGATCCTTTTTGACATATACATATTGATTTCCTGACCACTCTGTTCAAGGTTTGCAAGAGACAGAAGGAATTTGTTCTGATGTATTTAGCCAGAACCCTCTTTGACAATAAAACAACCGTGGCTTTGGGAAGAATGCTGACTCACAATGGAACTACTGAATAACTTTGTGTACAAGAAGAAGAGTTTGGATTTATATCCCCCCCCCTTTTCTCCTGTAGTGTAGACACTCAAACCTTTTCCTCTGTCCCCACATATGCTTTACGTCAAAACACATAAACCCATTTGACTTTTGTAAACTATTTGTTTGTTCATTTTCCTCTTTAGAATGTCACCATCTACTTCACTATAGAAACATCCAGTCCTAGATATTCATTTTCCATGGTCTGCCTTCCATGATGATGACTCCAATACCTTCCACAAAGCTCTGCAAGTCCCAACAGAGGAAGAAGAAGGCCTGAACAGAACCTGAGTCCCACTTTAATAGAAATTATAGACTTAAGAAGAATGGGTTCAGTGACACTTTGAGAGGCCTTTATGAAGAACTCAGAAATTTCTTAACCCTCCATCACTAAACCCTTGCATCCTAGCAACCCCAAAATTTCAAATCCCACTAGACTTTAAGCAAGCCTCAGAAAGGTTAGATGCCAGAACCTAATGCACTGATAGTCTATCAATAATAACGAGTGTGTTATTGGGCATGTGCAGAGTGTGGCTTTTACACACCAAGCATTCAGAGACAACTGTCAGCCTTAGAGGCTTCCCAGGAAGTCCAGGTGCGCGCGCACACACACCCTCCCGAATTCATCAATTACATTTCCCTCTTTCTCTAGGGAACTCAGAGTATCATCTCGGTTTCAGCCCTTTCCCATCACCATCTTTACAACTCTGTGAGGAAGGTTAGGCTGACCAGTCCACATGTTAATTCCCTGACTGAGTGGAGATTTGAACCCGGCCACCTCCTGCCCTTCTCCTAGCCTACGGGCCCGATACCATTGAAGCCGATGATCGCCTCCAGCTGGAGTCCACTAAGGTTGTCCTCGGGGGATTCAGAATCTCCAGTCGCCATGGCGTCTTCCTCTCTTAATCCCCCACTTCGCGGCTGTGTATGTTGGTCGCTATGGAAACCGCTCCGGAGTTCCATTGGCCAGGGACTGCGACGCGTGCGTACGAAGAGAGAGGGGGGGCGTGGCTTGAGTATCCGTATTCGTTGCTGGGGGGGAAAGGGGTGTGGTGAAATGCTCGGCGCGCCCATTCGCTTGAGAGTCATCCTTGGGAAGGGATATAGCAAGCAATTGCTGTATGAAAATGGTAGCCCCCTTAACGTTGCCGTGGGCAGGGAGCGAGGAGCGTTGATTGCCTCGCGTTAGATCACAAAATAGACGGCTAAAGCGGCCTTATCTGTTCGGAGGTTTCGTGATAGAAGGTAATACCCCAGTCCCACCCAGCCTCATGTGTCAGCCTCTCTGTGGGAAAGGGGAGTTGGGTACCAATGATGACGTCAGCTCTTGGTTACAGTTAACACTGTCTGCTGCTTAGCTCTGAGATGGAGTAAGACATTTAGCAGAGAAGTTGCTTGCAAAGATCTCCCAAGTCACAGAGTCCAGGAGTGGTTGGCTTCCATATTATCATTAGAGAATGTAGGATAAGAGACATCCAAAATGTCATCTTGAAGATGCATCAGGTTTTAATCTCTATAGGTACCACAGATTCCTTTGTGTGTACTTCCTAGAAAATGTATGTATGCTCTCCACTATAGTGATAACACTAATGGTAACAAAAAGAAGAAGAGTTCAGAAAGCAGGTAGGTGAGCACTACATAGACAATATGAAGCTAAAACCAGAGGGACTGCATCCTGGCAAGAAAGGGGACTGTCATATGTGAGACTCTGAGCTCTTAATTTTGGTGCCTAATGAGGCAAGTTGCAGGATTAAACCACCAGGTTAGAAAGTGTAATGCCACTGGAGAGAATATCAGTGCCGCTGGGCCATAGCAGGTTTTTGGGACCATTGCCACTTCTTTGATCTTGCCATACCATTGAAGCTGCAAATGGGCAAATGTGGGGGGGGGGGGATCATATTCAGACTGCTTCTTTTGTCATTTTTAAATAATTCTGTTGAAAGTAATGTCAGGATCAAATATTTATAGAAAAACTGCTAACAAATTCACCCAAAGTGTCACTTAAAGGGAGCTTGGAGCTTGGTAGAGCTCTTAGCTGAATTCAGTGGTTCACTGTCAAGAGTATATTTTGGGCTCTTCTCCTTTCACATGGACCAAAGCAGTCATTTTAATGAATTAACATGTCTAGAATTACCCTGTCTTTCCTTCTCTCTCTCTTTTTCCAGCTGACCTGTCTTCCTTCCAACTACAGTGGGGTGAGAATCCTGCTTTTGATAGGGGCTGCCCTACTTTTAGGCAAGCTGCCGCATTTGCTTTTTGAAGGCAGGACAGGCAGCCAATAATGCTATCTTTGGCAAATGCTGGTGTGTATGCCCTACTTTAGGCATGCGTACCTGTTTCCATGAAAGAAACATTTTCTCATCAAGAATCTCTATATGTTTTGTGGAGGTTGAACAGCGTTTGTACCCCCGCATCCCGCCCCGGGCATTTTAAAGCTTGCTAATGGGTTAGAGTGTTAGTGCCTGAGAATGGGCAAGCCTCTGTTTCTCTGCTTCTGCTTTCATATATGCAAGACAGGGAAAATGAACTTTACTGTAGAGAATATGGTTTTGCATTGCTTATATCCATAACATGGTGGAAGATTGTTAGTTTTGTCCGTATTTTGTTTGTCGGAGTTGGCAGATTTTATGAAAAACAAAAGATACTGAGCAATCATAATTGCAACCAGACTATAGGCTGCAGAGGAAGTAAATGTACTAGGAACAGTGTTATTGCTCAGGACTGTATTGCTAGGAAGCATCAGTGTGGTGCTGTTATTTTGCATTCTCTGAGTAGAAGGCTTTTAGGGCAATCTAAACTCTCCCTATCCACCCATGAGCACACAGGGTTTTGCATCATTTTATTGTGTCACATCAGGCTCATGATGCAACAGAAATGTAAGCAGCTAGGATTTTACAAAGACAATGATGGTAGGATGCTATTTTCTGTTTGTAACTGCAGCAGGCAGGGAAACATGGCTGTAGGCTCTTGAGCCTGCACATTTTTTGGGTGCACACACCATCCCATGAAGGCAATTCTGAGCACTTGAGAGAAAGCACAGGATTAATTTGACTCCTTTTCTCTATTGTCTGGGAGACCAAAAAAGCTCACATTATACACAGAATACAACATTTTCATGTGGTTCTCTAAAAAAACTCAAGAGCTTTGTATGTTCCAATGTAGCCTGAGGTGACTTGCTTGGGATTAAGTAAAGGTTTGAATTTATATTAATAACTGAGCAGGAGTTTGAACCTGCATCCAAACCACTAAGCAACCATATCCTACTGGTGCTCCCTAGAACATGGGATCTCTTTAAGCATATCTCTGGAAGAGCAGCTTTCCAAACCAGCCACCATTTGAACTTGCTTCCATTTTATTCTGTCTACGTTGATTGTCTTTGTACAATCTTAAATGCTTTTCAAGTGTTTTTCTGATCAGGCGTTTCCTTTTAGGGATTATTTGTCCCACTTTTTAGGCTTTGTATATGAAACCCACCTCTACCTAATCCTATGCAGTCTAGCCCTTAAGCTAAATACATTGCTATGACTGATTTAGGTGAATGGCTGGATTTATTCAGCACATCTAATCCCTGGACACCACAGGTGCTAATTTTTTCAGCTATATTAACGTTGTGGCCGATGGAGATGACTACAAAATGCACAAATGGAGTGTGCAAAATCATATTCATGATGTGGGTGGGGTGTCCTGGGAGAAAAGGTGCCTGTCCTTTCCAAGGGACTTTCTGTGTCAGTGCTGTATTAACTACCAAAGCAGAGTAGCACAGGCTGGTAAACAGACACACCCTGAAGTGATTGCAAAAGTGTGCATGTACATTTAAAGTTCCTTACTGACCTACATGAAAGAGTAATGGAAGAAATGGACTGCAATAACCCTTAGGTTAATACCAGGGCAAAGTAGATACTTGATTGTCTTGAAAATGAACATATTGTGTGTGTGTGTGTGGGGAGCACAGCATGTTTATTAACCCACTGCTTGACGAAATAATACTAAGTACACACAGGGCAGGTGGATCTTTTGTTGCCTTTTGTGTCTTTTGCTTGGGGGAATCTAGTAAAAGGGTCGGGGAATGCCAATTGTGCAGCTAGTCTATTCCTAATATAATTCATCTGTCCTCCTGAGCATGAACTGGAACTTGCAAACTTCTAGGCATTAACTAAACATCTTTATAAACTTTACTCCTGATGAATTCCTTGTAATTCATGATTTGTTTCTTTTTCTTTATTTTTGGAACATGCTGGGGCAGTCACATCTTATAGGTGCGTATGAAATTGTGCACTTGGGAATATCTGTGTGGGAAATAGTTATGTCCCAAGCATTCAAAGGCTGCACAAAACCATTTAGATAGTTTCAAAGTGGTCCACAGTAGAAAAAGTAAATATGAGTCCAACAGTACCTTAGAAACCAACAAGATTTTGAGGTGTAAGCTTTTGAAATCAAGTTCTCTTCATCAGATCTGATGAAGAGCCAGTGAATATGGCCATTTAGACACTGTTTTCATTAGGATCCAATAAATTATCCTAATAGGGCACTAGTCGATTAATGGGTAACAAAATCTCTTTACAGCTTTAAGTTCTGACTACTGTAAACACAACAGTTATGTCACACTTCATTACTCTGTTTTGCCGCATCTGTTACAAACTTTTTATTCTTACCAATTCTTTATTTTGGTATATATCTGCAAAAAATCATTGCCTCACACTTAGATTTCAAGATCTGCTCCTTTCATACTAGTTAATCATGGCACTGGAACTTTATTCTAGCTAGTCTACACCATATTTCTGCCTCCTAACCACAATCACTGCAGTTGTCTGCTCTATATAGCTTTTGTTATGTATTGCCATGGCATCTGTGACAATGCCACCTTGGGATGTATTGATGAGTTTTGTGTCCTGTGTTCAACAGATGGAGAAAAGAACTACAGGAAAAACTGCTACAATCGTGAAAAAGTTATGTTTACCTCAGGAAGCACTGTTCTAATACAAAAAAATCCAGAACACATTAGGAGCCATGTATCTTAACACTATTAAACTTACATAGACTCGGTGCTTTAAGTTTAATAGCTATGAACATGCTGCTTTGAATATAAATGATGCTTCCTAGCATGTGGTGACATTCATACTACATCCCTAGTGATAAAGTGAATACCAGACAGCATTTTTATTCATTGGTGCAGGCTAGAATGATACTGGCATGTAGAGTAATAATTGACAATTCTGCATACTGAAGACAATTTTCTATAATCTTTATGGGAAGCCTGGCTTTTCAGTTCCCATCCCTGGTCTAAAAACAATCCCTGGAGAGGAATGTTATTTTTAATGGCAAATCTTTTACTGACATTTCTTAATTTTATTTTACAGAAAAGAATAAGGTGCCTGGGGGATCTGTACAACTGGTAAAAACATGTAGTCTAGAGAGAACTCCAGTCAGCAGATGTCTCCTGCCTTTTTCTCGAGAAGGTCAGCAGGGGCTCAAGGGTATTCTAAAGTTTTGTTTTGACCATAGGGACAGACTACCTGCTTGTCTGCCTGAGTGTCTAGCACAGATGCAGAACTGTACAGGTATGCTATTGAAGGCAGAACAGTATTGGTGGATAAAATAGGAACTCTATACATGCAACATTTTATTTTCCACTGCAGCTCCTTTTAAATGGTACAAAAATACATGGCCCAGGAAATGATACTGCTGTGCACTCTAACAACTTTTTTTTCTGTTGGCAAAAGGAGGCATGCTTCAAAGCCACTTAGATATTATATGAAGATGAACATGTGCTATTTTAAGAACATAAGAGCAAGCCTGCTGGATCAGACCAGAGTCCATTTAGTCCAGCACTCTGCTACTTTCAGTGGCCCACCAGATGCTTTTGGGAGCTCACATTGCAGGATATGAAAGCAATGGCCTTCTGCTGCTGCTGCTCCTGAGCACCTGGTCTGCTAAGGCATTTGCAATCTCAGATCAATGCCTTAGCAGACCAGGTGCTTGGGAGCAACAGCAGCAGAAGGCCATTGCTTTCACATCCTGCATGTGAGCTAATAGCATATGACGATTTTAAAGATGCTGGTGATTCTGTCACTGAGTATCATAACCTTGGAGGTTTGGGAAAAGAGATATATACTGTAAACTTTCAATTACCACAATAAATGTTATTTACAAGGACTGGCTTCAGCTAGGGCAGTGATGGCAAACCTATGGCATGCATGTCAAAGGTAACACACCGTGACATTTTGGGTGCACACTAGCATTCACCAACACCCGACTACAGCTATTCTCCCTGTTTGAGTCATTTTTGTAATTATTTTATTTTTTATATAGTACACAGCCCCAAACATGATTGGACTGTATTTTTTAAAAGGAATGAATATGTAAAGAATTGTTTTTCTTTTGCTTGGGAGGGGGAGGGGTGTGACACCCCAGCACAGTCAAGTTAGGAGTTTTCCTAATTTTTTGTATGCTGAGCCTAAAATGGTTCACCATCACTGAGCTAGTGTGAGTATCCAGCAAAGTTTGTGAAAAGAAAAAATACTGAAATAAAATTAAAAAGCAGCTGTAAGAAACATTTTTTATTTAACTTGTAAGGAGCGTCTATTCCTGCCTTATTATTTAGACAATGTACATAATAGCACGAATGCAAACCGGAGAGATTTCCTGTAGGACATAATAGCATCAAATGAAACCCACAGATGTCCTCTTTTGGGGTTATCATTCAAGGTCAAGCATTTCATCTGATGTCTTTTATTTCATTAGGAAGTGGCAGAGAGGTCATTCAGTCTGAAGTGTATCTCTTCATAAGGATCCAAAATATTTCATCTCTTCTCATGGCACAGTGAGTATCATCAGGAATTTTGAAACCCCCAGACTTCTAACAGCTGTATCTGAAAGTTCTCTTGGCAGAGAGGAGGGTTATCGAATGTTTCACAGTGCTCTGTTCTCCCATGGTGCAGATCAGCATCAATAAACAGAGCCTGGCCTCCTCCACCACCTGGAAAACAGCAGCATAGATTACCAAGGATTCTTGCTCACCAGACTAGTCATAGCACACATGGCTGGATACTGTTGTATGATCTCTTTTTCTAACAGTTATATATCTGACATAGTCTCCAGTTCTGAGTGCAGTTGAACACAATCCAACAAGGAGAGAGCGGAGGGGGAGGGGGGAATTGTTTGGTCATCTTTGGTATTTTCTTTGGTATATATCACCTACACCTTTGGTATATCACCTACACCTTTGATATATCATCTTTGGTATATCACCTACACATTTACTTTGTGAGAAAACCAATTGACCACACCCAACAGTAGTAACTACTGTCCAAATGGTTTCGTCTAAAATAATTGAATTGGTGAAAGAACCATCTTGCACTGAGAAAAACTAACACTGATCTAAATTTCAATGTTGCTTGCGAGAAACAGAAAATCTTGAATAAGCTTTTTAAATGGAGAAGGTCAGTTTCATGCACAAAAGCATTTGGAATTTTACTTTTCTTTTATATCTTTTTTATGTTAACATTTACTGCTGCCTCCTTGTGGTTGTTGTCATCAATATGACTGTATGGCTGCATGTACCTTAAGAAAACTCATCAGTAGAGCAACTCCACTGAATTATATATGAACCTAGCAATCCCAGACCCTAGTTTAGACCAGTTCCTCATTCTGCATGCATATAATATAGCCAGTTGGTACATTGCTATATGAAAGCAGTCAGAGGCCTGTTATTCCACCACTTTGTCTGGGTAATTTTCTTGATGCTTAGTGGCTGCTATCAAGACAGAGATTCTTGCCACTCAGTGCCTTCATAAAAATGTCGGGCCATTCCCCTTCCATTTCAGACATTTCTCCAAGACCTTGAAGAGGGCATCTTTGTATTGTTATCATTTGTTACACACTGGGCTTATCATCACCACAAAAAATTTATAGGTAAAGGATTCAGTCCATCTGAGCTGTCTCTGTATAAGCATAACCTTTCTTCATGAGAAGGTTTCTTTCAGGGGAAGGGGAAAGAGGCATGTCTATGAAGGTCATGGTCCAGCTTTCATAAGGCAAGTTAATGTTGGCAGGACAGAGTTGGCCTTGGCATGGTACCTCCATGTAACTTGAGGCCAAACCATAAAAGAGATAAGAGGGCTTATTTATTATAAAGGAGGGCTTATTTATTATAAAGGTGGAAGATTTGTAGATATTTAACTGGGATAAGAGAGCCAACATGGTGTAGTGGTTAAGGTGTCAGGCTAGGATCTGGGAAACCCAGGTTCATATTCCCACTTACCCCATGGAAGTTTGCTGGGTGACCTTGGACCAGTTACACACTCTCACCCTCAACCCTGGCTAATAATTGGAAGAGGAACCTCCAAGGAATACCAGGCCTGTGGAATACCAGGCAGTGGCAAACCACGTCTTAAAGTCTCTTGGTTTGAAAACCCAGTGGGGTCACCAGAAGTCAGCTGTGACTTGATAGCAAAAAAAGAGAGGATAAAATACTTCCATAGATACCTTAATATGAAAAAAGACCCCCATCCTACCACAGGTTGATCATACTGGAAAGTAACTGCAGCATCCAATTAAAAATACAAGTTTAAACTGTGCTTGTGGTTTGTTTGCCTTGCAATTTTGTTCCTTAATGCTTTACTAAATTGATCTTCCCTACTGTTTATAAACTTTATCTGTGTTTCATTATTGTTGGATATGTAGTATTCCTATGTACTGCAAAGGATATCTGGCTCAAGTTGTCTGATGAAGGGAGCTTTGACTCTTGAAAGCTTTTTACCCTGAAACTCTTGTTGGCTTCAAAAGTGCTACTGGACTCAAATCTAATGGTTCAAGGCACACACTGTTGCAGTTCCCTCAAAGGTAACGGCAATACTATTGAAATGAGAGATTTGTTGCCGCTTAAATAGCGGGCTTGGAAGTTAAGCTTAATAGGGTTTGGGGTATCAGAAGTGTGTGTACCACTGTCATCTCTGTGGCAGATATAACGTTACAGCAGAATAATTACCAATGACAATTCCTTCCTGTGTCCCAGACATGAACATCGAAGCTGTTTTGGAAGGCAACTTGAAGTGTCTAACTGCCAGGAAGGGAGAGAGGCGGTATTTTATCATGTCTAACTTTGGCACGGTGAGGTAGTTCGAGCTGGTTGTGCGATCTTCAGGAGAGAAGGGAGATGGAGAACGCTGGCGTGGGGAACGAGGAATGGCTTTGGCCTGTTCTGGTTTTTTGATGAACACCCACTCATATCGCTCCGTTTCAGGGTGCACCTTTCAAATAAAGACAACATATGTCAGGTGTACTCTTTACCAATGCATCCATCCTGTCTGCACTGAATTTTGCAGGCAGTAGAAAGCAGGAGGGATTGTGATGGCTGAGAATGAGTCAGCAGCTGTGTGTCTTGAGAGGTCCTCCAATCATAATATTCAGGCCCTCTTTCCACTAAACAAGATCATCCAAATTATGAGTTCTCTGCACAGTGTTTTCTACTTTCTGTCCATCTTTATATTGTCTTATTGACTTTGGGAAGGATTCTACATAGGTGTAGTTTGTATTAGTAATTTCATTATCTGGGGTGGCTCCTTCTCATACTAGGCAAGGACAAAGACATTGCTTGCACATAATGTAAGGCAGGGCAGAGGGGACAGAAACAGAGGCTCCGTATCAGGCTATATTCTCTGCTCTGTCCTGCTGAAAAGGAAGCCAATGACCAGCAGGTAAAAAAACAAAATGTCTGTTTGCCCATGCTGGCAGGTAGCAGTGGAGACTGGGCGGGGAAAGATCTGGTTGCTTATTAAATATAAAAGAGCACAAACACACATACATATTGCTAAAAGGAATGTGGAGAGGAATTTACACTGCTTTGGGAATGGTCTCATTTCTTTGCTGAGGGAAATTTGGCTCAGGAGTAGGTAGAACCATGGGAGGGAACAGAAGCAGAAAAATGAATTCCCAGTTTTATTCAGCCTGGTGCTGGTTTTAGTCATTAGTTGCGAACCACTTTGTTGAAATGTACAGTCATTATTCAGGCAGACAAGTCCTACCACCTCTCGCTATTTTTAGAAAAGGTATCTGGGAGAAATAAATTTGAGTCAAAAGCAGTATGTTCCATGTTTTTTTTAAATTTCTTTTTGTCAGGTAAATACCCTCTGTTCAAAAGCCATGTGATTATAACTACACAGAAATATCATCTGATACCTACTTAATGATATGAAGTTCTACTATTAACATTGCTATTCAGTGTGACACTACCAAGTCCCGTCACATGACATTGTCCAACCCCACCCAAAGAGTCTCTAGAAATGGAATGCATGTGTGAATACAGCTAACTTCCCTATCTCCTAGAATTGCCATCTGCCTGGAGGGAAAAAAATGACTAGTCCTTTTAGTAGAGGTTTAATAGGATGTTATTTATCAGCTCATGTTATTTACCTCCATACCCTGTCAAGCTTCAACTGCCCATTTCCACATAGTAAGCCTCTGTTAAAGGGCCAGACGTTTTTCTCCAGGCTGCTGGCAATCCTACCCATCTCCCTTTGCTTTGCTGCTCTCCACTGAGGCCTATTTTTCTCCTGGCCATGTTCTATCACAGAAAGTCAGCCACTCTGGAAGAAAAAGGGTGAAAAAAGGAGGTGCTAAAGAAGTGTAGCAAGACCCTTGAGGTAGAACAGGGTTTAGCACTCTTCACTTGCATACTCCCATCTTTTGCCTCACCTAGGAGCAGCAGTGGCGTAGGAGGTTAAGAGCTCGTGTATCTAATCTGGAGGAACCGGGTTTGATTCCCAGCTCTGCTGCCTGAGCTGTGGAGGCTTATCTGGGGAATTCAAATTAGCCTGTACACTCCCACACACGCCAGCTGGGTGACCTTGGGCTAGTCACAGCTTCTCGGAGCTCTCTCAGCCCCACCTACCTCACAGGGTGTTTGTTGTGAGGGGGGAAGGGCAAGGAGATTGTAAGCCCCCTTGAGTCTCCTGCAAGAGAGAAAGGGGGGATATAAATCCAAACTCTTCTTCTTCTTCTTCTTCTATGAGGATCCTGGGACCTAAAAGAACAGCTATCACATGCTATTCATACCACTGTTGCCTGATTAGCCTGTGAGGATTTTACAGTGCAATTATAAGTACAGACTTGGTTAGGGTTGCTTTCTCAGTTGCCTATGGAACTACTGAAATGCCTGTGCTTTTTCCTACCTGTCTGAAATTTGGAGGGAGTATGTTTTGAATGAGGGATGCTTTCCTGACTGTGCACTTTGTGATTACAGGTAGAAATATATCACTCATTAAAACCAATAGGAATGACTGTGCTGGATTGAATTCCTGATATGGCTAGCCCTAATTCCTTTACTGAAGAACTCAACTCAAGTTCATAAAACAACAAGAGGATCCAATCAGAATGTGCTTTTTTCCCCATTTGCACATCCCTAAAAATAGCCATATGTTTGGCAGATAAATGGATTAAAATAGATAAATACAAAAGCAAATGATTCTCGTTGGTGCTAAGTAATTTTCGACTCACTGTGAAAACAAAACACTCTCCTGTACCAAAGAACCTTGATGCTGCCCCGCTTTTTTTCCTTTCACTCCAATCTGAGGAGAGAAATGCTCCACACACCTGCATATGAGGGAGAGAGAAAATACGAGCATTCATAATTTATGGTTAGTAGATATCAGAAAGAGCTACAGTGCCAAGAAAATGTAATTTCACAAAGGCTTGATAAACCCCATCTTTAATAGGATGGTGGGGCTATATTCCATAAGATAAACCAACACTATGTCACAAAGTACCTCATGATATAATCATGTGATGAACTGGAACAAATAATTAGGATAAGGATGTAAAAACATTTTAATCAACAGTGCAAAATCTGTTCTTTATATGATCTCTTTAAACTACTCAATAGATGGAACACAAACAGAAATTTATTTTTCAGGTATACTTGCTAAGAACTGGGCCTGGCTACAGCCCTTGTTGAGTACAGCCACCACAACAACCTTAACCTCTAGTTCATTTTGGGTTTTTTCCCAGTGCTCTCTAAATGTAAACTGGCATCTGAAGTAGCACTTCTCTTATGGCAAATTAATCTACCCACTCTTTTGTAACAACAACATAATTTTTATTTCTTTTTTCCTGGATCTCTATCTTGGTTAATTAATAATGGACTTTTCTGATTTGGTAAACATCACCATATATGCATCAAAGCTAGTTTTGTATGTAAATATTGACTGTTTATATCAGAGTAAATGAATGTGTTTGGTTTCTGTGTGAGTGAGCGTCTAAGAGCTCATGGTTTAGAATTTGTTCTTAGTACAGGCAACTCTGCCTGAGGCATCCTCCAGATATCTTTTCATCTTGGAATCTCAGAAGTGGTGCCTCACCCATATTTCTCTGGGATACTTAGAAAACACTTACTTCCCCCAATGTGGTTTTTAACAGCAGTACTGTTGGTTCGTAACCTTCACAGCAGTAATAAAACCTGCAGGAAACAAAGAAGAAATGTGATGAGTTGAGTGGGAGTGAGGATTGGAGTATGATACTAAGAAATTTGGGGTGGGGCAAGAAGACGCAAATCTGACAGAATCCCATATCATCTGAGGTTCACTCCTCTGACTTCCCAGGTCTCCAGTAGACTTTCTGAATTGTTTCATCTCAGTGTAATACTATGGCCTCTTATTCAACTTAATTTTGGATTTTTTGCTCTGGAATCTCTGGACTGTTGAATGTAACTGGAGGAATCTCCATGCTATTGACTCCGAGCTCCACTTTGCTTCCTTGGGACACCAGTCTTTGAGTTAAAGTAAAATTATATTTCTAACTACAAAGGCTATTTCTGATATTCATAAAATAAGCTTATTATTCTACATAATGACCCGCCCATAAGTTCATGCTCATCTTCAGAATTTGGTGTGCCTCTTTTCTTTTCCTCATGTCCATTCTTTCAGTTTTAGATGACATTTCTCTTCTCTTTCCCCATGCTCTTCTGATTTTGGGCTAGGTCTTGTGATACTTTGATCTGCATCGTTCTGCCTGGGTTTTGGGAAGGGCTTTCAAAATGAAATGTCTTGCTCCTGAAAGTCATAAATATATTACAGGAAGAAGATGGCTCCCATTTACAGTAACAATACTGCAATGCCAACAAGGCTTCTGGAAAACTCTGGTGATACTTCTACACTTTGGGCTATCTTGCATCACAGAAAAATCAACCTGATTATCTCTTTTTAAGGATTTAGAAGACACGGAGGAACAGCAAACGGTAACTTTCTCATAGAAACTATTGTTATGCTGAACATGCTGCCTATTCAAACCTATAAAAAGCACAAAAATACTTCATTTCTTTCCAGCATTGTTCATTGTTCAAGGCAGATGTGCTATATCAGTTTGGGAAGCCACAGTTTTTGCTCAGTGAATGAAGTAATCGTGCTATCAAACCTTGACATAGCATAATCTCAACAGCACATGCAGGATCTTGGCAGAGACTCCCCGGTCTAGAATCTTACAGCATTATTGTAATTGTGAAGATGTGTTTGGCTGGATGTGGGAATCTCTTAAATATTAGATACCACCAAGTGTTTATATTGCAATGGCTGTATAGGCAAGATTCTAATACGCATCTTCTGAAAGGTTAGGATAGAGGTTCATATTTCTGCCACAAGCTGCCACTCTCAGAAGTGTTTTCACTATTATTTGATGATTATAATTATTTTTCACTATTATTTGCTGCTGCTATTTTTGATTATTATAATGATGTCAGCAATGCACATGGTATTTATTTTATTTTTTTAATTGAAAAAGTACATAGGGAATTGGGGGAGGGAAGGCAGAAAAGTACAGCCCACTCTCATCAGATCTCAGAAACTAAGCAGGGCTGCTCCTTGGAAGGAAGACCACCAAGGAAGACTCTGCAGAGGAAAACAACAGCAAATCATCTCCACTTATCACTTGCCTTAAAAGCCTCTTGCTGGGGTCCCAAAAATCAGCCATGATGTGACAGCAATTTATACACACATACATAACAAATGGATCAGAAGGTAACTAGAGTCATCTCTTCCAGTGGCAAAGTAGGCAGGTGCAAGCCTATTCACTGCCTCAAAATTCACTGCCTCGGAGAGTGGTGGAGTCTCCTTCTTTGGAGGTTTTTAAACAAAGGCTGGATCAGCATATGTCGGGAGTGCTTTGATTGTGTGTTCCTGCATTGCAGGGGGTTGTACTTGATGGCCCTTGTAGTCTCTTCCAACTCTATGATTCTAAGCATAAGATATATGAACTGCAGATGCAATGTGGAAGACCTTTTAAAGACATGAATCCACGTGCAGGTTTTACACTTCTGACTCTGCACCTCCATATTCTCCATTGCCCTTCCTTGCCCTGCCTTCTGTGGCTGTATCTGATGATTAGCAGCACTGAGAAAGAAGGGGTGGGGTAGTATGTTACTGGCCACTTTCTACAGACCCTTTCCCAGAGTGTAGTAATATGAATAATTGGTAAGCCTGCCTGACTCCATGTCTAAACAGTAGTCTGCCTGTGTGCACACTAGTGGAAACATCGGGATTACCCTTGGGAAAAAATAGAAAGTTGGATGTCCATCATCCACAATGATCCCACAGTATTTCACATACATCTGCAGGGCAAACAGAATGTCTCGGATATGGCAGGAATGTGGGGGAACTTGACCAAAAAGACCATGGTGGGTGTTGTGACCTCTCAGCTAAACATGCCTAAAAGAAGTTTAGAGAATAGGTGTGGGAAAGAGCAAGAAATTATATTACTTTTTGTAGTTTATAAGCCATCTAACCCATATCAATATTATATGTTGAGGCCAAGGTGCAAAAGTATCTGAGAATGGTTAGAACGTCCAACTTCAAAAAATGAAATTGGTCAAAGTCAGGGTGTATTAGTTGAGGGTCAGCAGATATTTATATATGTGACAAATTTGCAATCACTATAGACTTTGTTAGGATACTTAGGAGTAAGAATGAATTAAGATTTCTTATGTATTTCAAGTATAGGTAATTTTGTGTGGCATTTGAAGTTATAAGGTAATTAAGCAGCCAAACATGTGCACTCTTATCATGTGGGATAGCCAGCTATTGTTAGGAGATGATTTTTAAAACCTATAAATATGGGAAGCTAAATTTATTGGGAACTTCTTCAAATGGCCAGTTCTATTAACAGTAACCTCAGAATTTCTCTTCATTTGTGTAACATTGGGACAGTTCTTTAGTTGACTTAAACCAGTATAGCCCTATTCTGAATGAAGCCATGACTGACACTGATTCTTCAAATACTGCCTTACCTTTTCAAGCTGTATCCATCTTTAGAAGTTGAGAATAAGAGAACAGGTGAGAACAAAGAGAATCGTTCAGGAATCCAGGACCACACAATGCGCATCATCTGAGCAGTGACAATAGCAGAAGTGAAATTATGGGTGTTCACAGTAAGGTGAAATGATTGCCTGTGCAACAGAGGAAAGGAAGACAAAGGTGAAGACTCCAATTATTGCAAAAGATTCTATAGTTCCTGATTTTTGGGACAAAGAGCAAGACATACTAGCAACCGAATGAACAACCAACTCTTGGAAAGTTATATGCCTTAATTTTTACATCCTTAGGTACAGAGATACAAAATAAAGCAATATTCTGCATAACCTTGTAATCCATTAATCAAAGAAACTTGTCAACCAAAACAACCACAACAATGTTATCTCCTTACAATCATATGCCTTTGTTCATTTTTAAATTGTGTAATTACAGGAGCAGTCTTAAACAGGAGTCTAGCAGCACCTTAAATACTAACAAAATGTTATTCTTGGATACTTTTTTAAGATTAGCACTCACTTCTTCAGATACAAGAAGTGATGAGGCAATCTTGGCTTCATATATGCTTTTGAACTAGGCACAAATATAGCTGGAACAATCTATTAGGAAATAATTAGCTGTTCTATTTTTCTGAAACAGATTTGTATGATAAAGGCAAAAGAGAAGCCATAATCTGTGGCCATGGACAACTCATCATTCCAGTGCTACCTCTGTTTTATGGCAGGTCATTTATTTAGTGTGTAGATTTCTCACTTTTATGACAGGTGAGCTGATGCTGCACCAAACCAAACTGAGTTATTGCAACGGCACATACATGCCCTTGGGCTTCAGGGTAAAGGACGGGATTCAGATTCCAGATACCAGCAAACTGATATTAAGGCCCGTCTTCCTGATTGTATTAACTGGAAGCATAATCTGTTGACAGAATGTTATCTGAAATAATGTTTGTCAGCAGGGAATGTAGCATGTCTAAAGAGGAGATAATTAGGCTGCGGTACCTGTGCTGTACCATGGTTACTCCTTTCTCCATTAGGGCTTTCCTGTTGGCCATCTGAAGGAGCCAGATTTCTTTGCGAGAGAACAGTCGGATGGCAAATGCCTTCTCTAAAAGCTTTTCCGCAGTCATGTGCTCATGGATGTCCCACATAAAAGCCTGCAAGCTCCCCTTGACATCAGTCACATCCAGTCCTTTAGAGCTTACTGAGATCTGGTACTGCTTCAGCAGGGCCAGGGCAATTCGGTAGAGGACTTTCTGCCCCTCCAGAAGATACACATCAAATATGCGGATGACATAATCAAATGGCAGGTCGTCAAACAGCCATACCAGCCACTCAGAATACACCTCAAAAATGTTGTCTGTTGAGCTGGCTATGAGTCGGTGAGCAGCTGGGCAGTGCTTGTTGGCTAGGTCTCCAAATGTCATGCACGAGGCCTTATGACTGAGGAAGGAGCAATCTATGTAGGAGGTATGGGAAGCATTGCAATAGAGGAGTCGGCAGGTATTCTCAAAGCATTGGGCTTCTTCTTGGTTGTAATGAAGCAGCAGAGCAACCACAGCTGGAAGCAGAGGACAGTAGGTGATTTCTGGGGACATGTTGGCAATGCAGATGAGCACCTTTTTCATAGCAGTAGTCCCCTCTGTAGTGAGGCAATATTCAGGCATGATGCTACTTACTAGGAAATCAGGCAAGGGGTAAAAGTTGTCACTTTGGTGTTCAAACAGCTTGCCAGATACATCGCTGTAGACTGAGGCATCAGGAGTCATAAGCCGACATGGTATGTGCTTGATAACATGCTGGTAAGCTTGTGCCCTTAAGACATGACTTCTAGCCCAATGCCCTTCTCTTGCCAACTTCTTTAGTTCTTTACCAGACTTGCCAATTAACTGTTGATGAGTATCTTTCAGCTCATCCAACTTGGGAATCTTGCTGTGGTCTACAAATTCACTAGTGCCCAGGTAGGAGATTGACTCGTTGACCCACATCTCAGCCTTGGAGGGGATTTCCAAAGAGACTATAGATGGGTTGGTAGTTTCTATAGAACAAAGGCATATTATTCAGTGATTTATTTTTCTGTTGATCCTTTATAATGCTATAATCCTTTATAATGTTATAATGTTTAAAAGTTCCTTGCATGTTTTATTATAGCTCTAGGCACAGGTGTCAAACTCACAGCCCTCCAGATGTTATGGACTACAGTTCCCATCATCCCCTGCCATCATCATGCTGGCAGGGTAATGATGGGAACTGTAGTCCATAACATCTGGAGGACCGTGAGTTTGACACCTATGCGAGTCTAGGGCATCAGAATCGGGAGTAGACCCATACCAGGTTTGACTATTGGCTCTGGGAAAGTGGCTAGGCAAGTTGCTATGATGAATTCTGGGTGGCTTTGTGTTCCTTTGTTTATTCTGAATAAAGTTGCACTTTGTTTACATAAGAAGACCCTCAGCATATTCCTGTGGGATTGCAGTATTTTATATCCTTTAATAAGGCATGAGAAGCAAACACATATTTGCATAGTTGCAGAATTCTAAAAGTTAAAACTTGACTTTATTCAAAGTAGTATCCAGGACCCAAAACTGTGACCATGGGACCTTGTTATGCCAAAGTGCATGTTCTGTAAGAGAACAGACCCAAAAAATCACCCTGGAGCCGTGGTCCCCAACAGGGAACACCAGCCTACTCTAAAATCAGAATTTGAAGAGTGTTAAAGCCTTACCACTGAATAATTAATAATGGCAAGAATAGGAAGGGTGTCAGAATTAATGGCAAGAATAGGAAGGGTGTCTTTCTGGTGTCAGAAGGTTGGTCTGCAGTAGAACAGTGACATTCAACTAGAGTACCACCTTAAAGACCATCAACAATTTCAGAGTATACGCTTTTGAGGCCCTGACCTGGATAGGATCTCAGAAGCTAACAAGGGTTGGTCATGGTAGCTAGGTATTGGTTGGGAGACCAACAAAGAAGTCCAGGGTCATTAAGCAGAGATAGGCAATGCCCTTTTGAATGTCTCTTGCCTTGAAAACCCCACAGAGTTGCTTAAGTCAGCTACGACTTGACTGTTTTTTTAAAAAGCTTCTGAGAGTCAAAGCTGATACCCCGAAAATCTGGTTGATCTGTAAGGTAGCTACTAAATTCAAGTCTTGCTCCCTGATGGCATGAAGCTATCAGTGTCTCAGAGGCAGGTTTGTGAAAAGACATGAATGATACATTTAACCAACCAGGCAAGCAGCTTATTTTCATAATAACAAGGTGGTTGAGTGTTTAAGTGCCAGCCACATGTAGGAAAATAAACACACATATACTATTACTTACTAGGGATACCTGGCTCTGTGGGACAGATACAGAGCATAAGGCAGCAGTGTAGTCCTAAGTAGAATTACAGCCTTCTAGACTCATTAACTTATATGGTTTTAGACCGCATTGTAATTTTGCCACACCTTAGAATTCATAGTGACCATATTCAGTATTCATAGTGTCTCTTTTAATGTCCCAATAACTGTTATGACATAAGTAAAGAAGATTTTTTTCTTTCTCATTGGTTTATTTGTCTATTTTTTCTCATTTGTCTATCATTTGTTCTATTAGCGAGTGGCCCAGGTGGTGAGTGGCCCAGGTGGGTGGCTTGGGCAGGGGCTGTGGTGGTAGGTCAGCTCCTGCCCTCCCTGGCCTCCCTGTGGGTGGGCTAGCTGGAGCTGGCCTGCTGCTGTGGCGAACAACTCAGCCAGCGAGCAGCACCCCAACACAGACACCGTAGCTGCCTCATCTGTATGCCTGGTGGAAAATCTGTCTTACAGGACCTCCATAATTGCATAAGATCCCACAGGGTCTTAGTATCATTGGACAGAGCATTCTACCAGACTGGGGCCAGGGCCGAAAAGGCCATGAGGCTAGCCGCTAGCTGAACTTCCTTTGGGTCAGGGACCACCAGGAAATTACTGTTTGAAGCAATCTTTGGAGCACCTTGAAGGTACATCTTGAAGATACATGGTCCCAGACCATTTAGGGCTTTGTACATTGGTACAAGAAACTTGAATCTGTTCCAGTACTCCACCTGGAGCCAGGGCAGCCAGCAGAATGCTGGTTGGATGTCTGCCCACCACGGGGTCCCCATAAGAACCCTTGCTGCTGCATTCTGGACCAGTTGGAACTTCCAGAAAAAGGACTAGGGGTAGTGCTATGTAGATCGAATTTCAGTGGTGTAATCCGGAAGTCACTGTTGCATAGATCACAGTGGCAAGATTGGTTTGGGAAAGGTAGGGAAAGGAAGGGAGTAAAACGTACTTTATGACATAATTTTAAAAACCCACAACAAAAAGTAATAGAATAAAATAGTTTAGGATTCCAAGAATGTTTAACGACACTTTAACTCTACAAGTTATGTGTTGCAAGCAAGAAGAATGGACAAGTTTTTTATCCCCCCAAACAGCAAATCTGCATTGCAAAGCACATTCTGAGAAAAAGATTCTGGCTACCAGAAACTGAGTCTTATTTTTCTCTGCAGAATATTTAGAAAACACTATAGCAAAGAAGTAATTACTGAAGTACAATAGAGGCTGAATAGTTAAGGATGAGGCTGTCATACAATGGGTGTGACAATCAGATGCTACTGCAGTTTTTGCATTGTGCTGCAGGTGGGAGAAATAACAGCTCAGCACAAGTTTGCTGTTGTAAGTTTGGAGCAGATAAGAATTCTGAGCTATTTTCCCAGAATCCCACAGAGCAGCAGCAAGTTACATTGTGCTAACACTTAGCATTCAGTTAGCACCTGTCGCCCCACAATTTATAGCATTGTTATATTATTAATTTGTACTGCAGAGATGTTACAGAAATAGAAATATCAGAGCACATCTATGGGTGTCAGTTGCAATGGCTCAGTGCTGAAAATAAAGAGCAAAAACCATCTGGAAGTTGTTGCTTTGCTCCGTATTGAAGATAGTGTTGTGAATCTGGTGGTCTTGTTTACTGTGTTTACTGTGTTTACTGTGAATAGATCTAACACTACAGCTGTGCAGATGTTTAAAAGCACATCCTGATGTAGGTGCATAGACAGTTGTGGGATCATATCCTGTGACTCTGAGTTTGACTTCCAAGTGATCAGCTGATCATCTGCAGTGAACCTTTCACGTGACCAGGACCCTGCTTTTTTGCAACATTCCCAATTGTGAAGAACTTCCACGCACATCCTCTTGACATTGATGTTTTATGGGATGCATGGACACTGGGGAAGGAGGGAAGCATGGTATAGCTCAGCCTTATCTGATCCTGGAAGCTAAGCAGGGCGAGTACTTGGAAGGGAGATCACCAAGTAAGGCTCTGCAGAAGAAGGGAATGGCAAAATGCCTCTGCTTCTTATTTGCCTTGAAAGCCACTTCCTGGGGATGTCATAAGTCAGCTGTGACTTGACAGCATTTCACACACACACATGGACAATGCGGATAAGACCAATGGGCATGATCTTGTTCCACTCCATGTGATTTTAAAACATCTGCATCAGGGATGTTTTATTAACAATATTAATCGAAAGCAGGGAATCTGATCCCAGTCTTCAAATGTAATATGCACTGGAGTCTGGAAAAAAAATACAAGTACCGGTATCCAGAAAGTGAGGGGGAGTATAGGAAGAATCTGGAAAAAATCAGTAGTTTTGAATTTAGAATATGTCTTTGTAAATTGAGCAAATATTGTATTGTCAGGGGCATTCATGGTTGGAATCAACTGTCTGTTGTTGATTTTTGGGGCTTTGTGGCTGTGGTCTGGTAGTTTTTGCTTTCTAACATTTTGCCTACCGGTACATTGTATAGCCCAACCTTGTCAAACCTCAGAAGCTAAGCAGATGTCAGTCATAGCATCTGCTTAGCTTCCGAGACAGGCAGTTGAGCAAATATTACTTTAAAAAAGAACAACCCATAATCCACAGGATATGTGCTTCCTTATCTAAAAGAAACTAAGATGAACAACATTGTTCCTGGAAATTCTTGGAAAACAAGATCATACAAAAATTTGGAAACCAGTGAACTGAGATATCACTGAAGTTGCAGGTAACTACATAAGTCCAAATCATTTTTTTCAGAAGTCATGTAATATCTTTTATTAAGAACAACCAAAAGAGCAACCACTTGGTCTTTGGGGAAGAAGACACATGCAATGGAAGCATTTCACTGAAAACACACACACACACACACTTCAAAACCAAAAGCTTTTTTTGCTCCTTTTAATTACATAATCCCCCCCTTCTTCCCAGAAAGCCAAGGGTACAACCTGGCATCAGCACTATTTTAAAACCACCTATTTGCTCAGGACTTCATAGAAAATGCTTACAAGGCAAGGCTTTAAGATCATAGCTGGAGCTATCTCCTCCTCCACCCTCCCACCCTAGTTTAAGCATCCAAGCGGATGAAGAGTGCTGGAGAACTTGATAGCCAACGTGCTGTTGTGTGTCGCTTTAGTGACATGGCCTTCATAAAAAGTGTTACGTGTCTTTTGTTTTTAGAGACTGACATAACTGATGCATGGAAATGCAAGAAGGCAGAGGGCTGGGGCTGGGGAGACCTAGAGTACTGCAGTGTGTAGTTCTGCCCCACGGGATCAAAACAATCCTCAAAGCATAGGCACGCGGGGATGCAAGACGGGCTAGCTAGGAAGTCCTTCCCATAAATCCAGGGAGGCTAAATTGGGTCAGGGACAGCCAAACCGCTCTGTAGTTCGCTGTGTGTTTGCGTGTCTTTGACAGCTTTACAGCCCTGTGTAAGCTCTAGCGGAAATCTGCCCATGGGGCACCTGTGAACGTCGCATTTTAAAAAGGCCACCGTTCCCCTGCTCTGCGACATTCAACCCACCCGCCTTCCGTCGACCCATTAAAGGGGCTGTTCTTGTTAATGCTGTTTTTTCCCCTGTGAAGTGTGGGGAAGGGGACGGATTGCATTTTCCAAAGTCAAGAAATAAAAACGCCAAATAGCGTGTAGCCGGTTTCTCCAAACTACTGTAGCAGTTGAATTCGCGCGCCCTCTGGAGGAAATTGTGTGCTATTGCTAAAAAAAATTCCTGGGATCGGTAATTATTATTTCTTAAGAACACAACATAAGAAAGAGCCTGCTGGATCAGACCATAGTCCATCTAGTCCAGCACTCTGCTTACTCGCAGTGGCCCACCAGGTGCCTTTGGGAGCTCACATGCAGGATGTGAGAGCAATGGCCTGCTGCTGCTGCTGCTGCTCCCGAGCACTTCTTCAGAAGTGTTACGCCTTTCTGTTCTCATCGGAACCGAACCACCAAGGCTATAGTATAGCATCTGCTGTATTTAAGGATTAGAGTATTTAGACTTTCACCAAACCATTACATTCTATGGCACGTGCACTTCTAGATTTGCTTTTCCAAACCATACTTGGATAGGGAGCTGCACCATAACTTGCCCCTTGTTTGTTGTGCCTTTACTGTCTTTGCCCGCCTTCAGAAAAGATTGTGCAGGACAGTTAGACCTGCAGAGTTCTTTTTCTAGCTGCACATTCGTGGGATCATTCTGGCTGGAAGGCCAGGGGCAACATGCCCCAGTTGTGCAACAAGCAGGGTGTTCCCCTGAAGTTATGTTCAGGAAAAGGTGATGAGAGTAGACTCAGTGGCAGGGGCCATCAGATACAGAAGCAGAAATGGGACCCCCCCCTCCCCCCAAAAAACACACCCATGCTTCATATAAGACAGGAAAGTGATACAACTGCAAGGAAGGACTGGGAATATTTTTTTCCAAATCTAGACTGACTGTAGAGGAACTCTTCCTTGTTATTCCATCAAACATTATAATGGGCTAGCTTATGGCCAGAAATGAGTGTGAATGAGCCTTTAGTGTTGTGTTTCTTTCTTTGACAGGATACAATAAGGTATAGACAATTAAAATTGCCAGTCAATATGATCTTTTGGTTCATTTATCGATACTACTCCTCTCCTCTCCTTTCACCTGCAACCCATCATCTATTTTATTCAGATTTTATTCTATAGCAGAACATTCTATGTAAGCATACATGATATTTGACCATGGATAGTCTTTTGGAATTTATAGCACAGGCATGAGGTGGGTGGAAGAGTGAATGTGCGTGGTGTAGCTCCCATACAGCGGCAAATATATGCTGCCTGACAACATATGACTCTCAGCCCTTACAAGAAGAGATTGGATCCTTGGTCTCCTGCAGCCAAATTCAGACTTCTATCTACTGCATCACCTAACAAACCACTATAATTAAAGTAACCATTCATTCCAAGCAAGTAGCATCCCAGCTTAGCACGCAAGCAACAGTAGTTATCTGCTGGAATTGCAAGCAACAAAAATCTTAAATGATAGTACGCTTTTTTCCTCTTCATGTGCCAGGCGTTTTAGTTATTTAGGTTATTTAGTTGTTTCTCCCTGTAGATGTGGCCTCTTGGAAGATGTCTTACCTTGTGTGGCTTCTCGGATGTCTGCATCTAGATCATCCATCATAGAACTTGCTCTTCTTTGTGTCACTGTTTTGTCCAAATCGACTGTGCCCAAGCAGGGCTGATATAATTCAGCCCAACCTTTAGCATCCCTTGTCCTTGCTTGAATGACCTGACCAAAGCTGTGCTCCTGTGTCTAATTTATTGGGCCTGAAAGCTTTTTTGTGGCCAGCACCTCCCCAAAGGAGATATTTATTTTGGGTAAACAGTGGTAAAACATTCCTTCCACCTACTCACTCACCCATGCCTGCCATATGCCTCTTTGACAAGCGGGATGTAAATAAGCAAGATAATGATCAAAACATCAACAGGGCCCATTAAAAAGGATCATTTATTTTTCCAAGGGTAAACTTTATTTACCTATACCCTCTTGCAAGTAGAGAATGAATCCCATGTGTACTAGAAAGACAAACAGATGTGTAGAAGAGGGAGGTGCCAGTGTTTGGGGGAAGGGAAGCTTGATTTCTGTCCTTCTGATAATTACATGCCCTTGAACTGATGAACATAAACACAGAGATTGGCTCTCAAACTGCTTCCTACTGGATCCTTTGTTTCTACTTGAAGACAGAAATAGAGTCATGTGAACAGTGAATGCCGAGGGTTTAACAGATAAAGCTATGCAATTTAATGTGTGTGAAAACAACAGGAAGCTGCTATAAACTATAGTAGGTTTGGGCTGTAAAAGTTCTCTTAGTTAGCAGGTCATGTGCTTAAGAATCAGGATGAGATGTCCTCATGCAAGGCAACCGCTTTGGAACTGAGCGGGCTGTTATCACTTGAAGTCTGTTTAACCCAGGAAAGCAGGTACAGAAAGGATTTCATTGCATTGTGCTTGGAGCTGGGAATATAAACTGAGCTTTATGTTGCTCTAATTCACTGCATTTATTATCTATTTATTCATTTCAAACATTTCCGTCCTGTCTTACCTCCTCAAACTTAGGGTGACTATCAGTACCACACTAGGCTGCAGCAACGACACAAAACATAAAAGTCAAATTAACAAAATAAAAAAATGCGCAAATTAAAAACCACACAGATTTTTTAAAATTAATATATTACAGATTAGAAAGCCCATAGAATTTTTAAATGCACCTAATTAAAAACACGAAGATTTAAAAACCATGGCATCTCATGTTTTATGTGATCTGAAAGCTTACATTTTATCTAAAAGGATCCGGTCTCTTCTACAATATATAAAACCACTTATGATTGGATTGCTGTAGTTTTCCCACATACCTGCTCCATGTTTCTAATTTACTGGCAGGTGCACAGAGATGTGATAGGAGGGCTAGGGCACCAAAAGCCAGAAAAAGCAATTTTTAACATTCATTAGGATACTTCATATTTTATTATAATTCCAAGGCATCAGAATATGGAGCATGGTAGTTCCAAGGCAAATTTTACTTATGGCTCTTTGTGCAGGTTTGCCCATAAGACAAGTGCTATGAAGGACTTTGTTCAACTTCTTTTTCTTTTCTTTGTTTCATTCTGTTTGTTCTGAATAAAATTATTCACTGTTTACCTAGAAAGCCCCTCAGCAAATTCATGAGCGATAGCATCTTACACTAACAACGTGCAATAAAATATTTAACTGCCCAACATGTTTTGTAAATCTTCTGTAGGGGAATCTTTAAAAACAGGCATTAACATCTTTGGGGAAAGCCGTGCTGTTGCATCCTGCTGGCTTGTTCTATTGGTGCTTTGCTTGCATGTGGAGACACAACATGATGTTGGCAATACACATAATGTGTAGTTTTAGATATTATCATGGGGGCTCTGTGTGTTATTTTCAGTGACCTTTCCAGGCAAGTATAATTTGTATTCCAGGCCTAGGGCAGGGATGACAGTGTAGTGTAAGTGTGTCAAGGGTTATATATATATTTAAAATATACCAAATCCTAGCAGCATGCACATTCAAAATGCCTGTTTGTGAAACTGTACCAATCCAGAAGTGATCTTTGGTACTACAGATAATCTTTAA
Organism: Sphaerodactylus townsendi; assembly: GCF_021028975.2. Taxonomy (NCBI): domain Eukaryota; kingdom Metazoa; phylum Chordata; class Lepidosauria; order Squamata; family Sphaerodactylidae; genus Sphaerodactylus; species Sphaerodactylus townsendi. Next base: position 112,827,319 of record NC_059427.1, on the reverse strand, counting down.
AACATTTATTTCATTGAAATTTACACCCAACTTCAAAGGGCTAGCAGCAGGACCAGAAAATGTTCAGCTTTAGCTGCTCAAGCTGCAAATATGTGTTTATTAGAGGCTGGCAATAAAGCCCATACAACAGGCTCTCTTGAAAACTAATCCTTTCAGGGCAAGAAATATGGACAGGGCATATCTACAGGAAATGGCACCTGGTACAAATACTGAAATTGTCCCCCCACCCACGCATCCCAGATTTGCCAAGAAGGGGCAGCAGGGCACCTGTGAAGATGGGGAGAGTCCTTACTATCTCCATATTCACACATCCCCTTTGCAGAGCTAGATCATGGTTTTGCAAAGGGGGTAGAGCCAGCAAGGTGCCTTTGCAGATGGGGGGAGCCCATTGTGTGAAAAAATACAATGGACTCTTGTAAGTGGGAACCTGCAAGTAAGTACTCAAGAGGCCATTACCCCATCTTTTTTCTTCTTTTTTTAAATAATGTATCTTTATTGATTAAAACAAAAAGACAAGGTTCAAACATCCGCATAGACATAATCATTTACATACCATACTAATAAGTAGTTAGAAAATTAAAAGAAGAAAGATTAGAAAAGGAAGAAAGTATAGATGGTGAAGTTACAAAATATATATAAAAAAACAAAACAGAGGGTTATTTCATTGTTCAGATTGATATCATCATTAGTCTAAATTTCAATATATTAATCTTAAAAAGAAAGAAAGGACTTCTCCTTCAGTCTCAATTGTCTATTATAGTTCTATATAGCAATGTCTCTAGCTGTTTCTTTGGATTTCAGTTCATCCAGTTTGTGTTTTGGTTCCTGTATAACAAATTTATCGTTAACATAACGTATTCCTTTACCTAATAATGAAAATTATTCTTTGTCTCTCCTTAATATTTAATAGTTGATAGTTAAACTATTGTAATAAACAATCCTTACTTGGTGTGGTATTTTCTCAATAATTGAGAGTTTAGAAGTTAAACAACAATGAAACCAAATATTTAAAGCTAGATATTAATCCATAATCACTCTCTCTATATTTTTAAATATTTAAAGCTAGATCTTTTTTCCTCTGTACTCCCCCTTCTTCTCTGCCTCTCACTCTCCAACCTGCCACCCGTTCTCTTACTCTTCTCTGTTTCTGCCCTGCTACCCCAACTCTTTTTCTGTCATCCGACCCCAGCTCTCTCTTTCTCTTTTCTTACTCCAACTCTCTCATCTTTATGTTTCTTTCATTCTCTCTTTCTGGCTGCCTCACCTAGCTCTCTCTTTCTCTCCTGCCAATTATTGGTAGTTTGCCTGGAGTGCTCTGGGTGGTCATGGTGAGGCCTCTCCCTTCACAGCCCTGCTCTCATCACCTCAGCTGGATTCTCTCCCCCAAACAACCTGGGGCAGGATGGTCTGTTCAGTTATGGCTGCTGGTGCCCGTGCCAGGCTCAATGCCGATTTACTCAAGAGTTGGCTCAGGCAAAGAAAATTACAGCCCTGTGCGGACCCAGAGCTTTAGGAAATGTTACTGGCTGATTGAGGAGGAGTCTGAGAGTTGTAGTTCTGTTCGTCCCTCTGTACCTGAGGAATGGCACTCTTTGGACAACATCCTCCAGAGTCATTTGATTTTTCTGGTTCATCAATTGAGCTTTTCTGTTCAATTGTGTAGTAAAGTGTCAGCCTCCAGGTGGAACTAGGGGATCCCCTGAAATTCCACTTTTCACCAGACTACAGAAAAAGGAGAAAATGAATGCTTTCCAGTGTGGGTTCTGGGGCATTGTACCCCACTGAGGTCCCTGCCTTCTCAGACTCCATCCCCAAATAACTTGGAGTTTCCGAATCCGGATCTGACAACCCTACCAGGAGCAGCAGTGGTGTAGTGGTTAAGAGCAGGTGCATTCTAATCTGGAGGAACCGGGTTTGATTCCCTGCTCTGTGCTTGAGCTGTGGAGGCTTATCTGGGGAATTCTGATTAGCCTGTGCACTCCCACACACGCCAGCTGGGTGACCTTGGGCTCGTCACAGTTCTTCTGAGCTCACCTCACAGGGTGTTTGTTGTGGGGAGAGGAAGGGAAAGGAGCTTGTAAGCCCATCTGAATCTCCTACAGGAGAGAAAGGGGGAATATAAATCCAAACTCCTCCTTCTTCTTCTACCCCTGAACCCTCACCTGTAGTTGGGGAGGGGGCAACCTGGCAACCCTGATATTTAGTCACTGTCTTGGGCCAACGAATCTTCTTTCCTTATATATCTTCTCTTACCAATTGGAATGGATAATACATTTCTTCTGCAGCTGTGACCAGCCTCTGTAACGGTGCAGTCTCAAGCTGGCCCTTGCTTTCAGGAACAGAATGCCTTGACTCTGAGATGTTTTAATTGTCTTTCTGGTGGGTGTTCAAAACTGTTCTATCTAATTACATGCCATTCGACTAAAAGTAACTACTGATTGTGGCTCTAGAAGATGAAAAAGCGTTTGGATTTATATCCTGCCTTTCCCAACCACGATGAGTCTCAAGGCAGTTTACAAACTCCTTTCCCTTCCCCTCCCCACAGCAGACACCTTGTGAGGTAGGTGGGGCATGACTAGGCCAAGGTCACCCAGCAGGCTTCATGTGAAGGAGCAGGGAAACAAATCCAGTTTGCCAGGAAAGAGTCCACCACTCATGTGGGGGAGTTGGGAATCAAACTTGGCTCTCCAGATTAGAGTCCACTGCTCTTAACAACTACACCATGCGGGCTGCTTGTCCTGCAGTGTAGCTGATTGAAATTGCTATGAGGTATTTAAATTAAATTGTTTTGCTGCCTTGATGTGTGGGTATTTTTTGCTTACTGTTTTGATTTTGGGTTGTGTAAGCCACCTTGAGTCACTGTGAGATGTTCAATATAAAGGTTTTAATAAATAAACACTTATGTTCTGCTTTTCTACTGCTTGCCATAATATTGCAAAGCAATATTAAAAGTGTAGGGAAGGGAGCAGAATCACAGCAATAGATGGGCACAAGCAAAAGTCAAAACTGGTGCTTAAATGCAGGAACCAAGGAAATATCTCTGGAGAAGGTATCCCAAAAATGCAGCAATGGGCCACTCATCAGCTGCCAGATGCGGGAGGGTGGAGTACCCGGAGTAATAGGCCCATTAGTGATTTTTCAAACTGTATTTTGAAAATTTGTATCCTTCTTTCTATTTGATGTTAGGCTTACAAAAATGAAAACTACTGATACTCTTAAGGAGGGGCCCGCTTTGGAGAAAGGCTGCGGCTCATTGGAGAACCCTCTGCTTTGCATGCAGAAGGTCCCATGTTCTGTCCCCAGCACCTCCAGATAAAAGATTTGGTCAGTAGGTGATGTGAAAGGCCTCTGCCTGAGACCTCGCAGAGTAGATAAGGCTGGCCTTGATGGTCTGATTCAGTATAAGGCAGCTTCATGTTAGTTCAAGTGAATGGGCACTGGGAAGTTTTTTCAGAAGTAAGAAGACCTTCAGATATCTGAGCCTAGACTGTCAAGGAAACCAACTAAAGGCTTTCAACGGAAAGCACAGGGCATTTTATCACATGGGCATAGAAGGTAGATGTCCTAGGCTTCTTACCGTCTGGGGCCCCTCCTCAGGCTCAAGAGCTTCTGTGGCTTACTTTTCTGGCTGCTCATGAGTTCCCTTCAGGTGGAGGGAAAGCAGACAGTGAGTGCTGTCAACAACCACTACAACTGCAGGCATGCCATCTAATAGGATTCAGAGGTGAGATGTATTTAAAACAGTTCGCATACACCTCCTTGACACTTTTGCTAGGCTGCTCTTCAGCTGTCCACAGGAAAGGGAGCGAAGGACTTCATGCATTTGGGGAATACTCAAACCTGAGACAAATTGGCAACTGGATTGATGGCAGCTCATTACATAAACAACAAGGCGTATGGCTAGAGAGTGGTCCCTCCAGTACGCCTGTCATAAGCCTGCTTTGAAAGAGCTGGCACAGAGTAGACCGTGGACACTGATCAAACATGCATTTGTGTTCCACCAAGCATCAAGCTTCTTCCCATTTTTGAAACTGTAACATACCTGCATCTCTCTGAAACAGTGTTGGGTAGTGGTTAGAGTATTGTACTTTGAGCAGGGAAGCCCATATTTCTATTTCTACTCCGTTGTTGGGCTGACTGTCCTTCTCCACACCACTTTCTTTTTTAAATCTCATGTTCTCCCAGGAGCACATAACCTTGTAAAACGATCACAACATCTCTCTTAATCCCAGTTGCTAAATATTGCATCAGCATTTCTTCAGAGCTGAATTTGAACAACTGTGAGAAACAACAGCAAAACATTTGGCGTGCTGCAGCCCTGGGAGCAGTGAGATTTATTTTAGTCTTGGTGTCATAATTTTCTATAACAATGAAATAGATTTGTAGCTGACGGGCAGGAAAGATTTTTCTTTCCTCACAGATTATTCTTCTAGCTGCTTTCACTTTAGAAGGGGCAAAGAAGGAGATCTGTTTGTCCGCTGATGCCTCAATGCATCCCAGATCAAGATACCTTCATTATGTAAAATTTCCATTAATAGCCTGACTGTCATATTCTGAACCAGCTAAAGTTTCTAAATAGTCATCAAAAGCAGGCCCACATAGTATTGATCATATGCTACCCTCCTTCTGAGGAAATAAAAAACCCCACACATTCATCCCCTTTTATCCATTTTATCCTTCCTACAATCCTTTGAAATATGTTAAACTGAAAGTATATCACTGGCTGAGGATCACCAAGCAAGTCTTGTGGCAGAATGGCGATTTGACCATTACCTAGCATGACACTCTAACCACTAAACCACACAAGTTTGCCAATTTGGACACAGATGAAACCTGGACAACTGTGGTGTGGTCAGTTCCTTCAAACAAGGGACATAGCAGCTTTAACTGGTAAGAAGCACTTTGTGCTATGGATATCAAAGTTCCCAAGTGGAGAAAAGTGGTAGAGGACTGGAATGTCTGGCTCTCTGAAGCAATCGAGACAATTGCTCCCTGATGCCCTCTTTGTTCCCACATCAACCCGGCTTTTTGGTGCACTGAGAAACTACAGTTGATGAAGAAAAAATTAAGGCTGATTCCACACGGTCAATTAATCGTGTGATACTCATGCAAAATATCAAGGATTCAGGAAGAACTCCCCATTGCCTGATCGACAAACAAGGATTCATCAAGGTCCCGCCCCAACACGGCATGACAGCCAATCAGGAGAGACCCGCCAAGCCAATCACATGGTACTAGGGATTGTTACATTTCTTGAATCTGAGATAGGACTGTGGCAGTAAGTGACATTGTGGGGGGGGGGGATGTCCCAGAGGCATCCACTTGGTTGTAGAGTGCCACAAGGGGCTATCCTCTCCCCAGCATTGGTTGAATCCCCACTACCGTCTTAGCCAGGTTTCAGAACACAAACTAACCAGGTTTGAGGGACGACCTCCCCGGTCGAATCCCCACTACCGTCTTAGCCAGGTTTCAGAACACAAACAACCTCAAACCTGGTTAGTTTGTGTTCTGAACCCTGGCTAAGACGGTAGTGGGGATTCAACCATTGTTTAACATCTACATGCTGCCCCTGGCACACCTAGTTGGAGCTCTGGGCTGAGTTGTCACCAATAAGCAGATGATACTCATCTTTTTCTGTTGATGGAGAACCAGCCTCCTGCCACCCCAGATGCTCTGGCAGTGTCTGGAGGCTGTATCTGGATGGTTGAGAAAGAGTAGGCTGAGGTTGAATCCATTGAAGGCAGAGGTCCTGGGGTTGGGTTGGAGGGGGAGATTTTCAACTGCCACGATTTGCTGTGTGGCATTACAACCTGTTGCATCTGTTGGGAGAAACAACACCTGGTGTGTGTTTTCCTTTTGCACATAGAGCAGAGTGCTCAGAGGCTGAAACACAGCGGAGCTTACCAGGACAACCACGTGGACGAGCTTGGGAGAGAGAGCGAACTTAGGCACAAAAGAAAGTCACAGTCGTTTGTAGTTTCTAATCTATTAAAAAAGTATTTATTAGTGAACTCCATTCTGGATAGAAAGGTGGAGAGATAGGTTCACTAACTATCCTATTCTAGCTGGATGGAGACGGATGCGCAGGAGACACATCCTCTCCCTAGGCATGGTGAAAGTAAGATGGAGAAGGAGGTGGAAGCAAGGGAGGAAGTCCCTAAGAGTATCAGTCTACATCAAAGGATAGGACCAGCATGATAGAGTAAAGGTGACAAATTCCTAGGTCCCTTTCTAGTCACTGGCTATCTAGTAAAAAAAAACCCTCTATAGGTAGAGGCAGGAAACAGCGTAAAGTCCCTTTCTTCCAACAGCATCTGTAAAAGCCTGGGTGTGAATCTGGAGTCTTCCTTGTCTATGGAGGTCCAGGTCACACACATAGCAAGGGTAGCCTTTTCCCATCCCCAGCGGGCCAGGCAGTTGGCCCTCTACCTATCTCACTCAGATCTAGCCACAGTGATCCATGCAACAGTCACCTCCAGGCTAGATTACTGCAGCTCACTCTATGCTGGCCTTCCCTTGAGACTGATCCGGAAATTAAAACTGATCCAAAATGTGGCAGTGAGGCTCTTCACTGGAACAGCAGTGAGGGAGCACTTAACAAGTGATATGCCACTTGTTACCAGTTGAATTCCAGATCATGTTTTGTCTCTTTAACAGAAGCTATGGAAATAGGCTGTTGAAGCTTATAGCATCTAGTTCAATGGTGGCGAACCTTTGGCACTCCAGATGTTATGGACTACAATTCCCAATTGGCTATGCTGGAAGGGCCTGATGGGAATTGTAGTCCATAACATCTGGAGTGCCAAAGGTTCGCCACCACGGATCTAGTTCAATCTTTAATAAAAGCACTGGGCATTTTCTACAAGTCATCTGGTAACCTGGCTAAGGGATTTCCATTGTGAAGACTGAAGATCATCTAGGACAGGGGTCAGGAACCCGCGGCTCACGAGCCGCAAATGGCTCTTTCGAGCTTGTGGTGCGGCTCCCGGCCCCTTCCTGGGGAGAGTGGGGAATCCCCCACCTTTGCAAAGAGGGGGAGAAAAAAGCGGCGGCCGGCGGGTGTCCGTCCGTCCTTTGGGAGAAAGGGAGGGGGTGGCCTGGGCGCCGGTCTCCCTGCCCTGTCCCCGGCTGCTCTGGAGGGCGTTTGGCCTGCTCGATGGCGGTGGCGGCGGCTTCTGCAGCCCGCCTTCCCTCCATGCCATGGTGGGAAAGAGGCTGCAGAAGCCGCCGTCGAGCAGGCCAAACGCCCTCCAGAGCAGCCTGGGGCAGGGCAGGTACAAAGCAGCCTTCATGGCTGCGATCATTCGCAGGGGGGGGCGACCTGGGAGGGAGGGAGGGAGGGAGGGGGTGGCCTGGGCGCCGGTCTCCCTGCCCTGTCCCCGGCTGCTCTGGGGGGCGTTTGGCCCACCCGAGGGGCAGCGGCGGCTTCTGCAGGCTCTTTCCCGCCATGGCAGAGCTGGGGAACTCTCAGCTCTGCCATGGAGGGAAGGCGGGCTGCAGAAGCCGCCGCTGCCGTGGAGTAGGCCAAACGCCCCCCAGAGCAGCTGGGGGCAGGGCAGGTGCAAGGCAGCCTTCATGGCTGCGATCGTGCGTGGGGGGGTGGTGGTGTTCATCCGCCGTTTGGGAGGGAGGGAGGGGGTGGCCTGAGTGCTGGTCTCCCTGCCCTGTCCCGGGCTGCTCTGGCGGGCGTTTGGCCCGCCCAATGGGCAGCGGCGGCTTCTGCAGCATTTTTCCCGCCATGGCAGAGCTGGGGAACTCTCAGCTCCGCCATGGAGGGGAAGAACTGCAAGAAGCCACCGTTACCATCGAGCCAAACAAGCTTACCCCCAGAGCACCCAGGGGACAGGGCAGGTGCAAGGCAGCCTTCTTGGCTGGGATCCGTGTGTGTGGGGGTGTCCGTCCGCCGTTTGGGAGGGGAGGGGGTCGCGTGTTTTTTTGTTAATTTTTAGTTATTTTCTTTTAAAAGTTAAAAATGTTAAAAATGTGTTCTTTACATAAATAAAAAATATTTTTCTCTGTAGCACTTCGTGGATTTCATAAGCAACACACTATAATTGTTTTATATACAAAGAGTAAAGGTAAATAACCAAAATACACAGTGTTATCTTCATTTTAAATGTCAAAAAGTATTTGCGGCTCTATGTGTTTTCTTTTCCGTGGAAAATGGGTCCAAATGGCTCTTTGAGCGTAAAAGGTTCCCTACCCCTGATCTAGGATCCCAATCCATATGCTTGGTCTGTAGGGAAGCACAACCATGCCGAACACAGGCCAAATATCAGCTTCTCAGCAGCCAACTCTGATGTCTTCTTAATTTAATTTCAATTTATTAGTCCTTAGAAAGGTGATATATTTCACGTTACAGAGCTAAATGTTAACCTGCCAATATCTGCAGATCAAACTGCTATTAGATGGAGTGTGTGTAATCAAAATGCTATCTGGCAGGCATTGCTTGCCAAACTATACCCCCAAATGCTCTAAATAATTTCTGTTCTCGACTTTCACAGTGGCTGCAACCTTCTTCTAATTTTGTACCATCAGGACATGTGCAGATTGAGTCTATGCAAATATACTCAGAAGTAAGTGCCAGTAACCAAATGGGCCAAACAGGATTTCCAAGTGTCCCTTCTTGCACATTCCTGACATGCCGCAATATGGAGAAGAGTTTCCTCCTGCTTCTCCAGATGAATCAAAGCAAGCCAAATGGAGGTGGATAAAAGGAATAATTAAGGAATTGTAAGAAAGGGATCACTCTTTCATGAGATTTTAATGGGGGAAGAAATGAAATATGCAGAGGCCCCATTCCCTCCAGATGAGCAACACAGATGAGTGTAATGAATGTTTCATGATCTGCTCGTGACAAATGTACAAAGAGAGCTGTGAAGCCCATCATCTTCTTAACCCCATTTGTGCAAGGGTTCAGAAAAGTAAAGCAAGAACAGGACCCTGGGAAGCACAGTCTGGGGAGGCCTGTCCATTAACTGGACAGAACACAGCAGCTGCAGTGGCTAGCCTCAGTTAATCACTGAGTGTTGGCCACTCCATAATGTCCTGAACTTGATAGTGCTAGGAAGAGAAGAACACCGGGTGGGATGCACTCCTGATGATGAAGGGGAAACTTGACATAATACTTCAGCTACCATCATTACCATGCTGAGGAAACAGATTTCACCAGGACGTACTGCTGCAAACTAACCAGAAAAGGACTCTTGCATGCTTCTGTGCCTTTAACAGCACTTTTTTTTTCAGATATTAGCCAGTAAAATTTTTATGGCAAGAAGAGAAGCATGACTATGTAATAATGGCTTCAGAGCAAGCTGTTGCTTAAAGGCACAGGAATAATTTTTTTAAAAAAGTCTGCAAATACAGTGTACATTTCTCTTGCATTCTTGAGCTAATGAACTGCACTAGAGTTGGTGAGCCAGGATCTTACGAAGGTCTGGTTTCCTAAGCTACCTACAAGAGAGACTGAGCAGTGAAGTAATATGTTGATACAGCACCAAAAGAATTTCTACCTTTTTTCCCCACTGGCAGGGGAAATAACCAATAACCCCTAGGAGAGAAATGCCTTGGTTTCTTCGCTCTCTCTCTCTCTTTCTCACACACACACACACACACCCTACTTGTAATGCTATGCAGGCTGTCCTTACAGTTTGTTTTTACGGCTCTCTGGTGAGTTAGAAAAAAAGCAGCAACATGCTTACCGGATACCCACAGCAGCCCCAGTTCCGGCCGCCATCTTGGAATTACTGCATATACTTGAGTATAAGCCGAGGGGGGTTTTCAGCATAAAAATATGCTGGAAAAGTTGGTTTATACTCAAGTATGTAAGGTACTTTCAGTGGTTTACTATCATCTTGCAAAAGTTTCTCTTCTTCACTGTCCTTCAATTCAATAAAATATTTTTCATTATTGCAAACATGGGGAAAAGATCCAGAGTCCAAAAGGAATAAATTCACTTTATTATTGCAGCCATTTGTCATCATGTATGCACATCTTTACCTTTGTTTGCCCCTTTTCTTTAACTTTCTCTTTGTCTTTTATAAGCATTATTCTATAAAACATCAGAAAAAAACACAAAATTTAGAAACAGAACACCTAGCAATATGTGGAAAAACTGCACAGCAATTAAACAAATAAAACAGAGTAATCAGTACTTCTCCAGAGATGAATGGTGTCAGGGAGGGTGGAGGAAAAGGGGAAAACCCCCAGTAACAGCCAAACAATCCAACAACAGCAAAACGTCTGGGGAAAACAAATGATACACAGCCACCCCTTCCTCTACCTTTTACAAGAAAGAATCAGAATTATTGTGCAGTGACTATAAAAGCAAATCTTCACCTATTTTGCAATCCTAGGGTGTGAGTGCCAAGGAAAAATATGAGTTGAGTAGTCAATGAAAACAACACACAGTCCAAAAATAGAAAAGAGTTTTTCTGAAAACTTGCAGAAGGACAATAATCTTGCATGTAGTATCTCGTAACAACCTTTCGAATGTCTCTCAAAATAAAGGCTGTTTATGAATACGTATAAGAATATATCTGTGATTCAGGAAAAGCAGTATGCCCAGTGGACAAGCCGGGAGAAGTGGATAAATAGCTTGGGTTGTCATTGTGGATCGCCTGGACTGCGTGAATGGGAGATCCCTATCCAAATAACCTTTTCTCAGGTTGCTGCTCAGTCTCACAGGAAATGTGAGGATAAAGCAAAGAATGTTTAAAGTATTTCATACACCCCAGAGTACCTTAGAAATGATAATGAATATCAAATATATATGAGACATTTGTGAATGTATGTGGTGAGCATGAGGAGGAAGGGACCCTCTGAAAGGTACAGAAGATGACATTGATGATAAAGTCCCTTTCTGCAAGGGCTTCAACTGTTCAATGGTTGACCCACTGCTTTCAATCGCTGGACAGAAGCCAAAAACCCTATTAATAATAACTAACGTTTTGTTATCAGTCTGGAGAATAATTGTACTCAAACAGATTGTCACGTGGCCTGTCTGATACAATCAAGGCGAGGCAGGCTTGTTGATGCTCTGGAGGGAGAGTGCCAAGGACAAAGACTATGTGGAGACCATGGCTAATGGACCTGCATTGATGCTTATTGATCACAATGCTCAGCGGTGTCACAGTATGCTACATCTACTATATTTCTCCAACTTGATGCCTGTTCTTTACCTGAGTTGAAAACTCTGTGCTAAAGGTAGCCAAGATAGGACTGATACTTTAACTGACCAGACCAGAAGGTGCTAATGGTTGTCATCATGCATAACATGTGGTTGTGTGAATCTTTTCTTGTTTGGTACTCTGTAAGATGTCAGGCACTGTAAACAATATACTTTTATGACATTTTGGTGATGCTTGAAAAAGATATATCTGTGTCATTCCTTTTAGCTTATGCCACGGAAATATTCATTTTAAGCACTTTGGTTCTCTATAGCTTTGTCCACTTAAACAGTTAACCCTTTAACACCAGGTGTGTAGCATCTCTGGCCGCTAAAATAACCAGAATAGATTTATGTGCTAAATTTCTCCAAGTCAGGGTATTGTTACAATCACAGGAGAGGGATAATTTTTAAGTGGCAATTAAAGCTGCCAGTTGGATAGGAAAAATGTTCTTTTCCCTTCACAAATCAGAAGAAGTGAGCTGCGACTCTCAGAAACTCATAACTATTGTTAGTCTTTAATGTGCTACTGGATTTTTGTTTTATTCTGCCTCTTTAACAGCAATTTAATTAGTGGAAGTGGTCAGTTGAAACTTTTTATGGTATAAAGTTAAAAAGCATCACCTGAACTGCTGGCAGCTCAAACAGGCCATTTCCGCACGGGCCTAATACAGTGCCCTGGGGACGGCAAAAAACACCGTCCCCAGGGAGCTGTTCGCATGGGGGGCGCAGCTGCTTCGCAGCCGTGCTGCCCTCGCGCCTCCCGAGTGGTGCGAAGCCGCCGTTTTCCTACCTTACTTCCCAAGCGAGGTTTACGGAAAACGGCGGCTTCCAGCCACTGCCGTGCGAATGGCAGCGGCTGGAAGGCGCCATCCCTCCCCCCTGTGCCTGGTTGACCTACCTTCTCTGCGACCGTCCGGCGCGTCGCCGAGGCCTGGGGACACGCCCCCCCGCCCTGTGATGCCGGAGTGGTCAAGCAGGGCAGGGGGGCATGTCCCCTGGCCTCGGCGATGCGCCGGACGGTTGCAGAGAAGGTAGGTCGACCGGGCGACGACGCAGCGCGGCACCGTCGTCCCAGTAGTTTCTTGGGTCGCCGTCATGTACGCCGACCCAACTCCCACCGTGGCCATGCGGAAACGGCCAGATATTAAAAGGACAGTCCAAGGGAGAAGCTTAAAAGTTGGCAAACTAGTGGTTAGCCTTTTTTGTCCTCTGCACCTACCAGTTCAATTCCACCTCTTCTTTCTTCTTTTCTTACCCATCAAATTGTTTGATATTACCTGGTACAAGTTAACCAACTCCTTTCAGCTACTCCTTGAGTGAAGACTGATCAGTTCTTGCTTTTTGCCATGGCCATTTCTCATTCCCTTACACAGGACAAAAGAAGAGCCTCGTGGTACCTTGGAAATTAATGTAGCATAAGGTTTTTTTTAGCTTTCGCAGTCAGATTCATGAACTTTAAATCAGAAAAAATGTTATACACAGAAAGAGGAAGGAAAAAATACAAGCAATATATTAAAAACTCTACTTTGTGACATTTCTTTGCAACAGTTGTGACTCATCACTGTACTTGTTTCCTTATGAGTTTTCCTGTTCACATTTACTTTCTTCTTTTTGTATATACAGATCTTTCTGACAGAGAATTTACTTCATGCATCTGACCAAGGTGCCACAAGCTGCTTCATATGTATGCCAAATAAATAACATCAAGAATATTTTTTCAAAAACAAAAAACATATCTACATATAGAGTGGGTTAGCATCAGTGATATTAATACAACAGTTCCTTTGACAGGTTGATTTTTACCGCACACACATTTTCACAATGACAGAACAATTGCTGTTACAGTTTTCAGTTCATAATTATTACTGTAGCACAGCTCAAAGCCTCCATAATTTTGATGCAATCTGCATAGTGTCCCTTTTGTTTAGCAGAACATCACCTTCTGCCATCACTTGATCTCCATGTCAAGAGCCCCACCTGTTAATTTTCTACTGTAAAAAGGACAAGAAAAAGACCAGGTAACTCTATCAGTTGGTCCCAGTTTCATGGTTCTGAGCCCAACAACAGAACTTGCAAAATAATTATTTTCTTACTCCTGCTGAGTAAGAAAGCAACATCCTTGTCTCATAACCTGGGAATAAGGATTTGTACATGCAGGGTCATCTTAACAGCATTATAGGTGCCTGAGCAAAGCAGTACATGAGATATGTACACTTCCATGCACATGTGGTTGCAGAGGTGACCATGATAAAATCAGAGGTGAATGCCAATGTATACTTGTTATAAAAATTAACATTAATATTGTTCATTATCTTTAGTAAAACACATGCTAAATATGCATTTTCCAATGACAAATATTTATAGTTTTGTATAGTACTGTATTTCTTTATTGACAGCAAGTCATAAAATACATAGATTAGCATGGGCCCCCTATGCTGATGCCCCCCCCCCCCCCGGGGAACTGCCCAGTATGTGAATACGTTACGACGGCTCTGAGCACATGACTGCCAAATTTGTTAGGATGTAATAATTATGTAAAATCAAAAGTAAAGAGAAGATAATCATTTAACTGATTAAACAGATTTTTGTGTGAAACAGACTTTTTTCTGTGATACATCTCTGAAGATGCCAGCCACAGAGGCAGGCGAAACGTTAGGAACAAAATCCACCAGACCACAGCCACACAGCCCGGAAAACCCACCAGAACCAATTTAACTGATTGTTTACTTGCAAATGTTTGGGTTCCAAACATGGCATTATTTCAGGAGCGTCCATGCAAAAACTGCTGAGTTTTCACTCTCCTCCAAGGTGGCATCTGGATTAGGACTGTGACATCCCAAAGACAGGAAATACTGATAACAAGTCTTGAGATAACTTATAGACTAATGAATTTACTGAGCCTTGGCTTTCATTGAGCTAGGTTGCCAAGCCTGACATAGGAAATTCCAAGAGATCTGGGTGTAGGTCTGGGGAGGGCAGATTATGGGGAAGGGAGAGAGCTCAACGGGGATATGCTGAGATAGTCTGTACTGTAAAGCTGCCATTTCCTCAGGGGAGCTGATCTCCGTGGCCTGGAGATAATTTCAGGAGAACTCCAGGCCCTACCTGGAGCCTGGTAACCCAAGCCCATCTTAGATGCATGAAGCGAATACACAGATACGTCGGTTGAAGTTCCTGCTAAGAATTACTAAGAATCATCCCATGTAGCAGCAGTAAGAATTCTTTTTAAAAACCAAGTCATGTAGTAGCAAGCCCATTCACACCTTAGCTAAAGCAACTATTCTTGCACAGGAGACGCTGCCCAGCCATCAATCAACAATTCCATTTGGTGACCTTTGGTCAGGCATTCTCAGTCTAATCTGATTTACAGTGTCAGTGTGAAGATAAAGGAGTTTGTGTGGAAGGCCATGTGTGGAGAAATAACCTCTGTCCAAGAATCCATCCCCCTAATCTACAGTCTTTTTTTCAGGAACCCAGCTGAAAAATCATAGCTGGTAGAAAGGGAAAGGTCGAAGGAAAAAGCCACCAGGCTCCAAGCACAGAGCATTCAAGTTCTCAGTTATGCTAACATCCCTAGCTGAAGCAGGACAATGGTTTACCACTCTACATTTTGCTACTAATAGTCACACTTAAAGCCTATGAACTAAGTCACACCTAGAACCATAAAGCCAGGAAAACTAGAAAACTCTTCCTTTGGGGTGGGGGCAACATTTAAACTCAGGAATCGTGGAAGGAACTCTCCTTACACTCCTAGCACAAGCCATCATAGACTACATAAACTTAGGCTCATTCCGCACATGCAGAATAATGCACTTTCAAACTGCTTTCAATGCTCTTTGAAGCTGTAAGGAATGGCAAAATCCACTTGCAAACAGTTGTGAAAGTGGTTTGAAAATGCATTATTTTGCATGTGCGGAAGGGGCCTAAGAGAATCCATCTTGCCCAGTTGGCAAGGGACAATGAGGAGAAGTCTCCACCAGGCAGCCCCACTCGGCAGCCAAGGCTGGGTGTACCCAGCAGAAGTATGGTGGTGGCGATGGCGGCGGCAGCTCCCTGATGAAACGCTGAAACTGACCATTCACAGAGTTGGTGGACATTGTTCTTTAGTTAGTTCTTAGGGTTGTTATAATGGGAGGTTAGCATGGAATTTTTAGTTTGATTGTATTGCTTTTTCTCTTGTTATGATGTCAGCATTTAGATTGTTTTAGGTAATGTTTAGTATATTAGATAGTGAATTTGTTATATTGTTGGTCGTTTGCAGGTAGTGTTAGGTATAGGAGTTATGAGGTCCTGTTTTAGATTAATTATTAGTTTTGGCTTACTATACGGACACTGCAATTAATTACATAGAAGTTTAGTCCTAGGTCGTATTTTGTAATTTGACAACATAATAGAAAGTCACCATCTGAATTTATGCATGTTAATTACGATGTTAAATCTATTGTTATTTCTTGCTGTTTGATGTTATATTATTAGGTTTATGTTATAATTTGTTATCATGTTGTTTGCTGCTATGTTGTTATTAGGCTGTTTGGTTATGAAGTTTTGATATTTCAAATATTGTTTATTGTTGTTGTTGATTGATATTATGATTACTGATGCAGATGCATGCGAAATGTTAGGAACAAGATCTACCAGACCACGGCCAAACAGCCCGGAAAACCCACCAAAACCAGCTGAACTCAGCCGTGAAAACCTTCGACAATACAAAGTTTAGGATATATTCCAAGTGTAGTGAGAGGGGACTGTATGTTTTCATCTCTTCTTGGTTTCCTTGATAAGCCTGAAATGCTTGAACATGACTTATATATTTGTTTTAGTCATGTATTAACTTATGTTTTGAAAAATCAATTTCCAATCTCTGGAAAAACAACACACTTGTTTGATCTTGCTACTTGAAGTGTGGTAATGAGAAGGGGCAGCAGACAAGCTAGCTATTGCTGGAGCATGTTAGTTTGAAATTGCAAAGTTGTGATAGAATGCTGGTAGAGAACTTGCTTGTATGAGCGTAACAAGAGAGGCAGCAACTAGAAAAAGCCGTTAAACAGAAATGCATGTAAAGTGCTACAGGTACAACTCAGTTTGGCAGGGGGTTGGCAACTGTTCTATCAGCTGGTGTAATAGTAGTAGTAGTGAAGCCAATATATACATGCTTTCTATTGCACAGAACTCTCCATCGAAGAATACTCATAGTCTCAAAAGGGAAAACGAGTTCATTTATAACGATTGCAACTCGTTATAAATATACTGTGCGGAATGAGCCATAGAGAAGACAATGCCTTGGACTGGGTACAAACAAGTGGGTATCTTTGTTTCGGGCACATCCATGAAACTGCACCCAGATAGAGATGAACCGGACACTAGAGGGTTTTCGCGCTCCCACCAAACTTGACCCTAATTGTTTCTTGTTCAGCCCGCGCACGTGGACTTTCGATTACTGGGCGAGAATATGCAATGCAAATGCACATTTCTCGTTCACCTGATCCGGCGCGCTTCAGGTAGACGTCGCGCCCCACTGTGGACTGACTTCAACCGTTCAAGTCTTTTCTGTTCGCGCTCAGTTGTGTGAGCCTCGGCGGATACCGTAGTCAGGTGATCTGAACCGGAACTGTTGCCGGGTGCGGCCATGGCTCCAGACCCCTGGTGAGTGAGTGGGGCTGGGGCTGCGCTGATCCGGCCAGAGGTCCGCGGGCGGGTCGCTGAGTATTTCTTTCTCAGGCTGTGATCTTTGATCTTAGTACGAGCGCAGGGAAGCTGGCCTGAGCAAGGAAAGGACCGCCTTAAGTCTGTAGCTCCACACACCCCTCTCTTCATCCCTGTATATATTTGCTATTCGTTGTGATGGGGTGGGTGGGAGTGTTTTCCTGCCCTGCGTCTCCTTCCACAATTAACTCTTTCCACAAATCGCCTAAGACGAATTCATTATAGTGTGGGTGGATAATCGGCTTCATCCCGTTAGAAAAAACCGCGTAAATCACGATCAGGTATAAAGGAAGGCCGGTCTCTTATCCTATCTAATGGTTGTGTAGACCTTGCAGTACAAGCTGGACCTGCCCATGTTTCTTCTCTGTTGCAGCGAGTATGGATAAAAGTCCCCATATTACTTTGCACAGAGGAAAACAACAAGAGACTCGTGGCATAAAAGACAAGTTGTGTTTCCACTAGATTGTGTTAATGTATCGAAATTATTGGACTGTGCCTTTCTGAAGACAGGGGTCTACTTAAGCACATATCCTACTCTGGGTCATTTGGATAAAGTGAATTTTTTTTAAAACCCTGAAAATAAAAAGGGATGTGCACTGTGAATGCCCTGTTGAACAGTCGAGTATGAGTTTTATGTTGTCCATAATGATTCAATAAATTATCGCCACATCCCGCAAATGTTCACTCATCGTTTCTTGTCAGGCTGAATTGCACTGTATTTTTGGCAAAACAATCTTCTAAGTTCGACAATACAAATCTTCTAAGTTCTTTATCATAAGGAGTAATTTTGCATTATACTGTTCACCTCACATTTGTAGACTTGCAGTAGGTTCTTGCAAATAACCACTGGCCTTTGGCTGTTTTATTTAAATTTTTATACTTCACTTTGCTCCCCATGTGGAAACCCAGATTGGTGTGCAACATTATCATCTCTTTTTATCTGCACAGAAGTGTGAATACTTTTGGCTGGAAGTTACTGTCTGGCCCAAGGTCTTCTATGTGGAGCTCAAATCTGGATCTTCAAGATCTGAATCCGCTGCTCTAACTACTACACCAATTTGGCTCAATAAAGTCAGGCTTTGTTTGGGGACTTTCTGTGAAATGATGGGCAGTTGGTGTACCACGTTAAATTCTAAAAGTCAGCCAAATCTTTGGATACTTAAATCTGGTGACTGGAACTGGGAATAGACAAAACAATTCGTTGGGGGTGTGTGTGTTAAAATCCTCAAAATGATAAAAGGAGCAAATGTAGGTTTAAGCAATAGATTCCCTCAGTGGCTATTGCTAGGCAACTACAGCATTTCAGGGCTTGGTTCTGTCAGTAAAAGCAAGGGAAAGGACTATTTTGACCTTTGAGGGAAAGCTCTTTGGGGCCAGGCCTGACTAGGGTTGCCAGCTCCAGAGTGAGAAATACCTGGGGATTTTGTAGTGGAACCTGAGTAGGGCAAAGTTTGGAGAGGGAGCAGGCTTCAGTCGAATATAATGCCATAGAGTCCTCCCTGCTCTCATTTTCTTCAGGGGAACAGATCTCTGCTGTCTGGAGGTCACTTGTAATTTGGGGGGGGGGGGGATCTCCTGAAGGTAGGCAATCTAGATCTGACAGCAACCTCTGAGTGAGCTGATACCATCCAGCTTCCATGACTCAGATACGCCTGACTTCTAGTTACTGATCAAAAGCAGCCACACTATGAAAGCCAGTGTGGTGTAGCAGTTACAGCTTCACATTAAGGTCTGTGAAACCCAGGTTCCATTTTCTTGTGGAATTCACTGGATAATTTTGGACCAATCACATACTTTCTATCCCGCAGGGTAAGCTGCTTTGGTCTTCAATGTGGAGAAAGGTTAGGTCTAAATAAAGTAAATAAATAATAAATAAGAACATAAGAACAAGCCAGCTGGATCAGACCAGAGTCCATCTAGTCCAGCTCTCTGCTACTCGCAGTGGCCCACCAGGTGCCTTTGGGATCAATTGCCTTCTGCGGCTGTTGCCCCTGAGCAAGTGGTCTGTTAAGGCATTTGCAATCTCAGATCAAGGGGGATCAAGATTGGTAGCCATATAACTAAAGATGGAAGGCAGATAAAAAGTAGATTGTGGAAGAAGCAAATTGATACCAGGAAATTCATTGGTATGTGCCATGTAGGAGCCCTAGGCCAGCATCACTGACAATTCAGCAATGATACTTCTGGTGTAGACCAGAAATTGTATCATCACATTACAAGTGACATGGGGACACTTGGCATGTAGGTGAAAATTCGGTGGCAGAAGTATTTTTTTTTGTACCATAGAGTTTTACCTAAATACCAGAGCAGTGATTCTCAACCAGGGTTCCGTGGTACCCTGGGGTGGTACCCTGGGGTGCCTTGAGCAGTTCCCGGGGGTACCGTGGCACAGTTACCAGTCCCCCTCACTTTTGCGGTGTCTTCCGCCGGTGCCAGCAAGGACATGACAATCTTTGCAAACTCTATGCTGGGGATCATTAGGAAAGGAATTGATAATAAAACAGCAAAGATTGTCATGCCCTTATATAAAGCAGTGGTGCGAGTACTGTGTCCAGTTCTGGTTGCTGCATCTCAAAAAGGATATTGAGGAGATAGAAAAAGTGCAGAGAAGGGCAACGAGGATGATTGAGGGACTGGAGCACCTTCCCTATGAGGAGAGGCTGCAGCGTTTGGGACTCTTTAGTTTGGAGAGGAGACGGCTGAGCGGGGATATGATTGAAGTCTATAAAATTATGCATGGGGTAGAAAATGTTGACAGAGAGAAATTTTTCACTCTTTCTCACAATACTAGAACCAGGGGGCATTCGTTGAAAATGCTGGGGGAAGAATTAGGACTAATAAAAGGAAACACTTCTTCACGCAACGTGTGATTGGTGTTTGGAATATGATGCCACAGGAGGTGGTGATGGCCACTACCCTGGATAGCTTTAAAAGGGGCTTGGACAGATTTATGGAGGAGAAGTCGATTTATGGCTACCAATCTTGATCCTCTTTGATCTGAGATTGCAAATGCCTTAACAGACCAGGTGCTCGGGAGCAACAGCCGCAAATGGCCATTGCTTTCACATCCTGCATGTGAGCTCCCAAGGGCACCTGGTGGGCCACTGTGAGTAGCAGAGAGCTGGACTAGATGGACTCTGGTCTGTTCCAGCTGGCTTGTTCTTATGTTCTTATGTTCTTAGATTGGTGAATGTCTGAGAAGGCAAAAATGAGGTAGGGACAGGAGAGAGGGTATGGGGATTGCCAGGGAGATGGAAAGAGGAAGTAGTGTGGGGAAGGGGATGCAGCATGAAGTGCAGTGCCTCCCCCTCACATTCATTGAGAGTTGCTTACTAGGAAAGTGGACCTAGCTCAGTGACAACTGGGCCACAGTTTTCTGAGGCAGTGGCTTCTGGGGTGAGGAGCAAGAGGGAAATCTTAAAGACAGTGTAGCAGATAAAGATAGGTTGACTGTTGGGTTGGGAGGAGATAGATTTGCCAACTCCAGGTTAGGAAATTCCTGGAGATTTGTGGGGTCTTTCCTGGAGAGGATTGAGATTCAGGAGGGCAGGGATCTCACAGGGTTATAGTGCCACAGACTCCACATAAGAACAAGCCTGCTGGATCAGACCAGAGTCCATCTAGTCCAGCACTCTGCTACTCACAGATGCCTTTGGGAGCTCACATGCAGGATGTGAAAGCAATGGGCTGCTGCTGCTGCTCCTGAGCACCTGGTCTGCTAAGATATTTGCAATCTCAGATCAAGGAGGATCAAGATTGGTAGCCATACATCTACTTCTCCATAAATTTATCCAAGCCCCTTTTAAAGCTATCCAGGTTAGTGGCCATCACCACCTCCTGTGGCAGCATATTCCAAACACCAATCACGCATTGCGTGAAGGAATGTTTGCTTTTATTAGTCCTAATTCTTCCCCCCAGCATTTTCAATGTGAGAAAGAGGGAAAATTTCTGTCAATATTTTCTACCCCATGCATAATTTTATAGACTTCAATCATATCTCCCCTCAGACATCTCCTCTCCAAACTAAAGAATCCCAAACGCTGCAGCCTCTCCTCATAAGGAAGGTGCTCCAATCCTTCAATCATCCTTGTTGCCCTTCTCTGCACTTTTTCTATCTCTTTGATATCCTTTTTGAGATGTGGCGACCAGAACTGAATACAAGTGTGGTCGCACCACTGCTTGGGCATGACAATCTTTGCAGTTTTATTATCAATTTCTTTCCTAATTATCCACCAGCCAGAGTAGCCATTTCCTTCGCTGGAATTAGGGTTACCAACCCCCAGGTGAGGGCTGGAGATCACCCAGAATAACAAATGTTCTCCAGATGACAGAGATAAGTTCCTCTGGAGAAAATGGTGGCTTGGAGGGTCAACTCTGCAGCATTATACCCTGCTAAGGTCACTTCCCTTTCCAAACTTCACCCTCCCAAGGCTCCACCTAAATCTCCAGGAATTTCTCAACAAGGAGCAGCAGCCTTAAGAGGAAGCCGATCTCTGTAGTTGCGAGATCTGTTGTGATTCTATGAGATCTCCAGGCCCCACCTGGAAGTTGGCAACTGTAGAAGAAGAGAGGGGAAAAGGCAAGAGGCTATGGGGATTTTCAGGAAAGGGAAAGAAGAAATAATGGGGGAGTGGGAAATGAGAAGTCTGCAAGTCCTTGTGGGTTTCCACTTGTTTATAAAAATTCTGGTGGTTGTAATAAGCTGTTTATGACCAGTATCATCCAGGAATTATTACTAGCCAGACTTGCACACATTGTAGATAACAGTAGTAAATAAACATATTGTAATTACTTTGGTATGGCATATTAAGTGTTTCACAACATGCTGATTTTATGCTTCATCTCAGGTGGGTGAAATGCTTATTACAGTGTCCAATGTTTTAAGTATGCATAGATTTTATTGGACTTTAGGATCTACATACAATTGTGTGTGAGCTCTTTGCAACTGAGGAATTTGTTCCAGTTGGAGAATGTGACAGTGGGGCCCGGATTACTGGAGTACCTTTGGAACAAATGAGATGTGAATTGAGATTCTCGTGCGGGAGATCTGCAGTGGGAGCCCTCCAACTGTCTCATAATGCCTGCAAATGTGCAACCTGAGACAGTCATCACCACCAACAGTTTGACCCAACAAGCTGTATGCTCCTGCCAATGCTGTCTACTACCATAGGTCATTTTTGTCTTGTTTGTTATTATGGAGATTGGCAGCAGGAGACTAGTGGCTGACAAGGTGGATAGGCTGCAGAGGTGGCTGCAAAGGTGGATAGGCTTGCATTCAACACTCTGCTTTCCCTAGTGCCCACCAGAGATCTTGGGCTGGGCAGGTGAGTGAAGTAATATCTCTTACACTTGAACAAGCAAACAAGCATCTGTCATCATTCCATATTGTCTTTGCCCCATGTTGGCTACCTGAGGCAGCCTACCTATTTTAGTCTGGTGTACTTGTCAGAGCATGTTCACGTCAAAGCTTGGACACAAGTTCAATTAATGACAGTAGCGATGTGGATGTTTCCTACTGTCTTTTAATGAGTGGTGGGCTGTACTACTTCTGAAGCCCTGCAGGTTCATGATTATGCCAATTTCTATTGCTGTGCTTCAACACTGTTCCCACATTACAAGGGACTCATATACATAGCAACACGTGGACTTGTAGCATGGTTATTTGAGCAGTCTCACATATCAGTCCTACTCAGATCAGCGGAGATTTAATTTCAGAATACGCTAGGAACAGGCGCTGTTAACAACTCCCAGAGCAGACATGAAACCAAATTATGTATCTTATTCAATTAACTAGAGAAAAATCGGTAAAATATCTGGTAAAACATTTTTGCCATTTTGTAGCTGTAAATATGTTTGGCTGCATTTGATTTGATTTGATTTGATTTGAGTGGCACCATGGATGGATTGGCTCTTTCATTTAAAAAGATTCTGGTGGGCAGCATGGCTTTAGTACTGCTGCTGGCCAGGTTCAACCCAAGCACTCCCTGTCATGCCCCTGTTGGTCCTGGCTATTGTCCATTGTTGGTTGGGCCTCCTGGACCAGAGGTCTCCAATATGGTGCCTGTGGGTGCCATGATGCCTGCTCATACCTTTTGTGGTGTCGTCCAAGTAATTTTAGAAAGCGGGCAAGGCTCTTGCCCAACAGGACTTCTTACTGGTCATTGGAGATCAGAATGGCTGTACAGATTTTGAAGAACATTACTTTGGCAGTAGCTGCCACTACATCACATTGATCTTCACTTTGTGACTGGAGGTAATGCAAAACATATTTTTAAACAATATGTTCATTTTAAAAGTTATCCTGTTAAGGCTTCTGCCCAATAATGTTGAAGAGTTACTTACTATTAGAGTTACATGTAACCTCACTCCCTGACGTTTTGTGGTTGGCTGTGCCTTTTGCAGCAGCCATTTTGTGGTTGCATCCATCACCCCTTGTCAGACTTCCAAAGGTACTCACAGCCTCTGGCCTAGGCTATTTCAGCAGCCCAGTCTACCATTGACTTGCACAGCCAACCGAGTTAATGTGTAAATTGATTTTTGTATTTGAGTTCTGTGTGTTTCATGCCTCCACTCCCTTTTTCCACATCAATAAGGCTGTAGGTGTCTCACACTCTGTTTCACTTCATAGGGATAATCCATGAAAAATACTGTTTATGACATTGAACCACCTGATTTGCCTGATATTGTTTCATTATCTGTTCATCATCCAGCATTTTGTGCATACAACTTTCTAATATTTTTCAGAAGTTGAAAACTTTCTGTGGAAAAATAAAGCTATGGAAATATTTCTACTCTGGATTAGCGGTAGACTGTGTGGATAACTTGGCTTTTCACTTTCATAATCCATGGGCCAGCTACTTAGATAGAGAGACAAGCTTGGGTGGAGACTGTGGGAACAGGAACAGTTTTCCCTTACAAGATTTATTAAGCTTTTCCCGTTCAACTGATGCTTAGGTACTTTCAACATTCACACATATCTAGAGCATAAGTAGTCTTCATCAGGCTTTTAAAGTGTTTTTTTTTTTTGCATGTCTGGGGAATTTCTCAAGTATGAAGAGATCTCTGTGCCTGCAACTGGAAGTGTACAGTTTTCATTATCCTATAAAGGACAGCCAGTTTAATATTGGATATAATGATGGCTGGCTTACAATTGTACCTTTAACTGAAAACTTCTCTCTCCTCACCTTTCCCCTTTCTGTGGTGCAGACAAAACATAATTTGGAAAGCACAACATGGATGCCTGTGAAAATGTTCTGTACCACTTTTCTTTCAAAGTGTCAGATTTTTCTGTCATGTAAGAACTTAGAGGCATCCTGAATAGTAAAAATGTGTGAGCAATCTGTACATGGGCACATTGTTTCAGACATATCATGGAAGGGGGGGGGGGGATAATCCTTTGGGCTCTTAACAGAAACAAATTGCCCCCTACAGATTGCACAACTACTGATAACATACTTCTCATAGAGAGGGAGCAAGAGCGTCCATGCTGGCCTCAGTATACATGCATTCTCTAGAATTTGAATATGACACTGGCACAGGTACAAACTGCAGAGGTAAGCACTCAACTTGTGATCAGGAACAGTGGTTTCTAGCATTCCTGGTCTCAGGGACAGAGTGGCTGATCACACTTGGTGTTGGTGTTCCCTGAGGGGAACATGTACATTGTGAAGTGATGATACATGTTTCTACACACAACATACATAGGAGCCACATTAAGTTGTTGCTTGTTTCTTGTGTTTACAGAGTGGCTGATCACACTTGGTGTTGGTGTTCCCTGAGGGGAACATGTACATTGTGAAGTGATGATACATGTTTCTACACACAACATACATAGGAGCCACATTAAGTTGTTGCTTGTTTCTTGTGTTTCTGCATATTTGACAATATTATTTCTCCTTCCCACTGCTTGATGCTTACCAGTTATGGTGGAATCCTAGAAATCTTGAAATAGGTAGAAGAGTTTCAGTGTTGCATGCTGTAATGTCTATGCTATAGGGCAACTGAAGTTTTGGATTTTTTAAAGGATTGTATACTGTGATGACCTAATGAGCTACGCACCAAAACTGCAAAGATACTGCCTTGTATATGTGGCTATGGACCAGTAGCAAAAATTGAGATTGAATTATGTTTTTGTCATTAGCTGGGTTGAAAACATACATGAGAAGTATATGTATTAATATCTTATTCAAGTTCAAAGTTCAAAGACCTTTATTAGGCATTAAAATATCTTATTCATAAATATTTGTATGCCTGTTTTAGGTTGTCGATGTATGATTCTACTTATCTTATTGCTCAAGAAATTGCTGAAAAAATTCAAGAACGCAACAGATGTCAGAGGAATGGTGAAAGTACAACTAAGGTACTTAATCATATCTTTGCCCTTTCCTTACGTTCTGTCACCTTTAATATTAGGCCAGAGCATCCCCTTGGCCTGTATCATTTGGTTTCTAGATTTGCAGGTTGCAGAAGAGGCTTCAGGTGTAGCAACTACGAGACTCCAGCATTTTGGAGATGACCAAAAGCTGAGTATTTTTGAAGTGGTTCAACATACTGAGGTTTTAGTTTTTAGAATTGTGTGGGAATAAATGATTTTCACCCTTTTAAGTGATTTGGTTATTTTATGGTGCTAAATAACAAAAGCTGAAAATTTTGTTTTGCTTCGTGTTGATGGAGGGGAGTAAAATTGAGAATATTTTAGAAAATAGTGATGGTTTGAGAGCAATTGTTCTGGGATAAAGAGTTCATTTTCTTTTTGACACCCATTGTTTTCTTGATAGAGAGGCAATATGCTACCAGGGGTCTGGCAGGGGCTGATGGGAATTGTAGTCCATAAACATCTGGAGAGCCGCAGGTTCTGACTTAAAAGCTATTACTCTCTTTCTAAAATCTGTTTTCATGGATATGTGGTAGGTGTATTTGAAGTCCAAGTAGTTATACTTGAAACCAGAATTGAGAAAAATACTGTAGACGTTTAAGATATACCAAGTTGCTGGGGGTTTTTTTTGTTTGTTTTTGTTCTGTTTTAAATTAACTTCCCAGTCTCCCCAAGCCAGGTTTGTTTGTTTCCAGAGCTGGCAGTAGTTGGGATTTTTGAGCTCTGCTTGAACTTTATTAGTGGACTGTGTCCTAGCTTATAATTGGAAAGAAGTGGCTCTTGATGTTAGGCAGTGACTTCTGTCCAAGACTGTGGACACAACACTTTTAGAAGCAGTGTTGCTGGAAGAAACTGTTTGCTGCAGTTCTGTTTAATTGCAGCCTTGTTCATGTTTTAGACTGTAGAACCACGTATACTTTCACTTCCCTCATTGTCAGGGAAATTGAGAAGGCAAGGTAAGAAGCCCTCCTGACTTTGTATTGCTTCACATTTTCCCTGCAGTTAAGTATGGGGTGGATACCCTAGCAGATACACACAGAGTGAATGATTGATGGATGTCCTTCATCATCTGTCCTCACATACCTTGAGATATCTACTTGGGGCGGTGCTTCCTGAGGCATGTATGCAAACAAGTATAAATGTCTACCATTTACAACTTGCTGCAGGAAACACCGGTGAGCAGCAGGCATCCTGATTCTGTGACATGTAAGGCTCCTTCCTGGCTCAGGTATCAGGAATTGGGATTGTTGGCTTCACATCCACTGCTTTGTTGGTTGTATCTCAGTTATTTTGCCCTTGTACTGTTCCTGAATAGATTAATGATTTCTCAAGTGTCTTCTTGCCTCTCTGCCACTCCCCAAGAGTGTCCAGCATTTTGAGTGTTTGATTATGTAAAAAGGGAATCTGGAACTATTGCAGTCATGTATCAGAAGCACCTTATACTCCCCCACACTTTCCCTGTACTGCACAGATTGTGGTTGTGTGTTATGAAACACATTGCTCAGTTGATGAATGATCTTATGAAGAAAAATTTTCCATGTTTTCATGCTAGTGCACTTGAAGGCATTTGCTCACTGCGCAAGTGGGAAGTGAGCATTTGAATCCAGTGTAAACAGGCTTCCAACAATGGCAGTATTTATTGCCATAACAACTCATGTTATGGACTGATGTTAAAAAAAAGCAGTTATGTTATGTTGTCAGGGACTGGGAAGAGTTTTAATGGCAAAAATGTGCTTCCTCTGTTGGGCCAAGTAGGGGCAATGTGAGCAGTATCTTGTTTGCAAGGTATTAATGCCATTTTTGTGCACTTGGATGTTTATATGACAAGAAAAGGGGCTGATTTTCTTTCCATTTGGGACTCTGGGGTTCAGTGTAATCTGTTGATCCTCATTCCTTTCAATAACTCAGACTTCTCATTTATATTGCTGAGTTACAGAATATAGAGCAGACACAGGAGAAATTAGTTCAGAAGGAATTGTAGCCTGGGAAAAATCTTGTGGGTCGATAGCATTACTTCATTATCTTAGAGCTCTCATGAACAGGGCTAACTATCATTGGGATTTTTTTTTGCATCTTTTGCACAGTTTCTGGTCTTTGGCTTTGCTATGTGTGAAAATTTTACCCCAAACCAGAAGATCTGTACATTTAGCACCAGATACCCCACAAGCTTAAAGATTCCAAGACAAACTGCTTTACATGCTGGGGCGTGCCGCCTGGCTATTTGGGGCCTGCATAGTTGCTGCAATATTATTACAGGTATTTGATTAGACTTGATTAGGTTTGTTTTTCTATTTGAAATGGGAAATGTTATCCGAGTGGGATTTTCCAGACCCCTGGGTTACACCTTTTCCAACATTTAAAAAAAAATGTTTAGGACACTGTATTGCCACACAGAATAGCAGGAACTGTATTAGAAATCAGGAGGCAATTACCAGTGTATAGACCAAGCATTTCCTGTGAGAAAAGATACTGTCTACCTCCTTTTTGGCTGGTCTTATTGTAATTCTGATAAACTTCTCACTTATTTCTCTTCTTCATGGTCTCCCTTAGCTCAATGCTGTCATCCGGTCACTGCTGCCAAGTCTCAAAGAAAAGACTGATCATCTGAAGGAACTGCTGTTTCGCTCTGTATCAACACGTCAGATGTATCCTTGCAAATTATTTTCTC
This sequence comes from Sphaerodactylus townsendi, assembly GCF_021028975.2. Taxonomy (NCBI): domain Eukaryota; kingdom Metazoa; phylum Chordata; class Lepidosauria; order Squamata; family Sphaerodactylidae; genus Sphaerodactylus; species Sphaerodactylus townsendi. Next base: position 112,799,404 of record NC_059427.1, on the reverse strand, counting down.
ACTGGCCTTCCTGGTGTTGCAAGATTGACTGTAATGTTCTATATTAAGAAAGCAACTGGTCCCTTTTTATTTCTTCTAAGATTTCCAGTGAATGTTAAAGTACTTGTAATTTTAACTTTTTCATGTGCTAGGTTTGTACATGCAAGCACTATACTGAAGCATGCTTAACTAAATGGGCTGGTGCAGCTGTTGGGTACAAATGGGGTAGTGCAAATCCAACTAGGTCTAGTTTTGCACATAAAGGCCCTGAAGTGGGTATCAGCTTAGAAGTTGTGCCCAGGTGATTGTTTTGTGCAGGCATGTATAGAGCAGGTCTCATCTAAGAACTGAAGGGTATCTATGCATTTTGCCACTATGCTGTTTGTTCTATAATTTGTGTTAGGGTAGGTTTATACATATATATTTAAAGTGAGGTAGAAATTGTGTGTATTTTTGCTCATGTCTCTTAAATTCGGCATAATCTCTGCTGTGCTGAAAGGTGAATGTGTGTGGGGTTCTTCCTGATTATAGCACTTGTAACTGACTTGATTACTTATTTTAATGCTGAAAATGTAAATTATAGATATTTTCCTGTTTATTTCTGAGAATCAACCTTAACCTACTTCTTGTAGAACACAACACGAAGGAGATAGACGGCAGAATTTACTGGATGATCTTCTCACACGACATGGACGACTTCAGGCATCTTTCAGAAATGATGACACGGAACCAGAAGTGATAAGGTATGGTATTGATGCTTTTAAATAAGCAGTGTGGGAGCATAGTTGTGTCATCAAAACATCTCTGAAGCACTTCTGTGCATAGCATCCCTCTTTTTGAATGTACAGTGTTCTTAATGTAACCAATTTCACTGTTCATCATGACTGTCATTTTCATGTTTCTGTAAGCATGTGGGCTAGTTAGTGTTGGCTACTGCTGAGAATTCTAGGATTTATAACGTATTATGGGTTTATAACGTATTATGCTATACATTATTGTAGCTGTACAGTCACTGGGACTTCTTCTTACACTGCAGGCCTGCCAGGTTGAGTACACGGACAGTAGGGAAAAACTCAAAGGGCTACATTAAACCCAATCATGATGACAGGCCTAAAAGTAACTACTGTTTGCATTTTCAGAGGCAGTGTAATATAGTGTTTAGAGTGTAAGACTAAAACTAGCAAGACCCAAATCCTCATTCAGCCTTGAAGCTGGATAACACTGTGTCAACCTAACCTACCCTGCGGGATAATTTGGTTGAAGAAGAAGTTAGCGAAGCTGGGTCAGAGATGAGCACAAGAACCATCTCTGAAGCAACAAAGTAGATAAGTAGAAGGAGAAGTGTGAGTATTAAAAAAAATTAGGAACAGGTACATATTGTTGGGTCTGGGTAATATATAGGGTTTGTATTTCTTCAGCCTTCTGTTAGGACATGAGAAGGATGGAAACAGAAATCAGAAGGAACTAAGGGGAATCAGTATAGAAGCTGTTCTGCGGTGGTACTTTTGTTACATGGAGTTTTTTAGCTGTCTAAATACAAGAAAACTGTGTCATCAGAGGACTGGATGGACTGGCCATTAAAACTACAAGGAAATTCCTTGTGCTCTTCTGCCCTAAAGGGCTGCATCTCTCCAAATCCCCCCAGAGGCTCCTTTAGCCTCATGTTTCCTGCCTCTATGGAATGCTCGGTGGTAGCTCTTCCCAGCTTGTGCACCATAACTTGGCGCTGCACATTCTGCTTCAACCTGCCGTGCTGCCTGCTTCCAGTAGCCATCATTGCTAGTGAGCTGAGGCAGCTTTGGGCATGCTGCACTGGCCAGGGATGATGAGTTGCAGCTGCCAGAGCAGTAGGGGATAGGCAGTTCAGCTGGTCAAAACAGCAACTGCAGCCCTTTGCTTCAGTGTCACTACCTAGCTGCAGTGGGGTTGGGGCAGACGCATGGCTGGCTGACTGGCTTTAGAGATTTCCATTCCTGACTGTCCCTAGTGAAGCCAGGGCAAGGGGAGTTCTTGATTAACTGGGGCAGGGTAGGATGGAGGAGAAGATGCCATCTTCCTGTGTGTTGGCCTGGCAACATCTTCTATTGCTGGGGCTGAAGTGCTTCTGAGGGAGCAGAAGCACTTTCTGGTCTTCAAGCAAGCCTGGGTCTGCTTTGACCAGTCGTGTCTCAGGCAGTTGCCTGGATAATAATTGTCAAATGGAGGGCCTTCTTCCAGCTCTTCTTCTGCTTCAAATGGGAGTGATGGCCTTCCCCAGACCAACTGGGAGCCCCTTCTGCCTTGGCTCCAGCAGGACTCCAGCAGGCGAGATGATAAGGTGCAAAAGCAGGGGGTCCACAGTGATGCCACTTTGCAGGGGCTCTGAGTCCACCCCTGTTGAAGAACTAACAGAATAGAATCTTGGGAGAAGTAGTGGGCAGGTGTAGCAGTGGGCAGGCAAATTGGTGCGTATGTTTACATAACTGTTGTGTGTTGTAGCAATATATGATTATTTATGCTAAATAATGTCATCTACATTTTAACATTGCCCTGAGCTAAAAGAATTTGAAGCAACAGAGATTTTAATATGATGTCACTTTGGATTTTGCTGATGTCTCTTTAGCTGCCTACGTAGAAGATAGAAGTAGTTAAACCAAGAATATGTAACTTAGATATTTTAAGAAAAGAAAATATGTTTCTAGGAGCAGAACTGCAGAAGAGCATCTAATCCATTAATTGTTTTATGGCCTTGTAATCCCTTAGCGAGCCTTGCAAATCCTTCTATCGCTCCGGTGTGGTGGGTTTTGCATTCAGCTGGTTTAACTGAGCGTGGAAAATCAGTCAGGCAATGGCTTCCATGTCGATGAATTATCTTAGCAGAGGGATTGTTTCATGCATGCACCAGACTGAAATGTTTCTTTGGGAAGCTTCTCCTGTTTGGGAAATTGTGACGTTTTGCCGCCAGAGGGCACAAATGTGGTCAGGTATATACCTCTGTGGCTGAAGACACACATGAAATGCTACACCTGAAACAAGATTCCTTAAATTGGAAGGTCTTAAAACTGCCCTTCTCTGTTTGCTCTCTACAACCAAAAGAAAACTATACACTAAGCCAGATGCAAGGCTGGAGGATGCAAGGTGCTGGCAATCTCTATTGAAAGGATGGCATCTGTGGCTTCTTTCAGGCCAACTAAAGAATATCAATGCTGTAATTCTTTTATTTCAAAGTGCATCTACCGTATGCAGCTATTCCAGCTTGTGTATTGGTATCTATGTCGTATTCCTTTTCCTTCTCACTGTAATTAATTAAAAATACTTCTCTGTATTTTTAAAAGACATTTCAGACTCTGAACTTTGTTATTATTACATGCTCTGGAAGATAAATTAAACCTTGTTCATCTAAATCCAATTATGGCTTTGCAGAATTTGATAATTTCGTCCTTGAAATATGAAGCTTGTGGGCCTAATGTTTGTTTGTGTGTATGGTGACAGTGTATTTGTGTTGATTTATTTTTAATATTTGAACAGACAGACAATTCCTGTCTCTCTTCCTTTCTTTCAATGTCATTTTTCTTCACTAATCTATTGTGAACTTGCATCCCTCAGTCTCACAAGTCTTTCAAACCGTTCCCTATTGCCATCCCCTTCATTAACCTTCTTGCATCAGTGATCACATGTCTTATTGTCCACACGGTGTGAAGAAATTGTGAAGGCATTCTCAAAATTAATCTCTGTTTATGTTTGGTCACCATTGGCTAAATTGATGTCCTTTGAAATGTGCTTTAATGTAAGTTCTCTTGGTGTGGTACAGTGGCCTTAGTATTTCTAATCCTTATTTTAGTGACAACTTGAGCTAGGATGCAGATGAGGGCATTGTTTTAAGTGGCACCAAAGTAGTTCACACTCTGGTATTGTCAGCCTTAATTAGGGTACAGATTTTGACGCTAGTATTGTTGATAAACCATCAGTCGTATAAGTTCGTCAGGGCAGGTTATGTTAAAACAAGAAAAATGCTTGCAACCTGCCTTTGTAAAAAAATCATTCAAACTTCCTAAATGTAAGAAGGCTGTTGAATAGTTGGGCTTTTATGATGCTTTTATATGTTACTGTACTGAGCTACCTGAAGCAGCAATCGGAATAAACCTGGATAGCTTTAAAAGGGGCTTGGACAGATTTATGGAGGAGAAGTCGATCTATGGCCGTGATAGTGAACATATGGACCTCCAGATGTTCAAGGACTACAATTCCCACCAGATCCTGCCAGCATGGTCAATTGGCCATGCTGGCAGGGTCTGATGGGAATTTCAGTCCATGAACATCTGGAGGGCCATAGGTTCGCCACCACTGATCTATGGCTACCAATCTTGATCCTCCTTGATCTGAGATTGCAAATGCCTTAGCAAACCAGGTGCTTGGGAGCATCAGCATCAGCAGCAGAAGGCCATCCTGCATGTGAGCTCCCAAAGGTATCTGGCGGGCCACTGTGAGTAGCAGAGTGCTGGACTAGATGGACTCTGGTCTGATCCAGCAGTCTCTTTCTTATGTTCTTATGTTCTTAGATATCACTATCTATGAAGAATGGAGAAATTTCTTACTTGCTGCCTTACTTGAACAGCCAGTGTGGTGTAGTGGTGGGCTCTGATTTGGTGGGACCAGGTTTGTTCCCCGCTGCTCCACATGATGCTGCTGGGTGACCCTGAGCTAGTCACAGTTCTCTTCAAACTCTCTCAATCCGACTTACCTCAGCAGGTGTCTGTTGTGGAGGAGGGGAAGGGAAGGTAATGATAAACCATTCTGAGACTCCTTAAAGTTAGAAAAAAGACAGGTATACAAAATAACTCTTCTTCGTTTCTGTAATTCCTTTGCTGCGTCTTAATCTGATCGGATAAACATAGGTGTTTTTGAGACACTGAGGCCTCTTTTCGCTTGTGAATCTTTCTTATTCTACTCTGGAGTTCAAGAGTTACTGAGGCGAGATTTTAGTGGTAATGGCAGTGAGGTGGTACATTATTTCCTTTGCATGAGAAAGATTTGACCTGGCCTTTTGTTATATGGAAAGTTAAAGTGGGAAATCACTGATAATAATATGTCACTTGTAGAAACTGGTTATTTTCCTGATTCACATAAGTCAGTCGATGCTATTTCAGTCTGCCAGAAAATGTCCCTTGTTCACAGATCCACCAGGTAGTACCACCAACCCAGATCCATATTCTGGTTGATGCCCTGAGTTTGCTTTGTGTTTATCTGTTTTAAAGGGGTGTGGATAATTAGATTTAGGCTTGAGTTCAATGCGTTTAAGAAATGCCATTCTCCAATTCTCACCTCTAATCTTGTATGCTAGCAGAAGACCAGAATGCTTGGTAGAAACTAAGGGTATATATAAAAAATATTTTCGTGCTGTGTATTTACCCTAATAGGGCCCCCAAGGCAGTGAACTATAAAGCATTTCAACATTAAAACATCAAGACAGCATTTAAAATATAAGTGTATATAAAATATTTAAACAACTCAACAAAACCTATAAACACAGAAACAGGAAGAAGGCTTAATAACAATTACTGGGAGAATGCCAGATGACAATGTCTTTACCCACTGTTGGAAGAGAATGGCAGAGCCAGAGAGATGAATTCCCCTGGGGAGGAAGTTCCTGAGTTTTAATGGAATGGCCAAGAAGATTCTTTCTTGGGTTACCACCCATCTAGCTCCAGCTGGCAGAAGTTCTTGAAGCAGTGTTTCCAAATATGATCAGAGTTACCAGTGTGTTTATGATGTTTGCACCATGCTTTATTGCCATAGGCCACTCTGGGTTAGCATGGGAAGAGAAGTCCTTGGAGGAGGATGAGGAGGATGACAGATGTTTCCAAGTTCCCCCTTGGCAGATTCTCCCAGTGAGGCAGAATCTCCAGTGCCTCTCCAAAGGGATCCTGAGACAGCAGTGGCACTGATTTCAGGCCTTGAGTCCCCAACATGGACCCCCCCCCCCCATGATGAGACCTGCCATAGTCTCCCAAAGCACCCGAGGAGCAGAGGGCTAGGGCTGAGGCATGGACCAGGTGCAGGAGTACCACGTCTGGTGACCTGTGACCTCCCTTCTGCTAAAAAAAATGCTAGGAGAGATTGATAAATTACTGCAAGAGCTGGGCTCCAGAACTGCTCATGAGAAGAGAAACTGACTCACCTTGTGAGGCCTCTATAGGGAAACACCCTGTATAAGTTTGCAGGCAGCTTTGGCTGCAACCCTGCTTAGAATCCTACAAGTTTCCTCACTTGCTTGTCTCTTTGAACTTTGTTGTCTGACCTTGGACTGCTTTTGGACTTTGATTCTGGATTGTGCTACTGGGCCTTAGACTTTGGGCAGGAGCCCTAGAGCATTTGCTGACAGAGCTGTTGTGTCCCAGGACTTCCCTCCCGCCAGGTGAGCAGGACATTTATGGAACAATCTTCCACTGAAGCCTCAGAGCTTGTCCTCAGCTGAATGTTGATGTGAGGCACTCAGCTGGTTGTAGAAGTATTGGTTTTAATGAACTTAGACCAGTGACGGCCTTTTCAAGACCGAGTGCCCAAATTGCAACCTAAAACCCACTTATTTATCGCAAAGTGCCAACATGGCAATTTAACCTGAATACTGAGGTTTTTGTATGGAAAAAACGGTTGGCTCTGATGCGTGCATTGCTTGGGAATAAGCTTGGTGGTAGTCAGTGGCTTTGCTTTGAAGCAGCCATGCAACTCTTCCAATGGGTGAATCATGACCCTCAGAAGCAAGCCCCATTGCCAGCAACCGAGGCACCCGTTGGTAATACTTTACTTTACTCCCAGGTAAAGAATCGCGCTTTAATTCTTTGCATGAAAATCAGTGGGGTTTAACAGCGCTTAACAGGGTTACCTACTTCCCCCAAACTAGGTCTTAGGTTTAATGGTAATAATCGAGCCCAGCGGCCCAGGCCAGCCTAGATGTTGGGGTGGGGGCGACTCTGTTTGCGCGTGCCCACAGAGAGGGCTCTGAGTGCCACCTCTGGCACCCGTGCCATAGGTTCGCCACCACTGACTTAGACTGTGGGAACTGTGTGTAGAATTGTGCGAAAATCCTTTTTTCCCGATTGAGGGGATGCACACAGCCTCCTAAGATTTCTGGGCTCTGGATTTGTTTTGAAATGTAAACCTCCCGCTCAGTTTCCAGGTATTCTACAGGTAGTGAGTGTATAGGCTTTGGCTTTGCCGCTGTGAGGTAAGTTTTGTGTTGTACGAGGAGATTATGGAGATCACTGAGGCTGGATTTATATATAAACAACTAAGCTTTATTTGTTTACAGGTTGATTTAAAGAAACAAACCAACAGCACAGGTCTATAGGGAGACAAAGTTGAAACCTGGCTAAGGCAAAAAATTGAGCTGCTTATGACTTCAGAGAGTAGTTAGATTTTTCTACCGTGCTTTCAGGCACAGACTTTTGTTGACTAGCCAGTAGGTTGGATCCTCTCACACATACAGGATTCTACCCACAGTAGCCTGCTGTTGCCCCAGAGTCAAGAGTAATTTGTAAAAGGTCTGCTTGTCACCAGAGAGAGGCCTAACAACTGGGTACTCTTGTTTTCTCCCAGAGGTAAAGCTAAACAAATCTGCCCCACTACCAGGCACAGCCACCCTTCAACCTGCCTTCTCTTTTCGCTGAGCCAGACCTGAGCTGTCACTGCTCTCTCCCTGAGACAGAACTCCACTCCTCCTTCTCCTGTGTTCCCTCCAACATCTTGAAGGCAATAGGATGCTGGAGCAGCACTCCTGTGGGCTCATCAGAGTGGCTAGTTTTCCCTTCAGGGGTAGGACAGCCCAGCCTCTTGTCCTTCTCAGATTGCACCGTTAAGTTCTCATATTCGTCTATTTCAAATTTTCTTTGTGTGGGTGTATATAGGCATTTTTGGTGTGTAATGTTTGTGCTGCAAGTGTGAGAGCACTGAATGTTTAAAACCTTTACCCCTGGTTTCTGAGACCTGGCATTCCACAACTTTTCATAATATGAATGCACTCTGTTGTGTGAACATAGCAGCATAGCCTGGACTTGAAAATGGGCAAGGCAGTTTTTGCTGTGCATAAATGTGTATACATGTGTATAAATGCTGTGCATAAATGTGTATAAATGCTTGCACCATCACTTTTGGGAAAACTTAGTCTCATTTAATAATATATATATATTTGCCAATTTAAATAGAGGTGCTCAAAACACGTCAAATATCGTTACTGTTGTTGGTATCTATTCGGGGGGAAATGTGATTAATCACACAGCCCAGTATAGGGTGACCTGGGTTTTGTTTAAAAATAGCTGATGCTGCTGATGGCTTGAAAGTTTGAAAGGCCTGTGTGGTCATAGTTTATGGTAAGATCTGGTTGACTAATCTGAGTTGGGAAGTTTTATAAGGATTTCCAGGGAAACAATGCATTTGGGAAGATAAGCTGCTATTTGTCAAGCAGTGGCACAACCCTTGATTATAACCCCCCAACATCTTTTATGTTTGGGCACGTTGCTTAGCCTTTTAATTAGTTAAATCTGCTCCTGTAATCAAAAGCTATCTGCACATTCCACTGTGCTGTGGTGATTTCAAAGATTTAAGTGAGAATGCAGCGAGTGGCTAATTGGATAAGCTTTAATCTTCACACCACCAAACTGGAACAGAGGAAGACTGGAGGAAAGAGGGGAGCTGGAGGCTCTGTTGGGTGAGAAGGGAGCTACCAGACATGTCAGAAAGATTATTGGTATCAGTAGGTCACTTGTCACAACCATTGTTAGAAGCTTATAATTGGTTAGTTGGGAGAACTTGTGCCACAACACATTTTTGAAAGTGACTAAGCTGTTGTTTCCTGTAAGATTATGATATTTTATTTCTTGGAAAGTTTAGAGAGCTGCAACTACATATTCTAGAGTAGAGGGTTAAGGCTAGAAAGATTTCTTTTGAAAAGCCCTGTATGAGTTTCTCCACTTATACGGGATGCCTACCACCCTTAGCAATTTCTCTCTCTCTCTCTGTTAGGTGCTGGGTCATAAGTGGGTCAGTTACCACACATTGCTATCTTTCTAGTCTCTTTTAGAATATGTAAAGAGCCTTGACCATTTCCCCTCTTGGGTCCTCTCTCTCACCCAGGGGCATCAACAGACAAAATAGCCCACTCCCTTTAATAACTGACCTTCATTCACACAGAGTTGTTGGGGTTGGGGCTGATACTGATTTATTGTTAATGTTTTGATATTGCCCATTTTGATATGTTTATGTTCTGTTAATGTATTGTTGATTTTGTATTGTCGAAGGCTTTCATGGCCGGAATCACTGGGGTGCTGTGTGGTTTCCGGGCTCTGAAGATGCCAGCCACAGTTGCAGGTGAAATGTCAGGAGAGAATGCTGCTAGAACACGGCCATACAGCCCAGAAACCACACAGCACCCTATTGTTGATTTATTACTATTGTATGGATTTAGTATGGATAGGTGTGGATTTGTTCTTAGTGCTGCTGTTATTGGTTTAGCAAATTGTCAGGCTTGAGATGTTTACTATACTGCTTCTTGTTGTTAAGATGTTATTGATATTTTGCTATTATGTCTTGAAATGTTGTTTTGATATGTTATGATCAATGCTGTTTGATTTGTCTGTTGGTAAGCTGCCCTGAACCCTTCAGGGGAGGGCGGGGTATAAATCGAAAAAATGAAATGAAATGAAACCAGCTTGTTCCATTCACACGCTGCTGCCATTTGTTCAAATCCTATAATATGTATAAAATGCGACTCAAAATAGCTCGTACCCTGCCAGAAATTTTGTTAGTCTTTAAGGTGCTACTGGACTCCTGCTCTTTTCTACTGTACAATACATGTATAAATTAAGATATTATCTTGTGTGTGTGCTTCCCTGAGAGGTTAAACAAAACATGAAATTAACTTTCATTTATGATATACGATAACGCTGAAGAAAGTAAGGTAGAAGTTACGTTTCACTTCTGTAGAACTTTTGGACTGTGGTCCTGTTCCTGCAGTTGGGATGCTTTGATTATGAACTGGCTATTTTCAGTGAGCTCTAAGCAACTCTGGAAAACAGTTTTGCTCCATCAGACATTTTCTTTTCCTTCTCAATTCTCCAGCTGCTAACTCCCAACTGCTGTTTTCCAGCTGTCATCTTACCAACATCTTGACATCTGTCAACAACAACAACAAAGACTCATTTAGAAAAGAGTTAAACAGAAATAAAATTGATTAACAAAAATCTAAAATTGTTTCCATACAGTATAAAATTGAAGGGAGCAATATAAAATGTTACATAAATAAGCTAAAACTGTAAATTCATATCTCCATAGCCACAGCTAAGGTTAAATTAAAATACTATATCCTCCAAGAGATATTTTACCAAAAGCCGTTCAGAACATAAAGATCTTTTGTTTATTCAAGGCAGTATCAATTTCTCACGAGGCAGATTATACTAGTGACATTTAAGCAAAATGTGTAACACAGTTTCCATATCATTATTAATACACAGACATAACCTATGTTCAAAGGGAATTCCCTTCAGCCGGTCATGCAACATATTGTTTTTGAAAGCTGATCAACTGAATGGGGAACTTTAACAATACCTGCTTGGTGTGGTCTACCTTTTAGATGCCTGGTGATTACCTGTAGATGATATTGTTCATTTTATTTGCAATGGGCCCCAAAATAGTTTACATTTCAGAATAGCCACTGTCAGTTCAAAAGACAAGGAAGACTTGTGACATATCCATGTTAGTCTGTAGTAATACAGTAGAACAGAATTTGAACCTGGTAGTATCTGAAAGATCTGCAAACATTTTATGCCGATATATCACGTCTTCCTAAGTTCCAGGGTGGAACTCGAAGCGGATAGAAGGCCAACACCAACCAGTGATCTGGCGTTTGTGATACAATGTGTTTGTTGTTTTTGTATTACAACAACAACAACAACAACAACAACAACAACAACAATAAAAAACACTAGGGCAGCACTTGAAGCATCTTCGAATTGACAAAATTAACATCTGTCAAATTCAGAAGGCAGCCCTGCTGGGATCTGCATGAATACGATGCCGATACATTACAACTTCCTAGGCTTCTGTGTGAGGCTCAAATTGTAATGAAGGCCAACAACCAGCTAAAGATCTGGCAGCTGTGAAATCTACAACAACAACAACAACAACAACAACAACAACAACAACAACAACAACAACAACAACAACAACAAAAGTGCTTCTTCTGTGGTATTTCCTTTGTAGCTTATGGATTTGTTGAGGAATCTGGTGCCTAAAAGTGCTCTCAGTGTATACTGGTGCTAAAATGTCACACGTAATTATATTCAAATGCCTTCTGAATGCTACAAACCTTCCTTCAGATATGCAAATTTATATTCTACCCCCCGGAGCCCCCAGCACAGATGAAAAAGAACTATTTTATTTCAGTTTTGTCTTGTGAGTGCTGTAAGGATGTGTTTTTCCACAGCTTAGCTGCTGGATCGCCTTGGTATTTCCTTCCTTCCTTCCTTCCTTCCTTCCTTCCTTCCTTCCTTCCTTCCTTCCTTCCTTCCTTCCTTCCTTCCTTCCTTCCTTCCTTCCTTCCTTCCTTCCTTTCCTTCCTTCCTTCCTTCCTTCCTTCCTTCCTTCCTTCCTTCCTTCCTTCCTTCCTTCCTTCCTTCCTTCCTTCCTTCCTTCCTTCCTTCCTTCCTTCCTTCCTTCCTTCATTCCTTCCTTCCTTCCTTCCTTCCTTCCTTCCTTCCTTCCTAGAATATTAAAACAATTTTCAAGGTGTGCCACTGATTCTGAGAGATACAGATTGTCACTGACAGTTAAGAAGTTTTAGATAGCTCTTCAGAATTTCTTGTGTGTTACTGACTTCAGACTTTACATGGAAGTACATGGGGTGTGCTGTGCATTTGCATGGTGTCACACAATGCTGTGAAAAACCGCATGTGAGCTAAACTTTTAACACTTTAAATGTATTTCTTACAATAAAAGTTTCCCTCCTTTTGAAATGTATTTAGGTCCAGCCTAATGACAGGAAGGGTCAAGCATGGCACAACAAACCCATGGCTTGTGGAAGAACCTGAGGAAACCAGGGGCCTTGGCTTCGCTGATATCCAGCAGCAGCAACAGAGAATCATTGAAGGTGAAACCTCCGTTTCTTTTTGGGGGTTTTTCAGTCTTCTCCCACTGGTTTCATGGAATTCCCTACTGATACAGTTGGTCAGTGGATAACATGTTCCTGTGAAAGCAAGTTGGATAACAAAATTTTCCATCATAGGGTTTGTTTATTCAGTGATGCTTCATTTATAAAGCTTGGAGGTATCAATTCCCTGTATTCAACATAGTTTGTCCCTGATTATCCAAAATGTTTGAGCTCTTGATGTTTGTTTCCATGTTTAAGTTCATACAGTTGGTATTTGCAGGTCCGTTTGTCAGCAGCTGGGGAATAACTTGTCAAGGTGGAATTCCTTAATAGCCTGAAGTAATTAGGCACAGAGCTCTGCCTGAGTACCACTGGCATTTTAGTGTCTGACTCCTCTAGGTCCCCTTGAAAGCATCAGTCTTCTGCATCTTCGGATCACTGGCAGAATGTTTTGTTGGAATTAATCAGGGTAGCCTATGTTAGCGTTCAGACAAGGGAATGTTATTCTAATACAGCCTTGTGCAATTCTTAGTAGTCTTGTAGTCCATTCTAACTCAGAACAACCATAGTCTTTCTTATCCAAGTACCTGGTCCTGATGGCTGCATCTTTACTAGCTCAGAGTGGGTTTGCACAATTTATGGCCCACCAGGCTGAACCAGGATTCAGTCCATGTGAGAGGACACTACAGCTACGCACCTGTCGCAGGATCAGGCCTGTTGCAGCGTGCATTTTCTTCCCACTTTCTTTCTTCTTCTTACTGTACTGCTGTTCCTGTACTCCCAGATATCTCCCAAGCTCCACATTTTCCTTGCTCTTAATTTTATGCTGGTGATTATGGAGTCCTTTTGTTGAAACAAACATTATTTCCTTCCTGCTGATTGTAACAAACCTGCTAAAGGTAGAAAGTACAAAGGAACTAAATAATCTGCAAGCATTTGTTTTTCCATTTTGTATCTGAAATGATGCTTAAAGTCACAATCTGACTTTCACTTTGAATGTTTTATGCTATTTCAGACTTTAGAAACCTTACAGAGACATTTTTTGGTTGTCAAATGGCAGCTGACATGGCAACCTCATAGGGTTTTCAGAGCAAAAGACATTCAGAGGTGGTTTGCCATTGTCTGGCTATGTGTGTTCTAGAAAGCTTGGCTCAAGTGTGAAACACTTCGTTTAGCTGTCAGTCAGTCATTAATTTGTCGCTTTGTTTGCTTCAACAGCAATCAGCACATACCCCTTTCTTCCTGTACCTTTGAAGAATTTTTACCCATTCGCAAATGCAATCCGAAGTAGTGGTTCTAATACCATTGGGGGATAAAAATGCAACAGCCCTACATTCGTGGCCAAGAATGGCTAAGTACAAAAGAGAGCTGTATGCAGCTGAAGTGTATTTCAGAGATTTTTGAGAGACTAAAGGTGTGGTATTGCCATATGCTCCAGATCTCAGTAGAGGGTATTTTGTAGACATAGGAAAGAGGGTTTTTTAATTATTGTGACTATGTTTACTTGTAGCTGCCTCTGCCAAGAGTTGGATTATCTCTCCCATGAATGCTACATTTGCACTCAGCTTGAAAAACTCTTTGGATTCCTTGGTGCTTGCATCACCTATTTGTCTCTTAGTCATGTAAAACCTTCCTTAGAAAAATCAAAAGGCTTAATTATGGATGTCTGAGTGGGCCAGAAAATCCAGTGCTTTTAGGGCTGAGGATCAGCTGTACTTTCAGCTCCTGAAGGGTTTGGGACTTAACTAAAGTTTCTCAGAAAGAAACTACCCTGCACTGTCTGCATTTACCCTAGCTTCTTAAACTGTCACTGTATGGAATCCATTATCTTTGGGATCAATACAGTTTACCACTTTGAATGTAGCCTTCATACTTCCGCTCAGTTTATGCAGCTTATTCTTTCTGCCCTATTGCTATGCAGGAGACTGTGTGGGATAGTATTAAGGATGGGATTTTTATTGATTGATACTTTGTGTTTCTGTACAGAGCAGGACGCTGGTCTTGATGCTCTCTCTTCAATCTTGTCTCGACAAAAACAGATGGGGCAGGAAATTGGGAATGAACTGGAGGAACAGAACGGTAAGGACCGCAGGAATAAGTAATCTTATGTTATATGTTGACTTCATTGCAAAAAGAGAAGCATACCACAGTTATTTACAAAAGATCAAGTTTGATGTGTGAATAAAGTGCTTTTTATTTTTAAAAAAGTTCTTTTTCAGTTGAAATGTGTTTACTGGATAACTTGAATCTTCTTGAGAAAGACTATAAAATGCAGAAAAGACTATAAAATGCAGAAAAATAAAGCACTCCAATGTAGAGTTTGTTAGAGCTAGCCTCCCTAAATCAAGAAATCAATAAGTTGGCGATTCCAGTTTAAACCTAGTGGAATTTGTTCTTGTCCTAGCAGAATTCATTCTTGTGGATTCAAGGAAATTCCTTGAAGGTCTTCCATCTAAATACTGAGGTCTGATGAGATTAGGCTAGCATGGACCATGGTATAGAATAAAAAATAGCACAAGTTGCATGTTTTTGGTATAGCCCAGGGTAGTCTAGACTCTCCAGATACCAGGGACCACTCCCATCAGCCTCTGTCAGCATGGCCAATTGGCCATGCTGACAGAGGCTGATGGGAATTGTAGTTCCTGAACATCTGGAGAGCCGCAGGTTCCCTACCCCTGGTAGCCCAAGGGGGAAAAATTAATAAGAAGTATCTCACAGCTTGCCCAAATAAGAAGAGAAATCCTCCCTCACCCATTGGGGCTTGAGTTCTTCAACAGCTCCCATTATTGGCCCAGAGAAGTATTTTTACTGGGGAGGGGAGGTATCCCACAGGATGTCCTGGTTTTAACATACTCTTGCCTTAGCATAGCTTTCCCCTCTTCCTTTTAGATTTGGCAGACTCTCTTGAAGATGAGAGATAGGCTTCTTCAGCTGTCACTGTGTGCATTTCCATAGAGATGATGGCTACCTCTAGGCACCCAGTTGTGATTGTGAAGCCCTCGAATCCTCAACTCTACTCTACTTGTTTAGCACTTCAGTGTATTCTTGTAGTTGCCTTTACCCATGCACAAATGACTGACCCCAAATCTTAGTTCAAAGATCAGGAATTAGCCAGGTCATAAGGCATATCCTAGAGCATAGGTGTCAAACTCGCGGCCCTCCAGATGTTATGGACTACAGGTCCCATCATCCCCTGCCAGCATCACGTGAACAGGCACTCGCTCCTTCCATGGAGATTTTCTGCAGAGAACTCTGCTGGGCATGTTTCCCTTAACTCCGCCGATCAAGCACTCATTAATAGCATAGTTTTCATTATACCCGGTTGCCAAGATTGCTGGTTTAGCCCTTTAAAGTACACTTACATCGTTATTACTGTTCCAAAAATAATATCCCCCACACACACACCCGTGCATGCAAATGAAAGAGGCAAAGCAATTCCCTGGACCACAGGCTGCTAAAGAAGGGGACAGTCCTAGAACTGATAGTCTCTCCCATACACACACTCACTCTCTCTCTCTCTCTCTCTCTCTCTCTCACACACACACACACACACACCCTGCTACTGCTTCTGCTGCTGCTGCCACCATCTCCAGAGGACAGAGAGTCTTGTTCTTTCCAAGCACTTGTTATTTCCAAGCACTCTGTTATTATTATCTTGATATATTGATATGAACATTTAAAGGTCGGTGTGTTTTAGCTAAGCCCGTATAAGTAAGTTTCTTTTGTGTGAGTGGGGTGGGGGTGGAGGTGAGGGTGAAGGCTGGATGGCAGTTTGAGGGAGTGGGAAGTCTGGCTGTGAGCAAAGCGAAAATGTCTGGGGCAAAGCTGTGCTCACTGGCAAATATGTCCTGTTCTGGTGGTGAAACAAATTAAAATTGTGTTAGACGTACTCTCTTTTGCTGCACAGAGAATGAAAAGTTAAAGCGAGGCTTGAGGAAATATGTTTGTACAAGAAATCTTGCCACGACAGACATTCACCCCCATCTCGCAGTGGATCCCTTGTGCATAATCGGCCATTGTTATGCTTGTAGCCCTGCTGCCAGTGGTCAGTCGTGTTCATGCAGCCAACACAATTTGGATGCTACTGTCTTTGGAGTGCATGAAAATAGGGGAAAGCTGCCTAAGTTCTACTCCATTATGCGTGAGGCAAGGGAGCAGGTAGATGTCCATATTGGCTTCGTGGAGAAAAGGAGGATTCTTAAGCAATTATTGTTGTTAATTGTTCCATTATTTCTTGGTAAACCTGTAGGTTGGTGAAAGAAGAAATACAGCTATGCTGAATTTAAGCCAAAAAGAAATGACAAATCCTATTTATATTTATTATGTGCGATTTTATTTATTATGTCAGTTTTTGTGTTGCCTTACTGGGCAAACTACATATGTATTTCTAGGGGAATTTTTAATTATTTGTTTATCTTATTGATAGTCTCCTTTGTCACAGAGACTTAAAGCACTTTACACAGTACAAGTCAATATTGTCAACAGGGTGGGACGTCTAACAAACAGTAGAATAGGATTTGCATTGCGGAAATCTGAAACACAGATGAAACAAAGCAGAAATATTAACATATGTTCAGCAATGCCGAAATTATACAGTAAGATCTTGCTTACAGCCACAGCAGTACATGCTGCATACTGTAGTGGAGTCCTTAGTCCCTATGTTTTTTCAGAACATCTTTTGGAACTATTTTGTTACAATACAGCCCAACAACCTATGTAAAAAGGCTCTCCAGAAGTGTTTTGTTACCCATAGTTGTCAAAACTCTAGGATAAGCATAAGCATAAGCATTTTATTGTCATTGTGCACGCACAACGAAATTTACAGCAGCATTCCTCGATGCACACAATTTCAGACTCATACATCATCCTCACTGCCCCTTCCTCCACCCATCCCTACATTAAATACATCAATAGCAAGGCTTGGCGGGTTAATAGCCACAGCTCTAGAGTAGAAAGAGCAGAGTAGGAGAGCAGAAACCTTCCTGATTTCACCAGGCAGGCCATTCCACAGAGTGGGGACCACAGCAGGGCATGCACGTGTACAGAGAGTTGTTGATCTTGCCAGTTTGCATGGTGTCACTTGCAGAAGACCCCAACAAGGTAAATAAATACACCTGCTTAGTAAGTACAAGTTCAGCTCTGGTGTTCCACAAGGTGGCAGCAGAGGACAGCAAAGAATTCTTAGCTGTCTTTCTGGCTAAGCATCAGGAAGCCCTTTCTTTCATCATGGAGTAGGGAGACCCTGGCAACACCTTCTGATTTCTCATCCCCTGCACACATTGCCTAAAGTCATTTTTTTACAGTTTCCATTTTTCTTCACCTGTCCCTATTATGTGACTGGCTTCTCAGTGCCTTCCCCTTAGCATTGCAATTATGGTTGTGCACTTGGATATACGCAAGCTAAAATTAGCCATTTTGGATCAGTTTGTGGATATCCAAAATGACCCCAAACACTCCTGAAATTCTGGGAGTAATTAAAACCTTACCTCTTGGAATTTATGTAGGGTTAGGGGGGTAGAGGGCAGAAAGAGGAAGGTAGCCTGCCAAACAGGGACTCTAATAGGATTTTCTAAAGGGCGTCTTAACAGCTGATAGGTGTAAGGAAGCCCAGGCTGACTGCCATTACAAATAATGCTGGTATAATTTCCTATGGCTGTATTGACTCAGAATATTACTTCCCATTTTTTCCAAAGGCAGGTAGACCTGTCCTCTGTCCACCTGACAATCATCCATTAGATGGGGTTTCTATGTATTAAAGTGCCATCAAATCATTTCTGGCTTACACTGACTGTATGGATCAATGACATCTAAAACATCCTATTGTTAACAGGTCTTGCAAACTGAGGGCTGTGGCTTCCTTGAGAAAGTCTCCTGTTGGGTCTCTTTTCCTGCTGCTTTCAACTTCTCCTAGCATTATTGTCTTTTCTAGTGAGTCTTATCTTCCCATAATGTTATGACAGTACGACAGTCCTAGTTTAATCATTGTAGCTTCTAGGGAGAGTTCAGACTTGATTTGATCTAGAACCTGCTTATTTATCTTTCTGTCAGTCCATGGTATTTGTAATAATCTCCTGCAACCCCACATTTCAAATGAATCAACTTCCTTCATGTCAGCTTTCTTCACTGTCCAACTTTCACATCGATACATGATAATGGGGAATACCAAGGTACAAATTATCTTGACTTTGGTAACCAGTGATGCATCCTTACACTTAAGGATCTTTTCTAGCTCCTTCATGGCTGCCCTGCCCAGACCCAGTCACCTCATGATTTCTTGGTTGCAGTCCCCTTTTTGGTTGATGATGGAACACAAAAACCCAGAAAATGTGTAGCAGTTTCAATTTCTACATTGTCAACCTTAAACTTGAGTAATTCCTCAGTAATCATTACTGTTGTCTTCTCGATACTGAGCTGCAATCTGTTTTGGCATTTTCTACTTTCACTTTCAGTAATTGTGGGGCTTCTGGTCCTTTTCTGCTGCCTCCAGGGGTGATTGGGAAAAACAGTCTTGAATTTTTGGAACCTAAAACAGTGCCCCCCCCCTCCCCAAACCCTGAAATATTAGCAAGGCTCTAGAAATTTTGGGATAACAAAAAGCATGCCCTACCCAAAATTCAGAAGTACTTGTTGAAATATACTTTATTTGTTGAAATTGGCTTTATTCTTAGGATAGTTCTCATGTGGCTTCCCCAAGTCGTCTTCTGTCAATATCTTACCTTACCTTTTAATTTTAATTTAACTAGTGGTATACTCCTATGAAGTCTTACTCTGAGCCTAACTAAATCAGTTGCCTTGGACTGGACTGCATTTAGGATTGCCCTGTAATTTGATTGTGTTAATGTTGTCTGTAGGTTTCTGAAAAAATGATTTTTTTAAAACTGAGTCACAATGATGGATAGGGTTGGTAAAACATGCTGCATTACTCAGTTGCTGAAATGACCCTGTGGGAGCAGCCTGTAGCTTTTCCAATTTTTTTGTTTCTTAACTGTATGGTAGGCCAGTACTCGAACTTTGAAGTGCTGCCAACTATGTGACCTGCACAAAGATTTGGTCCATCTGGTCTGCTGCAGGAGAAGTTTGCATGAATATATCTCTGCTAAGAAGACAGAATCTTTTATATTTGCCACCAAGAAGGACTGAAACAGTCCTCTTGTCTGAGCAGCTTCTTCATTTGGAGTTGCTGTAGCCTACCCGCAGTTGTACAGATTTGATTTAATCTTCCGTCCCAAAACAAGACAGTTGTTCCTTTGTTTCTGATGTGTGTATTCAGTCTTGCAGATAACTCCAGAAAAACTACTCTCCCACTTTAAAAGGTTTACTGGTAAAGTGAATTTTAGAAACCACATTTTTAAAAAGTTAATTAGATCTGACAAAATCCCAGTTTAAAATCATATCTGTTTTGGGATGATAATACTCTTTCCTTGAAAGGAAGGGGAGGGAGGGAGGGAGGAAGGAAGGAAGCAAGGAGGAAGGAAGGAAGGAAGGAAGGAAGGAAGGAAGGAAGGAAGGAAGGAAGGAAGGAAGGAAGGAAGGAAGGAAGGAAGGAAGGAAGGAAGGAAGGAAGGAAGGAAGGAAGGAAGGAAGGAAAGTTCTTTATGCTGTGTCTCATTGGCACTTATTCACTGCAAAACTGCAGGGCTTTACAGGAAAGCATATATATCTCCTCTTCTACCACTCCTGTTATTTGAGTTCAACTTTGCTAGATCTTTTTAGGTCAAGAACACATGAAGTAATTGGGGTTGTGATATCTCTATCTACTGACCAAATAGTTTATAAATGGTCTTACACAGCTCTCAAATACAATACAAAAGTGATCTTCTCTTAAGGATGCAGGGTGTAGTTTCAGCAAATGGGAATACCTAATTAGGGAATGATTCAAATTCAGATGAAGGAAGAGATAAATAAAAGTGAACCATACTTGCAGCATGCAGATAAGCTGCTTACTGTTTCTTTTTTTATTTATAAGATTCTCATTAGACACAAGCAAGATACAGAGCCGTTCGTAGAACTTCTGGAAATACTGATTCTGCACAGTAACTACATTATAACTGATTAAGGTTCTCTAAGTGCAGAACAGACCATATTCGGGATGGTGACAAATATTTAACAGGGCAAAACTCACGCTACTGGAAAATGTGCAAATCCAGAATTCCTAGCCACGACCTGTTCACCTAGGGGCATGTTTCCAGTTGACAGTGGCAGCTGGGTTTTCCTGTTCATTACAAACTTGTTTGTTAATTTTGACCAACTGAGTTTGTGTTCTAGGCTGATAGAAGATGGTGGTTCTACTTGTCTGTGTTATTTACCATCTTAGATTTTATTGTGACCAACAGAGAAATAAATTCCTGTGCCTCTTTGAAGTGGGGTGAGATGAGATGGGAGTGCATTAAAATGGAGGAGCAGCACGCAGGAGAACAGTGTTGAACCGTTCCCTACCTGCCACCTAGAACAGGAAACTGTTTCTCTCTGTTTTCTCTTCTTGCTGCATTTATTTTCAGAGCCCAGGAGAAGTGAGTGAGGTGGTGGTTTCAGGATCAAAAGCAACAGATGGAGATGAAGCATCTCTATCCTGTCTGCTGCTTCTCCCCTTTAACGCCACCCTTTGTTGCTATGTAGCATGACCTGTGCTGGCTCAGGTTAGGTTGTAATTAAGTGCGATTGGACTGTTCGGACTCTTTTCCCTTCCCACTGGGAATGAATATTCAAATGTGTCCTCTTTTCACCTCT
Source organism: Sphaerodactylus townsendi (assembly GCF_021028975.2). NCBI lineage: Eukaryota > Metazoa > Chordata > Lepidosauria > Squamata > Sphaerodactylidae > Sphaerodactylus > Sphaerodactylus townsendi. The sequence continues at coordinate 112,778,580 of NC_059427.1, read as the reverse complement.
TCCTGATTTACCTGTGTCTCTCTCTGCTCGTGGAAGTGAACATCAAAACAACAGATTACACTTATTGGGAATTCATTCCCCTTCCTTGCTTGGGATTTTAACTCCCTGTTAAAGCAAATTCAGCATTGTTCAAGGAAACATGTAAGGCTTGTTCCAGGTTGCACAATGTTGTTGAGACAACTGGGGCAGCAATTTCTGATATTTACTCCTTACTGATAGTAGAGAACTAGTCCAGTACAAGTAGCTAGTGTAATTAAGACTTCTGCTATTGAAGGTAGCCAGGGATATGCCAGATGGGTTCATTGAACTGCTTTTATGAAACCGTGACCATCAAAGAAAAAGGCAGACAGTATTTTTCCCACAATGTCTGTGGTGTTTAATAATACACACGAGCTCTTAGGAAAAATGTCTGGTCATATTGGAGCTAATGATTTGTCTCAAGTGGCAAGAAAGAGATTCTTTTCTATCTGGTATGGCTTAATTAATTCGTTAATTGGCCTTCTGTGTTTTAACTGTTTACTCCCCACCCACCTCCTACCCCCAAGGAATTGTGCAAATGTCAGCCTCTTTTGTGCCTGCATATAACTTGCAAGTCAAAGGCAAAGAGTTTACTGTGTGTGGAGAGTTGGGGAGCTGCATCCTCATGATCTCACTGAAATGGCTTTTGACCCCTCTAAAGGCTCTTAATGCTTTTTCCAAGAGGATGTGTAACCAAACCCCAACCTGGACAATTGCAACACAGCCAACAAGGGAAGCCTGCATCCTTGAGCAGGCTTGTGCCATGAGGCATTACTGGAACTATTTGGGTACTTGGAATCCAGCAACCACAAAAGCCATGAGTCATTTGGTTGCACTCTGTCACTTACAGTAACTCAGGACGATAAAGATGTTTGCATGTAATATTTAAGAAGTAAAACCTCAAGTTGGACACTCTTAAATTGTGCTATGTATTCTGTAATAGGAAATAACTTGGACAATGCATATTCCAGTGTTTATGACATCATTGGTTTCCAGTATTAATACTATACCCAAAGAGGTTTTTATTGCTATTGCCTCAGTGCTTCTAAAATATTATTAGAATATGTTAATTTCTACTGAGCTTGGTTTGCAGGATTACTGTTTTGCAAATGTTTGTTATTTTAGCAATCATTTGGTTTCCCCTTTTTATTAAATGACTTCCTCCCTACTCTGAATGGGAGAGTTCTGACAAGAGTGACTAAAGTCCGGGTCTGTTTAGCCATGGGTCGACTGGACCTTGTGGTGTGAACATTACTTGCCATGATAGGCTGCATCCATGCCAGCAGAAATATTTCAAAGTTCGAATTTTGCCCTTTTTTTGTCAGGGTTATGTGCTAGCAAGCCAACAAGAGTAGGTTTTGGAGGTGGTGGCCTGGCAGTGGGATGGGATTCTTGGTGAAGACGCTACCCTTGAGAGCAATTGTGCTTGCCTAGGTAAGTGCTCCAACAGCGACATGCAAACAGTTGGAAGGAAGCAGTTTCAAGGTCCTCACAAGAAAGCTGCCCAGCATCTTATTTTCAATCATAAGCGTTGAGATTGAGATGAGTCAATATTTCATGCCTCCTTGCACATTGTTAGGAATTCTTCAACAGTACATCCAGCCCATCAGACAGTTTGGATCTGGTGATTCTTAACACAGGGCAAGGACTGATTTGGACCTGGGTCTTTTATGGCTCAGTCTAATCGTGAACACTTTTCCATGTTGCTGACCTGTGTTTGTCCACCTGTTTTGGGTTGTGGAGGGGTGGGGAGGAAAATTTAGAAGAGGAGACCTGTTTGACTACCAGAAAGGCCACATGGTGCACTGTGACCTGCATAGATGAAAGACATGTGTGATGGGCTGATGTAAAGAGGGGAATCAGGTGAGCCTGAGTGAAAAAACCTGCTTGGATCCGACCTTTTGTATTTGAGTTTCTGGGGACCTAAACATTTCTTACAGTATATTTTAAAGAATTCTAAGGACATTTGAATCAGATTCAAATAAAAGCTGCAAATAGGAGTTCAAAATAAGATTCTAATTGGGCAACCCTGCTGCCAGCCACACTGCTGCCTCCAGAGGGCTTTTGTGTGGTGCGGTGAGGAAAAAAAAAACCCCCAAACCCCTCTCCACCACCAGAAAGCCCTTCAGGGGACTCCATGGACCCATGCCACTCAAAAGGGTGGCATAGGTCGGAGTCTGGGACTGCAGTACATCTGGAGGGGAAACCAGGATGATTCTGGCCACGCCTCTGGAATGCTTCTGCCATGCTGGTGGAGCTGACAGGGGTGCTGAGGTGCTAATGTGGGGCTTAGTGTTGCTGGGATGCCTCAGCAGCTGCCCACCAGCACATTTGTCCCTCTGCTGGGGTAAGTGCCTCAGGGAGGGCATTTCTGCCAGCATAGGGCTGCACCGCCTCCATAACTCCCTTCAGCCCTCCCTCCTGGATTTCGCTATGAATTCCTCAGTACTGAATGCTTCTCTTCCTACCAAAAACAGGTTCAATAAGGGAAAAATAATTATTCCTCAGCTGTATCCTGCAAAATGCTTTTTATAGCAACTGTGGCTATTGACATTAGCAAGAGACTTGTTTTTGGAAGTGGAGGAAAGCTTTTGAATGGTTCCTGTTAAATAGTAATTACAGAAGGAAAGTCACTGTAAAAAAGGGGAAGAAAATTAATTTGCTTGCAACAGATTCTGTCAAGCTGCTGCCCTGATATTTTGTGGAACATGTTTGTCAGGCCTAAAAACATCAGATAGCATTAATTATAATTTTAATGGAATATTTTATTTAGATTTTAATCCACTGTAAAAGCAATGTAGTGTGGACTACATTGCATTGAGTAATCTTGTCAGTTTCGGACCATAAGGTTAAACTGCTGGCTTGTAGTAAATGTATTTTCTGAGGTAAATAGTAACTTTTGCTTTTGAATTCTTAGTAATGTCTAATAGGAGACGTGTTGTAATATTCTAATGTTTTTTTTTACAAAACAAAACTTAATACACTGGTCTATTGAACACAAGTTTATGGATGAGAGCAAGTGCAGTATAATACATGCAGCGTGTTGAAAGGTCCCTGCTTCAGTTCTCATTCCATCCAGAAATGTACTAGGTGGCCTTGGATGAACTGCTTTCAGTCTCTGCTTCTTCATCTCTAATATGAAGGTGATAATATTGGCCTGCCTTACAATAGGGATTTCTGATATAACGTTTACTCGTGTTGGATGTTTAAGAAGAGTGCTGCACCAGTAAAAAGAACTGTTATTTCTAAAAGTGTTGATGATCCACTGCCATATTTCCCTTCAGTTTGCACTGTTGGCAGAATCAGAGAACATAAAACTATATTAGCATCTAGTGACAATTTAGTTGTATTTTTCCTATCTTTCTTTGGCACAGGCAATTGCATCTTATTGGGAGTGTCACTGGGCTTACCCTTCTCCATTTAATTAAGAGGTAAAATTGCTGAACTTGCTCATGTAGCCAGACTGAGGCTTCTCCAAACTGGCATAGCACATGTTGGAGAACAACCATACTTTGTGTTCTGTCCCCCATATAAAAAATCTAAAGGTTCCCTGTTCTTGGGTGGAACAGAGTAGGAGACACCCAAGCAAGTTCAAAAACAAAGTTTATTGCTTAGAAGAATTGAGACCCTAACTCCTCCCAGGGTCTGACTAAAATAAAATACTTGTTTGACTGGAACAGTTTGAAGCTTGAGACTTTTGTCCTTTCTTTGACTGCTTCCAAGAAAGTCCACTTTGTCTGTGTTTCTTCTGGGTTCCTTGAGTGTCCTTTATCTGCATTCTACTTTGTGTACACCTTAACTTTATGCTATCTCTGTACACCTTATACCTAACATATATTGCAGCCTTCCAACTATCCTAGGCACCTTAGACTGACTGACTGACTTCATGGGTAATAACAGGAAGACTGCCTCTAGTGAGATTTCTTAAAGGGACAGGGTCCAACTAAAATTCCCTCCCTTGAAACACTGTACAAGGAACTAAAGCCATTATGGCCTTCTGCTGCGCCTGCTGCTCCCCCTGAGCACCTGGTCTGCTAAGGCATTTGCAATCTCAAATCAATGAGGATCAAGATTGGTAGTCAAAGATCGACTTCTCCATAAATCTGTCTGAGCCCTTTTTAAAGCTATCCAGGTTAGTGGCCATCACCACCTCCTGTGGCAGCATATTCCAAACACCAATCGCAAGTTGCGTGAAGAAGTGTTTCCTTTTATTAGTCCTAATTCTTCCCCCAGCATTTTCAACGAATGCCCCCTGGTTCTAGTATTGTGAGAAAGAGAGAAAATTTTCTCTCCGTCAACATTTTCTACCCCATGCATAATTTTATCCCCCCTCTGACGTCTCCTCTCCAAACTAAAGAGTCCTAAACGCTGCAGCCTCTCCTCATAAGGAAGGTGCTCCAATCCCGCAATCATCCTCGTTGCCCTTCTCTGCACTTTTTCTATCTCTTCGATATCCTTCTTGAGATGTGGTGACCAGAACTGAACACAGTATTCCAAGTGCGATCGCACCACTGCTTTATATAAGGGCATGACAATCTTTTCAATTTTGTTATCAATTCCTTTCCTAATTATCCCCAGCACCAAGTTTGCCTTTTTCACAGCTGCCATGGATTGAGTTGACATTCCCATGGTACTATCAACTAAGACGCCCAAATCCCTTTCCTGGTCTGTGACTGATAGTACTGAGCATTTAGTTTATCAATGGCTGCCAGAACTTCTTCCTTGTCTACCACTATCTTCACTAGTTCCTCGGATTCACCTTTTAAGAAGCTTGGTTTAGGTGCAGGAATTTTCCTCACCTCCTCTTGGGTGAAGACAGATGCAAAGAATTCATTCAGCTTCTCTGCAATCTCCCTGTCATCTTTTAGCACACCTTTTGTTCCTTTGTCATCTAACGGGCCTACCACTTCCCTAGCTAGCTTCCTACTTTTGATATACTTGAAGAACTGTTTGTTGCTGGTCTTGATGTTTGCAGCCATGCGTTCCTCATAATCCTTTTTTGCCTCCCTTACAGCTAACTTGCTTCTCTTTTGCCACCATTTGTGTTCCCTCTCATATTCTTCATCAGTCAAACTGGACTTCCATTTTCCAAAAGACATTTTCTTTTTTCTGATAATTTCCTCAACCTCTCTTGTTAACCATGGTGGCTTTCTTGTGGGCTGGGTGTTGCCTTTCCTAACCCGTGGAATACATTCCAGCTCAGCTTTTATGACTGCGTTTTTAAATAACCTCCAAGCATCTTGAAAAGTTTTGACTCTCTTGATTTTCCCTTTCAGCTTCCTGCGCACTATCCCCCTCATCTTTGAGAAATTTCCCTGTCTGAAGGCAAATGTAACTACATTAGTAGTTGTCACTTGTTCGCATGTATCTGTATCTGACAGCATTGTGGTTGCTGTTTCCTATCAGCTCAACAACACTGACTTCCTGCACCAGGTCCTGGGTCCCACATAGAATTAGATCTAGGATCACCTCTTCCCTAGTTGCTTCCACAACCATCTGCTCTAAGCCACAGTCATTTAGCATAGCCAGGAAAGCTCTCTCCTTACTATGACCTGAACATGCATTTTTCCAGTTTATATGGGGATAGTTAAAATCACACATTACCACTAAGTTTTTGCTTTTGTTGGCCTCTCTAATTTCTTTTTCCATCTCAGAATCCTCTTTTGCACTTTGGTCAGGGGGACAATAATATATTCCTAATATTAAACTGTCCTTCACACCTGGTATTGATATCTACAGTGGTTTTGTAGGGGAATCAGCTCCGCTTGCATTGTCTATTTTATGTGACACTATTCTCTCTTTTATGTAAAGGGCAACTCCACCCCCAATGCGCCCTGTCCTATCCTTCCTGTAGAGCCTGTAACCTGGTAGAACAGCATCCCACTGGTTCTCCTCATTCCACCATGTCTCTGTAATGCCCACTATATCAAAGTCCTCCTTCAAAATTCTGTACTCCAGCTCCCGCATTTTAGGTTGAAGGCTTCTGCTATTAGCATAGAGACACCTGTATACCCTGTCTCTGTCCCTAACCTGGGATTTATGTGCTTTGCCCTCAAGTCTTTTGTACACACTATCTCTTATCACATGCACATTGCTATGTTCCTCACTTGTATGTGGTTGATTTAGAAAAACCTCCCTCTCTGTTTGCATTCCCATAGATACTGTATTCTGAACCGAAGTCAGCTCAGCTCCTGTCGACTTTCCCCCAGGGATCAGTTTAAAAGCTGTTCTGCCACCTTTTTAATGTTGAGCACCAGCAGCCTGGTTCCTCTTTGGTTAAGATGAAGCCCGTCCCTTTTGTACAGGTCTGGCCGGTTTCCCCAGTTCCTTACAAATCTGAAACCCTCTGCCTTATACCACCTTCTCATCCACGCATTGAGATCTCTGCTTGCCTAGCTCGCCCTGCGCGTGGAACAGGTAGCATTTCTGAGAATACCAACTTGGAGGTCCTGGACTTCAACCTGTTACCTAGCAGCCTACATTTAGCTTCCAGAACCTCCCAGCTATATTTCCCAATGTCGTTGGTGCCAATGTGGACCACAACTGCTGACTCCACCCCAGCACTGTCTATCAGCCTAGCTAGACGAAGTGTGACATCCGCAACCTTCGCACCAGGCAGGCAAGTCACCATGCGGTCATCATGCCTCTCACAAACCCAACTCTCTACTGCATGGGGTGGATCAGAGTTGGAAGGCATGATAAGCAACTTGCACCCCTGAAGATGTGATCAGTTTCATACAAAGGCTGAACTATAAACGTGTAAATGTTGCAGTACAATCCACAAGAGTGGGGTGAAAGTGCTGAGGAGACAGCTCGGCTCTGGTGCAGCATAAATGCTTATTATCTGGAGAACCGGGTTTGTTTCTCCATTCCTCCACATGAAGTCTGCTGGGTGACCTGGGGCAAGTCACAGTTCTCTCAGAACTCTTTCAACCCCACCTACCTCACAAGGTGCCTGTTGTGGAGAGGGAAAAGGAAGACAGCTTTGAGACTCCTTAAAGGTAGAAAAAAGTAAGGTATAAAAGCCATCTCTTCTTCTTTCCCTAGTTAGTGAGGTAGCTGAAAGTTATCCCTGTCTCTCAGCTTTCCTATCTGAGATGTAGCTCCCATATAAACATTTAACACTACCTTTAATAAGCGAGTCTGCCGCTTCACTATGTAATAGCACTCTGCCAACAAGTTATTTATTGTCCATTGCACAGTCAGTGTGTACGAATCTAGGTTAATTGTTACTAATAATCAGCTGGAGTAAAAATCATTTTACCAATTTGATTGCTAACTTTTATTAAGCAAGTCAAACTTTTGGGCTGAAACTGAAGGGGAACCTCATGATGATTTATTATGAAATGCCATCTAGAATATTGCTAAATTTGTCCACGTCCAACCAATATAAGCAGAAAAGAGGTCCTGTCTTTGCAGTCCAACCAAGAATTCCCGGTGATGTATACATCCAAGAGCCTTTAATTATTCTTATTGGAAATAGAAATATTTGTGTTGAGTGAACAGCCGTTTCATGCTAACTCAATTTGTTGGTCACCACCTATCTTCCTCATATAATCCTTCATCTTTTCCCTTAATTAGTGGAGGTTATTTGGAATAAAATGCTTTGAGGAGGAGAGTGGCAAATATTTTCTTTCAAAAAGATTTTTTCATTTTCCTTGTTTTTTATACTCCTCATAAAATATTTATCTTCTGTTTTATAGGGTCACTTTGGAAGAGGGGAGGCCGTATTGACCAGAGTTGTTGATTTGTCAAATCTATTATCCTGTCATTTTCAGCAGTACAAGACTCCCTAGTTCCCATTTCCTTAAAAAGCCCCATGGCCAACTGTGCATGGGGAATGATTCAAGAGGGGAATGTTACTGTTGAGAAACATCTGAAAAGTCAGCCTTGTTATACAGGACACAGCGTTACCAGCTACTTTTGATGGTTGTTGGCATAATAAGCACTAGCTTTGGCCAACTATCAGTTCTGGAAAATAATTGCCAAACTTTTTACCTACTGGTAAATAATCGAAGAATGTATATATGCAACTTCATCTGGCTCTAGAGAACACGTGACATTTGATCGCTCTGGTCTGCATATTGAAAGATAATGCTTGTGTGATTCCTAAAAATAATTTAATAGTTCCTTTAAAAATTTTGTCAAAGGGTTGGCCATTACTGTATTAGACATCTTGATTAATTCACTTTTGGAATGTGATAACAAAAGTAAAAACCTCTTCCGACTGATTAATTATAGTGTATTGGAGTTATTATTTTTTATTAAATTTAATAGACCATCCTACCCCCGGAGGGCTCAGGGCAGTGTACAATAATAAAACCAACAACAAACTATGATGCAACATAATGTAACAATATAAATCAAAAGTGCGTTAAAATCCATTAAAACAGTAGCAGCATCATAACTCGCATAAACCCATGTTTTAAAAGTGGCGCCTGAACTCCAACTCCCTACTCCATACCCCCTTGGGAGGGGACTGGCAGATTGCTGCAGATGGTATGCCCGGATGGTACACGGGGCATCAGGAGGGGGCGGACGACCTGCGGCTAGCCTCCCTGAAGGCCTGGTGAAACAGCTCAGTTTTACAGGCCCTGCAGAACACACCAAGGTCCCGCAGGGCCCTAACAACTGGAGGAAGAGCCCTGGCCCGGGTAGAGGCCAGCCACATCATTGCGGGGCTGGGGACCTCCAATAAATTTGCCTCTACAGAACGCAGAGGCTGAACTGGGACATATGGGGTAAGGCGGTCTTGAAGGGGTTGGGGATCTCCACTTTTTCTCTATATCCTCTTTTGTGTGGATTCTTCATTATGAAACTTAATCACATATATATTTAGGCTGTTGAATGATCTCTTACTCTGTCTTTAATTTTCCATGGATGTGCCAACTGATGCTGAGAGCTTCCTTGGGTTTTAGGAGCTGACATTGTCTAAGAGTTGTAGGTTAGTCGTTGGGGATGTAGTTGTCCTGAGTTCGGCTTCCAGCCCCGGGGTGTCAGGTTGCAGCATGGAGCTGTGTCTGGAGAGAGGCAGGGAGCTGACTTGCAAGAGTCACAGAAAGCCACCTCAAGAGTCTGTTAAGCAAGTTCAGCGTTAAGAGGTCTGGTCTAAGGATCAGAGTCCACAGAGTCAACAGGAGGAGGGTGCAATACAGCAGTCTTGTGCTTTGTTGCGTCCAGGCTGGTGCACTCTGCAATCCTCCATAATATAGGGCCTCCCCAGGAACTAGCCTTCTTCCTGCAAGGAGTCTGATTCTCCCTGCTGCAGAAGGTACCTTCTCTGAGCCAGCATGATGCCTTTTAGCCTGCAGTAGCTCTCTGTGTTGCTGCCTCTCCTGATGCAGGGTCTCAGGTTTGCTATGTGCCTGAGGCTCTTCAGCTGGGCAGGGATGGGTTCACGGTCTGCTTCTGTAGGGACTTTGGGTTGTGAGACCTGGTTAGCCTGTTGTTCATCCTGCGGAGTCTGCATGGGCCCTGGCTTCTCCGAGCTCAGCTCCTGTTGGTTCCCAACCTACTCTGAGCTTTCTGGACTCTGCTCATTTCCTGAGGGCTCCTTGCTCTCCAGGGGGCGTCCTACGACAGTAATTTTGGAAAATTACTATCTCATATTCTTGAACCTTGTTCTTGTTTGTGAGGTTCTATCTCCTCGTGAAGATGTCTGAGCAAGTGGGCCTGTTGCTTTTCATACCAATATATTTCTAATCCAGTAATTGAGCAGCCCCATCCAAGAGGCTGGCCACACAACCACAGCGTCATGACTGCACTGGCCCACTTCTCCCAATGAGGTTTTCCAACTGTGTGGGAAGGCTTAAAATGCAAACAAGCCTCCCAGCTGCCAGAAAGCCCTAGCATCGGCTCCTCCTCTGGCCATGCCCCTGGTCACTTCTGTGATCTCTCTCTCTCTCCCCCACCCCATCCCATGTATGTTATATTTTAGTGGGGTAGTGAAATTACTATCTGTGAGGGATATATTTTGTCAAGTTCATTTCAGAAGTTTTGGAAGAAGCACCAATTCTCTGGCATGGACAATGTAATAAATGGGGATTTAAAAAATGGCCTCTAAATAAATTCTTTCTTTAGTATTCTCCATATGTGCAGGAAAGGGAGTCTCTTTGTGCATAGCAAGGAATAGCAAGGAAATGAGGCCAACACATTGCAAAGCACTGCATTTTTCTCTTACTCCCAGTGGATGCTGCACAAGATGATTAATATTTTAATGTCTTTGTTCTCTCTGTTTTACTTTTAGCACTGGAGCACTTTAAATCACTTGGGAAGAAGAGGGCCTGTCTCTTCTCCAGTTACATAAACAATTGGTGTTATTGGGGCTAAAAATAATTTGAAGTGGGGAGTAGAAGGTGTTGTGAAGGAGACATCAAAACTTCAAGTGTTTAGGTATGAATTGGACTCATTTCTGCAGCAGGGGTTAGAATTGAGATGTTTCTTGTGTGTTCATGTGAAGATGGAAAGAATGTGCCATTACTTCAAACAGACGTTTCAATTCTGTTTATCCATCCATGCCATTTGCATGGGGCTCATTTATTAGACCGTGAAATATGAATGACAGACCTCAGACTGAGCCTTTTCCCTAGTTCATATATTCAAGTTCTAGTCACTGGAGTAAGAGATGTAAACCTTTTGAAAAATGTCATCAGCACTGAAACATTTCTTCCCAAGGGGAAAAAATGGATGTGAAAAATTGAAATATTTAACTTAAGTGCCCAGTGTCAATTAGAAATTGTTTGTGTTACAGTTTGGGAAACATGGCTGCATATACAGGAAAGCAGCACAAAAGAATTAATTGATTTTGTACTGGATCTCAAGCAGCATATTAATATTGCGGCTTGTGGAAGTGCTGTGCCAAACTCATACGCCAAGGATCCTGCTTGTAACCTGAGGAAGAGAGCTACAAGTGGTCTGTTGACTTTACCACAGCAAGGAGAGGATACTGAACCTTCTAGGAACTCGCTCGCTTAAACTCTTAGGGCTTCTCAAGATGTGTGTGGATGGAGAACTAGAATCCCCTTATATTTGGCATGTCCATCTACAAAAGCAGTGTATTTCTGAATCCAAGCATGGCATATAAGGAGGAGCTGCACACCACTGTCATGAAGCCCCTCAATTTTGAAGTTAATTCTTTTAGCATTTTTGATATTCTGTATATAAAATACAGTGCCAGTTCTACCAGAGTGTAGTATGTACATTTAGGGTTGCCCAACTCAAACAAGTATACAGGCATAGCACTCTAACTGTTATTCTGCATCTCTTCCACAGAAATAAGTGCCTTCCGGAAAAGGTTAGCCAATGTAGGCTTTTGTTCCATTGTATGAGCATCATCTGTACTGTACATTTATATAACAAGCATATATAGTTGTAATGTTTTGAAAAGGCAAATGTAGATCAGCTTAAAGAACTTATTAAAGAACCACAAACAACTCTTGAGCCTTACAGAAATAAAAGTGCACCTTCTTGGTACCTCAAGCAGAAGTGGCTATAAGCAGTTCAAGCATTTAGCATTTTCCTGTGTAGCTGTCCTGAAATAACATCAGTGAGAACAAAACCTTCCATATTGAGAATTGTTGTTAGCACCCTCCTTTTAAAATCAGGGCACTTGAAAAGTGTGCTGAAGTAAGAGCAAAATGTTGGATTTCAAAGTATTACAATTGAAATGCTTCAAAATACTTCCTTCCATTTTAATTTTGGGTGGAGATAGTTACCAATTTGAATTCTAGACCAGTGGCTCTCAACCTTCCTAATGCCGCGACCCTTTAATACAGTTCCTCATGTTGTGGTGACCCCCAACCCTAGCATTTATCCATTTTACAGATGGAGAACACTAATGCAGAGAGTCTTGGGCGACCCCTGTGAAAGGGTCGTTCGACCCCCAGGTTGAGAACCACTGTTATAGACGGTATAGTTGCTGGCTGCTCTCTTTTATCAAATTTCTTTCTTTGTGTCTCTTTTTGCCATTATTAGTGTGCCTTCCTTTGAAAAAAAAAGTTGCCCTTCACAACGGGACCAGATTGGCATTTTATCCAACTCTTTGGATAATGCCTGGCTTGACTTGCTTCATCCCAAAAGTTTTTTTTTGAAAAAATGTGAAATTGCCCCAATTAATGATTCACCTAAGTATATATAATTATCTATGAAAGAATTAATCATTTTGCAAGAGGTAGTTATTTTCACCACGCAGCTGCTTCCAATTAATGCCTGTCACTTCAGGAATAGCTGAAATACTGTTTGGGAGAAGTGGAAATACTATAACCCTACTGTTTTGGTCCTTCCACACAATTCTGTTGGCCTACTTAAAATGATTCACAAACCACAGGTCAGAGACATGAGAACTCTTGAAGTAAGTTTTCGGGTTCACAATGCAGCTGCACTTACCTTTGTGTGCGATGTTTGCGGTCCCTCATAAATGATTAGAACTGATAGGTTAAAACAGAATTTCAGTAGTCAAGTCCTTTGTCGAGGTTTGGATAATCTGGTTGTAACTGAAATTGTGTCTGACTGGTGAAAACCTTTCGATTGCGACTGAGAAAGAGGAGAGTGGTTGATGGATGGAAATATTGGTGTGGGACTAACACTTAGGTAATCTACTTCTAACTTACTTGGATATCCAGACAGCATTTACCATCACTAGCCAGCCTTTGAAGGCTGCTAGGAAAAGCAGGTTACCTATTAGACTTTGGAGACCAATAGAGGATGTTTGAATCTGACCATATTGGGCCTGATCTGTGAGTTTCTCCTTCCATGAATTCCTGAAGCTAAAGGCTGCCAGTTCTTATTGAGTGTACCTTGATCTAGGGCTCTTGTGGCTTCACCTGGTATACTAAGGTAGGCCCAGGCTGACCCTACAGAAAACGGGTTTGGATTTAGTATTTGTTCTCGGCAGCTGGGTATCCATTCTTGGCTGCCTTGTCAGATCAGCTCAGGATTTCATTGACACTACAGCATCCCAAAGGCTAGCCTAGGCTATGCTGGGCACACCATAGAGAACACATACTGAGTTTGGTGTTTTATACCTAATTGATTTCTGGCCGTCTTGTTAGTAGGGTGAAATTAAAACCCGTGTCATAGTCAGATCTGCTGAAGGTTTGGAAGAAACCAGTATATCCTTTGTTCAAGGATAGGGAACCAGTAAAGATGATCCCCTCCTAGAGGCTTGTGTATCCATTTGGATTCCAGAAGGTGCTGAAGAATTTTAGGAATGTAAATGAAGATCCTGTTAATGCAGTAGTTATTTGCCTTTCACTGGTGGTTTTGTGCTGATGGCTTGGAATATAATTTGTCATATCTTGTAGTTTATATTGGCTAATTTAAGTGTTCATGTGTGCTTAAAATAGCTGTATATCTCCTGTGCATCAATAAAATCCCAATAAAATGAAATCCATACATTTGTTGTGCATAATGGATTTAATCTCTCTGTTTTGTTTTAAACTGCCCCAAGTTGGACAGATATGCGACAAAGCACGTGAGGTATAATTCTAATTCTCTAGTGCACAAAGGTTTTAAATATCTGCATTATGTTAAACTGTACATTCTGCTACAACTTATGGGAGTTGTAGCAGAACGGTCCCATAAAATGATCTCATCTACGAAAGCTTTTGCTTCTTTTTGTATGGAAGCAATGTTTTTAGATGAAAGAAAGAAAAAGATTCTTGTTGTAGTAAGTTTTGTGACATTGACATAATTAAAAGGATGTGGTTTAAATCTGTAAAGTTACTAAGGAATATAGATCTTCAACAGAGTCCCCTTTGTTAAGGAAGCGGGGAACTATATGTGCATCTAGACATGCAGTGAACATTGTTCCAGAATCAGGAATGCGTACCTGTCTATTCAGTTGGTCAAGCTTTCTTACCTGTTATTTCTGCATATTGTAAACATCATTAGCATGTTATACCATTATGATATTTAAGTGATTTTGTATGGTCCTAGGAATTGATGTTAATTTGCCAGGTAAAGCTATCTTATTTGTTACCGTATCTATGTGAATTTTTGTCATTTAAAAGATGTGCAGCTATGATGCTGGGTTGGACTGTTCAGGCCTAATAAATGATGAAGTAGCAGGGAACTTGCTCTGCATTAAAAATTAAGAGTGTATAATTTTTATTAAAATCTGTTATAATAGCCATTAAAGATCTATGAGCAGCTGGAGCTAATTATTATTTTCTTTGGGTTCACAATATAACAGCACAGTTTTGTTTTGCTTTTTTTTTTGTAAAGACTTCCTGGCATGAAAGAAATCTCTGTTTGTTGTGGCAAACTGAATTGGAGTCCTTTATAACATGTGATTTATTTCTTACAAACGTTTAGAATCCTGTAAGTTGCATTTTTTTTAAAATGGCCAATTAGGATATCTCAACAAACTGTAGTTTCTTTCAAACCAGGAAGTCTTCTATGCTGGCTCCGCATGCAAGAGAAGAAAGGAGAGGGGAGGAACACATCAGTTGAAGGATGCTTGCCATGTGATGATAATTGCCTGGTGTTAGGCTATTTACGCTCTTGCAGCTTTTTCTCTCCCTTCACAGGGAAAGCAAAGGAGAGCATTATGTGTTAAGGTTTCTTGGGGTTCATCTTTGTAGTTTCTGTGCAATCCCATATGGCACACGCAGGCCAACCATGGAGGAATTTTTCCAGCTTTTTGAAGCTCCAGATGATTATAGTGCAGTGGTGGCGAACCTATGGCACTCAGAGCCCTCTCTGTGGGCATGCGCAAACAGAGTTGCCCCCCCTCCACACATCTAGGCTGGCCTGGGCTGCTGGGCTCGATTATTAGCATTAAACCTAGTTTTGGGGAAGCAGTGTAGGTAACTCTGTTAAGCGTTGTTAAACCCCACTGATTTTCATGCGAAGAACTAAAGCGCGATCTTTTACCTGAAAGTAAGCTCTGCTGCTGGCAATGAGGCATGCTTCTGAGTAAACCCTCCTAGGGTCGTGATTCACCCGTTTGAAGAGTTGCACTGTTGCTTCAAAGCAAAGCCACCGACTACCACCAAGCTTACTCCTGAGTAACACACTCCTCGGAGCCAACCATTTTTTCTAAACTAAAACCTCAGTGTTCAGGTTAAATTGCCATGTTGGCACTTTGCGATAAATAGGTGGGTTTTGGGTTGCAATTTGGGCACTTGGTCTCGAAAAGGTTCGCTATCACTGCTATAGTGAGTGCTCCCCGCCCCCAGTCACACAAAGGAGATCACTGTGTTTTAAACTTTCTTTGGGTTTTCTTTCCCCCTGCTCACACAACAGTTTCTTCCACTCTTTGGGCCACCATTCCAAAATGATCAGAAGCGAGGAATGAGTTAACCTGCCTAAATGATTAACGATTAAAGTTGTTTTTATCCAGCATACCAGTTAATGTTACCGTGTTCTTAGTAATAAGATTATAAATGCAGATCCATTTTATGCTTAATTTTGATATAGATTATATTTGACTCCTATTATATACGTTTATGCGTTCATTTTAATTACTTCTTTCAGTTGTGAAGATGGATATGATTGTTTTGTTTACTTACTTTCAGTTCTTAATTCTTTTTTTCAGTATTTCTTTAGTTGGTAAAAATAAAAATGATGTTAAAAAAGAGAAGGCCCAGAAATCTAGCCCTGCTGTATATTTAGAACAACTTGTTAACTATAAGTGCAGATGGGTCATGACCAAAGCAAGGTTCAACTCATTCCCCTCTGTCTATCTTCAAGGTTGTTTCCTTAACATCCCACAAAGTGAGCATTGTTGTCGGTACTGTCCCAACACTATGAACTCAATTCCTCATATCCAGCTTTACTGTTTGAGGTATAATGATATTAGAACCGATCTGGGAACTTTACTACCACTAGAATTTATGTTTTTCTCAGACAAACTAAAAATGTCTAAGCTATTGAACAGCCCTAATGTAGAAATTTCTGAAGCAGTTGCCACATTTTTAATCTGAGTTCTACATGATGTGTAACAATGATCCTGTTGTTGTACTTGGAATGTATGGTACTTCTGGTTTTATGCCTAATAAAGGTTTTTGGATTGGATTGGATTGGATTGGAAAAAGAGAAGGGCTGGAGTGATAGACCTTTGAAATTGACATGGTTTAGTGAAATAACACCAGACTAAAGTGGGGGGGGGGGAGCAGCAGACCACCTCCCCAAATGGAGGTTGCCTGGAAAGAACAAGGAAGCGGGGGCAGGAAAAATGGCTGCTCGGCTTGGCTAGGGACACTTTGCAGGAAAATACTGGTGTAAACAAACTGTGGGAAAACCCACAGGGCGCATAGGGCATACATAAATGGCTTTAGATAAATACTTCTCTCTCAAACTTGATTCCTAGTCTGTACAATGGAATCAAATCGTGGACTGATTAAGGTTGAGGCTTGTTGTTGCAAATTTGCAATCTGTCCTATCTCTTTTATGTACTGTTAGGAATGAATCCATCAAAGATATTCATAACAGTAACAATAATATTTGCAAAACATGGGAAAGGAACTTTTAGATCTAATGCATTTAGCTGACTTCTTGTTTTAACAGTACTTTGCAGTTTGCTGTGCTCACTGTATTGGGTTTGAATATTTATTGTGAATATAGAATAGATTATGGGTTAGGGATTTTCTGGTACAGACTTGCTATCTGGTCTTGCATCAGTCACCTTCCTCCAGTACCTGTTAAGATGACCGGGTCATACTAAGCAATGCTTTTGGAGCCTTGTGAGGGGACTGCTATAATGTGAAAAGTGGGGTGTTTACCAAATGGATATTAACGATATATTCAGTGTTAAATATAGTTAAAGTGTTACTGCTGGGTATCTCCCATCTCCATTACATGAGCAGCAAGCACACATAGTCTGTGGGTTAACTAACACCTCAAAACCTTATGTCTGGAAATTGGGGGTGGTGGTGGTGTTGTGTTTGGAGCTATCATAACTCTATTTGAAGCAATTAAATTAAAATGTAACCGGATTTTAAGATCCAGATTTCCAGGTGGTCACCAGATGTCCAGGTGATCCAGATGTCCAGGTAGACTCCCTATTTACAAATCTCTTTTTATAGTCTTATATTAGTGATCTGCAACCTTTCCAGATAATCTTACGTTAGTGGTCTGTAGCGTTTCCAAATCCGGATAATCTTATATTAGTGATCTGTAGCCTTTCCAGATCCAGATCCCACCTTTAAATCAAGGATCCCACCTTTAAATCAAGGAGTTGCAAGTATGTGTCATTAAGTCTTGTGTCATTGTCTAAGGGAGCAGCAGTGGCGTAGTGGTTAAGAGCAGGTACATTCTGATCTGGAGGAACTGGATTTGATTCCCTGCTCTGCCACTTGAGCTGTGGAGGCTTATCTGGGGAATTCAGATTAGCCTGTGCACTCCCACATATGCCAGCTGGGTGACCTTGGGCTAGTTGGAGCTCTCTCAGCCCCACCCACCTCACAGGGTGTTTGTTGTGAGTGGGGAAGGGCAAGGAGATTGTAAGCCCCTTTGAGTCTCCTGCAGGAGAGAAAGGAGGGATATAAATCCAAACTCGTCCTCCTCCTCGTCCTCCTCGTCGTCGTCGTCGTCGTCCTCCTCCTCCTCCTTCTTCTTCTTGTGTCATAAGGAGAAACTAACTTGCTGCATCTGTCTTGCAGGTCTTCTTCCCCCATGTCTTCTCAGGCAAACAGAACAAAAACTGCTTGTTCATTTTTCTGTATGTCTTCAGAAGAAAAAAGACTAGAAGGTCCTTGTAAAGAAGGCTGGGAAATTGGAAGGCAGGGGACCCTGATGCTTTCTGTTGAAATTGACCTGGCCAGAATGATCTTACAGAAGCAGTGTCAAATGGATGACTATTGTTGGATAGGGTTTAGATGATTGTTAAAACTCATGTTTATCACACCTTTTTCTGCCCACATCTTCAGGACTGTGTAAGCTACAAAGCCCTGATGTAACTTCAACTTGGAGGAAGGTTCCTTAAGAATAAATTATGGAACTAACAGCATTAAGCACAGAATCCAAACTGTATTGTTTTCAAAGGCAGTTATTGCTTCCTCTAGAGCAAAGGTTTTCAACTTTTTTGAACCTGTGGGCACCTTTGGACTTCTGACACATGATGGCTACCCAAGGAGGTGAAGCTGACCACAAATGTTAGGGAGTGAGGTTATGTATAGTGACTCTTTGACTTTTTAGGCAGAAGCTGTGTTCAACAGCATTTTAAAAAATCTACACAGTCAATAAAATTTCCAGTGGCCAATCAGAAGCTCCACTGAGTAAAAGTCCCACCTGGCCCCACCTACTTTCTAAAAATACTTTGGGCACCAAGAAATTATCACTGGGCATCATAGGTCGTGCAAGCATCATGTTGGGTATCCCTGTTCTAGAAGATCTATATTGCTGCTTTAATGCAAATTTATCTCCTGATGGATTGCAAATCCTCTGCAGGCTTGCGATAACTTGGGCTTTTTACTCTCGTGCTTGACTGTTAGTGATGTTATCTCTGGGAAAGAGAGGGATTGAACTGAAGTAATAGGAGAGATTAGTTGGCATATTGAAAGAACATAAACAGTTCATATTGTTTTGTAGGGGCTAGAAACATTCTAGATAGAGTATCTGCAGGATAATAAAAGTCTTACATGTTACTTAAATGTGTGACCATGGTTAAACCAAAACCAGTAAAAACAAAATCCTATTCTCAGTGACTTTTTAAAAGGTGGTACTGAAGCTTAAACACTTTCAGAAGAGAAGTTCAGGAGGCTGTGGTGGCTAGAGATCTGGTCTGAATAGCCTTGATGGTCTTTGGGATCTGTGCATTGCTGTAGCTTTTCAGCTTTTTTGGGAAAGGGGAAGCAATTTCCAAGCCTCTGCCTCTAGTCTTACACTGGATAGGTAGGGCACACTGAGGGCTCCTCCCCCTGGAAAACTTTCTAGCCGAACAGCCAAGAATATGTAAAACAGAATCACAAAACGAAACTGGAAAGGGAATGTATACACAGAGTTCTCTAAATTTTTTAGAACCCTCCTGACTCCTGACTTTTGGGACTAACTAGATGTGATCCATGAGCCTAATCACAGACTTCTTGGGTCACGTTGCGCTGTCCATGAAAAACCCAGTATCCTTCTTCTCTGTTGTATTAGGGAATGCTCTCTTTATTATGCACTCTCCCTCAATCCAATTAGAAAATGTACAAATGCAACAAGTAATGAAATTGGGAACTCTGTTTTCTGCACTGAACTTCTATTGAATTTCTAGCAAAATGAACATAGGTAGGCAAATGAAGCTCACACACTTTCTCTTGCAAAATGTGTGGAATAGCATTTCCTTGCCAAAATTTGTGGCATTTGACATTTAGGGTAACCATAAGTACAGATATGGGGGGGAAGGATAAAAGTTCATTTCCAGGATTTTACAGATGCTACAAAATTCTGTTTGTGTATTGCATAATGTGACCACAACTGTATGGGAAGAAGAATTAAAATGGGTTGACTTAATCAGGAGTAATTGAGCATCTTTGCAGACTCCACTTTTTTCATTTTTACAGGAAGTGGGATGAATGGTCAGTAATTCTGTGTCCGCATAACACTGGTAGTCTCCACTGTCCAGACCAGTCTCTATTGTGCTGTTCTTATTGTTTTAATGTATCTCTTCTCTCCACTTCTCCAGACCCCGTCTAGCATTTGTTTGTGGAAGTCTAAAATCTGCAGTGAAAAGGTTGAGTAGCACTTTCCCCTTTTTCCCAGGGAGTGTGTCTTGGAAGATGCATCAGGCTCCACATGACCTCAGAACTAGCTTAATCACAAGTTTGCGAAAGGGAGAGAGCTTGTTGTACCACCTGTATCGCACTGTTCCCTTTTGGTATGTTAATCGGTAATTAATCTTGATTATTGTGGGGTTTAGGAGTTTTACTCTTGGCACATGTGCAGAACCAATTATATCGTAAATCACCTGCATTTCAGCAGATGTCATTTGGATTGTTCCCCACTGCATGGAGCACTACTAGTAAAACATTTGGGGTCAGGAAGCTGGATTCCTGAACCACTGTATTCAAGGAAACCAGTTTATTGTTCTGTCTCAGTAGAAAATGTTCACCTCTCTTAGACTTATATCATGTTGGCAGCCAATCAAGGGAAGTAATAATTGCATTTATGCAATTGGGAGGATAGGGTTGTGGGTGCATTAATCTGTCTCAATGAATTAAGACCACTGCCCTTTTTTACCTCACCCCCAACCCCCCGAATATGAACGTAGTGAGTTTCTCAGCAAACAGCATTTTACATTCATTTTCAAGTAAGAATTATGCTTTGGACTCTCAAGTGGAGGGTTGACCTGTGCCTCTTGCATTGTAAAATTGCTAAATGCATTCTTTTACTTGCATCTGTAAAAGGATTTAACAAGATTTGCCTTGGATCGCATAAAACAGTGTTCATCTCGAATAAACCTGGTTTTTCTACTGGAAGTTTTTGATACGTTTTCTGATGGTGATTTGTACTGTGAAATGTGGAAGACGATTAGAAACAGATTTGTACTGTGAAATGTGGAAGACGATTAGAAGATCATTTAAAAGAATCTTTCATACCACACTAAATTAGGTCTGTGTGGACTGGAAGGAGAAATAATCCCAGTATGACTTGTTCTGGAAGCAAGAATTGCCAGTTTTCTCATGGTTAGCACTTCAGTTGCTTGTAGAATGTGTTGTGCAGGCTTTAATGGTATTGCTAATTAGATGTCATTGTAAAGCTTGCTAATTAGATAAAATATACAGAAGTAATTGAAGGGGCATCCTGTATATGGGGAAATTGATTTTACACTTGCCAGAATCAAGGGTGTAGGCTCTTTGATCTTGCTGCTTCTTCAGTATGTCCATTACATACCACACTGATGCATCTATTCCAGTCCTTGGTGGAACATGAATGTAGAATTCTCAGAAGAAGAAGAGGAGGAGGAGGAGGAGCTTGGATTTAAACCCCACTTTTCTTTTCTGTAAGGAGTCTCAAAACGGCTTACAAACCTGTTCCCTTCCTCTTCCCACAACAGACACCTTGTGAGGTAGATGAGGCTGAGAGAGTTCTGAAAGAACTGTGACTAGCCCAAGGTCACCCAGCAGGCTTCATGTGTAGGAGCAGGGAAACAAACCCAGATAAGTTCGCCAGATAAGAGTCCGCCGCTCACGTGGAGGGGTGGGGAATTAAGCCTGGTTGTCTAGATAAGAGTCCACCAGTCTTAATCACTACACTGTGCTGGCTCCCTGATATAACAACCTGATTCTTGATGGGTGAAATAACCCCGCTTACACACACCAAGGGTGCCAAGCCCTTCTGTTCCTTGTTGTTAACCTCAGAAGTTATGGCCAGGGCTAATTGTAACATCCTTTCCACATAACTCCAAATTCTGCAGTAAAGAGCAATACAAATTATGATTGCTTTATTTGCAAAAGGTGAAGTATTTTGTAAAGGAGTGTGGAAAGACATGGGAGGGTGCAGGTGACAGTGGCAGGCAGAGTGTCTTTTTAAATGCTATCAAGTCACAGTTAATTTATGGTGACTCCATAGCATTTCCAAGATGAGAAGTTCAAAGATGGTTTGCCATTGCCTGCTTCTTTGTCACAAAGTCTTCCTTGGTGGTTTCCCATTCAAGAGCTGATTATATTGGCCTAGCCTGGTTACCTAAGTCACAGCAAGGAGGGTTGAATTCAGAAACTCAACACACAGTTGTTGGAATGTATGTTCAGAGCTGGTACTCCACTTTGACTCAACACTATACAGTTTCTTCTATTCTGTTAATTTTAGATTTCTCCTTCTTTGTACGTTTATTACTGTGAACCAAAGCAAGGTGAAAAAAAACCATAATAACCATTGTGATTGGGAGGAGTGTTCACTGGCATTAAATATAGCAATCAATTAAGTGTTTGAACTGATTATTAAGATTTTCCAGGAAGAAAATATTTTTGTAACTTTGGTTCAAGACTGTAATTCTGTCTGTATTATATGCTCCTGCTGCACAAGACAGGATGGGGTAGGAATTTTTCATCCTAAAAGTATATCATTTTGTTATCAAAGGCTTTCACGGCTGGAATCACTAGGGTGTTGTGGATTTTCCGGGTTGTCTGGCCGTGTTCCAGTAGCATTTTATCCTGACATTTTGCCTGCATCTGTGGCTGGCATCTTCAGAGCCCCCCCACCCCCCCCCCCCCCCCCCCCCTCCCCCCCCCCCCCCCCCCCCCCACCCCACCCCCCCCCCCCCCCACCCCCCCCCCCCCACCCCCCCCCCCCTCCCACCCACCCCCCACCCCCCCCCCCCCCACCCACCCCCCCCCCCCACCCCACCCCCCCCCCCCCCCACCCCCCCCCCCCCCCACCCCCCCCCCCCCCCACCCCCCCCCCCCCCCCCCCCCCCCCCCCCCCACCCCCCCCCCCCCCCACCCCCCCCCCCCCCCACCCCCCCCCCCCCCCACCCCCCCCCCCCCCCACCCCCCCCCCCCCCCACCCCCCCCCCCCCCCACCCCCCCCCCCCCCCACCCCCCCCCCCCCCCACCCCCCCCCCCCCCCACCCCCCCCCCCCCCCACCCCCCCCCCCCCCCACCCCCCCCCCCCCCCACCCCCCCCCCCCCCCACCCCCCCCCCCCCCCACCCCCCCCCCCCCCCACCCCCCCCCCCCCCCACCCCCCCCCCCCCCCACCCCCCCCCCCCCCCACCCCCCCCCCCCCCCACCCCCCCCCCCCCCCACCCCCCCCCCCCCCCACCCCCCCCCCCCCCCACCCCCCCCCCCCCCCACCCCCCCCCCCCCCCACCCCCCCCCCCCCCCACCCCCCCCCCCCCCCACCCCCCCCCCCCCCCACCCCCCCCCCCCCCCACCCCCCCCCCCCCCCACCCCCCCCCCCCCCCACCCCCCCCCCCCCCCACCCCCCCCCCCCCCCACCCCCCCCCCCCCCCACCCCCCCCCCCCCCCACCCCCCCCCCCCCCCACCCCCCCCCCCCCCCACCCCCCCCCCCCCCCACCCCCCCCCCCCCCCACCCCCCCCCCCCCCCACCCCCCCCCCCCCCCACCCCCCCCCCCCCCCACCCCCCCCCCCCCCCACCCCCCCCCCCCCCCACCCCCCCCCCCCCCCACCCCCCCCCCCCCCCACCCCCCCCCCCCCCCACCCCCCCCCCCCCCCACCCCCCCCCCCCCCCACCCCCCCCCCCCCCCACCCCCCCCCCCCCCCACCCCCCCCCCCCCCCACCCCCCCCCCCCCCCACCCCCCCCCCCCCCCACCCCCCCCCCCCCCCACCCCCCCCCCCCCCCACCCCCCCCCCCCCCCACCCCCCCCCCCCCCCACCCCCCCCCCCCCCCACCCCCCCCCCCCCCCACCCCCCCCCCCCCCCACCCCCCCCCCCCCCCACCCCCCCCCCCCCCCACCCCCCCCCCCCCCCACCCCCCCCCCCCCCCACCCCCCCCCCCCCCCACCCCCCCCCCCCCCCACCCCCCCCCCCCCCCACCCCCCCCCCCCCCCACCCCCCCCCCCCCCCACCCCCCCCCCCCCCCACCCCCCCCCCCCCCCACCCCCCCCCCCCCCCACCCCCCCCCCCCCCCACCCCCCCCCCCCCCCACCCCCCCCCCCCCCCACCCCCCCCCCCCCCCACCCCCCCCCCCCCCCACCCCCCCCCCCCCCCACCCCCCCCCCCCCCCACCCCCCCCCCCCCCCACCCCCCCCCCCCCCCACCCCCCCCCCCCCCCACCCCCCCCCCCCCCCACCCCCCCCCCCCCCCACCCCCCCCCCCCCCCACCCCCCCCCCCCCCCACCCCCCCCCCCCCCCACCCCCCCCCCCCCCCACCCCCCCCCCCCCCCACCCCCCCCCCCCCCCACCCCCCCCCCCCCCCACCCCCCCCCCCCCCCACCCCCCCCCCCCCCCACCCCCCCCCCCCCCCACCCCCCCCCCCCCCCACCCCCCCCCCCCCCCACCCCCCCCCCCCCCCACCCCCCCCCCCCCCCACCCCCCCCCCCCCCCACCCCCCCCCCCCCCCACCCCCCCCCCCCCCCACCCCCCCCCCCCCCCACCCCCCCCCCCCCCCACCCCCCCCCCCCCCCACCCCCCCCCCCCCCCACCCCCCCCCCCCCCCACCCCCCCCCCCCCCCACCCCCCCCCCCCCCCACCCCCCCCCCCCCCCACCCCCCCCCCCCCCCACCCCCCCCCCCCCCCACCCCCCCCCCCCCCCACCCCCCCCCCCCCCCACCCCCCCCCCCCCCCACCCCCCCCCCCCCCCACCCCCCCCCCCCCCCACCCCCCCCCCCCCCCACCCCCCCCCCCCCCCACCCCCCCCCCCCCCCACCCCCCCCCCCCCCCACCCCCCCCCCCCCCCACCCCCCCCCCCCCCCACCCCCCCCCCCCCCCACCCCCCCCCCCCCCCACCCCCCCCCCCCCCCACCCCCCCCCCCCCCCACCCCCCCCCCCCCCCACCCCCCCCCCCCCCCACCCCCCCCCCCCCCCACCCCCCCCCCCCCCCACCCCCCCCCCCCCCCACCCCCCCCCCCCCCCACCCCCCCCCCCCCCCACCCCCCCCCCCCCCCACCCCCCCCCCCCCCCACCCCCCCCCCCCCCCACCCCCCCCCCCCCCCACCCCCCCCCCCCCCCACCCCCCCCCCCCCCCACCCCCCCCCCCCCCCACCCCCCCCCCCCCCCACCCCCCCCCCCCCCCACCCCCCCCCCCCCCCACCCCCCCCCCCCCCCACCCCCCCCCCCCCCCACCCCCCCCCCCCCCCACCCCCCCCCCCCCCCACCCCCCCCCCCCCCCACCCCCCCCCCCCCCCACCCCCCCCCCCCCCCACCCCCCCCCCCCCCCACCCCCCCCCCCCCCCACCCCCCCCCCCCCCCACCCCCCCCCCCCCCCACCCCCCCCCCCCCCCACCCCCCCCCCCCCCCACCCCCCCCCCCCCCCACCCCCCCCCCCCCCCACCCCCCCCCCCCCCCACCCCCCCCCCCCCCCACCCCCCCCCCCCCCCACCCCCCCCCCCCCCCACCCCCCCCCCCCCCCACCCCCCCCCCCCCCCACCCCCCCCCCCCCCCACCCCCCCCCCCCCCCACCCCCCCCCCCCCCCACCCCCCCCCCCCCCCACCCCCCCCCCCCCCCACCCCCCCCCCCCCCCACCCCCCCCCCCCCCCACCCCCCCCCCCCCCCACCCCCCCCCCCCCCCACCCCCCCCCCCCCCCACCCCCCCCCCCCCCCACCCCCCCCCCCCCCCACCCCCCCCCCCCCCCACCCCCCCCCCCCCCCACCCCCCCCCCCCCCCACCCCCCCCCCCCCCCACCCCCCCCCCCCCCCACCCCCCCCCCCCCCCACCCCCCCCCCCCCCCACCCCCCCCCCCCCCCACCCCCCCCCCCCCCCACCCCCCCCCCCCCCCACCCCCCCCCCCCCCCACCCCCCCCCCCCCCCACCCCCCCCCCCCCCCACCCCCCCCCCCCCCCACCCCCCCCCCCCCCCACCCCCCCCCCCCCCCACCCCCCCCCCCCCCCACCCCCCCCCCCCCCCACCCCCCCCCCCCCCCACCCCCCCCCCCCCCCACCCCCCCCCCCCCCCACCCCCCCCCCCCCCCACCCCCCCCCCCCCCCACCCCCCCCCCCCCCCACCCCCCCCCCCCCCCACCCCCCCCCCCCCCCACCCCCCCCCCCCCCCACCCCCCCCCCCCCCCACCCCCCCCCCCCCCCACCCCCCCCCCCCCCCACCCCCCCCCCCCCCCACCCCCCCCCCCCCCCACCCCCCCCCCCCCCCACCCCCCCCCCCCCCCACCCCCCCCCCCCCCCACCCCCCCCCCCCCCCACCCCCCCCCCCCCCCACCCCCCCCCCCCCCCACCCCCCCCCCCCCCCACCCCCCCCCCCCCCCACCCCCCCCCCCCCCCACCCCCCCCCCCCCCCACCCCCCCCCCCCCCCACCCCCCCCCCCCCCCACCCCCCCCCCCCCCCACCCCCCCCCCCCCCCACCCCCCCCCCCCCCCACCCCCCCCCCCCCCCACCCCCCCCCCCCCCCACCCCCCCCCCCCCCCACCCCCCCCCCCCCCCACCCCCCCCCCCCCCCACCCCCCCCCCCCCCCACCCCCCCCCCCCCCCACCCCCCCCCCCCCCCACCCCCCCCCCCCCCCACCCCCCCCCCCCCCCACCCCCCCCCCCCCCCACCCCCCCCCCCCCCCACCCCCCCCCCCCCCCACCCCCCCCCCCCCCCACCCCCCCCCCCCCCCACCCCCCCCCCCCCCCACCCCCCCCCCCCCCCACCCCCCCCCCCCCCCACCCCCCCCCCCCCCCACCCCCCCCCCCCCCCACCCCCCCCCCCCCCCACCCCCCCCCCCCCCCACCCCCCCCCCCCCCCACCCCCCCCCCCCCCCACCCCCCCCCCCCCCCACCCCCCCCCCCCCCCACCCCCCCCCCCCCCCACCCCCCCCCCCCCCCACCCCCCCCCCCCCCCACCCCCCCCCCCCCCCACCCCCCCCCCCCCCCACCCCCCCCCCCCCCCACCCCCCCCCCCCCCCACCCCCCCCCCCCCCCACCCCCCCCCCCCCCCACCCCCCCCCCCCCCCACCCCCCCCCCCCCCCACCCCCCCCCCCCCCCACCCCCCCCCCCCCCCACCCCCCCCCCCCCCCACCCCCCCCCCCCCCCACCCCCCCCCCCCCCCACCCCCCCCCCCCCCCACCCCCCCCCCCCCCCACCCCCCCCCCCCCCCACCCCCCCCCCCCCCCACCCCCCCCCCCCCCCACCCCCCCCCCCCCCCACCCCCCCCCCCCCCCACCCCCCCCCCCCCCCACCCCCCCCCCCCCCCACCCCCCCCCCCCCCCACCCCCCCCCCCCCCCACCCCCCCCCCCCCCCACCCCCCCCCCCCCCCACCCCCCCCCCCCCCCACCCCCCCCCCCCCCCACCCCCCCCCCCCCCCACCCCCCCCCCCCCCCACCCCCCCCCCCCCCCACCCCCCCCCCCCCCCACCCCCCCCCCCCCCCACCCCCCCCCCCCCCCACCCCCCCCCCCCCCCACCCCCCCCCCCCCCCACCCCCCCCCCCCCCCACCCCCCCCCCCCCCCACCCCCCCCCCCCCCCACCCCCCCCCCCCCCCACCCCCCCCCCC
Source organism: Sphaerodactylus townsendi (assembly GCF_021028975.2). Classification (NCBI taxonomy): domain Eukaryota; kingdom Metazoa; phylum Chordata; class Lepidosauria; order Squamata; family Sphaerodactylidae; genus Sphaerodactylus; species Sphaerodactylus townsendi. The sequence continues at coordinate 112,751,531 of NC_059427.1, read as the reverse complement.
CCCCACCCCCCCCCCCCCCCACCCCCCCCCCCCCCCACCCCCCCCCCCCCCCACCCCCCCCCCCCCCCACCCCCCCCCCCCCCCACCCCCCCCCCCCCCCACCCCCCCCCCCCCCCACCCCCCCCCCCCCCCACCCCCCCCCCCCCCCACCCCCCCCCCCCCCCACCCCCCCCCCCCCCCACCCCCCCCCCCCCCCACCCCCCCCCCCCCCCACCCCCCCCCCCCCCCACCCCCCCCCCCCCCCACCCCCCCCCCCCCCCACCCCCCCCCCCCCCCACCCCCCCCCCCCCCCACCCCCCCCCCCCCCCACCCCCCCCCCCCCCCACCCCCCCCCCCCCCCACCCCCCCCCCCCCCCACCCCCCCCCCCCCCCACCCCCCCCCCCCCCCACCCCCCCCCCCCCCCACCCCCCCCCCCCCCCACCCCCCCCCCCCCCCACCCCCCCCCCCCCCCACCCCCCCCCCCCCCCACCCCCCCCCCCCCCCACCCCCCCCCCCCCCCACCCCCCCCCCCCCCCACCCCCCCCCCCCCCCACCCCCCCCCCCCCCCACCCCCCCCCCCCCCCACCCCCCCCCCCCCCCACCCCCCCCCCCCCCCACCCCCCCCCCCCCCCACCCCCCCCCCCCCCCACCCCCCCCCCCCCCCACCCCCCCCCCCCCCCACCCCCCCCCCCCCCCACCCCCCCCCCCCCCCACCCCCCCCCCCCCCCACCCCCCCCCCCCCCCACCCCCCCCCCCCCCCACCCCCCCCCCCCCCCACCCCCCCCCCCCCCCACCCCCCCCCCCCCCCACCCCCCCCCCCCCCCACCCCCCCCCCCCCCCACCCCCCCCCCCCCCCACCCCCCCCCCCCCCCACCCCCCCCCCCCCCCACCCCCCCCCCCCCCCACCCCCCCCCCCCCCCACCCCCCCCCCCCCCCACCCCCCCCCCCCCCCACCCCCCCCCCCCCCCACCCCCCCCCCCCCCCACCCCCCCCCCCCCCCACCCCCCCCCCCCCCCACCCCCCCCCCCCCCCACCCCCCCCCCCCCCCACCCCCCCCCCCCCCCACCCCCCCCCCCCCCCACCCCCCCCCCCCCCCACCCCCCCCCCCCCCCACCCCCCCCCCCCCCCACCCCCCCCCCCCCCCACCCCCCCCCCCCCCCACCCCCCCCCCCCCCCACCCCCCCCCCCCCCCACCCCCCCCCCCCCCCACCCCCCCCCCCCCCCACCCCCCCCCCCCCCCACCCCCCCCCCCCCCCACCCCCCCCCCCCCCCACCCCCCCCCCCCCCCACCCCCCCCCCCCCCCACCCCCCCCCCCCCCCACCCCCCCCCCCCCCCACCCCCCCCCCCCCCCACCCCCCCCCCCCCCCACCCCCCCCCCCCCCCACCCCCCCCCCCCCCCACCCCCCCCCCCCCCCACCCCCCCCCCCCCCCACCCCCCCCCCCCCCCACCCCCCCCCCCCCCCACCCCCCCCCCCCCCCACCCCCCCCCCCCCCCACCCCCCCCCCCCCCCACCCCCCCCCCCCCCCACCCCCCCCCCCCCCCACCCCCCCCCCCCCCCACCCCCCCCCCCCCCCACCCCCCCCCCCCCCCACCCCCCCCCCCCCCCACCCCCCCCCCCCCCCACCCCCCCCCCCCCCCACCCCCCCCCCCCCCCACCCCCCCCCCCCCCCACCCCCCCCCCCCCCCACCCCCCCCCCCCCCCACCCCCCCCCCCCCCCACCCCCCCCCCCCCCCACCCCCCCCCCCCCCCACCCCCCCCCCCCCCCACCCCCCCCCCCCCCCACCCCCCCCCCCCCCCACCCCCCCCCCCCCCCACCCCCCCCCCCCCCCACCCCCCCCCCCCCCCACCCCCCCCCCCCCCCACCCCCCCCCCCCCCCACCCCCCCCCCCCCCCACCCCCCCCCCCCCCCACCCCCCCCCCCCCCCACCCCCCCCCCCCCCCACCCCCCCCCCCCCCCACCCCCCCCCCCCCCCACCCCCCCCCCCCCCCACCCCCCCCCCCCCCCACCCCCCCCCCCCCCCACCCCCCCCCCCCCCCACCCCCCCCCCCCCCCACCCCCCCCCCCCCCCACCCCCCCCCCCCCCCACCCCCCCCCCCCCCCACCCCCCCCCCCCCCCACCCCCCCCCCCCCCCACCCCCCCCCCCCCCCACCCCCCCCCCCCCCCACCCCCCCCCCCCCCCACCCCCCCCCCCCCCCACCCCCCCCCCCCCCCACCCCCCCCCCCCCCCACCCCCCCCCCCCCCCACCCCCCCCCCCCCCCACCCCCCCCCCCCCCCACCCCCCCCCCCCCCCACCCCCCCCCCCCCCCACCCCCCCCCCCCCCCACCCCCCCCCCCCCCCACCCCCCCCCCCCCCCACCCCCCCCCCCCCCCACCCCCCCCCCCCCCCACCCCCCCCCCCCCCCACCCCCCCCCCCCCCCACCCCCCCCCCCCCCCACCCCCCCCCCCCCCCACCCCCCCCCCCCCCCACCCCCCCCCCCCCCCACCCCCCCCCCCCCCCACCCCCCCCCCCCCCCACCCCCCCCCCCCCCCACCCCCCCCCCCCCCCACCCCCCCCCCCCCCCACCCCCCCCCCCCCCCACCCCCCCCCCCCCCCACCCCCCCCCCCCCCCACCCCCCCCCCCCCCCACCCCCCCCCCCCCCCACCCCCCCCCCCCCCCACCCCCCCCCCCCCCCACCCCCCCCCCCCCCCACCCCCCCCCCCCCCCACCCCCCCCCCCCCCCACCCCCCCCCCCCCCCACCCCCCCCCCCCCCCACCCCCCCCCCCCCCCACCCCCCCCCCCCCCCACCCCCCCCCCCCCCCACCCCCCCCCCCCCCCACCCCCCCCCCCCCCCACCCCCCCCCCCCCCCACCCCCCCCCCCCCCCACCCCCCCCCCCCCCCACCCCCCCCCCCCCCCACCCCCCCCCCCCCCCACCCCCCCCCCCCCCCACCCCCCCCCCCCCCCACCCCCCCCCCCCCCCACCCCCCCCCCCCCCCACCCCCCCCCCCCCCCACCCCCCCCCCCCCCCACCCCCCCCCCCCCCCACCCCCCCCCCCCCCCACCCCCCCCCCCCCCCACCCCCCCCCCCCCCCACCCCCCCCCCCCCCCACCCCCCCCCCCCCCCACCCCCCCCCCCCCCCACCCCCCCCCCCCCCCACCCCCCCCCCCCCCCACCCCCCCCCCCCCCCACCCCCCCCCCCCCCCACCCCCCCCCCCCCCCACCCCCCCCCCCCCCCACCCCCCCCCCCCCCCACCCCCCCCCCCCCCCACCCCCCCCCCCCCCCACCCCCCCCCCCCCCCACCCCCCCCCCCCCCCACCCCCCCCCCCCCCCACCCCCCCCCCCCCCCACCCCCCCCCCCCCCCACCCCCCCCCCCCCCCACCCCCCCCCCCCCCCACCCCCCCCCCCCCCCACCCCCCCCCCCCCCCACCCCCCCCCCCCCCCACCCCCCCCCCCCCCCACCCCCCCCCCCCCCCACCCCCCCCCCCCCCCACCCCCCCCCCCCCCCACCCCCCCCCCCCCCCACCCCCCCCCCCCCCCACCCCCCCCCCCCCCCACCCCCCCCCCCCCCCACCCCCCCCCCCCCCCACCCCCCCCCCCCCCCACCCCCCCCCCCCCCCACCCCCCCCCCCCCCCACCCCCCCCCCCCCCCACCCCCCCCCCCCCCCACCCCCCCCCCCCCCCACCCCCCCCCCCCCCCACCCCCCCCCCCCCCCACCCCCCCCCCCCCCCACCCCCCCCCCCCCCCACCCCCCCCCCCCCCCACCCCCCCCCCCCCCCACCCCCCCCCCCCCCCACCCCCCCCCCCCCCCACCCCCCCCCCCCCCCACCCCCCCCCCCCCCCACCCCCCCCCCCCCCCACCCCCCCCCCCCCCCACCCCCCCCCCCCCCCACCCCCCCCCCCCCCCACCCCCCCCCCCCCCCACCCCCCCCCCCCCCCACCCCCCCCCCCCCCCACCCCCCCCCCCCCCCACCCCCCCCCCCCCCCACCCCCCCCCCCCCCCACCCCCCCCCCCCCCCACCCCCCCCCCCCCCCACCCCCCCCCCCCCCCACCCCCCCCCCCCCCCACCCCCCCCCCCCCCCACCCCCCCCCCCCCCCACCCCCCCCCCCCCCCACCCCCCCCCCCCCCCACCCCCCCCCCCCCCCACCCCCCCCCCCCCCCACCCCCCCCCCCCCCCACCCCCCCCCCCCCCCACCCCCCCCCCCCCCCACCCCCCCCCCCCCCCACCCCCCCCCCCCCCCACCCCCCCCCCCCCCCACCCCCCCCCCCCCCCACCCCCCCCCCCCCCCACCCCCCCCCCCCCCCACCCCCCCCCCCCCCCACCCCCCCCCCCCCCCACCCCCCCCCCCCCCCACCCCCCCCCCCCCCCACCCCCCCCCCCCCCCACCCCCCCCCCCCCCCACCCCCCCCCCCCCCCACCCCCCCCCCCCCCCACCCCCCCCCCCCCCCACCCCCCCCCCCCCCCACCCCCCCCCCCCCCCACCCCCCCCCCCCCCCACCCCCCCCCCCCCCCACCCCCCCCCCCCCCCACCCCCCCCCCCCCCCACCCCCCCCCCCCCCCACCCCCCCCCCCCCCCACCCCCCCCCCCCCCCACCCCCCCCCCCCCCCACCCCCCCCCCCCCCCACCCCCCCCCCCCCCCACCCCCCCCCCCCCCCACCCCCCCCCCCCCCCACCCCCCCCCCCCCCCACCCCCCCCCCCCCCCACCCCCCCCCCCCCCCACCCCCCCCCCCCCCCACCCCCCCCCCCCCCCACCCCCCCCCCCCCCCACCCCCCCCCCCCCCCACCCCCCCCCCCCCCCACCCCCCCCCCCCCCCACCCCCCCCCCCCCCCACCCCCCCCCCCCCCCACCCCCCCCCCCCCCCACCCCCCCCCCCCCCCACCCCCCCCCCCCCCCACCCCCCCCCCCCCCCACCCCCCCCCCCCCCCACCCCCCCCCCCCCCCACCCCCCCCCCCCCCCACCCCCCCCCCCCCCCACCCCCCCCCCCCCCCACCCCCCCCCCCCCCCACCCCCCCCCACGGCCCCCCAGCCCACCCCCCCCCCCCCCCCCCCCCCGCCCTCCCCCCCCCCCCCCCCGCCCGGCCGCCCCCCCCCACCCCCCCCCCCCCCCACCCCCCCCACGGGGATCCGCCCCTTAGGAAGAAATCAAGCCTCATGGGTGGTCTGTGCAGATTGTCCCTCAAGGCATTGTTTGAAAAGTGCTCCCAGCGTGGGACAAAATGAGGCACCAAGTCAAACATGACCTTTGTTTGTTGTGCCTGGGGGACGCCTGTAATGTTCAAGCCTGTACGATTTGCCAAAGGTTTACCCTCAGAGCCCAGTCAGGCTGGGCAATCCGTGTGGAAGCAGCCCTGTGGGAGTGGTCCTCTGCATGAGACTTCAGTTAAACTGCCCAACTGCCTCAGACAGAATGTTCACGCTCTGAAAATCTCTCCCAGCATGCAATCTCATCTCAAGTTCTCTCTGTGTTTCTTGTTCTAGGTTGTCGTTCTGGAGTGCCGAATGTGCACCACAGTGTTTTGTGGCCCTCTAATTCATTTAATGTCAGTTCCAGACCATTTTCTAGCCCTGAAAGCATCGGGGTAAGAGAGGCTGGTTGTCTCTGCCATTTTCCCCCTAGATTGGTTATGCTGGCAGGGGCTGATGGGAATTGTAGTCCATAACATCTGGAGTGCCAAAGGTTCGCCACCACTAGGCTGATGAAGAGTTTTAGTAAGCTCAAAACCTTGCACATTTTGTGTTGATTTGATTGGTCCTAACAGAGATATTGGGAGGGAAGATGGTATGGTATAGCCAGATCTTGTCAGACCTCAAAAGCTAAAAAGTGTTGGTAATTGGATGGGAGACCACCAAGGAGAACTCTGCAGGAGGAGGCGTGGGCAAACCACCTCTGCTTCTCACTTGCCTTGAAAGCCCCTTGCTGGGGTCACCATAGGTCAGTTGTAATTTGACCGCACTTGCGTATGTAATAGAGGTATTATATAGATTTCATTTTTGACTTTTGTGTAGACTAATGTGACTATTTACTTCTTCCTCACCCTCTAGAACATTAATAGCGACAACAGAAATGCATCATTTAGCCCAATCTGTCTGACAAGCATAAATACATCAAATAAGTAAACAAAGCCGTTTCTACAGGAAAATAAGGTTCCTTGAAACTAATACTGGTATGGTAGGAATGTGGGAGGGGAAAATAAACTGATTGCAAAGTGACATGAACAAAGAACTTGAGCTTATTTGTTGGCCAGCCACCCTTACTTAGGGTTGACTGTATACCATGGTGAAGGCTGCATGCAAGTATTATATGTATGTGGGGTATATATGCATCTGGTTTCCATGACAGCTGTAAGTCCTGCAACTGCGGTATACTGTTGCACATCTGGCAACTGCTTCAATCACAATGGCACCTCCACCTCTCAGGCTAAGCCCTCTGCCCAAAGACACAGGCAGGCATGAGCTTGACAACATCCATGTATGGAGAAGTGACAGTCAGCACCATGTGCATGATTAGCCTTTAGATAGCTCATTCTGAAGAGTAAAGAGGAGGCCAGAACATAAAGAATAATGGCATCATCTGCCCAGATCAAAGTTCTTTCATTTTTTTGCCATTTGGCTGTGAGCCAAATTCCACACCACTGTTGTCAAAGACAGAGTTCCAAGGACACTGTGGAAATAAAACAGTTTCATCATATTCCAGCACTGAATAAGCCTTCGTTAAAAAACATTCTGCATAGTAACCTGCTGCTTAATGAGAACCAGAAACACCAAGTGGATTCTGCTTCTAAGTTCTAGAGATACCTTCCTACTACATGTTGCAAGGGACATGACTTTTGCTATTCTGGCAGAAGTCCATGATCTGAAAATATTTGCTCACTTTGTAGGACAGATCAGCAATTTCTTCAAGTAAGAGGTTCCTCATAAGCCAATGCCATCCAAGAGCAAGGGTTGGGCATTTATTTAACAAAAAATATAGGAAGTGTGAGGCTTCAGTGCTTAAGAAATGTATTTTTACCATGGATTGTTTTAGGTGCATGTTAAACTGCAAGGCCCAGAATCTACTTTAGAATATATGTATGTTTATTCATACACACAAATGCACAAGGCACTTTGTTCCAACTACATCTGACATAGTAACAAAATTCATGAATTCACTGGGTCATCTTGGTGTTGGAAGGTGCCACTGTCACAGTTGATTTATGGCCACTACATAGGGTTTTCAAGGCAAGACACAAGCAGGTGTGGTTTGCTATTGTCTTAGAAAGAACTGTTTTATTTCTATTACTGCTTTTATGCCCAGATACAAATCTAACACATTTTAAACCTTCCAGACCAGTAATATTCCATAAAAGCAGCAACAGGGAAGCTACTGTTCTCTCTGCTCTAGCTATGCCATTTGTAATATGAGGCTAATAAATACTAGCCCACTTTTTAAGAGGGTAGAAAAGATTACTGAGATCATGGAAGTACACCCAACACCTGAAATGTACTGTGTGGAAAGCCCTAGGCATTATCACCTAGCTGTACCTACTTTGCCTGCCCCTCTAGCATTATACTGGTGAAAAAAATTAGGATGTTTGAATTTCAAAAGCTTTCTTCAGCTTCAAGACTTCTGCTTGGAGAACAATAGTTCCATAGGAAAAGTACAGACCTTGCCACTGGAGTGTGGTCTACAGCCGGGGTGGGGGTGGGGATTTCCTGGGCCGCTGCTACATTCTGCTCCAAGCAAAGATGCTGGTGGGCAGCTTTCTATTTTGCTCTGGAAAGCTCTCATGCATGGCAGGGTGCCACTTAGGTTTCCAGGTAGGCCAAGTCTGGAAGTCCCTAATGTTCAGCCCAAAATATGCAGTCTCTGCAAAGCACCAATCAGAAGTCTGGAACATTACAAAATGTTATGAAATAAAAGAAAATAAACAAGCCTTCTCTTCCATCACTCTTCTTTATAAATGAATTCACCAGGAAAGAATTTGGAGGTGGGGGAGGTGGGCAGAGAGGGAAAGAAAACTCTGTGAAATGAGCTGTGGACGAGCAATGAGCAAGAATGAGAACAGAAAACTGTTTAAGTTTAAGAAAACAACCTTTTCTTTCTACAGGAAGTAAAGTGTTCCTTCTCTCCTCCCCACAGGAGGAAGAGGATTTATTTGGTTTACTTTTTGGTACACCCCATCCTGAATCATAGTTTCTGCCTGTGTGCCCCCTCCCCAGAGGCCTGAAGGTTGTTATATTTCTGAACCACACACAGAGCCCTAAGAATGGTGGAACTCCTCCAGAGTTCAGATGGAAAACAGGCTGCCTGCTACAGAGACCCCCATCATCATATTAATTGATTTTCAGATTTATTTAAATTATGTAAAAGCCTGATTCAGATTTGGCAAATATCTTGAGCTTTACTATTCTTGCATTGTGAATATATAGAGCAGAGATGGCGAACCTTTTTGAGACCGAGTGCCCAAACTGCAACCCAAAACGCACTTATTTATCACAAAGTGCCAACACGGTAATTTAACCTGAATACTGAGGTTTTAGTTTAAAAAAACAGTTGGCTCCAAGGTGCGCATTACTCGGGAGTAAGCTTGGTGGTAGTCAGTGGCTTTGCTTTGAAGCAATCATGCAACGCTTTGAATGGGTGAATCACGACCCTAGGAGTGTTTACTCAGAAGCAAGCCCCATTGCCAGCAACCGAGCTTACTCCCAGGTAAAGGATCGCACTTTACTTCTTCCCATGAAAATCAGTGGGGTTTAACAGTGCTTAACAGGGTTACTTACACTGCTTCCCCAAAACTAGGTCTGAAGTTTAATGCTAATAATCTCCCTGAAATAATTACACTATTATCACACTGGGGGCCTGGTGGGGGGGAGGGGGAGAGGGAAATAAAACTTTCGCTTTTTGCAACCCAATAAACCCCCCCACCACAAAATAGAAGTAAAAAAGCAGTCAAGGAAGGGAATCCTAAGCAAGAATGCTGTGCGAGGGGTGGGATAACTTCAGAAAAAACTAAATTGGTGGAGCAGCCATCTGATCTGCAGTTTTTCCTTCACATGTCATCACAGCACTTCCCACAAAATGCAACAGGAACAGAAAAGTAAAAGCATGGAGAATATTTTGAAATGGACCTCTCTGTCCCACATTTGCCTCTGTCAGAATGGCCCTAATTCTGACAAGGGGGGTGGGGAAGGGATGCTCAGGGCGGTAAAGGATGCTCCTCTCCCTTTCCTGCCAGTCAAATCTTTATCGGTGTGAAATGCCTTTTGTCTTTTGTACTTTTGCTTTGATCCTGTGGGAACGGGATTGGTGTCGCGAGCCTAGGGACCTTGCAAGATCTCTCCTCCCTGCCCTGGGCTCCCAGGCCCTAAAAGCCCCATCACTTTCTCTCCCAGGGGAGGGGGGCCCTTAACAAACAGTTCACTCCAATCAGGGCGAGCACCTGAATCCCACCACTGCGCCTGCCCTGTTCTTGGCAGACACACTCCTCCCAATGGAAGCCCCTCACCCCTCACCCGGACTGCTGCTTTTTAATCCTACCCCCAAAGTTTTAGTTTGGTCCCAAAAGTTACACGCCAAGAAAAGCATGCCAGCCTCCAGCCACCCAAGCTTTATGGGGGAGGGGGGTACTTGTGGGGCAGTAGATGGTACTTACAGCAAATCACATTGACTCAAGAGGACCTCCCTGAAGCCCAGCCCCAGCCGGCAGAGCACCTTGTGCATGGCCAGCCTGTGCAGCGTGACTCCCAACGTGTTTGCTGGCAGCTGCCTCTGGCTGGGCGAGGGGAGAAGGGGGAGGGGGAGTTGAGGGCATGCGTGCCCATAGAGACGGCTCTGAGTGCCGCCTTGGGCACCCATGTCATAGGTTTGCCATCACGGGTATAGAACAATTATAAGCCATACATTGAATAATATAGTGTAGGATGCATTTGTAAAAAAAATCTGAGTTGTCCAAACTTTCAGCCTCTTAGCGGATTCTAAGTTTCAATATATTCAGAAGCTGTGAAGTTACTTTTTAAAAATTAGATTCGTAAAACAGTGTAGACACTTAGAACATAGCTAATGTACAATCCAGGCTGGTATAGTAATTGTGCAAAATATTTTATAGTCAGCTCTCACTCTTTTTACAATGCTAGTTGCTAGCCCTTATGACTGTTGGAAGAGAAGGACTTTACGCTGTTTCCTGCTTCAACCCACAGAGGGGATTTTACTAGTTAGCCAGAGGCTAGATAGGGACCTAGGGATTGACACCTTTATTATGCTGGCTCTATCTCTTTGGTGTTAGGTTGCTACTCTCAGGGACTTCCTTCCTTCCCCCTTCTTCTCGCACACTTCTCCATCTTACTTTCACCATGCCTAGAGGGAGGATGGGTGCTCCATGCATCCGTATCCATCCAGCTAGAACAAGATAGCTTAACCTATCTACCTACCTTTCTATCCAGAATGGAGTTCACTACTCTTTTTATTAGATTAGAAACTACAAACAACTCCGACTTTCTTTTGTGCCAAAGCTCACTCACAAGCTCATACACACACGTGTGCAGGTAAGCTTACGCTGTGCTTAGTAGCCATCTATGCGCTCTGCTCATTATGCAACGGGAAAACACACTACGAGGTGCTGTTTCTCCCTTCAATGACTGTGAAAATAATTCTGAAGACACATGGGGCAACACTGACCCTTCCTCAGGGCTCAGATTCCTTAGCCATGCATGGTTTACTTTTCACATGGTCACTCTTTGCACTTCACCATCTTTGCATTGTATCACAATGTACAAGTCCGCAGATACTTTACTGGCTTAGTTGAATCTGGGATCCAGATTTGACTTTCGTGCTGGGGGAAGAATAGCGAACCATGCCAATAGTTGGGTCTACTGGGCCATTTCAAGTCAAAGTCTACCAAAAGATTATGTTACATACTAGCAATAAAACCTACTGTGCGAAAAAAAAAAACACCCCACAACAGACTCTAGAAGACTATTGCTGGTAATTTCCTCCATGGTTCACAGAACGTTAAAATTTTACATATAGAAACGTATACATGATGTTAATCCCTCCTCTGGGTGGCTGCGAACTCAGGGTTGTAACATTCCTGGAGATCTGAGCCCAGCACCCAGGAAGGGCAAAGTCTGGGGACAGGAGGAGGGAGCTCAGCTAGGATGTGGGGTTATTCTGGGGCTTCCCTAACTACTGGGTTCGGGCAGGCCACTGAGTCCACCCTCCCAAGCAGCCATTTTTTTCTGGAGGGTGGGAGAGATCTCTGTAGTCTGCCAGTCAATTATAATTCCTGGAGGTCTCCCCACCACCACCAAATTGGAAATTAGCCACTTCCCTCTGGTGGCCCCCAGAGTCCAGGGTTGCATGTGGGCCACTGAGACACACTGAGACACAGTCAGGGCCATGTCCATGAGCCTCTCTCTCTCTCTCTCCTCTCACAGTAGCCCCTCGAAAGGCGCGCTTCACCCTTTTTTCAGACAGGCTGCATTTCTCCCATCCCGACACTTCAACCCTATATAGCAGGTAAGGAACGACCTTACTTTTAAAAAAATCTTTCAAACAGGATCTATTTTTTAAAAATTCCCTTTGTATAATAAAATATCAGGATAGACCCCATTACCCTTGATGCAGAGGACTTTACAGATGCCAAATGCACATTCCAATTGGGGGCCTCTCTAAACGTGACTCCCAAGTATTTGAAGAAACTGCACTGTCCAACTGAACTTCCATGAATGCTCCAAGAGCATTTTTGAGACTTTCTCCTGAAGACCATCACTTTAATCATTTAATAATTAATATTAAGAGCCACATCCTTGCAATATGCACCTAGTTGGTGCAGCAACCTACCAATTTTAGTAAGGGTAAAGATTAGGGCCATGTTATCTGCATATAGCATAACTGAGATTTTTTTGCTGCCCAATAGAGGGTGGAACAAATAATCGACCAGTAAGGCTCTCAACAATGTTGTTTATGTATAAGTTGAATATAAGTGAAGTGTGTGATGTGCTTAGATAGGCAAGAACTTTAGCTATGGCTGCTGTCACATCTGGTCACACCAGTGGAGGACTAGCTCAAGTTTATTCTAGAAGCACACCATGCAGAAGACCAGTTTCTCCTGAAGGAGATCAATCAATCAAATATATATCTGCATAATATATACCACTGAGTGAGTCATGAAATATGGCTTTTTAGTACATAATCCTATACATCAGAGTTAGGTTTAAGAAAAACACTAAAAAGCCGAGGGCCAGAACATTTTATTTTGTACCAATATTAACACTAGACAAACTAAACTGGGAAACAACCCAATCCCATCCAAGAGACCACCCTAGAGCAGGATGCCAAGGAAATGAATCACACGAAGTGCCAGGCTGCACACATCAAAAATAACACAATGCTTTAGTTATTAGAAGAAAGCAGACATTGCGCATCAAGCCAGTGATAAAAAGATTACAGAAAATGTATGTACAGTAAGGAGAGGATTTAGGGACTGTCCACCATCTGGAATCCAAAAGCTCAAAAAGAAAAATAAAGCAACTAAGTGCCAAGGCTTTTACTATATCCCCCAGTTATGCTAATAGCATCCAATTCCGGGAAGTCTCAAACATGGAGAAGAGCAAAAATCTATTCTCAAATAATCCCTTCTACATTTGAAACAACCACATCCATACCACACCATGCACAGTTTGAGGGTATGATAAAATTACCACAGATACAGTCAGTGTTTTAGGGTTTTTCTTAAATGTCTATAAGAAAAATATATGCTATCAATATGTTGAATTCTTATCATGGCTTCATCTGTGGATACTTAAACCCAAAAGCTAGAGTCATAAGCATACAAGGGAGATCTTTCTACAAAGTCTCAAGTATGTGAGGGAACAAACAAAATATAAAGAACAAACTAAAACACAAAAACCACTGGAGCAGAGTTTTAAAAAATCCCCAAATAGAAGCCATGGCTACCTGTAACTATTGTTAAATCAAGTGGTCTTCTGTGAAGGCACACATGGGACTCTGCACGTGCAGGCTTGCCACGTAGAAGACTAGCAAACTGTTATTCAGTCATTTCTGTAGCAACAGAATGCTCCCTCCACCTTGGAGGAGTGGACAGGAAGTTTTCCCACCTAAATGGCCTCGAGGTCAGAGGATGGAGTAATCCACTCCATTCTCCAACCATAACAGTGAACGAGTTCGCTTGAGAGGCCAGTGAACACTCACAGGTAAGAGGAGAGTGAAGAAGGAACAGTCCACAGTGAGAAGGAGGGAGGAATGTGTGCCTGCACAGAGGACCACTCGATGAACAACAGTTACAGGTAAGGGCAATGTTGTTTTCCATCTTCATGGTCTTATGTGCACTCCCACACGGGAGAGTACCAAACCTACCACCTTGGAGCTGGAATAAGACTGTGAAAGAAACCATGTCCCTGACACAGAGCCCATGCTAATAAAGACACAGTGAGATTATTTGCATGAAAACTCCACAGAATGTAAGGCAGAGGCCTGAAGGACATTAACAAGCTGCACTTGTTTATTACCAAGTCCCTTAAACAGGCTCTGTAATACTGCTCTCCCAACAGCTGCGTTGCCTCTGGAGTCCACATCAATGGCATAGTGCTGGATGAATGTTGATGGACTGGACCATGTCACTGCCCAGCAATCTCAGTAATGTCCACAGGGGCAGCGAATGCAGTGGCAGAGGATTGTGCTCTGGTGGAGCATGTCACTTGAGAGGACAGTCCACTCTGTCCACTGTGTATGCCATCCAGATAGCCTTTGTTATCCACTTGAACAGAGTCTGGACTGAAACAGAACGACTCTTATATGGCCCCGCAAAACAAATAAATAAAGCCTAGTCCACTCAAAATTCTTTAGTCCTCTCTAGATAAAACTAAAGTGCACCACAGACTTGTAGACAGTGGAGAGATTTCTCAGCATCAGAAGAGGGCTGGGGAAAAAAATAGGGAGTACAATATCCTGACTTAAATGGAAGAACACCACCACCTTGGGGAGGTGCTCCATGTTCAGGCAAAGGACAACCTTGTCAGAGTGGGATTTTATGAAAGGAGAGTAGCTAAAGCAATGGCCTCAGGTCTCGCACTCTCCCAGCTGAGGTAATGGCCATTAGAAATGCCACTATGCAGGAAAGGTCAGCTAGTGAACATCACACTGGTGGTTCGAATGGTTTACTGGGAAGACAGGACAGCACTAGAGATAAACCGGCTGATATTAACTTCAGAATCAATTGCAATGTCATGATCTGCCCAATTCTGGCTTGATCCTGCCATGTCTCCCGGCCAGGCCACTTCCCTTTTTCTCCTCCCTTTTGTCTACTGTAGTTTCATTTTATTCTGGCAGTGCTTTATCAGCTCATTAGACACCTGGTAGCTGTTTCTCTGTTCAGCCCTGGGAAATGTGGCTTGTTTTGACTTAACTGAAGGCCATGCTGGCTCTGGACTGTGAGACTGGAGGGGTGCCAACTCCCCTGGGAACCAGGGTTCAAGGGTGGTGCTGTGTGACAGGGAGGAAGATGACGAGGGGTCTAGTGGAGGATGCTCTGGCAACAGAAGTTTAAATGCTTTTTGCTGATGCTGTTTCATAATAAAGAACTCATATAAATACAGAGTCTTATTATTGAACAGTCTGGGGGCACACGACAGGTAAAGGGAATTAGTTGCATCATCTTGGTTTTTTCCTTTCTCTCAACCCCAGGACCCAAGTTCCTTATCCCATTCTACAAATGACTGGGTATGGAAAGACCAGCACCTCAGCAAATGGAAGAGCCAAAGTTCTACCACCCTATAGTCTAAACACAGCAACAGAAGTCATTCTGTTTCCCTACATTCATAAAGAATGGACAGTAATAGCCATATGCCACCAGTGATAGTCTTATAGTTCAGATGGGGGTATATGGTGGCAGCCAGGGACAGCACTGTGCCGACTCCAGGGGGTCTTTGGGCAGTTCAGGAAGGAGAAAAAGTTTAAATCCCTCCAGTCTCCCAAACTGCCCCATAGAACAAACAATCTTATCCTGCACTTTCATGTGGCACCTGTTTCCAGGGCCAGAGGTTGTTGTTCCCAGGCTGGAACACCAGTGAAAGCCGGCTAATGTCAGCTCCACCCCCAGGACACTCCATCCTCCCCAGTGTGGTGTCCACTTGGGACATCAGCACAGCTCAACAGCAACCCAGACCTCTGTGTTTGTCCCACCATGGATCTGTGGGGCAGAGGGTTGATGGTGTTTTTGCATCCTCTGCCAGCAGAGAGGGAAAACGCATTGGCAAGGCCCTCCGCTGCTTCCATAGCACCCCCCACCCCCAATCAGGGCTGGGCTGCCCTTCATCATTTGTACAGAAAAGGGGAGCAACATTGAGCTCAGAATCTATGAATATTAAAAGCAGCCCTTATTCCTAACACGCACCAGGGATTTTCTTTTCCAGCTGCTTATTTTGTTTCATTCAAACAAAACACACAAGCATTAATTTTAGTTGTATTTAATTGAATAATTTCCCAGGAGAATAGTTCAGGAGAGTTTTAGAGCAGCTTGTTTCCAAAATCCATTACTGACTGGCATATACCATAGCATCTCTGTGCCAACCAAAATAGGATGCTTTCATGTTACTGGAACTGCTCTCGTTCCAGATGTGTTGAGAACTTTTGGTGATATAATGCAGGCAATAGCTATATTTACACAGGGTATTATTTTGAATATCCTTGGCCAGTTATCTACGATAAGACAACAGCTCACTTAATTGGAAGCATTTGAATATAGAAGCAAGGTCACTAATTTATCCTCTTCATTCATTTTAGTTTGCTTTGATTAAAATTACATGTGATGTAGTCTGACAGCAAAGCATTGGATTATGAAAACAGGAACAACAGCAATCCAAAAGGCTTTTATAAGAATTAGGAAAACACATTTTGCCAAACTCAGGGTGAAAATGCTCCGGTAACTTCTCTCTTATGTAACTGCTTACATGAAGATGTAAGACAGCGGCACAATTAGGAGTGCAATTCTCCACAGAGAGTACATTCAAGAAGGCAAGAATTAAGGGTCTTTCAATTAAGCTGAACACTGCTTGATCAAAGGGGTTTTGCAACATACCAGATTCAGGAGACCCCACTTATCCGAATTCTTGATCTCACTAGGAATAGCCTAAAGAAACTAAAGTAAATATTTTCACACTAAAACACTTGCATCAATGTAAATATTAATATATATTTTAATCTGTACATTTTTAGAACTGAAAAACAAATAACAGACCTTCACACGCTCAGTCCACATCATAATATACTGGAAGATGTTGCAGGTCATCATAAAAATCACTGTTTTGCCTTGCCAGTTAAAGAGCTTGCACTTCTTGATTACTTACAATTATTTAATTACTGGTAGTTGTGTATTTAAAATGTTTATATGCTGCCTATTCACCTGATCAAGGTTTTGAAGGCAGAGAACATAAAAACATTAGAACGTTGGAACAATAAAAAATAACATTTAGTGATAAAATAATTGAATAAAACCACAAACAAACCATGCCAGCCCCACAAAGGAAGGCCAATAACAGGGCAGGGCTCAACACTGGGCTCAGCTTGGTTGGACCCAGCTCTCAGCTCTGTGCCACCATCGCCTCCAAGCCCATGTGGATTGAGGTGGGTCAGAAGGTAAGAGAGGGGAAAGTGGAAGGGGATAGGGGCTCTCCCATCTTTTTAAAATGGCGGTGGGGCAAAGCAGCTAAAACATGCTGAAAAAAAATGTGGCATTTTTGGGAAATCTGCTTTTTTTTGGCAGATCTGCCATTTTTTTCAGGATATTTTCCAGTTCAGTTTTGCCCAATGTGCATCCCTTGCACAAATCTCCAGATGGTCTTTGTCAGTGGCATTAAATAGATGTCATCTATTTTAGAAAGCTCATCAGTTAAAACTCTAAAAAGGAGCAGCTTTTGCTACTAAAGTCACTAAACTGAAGAAATACAGAAGATTTCCTTCCGCCAAAGAGACTCAAGAGATCTGTGTTTGATGCATAGACAACACATGAAGCATATAATGAGGTAAATTAGAGGGTGTAAGACTGACTTGCTTAGTTCAAGTCAGGCCTCATAAGTGTATTTGAAAAAGCTGGCAGATGACCACCTGTTCAGAATGCATCTTGTCCTGCTACATTGCTGTTTACTACTAAAGTCTATCTATGAGGCACAGACACAAGAATAGATGGGGTAAGATGAGCAAAAAAAAAACACAGGAGGAGGGCCTTCTTAAGGCACTGAGTCTTTGCAAGACTCAGCACACAAATAGGTCCTGCAAAGGTAAAAGTCATGGTAGTAAATGTGTCTGTTGATCATCATGCATCAGCTTCACTGTCCTGAGAACCGGAACCTCAACAGCCAAATTAGGCACCATCATGCTCCAACTCCTGCCAACTATGCCAAACCTGCACCACACAGAGCGGGAATGCTGCAGTAATAGGAAAAACTGGCCATATGACAGCCCCATAAGAGCATCCCAAAACCGCACAAGCAGTACAACCAGCGGCAGAGGCATAGCTGGGCGAGCAAACACTGTGTTTTCCGCCCCCCCCCTCCGCAGCACCCTGCCCCCTGCCCCCCCACCTTACTTCAGCCTGGAAATGCAGCCTGTTTCCTTCAGGCTGAAAACGGCCTGGTGGGACTTAACCTTCCCATGAGACCTTGGGGCTCGCAAGGTCTCCTGGGATATGTAGTTCCCGCCAGGCCATTTTCAGCCTGAAGGAAACAGGTTGCTTCTCCAGCCGACACTGGATTCAGTAAGGTAAGTGTGGGGGCAAGGGGGCGCTGCGGGGGGGGGAGTGGGGTGCCACACGGGGGGATTTTCCACACCCCCTGACATGCACCCAGTGCAATGCGCACCCCCTGGCCCCCTGGTAGCTCTGCCTCTGACCAGCAGTCATGGGCACAAAATAAGTCTTCAGCCATTTATTTTCCAGCTCGGTGTAACTAGTTTCTTGCTTGCTTGCTCTCCTCTCCATTCATCTCTCATTCTGGATGCAAAGAAAAACACCCTGCCACAGATACAGCAGCTGCAACAAATGCAATCTGAGTAGCTTATTCAAAAGAGCCAAAGGGATTCTGCCGCTCAGATCCCATTAAATCTTGACTGGGATATGGATGCCTTAACTTTGATTATACTGCCTCAAGCATCACTCCCCCAAACCTGGTACATGAAATCCATTTTGATGAAAAAACAA
The DNA here is from genome assembly GCF_021028975.2 of Sphaerodactylus townsendi. Classification (NCBI taxonomy): domain Eukaryota; kingdom Metazoa; phylum Chordata; class Lepidosauria; order Squamata; family Sphaerodactylidae; genus Sphaerodactylus; species Sphaerodactylus townsendi. The sequence goes on along the minus strand of NC_059427.1, from coordinate 112,733,367 downwards.
TTCAACATAATTAATTTGAATGCTTGGCCCAAGGTGTGAACGGCAAAACAGCAGAACTGCAGCAACAGGTAGTAAATATCAAGGGTCGGGCCAAGATTCTAAAAATGAACTAGTATTTGATAACAAACCTTGTTTTCAAAAAATCCTTAACTTCAAGTTGGCAGAAGAAACATGAACATGTGCACAGCCACTGGGTCAGAAACCAGTAGTTTTGAACCAGTAGTTCAATAGTTACAGCTTCAACCTATCTTTGCTTTGTGCCCTACTCCCCACTATACAATAAGGCTCTGCATACTCACACACAAAATTCACATTCTGAAAAACCTGATTTTGCACACAAATCAGATTTGGATAATTAATTCAATTTAGGCAAATGAATATCAGTCTCCTATTTTATTCAGAACACATTATTTGGATTTTTCATTGTAGAATTCTAGCCCTTGGTTAACAGAGATGTCTTTCAACCAGTGGGCCAGCCAATCAATCAATTATGAAATCATATTGTCTGCCAGCTGAATAGCTCTTTAGGAAATGTGAAAAGAGCTGGCCCCAAAGCCAATACATAAACTTCAGTGGGTGACCAGAGAGCCAGTCAAATAATTCCCCCCTGACTCTGAGCTGCTGGCCTGTCTGGTAATATATCACTAGTGAAAGGACCATTAGAAAGCACTTGCTGGTCAAGCAAGACACAGATGTGAACTCCTCTGTCTGTACTCCCTTGGCACTGAGTGATGCTATAATAGCTACATGCTGATTGATATAGACTCAGAGGCCAGCATCCTGTTGCACAAAGACCTCGCCACATGGGAGTGAAGCACAGAATCCCAAGCACTTTAGTTTGCCTAGCCCTCATCGATTCCAGAGAATACAGCTTAAAGTCATGGATCCAGAATGTCAATAATAACTTTCTGTTTTAGGCAACTGGTTGTGCCTGAAGGCAAGCCATCCTGCATTACTGAAACATCTTCGTATTCAAAGCAGTAACTAGGACGAGCTTGCTTTATTCTGTAAAGACTTTATTCATGAAAATTCATCCTTTCAGAATAGACACTCATACCTAACAAGATGCTTCCACTGAAGGCCCACAAGATTTCAGAGCAGGAGATACAGGAACTGCTGACAGAACAGCTTTGAATGTTCACACACATTCAAAAAACAAGTTTCCTGTGATGTACCAACACTCTTGCAGGTACCAACATTCAAAGTTTAGAGCATGTTTTATTCAAATGTTCAAAACGTCTACGTTCAAAACATCAACGGCAAGAAGTCACTATGTTTGCTGCTTTTGTCCTATTATCAACCACAATAATACAAGTAATGCATTATTAAAGTGCATTATATAGGTATTAACAACAACTCTCAACTTTATCCTCTTCTTTTTAAGTTCAGTAGTTAGAACTGGGATGCACTCCTTTTAATGTCACCTGTTAACTTAAAATTAACTGGAAGACTTCAAATAGCATTTTAGTCTTCAAAAAAGGTCACTGCAAACTATCTAATCCTTCATTTTCTTTTCAAGGAAGAAAGGTCTGGCATCTGGACTGACGACCTGCATTCCAAAGTGTCAGCCCATCACAAATTGAAACAGCTGAGTTATAAATCTTGAGGAGGAGGTCTGGTCACGGAAAACAGCAAACATGTACTTAAACAAGCCGACTTGGCTAAAAGATAAAACCCACAGACCCATCTAGTTTTTCCTGGGTCACCTTCTGTAAAAGATTTAGATAAATAAACCTTTTTCCTAGAAGTCATATTCCTGGCATCGCTAAAATCACATCTGATCTCATGGTAGCTTATTTCTTTCTCGTTGTTAAGTCACAACATTTTGTAACAGCCAGCCAGTGTGGTGTAGTGGTTAGATTGCTGGACTTGGACCTGGGAAACCCCAAGTTCAAATCCCCACTGTGCCCTGGAAGCTCACTGGGGGACCCTGGGGCAGCCACTCTCTCTCAGCCTAACCTACCTCACAGGGTTTTTGGGAGGATAAAGTGGGGGGAGATGAAAACAACATAAGCTGGTTTGGGTCCCCACGGGGGAGAAAAATTGGTTTTAATAGATTAACGAAGATCAAAAACTTTACTGCTGATGAATGATATAGTCTCATTCTTCTCTTATTATGTATATGATTCTTGTTTTCCAACAGCCATTCCAAAATCATGTTTATAGAATGGAGTACGTTAATGTCTACAAATACTTCACGAGAACAGTTGAATCAAATTACTGCATAAATACATGGAGTGGCTTGACAGTAGGGGCATCTTCCGTGGCAATAATATAACAGCAGCCATTTCTTTGTAATTAGTTAGACATCAGAGGGAATAGCTCAGAATAAACCCCTGAAAAAGGGTTATATTGGTATAGGGCCTTGAAATGCCCAAAGGAGTTGCAGTCTTGTCTCCCATGACAACTAGGGCATTCAAGTGCCCCTCAGCTGCTTGTGTCAGGGTCTTGAGAATGGCCTCTCTTCCAGAATTTCACTTTCAGTGGAAGGAGGAAACCGGTGGCACCAACAGCAAGCAGACTAAGGATAAGCTTTCAGAAAAACTATAGGAGAAAGCCTCACTAACACTCAGAGACTTTGTAGCAAACAAATATGCAAATTATGCAATGATCTCATCAGCCTGTCAGCCCAACTGAAAAAGCAAGATCATCCCATGAAATAGGATGTGCTGGTTAAATACTGTTCATTGGTCTTTGAGTGTTCGTCACATTAACAGAGTATAAATGCAGTCCTCCTCGCAAAAACCGAATGTGGTCACTGATTTCAGCCTTCCAAATGAAATCCTAGAATTGTCACATTTTTTCAATTTATGCTCAAACCAAGAGACTTGTTTTCACACTGCTCGAAACATTTTCTATATTTTGAATTTTAAAAATATATCATGAAAGGAGGAAGAGGAGGAGGAGGCTCCGAGAGAAGAGAAGGAAGAGGCGGCACTTTCATGCTCAGCAAGAAATGGCAAACAGGGGCCAAACATTGTGTTTTTTGTTTCTGAAACCATACCAGAAATTTCCATTCTTCACTCCCTTTTTTTGGCTTCTGTACAGGGAACAATATGCTTTCAATATGCACTGAAGTTTCTATTTTATTCTGCTTTTGGCTTGATGCCAGGACTGTTTATTTTCTAGCTGGTGATGGGATTCAGAAGCTTTGCTTTGATAAATACAGAAGGCCTCATGCTAATCACACCCCACTTCTTCCCATTTCCATCTGTTTTTGACATTAAGACAGACGAACTTTAATCAGCCAGCTTTGTGACTTACTCTATATACTCTGTTAGTCTCAGTGTCCATAGCATAAAGTTTTGCTATTCTTTGTATTCACTCTGCCCAACTTAATCTCCATCACCACTAGGAGTATATTTTAGGAAAATGTAGTACCAGGGTTAGAACATAAGAACATAAGAACAAGCCAGATGGATCAGACCAAAGTCCATCTAGTCCAGCTCTCTGCTTCTCGCAGTGGCCCACCAGGTGCCTTGGGGAGCTCACATGTAGGATGTGAAAGCAATGGCCTTCTGCGGCTGTTGCTCCCGATCACCTGGTCTGTTGAGGCATTTGCAATCTCAGATCAAGGAGGATCAAGATTGGTAGCCATAAATCGACTTCTCCTCCATAAATCTGTCCAAGCCCCTTTTAAAGCTATCCAGGTTAGTGGCCATCACCACCTCCTGTGGCAGCATATGCCAAACACCAATCACACGCTGCGTGAAGAAGTGTTTCCTTTTATTAGTTCTAATTCTTCCCCCCAGCATTTTCAATGTATGCCCCCTGGTTCTAGTATTGTGAGAAAGAGAGAAAAATTTCTCTCTGTCAACATTTTCTACCCCATGCATAATTTTGTAGACTTCAATCATATCCCCCCTCAGACGTCTCCTCTCCAAACTAAAGAGTCCCAAACGCTGCAGCCTCTCCTCATAGGGAAGGTGCTCCAGTCCCTCAATCATCCTTGTTGCCCTTCTCTGCACTTTTTCTATCTCCTCAATATCCTTTTTGAGATGCGGCGACCAGAACTGGACACAGTACTCCAAGTGCGGTCGCCCCACTGCTTTATATAAGGGCATGACAATCTTTGCAGTTTTATTATCAATTCCTTTCCTAATGATCCCCAGCATAGAGTTTGCCTTTTTCACAGCTGCCATGCATTGAGTTGACATTCCCATGGAACTATCAACTAAGATGCCCAAATCCCTTTCCTGGTCTGTGACTGATAGCACTGACCCCTGTAGCGTGTATGTGAAGTTTGGATTTTTTGCCCCTATGTGCATCACTTTGCATTTTGCTACATTGAACTGCATTTGCCATTTCTTAGCCCACTCACCTAATTTATCAAGGTCCGTTTGGAGCTCTTCGCAATCCTTTGTAGTTCTCACCACCCTACATAATTTGGTATCATCTGCAAACTTGGCCACCACACTACCCACCCCTACTTCCAGGTCATTTATGAATAGGTTAAAGAGCACTGGTCCCAAAACAGATCCTTGGGGGACACCACTCCCTACATCTCTCCATTGTGAGAACTTCCCATTTACACCCACTCTTTGCTTCCTGTTTCTCAACCAGTTTTTAATCCATAGGAGCACTTCCCCTCTTATTCCTTGATTGCTGAGTTTTCTCAATAGTCTCTGGTGAGGAACTTTGTCAAAAGCCTTTTGGAAATCCAAGTAGACAATGTCCACTTGTTCCCCCTTATCCACATGCCTGTTTACACCCTCAAAGAACTCTAGTAAGTTTGTAAGACAGGATTTGCCTCTGCAAAAGCCATGCTGACTCTTTCTCAGCAGGTCTTGCTTTTCTACATATTTTATAATTTTATCTTTAATGATAGATTCTACTAATTTACCAAGAACAGATGTCAAACTGACTGGCCTGTAATTTCCCGGGTCCCCCCTAGATCCTTTCTTAAAGATTGGTGTGACATTGGCCATCTTCCAGTCTTCAGGGATAGAGCCTGATTTCAGGGATAAGTTGCATATTAAAGTGAGAAGAACAGCAATTTCATGCTTGAGCTCTTTAAGAACTCTTGGGTGAATGCCATCTGGGCCAGGGGATTTGGTAGCATTTAGTTTATCAATGGCTGCCAGAACTTCTTCCTTGTCTACCACTATCTTCGCTAGTTCCTCGGATTCGCCTCTTAAGAAGCTTGGTTCAGGTGCAGGAATTTTCCTCACCTCCTCTTGGGTGAAGACAGATGCAAAGAATTCATTCAGCTTCTCTGCAATCTCCCTGTCATCTTTTAGCACACCCTTTGTTCCTTTGTCATCTAACGGGCCTACCGCTTCCCTAGCTGGCTTCCTACTTTTGATATACTTGAAGAACTGTTTGTTGCTGGTCTTGATGTTTGCAGCCATGTGTTCCTCATAATCTTTTTTTTTGCCTCCCTTAAAGCTAACTTGCTTCTCTTTTGCTCTTTAACCTCTCTTGTTAACCATGGTGGCTTTCTTTTGGACTGGGTGCTGCCTTTCCTAACCTGCGGAACACATTCCAGCTGAGCTTTTATTGCTGTGTTTTTAAATAACCTCCAAGCATCTTGGACAGTTTTGACTCTCTTGATTTTCCCTTTCAGCTTCCTGCACAGTATCCCCCTCATCTTTGAGACATTTCCCTTTCTGAAGGCGAATGTAACTACATTAGTAGTTGTCACTTGTTCGCATGTAGAGATACTGAATCTGACAGTATTGTGGTTTCTGTTCCCTATCGGCTCAACAACACTGAGTTCCTGCACCAGGCCCTAGGTCCCACATAGAATTAGATCTAGGATCACCTCTCCCCTGGTTGGTTCCACAACCATCTGCTCTAAGCCACAGTCATTTAGCGTATCCAGGAATGCTCTCTCCTTACTATGACCTGAACATGCATTTTTCCAGTTTATATGGGGATAGTTAAAATCACCCATTACCACTACATTTTTGTTTTTGTTGGCCTCTCTAATTTCTTTTTCCATCTCAGAATCCTCTTTTGCACTTTGGTCAGGGGGACAATAGGTCCCTGAGTTGGATGTACTGGATAGTTCAATGGAGCCATGCAAAATGGTGAAATCGATGAATGGCTAACAACTGGGAAGACATACTAGATTCAGAAAGATCCAGCCAAAGGAACAACACCTGGAAACTACAGGCCAATAACATGTTTACCCACGATGCTCAAACTGCTCACCAGCATAATAGCAGATAATATCATGGACTACTTTGAAGCAAATAGCATTTTGCCAGTGGAGCAAAAAGGGAACAAAAGAAGGAGCAGGGGTACAGAAGATTAACTCCTGATAGACAAAATGATAATAGAGAACTGCAAGAATCAAAGAATGAGTTTGCATATGGTCTGGATTGATTACAAGAAGGCATTTGACTCACTGCCCCATAGTTGGATCATGAAATGCTTGGAAACAATTGGCGTCAGAAAAAATATTCGAGTATTCACTGAAAAAGTGATATGACAGTGGAAAATGAACTGACAGCTGGAAATGAAAACTTTGGAACAGTCAACATTCAGCGAGGAATTTTCCAAGGTGGTTCACTATCACCTTTACTATTTATCATTGCCATGATCTCACTAACAGTAATTTTAAAGAAAACAAAGTTGGGATATCAAATGGGCAAAGACTCAGGAAAAATCTCACATTTGCTGTACATGGATGATTTGAAACTGTATGGGAAATCAGACACAGAAATCCAGTCACTAGTGAACATGGTCCAAATATTCAGCACAGATATTTCATTGGAGTTTGGCCTGGAAAAGTGTGCCACTGTGGCAATAAAGAGGGGCAAGATCACTGAGAGTGATGGCATAGAAATGCCTGATGGCCAACTCATCAAGTGCAACCAAGAGGCAGCTTATAAATACCTGGGCATTTCACAGTTGGATAACATCAAGCATGGGCAAGTGAAGACTGGTCTGCAGAGAATACACCCAGAGAATCAGAAATTTTTTGAAATCTAAATTAAACGGCAGGAACATTATCAAGGCCATCAACACTTGGGCCATTCCCGTCATCAGGTACACTGCAGGAATCATCAACTGGACACAGGCAGAGTTGGATGTACTGGATAGAAAAACTCGGAAGCTTATGACAATGCACCATGCCTTACACCCATGCAGTGATACTGATAGATTATACCTTGTCCAGAGAAAGTAATGGAAAATGAGAAGGTCATGGTCCTGTGGGAAGTTCAAATCCAAACGGACAAAGTGTGTCCAGGCATCACTGTGATCGAGGACAAGAAAGTGACCATCATTGACATAGCAGTACCTGGTGACAGCAGAGTCATTGAAAAAGAACACAAGAAGGTCACTAGATACCACGATTTGAAAATAGAGCTTCAGTGTCTGTGGCACAAACCAGCTGAGGTTGACCTAGTGGTAATCGGCACTCTGGGTGCTGTTCTGAAAACACTAGGGCATCACTTGAAACATCTTCAAATTGGCAAAATTAACATCTGTCAAATTCAGAAGGCAGCCCTGCTGGAATCCGCACGGATACTATGCTGATACATTACAACTTCCTAGGCCTCTGGGTGAGGCTCAAATTGTAATGAAATGCCAACAACCAGCTAAAGATCTGGCAGCTGTGAAATCTATCATCATCATCATCATCATCATCATCATCATCATCATCATCATCATCATCATCATCATCATCATCATCATCATCAAATACAAACAGAGGCACAACTCAGTGGCCAAAATGATCCACTAGAATTTAGGCAAGAATTACAACATTAGGGGTGATTTCGCACTTGAGAATTGACATAGGGTTGACTCATCAGGCTGAAAGAGTAGACCTATGTCAATCCCATCGTAACTTCCCACAGCAGCCAAGGTTGTCCTGCCGGAGCCGAGTTCAGAGGGCGGGATCACCTTGGCATGTCATTCACTCATCGTGCCTGATTGGCTGCTGCGTTCGGGTGGGAATGCGAATGTGCGTCCCTTTTTTCCCATTTTTTTAACATTACAGCTACATAGCATTGACGTCCCCTCCAAAATGACAAATGTTTATAACATGCCACCTGAAAGGAGGGAGGGATGAGGTGCGATTGATTGGGCGAAATGGTGCTGTGAAGGGAAAAATGTTGCCCGTTTACGTTGCTATGAGGGATGGCGTGCAATCATGCCCCTATACCGTTATCTAAAGCGCATGGTCGTCAGTGTTGTTAATATCAAAGCGAGGGAAAAAAGTGCACGCTTTTAATGCAGTCTTCGCGGAGTCTTCTGTTCTGTGCATGCCCAAAACATTAGTCTGTGATTGGCTGAACAGGCGAATCGACCCGACGAAGATTCCCCACTCGCGTCAGCTTCGCTTGAGTTCAACCTAGCTTCGCCGGTTTACCCCATCTCAAAGGTGGAGTCAAAAATTTAATGGCAGAACGGAGCAGAGCAGGACGAACCGATGTCGAGTTCACCGGATGTGGGGAGCACTTGGGTTGAACATAGGTCGAACTTGAGTTCACACGGTGAGTGCGAAATCGCCCTAGGACAGCTAAAAACTGGTGGGAACATTGTCCAGAGAAAGTCACGGAAAATGAGATGGTCAAGGTCTTGTGGGATTTCAAATCCAAACAGACAGAGTGTTGACACATAATAATCAGACATCACTTTGATCGAGGACAAGAAAGTGACCATCCTCGACATAGCAATACCTGGTGACAGTAGGGTCACTGAAAAAGAACATGAGAAGGTCACTAAATACTACGATTTGAAAATTGAGATTCAGCAACTATGGTCGAATCCCCACCACCTTCTTACCCAGGTTTCAGAACACAATCTAACCAGGTTTCTTGGACGACCTCCCCATTGCTTCTGCGTCAGTTTCCGTTTCTGGTGCTCCTTCACGTTATCACGTGTCCTGGCAGAACCTGGTTGCTAGTGGAATAGACACCATTGGCACAGTTCTGAGCTGATGCAAGGGGAGGGACAGGAGTAGAAACTGTGTTTGTTTTCGCGCTGTTGGAGTGACGCGACGGCTTTCCAGTGAATCAGAGCAGAGAGGGCTGTGCCTCCCCAGCCATCCTTCTCTGGGCTTTGGAGTTAATATGGAGGATCTGTAGAAAGTGAGGGAGAGAGCTGGAGCGAAATATTAGGTATGGGGGAGGGGGAAGGGCTAAGCTCCCCTTTGCTCCTCGGGGAAACACCTCGCTGATGCTGCCTTTCAGTGGATCTTGTCCACTGAGAGATGCTTTTGTGAGCACACTCTTTTCGCTGCAGCACGCACAGTCAGCAGGATTTGTCAGCAAAGTTTGCCCTCTCTACCTGTTGAGAGTTCAGGAGGAAAGCAAAGGGCGGGCTGGGCTCCAGCAAGCCTTTTGCTTCCTCTCAGACTGCAGTGCGAGCTGGGAAAAACAGCCTCAGTCACCAGGGCACCTGGGCTCTCTGGGCACGTATCTATCAGCAGCAGCAAGAGAGGATTATTTTGGTGGGCTGGAAGGAGGCGTGCCGTGCGCCTTTGGGTCAGCCTCTGCAGCAGCAGCACAAGTGGTCAGTTCAGGAGGAAAGCGAAGGGCGGGCTGGGTTCCAGCAAGCCTTTTGCTTCCTCTCAGACTGCATTGTGAGCTGGGAAAAGCAGCCTTTGCCGGTCCCGTCCCAACACGGCACGTTTTCGCAGGGGGAAAAGGTCCCGCCCCAACACGGCACACCAGCCAATCAGGGGAGACCGGCAACGCAAGCTTGCCTGGTAGTGGGGATTGCTAAGAATTCTGCAACCGGGTGTGTCTGCTGTGTGCTCGCTGCGGTGGGGAGGGAGAAACTCCGATGAAGAGGACACAGTTTCACAAAGAACAGGTTTGGATCTGCGTGCAAATTTCAAGTGCGGATTCGACCTATGACACAAACCAGTTGAGGTCGTCAGTGGTAATTGGCAGCCTGGGCACCATTCCGAAAACATCTGTCAGATTCAGAAGGCAGCCCTTCTGGGATCCGCACAAATACTCCACCGATACATTACAGTGTCCTAGGCCTCTAGGTGAGGCTCAAGATGTAATGAAAGGCCAGCAACAACCAGCTAAAGAACTGGCAGCTGTGATGTTAAACAAAATTAAATCATCATCATTCTGCCCATCAAAAAAACCCTGTGAAGAACTGTAGAAACCAGACCTCTGAGGGAATCAGCTAATTACATAGTCAGCCTCATTCACTCAGGAGACTTTTTGTGTGGCAGAGGGCTTACACTGCTTCTGTTCCATGTTTTCCTATTGCCCTCTGATTGTATATTCTAGGCTTTGTTCTTTGGTTGTTATTCAAAATATTGGGGCTATGATTTTTTTAAAAGCATTTGATGTAATGTTTTAGATCAACACGGTTATGGTGGTAGCATGTTGTGGATTTCACTAATTTATTACTCATCTTGTTTTGTTGTTCTTGGAATCCTTCTTTGATCCTGAAAGAAAGGACAAATGAAAATGAAATAAATGTCACCCAGCCTCTGCCTGACAAAGATAACAGCCATTTCCGCACGGGCCAATAAAGGCAGGGTGCAGCTGGGGCACATGAGCCCAGTGCAGCCCCAGGCCCTTCGCACAGCTCCGGGCAGGAGGCCCTGGAGCCAATGCACCTGGGCGATTCACTTTCGCACAGAGGCGCATCTGTTGTGGCTGTCCCTGACCCTCTCCACTGCATTGCAATGCATCCTGCCACAGACGACCCCCAGCCATATTGATATCCCGTTGGTGCTCTCCTGCATGGCTACGCAGGAGAGGGGCGGGGGGGGGGGGTAAACAATAGAGACATGTCTGAGTAACATGGCTTCCATGCAGAGCTGTTTGCACGGCAGCAGCTCCAACCCAGGCTTTCTAAAAAGAATCGCAAATAACGCGATTCTCGTTTAAGCTGGGTTGGAGTAGATAACGCGGGTCAGACTCGATGAAGGCGGGAACTGTGCAAAGTCGTCCCCGCCACCACCACCAGTTTAAACCCGTGGGTGACCCGTGTTTGTTGGCCTGTGTGGAAAAGGTCAACTTCAAGTAAATTAATATTACCAACTCTGAGCATTTCAGTCCAATATCAGTCTGTCCATGGGACCATAGTAATTGATAATGGCGGAGTATCCTTTTACGTATTTTTTTAAAAAATACACAATATGAAGAAAGCTCAAATATGGGTCTTCATCATCAGTATGTCACTTTGAACTCATTCCCATTGCTGTTTTCAGATTGCATGAAAATAACCCAAGATGTAAGTGGTCAGTGAAGATCCTTGTTTTAGTTTTTTTGGGGCCTGTCTGCTGCTGTTCCTTGACATTTGTCTTTTTTACTGACACCTTTTAAAATATGCCCAAGGACTGCTAGCTTTTCCATTTGAAGGACCTCCATTAGAGGTAAGATTTGCTTCTTGTCTCTGCTCCTCATGGATTCTTAGCATAAAGCAGAAGCGCTTGCTTTAGGATGAGTTTATTTACCTAATAAACTGGCTCTTGTACTGTCTAGGAAATGCTGACATTTTTGAACAAGGAACTCCTAGTAACAGGCAAACAAAGGTCTAGCAGTTAGGTCTGGTGAAACAACGAAATGAAGGTCAGCTAATATTGCCCTCGGTCTCTTTCCCGGTGGCCATGACAGCAGGGGAGGTTTATTTGAAGATCCCAGACTTAGAGTCATTGCCTGTATTGTCACCCGTCTAAGCATTCGAGTCTGTGCCAACACTTTAGGATATTAATGTATTCCACAGATCAGTGCAAAAGGAATTCCTCTGCACGTCTGTCTTTTTTTCTCGATCTCTCTCTCTCTCATTTTTCCCCCTGTGTTCTGTCTTTCCATACACTTTGTTTGCAGTGGCTTTGTCTGGTGGATGTTGCTGGGCATTTCTAATGAGAAAGCAAAGAATTGCAGAGAGGAAGGGGGAGGGTGTGTGTGTTAGAACTTTTTAAACATAAGGTGAAAGTTTTTACAGGCTAGTCAGGTGCGTAGAAATTCGTATTCTGGTTGGGGGTTGTGAATGCAAATATACAGTAGAAAGCTTCCATTCTGACACATAAATCTCATTGATTTGCTTCCTGGAGCAAGAAAGTACTTTAATTTTTCTTAAACACTGCTTCTCCACAGGAGGCCACGCCTCAGTGCTTCTTTAGTATTCATCCTTGCTTCATTACCACAGCCACCTCTCAGCCCACCCGGAGCAGCTGCTAAAAGGGGCAAAATTACAGCAATTCATACTGCTAGTGACTTACTGCTAGGGAATAATTGGTTGCTGTTTGCAAGCGACATTATCACAGCAAACCTTGGAAAACAGAAATTGTTTGCTGGTTTTGAGTGGGGGGTGGGGAGGGGGATGTACATTGGAATGTATTACCGAGATTTTGACAGGACTTATAGGAAGGCAGTTCAGTTGAAATAATAGCTGTGGGGTTTTTTTTAGAAAAAATGAAGAGACAATTATCCAATAAAGAAACGGGTCAGGGAAAGGAATTTGGTCAACTTTCGTAACTGTATCTATGTATTCTGCATCCCTAGTAGGACTTGCACTTGGATATTTTTTTAATATATTCTTTGATCCCTCATGGAAATGTTAATGAGATGAAATAGGCTAAAGAGCTCTCCAGACACTGCTTGGAGAGAGAGGAATGAAATGCAGACCCTCTGGAGGGCTCCTAACATACAAGAAGACCCTTTGTTCCTGTTTTCCAAACCAGAGACATGTCTAAAATCAGTGACAAAATGAGAGCAGGCTGAAGAGGCACTGGTGAAGGCTGGGCTTTCTGTATTTTAAAAGGGAAAAAATTATTTGTTGCTGGCTGTGAATGCCATGGCATGCTTGATGGACAGTGTTCTGGGGGTGTTTGAAGTCTAGAATGAAGGTACACTGAAGATGTGAGTGGGATGCAGTTCGTCCGTCTTTCACTTAGACTTAATTAAGAACTTTGCAGGCTTTGTCTCTGGGGGAGCCCATTACGTGAATAGGGGCCTCAGCCCCAAAATTGTATATACATGCCTGCTGCCTTTGTGTTGGGTTGCCAAACTGAAGACAGTAGCAAGTGCAGGCTCCATGTTGCTGAAGGTCATCCCCTTGTTTAGAGAAGTGAGCCCACATCCCCAAGAGAAAGCGAGTGTAGTTGGAAGGGAGTCTTTCTTAGGAACTGAGAAATAACCAACCTTTCTGTTCATGTGTCTATATGTGTAAACAAAAAGCCAGTGGGAGGTAGAAGAGGTTTTGTAACACTTTCCACAGGCCGACTATTGAGCCTTAATGAAGGGTCATAGGGTAAACCACAAAGGGCAAACAATTTCCTCAATGAGGGGATACTTTGTGTCCATTTCTATGTTGGGAAATGCATAAAAATTCATACCCAGATTGCTGGTATTGTTCTGTATAAGGATTAGATAAATCTAAATTTTGCTGCCGGATATATCATTTACAGTACCCAATTGTATTAAAATTGCTTATCATTTTGCCATGGAGGAACCATGGCTGAGAGAGAGAGTTGCTCAGATGAGTTGGAATTTGAATACCACATGGAGAGACAAAATTCTTTCATTTGAAACAGAGGCATAGATGCACGGTTGAAACTGTAATTTTACAACTTATCTCACTCTTTACATGAGTTTCCAGCCATGGAAGTGGTGGTGAAACAGTTGTCTTAGCTAAATGGGACTGTCATCCTGAGTTCTGGAAAGAGAACCTAATTACATGAATGAATGGTAGGAGACTTGTAAAAGCAGTTTAAGAATATGGCCATGTTCATATTAGGTGGTACTGAGACCTATTTTACACACACACACACACACACACACACACACACACACACACACACACACACACACACACACACACACACACACACACACACACACACACACACACACACACACACACACACACGGGGGAGAGAGAGAGAGAGAGAGAGAGAGAGCTTCTCTGAAAGACCTTCGGTCTCTCTCTTAGTTTTATATGCCTGAGCCTAAGAGAAAATGGTTTCCTGCATTCTGGGACAAAGCTGATTTTTGCGACCTGTTTCACCCTGGCTTTAGACCAAGCTCTGAGGCTTCTCTGGCTGTAATGGATAATCACATGTTCAAATTAAATGGTTATTGCTTTTGGACCTCTTGACAGAATTCAGCACCATTAATCACCATAACCTCTTTCTGAACCATGTCTGTGATTTTGTGGGGTTTAGGATTCTGTTTTTCATGCTCTGATTGGTATCAGAGGGTGGTGGTAATCAACAGCTGTTCTTCAGTACAGGAATTATCCTCCATCTTGGCATGTTGCCACCTATTTTAATTAACATCTGCTCAAAATCCTTGGGAGAGATTGTCTGGGTGTTTGGGTAAGGTGTTGTCAGAATGCTAAAGGTACCTAGCTGTCTCAGTGTAATATATTTTATGTCAGATCTAGTAACTCTGGGCCAGTTCTGGAACCTGTTGTGTACTGAGTGAGGCTGAATGGGTTATAAATTGAAGTTGATGTGAGACTGCTTATGCAATCTATAAAAAGTTAGATATCCAGCCTAGAATGTTCCCATGTGGTAAAGACAACCTGTGTTAGCCAAGAAAACTATTTCAGTTACACTGAATGTTGGTAACTTATAACTTTTCGTGGAAGTCAAGGCCTTGCAGGGGTATGTTTAGCACCGACAATGGTCATTTACTGTAACATGATCTATGTGGAGCTGCTTTTGAATTCTGTTAGCATTTAGCTAATGCAAAACATTGTATGGTAAGAAGTTCTCTGTAACAGCTTTTCTTGGCCTGGGGTCTAGCAGGATAATCCAGAAGATCCATGAGTCCTTTGTAGGAAAGGAGAGTCAGCTCTTCCTTTCTCATTTAGCTGTTGTGAAAATGAAGCCCTCTTGGTTTTCTAGGAGTGGGGCAGGGAAAAAGAGAGAGAAAATCAGCTTCATTGTCTTTTGACAGGTAGAAGCTCATAGAGCTGTTCAGCCACAGTCACTTGACTTCCAGATAATGTTGCAGCACTAGCCAGAAAAAGAAGGGCTCACTGGTTCTGGGGAACCAATAGTTCAGTCCTAGGTATTCTGATTGTTGGGTGGCACTAGAAAGAAATATATCTTTACTGTGACATGCCTTTGAAGATGCCGACCAGAGATGGGGGGGGGGGGGGGGGGGGCAAAATGTTAGGAGCTTAAAACTACCAGACCATGGCCTATACAACCTAAAAAATCCATAACAGCCAGTTGATTCAGCCATTGAAGCCTCTGACAATACATATTTATCTATTTATTTTCTCAGTTTTATCCCACCTTTTCCCATCAGTTTCATCCCATCTTTTACCAATAAAATTCTTAACAATTAAAACTTATAAACAAGATTAAAATCTTAATTAATAAAACTCATTGGCACTAAGACAACTGTGGACCAATCAAAGGAAGAGCAGGCTAAATTAAATTCTAGTAGAAAAAAGAATATAGTACCGGTAATACATAAGAGGAAAAAGGAAAGTGGAAGGGAGAAGGGGAGAGGCGAGGAGGGAGGGAAAAGGGAGGCCAGCAAGGTGGAACCATTACTGTCCTAAATCATAAGCCCAGTGGAACATCTCAGGCCCCTTCTGCACATGCAAAATAATACACTTCCAATGCACTTTGCAGCTGGATTTTACTGTGCGGAATAACAAAATCCACTTGCAAACAGTTGTGAAAGTGGATTAAAAGTGCGTTATTCTGCATGTGTGGAAGGCGCCTCAGTCTTGCAGGCCCTGTGGAATCGCATCAGGTCTGGCAGGGGTCAGATCTTGCTTGAGAGTGAGTTTCACCAGGCCATGACCTCCTTGGCTCTGGTCAAGGACAGTCAGATGTTTTTCAGGCCAGGGACCGCCAGCAAGTGGTCACCTGGTGAGTAAAGCACTCTTGGGGGGATATATCAGAAGAGGTGGTCCTGCAGATATAAGGGTCCCAGACCTTTAAGGGTTTTAAAGGTCGAGACCAAAACTTTGAACCTTATTCAGTACTCCACTGAACCTTATTCAGTGCAGCTGGTGGAGCACTGGTTGAACGTGTGCCCACCATAGAGTCCCTGTAAAGACCTGAACCACCTCATTCTGGACCAAATGGAGTTGTCATAGTATTCCAGTACAAAATGTAGCTGGTTCTAACTTTGTTTTCCAATACAAAGGATTTCATCATTCACTCACAGACAATATAATGATAGAATCATAGAGTTGGAAGTGACCACAAGGGCCATCAAGTTCAACCCCCTGCCATGCAGGAACACACAATCAGAGTGCTCCTGACGTATGATCATCCAGCCTCCAAAGAAGGAGACTCCACCACACTCTGAGGCAGTGAATTCCACTGTCGAACAGCCCTGACAGTCAGAATGTTCTTCCTAATGTTTAGGTGGAATCTCTTTTCCTGCACCTTGAATCCATTACTCCATGCCCTAGTTTCTGAGGCAGCAGAAAACAAGCTTGCTCCCTCTTCGACATGACATCCCTTCAAACATTTTAACATAGCTATCATGTACCCGCTTAACCTTCACTTCTCCAGACTAAACATCCCCAGCTCCCTAAGTCTCTCTTTGAAGGGCATGGATTCCAGACCTTTTACCATTTTGGTTGACCTCCTCTGGTTCCAGCTTGTCAATATCCTTCTTAAATTGGGGTGCCCAGAACTGAACACAGTACTCTTGGTGAAGTCTGACCAATGCAGAGTGGAGTGATACAATTACTTCCCTCTATCTACACACGATACTCTTATTGATGCATCCCAGAATTGCATTGGCTTTCTTGGCTGCTGCTGACACTGCTGACACGTTCAGTTTTTGGTCTACTAAGACTATCAGATCCCTTCCACATGTACTGTTATCAAGCCACGTGGCACCCATCCTATATCTGTGCATTTCATTTTTTCTGCCTAAGTGTAAAAACTTACATTTATCTCTGTTGAAATTCATTTTGTTAGTTTTGCCCTGGCTCTCTAATCTGTCCAGATCATTTTGAATCCTTCTCCTGTCCTCCAGGGTATTACCTATCCTTCCTAATTTGGTATCATCTGCAAATTTGATTAACATGCCCTCTATTTCATTATCCAAGTAATTGATAAAAATATTGGGGCCCAGGACAGAACCCTGTGGCACTCCACTACTCACTTCTCTTCAGGATGAAAATGAGCCATTGATGAGCACCCTTTGTGTTCAGCCAGTCAGCCAATTGAAAATCCATGTATTGTCTAGTTCACATCTTTCCAGCTTACTTGCAAGAATATCATGGGGCACCTTGTCAAAGGTCTTACTAAAATCAAGGTATGTTACATCCACAGCATTCCCTTCATCTACCAAGTTTGTCACTCTATCAAAAAAAGATATAAGGTTAGACTGGCATGACTTGTTTTTGATAACATATTCTGATGCCAATTGTCAGTTCTTCAAGTACATCAAAAGCAGGAAGCCAGCAAGGGAAGCGGTAGGCCCGTTAGATGACAAAGGAACAAAGGGTGTGCTAAAAGATGACAGGGAGATTGCAGAAAAGCTGAATGAATTCTTTGCATCTGTCTTCACCCAAGAGGAGGTGAGGAAAATTCCTGCACCTGAACCAAGCTTCTTAGGAGGCGAATCCGAGGAACTAACGAAGATAGTGGTAGACAAGGAAGAAGTTCTGGCAGCCATTGATAAACTAAATGCTACCAAATCCCCTGGCCCAGATTGCATTCACCCAAGGAGTGCTCTTAAAGAGCTCCAAGCATGAAATTGCTGATGTTTCTCACTTTAATATGCAAAATCTTATCCCTTGAAATCCAGGCTCCATCCCTGAAGACTGGAAGATGGCCAATGTCACACCAATCTTTAAGAGAAAGGGATCTAGGGGACCCTGGAAATTACAGAGCCAGTCAGTTTGACATCTGTTCCTGGTAAATTAGTAGAATCTGTCATTAAAGATAAAATTATAAAACATGTACAAAAAGCAAAAACCTGCTGGAGAAAGAGTCAGCATGAAAAGCTTTTGCAGAGGCAAAACTCCTGTCTTACAAACTTACTTCAGAGTTCTTTGAGGGATGTAAATAGGCATGTGGATAAGGGGGAACCAGTGGACATTACTGTCTACTTGGATTTCCAAAAGTTGCTTTTTGACAAGAGTTCCTCACCAGGAGACTATTGAAAAAAAACTCAGCAATGAAGGGAATAAGAGGGAAGTCCTCCCCATATGGATTAAAAAACTGGTTGGAGAAACAGGGAAGCAAAGGAGTGGGTGTAAAGTGGGGAAGTTCTCACAATGGAGAGATGTGGGGAGTAAGGTGTCCCCCAAGGATCCACAGTATTGGGGACATCTCAGTGTGCTCTTTAACCTATTCATAAAATGACCTGGAAGTAGGGGTGGAGTAAGCGTAGGTGGCCAAGTTTGCAGATGATACCCAAATTATGTAGGTGGTGGTGAGAACCACAAAGTGATTATGCCGAGGAGGTCCAAGCCGACCTTGATAAATTAGGTGAGTGGGCTAAAGAAATGGCAAAATGCAGTTCAATGTAGCAAAATGCAAAGTGATGCACATAGGGGCAAAAAATCCAAACTTCACATAACATCGCTACAGGGGTCAGTGCTATCAGTCACAGACCAGGAAAGGGATTTGGGCGTCTTAATTGATAGTTCCATGGGAATGTCAACTCAATGTATGGCAGCTGTGAAAAAGGCAAACTCTATGCTGGGGATAATCAGGAAAGGAATTGATAATAAAACTGCAAAGATTGTCATGCCCTTATATAAAGCCGTGGTGCGACCACACTTGGAGTACTGTGTTCAGTTCTGGTCACCACATCTCAAAAAGGATATTGAAGAGATAGAAAAAGTGCAGAGAAGGGCAACGAGGATGATTGAGGGACTGGAGCACCTTCCTTATGAGGAAAGGCTGCAGCGTTTGGGACTCTTTAGTTTGGAGAGGAGACGTCTGAGGGGGGGATATGATTGAAGTCTATAAAATTATGCATGGGGTAGAAAATGTTGACAGAGAGAAATTTTTCTCTCTTTCTCACAATACTAGAACCAGGGGGCATTCATTGAAAATGCTGGGGGGAAGAATTAGAACTAATAAAAGGAAACATTTCTTCACGCAACGTGTGATTGGTGTTTGGAATATGCTGCCACAGGAGGTGGTGATGGCCACTAACCTGGATAGCTTTAAAAGGGGCTTGGACAGATTTATGGATGAGAAGTCAATTTATGGCTACCAATCTTGATCCTCTTTGATCTGAGATTGCAAATGCCTTAACAGTCCAGGTGCTCGGGAGCAACAGCCACAGAAGGCCATTGCTTTCACATCCTACATGTGAACTCCCAAAGGCACCTGGTGGGCCACTGCGAGTAGCAGAGAGCTGGACTAGATGGACTCTGGTCTGATCCAGCTGGCTTGTTCTTATGTTCTTATGTTCTTATGTCATTTGCAGTATTGACAGAAAACTGCATTAATCAGGGACACTTATTAGGGGTGGTGGTTTGGATTCCAGAAAGGGACATCTCTAATTGAACTTGCCATATAATCTCCTCCCTCCTCCCTCCCCCCCGTCTTCCAAAAAACTGACTGCAAGACCTTTAGGAATGATTGCAGGTGAAAGCTGGAACTCTAATTTGCTATGGTAGCCTTGACTTGCCTTACACTGAGAATGACTGGCCCCTGCTTGGCCCTACCCACATGACAGGAACTCTGTGATAGTCCCCACCACCTTGTCTCTCAATTCCAGAAGTTCCTACAGGCTTAACAAGGTTGGGAATCCCTGGTTTCTGTTTTTGAGACTGTTTTCATGGAACTCTGATCTACTTCTTTAGACTTTGCAATTTTCTTAAGAGAACTCATACTTTTCGGATTCATATCAGAACTTTTGTCCAGAGGAACTCAACAGTGAGAAGTTGATGGTATCTCTGTTTTAGATATAATTATTTGTACAAGGGGGTGAAGAAATTGTTTATGATTGGTTAGTTTAGGTTTCCTCTCAGTATCCTTATCTGAACACTGCTCACTCATATCTTCTTTCTCATGGATAAACTTTTCAAAGACACTGAACTCTTTTTCCTGTAAACAGTATCTGGTGAATAACACTCAAGTGACAGACTCTGTTTTCACATTCCTCTTGTGCCATACAGAGCCTCAGTTAGCCTCCTTGTTTGTGTCGTCTTATAGGGAAGCTCATCAGTTCGTCAGCAATAGATAAGTCCAACACACCTAAACACTCTAGAGAAGAAATTTGTCTAGGCTGGAAAAGAATAATCTGTTTTCCCATATGCTGTGTTACAGACTTCAATGACAGAAGCTGCCACGCCAGTATTTTTTCCTGGAACTCATAGAAATGTACAGAAGGGAGAGGGAGGAGTATTTCAGTTACAATTTGTAGTAGAACATGTTAGGAAGTATAATGGGAAATAATTGGGGAAAATCAGTCAGAGCCATCGGAAAAGTCTGATTGTCTTGAGCTGGAGCATGGTTGCAAAAGAAGCATTGCTGCAAATTAGTTTGTTTTAATGGACCTGAGTGTCCTTGCATAGATTTGGTCATTTCCTCTTCAGCTAGGCACCCACTGAGCTGCAGCCTGCTCTTTAAACTTGTGACTTCTTTCAGTAGTTTGCTGGAGGAATGTAAATGGAGCTGCTCAAGTATATTCAGTTATATTTGTTTACCTTTTTAAATCTTGGGTCTCACTTTTGGAGCATTTAGTGGCCTTCAAAATTACAAACAAGAATGGAATAAAAAACAAAACTTGTCTAAAAAAAAGCAAGAGAAAGTAAAATGAAAGGAATTCTGCAAATATACTAGTAAAATAAGTTTAATTGATTCCTTACACTCAAAATGGCAGAAGAAAAAAACATTAACTGGTCCCTAAAAACTCCTTCTAATCCTCCTTTAGTTCTACCAAAGAATACTCCTTAAAAAATTGATTTTTAGGAGTGGCCTGTCTTATGACAGCAATGGAACCCAAAGCTGCACTCATTTGTTGGTCTCAGCTAATAAATGTGGGGAAGGGTTTGTGAGAAAGATAGGGCATCCCAGAGCAACCCCTACTGTGTATGCCTGATAAGCCCCTAGGGTTTGTGAGACTGTCCCAAACATTAACTCTATTTTGTTTGTAGGTGCACCCTCGGGTGTAAAAAACCGTTCTGATGCTGAAAATCTTTCATTGTACTGTAGGGTTTCATGTATTTTCATTTCGACCAGTATGAAGAAAAAAGTTATAGTTGCAATTTCCTGTTGGCAAAGTGTTCTTATTGCAAAATTGAGCGGATGTTCCTTTCTGCCCTCCGTTTCATTGGAAGAGGATATTGGAAGCTGCTGTAAAGGTTCTTGATTACAGATTATCCAAATGCAGCTGATGAATGTTAACCATCAAGAGCCAGGGATTTGGAGTGTGCATTTCCCAGGGTCTAATCATCTCCAAGGGCAGCTGAGTGTGACTTTTTCCCCAATAATCTACTTAACTCAGTAGTTTTGCCCTTCTTTTGCCTTGCAAGGAGGCTGAGACTCCTGGGCTTTTTGCATGATAAATAGCTCCAGAATCTATAAGCCTTTGAAGGGCAAGATGAGAGTTAATTGTAGCAGTTTGAACTCCTGGTTTCCCATATTCACTGGTAAGGTATGTGAGGAAGAGAGCTTGAAAAGCACGCTTCGTTTAAGTACAGCGGTTGGCACAGTGAGAGCCAAAATGTCCTCCAGGTTCCAAGCCCAGTGAATATGCAGGAACAGTAGGGTAGAGTTTTATCTTGATTTGTGAGTAGAAGTAATTCACTGGGAAATATTTTTATACCAAAATTCTTTCTGATATCAATATAACAGTCAAGGAAATGCAAGTTTTTACTTATTTAAGTTTCTAAACACACTGCCAGTATTCTGTCACATGTAAGCATGATAAACGTTGTATCTAATGGAGCACCGTGGTTTGGCAGTGGGTCATCTTTTTTTAGTACTTTTCATCTAAAAATATGCCCCCTGGGCAGACTAGCCGGCTTAAGCTCCTCTGCTGAACTTTCAAACCGTGATGCAAGCTGTGCAGAACACAGGCACCTGCTCAGAGCTTTGTGATCTGTCCGAAGGGCGAAAGAAAGGTCCACAAGGCTGATCAGCTTTAATAGAGGAAATGGTAGAATGACATTCATAAGAGGACAATAACACATGAGCTACTATGCATGAATGAAATGAGAAAAACAAGGGAAGGGTAGAAGCAGGGAAATATCGTTAGAAAAGAAACTGAGGGAGCATCATATACTCTCTCTCATCCTCCACATAGAATGATCCCATAACTGAAGTAAAGAATGAGCCACCAGGACTTCAGTGACAGATCGGTTTCCAGTTGCGAGTCACTTGGGCATGCTATCTGTTTTTCAGTTGCTCTGCTTATATGAGTTACTACTTACAAAGCTCACCTGCCAGTTCAGTCAGACTGGATCCTAGTGCCTACCTAGTTGTGTTATAGTCAGGACCACCACTAAGTCAGTATTAGTGGCTGTCTCTTTGAGTGTCAGAGAGAAAAACTCATCACGCACACTATAAATTGTTGCCCCCCCTTCAATTTACATAGAAAGGGTAAAGGTAAGTCCCCTGTGTCAACATCGGGTCATTCACTTCATCCTAACATAGTATGAAGTTAATTCTTAGTCAAACTACTATTTAATGTACTGTTTTCCTTGAACAAGTCTTTTCTCATCTTGTTGCTGTGAGCTACGTTTCTCCAAATGACACCAGAACTGCCATTTCAGAAGAATTGTGGCACCTGGCTTAAATTAGTCCTTGCCTATAGGAGACTCTTCCAGTGATCCCTAGTGATGAACTGATTATGAAGGTTGAAATCATACCATCAGTTTCATATTGATTGAGTTGAAGCTATCTTTCAGCTTGTTCAACAGACATGGGGCCCTGGCCCCTGTTTTGTTTTTTTATCAATGCCCCATTAGCCTGTGCAGCCCTCTCTTTTTTGATGCACCAAGTTTGATAAGAGATTTGAAGTCCAAGAAAGCAGGTGATTCACAGTTGTAAAATAACCTGGAAACCTCTATAGGCTTTCTGTGTTCCTGCACACCTCTGAACTTTTGTCATTAGAAGCGGGAATGTTGGACGATCTTCAGCAGCCAGAATCTCCTGGATTGGAAGTTTAGTCTTAAGCACACTATTCAAATGTTTCTTCATCCTTCTTCCATTTAGATTTAAATGGGAGATATTTGATCTTTCTCTGGTTGCGTTCTTTAGCCTTCAGTTATACAATTTTTGTAGATGAAGTAAGTTGAAAATATTTTTGAAACCAGAATTTATACTATATATCTAAAGAGACTTCTAGCAGTACTGTCTAAACTGGAGAAGTGCAGATAACCTGAGGCAATCATAGATCAGATGAAGCACTCAAAATCTAGCAGATGTTCTCTCAGTATTCTTTCTGACAAGTACATTTTACTCCCCCCAAATTCTTGAAGCAGCATACGTATTTTATGTCTTTCTTATTTTATCCTCACAGGAACCCTATAAGATAAGTTAGGCTGAGTGTGTGTGGCTTGTCAAAGGTTGCCAGGTAAGATCCATAGCAGAATGGTGACTTGAACCTGGATCTTCCAGATCCAACCTGAATTCCCGAACCTACACCACACTGGCACACAGAGTAGGACGAAAGTAAGCTGGAAAATATTATGCTGAATTTCATGCCTGGAACAGTCAATATAGCAATGAGGCAAGTTTATTTTACCCCAGTATATGTGCATTCAATACATTTCTCTTTCTTGACTAAGATAATCAGAGTCTGGGTGGCAGTGATGGCTGTTGTAGACTATTATACTGTCACACAGTGCTTAATGTGTGCTGTTCATTTGAGTTTAGAACTAGAAGTTCCTTGCTACCTAGATGTTATAGTCAGGACAAGTTCCTTTCATCTCTCTGGCTCTTGTTACACACCTTTGGTATCATGAAAACAGTTTCCAGCTGGGTGACCAGGAAAAGGTTCCCCATGTGTTTTTTGTATAGTTTTGTTTTGTTTCTTTTTAATTTTAATTTTAATACTTATTTGGTCCTGAGCAAAGGTCTCCTTTGTTTCAGCCATGCAAGGTTGACCTCCATCAATCAGACATGAATGGTTCATTAAGTTTATTTAAGGACATCAGAGTTCAGCATTATGTCACTGATTTCACCCAACAAGTTTTTCTTTTTCATTCAGCTCTTTGTTGTTAATGTAATTATTCCTTTATTTCCTTTAAAGACACTCTTGCGTAGTGCTGCTGGGCCAGCTGCTGAATGCCATATACAAAGGCAAGGAGGGAGGGAGGGTGCCATGAGCACATAAACTTCACAAAGTATGGTGCTGAAATGCCTCTCTGACATTATTCTGCACTTCATTTTTCCCGAATGAGACAGGCCCTCTTGTGCAGCAGTTTCATAAATTTTACACTGGGAGAATATTTAAGGCCCCCGTCCTAAAAGACAATTAGTCACCCAGCACAAGGAACAGAGTAGTTTTCTAAAACCAAAATAAATGACTGTTGTGTGCTGACATTTAAGAGTCAGGGATCAGGATATGTATGGGAGGTGGGGTTAGGGGTGAGCGAATGGGCACTGATATAGGTTTTCCCTTTCTGAAAGAGAAACTTGGCTAACTATTCGGCAGTTTTCAGGACTGAATTTCCTCATTTTGGGAACATTGTTCAGATACGTTTCAACCTACTTAGTACACTCTCAACATGGATAATCAAGAGAAATTATTTTAATATGGAGAGGTTTTAAGGAGGGCATGCAGAGGAGAAAACTGGATAACAGCAGGATCAGATAATCAGAATCAGAGTGACAGCGATGGCTGTGGTAGTCTACTGTGCTTTATGTGAGCAGTTCATTTGAGTTTAGAACTATCACGAAAAGCTTTGTATGTTTTCTCCCAATATCTGGATGGCAATGGCATAATGGCTGAAGTAGTGTTAAGGTCTTCAGTGCTTCTGTGGGATGGCACAGAATAATGTAGCTACAGTTGCTTGACAACTCTAAATTACAGGTAACACATGGGGTTGAAAGCATCCCTGCTTTTCCAGAAACACTGTGCACACCCTGGTCTATTTTGGATAGTGTTCATGACTAGAATTGGCTTGGATTATTTTAGATACGGTATGAAAGCCAATTTAAGGGAAATTATTTTAAGACGTTCAGCTGCAAAACCCTAATTGAAGTGATACTGTCAGTAGACTTGCAACAGCTGTTACAGGCTGTTAGGCAATTGAAATAACATTTATCAGCTTAAATGAGTAATGTGAACAAATCAGACTTGGTGTATCATTTGTAGCACATATATCCTAATAAAAATATGTGCTTTTGGAGTTCCAATTTTCTCCTAATTGCATTGGTTACATAATTTGTGTGATTCCTCAACAGTGGATCAGTGACTAAATGTTAAGAGGTTTGTGAGTGGCTTGCTAGATTTCTAGCGATTACTGAAGACAGTGCAGCGGAAGCAGCTTACAGAATTTCACTTTGGCAAGTTGGCCCTGCTTTGATGACATTTAGTTACTAATTTGTTTCTGTATGTCTGATATTAGTGTATTAGTGTAGGTTGCATTAGTGTAATGAGTT
The DNA here is from genome assembly GCF_021028975.2 of Sphaerodactylus townsendi. Taxonomy (NCBI): domain Eukaryota; kingdom Metazoa; phylum Chordata; class Lepidosauria; order Squamata; family Sphaerodactylidae; genus Sphaerodactylus; species Sphaerodactylus townsendi. The sequence goes on along the minus strand of NC_059427.1, from coordinate 112,707,926 downwards.
GCAAGTAGGGGGAGATTGTACATAAAGGAAGAAAATGTCGGCTTTTTATCTGTGTTGGTTTTATGGTACCAAAATGAAACAGCAATGACTCCAGGGGCAATTAAAACTCAATAAAGATAAGGTGTGAGTTCGTATTGGCTATATTCGGTTTCATGGCTCACAAAGCCAAGTTGGCTTGATTTGTGCATTCTTTGAGATGTGATGAAATGAGAAGTGACAGGATGTTGCCTGAAGAAAAAAAAGACTTGGCTACCTTCGCAAAACCTCACTTGTGTGTGCTGGAAAAAATTGCATCCCAAGATTGTACAGCTTTCATGGCAAGAGAAATTAATATTTGTTAACCAGGAATGCAGATTACCCTCTCCCTCTTGAATCATCCTTGTGTGAGTGATGATGGACTCACTCTGGTTTGGGATATTTGACTGTCTAGTTCATTTTATCCTGTTCTTCCTCCAAGCAAAACTTGGGGAGAGGGTGGCTCTGAAGTTTGTAGAAAGATCTCTTTTCTCTCTACATAGCCCCAACCCAAAGATGGGGCCATACTGAGAATTATACATATTGACAATACCAAGCAACAGAATGCACATACAGTGCACCCGGTTTTTCTCCTGTAGAACGGCTGAGTGCTGATTGTCAGGTCACACATTTTGACTGATAGATGAAACAACTCTTAATGTGTTGTTCAGTAACATTCGTTTTTTCCGTTAAGTGGATTTGCACATCCATTTTGCAAAAGTCTTTTTTTGCAACATAATCTATCCTGCACACATGCACAATGCATACTGCTGCCCAGTAAGCCCATCATTTCACAACATATGTACTGACATATATGCATATTAAAATTATATCTGTTTGGGGAAAAAGTGTAGTAATGCACTGCCGACCCAGCGGAAAGTACCCGATGGTAGAACGTTGGGGCCTTAGCGGACGCTTTTAACGACCACGCTACCGCTGGCTCACTGTGCATCCCTCTACTCCCTATCCCTCCCCATGGAAGTCATGGGTCGCGAACTGTCTGGTTTGACCACCGGCTAGTAAGACCAACAGTCTGCCCCAGGTGTGATTAGGCGCTCAGACAGCTTACGCTCCCCTTTCCTCAAGACGTGAGGCTAGGTGAGATCATGCATCACATGATGATCTCCACCTCCGCCTCGGGCTTCTCCCTTTGAACTCCCCGGTCCCTCCCTCCCACACGCTCCGATGGAATAACAATAAAGGATTTTGCAAACCGCATCATGGAGACTCAAGTTAGGAACATCGGAATCTCCCCGCACTTCCAGCTACACATGATCTCCACTAGATGTTATCTCCAGCCTCTCGCCTACGTTTCTAACGTGACCGGGCTTCCACTCACAAGCTGGTGTCAAACCTCGGGAATCCTCGAACCTCCACCCTGCTCACCGGCATTAGCCTTGGGAAGGGCTTCACACAAGGTACCGGTCCGCTGGATCGGCGATCCAGGGACCACCGTTCCGATATGCACGCCGTCCCTCTGATCGTGAAACGCGATCCAGAGAACTTCACGGCGTCCTAGGACACTCTCTCTCACCACGGAACACCGGGTGAGGTATGGGAGCTTGCAAAAGCAGGGCTTGGTGACAAGTTAACGCGTTGGACGAATCCTGGCGTTGAAGCAACAATGCGGCAGAGGTCCCCGGTGAAGAGAAGGGAGCTGCGAAATGGCTGAGGATTGAAGCTCAGTGTCCATGGTACCCAGAGGGGGGGGACATTGGAATCTTAAGGGACTGGGAAAACGATCAAGACTCTTACGCGACAGAGCCTGTCGCGCCCGATGTCGCTGCTACTGACGATGGGAGAGACAATGTTTTTGTCAGCCATCAGTCTGCAGACCTATAGCTCCCCTTGCTGTAGGCAGCCCTCCTTCGATCTTTCACCTTCAATTTCAACCCCTAGCCTTTTCTCTATCCACACTAAATTGGAATTTGTCCTCCTTCTGCCCCCACTGGCGCTCCTTCACCCAATCTCCAAACTCTCATAGTTCGGCTCAGCCTCCCCTCTGTTCTCGCCTTTTATTTTCTCCTCGAAGCCACTGCACCTCCGTCTAGCTAGCCACAACATTAGGCGGGTTTCAAAACTCTACTTAGAGCATGATTAGCCACGATCTGCAGAAGAAAGGAAACCCTGACCGGAAGGCGATGCCGAAGATTCTCCTGCATTGTGCCCCGTCCCAAACTTCACAGATACTGAGGGGGAGGGTGGGCGTCATTCAAGCGAGAGAATTGTCAGAAAATTCCACTTTTAAGCTAGAAGACCCTACTGAGTCTCGCATGAAGCGATGCGGGGCGATAGGAGTCACTAGCCCCTTACGCGGAGAGGCATGTTTGGAGAATGCCATACGCAGAAGGAAACCCACCTAATGGTTCCAGGCGACTGGAAGACCACCTTTCGCATGCTCCACCTGAGCCCTGCACAATTTGTAGTCTGGGGAAAGCCCGAAGTTCGGCCAGCAGTGCTTCAACAGAGTAGCCGCCACCTGGTGGCGAGGTCACCACCGCCAAGCAAGAAGCTTCTTTAATGGGTTTCACGCTTTCGCCAACCCCAGCGATCAGGACAGTTCCGTTCTGCCACAGAGGCCCACCCTCTACGGATTAAGCAGCCTCTGGAGTCGCTTCTATAAGGCATTTGTCAAGGTCCCCAGCGCCTGACCAGCCAACCCAGAAGTTTCTCCTCCATCCGGGTAAAACCCTGGCAAAAGGAGCCACAATGCGTCAGTTTGTAAGAAGCAGGCTCCAGGAAGCTCAAAGAGGCGGGTAGATGGCGAGGGAGTGGGGCCCAAAGCGAGAGCTCCCTCATGCGCCACCACTGCATGAGAGCAGCGTCTCCCGCGGAGTGCCGCAGGGCGATCACGGGCCTGGGCAAAAAAAAAAAATCCTGGAACTGGCTGGCGACATGGCCAAGGCTTGCCAGGACATCACCGGGTCCCTCCAGCCCAAGCCTGCTAGCCTCCCTAGCTTGTGCACCACTCTTCCACCAGCGGGAGGCAGCCCCTCAGGATGAAGCTTCTGCTTTAGCACCCGCGGGTAGACCTCGACACTTCCTCAAGGGAGTGTAGGCAGCCCGTGGAGGCCTAAGCACACCCCGACATGGGAGGAGGGTCCTCCCCAGGAGGAGAAGGCCACCACAAGACCCGGGATGCCCACGCGTTGCCAGAAGGCTTCCACTGGAGAAAGCGAGCTGCCCGTCGCCGAGAACTCCTCACCGAGGCGTCTCCCCAGCCAAGGACCAAGGAGGAGGAGTACTAGAGAGCAGACCCAAACGCCCAAGGCCCTGCCTAAACCACCCCCTTCTGCATTGGCATCTCCAAACCGCATGCACCCAGCCCATCTCCTTTAAGTTCCTCCCCACTCCAGGTTCTTGTGTCAGCCCAACCCAGTATGGCTAACCCATCCCTACCGGGGACCATTGGGCTGGTGCTGCCAAAGGCCCTCTGCCCGGCTGAACAGGGGACTGTTCATGCGTCCCCTCGAAGTGATCGACTCCACGCACTGGGCGCGGGACCCATCCATTTCCAAGTCTGGACAAACATCCCACAGGAGCGTTGCCTGCGGAGCCAGCGCTACAGCTCAGCTGATTCTTTCTTGCCCCATCGCGCCGCCCGCTGCCGACCCAATAAAGGCTAATACGAGCCCCAGCAGCCAACATGGCGACAGCCCTACACCACCGTCGCTTGGCATGGTGGAGACGCCTTCTCGGGGAGCTCCCCGCCTGTACCTGGAGCTTCGCCATGAGAAGGAGTGTAAGTTCATAGGGCCTGGTGGACACCGGCTGATGTTACCGTCATCAGAGCAGCCGAAAGTGGCCCGACCAGTGGGTCGACCGAGGAACTTGCCAGCATCATCTGGGGATGGGGGGGGGGGGGGGGGGAGACAAACCGATGAGCCAGAGCATCTCGCCCGGCCACGGTCCAACAGCCTTAGGCTCGAAAGGCAGTTTCGACAGTCCGGGCCCCATCGCTTTAGACATCCATGTCAATCTCTGGGGAAGGGGACCTCGCCAGAGTCCAGGTTAAAAGCGACTCTGGTCTGGGATGGGTAAAGCCGCCACAGATCACTATCCCAATCGTGCCCTCCAAAGACATCTTCACTTTCTAATTTCCGTAAGAAAACTGTTTCCCTCTCCCCTCCTTTTCTCTTTCTGTTTTTCGGACCAGTAGGCGGGAGGGGCCAATTGGCTGACTGGCCCTCCCTGGATTAAAATCTGGGCCCGGCCAAGCGAACGGTACCGCAGGCACTGCCAGGACAGGCCTCACGCTTATAAGGGGAAGTGGTGATGGCATTATAGCACTATCATCACTTCTAAGATGCTTGGCCGAAGTGGTTTTCAAGGCGGGCGGCATCTCCCAAAGATAATTGGATCAAAAAGGGTACTGCTTTAGCACCATCCAAGCTTTACCCTGCATTAGCCAACAAGGTCCCTGATGTAAAGTGCAACTCCCTTGCAAAGAACCCCCCCCTTTTTTTTCCCTTTGTGTGTGCGAGGAATTTGCCTCCAATTGCCCTGATTACTTCATTCTCTGATGCACCCATCCCCCCAAAAGCGCTTCTAAAAGCCCCTTTTTTGTGTTGCTGATTAAGCATGCATAACTCCACAATCCCCTAGGGACCCGCCTGGCTTTCCTCCCCTCGAGGCCTGGACTCCCTCGGCTTCTGGACGCACCCTGCTGATGGCGGCTCTGAAGCCAACTCCCACCAGAATTGGGTGCCTACCTCCTGCCCTCTCCTGTCAAAAACAACTAAAGAAAGAGGGAGAGTAGGGCGGCCCCCCAGAGGATGTGCATTGTGCAACCTTCACAGGCTGCAAAACAAACCTTCTTATATTAAATTCTAAACTTCTAAACTCCATCCCGATATCCCGCCATCCGGCTCTTGTGAACTGAGCCTGAAGGGGACCCGGCTCCCCCATAACCTGGGAGAAAGGGGTGTGTTTCCAGTCCCTCTTCCCACTACAGGTCCCTGTGGACTCCGATTAGCCCGCCATGACAGGGCCAGCCCATGCGAATGGCGCCAGAAGGAAACCAACTCCCATCCCGAGGAGATGGAGACACATCTCTCTAGAGGGATCCCGGCCTCAGCCCGATCTCCAAGCAGGAGCGCCCGTCGCTAATGCCTGGGGCAAAGACCAGACAATGACCTGGGGGAGAGGCGTCGCTAAGGCGGCCACCAGCTGCCTCCCAGGAGTCGCTGGGCGCCATGTAAGCACCACCCGAGACACCGGTGAACCCTCTGTGCCGCTCTCTTTGCAATCATCACCTGCCAACTCGGGCGGGCCACCGTCCTTTGCCTGCTCTACTGCCTCCTGCCTATGGCGATCGGGCCACCCCCTGACGTAGCTTTCACCAGACCAACATCTGGGAGCAGTTTGCTGCCGCTGCCAACGTCTCCCCATCTTTCTGCACTGGGCCAGTACCTAGGGAGTTGGGAGCCTGCCTGGGCTCCTGCCTGCTCCCCGTCTGCAAGCGCCAGGAGACTTCCCTAAGCCCAGTCTGGGCTAGAAGCCCCTTCATGAACACGCCTCTATCCATCAGGTACTCTTATGAGCGCCCGACTGGGGACCCGCCGCCCAGACCCTCCCGGCTACGCTCTCTCCTTGTCACACCAAAAGGCACTGTAGCCAGCTAACCCACGAAGTCTAACACCTGCGCCCGCATCACCCGAGGCGCAGCCAAGCGAGGAACCGACCCGGCCCATTCATGCGGCTTTCGGCCAGTTGGAGTACTGCACACACCACGGGAAGACAGTTCCCCCCATGTTCGAAAACATCCTGCTCCCCAGTGGGCTGGTTCTGGACCCATGCGGGGAGAGAACGCGTTAATTACATTCCAGCCTCGACTCCCTGGCCGAGAACTTCTTTTTTGTTGCCTCTGGGGCCGCCTCACCACCGCAATTCCCCAGGCCTCCACCTCGAGGCGGAGCGCCGGACGCCAGCCACACAGCCCGCATCTGCCTTTCAGGCCCTCCCTGTCAGGAGCGGCAGCGTGCAGCCCTCCAAGCGGAGTTCGCCTCTAACTTCCCTAGTGGGAGTCCCCGACCTCGCTTCTTACAATGCTAGCTAAGACTATTGGCCGGTTGGCTCAAAGTGCCCTTCGCTTGAGAGTCCATCAATCCTACCTCCATTGCTCTGCTGGATGCCCTGGCCTCCGAGGAGCAGCAGGAACTTCGGCTGCCGGACCCTAGACAATGCGTTAAACGGCCATTGATTACTTGTTGTTGTTACATCACCAAGGTTGTGGAGAATGTACATAATATGTGTTGTTTTAATCTTTCACAATGATAATTCCCAGTTGAGGATTCTACCATGAAAGTAATGCGTGAGCTGCAAGAAGAAGTTGTATCTAATCTGAAGTATGATGTTTTGCCCCATTGGTGGGTCCAGCCCTCTGGAGCTGGCTGTCCGGGGAGGATGGTTGAGAGTGCTTTATTGTACAGCTCTGCATTGGTTTAATTCAGATTACCCTCGCTATCCCGGATCTTGTTTCGCTTCAATGCGTATTCAATATGTGTGCCTGCTTAGCACGTGTGTAAAGAAGCTCCCTGAATTTCCCCTTACCCCGCTAAACCAAGTTCTAATAATGTTACACAAAGCAGCTTGGTCAGCTTGACCGATGAGACGGGCGGAGACAAAGCGTCCCTTTAAATCGCCTCTTAGCATTTCGGTCCCCTTTTTTCAAAAAAATGTAAAAAAAGCGAGGAGATGTAGTAATGCACTGCCACCCAGTAGCACCGGGTGGTAGGAAGCGTTGGGGCGCCAACGGACCTTACTGACCTTGCCCGGTCGCACCAAGTATCCCTACTTCCTCATCCCCCATGAGGTCAAGTGCGCGGGTCATGAACTGTTCTGGCTCAATTCACCGGGCGCAAGGACAATGGTCTTGCCCCTAGGTGAGGAGGAATTGAGCTCAGGCAGCTTACAGCTTCCTTTCCTTGACGTAGCCAGGTGAGATCATGCATCACATGATGATCTCCCGACCTCCCGCCTCCCGCTCTCCCGGAACTCCCCCCGGTCCTCCCTCCTACACGCCCCCGATGGAATAACAATAAAAGGTGCCAGGAACCAGCACGCGGGAGACTCGCTAGGAACACGGACCTCCGGTCTCCCGCTGCTGGCGATCTCCACCAGATGTTATCTCCGCGTCTCGTCTCGTTCTTGCGCTGACCACGTGGGTCGACTACAAAAAAGAATTAGGCTTTTGTATGAATGTTAAATGTGCCAGTCCCCCCTTACATAAGGTGGTTATTTTATTTAGAGGATTTGCATGCGATCTCTCCAGAACCAATTTCAGAGGCAGGTTCATAGTTCATATCTCAGAAACACCGTATAGCACACACAATATTTTGAATTCTGAAAAGCCTTCCTTTAGTTTTTCCAGCCTGGTGGGATTAGCAAGCCTCTATTGTCTCTGTCAGGACTCAGAAACATGAGATTTGTAGATTTCTTAAATGTTTTGGGCAAAGGCTGGTTCTTGTAAACATTTTTGTTTCTGAACATTAAGGACATGGGAACACTGTGAGAGGCTCATGAATCTGCCTTAAACGGGATCAGGCCCATCAAAGTCAGTAGTGTCTACTGAGACTTTCAAGGTCCACCAAGATTTTTGGTTGATGTATTTCACACAACCTACCATTTGATTCCTTTAATTGGAGAAAGCAAGGATTGAACCTAGGACCTTCTGTATGCCAAGCAGATTCTCTTACCAGAGCCAACGTCCTGAAACGTCCTTTGCACAGGATTGCAGACATGCTTAATTGCCTTATCTTCTGATTTCTAGCTTCTCATTCAAAAAGGAATCCAACATGTATTTCTTCATGCTTGGCATCTTGAAAGGTGATTTGTGATGGCAGTGGGGCTAACAGTGTTGTGTATGATAACAGGGCTACAATGGAAATAAATAATATGAGTCAGGGGATCGGGCAGCCCATGCAGAAATGTTTATTGCTTTCTTTGAAATGCAGTGTGTTAGCTTGAAGATGTGTCTTGGCAACAGAGAGCTGAACAGCTCAAGGCTTGGGGGATATTTTTAGTATTGCAATAATACGCAGAGCATTGAAGAGAAATTGCTTTCCTTGTCTTATCCTCATCAAAAATACAAAAGTGTTCCAGGGACCACAAGGCCCATCTGGATCTCGAGACAGCCTTTCCCTTTTCCACCTTTTCCACTCTTCTTCTGCGATGCAACCTATTTAGCTGTGTGTGTATTGTTTAATTCAGCCAATTGTTTTGTGTAGTTTTCATAAACTTGGTGCCGCTCTGCTCCAGGGTAGGACCAAGGGCCGGGTAGAAGCCTCCCAGTCGCCCCTCCTGCTGGCATAATGATGCTGACGCCCACAGTGGACGTGGCCACCGCCTGCCATCCACCCTGCTAAGGGGAGGCATGGCGGGGCCTCATTTGCAGTTCCCATCCTGGGCAGTGGTGGTGGGCCCCGCTGATTCAGGGGCGCTCTTTCTTGCAATGACGTGATGTCAGGGCACAAGTTGTCCCTTCCACATTGCAGGGGTTAGGGGCGCAGCACCCCCATGATCTAGAAAACTTTGTAAAAGTCAAGACGCGAAGATCACTGTGAGATCATGAAATGTCACGTGAGAGATTGCTGTAAACACGCTCTGAACTACAGTCCTTCTACTACAAATGTAATTTTAGAGAAAAAATTGTTTAGCTGTTCATTTATTTTATTAAACAGTTATGTCATTAAAATTCCCATTTACAGTACGTTCTCATGCTGACCTGTAAATACCAAAACCGCAATCGGGAAAATTGTGATGTGGAAGGGATAACTGTATATCCTTTTCTCTTTGTAGGGATATCTTACTTGCTAGTTTGTATGCTGGATATTGATGAGGTAATAATATGTTTAGCCTTCTTGTCATATCTGTGTTGGCGAAATTTTTGTCTCTGTTGTCAAAAGTTGCAGGGGGCTGTTGTATGGTAACCCCATGCACACCTGCACTGTACTAATAAAAGATTGCACTAGAATATTTGCAAAAATAAAAATGAGATTGAAAAGTTTCTGTTTTAAAAAGAGAGACAGAATGCACAAGGAATGTCTTTTAATGGCTCAGAGCAGGTTGGAAGTATTTCAAAATGTGCTCAAAGCAAGCAATTTTTTGACTGGCAAGGCTCACTCAGAAGTGGACTATGCTGTTAACAACTTTGCTTTCTGGAAAAAGTGTGAAAACTCTTTGAAACTCAGCTTGAAAATACCCAAGTAAATTACCTGGCATTGATTTCTCTTATAGGAAAGTAGCAACAGATTTTCTAAAAAGAAAATAAAGAACCCGAAATTGAGGCCTAACAATGATAGATGAAGACTTATCTCATTTCCTCTCATGCAGTCAGATTGTGTCTGTGGTTTGGGAATGTAAACTCTAGGGATTATTTCATCATAGAGACAATAAACATTTTGGACCAAAATGCTCTGCAGACTTCTTTCTGACAATTTAACATACACGAATTTTTGTGGATTGTTCTGTTTTTTATGTTTCCTTATTCTACATGCCTTACTACTCAGTCTCAATGGATATAAAGAAGAGTGAATGGTTTTTCTTGCACTTGTGGAAGTTTTGAAATTGCCATTGTATCTACACACATGGTGATGAAAACTTAACTTATCCGGGAGTAAATTTATGAAATGAACCAAATGGTCAACTTTTCTCATTTACATTAAATCTGTTAAAGATTTTTTGGTTCAGGTTCTAAACCATTTTCGTTGCCTATGTATATTTCTTAGCAAAGGGCATTGTGTAGCAGCTTGGTGAGCGCTACGAATCGGTGTAGACTCTTGCATACAGAATATTGCAGTTGTAGTCTGTGCTGCTTAATGCTGTGTATTCTTCATCCTTTGCTTTATGAGTATGGCTTGTTAGGGAATATCTGTCAAATGCTGAAAAAGCACCAAGGGAATGACTTGCAAGCGCCAAGAGAGCTCTGTGGGACCCGGAAACCTGATGATGTGTGGGAATCAGTGCCCATCCTTGTGCTGTCCTTCTGCCTTCTGTGATGTATGACTGACTGAGACAGGCTTGGAAGACTGACTCTTCTCAGGGGTACATTTAGGTTTATTTCAGCCATGCACAATTTTGCACATATTCCTTGCAGACCTAGCTTTGGTAACTGCCTTTTAAAAAATGCATAGCTTCAATCTTTTCCATTCATCTACGCTGGTGCGCTTTCCTTCTGGATTTCACTCTTAGCTCTCTTTCCTGCTCATGTTCCTGTTGCATTTTATCAATTTTGTCTCCGGGATAGAGGTTTGCTTTGGTCTGGCCTGAGAGTTTTTAGAGTAAAATTAAGGCATTGAAAATTTTAATTATGTTCTGCAGAAGTTTTTCTCCAAGGATCCTATCTCAGTTGTTTAATTACTGCACATATTGCATCCTCTCCATACCCTTCATTTAAAAAAAACCCCAACACAGAAAGTTCCTAAGCTTGAATCTTCACTAACCTATGAGATTTCTTTGTCAGAGAAACACACACAGTATTGTATCATGATGTAAAAAGATTTGATTTTATAAAGTTTGAGTTGCTGCACAGATTAATTCAGCCAAAGTCAAACCTTTATCCTTATTTTTTTTGGGGGGGGGGATCTTTGTAGAGTCCTTCTACTTTGTTGGACAAAATCCATTTGTGGAACTTGACAGTATGTGACAAATTCCACTGTTTCCTGTGACCCCTTTCTGTGCTCCTTCCCACCAATAGCACATAACTCCCTGCTCTAAACTTGGACAGGAACTTGGACTATTTTAGAATAGAGTCAAGTTAACACCCTACCCAGTTTTCTCACGGCGCTCTGCCAGCGATTTGAAAACCCACACATGGGTGAACAGGCCAAGCAAATCTGTTTTGTCTGCGGCAGGGCACCAAGTCATTTGTAGAGTTCTCCAGCCAATTTCGGGCATTGGCTAGCAAGGTGGCCAATTAGCCTGATCAAATATTGGTTCTCGCCTTCATGGAAGCCTTGAACCCAGAGTTACGCAAATGGGTCGTTATGGGAGGTGAACCCACCTGTTTGGCTGACTGGATTGCTTTGGTGGGGGATGCTGATGCTAGGCTTGGACGCCTGAAAGCTTTTGACCCCCGGGCCTCGGGCCCACGTCGCCCCGCCCAACCTCCGCCTGCCCCCCGCAAAATTCCGACCCGGTGCCTCCGGCTTCTGGCAAAACCCTGTACACTCACAGACGTTGATTGGGGTTGTGTTTGTTTTGTGGAGAGCCTGGTCATCTCGCCGCGGTCTGCCCTGCCAAACCTCTACCTGCCAAACCGCCTGCCAAGGCTCCCTCAGTGCCCAAAACATCCACGGCTAAGTTCTTCATTTTTTTTCATTGCAGCAAAAATGCATTTTTGAGGTGCAAAATCGGTGATAAACTCTTGCTTGATTTCAATTTACAGCATCCTTGCTTCAGGTGAATCACTGTTTCCATTTCATGGATGGGGAAATACGGCTTCTGAGTGTTGCTTGGCCAAGACTCTTGGCTGAAAACAGTTGAATGCACATAGGTCCCCGTCTTACATTACTGCAGGAGCATGGGAAGGAGCCTTGCTCCAGCAGCTCCCGCATCACTAGTGCAACATAAGACGAAAGCCATACACTTGATCCATTTAGTCCTAACAGTGGCATGGAGTGTTTGAAGGAAGCCATAATCTTCATACCTCCTCATTTGCATTTAACCTGAGTCAAGGAAGAAATCAAGGGTGTCTTTGATATCGTTCATTCATCTCTCCTCTCTCACCCCTTAAAACAACTATGCTTGTTGAAATACGCCTGCAGTTGCTACGCAGAAGGGCAGAACTGAGTTGCCATGAAATAGAGAGCCCCATTTAGAAATGAAATCATTCTTCTGTAATGGAGATGCCTGCAAACAAACTGCAGAAGATAATTAGGTTTTGTTTTGGTTTTCTTTCAGGGATGATGGTGGTGATCGTGTTGCTGCTGATTGCAATTGTCGTTGTTGCTGTGTGGCCTACCAAGTAGCCTATGGTGATATCCCTCGGCAGCAGCTTATTAACAGCACTCTGAGCCAAGGACGGCTCCATCTGTGGACTTGACCGCATCCGATTCGTTGTGGGTTCACTGACGGATACGCATGCCATGTGGAGGGTTTCCTTTTATTGCAAGTCTGTCTAATTGGACTTTGTATTTTCACAAAAGTGACTGGATAGAAATTGTTCTTATGAACATCAGAGTGTAGATACAATTAATTCCAAAGAAGTACTGTTTGTCCAGCAAGCTCAATTATTGGAGCACAAGCAGGACCCTGTTACTGTTCTCTAGAGAGCCTGGTTCATTTTTTTTCTTTATTACACGGTTTCTTGGAGCTAAGAGTTAAATATGTTGATTCTGAGTTTGATGCCAGTAGACCGGGAGTGATTGAGTGCAAGTAGCAGCTCTGTGAACTAAGGGCAGGAGAATTTGCAGGCTCCATTCAAATGCTCAGAAATCATCTTTGGCAGGAAACTAGGAGTAATTATTGCTGCTGATTTACACAGACAGTAGCAGATGATATTACTGGGAAAGGAAGATAACATTCCTGTCCAAAAACAGAGTGATTTATATTATGTTACACGCTCTGGTCTTCTCCTAATACAATAATTGCAGCTGAAGTGACATAATTAGTATAGTAACCTCAAGCTCCAAAATCTGTCTTTTCTATGAGTTCTAAAAATAGATGAAAAACATTCGTAATATGCAAAAAAACCCCAACATCTAATGTTCATCCATCTCTAGAAATATTTCTTCTTGATATATATGTGCCAACTTGATTAATATCACAATAACAAGACTCAATAAAAGCTGTTTCATTGATACATCAAACTTTACAACTCTATCTTGATTTTCCTTTGCTGTTATACGGGGAAATGTAAGCCTTGGGAAACTTTAAAAGAACTTGAAAACTTCCTTCAGGTTGGTGGGGTGTTGTGGGGTTTCCGGGCTGTATGGCAGTGTTCCAGTAGCATTTTCTCTTGACGTTTTTCCTGGCATCTTCAGAGGATTCCTTCAGGTTACTTGAATTCCTGCAAATAATAGGTTTTTTAAAAGTCCAATTTGTGTTACCATTTGCTGACTATTCAACTTCGGAAACTATGATTATGAGAGAAATTGCATAGTGATCAATGGGTCCATCTCCAAAACCTTTTGCATTGATACTTCAATCTCCAAATCTTTTGGTTTAGTAAAAGTGAAACTGTGTTTGAGGACAGGTGGCATAATGCTACAGTGTGGATCTAGGTAAAGCCGAGGCAACTCAGTGCATGACCCATTGGAAGGTAATGAAGCATCATCTTATTCAGCTCTGTAATCTGTTCTTCATAATACTATCTCCTGGAAAAACCTGGGAGCAAGATTAAGAGTTGCTGATCTAAAAACTTTTCCATAGTTCCAAAGTTCCTGTCTTTGTTTTGATTATTCAGATAGCCACATAGTTGTCACATCACATGATCAGTTGCACAAACTCACTAGGTATATTCTAAAATGGCAGTATTGGGGTGCGAGAGCTATCTGCTGCAGTTGTCTAATAGCCAGCTAAGGTGATTGGTAGTTCCTTTTCCACTGGAAAGTTCCTTTGAATATTATGACTCTCCCTTCACAGGTTGCACCTTGTTGCTGGAAGACAGGCTGAAACATCAAGATCTGTGGATCATTAGCCTTTTCATTTCAGGAACAGTTGAGGAAAGAGAATCTCCATAGTATGCACTATACTCTGTCTCACCAAAAGAAAAAAACCAAAATTGTAATGTCCTATCACCATATGCTAGATTGTTCTTGTTTTAGAATGCTCAGTTTGGGTCCTAGTTCATTCTAAAACAAAGACGGTCCAGCATGTGACAAAAGAAGTTGCAATTCTGATTTTTTCTTTTGGCGAGACAGAGTATAATTGCTGGTAAAAATGTGTTCATGATGAAGACCTTATGTATCCTGATTGCTGGGTATTCAGGAGGCAGCTGGGGTAATCATTGGACTTGCTAATATTATCCCAAATTTTCACCAGTGAAGCATGAATCTGAAATACTCAGTAGCTTCTAAATTTAGTATTAAATAAGCAGATGTTTTGTTTGAATTCCCCATATACTTCAGTTAAAATAATTCCCACCCTCGCCTGAGAAATGCAGACCTGCTTACTGAAGATGTTTTCGAAGCCACCCCTCATTGCTGTGTTTCTGTGCTACATTGAAAAGGATTCGTGAACTTTACTGCTGAAGTGTTTTGCAACTGGATGACTTGATACAGCGCAATTCAAATCTGACTTTGATGATCTCAGGAAGCCGTACAATTCTGTATGTTTGGTCAGTGGTTCTAGATCCAAATTGCAAGTCTCAATTTGAAAGATTAATGACTTGCCTAAGATTGTCAAGATTCAGCTGAGGCATTAATTGAAATGGAGAGTTCCTTGTTCCTAGCTTGTACTCTGGGCTATTATCCTATTATTGTTCTCAAGTAACACAAAATGACAAATGTTGGTGAATTATAAGAGATGTGGACATCAGAGGGCTTTGATGTCATGTATGGAATTTTTATCTTCCTAAATTGATGGGGGCGGGGGAACGAGGACAGAGAAGGGGTAGGATGAAAGGCAAAGAAAAGTTGTGCTTGTCAGGTTTTCTAAGGGAGGGAAATACATTCAGCCAGACTTGTGTGTAAGCCCAAATAGTTTAGACTGTAGGATTTAGACTTGTGCAGGCACTGTGATCAGCTGCAGCAGGCACATGCAGAAGGGAGTGTGGAGATTACCCTTAATACAGACATGTCATATTTACAGGACTGGTATTTATTATCAATTGGGGAGAAATTGAGAACTGTTGAATCCCAGTGAAACTATGCATCTAAATGCTACAGAACTACATTAATGCTGGAGTTATCTAGGAACAAGATCAGTACAAATGAAATGCAATTTTGGTTGATGTTATACTTAATTGATTTCCTATTTCTCAAATACCTTTTGTTTTCCAACCAGAGTTGCAAAACAGCCTCTGGTGTTAAATGCTTTTTGCGAATCAGTATATATTCCCCAAGTTCAAAATACCTGTTCTTTCATCCTAATGTAACAGAAAATGCTGTCTTGTAATGAGAAGATGTCTATAAGAGTTTATTCAACAGATGGTTGGATTTAGTCCTATCAATCAGATTCTGCACAGTTACATACTCTTGGTTCAATTATCAGTCCATCTAACAAATAAAAAGAAATGGGAGGGGGGGAGGGGAATAAGAAAATCCACAACTTTTTTCACATGTCATTAAATATATTCATATGTATAACCATAATATATTAGTATGCATTGAAAAGAAACATTGCCCCGAAACTATATGCTATGGTCATAACTAAACAACATTTACAATTCATGATATTAACAGGAATAATCAAAATCCAGGTTTCTCCAACAGGTTTATGTAACAGGAAAAGGCAAAAGTGATTAGAGGAATGAACATAAAATAAAGCAGCCAAAACAAATGAGGAAGGTGGAAGAGTTCTTGTTCAGAGCTGTTCATGAACTGTAATTGTTTGGGCTTTTCAGGTGTTTTCCAGAATTTTTGTTTAGTGCTTTTACCTTGTTACAAGTTCTATTTGTGTTTTTGAAGACAGTTTCAGCTTTTTGCCTTCTACTGTTGACTATCCATTGTTATGTGACACTTGTAAAACAGTTCCAAGGAACAGATCTGATGTGACACTGACAAATACAGTCTTTTGGTCTCTGTGCTTTCTCAACTAGAAAAAACAGATGCTTTAGATAGATCTAAGGGTATGGGGGTTTTATTAGTGAAAGCCTGGAAAACAACCAGTCACCCTACTTCCTCACCCATCTTCTTTGCTAGACTGATCTTGCCCAATTGTAGTCCCATACTTTGGGATGAGATCAACATGAAAGGCTTGATTGGCCTTTCCTCTTGGCCAAGTTGACTTACTACTACAAGTCTTCAGATGTAAAAACATCTGACTCTAAATGTATGACATGGTCATTCACCCAATCCCAAATATATTTCCTAGTGCACTGAATGAGGCTTTTCTAAGGAGTGTCCCAAAGTAAGTAAGTGACATCTTAGGACATTTCCCTTATTGAGAAAGAAAGAAGAGTTGTCAGAAATAAGATAGCCCTAGAATGATGTAATTTTGTGTAATTCTGCTTTGCTGATAACAGCTGAAATCGTCTGTTTATGTGTACCCATTGCAATGTACCTAAGGAAATATAGTTATTAGATGTTGGATGCGCCAAATAAGCCCTTGAGCCTGTTAAGGTGGATAAAATACAAATAAAAGGTATGTTTGTTTTCACTATTCTAGTGGGAGAAGGGTTGTTTAAAAATAATCTATATTATATTTCTGGTTAATATACAGTTTTTGAACTCTCACCTATCTTACATTCTGTATTAACTCTCCCATATTCTTCATTTTCTGTGTAATTATTTTCCATTTCTTGTATGGTGTCCTGCTCCCATTCACAGGTATTAAAAAAATTAGTCCAGACCATTATGAAGGACTGGCCATATTCCAGCTCTGATAAAAGGAATTGGGCACCATGAAAGTACTTGTTCTGTAAACTCTGTTTTAGTGGTTAGATAGTAGTTATTGATACCAACTCCAAAAACTAAAAATGGAAAATGCTTCCTGAATGCTCACACAGATCTGAAACTGTGTCTGGTGCTCGCAGTAAGGAAGCTGTATTTGAGAGCAAAGGGAAGGGAAAGCAAGGGAAAGCAATGCGGCACAGGATTTGGATTGAGAACAGGATTTTGGGAGCCAAAGCATCTCATTTCCCGGGAAACCCAAATAGAAGTTTATGTCAGGGAGAACCAAATAGAACTGAAATCCACATGTTTTAATTTTTGAATTAAATTTTAAAGGATTAGAAAGCTTTTAGTTCAGCAAATTATACAAAAGCTTGAAGCGTTTCTCTGTTTGATGCCTAAGGCTCGAGGCATCAATTCTACAAAATCTTCCAAAGAATGAATTTCAAAACCCCAGAAATGGCATGACCTCTGGGCCTAGACCACGGTGTTAATTTTGTTCCCTCCCAGAATCTCCCCTCTGCTCTAGTCAGACTGATTACAATGTGCACTGTACCTGTGCATTCTGAGTTCCTCCTTCACAGCACCTCCCTTCCCTTCTGACTGGGATATAAGGATTCTGAGATCTCCATTTCAACTTGTATCTGATGGAGGGAGCTCTGACTCTCAAAAACCCCATTCCTTGAAAATCTTGGGCTCATTCCACACATGCAGAATAATGCACTTTCAAACTGCTTTCAGTGCTCTTTGAAGCTGTGCGGAATGGCAAAATCCACTTGCAAACAGTTGTGAAAGTGGTTTGAAAACGCATTATTTTGCGTGTGCAGAAGGGGCCTTGGTCTCTAAAGTGCTGCTGGACTTGAAAATAACTGTTTAGGGAATCTCCCAAACCCTAAGAGTAAGCCAGCTGTGCAGTTCTTGATCTTGTGTTAGCAACTTACAAACAGGTTAAGCAGAGATTCTTCTTTTATGCTCTTTTTGTAGCACATTTGACTGGTAACAGTTGTGCCTTTTAGATTTCCTCAAAGGCTGCTAAGCCTTAGAAATTAGCCATTAATTGTGCTGCTCTACTAACATTAGTATTCAAGATTTTGACAAAAAATAGATGAAATTTTGAAAGGATACTTGACAGCCCAAAAATAGTAAAAACAGTGAAAATGAAACTGAGCTCATGGTTTTGGCTCAACTCTAGAGCCAAGTGCTTTAGTGACTACAATGTTCCAAAGAGGTGTAGCTGCCTCACCACAGTTGGTTATGCCAGTCATCACTCTTAATTCAGAATCAGTGTGGATGCTTGATTCCATAGAAATATTATATATGTTAACCCTGAATAAGTATCCTTTTTTGCTGAAGATTTTTACAACTCTTACGTCAAGATCTTACTGAGTGATTCTTCTAGGACACTGAAAATTCCTCCACAGATTCTGATTGGCACAATGGGGATTATAATGAAGCAGATGTCTTAAGTTTCAACAAAACTAATTCTTCAGGTCATCCACTCTCTTCATTTGTTTCTCTTCTTATCAAGAGGGTAGAAATCAGTGCTGTGTTGAAACAGCAAAGATCTTCTGCCTCCATATTGGTTCTTACTGGTTTAGCTCCCTGGCACAATTGTTGGTGTGGGCAGTTTAGGAACAAACTAATAAACTCTACTAGATTCCCCCCCCCCCCCTTTAAGGTGCTCAAAGGTTACAGGGTTAATTTCTTGCCTAATTTTCTCTGGGCAATGCCCCCGAGGTGGAAGTGTTAGATACTAAAGTGAATCTCTCACTTGGGAAACAACTATCTGAAAGGCTGATAGTGCCTTTTGATAGCCATTGGGGGGGCGGGTGTAGGAGGGTTATGTTGGCAGACAACATTTGAAATGTCACAAAACACAGGCGGGGGTGGGGGGCAGTTTTTAACTGGCCCAAAATCCTACCAAGATACAACCACCAATTTTTGAATTCAGTACTGCTTCTGGAGTACTATATTTTGGCTTCTTTTTCCCTTTATCACAAGGTAACCATGTTACCTCATGGACTAACTTCAGATGTCTCCAGCAGAGGCATAGCGGGGGAAATTGGTGCCCCAGGGCAAAATGGTGTCCACTGTGCCCCCCCCCGGGTAGCTACGCCCCCCTGCACCACACCTGAGCCAGCAGCGGTCATGGGTAGCCTGGCAGGGCCAGGCCAAAGGGCACCCTATCCTTCAGCCTCTGCTGAAGGAGCGGCCTGACGGAGCCGGACCTGGCCTGGCCGAGGGGGAAGGGGTGTGGGAGGTGATTTTCTGCCCCCAAGTGACTGAACAGGGGGCTGCCCAGGGCATTTGTCCCCACCCTGCCCCATGGTAGCCATGCCACTGGTCTCCGGTCTTGGTCATAAATCTCAGTTTGCTGCAAAAATATGGGCAATTTAGGGCATTTTGCTGCCTGTTGCAGTGGCTATACTTTCTGTCACATCCTGGTTCTGGTTTGGATTTGCACTGTAGAAACTGGTCCTATTGAGTGCCTTTTGAAATTTTTGTTCGTTTTGTTTTTGCAAAAATTGAAAATAATTACATCAAGCTCCTTCCATGCAATACTTCTCCACCTGTTGCTGGAGTAACAAAGTTGTAGAACTTCGAAGAAAGAACTTTCATTCACATACAGTCATGGTTTTCAATTTCTCTTCTGTAGAATTCTGGGGCTCCTTAATAAGGCGGCCAGTGATGATTGATAGACTTCCCCTGTAGTACAGTGAAGAATGTGAATTATATTCCAGCAGATCCATTGGTTGGAACTTCATATGAAATGTATATATCCTGTGCTTCACTCCAGAATGCCTAAATATTACCCAGATTCCTTAGCAGACAACTCAATATAGAATTGATACAAACAGAACAGGTTTAGAAACCACTGATATGAACAGAGACCACCCTCAAATTAATGAATCTTGCCCAGACTACACCTGCAGCAAAAACAAGATGTTAATACCTTAGTTGGTGGACTGTGCCACTTGAGATTGCAAGTCGAGTATGTCATTGGGGAGCCAAATGGCCAGGTTCCCTACAAGCACAAAACACCCAAGCATGTTGGGCAGATAGACTGTTGCCTGGAGTACTACTCTAATGACATGGAATACTTTATGCAGATCAATATTCAATTATGTGACACCCCCCCCCATTTAGTCTGAAACAGTATACAAGATATTTACTCTGCTTCATTCTGTAGCACATGTAGATCAGCACTTTGTGTAGCTGATATTTGGAGGTCTCCAAAACAAAACAATTGTGGTGCAATTGAGCAATGAGTGAAGGTCATATTAGCTTGTTTTGTTCCTTTCCACTAGGTCAACCAATTTACTCTTTGCCACTAGGTCTCAAGCGAGATCTCATAAGGCTATGTTGATAAATGTGTCTCAGCCAGGATAAAGCTGTGTATATTTTTTTCTGTCAGCAACTAACCATGTAAAAAGAAGTGAAATCGCTGAAGCTCTCTGCAGTATGCAGAGCCGATGAAGGAGAGCCAGGGATCCTGACTCCACACATCCACCCACCACTTCCCTAGCATTCATCCACTTTACACCTATTTGTGCTGCAGTTTGTTTTATGATAGTATATGTCATTATATAAATATTGCCAATTGCTATAAACCAAGGCAAAACCACTGGAAAATGTCATTAAAAAGCTGTTTTCAAAACAGGAAACATTTCTGGGAAGTTTGGATTTTGAAGGGCAGGGATTCCTGAACTCACGTGTGAACAGTCTGCCCAGACAGTCTTCCTGGTTTGCTAGTTTACAGGCAATTGGTCAAATGGGACTTCTGCGCGAGGAGGAACAAAAGTCCTCTTCACCTCTCATGAATCTGGAAAAAAGTGACACTCCACCCTCCAGCATCAAGAAGGGCACACATTTAAGACAGTTGCTACAAAGTAGGAGGTAATTTTCCCCCCCTGGAAGTAAACTACCAATGCTGGACCTGGCCTTGCCGAGGGGGGAAAATTGTTTTATTGATATGAAATCCAAGGCCACAGCAGGGTGTTAGAGGGATTATGTGACTGAATTTGTGTAAGAACTGGTAGATTTTTATTCTACTTTCCCCCTTCCTTGCAGTAGGTAAGATACACATTGTGGACAGTTCAGTTACTCCAGACAGAACCAGAATGTCAGCTTGTCTCCTTCCTGACATCTTCCCAGTGCAAGGGGAAGCAGAATGTGGCTATTGCATTGAGGTAATAACAGTCACTGCTATGATGACACAAAAATGCAGGGTGTATAGTAAAACCATCTCTCTGCCGTAATGATGTTTTCTCGTTCTGTTTAGATTTTTATTTCTCTAAGGTACTGATGACAAAGTTCTTGCATGGTGTCTTGGGGTGAAAAGTTTGTATGGGATCTCACCAATGTTACTTTTGTTTTCCATAGGTGGAGATTATTGTAGAAGGTTCAGTCTAGTTGAAGAGCAGCTATTAACCCTGCAGTTTTTCCCCAATGTATTGGTGAATGGGTTAAAAAAAATGCAATGGTCTTGGGGAGAGGTCATATTCACAAATGTAGGAGTGCTAATACGTCTCCCACTAGATGGGCAGTGGTGTGTCCAGATATTGGAAGTGCACGAATAAGTGGCACAGATACCTTCTCCATGTCCTCCTTTTTCACAGCTCTCTGTTATACTCAGTTGTCCTTCTTTAGCAGACTGTTGTGCTTGAATTGCTCAAGACCTCAGCTGAGGACTGTATTTCCAGGAAAGGACCTTCCTCACTTGCTTTTCAGTGACTGCCCTGCATTTAGGGTAAGTGGAATGTAAGTGCTTATGGCTAAACAGTCTTTCATGGGCATCATTTAAAAACTGGATCCAGTCCATGTGACATGTGAGGTGGGTAATGGAAGAGCAACTCAGGCTGCCTTGATCAGCTGGTCTGCAGTAACCTGTTTCAAGTCAACCTCCCTAGTCTCTATTCCTCCTAGCAACATCATTCAGATTTAATCTCTTGAAAAAAAATATTTCCAACATAATAGTTGTTTGCAATTTTTGTTGTTCTTGTATCTGGACTTTGACACTAGTTGATGTTAGCAAAATTAAGGCAGTTGGTCGTTCATCTGATTGGGAGGGAAGGGAGAGAGAAGGAAAATCAAAGGGATGATGGGAACTAGTAACTGACCTAACGCTTGCTACAATGGGACACATAGCCCTCCTTCTCTAAACTTATTTTCTCTCTCCAGTATTGGGGGTCGGGGGGGGGGGGATATTCTGCAGTACGAGGTGCAAATCTAGCAAGTCTCACAAAAGTTATTAATCCCTCCGCCCTCCCACCCTAGTCATTTTTATACTGCAAAGTGAGTTCCTTGGCAATGTCCCCAATCCCACCCCACTTGCTCCAGTCCTACCCAAGCAGCATGTGCAGTCTCTCTTCACGTTTCTATAACACCTTCTAGACTTTCTTGCACTTCCCCTTCTTTTCTCGTTGTTGGAACTTCCTCAGCCTCCTCGCCCACGTGTCCCTCCACTGTATCACAAGGCTGCTTTTGTCTGCTACGATGCCGTTCTGGTCAGGAGAGTCCTCGTCGTGGCCCAGCAGCAAGTATTTCTTCATGGGTTTGATTTTGGGGCATTTGCAGGCAATGTCCTTGGAGCGTATCCAGAGGATCTGATCCCCACGCCGTATCCGGTTTGTCCCTTGTTTGTACACAGAGATTATATTGACGGTGAACTTCCACCATTCTCCTGCCTTGTCAGCTTTCAGGATGTGGATCTGGACAGCTGGGAATAGAAAACCAAGATTGAAACAATTGTTGTTAAAAATAAGCAAAGCGTGGCTCCCAGTACTTAAAAAATGGACTGATAACCCAACCCGCAATACTATGCACTCAACCACACCTTTGCATAGCAAGTTCCACCCAAACACTTAATGATTGCTTCCCCACCCTGGGACATGGACCACACTAAACTTTCCCTTCTCATTTAGACCAGGGGTAGGGAACCTGTGGCTCTCCAGATGTTCAGGAACTACAATTCCTATCAGCCCCTACCAGCATGGCCAATTGGCCATGCTGACAGAGGCTGATGGGAATCGTAGTTCCTGAACATCTGGAGAGCCGCAGGTTCCCTACCCCTGATTTAGACACAGTGTGAAACAGACTTCCCTCTGTGATACACCTCTGAAGATGCCAGCCACAGATGCAGGCGAAACGTTAGGAACAAAATCCACCAGACCACGGCCACACAGCCCGGAAAACCCACCAGAACCAATTGTTTTAATCCTTTCTCTCCTCAAGGAGGCATAGTACAATTTGCACCCTTGTGGAATCAATAGCATTAGTTAAGTGAAGGCAGCTAAGAAGTGGGTGTTGTGATGGTTTTAGATTCCAGCTTCTCCGTTCATGGCAAAGGTCCACAGATTGTGACAAAAATTACCTGTTTCTTATCATCAAGCAAAGATAATCTTGTCACTTTTCCCTGCTTCCTTTTCTCCTTCCCAGTCACCAATCAGCCTCCCTTTTATCTTCCCTTGCATCTTCAGCTATATTTATTATTTATTTACTTCATTTCTCCACAATGGGGGTCTCAAAACTGTTTGCATTTGGAGTTATCTCTGCAAAGAAGTGTTGCCTCCAATATGGCTGTCTCCAGTACACATGACAGTATAATTTAGTGCTCATTCTGTCCTCCATTTTATCTTCACAACAACCCTGTGATGTAGGTTAAGATGAGGACATGTGACTGACCAAAGGTAACCTGGTGAGTACCATGGCAGAATAGGAACTTGAACCTGGGTCTTCCAGATCCTGGACTAGAAAAGTTCCAGTCTTGGGTGAGTCATGCAAATCTCATTGTAGCAAATTGTCTGGCAGATGTTGCTGGGCCTGGCTCCAAAGAATCCTCCCTCAAAGACCAAAACAGCCTGCCCCCTATCACTGTCTTTAACTGACAGAAACCAAGGCCTGAAGGCTGCAATACTATTTTGGCTGCCTACCAATAACTACTGAAGCTACAGATGCTCTTTCTATCATTTGGAGGAGTTAACCCCCCCCCCCCAGTTTGTTTTCATTGTTTGTTTAGGGTTTTGCCTACGTTTGCAGAGAGATCCGTCTTGTCTGCCCATGGCCCTATCATTTGGATTGAAGTATCCACAGATGAGAATTAGATATATTGATAGAGAGGAACAATTAAATCCAAATGAATAAATTGTTTGGGATTCTGAGAGTCTTTCATTTTAGAGTTCGTATTCTTGTTTACATAAATTAAGTTCCAGAAGCTCCAAGCACACTTGATCATCCGGAAGATTTCTCCTGCAGTCTAAAATCGAGGCATGGGCACTAAAGGTGCATCATTATTCTTTTCCCAGGAATGCTGACAAAAGTAGCATCTCCAGGACGAAATACGCATATGCAATGCTCACAGTAGTTTATTATACAGATTGCCCAAATAACATGGAAAGACTGTATGCCAAATCTGTATTCCAGGAAGCTTTTCATAGTAAGGTGAAGCCTATCATTGCATGGCATCTATCTCCATGGTGAACTATTTTAACTGTTATATCTGGTGCCACAGAGACGTCACAAGGAGGATGTTTTCTACTTCCTATGTGAAGGCCGGCTTTGACCACCCAGGTTTCAGTGATGACCTTCCTTATAATGAATCTTTGCTGTAACTAGTCAGATGTTTCAGGAAGGACAGTTTGTTTTACCGTAAGGTATAAAGCTGAAGACGGAAGGTAAAATACCATCTGGGTAACTTTCAATAGCTCTGATTTTATCCAATTGTATTCCTTTTCTAAATGTTTCCAGTTTTCTTGCTGACTTATCTCTCCCGTAAAAAATTCCAAGTTGCCAAGACAAAATGCCCTTTGGTCACCAAACGTTGGACTCTATTAACCAAAGGAGGAGTTAGCATTATCAGGCCCAAAACTTTTGCATTTGAGGCAACATATGTAACTTTACTGAGGATGGGAATGTGAGTGAAGAAAAGATACCTATTGTATTGCATTCCATAAATATAATTTTAACATGAGAAAATATTCAACTATGAGTGTGTCAGGGTCAACAGATGTTTGCTTAAAAAGCTGATATCTGCCCACATATTTCTCCAATGAATATAAAGGTGAGATGATGGGAAGATCAGAGGACAGTTGAACAGAGGATATTAAAATACATATTATTTTGTGAGGAATGCCTGAGTCTCATCTTGTTTTTATGCATGAACTGAAGACTAGCCCTATTCATAAGTTACAGTGAACACACTGCATGTGTGTGCAGTAGAGTAGCGCCCAGGGGGCGAAGGGCATCTTGCACCAGGCGCACGTCGGTGTGGGCCACATCAGGGGTGGGCAGGGGCTTGGGAGGGCAGGGGTGTGCCAGGGGTGCATGGCACACAGTGCCCCGGATGCAGTTCCCCCTCACTTCGGCTGTGTGTGTGCACATACCTGTTTGTAAGAAAGAACCCATGCATGTTACTTTATAAATGAGACTGGAAACCTGTACCTGGATAAATATGTTGTTCAAATCACCACATTGAACTTTTCATGAGACTTAGTGTAAGTATACAGAAAAATCAAGGGTACACTGTGTGTATGAACAGGGCTAGTGAAAGCTTTGATGCACACTTCCACCTACAATTATAATTTTGGTTCCCTGGAGTTATCTGCAAAGAAGTGTTGCCTGCAATATGGCTGCCTCCAGTATCCATGATGGTATAATTTAGTGTTCATCCTGTTATAATCAGAAGTAGGGCTGAAATCCCCACAGCTGGGTGCTAAGAGACAAGATCCAAGAGGTCTGTGATGAAGTTTAAAAGCATGTTTTGTTTAATTTAAAAGCAGCTGCTTGGGCCTCCTGTTTAGGTGAAGACTCCCACCTTTCACCCTCATGTATGAGATTTCCCGGGTAGAAATTGCACCGTCCACCACTAGATTTATCATGAACACTAGTAGGCAGAAAGATGTGTTACTTGAATCCCCCCCCCCTTACTAATAGGCACCCAGGGAGGTAGCATTTTTTATCCGAAAAGGCTTTTATCCGAAAAGTCCTGGGGGTGGTGGGGTGGCGGCTTTATTTCTGCTTTTAAATAATTTTAAAAGCATCTGAGATCTCATTCTGAACAGTGTTTCCATAGTTGGAATTATTTCAGAAGTGGTGCACTGGATCCAACCCTTTTTCTAGTAGTGCTCTTATGTAACTAGGGCCATAAGTAAGGTACTGCCTCCCACCCCCTCCCAAATGCTTTCTGTCTTAAGAATGCATATATGAGGCTTTCAATCCTATATGTGTCTGAAAAGAGACCTCCATTTCTCTTTCTCTGTGGCCTGGAACAAGTTTTACCAGTTACGCTTTACCAGTATTTTTACAAGACTTAAACATTTCCTGAAACACATTTAATGTGGAAGGGTTTTTTTTAACGCTTAACACTTTTAGTACCTAAAGTCTATAGACGATATCTTTTCAGAGGTGTGGAAAACTGTTATTGTCATAATTGGCACATACGGTCATCTTTTCTGTCCTCCATACAAATAACTTCTCAGGTTTCTGTACTGGTTTCAAGCATTTTGTTGGGAAAAAAATGAAACTGCTTCTTAGTAAATGCAAAAGATGCATGAACACTGTCACAAGCATCTACTGCACAAAGACTGTGACATTCCTGTTGATTAATGACACATTCCTCAGTATGAGTCCATGGCTGGAACTATTTAAGGCTTTTCTTCATCTTCTTTTAATTATGGTGTATCCACTCCCTCATACACATTTGTATCATCAAATGTTTTACTCTTTGGCCCGTTTTTCTTTTAAAAGTGTGTGCTTCTCCCCTCCAGAATTTTTCCTGGACTTAGGCCCCTTCCACACATGCAGAATAATGCACATTCAATCCACCTTCACAATTGTTTGAAAGTGGATTTTGCTATTCCGCACAGTAAAATCCAGCTGCAAAGTGAATTGAAAGTGGATTGAAAGTGCATTATTCTGCATGTGCGGAAGGGACCTTAAAGGGAAAACATTGCTTAAACTGCAATGTGTTCTTCTATTGAGTTAGGAATTCTGACATTTAGGGAAGAAAGCAACTATCGTTTGTGGCTCAAACACAGTGATAGCCTTTGACTTGCTGCAGAAATATTTAACTAGATGATTACTGATGAGGGAAGAAAAAGGGAAGACTCTTTTGCATAAGTAAACTATTTGAGAATGCTCAGAGGCGTGGTCTTTATTGTCCTCCACTTGGTCCATTCCATCTGCAGCTAATGGTTTTAAAATGCAGATGGAGTTGCATTTTATGTTAGGAAAATTGTAGGTTCAGCACTGGGCATTTGGTGCTTGATAAATTTGACTTTCCATCTTAAGGCTCCTCTTTTTCTTTAGCCATAAAGCTGACTAGGCCAGAAGTGGGATATTAGAAAGAAAACTGCATCCAGGCTCCT
Organism: Sphaerodactylus townsendi; assembly: GCF_021028975.2. Classification (NCBI taxonomy): domain Eukaryota; kingdom Metazoa; phylum Chordata; class Lepidosauria; order Squamata; family Sphaerodactylidae; genus Sphaerodactylus; species Sphaerodactylus townsendi. Next base: position 112,681,054 of record NC_059427.1, on the reverse strand, counting down.
GTTTCTTCTCCAGCAAATATGAGCAAGGAATCTGACTAGTGAGTTAAGCATTTTTTCAAGAAACCTGGAGCTATGCAAGAGTCTCATTAGATACTCTTACATGGTAGATCAATTGGCAAGTCTTTGGGTTTGAATTGTGTTCTCACCAGTAATTAATTGTCCCAGGCTTTAACAATGTATAGCAATAAATTATATTTATATAGACTATACCTCAGTGTGCTGCTAGGCTCAAGAAAAGTTGATGTGCTGTGCTGTGTAGTTTTGCAGCAGCAGCATATTAACTCAAATCCTAATCCATGCCATTGCACACAGAACGATTCAGCCTTCCCAAATAGCTTGTGGAGCCCTTACAACCACTTGCTCAGCAGCTTAAGAGTCTGCTTCTTGCCCTCCTACCAGACACACAAACCAACAATGACCCAGCACACATTTTGCAGACACAGTTAGTTGGTATGGCCATGTTGGGAAGCACTGATTTTCTGCTGAATTTTAACAACGGTGAGGGGTAAGATTTATCTCCTGCAAGGATTAATATGGCACCTCTTAAGCGAGGCTGCACTTTTGCTCCTGCCATACTATTCTTCTGCTTGGGAAAGTGACAAAGACAGCTCCACAATTGCTGCCACATCCTTCCATTGCTTGCCAGACTAACAAGCGATCAAATCAGCATTTGGCTAGGGGAGGGAACTGACAAGCCAGCTGGTTAACAGGGTTGGTAACCTCTCGCAGCAGGGAAGAAGAAGAAATTCCGCCAGAGGCAGCACCTCTAGTCCATTCATCGCTGAGCTTGTGCTGTGCGCTACAAAGCCCCCCTCCCAGCCATCTGATCACAAGCAAAGTGGATTAGCATGAGCCCTGGCACCAGGAAAAACATGATGGGCAAAATTGTTCAGATTGGTAACCAGGGGCAAATGGATGAAGTAAGCAGCAGGTGCCCCATAAGCAGCAATGCAAGCCTGCTGAGTTCTAGCAATGTACCCCCTGAGGGGCAGAACAAAGTGAAATGAGTCACAGCTTTCACATTATGCATGTTACTGCCTAGGCCCCAGATGACACCAGTTTCCGACATAGTGTGGCGTGCGTCCAGCTCTTGGCTAAAAATATCTTAAGAATGCACAGCTTGGAGGCTGTGAGCAAAAGTAGGGCAGGGTCCCCCGCAATGCCATCATATTGTTGTTCCTACTGCGCAGTTAAACTGATCAGCAGCCCTAATGTTTGTAAACTTCCCTTTTATGCTCTCAGTTATGAATAGAAAGCCAAGTCAATCAGGAGTCATCCTTCTAGGAAATGGGTGTGTACTTGATTCTTGCAGCCTCCTTAATTTTCTGAGGCCCACTGGCTTTGAGGAAATGGCTCATTGATTAGCAGAGGAACAAACCAAGATAGAATAAAGCCCATTTAACCCAAGAATGTTTATGATGCTGGAGATAGGTCTGTACAAAAGGGTTTAGGTCAGTTGAAAACCTGACAGAACAAACCTTGCAAAGTTTGGTTGTCATTACCTTTGCTGTGGTTCTTCCTGTGAAACTGTTGAGTAAGGTTAGCTACCTGTCCTTTGAAAACAAAATGGAAGCAGACACCTGGGCTGAAAATGACCAGCCACCAGGTGGCAATATGGTACTTTAGGCAGATGAAAATTTGTAAAAGGGAGATTTAGAATCTCTGGCACCTCCTCAACAACTAGCAGATTAAGCAAGTTTAAATAAATCCTTTCAAATATCTTAATTATACCCCAATTTAACATGCTGGTGAAAATTTTGTCCACTGTGTACATTTTTAAAGAGTTAGCAAAACTGGGGTGTTGTGGGTTTTCCGGGTTGTATGGCCATATTCCAGTAGCATTTTCTGCATCTGTGGCCGGCATTTTCAGAGGATCAGAATGCTAGCATAATTCTTTACAAATTCAAATAAATAAGGGGGGGGGAGGGAAGGATGCAAACTATGTGATGTTGATTTTTTTCCCCACCACAATGTGTAACTTCAAAAACCTGAAATATTCTAGGGGATTGTTATCGAGCTAAACAAAAACCTTGGAAAAACGTTGCTAGGGGTTCCCACCTTTCTCATCCTTTCCAGATGCTTACAGGCCCAGAACAAATATACTTGATATGACTTCTAGTGAGATCCCCCCCCCCCCGCCCAAACTAAGCCTAGGTCAGGGCCCTCTCCAGAGTGAAGTTTGTCATTATTATTAAAATCTCAGTCTTGATATGGGCGGGGGGGGGGGGGCTTATTGGGTTCACCTGTTTTGTTCTGGTTTAATATTGAAGATTTATGAGGTTTAATCTTGGCTTTTTGCAAAGGGTGTGACCCATCCAGTCACTTTCCTTTTTACAGGGTTTAATTTGTTTTCTCCCAGCCAGTTCCTGGCAGGGCCCATTTATTCAGAACTTCCTTTTGTCACATACGGTATCCACCCAGGACATACTGATACAGTTACCACCAGGATCATGTGACTATTTACCACCATCCCCAGGAAACTCCCCCAATGCTCAGATATGTTATTTTGCCTTATTAATATGTCCAGAAGAATAGCTGTCTATCTTCAGATCTTTTTAAAATACTTTTATAAGAAATATTTTAAAAACTTAATCCCCCCCTCCCCCCAATACACTCTAGGCATCCAATGTCTCCTTCAACAAAGAGAATGACTAACCATAGTCTCCATGAAAGAAGATTTTTTTTCCAAGGAAGACAGTAGTAGGCAGGATGGCCTCACCTTTTAGATTAGGAGCCCCCAGGCTCAAACCCCACTTTGCTCCCCACTGCTTCTTAATAAATATGGGAAGGGACTGGTGAGAAGGCAGTTATGTTGCCAAGATCACGCCAGCATTCCGAGAGTCAAAGGCAAATCCTATTTGGCCACCTCTTTTCAAAAGTCAAAATTAGTCCAGAATAATTCTGTTAGCAGCCTTCATGGATCAGAATTTCAATCAAAGATGCCTATTGATCAAGCATCCTGGGGAAAGAAGACCATAGTCTTTCATGGAAGCATGGAAGTGAAATGCCTGTTTGTCTGACATATTGTTGTGCCATTTGTGCCTGGAGAGGAATGCAGGAGTGGAAGGGGAATGAGGGGAGTTAAGTAACACCCATGACCATAAGAATTAAGAGATTAGTAGTCCAGGAAATTGAAACCTTCCCTTGGCTTTCTCAGTCCAGGTGTGGTGGTACACAAGCACACTATGACGTAGGTGACCTTTCTTCCCTTTGGATGTATCATGACATCTCACTGGACCAGAAAGCAGCCTTCCTGGGAGTGCCACATTCCTCTACACTTAATCCAATTGTATTGCTGTGGTTTTACTTTTTAAAAAAAACAGCTGTAGATTTGCCTGCATGTCCACCCAGACATGAGAAATAAATGCAAACTGGGTATGAGCACATTTTCTGCGTTCCATTTTGCTCTGACTGTCTTCCAGTTTGGCTTGGAGAATTTATAAAGTCAGCACATGAAGGTTGCCACAGTTTTCAATTTGTGTGTTTTTTTTCCTTTACAGGCTACTGATGAGCATGAATACAAGTGATCAAGAACCAAGCAAAAAGAAATTACCTAAACCATGAGACTGTTCTATACAATGTCTGTTTGTATGTGTATGTAAAGTGAGGCAATTCACAGCCCTTGGGGGGGTTTTCAAGACATGTGCTTTAGCTGTGGTGGTTTGCCAAAGCCTTCCTCTGCAGAGTCTTCCTCAGAGATCTCCCCTATGAGCCACTTTATGAATGCTGCGAACAAGTTTGTGTCTCTCCCAGATATATATTTCTCTATGAGCTGAACTACTAGGTAATGATCCAGGGTAGAGCTTCCTGCTCTGAAACCCACCTGTTCAGTAGCCAAGATCGCATCTCTATCCAACCAGTCTGCAAATTCCACCAGAAGATGTTTTGAGTACAGTTTACTTACGATGGTTAATAGACTGATTGGCCTGTAATATCTCCCTTTTTAATGAAGCAGGACTACAATGGTCATAATCACATCCTTTAGGGACTTGGCCAGTAATGATGCAAGGAATGGAGCCTACCACTCAACATTTGCCTTGAAAAGTTCTGGGAAAATTCTGTCTCTGCCTGAAGATTTACCAATTTCTAACTGGTTTATATATGATTTTGCCTCTCCAGGGGTGACAGGGGGGCATTTTGCCACATTTCCTAGATTGGGAACAGAATGAGAATGGTCCAGGCTATTATATAAGGACTGGAAAAATGAAACCCAACTATCGGATGGAATACCACGGTAAGGCTAAATCTGTAAGCCAGGAGCCTTAAATAGCAAAAGTCCTTTCTGAGCCTTGTTTGACGTGGTGAGCCAGAATCTTCTATGTCAAGAAAACGTAATTTTCCCCCAAATTTAGTTATTAATGTAACAGCATTGCTACCCAGCCAAGCATTAACATTGCCTGTCAACAGGACCCTTGCACAAGGTACTCTAATATGAAGAATACAATAAAAGATTCCAAACTATGCCAGCTTTCCTCTATCTCTAGTGTAGAGTATAGAGGGATAAAACTGGACTGACTCAGTTTAACTCCACGGGGAGAGATGGAACAAAAAAAGGAATGAAGACGCCACCTCTACTTTCACAACCCAGGAACCTTCAGATGGCCTCTCTAGCGGCTCCGTGCAAATGCTTTCTCTTTTTAAGACTACAAAATGCATGATCTATATATCTGTATATGAGGGGGGAAGAGAATGGAACCCATTGCCTCTGCTACTCCCCACAGCTGACTGGGCAGAGCAGGGGATAGGTGGAAGCTGGGCAGAGCAGGGGATAGGTGGAAGGTGGGCAAAAGGTCAGGGAGAAAGACGACTTGGAGACCAGAGCAGTGGAGAGTGTGGTAGGTGGGCAGTTGCTGCAGAGGAGTGGGCAGAATGGCACCCAGATGGGGAGAGGGATGAAAGGGAGGCTAGAATGACAGGGAGAGGGGCAGAAAAGCAGGAGGGTAGCAGATTTCTCTGGAGTCGTAAGAACATAAGAACATAAGAAAGAGCCTGCTGGATCAGACCAGAGTCCATCTAGTCCAGCACTCTGCTACTCGCAGTGGTCCACCAGATGCCTTTGGGAGCTCACATGCAGGATGTGAAAGCAGTGGCCTGCTGCTGCTGCTGCTGCTGCTCCCGAGCACCTGGTCTGCTAAGGCCTTTGCAATCTCAGATCAAAGAGGATCAAGATTGGTAGCTGAGGGAAAAAATGGGAGACCAGACTAAAGATGCAGGGGGGAGTGAGCTAACAGGAAGATGGGACCCCCTCCTTGCTGGTTCCTCCCTCCCCTCTTATTTGTATATTTCTGAGTATGAAACAACTTACAGACTCTCCAAATCTACCAGGTACTTTCCCCCAAGCTGGCCTGCTGGAATTAAGCAAAGCCATTAATTAATTCAACTTAGAAACTAGCCAAAAGTTTAAAAAAAAAAGAATTTTGGGGTGAGCCAAAATAAAGGTTGTTGAAATTAAATCCCTTCTGGCATTTTTCAACTCTAAATATTTGAACAGAATATAATTTGCTTTTGAATCTGTTTTTTAAAGGTATTAACAAACTACATGGCAGAGTTTTTGTTTTGTTTTTAAAGACCTCCCCTTTTGAGCAGTAAATTAAAAGGATGATAAAAGCTCTTACACTGGTTGTCCAGATGATAGTACCCCAATTTAGCGCAGGGGGGAAGTAACCATGCTCAATCTAATTAGGGCTTTCTAGGATATTCAGAGCTGCTATCATCCTGCAAAGTTGAGGGAAACAGTCGTCTAATTGGCTTCCTGCTGGGGAGTCCATAAAAAGTTTTTATTATCCTTCTGTGTAACCTATTCTGCAGCTGGACTTCCCAGCTGGACTGTTTTGAACACAGTGCTGCCCTCATCTAAAGGCATGGTTGCAAGAAAGTACTATGGCACTAGCCAACAAATCTTACCAGTTATCTGAGGAGTTCTTCTCAGAAACATATGTACATGTCCTCTACAATTTTATGTTCTTGGTTTTAAATCAACTTGCTATTGTTTCACATGTCTCATGCCTGCAATTTTAAACCTTAGCCTTCTTGATGCCTGCCCATTTTTGTTCTTTGTATAATTTTTGGGATGTAACACATCAATGCGTAATCCTTTGCTGTAGATATTTAATCTTAATTACCGTATCTGCTACTTTCACAGTGCTCTTAACATGTTGAGAGGACCGCTACTTGCCTCCTGAAGTTGTTATCCTGACCATAGGTGCATGAAACTACGGGTCAGCTCACATGACCATTTCAGACTACGATTGCAGCAGATGAACACCAGCCTGTGCCAGTCATCTGCTTCAGCCCATGCTGCAGTGGTTATGTGCATGCACCACCTGACCAGATTCAGTTTCTGGTGCCATCACTAACCTGTATTTAAAATGACTTTATGCCATGCAAGAAACCAAATTCATACTATGTTCAGCTAGTAACCAACTCAGCAGGTGACAGCCAGCACAGAGTGATAATTCCTGTAGCTATAGCAGATGAATCAGCTCTGTTCCACTGAAACTCAGGCCCCTTCCGCACATGCAGAATAATGCACTTTCAATCCACTTTCAACGCACTTTGCAGCTGGATTTTACTGTGCAGAATAGCAAAATCCACTTGTAAACAATTGTGAAAGTGGATTGAAAGTGCATTACTCTGCATATGTGGAAGGGGCCTAAGATATTTATTTCTACATAAACCTTTTCAGGTTTAGAACACAAGTGTTTTAGACAGACAGGTTTAGTTAAAACAAACTAAATGTTGCTACTGGTGAAACAAAAATTGTAGCTTCTAATATCTTCCCTATTCCATTTGTTCTTTGAGGATTCATATCAAATTAAAGGACAAAAATATATTAAATGAACAAGGGATTAAGATGTTTGAGGGCAGCATTCACTAAATAATTAATTGTAATCTTGGGCTGGTCTACTGGGAAGGGAAGGGGGAATAATGGTAACTGGACTTAGCTGAACATTGCACGCTTATCTATCCTGGTCACTGCTGCTTACCTAGACAACCTTCACTGGGACCACCAAGACAGCAGATACCTTCCTAACACTACGTTTTCAACCTCTCACCTACTGCCCAAAGAAGATAAGAGGCACCTGCAGGTCTAAGGGGCAGTTTCTGGCATTACTTCAGCTTCAGTGGGGACAATATGATGTAGTAAAAACAGATAAATCTTCAGGAAGCTGGCAGTGATATCCCAACTTCATGCAGAAGAAGAGGGTGAAAAGAAGTACAAGACTGCTTTAATCAATTCAGTTTAACCTTTAATGGCATATAAACTGCTTTAGTCTAAATAAGAACTGAACTCCAAGGGGAGGGGGTGTTGTGGGGAAGATTCTGTTGAAGCTTGCTAGCAGAACCTGACTCATGTCTGCTCCCACATAGAGAAATCTTCTGCAGAGGCCTAGTTATGAATATTGTTTGTAGAAGAAGGGGTGGGAGTCTCACTTGAGCTTTCAAACACATTTGCCTTCTTGTAAAAAGTCTAAACAGCAAGCTTTTATATCTGATCCTCACAATGAGGGACTGGCAAGAAAACGAACTACAGTATTTTTTCTCTGAATCTCTCTCTCTCTCTCTCACACACACACACACAAACACACACAGTCTACATGCTTTACTTCCATGGGAAAAGGGTGATAAATTATTCAGGGTTTATCTCTGCAAATGCCAGTTGGAATTTTGTTTTGCTGGAGCAGGCAGGTGGCCATGGCATGGTGGAGTGGGAGGAGATTTGGGTACAAGAAGGGGGCCTTTCTGTTGTTTGCCCATTTTCCTGTACAATCTTGCTCTCATGAATTCTCAATAAGCTGTCCAAATACAAAACAAAATCAGCACACTCATTGAACAGAGGTTTCAGCTGCTGCCAGGACTTCTCTCGCATGAAGATGTTGCAAAGGGGGTGTTACCTGGAAATTAGTTCAGCATTCACAAACACTTTCAGAATGTGCCTGTTTTCAGAATGAACTGCTGCTGTTGGACACTCTGAGCCAGAAAGGAAGTCTTGGGGTATAGCCTCTCCCCACCCCCGTCCCTTCAGTTTAACTTTTCTGGGCCTGCTGTATATGTGGTAGACAGACATGCTAGCAATTTGAAATCTATATTGTAGTAGAATATAACATGGGTAAGATTGGATTTTCTGTCTCTGCAGTGGACATTTGCCAGCAGAGCATGTTACCTGTTTACCCGTTTCCTAATTTCCACCAAGTGTTTTTAGAAAGGGATGGGGCTATTGGCCACTGGAAATCTGATTGGCAGTACATATTTTTAAAAATGTTGATTTGGCAGCAGCTGCCCTCACAGTTCAAAGATCTTTACAGTGCAATTGAAGGTAAGCTGCAGCTGTCATTTTATGTGCTCACAGCATTGTGTCAGAATGCCAATGGTGCCAATTGGCCATGCTGGCAGGGGCTGATGGGATTTGTAGTCCATGAACAACTGGAGAGCCTCAGGTTGCAGATCCCTGAGCTAGAGGAACAGCGGGTAGAAATATATACAAAACTTGAACAGGCTATTCTCAGTCCTAGCAGAAGTACTATCAGTGGGCAAACCTAGTTTTAAGGGCAAGTATTTTACACATGCCTCCAAGCAGCTGCAGATGCTTGAAAAATAGTGATGATGATAAGACCATGAGAGACTTCTCAAATACATATAGTGGTTACTCATAAGAGGCACACTCTACTAAATCAGAGCCATTACAACCAGTGAGAAAACAACCAGTTGCTACTATGTATCCATTATTTTCAGAGGAAGGCAGTTATCTCCAAAGAATGTTATATGAAGTGTGTAACCTAGTCTCTGATGTGGATGCAGGAAGGAAGTGACTAAGGAATTCTGACTCCCTGGGCAGCCATTAAACCCTTTTCTTGAGCTACATCCTGGAGCTTCAGTTCAGCATCCTATCTCCATCTTGCCTGGGTACATTGGTAGTGCCAATGAAACCCTCTCACCATCTCCTGTTTTCATGATTTCCTTCCCCATGAGCCTGGACTTAGCCTCAGTATCTATCTGTTGAGTGAGTCATGCACCATTCCTGTGTCCACTGGATTTCTCATCTACTCCTTCCATGACCTGATGCTTGTCTCACTCTTGCTTCTCAGTAGCATATGGCTCCACAGCCTTTTTCAATTCCTTGCTTCTGAGCAACGTAATTATATCTACTGAAGTGATGTTCATGCTACACTTAGACAGAGATTTGCATGGAAAATATTCAAATTGTTCTCAGAGTTCAATATGAAAAAAGTTCCATATTTGATTATTGTAAGGGGGTAACTGAAAGGCAAAACAGCAAGTGCTCCTTTGTGGAGCTTTTAAACAAAATGAGTGAGCAGTCTAACACAGAGATTGCATCACAGAGATACACACATTCACTATCATCTCTTAAATTTAAACTTTCACGTTTCGAAAAATGTTGTAATTTTGGCAGTAAGAAGTCATCAGTCGTCACAATAATCCAGAAGATACTCATTACAGTAGCACAACCTCATTCTACATCGCAAGCTGAATACCAACAAAACATTATCTGGAGAAGTAGTGAATTTTCCTTGATATAGCTATATCTATATATCTACACACACACAAAATTCCCAAACAAAAGCACAATCCTGCAGTTGCATACCAAAACAGATCAAATGGAAAGAGGAAATCGTAATTAGAAGTTCAGCAATAGAACTCTTGAAAGGTTATCCAATTTATATTTTTAGAGATGCTCAAGAAAACATGGGGCACCATTTGGTTAGAATCCTTCAGTTATAGGATACCCTGCTAGATCCCATTACTACATTTTTATAATTGTATGCAGAACTAGATTTTGAATCTCATGTCAAAACGATAATTTTCCAGTTATCTATCAGTTGCCAGTTTTTGTGAGGACAACAATTTGTTCATTGCAAATACATGTTTCAGGCATCCAAATAGATTTGTATACATGGACATCACCAGATAGACAGTATAGAAATCAAATAGATTATATAATTGGAAATAGAAGAAGGAAAAAACTCTATTCTTTCAGCTGAATCAAGACCAGGCCCTGATTGTGGTACAGATCATGAATTGTTAATATAGAAAATTAGATTGAAGCTGAAGAAAAACACCAGAACATTCATAATATTAAAATAAAATCTAAGCAACCTTCCTGAAGAGTTTAAAGATCATGTAAAGAACAGATTTGCATTGTCTAGTTTGTGACTGTAATCCAGAACTGTGGGTTGAAACTAGAGATATTATCAGAGAAGAATGCACAGACTATTATTGTAGCCAAAAGAAATGAAAAGCTTCAATTGATAAATGAGGAAGCTTTTAAAATTGCTGTACATAAGAACTAAAAGTAAAAGGCGGCAGAAACAGAATAAAAAGTCTAAGTGCAGCATTCCAGTGATTAACTCACAAAGAAAACTATTATAATAACCAGTGTAAAGAAATAGAACAACAAAAAAGGAAGAATAAGAGATCTGTTCCACAAGATCCAAGAAATCAAAGGCAAATTTAAAGAACAGTTAGGCATGTTGAAAAATGAACATGGAAATAAATTAACTGAACAGATGAACATGGAAATAAATTAACTGAACAGAACAGAACAAAATAAAGTGTGAACAAGTGTTGAATAACTATACAGAAGAGATGAAAGGACGACAGTTTCCTTCTAGGAAGAATCTTTAGAAGAAGAGCCTACAGATTTAGATAATAAAGTGAAAGCAACACTGAGAGAAATTGGGAGAAACAAATCACCAGGAACAGATGGAAAATCAATAGAGCTATTCCAAGCCACAGAAATGGAGTCCATCAAAATCTTGACAAGAATATGCCAACAAATATGGAAAACAAAACTACAGGAATCAGTCAATTTATATTCCAATTCCCCCCCCCCAAAAGATGTCAAAGATGACAGCAAGTATCAGACCATTGTATTAATTTCTCATATGAGTAAAGTGATGTTGAAAATCTCATAACAAAGATTGTTGCAACATATGGAATGAGAAATACTTGATTTTCAAGCTGGATTCACAAAGGGAAGAGGCACTAGAGATCATACTGCAAACCTACATTGGTTTCTGGAGCATATGAGAGAATTTCAGAAGAAAAATCAACTTGTGTTTCATAGATTGCAGCAAAGCTTTTGACTATGTGGATTATGAAAAGCTATGGCTGGTTTTAAAAGAAATGGCTGTGCCACAGCATCTGATTGCTTTGATGTGCAACCTGTACTCTGGACAAGAGACTACTGTTAGGAAAGAATATGGAGAAACAGAATGGTTTCCAGTTGGCAAAGATGACAAAGATGCGTTTTATCTCTCTGTCTCTTCAGTCATAAACTGGATTAGATTTAGATGAAGGTGGAGTGAAAGTAGGCAGGAGGAGCATTAACAATTTGAAATATGCTGCTGATAACTACATTACTGGCAGAAAATAGTAAAGACTTGAAATTACTACGGCTGAAAATTAAAGAAGTGCTAATGGAGGACCACAGCTGAACATCAAGGAAACAAAAATAATTATTACTGGATAATTACTCAGCTTTCAGGTGGACAATGAGGAAATTGAAATTGTTGAAGATTTTCCATTCTTTGGCTCCATCATCACCCAAAAGGGAGAATGCAGTCAAGAAATTAGGAGAAGGTTGAGACTAGGAAGGGTAGATATGAAGGATCTAGAAAAGATTCCTAAGTATAAGGATGTGTCACTAGCAACCAATGTCAAGTTAATTCATACCATAGTATTCATTATTACTATGGTCAATTCCCCATGGTCAATTAATATCATGGAATATGGATGAACTCCCCACTGCCTGAGCGACTAACAAGTCTTCTTCCAGGTTCTGTCACTCATTCTCCCCCTTGTTCTGCACCTTTTCAGTACCTGGTTGCAAGTGGAACTTTTCAAAAATCACGTCACCAAACCTGTATGGTGGGAAGGATCGGGGGACTAATCAGGTTTCCGAATTCCTGCCATTGAGTGTGACACAAATGTCTTCCAGCCAATAGGCATGCGGTGGGCTGGCTCGATGCGTGCGCAGCCTCCTCTAGGTTTTGATTTCGCTTTTGGGGTCTGTGTGCATATGTGCGAGGGAACGTGAGCCAGTGAACCATTTCAGTTGGTGGAGAGTGGCACGATTATATGATTAAACTATTAAATGAGGTTCTCCCTCTATGCCAAATGTGCCCAAAGCCAAGTCAATGAAGAAAATGAGGCAAAGTCTATGAGGCAGAGAGTAGAACCCTGTGGTACCCATGTACTGAACCAGAGCTGCTCTCTGATCAATCTTCACAGCACCTAGGCAGAGATAAGGAGTCTGTCCCTAGCCTTACATAAAAGTTTTTTAAATCTAGCCGCTAATGGAAACATATGGCACCAATCTCGTGAGAACACGAGATCATGAGAAAACGTTAACCAACCAGAAAGTGGCACATGCTCACGTCATGCTGTTATCACATCTTTCATAGGAAAACCGGTCCCGCCCCAAAACGGCCCTCCAGCCAATCAGGAGAGACCAGCCATTGCGATCGTGCGGTAGTGGGGAGTGTCACATTTCCAGAATGCGATATAGGCTTAGATGTCTTCAATTGGAAACAGCTGCAGTGGGGAGGCTGAAACCTCGATTAAAAGGTGCAGTTTATTTCCAAACTTGGTTTGATCTAGATAGAATTTCCCTGTGGGGAATTGACCGTATACGCACAGAGACAGTCAGTTCTATGCATTCAAAGTGGAACAGAGTATTTTGATGGAATAATTTATCTGGTCTTGGTTTTGCTGTACACTGAAAGATCACTTTTTAGGAAGAAACCAGCACGATAATGTCATTCAAATGTATTAAATGGAATTTTAAGATAGCAAGGAATTCAGTTTTCTAAAGCTGGTTTAAACGTGGGATATTTTTCTGCTCTGTTTGTCCTTTTCAGTATAACAACAGTTCTCCATTCCAGTTATGGGACTGTTAGCATTAAAATGAAAGTACCAGAACTCCAGTTAGGTATTCAAGAAGCAGCGCCTGTGCTCATTTGGAAAGAAGCAGGACTATACAGAGGATTTCCCACACATGCAGCTTTCTCTTTTTGCTTTCTGTTTCAGATGAGAGTAAACAAACCACTTTTGTCACTGAAGGAGTCAAGAAAGATGAGGTAAATGCACGTGCTGTCTGTGTATGTGAACACACACATATGCATACTTTGAAAACAGCAGATGTCAGTTTTCCCTTCAGCCACGCCAGCAGAAATATGCTGCTGCTGTATCATGATGAAGGAACTATGTAAGCCGAAACTATGAGGCACACTCATCATAATTGCCTCAGGATACATTTCACCCTATAAGGTAGGAAGTAAACTTTACCTGTGTGAGTGTTGGTTCTGGGCATACACTCGTCGTCCTTCTCTCCAAGCCAATAAGCGCTGTTCATGCATTGATCTCTGCTCCTTGGTCTTCTGGACAAGTAAAATATCACCTGAACCCATTCCTTCTCTGTAACCTTCACTCAAGTCTTTATTTTCCTAGGCTTTGTATGTTAGCAACACTCTTGTTCTTTGGCCAGTTTTTCATGGTGAAATTGCACCAGTGTGAGCACGGGGAATATACCTGTGCATTCAAGGATTCCTCACGGCTCCTGGGACTGCAGTGTGTCTGCCCCTGTGTGGCAGAGGCTTGTGTGCAGCCCAAAGAGGATAAAAGGGACACCTTCTGCTGAGCTGCAGTGGCAAAAATCCATCTGCTGGAGGAGATGGGGGAGATTGATGGGCGGGGGGGGGGGGCACAGAGAGAAGAGGTGAGTGTGAAAGGAATCGCGGCTTCCCAGCCATCTGCGTCAAAGGTATCCCTCCTCCTCTCCTAAAGGGAGTCTTTGACTGCAGCCATTGCAGAAGGGCTGCTGCTCACATGCTTTCCTCCCATCCTGCCTGGGAAAGGTAGAGTGCTTTTCGTTCCCCCTCCCCTCCCCTCCCTGCTTTCTCTTTCTAAATCCACAGGTTCTCCCTCCATGAAAGGAAATGGGGGAATGGGGAAGAATGGTGCCATTTGAGTGACACAACCAGCAGCCAATCAGAACGTGTGAAACGGTGGTTGTCCGCGCCTGTACGGAATAGATCGTGGGGCAAATGAAAAAAGCCCTGTGCCAGTGCAGAAACAGCTGGAGCAGTATAGGGGCAGAAGCGGGGATCTGTGAATCTGTGAAGAATCACAGACCATAGCAAAATTGACCCGGTACGTGAGATCCCGGGTTCACCCAGGTGCAATTTCACCGTGAAAAAACAGCCTCTGTGATATATTGATGCGTTGGAAACATTTGGTTGGAAATGTATCAATATAATTCTACTTGATTGTTGTGCACTGCTACTCTGATGTTGCTAATGTATTGATTTATTATAAATGTATTAGATATTGTACGGATTTAGTTGATACCTGAATTGTCTCTTAATGCTGCTGTTTTTGTTCTTAGAAGTTGTATAGCCTGAAGTTCCAAGTCGCCATCTGAAATTGGTTCTATTTAGTCTTCTGTATTTTATTACTGTTACTGTTTATTACTGTTATATTGTTGAAATGTATTGTTTATCATGTTGTTAGCCGCTCTGAGCCCTTCGGGGATAGGATGGGGTACAAATGTAATTGAAATGGGGGGGAAAGGGAAAAAAAGAAAAATTTTCTTCTTGTCAATAAAAATCCCTTTTCTTCAGTTATAGCTTTCCTAGTTACTTTTAGGTGTAATCTCTTAAAGAAGGATCCTGGTACACACTGGTGGAGAATATTGCTGTTGCCCACCTCTCGCTAAGCAGCCTTTTAGCTTCTAATTCCCCAAATTAACTGTTAGAAGGCAGACCACCAATTTGGGAAACAGGTGAAGTTGCTGGAAGGAAGAATTTCAGCTTTATATAGATCTAACCATAAAAGCAGAGGACAATGCCATGAAAGTGAAGCTTTTATTTTACCTACACCGAACCCTTGAGATGACTTACTAGGCTGGATATAGCATTTGAATGGGGAACCTAGCAGCAGCAGGCTTTTTGTTTGGTGGAACAATTGATTACTAACTTGCCAATCTCACAATATTATCATCCAGGACAATAGTTAATTCTCCAGTGTGATGTATCTGCAAATGGCCTTAGTACAGTCCTGGTGCAGGTCCGCCCAATTGCATATGCAAGCAGAACCCTTTCAGAGACTGAGATATGCCCAAATTGAGAATGAGCTGCTAGCAGTGGTATTTGGAATGGAACAATTTCATCAATTTACCAGGCAGTCACTGTGTTTTCAGACCATTATCCTCTTGAGACAGTAGTCATGAATCCTTTACTGAGTGCTAAAAACACATTACAGGGAATGTTGATATGACTGAAGCGCTATGATGTGATGATCAAATATTGTCCCATTCACCTAATGGTACAAGCTGACAGCCATAATAGAGCATATAACCTAATAACAGTGAGTCTGAAAAGGGGGCCAGGACATTGAATCCATTGATATGCTACACTATCTCTCTACTGCAGCAAAGAAACTCCAGGAAATTAAAGAGGTCGCAGATAAAGATGTAGAGTTGCAAACTGTCAAAACAACAGTACTAATACAAATGTCAGGTACCTTCAGGAGTGGAACAACACTTCCAATGCAAAGATAAATTGATTGTACATGATGGAATAATTTTTTGAGAGCAAAGAGCAGTTGTTCTAAAAGGAGGTCATGCATAAATTCATGCTTCTCATGTGGGTATTGAAAGTTTCATTAGAAGAGTGTTACCCAGCTTTCACAGGTTGTGAACTTATTTTTAAGGAATCTCCACCAGCTGCTAAGAGTGTAACAGCACACAACTATTTTAAGTAGCAATGGGGAAAATAACTTGGCTTAGCAATGTGAGAGGCAGACTGGGTAGGGATCTTTTAAAGACTATGTATACCAGAAATGGCTTGAAACGTATCTGTAGAGAATTCACAAAAGACCAAATTGCAGTTTAAATATTTTTATATAAATTTTGGTTGCAAACAATCACACAGTAAGAAGTCAAGGCACATACACACAGTTCCTAGGATATAAACAGGGAGGAGAAGATAGGTGGGATGATAGCACAGGGAGTTGGGGAAGCAGGGATTATATATTACCTAAATTCAGCTGAAGAAATTCTTGTAGAAGGCAGGGATTCCTATGCCAGCATGGAGAGTGGAAGCCAGCAGCAGCTGGAGCCAGCTGCAGCTGAAGCCAGCCTGGAGGGCTTGAGCCAGCATTGAGAGCCAGCATTGAGAACTTGAACCAGCAGCAGGAGCTGGCTAACTAGCCAGCTAGCGCTAGAGTAAAGAACCAGCATTAAGAACATGGAACTTTGGGTGCAATGTATTTTTATACCCTTTTGCTCAGGTAGGGGCGGGAGCAAGAGAGTTTTAAGTCCCCCCCCCCCTAAATTCTCTGGAATTTCCCATGCTGGACTTGCTGGCTTGAGCTCTATCTAAAGCTCTTCTATTGTTCTAAACCCCGGGACAATGGGAGTCAATTGCTCTAAGATTAAGTCAGGAAGCACAGAATGGCTTTATGCAGAGTAACTCTGTAGAGACACTGCCCAGGTTATTCAGATTTGGCAGAGACATTTGACCAGAATAAGGTGAGTGGTTTAGGAAAGTCATAACAATGGGTAGAGGAAATGCAAAGAAGCAACCATCTGTTGCTGACCTGGTTTCCAGAAGAGATAGGGAAATGCAGTATCTGATGCTGAGGTGGCTTTCCATATTCTTTGTCTTAACAGTATCTTTGCAAGGTGTGGTAATCAAGCATGCCCTTAAACAGGATGAGACCTTTGTGACCTTTGGACATGCTGCTACCTACACTGAGAGGTGCTGTGAAAACTGGCTTTTGCCAATATGGTTTTAAAGAAAAATATATTGCAATAATATATGGGGGTGATCAGGGCCATAACAATAGCAAGGGAATGCATTTATTGGCCACAGGTGAACTTATAACTATAAAGCTAGATAAAAGGATGTAATATTTGTAGATGTTGTGACAATCAACAGCAGAAAGATCATTTCCTACTTCATAAAGTTCCCACCAAACTATGGGAAAAGGTTAAATTGTTTACTTTTAGGGGGCAGCAGTATTTAGTCTAAAACCTTTGAGAAACTGATGCCTTGTCAGACACTAAGAGCAAAACAGTTATTGCTGAACTGAAGGTGCATTTTGCAAAGTATGGCATTCCAGATATAGCTTTTTCCAATAACAGATTTCAGTTTTCATCAGAAAACTTTAAACTGTTTGCAACAAACAGTACGGTGGAGTTTGACCACCATATTTCATCTCCAAGTCAGAGGTGTATCTAGGGTGGGGCGGGGCAGGAGACATCCCTCAAGCACTGCCCTTCAAGGTTTTGAGGCATGCATGCAGTTGAATGTTGAATCTGGCCAGCATTCAAACCCACCCACCCCACCAAAAAAACCCATGTGGACTTTGGGATGGGGGTTGCCTGTTCAATTCTGAGCTTGGTTTGGCTGGGTCCAGCTTTAAACTGCAGGCTTTAAAGTTTGACCTAGCCAAGCTTAGCCCAGCATTGAACTGAACACATGATCTGACTGGCTCCAGACAGGTGGAGCTTGGGGTGGAGGCAGCAGTATAAAGCTAGAGGTGGTCAGACTAAGTGCTCAGTTCAAAGGTGAGCTTAGCCTGGCTGGTTTTGCAGTTTAAGCCTGCAGTTTAAGCTTGACCAAGCCAGGCTGAGCCCAGCCTAAAACTGAGGGTTGGGTCTGACCGGCTGCAGCTTTTTACTGCTGGCTCCGCCCCCAAACTCACTTGCCCTTTGGAGATGGAGTTTGGAAGGCAGAGCCAGCAGTATAAAGCTGGAGCAAGTCAGATCGAGAGCTCAGTTGGAGGCTGGGCTCTGCTGGGCTGGATCAAGCTTTAAATTGCAAGCTCAACGCTGCAAGCTCAAATTGCAAGCAGTTTAAAACTGGACATGGCAGAATCCGGTGTCAAACAGGCATCCCTCTCCTGTACTCCACATGGATCTTGGGAGTGGGTGAGCTGCAGTTCTTGCCCTGGGTGCCATCTTTGACCAATATGCCCCTGCCCTATGTTATCCGCAAACTAATGGCAAGATGGAAGTGGCAGTGAAAACTATCCAAAAGTTTCTATTGAAGGCTATTACAAGAGAGACTGATCCCTGGCTATCATCCTTAGAATCCTTTGCAAGGTTGCCTAATAAATCCAACACAAACTCTAATGGGAATGGAGGGCAAAAACTCTGCTGTCTATCAGAGGAGAACTTTAAGATGGCAGACAGATAACACCACAGAGAAGAAATGATCCACAATCAAAGACAAGACTTTTTAAAATAATTGGTCTGCGAAGGCACCCCAGTTAGAATCCAACCAGAAGGAAAGAACAAAAAGGAAAGGCAAAAGAAACAGTGAAAGTATAAGCAGCACCAAGATGATATGAAATCATTATATAAGGAGTGCAAGTGAACAGAAGATGACTAAAATCTAATTGATATGATATGAAGGAACTACTCAGGGAACAAAAGTGACCGCTAGAGAAGAGAAAGCAATTCCACCAGACCTTAAATCTACTGAGAGGGAAGGTCATCAGAATGAAAAAGATTATCTGAATGGAGAAGAACCAGGATCAGAGACTAATAGTGAACACTCAAACTATGGGAACTCACGGAGAAGACCAACATACCTTGAGGGTTATATAGCTAAGTTATGGCACAACGAGACTCTGATTTAGGCCTTTTCCACATTTACAGCTTACCATAGAACTCCCCAGTGGCCAAACCTTGTGTCTTGGAAATGTTTTTGTGAAAACATTCTGTACACCTCCATTTCTCTTGTCTTTTCAGTTGCATTTATTCCACATGCTACTGCTGAAAATGTTATTATTCCTAACAGGGGCGGGATGTCATCCATGATGCAGAAGAACAACCCTCCCGCAAAACAAACAAACAAACCCTACAGGAACAGCTGCCATTACCTGAAGGAACAGAAACACATAACTCCCCACAAAACCCACATTTTCCAGCTAAATCAGAGCAGAAGTGTAGCATGATTGTCACTGCAGTAGTCCCTGATCAATTTCCTCCTGCAAAAGCAACTTCCTTTGGAAATTTCAATGGCCTTTATCCATGTTCCCGTGTAGTCACCCAACCTTCCTTTCATCTATTTTCTCCTCCCCCACATTCTCTAGTTTCAAAAGGCATTTAAATTTTTCCTCTTTGTCAAATTGCATTAGCGATGTGATGTAAATACAAATATGAACTTTGTGTCCACAGTTAGGATCCCATTTTCTGCTCAAGACCAAACACACACAAACAGCTATCACCATAGTCTACTCAAGAAAGACTGACCCTTGATAGAATAGCAAAAGATATCCAGTAAGTTTCATCACTTTATAGAGAACTGAAACAGAGTCTCACAGTCTAACTCTTCTTGCTTACTCTAGCTATACTCACCTGCAGCCTCTATGGTAGATACATTCTAGCAGTCCAGGCTATACAAGCCTACCTTTCTTTCGGAGGTTGATGGTTGGTTGGTTGGTTGGTTAACCCTCAGTGGTGGGATTCAGCCGGTTCGCACCACTTTGGCAGAACCAGTTGTTAAAATGGTGCTTGTTGACAACCAGTAGTTAAATTATTTGAATCCCACCACTGTTAACACTTGATTATCATGTATAAAGAAAACAAATGGAACATAACTTTTCCCAAATGAACACAATACAGTGTCATTTTGAGGAAAGAGAAGGCAGCTCACCATAGTCTTTCTTGCAATATTTCTTCATGTTGATCTTCAGCTTTCCTTTGGATGCCTTGCAATACGAATCACAGTCTTCAGGGGGAGACGAGGAGGAAGAAAAAGAAGAAAACAGTAACAAAGCAAATTAGTCTTAAAATGAATGAAAGGCTTGAGGGAACAGGGAGGGATGGGGGTGAGGGAAAGAGAGTAGTAAAAGCTGCCGCTTGCTATGAATAAGCAGTGTGCCTGTGATATCCATCTGCCAGGACCTGATTGGGTCATCTAATGGGGGCATTCAGTGAAAAACCTTCCTTTCTAAAGAAATCTTTTTCACAAAAGAAGCCATCCTCCTCTCCCTTTCCATCCCCTCTCCTCCCCCTCTCCTCTCCCCGCCTGACAAATTCTTTAAGCTGTCTTCTGCAGGCTACAGGCTGCCTCCATGGGAGACCCCGGGGCCTCCCTTATTGTGCCACCCAGATCTTTGGAGTGCCACAGCCCCCCATCCCAGTTTTTAAACTGCAAAATGGAGCCTGATTAAAGCCCACAGAGGCTTCTTTGTCACCCCTAACCCAGACCTGTGTCAGGCTTTGGCATTCATTGCAGAGGGTTTCTGGCTGGGGTCACTCCTCAACAAAAAGGGTCAGAGAGGAAATTAGCAGCCCATGAAGCATTAGGAAAGCCTTTGGCATCCACTCTACTGGAGTGTGCAAATAAAATGCCCCAGTGAGACTGCTTCATTTCTAATGGGCCCTACTGCTGTGATGTGATGGTTTTACTCCCTCTGAACATCATCCTGCATTCTAGTGTTACTAATATGATGCCGCCAGCAATGCCAGCTTTAGCATTGTTTCTCACTTTGACTATGCTAGAGCAATGTGATGTCACTTGAAACACTGCATCAAAGGCTGTCGTTTTGCCTCTGTCTCCAGTATTGGGCTGGGCTGGGCTGGGCTGAGCAAACTTGCGCAGGCATGCTCTGTTGACACTGCATCCCCAGGATATGGCAGAAGGGAATGAGTCTGCACCAACATCTCATTGGTTAAACCAGCACAACTGAGCTAGATGTTACCTTTTACCATTTGGAAAACATAGTATGTAATGAATGTGACTTTGTTATTCTACCATTATTAAGCACCAACAGTTAATAATAATAACAACAACAACAGTATTCCTATAGAAAATGTAGAGCAGTTTATATAGGGCTCCAAGTAGTTTTCTAGTGAAGCATGATGGTATCTATGCCTAGTCCATTTACCTTCTCAAAAATCAATATGTTCCATTGTGACCCAGTGCACGAAGTATGGGACTCTAAAACTAACTGTAAGGTCCCTTCTGCACGGGCCAACGGTTGGGGATGGGAAAAAATACATTCTGGGGGGCAACTTCACATGGCCCCTGCCCCTAAAGCGAGGCTGTCCCGTGCCATTTCCCTTGAAATGGGCTATCCGAGAATCATGGTATCCACTATTCTTTTGTTTTAACATGGCTTGCCTGGCCAGGAAGCGCTTTAAGCGGCCACGCTTCCCTTTGTTTTCCAAGGTCCCACCTTGCAGATGCATAGCCATGCATGGACACAGGGACGGCAGCATGGCTGCAGGGGTCCATGCCTGCCCACCTGCCCGCGTAGCTATGCAGCTGAGGGAGATGGGTAAAAAAACCCGCACTTCTGTGCAAAGATACCCCACATTGCTTCTGTGGGCTCCATTCGCTGCCTGCATGGAGGCATGCCAATGTGCCAACTGGAAAGTGGGTTGCTTTATCCCAACTGAACTTTTGCTGTGTGGAAAGGGCCTCTGTGATACAAGCTAAAAGCTCCTCAACTTTGATTGGCAGTTTAGAAGGAAGGGACTTCCAGCCTTTCCCTCAATTTCACCTTCCTTATGCAACCTCCATTTCCAAACTGCTTGGGTCCTATTCCCCATTCTCACAATCATTATAGAGGCTATCCCTAAGGCCTGAACAAAGGATGGAATCACAGCTGTTGGGCACTGACCTTGATCATTTGTATGGAAGCTCATATTGAGTAGCATACAATGACATATGATGTCTTCAAGATCAGATGTTAGTACCCCATGAATGCCCCGAATGATTCCCCGATGGAAAAAAAAAATGACTGTCAAAGACATAGAAGCCACATTCTTTTTACATACTTTTAGTGAGTTAAAAGACAGGAAAAACAAAGGCCCCTTCCGCACACACAAAATAATGTGTTTTCAAACCACTTTCACAACTGTTTGCAAGTGGGTTTTGCTATTCCGCACAGCTTCAAAGAGCACTGAAAGCAGTTTGAAAGTGCATTATTCTGCATGTGTGGAATGAGCCTAAGATGCACATCCTTTATTTTTCCCCCCAAAGTAGTATAAATGAGCAGTGAATGCCAACATATTTTCCATAAATAATTTTACTTGTGTTTTGATGGGACTGTTTTAAGTACTATCCCTCTGGATAGAGAAAGGATGCTCTCCTTATCTGTTAATGCAATCTTCTTTTATTTTTCCCTTCAAGTCTTTCCCTGGGTTGCCCTTTCTTCTTGCTGTTACTGGCTACCTTTACTCACCTTTTCCATTGCCCACAATTTTCAGTGCATGTTTGTGCTTATATAAGCCTGAAATGCAGCTTGAAAAGTTAATTAATGCCCTCTGTTTCGGGGTGCCCAAGCTCCAGACTTCTGTTTGCACAACAGGCACCACATCTTCAGAGTGTCAGCAAGTTCCATTGCTTCAATGTGCCAGAACCTGACCGGACTGGAACATGATATTACATTATAAAGCTAATAATGCATATATAGCAATTGTAGTATGAAACACTAAACTGCTGCAGTGGCTTCCTAACTCATCCCAGCAGAGTAATTCTACTCTATCCTGGGATTTCTCACAAGCTAATGTTGTTTTAAATGCCCTACCATCCATATCCAATGTGGACTATACCTGTGTGTGTACAGTGCCCATAGGTTTAGGTGTGGCGTTTATGTGATATAAAAGAGCTGTGAGGACAATCAACATCACATAGTTTCCATTTAAACTAGAACATACTTTATTATTCTGCTGTTCCTTTTATTACAGGTGAAGGGGAGCAGTGACCTAAATGCTGCTATGGTGTTTAATCAAGTCCTCCTAAAGAAGGAGGGCGGGGGATTTCCCTCTAAATGATGTCAGCTCTTCAAAATCCTTCAGGAAATTAAGTGTATTCTTTTTGTAAGTGCTTCAGAAATGATCCAACTCAGTGCAATGAGATCTAAGATCTTCTGTAAGCTGCTTTCATTGCTGCATTTGATATGTTTCTTGGTAGTTTATTTAGGATCCAAAGGAATTTTGTCTTGCTATTAAGAATAAAATTGTATGAATACATTTGAAGAGACCAAAACAATACAGACTAACATTCTAGATTGACTGAAACTAATAGACAGGGGTGTCAAAGAGAGGCAGGAATTCCAGGGCCTCTTGTGTATCAAGTTCTCTGAATTCTTAACTTTCATTTTTAAAATGTGTCTACTATTTTCCATTGTGGAGATATGCCTTTCCCCTTATATCTCCACAATGGAAAGGTGTAGATATTATTTAAACAATTAAATTGTGTGTGTGTGTGGGGGGGGGGGGTTCAGAGAACCTGGTACATATTTATGATAACAATGTATTGATACAATGATTTTCTAATGACAATTTTAAAAATTGAGGATGTGGGATGTCATAGTATAGCATGATCTTGTCAGATCTCAGAAGCTAAGCAGGGTCAGTACTCAGACGGGAGACCACCAAGGAAGACTTGCAGAGGAAAGCAATGGCAGACTGCATCTGCTTAATCACTTGCCTTGAAACCCCTAAGCTGTAACTTGATAGTACTTTACACGTGCATACAAAGTTAAAAATGTCAGAGCCCCCTGTAGTAAATGATCTCAAGGAAAATGCTCTGAACTTTGCACCATCTAGGCTGAATGTGATCTTTCCCAAAACTTTGCAGTAAAGCAGGGTTGAGAAAGATCAGAGAAAAGTCAGCAAAACCCTGATAGGTACACAAATGCACCCACAGCACTGTGGGGAAGCAGGAGAAAACTGCTTCCCAGCAGCATTAAAGCTGAGGAAGATGACCCATGTGGAGTCCTAAGAGCATAGATACTTTACTACAGTGGCCCTGTGGTAAATATCTGTGGTAAATATCCCAAGAAGCTGTTGAGCCTATCAAACCAAGCCAGCATTGGAGCAAGGCAAGACTTTCCATCTGCATTTTCAAGTTCTCATTCTTTCACAAATGTATCCTTGCTGGAAAGTTAAAACACATTTAATAGTAGAACAGCAAAACTCTATTAAAATTGTGACTAGTCAAGTTGATATTTACAAACAGTCTATCAAACTAGCAAAAGGGTGATTTTTCCTTCCCTCCAGCCTTTATATATCCTGTCATCTGAATTTATGGTTGTAAATGTGGAAGGGCCTTTTAGGATTAAACACAGAAAGAAATGATAACTTATGTGACTGTATTTTGTATTTTTGTTTGTTAACAGATCTTGTTTTAGACTTAAAGCATATATTTGTATCTGAGATTAGTAATTAGAACTACTTCCCCCATAATTAGAAGTGATATAATTACATTTAAAGTACTGTTCAAGCAGTGGGTTTTTACTGTTATTATATTTGTGAGATATCTGATATTTGGTCTTTTACAAATGCAATTTGGCTATCGCAGGTGTTAAACTTCATGTAATATGGCCAGAAATTTTTTTCTTCAAGAACATGGATTGTGCTGAAAACAAACTCTTAGGCTAAGCACTAGTGAACTATTGATACAAACCAAGTAAGTAGTTGTAAAGGTTTACAGTAGCAGAGACAGATTCTACAGGGGTAGCCATGTAAGTCTGTTGTGGCAAAACCAAAAAGGAAATTTGTGCCACTATAAAAAAAAATAACACTGCCATCTGGAGACTTGGCTAACATGCCTTCCCTTCCTGGAGGATATAATTTTCACATCTCTCCAATTTTCCTTCCCCAGTAAGCTCCTTTATGTTGTGGTGAACTTGTTTTTTTGCTTGTAGTGCGTAAAAATATTTTTACATATTTTTTCAAATGGGTACTCTTTGAAAAAAGACTATGTATGACTTCATTCAATAAAGTTTATTCCCAGGAAATTTGTTTGTCATAAGGTTTTCCTGATGATTTGTGTCTCATCTGTATTTAGTTTATAGGGCACACTAATATTTGGGCTACGTCCCTTGGCTGGGAAGTCTTTTTTGGTTCAGGGTGTGTGTGTGTGTGTTGCATTGTATCCTATTGCAATCTGCAGAGTGCAAGTATTAAGTAAAATCTATTCTTGAATAATCCTATCCATTCTCTCCTTTACTTTTTTTTAACCTAATGAAGAATTATTCTATCCATAGTATCAGGAAGCCAAGTGATGGGTTTTGTTAGGATACCTGATTTGGATCAGGGTCACTCGGAAGGGAAGATGGGATCTTTGTTTGGGAGTCCACAGTGGCTCTTAGCAGCACTGTTAATTGACATTTTAATTTTTTACTTTTCAAAATTCTTGATCCCCCCAGAATAAATTGGTTAGAGTTTGGGATTACACATATGACTAAAACTAATGATTAATGATTATCACCGCCCAGAGCCCCCAGGGGATGGGGCGGTATAAAAATCGAACAAAATAAATAAATAAAATAAAATTTACATATGAATTCTTTTCCCTGTCAAAAGTTTCAAAGTCCATTCCTTCAGGTGGAATCAAGAACTGCAAAGTATCACCCTAGCAAAGCCTAATGACTAAAAGCAGCTCAGTGCTAGTCCAGCAAGTGTAATTTCAGCAGCTTTAATTTGTGCAGGAGACTAATGTGTTTCAGCTCCCTGGTAGAAAAACTGCAGCCACCTTAGATCAGGAAGGAAGTTTTAGAGGTAGAAATGGCGAAGGAAGACAGCCACTTACTGACGGCCAAAATTTTCTGCTCATTATGATAGCTCACCTACAGCAAAGACCTGATGGCCTCTCTCAGGCCGTTTCTGCACGGCCAGGAGGCGCCCCCACGCCGGCAGGAGTTCTGCCGGCGTGGGGGCGGGAGCCTGCTCGCACGCAAGCGTGCGAGCAAGCGAAGGGGAGGCCGGCAGACAGCAGGCGGCTCCGCACAGAGCTGCCTCTGCGCCCTCCCCCGCCCCACTCACGGTGTCCTCCTCGTCGCCTGCGGGGCGTCGCAGCCCCGCCCACGCTGCCCTCCGACCCCTGGAGGTCAGAGGACAGTCCCCACCCCCCCCCCCCCCCACCCCCCCCCCCCCCCACCCCCCCCCCCCCCCACCCCCCCCCCCCCCCACCCCCCCCCCCCCCCACCCCCCCCCCCCCCCACCCCCCCCCCCCCCCACCCCCCCCCCCCCCCACCCCCCCCCCCCCCCACCCCCCCCCCCCCCCACCCCCCCCCCCCCCCACCCCCCCCCCCCCCCACCCCCCCCCCCCCCCACCCCCCCCCCCCCCCACCCCCCCCCCCCCCCACCCCCCCCCCCCCCCACCCCCCCCCCCCCCCACCCCCCCCCCCCCCCACCCCCCCCCCCCCCCACCCCCCCCCCCCCCCACCCCCCCCCCCCCCCACCCCCCCCCCCCCCCACCCCCCCCCCCCCCCACCCCCCCCCCCCCCCACCCCCCCCCCCCCCCACCCCCCCCCCCCCCCACCCCCCCCCCCCCCCACCCCCCCCCCCCCCCACCCCCCCCCCCCCCCACCCCCCCCCCCCCCCACCCCCCCCCCCCCCCACCCCCCCCCCCCCCCACCCCCCCCCCCCCCCACCCCCCCCCCCCCCCACCCCCCCCCCCCCCCACCCCCCCCCCCCCCCACCCCCCCCCCCCCCCACCCCCCCCCCCCCCCACCCCCCCCCCCCCCCACCCCCCCCCCCCCCCACCCCCCCCCCCCCCCACCCCCCCCCCCCCCCACCCCCCCCCCCCCCCACCCCCCCCCCCCCCCACCCCCCCCCCCCCCCACCCCCCCCCCCCCCCACCCCCCCCCCCCCCCACCCCCCCCCCCCCCCACCCCCCCCCCCCCCCACCCCCCCCCCCCCCCACCCCCCCCCCCCCCCACCCCCCCCCCCCCCCACCCCCCCCCCCCCCCACCCCCCCCCCCCCCCACCCCCCCCCCCCCCCACCCCCCCCCCCCCCCACCCCCCCCCCCCCCCACCCCCCCCCCCCCCCACCCCCCCCCCCC
This sequence comes from Sphaerodactylus townsendi, assembly GCF_021028975.2. Lineage (NCBI taxonomy): Eukaryota > Metazoa > Chordata > Lepidosauria > Squamata > Sphaerodactylidae > Sphaerodactylus > Sphaerodactylus townsendi. The sequence goes on along the minus strand of NC_059427.1, from coordinate 112,654,216 downwards.
CCCACCCCCCCCCCCCCCCACCCCCCCCCCCCCCCACCCCCCCCCCCCCCCACCCCCCCCCCCCCCCACCCCCCCCCCCCCCCACCCCCCCCCCCCCCCACCCCCCCCCCCCCCCACCCCCCCCCCCCCCCACCCCCCCCCCCCCCCACCCCCCCCCCCCCCCACCCCCCCCCCCCCCCACCCCCCCCCCCCCCCACCCCCCCCCCCCCCCACCCCCCCCCCCCCCCACCCCCCCCCCCCCCCACCCCCCCCCCCCCCCACCCCCCCCCCCCCCCACCCCCCCCCCCCCCCACCCCCCCCCCCCCCCACCCCCCCCCCCCCCCACCCCCCCCCCCCCCCACCCCCCCCCCCCCCCACCCCCCCCCCCCCCCACCCCCCCCCCCCCCCACCCCCCCCCCCCCCCACCCCCCCCCCCCCCCACCCCCCCCCCCCCCCACCCCCCCCCCCCCCCACCCCCCCCCCCCCCCACCCCCCCCCCCCCCCACCCCCCCCCCCCCCCACCCCCCCCCCCCCCCACCCCCCCCCCCCCCCACCCCCCCCCCCCCCCACCCCCCCCCCCCCCCACCCCCCCCCCCCCCCACCCCCCCCCCCCCCCACCCCCCCCCCCCCCCACCCCCCCCCCCCCCCACCCCCCCCCCCCCCCACCCCCCCCCCCCCCCACCCCCCCCCCCCCCCACCCCCCCCCCCCCCCACCCCCCCCCCCCCCCACCCCCCCCCCCCCCCACCCCCCCCCCCCCCCACCCCCCCCCCCCCCCACCCCCCCCCCCCCCCACCCCCCCCCCCCCCCACCCCCCCCCCCCCCCACCCCCCCCCCCCCCCACCCCCCCCCCCCCCCACCCCCCCCCCCCCCCACCCCCCCCCCCCCCCACCCCCCCCCCCCCCCACCCCCCCCCCCCCCCACCCCCCCCCCCCCCCACCCCCCCCCCCCCCCACCCCCCCCCCCCCCCACCCCCCCCCCCCCCCACCCCCCCCCCCCCCCACCCCCCCCCCCCCCCACCCCCCCCCCCCCCCACCCCCCCCCCCCCCCACCCCCCCCCCCCCCCACCCCCCCCCCCCCCCACCCCCCCCCCCCCCCACCCCCCCCCCCCCCCACCCCCCCCCCCCCCCACCCCCCCCCCCCCCCACCCCCCCCCCCCCCCACCCCCCCCCCCCCCCACCCCCCCCCCCCCCCACCCCCCCCCCCCCCCACCCCCCCCCCCCCCCACCCCCCCCCCCCCCCACCCCCCCCCCCCCCCACCCCCCCCCCCCCCCACCCCCCCCCCCCCCCACCCCCCCCCCCCCCCACCCCCCCCCCCCCCCACCCCCCCCCCCCCCCACCCCCCCCCCCCCCCACCCCCCCCCCCCCCCACCCCCCCCCCCCCCCACCCCCCCCCCCCCCCACCCCCCCCCCCCCCCACCCCCCCCCCCCCCCACCCCCCCCCCCCCCCACCCCCCCCCCCCCCCACCCCCCCCCCCCCCCACCCCCCCCCCCCCCCACCCCCCCCCCCCCCCACCCCCCCCCCCCCCCACCCCCCCCCCCCCCCACCCCCCCCCCCCCCCACCCCCCCCCCCCCCCACCCCCCCCCCCCCCCACCCCCCCCCCCCCCCACCCCCCCCCCCCCCCACCCCCCCCCCCCCCCACCCCCCCCCCCCCCCACCCCCCCCCCCCCCCACCCCCCCCCCCCCCCACCCCCCCCCCCCCCCACCCCCCCCCCCCCCCACCCCCCCCCCCCCCCACCCCCCCCCCCCCCCACCCCCCCCCCCCCCCACCCCCCCCCCCCCCCACCCCCCCCCCCCCCCACCCCCCCCCCCCCCCACCCCCCCCCCCCCCCACCCCCCCCCCCCCCCACCCCCCCCCCCCCCCACCCCCCCCCCCCCCCACCCCCCCCCCCCCCCACCCCCCCCCCCCCCCACCCCCCCCCCCCCCCACCCCCCCCCCCCCCCACCCCCCCCCCCCCCCACCCCCCCCCCCCCCCACCCCCCCCCCCCCCCACCCCCCCCCCCCCCCACCCCCCCCCCCCCCCACCCCCCCCCCCCCCCACCCCCCCCCCCCCCCACCCCCCCCCCCCCCCACCCCCCCCCCCCCCCACCCCCCCCCCCCCCCACCCCCCCCCCCCCCCACCCCCCCCCCCCCCCACCCCCCCCCCCCCCCACCCCCCCCCCCCCCCACCCCCCCCCCCCCCCACCCCCCCCCCCCCCCACCCCCCCCCCCCCCCACCCCCCCCCCCCCCCACCCCCCCCCCCCCCCACCCCCCCCCCCCCCCACCCCCCCCCCCCCCCACCCCCCCCCCCCCCCACCCCCCCCCCCCCCCACCCCCCCCCCCCCCCACCCCCCCCCCCCCCCACCCCCCCCCCCCCCCACCCCCCCCCCCCCCCACCCCCCCCCCCCCCCACCCCCCCCCCCCCCCACCCCCCCCCCCCCCCACCCCCCCCCCCCCCCACCCCCCCCCCCCCCCACCCCCCCCCCCCCCCACCCCCCCCCCCCCCCACCCCCCCCCCCCCCCACCCCCCCCCCCCCCCACCCCCCCCCCCCCCCACCCCCCCCCCCCCCCACCCCCCCCCCCCCCCACCCCCCCCCCCCCCCACCCCCCCCCCCCCCCACCCCCCCCCCCCCCCACCCCCCCCCCCCCCCACCCCCCCCCCCCCCCACCCCCCCCCCCCCCCACCCCCCCCCCCCCCCACCCCCCCCCCCCCCCACCCCCCCCCCCCCCCACCCCCCCCCCCCCCCACCCCCCCCCCCCCCCACCCCCCCCCCCCCCCACCCCCCCCCCCCCCCACCCCCCCCCCCCCCCACCCCCCCCCCCCCCCACCCCCCCCCCCCCCCACCCCCCCCCCCCCCCACCCCCCCCCCCCCCCACCCCCCCCCCCCCCCACCCCCCCCCCCCCCCACCCCCCCCCCCCCCCACCCCCCCCCCCCCCCACCCCCCCCCCCCCCCACCCCCCCCCCCCCCCACCCCCCCCCCCCCCCACCCCCCCCCCCCCCCACCCCCCCCCCCCCCCACCCCCCCCCCCCCCCACCCCCCCCCCCCCCCACCCCCCCCCCCCCCCACCCCCCCCCCCCCCCACCCCCCCCCCCCCCCACCCCCCCCCCCCCCCACCCCCCCCCCCCCCCACCCCCCCCCCCCCCCACCCCCCCCCCCCCCCACCCCCCCCCCCCCCCACCCCCCCCCCCCCCCACCCCCCCCCCCCCCCACCCCCCCCCCCCCCCACCCCCCCCCCCCCCCACCCCCCCCCCCCCCCACCCCCCCCCCCCCCCACCCCCCCCCCCCCCCACCCCCCCCCCCCCCCACCCCCCCCCCCCCCCACCCCCCCCCCCCCCCACCCCCCCCCCCCCCCACCCCCCCCCCCCCCCACCCCCCCCCCCCCCCACCCCCCCCCCCCCCCACCCCCCCCCCCCCCCACCCCCCCCCCCCCCCACCCCCCCCCCCCCCCACCCCCCCCCCCCCCCACCCCCCCCCCCCCCCACCCCCCCCCCCCCCCACCCCCCCCCCCCCCCACCCCCCCCCCCCCCCACCCCCCCCCCCCCCCACCCCCCCCCCCCCCCACCCCCCCCCCCCCCCACCCCCCCCCCCCCCCACCCCCCCCCCCCCCCACCCCCCCCCCCCCCCACCCCCCCCCCCCCCCACCCCCCCCCCCCCCCACCCCCCCCCCCCCCCACCCCCCCCCCCCCCCACCCCCCCCCCCCCCCACCCCCCCCCCCCCCCACCCCCCCCCCCCCCCACCCCCCCCCCCCCCCACCCCCCCCCCCCCCCACCCCCCCCCCCCCCCACCCCCCCCCCCCCCCACCCCCCCCCCCCCCCACCCCCCCCCCCCCCCACCCCCCCCCCCCCCCACCCCCCCCCCCCCCCACCCCCCCCCCCCCCCACCCCCCCCCCCCCCCACCCCCCCCCCCCCCCACCCCCCCCCCCCCCCACCCCCCCCCCCCCCCACCCCCCCCCCCCCCCACCCCCCCCCCCCCCCACCCCCCCCCCCCCCCACCCCCCCCCCCCCCCACCCCCCCCCCCCCCCACCCCCCCCCCCCCCCACCCCCCCCCCCCCCCACCCCCCCCCCCCCCCACCCCCCCCCCCCCCCACCCCCCCCCCCCCCCACCCCCCCCCCCCCCCACCCCCCCCCCCCCCCACCCCCCCCCCCCCCCACCCCCCCCCCCCCCCACCCCCCCCCCCCCCCACCCCCCCCCCCCCCCACCCCCCCCCCCCCCCACCCCCCCCCCCCCCCACCCCCCCCCCCCCCCACCCCCCCCCCCCCCCACCCCCCCCCCCCCCCACCCCCCCCCCCCCCCACCCCCCCCCCCCCCCACCCCCCCCCCCCCCCACCCCCCCCCCCCCCCACCCCCCCCCCCCCCCACCCCCCCCCCCCCCCACCCCCCCCCCCCCCCACCCCCCCCCCCCCCCACCCCCCCCCCCCCCCACCCCCCCCCCCCCCCACCCCCCCCCCCCCCCACCCCCCCCCCCCCCCACCCCCCCCCCCCCCCACCCCCCCCCCCCCCCACCCCCCCCCCCCCCCACCCCCCCCCCCCCCCACCCCCCCCCCCCCCCACCCCCCCCCCCCCCCACCCCCCCCCCCCCCCACCCCCCCCCCCCCCCACCCCCCCCCCCCCCCACCCCCCCCCCCCCCCACCCCCCCCCCCCCCCACCCCCCCCCCCCCCCACCCCCCCCCCCCCCCACCCCCCCCCCCCCCCACCCCCCCCCCCCCCCACCCCCCCCCCCCCCCACCCCCCCCCCCCCCCACCCCCCCCCCCCCCCACCCCCCCCCCCCCCCACCCCCCCCCCCCCCCACCCCCCCCCCCCCCCACCCCCCCCCCCCCCCACCCCCCCCCCCCCCCACCCCCCCCCCCCCCCACCCCCCCCCCCCCCCACCCCCCCCCCCCCCCACCCCCCCCCCCCCCCACCCCCCCCCCCCCCCACCCCCCCCCCCCCCCACCCCCCCCCCCCCCCACCCCCCCCCCCCCCCACCCCCCCCCCCCCCCACCCCCCCCCCCCCCCACCCCCCCCCCCCCCCACCCCCCCCCCCCCCCACCCCCCCCCCCCCCCACCCCCCCCCCCCCCCACCCCCCCCCCCCCCCACCCCCCCCCCCCCCCACCCCCCCCCCCCCCCACCCCCCCCCCCCCCCACCCCCCCCCCCCCCCACCCCCCCCCCCCCCCACCCCCCCCCCCCCCCACCCCCCCCCCCCCCCACCCCCCCCCCCCCCCACCCCCCCCCCCCCCCACCCCCCCCCCCCCCCACCCCCCCCCCCCCCCACCCCCCCCCCCCCCCACCCCCCCCCCCCCCCACCCCCCCCCCCCCCCACCCCCCCCCCCCCCCACCCCCCCCCCCCCCCACCCCCCCCCCCCCCCACCCCCCCCCCCCCCCACCCCCCCCCCCCCCCACCCCCCCCCCCCCCCACCCCCCCCCCCCCCCACCCCCCCCCCCCCCCACCCCCCCCCCCCCCCACCCCCCCCCCCCCCCACCCCCCCCCCCCCCCACCCCCCCCCCCCCCCACCCCCCCCCCCCCCCACCCCCCCCCCCCCCCACCCCCCCCCCCCCCCACCCCCCCCCCCCCCCACCCCCCCCCCCCCCCACCCCCCCCCCCCCCCACCCCCCCCCCCCCCCACCCCCCCCCCCCCCCACCCCCCCCCCCCCCCACCCCCCCCCCCCCCCACCCCCCCCCCCCCCCACCCCCCCCCCCCCCCACCCCCCCCCCCCCCCACCCCCCCCCCCCCCCACCCCCCCCCCCCCCCACCCCCCCCCCCCCCCACCCCCCCCCCCCCCCACCCCCCCCCCCCCCCACCCCCCCCCCCCCCCACCCCCCCCCCCCCCCACCCCCCCCCCCCCCCACCCCCCCCCCCCCCCACCCCCCCCCCCCCCCACCCCCCCCCCCCCCCACCCCCCCCCCCCCCCACCCCCCCCCCCCCCCACCCCCCCCCCCCCCCACCCCCCCCCCCCCCCACCCCCCCCCCCCCCCACCCCCCCCCCCCCCCACCCCCCCCCCCCCCCACCCCCCCCCCCCCCCACCCCCCCCCCCCCCCACCCCCCCCCCCCCCCACCCCCCCCCCCCCCCACCCCCCCCCCCCCCCACCCCCCCCCCCCCCCACCCCCCCCCCCCCCCACCCCCCCCCCCCCCCACCCCCCCCCCCCCCCACCCCCCCCCCCCCCCACCCCCCCCCCCCCCCACCCCCCCCCCCCCCCACCCCCCCCCCCCCCCACCCCCCCCCCCCCCCACCCCCCCCCCCCCCCACCCCCCCCCCCCCCCACCCCCCCCCCCCCCCACCCCCCCCCCCCCCCACCCCCCCCCCCCCCCACCCCCCCCCCCCCCCACCCCCCCCCCCCCCCACCCCCCCCCCCCCCCACCCCCCCCCCCCCCCACCCCCCCCCCCCCCCACCCCCCCCCCCCCCCACCCCCCCCCCCCCCCACCCCCCCCCCCCCCCACCCCCCCCCCCCCCCACCCCCCCCCCCCCCCACCCCCCCCCCCCCCCACCCCCCCCCCCCCCCACCCCCCCCCCCCCCCACCCCCCCCCCCCCCCACCCCCCCCCCCCCCCACCCCCCCCCCCCCCCACCCCCCCCCCCCCCCACCCCCCCCCCCCCCCACCCCCCCCCCCCCCCACCCCCCCCCCCCCCCACCCCCCCCCCCCCCCACCCCCCCCCCCCCCCACCCCCCCCCCCCCCCACCCCCCCCCCCCCCCACCCCCCCCCCCCCCCACCCCCCCCCCCCCCCACCCCCCCCCCCCCCCACCCCCCCCCCCCCCCACCCCCCCCCCCCCCCACCCCCCCCCCCCCCCACCCCCCCCCCCCCCCACCCCCCCCCCCCCCCACCCCCCCCCCCCCCCACCCCCCCCCCCCCCCACCCCCCCCCCCCCCCACCCCCCCCCCCCCCCACCCCCCCCCCCCCCCACCCCCCCCCCCCCCCACCCCCCCCCCCCCCCACCCCCCCCCCCCCCCACCCCCCCCCCCCCCCACCCCCCCCCCCCCCCACCCCCCCCCCCCCCCACCCCCCCCCCCCCCCACCCCCCCCCCCCCCCACCCCCCCCCCCCCCCACCCCCCCCCCCCCCCACCCCCCCCCCCCCCCACCCCCCCCCCCCCCCACCCCCCCCCCCCCCCACCCCCCCCCCCCCCCACCCCCCCCCCCCCCCACCCCCCCCCCCCCCCACCCCCCCCCCCCCCCACCCCCCCCCCCCCCCACCCCCCCCCCCCCCCACCCCCCCCCCCCCCCACCCCCCCCCCCCCCCACCCCCCCCCCCCCCCACCCCCCCCCCCCCCCACCCCCCCCCCCCCCCACCCCCCCCCCCCCCCACCCCCCCCCCCCCCCACCCCCCCCCCCCCCCACCCCCCCCCCCCCCCACCCCCCCCCCCCCCCACCCCCCCCCCCCCCCACCCCCCCCCCCCCCCACCCCCCCCCCCCCCCACCCCCCCCCCCCCCCACCCCCCCCCCCCCCCACCCCCCCCCCCCCCCACCCCCCCCCCCCCCCACCCCCCCCCCCCCCCACCCCCCCCCCCCCCCACCCCCCCCCCCCCCCACCCCCCCCCCCCCCCACCCCCCCCCCCCCCCACCCCCCCCCCCCCCCACCCCCCCCCCCCCCCACCCCCCCCCCCCCCCACCCCCCCCCCCCCCCACCCCCCCCCCCCCCCACCCCCCCCCCCCCCCACCCCCCCCCCCCCCCACCCCCCCCCCCCCCCACCCCCCCCCCCCCCCACCCCCCCCCCCCCCCACCCCCCCCCCCCCCCACCCCCCCCCCCCCCCACCCCCCCCCCCCCCCACCCCCCCCCCCCCCCACCCCCCCCCCCCCCCACCCCCCCCCCCCCCCACCCCCCCCCCCCCCCACCCCCCCCCCCCCCCACCCCCCCCCCCCCCCACCCCCCCCCCCCCCCACCCCCCCCCCCCCCCACCCCCCCCCCCCCCCACCCCCCCCCCCCCCCACCCCCCCCCCCCCCCACCCCCCCCCCCCCCCACCCCCCCCCCCCCCCACCCCCCCCCCCCCCCACCCCCCCCCCCCCCCACCCCCCCCCCCCCCCACCCCCCCCCCCCCCCACCCCCCCCCCCCCCCACCCCCCCCCCCCCCCACCCCCCCCCCCCCCCACCCCCCCCCCCCCCCACCCCCCCCCCCCCCCACCCCCCCCCCCCCCCACCCCCCCCCCCCCCCACCCCCCCCCCCCCCCACCCCCCCCCCCCCCCACCCCCCCCCCCCCCCACCCCCCCCCCCCCCCACCCCCCCCCCCCCCCACCCCCCCCCCCCCCCACCCCCCCCCCCCCCCACCCCCCCCCCCCCCCACCCCCCCCCCCCCCCACCCCCCCCCCCCCCCACCCCCCCCCCCCCCCACCCCCCCCCCCCCCCACCCCCCCCCCCCCCCACCCCCCCCCCCCCCCACCCCCCCCCCCCCCCACCCCCCCCCCCCCCCACCCCCCCCCCCCCCCACCCCCCCCCCCCCCCACCCCCCCCCCCCCCCACCCCCCCCCCCCCCCACCCCCCCCCCCCCCCACCCCCCCCCCCCCCCACCCCCCCCCCCCCCCACCCCCCCCCCCCCCCACCCCCCCCCCCCCCCACCCCCCCCCCCCCCCACCCCCCCCCCCCCCCACCCCCCCCCCCCCCCACCCCCCCCCCCCCCCACCCCCCCCCCCCCCCACCCCCCCCCCCCCCCACCCCCCCCCCCCCCCACCCCCCCCCCCCCCCACCCCCCCCCCCCCCCACCCCCCCCCCCCCCCACCCCCCCCCCCCCCCACCCCCCCCCCCCCCCACCCCCCCCCCCCCCCACCCCCCCCCCCCCCCACCCCCCCCCCCCCCCACCCCCCCCCCCCCCCACCCCCCCCCCCCCCCACCCCCCCCCCCCCCCACCCCCCCCCCCCCCCACCCCCCCCCCCCCCCACCCCCCCCCCCCCCCACCCCCCCCCCCCCCCACCCCCCCCCCCCCCCACCCCCCCCCCCCCCCACCCCCCCCCCCCCCCACCCCCCCCCCCCCCCACCCCCCCCCCCCCCCACCCCCCCCCCCCCCCACCCCCCCCCCCCCCCACCCCCCCCCCCCCCCACCCCCCCCCCCCCCCACCCCCCCCCCCCCCCAGCCCCCCCCCCCCCCACCCCCCCCCCCCCCCACCCCCCCCCCAGGGAGACAGCGTCTTCCCGGCGGCGCGGTTCGCACCACGCCGCCGGGAAGACGCTTCCTCCCCAACAACAACCCTTTAAAGGGTTGTTGTTTAGGGCAGCCTGATGCCGCCCTGGGGGAAGGGAAGCGGAGTCAGGTCGCCGCTGCTGCGTTGCAGCAGCGGCGCCTGTGCGAACGGCGGCCTGGGGGCGGCGTTTTTACTGCCCCCAGGCCATCGTTTATGGGCCGTGCGGAAACGGCCTATGGTATTGATACGCATCCTGCAAGTCTTCTGCATGTTGCAAACTCAGATAATGAATACAGACAGAATAAAATGACTGAGGTGCAGCTCAGAGAACACATATTTGCTATGGCTGTGGAGCCTTTTATGTGGATAATAGGCATGTTAAAAACGAAGAAACCAGTTCACTTTACATAGCATAAAATTAGTTCAGGTCATTTTGCAAATGCTCTTCAGGCCAATGTTGTTTGGAGCAAAATGGGTAGGTGAATCCTCTCTGAATTAATACTGTGTAATGAGTGAGGTCGATGAATCTCAAGGGTGCCCTTCTAAGAACATAAGAAGATTCTGACTGGATCATATCCATGCTCCATCTTATCTAGAATTCTGTTTCAAAGAGAGGCCAACTAGTTGTCCTGAAGGTCCAACAAGAAAGAGACTGAACCATTTCCCTGATGTTGCCTCCTGGCACTGATATTCAAAAGTTTACTGCTTCTGGATGAAGAAGTTCCTTTTAGACACCATGGCTTATAGTAACAGATGGAACAATCTTGACCCCTTTTCAAGAACAAGGAGAGAAACAGGAAAGTAGAAAAATATTAAATAAATCCAACAGATACTCAGCACCAACACCAACAAAATTTTCTGTGTTTTCTGGTTGACAGGGTTCCTTTTGCTCTGAACAGCAACAATAGGTTTTTAGTCCCAAATTGTGAACTAGGGAATATATTAAGAGCATTTTAAAGGCTGATATATATTGGAGGTATAGACCGTAATCCCATTAAGATTAGTTGTGACTACATACCATTGAAATCTGTGAAACAAGTTCAACTAATTTAACTCCCATTGTCTTCCATGGGATTTGCTTAGAAATAATTTCTGTTGAATCAGATTGTCCCTTTAATGGCACCATGACCCCAGGAATTACATAGTAAAGATATGACTTGAAACTTTTTGAATTTATCTTTGGTCACAGTTTTCAAACTTTAAAAATTTATATTTGGCCACAGGTTTATGGTTTGAGGTACTTGGCTAGGGTGCTAAAATGATGATTGTAGTGACAAATATAAGCTATCACTTTCCTTTCAGGTTTTCTGGGACATGTTGTTTTGTTTCCAATGCATTGATATTAAGATCTGTCAGTTGCCCTGAAGATTGAAGACACCTCCCTCCCCTACTTAGTGCTGGCTGTTTTCATTCCATCCCCAAATTTCTGGCGGAACAACTCCTGCTTCCTTCAGATACTGTTACCAGTTAATATTGCATATTCTTTTTGAAAGACTCCTCCCTATCTCCCACTTCTGATCCTCTTGTTGTGTGTTCCCCCCACAGCATGTGATTGCCATCCCGTGGGTGCAGCTGGGAAAACCTGTAATCAAACCACAGGGCAATGTCCCTGCAAAGATGGCGTGACGGGCATCACTTGCAATCGATGTGCCAAAGGTTACCAGCAAAGCAGATCTCCCATTGCCCCCTGTATAAGTAGGTGGATGCTCTTTCTGAAATCTATACCGTAACAGAACTAATCCTGAGTCTGGCCTGTTTACTAACTGACGTGGTAAATTCACTTAGTGTTTTATCCATATAGACTGTTGGCTATTTCACACATCACTGTTTAAATGTGTACATGTTATGATCCCCCATGGTTACCCACTGTAAGTACATTTCTTTTTGAATACATGCATTTTTGAATCCCTAACTTATCGATATAGTGAAGAGCCGGGCCAATAGCAAGGTGAGAAATACACAACAAATGAAGCTTGAGTGGGTATATACTGGAAGTCTGCACTGTGCAACCATTCAAAATATAATTTGTTCAGTGGCCCTGCATGTTGTGTGTTTGTTTTGCATTTTTGCATGCATTTATGGACATGACTATACTGATGAATTTTGTGCATCTCACTGGCCACTCTGGTTAGATTATATGAAAACAGCTAAATGGCAACCTGATTTTCCAACCTGATTCATGTCTGGCCTTTGGTATTACATATTATCAGCAGCAGATCTGAAAAGAGCTACTGAAAATCAAGTCTATAAGTGGGGAGGATCCTACTCTCTACTGAGCAAAGTTTGAAGCCTTCCTCCTGCTTAAGTGGCTCTTCTGCCAGTGGAAGAGCCATTTAGGTTAGAGGAAATCTCCTTAAATTGGAGACGGCTTCAAACTTTGTTCAGTGAATGGTAAGATAACAGTAAGATCCATGCCTCCTGTCTGTACAGGACAGCAAATGACCATCCTGTGTTCTGGTTTTGATTATGCTGGAACTTTGGGAACAGATTTTATGGGTACATAAAATGAGTACATATCTATTGGTTGTTACTGCCAATAATGTTTGGTACCTCCAGAGGCCAGCCTTGACATGTTGAAAAAAATATATATTTTAATCCTGTTGCATGTTTGATTTGTTGGGTGGCTATTGGTTGCTGTAGGATCATACAATATAAACAATTTCCTATTCACCTTTCCTACCCCTAGTATTCCTTATTGGCGCTGCTGTTTTCAATTGTTTTATGCTACTTTACACCTTAAAATTTTTGAAGCTGGTCTAATTTTCACCTGCCTTTGAAAAATGTCAAAGCAAAATCTCTAGTAAACTTGGAAAGCAAGAGGGCTGTATCTGGCAACAAAGAACAGCCCATCATACCCTCATTCAATTTTCCTGGTGCTAGTGAAGAAATCAAAGCTCGTGGTTGAAAGAATCAAAGTCTTCATAGGATGCCCCAATACTGCTCTCAGTATTCTTTTCAAATAATCTTGAATAAACATCAGTAAATTTGAAAGTACTGTGAAACTACTTATGCTCTAAAGGTACACAAAACAGCAACGTTGTTCAAGCTATGGTGGTCTCAGGTCATTTTGTAAGTGCTCTTCAGGCCAATGTATCTCTAATATGAAATGATCAACCAAATATGTAAAACAATTTTACAGCCTATTCAGGTATACTTTATCCACTAATGTGCTACTAGCTCTATTACCCTATTGAATTTTATTTTCTGATTTACTTAGCTATATTTTAAGATAAAATCATCTGATTCTAAAATTCTGCACAAGAAAATAAAAAGTGATTACTGGTAGAACCAGATATTGTTCCAGGAAATACGTGGCTCTTGTTTTGATACTGTTCTGATACATCAAAATCAATGGAGTTATGCTGTTGCAATGGCATCGAGATGACAGGCTCAAAGTTCACTTTCTTTGTCCTGTGAGAGTGTCAAACAAGCTTTCCTTAACTGGAGAAAATAACTTCCTTTCTGCCACTGTTTATTTTTTCCCTTTCTCTCCCCAATTTTTCTTCTTCCCCACAGAAATCCCTGTAGCTCCTCCCACTACTGTGGCCAGCAGCACAGACGAACCTGCAGGTATGTTATTCTTTTGCTTTTAATTCTATGCAGCTTTCTGCATAAACTATCTCTTCTGTGATAGGAAAGATTTACTGCCAGTATAAAGAAGTAGTAAATGAGGCTAAGAATGTTTGACAGCTTTTCACCATGGTGGGGTGGAGGGTGGGGAGTACAGTCATATCCTTGATAAACATTAAAATAAAATAAGCAGCGTTACAGATTAAGAGTTGGGGGGTTTTAAGCAAAAGAATAGGGTACTTACATGGCATTTCATAAATATATTACAACATACACTGCTTTCCCAGAATATGCAAGTCTGTGAACAGTGCTGTGTACTCATGTGTGCTGTGCACTAATCTAGAGGATCAGCTAATTTCATAAATTTTCAGCTCTGCCCAGTCAGCTAGGTTCAGATGTACAGTGAAGTTAGGAATGAGAGGTCAGTCCTGTAATTGGCTTCCATTCTGAAATCTTTTACTTCAGTTATGGAGTAAAGAATCTCAGGCCCTTTCCGCATGGGTCATTTACAGTGGCCCAGGGATGGCAAAAACGCTGTCCCTGGGCAGCTGTTCGCACAGGCAGCACTGCTGCAATGCAGCAGCACCGTCCTGTGCGGCCCTGAGTGGTGTGAAGGCGCCGCTTTCCACCTCCCTTCCTGAGGGAGGTTTTTGGAAAGCGCTGCCTTCCCATCGGCGCGGTGTGAACTGCACCGCGCCGAAGGCGCTGCTTTCCCGTCCTGTCCCCACTCACCTCGTCCTCCAGCATCAGTCTGGAGGGCTGCTGAGACCCACCCATGCTGCCCTCTGACCCCTGGAGATCGGAGGGCAGCATGGGTGGGTCCCTGCAGCCCTCCAAACCGACGTTGGAGGATGAGGTGAGTGGGGGGGGGATGCAGAAGTGGCGACTCCATGTGGAGCCGCCTCTTCTGTGCTGGGCCCCTCCCCTCCACCGGGTGGGCCTCAGAATGGGAGCCCAGTTAATCTATGTATCCTCTAAATTGTGACCTTTTGGACAAGGTAGGTTCTGGTTATGATGGGTTTTCGGGGCTGTGTGGCCGTGGTCTGGTACATCTTGTTCCTAACGTTTGATTGAATATGGACAGTTGGTTTCACACCCCAGTTAATTCATATTCGTATTCTTTTACTTTGCAAATTTGTCATCATCTCTCAGTATGGTAATATTACCTGCAAAAGACAACTTTTGAATGGTAATAATTAGCAACATGCCGATCAAAATTACAGATGTGGTAAGTATAGCAGCTCACAGTGTCACAGGATGTTGTGGAAAGAAACCAGGAAGCAAAAGGGATCAGGACTTCAGTGTAAAACCCTGTTTTGCAGCTTAGCTTCTGGCACAAATATTTCCTGATGGAGGAAGGGGATCAGTAATGCTTCTCTGTGTGATTTACAAGCATGGATGCATTGCTTCCTCTGTATTTTTCTCTTCTAGGAGTGTGAAAGGATGTCTTCCACATGGGTTATCTGATTCAAGTGCTGTTTTTGGGAAGCATTTTTTTCTGCCTTCCCACAGCATAATGGGGCATTCATGCACCTCTGATCATTCTCAAACCTGCTATGCTCCAATGTTTTTGGACAGATTGCCATGAAACCTGTATGGCTGTTATATGGGTGAAAAAATTGGATTTGGCCCACTTGGGAACCATTTTGTCCTCATACAAGTCATTTCCTCTTGCTACTATCAGTGGGCTTTAAAAATTGGCATGAGAATATTGTAACAATATTGTAACAATAGCTGTAGAACAAGAAGAAAAGTTTGGATTATTACCCCTCCTTCTCTCCTATAAGGAGGGTTAGAGTGGCTAACAAACTCCTTTCCCCACAACAGACACCTTGTGAGGCAGGTGGGACCAAAGGTGGGGGTTGCGCATAGCCCAGAGGCAGGGGTGTGCATAGCCCAGGGGCAGGGGGGTGCACATAGCACCGGGCGCACGCTGGGGGGGGGGCAGTAATAATTCAAACTTGATGCTGGCCTCATCTCACCTGGGTCACTCAGGCCAGGATCAAATTGAGCATCTGGGACCGACAAGCTCCAGCTTTATACTGTTGGCTCTACCTTACCCACTGGCCAGTGTTCAACTGTGTCCCCACCCTGAACTCAACATTGAGTTAGGGAGTGGGGCACAGTTGCAAGGGGGTGGGGTGCAGCTTTAGGGGAGAACAGTGCCCAGAGTGAGCTCCAGGCACAGTTGTACACACTTAAGACCCTGTAGCCCAGGGAGGGGGTGGTGAACCCTTCAGAGGAATGGGGCAGGGAAACATGCAGAGAAACCTCCTATGAAGGAGCCCCATTAATGCTGTCCTTTATCTGCAGCTCCAGCAACAGGGGAATCATAAAATCCCTTCCCCAAATAGAAGACATCAAAGAAAGGGAAACAAGAAACTAGTATTTTATATAAAATTAATTAAATTCCTATAATTGTGGTGATATAGTGTTAATGAAGTTGGGGGTCAAGCTGGAGAGATGTGAAATATGTTTCTTTTCCCATTCACCTGCATTTGTCATTTACAATGGAACGATCCATCTTTTCAGAAGCAGACCGTAGCATAAGCACCCTTTTCTTTAAAAACAAAAGGAAATTTCATACTCCCAGAGTATGTGATCTTGTCTCAGTAACCATTTTATTGGCCTTGGTAAGCATTACTTTTCTTGTGGAAGATGAGTTTTTTGCATTTTATCATTTTTACATGAACCACTAGCCAAAGTATAAGCATCTGTGGAGACTGGTGCCTTTCACATTTTATTCCCTGAGTTCCCGTCCGCTAAAGCCTTGACTACAGGTCACTTGACTTAATGACAAATGGCGGGATTCTGATCTTCTATCAAAAGGTTCTGCAACCCAAGATAAGAAATCTAGATGGTAGGTATGTGAATTTGGTCACTAGAAGAGGAATGTGATTACAAAGCTTATTTTCAAAATAACTCAGTCTAAGGCAAATCTCAAATGTGTTGTCTTTATTTGGACTGTATTAGGGCTTGATTTTGTTGTTCGATTGGAAAATGAATTCAAAATGAGTTTGCTCTTATGCAGTCATTCTTTACTAATCCATCTGAGATGTTTAATTGAAACTGGACAACCCAAGCATATTATACTTTTCTCTTACATTGTCCTCTATATTGTCTCTCCCCTGTTCTGGCATGCTCACCAGTGCCACACAAGTAATGGAAATTGATTCATAGGAACAGGAGGAAAGAGACTTAGGCCCCTTCCGCACACGCAAAATAATGCGTTTTCAAACCACTTTCACAACTGTTTGCAAGTGGATTTTGCTATTCCGCACAGCTTCAAAGAGCACTGAAAGCAGTTTGAAAGTGCATTATTCTGTATGTGCGGAATGAGCCTTACAATGGTTAATGTGTTACATAACAGCTCTGTACTTGCATCTAGGTAGAAAGTAATTACAAAGAACATATATAATGGTAATTTTGATCTGGAAAAAAAGAAGAATGAGTGGAAATATGGTATCATTGTAAAAGTGAGGTTGTACAGTGATGAACTATTGATGTTAAGGAAACAGCGATAACAAGAAACCATGGTTACAATTTGTACATAAATAAATGTAACATACCAATCAGAAAAGGTGGGTTCTAGCACATTGTCCCTTTCTTCAGTAGCGTGCTGTCCAAGGAATGATTTTGCCTCTTTCTTCGGTGATGGTGGTGGTGGGGTTATGAAAGGGGCTACAATATCAATATACTTGCTATTACAGGTATTGTGCTATAAATGCAATTAAAAGGGCTTTAACAAAGCTCTTTATCTTGCAGTTACGGGTGTGATTAGATCTGTGATTTTTTAAAGGAATTGGTCACTGGCGTTCCTGCCTAGGGACATGGGGTACCCCTTGTCCCCGGGAGCATCGGTTGAGGTCACGTAGGGGGCGCCAAAACATCCTCCTACAGAGCGAGGGATTGAGCAAGCCCTAGAAAGCAGGCACTGAAGCAGCCCACTGCTCCCAGTGCCTGTCATAGCCCCGCCCACTCTGTACGGTGGCCTGGAGTGTCCAGGGGGTGGGGGAGAAGTCCCACTGGGCTCCCAAGAGCAGGACTGGGGAGCTCCGCCTCCCCTCCCTCTAACCCAGCATGCCTTATTCGCCTTAAATTAAGTGTGGCATTTCTCAGAAGCCTTCTCCCTGGCAGCAGGCACAGGAAAAGGCAAACTGAACAGAGAACCCAGAAGCAGCAGCAGAACTGAAGATGATGCTGACGTTTGCTTAGTAAACCTTCAGATGGGGGGTAGCTTGTGAGAGATTTACATGCTTAAAAGTTAATTTCCCTTGCACTGGCAGGCTGTTGTTTCTCTCCAGGATAGCAGCCTACCCTCACAGGGTTGGTGTGAGGACACAATTAGGAAAGTGGTGGGGAGAGAGCCATGCCTGTTTTGCTGGGGGTAGGAGGTGATTTGTGAGAGAGGATGCTGATGTTTGCTTGGTAAACCTTCAGATGGGGGGTGACTTGTGAGAGATTTACATGCTTAAAAGTTAATTTCCCTTGCACTGACTTGGAGCTGTTTCTCAGGCTAGCAGAGAGTTGGTGGGGAGAAAGCCATGTATGTTTTGCTGGTGGTGGGAGGTGTTTTGTGAGCTGGTGCAAAAAATCATTGTGGGGGAGGGTGGTTGTCCATACCTGGGGTGGGGGGGCACCAAACTCAGATTTTGTCCCCGGGCTCCAGTTTTCCTAGATTCACCCCTGGAACTGGTGGACAGAGTTAAGAGAACCAAGAAAAGCTTCAGAGGTCCCTTGAGACCAGCTTTGGGAAGGACAAGAATGACTCCTTGCAGGTAAACAGAAAAATATGAGGAGACCCCTCTTCAAGCCCGCTGCACACTGAAGAGCCTCAAGGTAAGCATTCTCTGTGTAATGGGCCATAGTTCTGCCTCTCAGCCTCACCTACCTCACAAGGTGTCTATTGTGAGGAGAGGAAGAGAAGGAGTTTGCAAGCTGTTTTGAGAGTCCTTACGGTTGAGAAAAGCGGGTTATTAATCCAAAACTCTTCTTCTTCTTCAATTCTTCTTCAATTCTTCAATTCAATTCAGCAACAATTCAATCTTTGAATAAATGTTTAAAGATAACTTTGGGGCTAGTTAAGTTTATTCCAGACAAGACAGAATTTATTACGGTGGATTAACCAAGACCAAAATCGCATGTGCATTGTAAAGTGACGAAAGGTTGAAAAGTGAATATAAATCAGCCTTCCTGCACTGCCACCAGAGAATTCAGAAACTTGGTACAAGCACATTTGTGTGGTCCATCAAATCAGTGTTTTCTACTCAGACTAGCAGTGGGTCTACAGGGTCTCAGCCAGAGGTATTTCACATCACCTACTGGTTGGTCCTTTTTAACCAGAGTTGAACATGGGAACTTCTACATGCAAGACAGAGACCCTTCCACAGATTCTCCCCTAAAACTGTTTCTGTTTTTCATACATGTGTACCAGCTTTGGGAGAAGGGCTGAAAATGCTGTAAGTGGCAAACGTGAGTTTGGCCTTAGAATTGAAGGATTATTTATTTTGTTTGCTTGTATACTCGTGCTTCTCCATGTAGCTAGCATTTTTGATGTGGCTTGCAGTAGCACAACGTCCAGTTCAACCAGTAAAAATTAATCAGATACTGAAACTATGTCAGGAATAAAAATAGCAGATAAAACTTGAGATCAGTATCTGATATAAGAAGAAGAAGAGTTTGGATTTATATCCCCCCTTTCTCTCCTGCAGGAAACTCAAAGGGGTTTACAATCTCCTTGCCCTTCCCCCCTCACAACAAACACCCTGTGACGTAGGTGGGGCTGAGAGAGCTCCAAGAAACTGTGACTAGCCCATGGTCACCCAGCTGGCGTGTGTGGGAGTGTACAGGCTAATCTGAATTCCCCAGATAAGCCTCCACAGCTCAGGCGGCAAACCCGGTTCCTCCAGATTAGATACACGAGCTCTTAACCTCTTATGCCACTGCTGCTCCTTATATAACAGTATAAAGGCATAAAAGCAGTATTATAAAAACATAAAACAGCAAATATTACAGGTAAATTTTCAGTGCAAGATATAAAACAGATTTATTATGAAACACAATAGGATATAAAACAATATGAACCAATAGTTTTTTTGTTAATGCCATAACAACAAATTAATGCAATTTTTAATTTAAAATGTTACCAGTATTAAATTAGGTTACATTCCACTTGAAAAGATTTTATAGTTTTTCAGTTGTTCTGTCCTGCATCATTGTTGGATGGCTGCAGAGTACATTTCATTGGCTTAAGCTTGTGAACTTGCTGGGTCCACTTCCATCTGACAATAGTATGGCCTTATTTAATGCAACACCCTCTGGTACCATTAGCTAGTTTGGGCAGCCTAATCCAGATAGGGGGAACTGAACACTCACAGGGAGCGGTAGACAGCCATGCCAATGTATTTACCCCTTCAGCTAGTGCAATGGACACCCCTGCCAGCGGAGGGGGCAAAGATACTGACAGCCAGCCACCCCTCAGCTCCAGAAGTCTGCGCTGCCTTGGAGTAATGCTGGTGTCTACTTGGATGCCAGCATGGGGAGTGGGCCAGGACATTCTCAGAGATGGAGCCAATGTTAGTCAGCTTCCACTGGGGTTCCAGCTCAGGAACCCTGGTCTCCATCCCTTTGGACTTACGCCACACAAAAGTGTGGGATAAGCCATTGGTGTCAATGGCAAGATTTGGGAAGTGGGAGGAATTTCTAGTTTCCCTCCCTTCTGTGTCTCCCAAAGCCCTTTGAAGGTGATGCAGCTCTGCCTTCACCACACTGCCCCTGGCCACCACAACACCCCCCCCCCAAATTGTGCTGTAAGTGACACAGTGTATCTATTTATAGATTACATAGATTATAGATTACAAACTCTGCTGACTTCCTGTTAACATTGTATGGATTAGTTCAAAGACTTACACAGTCTGGGGCCTCAGTATCTTTGAGAGAATCGGTCAATCATTTGGCTGTGACTTGATGACACTCCTTACACACAGATCTGTGCCTTGGGTATCTTGGCTAGATACCTTAGAGTGCTCATTTCTAAAATGAAAGCTGTATTTAAAGGGTGAAAGCTGTATTTAAAGGGTGAAATGTTTTAATGAGTATTTTTCAACTCAGTTACTTTAGCATGGTTGCTTATGTTTTATGTTCTTTATGTCTGATTGTAATGACCTTTGTCTATGAGCAGTAAATGTTATTTGTGCCTTTATACCGTATGTCCCTTTCTGGGTTCTCAGATCAGTTGGGAAAGTGCTGCTCAATGTATCCTGTTTAAGGAGTGTGAGAATTATGGAGAGTTGGGTTATGCTTTTTCTGTGGTGGCACTCACTCTGTGGAATTCTCCATCCATGAAGGCATGTGTGGCCTCTCAGCAGTTATTTTTGTGTTGACATATTATGACATGGCTTTTTCAGAAGACTTTTTGGCACTAATTGGTGCTCAGAGAGTCATTTTTCACAGCTAGAGAGTTTCTGCTTCTTTTCTTCAGCTGTATCTAATTATGGCTTTTGTTGGGTTAGCATTATTTTTAGATTTTTTTTGTTAGCACTAGGATTATGGGTTTTGTGACTGGACACTGCACTTAGATCCTGGATGGATGAATAAATATAAAATATGAAGTATTTTTTATGGTTAGGATGAATATTGCCTCAATTTAAATAGACAGGGATTATGGGATAGGTTTTTTTTAGATCTGGGGCATTTTTTACTTCCTCTGCAACTCGTGGTTGGTTGGTTTTGTTGTACAGGTCCTCTGATTTTTCTGATGTCACTGTTCTGCAGTCACCTGTTCTTTCTTTTTGTGGCATGTTGTAGTCAGGATTCTGTAGATATTTCTGTGGATGAATGAATGGCCCTGCCTTCAGCAATGCATTGGCACTGTGTAGTTCCTACAGCTGTGTGATGGATTATTTCACATAAACAGCTGTAGTTATATAAATGAATTATTCCTTGTGATGAACATGGCATACAAACCTGCCTCTCTTCTAATGTGCCTGAGTTCCACTTTGCATCTCTTTCCCAGCTTACACTATTAATGACGTTCCTTTCTGGCCATAAATTCTTTGCTGTTGTGTGGAATTGCTGCTACCTAAAATATCTGCCTAAATTCTCTGGGCAGACACCTCAAATACTAACTGAAAGAAGTCTTTGCTATATTGTACAACAAGAGTTTCCTGTGGCACTTATTATGTTCCTAATATTTTCCATAAAATTTTAGAGACAGATGAGTGTCAAATATAAACCATTCTGCCTCTAGTTGTCACTTGGTTTCATTTGTAACAGCTGTGATACAACGCAATTACGCAAATGCCTGGACTGATCAGAGCTGGACAGGACAACATCCCAGAGGCTAAGCTGGAGGGAACATTCTTTCCCTGCCCTTGGAGATGGACTGCATCTGGCCTTTCTATTTTCTAGTGTTATTATTCAATATACACTTAATCTGAGGGGATAGGGTGGAGATGTAGAGAATTCTAGTAATTTGCCTGTTAATCAAGAAAAATTCTATCATGGCTTCCTTGATTAATATTGCCACCATCAGTATGGTTCTGTGAGAAGATACTGTGAAAATGCAAAATCATCTCCCCCATTGCACATGTGGGCAGATGGTTTGGGTACATTTCAGATGACATAAAACTTGCCAAAATTTTAATGGAGCAGTCCAATCCTGTGCATGTTTACTTGGAGATTAGTCCCACACACAAAGACATTTATTTGTAGTACAAGTAAAAAGCCTTCAACAATTCATAAAAAGATTTTGTAGGAGATTAGGTTTGTACTTAAGGACAAGCTTATTCCTACTTCTGAGTTTTGTTTCCTATGGGTTGCAATCTTTGATGGCAACATTGCCAAGAAACTCTGGGGATTTTGAGCTGTTTTATAAAGGTGTATTTTCATGGCCCACAACTTCTCCATGTAACATCTACCATGCCACTTTGATGGAGGTGAGGCACCAGATTCCTGAAGAAGACTGGCGTATTTTCCAGTTTACCCATTAGCTTGCCTGCATTTGCAAACATCATCCTATGTTTTCTTCTGGCTGCAGTATGGAGTATCTTGTGATTATCTCTGATATCTACTGGCTTGGCAAAGCAACAGTAATAGGAGCTTTTTATAAAGCCATAATGGGATACACTAATACACTGAGATACACACAAATGCTTGGTAGTTGTGATTTAGAGAGAAACACAAAATGATCAACATCTCCTTGTCCCTTGACTCTTTCTTTAACTGGAGAGAGCCCCAACTGCGTTCATCACATTGACACTATCCTTATACTTTCAACAAGAATATTTCACAATGGAGCCTTCTCACAATGCAAGAAGCCAAAGGTCATACTAAGGGTTAGAAGACACCCACCAGGGCTATGGCTTGCTGTCAGAAAAACCAAAGTTCTTTGCACCTTCAACCCAGGGTCTGAGCCTTTTCATATTGTTTTGGTCACTTGTGAGACATAGTTACATTGCAACAACAGGACATCTGGACAGCAGCTGAGAGGCAAAAAAAGGTGTGAATGCCCTTAACAACTGCATGGCATTCTCCTTCAAAACATCCTTTTGTAGTAATTCTGATATTCTTGTGGAATGGAAATAGCATGAGGGAGATTCCAGAATATGCAAATATAACTGGCTTCCTTCATTATATCCAAACATCAGTGCCATAGTTTGGATTAGTTTCAGCCATTTTCTAGTTTAGATTAAGAATTATAAAGAATGGGTATATTTGGTTCAGATTTGGATTTCCTATATGAATTCACCTTAATATGCATCAGTCTTACTTGAGAACAGACACAAGAATAGCCAGAAAGATGAATGGTATACTTTGTGGGTAGCTGAGCAGCAAGACAGCAAGAAATCTTTGCATTTTTAAGCCATATGTTAGCTGGAAAAGGAATATTTCCCAATCAGAATAGCTAATTAACTTGTGAAATGGGAGTAGATGAAGGAATGCATGTTGGTGACAACTGTCTCATTCCCCCAGAAAGTCACATAGAGAAGCTTATTTGCTGTCCTGCAGTCCAGCCAACACAGAAAGGGTAGCTGGAAGGAGATACAGCTCACAGACAGGCTTCAGGCACCTTTCCATGTCTGGATGCATGAGACTCTGACCATTGTCACTCCAAAATGCAGCCAGTTACATTCCGACCTGTTAGCATAGTTCCCAGAGATCATGAGCAATCTTGGCACAGTCTAAAAAGATTTGATTGCTGCTCCTGAGCCAACCAGTTCACCTGGTTTATCTTTTAGACCACAAGTTGTTTTTGTGACCATCCTTGGGCAAGACAGGCTTTGTTATTCCATTTCACAGGTTTTCTTGCCCAAGTAAGGCTGTCAAGAGGATACCTTGCATTGAAAAGTTGCACTTTTAATGTAGCCCCTCTCGGAGTGATTGGAATCCCCTGACCTGTGATTGTTTAGTTGCAATGGTGAGGATCCAGATTGCCTGACAGGGTGTCATGATTGATGGATCTTTTCTGGCTCCACAGCTTTTTGTTTCTGAAAGACTCAACTCACCCATCACTAGACATTTTTAAAATTTTCTCCTAGCCCCCCCCCCCATACGTAGGTTAGGAACATTCAGCATAATAAATAATCTCCTGTGTGTTCAGGCAGAGAAAGAAATCCTATCAAACTGGTAATTTATAGAGGGTTATGCTGCAGTTGTTGGGGACAGATGGTTTCCTATTCATGTATTTAATCAGGCAGATTGGAGTTCTGAACAAGTCTGTATCCTTTAGGGCAGCTGTAACTAAGAACTGTGCAGTATGCCCAGCAGTCTGCTGTTCATGTATACAGTCTCATGAACTGTCATTTGACAATCTGTGAGCAGGAAGGAAACATGAATGTTTATAAAGATGTGCTGGCCAAGGGTGTATTCTCTTGGGATGGAAGATTGTGGGATGGGGAAGGGTTTATTAATGGCGCCTCAGCTGCCATAGAGTCTTGCCCAAGTCTTGATTTCCATCCTGGCAGCCCTGAGTGAGAGGCTTTAATCTAATTTCATGCTTTATTTGCACCAATTTGTTTTTCAATCAATCTTACTCAGCAAGAAGAAAGGATATTGCTTGAGGCTCTTGTTCCAAGGGTGAGGTTAATAGCAGTTATTGCTGCAGGGGGTTCATAGGGCTTTGCTTGTTCCCTTCAGCTCCCTTTGCATCAGGCACATCTTTCTCTGGCTAGCTTTGCATTCCAATAATTCATCTGAGCAGCAGGACCCTGGTCTCAGCAGTACCTTTGTTCTAAGACACTTACTCGCTATAGCAGGAAGCACTTTGAAGCTACTTAAACTGTTACCAGATAGAGGCATCTTTACACAGACCAAGGACCACAAGGTATTTTCTAGAAATGAGGTGTCAGAAAAAAAGTCCCTCTGTTTCTTCCTACCCACAGTCCTCTCCAAGGGAAGATGTATGTTCTCACAATGTGAGACAGAACACATGGCTGGAAATTTGTCTCCTTCATTCACTTTGGAAGAGAGGAAGTGTGAATTGCACTTCTTTCTCCATTTCTTTAAACTGTCCATAACAGCTCAGAGAATGCTGATGGCAGTGAATTGGGGCTTGTCGGCTGGAAAGATTTAACCAGCCTTTAGGGCTTAAACTTTTTTAAATCTGCACTAGCAAATCACCCTTTTTAAACCAAGATGGACATTGCAGCACAATGACATTTCTTTACGTACATATAACATTGGGCTGGTTCACACATAACAGCACCTCCCTTCTGACTCTTTGGGGCTTTTGCAAGGAGGGGGCTTGGATCACTGCCTGAGTGATCCAAGCCCCCTCCCATATCCTTTCCAGGTCCGTTGTCAGTCCGACTGCCATGCTCTCACTAAGTGGAGATGCCAAAGGAATCAGGCAGAGAAGGACCCCAATCCCAGCAAGACTCCCTTTTTGAAAGTGTGCTTACATCTCCTCCAATTTATTTTATCCCTTTTGCAGTATCAGAATGGGTGCCTAGGCCATATGGAACAATCGTAAATGCCACAAGAGTTCCCAAGAAGTCCCTGTCCCTGGATAGCTTCATTTAGAACAAGAATGCTTATTTTTGAAAACATTTTTGCCAGATGCTGCTTTGCACCCCCTGAAAGCCACACCTTCTCCTGCCATTCTGCAATCCTGCAACTTGAGGCAACAAAATGAGTTGAGCCAGCTATGGAGTTTAAGTTGGGTCACATTCCACGCGTCGGTTCCATTTGTATGACATAATGCTTTCATATGTGTGCTGTCCATGCAGATGTGATTTCCATAATGACTCCATTTCTGTCTGCAGCTGGTTCCTATAAACGATGCTTCTAGACAAATGTGGCTCATCTGTAAAGGTCACGGCATGCTTGCACATACAGTATGTGATCATATGACTGCTACTGGCATGTAATTTCCTTCAGAGTTGCCAGACTGAGTCAAAGCAATGATCTATTCACCTGAGAATCACATGAAGCCATTACAGATATAAAAGACCATTTTTCTTTAGAAGGAGCCTAACTCTATTTAGGATTACATTGTTCGTGCGTTTATATTGTAGCAGCTTAGAGTTAGGCTAAATAGTAGCGGAAATAAAATTTATAACAGGAAGAACAGGAAAGTTCTTCGTATTTGTTTGTTTAGAAGATTTATATGCTCTCTCTCCAGAGATCTGCTCAAGCAGCTCACTTTTTAAACCAAAGTTCCCATCACTATGACTTATTTACTTACCTTTCCTTGAGTCAAAGAGTTCCTAATGAACTCTTCATCTCGATTCTGCACTTAATCATGAATTAAGTTCTGTGCTGTTTCTGGAATTGTTTGATGTGGCTGCTTGCTAGCTACTGAATTCAGAACAGCATTAAAAGGGAAGAAGGAAATGTCCTGATTTTGTTTTCAATGTTTTGGCGTATTCCAAAAGTTTATCTGTATTGTACAATCTATGGCCGTTTCCGCACGGCCAAAAGCAGCGACGCGATGACGTCGCAAATTGCGACGCATCCCAAAAAAAGCGTTCACACAGACAGGCGGAGCTGCGGGCGTCCGCAGCCCCGCAGAAATGTGACGGTTCGCACGGAAGCGCTGCGGAAGCGGCGTCTCGCGATGTTGCGCCTGCGCACTTGCGAAGCCGTGCAGGCCCGACGCCATTTTTGACGACAGCTCCGTGGCGGCTGTTCGCACGAGTGCGGCGTCGATGCGTCACATGGGGAAAAAGAGTGGTTTTAAGCGTTTTCTGAATACACCGTCTTCGCGCCGGTTTAGCGTTTTCGCGACGGCGCGACTGCGCACCTCCGCCGCTGCGCGTGCGAACGCTCTCGCTCTGACGCTTCTTTTTCCGTTGCGACGACGTCATATTTTGCCCGTGCGGAAACGGCCTATAAGTATTTTATTTTAGAAGGTTGGCTGCATTGGAGGCTGATGTCACTTTTCAGTTGCCATACCAGTATCTGCATAGGATCTGAAGGGATCTTTGCTGTATTGTCCCCACTGTTCATGTTTTGTAGAAACATAAAGTACCTTGCTGTGACTCTTTGGTCCATCTTTAAGCCAAATTAGGAGACAGTTTTCTGAGATATGAGGGAGTGCAGGAATGACACGCTGACCAGGCTTGGACCTTGACTGGGAATTTTAGAAAATCTGGGTATGAGAAGCTAAATGAAAAATGGTTTTTAAGGCAG
The DNA here is from genome assembly GCF_021028975.2 of Sphaerodactylus townsendi. Taxonomy (NCBI): domain Eukaryota; kingdom Metazoa; phylum Chordata; class Lepidosauria; order Squamata; family Sphaerodactylidae; genus Sphaerodactylus; species Sphaerodactylus townsendi. The sequence continues at coordinate 112,627,953 of NC_059427.1, read as the reverse complement.
GATATATGTGTAAATGAAACTGGTAGTACATTGGTCTTTCCGCAATCCCTAAAAAGGCTTTAGTTTTTCTGTAATTAAGGAAAAGTGTGAAAAACAAACTGCTTTCAGCAGCAAAAGACAAATAAACATTTGAAGCATGTTTGGTACACCGTCCTGTCCGTTAGTGGTTCTTGTTACATGGAAGCAGTTTTTTGACCTGTAGGATTGTCAGATGTGATGCCTCAGATATGGGTTTCATGTCAATCCTTATCTAGATATTCTGAGGAGGAATTTGTCTTTTGTAAAGTAGTCATGAAAACATAAGAGCTCTGCTGAATTAGATGAATGATTAATCTACCCCAGCATCCTCTGTAGTGTTGGAAGAGAAGGACTTTATGCTGTTTCCTGCCTCAACCCTCAGAGGAGATTTTACTAGTTAGCCAGAGGCTAGATAGGGACCTAGGGATTGACACCTTTATTCTAACATGCTGGTTCTATCCCTTTGGTGTTAGGTTGCTACTTTTAGGGACTTCCTTCCTTCCCCCTTCTTCTTGCACACTTCTCCATCTTACTTTCACCATACCTAGAGGGACGATGGGTGCTCCATGCATCCGTCTCCATCCAGCTAGAACAAGATAGCTTAACCTATCTACCTATCTTTCTATCCAGAATGGAGTTCACTAATAAATACTCTTTTTATTAGATTAGAAACTACAAATGACTCTGAGGAGCCATTCGCACAGGCGGCGCTGCCAAAACGCAGCAGCGCCGATCTGGCTCCCCTCCACCACCCCCCCCCCCCCCCCCCCCCCCCCCCCCCACCCCCCCCCCCCCCCACCCCCCCCCGCCCCGCCCCCGCCCCGCCCTCACCCCCCCCCCCCCCGCGCCCCCCCCCCCCCCCACCCCCCCCCCCCCCCACCCCCCCCCCCCCCCACCCCCCCCCCCCCCCACCCCCCCCCCCCCCCACCCCCCCCCCCCCCCACCCCCCCCCCCCCCCACCCCCCCCCCCCCCCACCCCCCCCCCCCCCCACCCCCCCCCCCCCCCACCCCCCCCCCCCCCCACCCCCCCCCCCCCCCACCCCCCCCCCCCCCCACCCCCCCCCCCCCCCACCCCCCCCCCCCCCCACCCCCCCCCCCCCCCACCCCCCCCCCCCCCCACCCCCCCCCCCCCCCACCCCCCCCCCCCCCCACCCCCCCCCCCCCCCACCCCCCCCCCCCCCCACCCCCCCCCCCCCCCACCCCCCCCCCCCCCCACCCCCCCCCCCCCCCACCCCCCCCCCCCCCCACCCCCCCCCCCCCCCACCCCCCCCCCCCCCCACCCCCCCCCCCCCCCACCCCCCCCCCCCCCCACCCCCCCCCCCCCCCACCCCCCCCCCCCCCCACCCCCCCCCCCCCCCACCCCCCCCCCCCCCCACCCCCCCCCCCCCCCACCCCCCCCCCCCCCCACCCCCCCCCCCCCCCACCCCCCCCCCCCCCCACCCCCCCCCCCCCCCACCCCCCCCCCCCCCCACCCCCCCCCCCCCCCACCCCCCCCCCCCCCCACCCCCCCCCCCCCCCACCCCCCCCCCCCCCCACCCCCCCCCCCCCCCACCCCCCCCCCCCCCCACCCCCCCCCCCCCCCACCCCCCCCCCCCCCCACCCCCCCCCCCCCCCACCCCCCCCCCCCCCCACCCCCCCCCCCCCCCACCCCCCCCCCCCCCCACCCCCCCCCCCCCCCACCCCCCCCCCCCCCCACCCCCCCCCCCCCCCACCCCCCCCCCCCCCCACCCCCCCCCCCCCCCACCCCCCCCCCCCCCCACCCCCCCCCCCCCCCACCCCCCCCCCCCCCCACCCCCCCCCCCCCCCACCCCCCCCCCCCCCCACCCCCCCCCCCCCCCACCCCCCCCCCCCCCCACCCCCCCCCCCCCCCACCCCCCCCCCCCCCCACCCCCCCCCCCCCCCACCCCCCCCCCCCCCCACCCCCCCCCCCCCCCACCCCCCCCCCCCCCCACCCCCCCCCCCCCCCACCCCCCCCCCCCCCCACCCCCCCCCCCCCCCACCCCCCCCCCCCCCCACCCCCCCCCCCCCCCACCCCCCCCCCCCCCCACCCCCCCCCCCCCCCACCCCCCCCCCCCCCCACCCCCCCCCCCCCCCACCCCCCCCCCCCCCCACCCCCCCCCCCCCCCACCCCCCCCCCCCCCCACCCCCCCCCCCCCCCACCCCCCCCCCCCCCCACCCCCCCCCCCCCCCACCCCCCCCCCCCCCCACCCCCCCCCCCCCCCACCCCCCCCCCCCCCCACCCCCCCCCCCCCCCACCCCCCCCCCCCCCCACCCCCCCCCCCCCCCACCCCCCCCCCCCCCCACCCCCCCCCCCCCCCACCCCCCCCCCCCCCCACCCCCCCCCCCCCCCACCCCCCCCCCCCCCCACCCCCCCCCCCCCCCACCCCCCCCCCCCCCCACCCCCCCCCCCCCCCACCCCCCCCCCCCCCCACCCCCCCCCCCCCCCACCCCCCCCCCCCCCCACCCCCCCCCCCCCCCACCCCCCCCCCCCCCCACCCCCCCCCCCCCCCACCCCCCCCCCCCCCCACCCCCCCCCCCCCCCACCCCCCCCCCCCCCCACCCCCCCCCCCCCCCACCCCCCCCCCCCCCCACCCCCCCCCCCCCCCACCCCCCCCCCCCCCCACCCCCCCCCCCCCCCACCCCCCCCCCCCCCCACCCCCCCCCCCCCCCACCCCCCCCCCCCCCCACCCCCCCCCCCCCCCACCCCCCCCCCCCCCCACCCCCCCCCCCCCCCACCCCCCCCCCCCCCCACCCCCCCCCCCCCCCACCCCCCCCCCCCCCCACCCCCCCCCCCCCCCACCCCCCCCCCCCCCCACCCCCCCCCCCCCCCACCCCCCCCCCCCCCCACCCCCCCCCCCCCCCACCCCCCCCCCCCCCCACCCCCCCCCCCCCCCACCCCCCCCCCCCCCCACCCCCCCCCCCCCCCACCCCCCCCCCCCCCCACCCCCCCCCCCCCCCACCCCCCCCCCCCCCCACCCCCCCCCCCCCCCACCCCCCCCCCCCCCCACCCCCCCCCCCCCCCACCCCCCCCCCCCCCCACCCCCCCCCCCCCCCACCCCCCCCCCCCCCCACCCCCCCCCCCCCCCACCCCCCCCCCCCCCCACCCCCCCCCCCCCCCACCCCCCCCCCCCCCCACCCCCCCCCCCCCCCACCCCCCCCCCCCCCCACCCCCCCCCCCCCCCACCCCCCCCCCCCCCCACCCCCCCCCCCCCCCACCCCCCCCCCCCCCCACCCCCCCCCCCCCCCACCCCCCCCCCCCCCCACCCCCCCCCCCCCCCACCCCCCCCCCCCCCCACCCCCCCCCCCCCCCACCCCCCCCCCCCCCCACCCCCCCCCCCCCCCACCCCCCCCCCCCCCCACCCCCCCCCCCCCCCACCCCCCCCCCCCCCCACCCCCCCCCCCCCCCACCCCCCCCCCCCCCCACCCCCCCCCCCCCCCACCCCCCCCCCCCCCCACCCCCCCCCCCCCCCACCCCCCCCCCCCCCCACCCCCCCCCCCCCCCACCCCCCCCCCCCCCCACCCCCCCCCCCCCCCACCCCCCCCCCCCCCCACCCCCCCCCCCCCCCACCCCCCCCCCCCCCCACCCCCCCCCCCCCCCACCCCCCCCCCCCCCCACCCCCCCCCCCCCCCACCCCCCCCCCCCCCCACCCCCCCCCCCCCCCACCCCCCCCCCCCCCCACCCCCCCCCCCCCCCACCCCCCCCCCCCCCCACCCCCCCCCCCCCCCACCCCCCCCCCCCCCCACCCCCCCCCCCCCCCACCCCCCCCCCCCCCCACCCCCCCCCCCCCCCACCCCCCCCCCCCCCCACCCCCCCCCCCCCCCACCCCCCCCCCCCCCCACCCCCCCCCCCCCCCACCCCCCCCCCCCCCCACCCCCCCCCCCCCCCACCCCCCCCCCCCCCCACCCCCCCCCCCCCCCACCCCCCCCCCCCCCCACCCCCCCCCCCCCCCACCCCCCCCCCCCCCCACCCCCCCCCCCCCCCACCCCCCCCCCCCCCCACCCCCCCCCCCCCCCACCCCCCCCCCCCCCCACCCCCCCCCCCCCCCACCCCCCCCCCCCCCCACCCCCCCCCCCCCCCACCCCCCCCCCCCCCCACCCCCCCCCCCCCCCACCCCCCCCCCCCCCCACCCCCCCCCCCCCCCACCCCCCCCCCCCCCCACCCCCCCCCCCCCCCACCCCCCCCCCCCCCCACCCCCCCCCCCCCCCACCCCCCCCCCCCCCCACCCCCCCCCCCCCCCACCCCCCCCCCCCCCCACCCCCCCCCCCCCCCACCCCCCCCCCCCCCCACCCCCCCCCCCCCCCACCCCCCCCCCCCCCCACCCCCCCCCCCCCCCACCCCCCCCCCCCCCCACCCCCCCCCCCCCCCACCCCCCCCCCCCCCCACCCCCCCCCCCCCCCACCCCCCCCCCCCCCCACCCCCCCCCCCCCCCACCCCCCCCCCCCCCCACCCCCCCCCCCCCCCACCCCCCCCCCCCCCCACCCCCCCCCCCCCCCACCCCCCCCCCCCCCCACCCCCCCCCCCCCCCACCCCCCCCCCCCCCCACCCCCCCCCCCCCCCACCCCCCCCCCCCCCCACCCCCCCCCCCCCCCACCCCCCCCCCCCCCCACCCCCCCCCCCCCCCACCCCCCCCCCCCCCCACCCCCCCCCCCCCCCACCCCCCCCCCCCCCCACCCCCCCCCCCCCCCACCCCCCCCCCCCCCCACCCCCCCCCCCCCCCACCCCCCCCCCCCCCCACCCCCCCCCCCCCCCACCCCCCCCCCCCCCCACCCCCCCCCCCCCCCACCCCCCCCCCCCCCCACCCCCCCCCCCCCCCACCCCCCCCCCCCCCCACCCCCCCCCCCCCCCACCCCCCCCCCCCCCCACCCCCCCCCCCCCCCACCCCCCCCCCCCCCCACCCCCCCCCCCCCCCACCCCCCCCCCCCCCCACCCCCCCCCCCCCCCACCCCCCCCCCCCCCCACCCCCCCCCCCCCCCACCCCCCCCCCCCCCCACCCCCCCCCCCCCCCACCCCCCCCCCCCCCCACCCCCCCCCCCCCCCACCCCCCCCCCCCCCCACCCCCCCCCCCCCCCACCCCCCCCCCCCCCCACCCCCCCCCCCCCCCACCCCCCCCCCCCCCCACCCCCCCCCCCCCCCACCCCCCCCCCCCCCCACCCCCCCCCCCCCCCACCCCCCCCCCCCCCCACCCCCCCCCCCCCCCACCCCCCCCCCCCCCCACCCCCCCCCCCCCCCACCCCCCCCCCCCCCCACCCCCCCCCCCCCCCACCCCCCCCCCCCCCCACCCCCCCCCCCCCCCACCCCCCCCCCCCCCCACCCCCCCCCCCCCCCACCCCCCCCCCCCCCCACCCCCCCCCCCCCCCACCCCCCCCCCCCCCCACCCCCCCCCCCCCCCACCCCCCCCCCCCCCCACCCCCCCCCCCCCCCACCCCCCCCCCCCCCCACCCCCCCCCCCCCCCACCCCCCCCCCCCCCCACCCCCCCCCCCCCCCACCCCCCCCCCCCCCCACCCCCCCCCCCCCCCACCCCCCCCCCCCCCCACCCCCCCCCCCCCCCACCCCCCCCCCCCCCCACCCCCCCCCCCCCCCACCCCCCCCCCCCCCCACCCCCCCCCCCCCCCACCCCCCCCCCCCCCCACCCCCCCCCCCCCCCACCCCCCCCCCCCCCCACCCCCCCCCCCCCCCACCCCCCCCCCCCCCCACCCCCCCCCCCCCCCACCCCCCCCCCCCCCCACCCCCCCCCCCCCCCACCCCCCCCCCCCCCCACCCCCCCCCCCCCCCACCCCCCCCCCCCCCCACCCCCCCCCCCCCCCACCCCCCCCCCCCCCCACCCCCCCCCCCCCCCACCCCCCCCCCCCCCCACCCCCCCCCCCCCCCACCCCCCCCCCCCCCCACCCCCCCCCCCCCCCACCCCCCCCCCCCCCCACCCCCCCCCCCCCCCACCCCCCCCCCCCCCCACCCCCCCCCCCCCCCACCCCCCCCCCCCCCCACCCCCCCCCCCCCCCACCCCCCCCCCCCCCCACCCCCCCCCCCCCCCACCCCCCCCCCCCCCCACCCCCCCCCCCCCCCACCCCCCCCCCCCCCCACCCCCCCCCCCCCCCACCCCCCCCCCCCCCCACCCCCCCCCCCCCCCACCCCCCCCCCCCCCCACCCCCCCCCCCCCCCACCCCCCCCCCCCCCCACCCCCCCCCCCCCCCACCCCCCCCCCCCCCCACCCCCCCCCCCCCCCACCCCCCCCCCCCCCCACCCCCCCCCCCCCCCACCCCCCCCCCCCCCCACCCCCCCCCCCCCCCACCCCCCCCCCCCCCCACCCCCCCCCCCCCCCACCCCCCCCCCCCCCCACCCCCCCCCCCCCCCACCCCCCCCCCCCCCCACCCCCCCCCCCCCCCACCCCCCCCCCCCCCCACCCCCCCCCCCCCCCACCCCCCCCCCCCCCCACCCCCCCCCCCCCCCACCCCCCCCCCCCCCCACCCCCCCCCCCCCCCACCCCCCCCCCCCCCCACCCCCCCCCCCCCCCACCCCCCCCCCCCCCCACCCCCCCCCCCCCCCACCCCCCCCCCCCCCCACCCCCCCCCCCCCCCACCCCCCCCCCCCCCCACCCCCCCCCCCCCCCACCCCCCCCCCCCCCCACCCCCCCCCCCCCCCACCCCCCCCCCCCCCCACCCCCCCCCCCCCCCACCCCCCCCCCCCCCCACCCCCCCCCCCCCCCACCCCCCCCCCCCCCCACCCCCCCCCCCCCCCACCCCCCCCCCCCCCCACCCCCCCCCCCCCCCACCCCCCCCCCCCCCCACCCCCCCCCCCCCCCACCCCCCCCCCCCCCCACCCCCCCCCCCCCCCACCCCCCCCCCCCCCCACCCCCCCCCCCCCCCACCCCCCCCCCCCCCCACCCCCCCCCCCCCCCACCCCCCCCCCCCCCCACCCCCCCCCCCCCCCACCCCCCCCCCCCCCCACCCCCCCCCCCCCCCACCCCCCCCCCCCCCCACCCCCCCCCCCCCCCACCCCCCCCCCCCCCCACCCCCCCCCCCCCCCACCCCCCCCCCCCCCCACCCCCCCCCCCCCCCACCCCCCCCCCCCCCCACCCCCCCCCCCCCCCACCCCCCCCCCCCCCCACCCCCCCCCCCCCCCACCCCCCCCCCCCCCCACCCCCCCCCCCCCCCACCCCCCCCCCCCCCCACCCCCCCCCCCCCCCACCCCCCCCCCCCCCCACCCCCCCCCCCCCCCACCCCCCCCCCCCCCCACCCCCCCCCCCCCCCACCCCCCCCCCCCCCCACCCCCCCCCCCCCCCACCCCCCCCCCCCCCCACCCCCCCCCCCCCCCACCCCCCCCCCCCCCCACCCCCCCCCCCCCCCACCCCCCCCCCCCCCCACCCCCCCCCCCCCCCACCCCCCCCCCCCCCCACCCCCCCCCCCCCCCACCCCCCCCCCCCCCCACCCCCCCCCCCCCCCACCCCCCCCCCCCCCCACCCCCCCCCCCCCCCACCCCCCCCCCCCCCCACCCCCCCCCCCCCCCACCCCCCCCCCCCCCCACCCCCCCCCCCCCCCACCCCCCCCCCCCCCCACCCCCCCCCCCCCCCACCCCCCCCCCCCCCCACCCCCCCCCCCCCCCACCCCCCCCCCCCCCCACCCCCCCCCCCCCCCACCCCCCCCCCCCCCCACCCCCCCCCCCCCCCACCCCCCCCCCCCCCCACCCCCCCCCCCCCCCACCCCCCCCCCCCCCCACCCCCCCCCCCCCCCACCCCCCCCCCCCCCCACCCCCCCCCCCCCCCACCCCCCCCCCCCCCCACCCCCCCCCCCCCCCACCCCCCCCCCCCCCCACCCCCCCCCCCCCCCACCCCCCCCCCCCCCCACCCCCCCCCCCCCCCACCCCCCCCCCCCCCCACCCCCCCCCCCCCCCACCCCCCCCCCCCCCCACCCCCCCCCCCCCCCACCCCCCCCCCCCCCCACCCCCCCCCCCCCCCACCCCCCCCCCCCCCCACCCCCCCCCCCCCCCACCCCCCCCCCCCCCCACCCCCCCCCCCCCCCACCCCCCCCCCCCCCCACCCCCCCCCCCCCCCACCCCCCCCCCCCCCCACCCCCCCCCCCCCCCACCCCCCCCCCCCCCCACCCCCCCCCCCCCCCACCCCCCCCCCCCCCCACCCCCCCCCCCCCCCACCCCCCCCCCCCCCCACCCCCCCCCCCCCCCACCCCCCCCCCCCCCCACCCCCCCCCCCCCCCACCCCCCCCCCCCCCCACCCCCCCCCCCCCCCACCCCCCCCCCCCCCCACCCCCCCCCCCCCCCACCCCCCCCCCCCCCCACCCCCCCCCCCCCCCACCCCCCCCCCCCCCCACCCCCCCCCCCCCCCACCCCCCCCCCCCCCCACCCCCCCCCCCCCCCACCCCCCCCCCCCCCCACCCCCCCCCCCCCCCACCCCCCCCCCCCCCCACCCCCCCCCCCCCCCACCCCCCCCCCCCCCCACCCCCCCCCCCCCCCACCCCCCCCCCCCCCCACCCCCCCCCCCCCCCACCCCCCCCCCCCCCCACCCCCCCCCCCCCCCACCCCCCCCCCCCCCCACCCCCCCCCCCCCCCACCCCCCCCCCCCCCCACCCCCCCCCCCCCCCACCCCCCCCCCCCCCCACCCCCCCCCCCCCCCACCCCCCCCCCCCCCCACCCCCCCCCCCCCCCACCCCCCCCCCCCCCCACCCCCCCCCCCCCCCACCCCCCCCCCCCCCCACCCCCCCCCCCCCCCACCCCCCCCCCCCCCCACCCCCCCCCCCCCCCACCCCCCCCCCCCCCCACCCCCCCCCCCCCCCACCCCCCCCCCCCCCCACCCCCCCCCCCCCCCACCCCCCCCCCCCCCCACCCCCCCCCCCCCCCACCCCCCCCCCCCCCCACCCCCCCCCCCCCCCACCCCCCCCCCCCCCCACCCCCCCCCCCCCCCACCCCCCCCCCCCCCCACCCCCCCCCCCCCCCACCCCCCCCCCCCCCCACCCCCCCCCCCCCCCACCCCCCCCCCCCCCCACCCCCCCCCCCCCCCACCCCCCCCCCCCCCCACCCCCCCCCCCCCCCACCCCCCCCCCCCCCCACCCCCCCCCCCCCCCACCCCCCCCCCCCCCCACCCCCCCCCCCCCCCACCCCCCCCCCCCCCCACCCCCCCCCCCCCCCACCCCCCCCCCCCCCCACCCCCCCCCCCCCCCACCCCCCCCCCCCCCCACCCCCCCCCCCCCCCACCCCCCCCCCCCCCCACCCCCCCCCCCCCCCACCCCCCCCCCCCCCCACCCCCCCCCCCCCCCACCCCCCCCCCCCCCCACCCCCCCCCCCCCCCACCCCCCCCCCCCCCCACCCCCCCCCCCCCCCACCCCCCCCCCCCCCCACCCCCCCCCCCCCCCACCCCCCCCCCCCCCCACCCCCCCCCCCCCCCACCCCCCCCCCCCCCCACCCCCCCCCCCCCCCACCCCCCCCCCCCCCCACCCCCCCCCCCCCCCACCCCCCCCCCCCCCCACCCCCCCCCCCCCCCACCCCCCCCCCCCCCCACCCCCCCCCCCCCCCACCCCCCCCCCCCCCCACCCCCCCCCCCCCCCACCCCCCCCCCCCCCCACCCCCCCCCCCCCCCACCCCCCCCCCCCCCCACCCCCCCCCCCCCCCACCCCCCCCCCCCCCCACCCCCCCCCCCCCCCACCCCCCCCCCCCCCCACCCCCCCCCCCCCCCACCCCCCCCCCCCCCCACCCCCCCCCCCCCCCACCCCCCCCCCCCCCCACCCCCCCCCCCCCCCACCCCCCCCCCCCCCCACCCCCCCCCCCCCCCACCCCCCCCCCCCCCCACCCCCCCCCCCCCCCACCCCCCCCCCCCCCCACCCCCCCCCCCCCCCACCCCCCCCCCCCCCCACCCCCCCCCCCCCCCACCCCCCCCCCCCCCCACCCCCCCCCCCCCCCACCCCCCCCCCCCCCCACCCCCCCCCCCCCCCACCCCCCCCCCCCCCCACCCCCCCCCCCCCCCACCCCCCCCCCCCCCCACCCCCCCCCCCCCCCACCCCCCCCCCCCCCCACCCCCCCCCCCCCCCACCCCCCCCCCCCCCCACCCCCCCCCCCCCCCACCCCCCCCCCCCCCCACCCCCCCCCCCCCCCACCCCCCCCCCCCCCCACCCCCCCCCCCCCCCACCCCCCCCCCCCCCCACCCCCCCCCCCCCCCACCCCCCCCCCCCCCCACCCCCCCCCCCCCCCACCCCCCCCCCCCCCCACCCCCCCCCCCCCCCACCCCCCCCCCCCCCCACCCCCCCCCCCCCCCACCCCCCCCCCCCCCCACCCCCCCCCCCCCCCACCCCCCCCCCCCCCCACCCCCCCCCCCCCCCACCCCCCCCCCCCCCCACCCCCCCCCCCCCCCACCCCCCCCCCCCCCCACCCCCCCCCCCCCCCACCCCCCCCCCCCCCCACCCCCCCCCCCCCCCACCCCCCCCCCCCCCCACCCCCCCCCCCCCCCACCCCCCCCCCCCCCCACCCCCCCCCCCCCCCACCCCCCCCCCCCCCCACCCCCCCCCCCCCCCACCCCCCCCCCCCCCCACCCCCCCCCCCCCCCACCCCCCCCCCCCCCCACCCCCCCCCCCCCCCACCCCCCCCCCCCCCCACCCCCCCCCCCCCCCACCCCCCCCCCCCCCCACCCCCCCCCCCCCCCACCCCCCCCCCCCCCCACCCCCCCCCCCCCCCACCCCCCCCCCCCCCCACCCCCCCCCCCCCCCACCCCCCCCCCCCCCCACCCCCCCCCCCCCCCACCCCCCCCCCCCCCCACCCCCCCCCCCCCCCACCCCCCCCCCCCCCCACCCCCCCCCCCCCCCACCCCCCCCCCCCCCCACCCCCCCCCCCCCCCACCCCCCCCCCCCCCCACCCCCCCCCCCCCCCACCCCCCCCCCCCCCCACCCCCCCCCCCCCCCACCCCCCCCCCCCCCCACCCCCCCCCCCCCCCACCCCCCCCCCCCCCCACCCCCCCCCCCCCCCACCCCCCCCCCCCCCCACCCCCCCCCCCCCCCACCCCCCCCCCCCCCCACCCCCCCCCCCCCCCACCCCCCCCCCCCCCCACCCCCCCCCCCCCCCACCCCCCCCCCCCCCCACCCCCCCCCCCCCCCACCCCCCCCCCCCCCCACCCCCCCCCCCCCCCACCCCCCCCCCCCCCCACCCCCCCCCCCCCCCACCCCCCCCCCCCCCCACCCCCCCCCCCCCCCACCCCCCCCCCCCCCCACCCCCCCCCCCCCCCACCCCCCCCCCCCCCCACCCCCCCCCCCCCCCACCCCCCCCCCCCCCCACCCCCCCCCCCCCCCACCCCCCCCCCCCCCCACCCCCCCCCCCCCCCACCCCCCCCCCCCCCCACCCCCCCCCCCCCCCACCCCCCCCCCCCCCCACCCCCCCCCCCCCCCACCCCCCCCCCCCCCCACCCCCCCCCCCCCCCACCCCCCCCCCCCCCCACCCCCCCCCCCCCCCACCCCCCCCCCCCCCCACCCCCCCCCCCCCCCACCCCCCCCCCCCCCCACCCCCCCCCCCCCCCACCCCCCCCCCCCCCCACCCCCCCCCCCCCCCACCCCCCCCCCCCCCCACCCCCCCCCCCCCCCACCCCCCCCCCCCCCCACCCCCCCCCCCCCCCACCCCCCCCCCCCCCCACCCCCCCCCCCCCCCACCCCCCCCCCCCCCCACCCCCCCCCCCCCCCACCCCCCCCCCCCCCCACCCCCCCCCCCCCCCACCCCCCCCCCCCCCCACCCCCCCCCCCCCCCACCCCCCCCCCCCCCCACCCCCCCCCCCCCCCACCCCCCCCCCCCCCCACCCCCCCCCCCCCCCACCCCCCCCCCCCCCCACCCCCCCCCCCCCCCACCCCCCCCCCCCCCCACCCCCCCCCCCCCCCACCCCCCCCCCCCCCCACCCCCCCCCCCCCCCACCCCCCCCCCCCCCCACCCCCCCCCCCCCCCACCCCCCCCCCCCCCCACCCCCCCCCCCCCCCACCCCCCCCCCCCCCCACCCCCCCCCCCCCCCACCCCCCCCCCCCCCCACCCCCCCCCCCCCCCACCCCCCCCCCCCCCCACCCCCCCCCCCCCCCACCCCCCCCCCCCCCCACCCCCCCCCCCCCCCACCCCCCCCCCCCCCCACCCCCCCCCCCCCCCACCCCCCCCCCCCCCCACCCCCCCCCCCCCCCACCCCCCCCCCCCCCCACCCCCCCCCCCCCCCACCCCCCCCCCCCCCCACCCCCCCCCCCCCCCACCCCCCCCCCCCCCCACCCCCCCCCCCCCCCACCCCCCCCCCCCCCCACCCCCCCCCCCCCCCACCCCCCCCCCCCCCCACCCCCCCCCCCCCCCACCCCCCCCCCCCCCCACCCCCCCCCCCCCCCACCCCCCCCCCCCCCCACCCCCCCCCCCCCCCACCCCCCCCCCCCCCCACCCCCCCCCCCCCCCACCCCCCCCCCCCCCCACCCCCCCCCCCCCCCACCCCCCCCCCCCCCCACCCCCCCCCCCCCCCACCCCCCCCCCCCCCCACCCCCCCCCCCCCCCACCCCCCCCCCCCCCCACCCCCCCCCCCCCCCACCCCCCCCCCCCCCCACCCCCCCCCCCCCCCACCCCCCCCCCCCCCCACCCCCCCCCCCCCCCACCCCCCCCCCCCCCCACCCCCCCCCCCCCCCACCCCCCCCCCCCCCCACCCCCCCCCCCCCCCACCCCCCCCCCCCCCCACCCCCCCCCCCCCCCACCCCCCCCCCCCCCCACCCCCCCCCCCCCCCACCCCCCCCCCCCCCCACCCCCCCCCCCCCCCACCCCCCCCCCCCCCCACCCCCCCCCCCCCCCACCCCCCCCCCCCCCCACCCCCCCCCCCCCCCACCCCCCCCCCCCCCCACCCCCCCCCCCCCCCACCCCCCCCCCCCCCCACCCCCCCCCCCCCCCACCCCCCCCCCCCCCCACCCCCCCCCCCCCCCACCCCCCCCCCCCCCCACCCCCCCCCCCCCCCACCCCCCCCCCCCCCCACCCCCCCCCCCCCCCACCCCCCCCCCCCCCCACCCCCCCCCCCCCCCACCCCCCCCCCCCCCCACCCCCCCCCCCCCCCACCCCCCCCCCCCCCCACCCCCCCCCCCCCCCACCCCCCCCCCCCCCCACCCCCCCCCCCCCCCACCCCCCCCCCCCCCCACCCCCCCCCCCCCCCACCCCCCCCCCCCCCCACCCCCCCCCCCCCCCACCCCCCCCCCCCCCCACCCCCCCCCCCCCCCACCCCCCCCCCCCCCCACCCCCCCCCCCCCCCACCCCCCCCCCCCCCCACCCCCCCCCCCCCCCACCCCCCCCCCCCCCCACCCCCCCCCCCCCCCACCCCCCCCCCCCCCCACCCCCCCCCCCCCCCACCCCCCCCCCCCCCCACCCCCCCCCCCCCCCACCCCCCCCCCCCCCCACCCCCCCCCCCCCCCACCCCCCCCCCCCCCCACCCCCCCCCCCCCCCACCCCCCCCCCCCCCCACCCCCCCCCCCCCCCACCCCCCCCCCCCCCCACCCCCCCCCCCCCCCACCCCCCCCCCCCCCCACCCCCCCCCCCCCCCACCCCCCCCCCCCCCCACCCCCCCCCCCCCCCACCCCCCCCCCCCCCCACCCCCCCCCCCCCCCACCCCCCCCCCCCCCCACCCCCCCCCCCCCCCACCCCCCCCCCCCCCCACCCCCCCCCCCCCCCACCCCCCCCCCCCCCCACCCCCCCCCCCCCCCACCCCCCCCCCCCCCCACCCCCCCCCCCCCCCACCCCCCCCCCCCCCCACCCCCCCCCCCCCCCACCCCCCCCCCCCCCCACCCCCCCCCCCCCCCACCCCCCCCCCCCCCCACCCCCCCCCCCCCCCACCCCCCCCCCCCCCCACCCCCCCCCCCCCCCACCCCCCCCCCCCCCCACCCCCCCCCCCCCCCACCCCCCCCCCCCCCCACCCCCCCCCCCCCCCACCCCCCCCCCCCCCCACCCCCCCCCCCCCCCACCCCCCCCCCCCCCCACCCCCCCCCCCCCCCACCCCCCCCCCCCCCCACCCCCCCCCCCCCCCACCCCCCCCCCCCCCCACCCCCCCCCCCCCCCACCCCCCCCCCCCCCCACCCCCCCCCCCCCCCACCCCCCCCCCCCCCCACCCCCCCCCCCCCCCACCCCCCCCCCCCCCCACCCCCCCCCCCCCCCACCCCCCCCCCCCCCCACCCCCCCCCCCCCCCACCCCCCCCCCCCCCCACCCCCCCCCCCCCCCACCCCCCCCCCCCCCCACCCCCCCCCCCCCCCACCCCCCCCCCCCCCCACCCCCCCCCCCCCCCACCCCCCCCCCCCCCCACCCCCCCCCCCCCCCACCCCCCCCCCCCCCCACCCCCCCCCCCCCCCACCCCCCCCCCCCCCCACCCCCCCCCCCCCCCACCCCCCCCCCCCCCCACCCCCCCCCCCCCCCACCCCCCCCCCCCCCCACCCCCCCCCCCCCCCACCCCCCCCCCCCCCCACCCCCCCCCCCCCCCACCCCCCCCCCCCCCCACCCCCCCCCCCCCCCACCCCCCCCCCCCCCCACCCCCCCCCCCCCCCACCCCCCCCCCCCCCCACCCCCCCCCCCCCCCACCCCCCCCCCCCCCCACCCCCCCCCCCCCCCACCCCCCCCCCCCCCCACCCCCCCCCCCCCCCACCCCCCCCCCCCCCCACCCCCCCCCCCCCCCACCCCCCCCCCCCCCCACCCCCCCCCCCCCCCACCCCCCCCCCCCCCCACCCCCCCCCCCCCCCACCCCCCCCCCCCCCCACCCCCCCCCCCCCCCACCCCCCCCCCCCCCCACCCCCCCCCCCCCCCACCCCCCCCCCCCCCCACCCCCCCCCCCCCCCACCCCCCCCCCCCCCCACCCCCCCCCCCCCCCACCCCCCCCCCCCCCCACCCCCCCCCCCCCCCACCCCCCCCCCCCCCCACCCCCCCCCCCCCCCACCCCCCCCCCCCCCCACCCCCCCCCCCCCCCACCCCCCCCCCCCCCCACCCCCCCCCCCCCCCACCCCCCCCCCCCCCCACCCCCCCCCCCCCCCACCCCCCCCCCCCCCCACCCCCCCCCCCCCCCACCCCCCCCCCCCCCCACCCCCCCCCCCCCCCACCCCCCCCCCCCCCCACCCCCCCCCCCCCCCACCCCCCCCCCCCCCCACCCCCCCCCCCCCCCACCCCCCCCCCCCCCCACCCCCCCCCCCCCCCACCCCCCCCCCCCCCCACCCCCCCCCCCCCCCACCCCCCCCCCCCCCCACCCCCCCCCCCCCCCACCCCCCCCCCCCCCCACCCCCCCCCCCCCCCACCCCCCCCCCCCCCCACCCCCCCCCCCCCCCACCCCCCCCCCCCCCCACCCCCCCCCCCCCCCACCCCCCCCCCCCCCCACCCCCCCCCCCCCCCACCCCCCCCCCCCCCCACCCCCCCCCCCCCCCACCCCCCCCCCCCCCCACCCCCCCCCCCCCCCACCCCCCCCCCCCCCCACCCCCCCCCCCCCCCACCCCCCCCCCCCCCCACCCCCCCCCCCCCCCACCCCCCCCCCCCCCCACCCCCCCCCCCCCCCACCCCCCCCCCCCCCCACCCCCCCCCCCCCCCACCCCCCCCCCCCCCCACCCCCCCCCCCCCCCACCCCCCCCCCCCCCCACCCCCCCCCCCCCCCACCCCCCCCCCCCCCCACCCCCCCCCCCCCCCACCCCCCCCCCCCCCCACCCCCCCCCCCCCCCACCCCCCCCCCCCCCCACCCCCCCCCCCCCCCACCCCCCCCCCCCCCCACCCCCCCCCCCCCCCACCCCCCCCCCCCCCCACCCCCCCCCCCCCCCACCCCCCCCCCCCCCCACCCCCCCCCCCCCCCACCCCCCCCCCCCCCCACCCCCCCCCCCCCCCACCCCCCCCCCCCCCCACCCCCCCCCCCCCCCACCCCCCCCCCCCCCCACCCCCCCCCCCCCCCACCCCCCCCCCCCCCCACCCCCCCCCCCCCCCACCCCCCCCCCCCCCCACCCCCCCCCCCCCCCACCCCCCCCCCCCCCCACCCCCCCCCCCCCCCACCCCCCCCCCCCCCCACCCCCCCCCCCCCCCACCCCCCCCCCCCCCCACCCCCCCCCCCCCCCACCCCCCCCCCCCCCCACCCCCCCCCCCCCCCACCCCCCCCCCCCCCCACCCCCCCCCCCCCCCACCCCCCCCCCCCCCCACCCCCCCCCCCCCCCACCCCCCCCCCCCCCCACCCCCCCCCCCCCCCACCCCCCCCCCCCCCCACCCCCCCCCCCCCCCACCCCCCCCCCCCCCCACCCCCCCCCCCCCCCACCCCCCCCCCCCCCCACCCCCCCCCCCCCCCACCCCCCCCCCCCCCCACCCCCCCCCCCCCCCACCCCCCCCCCCCCCCACCCCCCCCCCCCCCCACCCCCCCCCCCCCCCACCCCCCCCCCCCCCCACCCCCCCCCCCCCCCACCCCCCCCCCCCCCCACCCCCCCCCCCCCCCACCCCCCCCCCCCCCCACCCCCCCCCCCCCCCACCCCCCCCCCCCCCCACCCCCCCCCCCCCCCACCCCCCCCCCCCCCCACCCCCCCCCCCCCCCACCCCCCCCCCCCCCCACCCCCCCCCCCCCCCACCCCCCCCCCCCCCCACCCCCCCCCCCCCCCACCCCCCCCCCCCCCCACCCCCCCCCCCCCCCACCCCCCCCCCCCCCCACCCCCCCCCCCCCCCACCCCCCCCCCCCCCCACCCCCCCCCCCCCCCACCCCCCCCCCCCCCCACCCCCCCCCCCCCCCACCCCCCCCCCCCCCCACCCCCCCCCCCCCCCACCCCCCCCCCCCCCCACCCCCCCCCCCCCCCACCCCCCCCCCCCCCCACCCCCCCCCCCCCCCACCCCCCCCCCCCCCCACCCCCCCCCCCCCCCACCCCCCCCCCCCCCCACCCCCCCCCCCCCCCACCCCCCCCCCCCCCCACCCCCCCCCCCCCCCACCCCCCCCCCCCCCCACCCCCCCCCCCCCCCACCCCCCCCCCCCCCCACCCCCCCCCCCCCCCACCCCCCCCCCCCCCCACCCCCCCCCCCCCCCACCCCCCCCCCCCCCCACCCCCCCCCCCCCCCACCCCCCCCCCCCCCCACCCCCCCCCCCCCCCACCCCCCCCCCCCCCCACCCCCCCCCCCCCCCACCCCCCCCCCCCCCCACCCCCCCCCCCCCCCACCCCCCCCCCCCCCCACCCCCCCCCCCCCCCACCCCCCCCCCCCCCCACCCCCCCCCCCCCCCACCCCCCCCCCCCCCCACCCCCCCCCCCCCCCACCCCCCCCCCCCCCCACCCCCCCCCCCCCCCACCCCCCCCCCCCCCCACCCCCCCCCCCCCCCACCCCCCCCCCCCCCCACCCCCCCCCCCCCCCACCCCCCCCCCCCCCCACCCCCCCCCCCCCCCACCCCCCCCCCCCCCCACCCCCCCCCCCCCCCACCCCCCCCCCCCCCCACCCCCCCCCCCCCCCACCCCCCCCCCCCCCCACCCCCCCCCCCCCCCACCCCCCCCCCCCCCCACCCCCCCCCCCCCCCACCCCCCCCCCCCCCCACCCCCCCCCCCCCCCACCCCCCCCCCCCCCCACCCCCCCCCCCCCCCACCCCCCCCCCCCCCCACCCCCCCCCCCCCCCACCCCCCCCCCCCCCCACCCCCCCCCCCCCCCACCCCCCCCCCCCCCCACCCCCCCCCCCCCCCACCCCCCCCCCCCCCCACCCCCCCCCCCCCCCACCCCCCCCCCCCCCCACCCCCCCCCCCCCCCACCCCCCCCCCCCCCCACCCCCCCCCCCCCCCACCCCCCCCCCCCCCCACCCCCCCCCCCCCCCACCCCCCCCCCCCCCCACCCCCCCCCCCCCCCACCCCCCCCCCCCCCCACCCCCCCCCCCCCCCACCCCCCCCCCCCCCCACCCCCCCCCCCCCCCACCCCCCCCCCCCCCCACCCCCCCCCCCCCCCACCCCCCCCCCCCCCCACCCCCCCCCCCCCCCACCCCCCCCCCCCCCCACCCCCCCCCCCCCCCACCCCCCCCCCCCCCCACCCCCCCCCCCCCCCACCCCCCCCCCCCCCCACCCCCCCCCCCCCCCACCCCCCCCCCCCCCCACCCCCCCCCCCCCCCACCCCCCCCCCCCCCCACCCCCCCCCCCCCCCACCCCCCCCCCCCCCCACCCCCCCCCCCCCCCACCCCCCCCCCCCCCCACCCCCCCCCCCCCCCACCCCCCCCCCCCCCCACCCCCCCCCCCCCCCACCCCCCCCCCCCCCCACCCCCCCCCCCCCCCACCCCCCCCCCCCCCCACCCCCCCCCCCCCCCACCCCCCCCCCCCCCCACCCCCCCCCCCCCCCACCCCCCCCCCCCCCCACCCCCCCCCCCCCCCACCCCCCCCCCCCCCCACCCCCCCCCCCCCCCACCCCCCCCCCCCCCCACCCCCCCCCCCCCCCACCCCCCCCCCCCCCCACCCCCCCCCCCCCCCACCCCCCCCCCCCCCCACCCCCCCCCCCCCCCACCCCCCCCCCCCCCCACCCCCCCCCCCCCCCACCCCCCCCCCCCCCCACCCCCCCCCCCCCCCACCCCCCCCCCCCCCCACCCCCCCCCCCCCCCACCCCCCCCCCCCCCCACCCCCCCCCCCCCCCACCCCCCCCCCCCCCCACCCCCCCCCCCCCCCACCCCCCCCCCCCCCCACCCCCCCCCCCCCCCACCCCCCCCCCCCCCCACCCCCCCCCCCCCCCACCCCCCCCCCCCCCCACCCCCCCCCCCCCCCACCCCCCCCCCCCCCCACCCCCCCCCCCCCCCACCCCCCCCCCCCCCCACCCCCCCCCCCCCCCACCCCCCCCCCCCCCCACCCCCCCCCCCCCCCACCCCCCCCCCCCCCCACCCCCCCCCCCCCCCACCCCCCCCCCCCCCCACCCCCCCCCCCCCCCACCCCCCCCCCCCCCCACCCCCCCCCCCCCCCACCCCCCCCCCCCCCCACCCCCCCCCCCCCCCACCCCCCCCCCCCCCCACCCCCCCCCCCCCCCACCCCCCCCCCCCCCCACCCCCCCCCCCCCCCACCCCCCCCCCCCCCCACCCCCCCCCCCCCCCACCCCCCCCCCCCCCCACCCCCCCCCCCCCCCACCCCCCCCCCCCCCCACCCCCCCCCCCCCCCACCCCCCCCCCCCCCCACCCCCCCCCCCCCCCACCCCCCCCCCCCCCCACCCCCCCCCCCCCCCACCCCCCCCCCCCCCCACCCCCCCCCCCCCCCACCCCCCCCCCCCCCCACCCCCCCCCCCCCCCACCCCCCCCCCCCCCCACCCCCCCCCCCCCCCACCCCCCCCCCCCCCCACCCCCCCCCCCCCCCACCCCCCCCCCCCCCCACCCCCCCCCCCCCCCACCCCCCCCCCCCCCCACCCCCCCCCCCCCCCACCCCCCCCCCCCCCCACCCCCCCCCCCCCCCACCCCCCCCCCCCCCCACCCCCCCCCCCCCCCACCCCCCCCCCCCCCCACCCCCCCCCCCCCCCACCCCCCCCCCCCCCCACCCCCCCCCCCCCCCACCCCCCCCCCCCCCCACCCCCCCCCCCCCCCACCCCCCCCCCCCCCCACCCCCCCCCCCCCCCACCCCCCCCCCCCCCCACCCCCCCCCCCCCCCACCCCCCCCCCCCCCCACCCCCCCCCCCCCCCACCCCCCCCCCCCCCCACCCCCCCCCCCCCCCACCCCCCCCCCCCCCCACCCCCCCCCCCCCCCACCCCCCCCCCCCCCCACCCCCCCCCCCCCCCACCCCCCCCCCCCCCCACCCCCCCCCCCCCCCACCCCCCCCCCCCCCCACCCCCCCCCCCCCCCACCCCCCCCCCCCCCCACCCCCCCCCCCCCCCACCCCCCCCCCCCCCCACCCCCCCCCCCCCCCACCCCCCCCCCCCCCCACCCCCCCCCCCCCCCACCCCCCCCCCCCCCCACCCCCCCCCCCCCCCACCCCCCCCCCCCCCCACCCCCCCCCCCCCCCACCCCCCCCCCCCCCCACCCCCCCCCCCCCCCACCCCCCCCCCCCCCCACCCCCCCCCCCCCCCACCCCCCCCCCCCCCCACCCCCCCCCCCCCCCACCCCCCCCCCCCCCCACCCCCCCCCCCCCCCACCCCCCCCCCCCCCCACCCCCCCCCCCCCCCACCCCCCCCCCCCCCCACCCCCCCCCCCCCCCACCCCCCCCCCCCCCCACCCCCCCCCCCCCCCACCCCCCCCCCCCCCCACCCCCCCCCCCCCCCACCCCCCCCCCCCCCCACCCCCCCCCCCCCCCACCCCCCCCCCCCCCCACCCCCCCCCCCCCCCACCCCCCCCCCCCCCCACCCCCCCCCCCCCCCACCCCCCCCCCCCCCCACCCCCCCCCCCCCCCACCCCCCCCCCCCCCCACCCCCCCCCCCCCCCACCCCCCCCCCCCCCCACCCCCCCCCCCCCCCACCCCCCCCCCCCCCCACCCCCCCCCCCCCCCACCCCCCCCCCCCCCCACCCCCCCCCCCCCCCACCCCCCCCCCCCCCCACCCCCCCCCCCCCCCACCCCCCCCCCCCCCCACCCCCCCCCCCCCCCACCCCCCCCCCCCCCCACCCCCCCCCCCCCCCACCCCCCCCCCCCCCCACCCCCCCCCCCCCCCACCCCCCCCCCCCCCCACCCCCCCCCCCCCCCACCCCCCCCCCCCCCCACCCCCCCCCCCCCCCACCCCCCCCCCCCCCCACCCCCCCCCCCCCCCACCCCCCCCCCCCCCCACCCCCCCCCCCCCCCACCCCCCCCCCCCCCCACCCCCCCCCCCCCCCACCCCCCCCCCCCCCCACCCCCCCCCCCCCCCACCCCCCCCCCCCCCCACCCCCCCCCCCCCCCACCCCCCCCCCCCCCCACCCCCCCCCCCCCCCACCCCCCCCCCCCCCCACCCCCCCCCCCCCCCACCCCCCCCCCCCCCCACCCCCCCCCCCCCCCACCCCCCCCCCCCCCCACCCCCCCCCCCCCCCACCCCCCCCCCCCCCCACCCCCCCCCCCCCCCACCCCCCCCCCCCCCCACCCCCCCCCCCCCCCACCCCCCCCCCCCCCCACCCCCCCCCCCCCCCACCCCCCCCCCCCCCCACCCCCCCCCCCCCCCACCCCCCCCCCCCCCCACCCCCCCCCCCCCCCACCCCCCCCCCCCCCCACCCCCCCCCCCCCCCACCCCCCCCCCCCCCCACCCCCCCCCCCCCCCACCCCCCCCCCCCCCCACCCCCCCCCCCCCCCACCCCCCCCCCCCCCCACCCCCCCCCCCCCCCACCCCCCCCCCCCCCCACCCCCCCCCCCCCCCACCCCCCCCCCCCCCCACCCCCCCCCCCCCCCACCCCCCCCCCCCCCCACCCCCCCCCCCCCCCACCCCCCCCCCCCCCCACCCCCCCCCCCCCCCACCCCCCCCCCCCCCCACCCCCCCCCCCCCCCACCCCCCCCCCCCCCCACCCCCCCCCCCCCCCACCCCCCCCCCCCCCCACCCCCCCCCCCCCCCACCCCCCCCCCCCCCCACCCCCCCCCCCCCCCACCCCCCCCCCCCCCCACCCCCCCCCCCCCCCACCCCCCCCCCCCCCCACCCCCCCCCCCCCCCACCCCCCCCCCCCCCCACCCCCCCCCCCCCCCACCCCCCCCCCCCCCCACCCCCCCCCCCCCCCACCCCCCCCCCCCCCCACCCCCCCCCCCCCCCACCCCCCCCCCCCCCCACCCCCCCCCCCCCCCACCCCCCCCCCCCCCCACCCCCCCCCCCCCCCACCCCCCCCCCCCCCCACCCCCCCCCCCCCCCACCCCCCCCCCCCCCCACCCCCCCCCCCCCCCACCCCCCCCCCCCCCCACCCCCCCCCCCCCCCACCCCCCCCCCCCCCCACCCCCCCCCCCCCCCACCCCCCCCCCCCCCCACCCCCCCCCCCCCCCACCCCCCCCCCCCCCCACCCCCCCCCCCCCCCACCCCCCCCCCCCCCCACCCCCCCCCCCCCCCACCCCCCCCCCCCCCCACCCCCCCCCCCCCCCACCCCCCCCCCCCCCCACCCCCCCCCCCCCCCACCCCCCCCCCCCCCCACCCCCCCCCCCCCCCACCCCCCCCCCCCCCCACCCCCCCCCCCCCCCACCCCCCCCCCCCCCCACCCCCCCCCCCCCCCACCCCCCCCCCCCCCCACCCCCCCCCCCCCCCACCCCCCCCCCCCCCCACCCCCCCCCCCCCCCACCCCCCCCCCCCCCCACCCCCCCCCCCCCCCACCCCCCCCCCCCCCCACCCCCCCCCCCCCCCACCCCCCCCCCCCCCCACCCCCCCCCCCCCCCACCCCCCCCCCCCCCCACCCCCCCCCCCCCCCACCCCCCCCCCCCCCCACCCCCCCCCCCCCCCACCCCCCCCCCCCCCCACCCCCCCCCCCCCCCACCCCCCCCCCCCCCCACCCCCCCCCCCCCCCACCCCCCCCCCCCCCCACCCCCCCCCCCCCCCACCCCCCCCCCCCCCCACCCCCCCCCCCCCCCACCCCCCCCCCCCCCCACCCCCCCCCCCCCCCACCCCCCCCCCCCCCCACCCCCCCCCCCCCCCACCCCCCCCCCCCCCCACCCCCCCCCCCCCCCACCCCCCCCCCCCCCCACCCCCCCCCCCCCCCACCCCCCCCCCCCCCCACCCCCCCCCCCCCCCACCCCCCCCCCCCCCCACCCCCCCCCCCCCCCACCCCCCCCCCCCCCCACCCCCCCCCCCCCCCACCCCCCCCCCCCCCCACCCCCCCCCCCCCCCACCCCCCCCCCCCCCCACCCCCCCCCCCCCCCACCCCCCCCCCCCCCCACCCCCCCCCCCCCCCACCCCCCCCCCCCCCCACCCCCCCCCCCCCCCACCCCCCCCCCCCCCCACCCCCCCCCCCCCCCACCCCCCCCCCCCCCCACCCCCCCCCCCCCCCACCCCCCCCCCCCCCCACCCCCCCCCCCCCCCACCCCCCCCCCCCCCCACCCCCCCCCCCCCCCACCCCCCCCCCCCCCCACCCCCCCCCCCCCCCACCCCCCCCCCCCCCCACCCCCCCCCCCCCCCACCCCCCCCCCCCCCCACCCCCCCCCCCCCCCACCCCCCCCCCCCCCCACCCCCCCCCCCCCCCACCCCCCCCCCCCCCCACCCCCCCCCCCCCCCACCCCCCCCCCCCCCCACCCCCCCCCCCCCCCACCCCCCCCCCCCCCCACCCCCCCCCCCCCCCACCCCCCCCCCCCCCCACCCCCCCCCCCCCCCACCCCCCCCCCCCCCCACCCCCCCCCCCCCCCACCCCCCCCCCCCCCCACCCCCCCCCCCCCCCACCCCCCCCCCCCCCCACCCCCCCCCCCCCCCACCCCCCCCCCCCCCCACCCCCCCCCCCCCCCACCCCCCCCCCCCCCCACCCCCCCCCCCCCCCACCCCCCCCCCCCCCCACCCCCCCCCCCCCCCACCCCCCCCCCCCCCCACCCCCCCCCCCCCCCACCCCCCCCCCCCCCCACCCCCCCCCCCCCCCACCCCCCCCCCCCCCCACCCCCCCCCCCCCCCACCCCCCCCCCCCCCCACCCCCCCCCCCCCCCACCCCCCCCCCCCCCCACCCCCCCCCCCCCCCACCCCCCCCCCCCCCCACCCCCCCCCCCCCCCACCCCCCCCCCCCCCCACCCCCCCCCCCCCCCACCCCCCCCCCCCCCCACCCCCCCCCCCCCCCACCCCCCCCCCCCCCCACCCCCCCCCCCCCCCACCCCCCCCCCCCCCCACCCCCCCCCCCCCCCACCCCCCCCCCCCCCCACCCCCCCCCCCCCCCACCCCCCCCCCCCCCCACCCCCCCCCCCCCCCACCCCCCCCCCCCCCCACCCCCCCCCCCCCCCACCCCCCCCCCCCCCCACCCCCCCCCCCCCCCACCCCCCCCCCCCCCCACCCCCCCCCCCCCCCACCCCCCCCCCCCCCCACCCCCCCCCCCCCCCACCCCCCCCCCCCCCCACCCCCCCCCCCCCCCACCCCCCCCCCCCCCCACCCCCCCCCCCCCCCACCCCCCCCCCCCCCCACCCCCCCCCCCCCCCACCCCCCCCCCCCCCCACCCCCCCCCCCCCCCACCCCCCCCCCCCCCCACCCCCCCCCCCCCCCACCCCCCCCCCCCCCCACCCCCCCCCCCCCCCACCCCCCCCCCCCCCCACCCCCCCCCCCCCCCACCCCCCCCCCCCCCCACCCCCCCCCCCCCCCACCCCCCCCCCCCCCCACCCCCCCCCCCCCCCACCCCCCCCCCCCCCCACCCCCCCCCCCCCCCACCCCCCCCCCCCCCCACCCCCCCCCCCCCCCACCCCCCCCCCCCCCCACCCCCCCCCCCCCCCACCCCCCCCCCCCCCCACCCCCCCCCCCCCCCACCCCCCCCCCCCCCCACCCCCCCCCCCCCCCACCCCCCCCCCCCCCCACCCCCCCCCCCCCCCACCCCCCCCCCCCCCCACCCCCCCCCCCCCCCACCCCCCCCCCCCCCCACCCCCCCCCCCCCCCACCCCCCCCCCCCCCCACCCCCCCCCCCCCCCACCCCCCCCCCCCCCCACCCCCCCCCCCCCCCACCCCCCCCCCCCCCCACCCCCCCCCCCCCCCACCCCCCCCCCCCCCCACCCCCCCCCCCCCCCACCCCCCCCCCCCCCCACCCCCCCCCCCCCCCACCCCCCCCCCCCCCCACCCCCCCCCCCCCCCACCCCCCCCCCCCCCCACCCCCCCCCCCCCCCACCCCCCCCCCCCCCCACCCCCCCCCCCCCCCACCCCCCCCCCCCCCCACCCCCCCCCCCCCCCACCCCCCCCCCCCCCCACCCCCCCCCCCCCCCACCCCCCCCCCCCCCCACCCCCCCCCCCCCCCACCCCCCCCCCCCCCCACCCCCCCCCCCCCCCACCCCCCCCCCCCCCCACCCCCCCCCCCCCCCACCCCCCCCCCCCCCCACCCCCCCCCCCCCCCACCCCCCCCCCCCCCCACCCCCCCCCCCCCCCACCCCCCCCCCCCCCCACCCCCCCCCCCCCCCACCCCCCCCCCCCCCCACCCCCCCCCCCCCCCACCCCCCCCCCCCCCCACCCCCCCCCCCCCCCACCCCCCCCCCCCCCCACCCCCCCCCCCCCCCACCCCCCCCCCCCCCCACCCCCCCCCCCCCCCACCCCCCCCCCCCCCCACCCCCCCCCCCCCCCACCCCCCCCCCCCCCCACCCCCCCCCCCCCCCACCCCCCCCCCCCCCCACCCCCCCCCCCCCCCACCCCCCCCCCCCCCCACCCCCCCCCCCCCCCACCCCCCCCCCCCCCCACCCCCCCCCCCCCCCACCCCCCCCCCCCCCCACCCCCCCCCCCCCCCACCCCCCCCCCCCCCCACCCCCCCCCCCCCCCACCCCCCCCCCCCCCCACCCCCCCCCCCCCCCACCCCCCCCCCCCCCCACCCCCCCCCCCCCCCACCCCCCCCCCCCCCCACCCCCCCCCCCCCCCACCCCCCCCCCCCCCCACCCCCCCCCCCCCCCACCCCCCCCCCCCCCCACCCCCCCCCCCCCCCACCCCCCCCCCCCCCCACCCCCCCCCCCCCCCACCCCCCCCCCCCCCCACCCCCCCCCCCCCCCACCCCCCCCCCCCCCCACCCCCCCCCCCCCCCACCCCCCCCCCCCCCCACCCCCCCCCCCCCCCACCCCCCCCCCCCCCCACCCCCCCCCCCCCCCACCCCCCCCCCCCCCCACCCCCCCCCCCCCCCACCCCCCCCCCCCCCCACCCCCCCCCCCCCCCACCCCCCCCCCCCCCCACCCCCCCCCCCCCCCACCCCCCCCCCCCCCCACCCCCCCCCCCCCCCACCCCCCCCCCCCCCCACCCCCCCCCCCCCCCACCCCCCCCCCCCCCCACCCCCCCCATTTGCAAAGCTGTTAAGCACCTCTGACATATTGCTTCCTCCATACATAACAAATTCTTTGACTTCCATTTCTTGACCCATGGAAGATCCTGTAAATTGCTGCATGTGACTGAATCATGCTGAAAAATTCCAAAGTACTGGTTTGCTGTCTACTGCATGTCAGCTTAATCTAAGGTCACAACGTTGGTTTTTGCAAACTATCTTCTGTCCCTAAGAACTGTCAAAGCATCATCAGGAAGAGAGTTTCCTGAGAGGAGTACTGTACTTTGCAAAATATTTCAGACAATATTTTATTTTATTTTTTGGGTTTCACTTGCTTTGTGTCCTAAACAATACACAGCCATAGTACAAATTCACATCTGGATGCCTTGACTCCTCATAAGGTCACTCTAGCTCATGCCTTTGTCATCTTCATTTAGATCAGAAACATTTTAATCCCTCACATTTTCCTTGGCTTACGCCTGTTTTGTTCACAAGTTCACAAGATGAATGCATTTTCTATCCTTTGTAAAAAGAAAACTCATGAGGTGAGTCATTCTCACATTCCATTCAGTGCATGAAGCCCCACACCAATCTAGGTACTGGTCCCATGTCTCATTTACAAAGGCTGTTTCCGCACGGCCTTTTTATGGCACCCTGGGGACGGGAAAAACGCCGTCCCCAGGGAGCCATTCGCACAGGCGGCGCTGCTGCAGCACCGTTGCGGCACCGACCTGACTGCGCTCCCCCTCCCCCAGGGCGGCGTCAGGCCGCCCTAAAAAACAACCCTTTAAAGGGTTGTTTTTGCCGCAACAGTGTGTTCCCGGCGGCGCGGTGCGAACCGCACCGCCGGGAACACACTATTTCCCTTCCCCGTCCCACTCACCTTGTCCCTGTTGTCGGCCTGCTGGCCTCTGCAGCCCCTCCCTCACTGTCCTCCGACCCCTGGAGGTCGGAGGGCAGCGTGGGCGGGGCTTCAGAGGCCAGCAGGCCGACGACGGGGACAAGGTGAGTGGGACGGGGAAGGGGGCAGAGGCGGCTCCATGCAGAGCCGCCTGTCCTCCGCCGGCCTCCCCTGAGGCCGCACGCATGCTTGCGTGCGAACGGCCTCTGCCCCCACGCCGGCAGAATTCTTGCCGGCGTGGGGGCGCCTCGGGGGCCGTGCGGAAACAGCCAAAGTGAGTGTGCGGTGGTTCTTTCTTTCAAACAAGTGTAAGATGCAGGTTGTTTGTGTGCTTGCCATAACGTGAGCAGGCCTTTTATCTCATACAGAATACGCATGATAGTTGCTTAATTATCTAATTTCCAGCCTGAAAATTACATTGTAGCTCTTTTTTTAGTGGTTATAGCTTTAACATGATAGGCCAGTTTCTAATACCCACTGCTAGGGACTGAACTGCTGCCTTGCGATCCCCAAACAGCAAATCAGGCAATTTAAATAAGGATAGTTTCCTTAGCAAAGGAAATGCTACCTGATTCTGAGTGGCAAGGCTTTAATGACAAAGGTATGTCTTAATTTCCAGGGGTGTGTTGGGGGGGGATTTTCAAGCTAATTCTGAAAATATCTGCATGACTTCTTGGTCCCAGAGTATAGCTAGTATAGGGAGCTTGATCATTATATTTTTTTTGAGGCGGGGAGGAGGGAAGAAATTTGTTGCAGAAGAATGTACCTGTTCATTCAGTTTTCTAATATCCAATTCCGTTTGCTTCCCCTGATCCCATACAAACCTCAAGAATGATGAAACTGACCAGAGCAGTTCACTGTAAAGTCTCTGGTATATATCACT
Organism: Sphaerodactylus townsendi; assembly: GCF_021028975.2. Classification (NCBI taxonomy): domain Eukaryota; kingdom Metazoa; phylum Chordata; class Lepidosauria; order Squamata; family Sphaerodactylidae; genus Sphaerodactylus; species Sphaerodactylus townsendi. Next base: position 112,600,418 of record NC_059427.1, on the reverse strand, counting down.
GCTTAGAAGATCTCGCAGCACTTTCTCAGCCCAGGGGAGGCAGACAATGACAAACCACATCTTTTGCCTTGAAAGCCCCACGGGGTCACCTTAAGTTAGCTGTGACTAAATGGTGCGCACAGAGAAGAATTGGGGTGGGCGGTCAAGATAAGAAAAGGTTTTTTTGAAAATCTACTGAAGAACAAAATATGATCTGTTCAAACAAAGTGAATTTTATAAAATAAGCAAATCGTATTCACACTGCAAGACAATCATGAGGAGAAGTGGATTGTCTTGCACCCTTTTCTCTTTTTTAAATGGGTACACTAAAGTGAATGAAAATATATAACGGACACATCCTTCATCATGCTAAAAAAAGGGGAGGGAGGCATATGTAAAGAACTCAGCCAGTAAAAATATTGATATTTCTACAGTACAGAGCTGCAGAGTTGATTTATAAGACCCACAGTAAATGTGAGTCACTCCCCTCCCCAGCTGAGTATAATGCAATGCTAATCCCTAACCATGCCATTCCCCCACTCTGGCTCCTTAGCAACCCTGCTGCCCTGCATCTTCTATCTCATCAGCTCAATCAAACTTTCTTGTTGGACAATCTCAATCTTGCATAAAAAGGCAATAAGCGTAGTGTGCTTTTACAGCCTATTAAATTCAATCAGTGCATGAAAATACATATGCAGCTGGTAGCATTCAACATTAAAACATGGACAGCAAGGGATGTTGTGGAGTTGTACAGTGCTGTAGAGCTGTAAGCCCTGATTCCACAAAACTTAGTCATGATTAAATCTCCCTGAAAGGACTGTTAGTTAACTTCTATTAACATGTTGGTTGCAAGAGACTTCCACTAGGTTTGGGGATATAGTGTTTGGGAATGAGACAAATGCTTAGTAAAATAATGGATGTTCCCTTAAAATTGAGCAGTTCTATTGACCTTACTGCGGAAAGCCCTGATCACACTTCCTCTGCCTCACAAATATAGATAATGCGTGTGTGCGTCCACTTGAGTGTATAGTGTGTATAGTGTTTTCTTGCATAATTTCCAACTAGGAAATTTACCAAAGGAACACTAATCTGAATAACAAACCCATAATTCCTTTTAAACAAATACATTTGTAGTTCTTTTTGAGTACAAAAATGAGTCCATGAGGTTGAAAGAAATTGCTCAAGTCATATTCCATTCATTCCTTCTGCAATTCTGTGATGTAGCTCCCAGTTAACTAATGGTCACTTTTGGGATGCAACTTAGGAACAACTAGTTAGAGCAAATGGCTTCTTATCCATTCCTTTTTTCCTTCCTTCCTGATGTTACAGCAATACCTCATATAAAAATGCCTTGTAGACAAACAGCCTTTCCCAGGGGACTTTCTCTAATCATTACTTGGACTATTATTAGCTCCAACAAAACTCCATATCCAGCTCAAACAGGTTTCCTCTTCACTGATTGGCTAGTAGCTCCTTCACCCATTCTTTTTTTCTTTTTCTTTTTGCTTTCCTTTCATCCTTGGTTCCCCACCCCCTTTCCCTCGCTCTCTTTTGCTACTAAAACTACCAACTCTTAGGACATTGAACCGCACAAGCTGTGTATTACCACAAATTTATTTTCTGTCTATAGATGCATGGCCAATTATCCAATCTGGCAGAAAGCTTGAGCTGTCTGCCTCTCCCTTTCCCCCCTCCCCTCCCATTTCTAATCCTGGGCTAAGTTTGGAATTTAGCAATGCAACTGTGAAAGGTTCTACTTCAGTATCACCAAAGTAATAACTAGAAACTGCTCTCCTGTGCCAGCTCACTGGGGTTTTGTTGTGTCTGAGGCTGTGCCACCATTGTCCTATCACACATCACAACACGTCCTAACTACTTTAGATCCAGTGCAGCCACATATGTAGCTATTTATTTCTTGCCCTCCTCATGCACCTGTTTGCTGAAACCAGGCACTACAAACCACACTATTTATTGGAACTGTAGTTCATGCAGGCTCTAATTTCATTAGTAGGGGGATGGATTAGAAACTTTTGTATTCCACCCAGTCCCTGAATGCCCAGCCTCTGAATATCCTGCCACTGGGCTGCGTTGGCCCCCTGCCAGCACTCACTGGCAATTACGCTTGCTAGCCTGCTGTGTTTTATGTTGCCAATGGGAGAACTGGCCCTGCTAAGAAATACTCTTAACAATTTCCCTCTTACAGTAACACCCAAGAAAGAAAGAATGTTGCTAGCAAGTTTAATAAGGAAAACATGAAAGGGTAAAGGCAGACTAATGCCCAAGAGAAGTACAGTTACATCCTATGAAAAGCATGCCATGCCCCTGGAAAAGAGGATGAGGAGTGATAGTGACCTTGCTCCTTAGCAGCTGGATCTGATGGACCAGTTAAACATTCTGCTTGCACAATGGCTGCTGAACAACTGCTTGAGCAGACAAGTTTCTATAGAGTACATTTCATTTTGTTCCAGGACAGAATCCTGAAACTAGGATTGCCAACCTCCAGGGAGGGTCTAGAACTCTGCTGGAGTTACAGCTACAGTTTTCTTGGAGAAAATGGCTGCTTTGGAGGGTGGGCTCCATTGCATTATACCCAGCTGAGGTCCCTTCCCTCCTCAAACCCCACCCTCCCCTGAAAAGCAGGTCAGGCTGAAAGAAAGTGGTCACCCAGTAAGCCTCAACATTCTTTCCACACAACAGAAATAAAACATCCTGCAGATGTTTTAAAAAGATCCGTTTGGGCTTTTTGTATTCCCACAGCACAGAGAACGCAAGCATTGCCAGCCGAAATGTTTTCCCCCACTTGCTGGCTGTCAGACCTCTTGAATGGTGAGAAGGAAAGTAAGAGGTTCCACTAGTTTCACAATTTTTGAAAAACCCAAGTTGAGAGAAATAAAACATTCTGAAGACGTTTGCAGGGAGAGAGCTGTGTGGATTTCTTCCCCAAAATGGTTTTTAAAATATCCGCAAGATGTTTTATTTCTGTTGTGGGGAAATGACCGATTTAAATTTAAACCTGAGGGTTCTCAGTTCTAATGTGACTGGGAGTAGCATCCACTCCAGCATTTCAAAGATTTAAAAAGGAACATGTATGTAACATCCTTACTATACAAAAGATTATTGCCTGAGCATACCATTGCATTTATACTGCTGATAGCTGTCTTTTGTGTGCTGCAGTATACCCTTTACATAGCAGAAGACTAACTCATACCATTTTAAAAGCCAAGGTTAATGAAATGCTAGGTAAAGATAATAGTCCCATAATCTCTGACTCTTTCAACACATATGCCAGGCCTGATGCAAACTGTGTGTGAAATCTTTTTGCAGGGAGGAGGATGAGGAAGCAACCATGTCTGGTTAAAATGCCTAAGGGCTTGTTAAATGTTTATTTAGAGTTCAACTAGAATCCACTTGGGAACAATTTATCCATTGAATAGCTATTTGCCTGTGTAGTCACACAGTTTTATCTGATGCAGATCTTTCCTGTAGTTCTCACTGGACACAGGGAAAGCAGAACTCTGCCCAAAAGTTTCCCCATCTCTCAAATAGTGTGGAGTTATTTATATTTTATAAGTATTACTTGGTGTCCTTGTTAATCACATGGGCTCATGCAATTAAATCACATTGGATTGCCAGATGAATTTACTTTAAAAACTTTTTATTTCATGAGCAACATATCCTTTTTGTAGACCTGTCAAGATGCAAAGTGAGTATTTCATCAGCTCAGAATTATTTTTGGATAATGTGTATCTGCCTACTCTTTAAAAAAACTACATTTTAAGGATTGGGGGAGAGGAGCTTCTTTTTCTTGAGATCCATTTTAACAGAATCATAAACGATGTGAATGTCACATGAAATACTCATGCCAGAACGATAATACATGGATTCCATATAACATGAGAATTTTTTCCATGCTAATTCATTGCTGTAAAGTATTGTATGTCATTTTATCTATGTAAAAATGTTTTCGGTCATTTTCAGAGTTTTCATTTGACCAAAAACTTGCTCAACCAATCAGTCAAATACTGATTAGATTTTTTATAGTAACATATAAATTCAGATCTGTAACACAAAGAAAGATAATTACAAGGTATTAGTATGGTGCCCAATATTTTTTTGCCAAATATCAAGCCAAGGAGAGAGTTTTAAGTAGCTTTATTTGCAAAGAAAGGGGAGACACCCTGCCTGGGTAGACTCCACCGAAACAGTATATCCACAGGACATTTATTCCCTTCTCCCAAATTCACCACACCCTCTCTGTTCCCCCATTGGCTATGGGTACTTAGAGTCATGGCTTTCTGGTCTGTCTGTTTACATGTTACTCCTCAATATGTTGCCCCTCCCATATTCTTCCTGTATGCTCATTATAATACAGTTTGTTGTCAGAGCAGGAGAAGTTAATACACATTAGCTCATTAAGCATGCTCAGTGTGTACAATCTGATGCAAGCCTTGTCCTTTAGCCTAGTCGTTACTCAGTTCAACAGGTCTCAACCCGTCTTATCCTGTTCTACCCTAGCCAACTGCCACATTCTCTTATCTCATTTCTTTCTTCTGTAGAAAATACATTTCTCATTTATCACATTAGTTTTCTAGAATTGTGTTCCTCACGACTTCTAGAACTGGAACCTCATCTTTAAACCAAAGGCAGCATGGAACTCACTAACCCACAATCATGTGACTTACAGTTATATTGATAAGGAAGAGGAAACTTTAGTTATGACCTCATCAATGTCAAGGCCTTTCTTAGGTTATTAAGACCAAGATAGTGGCCAGCTGACCAACAGAGCTAGGAGAAGGAAGCAATCTGAGCACCAGGTGGTATACTGTAGTATACCCAGAGACTGAGGCTGTTTCCACACAGCCAGAGGCAGTGGCTTCCCACTGGCATAAATGAAGCCAGTGGAGCATCAGGACTGTTCACATGGTCTCATGCGGGCAGTCCCGATGCTGCCGCTGCCCACAGGGGCGGCTCCACACTGCCTGACAAGCTAGCTGCATGGGACTCACCTGGCCTTCCTCTCCAGTTCTAGCAGCTGGAAAGATATGCTCCACGCCAGTCCCTCCAACCCTCAGGGTCACAGGGCAGCGTGGGTGTGTCTTTCCAGCCGCCTGGAGCTGCAGAGGAAGACAAGGTAAGTCCCTCGCAGATACTGGAGGAGCCAAAAGCAGTGGCCTCACACCGGTGTGGTTTGCACTGCACTGGCGGGAAGACGTCGCTTTTTAAAAATGGCATCTTTAAAAGCGGCATCTTCTCACTGTTTGGGCGAGCCCAGCACAGCGCTGCTGCGATGCAGCAGTGCCTGCTGTGCAAACAGTGCCCCAGGGGCGGTGTTTTAACCGTCCCTAGGGTGCTGTTTTCCATCCATGCAGAAACAGCCTGAAAGAGAGTGCTAGCTGCTTTACATAAAGAGAAAGAGAGAGAGATGATTTGAATGTTCTAGAAGAGTTTTTAGTCACAGAAGTTTCACTTAATACTTATCAGATCACATGGAATATCTTCCTTCTTACAGCAAAGGAAAAGATCCTTAAGTATTAATGAGGTCATCATTGGACCAGGCCCTCAACAGACTGTGTTTGTTCCAGATAAAATGAAACAGGCCAATCCATTACTGTCAGCTGGGGAATCAGAAGGAAACCATAGTCCTTACTCTTCTAAACCCAGAATACAGAAGCTAAAGATGCAATTGAGAATAAACAATGCAATGAATTCCTGGGGAGAAATGAGACTGCTTTATGACTTCCATGGAAAAATTAATGGGGAACTGCTATTTTTTAGATGTCTCTAATGTCACTGATAAAGGACACCACCTTAATGGTGCCATTATCACCAAAGGCTTAGAAACCTGTTTAAATCAGACCATTTATTCTCCTTCCTTATGTCTTCCTTATGTTGCCACTGTGACATTCACACAAGCAATGAAAATAAAGTCTACCAACTCACAATGAGTTCCTAATCATAACATCAGAGGAAGGGCTTGGACTCTGTGCTCTTTTTGGTTGGCCCTTCAGGGCAACTCATGGGCCACTGCATGAAACTGTATGTTGGACTAGATGGGCTCTAAATGGACTACTGATCTGATCCAGTGGACTCTACTTTTGTTCTAGGCAATTTTAAACACATTAAGTCCCCATTGGCATGCTATTATGAAAAATACTTCCATAATATGTACAATGCTTGTAATTGCCTATTAAAAGGTATTTTGTTTATGAAATTCAATCTAAAGTACTGGCAGTGTAATCCTAAAAACATTTTCCTGGGTGTAAGCCATACTGAGTAGACCTTTTTTAGGATTGTTCTCTGTGGCGTAGGAGGGTAAGAGCTCGTGTATCTAATCTGGGGGAACCGGGTTTGATTCCCAGCTCTGCCGCCTGAGCTGTGGAGGCTTATCTGGGGAATTCAGATCAGCCTGTACACTCCCACACATGCCAGCTGGGTGACCTTGGGTAGTCACAGCTTCTCGGAGCTCTCTCAGCCCCACCCACCTCACAGGGTGTTTGTTGTGAGGGGGGAAGGGCAAGGAGATTGTAAGCCCCTTTGAGTCTCCTGCAGGAGAGAAAGGGGGGATATAAATCCAAACTCTTCTTCTTCTTCTTCTTCTTCTTCTTCTTCTTCTTCTTCTACTACTACTACTACTACTACTACTACTACTACTTGGATTTTGTTGCAAACTCAACATTTAAGCATCATGTTCTTCTGGTTAGAATCATAGTCCTTCCAGAGAACCACAACCTATGTAATGCCTTCAACCTGACAACCACATGAAGCACAGATGCTACCAGAACAAGGTTCCATAGTGAAGTCTATAATCTGATCATATAATAAGAACAAAAAAGGAAGAGGTCAGCATTCCTAAACTGTAGTTATTGCCTGGCCATTGTTTTACCCTGTAAGTCACTTCTACCTAAATCAGTTTTGCAACATCTCACAGAAAAAGTTGTAATGTACTCAAAACTAGATAGTTCCCCCCTTATATTTCCCCTCATAAAGGCTGAAAAGCATTTCTAATATTTAAAATCCCAGTTTCATCAAAAAGGTTGACAAGAAGGTTATTAAACACTCTGCAGAAATGGAAAGTCACTTAAGCTGGGTCATTCTGGCAGTGAACAGTTTTATTTGACACAACTCTGGTATGGATCATGTCATTAGGCAGTTTGAAGAAGATCTCAATTTTAACTGATGCATTTATTATTATTATTATTATTATTATTATTATTATTATTATTATTATTATTATTATTATTATTATTATTATTATTATTAAAACTTTTATACCACCCACCCCCAAAGGGTGGGGGTGCATAGGTGCATCAGGTCTCATACTGCAGACCACAGAAGTAGATTTAGCTTCACTTTTATATCCACAATCAGGATAGCTACAAAAGATGGGGTTTTTTTCTATGCTGCCATCTGAGCTTCTGGGGGGCAGGGGAAGGATCCTAATCCATTTCTACAACTGTAACCACCTTCTTAGGGAGCAATATTCCACACCAACTAACATGAAATATACAGATGAAATGTTATGTATTTGGCATGAATTTCAGATCCCATGAAATGCAGAAATCACCTCTGGGCAGAGAGATTAAGTATCCCAATGACTGAGCATGTGGCAGCTCCCAAGAGCAAGAAAAGAAAATGACTTCACTTCACTTTTATTATTTTAGCATTGATAGATAAACCCTGCCATATGTGTAGAAAAATGTCCCTCTTGTCAGTTCAAAGATGGCAACTAATACCACTATAAGAGTGGAGAACTTATAAGTTTGATTCCCCACTCTTCCACATGAGTGGCAGACTCTAGTCTGGAGAACTGGGTTTGTTTCCCCACTTCTCCACATGAAGTTTGCTGGGTGATCTTAGACTAGTCACAGTTCTCTCCAGCCTCTCATAGCCCCACCTACCTCACAAGGTGTCTGCTGTGGGGAGAGGAAGGGAAGAAGTTGGTAAGCTGCTTTGAGACACCTTACAGAAGAGAAAAGTGGGGAATAAATCCAAACTCCTCCTCTTCTTCTGCAGCTGACTTTTCCCACACAGTTCTTCTAGTAAAACTATAATTCCCCTCTGCCTGGTCTCCTGCCTCGTGCAAGAGAAACGGAACACAGAGTGAGCTCTTTGGAAGCACTTGCTGGATCCTCCTTCCTATGCCAATGAATTACAAACCTCAGCTCAGCTGCTTGATGTGCCAGACATGCTAACAGAGGGTTGACAGATTGCAGCTCTTGGGAAGCGCTGGTTCTAACTTGGAGGCAGAGCTGGCTCCAGGAACAGTTGGCAGGTTAAGCTGCTTGTTTCTGCCCAACAGAGCAAAACCAAGTGTTTGTGCTGCCATAGTACAGCTTGGCCAAAGAAGTTTGATCTCTAGTTTCCAAGATGGAACTTGGAAATAGGGGGTGGGAGATGATTTGTTTGCCCAGGATAAGGATCATTCAGTAGTTGATTCTCCTGCTGTGAAAGTGTGTGCATGGGGCGGGAAGCTCAGGAGCCAGGGAGAATATTGAACAATGAGAACCTTTATTTAGTTTCATGCTTCCCTACAGACATCCAGTGTACTTGATTATCAGAGAAAAAAGGGCCAGCCATTTAGTGGTAACTCCTCTCAGCTTAACTTTTGTTGCTTTCCACATACCTACTTTCACAGGTTTCCCCTCCCTTACCTCATCAAGAGGTGCTTGATGCCACTGGGTATGTCAGCCACATATGAAGCTTTCTCAGCAGCAAGGTTAAAAAAAATCTCCTGTCTGTTTTTGGGTTGCTATGAATCTCTGTCAGATATAATAAAAGAAGAATTAGCTTCTGGAATCTTCTGAGTGAAAGTTAGTTCTGTATTCACAAAATTTATCATTCAAGTTTGAAAAGTGAAACTCACATCAAAGTGCAACTCACTTCCAAAATGAAACTCATATCCCTTCTTCATGGACCTTTTAAAAGTTAGTGTAATCAATTTAAAACTAAGTTAGTGTAATCAATTTAAAACCAAGACTGTTAGTTTTGCTGAAATCATTTTGTGTTACTTGGTGCAATGTGGAATTAACTGGCTGTTGTTCTCTGATACAGGATATATCCTTGTCTAAGCAGAACTAGAATATTTAAGATGTACTGATCAAACCAACAATTGTTAGAAGGCAAAATAATCAGCCTCAAACTACAAATTCAACGAAATAAATTAAAAGGAGATTTTCTGCATACTGAATAACATGGCTGCATTTCAGTTTCAAATTTACTACTATGATCCTACAAACAAAACTTGTCATTACAATTCTACCTGAATCACCAGTCTACCTGAAACACCAGCAAATGATTAAGATGATATAAAAATTCATTTTGCAGCAAACCATGGTATAAATATTGTCTTATTTGTTATTATTAATTTCATGATAAATGTATGAGATATGCAACAGTTTCCATGTAACTCAGTTATTATATTAGAACACCCATGAGAGTCTAAAATATTCCACTAAAAGGGATTGAAGTGATAGTAGTAAATCTAGTCCTGGAGTTCTTATTTTTTTGCCAGATTCCTTACAAGGGTGTGGAGTGGGCAGCTATCTCTTACTGCAAAGGACATTGTGATGCTCACTCTTATTTCTTTACAAATAAATATAATAAGTGCAGAATAACATCCATTCCTTTCTTTCTCCTTCTATATTTCACTGCCACCAAGAATTTAATTCCAGCCCCTTTAATACTTTCCCATTAAATAGATGTGTTTTCCGGATGGACAGAATATCCTGGGATAGACCCAGGATTATACATACCGGGTTGTTTTGTATCTCAGTTTCTCCCTTCGCACGGCAGACCATTACCATGTTAAGTCTGGGAGGGAGAACTCCAGGTAATTATGCACGTGCCCCTGATTTATTTTCATTTTCTGTGCAAATGTTTCCACGCATGTGTGAAAAGTCCCGTTTTCCCGACATTCTGATTGGCTGTAGCTGGGGGCAGGGAGAGCAGGCGACAAGATGGGAAAAATAAATCAGTCCATCTCCTGCGATGTTTGCATGGGAACGGGAGCAGTGTGAGTTTTCCCAAAAGAATCACCAATTTAGTGATTTTTGAAAATTCTGGGATAAGAGAAATCTCGCGGGGCAGGCCCAATTTAGGGCTGGAAGTCATTCAGAATTCATGGGCAGACTGGGATATTTCACCTCCCCATCCCAGGATATATGGTCTGTGTGGAAAATGCCAGTGTATCCGAGCTTTAAAGCAGATTTGAAGGGCTATGTGAGGAAATTTCCTGAGAAAATTTCCTGAGAAAATTACTGGTGGGGAATTGCAGGTTATATTTAACAAAATAAAATTTTATTTATATATGTTCTTCAGTTTAAGGGTTTCAAAAAACAATCTACAAGAAATAAAACAAACTGAGGCAACAACTTTACACTTTACTTTCACTTTACATGGATAAAGTGCTGATCAGTAAAGTACTAGCAAGAACTCCTTTACATATATGAGATCATATTAGGAATTGACTCCTTTTTTAGTCTCTCACTCAGTACAACACAGACTGACTCTCTCAGTCTTCCCTACAGAATACAGTCTGTTTCTGTTCAGCATATAATATTTTCCTTCTCTCAAGTTCTGTACACACTTTGATTCAGTTCAGCTCAGACTGAACCCATCAGGATCCAGCACAGACTGCTATCTCTGCTATGTTGTACACACAATCTCTGTTCCTGCCCAGAATATTTTCTCTCTCTCAGATCAACACACTCTTCATAGTCACTCTTCAGTGTCAACCAATGACCTCGCTCTCTCATCCCCTTTTCACCCTTTTTCTTCTACAACTTACCTCTCATTTTAAGGAAACACACGCACACAATATTTTAAATTGTTACAGGCACCTTTACTATAGAACATGGTGACATGATGGTTGCTAATAGTTTGTCTTTACATTGCAGAAGCAGCAGCAACTTTTAAAATATTCATCTGGTCACCTCATGCTTCCACTCCTTTTGCACAGAAGAACAGTAAATGTGGGCTCCTATTCTAGCTAAAGCTGATGGTCAATCATGAGCAAATCATGAGTATTGCAGGCTGCAATTTTGACTGTTGTGATCTGCATTGGCAAGAACTCAGAAATAATTCAGGGCAGTTTGCTGCCTCTCTGAAGTAAGCTCTTATTAACTGAGTAAGCTCTTATTAACATCATACTGCCTTATTCTTGTCCTGAAGAAACACAATGACCCTGGGGGTAAACTCTGCAACAAGAAATTATGCTCGTTTAAAACAAAGTAATAAATGAATATAATATTACAGCCGTAGCTTTCTGTCTGTACTTTTTAAATTCTTGCTTGAGTGTTACTTTTCAGAGTACTGACTGTTGTCCTGTTCAGTTTTCTTGACTTGTTGAATCTTGTACAGAGCTGTTTAAATCAGAACTAGCCCTTATTCCACTTGAAGTTGGCTCCTTTAACGATGAAATTACCCTTAAATTTGTATTGGGCATAGTTCCCTAGTAGAGTGATCAGCATTGACCAGTTTTATACAATTGATGACCTGCAAAATCAAATGCCTCTCACCCACTTTGTATTATGGCCTGCCAACTCATATAAAGCTCAATCTGTTTGGAGTAGTAGACCCAGGGCCACTCCCCACTCACCATAAGCCGCGGGGTCACCTCTTTAAAAGACACGAGGATCCTGGACGTTCCCCACGTCACCAGCGCTGCACCGCGCAGTTGCCCGGACTGCCGCTTCTCCCACCTCCTTGCCTGTCAAGGCAAATTAGGTCCTCTGCAAAGAGCAACATTTTCAAAAACCCCGCGGGTGCCGCGGGGTGGTGGGGAACCTTGGCTGTTTACGCGCGGCTGATTCGCTGTGACGCACAGCTTACGGCCAATCAGGAAACAGGAACCGCCATTTTGTTTAGGGAGGGTGTCCCCGTCAGAAAGTGGGTGACATGAAGCTACGTGATGATGTAGACACGAGGCGACATCCTCTTTTACAATGCACGCTCGTGGAAATTGAGACGTGTACACAACGCGATGTCCCAACATTGCTCCCTTTGCTCGAGCTTTATGATTTTGCGGGCGAGCCTATCAAAAACAACTTCTCCTGTCAGCCAATCAAAATGGAGGCCCGCCTTCGGCTGGCCGCCACTTCCACGTGTCCATGACACATACGCATGCCAGCCAATCAGAATGCTCGATTGCCACGGAACTCCTCCTCTTGCTCCCCCACGTTATTTCCTGAATGGCAAATGAGTGGGGAACAAATGTCTCTGCGGTCAAAAGCCGCGGAGGCTTTTCTACACAGGGTTGCTGCAGCGTTGCACTTAGAATAGGTAAGTAGGGAGTGGCCCACAGATTACTACCATTTCATGGTATTGTATTAGAACGGCCACCCTGACCTGGATGATCCAGGCTAACCTGACCTCTTCACGTCTCAGAAGCTCAGAAGGTTGGCCCTGGATAGTATATGGATGGGAGATTACCAAGGAAGTCTAGGGTCATTACACAGAGGCAGGCACTGGGAAACCACCTATGAATGTTCCTTGCCTTGAAAATACTACCAGGTTGCTATAAGTCAGCTGCAACCCAGTAGCACTTCCCATCACCACCACCACCACCACCACCACCACCAGGATTGCTGACTCTGGCAGTGCTCATATGAACAGAAATATTGGCATTAATGGTTGTAGTAGATTCCTTGGTTGAACTTTTATTCATAGTAACTGTACCAATTTTCCTGGATCTTGTGTTAGTTTCTAAATAAATATTTTGTATATTTTTCAAAAAAAACTATTACCAGATCTGGGTTGGGAAATTCCTGGAAAGTTGGGGATGTGCAAGGGGAGAGGGTGGAGGAGGGATCTTGGCAGGATATAATGCCATAGTGTCCATCCTGCCAAGCAGCCATTTTCTTCAGGGGATTTAATCTCTGTCATGTAGAGATGAGCTGCAATTCTGGGAAACCTTCATGCCCCAGTTTATGTCCTTTTTTTGATAGCAAGACAGGGGTGTAATGCCCATTGGGCAAGGTGTGTACCTTCCCCTCTTGCTTAGCATTGGGCAAGGTGGCGCCACCTTGTGGGGGGCACAAAAATGCAGAGTTTGTTTTGGGTATTTTTAGTGATTTTCCATTTTTAACTGCAGGGGGCGCAGTTTTTAGGCTAGCGGCACCAAAATTTCAGAGTATCTTTATGAGACCCTACTGATGATACCACCCAGGTTTGGTGAGGTTTGGTTCACGGAGTCCAAATTCTTTACAAATAGAAATATGATAACCCATTTTCATGAACAGCAGAAGTGTGGCCTTGCTCACATCTATGAACACACATACAATCACAAACAGCAAAACAAACAGTGGCTGGAATATGGGCTATAACTTGTAGAACAAGGATTGGTTCCCTTCAGCATTGTTACCTCTGTATTTGTGTGGATAAACATAGATGAAAATGTAGCAGATTATGAGAGAAATGTGAGACTCCAAGTTCATGATATCCCTCAGTTCAGTACTAACATTGCTGTGGTGTGTTACTAGAATATGGAATGCAAAACATACCCAGAGATCGATCAGTAAATGATTCACAAGACACAGGAGAAGGTCCCACCCCGGAATATCACCACAGAAAGTCAACATGGATGGATGCAAGAGGAAAGCTAGTGTCACCTGACTCCAGTGTGGAATATGGGGTGTTAAATTCACCAGCCTGGGTTCCTTTCCTTTCCTTTTGTTTGCTTTCTTCAAAAAGGTATCAGCTTGTCAAGATGAGGCTTTGCTTTCAAAACATGAAACAGGTGTGAAGAGCTTGTTTGGATTCTGTTTGCTCAGATATCCTAGTGCCCCCTGAGGATTGTTGACAGAGCACGCCTTTGTGAACAGGGGGCTGGCTGACCCTTCAGCAAACACAGTCTGTTTATGCCCATTTACTTTATCAGTAAAGATCTGAGAGAGTAGGGGACTCAATGGCTCCTTTGACTGACACCCTGGTCTGAGTTATCACCAACTTGCCTAGGACATAAAAAGCATTGCAAGGAGGTGTGAGGGCAAGTCCTGGGTCAGGGCAAACACCTTGCAGCTGTTTCACTGTTTCACTCTAGCCACCTGAGCCAGTAATGTGTTCAGCACAGGAGACTGCCACCTAGCCTGTGATGAACAAGTCTAGTGCTGGGGATTTGATTTGACTGCCTTCATGTTTGTGAAATGCTAACCTCAGTTACAGGTGATGGTAAACTTTTACATTTTAATGCATGTTAATGAACCAGCAGACAGTAATAAGCAATTCCCATGATTTGCCTTTGAGGAAAAGTGGCAGTCCCAGAGTGCTCATCAGAATAATTACAAAACAGATACTTCTCATTAGCCAGTACACATGCTGCACTTATCCTGTGATAACCTGGTTGTGCACTATTTAATTCAATGTTTGAAAAGGGGTGGTGGTAGAGAATCCAACCCTTCAGTCAAATGTTTCAAGTATGTATGAAATGGTATGCAGTGCGATGTCAAAAACCCAAATAAACCTGACAATGTTTTATCTTGCTTTTCAGATCGTGAACACTTAGAATTTGTTGGCATTAAAATTTTGACATTATTTACAGAGGAGAGGAAAGGGCATAAATACAGAAAAGACATAAAAAGAAAATGTCTAAATGCTTGTCTATGAACATTCAATTTTAAAAGGACAAACCCTTTTGCCTACTCTATAACCTAGACCAAAATATGTTCAATAACTCACAGACTTTCCTATACAGAATGGGATGGCTCTACAGACAATTCCTTGCAGACTTGTTCACTGTACAGGTTTTTCTCACAGCTTTTGCTCTGCTAGATATGATAAGCAGAAATTGTCAACAGTTTGCAAAATATTCAGGCAGCATTTAGTTTGAGAAAGCAACAACCAAGATGAAACAGAGTTTTTCACAGCTCAAAGAAAGCAGCAGTTATCAGAGCCAGATTAAGAGCCTCAATAAACGCCAAAAGTGATGACAAGTATTGGTTGACATTTTTAAACCCAACCAAGGCAAATCTCTACACAAAACATCGAGGAAGACAAATACTACAAAACCTGCACCTTCACATTAAAAAGCAAAAAAGTTACAAAGTTTTATTTTATGTTTTTAAAATACAAGTAACAAAACTAATACATCCCAAGCATGCATCACATCCTGATGTTCCCAGTCTTGATCCCACAAATGAGAGAAAAACATAAAAAGAAAGATGAGATCAGAAAGAAAGGGAAAGGAAAGGGAGAAGGGAGAAGAAAAAGGAAGGTGAAGGCAAAGCAAGCTATGTGCACAGGTGTTGTCAAGCATTATACCATTCTAAGAATACATCAAATTCTGAAATGGGCCATAGAGTGTGTATCAATAGATCCTAAAACTGTACTGTACGCTGTATTTTAAATGGGTTAATTTTAATTTATATTCTGTATTTTGTGCGTTCTTATTGTTTGTTGTGTATCCTTGTTGTGCACCGCCCACAGCCCTTCGGGGGAGGGGCGGTATATAAATTTAAAAATAAATAAATAAAATAAAACCTGAGCTAAAGCCAGGTTTACACATTTAAAGAATTTTTTAAAAGTCCATCGTTTGCAAAACAAGTCTGAAATCTAAAGCAAACAAACAAGTACAACAATGCTGCTGAGCCTTCTAAGTCAATAATGGGAGGAGGGCTTAGAGAACCCTGGCACAAGTGAACTTTCACTTACTCTCTTTGGGGCATCAGAGCTTTAATCCCTATTTCTTTTTACCTGCAAACAAGCCCCTTTAGATATTTTCCTGCTAGTTAATGTTCCTTGACAATTATAGCAGTGACTGACCTGAACCAGTACTCTTCAAGGTATACAAAATTTCCCTCTATAAGATCAAAAATACTGGAACGCTAGCTTGCTTTTATAACCATTCACCACTCCATGTCCAATTGGGGTAAAACAAATGTATTGAAAGTGAACCAGTGCTCTTCAAGGTACACAAGTTTTTTCTCTATAAAATCAGAAATACTGGAGCACTAGCTTGCTTTTATAACCATTCACCACTGCATGTTCAATTGGGGTAAAACAAATGTATTGAAGGTGATCCTTTGAATTCAGATTAAATTTTCCACTCACACAAGACACATTTATCAATGTAACAGAACATTCCAACTTTCCTCCTCCAGCTGCAGACCACTGATCCTCCTGAAGCACTTCTCCTGGGCGGTAGGAGATCCTCAGGAATCCACCATGAGCTACAAATTGGGGGTGTACAGCAGGAAGGGGGAACTGGTGGGAATTATCCTTCTATTAGCAGCAAGCATAGTGTGGGTCCAACACAATAAGTACAGTTGGACAAATACTGCAGAAAATGTAACTATTCTGTGGCGAAATACAAATGAAAAGAAGAAAGGATACTGTTGTCCTTTCACTACCTGGACATTTGGGGGTGGGGGTGGAGCCTGAAAAGGGTACTGTTTGGGGAGGGGAAGGGATAATGCCATAGAAATTATCTCCCAAAGCAGCTCTTTGAGTGAGCGGAGAACATGCCTGAGGTAGTGATTAATTTATAATAAATGTTATTATAGGTTTATAATAGATGCTAAGGATTTGTTGATGTTACCTGTGATTTTGCCAGAATGGCAAGAGCTTTATTATTATTATTGTGTTACTTTTAACTTTTTTATTTTATAGCTTAGGAAAGATCACTAGATAAGGCTGACAAAAGGTGCTCCTGGACACAACAGTTTTGGGCCCACCTGAACTCATCCCTGCCCCCAGCTGTGAACCTGCTGATTCAGGAGAAGTGTTATCACATTGTTTATTTATTTATGATTCATTAAACCTTTCCTTTTGGCTTAAGGTGGCTTGCAGAACAGGAAATGCCTCAATACTCAGGTGAGTCCTTCCAGCCTATAATAGCACCTCTGTCTTGTTGGGATTCAACTTCAGTGTATTAGCCCCTACTGTTATATTTTCAGAGACTGTGCAGAATCCCTATCAAATACAATGACATCTTAACCACCATTCTAGAACTAACAGTGCTACATAGTAAATAATAGCACTCCCCAAACACACACACACACACACACACACACACACACACACACACACACACACACACACACACACACACACACACACACACACACACACACACACTTATATGCAAACACAGTCTAAATGGCTGTGATTCACTTATCTGATGTATCTGTCTTTGCATCTTTCTTGCACCTTTTGTATGGATTCCTTCACCTTTTCTCTCTACATGTGGCATATTACAATCACAACAGAATAAGTTCATTCAGAAGGAATGTGCTTACTGTGTTTGTTATGCATGGATAGTGCAAACATAGTGGTAACATGTGGAGTGAATAATGCACAAGTGCATTTAATCCACTAAGAATTGAAAGAAATCACTGAAGATCCAGGCAGGAAAAACTGAAGATCCAGGTTGTCAAGATTGTCCAGTATACAAAACTGTTATAATGCAAAGCTAAAATGTCTACTCTCATAGGTCTATAAACTCGTCAACAACCAACAAGTGCCAGGAATAGAAATAAAGAGTGACAAAGGCAGGTAGTGGAAAATGCAGAGCAGATCTAGAGCCTTGTAATAATGTTGACAAAGGGGGGGGGGGGGAGGGAGAGAGAGAGAGAGAGAGAGAGAGAGAGGCATGCATTGGAGGGAGATCTTCTTGCTTAATGATGTCATGGCCATTGAATTCCCTGGAGTGTGCAAGCAAGATTTATATCAGAGTCATTTAATTAGTTTATTGCAGGCAATTAGCTCCATCACTTAGGCCTTCCCCCTCAGGGCAGCTTAAGCAATGCAGAAAAATGTGAAGTGTGTTCAGAAAAATCTTTGTTTTCCCTCAAATCAGGAAAATTCTAAGCTTTAAGCAACACAGTACTGTTTAGAAATGGCCCTGAGGAGGTCTCTTATAAGTCTGATGTGGTTAGTGTAGTGACTCTGATATTTGGAAGAATTACCAAAATAATTATTGTTTATTACTAAAGATTAACAAGAATTAACATCAATATTTTTGATATTTTTAAAATGGGCATGCACTTCAGGGGAAAGAGCTGTGGATCCGTGATAGAATACACACTTTTGCAAAATATCACAGGTTCCATTCCTGGTATTTCCAGAAAAAAGAAGGCATGACATTGTGATTCTAGATTATCCAGATTAGCTAAGCGAGGCCCTCTGGTAGTAAAAACCTCACAGTTATATATTTTGACTAACATGGGTCCCATACACAGCTCTCCTGCTCTTATACAAATAATTTCAATAGTCTCCTGAAAGCCTTTTTCCTATCAGTCTCAACCCTCACTCAGAAATGAAATAAAAGTTTATATTCTTCACAAAATTAAGACAAACCATATAGTTTTTTAAATTTTCCAACTTCAGATTTTCTAATACTGGAATTTATTTGACCAATTGCAGATCTCAAATATCATGTGATTATTATTCAGAGTTTACAGACTGGCAGCTAGGGCTGATAGTGAAATTGTATAGAAACACAAAGTAGATTCAGGGCAAAGCTGATATCTTAATCCAGTGATTCACATTAGGTCTCCCTCAGTTTATGATCTAAAGCCTAAAATATTGTGCAAGGTCAAATGGGTGTTTCTGATAACATGGGCACTGTATGACTGGTAAGGACTGGCATCAAGTTTGGCATGGTGGAGTGTTTACCAAGACCTGGGATCCAAAAGAAAGACATCACTAACCGGAGATGTGTGGCCCATCTGGTTCCACTAAAAATGGGACATCACATCAGAGGACCCTGCGATATTGATGGATATTCTGGGCAAATTGTCATTTCAGACTGCTAGAGGAATCTGAGGAGTGATGAGACTGAACCCTGGCTTGGTTTGTAAATTGTAAATGGTCTGCATTTCTGCCATTCTTAAAATATTATGCAGCATTCACATTACCAGAGAAATAGCAAACTTTAAGATACAGTTTTTAAAAGTTCGTGGTTACTTAATCTTTGGCATCATGAGAAAGGCAATCAGTTGGTGGGTACAAAGTAATCATTAGCCCAATTCTCTATAGCCTTGTATGTTGGTTAGTGACTCAAGTAAAAAAATATCAGCATTACCAAAAATGAGGGATGCTTATTGAGTAATATTTCATGTTTGCTTCTTTAAGTGTGTAGGGACAATATGATTCTCTCCTCTCTCTTTTGTCTGCAAACATTTGTGTTTGCTCTTCTGTGCAGCAGTTGCTTGAAAAGCATACCATGTAATAACACACACATGCTTTTCAGCAAGAGTGATTCGCATCATGAAGTTCAGCCAAGTGAAAGCAGGACAGAAAAACTGGGCAGATCAAAGTATTGCCAGGGAAATCGTGGGAGAGAATTTGTCTTGCTCACTCCTATATTTCTCTGATGGGCCGTATTGGTTGGAACTGTGCCACAAGCAGTCAGACAGGATCTCCTTGATGGAGAAACAGTATAAGACCACCTACACAGCTCTCATTGCAAGTATAAGCAACATAAAAAAGGAGATGCTTTGCACAGCAAATGCTGCCAGTATTATGAACATCAGCTCAAGCAGACTGATGGAGACCCTTAAAGGAGTTCTCCCTCAGCCCAGAATCCAAAGAGTATAAACTCACCACCATAGACAGCCCATCTGAACTGCTAATCTTAAAAAACCCTCTGCAGCATTCACATTCCCCAGGAAAAAGCACACTATAAGATACAACTTACGATTTCCCCACTATATCTCAATTTATATATGATATTTATGTTTAGGCCATACATACCAGTCACGGGTTCATGCATCCAGCCTGCAACCCACTTTACAATTGCTGTGCAGAAAGGGCCAATGTCTTTTCAAGAACACTTTTATGTGTGGCACAGTGCCACACTGACTCAGGAATTGATCAAAAATTGCAGTTAAAATGTTTGGGGAATCAACTGAGGAAAAATGAAAACATTCCCAGATACAAATAAAGGGGGAAAGTGTGGAATTAAAAGAAAAATCATAGCAATTGGTGGCAAGATATCATGTAAACAACTTGTCTGAAAAGAAATATCAAGCATAAAGAGATATCAAGTAAATTCAGGCTTATGTTGGCTTAATGAAAATCTTCTAAGTAATTTAGAGCCAAACAGAGAATCTTGTATGAGGAAATATGTTGCTTTTGAAGTCCACTATATTTAGGGATGAGATTAATTGATGTACTTTCACTAATGACTTCCCACAGGCATAGACAGCCCCAGCACAGTATATGTCAATCTGTTTCGAGCAGGATTCCTTCCTGTTTTTGGTGCTGCAAATGACTGGGTTGCCTGGTGACAACCGGGTCAGATGAAAAGGAACAGTGTGATCCTATTAATTGTCTTGGCGTTCTCAGCAGCTTTTAGTACCATCATTCATGGTATGCTTCAAGACAATCTATCTGAATTTGGTTATTAGTGATTCTTAGTTTTTTAGTTTTCTCCTCTATTTGCATAATTTACTCTCAGTACCAGTTCTGCCTCTCAGAGTAGTTCCACAAGATGGTGCTGAGGGATTTTGCTCTAACTCCTGGCATTTGCAGTACAATTGCAGTATGAAACTACTAGAAGTATAATGCAATCATCATAAACAAGCTGGTAACTTTGATCATATTTGGAGGCACTGCTTCAGGGGCTTCCACCAGCTGAGACAATGGCTAACCACCTCTGGCTCTCATTTGCCTTAAAAAAACCCTTAAAAACCCCACCAGGGATCACTAGAAGTTCGCAGTGACTTGACAGCACTTTACACACACAAAAAAACACAGGAGCCAATTACAGCTGGCTATCACATTGAGGTGGATGTCTGATTGGATGAGGGCTTGGTATAGCCCTCATACCCTCTTTAGTAGTCTCCTAGTATTGATTAGTGAGTGAATTGGAGGGGAGGGGGAGGGTTTGACAGCTTCAGTTTTCTAATTTCCAAGTCCAGATATTTGTATGAATCCCCTTCATTTTATTTCTATTTCTAGTTTCAAGACTCTATCTTGACCTCAGTATTCATTCCAAGTTTTGGAGAGATGTAAATAAGCGCCACCAGCCTGTTTAACCTACCTACCACTTTTTATTTTCTTTTTTCCCCCCTATGAATTGCTTCTTATTTAGCATTAATAGAAGCACTCGTGGAAAATCAAAAATGCATTATAATTTCACAAAGCAACTTAAGTTTTATAAATTACTGGGACAGTATAGTCTAATAAAGAACTGTTAATATTATGGCATATTGAGATATTTTGTGCAGTCTCTCAAAGTAATCCTTATTTTGAAATTCTTCAGAAGGCAAATGTATTATATGATAATGGATTCCTTCTCATTACATTGTACTCCCTACTGCTGTAAGGCTTCCATCCACACTAACTGTCGAATTTTGGTTCCGTGATACCTATAAAACTATTCTTCAGATGTTAAAGCTCTTATTTTCTGGTGTAATGAAGTTCCACAGTCTTTATACAGATGTATTTGAATTGTGCAAGATAGAAATGTGACAAGAGAAGCATGTAAAAACAACTGGGCCTCTGGGAAATGCCAGGTGTACTGTCACTGATTTACTCTATATTAACACTCAGTAAATTATAGCTGTTTCCCTCCTGCTGCTCAAGGTTATTACAAGTGCTATGGTAAATTCCATTCTGGAACTCCAAACTCTGATTGTAAGGAGTGACAAAAGGCTTGAAGTTTCAGAAACCAAAAACAATGAATACTGGCTGATTCAAGAGATCAGAGGGGAAAACCTGCTCTGAAGTGCCAGATCAGGGTCAAGACAGGGCAGCATCATATGTCGCAGATCAGTGATATGACTAGAACACCTTGCAAAATCATAAATAAGAAACAGAATGTGACTGATTTATCTGTCCTTTTTTATGGTGGTCACTTCTAAGAAGAGGTTGTCTGGTGATATTAGGAAGAGGTCAGCAACTCTTGAGAAAGCAGGCTAGGCCAGGCAAGTATTCAGTCTGAGAGCAGCAACCACATTTGGGTTTTATACACTGCGCCTTCCCTTCCCCTTTCCACAAAAGTCACCTTGTGGGATAGGTGGAGCTGAGAGGGTTCTCAGACAACTATGACTTACCAGCAGGCTTCATGCAGAGGTTACCCAGCAAGCTTCATGAAGAGGCATGGGGACACAAACCCAGTTCTCCAGATCTGCCACTCACACAGCTCTATCCACACAGCTGGGCGCCTGGACACAGCATTACAGCCACCCCACTGAGCTGTTCCCAGGAGGACTTTCCAATGGCACAAAATGGCAAAAGAAGCCACCCACCATTGGAAAACCCTCCAGAAGGCTCCTATGGACTTTTGCCACCAAAAAGGAACCAGGAGCAAGATGGCATTTCTGGTGGTGAAGCTGGGGTGGAAGCCAACTACTGTTGGCTCCGACTCTGGCCACGCCTCCAGAATGTCCCTGCAGTGCGGGTGCAAGCAACAGGAGCACAGGAGCATTGGTGTGGCATGTACCCCTATGCCTGACTGTTTTGGCGGGCCATGGCAGCTCCCCACCAGTGGAGTCACCCCTTTTCTGGGGCAAGCAAATCTGCCAATGTAGGCCTTGGCCACCTCCAATGCAGGGTTTGCACCCCTCCCCCCTTTGGATGGGGCCGTAAATCACTACAGCACTACACCATGCTGGAACTAGCTACATACTAGTTTGGGGAGGGGGGAGGGGTTGCCTTACCCTCTGACCCTTATTTGGATTTCTTAGCAAAAAAGTTAGGAAAAGTTATATTGTGATGGGATATCTTCTTGAATTAAAAACAGCTAGGTATAATAGGATAGCTCAAAGATTGTTTTCTGACTAATGACACTTGCACAGAAATTGTCTCTATTGCAGCCCACTGATCTGTCCAAAATGCTGTTCCGGGAATTAGGGGACCTGAAAGAATAATGTGGAAGTAATGTGGGAATCTACAGCGTAAGGGGGAACTTATGAAAACTGCTGTACCCTTAGTAGGATAAAACATCCTTTATGTTCAACCCATTACTACATGATTTCTTTCCCAAATTGTCATTTGGTGGTATTATGTAAAAGAAGAGACAACATCATTGTATCTGCCTATTTTAGTACTATTGTGTCTGCATTATATAAATTCATATGAGGCAGTGTGCGTACAAAAATGCATGTGACAGTTTTAGCACTACTCCAGTAATAAATGGATTCTCAAACAAGCAGTATCTAATGGTATTATGATCTCTCCAACTTTTTCAAACTCAAAAGTGATTTGGAAAGGTTAAACTCAGGCTAGAAGATACTGACTACCTGGTCAGGTATTGACCAAGTTTCAACAAGGCTTCAGAGGAAGACTGAAAAAAGAGAGCCAAGCAAGTCTAAGCAAGCAGATTCTTTCAACACCCAAACGAAAAAAGAAAGACAGAGTTCGTGGTTACTGATGCATGATAGAAAACCTTAGTCAATGTCAAATAGCCTATCAGTAGTGTAGTGTTCCTTCACACTAGCTGCCCTGAACAATGGTTCCTTGTTATAATCATTTTTGCACTTTTCACTCCTCCAAACTAGTCTAAGATGACTTTCCTGGAAGTAAGCCTCATTGAATAGACCTGAGTGGGATTCTGAGTAGCCGTGCTTGGGATTGATATCATGGTGTTTGAAACATGGTGCCTAAGCAGAACATCCAACCTAGGCAAAATCACGTAAATTCCAGTTCTAGCATTTCTCTCTCACCCACCTCCCACCCAAATACTATCCATAGAAACTGTCAGCTACTTCCCCAACCTCCCAACTTGTAACTGTGTTGGCCAAAATGAACAAGACCTCACATAGGAGGCAGTTATGAGCTGTCTGCTCATAGTTTTGTTTAAGTGAAAACAAGTATCCCATGCCAGTTTAAATACAATTCCCTTTACATGACGTGGAAACCCTCTTTCAACAAATTTCCTTTCCCCCTGTTCCCCTCATTGTACCCTAGACTCCATATATTTCTTGGATGAAATCCCCAGGACCCTCAGAGGGCGGCACAGCTCTGCACCATTCAGACTTGCAAGCTGCGTATGTTTCATACTTCCCTGGACTAGACTAACGTTGCCTCTGTTAAATGTTAGATATTTTGCTGAGCACTCAGATCAGTGCTACATCCCAAAGGGACCCTCCCTTGCTCCCTGCACCTCTACTCACATTCTATTTAAAAGCAGCCTGTAACTGTTGCCTCCACTTGGGGTTCACTGAGTATGCTGATTTCTTGCCAATCAGACAGGTTATTTAACATTCTCTGTACTGTCCCAAAGCCAGCTTTCCTGCATAGCTGGAACCTCCTCCAGGCACACTGTTTGGCTTTTATATGAGGCTTGGATATGGGAGCAATCCTACTCAATTAATGGCAAAAATGAGCCTAAGTTCACACATAGTATCCATAGGAAACCCTCTAGGGCAGTGATGGCGAACCTTTTTGAGACAGAGCAACCCAAAACCCACTTATTTATTGCAAAGTGCCAACACAGCAATTTAACCTGATTACTTAGGTTTTACTTTAGAAAAAAATGGTTGGCTCTGAGGTGTGCGTTACTCAGGAGTAAGCTTGATGGTAGTCAGTGGCTTTGCTTTGAAGCAACCGTGCAACTCTTTTTCTCCTTAACAGGTGAATCACGCATCCCTAGGGAGGTGGTTTCTAATACCTCTGGTGAAGCAAAGCCCTCCATTGCCAGGCAACTGAGCTTTTACTTCCCCAGGTAAAGGATCGTGGCTTTGTAGTTCCTCCTTTTCACATTGAAAAACAATCAGTGCGGTTTAACAGTGCTTAACAGGGCTACCTACACTGCTTTCCCAAAACTAGGTCTTAGGTTTAATGCTAATAATTGAGCCCAACGGCCCAGGCTAGCCTAGATGTGGGAGGGGGCACTCTGTTTGCACATGCCCACAGAGAGGGCTCTGAGTGCCACCTCTGGCACCCGTGCCATAGGCTCGCCACCACTGATCTAGGGTGACCCTTGGGGAAAACACGGCATAAGGAGATGAGTGAGAGAAGAAGAAAAGTAGTCTGTCACCAGTTTCAAGCACATCAGTTACAGACAAGTAGCTGCACGACCTTTTGGGAACACAGCAAGTACAGATGGATTTACCATCCATCACATCTTTGCCATTGGATTGTGGACTGGGGGATAGTTCATTACAACAGTTCTTTTGGAAAGATACCATTTTAGCTTGTGGCTTTCCAAGAAAATTATAATCTTGGCAGAGACTGAAGTTCAGTGTATTAGATTAACAAAACAAGATTTTTTTTAATCCTTTCAAGAAACTTAAGCTGTTTATTTGATAAACAGAGTCAGATTGCAAGATGTTATCAGAATGGAGGATCCCACTCCATACCACAAAGCCCCACTGGAAGTGTAAAATCATGAAAAATCTGCTATCCCAACTCTGGTCCTTAATGTGCCAGCAATGCGAGACACAAATGCCCTCCCACCTAAGCAGCTTTGAGAGACATGGGCTGCCTGAGCTCCTGCAGGCACTTATCCACTACAAATGAACACTGGAGCCAAAAGCAACCCTGCAGCCATCCAAGAGGCTGTCTCTTTCAAAGGTACTTGGGGTTCAGGCAGCTGCTGAGAAAGCCTCCAGGGACAGTTCCTGCTGGAAATATCATTAGTGTATGTCACCCTGCTTGGGAGGATTAATCTGCACAAGGGGTAGCTGTGCTTTAAAAAGGCTTTCATGGTATGTTAAAGAGGGAGGTTTTCCTCCCCCAAAAATTATTTTTAAAACAACAGAATCCCACCTCACAACAAAATTTATGGAGCATGAAAATGGCTTCAAGCTGATGCAGTTGGTATAAAAGTTCAGAGGTTAGTAGGTTTTGTTTTAATGTGCTGAAATCTTACCACTCCTCTAGAGGTTTAGAAACAAACAAACAGAAAAAAATTCCACCAGAGTGCAATTCCACTACAGCTGAATATATTCATTTGTTTTGGCTGAATTATCAAGAAAAAATGGTTTTAAAAATATTCCCACTGTTTTGTGTGCTTGTTCATTACAGAAGCCTTGACCTTTCTGGGGCTTCTTGATTAGTGGAAAGTTTTCCACAACACATTCAGAATGTATTTGTATCAGTATCATGGACTAGACATCTGCATGATTATAATTGCCTGCAAAAAAGACAGCAAACTGTTTGTCCAGAACTGACTGCATCCTTTCAAATTTTCTTGTTTTTGCCCAAAGAAACAAGCTAATTTTTAACCTTTCTGGATAGAAAGGAGTAAAAGTTACTTCTGAAGGGATTAGGGTTCAAGATCAGAAGGATGGCCTGTGCGATCCAGTGTTCAAGACCTCCACATCCTGCACAGCTCCCTTCCATAATCTCAATCCACTGTTTCTCTGCTCCTAGCTTTCTGCTCTCCAATACCCGCTCTCACCACTCCTACCCCTCAATTATCCAATGAACTCAATTCCATCTTTCTTCAGAACACAGGATTGTGGAAATTGTCAGCCTATGGTAAGAAATGCAAGTGCTTGACTTTGAAAGTCACAGTTGTTAAGTATCATGTGAAGGAGATAGAAAGCCAACAAATAACTTTATTGTAACATCAAAGGTACAGCAGAAGGAAACCATGAAATGAAATAGCTGCTAGCAAGAAACAGTCTGAACTGGAATTGTAAAGTGAAACTGCACTTGCTAAGAGACCTTATTCCGGTACTAACTGGTATGTATGTATGTATGTATGTATGTATGTATGTATGTATGTATGTATGTATGTATGTATGTATGTATGTATGTATGTATGTATGTATGTATGTATGTATGTATGAAAGAAAGAAAGAAAGAAAGAAAGAAAGAAAGAAAGAAAGAAAGAAAGAAAGAAAGAAAGAAAGAAAGAAAGAAAGAAAGAAAGAAAGAAAGAAAGAAAGAAAGAAAATGGTATTTATACCCCCCTCCTTCAGCTAGCTGGGCTCAGGGCAGTTTACAATAATATACAGTGCATATGTAATACATATAGCATTTAAAATTTAAAACCACAGTTAACATTAATATACCACTAATAATAGAACATTTCTACATTGGCACTTAATTTCAAAAATATCCTCTTGGGAGGATAGTCCAATCTGACAGCCATATAGGAAATAGTAAACTAGAGGGAAAGGTAAGAACCACAAAGGATCACCAAAAATAGAGGAGGGAAAGGCAGAGGGAAGGCCAGGCTTCAATTTCTTAACTATACACCTTGCAGAACATAAGAACATAAGAACAAGCCAGCTGGATCAGACCAGAGTCCATCTAGTCCAGCTCTCTGCTACTCTCAGTGGCCCACCAGGTGCCTTTGAGAGCTCACATGCAGGATGTGAAAGCAATGGCCTTCTGTGGCTGCTTAGCTCCCCGAAGCACCTGGTTCTGTTAAGGCATTTGCAATCTCAGATCAAAGAGGATCAAGATTGGTAGCCATAAATCGACTCTCTCTCCTCCATAAATCTGTTGTCCAAGTCCCCTTTTAAAGCTATCCAGGTTAGTGGGCCATCACCACCCTCCTGTGGCAGCATATTCCAAACAACCCCAATCACACGCTATCGCGCGAAGAAGCGTTTCTTTTATTAGTCCTAATTCTTCCCCCAGCATTTCCAGCAAATGTATGCCCCCCCCTGGTTCTAGTGCATTGTGAGAAACAGCAAAATTTCTCTCTTCTGGCCGCTTCTGCACGCTCCATTTTTCGAGTGCGATGGGCCTGGGGGCGCCAAAAAAGGCGTTTCCAGGCTGCCGTTGTCATAGGCGCCGCTGCTGCAACGCAGCAGCCGCCACCCGACTCTTCTCTTCCCTCCCCCCAGCCGCTTCTGCTTCTAAACAACAACAACCCTTTAAAGGGTTGTTGTTAGAGGAGCCGCCTTCCCGGGCGGGCGCAGGGTGCGAACCAGCGGCCAGCCGGAAGACGTCGCCTGTTCGCTTCCCGCTTTCATGCCACGGGCTCGGCTCGCGCGGGTATCGTAGCCCCTGCTTCACACCGTCCTCCTCGACCTCCAGGGGCCGGAGGGCAGCGTGGGCTGGATCATGGCGGCGCCTTCCGCAGGCGCTTAACGCAGGAGGACACTGCGTGGAGTGGGGCGGGGAGGGCGCAGGAGGCAGCTCCGCGGCGGGAGGCTGCCTGCCGCCTTGCCGGTGGTGGTTTCGCCTCGCTCGCGACGCTTTGCGAGCGAAAGTAGGTCATTCCCAGCCCCCCACACCGGGCAGAACTCCTGCCGGGCGTATTACTCCTGGCCGTGGCAGAAACGGCCTAAGCTCAAACATTTTCTATCCCATGCATAATTTTATAGGCACTTCTAGTCACATATCCCCCCTCAGACATCTCCTCCTTCCAAAACTAAAGAGTCTCCAAACGCTTTGCAGCTCTCTCCTCATAAGGAAGGTGCCTCCAGTCCCTCAATCATCCTCATTAGCCTCCTTCTCTTCTGCACTTTTCTTTTTTCTCATCTCTTTCAATATCCTTTTTTGAGATGTATGCACCAGAACTGAACACAGTAACCTGCATGCGCGTCAGCATCTCCACTCGCTTTATATAAGGGCAGGACAATCTTTGCAGTTTTGTTATCAGTTCCTTTCCTAATTATCCAGAGCATAGAGCTTGCCTTTTTCACAGCTGCCATGCATTGAGTTGACATTCCCATGGAACTATCAACTAAGACGCCCAAATCCCTTTCCTGGTCTGTGACTGATAGCACTGATCCCTGTAGTGTGTATGTGAAGTTTGGATTTTTTTTGCCCCTATGTGCACGTCACTTTACATTTAGCTACATTTGAACCTGCATTTGCCATTTCTGGAGCCCACTCACCTAATTTATCAAGGTCCGGGCTTTGGAGCTCTTTCAAGCGAATCCTTTTTGTGGTTCTCACTCACCTCAACTTACATAATTTGGTATCATCTGCAAATCCTTGGCCACCACTGCTTACCCACCCCCCTACTTTCAAGTCATTTACGGCGAATAGGGTTAAAGAGCACTGGTCCCAAACATGGATCCTTGGGGACACCTCATACCCTCTGGCTACATCTCTCCACTGTGAGAATTTTCCCATTCACACCCACTCTTTGCTTCCTGTTTCTCAAATCCAAGCTTTTAATCCATAGGAGGACTTCCCCTTTTATTCCTTTGATTGCTGAGTTTTCTCAATAGTCTCTGGTGAGGAACTTTGTCAAAAGCCTTTGGAAATCCAAGTAGACAATGTCCACTGGTTCCCCCCTTATCCACATGCTCTGTTTACACCCCTCAAAGAACTCTATTAAGTTTGTAAGACAGGGGATCTTGTTCTCTCTGCAAAAGCCATGTGCTTGGACTTTCTCCTCAGCAGGTCTTTGCCAGTTTTCTACATGTTTCTTATAATTTTTATCTTTTAATGATAGATTCTACTAATTTCTCATCTTTTCGAACAGCCGCCAAACTGGACTGGCCTGTAATTTCCCGGGTCCCCCCCTCAGATCCTTTCTTTAAAGATTGGTGTGACATTGGCCATCTCTCCAGTCTCTTTGTGGGATGGAGCCTGGATTTACCAGGGATAAGTTGTATATTAAAGTGAGAGAAGATCAGCAATTTCATGCTTGAGCTCTTTTTAAGAACTCTTTTGGGGTGAATGCAATCTGGGCCAGGGGATTTGGTAGCATTTAGTTTATCAATGGCTGCCAGAACTTCTTCCTTGTCTACCACTATCTTCGCTTAGTTCCCTGATCTTCACCTCCTAAGAAGCTTTGGTCTAGGTGCAGGAATTTTTTCCCTCATCTCCCTCTTTGGTGAAGACAGATGCAAAGCAATTCATTCAGCTTCTCTGCAATCTCCTGCTGTCATCTTTTAGCATACAACTCCTTTGTTCCCTTTGTCAATCGAACAGGCCTACCATTTCCCTAGGGCCGTATTTCCTTACTTTTGGATATAACTTCTTGAAGGAACTGTTTGTTGCTCGCCTTGGATAAGTTCTGCAGCCATGTGTTCCCCTCATAATCTTTTTTTTGCCTCCCTTAAAGCTAACTTCTTGCTTTTTTTCTTTTGCCACCATTTTGTGTTCCCTCTCATATTCTTCATCAGTCAAACTGGACTTCCATTTTCTAAAAGACATTTTCTTTTTTCTGATAATTTCCTCAACCTCCCTTGTTAACCATGGTGGCTTTCTTTTGGACTAGGTGCTGCCTTTCCTAACCTGCAGAACACATTCCAGCTGAGCTTTTATTACTGTGTTTTTAAATAACCTCCAAGCATCTTGGACAGTTTTGACTCTCCTGATTTTCCCTTTCAGCTTCCTGCGCACTATCCCCCTCATCTTTGAGAAATTTCCCTGTCTGAAGGCAAATGTAACTACATTAGTAGTTATCACTTGTTCACATGCAGAGATACTGAATCTGACAGCATTGTGGTCGCTGTTCCCTATCGGGTCAACAACACTGACTTCCTGCACCAGGTCCTGGGTCCCACACAGAATTAGATCTAGGATCACCTCTCCCCTGGTTGGTTCTACAACCATCTGCTCTAAGCCACAGTCATTTAGCATATCCAGGAATGCTCTCTCCTTACTATGACCTGAACATGCATTTTTCCAGTTTATATGAGGATAGTTAAAATCACCCATTACCACTACATTTTTGCTTTTGTTGGCCTTTCTAATTTCTTTTTCCATCTCAGAATCCTCTTGTGCGCACTTTGGTCAGGGGGACGATAATATATCCCTAATATTAAACTGTCCTTCACACCTGGTATTGATATCCACAGTGATTCTGTAGGGGAACCAGCTCCCCTTGCATTGTCTATTTTATGGGACACTATGCTCTCTTTTATGTAAAGGGCAACTTCACCTCCAATGCGCCCTGTCCTATCCTTCCTATAGAGTCTGTAACTTGGTATAACAGCATCCCACTGGTTCTCCTCATTCCACCATGTCTCTGTAATGCCCACTATATCAAAGTCCTCCTTCAAAATTCTGTACTCCAGCTCCCCCATTTTAGGTCGAAGGCTTCTACTATTAGTATAGAGACACCTGTATACCCTGTCTCTGTCCTTAACCTGGGATTTATGTGCTTTACCCTCAAGTCTTTTGTAGACACTATCCCTTGTCACATGCACATTGCTATGTTCCTCGCTTGTATGTGGTTGATTTAGAAAAACCTCCCTCTCTGCCTGCATTCCCATAGATACTGTATTCCGAACCGAAGTCACCTCAGCTCCTGTCGGCTTTCCCCCAATGATCAGTTTAAAAGCTGTTCTGCCACCTTTTTAATGTTGAGCGCCAGCAGCCTGGCATTGCCTCCAGAATACATTGTTTTAAAAGATAGAATAAAAACCAACATGCAAACTGCCTATGCTTCTGAGAAGATGTGTTGAGTTCTGGTAAACTATATCTTTGTATGTCATTCTGTGTATATTTAGTGGAAGGCAACTGCTTGAAAATACTTTTCAAAAAATCGAATGCATGAGCCAACCCTTCTTCAATAAATATGAATTGGTTCAGTGAATTTGATAAACTGAAAGCTGCTTCCTCATGGGAATTTTGCTCCTGTTCGACATCTAAACAACAGAAGGTTTTTTGGGGGCTGGGCGGGGTGGGGGCGGGGGTTGTGGTGAGGGTTGGTTTGGTTAGCAAAACTAAGATATCTATTTGCCTTTCTTAACAGTAATAGTAAAATATTCTTATTTCTGTTAGAATCATTAATAGAAAAGAATCTTATTTCTGTTAGAATTGTGAAACAATGCTTGGAAATATATATTCCTTATTAAAATGAATTGGACAAGCTTGGTAAAATTCAACAACCCTTGCATAGAGCCTTTGCTGCCACAGACTGTATCTGAGAATACTGGAGTGATTTTTCATAGGCATCTCACAATTTGAGAAGCTCATGATTTAGTTGCTACTTTTGTACTAATTATAGTGGTATCATCCTTTTTTTGGTCTATATATGAATTACAGTGCATATGTAATCTTTATACTATATACAACTATGTTATAAAGCCCTTTTACAAAATGTTGGATGACGTACTTACTGACAATTGCTCTTAATGACTAGTTTTGTATTTTACTTTGTATTCTCTGTATTAAATGTATGGAAGAACTCTACACTGATTGTATATTCTTTTTATATTTTTTATGATAAAGTGTTAGAGGAAGAAACCAGTCTGGTGCCTACCATGCAATAAGAAAAGGTCTCAGCTCCCTAGAGAAGTATAAAATCACCGAGCAGGAGGCACACATAGTTACGCCTTGTTCCTCATTCAGACATGGTACATGGCACAAAAGAAGTGAATAATATCAGTCTCTCTGGCAGTTAGTCCGTGCTTTACCAGAGATAATTAAAAAGTGCTGGTGAGAAAAATGGCTGAGCTTAACAGCAGCCATGTCCCACCTGCTGGCTTGGTGTATTCTTCCACTTAATAGGCCTCTGGCTTCCCCAAAGCATACCCTCCCCAGGAGCCACCCTTTCCTGGGCCACTATTCACAAGGCTTGTGATCACAATACTATGAAGAAAAGGTCCTGGAGAGCCCATCGGGTGAATAAAAGGACAGTCTGTCACAATCCCATCAGCACAAATGCCTGGCTTGTGAAGAAGGGAAGAACTTGGGTTTCTTGCAAGATTGCCATCAGATGGGTGGATGAACGGCATAATAGAGTCCATTTAATGCATGAACTGGCCTGCATGAGCTGGTCCCAGAAAGCCTAAGCATCTGAATGGCATCCTGTGGACTTGCCTTAATCTATCATTATACCACTGTTCTGAGATAGCTTTCCTGGGTGTGTTTAATACTCCATTATCCCCTTTCCTCCAAAATCAGGCCAGGATATGAGACCAGGCTGTCTCATTTCCTCATGCCATAACATATGGAGAATCATTATTTTGAACAGTCAATTCCCAAGAGGGAATTTAAGTCAATAAATGAACAGACTTTTGTCACAGTAAAGGGAACGTTGTGTAAAAATATTGATAGCGCAAATATATGAATTAGCAAGGTCATGAAGATAGATAAGTCATCCTTAAGGCGCTTCATTCATGAAATGTTCATTCATGATTTTTTTTTCAGCAGTCCTTCTTTACCACATATAACAGTGCTTTCCAAACTTAATGAGCAAACAGAACAAGAGGCCAGTGCATGGACATTAACTCTGTATCATGTATATTCCAGGCTGGGGAGAAATATTTTGTCCAGCTTTGAAGCATAAAAATGTGTTATGATTTTCACCTCTCAGCTTCATGTCCACTCCTTGCCTCCAGATTCCTTATCATTTTAGACAGATTCCTTATTCCTTATATGAAAAATAAAATGAAGGTGGAGAGTCTGATATAAGCCACTTTGTGTAGGGTATAAAGTTCTAAATAAATACAAAAAATGGTTTTCTCTCTATTCTGGAATGTCTGCAGGTTATTTGGTCTCTTCTTGCACATTTAAGGTAGGCAACATGCTAGCTCCAAGATTATTTTATATGTCCCATGAGCAGTTTTTAGAATCCTGACAATTTAAGATTTCTTTGAAGCTTTGATTATTTCAAAAAGTAATTTTAAAAAACATGATAAAGTTCTAAAAATGGAAAATAACCTTGGTAATTAAATTAAAAGGAGCCAGTATTAGCTGGAATTCCCACCCACCCCTAACAATATATCAGTATTTCCTGAGTAAATTGTGTGTGGGGGCCCAATGATACAAGTTTCAGAAAAGACTACTAACAATAAGATGTATTTGCTAATGATAATTTGAAACCCACCAGTGTAATGAACATTATAGGCAATGGTATTATTTACATGCCACTAAACAGTGTGGAATAGTTGTGCTCCCGTTCATGCTGGATTTCTGACATGGATTTTGCTATTTCAAAAGTTACATATATTTGGTTTTCAGAAGGAATATTCCTGCCTTTCATATAGTTTTTAATGAATTCCTTCTCCTCTTGTATACTATTAGTCTTCAGTTGGACACTAATTTTTACAGCTCATATCATGAAATCGGTCTGAGAAGCAATGACGTAGCATTTCCTTATTTGCCAAGAGTAACACTTTTCTGAAAATGAGATTACTTTATTGTTTGGCTTTCAGCTACTTCAGTGCACTATATTATCGTTGAGAAAAGTGAGGGCAATAATGATCTCTCAGTACAGGGTGGGATCTGCTCCTAGAATTAGAGCAAAAGGGTAAACTGCCCCTGAAATTTATTTGTTTGTTTTATGTATAAGCCACCTTTTCCACTCAGACTCAAGACACATTTAAAAAACATAAAAAAACAATGCAATGTAAGTGATACAAGAGATGCAAATGGTGCAAGGCAGATGACGCAAGGCACACAAGGCAAAAAGACAGCACCACGTTAATCACCCTCCTGCTGAGTAGTGATACACAACTATATGGTGTATCTGTTAGGCCACTTCTGGTGTATAACAGATGTCTCTACCACACTAGAAAGTCTATACATAATGCATATGTCCAATGTTATCTTCCTAGGCTTCTTCACTTGCCCCCCCCCAAAAAAGGTTTGAGCACCAAAATAACATATTTTGTCTAAAATGTTCTGCCTTAGAATTGCATTGCAGATTTGCTATTGGAGGTAGGGTTGCCAGGTCCAGATAGGCAAATACCTGAAGATTTTGGAGGTTGAGCCTGAGGAGGGCAGAACTGGAGAGGGAAAGGGCTTCAGTGGAGTATAAGGCCATAGAGTTCACTTTCCAAAGTGGCCATTTTCTGCAGGTGAACTGATCTCTGTTGCCTGGAGATCAGTTGTAATAACAGAAGATTTCTAACTAGCACCTACCAGTTGGCAACCCTCATTGGAGGACATCTTTTGCCTTACTCATGTGCAGTTATAACTATCCGGATTGATTGATTGATTTAATTGATAGGCCGCCCTCCCCTGAAGGGCTCAGTGTCACAAGGTGGTTGTGAAATAAAGGCAAAAGTTATGTAGTGGTACAGTACCATCAGGGATATCCAGAGAAAAGTTTAGGGTTTAGCTTGTACATACTATGCAACTGTCACCTTATTCTGTGAAACAAAGTTTACATGCTACAGCTGGAACTAGCTCTCTGAATACTCCCTTTGGCAATTTATGTAACAAGACAATATTTTTCACTACTTGGAAGCAGCAGTTTGACTGAGTACCACACTGTACAGCAAAGATGCAAGAAAGTACAAAACATTGGCTCTAATCTTAATTGTCCACAACAGCTGGATATCAGGGAAAAAGTAGTATTGCAGCTGTTCATCAAGTGCCACTGAAAACATCTCTTCCCACATACAAACACAACTGCTGTTGCTGTTTCAACTTCTCAGCACCTCCGCTTATAACTGGACCCACTGCTCTTAATCAAGATGGGTGAGTTCTTGCTTAGTCTCAGAAAACTCTGACCACGGGCACTTTAATCTTCAAGCAAGTTCTTTTTGAACTTTATCTTCCATTTCCTGAGCAACTGTAACAATTCCTGTTGAACCCACAGCTCTCTAAATCACATAGAAAAAAAGAATTACCACCCCCACAGGTTCCATTTCTCCAGTGACCTGGGCACCACTTGAAGGGGGAATGCCATCTCTGCCTGTGCACCTGCTGCAACCATACTTGTCTGTGTGCCTCGCCTTACTCCTTAAACCGTCCAGTCCCTTGGCACTGCTCAGACCTTGGTGGTGCTGCACCTGCCCCATGCTGAGCCAAGCTTCAAGGAGAGGCTATGATCACCCTAAGCCAGCAGCAAGATGCACAGCTGGCCAGCAGGAGGACAGGTCATAATGTCAGTGCTTGCCATAGGCACTGTTTTCCACAGATAGATTCTCCCCTCCTTGGAAGAACTCTATAATTCCTGAAGCCTAAAAAAAGCCCAAAATATTCTGAGAGACCCGTCTCATCCAGCACACTCTCTTTTTGAACTGTTACCATCCGGCAGACGATACAGGTCTATAAAAATAGGACAAAGAGGCTTAGAGACAGCTTCTACTCTAGAGCTGTGGCTATGCTAAACTCTGCGGCTTCGTGTTGATGTGTTTGGGGCTGTGTAGGGATGGGTGGCGGAAGGGGAAAGTGAGGATGGGGTATGAGTCTGAAATTGTTTGCGTCGAGGAATGCTGCTGTAAATTTCGTTGTGCGTGCACAATGACAATAAAATGCTTATGCTTATGCTGAGTTTCTTGGCACTGATCAGTTTACTTTAGCACCTAACCTAATAACCAACAGCACTATTTTTATGCTATTAAGTCCTCAAAACAACTTTGTTGTGATTAGTGAAGAACAGCTGGAAAGAATTAAGGGAAGGATGGAAAAGAGCAAAACATATTTTTTATCCTCCTTTCCAAGCTGACGATAGAAGTTGTTCAGCAACAGTTTATGGAAGAAAGGTTGTATCCACTGGGCTGACTGCAACCCTAGAGAAAAAATTGTGCATCAGATGCATCTGATGAAGGGAGCTCTGATTCACAAAAGCTTATACTGGAATAAATGTTGTTAATCTTGAAGGCGTCACTGGATGTCTGCTTTATAAACTTGTGAAGAGTTATCCCATTGGTTTCTATTGAAGTAACTCTGCATAGGAGTGCATTTAAATTGGAGAAACTCTACACAGGACTGCATTGTTTATTAGTTCCCACCACCATGTAATGTTCTTTTCTTCCTCACTTTTCTTGTAATATTCTATTGTCAAGCTTCCAGAAAGCCAAATATCTCAGCTCACTGTTAGTAGGAAGCTCAGCACTGACATATGTTTACCTTTCATGTGCGGCTACCTGGACTGGCTCTGCTCCCATATCAAATAAAAGGTAAAACTGGACACTGGATAACTGGGATTACTTTTTCAGAAGTTAAAACTCAAGAGGGTAAACAAGGAGAATCTGCAAGTTCCAAGTAAAGTAAAGAGTATTTGATCCGTTCAAAAAGGAAGGCACAGGGTCTCGCAGCATTCCAAAGCAGCAGGAACCACTAGAATGGACCTTCACATCTCAGTCAGATGAACACATGAAAGAAACTGCATGAAGGTGCCAAAACATAAATGTGCTGTATCTGGTAGAATACATTATAGTTTTGCAGGGTTTGTACATGTGGTTGAGTTCCAAAGAAGGGATTTATATGCCCAGGACACACCGCTTAATGTTTGCTTCTGCTTCCCAACTGCCACTGCACAATTCTCACTTCTGCTTTTTAAAAACCCTATCTGTCAGTTTTCTCAATTATGAGACATTAAGCCTGTTCTCATTTTGACTCTGAATCATGTCTCTGTATAGCAAAAGAACAGAAGAAAGGTAGCTCTGTTCCAGCATACTTTGTTTTGCTGCAGGCTCTCTGGATTCTCTTATTGTAATGAAGACCATATTTCTAATCTGTTGTATTAAACTCATTCATAAAGCTAAAGTCATACTTAGCTCAGCCCAGCAATGACCCCAGGCTATAAATCTGCACCACTCCTCCAGCATGTATACCCTTGTGGTTGTTACTTTGTCTGATTTAAATTTCAAAACAAAGCATGACATTTCCCAGGTGCAGATGTGTTAGCTTCTGGGAGCTGCTCTTTTCCTTCTTTTTTTTTCCTGCTAAGAGCTTCATCTGGGCCAGTAAAGAGCTGGGAATGTAGTGGCAGTTTAAGAGCACAGAAGGAAATTGCTGCAATAGCAAGTAACTTCCTTTTTGAGCAATGGTTTATATAACACACAGGTTTATTACTCAGAGAGAAAATTCATACATTATGCTACATAAAAGTAGCTGTTTCAGCCAGGCAAAGAAGCATAGCTGGCACCAGAGGGAGCCTAACAAACTGACTTTCTTGAGAAGATTCAATAAGAATAAGAAGTTTCACAATGGCCCATTATGCATGAAACACTTACCTTCTCTGTGAGGGCTTGCAGTGGACTCTCCTTGCATTTCTCTGTTTACACACGAGGAGGCGCTCCCTCCTAGATGCACAGCTTTTCTGGAGAGAACTCTCCTGGCCTAGCTCTTTTAACTACGCCCATCAACTTATTCTTAAAGGCATGTATCTCCAAGGCACTTATTCTTGTAGGCACAGATCTCATTATACCCCATAATCAAAATTACTGGCTTAGCATTTAAGCTGCACATTTATCAATATTACTGTTACAAAAATAATCCCCCCTCCCAAATGAAAGAGCAAAGCAATTTCTTGACCACATGCTGCCAAAAAAGGGGACGTTGTGCTATAGCTGATATTCTCTCCCCCTACCCCCAATTCCTGCTGTTGCCACCACTGGAGGATAGAGAGGCTTGTTATTTCCAAGTATTCTCTGTTCTTACTATAATGATATCTCGATATATCAATAGAATGCAGAGTTCAGTGTGTTTTGGCTAAGCCCATGTGAGTGTGCTTCTTTTCTTTCACTTGAAGGAGCAGGCAACATGGAAGGGGGGAAAGGAGAAAGGCATGGACAGCAGTGGGAGGAAGTGGGAAGGCTGGATGTGGTGGAGGGAAGATCTCTAGGACAAAGCTGTGCTCACTGGCAAATCTGCCCACTCTGGCAGTGAAGCAAAATTAAAATCATGCTAGAAGTAGACTCACTTGCCACAGAGAGAATGAAAAGTGAAAGTGGGGCTTGAAGAAATACATTCATACAAGAAATCTTGCTGTAACAGACATTCTCCCACAACATGCAGCAAGCACGTTCATGCATAAATGACCAACAACATCCACTATACAAAATATATGAAAATAAAGTCTTGTGATTTTTCATTTGTCTAGAATGTTGTTTCTATTTAACACAGGCAATGGAACACACTTTGTATAATAAGGCAAATGGGATATATATACTACCAAACCAGAAGGTAATGGTAGTGCATTTGCTTAGCAGCAACATGGTCTACTCCAAATATTAATACTAAAAACAATTTTTTAGAACATGGTCATTAACCACCTGAATAAAATTAAATCTTTAGCACCCCATGTCCCTAGGTAAATATGCCACTGCTTGGTGCAGCTGTAATATATAAAAATAAAGTTCCATGCTTTCTTTACAGAGATCTGTCCGTGAGTCCCAGCAGAAGAACCCCAGATTTCATTTGTATGTTTGCCTTTAAAATCTTTTAAATTGACCTCTATGGATTGACCTCTATGGATTGACCTCTAAAATTTCTTAGCTTTTCCACAAGTCTACGATAAGTGATAAAAGATCCTTCTTGGTGTTCACATTTCCAACACTTATTTGAAACATTTTCATACAGCTTTGCCAGTTTTTCTGGTACCAAATACAATAATACATGCATCATTTTTAAAAAAGTTCTCTTTCAAATTGGAACTTAATGTATATTTAAGCCCCTTTGAGCACATATTCTCTCATTATTCAAATTGGATATGATACGTAAAGTTGGTGGCCCTATTTCTTTGACTGTACTGTAGGGGAACCAGTTTACAAACATTAAGAAGTCATCTGCATTCATCTGTAAAGAATAAAAGGTCCTAGTTATTTGGCCCGCACATCACTGATACTTTGCATCTTCAGCAGGATGCAGAATATTTTCATCCCCCAAGTCTTCCCTCATCTTAACCTTGGCTTTGGAGCCTTGCAAGGTAGCCAGATTAACATAGTTTATTGTCTGCTTGGGTGTTCTTGATACTGCACTCCCTATCCCCAGAACTATTGTAAGAATGTGTCAGGGGAAGTGGTGATATTTATTTATCTCTTTCCAAAATACTCCCATTTTGAATTAAATGGTTATAAAGTTTACTAGGCTTCTTTATGACACTGCTTCATGAGCTGATGACATTTTTATAGACCAATAAAATCCCCAGATAATTCTGCTTGCTGATGTATCAGAAATTACCAGAGCTTCTTGGACTAATGAATTTTCTTTCACCAAACATTTTTTAAAGTAAGCTGTAATAGATCATGCAGGAAGGGATTTCCTCCCTTTGCATGGAGGATCTCTAGTCTTCCTGTCTAGTCCAGGAAAAATCCAGTTTCCCTCCTGTTTTGCAGACTGCTGAAATGGGATCATAGTTGTAGCTTGCAGGATAGGAAACAGACATTTTTGCCTTCTGCAAGAAAGTTTGTATTTTAGAGCAGGTCTTTCCAAACAATGTTAGTAGCATTTTGCACAAACAGATAATAAAGGAAATGAAAAACAATGGGAAATTATTACGTTGATTATACATGAAAAGGGAGCATGTTTCCTATTTAATTTGTGGTATTAGCACAGAAAAACTTTGAGAAGTATATGACAGTGAACCCCAAGTTAAATTAGGGTTCAGTTCTAGTGTTTAGATATCAAAGGGCTGTAAAAAGTAAAGAACAAGCAAAATTATCAAGGCTTTCCCCTCACATATGTGAGATTTCTCAAGGGAGCTGAGAGAAATATAGTGCTTGACTGGATGCTCCTCTGGTCAGATTCAGACAAGATCACCTTACTTCATAAACAGCTTATCTAGAATGAAGGGCTAAACTAATTGGGACTTTTTAATTAAAAATATGACTAAGAAGAAACAAGATAAAGGCTTATGATTGTACCTTACTCAGGGACTTCAATGAAGGACAGGAAGTAAGTATGCAGATAAATAAATACATAAATTATAAAACCACGTGTGATTTGGAAAACATGGATATAAAGAAAACTCTCCCTCTCTCACAATTCTAGAACTCTGAATAAACCAACAAAATTGACTGTAGCTTCAGAATAGACAAACTAAAGTACTTCATACAACATGTGATTAACTTATAGAATTCATTGTCATAAGATGTGATGATGATGACCATTGGCTGAGGTGGCTTTTAAAAGTGATAGATAATAGGTTTATGAACAGCATTATAACATTTACGGATTCCACAGGTTAACTACAAGATTGAGAACTGGCTTAAAACAACTTTAGTATGAAAAGCTATGGAAAATGTCTTTGAACAGCGGTTGTTCAGCCTTATTCTTTGTGGCCATGTGATAATTTTTGTCTCTGCATATGCTAGGCCATCATAACCTTGAAGAACAAGGAAGTATTGTTACAAAGGGATTCAGTAGATGTAAGATAAGTGCTAGGAACTCATTAAAAACAATATGTTTGATTGAATAGTTGAATAGTGCAGCAAG
This sequence comes from Sphaerodactylus townsendi, assembly GCF_021028975.2. NCBI lineage: Eukaryota > Metazoa > Chordata > Lepidosauria > Squamata > Sphaerodactylidae > Sphaerodactylus > Sphaerodactylus townsendi. The sequence continues at coordinate 112,559,567 of NC_059427.1, read as the reverse complement.
CTGCCTATATCGTGAACACCTATTTTTATGGAGATGTTATGACTGGACAGATATCTCTGAAGAAGCTTTAAGTTAGAAGACATCAGATTGGAGTAGATCAGAGGTCCCCAAACTTTTTAAACAGGGGGCCAGTTCACTGTCCCTCAGACTGTTGGAGGGCCGGACTAAAAAAAACTATGAACAAATTCCTATGCACAAATGATTGTAAAATGTTTGATTTCACCTTTCAGCCTTTCTGTCATGGTCTATTTTTAGAACAGTGACCAAAGTATGTCAAGTACAGGGTGGGCTCCAAATATTGTTGGGGAGGCTGTGGAATACCTTCCCTGTAAAAAAAAAAAAAGCAGAACTTTCCCAATGAAGCATTCCATCTAACCCAGGATCAGGTATCTTCCTGGGTTCTTCCTCCCAACAGCCAGCGAGCGATTCACCAGCCTGGCTGATGCCAATGGGAGTGAGGCGGAACAGAAAGCCTGAGAGCAACACATGGAGTAGCCAAGAGGGAAGGGCGGAGCAGGCGTTGCCACATGTAAGGTTTCCAACTCTGGGTCAGAAAATTCATGGAGATTTGGGGGTGCCATCATGTAATTGCAATCAACAGCCGTTGGGGCCGGTTCCTCCTCTCCCTCGAGCCCCCACTGCACATGAATGGAGCCATTGCCGCCATGCCTGGCAGGCCGGATAAATGCCTTCAGGGGGCCACATTTGGCCCCCGGGCCGTAGTTTGGGGACCCCTGGAGTAGATGAATGTAACTTAAAATACTTTCCCTCAGCCATACTAGAAAGCTAATGTGCTGGCATAGCATATCCTGACAGAGTTTGTAAATGTGGATCTGGTCAGGTTGAGTCCATGGAACATATTTTATTGAAAAATAAAATCTGGTCTGATCTGAGAGAAAGGTATTTGTCTTCCATTTAATAGTTATGTGAATTTACCATCTCAAAAAAATCATCCAGTTGTTCTCTGTAGATGAAAATTACCTTAGCAGTTGCTAAATATTTAGATGAGGTGATTGCCTGTAAGAGAGTTGGATCTCCATCTTTTTGAGATCTTTAAGTCAAAAGAATAATAAGATAAGTAACAGGCAGCCAATCCAGAGGGGCAAATCCCACTCTGGAGTTGGCATACTCTGCACCAGCGTGAGTGCCGATTCTGCTGGTACAAGGAGCAAATGCGCTGGCAGAGGGGCCATTTACTCAGAAGCATCCTCCTCCTTTGCCCAGGCCTGCCAGTGCAAAATACTATGCCAGTGTGGCTGGGGGCATTCTGGGGGCAGGCTAGGGGTGGAGCTGACCTTAGTTGGCTTCCAGTGCCTGGCCAGGCACCATGTGCCAGTGGAGCCACTGATGGAAATACACCACGGTTTTTGTGGCGTATCTCTATTCTCCCTTATGTTCTGGGATTTTTTGTTTTAACTTTTGGGGGCTTTCCACACCACAGAAAAGCCCTTTGGAGGGGGCAGTATGGCATCAGAGAGTCGTTGTCTCTCCCACCAATCAGCTCCGGATTGGGCTGTTTAAAATTTGATTGATTCCCACAGACACTTCCTCATTTTTAAATGGCAGACAGAATCACAGAGTCATCCAATTTAAGTGTGAGCATTTTCCAGATGTCTTGAAAAACTTCTTACCTGGGATGGCTTTTAATGGCTAGGGTTAATCAAAGTTTGCTTCCTGTTTTTGTTTCAATCATTCTGTTTGGTTCTTTTTGTGCTTGGGCTAGGTGCTAGTTCAGGCAATGAAAAAAATGTTAACCTGAGCCAATCTAGGTGATCCTTCGTAGTTTTAAACAGATCACCACTACCCAAATAGCAGCATCTGCCATTTTCCTGATGGGAAGAGAAGGTATCTCAGATACTAACACACACAAATAGAAGAAGAAGAAGAAGAAGAAGAAGAAGAAGAAGAAGAAGAAGAAGAAGAAGAAGAAGAAGAAGAAGAAGAAGAAGAAGAAGAAGAAGAAGAAAAAGAAGAAAAAGAAGAAAAAGGAGGAGGAGGAGGAGGAGGAGGAGGAGGAGGAGGAGGAGTTTGGATTCATATCCCCCCTTTCTCTCCTGTAGGAGACTCAAAGGGGCTTACAATCTCCTTGCCCTTCCTCCCTCACAACAAATACCCTGTGAGGTGGGTGGGGCTGAGAGAGCTCCAAAAAGCTGTGACTAGCCCAAGGTCACCCAGCTGGCGTGTGTGGGAGGTTACAGGCAAATCTGAATTCCCTAGATAAGCCTCCACAGCTCAGGCAGCAGAGCGGAGAATCAAACCCGGTTCCTCCAGATTAGATACACGAGCTCTTAACCTCCTACGCCACTGCTGCATCAACACATCACATCATCAGTTCTTAGACTGCATTTATTCCAAGTATATTTTAATTTAATTTTTAATTGCTAGTACCAGAACTCTATCATCTATCTGGTATTAACACCATAATGAATACATATTAGAAACAGCATGTTCTTAATACATATGAACTGATCCAAAGAATCTGAAATTGCTTCCCCTTTTCTGATACTTTGACACTGCAAATTCCTGATTAAGGCCTTTCTGTGGGGAGACGTATATGTCCTGGCTGAATTGCATTAATGATGTTCTCAGCTGTGAACATTTGATGTTGCAAGTGTTTTTTTTTTAAGTGAGGGGTGGGAGGAGAGAAAGAAGGGGAAAGAATGAGAATTCTCCCATGCAGAACAGTGTTCTGGGGTCAATGGAGAGAAACTCTCCAGCCTGAATACCCAAGCTGGGGAGGACTCAGATCCTGGCAGGAATAGCCAAGGTCTGGGTGTCTGTGTTGTCACACTGGCAGCCAGGTTACCATGGCTCATCCACTGTGCATCCACACCCCAGGGGGTGCCTCTCTCCCCCATTCAATGGGACTCAGCTCTTCCAGCACTGAGAAGGACAGTTGATTTGCAGGAGAAAAGACAGCCCTTAGTGAGGCTGTCATATCATCACCCCAGGGTTCACAATAGAGTGTGGGTGCAAAACATAATAGATGCAGCCGCTTCTGGCTGCACAGCACTGGAGCATTCTCATGGCTTTCAGCCCCCCACCCACACAAAACCCACAAAACCTTCTTCTGTGGTCAAAGCAAAGAGATGTTGTTGACTGCATGTAGTTCGTTCAGTGTACTGCATGAGGAACTGGTTTCCCTTCCTTGGTGTAGCCCCTTATACAGACTATCCACCTTGGCTGCCCTTGGTTCTTACCTCCTTCCACTCACTACTGTATTCAAACTAAGAGTGCTTTAAAACAGATTATGCATGTGTAGACAATGTGTTGCCAAACCAGTGTTCAATTCTTGAATCTGGAGAAGCAGTATAGTACAGTGGTTAGAATATCAGACTGGAAAGGCTGTGAGGTTCAAATCTCCACTTTGTCATGAAGTTCATTTGGGACAGTCATTCTCTCTTTCATCCTAACCAACTCTCAGCTTTGTTCTGAGGATAAAATGGCCCTAGACTTCTTGAAAGAAGATGCATATAATTAATCTCTTTGAATATAAAAAATTGAAACTGCTGATTGCCCACCACTAAAGGTAACCTTCTGTCCAATCTGCAAAAGAAAAATATTTGTGTGGGCTTAACTCCAACCATGTGGCAGTTTTTCTGCTGGATGTTCTCTTAACTCCAAAAACTTAAATGGAACACATTGCTTTCTACAGGCAGGACTATAGGGATGCCTATTCTAACAATAAACCAGTGATTCAAATCAAGGAAGACAGAACAGATTATAAAAATCAGAACATTTTAAAATGAAGCTTATATATACAACCCTCCAATTATGCTTGCCCTATTGCCTGTATCTGGTTGATGCCATACTCAGCTAATATGGTGAGCATCTTTCTAAACAGTCCTCATAGGATCTGTGTTTGAGATTCTGGTCTTGTAGTTTGTGGTAAAGGAAAGACAATGGTTTGGACTCTTCTTTCCCTTCAAGCTTCCAGCTACTCACCCGCCTCCTCTTCCCAGGGTAGAAAAATTTAAATAAAAGCTCAATTTCTTTAGAAAGTATGTCTGGCTATATGGGAACGATCCCTGTATCTGTGCAACTTTCCCTGTCCTCTCCAGCTCTTCTGCGTAATCTCACTTCTGGGCCTGAATTCATTCAGAAGTTGTGAAGGATTAGCTGACCTTTCTTTCTTTCAGTACTGGGTAAGCTTGTGATGTTAAAGCTTCCCAAAAATTGAACTCTCAGGAGAATGGCTCAGGCGTTGAGAAGTCTGGAAGCCTGTTCATTTTGTGCTGGCCGTTTTCTCCCCATTGTCAGCTCCAGGGGCACTAACAGCCATTCATTCAAATGAGTTGTATTGTCCATTTGTCCTGAAAAACATACAGTACCACCTACCACCCCTCTCTGCTTTTGTATATAAGAAAAGTCCTAATGACAGATGTAGTGTGCAAGGATTGTAACACAAACATCCACAATGGTTGTTCAGACTTTTTAAAAGTGTGAAATTCTGGAAGATAGGAAATTAAATAAATCTGTCCAAGAGTTACTTCCAAGATGGGAAAAGCTGTGTCATCTATTAATATACAGAAAATGACTTCAGTCATTTGCAACAGTGGTTCTCCAACATTCAAACAGGAATTAGGAATTTTATTCTCGCTAACCAACATTTCAATGACCCTCCAAGAGAAAGTGGCAAAAGTAGGCCATCTGGGGCTATCATTCACACACATTGATGTAAATCAGGAAAATAAGCATTAATGAATTTAACAGAATAAGAGTTATGGTAAATGAAAAGAAAACTGAGGAGGAGACAGTTTAATTAGAACAAAACATTCACACTACAGTTTATGAAGGGCAATTTTAAATGCAAGATTTTGTGCTTTGCTAATCTTTTTAAAAATACACAGCAATGGTGGTTTCCATACAGGATGGAATTTTGTGATGTCTCCATTGCTAGTGTGGCTGCGAATAATGCTCAGCAGCAAATGCGCTTCCTCACGATTTCCCTGTCCCAGTCCCCCGGAAGTGGTTATCCCCAGACCAAGAGAGATTTTACAGGGTTTTTTTTAAACTGACAGTATAGTACTGTTATACCTATATGCCGCAGGACAGTATTGTTCTTTGGACTAGGCATTTCAGATATGGCCTCTGTTTAAGGTGCATCAGGCTTTAGTCCTTCTTTGGTTAAGTGAAGCCCTTGGTATTTTATTTCTACTAGTCCGAAGTTGCAGGTTCCCATCTTGGCTCACCCCAGACAATCACATTTATAAACATGGGATACTTTTGCTAGCAGTAGGGTCTTCCTTTGCTCTGTCCCTTAGCTTTTTCAGGGCAGTTCTACACTGCAGAGCATCTATTTGTTTTTCTGCTTCTTCTAGCTTTCTGAGCTGTTTTGTAGTCACTTCTACTCTGCACATATCCATAGCATACTCCTGAACCAAATAAGCCTCTTTTCATTGTATGGACTTAGGCAGGCACTGCATAGGATGGTTGTGAAACTGATTGTGTTTATGCTATACAATATAAAATGTTCAATACGATATTCATAGAGCTCCCCAAATTAATGTTTGTGCCAACATCTTTAAAGCAATCAAAGACCAGCAGATAAAATCAACTGTATGAGTTAGCAGTCAGCAATGAGGAAAGCCAAGTGAGTAAAATAACCCTTCCTGCATTTGCTGACAGAAGAGCTGTACTAATGGAGAAGGGGTGAGGAGTTCCTTATGGTGTAGCACCAAAGTAAGCCTCACTCCATTCACAGGATCTTGCACCATCAAAATATTTTGAGGACTGAATTGACAGTAATCCTGTGCTGACTTTTCTAAAGTAGTTATTAACAAGACAAATAGAGCGGACTTAGATTGTACCTGCTGATTCTGACCCTGACCTCCATGTTCTGATCAGACAATATGCATATAGAACTTCCACATGTAAATGTCATGCATATAGTCTGTTTCTAGACCTGATTCTTGTAGTTTTTGCAAATGTTATGCACAGAGTCAACACTTAATTTAACAGTTTATGTGCCCAGAGGCGCCATTAACACATGATGAATAGAAGTAGGGCCTGCCACCACAACCTTGATTTCTCCTCCATGCACTGATAGTATCCACTTGAAGAATACTTGCACAATGCACGGAGATTTCACATTCCATTTTCAGCAGAAAAAGAGACTTCTGCATTTCCTTTAATGATTATTTGCTATAAATCCCTCCTTGTCCATCAGTGTGGATAGCCCTAAAATTTTTAATTGTAAATACAGAGATTAAAACACTGAAGAAAGATATTGCCAGACCTTTGACTTTAACCAGAGGCATAGCAAGGGGGGAAAGCGCCTGGTGCACCGGTGCATCCTCCACCCCATTCCATCCTGGAATGCCCCCACCCCAGAATCCCCCTGTCACGCCCTTCCACAGGGGTGCATGCTCAATGCGTTGCAAACCCCCTGTCCCCTTGAAGCTACACCTCTGACATTAACCCACTCTTCTTCCGGAGGCAAGTGTCTCTCCTTTATGCTTTCCCACATCTTGCCAGAGAACTATATATCTGACCAATGACCTCTGTTATTATTCACTGAGCATAGAAGCATCATGGCCTTATCAGACTCTGCACATCCTTTCTCATATTAATGGTCATGGTTTAACTACAAAGTAAATATAGACAAAGAATTTTCCCAGTGGTGAACCTACAACTACTGTAACAACTCAGGTTATAGTCAAGGGCCCTTGCAGACAGCCACTAATCTGTGGCCCAAAATGAAGCTATTTAAGGGGTGGTATACTTCTGGACCACTTTTGCTATAGGTCTCTGTCCATACCTTAATTAGACATACTGGAGTTGTCCATAAAGAAAACTCTTAATGCAGTAACAGGACACAAAAATATTTTTTTCTCTACAAATAGAGATCCTATATATAGGTGGGGTACAAATGTTACAAATAAATAAATGTCAACTGGTTAAACTGGTCAGAAGAAAGACTCCTTGTTTTTCTCTGCAGTGATAGTGAAAATTCACTGACTATTATTCACATGCAGAATTACAGAAACATGACCAGATGTCAGGGGGTACTTTGTTGGGGAACCTGCTGGGAAAGAGTGTGTTCCAGTATCCTCCCAAAGGTCTGTCACAAGCCTCAGAGCAAAGGAAGGGGAGATGCATAAGGTCCTCCAGACCAGGAGGCTATGCTGAGGGCAGCTGTAACACTCCTGAGGTAGGCAGCTGATAGCCTTGTGACAAGAGTGGTAGAGTGGGACAGGGCAACCTCAGGGTGATGGGGATTTGGCAACACATGGTCTAAATGAATTTGATATGATTTGCTTCCTGGGACTAAGGAAGAATCTAGAGCACAGGTTTCTCAAGAGTGCCTTGTATGCTGCATTGGGCTCTTCTAAGCAAGGGTGGAATGTGAACAATAGCAATATCACCATCTGCAGTTTTAGGAGGGGGTGTTGAAGAATCAGCCCAGGTGGTCAGTTGAAGGCTTGTTTTGCTTTGCATAGCTGCACATTGTACTTTAGCCATCTAATCATACCTTGTCGGTATTAATATTGATGCCTACCTTGTAAAAGTGTATTATGATGTATGCTGTATATTTTTATGTTGTACTGTGTTTGTATATTAAATCAGCCCAATGTTTAGCCTAAGGATGCTTTCAGATGCTAGTTTGTTCATACTCAGGTGGTCCTGATGCTCATATGTTCCCTTTCTTTTTATTCTTCTTCCTCCCTGTACATACGAAACAAAAAGTGAAAACTTCCTGGTTTAGAACAAACTAATCTGGTGGCAGCTATTCTGGGCAGTCTAACAAACTGTGACTTATTTCTTGCCTAGACAACCAGGATCCTGAGCTTCAGATTACTACTGATTTAAAACCCAAATAAGTAAAACAATCACAATTTCAATCTTAAGGAAAGTTAGCAGTCAATGCCCATACACTTCAACAGGCTTAGACTGGAGTGACACTGTGTAGGATTGCACCATTTTTCATTTAACACAATTTGGACATTGCAACCGGCACCCCCTCCCCAAACCCTAATAAAGTATTTTATTAGAAATCAGAAAGTCTTCCACCTACAAGCTGTATATTAGTAATTCTACATGTGCATTTCCACCAGTGACAGGAGCATGCAGGCCCATAGAGTTCATAAGCCTATTCTTGGAATGTAGTCTAAGACTTCTTTTCACAAATTTCAAGCCTAAAGCATGGTACTGGGTGTAGAACTATGAGTGTCCCCAAGTAAGAAGGAATGGTAACAGACAATTTATGACATAGGTCATGGATGGAGAATGGATATTGGCGCCGCCCACCTAGAAGAGCAGAAACCTTTGTCTCCACTATTCATCCTGTTTATTCTTTACTGAACTGGCTGCATGGCATGCTGCCCACTGTGTTGTCTCTTTCCAGGCAGTTTAGTGTCTATGCATCATTTAAAATAAATACTGTGTGGTCTCTGATCATCTGAGGAATTCTTTTCTTTTCAGCTCCATGCATTTGTCATAGAGTCACCAATAATGCTTCTATTTCTGCATATTAAAAAAGCTGTCATCACATCCCTTATTAATCTTCTTGGTTAATTAAAAATGGTTTTCATTTTCTTACAATGCATCATTATAATATTGTCCAACTTTTCTTGTACCCATGGGGAGAGGCCTTAGGTCAGTGGTGAAGTACATACTTCGGTCAGTCAGTCCTTGACATAACCAGTGACAGTACCAAGAAGCAGGTGATAGGAGAAATCCCTACTGGTCACAACAGACAATACTGAGAGATCAGTAGCCTGAATCAGTCTAAGGCATTTTCGTACATTCATTGCTAGCTTATCCTATCACCTTTATTCTTTGCTCCAACATGCATTCCATGTCACTCATCTTTGTGTGTGTGCGCGTGTGTTTTGCCAGCAAGTCACAGCTGACTTACAGTGACCCCTAGTGGGGTTTTTAAGGCAAGAGCCCTTCAGAAGTGGTGTGCCATTGCCCGCCTCTGTGTCACGCCCCAAGGAATTCTCAAAGGAATCCCATCCAAATACATGCCAGAATTTAGGAATCCTTATTTATATTTCCTTTTTTCCTACTTTGAGTAAGGCTTTCTTTTTTGCTTCCACTGTATAAACACTTCTGGATTCTACTCCAGTTTAAATATCCACTAATGCACCAAAATACTTCCTTATAAAATATTTGGTAAAACGTTTGGACATGTTCACATTCACATCTATACAGCAGTAGTTTATTCCAACTGCAAAATGATTAACAATTATATTGCAAGTTCACTCTTAGAAGGCATTAACTCACTGCAGTTATAATGTCACCAGTGAAGTACTTCATTTGGCTAAATTCTGCCCTAGCAGAATTAAAACTTCAGCATGTAGTTTTAATACAGTTATTAATAGAGTTGCATTACACATACAACATTACAGCTTGATCCTATCAAAGCGTTCTGTTCAGAGGCAAACCTCGCTTGCTTCATTGGAATTGAGTCTCCAGTATGCATGTATAAGATTAGAATCTGAATTTATTAATGGATTCAAACACACTTAGAATAGCCTTCTTATCTATTAAAATTTCTTCCTGAGATTTTAGTTCTGCTGGACTTAACTGCCCCAGAAATTACTCTGTTGTTAAAAAAGGCTGCAAATTGTAATTGGTAGGTTGACTATATTTTTAATTGATAAAGTGGGAGGATCAATCTTAATGTACAAGGCTGACAGCTACAATCATAATTGTTTATTTTTGAGGCTCTTTTAGTTCTACTTTTTCATCTACTACTAATGAATAAAACAGAAATATTAAAGCTGGGTTCAACACTGGATGGCCAGACAGACAGACAGACAACACTGGTATTTTTGTTTATTAACTTGCAAATTGTTTAATATGTAAAAGGCACCTATACTGAGATTTTAGAACTACACAAACTATTTTAATCGAATTAATACGTTTGTTTTAAAAAGTGATGATTAATTGACAGTTTCCTATTATCTCACGTTTTGAATCCATTTTCTGGACACGCAAATGGCAGATTACCCTTGGCTGAACAAATGCCTGAGCCCTGAGCCCTTTCACAGCCTAAAGGTTTCATGCATCCAAATTTGGGGGTGGGAGCCAGAGTGAGAATAGGGGATGGCTTTCAAACATTCTGAGCCTACTCATGTTTCACTCAAATTAAATCTAAAGGAAAAACCCCACATTCCAGCAAGGACAATTGCTGAAATATTAGCTGAGCTACAAAAACAAACAAACAAAACCCCATTCAGGTCTATTTTATTTGTCCTCTTTTGTTCCACTTGCTCCAGCATGAAAGTTGCTATTTAAATTTCAGCAGTCGTGTTACAGGGGGTGAGGATCTGTTCCAAACCATCACCCTGAGAGCTTTTCAAAGGAATGTTTGCACAGTTCGATTCATTTCAAAATGCTCAGCAGAGCCAGCCTCTGCACATACATCCCCCCACTCAAGAAACTCACACCAGCAACTCTTTCTGCTCATACCCAAGGGTGTAAAGTATAGGGCCTGGGATACTGGTCCGCAAAGCCCTTATATGCAAACATAAGCCACTGTTTGTATTTGCCTTCACACGGTCAGGACTCAATTGTGCAAAGTGCAATGCCTGTTTTCAATATCCGCTCATCCATCGTCAGCCTGCCAGCAATGCTTCCAAACTCCTCCCTAGGACTCCTTTGAAGCAAAACTATTTTAATTTCATGATGCAATCTCAAACATTACCCAGAACTGATTCTACTGTCATAGAGCAGGAAAGGGAGAGTAAACAACCTGATGGAGATAACTGGAAACACAAGAGGGAAGTGAAAACCAAAGCAGCTGCTCTGCTGGTTCTAATGATGCTATTTGTGTTGGGATAGAAACCACTTTGCTTTTGCCAATGGCCTGGTGGTAGGCTTGACAGGGATGATACGGATCAAGCTGATCAGCAATGAAGCCACTAGATATTTTAAATGCAGCTTCTTTTGTATATGTACACAGAATAGCACAGTACTGCAGAAGGAAAGCATTCACATATAATTCAGTAGTGATTCCAAAAACAGATTGCCAGATGCAAAACTCACTGGCAACCCTGTGAACTAGCTCCATGCAGATTGGAGCAACAGTAAATTGCAGTGTAGACAAGCACTTTGTAATGTCTGCCGCATTCATCAAATTAAAAAAAATAGCTCAGCACTAGGGCTGTAAATTTACTCTGTGTTCAAAGAGCTAGGTGGATGTTTGGCAGTATAGACACGATAACTACAGTTAATATTCCCTTTCATCTTAAAATTTTGTTCTATAATATGTGGAGATGGATCAGAATGTATAAAATTTGTATTTAATCAAGAAACATGGAAGGGCCCGAACCAAGGATTTGATGAATCAAAATGGGAGCTTCTGTATACAGACCAGCAGGCCTGCATGTTACCAGCTTGCTAGCGAAGATGCAGGCAGGTACAGATAGATATCTTTAGGGTCTTGTAACTACAGGTTACTATATGACAGAAGCCATATAAATTTATGACCTTGTTTTCTTTGTTAGGACCAGAAATAAGGGATAGCTAAATCAATGTGATTAATTAAATAAGGAAAAAGTGTTTTTCTATTTATGTTGAATGAACACAGAAATGATAATGAGTGATTCACATTTACTTGTATTTGATCATAATTCTATTGTCTTAGAATCAAAGGTATAATTGTTGTTAGAATCAATATTTGTAAATCATTTCTAAATGGTAAAGAAAAGTATATTAAGCCTGCATTGCCTGAAGGGGAAATATCTATCTGGGAGCAAAGTTAGAAAAACAGAAGAACAAGTTATTCTTGAAGACAACAAGCTAGTTTTATGGCTGTCCTTTGTATATGGGTAGAGGACATGCACTAACAGCATGCAGTGTGTGACGTAGAATAAGAGGCTGTCTTCATGTGACCAGGAGACAGTTCTCTCCAATGGGGTTTGAACACACATGCTTGTATCACGTGAAAGAGGTATGAACTATGTACGTAAACCCGTATGATGATGATTGTGTGACGTCTGTATTTTGCATCTATAAAAATTGGTCCCTTTGTATCAAGGGTGTGCCTCTTGCCCTTAAGAGGACACCCTGGTCAGATACTTATACTGTCCAGTAAACTTATCTTCTGTTTCAAAATTGCTTCTTGGGTGTTTCCTAACTTTAAGTTTTTCTTAAACTAATTCAGCTGTGTAGGACCAGAGACGCGGTCCTGGCCCCACAAATATTTCCTGTCCTAATCATCATCTCTGATTAAACACTGAGTCCTTATTGCAAAGTGTGCTGGCTTTGGATTCTAGGAAAATGTTTTTGTTGGAGATCCCTCACTGCTCTGGAACATAAAAGAGCGCTGGGGTGACAGCGCTCGTTTTACTCACGTTTGGAATGCCATTTGTCCTTTCTGGCATCATTTCATGCTTGTTTCTGCAACTCTCATGACACCGTTCTGGTGAGCTATGTTATCTATGCACTTTGGTAGAAAACCTCTCCACAGGAAAACAGTTTGGGAGGGAAAGACTTTAAGTACAAAGACAGCTGGAGGGAAAGGGTTAAACATCCTCTTCCTTCCTTCCCCTCTCAATTCCTCAACTTACTCACAGCCTCCCATGGCTGCATTTAATTTTTAGAAAAAGTTAAAAGGTTCTCATACATGGCTGCTACAGAGTGACAAATTCAGCCCTTAGGAACCTTAGAGGATTTTAAAGCATCTTTAGAAGTCTTTGTTGCATTTATTATTCTTCTCTCAGATTTTAGCAAGTTCTTTTTCTCTGGCTGGAAAACAGACCAAGACCGTGTAAATTCAGCATCCAAATCTCATCTGCTCATGATTGAGCACAGAGTACTGCCAAGTGTAGGATAGGACTAATAATCCTACAGTCCTGACACACCCAAGAACCAAAATGGGAATTAAAAATATCTTCATTCTTCTGTTCTCCTAAATGAAGGCTCAGATTCTGAGCTTAGCCATCTGCAAATATAAACTTCCCCTGGGGCTAAACAGCCCAACTTGGAGACTGCAAATGGAACAAGATGGCACTCTTTGGCCCAGAGAAAGGAAGGCAAAGGACTAGCAGCAGATGAGCTAAAGGGAAGGCAGACCTCCAAGCTGGATTGCCAAGAAAGGGCTTTGTTTTAGCCTAACAGCACTTTGTATTGTGACATTTTTATTCAGAATCAGTTTAATGTTAAGCTTCCTGAGAAGTCCAGTCTGTGAGAAAGCTTTCTCTGGACAAGGAATGGCACAATGCTGGTTCCTGTGTAAGCTTCTCCATTTTTATAGGATGAGGTGAATATTCAAATACATATTCATTTGTAAATATAGAGTACTTTTTCAGCCGATGCTTTATGGTGTTTACATGGTGATTTGGATATCAGGATTGTGACTATTTGACTCTAGGCTCACAAACATCAATTTTCTGATAACTATCACAATTTTTTTATGAGTAAGCAGATACGCATGACACAAAACTAGCCCCAGAATGATCCTATGTTTTGATTCAGACTCGTAGCTTTTCTGGGGGGTGGGGGGAGCAATTATACAACTGGACAGAGTACAGAAAATATTGAAATCCCATTCAGCATTTGAAGAAATCTTATTAGAATTTGCCAACTGACAGTCCTAAGCAGAGTTAAACCTTCTCAACTCATCAGTTTTGATGGATTCAGAAAGGTTAATACAGAACAGGACTGCACAGTGTTTTTAATAATGGTTTATGATAATAATATAAACTCTAAGGATTTGCTGAGAGGAAAAATTGTCATAAAGTATTGTATATTTACAGTCTGAAGCTGCACAAAGGTAATAAAGATCCAATGAAGCAGGATCTTTAACATTTAAAACTTCTAACAAATGATTCCATACAGATTACAGTATCATAGAATCATTGGCCGATTACACACAAGGTGTTTGCTGCATGGTGGAGGCAAATGTCCACCACAACAAGATTTCTTGTAAGGATGAATTTTCTCTAGCCCTGCTTTCACTTTCCACTTTCTCCACAGCAACCAAATCCACATATAGCTCAATTTAATTTTGCATTGCTGCCAGATGAGAAAAATTTGCCAGTGGACACAGCTTTGTCCAGACCTCTTCCCTCTGCCCTCTGCCCACCTAATCTAACCCCACCACTCACTCATGCTGCTTTGCATGCTCCCCCTTGCCCTTTTCCTTGTTGCTGACTACTTCCCATTTCTTGTCCTGCCATATCACTTATATTGCCTGTGGCCTCCCTGTTCCTGCATATCTTTAAATCTTTTGATTTTAAAAAAATTGACAGATCAATAAACTGATACTAATATGAAAACACTAAAAATAATAAGACTAGTCAATCAGTCCAAACACCTGGAAAAGCCCATCGGTCTTGACACTTGCATTTGCAGCACATCTGGAGATGGATGATTGTGAACCTGGGGAGCTCAGCAAATGGCAGTTCATGTTCTCCTATTGCAGTATACGCCATGTGGCATAGTGGTTAAGTGCTTGCACTGCCACTCACACGGTCAGGAGTTCAGGGCCCCTGTGAGTTAGATATCCTGGCAGCTGGCACATGGTCAACTCAGCCATCAATCCATTTCTTGGTCGGTAAATGAGTACTAGCTCATAGCTAGGGAGTAAAGAATAGCCGGGGAAAGCAATGGCAAACTACCCCACAAAAGCGGCTTGCCTATAAAATCACTACTGGCAGTGGTACCCCAGGGTCGGATACAACTGAAGGGGAAAATTTACTTTTATTGCAGTTTTGCAGCTTGCACACTGCCATTACTCTCCCCTCCTCCTCACTTCCCACCATAAAAGACAAGCAGGGTTTAGGCAAAGTGTACAGATGTCGTATTCAAGACTTTTTGCCTTTTTTGCTTTTATGTCAATATATCACTGTGTCATTAGATCAATATATTAACCTATTGATAAAATTAAAGATAAAAATTAAAGATTATATTAAAAAGTAAAGCTCGAACGCGAGATAAAGAACCCGCGAAACATTGCCCCTACAGATGCGAGCAAAAAGCCAGCCCATAGTTAATGCCTACCATGCTGTAAACAGGGAGGTGGGTAATAATGCCAAACATGCTCCAAAACAAAGACTCCCAGGCCAGTTCCCTTTAAAGTTGTGGAAACCTTGCTGTGCATAATGGCCATAGAGTTGGGAGGGGCCATACAGATCATCTAGTCCAACCCCCTGCTCAGTGAAGGACAAGCATAAAGCAGCCTAAAGTGTCTCTCCAGCAGCTGCTTGAAGACTACCAATGAGGGGGAGCTCACCACTCCTAGGCAACTATTTCCACTGCTGTGCTACTCTTACTGTATACAACAACAAAAAACCCAATATCCAACCTGTACCTTTCCACCTTTACTTTAAACCCATTATTGTGAATTCTAACCGCTACTGCCAACATGAATAGCTCCCTGCCCTCCTTTAGGTGACAACCTTTCAAATACTTAAAGAGAGCAATCGTGTTGTTTCCCCTCACCCCTCAACTTTCTTTTCTCCAGTGAAAAATTCTCAAGTCCCTCAACCTTTCCTTGTAGGGCTTGGTCTCCAGGCCCCTGATCATACTTGTCACTCTCCTCTGCACATATTCCATTCTGTCCACATCCTTTTTGAAATGAGGCCTCCAGAATTACGCACAGTACTCCAGATGCAGTCTGACCAATGTGATGCACAGTGGGACAATGACAACTTGTGATTTGAATGTTATGCCTCTGTTGATACACCACAAGACATTAACTTTTTTTGCCACTGCATTCCACAAACTGCTCATATTTAGCGTACACAAACTGCATTCCACAAACTGCTCATATTTAGCCAATTAGCCACGCTGGCAGGAGCTGATGGGATTTGTAGTCCATGAACATCTGGAGCGCCGCAGGTTGCAGAATCCTGGTCTAGCTGTAGCCCAAGATCTTGCTCATACACACTGCTGTTCAGAAGCATCTTCCCTGTCTAGTTTGCATGCTTCTCATTTTTGATACCCAAACGTAGAACTTTGCATTTATCCTTTATCTTGTTCACATCCACCCACATTTCCTGTGGGTTCAGAGCTTGTTGAATCCCTATCTCTACCTTCTGGGGTGTTTGCTACTCTTACCAATTTGCTATCATCTGAAAATGTAATGAGTAGTTGCTCTACCCCATCATCCAGATCATTAATAAAAATATTAAAAAGAACTAGCCCTAGAACTGCTTCTTCTGGCATCCCACTGGACACTTCCCTCCAATAAGATGAAATGCCATTAACAATGACTCTTTGGGCTCAGTTTTCCAACTACTTTCCTATCCACCCAACTATGTTAGAGTCTGGTCTACAGCCCTTCAGTTTACCCACCAGAACATCATAAGGTACCCTGTCAAAAATATATCACAGGGCAAACAGGGACCCAGATGCTCCTGGTCAGGAGTCCTTGTAGGATCAATAATTTGTGTTGTAAAGTTCCCTGAAAATATTCACAGAAAAACCATGTCACAGACTATAAGTATGGGTGTGAAATACTCCTTCATTTTACTGCCCAAGTGCCTTTGTGAAGCTATGAACCAATGAGTGACTACATCATGGATTTCAAACCATAAGATTTAGTGATGACTACTAATTTAAATGACTTTAAAAGGGGACAGTTCCAGCAAAGCTGGACCAATAATGACTAAATGAATACTCCATATTCAGAGGCAGCTTGTTTCTGAATATTAAGGGCTAGGAGGCAACAGCTAGGGGAATTTTTGGACACCACATCTTGCATGTAGGATTTCTGGGGGGCCTGGTTGACCACTGTGTGAAACAGGATGGTGCACTAGAAAGACAGTTGCTTTGGTTTAACCTGACTGCTCCTGTATGTTCTTATGGGAGCTGCGCACAAGGAAATAGAAAGGAGTCCACTGCTTCTTAAAACAGCAGCAGACATTTCTTTGAAAATATCCTCAAAGCAAAGTGTGCTATATATAAATCAGACAAATCAGGTTGATCCATGATTTCATACATCAAGATGAGATCTATTCCTCTGCATTTTAGTGAGGAAGGTTCTGTGCACTATGAAGAAATTACCACATGCATTTCAATGGTAGCCATAATGACTAAAGGGAGGCAGGTATATAGTCATAATGTAGCCAAATGAATAGGGAGGCAGGTATATAGCATATTCTCTGAACATCAGCCAACTTGCTTATCGACCCATCTATACAGTGGAGAATGAACCATTCCAGGCCTTGCAGCCACATGGGCAAATGAGTTAATTGTTGGTTTCTCTAGTAAAATTTTAATGGGCTAGGTTATGAAAAGAATAAAAGCCCTAAATGGACACTGATAAAATATTATGGAAAGAATACCCATAAATATATCAGAAAGTTTCATTCCAAAGGAGGGGAGCAAAATTATTACTGTTACAGAGAACAAGGATACTCAGGGGTTCAGGACAGGGGCGTAATGAGGCAGCCCTGGGCAAACTGTAGCCCTGGGCAAAACCTGAGTTGGATGCCCCCCCCCCCCCGGGCGGCCACTCCACCATGACCAAATTTCTTTTTGCACCAGGACATTGGTGCCTGCAGGGGGTGCATCTTTAGACATATCAGCACCAAAATTTCAGCATATCATCAGGAGACTGTCCTTATGCGGCTCCCCAGGTTTGGTGAGGTTTGGTTCAAGGAGTCCAAGGTTATGGACTCCCAAAGGGGGTGCCCCATCCCCCATTGTTTCCAATGGGAGCTAATAGGAGAGCTAATACAGTTTTGAGGGTCCATAACTTTGGCCCCCCTGAACCAAACTGCACCAAACTTGGGGGGTGCCATCATCTCCAGATGATACCCTGAAATGTTGGTGCCGATACATCCAAAAATGAACCCCCCTTGCAGGAACATCCTAGAAATTTGCCCAAGAATCTTTGTTCTGCATTGAGTTTTCTGCATTGCTGTCAATGGGGGTTGCAGGCTGTGGGGGGCACATTTCTGAAGACACAGTCTCAAAGCTTTCAGGGTCTCATCAGGAGACTGCCCTAATGATACCCCCAAAGTTTGGTGCAGTTTGGTTCGGGGGGCCAAAGTTATGGACCCTCAAAACTGTAGCCCCCATCTCCTATTAGCTCCCATTGGAAACAATGGGGGATGGGGCACCCCCTTTGGGAGTCCATATCTTTGGACTCCCTGAACCAAACCTCACCAAACTTGGGGGGTAGCATAAGGACATTCCTCTGATGATACGCTGCAATTTTGGTGCCGCTAGCCTAAAAACCGCGCCCCCTGCAGGCCAAAAATGGAAAACCACTAAAATACCCAAAAATGAACCCAGCATTTTGATGCCCCCCACAAGGTGATGCCCTGGGCAGCTGCCCACCTTGCCCAATGGGCATTACGCCAGTGGCTCAGGAGCCACTTGTGGCTCTTTGACATGCCATCTGTGGCTCTTCTAAGCACTGTCCCCCACTGTGGGGACCTTCCCCATATTCTAGAAAAAGTGGGCAATTTATTTAGAAACTGGGGCCCTTTCCGCCCAGGCCTCCGGGCGCCCTCACGCTGGCAAGAATTCTGCCGGCGTGGGGGTGGAAGCCGTTCGCACGCAAGCGTGCAAGCGGCCCCAGCAGAGGCCGGCTCAGGAGATGTAATTACATCTTCCCTGTCCCTCGCGAGTTGTTTCCATTGCTGCCGTCGTTGCCCAGCTGTCTGCCTAAGCCTCCACGCTGCCCCTCCCAACCTTGGTGGGCCTGAGGACAGCGTGGGCAGCTTAGGAAGACAGCAGGGCGACGACAGGGACAAGGCAAGCAAGCTTGGTGAAAGGGGGAAGCAGCGTGTTCTCGGGCGGTGTGCCGCTCGCACCGCGCTGCAGAGAACACGCAGTTTTCTCCAAAACACCCCTTTAAAGGGCAGCTTTGGTGACGGCCTGACTTTGTCCCTGAGGGAGGGGAAGGGGAGCCAGGTCGGCACTGCTGCGTTTCAGCAGCGCCGCCTGTGCGAACGGCGGCCTGGGGGCGGCGTTTTTACCGTCCCCAGGCTGCCGTTTTTGGCCCGTGCAGAAACGGCCTGGGATAATTACATCATTATTGTGAGCCCAAGATAAAACTATACCTTGTTCAGGATAAAGATGACAAGAGCTATATTACTTTTCATGTGTGTTTGGGATGGTGCTACATTGGCATGCAGTACGTATGTTGCTCTTTTGGGTGATGAGATCTGCAAACATGGCTGCCCACAATCTGTGAAGCAAGTACCACTGATACAGAACAAGAAAATACATTGAGAGTGAATAGGATAGGTTTATTCCAAGGGAAATCGCACACAAAGAAATGTAGCTTTTGAGCTTCAAAGGGCAAGTTGAGTAGGGAATACCAGAAAAAAGTTCAGAATTAAGGAAGTTAATTAAGAATTGGATTATGATCCCTTTAGAAGTGCCCCAATGAAGGAAAATTCCTGCTCATGCTTGGAGGGTACTCTAGGTGACAATGAGCTATTCCTCACATATCCATTTTTCATCATTGTGATTCCCAACTTGAAACTTTCTCACCAGGCATGCAATGGAGCAGATCAGCAAAAGACAGTGCAACAATTTTTAAGGTGGATGAGTTTAGGGAAACAACACAGGGCAATATAGAAGATTCTTTCAATTCCAGTGCTTCGAGATGTAAAGATTGGATGGTGGGTAAAAGTATTATTTTCCCTAAATACAAAACTGGAGGGGAGGAGGTGCAATGAAACTAACAAGCAAGTGATTTAAAACCAACTAAACAGTACACTCATTTACTGCCCAAAATTAATTTCCTTGAACATTGAGAAGTAACTTGTTCAACCCCCCCAAAATCATGTCAGAAGTCTAAGGACAGCATCTCACACAGATATTTTATTTGTGGAATGCAGACTTACTGTGATACAGGTAGGCAGAACTGTACCAGTCAATCTGGTTTAGTTAATCTGGTTTAGTTAATCTGGTTAACAGAGGAGCTTTAGCTGAACTGTTGTTTGTTAAGAGATGCTGAGAAGATTTTGGAAGCTGAAAAGTAATTTGTTTTTATGGGCAATGTGATTTGTATAACCTGCCACATGGCATGAAATAACTAAGTTGTGGACCTTTGAACACTTTGTTGATATGAATCAGTTAAGTTGAGTTGAAAGTCACAGGCCGCAAAGAGAAAAACAGATGCTAAAATGTGTGATGGCCTGTATTCTTTTTGAAGAGCAGAGGTAAACCTGAAGGAAAGGTCTCAAATTTCAGAGGCGTTTGTAGAACAATAAATTCCTACCACAAAATGTTGTTTTGGAAGTTCAGGATTTGAATTTCAGTATACGGTTTCTGAATGATTTCTCCTTGGCTCCACCATCACTTCCCAGGTTGAGTCCAAACATCATATGAAATAAATCACACAGCCTGCCTGGCTGCCAGAACGCCTAGAATTCTGTCAACCTAGTTTACCTCCCATGTGGAAATCCACATCTCAAATTCTATACTTCAAGTTGAAAATTAATTCATCTATATTCAATAGTAAATGAATATGTTATGTGCTAATCTTTTTATTAATTTTGGTTTCTTGCATTGATCATGTTTATAATATCAAGCCATCTCGACCCAGGGTAAAGCTTTTTAATTTAACAAAATCAACTACCCATGAACACACTGCATGAGTTTTACTTTTTTTCAATAGCTGTTTAGCAGAACTTCCCTCACATGCTTTCTATTGGGTATGGAGTTCATAATTCAGTACTGATTAACAGCCCTTTTCTGTTCTTACAGTGATGCATCTCTATAACTCTGGAGTGCAATAATGCACATGCTTAATGGGAAGCAAGCCCCATTGAACATGGTGGACTTACTTCAAGGTAAAAATTCATTGGTTACATTATCAAGTTTCATAATGAAATGCTTTTGATTTCACCAGTAACCTCAAGATTCATAGAACCATTGGCTATGAGCCTTTCTTTTACAAAGGTGGGTGTGAAATTTCCTTGGGATGGTATTGCCTTGGAATTAAGCTTGTTGCAACCAATAGGAGACAGAGAAACTTGTTTATTCTGTAACTGAAAGGAACAAAAAGGTACTTATGAAAGAAGTATAGCTGTCCATTGTATTATGGTAATTAAGCATGAAATTCTAAATACACTTATTTATAAGTCCATAAGTCCATTCAGTAGGGTTAACTCTCAAGTAATTGTGCTTAGGATCAACATGTCAAATATCTTGTCCTAGGAAATTTTCCCATCTCTTACTAAATCAAGGTTTTAACTACTGGTATGCTATTTTTGCATTCTGACATTTGTGATTTATTTCATCCTTTTGAATGTGTTCATAGGAATAATCCCCACTGTGTAGTCTTGAGTAGGATTCTGTGCTTACCTGTTTAGGATTGCACTGCAAACCTAGATAAGAAAGAGTCCTTGATAATCAGTACCTAATTTAGAAATCACTGGGTGAATAATTTATTGCAGCAAGTTTAAAAAAGAAAACTGTGGTGGTGTTATACATTAAACCATGTTTTCAACCTAAACTGTTACTAACAGAGGTTATGTTGGGATTAAAACTATGTTTAGGGGTATATGCACCAAATGAAGTTACTGGTAAACAGATTTTATAGACCTTTAGAGAAAGTGACAGATCTTTTATATGAAAGTTGGTGTGTAATGGGGGATCAGGATGACATGCCATTGTCATAAATTGATAGATCTACAGAAAAACTATTAAAAGTACGCAAGGTAAACTGCCCAAAGGCTTTTTAAAAAAAATATGCTTGATTTTCTCAGTTGGGTAGACACTTAGGCCCCTTCCGCAGAAAGTATTTTAAAAAAGAAAAGAAAGATTTTTTAAAAGAACAAATGAAAAATCAAAGGACAAAACTACCACAGATATTTATACTAACAGTGATAGAGCTGTAAACAAAGTTGAAATATGTAAATCAAAAGAACTAAAAATTTGCTAATAAACCAGAGAAGTAGTTGGCGTATAAATTAAGAAAAGAACAGGAAAAGGGAATGATTTTGAAACTATAAAGAAACAATTTTTGACAGACAATAGGTCAATACAAAAAGTGTTTTTAACTGTTATGTGAACTTATTTAAAGGTCAATAAACTTCAACAGAAGAATAAAGACTGAAGACAGTAAAAACAGAAGAATATCTTATAAAATGTAACTTGCCTAAGATTACTGATCAATAGAGGAGTATTATGAATGGCACCATAACAATAAGAGAGGTGGTGAAGACTTAAATTAAAAAAAAACCTAAGAAAGGCACCTGGACCAGATAGCCTTTTGGGTTTATACTATAAATGCTTTGAGAATGAGATTTTACAACTTCTGCAAAATGCAATGCTCTATCTTACAAGGAGATGCCTGAAGACAGCTAACATAGCATTAATACCTAAAGAAAGACAAGACATATATTTGGCAATGAACTATAGACCAATATATTATTGAATAATGATTATATTTACTACAATTATAGTGGACTGACTGAAAATTATGTTACGGGATCTTATTCATGAAGATCAATGTGTTTTATTTTGTTTTACCTAAAAGACAACTGAGGGACAATGTCAGGATTCTGACAGATGTGCTGAAATATTTGGAAAAACATACTGAAAAACAGGCAGCCTTGATATTTTTGGATGCAAAGAAAGTGTAGGATAATTTCAACTGGTCTTTTTTAATTTAAGGTCTTGGAAAGTACGGAATTTGGAAACAATTACATGAATTTATACACTACAAACAGCACAAATAATTGATAATGGAGATCTAACAAAACCATGTAATATCCACAAGGGAACAAGGCAAAGATGCCCACCCTCTCCTTTCTTGTTTATTCTTGTGTTGGAGGTTTTAAATAGAGTTATAAAATTTGATGGAGCATTGAAGGTATAATTTTTTAAAAAAACTTATAAATTAAAGGCGTTTGCTGATGACCTGGTGTTGATGTTGGAAAACCCTGTAAAGGGGGCTGAGCCATTAATGTCTAAACTGAGAGATTTTGGTGCTTTGGCAGGGTTTAAAATTCTTATGCAGAAGACAAAGGTTATAACTGAAATATGACTACACAAGATTAAAAAGAGATGATGAGTATTTAGAATTGAGGATTCAGAATTGAGGAAAAGGTGAAGAATGTTGGTGTGGTGTTATCTAATGAGGACTGAATGCTACTTCAAAATAAAACATGGAATTATGTTTTAAAAACCCTGTTAAAATGGACTGAATTACAGTCATCCCTGCAGGGAAGAATTTCAGTGATTAAGATTAACATTGAACCAAGAATGTTATTTTCCTTTCAAACAATACGTATTTTGTTAAATGATACCTTATTCAAACAACGGCAGAAAGACATATCAAACTTTATTGGACTAGGGAAAAGACCCAAGATGGGAAAGAAAGGGATGAGCGTCTGGTTCTACCACATTTGAAACTGCATTTTGCCTCCTGCTGCTTAGCTTGGATGAAAAAAACTGATTATTTTTATTAGTTTATATGCCACTTATATGGACTTAGAAGAACATGCCTTGAAATTTAGTTGTCATGCTTATGATATGATAAAGTTAAAGTTAACAAGGATTTTAGCAGCCAATACATTACATGTTCCAATTAAGGGTATTAAATAAATACAAACATAAACTTTGTTAAAAATTCCAGGGTGGCTTTCACCACAAAAAGCACTATATAGATATGAAACGATTTTTGAAAATAAATTATTTGTCTATTGTGATATCCTAGACTTCTCACAAGGGAAATGTAAAATGAAAACCGGAGAACAACTACAGGTAAAAGGTATTTTTGTAATTGTTTTTGTTATGAACAGCTATGAGAGAGATTTAAATTAGATAAAAAGTATGGTTTTGATGATACCAGGATGGAATTTGAAAGGAAACTATGTACAAAAGATGAACATTGTATTGCTAAGATGTATAAAGTTTTGTTGAGATTGGAAACAGAAGTAGAACAGGTGAAAGAATGTATGATAAAACGGACTACCAATTTTGGGAATTGTATCCAATTTGAACAATAGGAGAATATGTGGTCAAAGGATCTTCAATATACATTAAACTTTAATTTGAAAGATAATTTTTATAAAATGATGTATCATTGGTATATGACTCCAGATAAACTGGCAAGGATGTATAAAATGTGTCAAATAAGTGTTGGAAATGTGAACATCAAGAAGGGCTATTTTATCATTTATGGTGGACTTGTGGAAAAGATAAGGAATTCTGGAGGTCAATAATACAATTCAAAAAATTTTGAAGACAAATATAAAAATGAAACCTGAGGCTTGGGACCAGTAGATAGATCTCTGAAAGAAAACATGGGATTTTGTTTTGGAATTTAAAAGAAGCAGCAAGAATATGCTATGTACAGAAATGAAAAATTCCAGCTGTTAAAGAATCATGGGTAGAGATATTAGAGTTGACAGAGATGACCAAACTAACACTGTTACTTAAAGTTAAATTTTTGGACAACTGGAAATCCTTGATAGATTATTTGGATAAAACAAAAAATGATTATTAGTTATTTTGAAGGATAGAAATAGTTAAGAGGATCTTAGCAGTAGCTCTAAAAATCCAGTAGTTAAAGAGCGAGTGGTAAAAAAAAGTATTTTTACTATTAATATTCAATGCAGATAAAACTGAGAACCCTTATGGAAAATGTACTTTATTTTTCTGAGATTCTTTTTTGTTTTCTTTGTGATGCAAAGCTGTTTAATGCTAATTAAAAAATGTTTGAAGCCAATCAACACCTAATTTGAATAATGTATGTAATTATTATTTGGTTTTTGAATGTATGGTTTTATTTTTGACCCTTATTTATACCACTGTGTGTGTATATATGGTAATTAGCAAATATCTTTATAATTGAAACCTTTATAATTACACTGGTTTTGCCTCAAAAACTATGCATTCAAACTTCAAATAGAATTCAAATAATAAAAGAGTTACAGCATTTCTGACATCTGTATTTGCCTGGATTTAAATATATGATAGAGTAGCGACAGCTACTCTGAACAAATCACTAATGTAAAATATATTTGCTCTTATAAGTAAAAAAAGATACTCTCAGGCTGGTTTCTTTGGGTTAGCTGGATTGCCCTTGGGTCTGTGGCATAGTGCCATGTTGATCTATTTGCAAATGGAGGTAAAAAATAGAGGAAGTTATGAAGATGAGATGCAAGAGAGTTTTGCCTCCTAAAATGTCCTCATTGATGTTCCAGGATATGGTAGGAAAAAAGTTCCTCTCCTCATCATGAACTTTATCTATTGGTCACTGCAACAGTCCCAAAGGGTATTGCAGGAAGGCAGTAGCAGGCAGTGTTGGGCCCCCCAGGTGTTAATGAGATTCCCAGCAGTGTCCTCCCGCAGCTGCTACAGGCTAAAGGAGATAAATTACAGCAGTAGACTGTTTATACATTGAAAGGGCACTTAACTGACTTCCCACAAGGGATTAAAATGCCCTTTCCCACCAAGGCCATATCACTAATCATGTGACTGCTGTTAACCCCTCAGATGCTAGTATTCTTTAAGCACTAGGGAAAGTGAGTTCTTTGGCATTTGAAATGTCACAGGATACATATTGCCAACATTAAAGAAACTTCAGGATGGAATAGAGTAGCTAGGGTTCTCAAGTGTAAAGATTAAGCTGCTGCCTCCTCTATGGATGTAGTGGACACTCAAAGTACTAGAGAAATATTTGCAGAGTTCCTATCTAATATGACCTACTCTTGTACTGTTTCCTCACTAAGCTCCTACATCTTCTCCTGTTCATTATGTAACACATGCTGCTAGCACATAGTGGCATCCAAAGGGAATAACTAAAAGACACAGACTTGTGTTGTATACTACCACTTTCCTCAGCCACGTCTGAAGGCTTCCTAAAACTCAGGGCTTCTTCCATGGGAGGAAGGTTTCTTGTATTGCAGGAAACTTTCAAACTTGATGGAATGGAAAGAGATATAATACAAGTCACAGTGTTCAGAACTGACTTCCCCACACCACCCCCAGTAGACTAGCTTGCTTCTATCCCAAGAAAGAATTTGATTCCTAGTGCTGGAACTGAGTATTATCTAGTGATAAGTAGGTAGCAAATTTTATCTAGGGATAAAATCAGATCCAAGTGATTTCCACCATCCCTTGGAATCCACAATACTTGAGATATTCAAGCAACAAATCAGCACTTATTTTTCTATTCCATATAATTCCATGTTTCTACTTATACAAAACTGCACATGTCAGTTAACTTCTATACATCTGTCCAGCAGCAGTGGCGTACTGGTTAAGAGCAGGTGCATTCTGATCTGGAGGAACCAGGGTTTCATTCCCTGCTCTGCCGCCTGAACTGTGGAGGCTTGTGAGGAATTCAGATTAGCCTGTGCACTCCCACACACACCAGCTAGGTGACCTTGGGCTAGTCACAGCTTTTCGGAGCTCTCTCAGCCCCACCTACCTCACATGGTGTTTGTTGTGAGGGGGGAAGGGCAAGGAGATTGTAAGCCCCTTTGAGTCTCCTACAAGAGAGAAAGGGGGGATATAAATCCAAACTCTTCTTCTCTTCTTCTTTCTTTCTGAACAACTTTGTCAATGCAGGAGTAATTTTGTTGGGATAATCTTGTTGTAAAATGAAGGAGAAATAATAGATTGTATTTTGAGAACTTCCACACAGAGAAGAATAAGAGTTTGTGTTTATACCTCCCTTTCTCTCCTGTAAGGAAATTCAAAGGGGCTTACAAGGTCCTTCCTTTCCTCTCCCCACAACAGACACCTTGTGAGGATAGGTGAGGCTGAGAGAGGCTCATTCCGCATATGCAGAATAACGTACTTTCAAACTGCTTTCAGTGCTTTTTGAAGCTGTGCGGAATAGCAAAATCCACTTGCAAACAGTTGTGAAAGTGGTTTGAAAATGCACTATTTTGCGTGTGCGGAAAGGGCCAGAGTTCTGAAGAACTGTGACTAATCCAAGGTCAAAAATATATATAGTGAGCCGGACACAGTATCTTGTTAAAAGAAAGGAAAAGAACCTGTCTGGCTCTAGTGCGAAATATACAAATCTATTTTAATCTATGGTCAATGGAAAGTGGGAGTATTGACCCGGGGAAAGAATAATACTTTCGACAAATATGTCTTCTTCAGCCACTTTAGGCACAATCGTTCTATCATAATAATAAAGAACTGTGACTAATCCAAGGTCACCCAGCAGGCTTTGTGTGTATGAGTGGGGAAACAAATCTGATTCACCACATAAGAGTTCACTGCTCATGTGGAGGAGTGGGGAATCAAACCCTGTTTTTCAGATTAGAGTCCATCTGCTCTGACACCACTACACCACACTGGCTCTCCCTTCCTCCTGGATCTCAGTAGAAACAGAAATAGAAAGGTGGTATGAGTAGGCAGGACTGAGTACCACTGCAGAACCAACAGTCAGAAGACCAGCCCCATCTTATAGTTATTGACATGGTTAGGAGTTTTTGATGAGAGGTGAAAAGGGAAAAGAGGAAAGGTAGTGAGTCAAAGATCAGAAAGGTCGTGATAAGCAAATGAAGGCTGGAAGAAGAGATAACCTAAGGCCCCTTCCGCACACGCAAAATAATGCGTTTTCAAACCACTTTCACAACTGTTTGCAGAAGTAGAAGCTGCTGTCCGCTTTTAGCTTCAAAGAGCACTGAAAGCAGTTTAGAGAAGTGCATTTATTCTCGTGTACAGAATGGCTCTATGAGAATGCTAAGAGAAAACAATTAAAAGAAACTAAAAACAGGGGTATTTTGATAAGCCTAAGAAATAAAAGGGAGGGAAGGAAGTATGTTGTAGCCTGATCTCATCATGTCCTGGAAGCCAAGCAGGGTCAGTACTTTCATAGGTAACCTCCACATCAGATTCCTCAGAGAAGACATTGGAAAACTACCTCTGGTTGTCACTTGTTTTGAAAATACCTTGAGGGGTCATTGTGAGTTGTGACTTGACAGCCTTACATATGTACACAGGAAATGAAAATGCCAAAGAAAAGGAAGCTGCATAAGTATCAAAGTATCACTAGGAGAGCCTGAGAAAGGTGAAGGGACAAAGAAAATGGGGAGGATGAAGCTTCAGAAGAGGTTCAATGAAAGAAGGGATGGAGATACAGGGAGAATAAGGCCCTTTCCGCACGGGCCAAAAACGACGGCCTGGGGGCGGTAAAAACGCCGCCCCCAGGCCGCCGTTCGCCCAGGCAGACCTGACTGCGCTCCCCCTCCCCCAGGGCGGCGTCAGGCCGCCCTAAACAACAACCCTTTAAAGGGTTGTTGTTGAGGGGAAAGTGTCTTCCCGGTGGCGCGGTGCGAACCGCACCGCCGGGAACACGCTGTTTCCCCTTCCCTTTCCCATTTACCTCTCGTGTCGCCGTCCTGCTGGCCTCCTAAGTCCCTCCCTCGCTGTCCTCCGACCCCTGGAGGTCGGAGGGCAGCGTGGGCGGGGCTGAGGAGGCCCGCTGGACGGCAACACGAGAGGTAAATGGGAAAGGGAAGGGGGGAAGAGGTGGCTCCATGCGGAGCCGCCTGCTGTCTGCCGGCCTCTCCAGAGGCCGTCCGCATGCCTGCATGCGAAAGGCCTCCGCCTCCACGCCGGCAGAATTCTTGCCGGCGTGGAGGCGCCTCGATGGCCGTGCGGAAACGGCCAAACAGAGTTGGGCTTCATGAAGAAACATAGAAATGGAGCAAAGTAAAAGGAGGCTAGGGCTCATTCAACTGTAACTTTGCTTTTGGCCTTCCCCACACTGGGTGCAAATCCTGAAGAACTACAATAATGAAGATGGGGGGAATCACATCTTTGACTGCGCAACTTATGTTTGGTGTAGAAATTATAAGGTTATCTGAAGGTAAAATTTGTGGGTTTTTTACCATTTATGTTACATCCTTGGAATTTTAATAGGTTAGTTATTCAGATCAGTCTCAGTCATGATTGCAGATTAGTAGAAAACACTGAGTCATAGCTAGCCACAAACAAAGCTGAAGCATAATGTATCAAGAATAAGTGTGACAGACATTTTGCTATCTACATTTTAAAAAAACACCTGCTGATGTTTTGTCACACTTCAGCATAACCAAGAAGCAGGTGGGACTCTGCAGATGTGGAGGCAGTCCGTGCAGATAGGAGTTGGACTGATCATTAGTGGTGGGGTACTGAGGTCATCAGGGATGAAGAGGAGGTTTAGTCCCTCCCCCTCCACTTAATGCCCAACAGTGTACTTCTGTATTGTTCTATATGTAAGAAGTCAATGATTTGCAAAGGAAAAATAAAAGCATTGTGGATGCCACTGGAAAAAGGGCAAAATCTTTCCTCCATCCATGACATTGGATGACTTGACCCCCACTGGTATCCTGAAGTGACACATCTGTTTCTATGCAAGCAACATCAGTAATGAATATGGTTGGACACATGGATGTCTAAAACCTAGAAAACAACAAACTGCTAAAGAGAGTATGAGCCTGTTCCCACTCCCTAATGCAGCTGTGGTTGGTGGTTCAGAACAGGCAAATAGCTCTCATGCACAAAGCTTTTGTGGGGAGTGACAGCAGTATTCTCTCTTGATCCATGGCTACTTTTGGAATGGGAAGTGGGGGATTGCTGCAGAAGTCCCTGCAAGCGTCTCTGACCTCCCCACTCCCTCACCCCATTTCTCAATGACAGGCCATGAACGATCACAGAATGACACTTTCTCACTCCCTTTAGCCTCTTCAGTGCCAGACTTCTTCCAGGCTTCCCCACATGGAAGGGAAGTGGCATTGAAAGTGGTTATGCATCAACTGCCCCCTCCCCCTAGCAAGTACAATCTGACAAAAATAATGGAAGGAAGGCTTCTGGCTCTGTCACTGTGTGCAGAAATGTGCTCCAGTGCTTCCAGTTTAGAGCTCCCTTCATCAGACCCCACCCATCTCAGTAATGAGAATCTTGCTAGAAATTAATAATTACTTGTTATTCTACAACGTGTTCTCTTAAGGAATGAGATTGTTCAGGACAAAGGACCATGCCTTGTTCTCTTCATACATTTATTCCTTGTTCATCTGATATTCCTCATAGTCTTCGAAATGACTATCAGTAAGGAATTTTGCAAATGTATGTACTCAGGAGATTTTTACTTTAAACTTATGATGCAGGAATTTTCAGGGTTTAGTGCTGTTCTGGCCTTGACAGATACTCAGTATGCTTGTTCTGCTTCATTACCATTGTGTGATATCATCGTTAGAACTAACACTATGTGGTTCCAAGGGGTTGGTTTTTCCCAGCGCTAACTGTGAAAAGATACCTTTTGCAAATCTCTAGCTGTGGTTTCTAAATTAGTTTTCCTAAACTTGAGCCCAACCACAGACTTGGGAAGCATTGTACGCCTCTGTCTCACAAGATCTTTTAAGCATTTTCAGCAGTAAAACATAGTACATTCTTTATCAGGAGTAGATTAAAATATGGACAAACTTTCTGTTTCATTCTGCAAAATAAATTCCCTGAGCCTTGGGAATATTTTTCAGTATCTCCCCAAGCCTGAACTCTTTAAGGATAACTTTGTTCACATGCATGTGAAACAGATAACATCCCCCCCCCAGCAAACTCCCCATTTGATGTTTGCACTGCGTTTAACACACAATGCTTTAAACTTTGTAACATTGCTATTCATATTCCACACTGTGTACAATAGAAAATGTACCAGTCATGCAGATAGGCATATTTTAATAAGTGTTGATATGAATTACCCATCTGACAAGCACCACGGTACATTTAATGTTAGCTGAGTTAAATTATTACTGAGAGCTATCAAACTGTAAAGTTGACTACTTGGATCTCACAGGAGGAAGGGGGCAATTTTCAAGGATTTCCCTTCTTTGCAGGCCTACAGATTCCCTATGCTGTCCATGGACAGCCCCCTTTCCCTCACTACAGCAAGAGTGGTTAAGAGCCACAGACTTTAATCTGGAGAACCGGGTTTGATTCCCCACTCCTCGACATGAAGCCTGCTGGGTGACTAATCACAGTTCTCTCAGAACTCTCTCAGCCCTTCATACCTCACAAAGGGGGTATAAAAACAATTATTTTTCTTCTTATGAGAAGCGCTGGAAAATATTGGGGCGGAAATGGAAAATGGGAGGGGGTGAAGTTGTACTTTGTGAATGAAAATCACTTCCATCCACAGAAATCTCAGGCGTGTTTAAGCCACCCTCTTCTAGGCTATTTCTTGAATTTCCTGATAGCAGCGTAGTTAATCTACTGAAGTCCAGTATTTTATGATGCTTTTCTGTCTCTTTCAACTCTGATGTGTGCAGATAAAAACCCCCCACAAAGTTTAAAATACATTTGCAATACCAGACTGTCCCATATGGATAGACAAGGTGCAACTGAACCTTCTTACAACTGTTGTCTCTAAACATTTTCAGTCCTTCCTTTGACTTCAGTTCCGCTTGCAGGTAGATGCAGAAGAGGAATCATTAAGCAACTCAAAGCTGTTGTGGTAAGTTATTGATCTGAAGTTATGCTATATATTATCCTACAGATTCAAAAGCTAATTTCCTTGTGAAATAGCAAGAACAAATGATACTACTTAACTTACTTGAAAAATACAATTAAAAATCTACTAGCACACAAAAAGAACAGGTAAGCTGATTGATTGTGTAAAGCAGTACTGTGTTTAGAGGGAGATAATCTGCCAAAATGTGAGCATTGGTGTCTCAGCAGAACAAGAATATAGCAAGCATTTTACAAACTCCATGCCTGTATGTGGAATAAATCATAGCATACTTAGTTGTATTAATTTTCTAAAGGAAGACAGTGACCCAAACAACTCTCTGTGCTGCCAATATTTGGAGTTGTTATTATTCTTGGTGTTCAAGAGCAAAGAAATTAAAAAGCTCTTTAAAGTCACATCTGATTATGATTTACTGGAACAAATAAAACTGTGCATGTGCTGCTGCTTTAGCTTACAAATGAAAGCCAAAGCAAACAGTACCCACTGTCTATTAAACGATCTAATTCAGCATGCATAAATGAATTTTATTCAGAATTTACTCAGAACCTTACTCATACTTGCATGAATTGGAAAGAAATTCACCAAGGTTATTGATGAGCAGCCAATATAGGATCATTAGTGACTCCGTTCAAAATATTTCAGTGCCAAAGATGAAAAATCCAAAAAGCTCAGTCCTAGTTTAAACAAAATGTTAAATAACTAACCATGTTGTATCCCCCTAAAATGGAATGCCTGTTGTACTTAGTGTATTCCACATGCCTGGCCTGGCCTGGCCACTGTCTAGAATTTTCAGCAGAAACTGAAAACTGTTCTTCTGAATGTGGGCTTGGAATTTCCTTAAAGATAATGTACTGCCATTTTCTGCACTGAGGCAAGATCCATAGAACCCAAAGTAATCATTACTCGTATACCACAGTAATAAGTTTGTGATCACAGAGAGTGGAAGGGATGCGGGATGTTTTGTGGCAAAACATGCCTTGAATCCATGGAATAAACACAAATCATAACCACTTGTTATTATAGTAACAAGCTACTAATAGTTAGAAAAAAAGACCTGTGAATTCACTCATTTCTCTCTAGAGCAATTAACTAATTGAGATGGGTGAGAAACAACTTTCTGCAGTAATTAGGTGTTCTGGCCATGCAAGCACACCCTTCTGGGGAAAAAACCATTTGATTTAAAAAGAATTAATTTTCATCAGTTACATTATTCTATTATTTCCTTCTTCAACTTGAATCTTCCCTTACTGGAGTGAAATGGAAACTTAATGTGTCACTCCTACCATTATTATATCCATGCCAGTTACCAAACTAATTATGTTAACTGCCTAACTTCCACCAAATATTTCTTTAGTGTATTTGCAGTCATTTGATATTAAAATTATCCTTTAGTATTTAAGAGACCCCATACGCCAGCTTCAAAGCATGTTTGGTTTTCCAAGAAAGTGGGTAACAGCATAGTAAATTTCCTACAATTTTTATAGGAGAGTGCTGAGATGGATGAGGGTGTTTTCTTTTCCACTATTAGATGTCCATGATTTCCATTTTGTAAAGCATTGCCAGACAAGGAGTATAGACAGCTGTCATGCATGACTTTTAAAAGTTAAGCCAGGTTCAGGTGAAAAGTCTGGGAAGAAGGAATACTGTATTAGGATATAAACTCTCCGTCAAAAAACTACTCTGAAATCTGAGTTCATGATGAGGTGGTCATGGCTGAACTTTATTATAAGGAAAAAAATATTTAAGCAACTTTGGATAATTCAGAAAACCCAAATAGGTTGCTGGCAGCAGGGAAATACCTTGAAGAAGGGAGCTAGGACAGAGCCCATCTGGCATTACAAAGTAGTCTGAAAGTGTGTGGACAAGGCACGGGGCAGCAATAAACCTGGGGAAACAAGGGTTTTGAGTGCATCCTAGCTGTGCGAAGTACTGAACTGAACTGTAGGATGGGGTGGGAGGCGGTCCAGAGCTCAGTTATTGGAGACTCTGGGCCCCAATGTTTGCAGGGATGATTCAGATGAAGCACATGAGTTTTTCCATTTGTGAATCTCTTATAATTATTCATGGCTCCTGACTAGACTACTCCCCCACCCCCAATATTTTAGGTTGCAAGGAGATTTAGCAAAAAAGGACCTCTTTGCAACCATCTTTCCATAAAGATGTAAGATGTGGGAGGGGAGCCCTAGGAACTTCAAGGGAGGGGAAACTTGTTTGTTTGCTTAGGAGACATGGGGATTTATGCTGGATTTCTAAGGATTCAATAAAAACTAGTTCCAAGAAAGCTACCCTGTTTGCAAACAACTGGCTTCTCAAATACTTTGATTTATTTTTATTGTTTGGGCATGAAACGTGAAGAAATATTTGTTCCAGAACTAACTTAATGATAGTTAAATACATTTATAATTCCGTCAAACCAATCCTAACCATGTTTATTCACATGGTTTCACAGTAGTACTTACTTCCAGCCAAGTGTGCTTAAATTGCAATACCAAACATTTTATAGGGACTGCCCTTTCAAAACTCAACTTGAATATATTTGGGTACATTCCAGTTTCACTAAGAGGGAACTGTTTTGCAAGAAAGTCCAATTTGAAACCAGTGGATCCAGTCCCCAACAGAATGCATTTGTTTCAACTGAAGCAACTTTTCAACTGATATGTTTAGGAGGACTGAGGCGCTAAAGAAGAAAATAAAGTCATGTTTTGAAAACAAGTAACCATTGGAGTGTTTCATTTCCCCACAACACTTCAGAGTGATTTTAAGAGAGAGAGAGAGAGAGAAAGAGAGAGAGAGAGAGAGAGAGAGAGAGAGAGAGAGAGAGAGAGCGAGCTTGGCCATATTACACATCTGGCACAGCCGCTGGGATAATTCCGATCTAACTTGGCAGTGGCTAAGGCAGTGGGATCCCTCGGAAGGCACCAAGGCTCCCTGTTTCCTTTCCACCCGCTCTTTCCCTTTCTCTGGCTGCTCCCCCACCTCCACTCCGGTTCTAGTTCTGCACCTAAGAACTGCGATTCCACCTCAGTGCTGGGCTGGTTTGCCTGGTCAAAAGGAGGCCCTGTGAAAGAGGCAGGTGGCCCCTTTTCTTTGGTTCAACTGGGTCCATTTAAAGCGTCTGGTCCAGAGGATGGCCACATTTGACTAAACAGCTGGGGAGTTAGCTGGGGAGGCTGTTTCCCCTCCTCCCGCCTTCCTGGGCATAAAAGGCTTCTCTGAATTGGGGTAGGGAAGAAGCTGGGGGCGGGGGCTTCACTAGGGAGGAAAGGACAGGGAAATTAATTTCCTGCCAGGCTTAATTTAAGTAGCCGAAAGACTTGGACTGAAGCCTATTGGAGGCTAAGAGGGCTGCAAGCGAGGACAGGAGTGAGACCCCCACACCGCTCTCCGTTCCCAGATTTTGGGCCCATTCCAAAAAGCGCACCGAGTGTGTAAAGCACAAGGACAGACTTTGGCTAGTCGGGGGTCACCCTCCAGTCAGCATTAAGCGTCAAGGCACCAGTTCTTTGGCTGTCTGTGGATGGGTGACCCACGGGAAGGCAACTGTTGTGTCAGGAAAGCGAAGCCTAAGAAGATCTACATGGAAATCAACTTTTTATGTACAGGAGCAATGACGAGACCTCTTCATGGTGTCAGCCAGGAGGTCTCAGGTTGGAAGCCTGGCGGCACCGGCACCAGCACCAGCGAACAGACACAGAGCAGACCCTCGGAGAAGTGGGTCAACACAGACAGTTCCCGACTGAGTTTAACTAGGTGGGTCAAACGAGGCTCATTCAGCTGAATAACCCTCAGGGATTGTTTTTAAAACTCAGGAAAGCAGGATGCAATGTTCGAATAAACTAAACAGATTGCCAGGCTGAAGCTGTACTTGGGAACGCGTCCAAAGCGGGTTTCTTCCCCGCTGCATTGGCCCAGGGAGCGCCCACCTGTCTGAAGTGCTCCATAAATTTTAATTTTGAAAACAACTAACTGCTGGAGTGTTTCATTTCCCCCCAACACTTCTGAGTGATTTTTAAGTGCAGGTCGCAGGGCATTTAGGGAAGGACTTACATTAACTGGAGACAGCGAACTTGGGCAGGGAGGGGAAGGGGGGTTAGCCCTCAGGTTCAGAATCCGGTCAAGGGGAAGGTTCAACTGAACATGAAAAGAAAGGCAACTTCTGAGCATGTGCAAAGTACCTTGCAGGAATAGAAGTTTGTCCCATCTACCTGCAGTTGGAGATGGGTTTCTTGCAGAAGGCACCCCACATAGGACAGACAGAACTGACTCCACAGGAAAGTGCTGGGCTTGGGGTGATATGAAACAGTGCCCGCCTAGGGTGAGATGGTGGACTGGCCTGGCAGGTGTGTGTGTGTGTGTGTGTGTGTGTGTGTGTGTGTATAAGGACTTCATTTAGTGAGCAAGAAGCGCATTGGGGACAGCCCCGTTCATTTCCCTTCGAAAGCACCTGCAGTGGAACGGCATTTCTCTCCTCTTAACCCACCTCATTCCCTGGAGCAACCTGAGGCTTCCTGTGCTGCAGAATGAGATGCTAGAACAGGGACCGGACAGGGACTGTAGAAGGCAGATCTCGGAAAGTCACAGGAAATCAGGACGACATCTTTTCTCTCCCCCCCCCCCCCATCCCTGCCCCTGCCCCTGCCCCGGCGGCGGGGCGCTGCGCTGGCACTCACCGACGCACTCGTTGGCCTCGCGGGCTGTGGCCCTCTGCCAGGGCCGGTCGTAGTGGAAGGGCTTGCAGCGGTCGCACTCGGGGCCGGCGGTGTGGTGCTTGCAGTCGCAAACCAGGTTGTCGTCGCGGTCGCGGACGCAGCGGGCGGCGTGGCCGTTGCACTTGCAGCGCCCGCCCACCTGCAGGTCGGAGACGGCGTAGTAGTAGGAGTCGCGGGCCAGCTCGGAGTCGTCCTCGTTCTCGTCGCCGAAGGTGTGCAGGCGGCTGAAGACCACCCTGATGTCGGTGGCCGTGACCCAGTCCTGCAGCACGGGCGAGTTGTCGAAGTCGTGGGCCGAGGGCCGGCCGTCCAGCGTGCTGAAGGCGATGAGGCCGCCGGCCAGGGGCCGCATGTCGGTGTGCGAGTCGGTGCAGACGGCCTCCTGCTCGTTCTGCTTGGTGATGGGCGCGCGGCTGGGCCGGTTGTACATCTTGCGGCACTGCGTGGAGTAGAACTGGAAGGGCGTCCAGGCCTTGCCGCCGTCCATGGACTTGTAGATGGCCATGGACTCCGGGCGCGGCGAGCAGAACTGCAGGCTCACGTAGGTCACCTCGAACTTCTTGCCCAGCGCCAGCGCCAGCGTCACGTTGTGCGGGTGCTGCACGAAGCTCTCCGACTGCCAGCACGTCAGGTTGTGCGGGTTGTTCAGGTCGGTCAGGTAGGCGGCCGGGCGCGCGCGCTTGGGGTCCCCCGCGTCGCACAGGTGGCACGCGCGGCTCCGCTCCTCGCCCTTCTCGGCCAGCACGCAGTAGCGCGCGGGGGGCCGCCCGCACGTGCTCGACACCTTCACCTCCTTGCCGAAGGCGGCGTTCACGAAGTCCGGGATGCAGCGGCGCGCCTGCCCGGTCTCGTCGTAGCAGGGGTCCGGCTGCGGAGCCGTCTGCACCGCGAACATGCTCAGGCCGTGGCCGCCGCCGCCGCCGCCGCCGCGCACGCCCTCCGTGAGGCAGGCCGCCGCCGCCAGCGCCACCACCAGCGCCTCCCAGGCCCACGGCCGCATCCCGCCTGCCGAGGGCAACGCCGCCGCCGCCAGGGCGCGAAAAGCCACCTGTGGGCGAGACAGACACACACAGAGAGAAAGCGCGCGTCAGCTGCGCCCGCGGGCCACTCCGAGGAAGGGGGGTGACGGGGGCGGACGGGGGGGGGGGACTCTTCCTGGCTCTCGAGCCGCCCGAGGGGGCAGAGGCGCGGATTGGGCTGCGGTGGGGGGAGGGAATGGCGCTGCGCGCGCGCGCGCGGGAAAGGATTCTTTGTGTGGGGGGGAGGCATAGAGCGCCCGCCCCTGTGTGCCCCAAGAGGCAGCCAGCCTCGAGGAGTAGTGGGGAGGGTCTCAATCCCCGGATCTGACCGCCCAATTTTGGGGCACTGGGACCGGCCAAGAGGGAGGGAGGGACTCTCGGCGGGGGCCCCCTCTGCCCTCTTACCCAGGGCTGGCCGAGAGGAAAGCGTTGCCCCAAGGGGCCCCGGACTGGTCACGTGGCGTGCCTCACCGGCGGCTGGGAGTCCCCGTGTCAATTTCCCCAGGAGTTAGGTGGAGTTGGGCGGGCTGGCGCTCTGGCCAGTCGGACCCGGGCCAAAGGGCTGGCGAGCCAGTGGGGCCCGCAGAGTTCAATGGCCTGTTCCACGGAGGAGGACTGCCAGGTTGCAGCCTGCCGGGAGAGAAGGCGGCCGAGAGCGCGCGGGGAGACAGGCAGTCCCGGGCTCCCCACGCACCAGTGGCGGCCGTGCTTGAAGCAGGTGGGCTGCAAAGAGAAGCCCGCTCCACTCTCCTGCGTCAGCTGCATTGCAGGTCAATGCCAGGGAAATGTGTGAGCTGAGGGAGAGGCGCTGATTTCCCCGGGGCTGACCGCAGCCGAAATCCCGCGCGTCTCTCTCCACGGCCGGAAAAGAGTGGCCGATCCGGGAAGGAGACAGCCAGTAAACCCCCCGGAGCGGCGGCTTCTGGTCACATGTGGTGGAAATCAGAGGGAAAGGGGGGCTGCTGCCCAGGGGCCTCTCTCAGCCCTCTCCGCGGGGCCCCGAGTGCCGCTTAAAGTCGGCAAACTCCTCCCGGCAACTAACTCGGGGATCACATCGCCTGCATCTTTGTTAGCGCCCGAAAGAGAGACCGAGAAAGGAATGGCCGGAGAGGGAACCCCGGACGCTTCAGAACGAACTAGGTTGGGAGATGCGCCGAACTCTGCTCCGGGCAGAACAGGTCCCGCTGCCCCCCCCCCCCGCCGCCGCCCTCACCGGCGCCGGAGTCCGCTGGGAAGACTCCAGGCGCCGAGCGCGCGGCCGCGGAGGCTCTCAGGTGGAGGCGCCCGAACTCCTCCCCCCAGGCGGCCGGCAGCGTCCTTCCAGCCCCCCTGGCAGCCGTCCGCCCGCCCGCCCGCCTTCCTTCCCGGCTCTCCCGCACTCCCTCCCCTGCGCCAAGAGCAGCCGGTCTCCGGCAAGTCCTGCAGTACCCCCCACCGCCCGCGTCTCTGCCTCGGGTTGCAGGGGCTGGGAAGGAATAGTCCCCCGCCCCGTCCGTCCTTCCCGAGCCGCGGCGGGCGGCCGCTACCTGGCTTGGCTGGCCTGCGGCCGCGGATGAATCGGCTAAGTTTATCCGGCGCGCCGCGAACAGCTGCAGGCGGCGGGAGCGGCTCAGGGGTCCCGGTCGGTGGCCATAGTCCGGCCCCGGCGAGCTGCCAGGCTCGGTGGACGCCCGAAGCGAGTGAGGCGCCGGGCTCGGTCCGGGGCTGAGGTCATCCCGGAGGAGTGACACCCCGTGGGCTCGAGCGGGGGAAGACACGACGACGACATCCACTAGCGGGAAAGCAGGACCCGCGGCGGGGGCGGGGAGAGGCGAAGGGCTGGCCGCCGCCGGGCTACGAAACGCTGGCACCCACTCCGCGCGGCGGCAGAGGGGGGGGGGGAGGGGGAGGAGGAGCCACGACGGGAACCAGCAGGAGGGGGCGGAGGGGCACCAAGCTTGGGCAGGATCCGGACCTTCTCGGGGTCTTCAGCTCCCCGCGGAGGGGGCGGAACCCGGGCAAGGAGGGTCAGCCGTCTGGGCAGGGGGAGAGCGGTGGGGCCGCCCGAGAGCGAAGGCTGCCGTGGCCTCCTTTTCTTCCAGAAAGAGAAAGGGACAGCCAAGCGCGGCCGTTGGGCCAACCCGTCCGAGGGGAGCGAGACAGAGGTGCCCAGTGCTGAACGCTTTTCTGCATCTGCTCTCGAAGGGAAGATGATGATGACGCCAGCTGTGCTGAGAGGAGAGCGCAGCAGCCCCCGCACGGGGTGGCACAGCGGGTCAGAAGGAGAAGGGGGGGGCCGGGGAGATGTCCCAACTTGGGAAGTTTTTGCCCTGTCTCGAGGAACTGAGAAAACTTGTGGGCAGTGCTTGCTGACTCAGTTCCTGGGGGCTCCAAGGCTCGTTTGAGAAAGAGAGCGGCGCTTTCATACATTCTGAATGATGCGTTTTCAACGCAACGAGCATTTGCAAGTGGATTTTGCTTGAAATTCAGCTGCAAAGTCAATTGAAAGGAATTGAAAGGGCATTATTCAGCGTGTGTGAAAGCGCCCCGAGACTGGGGGACAATCTTCTCTTTTTCTGGTAAATCAGATGCGCTCCAGTGTCACCAAGTCGGAAGGTCTCGCAGGTCTCTGCAGCTCCAGAAACATTCCAGCGTCATTCCATTTACCCCCAACCCTCCCTCGAAACAGCTTGCTAAAGCTCTCGGGTTCATAGCCTACAAGTCCACACAGTCACACTCATCATAGCCTCCCGGGGGCTCTCTGGTGTGGTTGGCTGGGCCCAGAGGTGACCAGCTCCCCCAGGCCCCCTAACGTACGGACTTGGCCACACAGACGCACACAGACCCACTCAGCCAAGCCACCAGTCGGCTGCCCCCCTCGCCTCCATCCAAAAGGTATTTAAAATAAAGGAAGACATTTATTTGCTTATCTCTCCCACTTTCACCGTGTAAATTCGTGCAAGGTGTTCTAGTCCCCGGACACTCGGGTGGTTCAGCGAATTAAAAGCGTGACCTGCCTAGTCTCGGTTTCGGACAGACACCCTTCTCTTTCCCTGCCCTGTCTCTTCTTTCAGCTCGTGACCACAGGTGACCGCGGGTTCTGAAAACAGCCTCTCCGGTAGGAGTGGTGCATCAACTATTTTGTTGTTCATAGGAAATCCGGCTGTGCTGTGCCCTGGCGCAGGGACTTGTCTGGAGGGGCTGACTTCACACCGTCAGCGCCTTGCTTGGGATCTTTTTTAAACGTGAGACTCTGCGCTCAGGCATCCAAAACCAGCCAGCCATGAATACCCGGCTAGATCCCACTTCTCCAGAGAAAGCAGAGTCTGGGTGAAGCGACGTTACATTCTCCTTTCTCGCGCTCGCTCGTGTGTGTGTGTGTGTGCGCGCGCGCGCGCGCCCGCAGGTTGCATTGCATTGCCAGATTAGACGCCGGCGGACTTTTTGAAGAGTTCGGAAAGACGCCTGTTGAAACGTCCGAGCGCTTCTTCCGCCAAGGCCGGCCCCCTCCTCGGACTGAAGCCTTCCGCGGAAATCCGACTCCGCGCGAGAACGGCTACCCAGGTGCCCAAGTTGGTTCTGGGTCCGACGGGCCAAGGAAAGGGAGAATCGCGTCCAGAGGGCTCCACAGTCCGGGGACAGGGAAGCCCCCTCCCCTTCTGGGACGGAAGGGCCTGCGCTCTGGGGATCCCTTCAAGGGAGCGGAGGCGGAAGCCCGAGACTCAGGGGAGCCACCGGCGGGCTGTTTCGTTCCCTCTCAGGGAGGGGGAGACGCGCCCTGGGCGCGCCTGCCGGCACTTTGCTTGCCTCACCGATGGGCGCCACTATGGGCGCTCGATGGGCCTGATTGGAGGGCAGAGGGAAGAAGACGCCCCCTGCCGGCCCAGGAAAAGCTGCCCTGCTTTCGCATCCCCTTCTGGCTGGGGCTGTTGTGTCATCCACTTTTGTGTCATCCACTTTTGAAACCCCACCCAGGATGGTTCCGCTGTCCTGAGGGAAATGTGAAGCTTCGCAGTTTGCGCCCTCCAAGTTGTGGCCTCCTCCTCCCCCCTTCTCTGAGCAGCTCTCTCAGCCGGATTGCCACCCCCTCCCTCCTCCTCCTCCCACCCCCACCCCCACCCCCGGCCTGCTGCCCTTGCGAAAGCGGTCCGGAAAGCGGGGCAGTTCTCTGCTAGCGGGAGGCGAGAGCTGCCCGGTCCGTCCAACGACGTGTTGTCAAGTGGGGGGGGGGGGGCGGACTGGGTCCAAGGCGCACGCGCTCTCGCCTCGCCGGCCTCCTAGGCGGAGGGGCTGCGGGGAGTCCAGGAGGGCTGCGCCGAAACCTCCCTCCGTGCACAAGACTCTCGGGCCATGAGAAAGGCCTTCACGCAATCTCTGAAACCAGCTCCTTAGAAAGCGTTGATAAGGGCAGGAGAGAGGAGACTCTGTGCCAGGCGGCTAAAGCCCATTCACCCAAGAAGAACGGCAAGGGAACTCGGCCTTTCGGAGGACACGCGCGGCGGGGGGCGGTTTTTAATAGATACTAGTTAAAAGCTCTTGCTTTCACTAGAGCAAACTGCGATGCACGCGTGCAACTGACACTTGATCTCAAGAGAAGGCCAGATGACGTCCCGGGGACCCAAGGACTTCCCAAGGCAAGGATTTCACGCATCAGCGGACTTAAAGAGTATTCAGCAGATCTGCTCACGGAAGTTTCAGGGGACCCCACCCAGAGTGTACCTCGTGGGTCCCACAGCACAGACAGCCGTTTGTTGGTTTTTTGATGGTTTCCCAGTTCCCGAATGACATTCTTTTACTTTATTCAAGAAACCCCATAGCCCCAACTCTCACTTGCAGAATCTCATGACAGGATCTAATTTTTTTAAGGGGGGGAGGGAGGAAGTACAAAATGATGCCCTTATATATTATAAACACATTTTCTAATCAACAACGTTGTAAAATGATTGAATAATTATGCTGTTGACCTCTATGAACTGTTAATGAATCATTACACCCCAACCCAAGGGGAAGGTTTTTCAGCCAAGCCTTTTTTAGACATTTTTTAAAAATACAGTACATATACTTGGGAAACACCAAACATACCTCACACTCCTTCACAGCCTGATAAAGTGCAGCCCCAGAAAATATTTTTCTGGTAATTATGAAGCTAAAATGACTGAACTGAAGCTACTGTTCTTTAATAAGTGGAACAGATGTACTGGAAAAGAAAATACTGTTAGGAAACATAGAAGACCCACCATGAGATGGACTGACTAAATAAAGGAAGCCTCGACCCAGGGGCCTAGCCAGGTTCTAAAGTTAGGGGGAGCGCATATTTAAAAAGGTGCCATGACTTGGGGGGGGGGGGAGTCTGGGCTCAGGTCAAAAAGAGGTATGAATGCCCCATAGAGGACAGGAAGAAAAAGAACTTCCTGAGCTACAGAAGAGATAAGGAAGGAGCACCAGGAGGTCAGAAGAGCAATATAAAAGTTTGTGTAACTGCTGTTAGAAAAGTACTGAGCCTGCACTGCTCTGGCAAAGAGGTCCAACCCTCAAGCAACTGGAGCGGAGTAGAGGCCCCCTGTCCAGGTAGCCAAAGGAAACTGCACCTCCCATATTGGCCTATTACTTCCACACAATCACAGTTGTGCCAATGAATGAGTATCAGGTTTTCAAGTGGTCCCAGAGTCTTTTAAAATAAGATACGAATGTTTTTTCCACATGTTGACAACTGCAATTGGGGGAAAAAATCTGATCATTTCTGTTTGACAATCTCACACAGGCAGCAA
The DNA here is from genome assembly GCF_021028975.2 of Sphaerodactylus townsendi. Taxonomy (NCBI): domain Eukaryota; kingdom Metazoa; phylum Chordata; class Lepidosauria; order Squamata; family Sphaerodactylidae; genus Sphaerodactylus; species Sphaerodactylus townsendi. Next base: position 112,516,744 of record NC_059427.1, on the reverse strand, counting down.
TTTTGTTCCAGTGTATCCAAGAGAATTTTGTTGCTCACTTCAACAGGAACAAGACAGCCCCCTTTTGCTCAACTCAGCGAAGGGGAAACATGCTTCCGGCCATATGGATGCAGACACCAGCTCACTCAGCCCCACATGTAGTACTGGGAACTGTTATGCAGGCTGGATGTAAACTCAACACAGCCACACCCACAATGCACAGGTTCAATTAGGTGTGCCCAATTTTGCAGTGCATATGACAACCCCGTCTCAGGCCATCCACTAATTGCCTGCAATTCTATTGTGCTTGACTACACCCCAACTGGAGCCCGATACTTGCAAACAAGCTCTACTGAAATGTGTACAGCTTCTCCATTGATTCTAATGGAAGGTGGTTTGCATCCATGTAGGATGATTTTAGGTATGTTTACCTCTCCCCCCCAAAAAAACCCACAGTAATGTAAAATAGCAGCCCCTACTGCATTTCTACAAACTTAATAATATAATAAAGTTTCTAGTAAGTATCAGTGCAGTTCTATGCAGTTATTTTAATTATTTGTTTACTTCATTTATACGTCACTTTTCTCCTCAAGGAGGACCCAAAATAGTTTTCACTGTTCTCTTATCCATTTTAGCCTCACAATGCCAACCCTATGAGGTGAGTTAGGTGAAGAGTATGTGACAGACCCAAGGACACCCAGCATGCTTCAGTGGCAAAGCGGAGTTCTGAACCTGGGCCAGATCTAATCTACCCTAAGACCACTGAAATACATGTGAATGCAGAAGATTGTGCTGTATTTCTTCTTTGTGTCTGAAACACTATCCTCTCTACAAGCATAAGTGAGAAAACATCAGTTTTAAATCCCTTTGCCTCATACCTTGCATTTTATTCACACTTTCCCCCTTTCAAAATAGTTTCACCAGGGATCCGTAACAGCAGACAGAAGGACATGTACAGCCTCCTTATTTAATACTGACCATCAAATCACTTCATCAACCAACAAATTCCCAGTGTTATTTTTTACACAAATTTTACCAGCCAGCTGGGGTTGCAGAAGAGGGGAAGGTTTAAAAGAATACACAAGGCAGTGTACCTTACACAGACACATCTTTCTAGCTAGCTAGAATGACCTGCTCAGCCCTCTGCTGCAATCTACCAAAATCCCAGGTCACCAAAATGTGGAGTTAACAAAACTATGAATCAGCACTGAACTGAACCAAACCTAACAGGGAGTAGGTTGATTTCTTTCCACATGTTTAAAGAAGTCTGATGCAATCCTGTCCTGTGTATGCAAGCAGATAACTTTTGTTCTGCAATGCAAACAAAAATGTGTTATTAATTTTTAAAAAACAAACATAAACAAGCAAACCCTCCTCTAACCCAAAACTGTGCTGCTGATGCTTATTGCAGGGAAGAAGAGGTGAAAGGGCTGAACATAACAGCTTCCTTCTCCAGAGATGCTATTTGGAATGACCCAGCCAAGAGGAGGCCAGCCAGCTTTCCTCATTGCAGAGGCAAAGGGGGAGCTGGTTCACATGGCACACACAAGCTCCTTTCCTGCCCCCCAGAAATAGAGCAGCAGGGTGCCCTTCTCCTTGGGAAAGAAAGATTCCCATTAAAAAACCCATCATTCAGATTTCAATTATTGGCAGAGTGGAGGCATTCCAGCAAGGGAGGGGTTAAAGGTGGCAGCACCCTGTGAGTCAAGTCTTCTCTCACTTGTCCCCTCCCAGGCAAGCAGCAGTCTGAACGGCCAGTGTGAAAGCCACTTCTGAAGGGTAAACAGGACACCTGCAAAATCACTCATCCTTGCCCTAGTCACTATGTGCAGCACTGACGCATCTCTCCCCCGTCCCTGGATGCACTATCAGAACAGAGTCCTCTCCATCCCCCTACCTCCTACTGTACTGAAGAGGCACCACTTTTCAAAAAAATGTACTCAAGGGGAGTGGTTGCACCCTTTTCTCCCCCACTGGCTACGCCACTGCCACAGCCTACAGTTTGCATGACCTGAGCAAGAAGGCGACATTTTAGAGTTCATTGATTAATAAGTCAGAAGTGACCAGCTCCTATCCAACTTCTGTTAGTAATTTGATAGTAAGATGAGTCTGCAGTCTTGTGCTGTAAGCCTCAATTAACTTTGTGATTCATTTCTAAACAATGTACATAGGATCATGCTGTCCTGAAAGAAAAGAAAATCTGCAGCATACTTTATTATATGCAGTTCCTGCCCTACTATGAATCTTTTCCTCCTCCTTTGCTAATGCATTGTAATCCACCAATCCCATTTTCTGGAAACTTTCTCTGGACAGCAAACACACAACACACACACACACACACACACACACACACACACACACACACACACACACACACACACACACACACACACACACACACCAATTGCTGAAGTGTGTTAATGGATCTGGTGGGAATCTATTACTACAATATGAAGAAGACCATCAAAATAAACCCCACTGAATAAAATGAGTAGATCTGCTTAGGCTTGCTAAGTGACGCTTTCTGAACATTCATGCTCACTGATTCCCAGAAAAAAACCTAGTTGAATGCAGCCATGAGTACACTGAACCGAACTGAAGGCCGTTATTGTTTGGGGGGACAGAGACACATATGGGAAACTCAGGAAAGATGTATTAGTTTCCTACAATTCCCCAAATGCCACAAAAGTGAGACACTGCTGCACCTCACTCAGTTTAACCAACCTTTCTTCTGCTACTGATTCCTTAATTCCCACCCATCTGAGCACCTGGATCTCTTTAAGGAACGAAGGGAATTCATTTCTTTAAATTCCTGAGACAGGCTGTCATGAGAGAGACAATAGGGGAAGGTTCCATCAGGACTGGGAGGCCTCTTTGCGCTTTCCCATCTGCCTGTCTGCCTGCCTGCTTCCTTGAGTGGGGGATGGTTTTTCTTTTCTTCCTCCCCATTGCAAGGCTCTGATTTTCGCATCTTTGGGACACTTTCTTGCTTCTTGGCTGCAGCGCTGGGATGAACCAGGCTGACCTCCAGAGAGGTTTGTTTAGGGAGGAAACAATGTTTGTCTTGTCAAAACACCATGAATTTCCTTACACTTCCTCAACAGCCTTGCAGTCAACAGAAACAATATAACAAATGGTTTGCCATATTTTACCATTTCAAAGGGTGAGAGCAAAATAACCCTCTAAAAACCTGGCAGTGATGGGGAAAGTATAATGGTTTGGTCCATCAGGCAAGGGCTGGCTGCTGAAAATATGGGGCAGAGGCCACCCACTAGATATATGTTTGCTCCTTTCAAAACAGATGCTACCATCTGAATGACCCTGTTGCTAAACACATGGCATGGAAATAGCTGCCACTGAAATCAATGGGAACTGCTTTCAAATTATGGCCATGCTTTAGAAGGGACACTTGCCTGAGTACAGATGACAGCACTGGACTGAGATTCAGACTGACCTGGGCTGTATGCACTGTGACACAATGGAAAAAAGACAAATGCACCACACTCACACTGGAAAGAAAAGTCAAATACCATAAAGAATGCAAACTTGGATCTCCCACCAAATGTGTGCCTTGCTTTATGATACCATATTCTTAATAAACAAGTTTCTAATTATTATACCATGTGGAGCTTTGCAGTCTATGTCTATTGCAGGGGTAGGGAACCTGCGGCTCTCCAGATGTTCAGGAACTACAATTCCCATCAGCCTCTGTCAGCATGGCCAATTGGCCATGCTGGTAGGGGCTGATGGGAATTGTAGTTCCTGAACATCTGGAGAGCTGCAGGTTCCCTACCCCTGGTCTATTGTATCCAGGGAGCACACAGCATTTACAAGTAAACAGCCTTGTTCTGGTAGGTGCAGGTGAACTGTATGTGAGTAAACATGTGCTTCTCCTGGGCTTTGTTCATACAGGTAGGGGCATTTCCAACTCACATGCACTTTTTCCCACTTGATGAAATACATTTGTGTGTGGGATGTCCTCTACCTTAGTGAGACAACAGGTTAGGGGTGGACTGAATATTGCAGTCATGTTAAACAGGCAGTCTCAAATTTCTGCTCAACTATGAAACTCAGTGAGTTGGAAGTAACAATGTCTAGCATGCAAAAACACTGAGAAGAAGACCCAACTGGTGGTGGGCCAGTGATCAGCTAGATAGGGTTGTAAGATTAAAGACTCTTCCATCTTTTGTGTCACCTCTTGTCTATCCTTAGACTGATAGGTCTAATTTCCTCCTCCTTCCTTCCTCCTTCCCCAGCTAGTGGGGTAGTTGAAGGCTATCCCTGTTTCCCAGCTTTCCAATCTGAAATGTAATTCCTTAATAAGATGTCAATGTCCTGTGGAGATCAGTATGTCCCCCATATTGAAGCATTAGCAGTTTTGAATTATGGCACCTGGCATGTCAGAATAAAATCTTTTAAAACGAGAGAAGTTATGGGGAGTCATCTCATTGGGCAGATCTGAGCAAAGGGTTCTCCCAGGGTCATGGGACAAGAAAAGTGACCAGGCCAGAGGTATTATAATTTCAGCTGCCTCTGGTGGCTTGCTTATGAAAATAGCAGATCTTGCAACAGCCAAGGAAGTTTGGGTTCTTTCTGCAGCAGTTTAATGCTATGCACATCCCTGAAGTGGAAGTTCTAAAGAAACATTTACATCCAGTGCTAAGTTTAGTTCACCAGGTTAAATCAGTAGGAAAACAGATTGTTGGTGAGGATGTAATATTGTTGTTATTGATTTCACTTCCCAAGAGTTATGAAATTTTGGCCACTATGATACAGAGCAAAGAAAAACTACTTTTGGCAGAAATTATCAAAGAATTACAGGAGGGGCATATTAGAAGAGATTTCCTTCAATGCACATATAGTCTCAGAGCCTTGAATATACACGATAAAAGAGAACCTAAGTGCCATGCCTGTGGGTGAGTGGCTGTGTGGCTGTGGTTGGGTAGACAGTCTGGAAAATCCACAACAGCCAGTTGATTCTAGCCATGAAAACTCTTGACAATATATCAATATGAGACCAAGTATTTCAAAGCTCCCAAGCAAAGCAGAACCCAGTACCCCGCAACTAATACACAATTAATGTATGTGGACCTTTTAAAATGTAAATCCCATCTAAATCCCATAAATATTTGCTAAGTTTTACAGATGATTTTTCAAGATATAGTGTGACCTACTTCATTAGACAGAAAAGCCAAGTACTGGACAAATTCCATCCATCCATCCATCCATCCATCCATCCATCCATCCATCCATCCATCCATCCATCCATCCATCCATCCATCCATCCATCCATCCACCCATCATCCATCCACCCATCATCCATCCATCCATCCATCCATCCATCCATCCATCCATCCATCCATCCATCCATCCATCCATCCATCCATCCATCCATCCATCCATCCATCCATCCATCCATCCATCCATCCATCCATCTATCTATCTATCTATCTATCTATCTATCTATCTATCTATCTATCTATCTATCTATCTATCTATCTATCTATCTATCTATCTAATATGAACAATTTTTGACTGAAAGTGGAATAGAGCATCATCTAACTGTTCATTTTAGTAATTAAATGCATGGAGTGGCAGAATAATAAAATGCATGGAGTGACAGAGGGGAAAAATTGCTCCTTTACTGATTTGCTGGCTTAATGGCCGTAATAAAACTGACTGACTGACTGACTCCTTTACTAAAATGGCTAGATGCATGCTTCATGAAGCAAAATTGTCAGAGGCCGTTTCTGCACGGGCAATTCATGGCGGCCTGGAGACGGTAAAACACTGGGTTCCAGGCCTGCCATTCGCATCGGGGCGCGCAGCTGCAACGTTAAAGCCGCGCCGCCCCTCGCGCCGCCCGGCCGGTGCATGAAGGCGGTGTTTCCCCAGAGCGCTTCCTTCAGCGCTCTTTTTGGGGAACGCATGAAGCCGCTGCCGAGCGAACGCGGCAGCGGCTTCGATGCTATCTATCTATCTGTCTATCTATCTATCTATCTATCCTCATCATATCTGCCGAGTTTTGAGGGCCCTGGCCCTGCGCGCCCCTTCAGGCGCGCAGGGCCAAGGTGTCCCCAGGCCCGGTGACACGCCGGAGGCCCGGAAAGGTTGGGCGTTGCCTTCTTTCCGAGTCAAGCGCGCCGGCTGCCCAATGGCCATTAAATAAGGCAACGTCCGACGGACGGTCGCTCCTTCAGGTCGGCTAAGGTCGGCTGGCAATCTTCGACCTCATGCTTCACGCCGCCGTGCGGCCAGAAAAAAATATTAGGGAGAAGTTGTTAATACAACAACCTACCTGCAAAGCAACTTATAAAGGATGAAAATAGAAATTCATATGAACAGTGGTTTGGGAACATATCCAGTGTAAATCATTTGAGAGTGTTTGGATCAAAACCATATGTTTACATCCCAAAGGAAAAATGTTCCAAGATGGACCTTAGAGCCGAAGGAATGGATTTTTCTAGGCTATGCACTGGGATGTGAAGAATACAGAATCTTTACCCCAGAAACAGAAGTAATAAAAATTTGCAACATGATCTATACAGACGAAAATGACAAAGCAAATTTTAGTTAATCTACTTCAACAGAACAAAATCAAATACAACAGCCAGACACAATCTATGAGTGCTTGAAGCACCTGCAGATTAGAGCACCATGGACAGTGCAAATGAAGCATCTACAGAGCCAGTGCAGCCACAAAAGGATGCAAAACCGTTTCAGACATTCAGCAAGATCACAAAAGGAGTACTACCTTTCAGATTTATCTCACAAAAGCAGCAGTTGTTCCAAAGCCCTCCACAAGGGAAGACATTGCAAGAATGTCCACCGGAGAAGCAGAAAGGTGGAGAAAAGCCACAGAAGAAAATTGATGCCCTAATTCCAACCAAACGTGGATACTTACAGAACAACCCCCTGGAAAGAAGGTGATAAGATGCAAGTGGATTTTTTAAATCGAGCATGGTGCAGAAAGGGATGTAGAAAGATATGAAACAAGACTAGCTCCTAAAAGCTACTTTCAGAAGTTTGGAAAGGACTAAGATGAAACTTTAGTGGTAAGGCATACCTCAGTGAAACTACATTTAAGTTTTACATCTGCAAGAAACATGTAAGTGGAGCATCTAGATGTAAAGACTGTCTTTCTACATTAATAAATAAAGGAAGAAGTCTACACGGAACAGCCACCAGGATTTGAGCAGCCTAAAGGCAAGTATCTTGCGTGCAATTTGCAAAAGACCATCTATGGGCAAAAGTGCTGCTGTTATTAGAAACTTCATCAAATGCTTACCAAAGTAGGATTTGAACAAGGCAAAGCAGAACCTTGCCTATACTCATGGCACAGAGGCAACAAATGGACTTACATTTTGACATAGATAGAAGAACTGATTCTATTCTATGAAAGCAATAATGACTGTGATAAAATAGCTCTGGGTATGAATCAAGAAGTGGAAGTGAATACAAATATAAAGGGAAAATGAGAACTAAAAGCAGAAAAGCTTGGAATTTCTGGAATTTATGAATATGAAAGATGCTAAACCAGTCAAAACTCCTATGGAGACAAAATTATTTGAGTCAGGAAGGAAGCAGCAAACTTTTACTTGACAAGTGCTAGAGTTAAGAAATTGGGAAGTTGGTATCCATAAGCACACTGACACACCCTGATACCAGGGGTGTACCGGCCTAGGGACTTTCAGTCATGTGAGGGGATGCCCATGTCCCCGGATGTCCCCCTTGTGACAAAACTGTGTGCGCCCCCTCCCGCCATCCCAGTTTCTGCCCTCCCCAGGACCTGGGGAGGGCAGCAGCTGGCCTCCAGAGACTCCGCCCCCTCCTTCCCCCTGCAACCGAATGTGCTTTTAAAAGATGGGGGTCAGGGGCCAGGCTCAGGGGCTCCCAAGCCCCTCTTGGCTCCCTACAGCCTGGCTTCTGCCCTCCCCAAAGCCTGGGGAGAGGAGGAGCCGAGGCGGCCTCCAGGGATCTGCTTTTAAAAGCATGGAGGCCGAGGTGGGGCTCGGGGCGTGGCGGGGCACCTGAGAAGGAGTTGTCTTCAGGTGCCATTTTCCCTCCATAGGCCTCTGCCTGATATAGCAGCAGCCAAGTGGATGTTATGCACAAAGACTGAGTCACTGTGCACAGGTGACTAGAATGCAGTCAAGAGACTTGCCAGATATTTGCACAGCAGTTATGGAAGCAGAGCAATCAGTTGGAGCAGCAGAAAGCAAGAAAACAGCTCTATCATTGACTGAGGCTGAATATGTGTTTGCAGCTGAGGCATGCAAATAATTTAAATAGATATTGCAATTGATGCAGGACTTTGGGATAGACTAGAGTAACCCAAACCCATACAATTTTGTGAAGACAACCAAGTATGTTTAGAATTTACACAGAGAATATAAACCCCAAAATGATGCTTTACATGGATGTAAAGCATAATCTCATGAAAAACATGTATGAAGACGGGCTTGCTGGTTTGCAATATTGTTATACAGAATACATGATTGCAAGTGCTTTCACCAAGTGATTACCTACTGATAAGTTTGAAAGTTTACATAAGAAAATAAACCATGTGGACTTTGCACACTAGGTCTTGAGAAGAGCTTTTGGAAGTCATAATGCCCAGCACACAAAGGAACTGAGAAGACCCAACAGGGGGCAGGCATGTGGTCAGCTTAATAGGGATGTAAGGTTAGAGGCTCTTTTATTGTTTGTGTCACCTCTTGTCTATCCATAGACTGATAATTTCAGATATAATTTCCTCCTCCTCCTCCTCCTCCTCCTCCTCCTAAGTCTCCCCTCTCTTTCCTTCCCTAGTTAGCAAGAAAGCTGAAGGATTTCCCCGTCCCTCAACTTTCCTATCTGAAATGCAGTTTTTACTTTTACTTTGGGCATTTATATCCTGCCCTACCCCAGCCAAAGGCCAGGCTTATATATGTCCCAAAGGATTTTCACTAGACTTGCTGCTTTGCAGTGGCAAAGCTACAAGGGAACGGGGTGTGTGCCGTGTACCGGGCGCACGCCTGGGGGGCACAGAAAATTGCCCCAGGCCCCTCCCCCCTTTCCCGCCCCCTCTGTGGCCCCCCACCCGCGGCGCCCCCCTTCCCCCCTTTCCACACTTACCTTAGTTCCTTTCCTTTTTGAGAACTTTTTCAGGCTGCAAAAGGCCTGTTTGCAGTAAAAACGGCCTGAGGAACTACAGTTCCCAGGAGACCTTGTGGCTCACAAGGTCTCCTGGGAAGTATAGTTACCATTAGGCAGTTTTTACTGAGAACAGGCCTTTTGCAGCCTGAAAAAGTTCTCAAAAAGGAAAGGAACTAAGGTAAGTGTGGGAAGAGGAGGCATCGGGAAGGGGGGAGTGCTGCGGGGGGTGGGGTGTGTGGAAAATATAGTATGCGCACTGGGCGCAGTTTGGCCCAGCTATGCCTCTGCTGCTATGGCTTAAAAGGCACATCTTTGCAGGTTTGCATTATCCTTTTTTTCATTGTGCACCCCCCTCCAGTTGCTTATGAGGTGGGGGCTATAAATGAAGCATTTCTCTTCTGTCTATTTATGCTACTAAATCTTCCTTGATTAGGTTGGCCTTTAAAAGGTCAAAGAACAATGGGCATTCTACCTTACTGGAGGGGGTGGGGGGAAGGCATGACACCAGGTTGTTTAAACTTCAAATCTTTTGACTTCTTGAGGTGGGGTTGCATGTTTGGTATGAGGGTTTTTTTGTTTTTCAAGGCAATTGGAAACAGTGAGTCTGCCTGAGATTTGCAAGCAAGCATATTATTGGAGGTTCCACATTTGCATTCATGCTTAAGATGTTATATTTCAAAAGATAAGGACAGATGTACCCATTTTCTTTATTTCTCTCAATTATGACGGAGATAATTAACAGACTATTTCCTGCGCTACAAATGCACCATATTAGCATTTGATTTCTGTCTGTGATTGTTAACTTTTGAGGATTAAAGCAGTTGTGGGGAATTGGTGGCACAAAGGCTCAAGCTATCTGCAAAAAGGAGGGATGACTATACTAAGGCTTGTCTTTGCAGGGGCTTCTATAGCAAGTTTTCCCCTGCTGAAAGGAGCATCTTGGATAATGAGTTTGAGACTTTGTATTTTTTGGTTTTCTTTGGGTTTTCTTCCTGATTCTGTGATGAGAGAACTGAGGGACTGAATATTTTCTCATTCCCATTAGAGAAGGGAGGAGTTGGGGGTTGCACAGTTTTATCGTGTGATCTACTACATTCTTTAATAATTGTTGGACTCTCCTTTGCATTTTTCTGGAATGCTAGTACACTTTGTTTTTTAAACGGCAGTTTCAATTCTGCTCCTTTCCAGGTGGGTATTTATTCTAAAGTTCGCTTTGGCATTGTTCTTTATCTTTAACGCAAGCTTCTAATTTTTCTTGGAGCTCCTGATTTTTCTTATTAACAGTCCAATCCAAGGGCAGATTTCCCTCTTTACTTACTCCGGCAGCTGGGTGCCACACAGCTCTGCAGTACCCTACCTGGAAGCTGCCACCTTCACCCAGGCCCACTGGTGGAAAACACTGTACCAATGTGGCGGGGGGCAGGGTGGGGGCAGGTTGCCCAGCCAGGTCCTGTGCACTGGAGAGTCACATGCCAGGCCCCATATGCTGGCAGAACTGCTGGTGGAAATGTGCCATGATCAGCAAAATCTAAATGACAGATTTCCACATGACACAGCCTCTTTCTGGACTAATTGGAAGGGAATTCTGATTGGTTAGTGAATCATATATAAGTCAGAACTGTGCTTTGTACTGTGAGACTCTTGTCTTCTCGTCGTCTGGCAAAGCACTTTGTCTGAGAGAGCAACTTTCTGTAAACTAAATAAAGTAGGACCGCTTCTGAGAAGCTGATATTGTGTGCGTCTCAGTTCCTGCTGTGAGTTCCAGTGTGTGTGTTGTGCAACTCTACTATTTGGGGATTGAACCCCGCTTCAGAACTGCACCCAACAATTTTTGTGGCATATCTCTATACTCCCCTATGGGGCAGTTTAAGGGGTTTTTTTGTTTTAATTTTTCAAGGCTTGCTGCGCCATGGGAAAGCCCTTTGGAGGAGGTGGGGCAGCATGTAGTGCCACTGTCCTCACCTGGCAGCCCTCTCAAGATTGGGCTGCTAGGTCCTTAAATTTCTAAATTTTGTTTCTTGTTAGGACTGATCAGTCTCTCCATTTTATTGTTCCAATCCACACATTTTATTTTCCTACAGGACTCTGGGGAAATTTTTGTTGGGCTCTGAGTTTGAATTACTCTTGAATCTTTTCCTTCTCTCTTTGAATTACTCTTTGAATCTTTTCCTTCTCTCTGATGGGGATATCTTTCCAAACTGTAGCTTTCTGGGAACCATCACCATGTTCTGCTAACTCTGCTGCCTTAGGAGTGGGGTATCCCTGGGAGATCATGTTAGGGTGAAAGATATTAAGGGAAGCTCAGTTGCAGGGACATTGGTTCCAGAGGCACAAATCTGTGTCAGCTCTTCCCCATTTGCAGAAGGGTGAAGATGAGAAACAGCCATCAGCACTGCAATCCTCGTGTCCCTGTCAAGAGGCCCCAACTGGTTGGCAACCGCCCAAGCATCTGTGGCTATCCAAGGCACCATTAATTTCTTGCTTTTCTACACATCCATTCCCAATTCTTTTATCTACAGTTTTGGTCCTAATAGGGTGAAAGGGGCTATCCAGGGGCTATGCAGCTATCCAGTCTGGATTAATTTTGGAGCTAGAAACTGCATCCTCCTGCAGGGTCTTGTAGGGAGTGGATCCCAGGAGGTCCAGGAGAATCTCCAGGTGAATGGAGGCTGTAAGGACTGTCCAGGGATGAGGCTGCCTCCCAGAATCAGACAGTCTGTTCTATCCCTCTCCTTGTCACAGACGCCCACCCAGGGACCCTAGAGCACCCCACAACTGGCAGCCTTGGGCTTGGACTTATCAGCAGGAGCAGGAACCTCCAAGAAACCAAGGACTTGGAGAGACTGCAGAGAAATGGCAGGACAGTCTCAGCAGCAAGAACACGCCTCAGCAGTTACAGGGAAAAGGGTGGAGACAGCACAGCCCTGGACAAGTTGCAGTCAGCAGCCCACTGCAGCCTCAGAGAATGGGGCAGGGCTGGCACAGCTGGCACAGCTCACCAGCTACGAGGAGGCTGCAACAGGAGGCTCCTGGGCGGGAGGGAACCTCCCAAGAGGGATAAAAGGAAAGTAGAACAAGAGGGAGATTGGTAGGTGTGATGCAGGGGCTCAAGCTTGCAGGAGTACTGTTAACTACCAAATGGAAGCAAAGAGCCTGTGAATAGAAGCCAGAGCTGTGTCTTATTTGACCCAAGAGGGCAACTGAGCTCCTACAAGGCCAAGATGGCCTACCCTGCAGGAGTGGCTGGCAGAGTGGGTGTTCACAAGGACCCTCTGCTTGCTTCTTCAGGGAGTCAGTTTCCTCATGGCACACCTTTTGGCTTCCTTCAGCAAAAGTTTTCAGAAGGGAGGGTGGTACTCCACAACTCAGGATAACAGGCTAACCCTAACAGGTCTGGCACCATGGTAATGCTCCAAGCTGTTCTTCCCAACTGCACGAATCTTCAAAAACTAAAGCTAAGGCAATGGGAACTCCCTCCTGTTACCTTGCAACTCAAAATGGCAGATTGCAGCCATTCTAAAGGGGTTCCTACCCTACCAAATCACTTTTCTACAGCACAAAAAGATCCACCGAGGATAGACCCAAGGTTGGACAATAGGGGAAAACACTGTGTTGCCCCCTTGTGATCTACTATGCCTCATAACTGTTTGCACAGACTTGTGTGCTACTAGGGGCAGCTGAACAATACAATCTTAGAAGGTGAAAAAGAGAGAAAAACTCCTAACCCTGATCATTGCTCTTCTAGCACCAAACACACAGAAAATCATGCACACTCACACGAATCGAAAGAGTTCCACAAGGATGTCTCTCTGTGTCTGCACTCTGACAGTGCACGTGTCAGCTTAGGGCAGGGTGTCCAATTCTGGTGCTTCATGGATTACAATTCTCATCAGCAGGGGTTGATGGGAATTGTAGTCCATGAACATCTGAAGCGCCAGAGTTGGACACCTCTGTGCTAGGTTATGCCTATTAACCTTTATCCTAAGTAGATATTTTTTCCACTTCAACTGGAGAAATTAACTGAAGGCAGAAAACAAGAGGGGGTAACTGGGATTGATAACCAACGTATACCAGAATAGTCCTGGGTGAAAACTCAAATGAGCAGACAGTTGCATAATTAAAATGTGGTTTTATTAAAGAATTAAAAGCAGGTTTTATTAAAAATTAAAAATAGTAAAACAAGAAATATATTTTAAGCAATGAACATATACACATTAAGCACACAAGAGCAGACTCTGGCTCATTCCGCACATGCAGAATAATGCACTTTCAAACTGCTTTCAGTGCTCTTTGAAGCTGTGCGGAATAGCAAAATCCACTTGCAAACAGTTGTGAAAGTGGTTTGAAAATGCATTATTTTGCGTGTGCGGAAGGGGCCTCAGAGAAAAGGGAGGATATTGACAGAGTTTCATGGATGGGTTATAGTTTCAGTCTTGAAGGGATATCCATGGAAAGCAGAGTTTCCAGGACCAAAGGAAAGACTCCACCTGCAAGAAGGGATGCAAGCAAGGATCCAAAACACACACTATGGACCTAAGGACCAAAATGTATATCCCAAAATGGTTCTTCAGATGGCATGAGATAAGCTGGCAGTAAAACTGAAAGAACTGATTGCTTTTCCAGGGTTCAAATGAAAAGATGTGAGAGGCTTGATCAGTTGTCAGAACCCAAGAGAATAGTGGGCTATTCTCTCAAATACTGATAGATTGCTGGGATGGGTGCAGATAGAGTAAGTAGTGGTCTGCTCTGAGAGCTGATTGAATCACCTTAGGGAGACACAATGGGGATTATGTAGCTCTGTTGTCCAGCCAGGCACAGTTTAGGGCCAGTGGGAAAGTTTAGCAGCCAATCCCTTTCCTTTCCAGGCTCAACACACAAGATGGGTCCCAAAACCTTTTGAAAAGCATTCATTTTGTGGGGGACAGTGTCTTGCTCTTATATTTGACCCCCATATTTTCATGGAACCCCGTGGCTGGAGGAGGGGTCTGACTGCTTCCACACCAAATAATGCCTGAGATATTAAGAAAAGTCGTTTGGCATGTTGGATACACCTGTTCTTCTGTTTGCAATCTTCACTTAAAAAACTGCTGGGAAATTCTGACCATCTGTTTTCCAAGATATCACTGCAAAATAGGAACCAAAAGAGCGGAAGTATCTTATTTCCAGAGTTTTGTTATTTCAACAGAGCGGGCTGTACTAAATTTTCAAAACAGAGTAAGCATATGCTCAAGCGATGCTAGTGGGGAAATTATCCTTTTGATGTCTCAACTATGCTTTTTAATTCAGCCTCAGCTTAGACTTCTTTGATGATTTACAGTCTCCATGGAAGCTTCTGTGCTAGGGTCCACATTATTTAAGGATTCCACTTTAAAAGCTCTTCAACAACACCCTTCTTCTGTTGGAAGGGAACATAGGAATTGCATAAATGCGTATTCGCTAGTGGAAATTTTAAAAAAAGTTTTCAAAACAAAGCAGAGGATTTATATTGCAGTCATCACCTGATCCAATTGTAGATTAAAGCACAACTTGGACCAGAAAGAAAGGTCATATTTTTCCAAAGATCTTTTTCAATAGAACGTAGCTAATTCCCTTTTCATGAATATTAGAGGAACTTGTCTAGCACAAGATCTTATGATGGCCCCTCCCTAAAGAAACAAAATACATTAATGGGGAATTCATCTTTTGAGCAGCTGTTAGCTATGATAGCAAAATGCTCAAGCGATGCTCCATATACAGCAAGAGACTATTTCTGATTTTCAGCTGCTAAAGATAAAACCACAGTGGATGGTCATCACTGATATACCCTGATTGTTAATACAAAAAGGCATCTGACTGACCAAGAATGGGATCCTGGACTAGAGAGCTGTGTTTACATCTACATGACACATTGTTTACATATATATGTTTATTATGCTTTTTAAGATGTTTCTGATTTACTGTTTTCATCTGTTATAATTAATAGTTTACTGATTTAATTTTGTTCTTGATTTATTTTTAGCATCCCCACAAGGACAAGAAGTGTTTTAAATAATTAAGTGAAATTCTGACCCAGCAAAGCTATTACATTATTTTTGTTTTGTTTTGAGTTTTTTTTTTTGAATTTCAGAGAACTGCCAGAAATGAAACTTTCAACATTAGAATCAAAACTTTGGAGGGACTGGGGTTAATGAACCTGCAGTCCTAAGGATTACTTTGCCCACTGCTGTGAATGGCACTGATCTGTCTCCCTGAGGCTGCCTGAAAGATGGTCAGATGGTCCTGGGCCCTAGTGGTCCCTCTCCCTGCTTCATACCTGTGTGTGGGTGGAGAGGCGCCGGCCCAGGTTGCGCCAGTCCTCAATCCCCTCTCCCAGTCCTGCGACTCCCTTTGTCTTGGGGTGGGCTCCCCAAGACTGGCCACCGGGCTGAGGCTGCAGGTGACCGGCGAAAGGCTTGCGAGGGTCCACCTGCCCTCAGACACGTTGCTGCAGATTGGGAATTGTCAACGGCCCAGTTCCTCTCCAAGGACCAAGCGATTCTAAGCGCGGCCTGGGTATGCAGAAATCTGCCCAATGTCCTCCTGGTGGCTGCGTGGAAGGTGGCCTTCCGGGTGGCCATCGAGGGAGTGAGTTAGATCCTCCCATGCTAAGTAGCACATCGGGCAACCATGAATATTCACCGCGACCCTTTGGCTGCAGCATCCGCACTTTGCAGGCTTCCCTTCTGAGGACACGTGCGCCCCATTCCTCCCCCGACTGACACCCCATCTCTTTCTCCCCCCCCCCTTCCAGCCGTTCTTCTCTTTGTCCAGCCGCGGGTCTCCCTTGACCGACCCCCGGCCGGGCCCGTTCCCGCCTCTCGGCCGAGGTCTGCTCTGCCCGAACCCTTCGCAGGGAAGGTTCCGCCGCGCCAGGCCCGGGATGCCTGCCTGCCGCCTTGCAGGTCCGACAAGGGCGGGACTCTGGTCATGCTGGGGAGCTCGGGGGCGGGGGGGGGAGCGCCGGGTTTGCCTTTGGGGGTCGGATCTTGGTTTCGACCTCTATTTTTTCCGGAAGGGGATCCGTTCCTCACCCCCGACGGCGCGGCATTTTTCGGGGGTGTCAGAAACTCCCTCCTCCTCCTCCTCCTCCTCCTCCCTTGCTGGGACTTTATTAGCCAGCCTTTGGATGGAAATGTGTACCCCGTGGCCGGCCAGCCCCCCGTGGCTGACTTACCCCAGGTTTGCTCCACGACTGGCCTGTCTCGTCGGCGGGTCTGCTCGAGTTCCGCTCCAGCGGACGCCGGGGAGGAGAAGCCAGACCCCCCCCCCCCTTTACTAAGGTGCGGGCCACTGGAGGCTGAATGGGATGAATGGCTCCACCAGCCCCGCACTTACAAAAAAGCCCCAGCAGTGCCAGGCGCTTTAGGAAGGCGCCATTAGCCCCCCCACCCCACCCCGCCGGCACGAGTCACCGGGACCAGCCAACCTGCCTTCCCCCTGCGGGATTCCCCCCATCGAGGTACCTGAGGCAGAAGCCGCGGCATTTCAAGGCGGGCGTGGGGGGAAGGCAAGAAGGCGAGAAACAAAAAGACCCCTCTGGACACGATCCAGTCACTGGGTGAAGCGGGAGAGCTTTAAACGCGTGCTTCACTTTAGATGGATCATGGCCCCAGTGCGGGATGAGCAGGAATCTGATCGGGCTCTTTCACTCATCCCCCACCCCCACCCCCCGCCTCATAAAACAGAAGTCCGGGTCGCCTTTTGCAGAAAACGACTACTATGCGGGATGTTTGAAAAACGAAGAAATTATGGTCTACTGCAGAACCACAACTTAATCCGTTTTTTTTAAAAAAAAAAAACCCCAAAGGATTTCTCAAACCAAGAGATTCGTGTCGGGAGTCCAGGGTTTGGGAAGGGCCCCTTCTTCTCGCCCTGGGTCACCATTTCTGTTCGTCTTTCTCTCGGCAGCAAGACACTCGTGTTCACATCCGTCTGCAACCGACGGTGGCAAGGCTGAGGTCCTCTCTTTCCGGTCTGTCCCCCACGTTTGCTGACCAAAAAGTCATGGCCTCATGAAATATGCTTGGACAAGTTCCCTTTAAAATGGGGAGGGGGAGGGGGGGTTGAGTGGCGAAGAGAGAGAGAAACGGGGCGAGCCCAGCCGCCCTCCTCCTCCCGGCGCGGGGGTTGTGAGGGCGGCAGCGGCGGAGCTGGTGGCGCAGCGCGGCGAGGCCGGAGCGCGGCTTGGCAAGGCTCGGCGGCGGCGGCGATCTCTGCCGGCGGAGTGACAGCTCTTTTGAGCGGGGAGCGAAAGGCGTTTTCTGTCTCCCTGAAAGCTTTTCTTCCAGATTGTGTCCAGATTAGGCTGCGGGGATGAATGGCGGCTTTATCCGCACCCGGAGCTTTGCTGAAATGCCAAATTAATTACCAAGGCCTGACTCAAGGCAAGGGGGACCGCAGGAAGGGGAAGGGCCGGCGGGAAGGCGCGAAGATGGGGGGCGCGGGCGGGCGGGGGGACCCCGGGGCACTTTCAGGGTGCCGCACTGTCCCCCTTCGAGAGGGTTGCGGGCCCATTTGCCCGGGCCGACAGCTGGAGGGCCAGGGGGAAAGGGGATCGCATCTGGCCGGCGTTGCTAGTCTGGTTGATCTTTTGGAGCTAAGTGGGTCTCTCAGGAGGTGCGATCCGAACTGCAGAGCGATGGATGATCTGTCGGGGGCGGAGGGTTGAGGGGGGGGGGAACCGTATCTGGTACCGATAAGCAATAAAGACCCGAGTATTTATTTATTTATTATGCGTTTTTGTATATAGGGAAGTGAGCTAGGCTCTTAAAAAAAAATTTTATTGTATCATTTGAATATTCCATTTTATATTAATACTCTTCTTCATTTGTTTTCAAACAATACATTTTCCCCTTTCCCCCCTCCCCCCTGTATTTTCTTCATAATTTTATCAAACAAACAGCAGTAAGTTCATTCTTTGTAATCTCTTCTCTCAAACTTGCCGGCCAACAGGACTCTCCCTCCTGCCTCCTCCGCCTCTCTCCCCGACCCTGCTCCGATAGCCCCCGGGTCAAGGGAAGCGGGGTAAGCCCCAAAGAATGACCCCCCGCCCCTTCGGTTGCCTCCCCCAATTTCCCACTTGTCACGAACCTTACGTGCCCAGGGACGGTGGGTGGGTCGATGGGGACGACGACCCCTTTGCAATGCAATGCTCTTTTCTCCAGGCGGGACACCACGTGCTGCTGCCGATCCAGTCGACTTTCCTCCAGGGATCCCGCGCCCGACGGCCTGTGCCTGAGCCCCTGGAGGTGCCTGCGGGGAAACTTCTCACGCGGGGCTTTCTGGGCTCTAGCGAGGGCTCTGCAGATGAAGGGGGCCCTCAGGGGGTTCAGCGATCCAGACGCTCCCTGGCCCTTTGAAAGGGGGATGGTGGTTAGAGGGGGAGGCTCCCAGCCATTATTTTGCCTTCTGGAGGGGACAGATCCTCCGCCAACGGTTACTTCGAAAGGGGAAGGGAGAAGCAGCATACATGGCCTTGGTCTGGGAAGCAGTGGAAGGCCACCGGAATGGAGGAAGAGCGCCTGGAGCCTGTCCGCCCCAGAATTTAGCAATCTGATGCAACTTTGCAGAGTTCCAGCCAGGCGAATCCTGAGTTCAAATTCGAGCCCAGCCTCGTGGCTCGGTGGGTGGTCCCGCAAGCATCTCCCTTCCTTCCACCGCCCACCTCCTTTACAGGGCTGATCGCGACTACCTTGCTCCAGAGACCAAGTTCAAAACCGGGCCGCGCTTTGCCTCACTGGGATGGGAAGGCGCAGGAATTGCTGCGTCGGGCCTCGGTCACTTTCGGCTTCGGAGGCAACCCAAGATGAACCGCGTAGGGCCTGCCTGCCTGCCTGGCGGGTTAGGAAGCACGCACCGTTTTCAGGAAGGGGTCCAGTTGGTCTGCGACTGCCTGCAGCACAAAAGCAGAGCTCAGTTTGGGGGCTTGCTGAGTGGTCAGTCGGAACAAATGGCTTGCTGGATCATTCACTGGCAGGCAGACCCCCTCCTTGTCAATAAAGTACGTGGGATTCTGCTCAACTGCCAGATTAGAAGAAGAAGAAGAGTTTGGATTTATATCCCCCCTTTCTCTCCTGCAGGAGACTCAAAGGGGTTTACAATCTCCTTGCCTTTCCCCCCTCACAACAAACACCCTGTGAGGTGGGTGGGGCTGAGAGAGCTCCGAGAAGCTGTGACTAGCCCAAGTCACCCAGCTGGCGTGTGTGGGAGTGTACAGGCTAATCTGAATTCCCCAGATAAGCCTCCACAGCTCCGGTGGCAGAGCTGGGGATCAAACCCGGTTCCTCCAGATCAGAGTGCACCTGCTCTTAACCTCCTATGCCACTGCTGCTCCCGTTGATCCGAACTAGCATCCCTAGGCGGTCGGCACTGCAAGAAGGCGACATTTTGAAAGAAGCCCATGAGAGCCACTGAAGAACAGGCCAGACCACACCGGGCGACTTTTCTTGAGCGGGTCCCTTATTGAAATACCATCAAAATATGGTAGAGGAAGCATTAGGTATTTCGCCTCGGCTCCACATTGCCCAACCAGTGGCCTCAGTTCCCTCTTTTTTTCTTTTCTTTTTCAGGTCAAGTCACAGCTGACTTATGGCGACCCCTGGGGTTTTTGAGGCAAGAGGAGTTGGGATGCGGCTTGCCATTGCCCCCACGTCAATCCTTGGTGGCTTCCCTTAAATACTGCCCAGGTCCAACCCTGCCAAATTTCCAAGATTTGACCAACCCAGGCTATCCTCTTCAGGGAAAATAATAAAGGCCTGCCCTGCCAGGCTGTTGTGAAAGAGAAGGAGATAAGGAACTATGGTTACCCACCTTGAGCCTTGGTAATCATATGGGACATACACGTTAAAATTAGGAGTGTGTAACCGAAGATCTGGCTGGAGTCATCAGACAGACATGAGAATGTTTGTCCTCCCCACATCTTCACCTGTTTGTTCCAGCCTATACTGGTCTTTGCCTATTCTCCTCTCTAAATTCCTCTCCCCTGTGGTAGCTGTGTGGTCTCTGTCTTCTAGGTCATCATCTTCTGCCTCAGCTTTAGTCTGTGCACACTCAGTCCTCATTCCCTACATAAAAATCCTTTACACTTGCTCAGGTTTTCAGTATGTGCCAGGCCCTCACAATCCCCTATCCTTCCTGCCTGTTCTTTCAATCACTACAAGTTTCCCTCTTCTACCAGTGGTTACTTCCCATAACCACCTGCCCCCACTCCTGCTCCTCTTGAGTTTGCTGCTTAATGAAGAAGTCTCCTACCCTGACTGTCATTGGATGAGATGCTCTGATGTCAGCAGAGGGGCTGATTATTCGTCTAGGGGTGAAATCAGGACACCTCATCCAATAGCAGGCAGAGTAGGAGGCTTCTTCATTAATGTTACACACATACATTTGATAAATGTAGTATATTCTCATTGGGAACCTAGATTTTCTTTATAATATCAGAAGGGAAATGTATTTTAAAATTCCCTTTGATTTCCTGGAGAGTGCCTTTTCAATATGAAGATGCTCTAAGTGGTTTTTTGTGCTGCCCCCTGCAGTGTGTATAGATCCAAACAAACAAATATCTATAGGATACTATGCAAGTATGTCTCTTGCCATTGCAAGTGGCAACATGGCTATAATACAGAGCAACTTAAGCCCTTCAGCACCTGCATCAAGATAGAGGCAAAGTATGGTATAAGGCAGGGGTGTCCTACTCTGGTGCTTCAGATGTTCATGGGCTGATGGGAATTGTAGTCCATGAACATCTGAAGCACCAGAGTTGGACACCCCTGGTGTAAGAGAAAGCAGTTTTGCATTGCCTTGTCATTTGCCTAAAAATATAGACAGTAAAGAACAGAATGTCCGACATAAGATCGAAGTAGGTGAGTATTTGAAGAATGCACAGTATGTGTGTGCATTGATCAGGAGTGTGTATAAATCAGATCATCTAGAACAGAGCTCTGTACATGTCAGCATCAAACTGCATTCTCCACCCACAGGATCCAAGTTGCTGCAGTTTCATTAAATGTATGAAAGTCTGCAGTGATATAAAGGGATGCCCAATGATTTTTGAATGCAGGCTGTCAACTGAATATGCTCGCCTACATGGAAAAGACTGACTGTACGAGTCTTGTGAATTTTGCATGAGCTTTTAGCAATCTGCTATTCTTTGACAAGACTTGAGGCTGCTTTGTAGAATCTGGAAAATGCAAACTTTCAGCATAAAACCCCCATAATTTCAAAGGTGTTCCCAGGACATGTAGAGGAGGATTTTTTAAAAAAAGTGTTTAGGTATGTTGCATTTACCACTGTTCAGCAGCCTGGTCCCAGATGAATGGAAGTCCTTCTGATTTTAATGTAATTTACTTGCAAATTTATGATGCTGTTTGGAGATTGTGGGGGATATATGATGCAGTACCTCCACATTTTAAATATCTGCTTAGAAGAATCTAAGGAGGAAAGGGCATATCCCACAGTCATATTGTCTCAGTCCTAGGAGAAGTTGCTGCTACTGAGGTTTTTTTTCCCCTTCTATGGTATTAAAGACGTGGGAATTTGATCCACAGTGAATCCACCAATTCTGCACAATAATTACTGGGATTTAGGTCACCACATGTGGGCTGATGATCCAGCAGATGAGAAAAAGAATTAGAAGAGTGGAATTAAAATTAGAAGAGTGATGACAAATAAAAAAAATTGCTGCTGGTGGTAGAAAGTGCTGATCAAGTCACAGCTGATTTATGGTGACCTCGTAGGATTTTCAAGGCAAGAGATGTGCAGAGGTGGTTTGCCATTCCCTGACTCCACACAGGCTGAGAGAATTATGAGAGAACTGTGACTAGTCTAAGGTCACCCAGAAGGCTTCATGTGAGGGGAATCGAACCCAGTTCTCCATATCACAGTCTGCATTCTTACCCACTACATAATTGCTATCACCAAAATGCTTTCCCCTTGAAGTTCATTATTGTCCGTTATTGTCTTAAATTTCCATACAACTAGGAAAATGGCCACTGAAGTTACTGTTTTTGCATTTTTGGGGAATTATAAGGACTTGTGATTGTCACAGAAGTACTTTTGAATCTGACTGATGCTCTGATAATAGTGCCATCCTAAGAAGATTTACAACCTTTTAAGCCCATTAAAGTCAGTGGACTTAGAGGGGCTTAACTCTGCTTAGGATGTCCCAGTTTGTAAAGAAGTCTACAAAAGTTAGCATAATGGTTAACCTAGGCCCCTTCCACACATGCAGAATAATGCACTTCCCATCCACTTCCAATGTACTTTGCAGCTGGATTTTACTGTGCAGAATAGCAAAACCCACTTGCAACCAATGGTGAAGGTGGATTGACAGTGCATTATTCTGCATGTACAGAAGTCTTTTTCATTCACGAGGACCTGCGAAAAGGGAGTAACAAAAGTGCCGCTTGATGAGCCAGCCCATGGGGCACAGCAAAGTTGTGGTGTACAGTACATGCAGTTTACAACAAATTCATTGATTACACTTGCTTAACTTTGAGGTTGCCTGCCACCCTTGACTTTCCTGTTTTGAAGAACAAAACTGGCAAGTGCAATGGAGCTTCCTCTGAGTACCTGATAGTATATTTGGGTTGTTAAGACCCCTCTGCCATTGATCCTGACAACACCTTTGAATTAATGAAACTTTATCTGGGGGCTAACTTCCTCTGTTTATCAGCTTATGCATTCTCATTGTAGTGCAGGAATTGCTAATCATTACTATCAAGAGGTTGGGCAATAGCAAATGGACTGCTCTGTGCAAGCAGAGTGAACAAAAGCTTCATATTTATTCTGGAAATGTGCTGGATGTGAGCTCCAATAATGGCCAACTTCATTCTTGGCTTCTCTTGATAACCCTTCTTCACCTCTACTGCCCAAACACAATCATAGCAGCTTTTCCTTCCTTGTCACAGTTTGGCAGACCACCCCAGACCCTCTTTGATCCATCTTCCTGGCAGTAACAAAGTCATCTGAAAGAGGTGTGTTTGCTAACTAAAATTGCAAGGAGTTTGTCACTGTTGTAGGTAGACACTCAGAGTCGGAAGCAATCCACAGTCACGCCAGCAGCTTAATGCACATCAGAATATCAAAGCACCAAATACAGAGAAATGGAGCAAAATCAGGAGTATAACTGAGATAAAAAAACCCAAGGATTAACCAGGATCAGTAGCCTCAAACACAACATTACTGCCACCCAACAGCTTGGTCTCCAGCCTCTTATATACTGAATACCCCACCCACCAATGAAAATCTCATACAGCTGGGTTACCTCAATCTGGCTCCTGAGATTACTTCTCATCAATACCAGCTCACCCCAGAGTGTCTAATCTGTTGCTGCATTTCTTCTCCTGTAAACTGGCATGCAGTTTCTTTCATTGTTGCTCACAGAGCTCTGGGGGTGGAGGGAATGAGTGAGCTGACACAATTCCCCATACCTGGCTTGAGGTAAAGAGGCTGGGCTATAGCTCTAAGTCTGTGTGTTATATCTGAACCACTGGGTCTGGTCCTGGTCTTACAGGGACTACTGGAGGTTCAGGATCTGAATCTGCAGACATTGCCTGGGACTCTGGGACCAAACCTGTGCAATCTCCCATGTCTGGGACAGCTTCTTTCTTGCATGAGCTCCCACAGCAGTTGTGGACAGCAGATGGGGATATATTCAGGTTGCCTCCCGTAAGGGAAACAAGAACCACTAGTAAAGAAGAGCAGGATTTATGCTGCTGTTACCCTGGTGCTTTGGAATGCTCTTCCAATGGAGGGGCCAAACCAGAGGCATAGCTCCAAGGGGGCGGGGTGGGTGGGGGTGTGACAAACCAGGCGCACACCCCTGTGGGGGTGTGGCAAGGGCGTTCTGGGGGCATTCCAGGGAGGGGGGCTTCCAGGGTGGGATGGGGCGGAGGACACAGCGGTGCACCAAGCACTTTCCCCCTTTGCTACGCCTCTGGACAGAACAAGCACTTTCTAGAAAGGAAAATATGACACTGTTTATGTTAGAGGGCATTTGGCTAAGATCAACTGGGTGTTTGAGATGTTGTTTTCTGCTTGCTCGGTTTTTGTTAAAATGCATTGGTTGCTTTCCTACTAATATATATTCCCAAACCAGCTTGTAAAATGACACTAAAATCCTTCTAATACGATAAAATACAAGTGTAAAACCACAAAAATAAAACAACAGTGCTGCAGCAAAAATAACATTGCCGATCACTTTAACAGCCAAAAAAATCTCCTGAGTTTGTTAAATTAATCTGGATGAGCCTCAGGATGTAATTTTAATTACTGCTGTTTATTTTGTGTTTTTTTATTATCTTGCAGTTTTATTACTTAATTTATTGCCATTTCTATTTTATGACATTGATTTATCTTTTATTTTGTAAGCCACTCTGAAAGCTCTTTTTAAAACACAAGAGTAGGGTACAAATCTAATAAATAAATCTTATCAATCAATAAATTAGCATGATCCAAGGGATTGCTATCAGATATGTAGTATATTCTGACTGAGGAGAGGAGACCTATTGTACCATGTTAGCCTACATGTGTAAGAATTGGGTAATGGTAGGTAGGAGATGTAAAACCCGGGAGACCTTTCCAACTCTTTCAGTATGTGCCAGTATAAAAGAAATGTCTTGCAAAATCCCATCCAGATGGTACATGACCCCATCAAACATTTAAATCAGGATACAGAGGCAGGTTTATGTTGGAGAGGGAATAAAAAACATCAGGGTACCCTTTCCCATATCTGGTAGAAATGAGAAATAGTATACTATATTGGATTTGATTGGCCATTTCAAAGACATCTTGCTTCCTTCAGATCCTATGTACATTTTTATGTCAGTGGTAGCTGCAAGGATTATGCTCCAGACACCTTTCAATTTACCTGGGGCCCTTCACTGAGCATGCCAGGAATCTTGATGTTGAAGCCTCATACATAAAAAACAAAGTGTGTATGTGTTGCTTATGAGATCTATTTTTCAATTATATCTGTGGTTTGTTTTCACAACCCACAGTGCTTATGGGGCTCATAATTTATAGCTGTGGTTGTGATTGTCTTTCTTGGCATGGATTTTGTTCCCTACTTCTTTTATATTCAGGCTTTGTTGCCTTATCATTGTCAGTTCCTATGCTGTATTGGTTTTTTGAGATTTTTATGAGAGCATGTGAAACACATTCCTTATAATTAAAATGGTGCAAAAATTAATGTCTATACCTTATTTTTCATTAATGTAAATAGTCTGTAATAGTACTATAATTTTTTTAAATAGTCTGTAATAGTACTAAAAAAATGCTTGCATCATTGTTTGAAGTTACTAACACCATATCATGCCTATATAGGCTGTTCTTAGAAGTAAAAGCCGTTAGTTAAAAATCATCCAGAATAATTCTGCATTGCTTTATTTCCTGAAATTTAACCAGGCTGATGTCTTTCTCACATGCTCTTGAGGGTTATTGTGAGAATCATCATAGAAAAGGCTTTATTGTGAGCAGTAGTTGTCTTGTCTGAATCTAACTGCAGGACAGTGTGCAAAGTAGATTTTGAGGAGACATGTTGCATGGGATTGTATTGGGAAAGGCAGTTCTACAAGTATATGGGTTCAAGAGCATGAAGCACTTCAATGGTAAGATGCAGCAGCTGGAGTTGAACCTGGAAATTAATGGGGAACAAAGGGTGGAAGTAGCTAACATTTCCTATTAGTACTGTTACTTTGGGGGGATTGAAGCAAAAGATGGAGGAGGCCCTTTTAGTCAGTTTGTCAATGGTGCATCTTGCCAAATTATTTTTTTCACCCCTGTTGGAAACAAATATAAGAATCATAAACTGGTGCAATGTGTAGCTTGCTCGATAATAAAGGAGTTGTCATATTTTGTACCAAATGTCAAAGTTGTCTTCAAAGGCAGCTGCTTATAGACAACTAGCAGCAAAGCCCATTGCGAGGGAGATGTAATGGGCCCTAGCAAAGGGTTAAAGAGGAAGCATCTCCCCTACAATGGGCTTTAGTGGGAGTGTAGCATGCCACTGACCTGGCTCTGTTTCTGTGGCTCATGGGTGGGAGAGGTGTGGCTTAGGGTAGGTGGGAATGTGAGGATCGGGGGAGGGTGGAGAGGAATAACTTGGGGTGAAGGAGGGTGGCAAGGAGTGGGGTAGGTGATGGGTGGAAAGGAGTGGCTTGGGGTGGGGGGTGGATGCCTAAGTGACTTTTGGGGTGGGGGACGGTGGGAAGATGCGTGTTGGGGTGGGGTTGAACAGTGTGGCTAGGGGTGGGGGAGGTTAGAACGTAGATGGTTGGGGTGGGAGGGGGGATTTGCCATGCCCTCTTCAGCCCAGCTTGAATTGGGGGTGAGAGGGGGCAGGGGGCCTGGCTTCATCTGCAGCCCGGCTTTATCTGGGGGTGGGGTGGCCTTTGTGGGGTGGCCTTTGCCAAAGAGAGTGCAGGATGTGCAGGGCTTGGGTCCCTGTGTGTCCTGCATGGTAATTAGCTAAGAATTCATTGTGGGACATTTGAATCCTTAGCCAGTTATGTATAAGAATGTTACCAGTGTGGTCTAATGCTGAGATAAGTTTTGCATGGATCAGCATGTTTCACTTAGCTTTCACTTCCTTTATCCTAAGGTTACATTGACATCTAGTGGACATTTCTAAAACAGCAGTGCTGCAAGCTTACTGGTCTCCCATAGGCAGTGGCAGCTCATGTGAGGCACAGAATGTGATGTTCATAATGCTACTGTTAGTAACCTGTACATTTATTGCTTTTAAAAAAGCTCTTCTGTATAACGCCCCCCCCCCCATCCTCTGTACAAGGCATAGTTAGCATCCCTTGTACTTCCATATCTACTGATGTCAAAGATCCCCCTTTTGATAAAGTGGTCGTGTCTGTCTACTAAACAGCTTTGTGTTCTTTCTTGCTTCACTCTTGTAGAGAAAACAGACACATGAATTAGATGTTATTCACAAAGGATTGGGGAACACTCACAAAAAAGCAAAACAGTTTACTTTATAGGACTTGGTAACCCCGAAGTGCTAAGAATAAAGGTGTGAAATTCATGCACATAGAGGTCCATGAATAACTTTCTGCGTGTGTGTGTGTGCGCGCGCGTGCGTGTGTGTGTGTGTTCAAATGTATTTGAACTGAACACCCATACCTTTGATTTCAGGAAACCAGTGAATAGCTATTCAGCTGAGTACAGGGGGATCCAAAGAAATAGAGTTAGTGCCAGATCAAGTGGTCAACAGGTTTGTCATGATGAGCTTGAAACTGCACTTTACATAAGCTCCCTGAGCAAAAGGCAGGTGTGTATGCGTACATGAAGCTTTCTTTCCACTCACAACACTAGATGCACTTGACTAGCTGGTCATGGAGAAGAAACCATGGCAATTTCAAGTAGCCATTACAAACCATGTGGTTGTACGAATGCATCTTTAGTTGCAAAAACGGAAGGCTAAGGCAGCAGTCAGAACAGCAGTTCTGTGTCCTGACATGCCATCTATAGATCTGGCTCTAGGGGATAAACATTTTTCAGGGCCAACCAACTACCCGCAGATCTTTGCTCTCTGGAGATTACTGGATCTCTAGCACTCTGGACAGCACCTTTGAGATTGCTACATTCTCCACTGAAAGACAATCCAAAGCTAGTTTATTCAACGATGTATAACTAACTAATCTTGTTAGTGATAGGGTGAACACTTAGGGAATACCTAATTAAATGCTGACATGTTACACAGTTATGATAATTAATATAAAATGGAAAATGAACACTATTAAGAAATAATGAGGGAAGAGTGTGAATGGTCTGAATATTTGGTGGCACCTTACTGATGCTGCTTCTGTTTCAGCTGCATAAGGAACTGAGGAAGAGAGGAAAGAAAGTAACATGGAAAATACATGCTGATAAGGCCATCTTCCAACTAGGAGAAAGTGATGATAAACAGGATTGTCCTAATTGGCTTTTCTGTGCCCTGCATTTCGACTTTCCATTAATCATTGCAGCATCTTGGGAAGAATCCTGATTATATATAAGGAGGGGTTACATCACTCTCTGGGGTTCTGCTTGAAGATAGGCATGGATCTGAAATGGTACTTGGTTTGTAAATCCAGGCAAGAGAGTCTCTGGAAATCTGGGAAGTGAGAGGCGGAGGCCAACGATTCCCCTTACCTATGTCATAATCAGTCTGCGCAGGAGACAACAAAAGTAAATGCATCACTTATACTAACAGACAAAGACACTGGTGCTGGGGGGAAGGGAATGGAGGACCCAGAGAGGGCTAATGAGTGCGCGCGCACACACAATAATGCGCACACACCAAACCGGACAGGACACAAGAGATCAGTGCTGAGGAAGGTTCAGAACTGTTTTTGAGAGAATTGCTCATTTGTGATACAAATTCTCCCCTAGCTCCTCTTAGCTCCAGCATGGGGGAAAGATAGGCAGCCTCCCAGTTGGGCATGTAGTTGCAGGGGAGAGGCTATTCTTGTTTTTAAAAGAATGAGTAGGCCACCGGAACAAAATCATCTGCCCTTATGCCTGATTCCTGTAATTGGCTTGATCTGGCTAGGCAGGCTGGGAGACAAATGCTGAAATCAGATGAATTCCACTAGCACAGGTGGCGACAGAGGAAGGCAGGGCTTAGCCAGGACCCCTCCTCCTTTCCCTTGACAGTCCCAGGACAGGAGGAGAAACTCACACAACTGTTCATACTTTCTTGTGGTCACTATTCAAGTGAGAAAAGTAACTCTCTCTGAAAGGAGAACACTTTTACCTTTTGTATTGTTGAAGGCTTCAGAGCCTCTGAAGATGCCAGCCACAGATGCAGGTGAAACGTCAGGAGAGAGTGCTGCTAGAACACGGCCATACAGCCCGGAAACCACACAGCACCTCACTTTTACCTTTTGGTTTTTTGGGAAGTGAGGGGCTCTTGGTTGGGAAAAAATGTTCTAGCTGGAAACCTGTTGTGCTGTCTCTAAAATAGGGGGAAAACACTCCTTTTCCTATCTTCCTCAACTTTATAAAGGAGCATCCTTTGCATAATGGATGCAATTCTGACCAATTTGGTGGAAACCAAAAGCACTGCAGATAGATATGTGTGCCCAGGGTCATATTGATGGGGGCAAGCACTGAAATCGAGTCCTCCAACCCAATCTGACAGGTCTTTTCCATCTTGGAAGATCAGCTTCCATGGTGACCAGGTCTACCTATTGTTTCTTAATGGTGGGTAGACCAGGCAGTGGGAGGCAGAGGCTGGTGGGATGCAAGGGCACTGCAGCTTCTTGCTTTGCAAAGGAGTTGTCTGGGCACTGGGCAAGTAGTGCCTAGGGTTCATGCCCTGACTTGCCCCACCTTAAATACACCAGTGTGTGTTCCCCTTATAAAAAGCAGGTGTCATGATGGGCAGGCCCCTCCTTCAAGTATTGTGTAATGGTAAGAATGTCAGGCTACCTCTGGGAGATCCAGGTTCAGATTCCTACTTGGCCACAGAATCTTGTTGGGTGACGTTGCTCCAGTCATACACTCTCAGCATAATCTATCACACAGAATTATTGCTATGTGGATAAAGTGGAGGAAGGGAAATTGATGCTATAAGTTATTTGGGACACCACTGAGGCAAAAAACAAGTTATAAATAAATATATGTCTAACTCAGGGGTCTGCAACCTGTGGCTCTCCAGATGTTTATGGACTACAATTCCCATCAGCCCCTGCCAGCATGGCCCATTGGCCATGCTGGCAGGGGCTGATGGGATTTGTAGTCCATGAACATCTGGAGAGCCGCAGGTTGCAGACCTCTGGTCTAACTGAACACTACTAGCAACTGCCTTCTTGACCAAAGATTTGCAGAAGGTGCTGGTTCTTTCTGTTCCTAAATTATATGGGAATATATTTTCAAACAAGAAAAAGAAAGAGGAAGCAGGCAGAAAGGTAGCAAACCACATGACTCATTTAGAGTTTGCATACATGTTTTCTAGAAACAACTTACAGTGAAAGCTTTACGGAGGCCTCTGAAAAACATGGTGTAGATACGTTCCACTGTCTGTAGATGGCAGCCTTCATAATGCCGTCTCTACTTCATGTTCTTCTTTAGCATCTCTACATAAACAATTAGTCTATCAACCAGCTTCATTTTGATCTTGGTCAGCCTGGCCACACTGATCCACGCAAAACTCAATCAGCATTAGACTACAGAAACATCTTTATACATAACTGGCTAAGGGTTTGTCATCAGACATTCGGAGGAGGAATTTAGGGGGGGGTTTCATGTAGAATTTATGGTATACCACAGAATTTTCCCTCTGAAGCTACCATTTTCTCTAGATGAACTGATCCCTGTAGATGTCTAGAGAATGTAATGCCTAGAGAATGTCAGGTCCCACCTGGATGTTGACCACTCCACACTGGATGGGTGTGCATCCATGGGTCCTTTGAGGAAGAATATCTATTCGGCAAGGTGAGCTTAAAAGATAAGAGAACATAATGGTCCAATTAGAGATTTAGCTAAAAATAGACAAGTCCCTTGGTGGTGCAAGAGTCCAGAGCAATATCCTTGGATGACTGAGACTTACTACTTGCTTGTATGACTCTTGCCCTTTATGGCTTCTGAAATCTGCTAAGGTGGGGCTGGCTTGAAGGAAGTTTCAGTGGGATGGATGTGGGGGGACTGAATTATTGTCTGCACCATGACATCACTTTCAGGAAACCCCCAAAGTAGGGTTGCTAAACTTGTGCTGGGGACTGGAGATCTCCTGGCTTGCTAATTGCGCCTGTAGTCGTGACCGCGAGGTCAGCGCAAGAATGAGATGAGACGCGGTGATAACATCTGGTGGAGAGTGCCAGCAGCGGGAGCGCGGGTGTCCGTGTTCCTAGCGACTCTGCCGCGTGCTGGTTCCTGGCACCTTTTATTATGATTCTAGCGGGGGCGTGTAGAAGGGCGGAACGGGGGGAATTCCGGGAGAGCGGGAGAGCGGGAGACTGAGAGATCATCATGTGATGCATGATCTCACCTGGCTGCTACGTCTTGCGGAGAAGGAAGCATGCCAGCGTCTGGGCCTAATCCTCACCTGGGGGCAAGCCCATTGTCCCTTTGTCCGGGACACCCGGTGGTTGTGAGCCAGGTAGTTCATGACCCGTGACTCATGGCGAGAGGGATGAGGGGTGGGGAGCCGGGTGCTGACCAGAAGGCCATAGGGCGCCGGTGTGCCCAGCGCTCTGCTTCACGGGTGCTGCTGGGTCAGCAGTGCATCCCTACATCTCCTCCTTTTTACATTTAGAAGGGAGGTCGAAATGTTAGGGAGGCTGATTTACGAAGGGACGCTCGTCTCACTGCGCCGTTTAGCCAAGGCCTGAGCCGAGCTGCTTGTGCAACATTAGAGGAGAACCCTTAGTTGCGATGTAAGAGAAAGGAAAGTCGAGGGGTTTCTTACACTATGTTACAAGCAATATTAGATATGTAACATTGAATGAAACAAGATCCGGCGATGAGGGACACAATCGCTTCAAAACCAATGCAGGCCAGCTGCAATAATAAAGCATCTTTAACCATCCCCCCGGTAGCCAGCTCCATAGAGGGCTGACCACCCAGTGGGGTAAAACGTCATGCTTCAGGGATTAGATACAACGTATCTTGCAGTTCACGCGACTTTCATATGAATCAAATGGGAATTATCAGAAAGATTAAAACAACACATATGCATGTACATTCTCACAACCTTTGGTGATGCAATAACAACAAATAATCAATAGCTGCACCGATTATCTAAAGTTAAGCTTTGATCGAAGTTCCTGCTTGCCTTTCGGAGGCCAGAGCATCCAGGAGCAATGGAGGGTGGTGGAGTTGATGGATCCTCGCGAAGGGCACAGGCCAGCCGGGCCAATGGTCTTAGCGATTGTAAGAAGGAGTCCGGGGACTCCCCACTAGGAAGTCGCTGAGGGAGACGAACTCCGCTTCGGAGAAGGGCCAACCGCGTCATCCGGCAAGAGGGGTCGAGGGGCAGAAGTGGAAGCCCGGCCCGGCAGCGGCGTCCAGGCTCCCAGGGTGGAGCCTGAGGCAGGACGATGGTGAGGCTGCTAAGGCAACAGAAGAGTCCCGGCAGAAAGCCGACCAGGGATGTAGTTGAAAGTTCTCTCCCCGCAGAGTCCAGAACCAACCCTTGAGGGAGAAGCAAGATATTTCCATACCACGGGGGGAATGTCCTCCGTCGCGCGTGCAGTTCCAATTGGCCGAGCCGGTGAATGGGCCCGGGATTCGGTCGTCTCGTCTTTGCCGCGCCGGCAATGCGGGCGCAGGTATTGGACTTGTGATTGGCGACAGTCTTAGTGACAAGGGAGAGAGTGCCGGCCGGGAGGGTTTGGACGACGGGTCCCCAGTCAGCGCTCATAGAGTACTTGATGGATGAAGCATTCATAAAGGGGCTTAAACCAGACTCCGCTAGGAAGTCTCCAGGGAGCTTTGCAAACGAGGAGCAGGCAGGAGCTTAGCAGGCTCCCCGACTCCTAGAGTACTGGCCCAGGCAGAAGGGACGCAAAGCGTTGGCAGCAGCAGCAAATTGCCTCCAGATGTTGGTTTGGTCAAAGCTTCGGTCGGGGGGGGTGGCCGACTGCCACTGGCAGGAGGCAGCAAGAGCAGAGCAAAGGATGGTGGTCGCCGAAGTTGGCAGTGATATTGATTTTGCAAGAGAGGGCGGCACAGAGGTTCTCGGGCGCCTCGGGGTGGCCTTGCTGGGCGCCCAGCAGCTCTTGAGCTTGGCTGGCGGTTGCTTTGACATTCCCCCAGGTCATCCAGGTCTTTGGACCGTCTGGGCGTCGGTGGCGGCGTTCCCGTTGAGGCCGCTGGGCGGGATCCTCCAAAGAGATTCGTTCCATCTCCGGGATGGGGTTGGTTTCCTCCTGGCGCCATTCCATGGGCTGGCCTGTCATGGCGAGTCGGGATCCACCGGAGATCTGTAGGAAGAAGGACTGAAACACACCCCCTTTCCCAGGTTATAGGAGGGGGCCGGGTTCTGCCAGGCTTGGAGAGCCGATGGCGGGAGGTCAAAATCAAGTTTTGTTGGATTTAGTGTTTGATATAAGACGACTATATACGAAGGCTTATCTTGCAGCCTGCGTAAGGGTTGCTTCTAATACAGAACTCCGGTGGATCCTTTCTGGCACCGGGGGCATCGGGTTTTTGGCGGCCTCGGGGGCCTTCGTCTCTTGGGGGAAGACCCTCCTCCATCGGGATTGTAGGCCCCCCCGCCGGGCTGCCTACACTCCCTCCAGAAGTGTTCTGACCTGCCGCAATTAAAGCAATCATCCTGGGGCTGTCCCCTGGCGGTGGAGAGTGCTGCGGCGAGGAGGTTAGCTTGGTGGGCGGAGGATCCGATGTCCTGGCAAGCTTTAAGCATGTCGGCCAGTTCAGGATCTTTGCCTAGGCCCGTGATTGCTCTGCGGCACTCCAGTGGAGTATGCGTTCTTCCTTGGCGAAGCGCATGAGGAGCTTGTTTTGGGCCTCCTCGCTATCTACCTGCCTCTTGAGAGCCTCCTGGAGCCTGTTCACAAATTCAGCGTACGGCTCTTGGGGTTTTTGCCGGATGGCGGAGAAACTTTGGGTTGGCTGGCCGGCATTGGGAACCTTGATGAACGCCTCTGTAAAGAGCGCATTCAGAAGAGCTGCACCGTAGAGGGTGGCCTCTGGCAGGACACAAATCTGATCGTTAGAAGTTGAAACGAAGCGCATCGAAGCCGTAAAGTTGTCTTGCGGTGAAGCGCCTTGGCCGAGGCTGCTCCCCTAGCGAGACATTACTGCTGGCGGAACTCGCTTTCCCAAGATCACATATTGTGCAGGGGCTCAAAAAGCATGCGAAAGGTGGTCTTCCCAGTCATCCGGAACCATTAGGTGATTCCTTGCAACTGCTTCCAGCATGCCTCTCACATAGGGGCTGGTGACTCCTACGTCCCGCATCGCTTTGCGGAGCTCGGTGAGGATATTATAACTTAAAGGACGGTACTCGACAACCCGCCAAACAATGCCATCCTCCCCCTCGGTATCCGTGAAGTGAACGGGGCATAGAGCGAGGATATTGGCATCGTCTTCCGTCAGGGTTTCCTTTTTTCGCTGAATTAGGTCGTGGCTACCACGTTCTCGCGAGGGGAAAGTTTGAAACCTCAAGCGCCATTAGGTGGCGCTTGAGCGGAGGTGCTATGGCTTCAGAAAATGAAGGCGGAGCAAGGGGAGGGGGCGGCCGAGCCGCTGGAGAATTTGAAGGAGGCAGGGGAGCAAGGGAGGCAGAAGGAGGACAGGCATCCAATTTAGAGGATAGAGACACCACATATAGCCAGCAGTAATTTTTCTAGCTTCTGTCAGTATCCGATGACGTTTAAGTGAGTTAACTTAGCTGAAGGAATGTCCTATAGTTACAGAAGGACCATGTATATATTTTAGTATTTAGTATTTTAGTACCAGTGTCTATAATTGTGAGCAATAATGGGCAAATTTTGTATGCTGATTTTGTATGTTTATTTTATGCCAATAAAGGCTTGTGACTTGACTAGAGGATAGAGAAAATTCCGGGGGTGAAACTGAAGTTGAAAGGTCGAAAGGAGGGCGATCTACAGCAAGGGAGCCATAGACCTGCAGGCTGATGGCGACATAACATTGTCTCCACGTCAGTAGCAGTGACATCGGCGCCCGAGGCTCTGTGCGAAGAGTGCGCCCGATGTTTTCCCAATCCTTAAGATTCAATGTCCCCCCCTCCGGGTACTCCTAAGTGGAGCATTTGAGCTTCCAATCTCCCTCAACCAATTTGAGCAGCTCCCTCTCTTTATGGGGACTCCTGCTGCAGCTTCGCTTAACGGCTTTTGAGATTCGCTAACGTGCCTGCCATAAGCCCTGCTTTGCAAGCTCCTATACTTACCGGTGTTCCGTCCCGGGACGAGAGAGTGTCCTAGGACTTCGGGTCCCTGGATCGCGCCGATCCAGCCGGATCGGGCGATACCGAAGGTGGGTCCCTGGATCGCCGATCCAGCGAGACGTCGGTACCGCTGCCCTTTCCCAGGCGACGGTAAGCAGGGTGGTGAAGGTTCGAGAGGATTCCAGTTTTAGGCACCAGCTTGTAGTGATACGTGACCGCTGGAGGTCGAAAGCGCCAAGAAGCAAAGACGAGATCGCGGTGATAACATCTGGGTGGAGAGTGCCAGCAATGGCGGGAGCGCGTGGTGTCCGTGTTCCTAGCGACTCATGCCTGGGCAGGTTCTAGCTTACTCTGCCGCGTCCTGGCACCTTTTATTATGATTCTAGCGGGGGCGTGTAGAAGGGCGGAACGGGGGGAATTCCGGGAGAAGGCGGGGAAGAAGCCCGGGGAGACTGAAGATCATCATGTGATGCATGATCTCACCTGGCTGCTACGTGCGGAGAGGAGCATCAGCGTCTGGGCCTAATCCTCACCTGGGGGCAAGACCATTGTCCCTTTGTCCGGGACACCCGGTGGTTGTGAGCCAGGTAGTTCATGACCCGTGACTCGTCGGGGGATGGGGGGTGAGGGAGCGGTGCGACCAGAAGGCCGTAGGAGCGCCGGTGTGCCAGCGCTCTACTTACGGTGCTGCTGGGTCAGCAGTGCATCCCTACAGCACCCTTTACACTTGCTAACAGGCAAATGGTTCTTTCTCCCACCCTGGACATTCCACAGGTATATATATTCCACTTGCTTTACTACCATCAGATCCTCTGAAGATGCCAGTCACATATGCAGGTGAAATGTCAGGAGAAGATGCTACTAGAACACAGCCATTCAGCCCGGAAACCACACAACACCCCACCACATTGGAATGTACAGCTTTATACAGTTTTAAGAGAAAATGTTAAGTTTTCCCACCTGTATTAAGCAATACAGTGGCATAGCGCCAATGGGGCAGGGGAAGGTGCGGCAGGGGCATGGCTGGGACGTGGAGGGGGCATGGCAGAGGTGTTCCGAGGCAGGGGGCGGGCGGTGCTGTGGCAGGGGTGCAGGGAACGTGTGTGCATGCCCTGGGCGCAGTTCCCCTTGCTCCGCCCCTGATGCAATTTGTCATGTTAAATTTAGAGGGGCTTTTCAATGTGTATGCTCTGATCTTTAAGCATATGGAATAAAATGCTTACAAAAATCCTACTTAGAGCAACGGAATGTTCTTTTTCAAGTTAATTATGTTTAAGATGAGGTAAATAAATTATTTATATTTCTCTCTTGCTGGAGATATTTGCTCCCCAAGCTTGTTTTTCATAAAGACACTAGTGGGGCCCGGCCACGCGTTGCTGTGGCAATTGTCCTTCTCATCACAGTCTGCAATCCACACAGATGTCCATGCAGGTCCAATGATCTGCAGCATAGCCTTTTGGGGTGGTCAAATGGAACCCTCTTTCCCTTTTCAATTCACATTGTTATATGGTGGTGTCTTGTTTTTTTAGTATAAGGTAACTCTTTTCATTCCACAACGGAACTGTCCAGAGTGTGAATCCCGCTGTCCATGAGGCTGGTTGACACGCACAGTCCTGGCTTGGGTAAGGCAGAATTGGGGCAAGCAGGCTATCCCAGTCAGGCAGCAGAGGGAGGGTGGTGAGGCGCTCAGATCGAGGCCAGCTGCCTGGGTTCTTAAAGTGCCATGTGCAAAAGAAGAGGAGCCAGAAGTGTTGGTTCACCCCCAACCCACGGATTTTCTTAGAAGAAAAAGGCAAACTCCAGCTCACTTTTAGTAAAAGAGAGCTGTGGCAAATATGGGTGAGGAAGTGGTGGTTGGATGTGAGGGAGGGCAGAGTGAGGTGTGTGAGGATGAGCTGGATGTGTATGAGAGTATGTGCGTTGTGTGGTAGCAGTGGGTGAGGCACAGAGAGTGAAAGTTACCTGCATGTGAGGGGGGGAACCCCACCTGACGTCTCACATGGCAAAGTGTGTATGTGTTTTACTTCCACTCGTATTACCTAACAGTATTACCTATTTACTGTTTTCACTGCTCATCTCTGCCCATCTGCACGAACATTCTAAGGGCATACCAAGCCCTCAGGCCACAGACAGACAGGCTGCATGAACATTCTAAGGGTGACAGTTAAACACAGCCAGCTTCATGGCCTGGTGCACCAGGAAAAAGATGTTTTACCTGGCTCAGGTATGGACTTTTGGTGATTTGAAGGTCTGATTACCTGCCCAGAATGGGGAGGGACGTCCTGTGAAAATTTGGGGGCGATCCATCCAGCCATTTTGGCGTTAGGGGGTGACTAACAAAGTCACTGTTAGCTTTTTATATATATAGATTAAACTGATGTACAAGTTTAACAGTGGAATATCTTTTAAATGGGGAAGAACAAATTATCATTCTGGCAAGGGGGGGTGGGCTATGGCAGTTGTGTTGTATGCAAAGCGGTAACAAAAATCTGTTTTGGTATGCTAAATATATTTGAGGTTCTTCATTTTCGGCTAACGTTATCCATCTGTGAGAAGGGTGCTGATCTCAAACATATCTCTCAGCTTTAGAAGGATGCTACAGAAGCCCAGTTAGAAATGCCATTGATTATCATAAGCATAAGCATTTTATTGTCATTGTGCACGCACAACGAAATTTACAGCAGCATTCCTCGATGCACACAATTTCAGACTCATACAATTTCAGACTCATGCAATTTCAGACTCATACATCATCATCCTCCACCCATCCCTACATAGCCCCAAATACATCAATATGAAGCAGCGGAGTTTAGCATAGCCACAGCTCTAGAGTAGAAGCTGTCTCTAAGCCTCTTTGTCCTAGTTCTGAGGGCCCTGTATGCGTCTGCCAGATGGTAGCAGTTTAAAAGAGAGTGTGCTGGATGAGACGGGTCCCTTAGAATATTTTGGGCTTTATTTAGACTTCGGGCATTATAGATTTCTTCCAAGGAGGGGAGAGGGCAGCCGATAATCCTTTGTGCAGTATTGATCACCCTTTGGAGCGCCTTCCTATTAGCCACTGTGCAACTGGAGAACCATACACAGATGCAGTAGGTTAGGACACTCTCTATAGCACAGCTGATAAGGACACCAAGTTTTTTCCATCTAGTTGTTGCTTCCTTAAAAGTCTCAAAGTACAGTCTTGCTGGGCTTTCTTAACCACAGCGATGATCTGTACTCCCAAGGTCAAATCCTCTTTAATCATAGCGCCCAGGAATTTGAAACTAGCCACCGGCTCCTTGATCTCCATTTATAGTCAAGGAGGGCTGAATTTCCTGAGCTATTCCTTCTATAGTCCACTATGAGCTCCTTTGTCTTGTTGAGTGTTAAGAACCAGGAGTTATTTTCCCCTGCACCATGAGCAGTCGGTCCACTTCATTCCGATAGGCAGACTCATCCCCTCAGAGATGAGCCCACCACCGTGTCATCAACCAAATTTGATAATGGTGTTACTATGATAGACGGTACAATCATATGTATAAAGGGTGAACAGTAAAAGGGCTCAACACACAGCCCTGTAAGGCGTTCCATATTTAGAGTAAAGAACTGAAACCGATTTCCCAGTCTAACCCTCTAGAGGAGCGATCCAGACAGAGAATCCCTAATCCACAAATGGATTGAATGTGAGAGTCAAGATCCCACAAGTTTTGTCACCAGTCTTTGTGGCGAGATTGTATTAAATCGCGGAACTAAAGTCCGCCAAGAGCGTCGCACATAATTCCCCTGCTTTGTTCAGATCGTCAAAGCGTGTGGAGGCTAATGGCAATGGCGTCCTCCATTAGATCTATTAGTCCGATATCTTGTGAACTGATGTTTATCAAATGTATCTGGAGAAAGGCAGAACTAATATGCCTATGGACCAGTTTTAAAACACTTCATGATGATGGGGGGTGAGTGCCACTGGTCTATAATCCTGAAAGATTGTCAGCAGGAAATCTCTTTGGTAGTGGAACAATGGTGGAAGCTTCAAACAAGATGGAATGGTGGACTGGGATAAAGATAGATTAAAGATCCCAGTAAGAAACACCAACCAGTTGGTTGGCGCATTCGTTTAACACGCGACCGGGGATACCATCCGGTGCAGCAGCCTTGCTTGGATTGACAGCCCGCAAAACTTGCCTCGCCTCATGTTCCTCCACAGTGAGGTGTGAGCTGCAATCACCCTGGTAACGTGTGTCATCTCCTTCTGATAGACCTGTTTCCAAAGCGGGCAAAAAAAGTGATTTAGCTCCTCCGCCAGAGAAAGAATCATCCACAGAAATGTCATTGTTTGGTTTATGGTTGGTAATTTGTTGAATTCCCTGCACCTGCCTCATGTTGTTATTATTAAAATAATCTTCAATTTTTCTCTTATAACTCATCTTGGCTTGTCGAGATGCCTCTCTTGAGACTGGCTCTGCATGCACTATACTTTGCCTCATCACCGAATCTGAAAGCAATATTCCTGTCATGCAAAGTGCTGAACCTCCTTGTCATCAGAGGGTTTATGGTTGGAGTAAATCCGGATGCGCTTATACACAGTAAGAGTGTCTGTGCAGTAGGTGATATAACTCAGAACAGCATTGTTATACTCTCCAGATCTGGGTGGTAGAAACATCCCAATTTGTTGTCTCAAAACAATCTTGAAGTAGTTTTAGAGGCATCATCAGGCCCAGGATTTTACAGTCTTTATTACAGGCAACACCCGCCTCCCAAGTGGAATATATGCTGGGTGCCAGAAACAGTGATAAATGGTCTGACTGACCCAAGTGTGTTAACTGTATCACCTTGTAGGCATCCTTGATGTTAGTATACACTTTATCAATGTATTGGCTCCTCTGAGTGGGGCGCAGCATGCTGGTAGAGTTTAGGACACTGTTTTTTTAAATTAGTATGTTAAGTCTCCTCCTATAATGAGCAGCATCAGGATGCTTTTCTGCTGGTTTTCAACAATGTTATACAGAGCTCAAAGCTATGGCAGCATTAGCATCAGGTGGAATGTATACTGCAATGATGATAACCACACTAAACTTCGTGGCAGATATATGGGTCTGCATCTAATAGTCATACTTTCCGTCCTTGAGCAGTGACCCCCCTGTGATGCTTGCATTAGTGCACCAGCTTTTTTGTTCACGTAGAGATTTAAAACCCCCCCTCCTTTATGCTTCCCAGAATCTTTACTACTTCTGTCCTGCGGAAGAGGTGAAACCAGATAGTTCAACTGCTGAATCGAGAATGTGTGAGTGAAGCCAGGTTTCTGTAATTAATAAAACTGCAACTGTTCTTGCCAAATCTGCTCTTCACAATTTGTAGCCTTAATTCATCCATTTGTTGCTAAGAGATCGATGCATTGGTAAGAAAAAAATGCTTGGAAATTCTGAACCCGAACTACACCTTCCCAGCAGTAAAACCATTGACCCTCTCTTCCTCCTTCTATCCGCCCTTCTCTCCAACCTCCTACCAGGAATTGTAATCAGGGTTCCCGGGGTCTAGCTGCCTCTGCGGTATATTGTGAAGACATATGAAATCTTCATTAATAGCCATTTCATTTCAGTCAATTTGTATTAGAGACTTGCCGACTATAAAACTCCTTGCTCCGCGTAGCATGTTTAAAGCACAAAACACAGCACAAAACACAAAACACAAAACATCCACACTACGCCGAGGGAAAGCAGCCAGCGTAGCGGTTTCAGCGCAGCCATCCTTCCTGGGGACGGGAAGCTAAAACCCTAATGGCTTGAGTTGAAGAGTTGAGGCGTTAGGCGTTATGGAGGGGTTGAGGCGTTGCGAGGCTTGAGGAACCTCGATGAAACCGGGACTCGCTTGCCGCTCCTCAGTTTGAAAAACTCCCGGCTACTATGACTCACGGCTCTGGAGCGCTGCGCCCTCCCAAGTTTTGGAAAAATGGAGAAGGCCGCCGTCTCTCCCACGCGCACCTCTCCGTCTCTCCCAAGCGCGCCTGCCGTCTCGTCACAATCCTTTTCTTAGCTGCATTTTCTGAGAGTGGGTGGGGTGGGGTGGGGAGCGCTTAGACTTACTGTAACATTTTCTTTTTCAAAGGCATTGGTAGCACTAATACCAAGAGTCATGTGCTGCTTGTGAATTATTTTTAAGGAATGCATTGCATTGTAGGTATCAAGTGGGCTGAGTGGGTGGGGGAAACCTGCATGCTCATTTAGCAAGGTGAAAGACTTTGTTATCATTTAAAAGATAAGACGTTTGCCACTGTTAACCTTCTATGGATATTTACAAGCAGCACATTCACACTAATAAGAAAACAGCAGCTTCCTTTAAGGTTAGCTTGGACCTACCTCACGGGATGGTTGTTGTGAGGGGGGAAGGGAAAGGAGTTTGTAAGCCTCTTTGAGTCTCCTATAGGAGAGAAAGGGGGGGGGGTTATAAATCCAACTCTTCTTTATAACTGAATAATCTTAGGATCGCTCCCCACTTACCTCTTCGTGTGCAACTCCGCAGCGTCCCCGCGCGGAAAAGCCTCCGCGGCTTATGACCACGGAGACTATTTGCTCCCCACTCATTTGCCATTAAAGAATTCTTGTGAACGTAAAACGGGAGTTTAAGTGGGAATAGAACTGATGAAGCGTTTTCATTGGCTGGCACAGGTGTCGCGTCATGGAGGGGCGGGCCTCCATTTTCATTAGCTGGGGCGAGGTCGTTTGATTGGCTTTCCGGATGTCTGCGTCATCAGAAACGCGCTGGAAGCTTTGGAAGCATTTGTTTGAGACATCTGCACATGCTGACGTCAGCATAAAAATAAAGTGAAAATCAGTTCTTGCCGCCGCCACCGACTACTTGTCTGGTCTGGTCTGCAGCACCTCGCTGTGTGAATTCGCAAACTAAATTCGCTGTGAATTTGCAGCAATAAACCCAGCGAACAAAGGAACAATATGCGTCGCGTCGTTGTGCACCGCGTCTCCAGCGTCTTCGTAATGGCTTCATTCGCGCTGACGGTGGCAGCCCTCCCAAACAAAATGGAGGATTCTTTCCCTGTTGGCGGAAGCTCTGCGCCCCAGCGAATCAACAGCTAGCGTCATCTTCGGGTTCCCCACCACCCACCACCCAGCCAAAGCGGTTTAGGGAAAAATGTTGCTGTTTTTTTTGAAGAGCAGATTTGGCCAGGGAGGAGGAAGGCGGCGAATTTCTGCGCGTAGCGCAGTGGACGCTGGGGATGTGGGGAACGTCCTGGCTCCCCGCGTCTGAACAAGAGAAAACCCCGCGGCTAATGGTGAGTGGGGAGCGACCCTTAAATGCTGGTCTGAAGAAATCAAAAACTCTGAACCTCTGCGGAAGCTCTTGTGTAATTAGTGTATATATTTCTCTTGCCTCCTGCCTTATTTGCTTCGTACATCCATTTCGAAGTTGTTAATCCTCCATTTCCCATCTCCTCTGTCTGTTAAATAAATCTGTGTTTCTGTTTAAGTTCATTTCTGCCTCACTCGGTATATTTATTTTAGTGTGCCTTAGTGAGGAGAGAGCCTGGAAAGCAAAATAAAAGTCAGCAAGCATCCTCCACCTTCTTGGGTGTATTACAGGACTGAGGGAAAGTGTTTTCTACCTTACACTACCATTATTCTGAAGTACCTCAGTCCCTGAAGGGAAAAAGGTGGGAAAAAGCTGAATGAGTGGTTTCCATGCCTGAAGAAGTACAGAAGGTATGTGTGTGTGAGGGGGGGGGGGGGTATCACAGATATAATTATTGTTAAATTAGAAAACAATTAAATGGGAAGGGAAGAATAATTTGATGCATAATATTTTGTGTTCTAGGCTGAATTTCTGTAGCTCAATGATCAGTATATGTTCTCTTCTGAACCCCATGGCTTGGTCATCTGGTATTGGAAAAAAGGGAAATACACTGTGTGAGGCATTTGCTGAAGTTAAGAAATTTAATAGGTAAAACGGCTACCAGATGTGGAATGGTATGGTATAGCCTGATTTTATCTGATGGTAGAAGCTAATCAGGGTCAGTATTTGGATAGGAAACTACTAGAGAAGCCTGCAGAAGAAGGTAATGACAGACCACCTCTGCTTCTCACTTGCCTTGAAAGCCTCTTGCTGGGGTCACCATAAGTTGGTTGCAATTTGACAGTGCATATGCACATATATAGGATGGCTATTTCTGGTGGAGTGTTTGTTAGAGGGTGATACTATGTGGACAGGTGTGTGGAATGAACAGTGCAACAAAGAAGAAAGAAAATTTCTGGAGAAAATTTATATCCTATTATATGGGCACTGATACAAAACCAAACAAATCTTCCTTTACTTTCAGTGTACGGTTAGGGGGGAAGTGACTGTTCTGAACTACAGTGATAGTGATGACAAAACTGAGTATCTGTTAATAAATTCTACATTTAATTAATAAAGTAAATGAAAGGTGATCTTGTGGGGGGATATAAAAAGACCTTGATCCAAATCTTTCTGTGTGAAAGAATATTCCAAAGTTTATTTTTCATCCTGTTGTCCCTTGGAACTAAACCACTTCAGACCTCTCATAATTAAAAGCAGCCAAGCAATCTGATATAATGAATACTAGAATTTATTAATAGAACAGGGAGTCCATGGTGTTAGCCTGCAGTTATGTGCCAAAGAACACTTGTACATATTTTCTATCCTAAAAATACATACGAATGCCTTCTTCTTCTTCTTCTTCTTCTTCTTCTTCTTCTTCTTCTTCTTCTTCTTCTTCTTCTTCTTCTTCTTCTTCTTCTTCTTCTTCTTCTTCTTCTTCTTCTTCTTCTTCTTCTTCTTCTTCTCCTCCTCCTCCTCCTCCTCCTCCTCCTCCTCCTCCTCCTCTTCTTCTTCTCCTTCTCCTTCTCCTTCTCCTTCTTCTCCTTCTTCTCCTTCTCCTTCTCCTTCTCCTTCTCCTTCTTCTCTCCTTCTTCTCCTCCTCCTCCTCCTCTTCTCCTTCTCCTTCTCCTTCTCCTTCTCCTTCTTCTCCTTCTTCTCCTTCTCCTTCTCCTCCTCTTCTCCTTCTCCTTCTTCTCCTCCTTCTCCTTCTTCTCCTTCTCCTCCTTCTCCTTCTCCTCCTCCTCCTCCTCCTCCTCCTCCTAATATCCATAAAAACACTTTCAGAGAAGCTGGACTTTTTTTGTCATATGTCATACAACAGTTCTTCATTGGAGAGGATAGGAAATTGAGTTTGATTATTGCATTTCTCCCATTTTCAAAGGCTAATGTAGTAGTGATCCAGGAAGGTATCACATATTGGCGGCATTTCTTTTTGCCATCAAGTCACAGCTGACTTATATCAATGCCAGTGGGGTCTTCAGGGCAAAAGATGTTCAGAGGTGGTTTGCCATTGCTACAGTTTTCAAAGGAAGATCATTTGCTAGTTAATATGGCATGAGCAACATTACATATATTCTTTCTGACAATTTCCATGTCATTTCATGTATTGTTTAAAAATGTAAATTTATTTTATTAGATTTTTATCCTGTGCTTTCCTGACTATAATCAGATTCAGGGTGGCTAACACCAAGTCGATACAATCAGTTTAAAATACATCATATAATTAAAACCTTATTAACTCTAAAACAACAGTTTTTAAAATGTCAGTTGGCGCCCCTTATGGGAATACCAGTTAGGGAGGAGAAGGAGAATAGGCAAGGCAAGGCAAGGCAAGGCAAAA
Organism: Sphaerodactylus townsendi; assembly: GCF_021028975.2. Classification (NCBI taxonomy): domain Eukaryota; kingdom Metazoa; phylum Chordata; class Lepidosauria; order Squamata; family Sphaerodactylidae; genus Sphaerodactylus; species Sphaerodactylus townsendi. Next base: position 112,472,087 of record NC_059427.1, on the reverse strand, counting down.
ACAAAAAAACCAGAACAAAACAAAACAAAAAACAAAGCAACTGAGGGGGAAAAACCCTTTTAAGTTTCTGCCAAGCAAAAATTTAAAAAACCAAACTTGAGATCCCTTAAGTTACCTCAAGAAAGGGTAAAAGAGCACTCTTTTAGCCAATGAAAGTTGTATTGGGCGGTGTGTGTGTGTGTGCAGTTTGAGAGCTTGCCTCAGGTGCTATTTGCTCCTGGTCAGAAGAATTACCCCCCTCTCTCTCTTTCCACCTACTCCCTGCAGAGGAATATGACTTCTAGCATTTGGACAAAGACCTACAGATGTTTCCACCTTTTAACTCCTCCTGCCTTCAACTGGCAGAAAGTGTCCTCCAATTTAGAGAGTTTACTCACATGTGGGAAGATGAACCCGAATTTGCCAATTAACCTACGGCTCACATCCCTCACATCTCACAACCCAGTTAATGTTTTCCTGCAGACATCCATCTTGCCATCCCTAGAAGGTGGGCCAAATGGTTATCTATCTGCAGAAATACATGCCCACTCACTGACCTCCTTGGTGCATTTTATGGCTCTCTTTCCTGGGGAAATAAATGGCTGTCAGGATTCCAGGAATTCCCTGATGCACTTTAAAGCACCTTATATCTCTGGGCACAGCAGTGATCAAACAGAGAGAGAGGTGGGTAGTGGAGCAGATAGTATACCAACTACATCCCTAATACATTCTGAGATAGAGGCACTCAAATAGATCCTCTGTCAAAGAGAGAACCTGGAAAGGGGAATGGTATTTTGATACCTTATGCAACACTTAACACAACTCAGTCTAGATTAGGTTCACTGAGGACCTAGCTGGAAATAACTGTTAATGCTGTCCTCTTTGTCCAGTCATATCTCAGTTATGCCACTCCAGTGTGTTATTCCTAATTGCAATAACCATGTTCACAAATTCACAAAAAACAAGTGAGTAAATATATGTTTCTGTCACTTGTAAAGTAAATGTGCCCTATAGGGCATTTGGGGAATCTGTCTCATTAAAGTTCCAGCACATACAAATTTGCATTCCTTTTGGGTGGTGAACAGGTCAAAATCCCATGCCATGTGATTATTCTATTAAATTTGTCTCAAGCGGACTCTGGTTTATTTCCACAGCTGACATTGTCTTATGTAAACAGTAAATAGAAAATACCAGTATAGAAAGGTCAAGCTAACTCTAATGGCAACACACAGAATACCTAGTTATGAAATCAGCTTCCGCCTTTTAGTTACAGTGTGTGTGATCCAGACCTTGTTAAGAATGGAAGAACGAATGGCATCCGTAATACCATCAGTAATAGAATGGCCTATAAGAGCTTTTGGAGAACTTGCATTGCTGCTGGACAATGCTCAGGTTTGGACTCAGTTGGAGAGTAACGCAGTTGCAAAGAAGAAGGCAGCCAACCCCAGTTATGTGGAAGGTTGAACATCATAAGCAGATTTGGGAACAATCTCTGAAGGTTACATAGTTCAAGTTCAAGCAAAATTGTTATCTTCATTCAGGGCCAGTTCCAAATTTGGGGGCCCCAGGCACAAAGGCCTCCCCATTCATTGACCCGCATGTCTGTGCCTCCTTTCTCCACCACCTCACAAGCCCAATGATGACCTGCAATCACAGGTAGCTTGCACCACCTATATACATGTTACTTGATGATGCTGACAGTGTGTATCACTGGAAGTATGAATGGCAGAATGCTTGCAAGAAAGCAGATGCCAGCAGGGGAGGTGGGTAGCAGGAGAAGCGTGTGGTCAATGGCCATAGGCCCTGCCAGAATCCCTGGGGTCTGGCATCTGTCCTGCTTTGGGGTATGCTGGCACCCTCATATTATAAAGAAGGTATTAAAAAAGAAGAGTTGTTTTCATCTTCTACTTTTCTCAACCATAAGGAGTCTCAAAGTGGCTTACAAAGTGGCTTACCCTCCCCACTGCAGACACCTATGAGGTTGGTGGGGCTGAGAGAGTTCTAAGAGAACTGTGAGCAGTCTAAGGTCACCGAGCAGGTTTCATGTGGAGGAATGGAGAATCAAACCTGGTTCCACTGCTTTTAACCAATATATAACAACGAGGGATAGTTTAGGGCTTCTGAATTTGTGGCTTAATTTTCACCTGAATTTGGCAAAATTTGGTGAAATTTGAGCCACAGCTTAATGTATCCTTTCCTTGTCAGGGAGATTAGTATGTGGGGCACTTTCAAACCTAGCGGTACAATTCTTAAAAGTGGTAGAGTTATATGGAGAACTTAATATTTGCCCTTCTAGATATTAAGATAATCTCCAACACTTCTTTCCAGGTGTTTCAATAGCACTTCCTGAGAAGTTCTTATACCTTCTTTGCATACATCTCCTTTGCATATTTCCCGGAACTAATTTGCTTAGAAAAGTGAGATGTTTTATGCAAACACATTTCTACAGAAATGTGCTTTCCAGGGTTTGAGCTATGCTGTCGTACAAAGCAGAGTGAACATAAGTGGAAGAGATCAACAGTTACATGACTCGATTCCTGAGAAACAACTGACTTGTGCAGGGTTACTATTGTGTAACTCTAGTTTCAGATACTGAATGAACAATAGGCCAGCAACATCCCGCAAAGACATCTGGTTGTTTTTAAAGTTACAGAGAACTTATGATGTCATTTCAAGCAAACCAGTTTCTACTCTGCTCCAGCACAAATAAAAACTTGAAAACCATGACTCTTAAAGCATGACAAACCTATGTAGGTTGTTGCCCAGTTTAAGGGGTTATTTTTTTTGTCATCAAGTCACAACTGATTCTATGGGGTTTTCAAGGCAAGAGATATTGAGGTGGTTTGCCATTGCCCACCTCTGTGTCACAGCTGTGGTACTGATCAGGGCCAACCCCGTTTAGCTTCAAAGATTTGATGAGATCAGGCTAGCCTGGGCGGTCCAGATGAGGACCCAGCTAAAGTCAGTTATGACTGAATCCTTTCAAAGCGATTCCTTCAACAGGACTTCCGTATGACTATCTGTAGCTGAATTGAGGCTGCTTGGTTTGACAATTCATGAGCCCTCCGGGGGAGGGCGGTTTATAAATACAACAACAATCAATCAATCAATCAATCAATCAATCAATCAATCAATCAATAAATAAATAAATAAATAAATAAATAAATAAATAAATAAATAAATGATTTTAAAACTAGTGTCCTCCATTCCTGGGAAGGATTGGTGGTGCTCAGATGAGCAAAACTCAAAGCTAGAATGATTTTTCTACTGCGGAGAAAATCTATTTTGATCTAAGTCTAAAACAATAATTTGAATAAACCTGAAGAGACGGGGGAAGGTACTGGGGAGGAGTAGATTGAAGAATGATAGCCAGAATTATTCTGTCCTGTTTGAACAACGTTTGCCCAGATCTTGTTCTGGCGGCTGAGCTATTATTTCTCCAGGAAAACTTAGATACAATCCAGGCAATATGATGCTATAGCACAGCCAAAGGATGCGTACCATTTTGTTTACAACTCTTGTCACTGACAATTGCTGCAGGCTCCCTGCCAGTGCACATGGCCCGGAAAACCACCTTCCTCCTTCTTCTACATTTCCTTCCTCTCAGCATGAGCCCTTAGAGCTGATGCCATGTTCTGTAATCCCCTTGTGCTGGCAACCGACCAAGAAGCAATTCCCTTGAGGGGCCTTGTGAGTTATGGTGAGCAGAGCATGCAAAACTGCAGCTAGAACACTGTGCATGCATAGAATTACTTCATGACTCATATAACTGCAGATTTCCCAGCAGTTAAAAAGTGCAGCAGGAATGTGTGGTTAGCCCCAGTGCCAAAATTTCAAGGAGAAGGTGCAGTTCCTCTGTTGATACAAGCAAAAGATTGAAGACATAATCAAATGCTGGGGGGTGGGGGGGGAAGGCATCTACATAGATTGCAACCTTAAACCCTTTCGGGGAAAGCAGCATATTGCATATGTCTGTTTAACTGATTCCGAAAATGCATAGGCTGCCTCTCCACAGACCTGCTCAAGCTGGCTGAAAGGCAGAACAGTAAAATTATAAAACCTCACCCAGCCAGTTAAAATGACCTCAATAAAACAGTTCTCACGTCAAAAGAGGGCAATAAAACAGCTTTAAAAGATGGAACCCCTCACCCCTTAAAACTCTATCTGGGGTAAAAAAAAAAGAACCATTTTGGCCTGGTGCCTACAAGGAAGTAAGAATATATGCCAGGCAAGCCTTAGGAAGAAGGTGTTCCGAAGGCGAGGTGCCACCACTGAGCAAGTCCTGTCTGTGGTTACCCAGGAAAGAAAAGTCTAGAGATATTAATGCATGGAGTAAAAGCTATGTGGCAATGCCCCATGGGAAAGTGGCACCTACACAACAGTATATGAGCCTCCAGGAGGTTTGCTGGAGGAAGTACTATGAACTCTCTTGCTTACTCTTAGGAATCTGTTATCAGAATGATCCTGAAAGAAGGACTATTCTCCAAGAAAGAATCTTCACTTGTTTTAATAAACTGGGATCTAGTGCCACCTGAAAGAAAGAAAGAAAGAAAGAAAGAAAGAAAGAAAGAAAAAGAAAGAAAGAAAGAAAGAAAGAAAGAAAGAAAGAAAGAAAGAAAGAAAGAAAGAAAGAAAGAAAGAAAGAAAGAAGTTTATTTTTGCTATAACAGCGAAATGTATAATTAAAATCCAGGTGCCACGGGATTCAGCACTGTGCAGGGGATCCTATATTTTGACAGTCTAAGATGGGAACGACCCAGTTATCAATCAACTTAACTGAAATACTGGCTTTATTTTATTTGTCATTTAAATTGGCAAGGTTTCTTGAGAAGAAGCGATTACAGCATTGCATCTCCTGGACTTCTGAAGCAGACACGAACACTGGAAGCAAGGGGGTAGGTGGCAGGACAGGTGTCTTTCTGTCACCAACAGTGAAAGTAGCAGTGGCGTAGTGGTTAAGAGCAGGTGTACTCCAATCTGCAGGGGGTTTGATTCCCTGCTCTGCCGCCTGAGCTGTGGAGGCTTATCTGGGGAATTCAGATTCGCCTGTGCACTCCCACACACGCCAGCTGGGTGACCTTGGGCGAGTCACAGCTTTTCGGAGCTCTCTCAGCCCCACCCACCTCGCAGGGGGGAAGGGAAAGGAGTTTGTAAGCCCCTTTGAGTCTCCTTGCAAGAGAGAAAGGGGGGGAATATAAATCCAATTCTCCTCCTCCTCCTCCTCCTCCTGCTTTCGTTCCTTTCCTCTTCTAAAACTTTGGGAGGTACAGAAGCAGTCGACCCCCCCCCCCCAAGGTGGTCTGTGGGCGTGGTCTGGAGTTGTTGCTTCTAGCCCCGCCTTCCTCCTGTCCCGCCCTCCTCCCCTCCCCGCCAGGAACCGGTCTGCAGCCTCTCTCCGGCCGGACGATGGAATCTGCCGGCTGCGCCTGTTGCCAATCGGAGCTCGAGGGTTTCGGAGCGGAGTTGCGGGCGAGCTGCTGAACTGGTTCTGTGCTGCCGAGGATGGGCCGGGAGTGCGGGACTCAGGGAGAAGGTGCCGGGCAGGTAGGTGGCGGAAGGGCCTCAGGGACCCCTCCACGGGGGTGGGCTGCTACAGCTTCGGCATCTGGAGTCTCCGCGGGTTCAGGGGCGAACGGGGGAACGCTGACTGGGGTCAACCCCTTGGCAAGTCGTGCGATTTCTCGAGCCTCTGCTCTGATAAGAAGGTATCCATTAAAATCCGGGGGTCGTTTGAGCAGGCATCTCCGCTTCTAAAAGCTTCCAGATCTGACGGCTGACTTCCTCGGGACCCACATGGCAGGCGGCTATTGCGAGCCAAGAGGGGGCCAATGATAAGTAAGATTCAGGGATGCACGGAAGTCTGCGCTCTGAAGAGCAAAGTTTCTATGCCTGGGAATTCTGTGGGATTCTGCGCCTTGGATACATGTTGCACAGTGGTCATCTATCCATGCGTCCCCTTGCTTTGCATAAATTCTGCGGGATGGACCATTTGCGTCTTTTCGTTCGGTTTTGCTGGTTAGCAAGAGGAGGAGCCCCGCCCGTGGCAACCGCCAATCTTACCCAATTGTTTCTGTAGTTTCTGATTTCAAGCTGGTATTGCCCGCAGACTTTTAAGTTTCCCTTGGGGCCATAAAGACTACAAAGGTGTCCTTAAAATAAATAAGTGCAAGGCAAGCTAAGATCCCATGGACGCAAAATGTTGTGCCTCGTGCGCCATGTTCAGTGCTGGGCTGCTGCTTTGGGTAGAGCTGCAGACTCTGCAGGGTGTTTACTATCTTCCAGTGTTTTTATGAGTTGCAAAATCAGCTTGTGGTGTATTTTGAAGAAGCAAGTAAATATAGCAGCAGATACTAAAATATAAGAGTTGGCTGTGGATTTTCAGCTTAGGACATTGACAGGCAGCTCCACTGGTTGTGTTTTTGGGTTTCTTTGGATAGTTCCCCATCACATTGCATGTGTCAGGCAGCCCCCCCCCCTTTTCCAATCCCACCTATCTAGCCGTTTTAGGGCTCCACTGTTTTCTTCCAAGGAGATGAGTGACTTGGTTGAACATAGAAAGCTGCTTTATGATATGTCAGTCCATTGGTTCATCTAGCTGACTCTTTTTTACTTTTACTGGCAGGGTCAGAGTGGGTATTGGGCAGGGAAAGGCCTTTCTCATCTCTTGCCATCTAGAACCCTTTTGAAGCAATGCTGGAAATTGAATCTGGACTTTTGTTGTAGCAGGAGCCCTGTGGCAGAGGTAGAAAGTAACATGTGGTGTAAGCTTTAAAAGGATGGTGCAAAAACAAAACTAGTTTGGCGGCATTTAATGTTACCAAACCTCCTTGAAAACTGGGAGAATATGTGAATGCCCTGACATAGATAGTCCAGGCTACTGATGATCTCATCAGGTCTCGGAAGCTAAGCAGGGTCATTCCTGGTTAGTACTTGGAGGGAAGTTGAAATTTACTACACAGAGGCAGGCAGCAGCAAATCACCTCTGAATGTTGCCTTGCAAACCTTGTGGGTTACCATAAATTAGTTGCAACATGATAGCAAAAAAAAATACATTTTCGTGGAGAACTTCTAGATGCGACAGGGTTTTCCACTTTGTGACAATCTGCTTATGATAATGGTTCACATGGCGCTTCACCTTGCTAATGTCCTCTTCCTATTTAAGGTAAAGATAGAAAAATATGCTTGATTTTTATCACTTTAACCAATCTTTTTTTTTTTCTAGTGCTGGCTTCATTTGCGATCACTTAAGAGGATAGGGGAATACTCTGTGGGCCTTTCTTTTATCCTGCTTACAACCATTTGGCACAGATCAACAGTCATTGTCTCTGAGTGTTCCCTGCGGACATTTATCTTCATAAGTGATAATTAATTCCTACTTGCTCCCCTCCCATGGCTCAAGAGTTCTCCCCTTTGAAGTGTAACTAAATGTATTTTGACTGGTTTCAAACTGCATATGCTTTTGGTGTAATGGGGTCTTTTCATTCCAGGAGTTCTTTTCCTTGAAAAAAAGTATGCCTCTGTCCTGCTTATCTGTGTGGTGACAGAAAAGCTTGCTTAAACTGTGCTAAAATCTGACTTTGGCTTCGGTCCTATGCACTTCTGTGTTAACCTGGTGCAGCAGAAATAAACAGGAGCCTCGTGACAAAATTTTATTCTGCCATTGAGCTTTCATGGACCAAAGCCCATCCATCAGATCTAGTCTACAAAATATTATGCTGGAATAATGTTATCCCCCCCCCCTTTAAAATGTTGCTTGAGTCTTGTTTGTAGTGAACTCTGTGGGATGTTACTCATGCAAATGTGCAGAGAACTCAAACGTTTGTTTTCAAGGGGTCAGGTTCCTATCTGTCAGACTCACTTCATATGGATGTGCTTATGTTGGTTTACTTGGTTTTTGCTGCTCATTAATCTAAAATAGAAGTGATATCCATGGCGTGTTTTTTACGCATCTTTGGGTATATTAATTAAAAGTGATACAAATGCGAGTAATTGGTTCAAATGGTACAGTACAAAAGTTCACACAACAGGAGAGAAAGCTTTGGGTTTGGGTGTTTTGGAAAGAAAATGTGAGTTTCATAATCCCCGATTTCATCTAGAAGAGCAGAGTTTTGCCACAGACTCTAGGAGTATGAAGGCAAAATTGCCTGCACCAGTGGGGTTCATATTCAAGCTGTGACCTATTTTCTCCCTTTCTGCCTTAATTTCAATTGCTGCATAGCGTGTCAGTAAAGTTGGTACTAAAGAAGGTGCCTTAAGTTTCTGTTATGGCTAAAAGGGGAGGTTTCATTGAGAAATGAGAACTTGGAGTGCCCTGTCTCTGCAACACAATTTTCATAATGAGACAGTTTCTAGACTGTCAGTATGGCAGGGAAGACCCCAGCTGCCAACTGCTTCTTTCAAGCATTAATTCTGCATTTTTGCCTCCCAATTGTTTTAATGCCCTCTTGGAAGCTTGATAAACATGTTATTTTCTTACTGTCTGTGCCCTGGTTAGCAAGTAGGGAATGTCTAGAGTACAGCTGAACTTCATGAATGAGTGGATTCTGTGTATCTTCCTTTTCAGATCATGGTTAGTGCAAACAGGAATTTAATAATGTATAACTTTGGAAAAAAATAGGCATTTCCCAGTAAGATGAAGAATGGGCCTAAGAGTATAAATATATATAATCAACTATCTCTAAAGGAAAGTAGTTTGAGGTCAGATGAAGGCTTAACTCTTGGAAGAATCAAATTAACAAATATCCTTCCTGGAACAGTCACGGGAACAAAAGCCTCATTCATTTTAGAGCTGAGCTGGATAAACTTATGAGGGGTATTGATTGTACGAGTGTTATTTAGATTGTTATCCTGCTCTGAGGAAGGGCTGTGGTTTGGTGGGAGAGGATAGGCTTTGCATGAGGAACAACATCCCAGGTTTAATGATCTCAGGAGCAAGCCTTAGAAAACTCCTTTTCCTGCCTGATGTCTTCCAGCTCAGGATGAATGTCAGTTTTAAATATATATCATTTGACATACATAAAAATGTATGTTCTGCTCTCATAGGAAATCCAGCTTAAACTAGTGTCAGTGTTTTATTTAAGGTATTTACATGTCAACCAGAAAAGCAGGTGCATGAAGGGTAGTTTGAAAGCGAGAAAATAATAAAACGCTGAATATTCCTTCTGTCACCCTCTATTCTCTTCTGACTGTTCCCAAATCCTTGATGCAAGTCTCCTTTTTCCTGACTCAGCCATGGATATCTCTGTCCTGATGAGTTGTGTGGTATCTACCTTCCCTGGCTTTTACCAGTTACAGCCACTTTGCAGAGTCCTTGTAGGTGCTCCCTGCCATAACACAGATTGGTCCTATAATGAACTCAAAGTCTCTTCAACCACAGTATGTCATGGGCATATTACTGAGGCCTATCCCTCTGCTCCTTGCGAGGTGTTTGTGGAGGAAACTTCATGACTCCTGTTCATTTCTGGCTGCAATTGGATTTGCATAATTTCCTTCTCCTTGTTCTTTGGTCAATAAAATAAAAGCAGAAGTGTTTTTTGTATAGCTCAACTTTCTTTTGCAGGCAGAATTTAAGAGTGGTGCTGATTACCTCATGTTGTAACTAGACAGACACTTTAAAACACTCTGAATCTGCCCCCTTCCCCTCCCCCATTGCTGCTGACAACATCATAGTGCAATATTTTTTTTCAAAAGCTGTTTCTTGTCTGGGCCTTTTCCCTCCAAGGAATAGGACAAGCATAGCTTATTGCCTCCCTTGCGTTTGGAGTGTGAACTCTGTGTGCTGTAGTTCAGGGACAAGCAGAGGCCCTGAGGGTGAGCCTGGAGAGCCGGACTAACTTTCCTATCTAGCTTTCCCCCAAAACATGGTGTTTAAAGGTGAGGGACCAGTTACACAGCTGTTATGTTTGGAGGATCACCCAGACTGTTCAACTACAAGAGCACTGCAGTGAGAGAATCTTATTAAGACTGCTTCTTGTTCATCCCTAGGTGTTAAATGTCTTGGGTCTAAGACTCCCACCAACTCCAGGTGTTAAGTAGCTTAGCAAAACTGGTGAATTGTCTGTACTTTTTTGGATTAGATTAGTATCTTACAAGCAAATATTTACCCAACATTCTGCCTTTCGTGGGGTTTTTTTTTACCCTGCTGCTTTTATCCCCATTTTCTTTTCATGTAGTCTAGATCTGTCTAATAAGAAACTGTTCTGCATTTTAACTGAAGAAGTGGACTGTAGTCCACAAAAGCTTCAGTAAAGGCAGTCAGTCCACTGTGCAAGCACCAGGTCATTACTAACCCATGGGGTGATGTCACATCACACCGTTTACTAGGCAGACTGTTTATGGTTTGGTTTGCCATTGCCTTCCTCAGTCATCTGCTACACTTTACCACCAGCAAGCTGGGTACCACAGAAGCTTACGTTGGGGAAAAATGATGGTCTCTAAGATGTCACAGGATTGTTTGTTTATGTCTGCAGCTGAACTGGTTTTCACCCTTGGAGCACAACTGTCTTGCCTCCCTCCTCCCTATCCATGCTCCAGTAAATCCCGACCTGTCTGAGGAGCATTGTCTCTTCTCATTGGAACAGTCCACTACTGCTAAGCACAAATACCCCATCCCCTACTTTCCTGAGTTTTATGAGGTTTAAGCTTCAACTGGTATTCTCCTTTATGAGATTCAAGGTCCCTGATTGGTCAAGAGAGTTCAGCCCTATGTATTTTGTGTTTAATGTCAAATACATGTAAGCTAAGCAGGGCGCCTAGGCCAATCTCACCCTCTTCAGCTTATCTTTTTATATGATGTAAGGGGTTTGAAATCTGCATTTTGTTGAATGTACACATTAGTTTTTATATGTTGCTGTAAAAATGCAGTCTCTGAAGGCTGAAGCAGCAGGAAGTCTTCAATAGGTCAGCAATTTGTCATCCATTCTTGCTTCCACCAGGGAGCTTTGACACTGGTTCATGGGTGCTTGGAGGGTGTGTTTGTGTTTTTCTGCAAAGCCCACTGCAAATCTTTTCCAGCTCATGCTTGTGAAGAGACTGAGCTCTCCTAAAGGAGGTAGCTCTTTAAATTCTGGCCTACTGTTTGGCCTCTTCTTAACCTTTCCCTAGACCTTGCTGTAGAGAAATGGGCCAGGATCCAAAGCACTGTAAAACTAGCTCTATGAGTCCAACAGGACTTTGGACTTGTTTTGTTTTTCTTCAACCAACCTTCTTTGTCACTTTTGAAACCAAGGGGGTTTGAAAAGTGGTTTTCGGTAATGGTATGGGGTAGAAGAAGAAGAGGAGTTGGCTTTTACACCGCACTTTTCTCAGCCTTTAAGGAATCTGTAAGTGGCTTATGATTGCCTTCTCTTCCCCCGCTCACAACAGTCACCTTGTGAGGTAAGTGATGCTGAGAGATTTGTGACTCTGGGAGAACTGTGACTTGGCAGAGGTCGCCCATCAGGCGTCATGCAGAGGAGTGGGAAAAGAAATCTGGTTCTCCACATTAGACAAAATTGGTTGTCTAGATTAGAGTCTGCCAGTGCCACTCTGAACCACTACACCACCCCTCTACTGGGATAGTTCAAAACTCCTTGCATCCCTATCAGTCTAATACAGTATTTCTCCAATTGTGGTTTGAAACTAAAAAAAAAAATGGGTTGCAGTTCTCTCACAGATGGATTGTCATTTAGGTTGCCAGCTCTGGGATGGGAAATTCCCAGAGATTTAGGGGAGGAGCTCTGGGAGGGTGGAGCGTGGAGAGAGGCGGGAGCATAGTAGAATATAATGCCAGAGAGCTCACTCTCCACAGCTCCCTTTTTCTCTAAGGGAACTGACCTCTGTAGTCTGCAGATCAGTCTCACTTCCCGGAGATTTCCTGGTCCCACCTGAAGGTCAGCCATCCTAGTTGTAAGGTCAGGAGGGAGGAGGAAATGTAAGGTAAGGTGGGAAGGGAAGCTCTGGAAAACAAACTGATAGCAAATTTGGGGCTGCCTCTGCACAGAGTGCCAAATTGCCACGAAACATGGCCTGTTGCTCAGTGATTTTATGCATTCAGAAGAACTGAATGTGAAAGAAAGGATATAAATGGCTTCGTTTTTAATGAACATGAGATTCCTATGTTTGGTATTGGAGAGAGGGGGAAAGCAGAATGACGTTGATTTGGTTGAAGTGGGTTGGGAAAATTTAGTAGCTGCAGAAAGTTTGGGATCCATTAACCCATGCAACGGTTCCAGTTTTTTTAGGATTTTAAATGTACCCCTGGTTATTTTTCAAGATTCAATGTGTTTAATTTCTGTAAAAGGACATCCTCCAAAGGGACATATTCTTTTCGGTTGGTATAGACTGATTTCCTTTGATAAAACTTCTCCCTGCGACAGGTCATCAAAATGATCAACATTGTATCTACTCAGACTGTATCCTGGATCTGGAACCATTTGCACAAACAAGTTTTCATTCTTCCAGGTGGCATTTCCTCTTCCTCCCCGCCCCAATCCAATTGTGTTTAGCCATCTGCAGTCGTGAAACTTTGTGACTGTTTTCTTGAGTTCTCTCTCCACTTCTATGACAATATCTCGCTGTGCACTCCTGATGCCTGCCTGCTACAGGGAGAGGGGAGAAACTAGTGGCATTTCTTAGACTGAAAGAGGCTGTAATTGGCTTTAATGTGTTATGGTGTAGAAATCCTAACCAGATACATGGTTCAAGTGAGGTACTGTTTTTACATTCAGAATTTTTTGTTAGTTTTTGTAGCACCAGGGTAGGATATGTATTAATTTCCTACTCATCTTTATAGAGGGTGCTGGGATATCTCATTGAGGAAAGAGATCTTATAGCAGAACATATATAAACAAGTACTATTATACCGTGTAAGTGGTTTGCTGCCAAGATCATGTTGCTGTCTTGAGTGCTTTTTCAATGAGAGAGATTAAAATGCCTCCATGAGCTGTCTGGCTTTCCAGTTGTGTTTCCATGAGTATGATTTGAGAGGGCTGAACAGCTTTGAAAGATGTGCATCTAGTAGGTTGTAAAAGGTGACCTGCTTTTCTTAAACCTCTTAACAGGTGATATATTTACTGGAGAACCAATCTAGGGCATAGTATAGTCTTCTGTACATGCCAGTGAACAACCTTAATGTATGAAATTAATATTTCAGTGATCCATAATGACCCATACAAGAAGTCCAGTCAATCACCCATTACCTTAACAAAGCAAGGGAAATTTTGAGCAGGAAAATACACTCTTCTTCCCAGTTGACCACACTGGTCAACAGTTGACCTTTTACAAGACCCTTCACAGTTCATAGATGACAAGAGAACAGTCTTATTGGTCACAGCAAAAGTAGCAGATGACTGTATCTTATTTGGAGATAAAAAGGGAGGCTAGGCCATGGTAGGGAGGTAATCTATTTTTTGTTGTGGTTGGAAATTGAAGAAACTCTGGAAAAGGGGGAGGAAGAAGAAGAGTTGGTTTTTATTTGCCACTTTTGTCTCAAAGTGGTTTGCAATAGCCTCCTCGCCCCCAGGAGGCACCTTGTGAGGTAGGTGGGGCTGGGAGGTTCTGAGAGAATCGTGACTGGCCCAAGGTCATGCAACAAGCTTCATGTGGACAAATGAGGAATCAAACTTGGTTCTCCAGAGCAGAGTCTGTTGTTCTTAACCATTTGACCACACTGGCTCATAGGTGATACTTCATATGAAAATGGGTAACAAGATAATGGGTAGCAAGATATTACTATGTTTGTGACCACTGATTGTGACATTGTTGAGATTAAAATTTTTCTCAAAAGTTGCTATCCAATGGTGAAACAGTGCATTTCAGAACTGGGCGAAGAGATAGCCTTTAATCTGTTATCAAGCCTGACACACATTCAGCTCTCATGTGAAAGTGTTTTGTTTCCATGACGTCTAAAAACAGCAAGTATTCAGTGAGGTTCTTTTATTAAAGGCAGCTTTATCAAATCATCATGAATAGATTGACTGTATGTTTTATTATATTTTTCAAAGTTAGGAAAAATATTGTTCCATGCGTTGTAGTCTATCAAGCAGGCTTGAGTCAAAACGTGCTGCTGGGTTTGTTTGTTTTGGCTTTCCACCTGTCTTCTAAGTCAGGTGTAGATAATAAGAATAGAACATTATGACCTGGGTGTGTCCAGGTGTAGATAATAAAAGGAGGGCATTGTCACCTGGGTATATCCTCAGGTGGCAGCAGGTAAGGGATTGTGTTTAAAATGCCCAAGTCCTAGACCAAACAAGTAATCTGAGAATTGCTAGGGAATGAGAATGCAAGTAATACAGTGTGATAGAGAGATACAAACTGTCAGGAAGCAGCCATTCAGTTCATTCAAATGGTGGGTTTTTCTCCTTCTAAAATATGCCTTTTGATCTTTCATCTCAAGTGTTCCAGCAGAATTTTTAACCCATACTTTTAATCATTCATTTCCCCCCATTTTGAACAGATGTATCAAGCAAGGACGTAGGTAAGGGGTGTGTGTGTTTCTCGGGTTCAAACCCCCCCCCCCACAATTCATGTCCAAAGCTCCGCCCCTCCGTTTGTGGGTTTTTAAAACATGTTTAGTGTTTTTTTGGTTTTTGGCCTGCAAGGGGAGCATTGTTTGGGCTAGCAGCACCAAACTTTTAGAGATTGTTTGGGGGACTCTCCTGATGATACTACCCAGGTTTGGTGAGGTTTGGTTCAGGGGGTCCAAAGTTATGGACTCCCAAAGGGGGTGCCCCATCCTCCATTGTTTCCAATGGGAGCTAATAGAAGATGGGGGCTACACTTTTGAGGGTCCATAATTTTGGACCCCCTGAACCAAACTTCACCAAACCTGGGTGGTATCATTAGAAGAGTCTCCTAAAGATACCCTGAATGTTTGGTGCTGTTAGGTTAACAATTGCACCCCTGACAGCAGGCACCCCCCAAATTTCCCCAGATTCTCCTTTTAAATCCACCCCTTTCGGCATGGATTTAAAGGGAGAATCTGAGATCCTCAGTTTAGAAGAAGAAGAAGAGTTTGGATTTATATCCCCCTTTCTCTCCTGTAGGAGACTCAAAGGGGCTTACACTCTCCTTGCCCTTGCTCCCCCACAACAAACACCCTGTGAGGTGGGTGGGGCTGAGAGAGCTCCGAAAAGCTGTGACTAGCCCAAGGTCACCCAGCTGGCATGTGTGGGAGTGCACAGGCTAATCTGAATTCCCCAGATAAGCCTCCACAGCTCAAGCGGCAGAGCAGGGAATCAAACCCGGTTCCTCCAGATTAGAATCCACCTGCTCTTAACCACTACGCCACATTGAAAGTGATGCTGTTTCAGGGTGGGGGAGAATCCACCCCAAAACAGCATCACTTTCAATGTTGTTTAACTAGGGACCCCAGATTCTCCCTTTAAGGTGGATTTAAAAGGAGAATTTGGGCTATCTAGTTTAAACACCATTGAAAGTGATGCTGTTTGGGGGTGGATTCCAGCATCACAGCGGCTGCCCGGGGGGGGCGCAAAACTCAGATTTTGCACCGGGCTCCATTTTCCCTCTGTGCCTCTGCCCAGAGGGGAGGGCAGAAGGAACTGCCGGCTGGGAGCCCAGCTGGTAGGGGGCAGGGGAGGGCAGGGCAAAGGAGTCTGCTGTCCCGGGCCTTGGATAGCTGCTTTTATAAGCACTAGGCCAGGGGCGGGGCTTGGAGAGGCGTGGCCATGCCCTAGGAGCGGGTGGGGGTGGCCCCCCCGAACTCCCCCATAAAAAATCTATACCTACGTCCCTGGTATCAAGCATAGTATTTTTATGATAGGTTTTTCACCCAGTAGTAGCCCTGTGTTTGGAGTGAGAATAGCACCCTAAGAGGCTGTGTTACTGTAGGTCTCTTACCAATGGCCCAGAAGAATTTGAAATTAGTAAAGGTCAGGTAAGTGATAGGTTGCCTCCACAACTAAACTTTTGCTCAACTCCATTAAAACAGAGTCATTAAAAACATTGAAATACAAGAAAAATCAGCAGACTTCCCTCTGTGATACACCTCTGAAGATTCCAGCCACAGATGCAGGTGAAACGTTAGGAACAAGATCCACCAGACCACGGCCACACAGCCCGGAAAACCCACCAGAACCAGTTGAATCAGGCTGTGAAAGCCTTCGACAATACATTGTAATGTCCTTGTTTAGGACAAAACACTTGCTGAATAGCCAGATTTTAATTAACTGACAAACTGCTACAGATAAGATTGCCAACCTCCAGGTGGGTACTGGAGACATACTAGAATTACAGCTGATCTCCAGATGACAGAGGTCACATCTCCAGCTGAAAATGCTGCTTTAGGGGATGGACTCTTATGGCATTATAGCCTGTTAAAGTCCTTCTCCCACCACCGTTTGAATGTCTCAGAATTTCCCAACACAAGAGTTGGCAAAGTGCTATTCCAATGTCAGCACTTTCTAAAGTTTGGGTACCATAATGGAGAAGGTTTAGGCAATCCTGTAAAAGCTAGAATGCCAAACAGTGCGTCCTGCAAAAATTGGTGGGTCACATAGAAGAAGGCACTCCATGAAGCAGCAGCAGCAGCAGCAGCAGAGGAGGAGGAGGAGGAGTTTGGATTTATATCCCCCCTTTCTCTCCTGTAGGAGACTCAAAGGGGCTTACAATCTCCTTCCCCCCTCACAACAAACACCCTGTGAGGTGGGTGGAGCTGAGAGAGCTCTGAAAAGCTGTGACTAGCCCAAGGTCACCCAGTGTGAAGGTCCCACACCATGTACAGGTTTGAAGGTGCTCCATCCCCATACATCTTAAATAGCTAACACTGTCAGTCTTCTGAGTCCATAGATTTCCATTGACTTCACTTAACAAATGAAACTGAGAACCAGCATTTAGGTAAATGTGGGGTTTTAATCACATATTCAGCTCTACGTGAATTGAATGTAACGTAAGAATTACTCAGTGCACATATGAAGAAAAATCAAGTGTATCCTATACACAGATTGTATGTAATTCATTGAAACTCATGACCAGAATTCTGTGATAACTTGTATTAGATGGACCACTGGTGTTACTTGAAATAATGCAGCTTCAGATATTCATAAGTTGTGGACAGATATTGCACCTCTAATTGCTTCTAGGTGGTCCAGGCTAGCTCAGTCTTGTCACAATGATTAACCATTTAAATTCTTGTTATTAGGGGTGTGCACCATCTTTTTTCCTGCTATTTTTCGAGGGTTGTTTTAAAAAATCCAGAAATTTTAGAAAAATCCCCACAAACCTCTATACTGGTATGAGGACACACACCCCCTTTTAATTTTAAAAAAATCAGGTCTGTAAAAACCTAAAATTTTAAGCTGCCCCTGAAGTCCATGTGGGTCTTGGAGGCAGCAGTGCAGAGCTAAATGTTGGGCTCACATTCAGCTCTGCAGTGTCACCCAAGAGTCCATGTGGACTTTGGAGGCAGTGGCAATCAGCTGGTGAGGGAGGGGGAGAGGGGTTTCCCCATCTTTTTTGAATAGCTGCAGTGATGATGTGGCCCCCAAATACAGGAAAATTGACTTATCACCTCCCTTGTAATACTGTTTTTTTTGGGGGGGGGGGTTGGCTTTGCTGAATGTGCACCTCTAGTTGTTATTAGCATCAGGGTGTGCATTTATAGCTGATGAGATGGGCTCTAGTCCATGAAAGTTTATGCCACGATTAGGCTGTGCTTAAGGTTGCCAACTCTAATTTCAGGAAATTCCTGGAGATATGGAGCAAGGCCTAAGGAGAAAGGATTTGGGTTTTGGGCGGGAGTGGGTGGGTGGGGAATCTGAATCCTGTGATGCTTTAGAATCTGTCCCCCAAAGCTGCCATTTCCTCCAAGGAAACTAAGTTCCGTAGTCTGAAGATCAGTTATAATTCTGGGAGGTTGGTAACCCTGACTGCAGTTTTAAACATACTTACCTGAAGCTCATGGGACTTATTTCAGAGGGGACTTGCTAGGACCGGGTTATATATCCGTTAGGTTGAGTTCACATAGTAGGCCACAAAACATTTTCCCACTACTTTCCCATAGCTAATGTGCACATGTGAAAAAATAAGCAGTTTTAAATTTGCTTGTACCTGAATTCTGAGTTGATGGATTGGTCATACATGGAATTTGCATGATTGATTTTTTGGCAGTACTCTGTAAGGTGCCAGAGGACTCTTGAGGACAGCAACAGTGTGCATGTGTGATTGATGCAGTTAGATCATTCTGCTAAGCCACGCCCTCAGAGATGGTTACGCAATCCGGACGTTCCATGCAAAGCAGGAGTAGGGTTTTTTTGTCCTGGCACATGAGTTGTTGTTTGGGGCAAACTCTGAAATATATTTTAAGAATGCTGAGAAATTACTTCATTCTTCCAGTGGTCTGCATGTGGGAAAGCCCCAGCTACTTCAAAACCTTGTGGATGCATGATCATGAAAGAAGATAATATATAAATAAATCTACTTTGTAAATAGGGCAATAGAGAATTTTGCTGAAGATGTCTCACCAAAGTAGTCAATCGCACAATAGGCGAGATTATTTGGCAGGTTTTTCAGACTGTTGCAAAGATATCTGGTGCTGTTTGTAAACCAGCATTATTGTGTGATTCGTTCTGTCTGTAGCAAAAAGGCAAAGCAACTGTCTTGGGAGCATGCAACATTGTTTTAACAATGGTTCTTTCTGATTCCCAGTGGAATAAAGAAGTCTTGTTTAGAAGCCAAATTTTAAATCTCAGTCATGAGGTCAAAAAGTCCTGGTAATTCGCCTCAAACAAATACCCACTTTGCCTTTTCATACTCACCTTTGCCGATATTGTAACATGCAGAAATTAGCATTCTGCCTACTGATACCTGCCCAGCTCCCCCTGTTCTCAGCAAGTGGGTGCCATGGTGCCTTGCTGTTTTATCGCAGCAAAGAACCAGTCCTGACTTTCCCCCATGCATTGGGGTAGGTAGGAGGTGCCCAAAAGCCATACTTACTGTTTCTGCAGGAATCACCCACTGGGAAATGGTTGCCCTGGTCATAGGAAGAGGCTTCAAATTTAGTGAGAAGTTTCTTCATCTGTTCTCTAATCTCTCTCTCTCTCTCTCTCTCTCTCTCTTTTAAAAGAAAAGTTGCAATTTGATTTCTCTGTATCCAATAGCATCCTTTTGGAATATCACTTCCAGACCCTATTTGACCCTCTAAAATTACATTTGCATTTTTAAAGAAATAGGGGCTCTTTGGGGCATCAAATAAAAAGGGTCTCTTTGGGGCATCAACCATGATTTTAATTAAACAAAATTGTGGGTGATCTATGAGCAGGGTCAAAGGTGAAATTCCTGCATATCAAATTCTTCTCTGTTTTCGCCATCTTAAAATTGGACTATAAGGAGTTGAGAATGAATGTAAAATGCTCCTTATTATAGAATATTTGATGTCCTTTTACGTCCTCCAAATTAAGTATTTCTATCTTGAACCATTTTCTTTCTTTAGAACAGGATAGACAAGGAATCAAATGTCGTTAATTGATAGGTGTCTTAATATAACAGTATATTTGGGATGCCCCATCTCCTTCTTCTATGGGGTGACACCTTAATGTTTTTGCTGTTCTTGGGTTCTTAGATTTAAAGATAAATTTGTGTATTTCAACTTGGGTTTTAGAGTTGGGAATACCACAGCCTGAGCATAACTCCATTCAGCCCTATGGAGGGCTTTCAGACAGCTGCTTTTTTCATTTTTGCTGCACCCCCATACTATCTGAAAACCCTCTTGAGGCTGCACAGCAGTGGAGCCATCCACAGCCATGGTGGCCTCTGGACATGGCTGCCCAGCCGTCAAACTACAAAATGAAGTAGACAATAATGCCTAGTGGAGTTTCAGAATTTCCTGAATACGGACATTACAATATGAATCAACAGAGGACTAGACCTCATTTTCCAGCAAAATCTGTTGCTATTCCTTGTAACAAAGTGGAAGCGGAGTACTGGTTGTTGTGGGTTTTCCAGGCTGTGTGGCTGTGGTCTGGTAGATCTTGTTCCTAATGTTTCGCCTGCATCTGTGGCTGGCATCTTCAGAGGTGTATCACAGAGAGAAGTCTATTACACACTGTGTCCAGGAAAGTGGAGTATATTATGAGATCTGCTTAATTTGCATCATTTGTGCAAGTTGAAAAATTCAGCTTCACTTAGCATAGTTTGGGATAGTTAATGTAGTGTTCATTTTATTATTACACCACAGCATATACAAGCTTTGATTAGTGAAACTGTGTGATTTCTGTTTCCCCCACCACCCTACGTGAGTCAAGGTGATCTAGTAGTAGAGTCTAGTAGAGTCTCGGTATGTGACCCAGGAAACCAGGTTCATGTTCCCATTTTGCCACGAAGCTCATTTGGTGCTTTGGATAATTACTTTTTATTCATCCTAGCCTATCTCACAGGGGCAGAGGCGTATTAAAGTAAAATGGCACCTGGAGACAAATTGTCTCTGGGTCATTCCCCCCTGCACCTGGGGAGAGCAGAAGGACTGCCGTTTCCAGTCCTCTGTGAGCTGCTTTTATAAACACTGATGGAGGGAGGGCAGGGCTCAGTGGGGCATGGCCACATCCCACTTCCAGGGGCATGATCCCGCCTCCCCAAGCCCTGCCCCCAGCCTCAGTGCTTATAAAAACATTTCCCAGAGGACGGGGGACGGCAGTCCTTCTGCTCTCCCCAGAGGGGAGGGCAGAAGGGACTGCCAGCTGCGAGCCAGGAGAGGGGGGGTGAGCCTGGGGTGGTGGTGTCCTCGGGGCTCCTTGGCCCCGCCCATGTCGATGATGACATGGGCAGGGCTGAAGTTGCCCAAAGACAACGAGTCTTCCTGGCCATGTGGGAAGCCGATTTTGCGCCCCCCACGTGACCAAATTAGTGGTGCCCAGGGACAGAGAGTACCCCTCGTCCCTGGGTAAATACACCACTGCACTGGGGTGGTTGTTGTGAGAAGAAAAATGTGGGGAGAACAGTGCCCACTTCCTTGAGGAACTGCAGGATAAAAATTTGCCGTTGCTTATTTCCCCTAACTTAAAGGATGAACTTATTTCAGTCAAGACTAATTTCCACAGACCTCATGTATGTGTTCATTTTTTTGGTATGTGTTGTGTAACTGTGGATTTTTTGAAATTCATATCCTTAAAAATATGACATGCCTGTTTACTTGTAAAACCCTTATTTGCATGCCAACAGTGACACTTCTACCCATTATCCTTATACTGGTATTTTGCCTGCTGAAAGTTGTTGCTGTTTACATTTTTTGTTTTTGCTTGAGCTGTTTACTTTTGTTGTTTTTGCTTGGCATTGCCTCAGTGACAACTCTTTTAATTACTGTTTTCATGTCTTTGTACATATTTTGAAATCTGTTTTTAATTTGTTCTAATTATGTGTGTTTGGAGTGGATGATTTTACTGGTTTTAAATGGTTGTTTTAACAGTTTAATAAGATTTTATTATGCATGTTTTAAATTGTTAGCTGACCTGATAGTCCATGTAAATCCGAGAGGACAGGATATAAATAAGCTTGTTGATTTGGTAAAATTGAATCTGCAAAAAATCCAAAAAATCCCTATTCAGCTTTGGGGTAGGGGGTTGGGTGGGTAGGTTTTGGGTTTGAATGCAAGAACCAGGCAAAAAACCCAAGCCAAATAGTTAAAAACCTGATAAACTGAATAGGTATTTGGGTTATTCTATGGGGTTTGGCTATTTAAACTGTAAAGGCCAGTTTTCACATAGATTCTCCCATTTGAATTGACTGGACTCCATTATAGCCTATGGGGAATTTCTGGAGATGTCTGTGGGGGTAGCATTTTTCAAGGTAGAAGCAGCAAATTTTCAGGGTGGCTTCAGGAGACATTTATGGTAAGAGAAATCCAGGTTTGCTGAAGTTTGGTTCAGGGGGTCCATTTCTATTGATCCCCAAAGGAGATCCCCATCTCCCATTAGAAACAATAGGAAACAATGGGAACTACCCTTTTGGGGACCAATAGAATTGAACCTCCTGAATCCAACTTCACCACACCTGGTTGCTTTTATCAGGATAATCTTCCAAAACAACCCTGCAAGTTTGGTGCCTCTATCTTGAAAAATGCTCCCTATAGATACCCTAGAAATTCCCCATAGGCTACAATGGGGTCCAGTCAATTCAAATGGGAGAATCTGGGGAATGGGGGTGGGTGGGTTTCCATCTGTAGGGAGGACATTTTTTTCAAGATCAAGGCATTAAACTTGCAAGGTGGCTCTGAGAGACGTTCCTGATAGGAACAACCAGGTTTGGGGAAGTTTGGTTGCCCCCATTTCTCATTAAAAACAATGGGACAAGTTTGATGTCTTTACCTTAAAACATGTCCCCACTACAAGCAGAAACTTCCAAAGATCCCCCATAGACTCAAATTGAGTCAATCTTTTTGGGTTTCCCAATAAAGCTATTCAGGTTTTTTGGCTTTGCTGAAAATTTTAAAGCCAAAATAACTCAAACTCAAATGTTACTAATTATTTTTGTTTTGTAAACACTCAGTCCACCTGAAGCCAGTGCAATAATCTTGACAATATACTTTTACATTTTTAAGGAAATTCGATAAACATTGTATCTTGCAGTTGATCTATTTGTTGCAGAATAGTGTGCCTGTCTAATAGGTCTACTTGTGAGAGGATATTCCCAAAATAACCACATGAAAATGTAATAACATGGTTGAATTTGGTTGAATTTTAGCAATGCACAAACTTCTAAGTCACAGGACTGTCTGGTGTGAGAATACTCCATCCTGCATTTCATGCTTACAAGAACCAGGGTTCTTTGGAGGGTGGATTCCATGTGCTCCATTGAGGCCCCTCACCTTCCTAAACCCCACCCTCCCCAGGCTCTTCCTGCAGATCTGCAGCTGGGAAAATCCTGTCTTTGAGGCCTGGCATATCTTTGAGTCTTTGAGGCCTGGCATATCAGTCTTTGCAGTCTTTGAGGCCTGGCATATCAGATGACATCTGGCACATGTGTGTAGGAACTATAAGTGGCAGTGACTGACCTGCAGCTTTGAACATAAAGTAGCAGCATCTGTGTGTGTGAGATAGAGGGTGACATCTGTTTTTACATTGTAGATGATAGATAGAATGGTGATAGAATGCCCATCACTCACCCACAGCTGCTTTTCCTAAAGCTCCTTTTGTTTGATGAGACTTGAAGAGCAGAAATGGGCATGGATGATGGAAACAGCCTAGGGGCAGGAGTGATAGAGGAGAAATGGTTCAGTGCACCCTCACCTTCTTACCACTTCATCGTTGTTTGACAACTATCCATATTGGAAGGTAGAGGTCTTGCCAGTTTCGCCTTCAGATTTTTAGAAAGGCACCCCCAACATCTCAGTAAAATATATACAGTGATAACTACAAACCTAGGAACTGGTAGTGAATACCGACTGTTGGCATGTGAGCTTTTGACTGGTATGCGATGCAGTTTTTTGGACAGTTTGGTTATAGCGTTCTCTCACATGTGATACATTGCTTTACGTGTTGGCGACTTGTAGAAGTTATGGTTGCCAGGTCGTATTTATGTATTTATTTTTCTATTTCTACCCTGCCAGTTCTGACCAAGCCTGAGTCAGGTTGGGAAACTCTTGGAGATTTGGGGGCGGGGCCTGGCAAGGGTGGGGTATGCAGAGGTGAGTTACATCAGCAGGGTATAAAGCCATAGCATTTATTCTCCCCAGGAGCCATTTTTTTTCCAGAGAAGCTGATGTCTGTGGTCTAGAGATCAATTGTAATTCTGGGAGATCTCCAGGTTCCAGCTGGAGGATGGCAACCCTAGAAAAGTCAGATCCTCTGCAGCATACATCTTAAGAACCAGCACTGTTTCTTCTTACATGTGGTGTGGTAAATGGCATTGTAAAGAAGTCCTTCAGTCTACAGAGCTCTAGAAATGTCTTGCGAAAGTACTTGGTGGAGTTGTCTTGTGTGTGTTGTGGCTTATAGTGATTTGTAGACTATACAGCCTCCTCTAGCAACCTGCAGATTACAAGTACTCAGACTTCTCTCTTCTCCCTGCCCCCCCCCTGACACCCAACATAGGTTTTTGAGGGTTTTTTCTTTGTGTACTCAACCAGCCTCTTAGCTCTGGCCCCAGATGAACGCTAGTATCCATAATGCATCACTGCATATTGAGGAATATTTATGTGAGGTGATCCAAAAAAGCAAAATGAAAACGGAACATGGCAAGAGATCAGATTTGCCAAAGCACAACTACTACACATAAGTCTCAGTCTGGGATTCTAGCTGCCTCTAGTTATGAATGGGAAATGTGTCTCAGAAACTAATTGAGAAAGAAAACGTTGCTGTCAACATGCTCCAAGTGAGCACACTGGAAATGAAAACCGGAAGTAGAGACTCAAAGAGGAACTTGATGTGTAAAATGTTCAAACTATCTTTGGAACGATGCTGTTCTGACCCCTTCCCCTCACCCACTTCCCTTCTAAACCTTTCCACTGGGAGGATCCCTGTTGCTGTTCTTGTAGTTTGGTAGTTTGCATTCACAAAAAGGTGTCGCTTGAATTCCCCTCCTCCTTGTGATCAAGTCTTTTGTCATCCCAAATGCCATGTTGCTGTAGAATGTTTTTTTATTTGTTATGGTCTGTGGTCAAAATAATATGCCTGGAAGTTGTTCCAGGGGGAAAAATGCGTGGGTGGGGGGGATTGTATGCCTAGGATTGTGGGTAGGGATTGCAGAGCACAGAGTATGAGTAATGGCAATGTTTGGGCTGGGTCCCCAGCTCTTGACTACATAAGAGAGATGATCTGGGCTTGATTTAGATACTCAAATGATACCACAGTTATAGTTCAACAATGGAAAGGCTTTAGCATAGATTATTTCTAACACTAGTTACTGTGTCATTTGCAGAGAGCTTTGGGCATCACTGATCCCAGCAGAATGTCAAAAGTGTGTTTCAGCTTACTGTTTGTTGTTGTGGAAATATACCTTCAAGTAGAAGAGTAAGAGCATGGAGAGTGCATGGAGAGTAAAGTTCTAATTTCTGCCAGAGGGCTATGCAAATTCTGCCTATTCCAGTAAGCTTAATTTAAAGAAAAGTAGTCTACTTTCCATTTCATTCTTCTTGAAGCATAGAGCCGATAGTGCAATTATAAAAAGAATTATCTCCTTTTTAATATTCTGTGAAGTAATGAACTGGCAATGTTTGACTGACTGTGTTCCTAAGCAGCAGTGACGTAGGTATAGATTTTTTATGGGGGGGGGGTGTTTGGGGGCAAGGCCACGCCCCCACCTGCCTTTGGGGGTGTGGCCACGCCTCCCCAAGCCCCACCCCCAGCCTAAGTGCTTATAAAAGCAGCTCTCCGAGGCAAGGGATGGCAAACTCCCATGACCCGCCCACCCCGCCTCCCCCACCGGCTGGGCTCCCAGCTGGCAGTCGGCAGTCCCTTCTCTCTCCCCTCCAGGCAGAGGGGTAGCTAGGGAAAATGGAGCTCAGTGCAAAATGTGAGGTTTGCGCACCTCCCCCCATGGGCGACTGCTATGATGCTGGAATCCACCCCCAAACAGCATCACTTTCAATGGTGTTTAAATTAGGGAACCTAGATTCTCCTTTTAAATCCACCTTAAAGGGAGAATCTAAGGTCCCCAGATAAAACAGTATTGAAAGTGATGCTGTTTTGGGGTGGATTATCCCCCACCCTGAAACAACATCACTTTCAATGTTTAAACAGGGGACCTCAGATTCTCTCTTTAAATCCATGCTGAAAGGGGTGGATTTAAAAAGAGAATCTGGGAAAATTTGGGGGGGGGGTGCCTGCTGTCAGGGGTACAATTGTTAAGCCAGCAGCACCAAACTTTCAGGGTATCTTTGGGAGACTCTCCTGATGATACCACCCAGGTTTGGTGAAGTTTGGTTCAGGGGTCAAAAATTATGGACTCTAAAAGGTGTAGCCCCCATCACCTATTAGCTTCCATTGGAAACAATGGGGGATGGAGGCACCCCCTTTGGGAGTCCATAACTTTGTACCCCCTGGACCAACCTTCACCAAACCGGGATGGTATCAGCAGCAGACTATCCTGATGATACCACGTAGGTTTAGTGAAGTTTGATTCAGGGGGTCCAAAGATATGGACCCTCAAATGGGTAGACCCACCTATTAGCTCCCATTGGAAACAATGGGGGATGGGGCACCCCTTTTGGGGGTTCATAACTTTGGAAACCTTAAAACCTAAACTTCTCACTCTAAACTTAGCTGAAGGTATCATCAGGAGTATCACCTGACAATAGCCTGAAATTTTGGTGCCACTAGCCTAAAAACTACGCCCCCCGCAGGCCAAAACAAAAAAAAACACTTTAAAAATACAAAAACCCACAAACAGGGGGGGGGGGCAGAGCTTCAGACATGCAATGGGGGGATCTGAACCCGAGAAAACCCCCCCTCTTACCTACGTTCTTTCTAAGCAGACTTACTTTCTTCTAAACTTAGTTTTGGATTGGCTATCAGCCTAATGCTGCCTATTCTTTGCTTCTAAATGCCGTAAATGCTTCGGGCACCTCATACAGACAACAGCTACCAAGACTTTGTGGCAGATATTCAACCTTGCGTTTTTCCACCTCTCATGGAGAAGGATGTCTGCTGTTCTTGGATGCATGCAAATAGCCCACCGAAGTAGTATTATGGCTATGCATATTTACTATCTACAGCAGCTTGGCATGTAAAAGATATACAAATCCATTCTACGCAAAGTAGATACGATACATTCTATATCTGGAACAGAAAGGAATCTTCATGTCTTTTGAAAAAAAACCCTGCCTTAAGTAGATACCTTCTGCTGCCTCCAGATCTGACAAATATATCAGCATGTGGCATGCTCAGTGTTTATAAAGAGCTGCTGCCACATTTCCCGTGATAAGGAGAAGCAAGTGCAAATGCTGAATCAATATGTTCCTGTGATATTGATTTGCATTGGCTCCTGCACGTTGGTGCTGTAATCTCTGAGTGAGGTCAGTGTATTGGGTTTGTGCTCCTACAGTTTCCTGGTAAAGTAGTGTTTGGGGCCGTGAGCAAAAATCAAGGATGGCTCCAGGTTCCTTTTATTCCAACTCTACCTACTCTGAACAAGAATATGGGAAGTCACAGGGTGATTTCCCACTGGCGATTAATCCTGGGATAGTCACCCGAAATATCCAGGTTTCCTTGCAATCTCCCCACTGCCGAACCTTGGAACACAGATCAGTCCCATTTCTGGTGCCCCCCCCCCCCCATCAAAGGATTTTCCTGGACCTGCTTGAACATGCACCTTTTTGAAAAAACACTTCAATGGGAGCTAATAGGAGATGGGGGCTACATATTTGAGGGTCCATAACTTTGGCCCCCATGAACCAAATTTCACCAAACCTGGGTGGTATCATCAGGGGGGTCTCCTAAAGATACTCTGAAATTTTGGTGCTGCTAGCTTAACAATTGCACCCCTGACAGGAGGCATCCCCCTCAAGAGGCAGGCCTAGACGTCTTCACTAGAAACATGCTGCAGTGAGGATGTTGGAACCTGGATGAAAAGGTGCTGATTCTTTTGAAACTTGGTTGTATCTAGATTAAATTTTCAGTGGGAGTTTGGCCATAGACTTAGAAATGGGTTGCATTCCACAAGCTTGTAAGTCAGGTGTTCAGAACTCTGCATGCATTCTTCCATATAGATGCATGAGATGGATGGTGGCTGAAACCTAAATAACCAGAATGAAGTTAAAATACTGTGTATTTTCAAGGAGGAACAGAGACTGATTACCAATGAGGCAGCTGGAGTGCGCTGGCAGCTGGAGTGCGTCAGGGTAAGAAATCTTGTCCCGATGTGCTTTTTTCTGCAGCGTATGAGACAGAAAGCTCATTAGGGAAAGATTTCTTGTCCCGATGCGCTTCCTCGTGCCCCACCTGTGCTTCTCACTCTCCCTGCAGAAAGCAAGGGCACTTATGGTGCAACTTTTGCATCAGAGCAGGGCAAGGCAGAGGCAGCCGTGGGTAATCAGCCAGAGAAAACAATATTGTTATAATACTATGCAATACTTAAATAAATATCACTGACAATACGAAATTTAGTTCTGCTGCTGTACTTTTTATTCACATAATTTTGAGCTGCCATTTGCTAAGTGGTAAAATAGCCCAACCTCAGCAGATCTCAGAAGCTAAGTAGGGTCATCTGTGACTTGACCTCTGTTTTTTCTTATATTTGGGTGAAGAGGCAATATAAACATCGTACCCAATATAATTCACTTATACAGCCTCCTTCCCCTCCCCATCCTCCAGCCTTTCACACTTACAGGACTCCTAGGACCAGCACATCATCATCAGGTAGGTGGGAAGAAGCTGTGTATGGGGGGTGGGGGTGAGGGTGAGGCACCAGTAAAGCCCTGTGCAGGGGGAGGAGCTTGCTCGCCCCCCCTTCTAGACTCCATTGCATTTTCCTCCACAATGGGCTTTACTGCTAGTGTTAAAAAATAAGAGAGATTGTTGAGGCGAAAGACTAAATTCAGAAGCAAAGAATAAACATCTGTTTTCACAATTGTAACTAGGAGAGTGGCATAAACAAGGGAAGTGGGTGGACTAGCGATTGCATTATGAGGAAGTTCAGTTCCTAGAGTGATGAATAGTTTGATGGTCTTCAACATTTTTATACTACCTTTCCAGCTAAATAGCAGTCCCGAAACGGAGAACATAAAAACACTGAAAAGTTCTGTTTTGGCTACTCTTCTGCAACATGCAAGGAACTAATAGAGTGTAATGCTTGAAACTCAGAAAAGGAGATGAATTCCTTACTGATGACATAGATCCTTTCGTAGTGTGGATAATTTATTTTGGCTTTTTCATTAGAGAAAATGGAGTGTTGCAGTGAGCAGCGTTGTGTCCTCATGTGGGCTTAGAATGGTACAACTGTTTAGGATAGATCTTCTAGACTGTGTAGTTTGTTTGACTTGAATGATAGTGATAAATCTGTCTTCTATTATGTCTTAATGATCTCTAGGGCAGGGATCCCCAATCTAATTGAGCTTGTGGTCACTTTTGGATTGGTAGAGGGGATGTCACCATACAATGACTTCCTGGGGGGCTGGAGCCAATGACAAAATGTTGGGAGATTCGTTCTGTGATGGAGGTAACTTTTTTCATGTGACTTCTTCCTGAAGATCCGCAGGTGATGCTGGTCTGAAGCATCTCTTATTTCAATGAGGTCAACATCGGGGAAGGGTGGCATGCAAGGGAGGGGAGGGGAGGAGTGGCATGCAGGGGAGGGGAAGGGGCCCCGGCATCTGGACATGGCCCACCAACCCTAGCAGAGGGAGGGGGAGGGGAGGGGTGGCAAGCAAGGGAAGGGAAGGGAGGAGAGGGGTGGCATGCAAGGGAGGGGGAGTGGAGGAGTGAAGGGAGTGAGGGGTGGCATGCAAGGGAGGGGAGGGGCCAGCATCTGGACATGGCCTACCCATCCTAGCAGAGGGAGGGGGAGGGGAGGGGTGGCAAGCAAGGGAAGGAGAGGGAGGGGTGGCATGTAAGGGAGGAGAGAGGAGAGAAGGGAGGGAGAGGTGGCATGCAAGTGAAGGGGAGGGAGCGGAGGAAGGGAGGGTGAGGGTGAAGAATAGGGTTGCCAACTTCCAGGCAATGTGAGGTGATCTCCTGGGATTATATCTGATCTCCAGGTGACAGATCAGTTCATCTGGAGAAAATGGTGGCTTTGGAAGATGGACTCTATATCATTATATCCCAGTGAAGTCCCTCCCCTCCCCAAATCCCACCATCCTCAGGCCCCATACCCAAAATCTCCAGGTATTTTCTAACCCAAAGCTGGAAAGCCTAGTGAAGAAAGATGGGTGCTAGAAAATGCACTGGCAGGTATCAGTTGAGGACTAACTGATCTCAAGGAAGTGAGCTAGATAACGGAACAAATGCTTTTCTATTCTGATTTATTCAGTGTATAGATTCAGTCTTTTGTAAAACTGCTGTTGGCATTTGTACCTCAATATAAATTTTATTCCAAAATGGGCTGCTGATTCGCTTTTCAGGCCATCCCAAGTCCGAAACCTTAGAATTTAATAAATTGACAATCCTGGTAAAACAGAGTTATAATGAGCTTTCTTCTTGAAAGGGATGCTGTGGAGTGGTGAGATATGGTCATTCTTTCCTCCTCTAACCCACTGCTTCCCTTTGAAGTAACGTGTGTGAGTGTAGTTGGTGTACAAATACAGAAGCAAGCAGGCTGTTAGGATATCTTTTTATGGAGCAGTTACAAGAGTTCAGTGTATCAATACACTTATTTTATGAGTGAGGATGAACAGTGCTCCATAACCACATAGTTCCCCCCGCCTTCTTCCAATTGGTTTCCCATCTGTGGAGAACTGTTTCCCATAACACTGTTTAAAAATGCACATGTGCAAATTACATCAACCATATAGATTTTAGCAGTATTCTTTTTTAATTGAGTATTTATATCTACTAGCTGACTGACTTGCTTATGGTATTGGTTGTCAAGTAACATGTTCTGTGGAACCAGGTGAAAATAGGATTGGCTCTTGTGTGTTTTCTGGGCTGTTATATAAATATGCCAGGAAAGTGGGTTTAAGACTGTAAAATAGGGTTATAAGCTCCAAGCCACTTAGAGCTGCTCAACGGTAGGCCAAGAACAAGTGATCCAACCATCATGCAAATAGCATTTCTGTCAGCTGCAGATTTTTTAAATCAAATTACAGTGTGAAGACTGTGAAATGTGGATCAGAAAACTGCCCTGGGATGTTGCAAAGGAAGTTAACCTTTAGATAGCAATCAGGTCCACCTGGAAACACATCTTACCATGGAATACCATGGAATAATTTAACCTTTAGAAAGCAATCAGGTCCACCTACACATCTTACCATGGAATACCCCTGAAGATGACAGGACCATGAAACGTTAGGAGCAAAAACTACCAGACCAGGGCCGCACAGTCCAGAATACCCATAACAGCCAGTTGATTGTGGCCATGAAAGCCTCTGAAAATAGGATTGCCTTTGGGCTCCATGGGAAGTCACATGTGAGAAACTCCACCAATTATACTGCACTATATGGTTTAAGTACTTGAAAAGTAATCTGACAAACAGACTCAAACTTCATGAACTGTGAACTTATAGTTGCACAATGGGCTCCCTGTCATGGCTGGAGAACAGCTGGTGAATGAAGCCAGCAGGTGTTCAAATACTTGTAATTTCATTTTCATTTTCAGCCACTGGTGCTCATTGGATTAAGTACATCTAGGTGGGCCTGGTTGCTGTCTAAAGGTTAACTTCCTTTGCAACATCACAGGCTCTGGTACACTTTGATTGAAGTGCCTTGTATATCGGTAAAATGGGTGGCTGTTCTTTTTGACCTCTTGCTTGCAGCTTTCTCAACACAATGATTTTCTTCTGCCGATATTCCATATATGCCGTGAAAACCCAACCCATGTTTTCAAAACTTCTTGCATAGTTTTTCAACTGCAATTTTCTGATCCGTATTTCATAGTCTTCAAACACGATCATACAATACATCTTCAGCTGGCAGAAATGCTGTTGGGTCACAAGTTCTTAGCCTACAATTGAGCAACTCCAAGTGACTTGAAGCTTATAGCCCTACTCCATGGCTATAATCTTAACCCACTTTCCTGGCATATTTATATAAGAAATAAGCCGATAACACTAAGCTGCAGTGACCAAGTCCTTCCCCTTCTCTTCCCTTTCTGCCAGAAATGGGAGCAGAATTCAGTTTATGGCAGAAAGCACATTAGAAATCGTGCTGCTTGGATCTTTTTCACAAGCCAGGATATAGAACTCCCCCCAAGGTAGGTTTTCATCCTCTTTTCTTAGAAACTATTTGGGTCATTTCCTTTTAAAAAATTAACCAAAGCTCTAGAAACATTTCAGCATAAAGGTTCAGAAATATATTTTGCTCCCCCACCCCATGTTTTGCAGATGTCGTTGGTTTGCTCTACTTAGTAACTTCTTGATTTATATGTTTATGTATTACTTCTGAGGTACCTATGACTGGAAGTTTTGGCCATAGGTGGCGGCTCTTGTGGCCTAAATATAATCTCCACAAAATAGTTGCTGCCATTTTTCTCATTTTTTCTTATTGCACACTCTTCAGATTTGAACCCTTCTGTACTATTTGTTTGCACATTGCTTTGAATCATCATCTTACCTTCATACCATCTCAGCTGATTTCCTTGTCGTTTTAAGCAGAAGGACTAGGTCATCAAAAAAGGATATGCCACTAACACACAATTTCATTTGCCTTTTTCTAAATACTGTCATTGTTCCTTTTGCACCCAGATGTATTTGTGATTTTTATAGTTTTTATAACTTGTTTTTATATAACAAATTAAGAGTATAACACCCCACAGCAAGCATGAACTTCTTCTTCCCTTAGTAGTCTCAAGGAACAGGTCAAAATTACGGCATGTTACTGATGATAGATGGATAGTGATGAATGGACAGCCTGTGGTTTTAGTATGATTTGGATCCACATCTGTTCTTTTCCCATCCCCCCTTCCTATATTGCAGTTGCAGTTTCTAAAAAAGATGCTATCAAGTCTTACCAACAAATGGGCTGTTCATTAGATCTTCTGGAAAGAAATCATTACTAGGGGCTCTTCTGCCTCCAGAGTCACCAACTAGCTCCCAAATATACCATATGTTGGTGTCTAATACAGTGTGCTTCTGAAGGAAGGAACACAGCCTTTCTTATACCTTTTTCAAGATAGAGATGACAAGAGATTTGAGCATTCATCCACCATTTCCTGGACCGTCTTTGTTCTGAAATGCTCTGTTTGGGTCCTGGTGCTCACCTAGTTCTGTACCAAGGCACTGGGACCCAAACAGGACAAAAGTGGTCTAGGAAATGGTGGATAAATTCTCAAATCTCCAGTCATCTTTATCTTGAAAAAGGTATTGCTGAGGAATGAAAGTTAAAAAGAAGAGATCCTGTGTACTTTCAGTACAATTGTCTGGCTAGAAAGAATATATTTTTACAGGTTTGCTTACATATGGACCTGCCATTGGTGGGAGAGGTGGCAGCACGAGTGGCATGTTTAGTAATATTATTGTCAGAGAAGGCAACATTAGTCCTTCTTCGAAGGGCTCACCATATCTGTGAATATCATATACGCTAACACCTTTCAGCAGGACTCTTAGGCAACACAGAATACCTCCCAGAACAGTTTCTGAATGAGAAATGGGACACAATTTGAATAATTAGAATGGGGACAGCAGTAGAACATTTCAGGCTCCTTGACTTCTTTGCCTCAGATTGTACGATCAGTCTACTTAAACAGAGCAATTTGAATGCATATAGCAATAAGTCGTCTTGTTTCAGGTACTGCATCATTTTTCAGGGCAATTTTAGGTGAGGTTCAGGAGTTAGAAATTACAAATGGGAAACCATGAGACTCATAGGCAAAGAAAATGCTATCTGTTCTTTCTGCTCCTGGTTTCCCTCCCAGTTGCTGTTTTTAATTCCCTCACTCTCCCCTGCCACTTTTCTTCCTTCTGAACAACAGAATAAGTCAACATTCTTCATTTTGAGAAGGTTAGATTTTATATAAAGGAAGGTGTTATGTCCAAAAGGCAAGTTAGTTATTCAAGCTGTTTGCAAACTGAAGGAGACTCTTTATACCAAACGAATGGCCAAAGTAACTTTGAAGAGGAAAACTTGGACTGTCCAAAAACCTGGACTGAGGTAAACTACCAGTACCCAAACCATTCACGATATCTTCTTCCTAACTGGGTTTCCAACCTGCTTATTGGCCTGGAATTGGCAACCTTATCCTAATTAATTTCTTCACAGTACTTTCTTGATGGATATTCATTACTGAAGTATTTTTTCTTGAAGTAATCGGGTTAGTTGATTTCTCTTCAAAAGAGAGAGAGAGCGAAGGATATATAAGCATCAAAATTAGGTAGGCCTCAGCATAGCAGATTTCTAAGAAAAACACCCTCAACCCTCATCCTTCCTAAACTGGCCACAATATTGTTTGCACCACCCTGCTTAGTTTCAGATGTCCTCAGGGTACATGTTGATAAAGGAAATCCATGATAGGTTGTAGCAAAATTCAGGATCATAAAATATATTCAGTACAATGGCTGCTGTGTAATTATACACATGCATATTTGCATGTATACTGAACAGTATATTTACATAAAAGGAAAACAATTTACATAAAAGGAAAACCATTTTTCAAGGTACTATAAGAGAATGCAGATTTTAACAATGAAAGAAACATAACGTATTGTGAAAGTGCCTAAAAATTCTAGAGCAATTTTGATGGTTGCCAAAGCAATTGTTTCTATATTTAGCATGACTGTCACTATCTGGCCATAAAATGTTGGAAAGTTTTGTTTAATGGATCAGTATGTGCCCTCCTTCAGAAGCCGTAAAATAAGTACCGTATTTGTTTCAAACTCTCTGAAACCAGAACAGAAGAAGTATGTAGCGGCAGATACTGTATGTATTGCCATTAAAATCAATTCAAAATGAAAGTTAGAAATTGTTTTTCTGTTATCTGGAAACAGCTTCCAATAGCCTAAACAACAAAAGGCACACTGGAGAATGGTTAATAAAATGACTGTAATTAAGTGTGAAAGGCTGTGCAGCATTTATCTATGGGGTACCTTTGCATTTGAAGAATTCTGTGTACAGCAATTGGTGGTGCGGTCTGGGGCACACATCCTAAAACTTCTTCTTGAAAGAGATGATGTAGGTTGTCTTCATGGTCTTGTCCTACCAAATATCCCTTGCCTTCCTACCTGCTTGTTGAAAGATACAATCCAACGGGCAAGGTACATGAACGAAGCATGGGAGTCTTGCTGATGGTAACTTCTAAGCACTCTTCTTTGCCAAAGCAGCTGCAGTCTCTGCCATTGCTTGTTCTAGCTTTCAAAAAGCCCCTTTCAGACTGGATGCTGGGACTGATTTGCATACACTGTCAGCAGTCTGTTTATCCTTGGCCCAGTTCTATTAATTCACACTACTGAAGTAAGCTGGTGGTGTTGGCTGTGCTCCCAGCAAAGGAAAAAATGATTCTTATACATTATGGGCAGCTTCCCATTAAGTACATACATTGAAGGTCAGCAAGAAGGGAAACTATCTTCCCTATGTACACATTTTATGTATGTATCATTAGATCCAAAGTGAACCACTGATATGAATCCATTCTTTGTATTTAAGGACAGAAAGCACACTGAAAGGATGCCTCTTGTGGCAACAAAAAGCCTTATTTGTGTCCGTATAATCAGTTCAATAGATCTATTTGGGGCTGAAGACTGACTTCTAGTGTGTCTGCAATATTAATGTTGCAACATGTCCACAATAGCATGGCTGAATCTGAAGGCATATTAACAGGTTAGGGAAGGAAAGGTGGTATGTTACAACCAAATGATTTCATGTAGCTTACAAATCAAGAGGTGTAAGAATCATGTTCCCAAATGGTAAAGTTCCGGACTGAATGTTTTCTATGTAATGTGTAAAAGTTCATATTATTCTGAAATATTCAGTATTGGTTGAAATGTCTTCTCAGCATTTTTTCTAAAGTAAGACTGAAAATTCAAGAAAAACTGAGTGGTCCTTGTAAACTTCTAGTTGTAAACTTCGTGTTTCCGTAGGTATGAGTAAATCATTAGTAGATTGGCTTTTCCAAAGTAGGTGACAGTTAGCAGAGGTTAGAAGCATCTCTAGGAACCCAGAAAAATGGTGTATCTTGGTCAAGTCTGTAAAATAACTTGACAAGGTCTTCTGGCATCTTGTCAAGGAAGCCTTTAAAAACAATTATTATTCCTTTCATTACTTTTTAAGGCACTGATGTGGTGCAAAGGGCTAATATTTTTGTAGGCTAGAGTTAGGGTTGCTAATTCTGGCTTGGAAAAATCCTGGAGATTTAGGGATGTCATCAGGGAAAATAATGTTTGGAAAGCGAAGGGTTGGGAACTTAGTGAAAATGTGATGCCATAGAGCTGGGTAGACAGGTCACTGATTTCACGGAGGCATTTCCCAGTGGGCCTTTGCCCTGAAGGGCCAATGACCAAGTAAAGGGGCCATCAGAAGAGGAAAAAACTGAGGTCAGCCAAAGGAATGAGCTGGAATAGGTGGCTGTGCTTTGTATGACTTTCCTGAACAGGTTTGTCCACTGTTTTCTGGCAGTTCTCCTGGAGGTGTAGACCAGGGGTAGGGAACCTGCGGCTCGAGAGCCGCATGCGGCTCTTCTGCCCTTGCACTGCGGCTCCACGAGCCGAGCCGCCAGCCCCATCCTTGCCCGCCCTGCAGGCAGCAGGGCAGGCGCACCAACTGCCCACGGCTGGCTGGGCTGCATTCCGGGCTTCCCCTCTCACCCGCCCCGTTCGAGCGGGGCGGGCGCTTTCCCGGCAGTTGGCGAGGCCGCGCCACGGGCTTCCCCTCTCACCCGCCCTATTGGAGCGGGGCGGACGCTTTCCTGGCGGCCGGCAAGGCCGAGCCGCCGGCTTCATCCTTGCCCGCCCTGCAGGCAGCAGGGCAGGCGCACCAACTGCCTGCGGCCGGCTGGGCCACGCTGCGGGCTTCCCCTCTTGCCCGCCCCGTTTGAGTGGGGCGGGCGTTTTCCCGGCGGCCGGCAAGGCCGAGCTGCTGGCCCCATCCTTGCCCGCCCTGCAGGCAGCAGGGCGGATGTATCCATGCGCTTCTCAGAATGAGCGGAGTAAAAGGTAAAAAAACCCAATATATACAGTGTTATCTTCATTTTAAATGTCAAAAATTATTTGCGGCTCCAAGTGTTTCTTTTCCCATGGAAAACAGGTCCAAATGGCTCTTTGAGTGTTAAAGGTTCCCTACCCCTGGTGTAGACCATCTTGGATGGGTGCGTTCTTGCCCTTTAACCGGGAGGCAGGAAATGACTTTTTTAAACTTCCTGTCTGGTCTTCATCCTCCATTTCGTCAGTATTCTTTCCTGCCTGATCAGGAGTGCAAGGATCTCTGGTTGCTCCTTGGAAACTTTTATTCCTTTTGCCTTAATCCTGTCTTTGTGTAGTCTGTGAGTTGTCTTTTGTCTACCCATACCCTTCCCCTTCCTTATTTGTGTGAGGAATAGTTTAAGGGTAAAAAACAGGGCTAGTTTCACTTTCGGTTCCACAGCACCTTGGCCCCTTTTTACTCAGCCATTCAAGATGGCGAACAGATCCTTCTCCCCGGAAAGGGAGACATTCGCCAGGACGACTGCAGAGGGCACCCGAGCCTCAGTAGCCCGCAGTCTTTCTTCCCCCTCCAGCAGCCGCGGGGCTAGCTTGGAGGAGGGCAACGGAGCCCGTTCAGGCGGCCGCTGGGTCGACCGAGAACGGGACGAAGAGACTCACCCCCCCTCCCGAAAAAGGCGCGGGGGAAGAAAAAGCAGCAGGCGAACTCAGACGCTTCTGAGTGCCTGCCCACGGAACGCTGCGACGAGCGCCGGAGCGGAACGCAGGCAGCGTCGCTCCAGAACGCCTCCCCTCCAGAACGAGACCCGCCTAGCAGAGCGCAGCAACTCTACCGCGATCGCTTCTCTCCTCCTCCCCCTGATATGGAGTCAACCACGGCGGCTCACAGGCAAGAGCGTTCCGGGTCCCCGGGGAGTGTTCAATCCTCCAGTGCAGCGCAGACCCACTCTGGAGGGCAGGGAGCAGAGGGATTTTTAACTGGGTGGCAGGGATTTACCCCCCAGGAATTTGTTCAGCTCCTCTCAAACACCGTTTCTGCAGCTTTTGAAAAATCTTCTGCCAGGGCTAGACAGTCAGAAGCCAGTAGTAGTAGACGCAGAAATAGATCCAGATCTCCTCATCAGCCCTCACACAGGCGCCACCATTCAGAGTCTAGGAACCCTCTCACCTTCCCAGGAGAGAGCAGTGCCAGTGAGGGGGAGGAAGAGGAGATCCAAAATAGATTTTCTGACTCAGAAGAGATTAATGTTGAAACCCCAGAGCAATCACATAGATTTTTCAAAGTGGATGACCTGGCCTCCCTACTTTCCAAAGCCATTGCTGCCTTGGAATTGCAAGATTCAGAAAACGCCTTAGATCCTCCAGGCACTAATACCTCCACAAAACAAAATATAAAGGGCAGACCTAAAGGTAGCCAAACATATTTTCCATCTGATAATGATGGCCCAGTCTGTTTTCCAGTCCCTGAGCTTTTTGAAAATTGCATCAGAAAAGAATGGGACAATCCATCATCCAGCAAAGGCTTACCAGCGATTGCTAAGAAATTGTATGTCATGCCTGAATTCTTTAATAGAATGCTGCAAATACCCCTGGTAGATGCACCCATGGTGGGTCTACAAACAGCAGGATTAGTGAATAAAGAAGGAGATGGTTCCCCTCGAGACCCCATAGATAAGAGATCTGATGCAGCCCTTAGGCGATCTCATGAGTGGATGACAGCTAACATCAGAGCACTAGTGGCCTCTTCGATTTTGGCTAGGGCCTCCCTAGCATGGCTAAAAAGACTCATGGACATGATTCCACCTGAACAAGCAGGCACCAGGGAAGGCCTGCAACACATCCTCCTCACAAATTCCTTTATAGCGGATGCAACCCTGGATGTGATGTCCTATGCAGCAAGAGCAATCGCAACTTCAACTGTTGCCAGAAGAAATTCATGGCTTCGTGCTTGGCAAGCAGATCAACATTCTAAAATAGTGGTAGCAGGTTACTCTTTTCGGGGAGAATGCCTCTTTCGTCAAGAACTCGACCAAATTCTAGTTGAAGGAAAAGACAAAAGAAAGACTCTGCCAAAATTTGTTAGAGCCACCTCCCCGGCACGTTCATCCAGATCATTCTTCCGTACTCAGAGGACTCTGCCTAGATTCAACAAAGACACTAAACAATCTACCTGGGATAGCAGGAAGACCACTTGGCAAAATCAGTCCTTTCTGGGCAGATCCTCCTTTCGACCCACAGGTAGAGGAGGAAAGTTTACAAATTCCGAAAAAACGAACAGAGCATGACTATCACACCATTCTGATAGGGGGACGTCTTCAGTTATTTCAGACAGCCTGGCAGGGAAGTCATGTGGATCGTTGGACTCAAGACGTGATATCTCAAGGCTACATGATAGAATTCAACCAAATCCCAAAATCCAGGTTCATTCCATCATGCCTCAAACCAGATTCAATCAAAGCACGTCACACCAAGATGGCCATTCAACATCTATTGGACATTCAGGCTATAGAGCAAGTCCCAGTCCACGACAGAAAGACGGGAGTTTACTCACACCTTTTTGTTGTTCCCAAAAAGAATGGCGACTGGCGTACCATACTGAACCTGAGATATCTCAACAAACATATAAAACTCCGACGATTCCAAATGGAAACTATCAGAACGATAGCAGAGGCATTGAGACATCGAGACCTACTGACTTCCCTGGACGTCAGCGAAGCGTACCTACACATCCCTATCCACCTATCACACCGCAAGTTCCTGAGATTCGCCTTCCAACACCAACACTTCCAGTTCAAAGTGTTACCCTTTGGGCTAGCCACGGCACCGAGAGTTTTCTCAAAAGTGCTACTGGCTCCTATTGTGTTCCTTCGTCTGAGAGGCATACACCTACACCCCTACCTCGACGACATTCTTATTCGGTCGCGATCCCAAGAGGAAGCCATCAGGGACCTTTCTCTGGTGATGGAAGTGCTGGAACAACATGGGTTTGTGATCAACAAGGAAAAGAGCTCCTTGATCCCCAAGATGGAGATGGAACACTTAGGAGCACTGATTTCAACATCAAAGAACTCCTTCTTCATTCCCAACAAAAAGATCACCAAGATACAACGAACAGTGGCATCAGTGATTCGCAGCTCCAAGTTCTCTGTTCTTCAATTGACCAGTCTTCTCGGCCTAATGATCTCTACCATCAATCTTCTACAATGGGCCCGACTGCATGCAAGGCCTCTACAAACCTTTCTCCGTCCGTATCAGAACGCCATCATAGTAAAACACGACAAAACCCTAGTCATACCACAAACATTGAAGACAGAACTCTCTTGGTGGATGGTCAGAGAACACCTGACCCAGGGAAAAGTGTATCTTTTTCCAGAAAGACCACAACTGTACTCAGATGTGAGTCTACTGGGGTGGGGAGCCACCCTCGATGGCAAAATCATTCAAGGCAAATGGTCTCACCAAGAATCATCACTACCAATGAACATATTGGAGATAAGAGCAATCAGACTGGCGCTGCTGAGCTTCAAGAGTATACTGAAACAACGCCATGTGGTCATCTGGACAGACAACATCTCAGCAAAGACCTACCTCAATCACCAGGGAGGATCGAGATCTCCAAAGCTTCGTCAAGAAGTCAGCAAGATTCTCAAATGGGCGGAAACCAACATTCTCTCCATTCAAGCGGAATACGTACAGGGCAAGTTGAACGTCCAAGCAGACTGGCTCAGTCGCACAACAGTTCAAGACGCAGAATGGAAACTGGATCCCAGGATCTTCCAACAGATCTGCCAGAAATTCGGGACCCCATCCTTAGACCTCTTTGCCAACAAAGACAATCATCAAATACCCAAATATGTCATGAGGTTCTTTGACCCGAAGGCCTTCGCAACGGACGCATTAACTACCCATTGGCCCAACGCCTTGATGTATGCGTTCCCCCCCAGTTCCGGTGATCCCAAAACTGCTACGACGGATCATGGCATCTCGAGCATCGATCATCCTGGTAGCTCCAGCATGGCCAAGAAGACCATGGTTTTCTGTCATTCAACAACTAGCCATAAAACCAGCCTTCCGTCTGCCAAACATTCCACACTTGCTCACTCAAGGACCCATAAGACATCCGGACCCAGAATGGTTTCGATTGACTGCATGGTTGTTGAACGGGAAAAACTAAGAAACAAGGGATATTCAGTTAAAGTGACTGAAACCTTAATGGCCTCTCGGCGACCGGCAACCATGCGGATCTATAATGCTTCCTGGAAGGTTTTTGTACAGTGGGCATCAAAACATCGTGTTGACCCGACTTCACCCAAAATAACTTTGATTCTTGAATTTCTACAAGAGGGCCTTGAATTAGGTCTGAGGAGTGCTACCTTGCGACGTCAAATAGCGGCACTATCCACGATCTGGCCCAAGATCCAAGGTGTTCCAGCATCACGTCACCCAGATGTAGTAAGATTCCTAAAAGGCGTATCCCAAATACAACCACCAGTGAATCATAGATTTCCCTCCTGGAAGCTACATACGGTGCTAGCGGCTCTCACCAAGCCCCCCTTTGAGCCGATACAAACCATCCACCTTAAGTGGTTGAGAATGAAAACGTTATTCCTTGTAGCCATCACATCGGCCAGAAGAGTATCAGAATTGAGAGCCTTATCAGTGAATCCCAATTTCTGCGTGTTCCATCCAGATAGGGTGGTATTACGCACAGACCCGACCTTCAGACCAAAGCTCCAGCTTCCATCTTAAACAGGAAATTGTTATCCCTAATTTCTGCCCGAGACACACTCACCCTACAGAGAGATTGTGGCACAACCTGGATGCATGCAGGGCGGTAAAAGCTTTCATTATTTGCACTGAAAACATCAGACAATCGGACAGTCTGTTCATCAACATTTCACCCCCAAATATAGGACACCAGATGTCAGCAGCATCTATAAGCTCTACGCTCAAAGCATGTATAATAGAGGCACACAAGACGACAGATTTACCAGTACCTCACGGCATCACAGCTCATTCCATTAGATGTTCATCTGCTAACGCAGCCTTTCGAAATTGAGCTTCCGTAGAAGACATTTGTAAAGCAGCGATATGGTCTTCTCCTTCCACCTTCATAAAACATTACAAACTCCAATCCTGGACTGCAGCAGAATCCGCCTTTGGATGGAGGGTTCTGGAGCACATCCTGGATGATCATATCTAACCCTCCCGTTTTTGGAGGACACTTCTATAGGAGGTCCCATCCAAGATGGTCTACACCTCCAGGAGAACGGACCATTGGATACTTACTGGGAAGGGTCCTTCTCCTGGGGGTTGTAGACCATCTTGGCCCTCGCTTAGACATATCATCCTCCCTTAGACATGTCCCTTAGACATACCATCCTCTTTAACGTGGAATAGGTCAGGTTAGAGGTATAACTGTATATAGTTAAGTGTTACAGATTACATTAATTCCACTCGTTTGGTGGTACTGTTCTGTGTTGTTTATGTTTTTGTTATCATGTTCTATGATCAGTAGCTATGCCAAATGGATACTGACGAAATGGAGGATGAAGACCAGACAGGAAGTTTTTAAAAGTCATTTCCTGCCTCCTAGATAAAGGGCAAGAAAGCACCCATCTAAGATGGTCTACAACCCCCAGGAGAAGGACCCTTCCCAGTAAGTATCCAATGGTCCGCTCCATCCTATCCCAGGTTTCTTGGACAGAAATCCATTCTTGCGCATTTCTAGCGAGTATGGTGTATTTAGGATTGATACATATTCACTTGGGAATAATACCTACTGAAGTAAGTGAACTTGACACATAAATACCCAGAATTGCCTAGGGGTGGGGGAGAGAAAAGACTGCAGGTCACATGTTGTGCAACTCTTGTTTTAGAGAGTATGGTATTATCAGAAGCGGAGCCCGGGGGTGCGCACTCCCTGTGTCCCTGCTGCAGCGCCATCCACCCCCACCCTGCCCTGGAACCCCCTCAGAACCCCCCGCCCCACCCCCTCTGTGGCCCGGCAATGCCCCTTCCACTGCTTTGCCCAGGGTATTGTGCCCCAACCAGCCCCATTGGCGCTATGCCACTGGACATTATTGCTTAGCTGCTGCACTTGAAATCTCACCTTCGCTTCAGAGATATACTTGGATGATGTTAGCAACTGACAAAGTCTTTGTATTTACTCCAGTTGCAGGAAATAAATATTTAACAACTATTTGGCAGAGGATTTCTCATTCTAAATCCCATAGCATTAAACCCATGCATGATTATTGCGCTCTAACCTCTCCTTCCCCCATATGAAAGGGAAATAAGATAGAAAGCAGAACAGCAGTGCTAAGAAAAGTGTGATCATCATCTGCTCTCAGTTACCTTGAAACTAAATAAAAAGGATTCTATGCTGGAGATTAACTGATTTGCTCAAAGGTTGTGATCAGATACTTACGATTTTGTAGTCTTGCAAACTACCACCAATGGTGCACATAGACATTGCTGGCCTGTATTGATTTTTAGAGACATCTGTTATAAATCATTTTGCTCATGTTTAGGCAAAAACTACCAAAGGAAATGTCAGCACCTTGGTTAAAGAAAATAGAAAAATAAAATTAACAAAAAACAAAATCTACTCTACAAGAGTTATATGCTTTGAAAAAAGGATCATATCTGTGGGATGAACATTGAGGGTATAGTTCCCTTCAGTACAGAAAGAGCCCCTCAACAGGCAATACATGATGAGGAACTAGCCCTTTGAAAATGTGCACTGTCCCAAAATAGCACAGATTGACTGCAAAAGGATTTATGAATGCTCTACAAAGCCAAACTCAAGATGCTCCAGCCTAATTTTATTTATTTATCATATTTTTATCCCGCCCTATCCCAGAGGGCTCAGGGTGGGTTACAACAGTTTTTAAACCATTAAAAACTGGCTCTTAAGATCTATACCTCTTGAAATTCTTTGTGCTGTTTGGGACAAATCTTCACATTGTGCTTGCAAATCAGGGTTCAGCATTATAACTATTCCACAGGATTAAAGCATTGTGAACTTATTCCACACAATGGGATATGCCCCATATTACAAAAGGCTTGGTTTTTATTCTCTTTCTGCCCTGACTTACTAAAGAATAGCTGCCCTGACGTACTAAAGAACTGCTGCCTTGTTTTGTCTCCTACAAACTGCTCATGACAACCTGATGGGATTGCCAGTCCTCATGTAGTGATCTGCAAGTGCATTTGGGGAGTGAGGACTTCAGGGCTGGCATCATGCTGGTGCAGTGACACCCCTTTCAGTGAAAACTGAAAGTAACATGATGCTCTAGCGCCTGCAAAAACCTCTATGGTAAAATGATAAGATTGCCCCATTTCTACACCCGTTTTCTCCCATTGTATTTTAAACATGGTTCACAGGAATCAAGATACGTGACAGCTCTGCAACCTAAGTAGGATAGTTTGTTTCTACCTGTGTATC
Source organism: Sphaerodactylus townsendi (assembly GCF_021028975.2). Lineage (NCBI taxonomy): Eukaryota > Metazoa > Chordata > Lepidosauria > Squamata > Sphaerodactylidae > Sphaerodactylus > Sphaerodactylus townsendi. Next base: position 112,428,018 of record NC_059427.1, on the reverse strand, counting down.
CAGTAGCTATTTGTATGTGATTGCTACCTCAGGCTTCCAAGAAACAGGCAGCTTGGTCTTATCACTTCCTGTCCCACATTGCACTTCCTGTCCCATATTGCTAAAGAAAAGATGTCCCCTTTATGGCAATAGCTGCACAACTAAAAGATCAGATATGTTGGTTAGTCTCATGTGAGCAATGTCAAAAGGATGTTTGTCAAACTTTTGGTGTCTTTTGGACCTTTTGATAAACAGTTTTCTGAGGATTGTGATTGGTTTCCAACTTCCTTGGTCTTCCTGTTCATCTATGAACAACACATGAATGTGAGCTGTAAATAGGTCCCTTATCTCCAATATCCTGCTCTGTGGTGGTTTTGAAGTTATATTTATTTCTCTGTGTCCTCATAACACATGTTTCATCTCTACCTAATGCTGATTTGTACTTCTCTGCATATATATTTACCCGAGGTTGTTTAAATTGTGCCCTTACTCCAAGAAATTCACAATAACATGCATAGTTCTCTCCCCTCCTTCACTTTACAACAACCATGAGGTATAATGGATTGACAGACTCATTGCTGGTTGCCTCATGGCATAGCAGCTGATGGACCAAAGTTTTCTGGGCTTTCAGTTACACATTCTAATCATTATACCACATGGGCTCTCATTTGATCACCAGCCTTGATCAGATTTCACATCAGATCAGACTGAGCACTCTTCAGTTAAGAAAGTGCCTGAGGTATTTGGCAGTTTCACAATGCAAATCCTTGATGTCAACTCATAGATTAGTGGAAATTTGTGAACATACCTTGAAGGTCACCTTCAGAGATTCTGCTATGGGTGCCTCTGCCTTCTGAAACAACTTGGAAGATGGCCTTCTTAGTCATGGTACCAAAGCTCTGGAGCTCGTTCTCCAAGAGATTTGTCCATCTCCTTCTGTCGCTGTTTTCCACCAGCAGATGAGGTCATCTTTGTTTCATTGGGCATTTCCTCAGTGGTCAGTGATCACTCTCCTTGACCAATATCTTAATTTTCTGTCTTTATGTATTTAAACTCCATTTTTAATTGGTTTTAACAAAGTTCTAAATCAATTGAATGGATGATTTTAACATATATATTTTAATTCTTTAGCCATTATGTGGGTCCTTGCGAAGACAGAAAGGTATATAAATGTTGTTGATAATAATAACAACATCAGTCAGATTCAGAAGTCAGCCCTGCTGAGGTCCACAAGTGTACTACCGTATATACTTGCCTATAAGCTGAGTTTTTCAGCCCTGTTTAAAGGCTGTGAAAAGCCCCCTCGGCTTATAGGTGAGTCACCATTTTCTATACATCACAAGGAGGCTGGGGGCGGCCGGGACAACCTCCCTGCCTGGGAAGCTGCTTGTTGAGAGTGAAGGGGGAACCCTGAGACACCCTGGCTGGCTGGGCTTCCTCAAACCCCCACAGAGGGAGCTCCTTATTTGGGCAGTGACATCAGGGGGAGTCACTGCCGAAATAAGGAGCTCCCTCTGCCTGTGGGCTGGGTTTGACAAAGCCCAGCTAGCTGGCAGGCAGAGGGAGCTCCTTATTTGGGCAGTGACGCCCCCTGATGTCACTGCCCAAATAAGGAGCTCCCTTTACCTCGGCTTATACCCCAGTCAATAAGTTTTCCCAGATTTGGGCAGTAAAATTAGGTGCCTCGGCTTATACACGGGTCGGCTTATACTCTGTGTGAGACTCGAATCGAAATGAAAGACCAACAGTCAGCTAAAGACTTAGTAGCTGTGATATTAAACAAAATTTAACAACAACAACAACAACAACAACAACAACAACAACAACAACAACAACAACAACAACAACAACAATAATAATAATAATAATAATAATAATAATAATAATAATAGCACTGCACAGGTAATTTAAGAGCCAGCCCTAATTTTTTCCTATACTGACCATTGATAATATTTCTGCTTTTCCTCCTGAAATGATTAGAAATGGAAATTCAGCTAATGGTTATTTTTAAATCCAGGAATAGTCTAAAAGACTACACCACCAAGGAAACCATCATGTCCCAGGTGTTCCTATACTTAGAATGACATCTGATCAAGAAGTGATCCTATTTACAGTGGCAATGGCCTAGGACGGGTATAGCAGGTTCAGTATGTACCATGATGCAGCTAATGGACTTAGACAAGCTACACTCAATTCACATCATGACAGTCTTGTGTGTTCTCCCGAGTCTTATTAGGAAACAGTGACATGAACAGAATCTGTGGTTTTCTATTAGTTACGGGAATGGGTTTCCTTCCCATCCAAAGCCCGCTGTCAGCTCTTGATTACAAAACTAAGATTTGTAAGGGCAGAACTTGCATTGAGGGCTGGTCAGACTTCCTGCCTGCACAGACCAATTGGGGAAGGAAAGCCTCCCTTTTCCGCTGATCACACTTTGTGGCATCCTGTGATGAGCTGACATAAGAGAATACTATTTCTGGGCCACCCCGAGAGTATGAATCATGCCTCTTGTTTAGTTGTCACTTTCTTGTGACATTTGCCCGATAAGTTTTAACTTAAGACATGAAAGGGTGGGGTGGGGGTTGAGCATATATTTTGTACTGATTTCATCTTTGGGTACCTATAACCTCATCCGTGTTGTCCTTATCATAGAGTGGTAGTTTTGTTTACAGACCGGAGGTGGTCCTGTTGTATGTTTGTAGCCTTCTGAGGCATCTGGCTGTGTGACTTGCTAAACCTCTTGTGATGGTGATCTTTGCCTAACACAAGTAGCAAAGACTGCTTGGGTGTGGTGGACCAGCTATCATCAGACAAAAGAACTTTCAGCAGTTGACTTGGAACACTGCAGTTTGATTTTATGAACTGTCTACTGACAAGATGCCAGGATCAGTCATTCTGACTCAGAGTGTGTTGGGAAACATGAAAAGATGGAGAGTTGTATAATGGAGATGATCATATTTTCATAAAATGTAATTTGCAGGTTATTAATACCTGGTTGCTTTGTCATAAAATAACAGTGGAGGAAACCAAAATTTGTGTTTGAAAAGTTTGGGACCTTATAGTTATCAGCAAACTATCACAATATATTATCTCTAAATAAGGAAGACATGAAGGAGGACAAGTTTGTGGGGAAGTAGTTACTTGTTTTTAAGGGAAGCCACTAAATTAGGAAAACAAAGAAATAAATATTCCTGTTGATATTCTAATGAGCTATTATATCAGTCATGAATGGTATCAGCAAGCCACATGGCAGAAGGGAATGGGCATTTTACAGGTACTCATACTGTTTATAAAATCAATATTTTTTTAAAAAAAGATCCTGATGGGTATGAATTAAATTGGATTACAGTGGATTAATGCTGCAAAAACTGTTTCATGAACACTTTTTGCCTTAACAGAGATTCCTGTCTTGTATCAGAAAGGACTGGGGATGCATTGATGATCCAAAGGACATAACAAGGAAGCTTAGCTATAATCCTTCCTCCCTTCAAAACTTCTGTGGATTTCTTAAGGATCTAGTGGCTGGGGATCTTGGATCTGTTTCTTGTTGCTGCCATCTTGTTCTAGGCCAGTGTTTCCCAACCTTTTCGATGTCACGGTACCCTTGACCTCACTCTTCATATCTCACAGTACCCCTGCCATCCCCCCCCCCACACTTTCCCCTCCCAGGGTGAAGGGAAGCACTGGGGGTGGGTCAGGAAGTGGCTGCTGACCTTGTGGCAGGCCCTACCCCATGGGCCAGCTCCATGTTCTTGCTGGCACTGGCGGGAGACACCACAAAAGTGAGGGGGGCCAGTAGCATTGCCGCGGTACTCCTGGGACATGCTCACGGCACCCCAGGGTACCACCGAACCCTGGTTGGGAAGCGCTGTTCTAGGCTATATGAGGAATCAAATTGAAAAAAGAGTCAGGTTCCCTATTGGTCCAGTTTTTGGATTCTTGAATGACAGAAGTTGTAGACAAGCAAGCAGGAATATACAGACAGGCAGAGATTGGCTTTTTATTTTGCTTTGTTTTAAGGTATTCTGTGGCTAATACCATTTTTTCTTGGCTAAATATTTTATGTTTAGGAGATAATCTAAAATGCAGCACACGACGTGCACTGAAGATAGGATCCACCATGCATTGGAGAGGTGCCTCCATGGCCTCAGTAAAAATGCCATCTCTGCCAATACTTGGACAGGTAAGTAATGAACTCCACAATAACTATGTGAGGATTATCAGAGTCTTCTCTCTCCCTTCACCAGTCTGTCTAAACACACATCTGGTTTATTTTTTAGCTCCTGGCATTTATTCATGCTGCTGGATTCCTAGTACTAATGACATTTGTGCATGTGCAAACCATAAATGAGTGGAAGGAGGAATCCATAGTTAATAAATAAAACCAGTTAGCCCTTTTTTCTTTAAGTGCTTTCATTTTTCTTTCTAGTAGAAGCGCTTGGGAGCCCAGCCAACCCATCAGGTAGCAAAAATGTCTCATTTAGATCTTAAAGATAGGGGAAATATCATGGCGGTTTAGTTTTAAAAGCAGATGTTCTTAAATATCTGCTTCAGAATAGCTGGATCAAATGTTAACTACTGGTTGGATCCAAAGGGTAAAACAGGAAAAGGAGGCTGGAGGAAAGTCCAATTGGATTAGCAGGAAGGAGACACACTGAGTAGGAGCTGAAGACTAGAGCTGGGAGCTTGAGTAAGTGTCTCACCATTGCCAGGTCATCATTTTGAAATCCTCATCCCTACACCTCAAAGTTCTGAGGTGGAAAGAATCAGTAATGCTTGTATGGAGATGATGGGAGAGACTTCAGGTTTATCTTACTCTCCTCATATTTCTCTCAGGGAATGCAGCACCCTACGCTTCTTGACTTTTTCCTTTGAGGAACTTCTTCTATTCTGCCCAGATTAGTACAGTGCTGTCTGTTAGGGGTGTGCGCTGAGAAAATTTTCATTATAAGTATGAATCTGCAATTCAACAAGGTCCAGGTCTGCAACCTGTGGCTCTCCAGATGTTCGTGGACTACAATTCCCATCAACCCCTGCCAGCATGGCCTATTGACCATGCTGGCAGGGGGTGATGGGAATTGTAGTCCTTGAACATCTGGAGAGCCGCAGGTTGCAGACCCCTGAACAACAACATTCTTGACTGCTAGTGTCTGATTTTCGAGTGGGACAGTACTGGCTTGGGATTTGGGGAAGGGATGTTCTGGAATTTCAGGACCATTTTCAATGGGTGAGCCAAGGTGAGGGTTTGGTGCAGCTGTTTTTAAAGATAATGGCCACAAATTGGCACAGAGCATTGGCTACCCTCTAATATAAAGCTCTTCTAAAATTCAAGTGAAAAGAACAAAGGGGTTCAATTTTACAGACCCCAGAAAGAAGTGCCCTTAGCACACTGCTCTCTGCTGCTTCATATTGGGGGGAAATGACAGTGCCACAGCAGGAAAAGTAAACACTGACCATTGGCGGCATCTGATTTCTTTAAATAATCTTACAGTAACTTGATGACAATATTTTTCCACGCTTTCTACTGAAAGCTGTTCACTTGCTGTCCTTCCTTATTGTGGTCTGCAGTCTCCTTTCACAAAGTGAGGAAGTCTTTCTTTGCATAAAATGTCTGTCACAGCTGTTATTACAATCTTTGATAATAATTTGATTTTAAAAAAGAATGTGTATGTAACTGCATGTGATGAAATAATCATCTAATTGCTTCATGCTGGGTGTCTACTAAAAGGTATCATATTACTACTATTACTGTTTATGAAATTCCTGATGTTGGCGTGGGGGGGAGCCTCCCATCCCTGTGAAGAAGTCAGAGCAGCAGCTGTGGGGCTGATTTATGTCTGCCCCTTCAGAAATCACAGTAACAATCCAAAACCGAAATTTTCACGTGTCTTTTCAGTTCAGGACTTTCAGGCTGCGTACCGCTACCGTGTATCTCTCATGCCTCATATTGGTACATGCTAGAGAGCAAGTTCCTTGCATGGTGGCCTTTGAATACATGTGAGATTTCTTGCACGTTTTGCAATGCTGGTATGCAGTCATCATAGGGGATGGCAGAGATATGTGAGCAGGAACAGCACTACCAGTAAAACAGGAAAAGCCCACTCTCCAGCACATTCCCTCATTCTGGAGCCTTGCTGGCCATCCCAGGAACTAATGATCTTGAATTTTGCACAGTTGCACATGAGAACATGAAAAGTCTTGCATATCTTTTAAACACCCTTAATGTTCATAGAGGTGTGAAAATTCTCTCTTGCCTGGTATCAGTACCACTAAAAATGCAAAAAAGGAGGAGTGGCTTTAAGATCCACCTGTGTGCCTCCCTTCAACTCTGCCAGTCCATTCCTTTCCAACCCCCTCTTATCCTGCAAGCAAGAAAAAACATCATCACAAGAAAAAACACACATCAAACACATGATTCTACTTGGCTCCATTACAGTCAGGAAGCTCTGTGCCAATAGCCCTGGGTCAAGGACTCTTTTCTTCTGGCATCATGGAAAAAGTATCTGTGAAAATGCCCATGTCACATATGAGAGAGAAAATGACCCTCTGTGTTTGGGGAATTGTGACAAGCCTTTTTTTTCCTACTGAGAGGAAACAGCCTCCTAAGATTTTTGGGATCTAGGTTTGTTTTGAACTATAAACCTCCTCAGTTTCCCGGTGTTCTACAGGGTAGCAAGCAGTGGTGGGATTCAAATAATTTAACAGCCGGTTCTGGTGGTTGGATTCAAATAATTTAACAACTGGCTGTTTACAAGCACCATCTTAACATCTGGTTTTGCCTCAGTGGTGCAAACCTGCTGAATCCCACCACTGGTAGCGAGTATATAGGCTTTGGGTTCGCTGCTGTGAGGTAAGCTTTGTGGTGCACAAGGAGATTATTGAGATTGTTGAGGCTGAATTAATGTGTAAACAACTAAGAAGGTTTATTAATTTACAGGTTGGTTGTAGAGGAACAAACTAACAACACTGATCTTCAGATAGAAAAAGCAGAACTTGGCTGAGGCACAAAAATGTAAAGTTTAGACTTCTGAGAATAGTTAGACTTTTCTGCAGTGCTTTCAGGCACAGACAGACTTTTTACTGACTAGCCACTAGGTTGGAGCCTCTCTCACACACAGGATTCCAGGCACTCCAACCTGCCTTTCCCCCTGTAATCAGACTAAATTGTACAAGGTCTGTTCATCACCAGAGACAGGCCTAACCGTTGAACACTCTTTTCTCTCCCAGAGATAGAGCTAAACCACTCTGCCATACTACCAGGAAGAGCTACCTTTCACTCTGCCTGCTCTTTTTCCTGAGCCAGACCTAAGCTGACACTGTTTTCTCCCTGAGGTAGAACTCACCTCCCCCTTCTCCCTGAGGTAGAACTCTAACATCTCATCCCCCTTTTCAAAGGTGATTGCATGCTGGAGCACTCTTATGGGCTCATCTGAGTGGCTGATTTTTCTCTCTGGGACAGAATAGTGTCCTGTCTAGCACAGGAATCCATTAGGTTACCCATTTTTCTAACATCAAGTGTAGAAATTGTTATAGTGGAGCTGAACAACTTGGCCAGCCAAGTTGTTTCCCAGTGAAGTAGTCAAAAGAGAGCTGCTATAGTTCAAATCAAACGTGTGCTTGCAGCCAGTGTTTTCATTTTTCCCTTTTGTATTGGATTCCTAGGGAAACTTCCAGATGGAGGGGCATTTCTTTTTCCTTTTTATAGGGCAGATTGATGAAGCCCATGCCAGCCATACCAGATCTGGCTCCATGGCACTGATTGCTGGTAGTCCAAATGACAGCCCAGAGACTGGCAAGATGAGCATGGACAGTACAGCCAGGGCAGGGATGGTAGCACTGGACCCCTGATCTAGCTGGCATCTGTTAAAAGCACCTGTTAAGGTACTTTTAGTGCTAATTCAGCTGTAGAGGAAGTTTGTTGCCTGGATGCAACCTTAGAGTGTATATAAACACTGCAGTACCACACCTATATCTGGGTGGCAACTACCCACATTATTGCAAACATCTCAGAACAGATGTGGCTCAGGGTGTTTTTCTCAGAATCACGCTTCATTCCTTACAAAAAGAACTTCTTGCTGCTGCTGTGGGTGCTGTCTCCTTGAGCCAGCTTGTATGGTTAGCATTTCCTTTCTCGATTCCTTTGTAAAATAAAAGGCAGCTTATAACTCGCTCTCAACAACTTCTGAAACCACTGCAAGGAAACTGTAACTGTTTCAGCACCACCCTGAGCCATATTTATGCTGTTTTTGGAGCAGGCCTGTATGAGAGTTGGCAATGAACATGCAAAGATGCTGTGTACTGGGTCAGAACCCTGGTTCATCTAGCCAGTAACAGCAGTACTGACTGGCATCATCTCTCCTAGCCTCAGAATATCTTTTCTAGCACCTGTGAAAGATGGGACCTCAAGCAAAGCATCTGTGCACAATTACATACTTTGCCATGTCAACATTAGTTGCTTGGCTGAAGGATGCTGCATCATGAAAACAAATAGCTACATGCAATCACACACGAAGAGATCACTGGAAAGGTGTGATTAAATGCTAAAGATGAGCAGAAATCATTTGCTGTTTTAACAGGACAGAAAGACTTTGCCCTCAAAGACATTTTCCCACAAGTTAGGTGTAAACAGCAAGTAAGAGTGGCTTCCACTGCTGTCCAGGAGCAGGAAATGGGGCTGAGGGCTGCCCTTCATACCAGCTGCATGGTGCCCAGAGTGCAAGGCTGTTAGAGGCCTAGCTGGCATGGGTAGGTGAAGGGTAGGGGGTGGAGCAGGATTTGCCTGGCCACTTCAAGGCACTTGGGCCTCTTCTGTGCTAAAGACTACAGACACTTGCAACAATCGGCCAGCTGTGTCATTTGAATATTTTTTTTTGCTGTCTTTGTTAGCTGGGCTTTGTCTGAATTGCTGGAGCCTCCAGGAACTGGTTAGTCGTGATCCAGGGAACTACCTCATCCTTCTAGAGAAAATCCTGCAAAAGACTGAAGAGGTAAGACAGCTGGGACATGGGGTATGTGTGTGATGATAGTTCTCAGCCAGCCTGACATCAGAGCTCATTTGGAACCTGGAATGTCTTTCATATGGATGAGAAGAGTGGCTGATTGCATTTTGTCTCGTGCCAAATTCAAGTTTTGTTTTTATTTGGGTCTTTGCTTTTTAGGGTGCTATGGTTTCAACTTCTTGTGGAAATGGAAATACAGTTCTTACATCAAGTAGATTTTATTTCTGAGTGGTCCTACCATGTCATGGAGCAAACCATCAAGTTTCAGACCCTTTTTTGAGGGTCATTATATTGTGTAAGGAAAGAGAATTGAATGTTCAGACAAATTTGTTTGAGCCATATTCCATTTTGTATCTTGTGAATCGGACTAACAAACAAATCTGGTTGAAGGCTTTCACGACCGGATTCAATTGGTTCTGGTGGGTTTTCTGGGCTGTGTGGCCGTGGTCTGGTGGATCTTGTTCCTAACGTTTCGCCTGCATCTGTGGCTGGCATCTTCAGAGGCGTATTACAAGATCCACCAGACCACGGCCACACAGCCCAGAAAACCTACCAGAACCAAACAAATCTGGTTTAGTCTTGAATGCTTTTACCCAGCTAACTTTTCCCTGTGTGAGTTGAATCCTTCTGGGAGCTCGCTTTGCCTTTTAGAAAGCATTTCCTTTTAGAAAGCACCAAATTGTCAGTTGTTTGATTGAGTTAGTATTGTGCTTTTTTCACTGTAGAGGCACTATTTAGATTCCTCTCACCCCTGCAAGGGTGTTCCTTGCTTATTGATGCAGATGCTGAGCAAAAGCTTGCAGTAGTGGAGCATTTTGGAGTCAGCTGGCTCTGGCTGTGTTGTGTTGGGGCTGCAGGTTGGAGAGCAGAGTTATGAAGGAAGAGAATGAGTTCTTGGCACCTGGGTCAAGCAACCTGATAGTCAAGTGGAGGTTTCCGACTTCCTGTCTTGAGCACCGCCTCCCTGCTATTGAGCAATTGTCTCCCATCTGATACTGACAGCAGCTGAGCAGCTCTGGCCACCACCTCCATTGTTTGGTTACTGTTGTGGGGTGAGGAAAATCCAGAAAGGAGATCCCAGCTTTGTGACTTGAGAAGGCTGTCCCTGTTTCTGCCTGAAATGGGGTCACAGCCAAGCTGCTGCAAGAGGATTAGTATATACATGTACTTCCTGTAACTGGTAGATAGACCCTTTGTTTTTCTTTTTTTTTAATTCCTGTCAGGCCGTATGACTTCCTGCTATTTGCCCTGGCTATTCTAAACTTTTGTGTCCTAAAAATAGAACTATGGGTCAAAAAGTGCAGATATCTGCAGCAAGAACAGGTGAAGAGTCTGCATGGAGATGGGAGCTGAGCCACCTGCTGCAGAGTCAGGGTGTGTAAAATGTTAAGGTGTCTTGAAAGAGCAGGAAAAATCACATCCTTGCTTAGATGATATAGAGTGATTCCGTCGCCTCCTAGGAACTAAGATGCTGTATAATAATTGTAAAGTCTAGTGCTTTGCTTCATTCGGTGTGGATTCTGTACTGACCAGCCTGGTTGTTACTTAGCAACAGTTAAAGCAAGTTCTAGTAACTTCCTATGAAAAAAAGGACAAGTGGTAGACTTCTTCTTGTTTACTCATCGTGTGTATAGCTCTCCCACTTGAGATGCAAATGCTAGCAAAGAGGAATTATATGAGGGCCTTCCCCTCTTTCTCCCCAGGATCGTCTGTGGGCTACATATTTGATTTAACTTGCTGAGCTGAATCTTTCCTTGTTCCGGATGCGCCTCCTTAAAACCCTCTTTCGCTCCAGTATCTTTCATTTGGATGGGTGCTAATAATGTGAATAATCTACTGGCCATATGCTAATGAAGCATTGTCCCTTATCTCAGGCAAATCCTTTCGCTGGGGCCAGACTGGCTATCGTCTATCTCTGTACAGTCAAGGATCACTTTCTTTGCTTGGGAGGGTCAATGGGAGTGCTCATTCTTAAGGAACTGTTCTCAAGATAATACATTCAGCATTTGCTACATTAAAGAGGCATTGAGGGTGGGGCCTGGAGGTCTCCAGAAATTACACATGATATCCAGATGATAAAGATCACTTCCCTTGGAGAAATTAGCAGCTTTGGAGGGTAGACATATGACATACCCTCACCTATCCACCTATCTACCTTCCCAGGACTCAACCTTCCAAATCTCCAGGAATTTTCCAACTTAAGAGTTTTTATATAATTGGAAAAGATGAGGTAGATGAGGACTTCAAGATTTCTTGTGTAGTTGACATGAAAGCAAACCACTTTGTTGGAACTCACTGACAGGCTACATGTTGTTATTGTTATTATTATGGCAGCATTGTGACTCTATCATGACTCTTCTTCTCTAACTTGCTTGGTGGAGGGTGTCCTTACTGTCAACGGACCCCAGGATCACCCCACATGCTAAAGAGGATTAGCGGGACAAACAACCTAGGGTGGTGTGGTTGGGTTCAAAAAGTCGCTATGTGGGAGTTCCACTGGATCCAGTAAATGTGTAAAGCAGCAGAGCTGTCTGAGGGTCAGGGCCTGCCTGGTCTTAAAACTTCAAATGTGTGGGAAAGAGGCAGAGACGCTGGTTAATGTAGATATTTCTATACTTTTATTTAATGCTAAAAATTATTAAATGTCTAAGAATTCACAAACTCTGAACACATTTATTTATTAATGCTGTAACAAAATATAATCAAACGGTTTCTTTTTTCTCAACCTCCTATTTTCTTTTCCAGTACTAATTTTTCTCTTCTTCTCCTTCTTCAACTGTATTTTCTGTTTTCCTTCATCTGATTCTCCCTCATTAGAAACCTCCTGTCACTTATCATTTCCATGGGGTAGGCCCAGAGCAGGGGTCTGCAACCTGCGGCTCTCCAGATGTTCATGAACTACAATTCTCATCAGCCAATTGGCCATGCTGGCAGGGGCTGATGAAATTTGTCGTCCATGAACATCTGGAGAGCTGCAGGTTTCAGACCCCTGGCCCAGAGGATGTTACAAAGGTATGACTGTCATGCTAAGCCCCATCCCTATTGTCTTCTAGAACTGCTGGATCTGTATGACTTTGGAGGGCTTTTTTTTTTTTTTTGCTTATCAGTCCTCATTTCCCTTCTGTGCCTTTCTGCAGGTCCAAAAGAAATGCGACTATGATCTCTTCATTCCACTGGCCTTGCTCTTCGGTTCAGCTGTCCTGTATGTAAGTTCTGTGGTTGCATTTGGTATGTTCAGCCTCTAGGCAGGCACTTCCTTTTCATTGCTCCAGGTTGTTGTTGTTTTAATCACAAGGCTCAGGGCATCGTTATCTCTTACAAGTGATGCATAGCTATTACCAGCCAAAGTATCTCCCCAACATCTCCCTAATGACATTTTTTAAACATTGTGTAACATCAATTTGACTGCAGCTTGCAAGAGAATTGTGAACTGAGGCAGGCAAATTCTGCATGCAATGGTGCTATATTATACATTTCTTTTGTCCAGTATTACAGAGGAACTATGTGGAAAGGAGCAATATGGGGCCAATAATAGCTCCAGGCTTTGGGGAGCTCTTGCACAAGATTCCACAAATTGAATCTTTACTGCTCACTTGTCCTGTTTTTCTGAGCCCATTCCTCACTGCTGGGTTGTTTTCACTGACTGTTTATGCACAGCAAGGTTCCAGTGACTTCAAAGAGAGTTGGCCAGGGAGTCTTTGTTTTGCGGCATGTTCTGCATTATTACCCACCATCCTTTGTAGTAAGTCAAGCATTACCCATCAGCTGGCCTTTTGCTCGTGTCTGGGGGTTGCATATTTCATGGGTTCTCTATCACCCATACATACTTTAATTTTTAGCATAACCTTTAATTTTTATCTTTAATCTTATCAATAGATCAATATATCGATCTATCAATAGATCAATATATCAACATAAAAAGGAAAACTATTAAAGAAAAGTCTTGAATCCAACACCTCTACACTTTGCCCAAATACTGATTGTCTTTTATGGTGGGAAGTGAGGGGGGAGCAATGGCCCAAGCAATATCAGCAAATGCTGCATAAAGTAGACATGTATCCTATAGCTTATCATCACTTGTTTCCTCATGATGTTCATGCCTTAGCTATTTGGCCTCAGTTGTGTCAGCTGCCACATGGAGTGTATGGCTACAGCCTATGGATCTCCACATCTGAATTAATATGTAACTGTTGTGAATGGTCACCATCATATTGCCAGGTGTGATTTATTTTTGGCTATTTCTGTTTTCTTGGCAGACCTCACACTTCCCTTCCAATTGTGACCTGCTTTGGAGAGCTAGGAGGACCTACCGTGATTTTCTCACTTGGCCTATGCCATACTGTAATATCTGCCAGGAACTGCTGACTTTTATTGACAATGAGCTCAATGCCCCAGGTAGGAAGCCATGTCCTGTGTTGCAGATGGATTCCCCAGACCTTGAAATGTTGATTTAATTTAGCTGATTTCTTGATTGGACAAATTTTGTGCTGGTATACTTTTGATCCTGCTGGGGAATCAAGCACCTTACAACCCTTCCCCAGTATGGTTAGGCTAAACCATCCACTCTGAACCATGAGCCAACAGCCAAGAGTCCTCTGGCTCTTGCCATTCAGTCTGCACCAAAGCTTTACTGCCTCTGACCCCACCCAGGCTGTATCTCAGGCTGTATCTCAGAAGCTCACCCAGATCTCATACAACTGGGCCAAAAATATTTCCAGCATTCCTCTCATGTGTAAGATGACAGAAATACCTAAAACTACCCTAGTACATTTACTGAACTGTATGACCAGTCATAAAGGTCACACTACCTTACAGAATGTAGCAGCCTGCATTTGACATGCAAGAGATAGTGCCAGAAAAGTAGTAATTGCGAAACATTCATGTTGACAACTGTTTTAAACCATTATTATATGTATGTAGAGGCTGCCCATGTCACTTTTCTAGATGGCAGGCATAACATTTTAAAAGATGGATCAATCACAGCCTACATGAATCTGTGTGCCACCTTTGTGCGACCCCACAAGTAGGCAGACACTGCAAGCATGTGGGTTAAGTTATTTAAACAGTGACAAGTCCTTGGCACTTATATGATGCTTTTTGTATGTTTAAAGCACTTGGCATACAGTGTTAGTATTCCTTATTGCAGGTATGTAAGGTAGGAAGAAGAAGAGTTTGGATTTATATCCCCTCCTTTCTCTCCTGTAGGAGACTCAAAGGGGTTACAGTCACCTTGCCCTTCCCCCCTCACAACAAACACCCTGTGAGGTAGGAGGGGCTGAGAGAGCTCAAAAGAACTGTGACTAGCCTAAGGTCACCCAGCTGGCATGTGTGGGAGAGCACAGGCGAATCTGAATTCCCAGATAAGCCTCCACAACTCAAGCGGCAGAGCTGGGAATCAAACCCGGTTCCTCCAGATCAGAGTGCACCTGCTCTTAGCCACTGCTCTTGGCCACTACACCACATTATTACCATACTTCAGATGGGGTGTGAATATGAAGCTGAGAGGATATTGGTTATCTGAGTCCACTTAGTGAATTCATAACTGAGGCATGGTTGGAATCAGTGAGTTGAGACCTGATATACCCAGCCAGTATACTCCATTGTTTTTGCAATCTAATGAGTTTCCATTACAGGCCAGAAAATTTTCTTGTCTAAAGTCTGTTTGCCTGACAAACTGGATGTGGCTACTCTCTGTTGGCTTGTTGATGAGTTATACCGTGACTTCTGTGTTGGGTGATGGTCTTTTGATACTTTTTGTTTTGTGCTTTGTGTGGGCTGTTCCTTGTTTTTTTGATTTCTTTTCCCCGCTTAGAAATATTATTGTTGTGCTATGGAAACTGCTTTGGAACCACATGTCAAAATGTTGGGTACGACAACTGTGCAAGTCTGTATGGCTCTACTGATTTGTTTTCCTTCCAGGGATTACCTTTCAAAGGATGGTGAGGGCAGAGCATGGTCTGTCTGCAAAAAGCTCAGAGAGGTCTATTATGTAAGTATCACACATCAGTATTTGCTTTCTATTAATTATCTCAAGAATGGAGCATTATGGGATGTTTTCTGAATTTTACCATGGGCCTGGTTTCTTGGGGGTTTGTTGCGCTAGGGCTCAGCCATGGAACCTAAAGAAACTCTGAGCAGATGCAGAAGATATCTGCTGTTATGCCATCCTGCCTACCAGAATGACACAAGATCTTGGATTTGGGTGGGGGAGGGATAATTTAATTTGTGTGTGGGTGTGTTTGCACATGTGTGTGTATATATATACTGGCACTTTAAAATCAAGAAACAAATCCAATAACAGTAACCAGAAAAGGGGTGGGAGACAGTAAAGAGAGGGGGTGTTTGAATACATCAGCATAAAACCAAGCAGGAAGAGGCATGAAACAGATCCGTCAGTATAATCCTGAAGGTTAAAAATGTCTTAATCTAGTGTCTGAGTGCTGCTAGAGTAGGCATAAAGTAAGTAGAGCTCTGCGGGAAGGTGTACCACAATTGGGTTAGACCACAGGAAAGGCCCTACCTTGGGTACTGATTTGCATAGTTTCATCAGGAAGAGACAGCTCTAGAGATTGCCACATCCTCAGGGGAGCATCTGAAGTCAAATAAAGGCCCATGATGCAGTTCTAGAATGATCAACACAGACAAGTTGGCCTGAATGGATCAAGGATGGGCAGATGTTTGGAATCCACTCCCCCATCCCCAACCTTGCATTCTGACCAGTCACTGAAAGTAATCTGTTAACCGTGGACAGCAGGGGGGTGGGTTGGAGGAATGGCTGATAGGAGCTGCTGTGTTGTTTCTTTTCCATAGTCTGACTACTTACTACTCAAAAAGCCTGAACAGTGCCTGCATTAATACTGATGTTTTCAAAACGTGGAAAGTCATGCAAGCAAGCCCCTCCACGAACTAGAAGAACAGTGCCACCTGCTGGCATTTTAAATCTTATTTGTTTCTGGACTTTTAAAAAAAGCTTGCTTTGATAGTGGTCTTTTGATCATGAGAGTGATGACCCCATGCCAGACATACAGCAAACAGTCTCTGTTTCTGAATCAGGTTGTCCACTGTTGATTGTCTTGTTTTTTTTCCTCAGAACAGTTTTGTTACTGAACCCTTCCGAAGTTCACAGGGAGTTTCTCTCAGTTGCTGAAAGGCTTAGCACTGTAGATTACTCCCAGCACATGCTACTAGTTACCCTCCTTGAACACATCTACCAAGCTAACTTTGGAACCAGTTGTGATCTGGTGGGACTTCGTCATGCTCTGAAGGTAGGGAGAGAGCCTGCAACAGTCAAAGCCATGAATTCTCCTCTGATGCACTAACATGCATAATAGCTTTTTGTGAGATATTTTCCTACACAAAGTGTTCGCCATGAACATGGAGAATGAAGTAATGTTGGGATTGCCAGCTGTTTTAATCAGAAAGTTTGATAATGAACATCACCAAATAACTTCCTTGGAGACTGCAAGAGAGAACTGACATCCCTCAAGTATTTATCAACAAAAGGCTCCCGTGATCAGAGCTGTTTGTCTTCTTGTAGTACCACATGGTTATTTAGTTGAACTTCTAACTTTACACTGGGAATCTTATGATAGTATTGGTGGCTACAGGTTGCATGCCTTGTAATGGTATGAGGAGACTGTTTATTCTTTATTTGGGTAGTCTGGTTACCACCAATGGCTGGCACCCAGTGGAAGTCAGGGGTGGATGGTGTCATGTGATAGGGTGACATAGTGAGATAGTGTGACATCACTTTGGAGAAATTCTGGAAGTTATGTCATACCTCTCTGGGAACCCTCAAAATCTCCATGGTAAAATCACAGGGTTTTATGATGGTTCCTAGAGTAATGTGATGTCACTTCCAGGTTTCTATCAGATGATAGTACGCCATCATCCTGAAGGTGATTTTTTAAATGAATGTTTTTCTGCTTGCCAACAGATCAGCTGCAGAAAGTGGGGTTTGGTAGCTGGAGGTGTTCTATTACAGTGGGAAACCAGGCAACCCTATTGAGCAGTGAGTTGTTGCTTAGATCAGTAATGTCAACTCTGAATAGCAGTGAGTCTCAGAGCCAACTCTCCATTGAAAGTTTCAAGTAGAGCCTTTTTCCTTACTTGCTACCCAAGATGTCTCAGTGCTGGAGCCTTTTGCTTTTACTACATGCAGTAGTTCTCTTCATTTTAAACATAAGCTTTGTTGATGATGGGTAAGGAAAGTTCATACAGTCACCCCTACCAGATAACCTAATTGTCATGCGGAGATGTGGAGGCCGCAGTGTTTTTGCTCCTCTCCATATATTCAGTGAACCACTGGCCTGAGAACTAGAGGAGATACAGAATATATACCTTTTTCAATGGCTGTTCCTATTTTATGAAATAGCCTTCCTGAAGTTGTTAGGAAGGCTTCTGCTTCATTCAGATTCTGCTAGTTGTGCTAGTTGGAATTATTCAGGAGGACATGTAACATTGTCATCTAATGGTTAATTATTATATGCCCATTAGCTTTCATGGATTTTAATTTAATATTGCCTTTATTAGTGGAGCGCCAGGCAAGAAGCCTCCCACATAGCCCAGGATTGATTGTCTAGCTGAGAGGAGCAATTCCAATTGTTATATACCTGGTGCTATAAACTGGCTTTTAGCATGTATACTAAAGTTGAGACAATACAGAGAAAACTAGCATGACACTGATGCCATGGATGATTTATCCTAAAAGCTGAATGTAGCAATGAAATCGTGTGGGGCTACAACAGTGAGCCTTGTGGACTACCCCCCCCCCCCCCATACACAATTCCCACAGCGATAAAAACTACATTGCAACAGGGACCCTCTGAGTCCAGCTCTGGAAGGAAGGATATAAACCAATTCAAAGCACATCCTAATACTCACTCCTACCTCTAAAAGTCTCAACAAGATGGCATGTTCCATTGTATCAAAGGCAGCAGATAAACCCAGTGAGAGAGCCACAAGGAGGCAAAGCCCTTGTTTACATTCATATGGAGATCAGCAAAGAAAGCCAAGCAAATGAGTCATCTAGGAAGACTACAATCATTCTCTCAATCACTTTATCCAAAAAGGACAAATTACAGACTAGATGATAATAATTAATATTCATCATTTACTTATTCATTCAGTAAAAAAATGTTCTGCCCTTCCTTCAAGGAGCTCAGCGCAGCATGCATACTTATCCCATCCTCTATTTTATCAACACAGCAACCCTGTGAGGTTGTTTGGGTTGAGAGAGAATGTGTGGCCCATTGTCACGTAGTGTTATGGCAAGCAGGGAGTAGAACCAAGGATTCCCCAATTCTAGTCTGACATTATTACACAACACGGATACCAGCACCAATAGCTGAGCAAGCACTCAATGACTTTAAAGTCCAAGAACATTCTTGCTGACCTCGTTTGGCTGATGTCTCTGCCTACTGTTCTGTTTTGTAGTATTTAGCTAAGCTGAGGGGCAGGAATTACATCCTGCAATGCCAGCCAGTACATCTGCTGACTGTGTGTTCTCTCTCTAGCTGAAGCCTGTGGAAGAACTCATGGAGATGTTTGCCAGCACCACAGAAGCCCAGGAATTGGCAGCTGAGACCAGTGATGATCCTGCAGCAGCTAGGAAGCAGCTGGAATCTGCTTTGCAGGAGATCGCAAAGGCAGCAGATCTGCCTGAAATCATAGGTGGGAAAGCTCTGCAGCTTCTGCACTAGGTTTGCTGTTCTGATGCAGTCTACTTTACAGAACCCTCATGGAACTCATTTGTGCCCCCAGGAGAAGCTCAGACACATAAGCCCCATCTCATCCCTGTCCCTGCTGCCCGATGTCACACCTACATTTGGGATCAGGATAATTTCGGTAAGCTGAGAGCATGTGACAAAGCTTGAGCCTGAGAGGAATTTCTTAGTCCTCATGGCATGCAGTGGCAACTCCTTACCTTTTTTACGGTTCTGATAAGCCTACAATATTGGTCGTGACCTAGAGGATCCTCCTCCTTCAGACTTGAAACTGATCTTGCAGTGGTTCAGTGCTGAGATGGTACAGCATGTAAAACTGGTTTCAGATGTTAAGATGTCTTACCCTAGGTAAGGTTTTCTGTTGCGTCCTTGATTGTGTACCTTGTATTTCTCCTCCTGTTGCAGACATCTTGAACGAGGTACTAGAGAAGGAGTGTGACTACCCCAAGCCAGCAGTTCTGGAAGATGATGAAGAAGAGGAAACTGATGACTGCTTTCCACAAAACGGTTCTTTGTTGTCTTCCCTGAAATCAATCTCCAAAGATTCTGTATATTCAGCCTTGTCAGAGGACCGTTCATGTAACTCACGGGTGTCTGTCTCTGCTGTTTCCAAGGACCCTGACTCTGAGCTCTCACTGGCCTCTAAAAAGTCCTTGAAGTGTTTTGTCTCCAGCCTGAAGGACTGCATGGATAGTGGTTATGTGGAGGACAGTGATGAGAACTCTCTCGAGTCCACGGGGTGCTTGGATCCAAAGGAAGAGAAGACATCACCCAGGCGGCAGCGGTTAACCAACAAAATATACAAGTTGTTCAAAAGCAAAAGCCAGCTGATCCTGGGCAAAGAACTGAGAGACATTTCTGAGGTGGCTTCTCTATCGCTGCCCCTTCGCCGAGCAGAGAGCCTCTGTAACCCTGTGGCCAAACACCACATTCCTATGCGCTCCCGGCGGGCAAAGTCACTGCCCCAACATGTACTGAGCTCAGCGCTTTTACAGCAACGGGTCCCAGAGAATGTTTCTGCCCAACGTAGGCCCTTCCTGAGCTGTGATGAGGATACAAAGATCTCAACCCTGCGCGTTGTTGTGTTTGGCTCTGACCGTATCTTGGGGAAAGTAGCCCGGGCTTATAGCAATCTTAAGTGAGTGGAAGAACATCTCTTTACACCTGATATCCCTTCTCCCTTCCCCAGGGTCCTAAACTCAGCTGAAATCCAGGATTTCTGTAGCGTACTCAGACTCTCTCTTGCTTACCTGTCCCTGTACGGCCTCTCCAATCAACTGAGGCCAATCTACTAGTGGTCCCCGGCCCTTCGGCGATGCGGCTGGCCTCCACGCGGGCCAGGGCCTTTACGGCTCTGGCCCCAGCCTGGTGGAACGCTCTCCCTCCAGCTGTCCGGGCCCTGCGGGACCTTAGTGAGTTCCGCAGGGCCTGCAAGATGGAGCTGTTCCGCCGGGCCTTTGGAGAAACCAGCTGCTGATTGTGCCCCCCTCCCCTGGCCCTTGACATCTGGGCCGTTTGCCATCCAAGGGGACCTACCACTCCTCCCCTCTTTTTCCTTCTAGGGAAGAGGGAAGTTCAACATTGGAATACTGGACGCCACTTATATTCCATCTTATTGTGATTTGTTGTATAATTATTGGATTTCATTACCATGGTTCACCGCTGCTTTTAATGTTTTAACTGTTTTATACTGTTTTCTTACATGCTGTACATCGCCCAGAGCCCTTCGGGGATGGGGCGATACAGAAATCTAAGAAATAAATAAATAAATAAATAAATAAATAAATTACTTTTGGACCAGAAGCTGAAGGATGAGGTTCCCTCTGAGACTCATCATGTCATATGTCCTGCTCTACTCTCTCTAATGTTCAGTTACCTTTCCCTGCCAACATGTAACAAAAAGCAGTCTCTGAAATGATTCACTGCAACACTACTGACTACAGTACTGTGCCTTCTAGTGCCCATTTCTACATTCCTTGCTTCGTTGCTATCACAGTGCAGCAGCATGGGTTCAACTGACCTTTGCCTTATCTATCCCTTCTTACTCCTTCAATGCAGATCCCAGGAACAAAGCTGCCCGTGGCTGACTCGGTACTTCAAACTGCAGTTTTTCTATGTGCCTGTAAAGAGGAGTGACCCTACCTCATCCGCACTGGCCTGCCCTCCCCCTTCCCCAGGAGACCCTCAGTGCCACAACTCAGGATCTGTGGTATGCAATCTGGGCAAGCTGAGCATGGCTGAGAGGCGTAATTTGTTTTTCTGAATGGCATAGTCTCTGTTAGTTGAGCTTTTGCTGGCTCCACACTTGAAGCAAAGCCACAACATGGTTCTGGTGGGTTTTCCAGGCTGTGTGGCCGGGGTCTGGTGGATCTTGTTCCTAACGTTTCACCTGCATCTTTGGCTGGCATCTTCAGAGGTGTATCACAGATGGAAGTCTGGCCACACAGCCTGGAAAACCCACCAGAACCAGTTGAATCCGGCCATGAAAGCCATCGACAATACATAGCCACAACAGTTAACTTGTAGGTGTGGCACAGACTGCTGTTTATACGGCAGGGAGGCAATCAGTGTCCTTACAGAGACAAACACACAACTTAGGTAGATATTCCTTTGAACAGTGGAGTCTGCCTGCTCTTGCCTTGTGGCTGGAAATCAAACCCAAGGACGACAGCATAGATATGGCAGAAACCCTGCGGAAACTTCTGCCAGCCATGCCTGTTTCTTTGAACCTACGACTTTGGAGGGGCGGGGGGAGGGGGAAGTAAAATGCAAAAGAAAGAGTGATCTAGAAAACAAAGAGCAGCTCAGCGTGTGCTCAGTTTCATTAAACAAGTTCTGGAAGATCTTTTTTATATAAGCAACATGCATTACAATCCTGAATTTGTTAAGTTTCACAAGTGCCTGGGCCATTAATATTCTGACTATATAGATGGGGAATGGAGGCTGAGTGGCAATGTTTGAGACAAGCTTGGATGCTTGGCAGCTATTTGATTTATTCAGCTGCTCCTGAGTCATGACGGCCCATTTGTACTTCAAGGGTACTGCATGCTGGATTCGGCTGTGTGGTCTCTGCCTAAACCCACTGCCAGTCCTGCATAAATGTGCCCGGCACCTGACCAATACGTGCATTGGCCCTGAGAAAAAGGCTGCCAATTTCACAGTATGGCCGGACTAGAGCAACTGGGTCACCTTCCTACTTGTTCCAATGCAGTTGAGAGAGATCCTTCCAACAAACTGAATGGTTCTGTTTAAATATCATATAACCTAGGTTCAGAGACATTAAGTAGTGGCTCTAGCAGCCCTTTTACCTGCTGCTGATTCACCTTCTCAGATTCCACCTGCCAGTACTGACCTTTGGTTTTACTGTTCTGCTGATTACTACTGAAGGCATAAGTATCTTCAGCAGCAACAAATTTGCTTTTAATGGAGCGTATTTCATTTAACTGTAGGATCCAGGTTTGTCAAGGATGGAGAGCAGCACAAACAATATCTCCCGGTATGTAGGTCTGCTCGATCCATGGTACGAGCGCAATGTTCTTGGACTGATGAACCTTTCTACAGATGTCCTATGCCAGGTACATCTTTAATTCTATTGCTCAGGGTGCATACTCACTCTTTTTAAGGTCCAGGCCTCCTGGTCCAATGTGCCCTGTCTAACTAGCCAACCAGACTGAGACCAAGGGGTCCATCAAAGGAGGGGCGGAGGCTCTGGGGCAGAGCATCTGTGTGGCATGAAGAAGGGACAAGTCCAGTCCTCAGAATTTCCAGCTGGAAGAATCAGGAGCCAGGTGATGTGAAAGGCCTCCAGCTGGGACCCTGAAGAGTCTTACTCAGTATGAGGCAGTCCTGGGTGCCTTTGCTTTCATGGGGAATGCACAGGGCAGGCAGGATTGTAGCATTGGGAGAGGGACTCTCTGACACTTTGAGGATGCCCCTTTTGGACTGGATGAGAAGGGCCTCTGGACTGAACAGTAGATGTAGCCAAGTCTCCAAGCCTGTGGCCCTTTTTGCATGCCTTTTTGCCATGAGGAAGTTTCCTCCACAGTGGAGCATCTCCATGTTTCTCTGTTTGCTTTGAGCTGCTATTTTACCAGCCTCTGGTTGCATGTTTCTCTCGGGTTGGCTGGTTGGATACCAGCTTCTGCCCCCCCCCCCCCTTTTAATTTTTTTTGAGGGCTGTTTTAATGTTCTATCACTCCTGCGTTAGAATTTTTTTAAAGGCCCATTGATCCCCCAGAAATGCCTGCTGAGGAGTGAACAGAACTGCTCCTGTGTGGGCAGGGGAAGGTAGAGAGGAGTGGAAAACCTGGGCAAATGGACACTGCTCTGGTTTGCTTTCCCTATGCAGGCAAAGCAAAAAATCACACTTTCTCTGCTTTTGGAAACTGCAGGAATTACTGGATCTGCTGTGCCATAAGTCCAGGAGGGGGGAAAGCCTGTTCCAAAGGGAATGCACGCTCACCATAGGGCAGATCACAAGTGCATCTGTGACTCAACAGCAGTAGATGCCTGTCTTGTGTTACCAATGTGTTAATTGGTTGATGTTACCATGTATCCTTTCCTCTTTCTATAGCAGTCCATCAAGCCTGAGGGTGAACCCTTAGAGGAAGCAGCAGAACAGCTCCCTATCCTTGCAGATATGATACTCTATTACTGTCGCTTTGCTACCCACCCTGTGCTGTTACAGGTCTACCAGGCACAGGTAAGGGTTGTGACTTCCTGCTATGACTTGCATGGGAATTGACTAAGCAGGTTAAAGGTTGAGTCTCTACCACATTACAGCTGCTCTTCCTCTAAGAAGCTCAGAGTAGCTGACTTGTGTTTCCCTTCTTTGTTTTAACCTCGCCCTCTGAGGTAAGTTAGAATGTGAGTGTGACTGGGCCAAGGTCTCCCAACAAGTTTCCATGGCAGAGTGGGGATTTAAATATAGGTTTCCCAGACCTTGGCAAAGATGCTCTAACCATTTCTTGTTGTCTCTTGCCTGTGCATACTGGTGGAGATGCCCTTGAGGGTTGCGTTGATTACTGGGTAGCATGATCTTCTCTTCTGGTTTTCTGTCCAAGCAAAGACAGTGCTATTCACACACAACACGGCTGCTGGCTTTTTCCATCCTGGTCTATATATAAATGTTGAGGTCTCCCTTTATGAACCTGGGTAACTCTCTTTGCAGCTTCAGATCCCTGAAAAGCATTTGTGTGCTTCGAGTTCTGGGCATCATTCCCTTTATACACATTTTTTGCCCCCTGAAACTACTAGTTTTATTATTTTCTTATGAAATGTTGGTCTCGTATCCCAGAGAGATTCTATAATGATCCTTTCCTTTGTTGACCCTCACAGCTCACTTTCATTGGAGGAGAGATGAGGACTGAGATCTTCATCCACTCCCTAGAGATGGGTCACTCAGCAGCCACACGAGCCATCAAAGCTTCAGGTAGGTGCCTGATTCATAGAGCAGGAGATTTACTCTGTGCTCACTTTATGTACATTACTGTGAATGGAATGCATTCCCTCTTGTATAACCATCATTCATCCACCCAGTTCATTCATTCATTCATTCATTCATTCATTCATTCATTCATTCATTCATTCATTCATTCATTCATTCATTCATTCATTCATTCATTCATTAATTAATTAATTAATTAATTCAATTTGATAGACTGCTCTACCCCCAAAGGGAGTAGTGGAGAATCCAGGAAATGTCGTTAGAATCCATTTTACTTCCTACCATTTTCCGTGTTTTCCTGCCATCTTTTATCACACCTGGTCAGTGGACATGTTAAAAATGCAAAATACAGTTGCAGCTTCATGCTGTCTGGTGTGGATAAAGTGCCACAGTGGTATCTCAGGGCTAAGACAGCACTGTAACACTGTTTGGAAGTGTTCTATTAATAAACTGCTGAGATTTGGCACGTTAGAAATTCTCTGAAGGAAGACATAAGATAATCAGAGGGCTTGGAGCAGCTTCCTGCTTTGCAAGTGAACTGGAAGTCACACCACTTTATGAAACATTAGCCTAACCTCCCACCCCGGACTCCATGTTCTGCAGACCCCTGTGGCTGCAGGAGCAGAAATGAAAAGATCAACCCATCCTCCACAAAGTGCAACTGATTGCAAGAGTGCAGTAGATAAATAACAAACCTGACATCTTTCACTTCGCTCACTCCTGCAGACAAGGGGAGGTGCCTCTTGTCTCAGGCATGCATAGTTTGCATCCCTGTGGAGGATTTGTTCTTTTTTTTTCTTGCTCACAGAGGAAGTGGCAATAACAGTCATGACAGTGGATGGAGGGGCATTCCCAGTAAATGCATCCCTGTTAGGGTGGGGTTGGGAGAACTGAAACTATTGGCTTAGTCAGTGTTTGATTCATTGATATGCACACCAATCTCCATCTTAAAAGCCAAAACAGACTTCACAAAGATTATTGGTCTCCCTTTATCTTTATAAGGCAAACTGTTTACATGATCACATTGGGGTTATACATTGAGCCTTCAGCACTCCCCTGGTTTAACTAATCAAAATCACACACACACACTCACACTTTGTTGTTAACCCATCAAATGAAATAAAGTGAGTAGTGGGATGAAGGGTTAAAGTCTCCCTCCCTTCCATACATGGCCCTGATATGAATTAGTTTGGAGGTAAATGAAGATCTGTATTCTTTTTGCCCTGGAAGCTCTTGCTAAAGCCCCGGGAGATCAAGTTGGAGAAGCCACACTTTATAGGGACTTGAAAGATGAACCCAGCAGCTAAGGGGCATCTCCCTCTCCTCCTTTTTGTGCAGGTCCAGGTAGCAAACGGCTGGGAATTGACGGAGACAGAGAAGCCATCCCACTAACACTACAGATCGCCTACAGCAAGGTAAAAGGGTTTTTCTTTCTGGAAAGGGAGAATGTTCAAGAGAAACACAGTTAAGAAAAGTGAAAAAAATATACTAGGGTCCAGGTCTCTCACTTTGTGGGCACTCTTGGAAACCTGGGGTTAGAGCAGAATTGCTGCTCCAAGCTCTGTTTCAGGAAAGGGAAAGAACCCACACAACCCATTACCCCCCAGAGAGTAACCATGTTTTGGTCCCATTAGAGAGCAGTCAGTGGAAGGAACCGCTGGAATGACACCGAGAAAGTCTGCACGTCCATCAACATCAGCAAGGCCTGTGGCAGGCAAGAAGAGCTTGGTAAGTGCTGGTGGCAATTTTGCCTTCTTCACACAAACAACAATTGGGAAAGAGCTGGGATCCTGGATTTGCCTGTAAGGAGAATGGAACAGGCTGGACAGAGATATGGGGGAGGCCTCATCCATGCAACCAAAAGCAGCTACTGACAAAAGTACACCCAAGTTAACAGCCTCCTAAGTTTTTTCCTGCTCAGCGTCTGCTGTGTGAGGTGTGCCCAAACTGCAGTCTTGCATGTGTGCTCTGACTGATGGTTCTAATACAGCTGAGGAAAACTGAACACCTAGTCTCCATTGGACACACAGTTCAATATTCAGACATGAGCTGTGGGCCAGAGCTGTGCCTTAACTCTCAGCATCTCTCTAGTTATCAAAACAGTAGAAGACAGCTACACACAAACACACAAACATGATCTGCTGGTCTCATTTGTCACTACTGCACGTGGAAGGAGGAGGCAGGCACACAAGTGTTTGTGCCATTGTGCGAATCTCTTTTTAATGTATAACCACATCTAACCTTTTTGATTGCAGTGTACTGTGCCTGCACCTAAAAAACAGAAGGGCTGCCATCTTTTCCCAATGCGTCCCACACTGATGTCCAGCTGATCAGAGACATTTCCTTTTTATCTTCTTAACATAGTTTGGTCAGGCTGTATGCCTGTCTATTAAGCAAAGGCAAACCTGTCAAAATGGCAGGCCTGCACTGCCATTTTCTGGACCTTTAGGGTCAAAATTCATGCTACATAAGGGAGAGCCAAGATTTGCTCGTCATATAATTTATCCCAATGATTTTTTAAAATCTGTATTTCTGCAAAAGAACAGCAGTGATCTAGCATGAAGTAAACACACATTTTCCCCTTAGTTCACTTTTCTAAATGAGTAATAAATACAAGAAATGGGATGCAATCAAAATGACCCACTATATCCCTATGGCTAGAATATTAAATATGCATGTTTAAAGTGCCAAGCACTAATTTAATAGACAAATGAATAATGTGGTTAGATGAACAAATAAAAACAAAACATACATACATGGAACATATAAGACTTTAAGGCAAATCAGCAATAATGTATAAATATAGAAATATGATCCTCAAACCTCAAGTCAGCAAAAACATTTTCTGACAAATTTTCCTTCTTCAATATTATTTCATGGCTGCTGTCATTATTAACTAGGGATAACAGTATAGGTTCTATCCTGCATGTTCTCGGGGTGGCTAAGAAAAAACCAGAAGTGATACAGAGATCCATACCTCATAGGAAACTGACTCTGTTTGCATTTGGGATTCGCCACCAGTTGCCCACTACACAGGAGACCACAGGAGGACTTTAATAAGACTTTCCCCTTATGGTGTATGCAGAAGAAGTACTTGAGGTTCTTAAGATCATGTTTATATATTTATACATTATTGTTGATTTGTCTTGGAGTCTTTTGTATGTTTAATATATGTATGTTTTGTGTTTATTCACCTAAGCACATTATTAACTTGGTAGTTTATTAAATTAGCACTTGGCATTTTAAATGTGAGTATTTAATATTCTAGCCAGAGAGGTATAGTGAATCTTTCTGAATTAGTGCACAGAAATAAATAACAATGGAGCCCTTAGTTCCAGAGAACAAAAGAAATTTCCCTTTTGAATATTACTGCCCTTTCTGCAGAAGCCCGGGATTTAGCTAAATGTCATGCCTTTTTCCCTTTTCTGTCTGAGCTTATTGATTCATACTTACAGTTTAAACTTCAAATCTAGAAGAACTGTTGATTCAGAGTCAGTGCTGCTGCTCCAGTAAAAAAATATATATAGTAATTTGAAACCCCAAGATCTGGGGAGGAATTTGTCATGAGCACTCATAGAAAACAACAGCTTTTCTCCCACAGTCCATGGGAGTGGGATAGACTAGCATGTGACTGAAATTTACTGGGTGATCTTGGGGCAGGCAATCATTTTATCTTAGCCCAACCTGCCTTGCAGGATCGTTGTGAGGATAAAATGCAGGAGGTGAGAACCTTGTATACCACCTTGAGCTTCTTAGAGGAAGGGTGGGATAAAAACGTGCTAAACAAATTGGTACAAGCCCAACCTTTGAGAGTCTTGTGCATTAAAAAAAAAGTCCCCTAATTCTAGCTGGGTTTCAATTAAGGAGTAGTATATGCAAAACAGAGGACAAGTTGGAAAGGATGAATACTTCCTACCTTACACTCTAGGCAAATGTGTTGCTATGTCTGAGTCAGGCACCCAGCACCAAATATCAGTGCCTTGTTTAGCATATACAAAGGTACCAGCAGCAGCAGCTGCATTATTTGACTTTTGCAAAATTAAACATACATTAAACATACACCCCGCCTCCCCTTTCCCAGCTTTGGAGCTCCTTCCCAGATTCCCGCAATAATACTGTTGACCACTAGGTGTTGCTTTTGCAAAAACTCTGGGACATTTACAGCTCCAGAGACATTGAAGTCTCTTTCATGCATTGTGTAATGCTCAGAATTGGCTCTGATCCAATTCCTTCAGGAAATTCTATTTTTAGCATCCTTAAAGACACTGTGTTTTTCATTTAGATCCGTTTAATTGTCCTTTTAGACTGACTATAGCTTTATAACCTAGACTGTGTGTTGCAAACAGCTGGTTTATTTTCGAAATAATAACAGTGCATTTATTTATTTATTGTCCAGCATGGCAACAGGCATATTGGAAAGGAAAACCAAGGAGCACGAGAAAAATTAGATGCAAGGATAGGTGGGGTAGGAAGCAACAGTTAAAGGCTGGGCTGAGCGAAGGAATCCCATTAGTTCTGTTAATCACTGAGAGCTTCCTTATCTCCTTGCTGCCCTCTCGCATCAACTGAAGCTGTCAGCATGTCTTCCAAATTCCTTTTTTCCCCTTAAAAACTTGTTGACCATCCATCTTTCATCCCCCCCCCCCCCCCCCCACTCACACACATACTTTTAATGAAAGTTTTGCATTTCAAAATTCTGCAGAAGTGACTAGGTTCATGTTACCGGACAAATGTACACCTAAGGCTGTGTCAATTCCTAAACTATTCAGTGAACTAAGGAGAAGCAGGAATTGATACATTTGCCACGTACAATTTGACCCAAATTCTCTGTTCAGGAAAGGTTTATTATTGAGGAGACGGATGCATTTGTTAGAGTGGGATAGTTTGGCTGGGGAAGGAGCAAGGATGGGTGGGAGATGGAAACAGGGAGAAGGACAGCCGATGCTGAGTCCAACACGAGGAGAGGACAGTTTCAAGGCACGGCAGAAACTGCAGTTGTAGGAAGTGATTACAGAGCTTTCCACAGGCTTAATTCTGCAAGTTTCCAAACTTGCAGAAGCAGTCATGGGATCAGTTGAGTTTATCTCAAGAATAACTCTATGAGGCTGTGATGGTATGACTGGCCTAAGGCTTACCCAGTTAGATTCATGGTTTAGGGGAGATTTGGTCCCAGGTCCCCCAGGTCCTAATTCAGCTCTCCAACCACTACACTAACAGATGCCAGGATCTAATGCCGTATTTCTTTCCTGTATTGGGCCTCTTATTACAGTGCCCCTTTCCTTTGTATTCCAGATTCAAAAACAGAATGCTTGACTCTCACTGCAACAGAAGTAATCAAAAGGCAAAGCTCCAAATCCAAGAAGAGTTTCAATCAGGTACCCTGGCTGACCCACAGCTTCATCTTCAGAATCTGTCCTGCTCTCTTATTGGGAGGAGAGATTGTTTTAGTGCCTGTGCATATTTGCATGACTAACACCAATGTGTGCTGTGGGATTTTTCTCTTGAAGCAGATCAGTGTGTCTCAGATAAAAGTGGACAAAGCCCAGGTCACAGGGATCAACTGTTCCTTTGCTGTGTGCCTGGACCAGGATGAACGGAAAATTCTCCAAAGCGTCACCAGGTAAGGGGTAGAGAGAGTGTGACCTTTCCTGCAACTGTAATCAGACTCTTTGACAACATGGGTAGTGGGATTGGTCCAGACTACCTTTGGGTCCAACCAAAGGTGTTGATTGTTGATCTGATGGAGCATAAGACACTAACTGGAGTTCTAGGGAATCTGGATTAAATTACCACTATTTGTCTTTGTCAGGATAGTCCAGACAAGGATTCACTTGAGGAGGCAGTCCAAATATATTATGGGCTGTAGAGCAGGGGTCTGGAACCTGTGGCTCTCCAGATATTAATGAACTACAATTCCCATCAGCCCCTGCCATGCTGGCAGGGGCTGATGGGAATTGTAGTTCATGAACATCTGGAGAGCCACAGGTTCCAGACCCCTGCTCTAGACCCAGAAGGAAAAGTGCTGCTAAGTACACCAGCCAGAGGAGTATCTAGCATGAGGCAAATAGGGCACTTACCCTTGAAAGGGTGCCATGGCCCATACAATACCCTTTTCAGCAAAAACAACTAAGTAGAATTGTAACTTCATCCGCCATGTGGACCCAAGCGGAGCATTCTAAAAACAAAGACAGTCCAACATGTGGTGGATGGAGTTACAATTATACTTCGTTCTTTTTGTTGAAAAGGGCATACAGTTTGGAAGGGCTGACTGAGGCAGGCGGAGACAGGCCAGGTAGCTGGTCCCAGGCATCTGCAAATGGGACTGAGGCAGTACACCTTTGCCCTGTTCCTCTGCAACAGGCAAGTGCCTCCTACCTCAGCAGAGATGGGCAGCAGAGGGTCAGCCACAGTGGACAGAGACAGGCTGGGTGGGCAGCAGAGTGGACCCCCACAGAAAGGGCCCAGGGATTTCAAGCTTCTCTCCTCCCGTCCCCCCCCCCCTCCACATTGCTCTCTGTGCATCTTTTCCTTCCCCTGCCCACTGCCTGGATCACTCTCCCTTGATTGCTCTGGGCGCCTCTCCTCCTCCTCCTAAATGCTCACCCTCAATTGCTCTGAGTTCTCCTCTTCCCCCTCCTCCATTACTCTCTGCACCTCTCCTCCTTCTGGACTCTCCTCAATTGCTCTTGGTGCCTCTCATCCTCCACCCCTCTGCCTCTGCCTTCCCCCTCATATGGACAGTTTCTCCCAGGACATTCCTATGAGGAACTGCAGGGTTCAAACAGGCCCTTCTTAGCCTTTTGAGTTGGAGTTACCAAAATATAGATTGTTGGCTTGATCAGGACTCTTAATGCAAATGTAAGGACCACCTGGATGAGCCCCTGTCTAGTGAGTAGTCAATGTATAGCTACTGAACCTAAATGTTCAAATCAGAGCCCACACTCCCTGCACCCACCCTTTTGGTACACCTTTTTGGAACAGCCAAGGTACCTGGCTGTTGCTGGAGCAACGTGCTGTTGATTAGTAATCCAATGTCTGAAGATCCTCGAATATGTAATTTCTGCACTTTTTAATCCATTCTCCTCTTTAGATCAGCCAGTGATACTGCTGTGGTCTCTGTTTTGCTGTTTTTACAGGTGTGAAATCTCAGCGTGCTACAAACCCAAGATCAAGGAGCCCTGCTTTGGAGGAAAGCCCACTTCCTTTCTCCCTGCCCAAGATCCCTCCGACTTGTGCTCTCTTCTGTGCTTGCCTATTTCCACTTTCAGTGGGGCGCTACCCTAGGGAAGGCAGCAAGGATAAAGCAAATGACCTGCTTCCACGTCTGAGCGCTCTTTGATGTCACTACCAGGAGTAGTTGCCAAGCATTGTACGCAACGGGGAAAACATGGTGACATTTCCCAGGCCAGATGATTTGGCTGCACCAGATGCAATCCCCTCAGATTTTGGAAAGAAGCACTTTCCAAAAGTGCTAGACCAGAAGAACTTTTCCTACGTGGGAACAATGGTATTCAGCTCCCCAGGAGAGCTGCTTGAAAAGAATTTGCTGATATCAGATTGAATAGATGACGGCACAGAAAAGAGTTGCTGGTGGGGGGCATGTTACCACTTTGTGTCTGCATGTAGAGGAATTTGATTTGTGGCTTGAGAAAACTGGCAGGCATCTCCTCCCATTTTAATACGACATGCTTGCTAAGCCAAATTAGACCAGAGATGACTGGAACACTTTTTGATAAGCAGCAATCACAGGGGAGGAAATCAGGGTGTCTAATCCACTCCTTCCCAATCTTAGATCACCAGCCCCCAGGGCTCTTATTTGTCCTGTTTGGGGAAAGCATGTAGGTTGCCAATACACTGCCTGTATGCTCCCTCAGTACAGCAGGAGGAGCAGTTGTGTAGTGGTTAAGAGCAGGTGTACTCTAATCTGGAGGAACCGGGTTTGATTCCCCGCTCTGTCGCCTGAGCTGTGGAGGCTTATCTGGGGAATTCAGATTAGCCTGTACACTCCCACACACGCCAGCTGGGTGACCTTGGGCTAGTCACAGTTCTTCTTAGCTCTCTCAGCCCCACCTACCTCACAGGGTGTTTGTTGTGAGGGGGGAAGGGAAAGGAGTTTGTGAGCCCCTTTGAGTCTCCTGCAGGAGAGAAAGGGGGGATATAAATCCAACTCTTCTTCAAATAGCAACTTGGAGAGCCATTTAAATTAATGAGTTGGAGGGGTTGAACTTTACCTCCCCAAGACCTGAACTTGAATCTATTATACTATTATTTATCTTCCAGGATCACATCTGGCTTAGTCCCACATGTTTCTCATCAACCAACAAACTGGCCCATGTGAATAATGGGGACTGCATCTTAAAACTGAATAGGAATTTTGTGCCTAAGCTTTCTATGCAACTCAGAATTGGTAGTGCCTTTTGCATCCTGGATTTGACTCAGGTAAAATGACTTGAAGACCCAAGTTTCAGGTAGTAGACTTTGGAAGGGGAATGTTTGGCTCCTTCATGCTTCTTACCAGTTACCTGCCAACATGGACTGAAGGAGAAATTGGGAGCAGGGAATGATGCGTAGTCCAAATGCTCTCTGTGAGATGGCGTAATATGTACATTAAAAATTAATCAAAATGCTCCTCTGTATAGAAAAGGCAGAAATGGAAAACACTATTGCTGGCTGTGTACTCTGGATGTAGGTATACACATAGTATATCTTTATATGCATAGCCCCTTTATATACAGAGTAGCATATTCTCTGAATCTGGATTTCACAGTATTTCTTGGCTCTGAATGGTTCGTGGCTGCAGGTACTTTAATTGTGTTGTTTACACTGCTATATTACATTGTCATGGCTAGAAAAAGTCAGGAAACATTCTTGCTTTGGGGCAAGGAAAATCTAGCACTTTGCTTTGGGGAGGAAAATAGATAAACCCTAGCACTTCCTTCTATTGCCTAGGTGTAACCCAAACCTGGCTAGCTTCCTCCAGGTAACAAGCAATCTCCACATATACTGGAAAGGGGCACATGTTGACCAAATTTAACAGCCATAGGATTGATGACAGTACACTCAGGGCACCGTTTTTTTCTGTGGTTGTATTGCTCATGTTTGGTGCATACCAACTCTTAGGCTGCAGAAGTCACTGGGGTCATGTTAGCACTGGGAAATGTGGTGTGTCGCAGGCATTTGGCAGTTGCCTGATAGAACAGCACAGATAGATTCACAGCAAGTGAGACAATCAATGTTTGGGAAAGAATATCAGCTGCAGGTGTCAGCTAATACAGCCATAGTGCAGAACCTGTGTAAGGACTATCTTTATAGTTCCTCGTGCCCCATAGTTCAGGCCAAATGAGTCTTGAAGTTCATGGTGCATTATTAGTATCTGCAGTATGGTGGTTATTTTTTAAATTGGGGATGGTGATATGAAGTAGAAAGAGTGTTTAATCCTTTTTCCCTATGCTGGTTTTCCGATGAAAACTGTCATCTTCCCAATAAACTATTTAGTTTCACAGGGGAGATATGGGACAGGTGTGGCACCTATGTTTTTCTGAAAAAAACTTAAATCATACTGAACTGAGAATGTGGTTAACACTGAAGTCTTTTTAAAATCACAACCTTACTTGAATAAAGCCATTTCAAGGGCCCCTTTTTCTGTAGTCAACTGTATTGTACTTTTCTTGCTTTTAAAAAGGTAAGAATAAATGTATCAGGGTAGATGAGGGTGACTTAGAGCCTATGTTGAACTTGCGAGCAAATATCTGATTAGGAAGAGTCTGTTCCAGGGAAGGAAAGATTCCCTTCTCCATATGAAGACCTTCTGCTTTACATCAGGTTTTCATGTCTTACTCTGCAGATGGTTAACTTGATGAGTATGCACATATTTTCATTTTGCTAAGGTCATGAAACCTGTTCCTCTTGAAAGGCGAAGAGAAATGTCAAAAGTTTTAGGAAGATCTGGGACAAGGAAGGGGGAGTTGGGTATAATGCAGGATACTAAGAAGGTCACCCAGCTCAATTATCAGGGAACTGGCAAAGAAAAACAAATTCTCCCAGGAAGGGAGGTCTGAATTTCATACCACTGTCATGGAATACCATAAAGTAGTGATCCAACTGCGTTGCATTTTCTGTGCAGAAGAAAAACCCTACAGACATTGTTACTTCACAAAAAGAGCTGTTTGCCTTTGGCTAGGGTCATACTCTAGCATCTTGCTATCTCAAGACTGCCCTTGAAACTGCTACACTCTGGGTGTAAAGCACCTTGCATAGGAGTCATTGTGATTTTAAGTAGCCACTGATTAGCAGTCTTTCAACTCTGCGTATGTTGTCCTTCTAACACCATGTTCCAGTGTGTCCCTGAAAATCTGTTAACAAATGCAAGGATTGCCTGGCAGAATTAAGTTGCACATAGCCAGTTGTATAAATGCTTCTGTCTTACTTTTGTAAAATATTAAAAAAATTAATTCATTGTATATGTATTTTGAAATAAAGCAGAATTTTCATACAACAGGAGTTATTGTATTTTATAAAAGGACAGCTCCTGCCTGCTCTGGATTGGGAAATTCCTGGTGAGCTGAGGATGAAGCCTGCAGAGGCCAAATTGGCCATGGTGGAAGGGGCTGATGGGAATTGTAGTCCATGAACATCTGGAGAGCTGCAGGTTGCAGATCCCTGGTATAGTGCCATGGAGTCCACTTTTCAAATTATCACTTTAGTCAGGGGAATTAATCTCCAT
The DNA here is from genome assembly GCF_021028975.2 of Sphaerodactylus townsendi. NCBI lineage: Eukaryota > Metazoa > Chordata > Lepidosauria > Squamata > Sphaerodactylidae > Sphaerodactylus > Sphaerodactylus townsendi. Next base: position 112,393,146 of record NC_059427.1, on the reverse strand, counting down.
AGCCTGAACAACAGTTGTAATTCCAGGAGACCTCCAGGCTCTACCTGGTGGTTGGCAACCCTATTTCCTCATATGACCATCAGTAGTGGAGTGTGGGTCCTGGGACAATCTCTTCATACCCCCCACCCCTCCGCCTTATGTGACTTCCAGTTCTTGCAGCATTTGCATATAGGGTTGCCAATTCCAGACTGGGAAATTCCTAGAGACTGAGGCCCCTTCCGCACACGCAAAATAATGTGTTTTCAAACCACTTTCACAACTGTTTGCAAGTGGATTTTGCCATTCCGCACAGCTTCAAAGAGCACTGAAAGCAGTTTCAAAGTGCATTATTCTGCATGTGCGGAATGAGCCTGAGAGTGCAGCCTGGATTAAGTGTTAGCAGAGTGCAATGCTAAAAAAGTTCACTTTCTAAAGCAGCCAAAGATTTACGAGCCATTTCTCAACCATACTCCACATTTCTTTTTCTTCTTCCTCTGCATCTGTCCTGAAAAAAAAAATTCTGGTGAGTACAAAAGCTCATGAATTACTTTGTGATGTTTTCCTTGGTCCCAATACATTAGTAACCACTGTAGATTTCTGCTCACAAAGTATATCCTGTTATTCTTTCCTTTAGCTAGCATAATATATTGTTCAATCCAAAATATTTTTAAAGAGAAGGGATTGAGAAAGGTGAAAAAAGATTGCTGGAATATTTTTGACCTTGAACTAATTTATACTTTTGCACTAATTAATGTACAAAAGCAAATAATAACTACAGTGCGAATTTTAAAGGAGAAAATAACTTAATAGCTGGCATCACCAAAGGCTTTTTTCTACACATAGACTGCCTTGCAAAAAAAACATTTTTCTCTACACAAAATGGGAATGAACTTTGGTCACGGGCTGGCTGCTGAAAATTCTGCAAACTTGTACATTATTTGCATTTCTGCTGCATTCAGCAATGATTAGGAGCCTTAAAACAGTTTTGTAATGCCTCATATTCTCCAGTAATCAGGAGATGCTGCTTTGTCATGCGACTTAAGTAGATTAGAGGTGGTTTTAAAAGAGAACAAGACATAAATCTATAACCAAAAAGCTTGTAGAATAAAACTGGCTCAAACTTTGATTAATTAGAGACCAATGGGACAGGATCTTAAACAATGATGTTCTGATGTTGGCTTATTAACTACAGTTGATCTTAACTTCAGTTTTCCCTGCCACATGAACACAGACCTCTAGCTTAATAATGGCTTGCCTGCCTGGTTATGTCTCCCCACATTGACTTGGTTCAGACATCTCACAAAACCATTATTTATTTTAACTAGAGTTATTTTGTGAAACCAGGATTCATCTCAAACACAACTGGTTTGCCTTGACAAATGTTAGTTTTGCTGCTTTTTCTCTCAACATTTGAGGGCATTGCTGGGGAACAAGCTAAGATGTCTGTGTTTTACCATGTGAAACCACAGCTAAAACTGTCATGAATAAAGTGATTTCAGATTCTGGTTCAACAGACTACAGTTATTGGAGTGATCTGCGTCAGGCAACCATGTTAACTAAAATTTATTTAAACCGTGATTGCCTGACTTTCTTGGCTACAGAAATGTCCTGGCATAAAGAAGGCACTGACCAGCATTTGTTGAGGTAAACCAGGATTTGAGTGATTGTCTATGAAATGGATCTATAGTTAAAACATAAGTATGGCATGTTTACTTTATGCCAGAATTAAGCTGCTGTTTAAAACCACCAAATCTTCAACAAATAAGGCATCTTTGCTTCAGTTTTAGAAAATGTGCAGGGTTTGTTAGACTTGTAAAGGAAGAGAGTTCCCATAACTAATGAAGTAATTAAATGCTTGTCATTTATATAACAGTATAGTATTTCACATTACCCTCAGCAACCCTTATAACAGCTAAGTAGTATAAGCTCATGTTGTTGATGGAAAGCCGAGAATGAAAAACTGTGGTTTGGTAAAGGTCACTTCATAACCTCATGGCTTAAAAAGAATTCAAATCAATTTTCTTTTCAGTTTAGTCATTTATTTGTTTCCTGTCCTTTCTCCAAGGAAGATCTAGGTTTAACATGGTTTTCCTCCTCCATTTTATCTCTTCAACTATCTTGTGAGGTAGATTTGGTTGAAAGTGGCTTTTTCTGCACAGTTCAAATAAAACGTTGGGAAGACGTTATAAAAAGAGCTATTTTTACGTAGCACAGAAAAATAAAGAGTTGCAAGCGAAGACCGTTCTTTTCCCGCCATGTCTGCTGCTGCAGTGATCCTCCATGCCACCTGCCATTTCCTGAAGGTTTCCCATGGACGTTTCCTCTACTTGCATCTCAGCTACATGCCATTTCAGCATTTAAAGTACATGAATAAACGGAATTTTGCCAGGCTATCCCATGCACATATCATTTTTTTCCAATTTTTCTGTTTGTTTTCAATGAGGTGTCTTTGAAGTAACAAAGATAGGATATGTGAATGACATATCGTGGGATTCCAGTAGTGTGGCCAGCTTGCAGGCATGGCCCTACATTGTCCTGGACTATTCGCACAACAACTGGAACAAAAAAAGATGTCATCAGCACTTATATTACCTCATGAAAAACTGTTTCAAGAGGTGCAAAGGTCTACCGTGTTTCCCTGAAAACAAGCCCTATCATGATTTTTCAGGCTTTTTGGAGGTTTAAAATATAAGGCCTACTCCAAAAATACGCCCTACCGGTAGTTACAGATAAGGATGGTGTGATCCAGCATGGTGCTCCCTGCCAATGAGGATACAGCTTGCATCACACGTGACAGCAAAGCAACAGGGCTGCAGAGAGCCCACCTTAATGAATTGTGAAAGTACCGTATTTCCCCTAAAATAAGCCCTACCCCCCCCCCCGCCCCCATAAGCCCTAAGGCATCTTTTGGTGCAAAAATTAATATAAGACCCGGTCTTATTTCCGGGGAAACTCGGTGGTTAATACAGAGTGATGAAGCAGGCTTGCTGGCTAACATGCACTTGAAGAAGAGTGAAAAGAACAAGCAGACATAATGTTAGTGAGGGAGGCAGAAACAAGACCCAGGATTCTTAGTGGAATAAGATGCTGGGGCTCACAAGGTGGTTTCAGAGGTGCCATGAATTACTGGGTTGGCAACTCTTGACTGGGAAACACTTGAAGATTTGCGGGGGGGGGGGGTTAACCCTGGGGAAGGTGGGGTTTAAGGAAGGGAGATATGCTGACATTCTTCAAAGCAACTTGGGAATCAGTTGCAAGGCGCCTGGTCAAATGTCCTCCCCCACCAAGATATGCCATCATTTCTTGGGTAATCTCAGCCCAGTGTGGGCCACTGTGTTGCAATGTTGTTATTACAGTAATTTCAAATGGTCCAGTTGTTTGGGGGATTTTAAAAATCCTGATTTGAAATATATTTGTTTAGTAGCTGATGTTTACCCCTTTCCAGGAGGACCTTTTCTTCCTGTGTGTAAACCAATACAGTAAGCACTGTGGTTTTTTCTTCCTTTAAGGAAGTGATTTCAAGTTCTGTGTCTTAAGAGTTAAAGTGTCCCTACTATTGACATTCTCAAAGGAAAGTTTGTTAAACATTGTGGTGGATGTAGTGAAAACCAAACATATTGATTTGTTCAAATTATCCAGTCTGAGCACATAATCAGTTCCTTGTCAACATATACATTTTCAGGAAACTTGGTTTCTCAGAAAGGCAACCATGACATCTCAACGCAATCACAAGCTGGTTTGTTTCTCTTTGGAAAGCTGATTTATCAAACAAAGGAATTTAATTCCCTTTCTCTATGTAACAAAAGGAGCAACTATCTTAATAAATGACTAGCTCAAGCTTCAAGAACCACAGAGACTTTAATCAAGCACAAGGCCTACAGAGAAGAGCCCAGAAAACTGCCATTTTATACTCCCAGTACTGGCAGGTTGAACTCCATGTAAGTTTTCAGCACTCACATTTTAAGCTGAGACATAAATACCCTTCCATTCCACACCAGGCAGACTCAACCCAGACATCATGTAAGAACCAATTGCATTAGTCTCTGTATCCTTCATGGTCCTTGGAGTGATCTTTGCCCTTTCTTCTTGATAATCGCCCCCACACCCTTCCTCCCCCACTCTGACTCGGCTTATCAGAGCCATGTTGGCATGGGGGAGGGGCATGGGGGAGGTGGGTGTGGGGGCCAATTTTGTGCCCCCCACATGACAGGATGGCATGTGCCCGAGGACATGTGACCCCACGTCTCTGTGCCAACTCCGCCCATGCCATCAGTACTAGGAAGAAAATATGACTCTTCAGCACCATCATTGCACCAACTGCAATTTACCAACTGCAATTTATGCCAGTGAAACATGGAAGACCACAGCAAGAATAGCCCAAAAGCTGAACATGTTTCAGCAGCAATACGTTTGCAAGATTCTCGGAATCACTTATCATGACCACATTACAAATGAGGAAATTCTGCACAGAAGTGGTGTATGGAGGCTGCAGGACATCACAACAGAGCGATTATTGTGGCTTGCTGGGCACATCCTACGCCTACCAGGTCACCATCACCCAAAGACCATGATGCGATGGGTACCATCTGGAGGAAAGAAAACTCAAGGTAGACTATGGAAGACATGGCACCAGACCTTCAAAGAAGACCTAAACGAGGCTTGCATCTCATGGGATGAAGTTGAACTTGTCGCAGCTGATCAAAATAATTGGAGAATGCTTGTTGCCTAATGTGCTCAGTTGCACAGGCGGAACTAAGTCTAAGTCTCTAAGGGGAGATGTATATTTTCCCAAAAAAGATACATGACTGGCTAATGAAGGAAGCAAGAGAATGATTTGCTTTCTTATGCTGGATCTCTTATGACCAGAAACTGAACAATTAAACTGTAAGATAACTTTCTCAAATGCCCTGCATCTCATACAGTGGACATATAGTTACAATGGAACCAACACATTAATACCATGCAAAAGTAGATGGTGAAGCCTTCTAATTTTCAAGGGTATAATTGTGACTAAGTGTTACTGAATTACATCCATAGTGACTGGCAGTGACCGACCACCTTCTCAGAAATGGCAATGGACTCTGCAGGTTATTGCTTTAAAACCATCTGGTAGTTCAGCAATCTTCAAGGGATTTCTGCAGAAATAAGAGGTCAGATACATGCCATTAATAGGTTGTGTGTGTACACACGTCAATGTGGAGTGATCCTATATGAGCAGCATCTTGCACTTTGGATAGGCAATCTTCCTTTTAAATTATCTGCTTAATCTTTATTTAGATTTAAGGATAAGATAAGGTAGTCCAACCTCATCCCCCTGCAAGTGGAATCTTGAAAGGTTTCCTGCTTTGAGTCTGCAGGAAAGTACCTCTGGTAAACATCTGCATCTACTGTGTTTTCTCATCCTGGAGAAGGATTCTATTGTTCCTGAATTTTGCAGGGTGACTGAAACATTTTCCACTCAAACAAGGCAGTGCTGGGGATCTGATCTGGGCTAAAGATGGAAAGAGCTGACCCAAAGCCTCTCTTGGACCAGAGCCTGGAGTGAAATAAGCCTCTGAGGAGTCCAATAGCAGATGTGGACAAAGGTCCTTGAGGGCTGTATTAGTTTTCTAAGCTCAGGAAGAGAATGTTGAGATCTCTGGGAGTGAGGCATTTGGGAAACGGAACAACTTTTCACACCAGTAGCTGGCAGGGAGGTCCACAGAGGGGTTTATTCTGTGCTCTGTGATCTCGATTCTGTGTTCATTGGCTGATGGGCTTTGGGGAGGAGGGGTTTGAAGAATTTAGCACAGTCTGTCCTTGCTTTCTAAAACGAATGGCTCTTAGTCAGGCTTGCTTTAAAGTTGTGTAGAAATAGTGACTTCTATAGCTGTAGTGGTGGGAGAAGCGAAGCAATGGACAACACACATGCAGTTGTGTTGGAGCTTTGCCAGCTAATTCTCTGCTGAGCCGGCCTCCTTTTATTTGGTTGTTTCTACATTACATCATTTTTCAAGTCCATTAACCCGATTAACAAAGTTCATAGTTCAATACCATTACAAGTACTAAAGTTCAAAGTTCCCTACCGCTATGTTAAATTCCCACTTGTCACAGGTTAGTTAAGCACTTTACAAGGAGGTATTGTTACCTTGAGTGATTTACAAGTGATAAATATAACTAGAAGATATATGGTCATTGCTCCTCCTGCTTTTATGGTCTCAGTTAAGATTACTCTTTTGTCCTCTTTTTGCCCTTTGTCAACCTTCAAGACAAAATGTATAGTGGACAGGAGGCGATTGTCTAACCACCTGCTACTGATGCCACTCTTATAGCCAGGAGGCAATTATTTAACCATCTACTACCCTGTTTCCCCAAAAATAAGACATCCCCTGAGAATAAGACCTAGTAGAGGTTTTGCTGAAGTGCTAAATATAAGGAATTCCCCAAAAGTAAGAAATAGCAAAGTTTTTGTTTGGAAGCATGCCCGTTGACCAGAGCATGCAGCTGTGGAGTAGAAAAATAAGACATTCCCTGAAAATAAGACATAGTGCATCTTTGGGAGCAAAAATTAATATAAGACACTGTCTTATTTTCGGGAAAACACGGTACTCTCATCACATCAATCTGCCCTGAAGCTTGGCTGCAACTTAGCCAGAGTTCTAATGAACTCATGAAACTAAGTTTTTGTCCCACTTCATATAGCAATGTCCAATGTGCCAAAGAATGGAGAAGAAGACCCACCAGGGGGTGGACAAGTGGTCAGCTAGACTGAGTTGTAAAGTTAGTGACCATTCTGTTCTTTTGTGTCACCTCTTGTCTGTCCTTAGACTGATACTCCCAGGTCTAATATCCTGCTTCTTCTCAGAAATTAGAAAAAAGAGAATGTCCCTGGCTAGTAAGATTGCAGCATGCAATCTCTACTTCTTTCCTATCCTAAATGTACTTCCTGATAAACATTTACCTTTGGCCTTTTAATCAGTGTGTTAGCAGCCACTCTGTGTGGTAAACTCCAACAGTTTCAACAGGCAGAATTTTGTACTTGGCAGCCCTGAGGGCCAATTAGACATGACAGCATTAGTAGCTGCCACAAGGATGCTGCCACCATTTAAAGGTGATTTTAAAATGTCATGATAATGTGGTGTTCTTGTTTGCCCACCCTGTGCCTTTTCAAATGATAAAGTAGTCATGGGGGTGGTGTTTATTTTGGCACTTTTAATGTGCAATGGGAGTACAAGAACTCCTCAGCATGACACATTGCTTCCCAATCAGAATTGAACCATTGTGGCATTTTAAGTGACTTTTAAATGGTGATGGCACCCTCATGCTGGACACAAAGATGCCATCACATCTAGTATGGTCCTCAGACATTAGGGTAAACCATGGTTGGCTATGAGGTTTCTGCAATAAACTCTGGCTAATCTACCCAATATGAGTAATAAATCCCAGTGTGTACATAATTCTTGGTATTGATTCTCTTCTGGAATGGAAGCAGTGGTGGGATTCTGCAGGTTCACACCACTTCGGCAGAACCGGTTGTTAAAATGGTGCTTGTAAACAACCAGTTGTTAAATTATTTGAATCCCACCACTGGAACCATTTGTTAAATTATTTGAATTCCATCACTGAATGGAAGGTATCCTCCTTGAACTGTGGTCAGGTAGCTGGAGGGTTCTACTCAGCAAGTTATCCCACTAGACCACAACTGTGGTTCATTAACCAGCTACACCCCATCCTGGATTGTTACCAAATGAAAAACCCTGATTTGTTGGACTTTGTACATGAATTGAACAAAGAACATCCTTCGCATCTTGTCCCCTGACATGCTGCCTCTGAGGTTGTGAAGTTTTGTTCACACTCCCTCCCTCTGTTTGTGTACATGTGAGTGGGAACATTTTGTAAAATTATGTGGACTGAGGATGGAACTGTTGCCAGCTTTTTCTCCCCCTGCCCTGTCCAGAAGAATAGATGCAGCTGATTTAAAACTGTAGCCTGGAATAAAAACCTTTGCCATCACTATGACAGCTGACATCCAATGCTGAGGTTGCTCAGCAACCACTCCTGGGGGAGAGGCTCTTTCTCACAGGTGCAGTGCAGTTTCTAAAAAGGCCATTTACAGCAGACAAACCAGCTCAGGGCTGAGGTGAAGACTTTGGTCAGCTCTGCCCCTAAGCTCCACAAGTAATACTGTAAAAGTAGCATGGGTTTACAGTTTAAAATTGTGATTCTCTAGTTTTAGACTTCTTATAGCATTGTAAAGTGCTTTGGATGCCAATGTTAGCAGAATGGTGGGATACAGACTCCAAATGAATACTTGGACTGAGTGCAAAATAAAAAAACAGGAAGAGCACTAAAAGACTTTGTTTCTGTTTTCATCCTTCAAACCCATCTTCAGAACCTCAGTTCAAATTCCTGCCTAGCCCAGCTACTTTTCACTGCAGAATCTCTCTTCCCTATTTTGCAGGTCTTTAATCAGTACAGGCTGTGAATGTATCAAAGCCTCAATTGTCTCCATCTGCTTGTCTTGTAGCAGTCTGTACTTCGGTGTTTAAAAGCTTCTTGGTTCTTTCCCAGGCAGCACAGCAGGCAATGTTTTCCTCCTTGGGTTTCCCCCTTCTTCAACTAACCTGTTCAAATCAGCCAACTTCCTCGTGTTACTTGTCATCCAAGCCCAGGTCGAAAACCTTGCATTGTCATTCAAAGAAAGAAGTTTTCTTGCTGCCCAGTGGCTATCTCAGGTTTGCTTATCTGCAACTAGCAACCTGATCTGCAGAGCTAAGAATATCAAATTGCCTCAGACATCATACAGGCAACATAACTTCTTGTGTCCTGTAGCTAGCTGCTAACTTTTCTTAGAAGTGTCCTATCAGCTGTGTAGCAAGAAAGAGTTCAGCACACAGGAGAAAATCTTCTCCTTGGTTTCCTTCTGTCATAGAACTTTTAAAGGTGCAGGAACCCTACTAAGGAAAACAACTACTGCCTACCCATCTTGTCATTTGTAGATCCTGACTATTCTTAATTGCATGAACTGAGACAGTCTCCTTGAGAGATGTGTGCTGACACCATTTTTCATTTGTTATCTCAAAACCAAACCAATTAAGAGAACATGAAACGTTGATAGTAGATTCTTCAAACCCAGTAACTGTAGTAAATGCGTGTGCATGTGTTGTAGTAGTTTTGAATGGTTTTACAGCCGAATTCAGAGGCCATGTCAACCAGGGATGGCCATGCTGTTGCACCACCACACAGCCTTCAAAGGGCTTCCAGGTTGTGCGGGGACACAACAAAACCCAGAAAAACCCCAGCCAAATGGACTTAAGCCATCCTTTTGGAGGTCCGTTCTGGGGACATTCCAGGCTGAAAGCCAGGTGAGAGCCAGTTCTCTTAATTGGTTGGATTTTGAGATAACAAACAAGAAATTGTGTCACCACACATCTCTCAAGAGGTCTCTCTCAGTTCATGCAATTAAGAACAGTCAGGATCTACAAATGTCAACTAAGGTCAGCTCCGTCCCAGAGAATGTCTCCAGCTCACCCCCAGGTGTCCCAGCATCCATCTTTAGGCCAACTCAGCTCCGCAGAAGACAGGCTCTTCATATTGGGTACTGTGGAGCTCCACAGTGCCTGACCACCTCCATGTTTGCCCAACCCACTGATATAGGTACCACTTATGCCAGCGGGGTGGGCAAATGCTCCGGTGCAATCCCACACCAGTTCCAGGAGCCACTTCACTCCTGCGCTCTGGTTTGGGCTGTTAAAACATGATTGTAGCATGTATGTTTTAAATTGTTAGCTGCCCTTGGTGGTCCTTGTGAGAACACAAAGTCAGGCTATAAAGTGCATAAATAAATAGTGCATGCAGGTTTCTCTTCCTGTTTTCATTCATTCATGGTTATGTTAGTTCTTCTGTCTGTCTGCATTTATACCAATGCTTGATAAATATTCCTGGCACTTCTCAATGCCTTTAAAACAGATAAAAGTTGAATTATGAAACATGCTCAAACAATTAACAAAAAGAGCAGGCATTGCTCCAGCAACTGAAGAATTTAAAAATATAGCATAAATCAGCATAGCATTCAAAATCCAAGAAAACCTATGACAATCAGAAAAAGAACAAGAATATTATCTCACAGCAACATAATTATGACCTACAGTGTCTGATAACATTAACTAAAACCAAACTGAAATGAAAACGTTTTCTCTGTTCCCATGAAGGCGGTGTCTAGTGCATGAGGGAGGAAGTTCCATACCCTTGGGGTCAGGATTCCCAGTGTGCTATTGTGGGCCATCAATTAGTTTCCTGGTGCCTATTTGCTATTTCTCCAGAGCATCTCTGTCCCAAAGCAAAAAGTTGCTCCTGACTTTCCCCCACCTCACTAATACAGGAGGTGTGTAAGAAAATCCCTGGAAGCCTCACCTTTGTGTCTGCAGGGAGCACCTGTTCAGTAACATCTGCCTCGATCATAGGAGGATGCTTTGGTTGCAGCCTCCCAACATTTTGTGATTGGCCGCAGCACCTTGTGGCAGAAGCCATTTTGTGGTGGGTCTCACAAGACTGGGAACCAACCCTACTTAGCATTTGTAACTGGGCACTGGACCTCTGATGAAAGTGGCATACTAAGAAAGGCCTTTGCATATTTATGTTATTAAGTATATTTCTATCTCTTTCTTCCAATACCTCCCAGGGCGAATTACACAATTTAAAAATGCATCCAACGTTACAATAAAAACATCATCATAACAGATAAAATCTCCTAAAAACATACCTAAAAGCAATTAACTAAATGACAGTCTTAACCAGGTGCCAAAAGGTTATAACGTTGGTGCCTGTCCTACATCTAATGAGAGAGCATTCCATAAAGTGGGGTTATTGCATAGAAAGCCCTCCATGCAGCCCCCAGCCCCATCACCTCAGAGGGGAAAAGGACTGCTGGCAGCACCCCCCTCCCCTGTGATCTCAGCATCTGGGCCAGTCAGTATGGCAGGGGGCACTTCCGCATGTAGTCTGGTCCCAAGCTCTAAGGGTACCAGTGGGCTATATAGGGATAGGCAGTCCTACAGATAATTGTGCCAATTGTACTATTATACTAGAGGCTCCTTTGTCCTGTAATATTTAAGTCAAATCCTTCCTTAAGTGCTTCCTAGGTACTTTACTCCTCGGCATCCCTTCTTGGTTTCTTCTCATTTACTTCTACCTTTTCCTATTCAAATTGTTGCTTAGTGCTTGGCAAGTTTACGTGATATCAGTTTAGGGCTAGGTTAGAAATACTTGAAAGGCCCAGAAACAGTTGCATAAAGCAGCAGCTGTCTCATTTCTGCACCCCTCCTGCTTCCCATAACCCTGATAAGCTGCAAAACGGAACAGTCCTGTGTAGAAACCTCAGAGACGCTTTACCCTTGTACTCAGACGAAGCCTGTTTTGGATAATTGCACTCCGTTTTATGAAATGAATGTGTTTGACAATCAAACGCCTTCTGTTCACCTGTAACTATATAGGAGCCCGTTGCTGAATCTGTCTGGTTCAGCACCAAAGGACGCAGATGCCTGCTGAACAGGTCTGCATCATGTTGTTGTAGATCCACTCTTGCACAAAATGCTGCTGATCCAAACAAATCAGTAGGCATTGACATCACTAACAACCACTTCATACCAAATGGCAGGATTTTTTAAATTTATGACTGATTTATATGATTTGTGACTGTTTAGCTGTTCATGTAAACAATTGCCTGGTGAGCAGAGCAGCTGCGCAGTCAGGACTGGGGAAGAGCGGAACTGACTGTTGAAAAGCTGGGTCGTTGTTTGCTGACCATCCCTACTGTTTACTGGACAAAAGGATCTGACTGTCCCTCTTACCAGCAATCATCCCATCTCTTCATTGCAACCACTGTTGTTTGGAAGACAGAGCCCTTCTTGGGTCATTGTTTCTAATCACGCTTCTGTAGAAAGCACAGCCTTTCTGCTTCAGCCCTTTGTCAAAACCCCTGGAAGGAAAGTGTTCACAATTCCAGACGGAAGGTGGTGAGCACAGGATGAGCACACCCCATGGTGATGACAGTAGTGAGGGATGTGGTGGAATGCACAGGTGAGATCTTCTGTTGCCAGGTACTGCCAGCAAGCTGGCCAAGCGGGCCGAGCAGCTCCAGAGGACAAGCGCCTGCCTGCCTGCCTGCCTGCCTGCCTTCCTCATAGCAACCTTGTGTGTGTTTGTCTCTGTTTAGCAGTGCTGGTTTCCCGCCAGGGCGATGTCATGCCCAGGGCGCCCAGCAGCAGCACCGCCGCCACCGTTCCTTGTGTGAAGCTCCCGCACTCAAGAGCAGGGCCCGAAGGGTGGGCTGACTCCTGTCCTCTGCTCTTCGCGGGGGCTCCCTCGCCGCCGCCTGCCTGCCCGCCTGCCCGCCCGCCTTCCTTCCTTCCTTCGCGCCTGGCGCTGCTGAAGATCAGCCAAAGGGCAGCCGGCTGAGCTCGGCGCTTCCTCGCCCCGCTCTCGGCGCCGGTGGTGCAGGGGACTGACCCAGGAGATGGGCGCAGCCTTTTGCTCGCCGGACGCCAGCGGAAGCCCGATTGTCCTCTCGGAGGCGAGGCCAGGAGGCTTCCAGTGACTTCCTGAGCAGCAGCAGTCAGAGGTCCCTCCAGGTAGGAGAAGAAGCGCTCTGCTGGGACGGGTCGTGGTGAGACCCTCGCTAGACGGCGCGACCAGATCTCCTACCTACAGGTACGCCTTTGCATGAACTTTCTGCTCCTCCGATTGGGGAAATTGAAGGCAGATAAGGGGCGGTGGGCGCTTAAACTATTGCCCCCCGGGACATAAACTCTCTGGGTGCGGGAGGGAGGGGCGCCTACGGCCTCTTAGGGTTGCCGCGGAGATGTGGGCTCCTCTTCAGAAAGAGCGATGAAACTCGTCCAAGAAAGTGCAAGGAGTGGGGTGGTGGGGACGGGACGGATCGGGCTCAGTCAGATTCCCAAATCTCCCGCTGGCAGGTTGCAGGAGGACGAGGGCGCTGATGCCAGATCGGGGAGAGAGAAGCAGCACGGTTATTAGGACGGGGGAGAATGACTTGTTTGGGGGAAGGGAAGGGAAGGCGAGCGGGCGGGCAGGCGGGCGGGCGGTTGTTGGGCTCAGGGAAGGACTTGGAGGGAAGCCATCCTAACAGGATATCTCTGTTTCCTTTTCCTAATATCATGCCGGGAGAGGGGGGGAGGGGAGGCATCCGACATCCGCGCGGAGACGTCCCCGGTCCAAACGAGCGCCGAGGTAGGAGCAGCAGCAGGTGCTTCCAGGCTGGCTCAGGGCTGGAAACCCCGCGGCAGAGGTGCCTGTTCTCTGTGGCGCAAAGGCGCCTCGGGCTTGTTTCGATACAGTCCCGAAAGAGGCGTGGGAAAGATTGTGGCGGCTGCTGGTGCTGGCAACAAACTTAGGGAAAAAAACTTTGTTCCCCAGAGTTGCGTAACAGGGAGGGAGCTTGGGTTACAGGAGCCTTTTAAAAAAAAAAAAATCCCGAAGCACATTTCTTTGGAAGGCTGCCCTCGCTCAGGCACGCCCCCACGGCAGCTGCTGGGCTTCCCCGGGCCGCGCTATTTATACGACGGAGGGGCTGCTCACCAGCGCCTTCACAGTTTGCTTGCTCTCAGCTGAAGGTGGCAACTGGCCCGTTGCAAAGCTTTGGTTCTGCCTGTTGGGCTTGAATTAAGGGCTGATTTTCCCACGTGTCAATCATCCTTTGGTGGGCACATTTATGGATTTCCATGCATGTGAAGCAACCAGAGGTTTTTGGGAAGCTGCAGGTGCTTCACACCCACAGGACAGTAAGAGGGTCACCATGCGCACTGCACCACCCACAGGTGTCTCCTTCCGTTGGATGAAGGCCAGAGGAATGGTGTGCACTAATGTCCACTCCGAGTATGTTGGCTGCTGGAATGGAATCAAAACCGATGCGCAACTTCACCATTTCAAAAGTGTGGTTATGGTCACTTTCTGTGTAGTTACTTTCGAAGGCTAGGGAGGTGAAATGGCAGGATATAGCCTGGTCTTGTCAGATCTGGAAAGCTAAGCAGGGTTGGTATTTGGATGAGGGTCCATTGAGGAGGACCCTAAGGAAGGCAGTGGCAAACCACCTCTGCTTCTCACTTGCCTTGAAAGCCTTTGCTGGGTTGCCAAAAGTCAGCTGGCACTTGAAGGCACTTGTGGCACAGGCATATCATTCCAGAGGACCACTGTCCCATGTTTTCTCGCAACTGTGGATTCATTTGTGCCATGATAGCTTCTTATCATCTCACTGCAACTTCATGGGTTGACTGTTGTGACTGAGCACACAATGGTGGGGGTGGGGAGTGTTATTACTGCATTGTGGCTGACATGAACATGTTGCAAATGAGGCCACATTATAGCTTGCATCACCACCTGACCCACTGCTGTGGACTGCAGCATTCCCAATTCCAGCTGCTCCATGGTGCGTTTCTACAGCCTGCAACCAACAGTGGAAACAACCCAAGTGGTAAGCAAGAGGTCAGACTACCATATGTGCAGGGTCGGATGCCACAGAAGAAGTAAACTGCTCTTAGCAAGAAGGCTGTAGGACTCATTTTCCTCTTTAAAACACATGAAGGAATCATGTACTACTGAGCCATTGTGTTAGTGCACAAGCTGCATTCCAGCTCTTCGGGAACTTCAGAGGCAGATGCATCGCCAGTAATTTCAAAAGAACAGTTCTTTTCTGCCTTGGGGTGAGATGAGGAGAGCATTCGGCAGGCAAGGTGTAATGCGCTGTCCTGTGTTTGGTTTTCTTAAATTGTGTTCCATCTCAATTCATGACTGCTTTTTATGGAGCTGATTTGGCAACCAGAACTGGAATCCTCACCCCCTTTTAGTTGTTTTTCTGAAACTGTCAATGGAAATGGGAGGAGAAGTGCTACATTTCAACCAGCTGTAGCTTCCTGTAAGCCCTTTTCTTTTCTCTAAAAGTAATTAAATATGACGAGCTGGAAGAATTCTCTGAAGAGCCATTAACATCCAGGAATTGGTCTACATGTTCCTCTGTGGCAAAAGAACTAAAGTCCACAAAATGCCTGTTAGACAGACAGACAGAACTGGCTGTGAGTATTTTGACAGGAAATATGCAGAAATAGTAAATGTCCACCACTTTGCATATCTAAACTTGGGGGCTGATGATCCACTTGCAGTCTCTTTCATTCTGCATTTTATCTACCAACCTGCCTCCCTCTTCTGGGCAAAGGTGCGACTTCCCTTCAGTTTGTCTTAGACAATGACAGCATTAAAATCCAGCAGATGGCTTCCTCCCCTCTCCCCCTCTTATGATGTTGCTACACTTCAAATGTAAGATATGAAGAGAGACAAATATATATCATGAAAAATAAATAGTGTAATGATCTTGGACCGTTTCAAAAGACTGTATTCATCTGATCACCAGGGCTGGACGTTTGGTTAGGGAGAAATTTTCTTGTTCTTCCATGAAGGATCCTGGTCTTTGGAGTACAGGGACATGTAGTTTCTGCTTCTGAAGGTTATAGGGAAGAAAGACAAGACAGAATGTGTGAGGGATGGGTTAAGGGGCAGAATTGGAACGTCTGCAGAGAGCTCTACAAGACAGGGCGTGCTGGGGGGCATGTCTCAGCTGGATCTTGGGCCTGATAAACTCTTTTTCAGAGGGATCATTTTACATTCAGGATCATCTTCCCTTCTGAGAAATATGGTACTTTCTTATGTGTCTCGTGAGTCTTCTGCTCCCATCAATTTCATTAAGTGATAAAGAGTTCTGTCTTATGGGGGAGGGGAATCCCCACTTCTTGCTTCCTCCCCATCATTCAAAATTTGATAACCTTTTGTCTGATAACCTCAGATTGTGATAGTGTAATGATCCAACAGATTGCTTACTTACTTTCCCTGTATTTCCAGAGGCAATTCTTTCATTGAGTTATCTACCTATCCTGTCCTTTCAGCTCTGCAATATGATTTCTGATATGGAGCAACCTCAGTGGTGGGATTCAGCAGGTTCGCACCACTTTGGCAGAACTGGTTGTTAAAATGGTGCTTGTAAGCAACCAGTTATAAAAATATTTGAATCCCACCACCAGAACCAGTTGTTAAATTATTTGAATCCCACCACTGAGCAACCTGCACTATACATAGCATTCCAAATGAAGCAACACCATAGCTTTACATAAAGGTAGCTTGGCACTTGCTGCTTTGTCTATAGTCTCTTTCCTAATACTCCCTAGAATGGAATATGGCCTTTCCACCTTGATCAGAAATTTATTTATTTGAAACATTTTTATGCGCCCTTTCAACCCAATCAAGATTCACAAGGTAGCAAAATACAAAAACACTAAAATATTTGAACAATTAAAAAACTATTATAATTATGAAAAAAATCAGTTAAAACACAAAAACACACAGTGCTAGGAGGGCCAGAAACACTCTTTGGGGGTATGCCAGATGAAAGAAAAAGGTCTTCACCTGCTGGCAAAAGATCCCAGCAAGATAAATACATTAATCTTCCAAAGGAGCAAGTTCCAAAATTTTGGTGGCAAGACCCTTTTTCAGGTTGCCACCCATCACGCTTCAGATGCAGGTGTGTGTTTCGGGGGGGGGGGGACTCCCAAGGATAAGCAGGATGTGTAGGTAGGTTTCTATGGAAGAAGGCAGTCATTAAAGTAAGTGGGTCCCATGCCATACAGGGCTTTAAAGGTCAATATCAGTACTCTGAATTGAGCCTGGGTGCAAATTGGAAGCCAGTGTAGGTGGAACAAAACTGGAGTGATATAGTTCCTATGAGCTTCTCAGTCAACACTCTGGCTGCAATGGAAAACTGAAAGAGATCTTAACACAGAACTTTGGGAAGATAAAGTTCGAGTATATGCTAAAATGGCCAGATTTACTAATCTTGTAAACAGACAGTCAAAACAAAGAGTTTGATGAGAAATGGGAACAGTATTTTTTATTTGAAGCTGAGTCGATTATGTAAGAATAACAATTTTAGTAAGAATATTAAGTTGTTATTAAGATATAAGTAACTGCTTATTAGATACTTAGTGCTGTTTTGGAATTAAAGGTTAGAACTATCTTATCACCTCAGTTTGTCTCTGTTCTTCAGATGCCTTTCCCTATCCCTTCAGAAGTTTTTCAGGTATGGGAACCTATATGATATCTTCAATAGAAAACACTGATGCAAAGAATTCACACATTTTCTCTGCAATTTTCCTATCACTTCAGTAATCTTTTTACATTTCTGTCATGCAAGGGGGCTTGTGCTGTCCTAACTGGTTTCCTGCTTCTGATGTACTTAAAGACATTTGATTGCTCCTTTTAGTAATATAATTCTCACCTTCAGAGCTGTGCAGTGAAGTATACATGAGTGTATAATATAGTATAGTGTATAGCAGTGATGGCGAACCTTTTAGAGACCGAGTGCCCAAACTGCAACCCAAAACCCACTTATTTATCTCAAAGTGCCAACACGGCAATTTAACCTGAATACTGAGGTTTTAGTTTAGAAAAAAAAGGTTGGCTCCAAGGTGCGTGCTACTCGGGAGTAAACTTGGTGGTAGTCGGTGGCTACCCCGCGAGCAGCAGCCGCCAGCCTGCTCCAGTCTCCAGCAGGTCCTGTGTGCACCTGCAGCTCTGCCCTGCGCTGCTCCAGAGCCTCCAGCAAGTCCCTCGCGCACTGGTCTGTGCCTCTGTAGCATCTCCACCTCCTCTACCCCTTCCCCTTGGGCAGCAGCCACCTGGAGCACAGGCACCAGCCCACCCCCCAGCCGAGTCCTCCCTGCTCATGCGCACGTCATACCCAGCGGCCCAGGCCAGCCTAGGTATGTGTGTGCATGTGGTGGTGGTGGGTGGGGGTGATTTTCCACCCCCCACATGACGAACTCTGTGCGCTTGTGCCCACAGAGGGCTCTGAGTGCCACCTCTGGCACCCATGCCATAGGTTCGCCACCACTGGTGTATAGTATAGTATATAGCACATGGCAGGGTATAATATAGAGAATATTTGAATATGAACCTCCTCACCCAGCAGTTAAGGTCCCTGGGTGACCTTGGGCCTGTCATTCTCCTTTAGCCTAAAATATTTCATAAGGTAGCTGGAGGAGCATGCTAGGTGGAAATAGAAGGGCAAAGAACCATGCATCTTTCTTTGAGCTACATAGAGGAAGTGCAGAATAAAAATGTGACAGTATTTTTCCTGGCCTTATTTTGATACAGTTTGTATTCCCCTGAGCCCCACACCATTATGGAAACACCTCCAGGTGTTAAAGGAAACTTTTAAACCCTTTGTGGTTTCTTTGATTCTGTTCATTAGTCCAGTGAGCATCTTCTTGGCCTTGTTTGGATCTTTCTTTATGGAGTGAATTCTATCTGCTTGTCAAGTTTCAGTAAGTTGAAATAACCTCAAAGCCTTCTGAAGAGATACCTTTCAGTTTCTTTCTAACCAATAGCCTAATTTTTAAGAAGTTTCTGGGAAACTTTGACTTGCATATATGTTGAACTTGAAAGTGTTTTTGTGTCTGATTTTGTTCATGATCCTGGCACCATTCTTATTGCTGGGAGCTCTCTATCTGTTTAAATTCTGCCTCTGTAAATCTGGCATCCCAGATACCTGTGGAAACTATATTAGGGAGCAACAGTGGCATAGTGGTTAAGAGCAGGTGTACTCTAATCTGGAGGAACTGGCCACCTGAACTGTGGAGCTTATCTGGGGAATTCAGATTAGCCTGTGCACTCCAACACATGCCTGCTGGGTGACCTTGGGCTAGTCACAGTTCTTCTGAGCTCTCTGAGCCCCGTCCACCTCACAGGGTGTTTGTTGTGAGGGGAGATGTGAAAGGAGTTTGTAAGCCCATTTGAGTCTCCTTTTGGAGAGAAAGGGGGGATATAAATCCAACCCTTCTTCTTCTTATGTAATAATCTCTCACTCTTTTATGTTTGGTCCCATTTCAAAATGAGTTGTTATGCAGGGTTTTGGGTTTTTTTGTTTTGTTTTGCCTCTGGTGGCTGCTGTCAAAGGATAGTTACACTTTTTTTTCTTAACTATGTGTTTAGTTGTGTACTGTTTTTAACTTGGTGCTGGACACTTATGATGATTGTGTCATTGAAGCTTTTGCTGTTTTGTTAGCTGACTACAAATATTTTACATAAATAAATGAGTTCTTTCTCTTTATGCTATTTGAGACCCTAGTCAAATACGTACATTAATTATTTTTGAATAAGGGACATGGCAGTAAGAACCACATGTTACATACATGGTGTGGCAACACCAGTTTGGGAATCTGCCATATTACTAGCCCCTAACCATTTGATTTCTTTCTTTTGAAACATGGCTAAAATAATGTGGGAAGCAGCAATGTCCCAGCAGACCTTAAACCATTCAGACAGACCTCACATCTTTGTGCTTATTTGTATTCATTGATCTGCTATCTGTCCATCTATCTGTCTACATATTTTACTTTTCTTACACTTGCAGCTTAAAAACAAAATCTGTAACAACTAATAAAGGACAAGAAACAAGTCAAATAGATTAACAGTGATCTACAGCAACATTTTCCAGCTATTTAAATTAAACAAACCACCATCAGGGACAATTCTGGACTACTTCTATGAAGATATTCCATACTCCTGAGGCAAGTTTCAGAAAAGGAAGATGGTCTTACACTTTCAGTGATCATCCTTATCTCCTGCAATGATATCCAAGAAGAAGATTTCATTGGGCTGGGTACCTGTGGGGAGAATCAGGCTTAAAATTATGGGTCAAGCCAGGGTGTCAGACAGTCATTGAATACCAATATCCAGGGAAATAGAAAATAACTTGGGAGTTAACTAGTAATAGTTCCTTTCTCTTAATGTACTAATCTCTCTTTTTCTTTAAGCCCTGAGGCTGTCCACTTTCTTGGCAAGTGTTTTCAGATAGTATAGGGGCTGGTGTAGGGCCCTTGGCACTCCAGAAGTGGACATTCGGCCTTAGTCAGCCTCGTCCATGCATGGGCCAATTGGCCATGCTGGCAGGGGTTGATGGGAATTGTAGTCCATAGCATCTGGAGTGCCAAAGGTTCGCCTCCATTGGTATAGGGTTTCCTTGAAGATCATGTTTCAACATGATTGCATGCTCAGAGGAAGATGGCTTGGAAATTGATTTTTAAAATCACAGCAAAAGTGCTCAGGAAAACAACAGAGGGAAAATGAAACCAAATGGAGGGGGGGGGGGAAGTGTAGAATAATTAAAAACCATAGTATTTAGCAACAAGATACACTGTAAACAGCCCGTGCAAAAAGGTTTGGTTTTGTTAAGCAGGAAACCTCTGCTAATGAGGGTCCTTGGGTACAATGTCAATAAAAAAACACTTAGGTCGATTCCCCACAGTCAATTAATCGTGTGATACTCACAAGAAATATCCAGGTTTCAGCAAGAACTCCCCACTGCTTGAGCGACGAACAGGGATTCATCCTGTTTCTGGCGCTCGTCCTCCCCCTTATCCCGCGTCCCAGCAGAACCTGTTTGCAAGTACAACTTTTTCTCTTAGCATGCTTTTGATTCAGTTTCGTGGGAAGGAACGGGGGTCCAATCTGTGTTTAAAATTGCCACTGTGGAGCATGACACAAGTCTAGCAACCAATCAGCTCTCGGCGGGCGCTGAGCAATTCACACGCAGCCTCTTCCAGGTTTCGATTTCGCTGTTGGTCTTGGTGAGAGATGTTAGCATGATGAAAAACCACTTAAATATTAACCGTTCACCCTTCAAAATGAGCAAAAACCCGCTTAGCACTTAAACATTTATCCTTGCAAACGAGCAAACCTTAGGTTAGCAAGTAGCAGGGAAAAATTTCCCACCCCAAAAAGGTCCCGCCCCAACACGGCATGCCAGCCAATCAGGAGAGACCCACAAAGGAGATTGCATGGTTGTAGGGATTGCTACATTTCTGGGATCCAAGATAGGCCTACATGTCTTCGCTGAATACATGCTGCAGTGGGGAGGTTGAAACCCCGATGAAAAGGTGCGGTTTCTTTACAAACTTGGTTTGATCTAGATAGAATTTCCCCGTGGGGAATTGACTGTAATCCAGGGTTTTCCTGATGTGAATTAAGCATTTATTGAAGGCTCTATGTATAATACACTATAAAACAGTGTGATTGCATGCACGATACATGCATACCTGGTAAAAGGCATGGATATTAGAACACCAAAAAGATGTCTATGGCTACAGCAAATAACAAACCATGAGCACTAAATAATCAAGGAAGGCACGAGTTCACAGTTCTAAGCAAGATCCCAGCAAAGGGTGACGTGGATAACAGAAGAGAGACTTCAGAGAGATGAGTTTTAAACCTCCATGCGCTGCAAATAGGTTGTCAGATAGTGAAATCAAGTTTACTGCATATTAGCCATTCTAAAAAAAAAAATTCTTGCTAGGTCAGTTTAGGGCAGTTTGAGCCAGATTATCACTCAGACCATTGTATTACTTTCAAGTCTAGATTTACGGATGTGCAATTGCTCTCTTGGGGCACTTGAAAAAGGAATGAAAGTTGAAGATTGCAAACAGGTTATAAGTGTGATTCCCAAAGTGAGAGTGATGTGGGAGGAAAAGGACCCCTCACCTTCCTCACACACATCTCTGTAATCAAATGTAGTATCTCCTGTGACTGTTTTAAACTAAACAGAAATAGTAAAAGATCTTGTCATAGCTGGATCGCCTACATCACATATGGTTTAGCCCAGTGGTGGGATTCAGCAGGTTCGCACCACTTTGGCAGAACCAGTTGTTAAAATGCTGCTTGTAAACAACCAGTTGTTAAATTATTTGAATCCCACCACTGCTTTAGTTCTTATAAACAAACTGTAAATCCAAACTTTCTTTTTCCCAGCCTGTGTGCAAAATGGCCTGAATATAAATATGTCATATATGATTCTTTCCTGTAAATCATAGGGCACGGCAGAGGTGTAAGTGTAATTGGTCAGTGTTGGCATGATTTCTTCTTTATCTTTTAGTCATGTTTTCTGTGAGCCAAGGCCTTGGCCAGATGGGATACAAGAACTCTTTCCTCAGAACACTATGCCCAGTGAATTCAGGAAAATACCCTCTTTGTTGCCATTTCATCATTTGCAGTTTCCCTGTAATGTTTCTGACCTAGAAGACAAAAATGCCCAGACATTTTTAGTATTTTTTATAATGACACAGCTGAATAACTTGAGAGCTTTGTGGGCTGGAGTTTATTTGTAGCTTTGGTGGTCATTGTAGAGGAGGTGTGAAGAGGAAGCCAGGCGGTCTGTATTCATTTCCTGCTGAACAGGGCCCTAAAAATAGACCAGCGGAAAAGTTGAGGTGACAAAGGCTCCATAAGGTGTTTCTACACAGGCCATGTGATTCTACATTAGTGGTTGATGCGCCTCATCAGATGCAAAAAGAAGGTTTCATTATCTCAAGGTATAGATGCTGCTGGTACAAGTGGAGAACTTGTAAATGTATTTGCTATGTTCCATTCAAATATTATGTATAATTCATCCAGTTTTTAAAAAATTGAAATCTTAGCAGCTAGAATCCAAAGCTACTGTTTTCTATGTGATCCTGAAATTCTGACTTGGTTATAATTTGGAAGTTGCTCCCTGGATTTTGGAGGTTTGGTTATTTAGCACAATACCATGAGAACTCCTGAGTCCTTCATCCTAAATATGAATGGGACATTTTCAGGTTTGTGGGTGAGTTGCAATATAATGTTCTATCTATATCAGAGATCAAGTGTTAGAGAGTTCTGTGAGGCCATGGAGAATAATTTCCTATGGATCACTAACTGAGGTGCTCTTGGTTGCCTTTCCCATTTGATTGCCAAGCAGTGTTACATGCCAGGATCCCTTAAATGAGATGGGGGCCTAAGAACTTGCACTCTTCCCAATATTAGCCAAATGAGACATTTCTTAGCAGTTAAGGAGCACATTAAGTGAGAAGGTGAAAGAGCCATAGTTGAGAGTTTCTATATTACACCAAAAACCGTGGTTGGTCCTGTGCTTGTTATCCTCCCTTTCTTGTATAGGCAAATATCCAATATGTTCATTCCTTGTTACCTGCATAAGGATAACACTGCAATGAAAAGTAATTTCATGGCTATTTTTGGTGGCTCTTTATGCCTATTTGTGGAACAAAACTGTCACAAGCATCCCTGTATGCAAGCATGTATAGGAAAAACTAATGGTGTGAATTCACTCATATTTCAAAGACTAAGGAGACTGCACTTTCAGTCCTGCTACTGAGGAGAATTTGAAGCCATCTCTGTGTGTCTGCCTATTGGGTTGTACTATGAACTGGCTCAGGAAAAGAACTGCAGGAATCCCTGGGGTGAGAGCCAGGGATGTTTATGTGGAGGGAAGTCAAGTGGGTTTGTTTGTTTTTTGCAGTATGTGCCTTGTATTTGAAAATAAACTCACACAGCAAAGTGCTGGGGCATCCACAGTCATCCCAACAGAATGCACAGGAAAGCTAAACACTGATGAGATGTGGGGGGTGGGGCAGCTCTGACATCGAACCAGCTTTCCAAATGCCTGCCAGAACAGCTTCTGTGTCAAAAGGTGCAGAAAGTGCTTGGGAGAGAGTCAGGTTTCCTTTCCATGGCTCTTGTCTCACGCTATCACTTTGAAGATAAGGATGTTTTCAGGACTAATGCAAATGTTAGAATAACTGGCCTAGTTTTACTGGCTTCCCTTACAGCAAGGAGCTTCTGGGCAAGGAGGAGTCTAAGTTTTCCACATTTTGATTCTTTCACATGCTTGCAGGTATTGACTGGAAGAGGCGAGGCTGGTAAAGCCAGTTTGTCTTGGGCGTGCTCATCCATGAGGAAGATTGGCAGGCTCAAAAGTAGTCCAGCAGCATCTCAGCTGAGAGTCAAGGTGTAGTTACTGGTGGCTGCCTTGTTGCTGTCTCCTATGACTCTTCGTTCTTCTCATGCACAGTGTCGAGCACTGGGTAAGTGGCACCACACTTTTGGTTCTTGGTACGTCTCCTGCTGTTACTCCTCTGGAATGTGATTTTAAACATTTATTTTAAGATGCTTATATTCCACCTTTCAGTGCAGCTCATTCCCAAGGGAGATTACACAATAATTCTTGGGATACTAATTGGAGAGTAAGTTCCCTTAAGGGAGCAGCCTTGTTAAACCCTTTGCAACTGCTACAACAGCCTGAATGTCAATCATGCGATGCAGTCATGAGGTGGATGTGATATGCGTGACTGAGACCTGAATGAGGGAAGGTGAGACTGTAGCCCTGAAAGAACTCCCCCTCTAGGGGGTCTGGTCTTTCATCAGTCCAGGACAAAGGGCCAGGGGGAGGGCTGCAATATTAATTTGGGAGCCCTTCTCATTCAGGGCAATCCCTACCCCAAGATTTCCAGCACTGATGGTGTGGGTCTGGGATGCTGATGAGAGTGTGGCTATTTTGTTGATGTACAGCCACACAGTTCACCAACAGATACCCCATTGAACCTATTGAAGGCAGCATCCAGGTGAGCCTTGCAGTACCCTAGACTGAAAGTTTTGGGGACTTCAGTATCCATTCTGATGTGGTCATCTCACAGGCTTAAGATCTAGTGTCTTCCACGCAGCACTGGGCCTCTCCCAAATTGTTTCAGGTCCCACACACCAAGTAGGGCACATAGTGGATCTGATTTTTAGGGTGGGTGTGGATATGAGTCTGATTGTTATAGACAGAAAGCTGTGGTCAGACCAATTTGACCTGAAGGCCCAGCTGGAATTCTGAACCACTCCATGAATAAACAACCAGAGGGAAAACGGTGCCCGGAGACAACTCGCTAGGTCTCCGAGCGCTCTGCACCCTGACCCTGAAATGCTCTTCCAGGTTCTAGGCCCTTCTTCCCAGGGATCTCCTGGAACAGTCAGTCTAATGAGTCTGTACTTGGATCTTCAGTTTGACAAAGAGTTGCCAGTCTCCATGTAGGGCTGGTAGATTTTCTGGAATTACAGTGGCTCTCTAGACTGCAGAAATCAGTTCCTCTTCAGGGTGTGGGGAGGGCCTTTTCCTGCTAATTGAGAATGGTACATCTTACAGAGGTTCTTCCCTTCCCCAAAATCTGCCCTACATCTACAGGGTTTTCCCAACCTGGAGTAGGCAGTGGCAAAGCTACAAGGGGGTGGTGTGTGTGTGTGCACCAAACGTGCACCTGGGAGGTGCAAAAATCACCCCCTTCCCCCTTGCCCTGCCTTACCAGACCTGGCCCTGCCCTACCAGCCTTGCCCATTTTCACCTGGCAGAAAGCTGTTTTCTGCCGGCTGGAAAAGGCAAGGGAGGGCCACAGAGAAGGGGGCAGTGCCGCGGGGGGGGGGGGGGGACATGGAGTGCGCCCCGATTGCACTTCTGCCCAGCTATGCTTCTGGGAGTAGGTTACCATAGTTAGATAGCAGGAGTCAGAAGTTTTTGCTTTACTTTTACTAGCTCAAATGGTGTACTTGCAGCTCCTACAAGTCTGTTTTTTTCTACAATTTTCCTGTTAGATTTCTACTCCTCTCTTTCCCTTCTCCCCTTAGGACAAAGGTAACTGTTACTTAGGTCAGAGTCAAGGCTGTTGGGGAATGCAGTCACTCAGTCTCTCCACTTTCATACACTCAGTTGTCAACTTGTTTTCCAGAAGCAACAGAGGATAGAAGGCCATGCTGAGTGAAACCAAACTCTCTAGTTACACGCTTCTCCAACAGATATTAGGATGGATAAGCCCACAACCACGTCCAGTGGCTTTACTCCAACGGTGGAGAACCCAGGTTTGTGACTGTAAAGTGTAAGATGTCTCAGTAGGAAGGTTGAAGTGCTCCTGTTTTCACCACTACTACACAGAGGGGAGAAGCTAGATAATAAAAGTCTTTGTGTCAGTGTAAGGCCTCATGAGATCTTCAGCTGCAAACAATCAAGGCAAGCAATATCAGCAAAGATGGAAGTGACTAGATTGAGTTAATTGGTGGCCACCTACTCCAGGTGTTTCACATCTCATCTGCAGAAAGTGGTAATTTTTTAACCTATCACTAATTGTGTATACATTTTCAGAGTAGCAAAGAATAGTGTTTATATGCATTGATAAACTTAGGCCTTAGTTTTCTGCATATTTTGGCACAGGAAATGAAAAGTATTGTATATATGGCATTGTACATAAATGTACTACAATGAAAAGTATTGTATATAATTGTATACATGGTTTTGATTAATAATCATTGGAGATATGCAGATACTTTTTGATCAAAGAACAAAATGGTTATCTACGTAATAATTTCTGTGCTATTTCATATAAATGCTCCAAACATTACATACCATTTTTGGAAGGGAGTTAAATTAATTTGAGGCTGAAAAGCCTCAGCTTGTAAGATACAAGGAATGAGAGAATGAAATGATTCAGTTCTTTACACTGTGCTTTTTCTTTTTCTGAAGAGGTAGAGTCAGATTTTCTCCGAAGTGTGCACGCTCTTCTCCGAGAACTTGATGGTCACCATCCAGCCTTCCAGAGTGATCGAGGTAAGAGCCACTTTTCTACTATGGCTTTCTGATCTGGTGGGAGTCTGAAGTGTATGTCTTAGTCTTCCTGACCCACTGCAGATCAGAGTAGAAGAATCCTAAACTTTTGTGTCAGAAGGCAGTTTTGCTGGCAGCCCCAGAGCTTCTGTTTCTAATGTCTACCTAATGGAAATAGCTACTCACAGATTGTCTGTAGGAAGGCTGCCCTGGTTCCTTTGAAGGGATTGAAGCTAAATTCCTATTTTTACATTCTCTTATCCTGTGCTTGAGTGCACCTGTTCAAATTCCAGATAGCAAAACATTGCTAGCCATATTATTCTTTACAGGCTTCAAAAGTATGTGGAAGGAGTATTTGTTCAATAGTGAAATATGTGTTTTGCTAGTATGAAGGCTTCAGGTAGCAGTATGGTAGGGAAGGGACTTTGCCTGACACCAGGCAAGTGTGATCAACTACACTTAATGGCACATTATTAGCGTAGTTACTTGTATGATGGCCATAATGTCAGGTAGCATCGCTGAAAGTGCCAGTGATTACTGAATCACAAAATATCCCAATCGCCTCTGACCTTTATGATGACAAGATACTGTCAGTGTACCATCTCATTGTTGCCGTTTTCTCTGTTGATTATATTGGCACCTAGGCCATCTCTATGTAATGGCTTCTGTGAGCATTAGAGGGAGCAAGAGCTCGAGTGATGGATACATATTCATGGCCCCATGTGACTGCTTGTAAGAATACTTAAGCCTCTGCCAGAGGCCTAGGGCAGGTTTCCCTCTATTTTGCTTTCCTTTATACAATTTTCCTTTGAAGAATAGACAGGGAAGTTCTCATGCATCCCATGACTGAAGTCCCTCCCTCATGCTCTCTTTTCCTAACCTTCTCAAGATTACCACTCTTAAGGAGCCATCCAGGGGTTGAAGATGGCCAGTGGTGGGATCCAAAAATTTTAGTAACAGGTTCCCATGGTGGTGAGATTCAAACTGTGGCGTAGCGCCAATGGGGCTGGGCGGGGCATGATGGGGCGTGGCCAGGCACTCTGGGGGCAGGGCATTCCTGGGCTGGGCTGTGGCAAGGACACAGCTGCTGTGCCAGTCCTTGGGCGGGAAACGAATGCACGCAGGCGCAGGCTTCCACGCACGCTGGTGCACCTCCTGCTAGACTGCTTCAAGTTCTGCGCGCTACTGCTGAGAGGAGGGGTGTAACTAAGGCAAAAACCACGTGGCAAAATCACCAATCAGTAACCCCCTCTCGGCACACACAAATAATTAGTAACCTACTCTCGGGAACCTATGAGAACCTGCTGGATCCCACCTCTGAACATGGCCCCCAGCTTCACGCCCAATGTTCTCTTCCCAGGCCCAGTGCCAGAACTCTAGTGGAATCCCCTCCCATCAGAGTTGTAAAGGCTTTCCATCCGTGACCCAGCTGATTGGAATGTTGTCACAGCCAGCTTGTAGGCCTCCAGGACAGTTTCTGTGGGGAATCCCACAGCCTTGGGCAATTTTTCTCCTGGAAAGGTCTTCCACAGTTCTCTCTTTTGGCCTTCTCTGGTGTTACCCAGTCAGCAGAGTCGCAGATTGCCTGTAGGGAGGGTGCCCTGGTTCCTTTGAAGGGACTGAAGCTAAATTCCTATTTTTATATTCTCTTATCCTGGTTTTTTTGAGTTACCCCAGAAACTACTTTGTCTTCTAAACAGAAACAGTACATTTCACTATAGAGACCTGAGTAAACTAAAATGACTATGGAAATTAATTCAGTTAATTGTGCACATTGTTTGTCCAAGTAAGTCTACAGAAACACACTGCAAATCGAGCATTCCTACATGAAAAGCATCTCCATGGTGCTGCTGACTTTCCCTCCTCTATCACATAATTGCAAGGTCCCACCCTTCCCCACTTACTAGCCCAATGAAACCCTGACAGTTGCTTTGACTTGGTCTCATAGGAATGTTGCGATGGACCTTGCACAAGAAAACTGACAGAAGTCCAAGCAGTGGAGTCCTCCTGGTCAGAATCTTGGTGAAAGAATTGGAAAGGGTAAGAATGAACAGCAGAAAGAAGGAATTGGAGCAGGGTTTCTAAAAGCAGAAGCCTATTGTTTATTGTTCACCCTTTTCCTGAACATTTCAAATGGGGTGTCAAGCTGGCTTTGTGCCTGCTAGGGCATTGAACTGCATTTTTACACATCACAGCTATGTAAAACGCCAATAGCTATCCCCTTCATTGTAATCCATGAATGTGAATCCTGCTCCCATCCACTATCAGAGAAGTGCCTAAACACATGTCTCTTGACTTTTTAACAGCAAGTACACCAATGTCCTTTGTTGTGAAAAGATTCAGAATAGCACCATGTATCTGAACATCACAGGCTTCAGAGAAGATATAATAAATAACCACATACGTGCCTATTTCAAGGTTTGCTATCTCAATCAACCAGACAGGGAACAATAGATCTTTCTGCCCTTTGCTTTATCTTGATTTCTGTGAAGACAAGGCTATAGGCTCCCTGCCTAGTACTGAGTATTATACTAGTGTATATCCACTCTGTACAAAAGCCGTCCTGGCCTGCTAATTGCCTGTAAAAGTTCACAAGGGGAAAAGTTAAGGGACTTCAGAGTGTAGAACTGCTTACAAGAAGCAGCCTTAGCTCTCTCCAACAACATTAACAGCATGCCTGATAAGGCGACAAGCAGGGCCCATTCTTCATATTGCGGCTTTTGTCACCATTCAGAAAGGGAACCAGCTTGTCCTGCAACCAGGAAGTGTTTAGTAATGTTTATTGTCCATCTTTCTGCTGCTTGAGCCCTTCAATTATCTCTTCTGCAATAACTCTTTCTGGGAAAGAACTAGCAGAACAGGCATCATGACCTATGACACACATGCTCATTCCCAATTGGAAAATTCAGCCAATAAATCATGACAAATGGAGATATTGGGGAAGAGTGACCTCAGCCTCCACGGACTCTTCCAAAGATCTGAATATCACATATGTACAAAGCATGGTACATACAAACAGTAGATACGATACAAGGTGCAGATCACATGGAGAATGTCTGTGTTCAGAACTTCTGGGTGAATGTTTGGAGGCTGGAGCCAGAGACAGTGGGCACAATCACCCCGATGTATTCATTCTACATGCTTTTTTGCCTGTATAGAGTCACTGCTGAATATAAGGTCTGCCTCTTTTTATATTGTGCCAAAATACTTCCACCGTATTCCTTTCAAGGCACTTAAAAGCATTGGTGACTATAAACTATTTTGAACTATTAAAAAAAGTATGGCATGTAAATTTTTTTACAAGGATTATCCATCAGTTATTCAGTAGTGTTATTATACAAAGTGCTTTCCAATATTTTGCTTCTCTCTACAATACTTGGTGGCAGTAGTAGCTCCTATTCCTTTTGTGTTACTTGGAAGACATAACAACTTGCCCAAGCCCAGTTAATGGCTTTGTAGGAATTTGAACATCGATCTCATTGGAATTGGACTCTCCCCTGTGCTATCTGTTAGAATGTCTAAGCTTCCCTCTCCCTTTCCCACAGTTTGAGACATAGGCCCAGCTCTTTAAAACCTTCCTCCTGTGTTTTATTTTCACATGTAATGACTTTCCCATTTACATAAATACTCCTAGTTCATGTTACTTGGTAGAGTTGCCAACTCAGGGTTGGGAAAGTTCTGGGATTTGGGCGTGGAGCCTAGGGGGTGGGGTTGAGGAGGAGAGGGACTTCTGCAAAGTCTGTTGCCATGGAGTCCGTCCTCCAAAGCAGCCATTTTTTCCAGAAGAACTCATCTCTGTCATCTAGAGATCACTTGTAATTTTGGACAATCTCCAGGTCCCACTTGGAGGTTTGCAACCTTAGAGGAAGGTGACCTTCTTCGCAACACATACCTTAGGAAAGATCTGACCAGCTCCATGGTAATATCTCTTGTAGAGCTGCCACTAGTTGGGGTGCAGCTATGTTTTTAAATAGCTCTACTGCTGTAGTGATCGGGTTGCTTGCTCTGCTTTTCCAGGGATTGTGATAGTCACAAAGTGCCAAATTCAGTTTCAGCTTGTTAGAGGAGTTTGAACATAATTGTATGTTTTCTTCAGGCAGAAAGATGTGGCTATCGCCAATATATCATCCCTTTGCTTCATACACTGATGTACACGCTGGTGAAGGTGAGAACCACTTTTATGGGGCTGTAACATCTGGGGAATTCAATGCTGAACTCCACTGAGGCTTATGTGATGTGCCACGTTATACTGTGGACAAGTTTTCTAGCTTGGAACACTATGGTTGCTACTAGGACTCAGCCCCAAAATCTATTTTGAATGTGAGGACTAGATAAAATCAAGATTGGCTCTAAACATGTGTGGTATCCTTTTCTGTCACTACTGAGAAACTACAGCCATTGGTTTCAAGCCAAAATGTTTGACTTCTAGAATCTTCAGGTTCAGAAATGTCTAAGCACTGGATACTGACATATGAGCTCACCATCATAGACACAGACAACTGGGGCAAATGGATTTATGAATATTCTTTGTTTCTCCTCTTCTTCTACTGTGCTGATTATACTTTTCAAGCAATCAATTCACAATGTCTTTAAAAATCAATAGTAAAAAAACTGGATCATCCAGATGATTAATGATCCATGAATAACTAGACTTTTATAATAGTTGCATGTCTATGTACTTACAATATCCATATTTCATTTGTTAATTCTGTAAAGATATGTTCAGTTGCAATAATATCCTCTTTTTGTCTTTGTGTTCGGGTAATTCAGGAGAGGTGAACTTAACTATTCTCATTTTGGAAAATTGTATGAGATAAATATATATGCAACCTACTAACATATTTTTGTGAGAGTATGGATTAAATTACTGCAGTGTACTCTATGTAGGGCTGTCCTTCAGCACTGTTTGGAAGCTGCTATTGGTAGTGGTACAGAATTCTTTGATCACAGACTAGTTTATAGAGACAGTATCATACCATTCTGTTTCCATCTACAGGTGCTTCTAGTTTGCTTTTGGGGTCAATTGAAGATACTGGTATTGACCTTTAAAACCTTGTTTAGTCTGAGACCAACATACCTCAAGCACTGCCTTCTCCCGCATGAACCTAACTGTTCACTCTGCTCACCTTTGGCAGCCCTACTTCAGTTACTCCTGTCATCTGAGGCTTGATGGGTGGTAGCAGTGCCACACCCCTACCAAGGGGAGGGGACCCCCACTTTGGACCTCCTTGCCAGCACCATTCAGCCAACTAATGGGAGGTCATACCAGTGGGACACTGAGGCCTAGCCCGCACTTAGTTACCAACATATTATTTCCAGTGCTCACTGGAAGTGACATAATCACATTGCCAGTGATGTAGGGGTGCTCTGATATTTGGACAAAAGCTCTATGTAAAAATGGTTTCTGTTACAGAGTTTTTGCCCAGATACTAGACTGCTGGGGGTTCAATGCTATGGGCCCCCAAAAGGGTAGGGCCCATCTCTCACTGCCCCCTTATGCAAAGTTCCCCAAACCTGGATGGTGTCATCCAGAGATTCTCCTGAAGATACCCTGAAAGTTTTGTGACTGCGCGTTCAGAAATGTGTACCCCACAGACACCCCAGAAATTCCCCAATGACAGCAATACAGAAGTCACTGGCAGAACAAAGAATCTTGGGAAAATTTCTGGGAGCGCATTCTGGGGGCGCATTTTTAGACATATCAAGACAAAAATTTCAGGGTATTATCTGGAGACTGTCATGATGACACCCCTCAAGTTTGGTGCAGTTTGGATCATGGGGGGCCAAAGTTATGGACTCTCAAAGGGAACATAAGCATTTTCAATGAATGCCCTTTGGTTCTAGTATTGTGAGAAAGAGAAAAAAATTTCTCTCTGTCAACATTTTCTACCCCATGCATAATTTTATAGACTTCAATCATATCCCCACTCAGACGCCTCCTCTCCAAACTAAAGAGTCCCAAACGCTGCAGCCTCTCCTCATAGGGAAGGTGCTCCAATCCTTCAATCATCCTCGTCTCTCTGCACTTTTCTACTGATATCCTTGAGATGTGGCGACCAGAACTGAACACAGTACTCCAAGGCAGCGGTCGCATTCAATGCTTATATATGGGCATGATACCCGCAGTTTTATTCTCAATTCCTTTCCTAATTATCCCCAGCATAGAGTTTGCCTTTTCACCGCTAAGCCATGCATTGAGTTGACATTCTATGGAACTATCAACTAAGACGCCCCTTTCCTGGTCTGTGACTGATAGCACTGACCCCTGTAGCGTGTATGTGAAGTTTGGATTTTTTGCCCCTATGTGCATCACTTTACATTTAGCTACATTGAACTGCATTTGCCATTTCTTAGCCCACTCACCTAATTTATCAAGGTCGCAATCCTTTGTGGTTCTTACCACCCTACATAATTTGGTATCATCTGCAAACTTGGCCACCACACTACCCACCCCTACTTCCAGGTCATTTATGAATAAGTTAAAGAGCACTGGTCCCAAAACGGATCCTTGGGGGACACCACTCCCTACATCTCTCCATTGTGAGAACTTCCCATTTACACCCACTCTTTGTTTCCTGTTCCTCAACCAGTAGCCATCATCTCCTTAGCTCCCATTGGGAACAATGGGAGATAGGGGCACCCCTTTGAGGGTCCATAACTTTGGCCCCCCTGAGCCAAACTCCACCAAACTTGGGGGATATCATCAGGACAGTCGTCTGATGGTACCCTGAAATTTTGGTGCCGATACGACTAAAATGACCCCCTTCAGGCCAAAACATGAAAAAACAACAAAAAATAAGAACGCATCTGAATTTCTCGGATGTTCCCACAGGATCGGATGTATCCAAGCCTCAGGAGGTGTGAATAGGCCTAACTCCTTTAAGTTCCAATGAGAGTTACTCTCTTGACTTCAAGGTCAATTGTTGGTCTTCAGCACAGAGGTACTACTTGTTTCAGATGAGAACTGCTTTCCTTTGGATTGATGTGGCATGTTAAATTATTTCTGACTTGAATTTTACTCCCTCTTTGTTTCTGTAGGCACCTAGCATTCCTGACAATTTGTATGAGAGGGTGTATGATTTCTGCAAGAAATTACTCACCTTGCCCAAGCCTTACTGCACCATTGGACTGCACTATGCTCAGCAGTTAAAACTGGAAAGGACAATACCAGGTATGCAATATCTCTTTTGGTTTGTTTGATTCATTTCTGCAGTGCCTCAGAAGTGTGT
Source organism: Sphaerodactylus townsendi (assembly GCF_021028975.2). Lineage (NCBI taxonomy): Eukaryota > Metazoa > Chordata > Lepidosauria > Squamata > Sphaerodactylidae > Sphaerodactylus > Sphaerodactylus townsendi. Next base: position 112,359,459 of record NC_059427.1, on the reverse strand, counting down.
ATAGGGAGGGCTGCAGTGGCACAGCGGGAAAAATGGGAGCCTCGAGGGGCCAACAACAGGAAAGTGTGAAGAAAACCCCATGTAGAAGTTCAACTGCCAGTGCTCATTCCTCCGAACCTATTTTTTGCTTGTCATGATAGCAACATGGAGAACCTTTACTGTGTGGAAGCAGTTGGAGACACAAACAATTTTTTTCACTTTGTGATACAGAAAGAAATAACTGATATTGAAGAAAGATAGGGCAAATTGGAGATAAATCTCTTTCTTTCTAATAGATCCAGAAGGCCAGATTACCTGCACTCCTGGTTAAATGCTGTAACATGTAAGGCAGCAATTTTCTCAGTTATTTTGCTTCTGCTGGTCATTCTGTCAGCCATATCAGTTATATTTTTGGTGCTGCCTCCCAGGGAAGAGATACACCCTTTCCTCAACAACATGTTACTTGCTCCATGCTGTGATTTTTGTTAAAAACCCACCTTTAGAGTGGTGTGAAAATGATTAAAGATCAATTTGGACTTAGGTCTTTACTCAATTGGTCTTCCACAATCCATGGAACACTGAAAGCTATATGATCTTGCTTTCTGTTGGCACTTAGTTGTTCTGAAATGGATCTTCTGAGGACCCAAACTAGGGCCTTCTTGATGTGCTTAAGGATAACTCGAAGACATTGTGCATGTGACAAAATAGATATCTCTTCTGTACAGGAAATGGCATGTAAACCATCCAATATTAAAAAGTGTATGCCTACATTTCCCCCTTCATATTTATGGACTTGGAAAACTTTCTAGAGATGGCTTCTCACAGTTGTGTATATGAAATGTAATAGACCCATGATTGTGCTCCACATGTAGGAAATTCACCACATGTGAAACAGCCTTCTGGTAAGTAGAAAGCCAGATTCAGAGAAGTCCTTTCCATTACGACCCTCCTCCAAAATGTCTTGTGCTGCCTTTGACCAAGGCATGGTCGTCCCAGACTCATGTATATCTATTCTAGCCTACAGTTGAATCCCAAGGAAAAACAAAGGGAAGCACCTGTTTCCCTGTTGCTCACTTTTGTCAGCATTGATCAGCCCTAGACCCAAATCGCTGCTGGGATTCCTTGCCTGGAGCAGTGAGAAAACCACTGATCATGCTAAACAAAAACTTGAGTTCCCTTTAATGGAGACTGCCTGAAGGATATGTGAAAATACCCTACAAAGCTATTCAGCAACTCACTTATTAAAGAGTATCTCTATGCTTTTCTTATTCATTTCCATCCGTTAATTTATTGAATCACAAGATTAAGTGAACCTTGGTATTTGATATCTTTGATGAACTACCCAAATACCTTAGGTCATTATTTCAAGGAGACTTCAAACAGGAAAAGAACAATGTTCTAACTCAGTGCCATACACTGTCAGCCCTTTGGTTTTTACCCTTCAGCTTACTCCGAAAGACTTAAGTCTCTGGCTACCAAGGGTTAAATATCTGCAAACAAAAAGGCAAACAGAAGCTCTGGCTAGATGTTATTCAACTGGCAGAATAACTACCAAGAATTCCCCTCCTGTGCTGCATGTAATGTGGGCCCCTAAATCATAGGGAGAATTGTCATGCTAGTCAAGAATCTTTGGCACCAGAATGAGGAAAATCTCTGTAATTCAGAGGATTTTCTTGGTAAACATTGAATTGTGCCTCATATCTCTGAACCAGCCATCACCTGGAAGTGTTTCCTTACAACTTCCCCTTGGTTGAATTTGAAGTATAAGCTGGGCATTGACCTTTTCCCTTTGAAACCTTGATGGTTTTCTTAGGGCTAATTTCATGGCTTCTGGCTCTCAGGCCTTACATAATGTTTTATTTTTATTATTGAAATTGATTGCCTTCTGAAGATTTTTTATGATAGTACAGTTTACGATTGCACGGGTTAACAATTCCATAAACCTTTTATAATGTTATAGCAACATTCGTGCTTGTTTTGCTTATCAGGAATATTATATCAGAGACTGGTGACTGCAGAGCAAAATCTGAAGAATGACTCATTCCCTTATCAGGAAAAGTAAGTACTGGGCTTTCTACTTGACTTTGAAATGCCAGTTTCATTCTGCACTAAACTCAGAAATTATGCAAAGCAAAGAACAAGGCAATAACAAAACTCTGCAAAAGTATGTAAAAAGCCAGCATTCATCTAGACACATTTTCAGTTTGTATCTGTAATAAAGGGGTTCAGTAAGGATTTGTCAGACTTCAAGACTTTAAATATTTTGCCTCAAGAGGTAGCCAGATTCCCCTTTCTGTTATATAGAATCTATTGAATCTTGAAAGAGTGCCTGTACAGTATACACCAAAGGTGTATCTAGGGAAAATGTAGCCCAGTACAAAATCTGAGTCCCCCCTCCCCAATATAGGTGGCCGCCCTCCCTCACCACAACCAAACAACTTTTTTTGCACCAGGTCTCGAAGTCAGTGCATGGACCCGGGGGGAAGGAAGAGGGGTGAGGTGGGGGCGATTTTCTAACCACCATGTGACTAAATGGCCGCAGCCTGGGGACATTTTACCCCATATGTTCTCCTAGGCGGTACGCCCCTGGTATACACTGAATTCAGTGGTGATGCCTCTGAATAATGGGGTGAGCCAAATATTTATGGCAGCACCACATATTATGATTGCTTCTGGAAACACTAGTGTAAATGTGTGGACTTCATCCACACTTGCGTGGACCTTATTTATTTATTTATTTATTTATTTGTACATTTTTAATCTGCTCTACCTTCACAGATCTCTTTTTAATACTCCATTTTATCCTCACAACAACCTTGCAAGTAAGGTTGGGCTGAAAAAGAGTGACTGGCCCAAAGTCACTCAGGAAACTTTATGACAAAGCAAGAATTTGAGCTTGGGGCTCCTCAATCCTGGGCTAGCAACCTGTTGCAACTTCAAATACCTATGCTTGTGTATTAGGAAGCTCTTGACCAAACGCTTTGCCAGGCATGTGTACCAAGGTGTTTAAAAATGAATGCTCAAATGTGAGTGGTGTGCATATGCTACATGTTTTGTTCAGAGAGCAGTAGTGTGATACCTGTGCAACTGAAAGTGTGGTACTGCCTGATTGTTCTGACTGTGTGTTTGTGTGTATGTACACGTGCTCCATCAAGTCACAGCTGACTCAGAGGTGGGATCCAGCAGGTTCTCACAGGTTCCCGAGAGTAGGTTACTAATTATTTGTGTGTGCCGAGAGGGGGTTACTAATTGGTGATTTTGCCACGTGATTTTTGCCTTAGTTACGCCCCTCCTCTCAGCAGTAGCATTCAGAACTTGAAACAGTCTAGCAGGAGGTGCACTGGCGTGCGTGGCAGCCTGCACCTGCATGCATTCGTTTCCCACCCAAGGACTGGTGCAGCGGCTGCGTCCTTGCCACAGCCCCGCCCACGGATGCCCCGCTCCCGGAATGCCCGGCCACGCCCCCGTCAAGCCCTGCCCAGCCCCATTGGCGCTACGCCACAGTTTGAATCCCACCACATGGGAACCTGTTACTAAAATTTTTGGATCCCACCACTGAGCTGACTTGTGGCAACTCTGTAGGATTTTCAGGGCAAGAGACGTTCAGAGATGATTTGTCATTGCTTGCCTCTCTGTGAGCTGAGAAAGTTCTGAGAGAACTGTGACTGTCCCAAGATCATCCAAAAGACTTCATGTGGACAAGTGCAGAATCAAACCCAGTTCTCCAGACTAATGTCTGCTGCTCTTAACCACTACACCTCACTGATTATTGTGAGTCAACCAGAGTTCTGGTACAGCACAATTCATTGGTCTAGATTTGGTCCTTTTACTTCCAGCAGTAAGCTCTGCCCAGTGATGTGGAACTAGAAACTAACTTTTAGCAAACCTGTGGCTTTGAAAAAGAGTCATCATAAAGTGATATTGCTGAGGGGGGGAGGGATACACCAGGTGATACAAGACAAAGGTCCCTACTAGCATTTTAAGGAACTCCTGGCCTTGTGGTATGAGGTACTCCTGAACATAGTAGTTTCTAGGTTGGAACATGAAATTAAGTGTCTCCAGTTGCTTTTCATTTCTAATGTGAGTTCTATACTTTTGGCCATGAGAACTCCTGGTTTCACTTTCTACATTCTTCATTCTTCTCAGTTATAATAAATGTTGATCTTTATTTTTTTCAGGGTTTTTGTATTTGCAGATCCAGATTTGCTCTCTGAGACTGTATGCAGGGCAGTTGTCACTGAAATCAAAGCTGCTCGGACATGCCAGCACACCAGATCTTGCATGATCCATGTGATAGAACATGCCTTCCAAGAAGGGCTGAAAGAACACTGTGATTTTAGGACCTTGCAAGCAATTCTTCAGGTACTAGAAAGAGACCAGGAGTTATTGTGAGGCTGATGTTGGGTCATTGGATTAAGAAATGGGTGATGGCTGAAAAGAAATGGATTTACTTGAACCAGAATGTTATTTCCACATGTATCAAAAGAGGTGGAGTGGGGAGAAGTCCCAGGTTTTCAAAATGTTTCAGGTGTTTCACTTCTGCCCACTACAAGTTAGGACTGGCACAATAGTCAACTGATCAGACAAATATTCTCAGCAATCTCTTACCGTATATACTTGAGTATAAGCCAACCCGGATATAAGCTGAGACAACTAATTTTACCACAAAAAACTGGGACACTTATTGACTCGAGTATAAGCCTTCGAACTTGACTCAGTAGCAGCTAAAAACAGAAGAGTTGGGAGCAAGATGAGATTGAGTTGCTAAACAGAGTTTGCATTAGGGATGAGCAGCTTTCCAGCACTCTAGGAACACAAATGAACCACTGTTTTCCTCCAAATGTAGAATAATTCTGGGATTCATAGCCATGCCAGCCTAAACTTTGCTCCAAAGAAAGTCTTTGTCTTCAGCAACATCAGTATTTGGCAGTAAACTACTGTATGAAGAATTGTATTCATCTAGAATGCAACACACCAATAACCCTTAGGAGAGAAATGCCTCGGTTTCTTTTAACACACACACACACACAACCTAGTTGTAATGCTATGCAGGCTGTCCTTACAGCTTGTTTTTATGGCTCTCTGATGAGTTAGGAAAAAAGCAGCAACATGCTTACCGGATCCCCACAGCAGTCCCAGCTCCAGCCACCATCTTGGAATTACCGTATATACTCATAAAAATGTGCAGAAAAAGTTGACTTATACTCGAGAATATACGGTATTTTACCATGGTTAAATATTGCTTCATTATTCCATGAAGTCAAGAATACCATTTGGGTGGCAGCTTTTCCTTCTAAAAAAATCATCATCCTGTCATTTGGTGGCTAGGGCAGGGTGAGGGTTATACCCCTTAGCCTTGTAGCCATCTAAGCCATCCAGTTGACATAACACAGCAAATTCTATTAGCCAGTACTGTAGCTGCAGGCATATCCAAGCAGATTCTTAATATTTGCTGTTAATATGAAGACTTCTCATAAGCAAATTTTTTTCAATAACTTAATAAAATTGATATGATTTGTTTCTATTTTAATTTCATTTTTAATGTAGACTGACCCTGGTGATCCAGAATAAAATCCAAACAGCAGAACACTGACTCATTTGTAGTTATGGAAACATTATGAAAGACTGCTAGAAGTTATGTTCATTAATTCCAGTTTTTGTTACTGTTTCACAATGCCGGTTAACCAATTTGTTTTGTAATTAGTATAAATATCATATGATAATTAAAGTATTTGCTGCTGCTGTTGTTCTATCCTTGCCATTGGCAAGGTTCAGTCTGCTCCCGTTTGATCAAGGGCTTTGGGGTGCTGTCACCACCCTTATGAAATAGGTTGTCTAGCAAAATAACAGCTGTTTATACCCTTACCAATATTTTTGCAAAAGGGAGAGAGAGAGAGAGAGAGAGAGAGAGAGAGAGAGAGAGAGAGAGAGCAAAAATAACATCCCAATAACAAGAATAAAAACAGAGCTCTGCAGTATTTGGATGAGCTATGATAATACTGTATTCTGTTATGATGATCTTGTGTTTAAACAACATTAATTTTTTGGTGACATTTCTGGGATGGTATTTTTTTTCTTGTTGATCCTGTTTAAGTTGTAGATAATGTCTTATTTGTTCCCTTATTTATTCCATTTCTATCCCACTCTTTCTCAACACATTGAGTTCAGGACAGGTTCCAACAAATTTCTTGACAATAAAATGTTATGACAAAAATATTAATAATCATATTTAGAAGAGTAAAAGAATGCAATGAAAGCAAACGGAGCCAGCATGCTGAGTGAGATTTTATTTAAATGCTTTACTAAATACTACTAAAACAATTCTGGGAGATTTAACAAACTGGACAAAGCCCAAAGGCTGTGTCTCTGTAAATTTGGACAGATTTAATCTTTAGCCCCCTCCCTTCTTTATTGCTGAAGAACTGAAGGAGTCAGAGAAAAGTATGCAACCCATATTCCATTGCTTACCACTAATTCTGCTGATTCAGTTGTAATCTAAAGTCTTTTGAGTAATCCTGACCCTATATACAATGAATATCTTGCAAATTTCCTTCTTGAAATAATTAAGTGTAAATGATATATTTTAATGTTTTTATGCTTATCAACTGTAAATTGTATTTTATTCTCTTTTTATACTGTTTTAAATTTATGCCAGTAAAGGCTCATCCATCCATCCATCCATCCATCCATCCATCCATCCATCCATCCATCCATCCATCCATCCATCCATCCATCCATCCATCCATCCATCCATCCATCCATCCATCCAACCATCCAACCATCCAACCATCCAACCATCCAACCATCCAACCATCCAACCATCCATTCATACTACTAAAATAATATTGTAATCTTAATTAATAAAACTCAAATGGTGCTGAAACAACCCAGGCCAATCAAAAGGAAGGTTAGGCCAAATTAAATTTTAATAGAAAAACAGTACAATTTACAATAATGGATAACATGAAAGAGGAAAAGAGGGGGAGGGGGAAGGGAGAAGGTAGGGAAACAGCCACAGGGAAAGAGGAGAGGGGAGAAGGAAAAGGGAATCATTTTTGTTGAACTCTTCTTTCAGTGTTACTGAAAAGTGGCATATAAATAAAGTTAATGCTTTAAAAAAACTTGACCAGTATTTGATGGTCCAAACTGTTTTGACTGATCAGATGTTTAGCCTGAATTAGTCTTTTCTGGGACCACATATGTAATTACCACGAAATGAGCCCTAGCTGTTTATAGAATGGTTGTACTCAGAGCAAACAATCTCTCTAACAAAAGACAAATGCCTCAGGAGGGCTCTATCATTCTTCAGGACCCCATCTATTCAGAATCTGGAATTTCACCCATTCTTCTGTGTAAATAGTTACATTGGCTAATGAAAACCAAGTGAATCAGTCTTGATCGATGGCAGATTCTCTGGAGTTTTGTTACATTCCAACAAAAATATAAGCCTACATGGTTGATATTCCACCACTGTTTTGGTGGGCTCCTGGACAGTGATTTCTGGACTTAATGAATCTAAAAATTCTGGGAGTAGAAGATGAATTACAGCGTAAGACATTTTTAAAAAGTTTTTATCTTGGGAAAATTATATTGCAAGTAGAGCATTTTTATTAATGTAAGTTTGTAGCAATGAGGTAAATTTTTCCGAAGGTCATAAAAATAGTTTTTAAAAGAAATTTCAATGTGATACAAACTTTACTTTTTGAAGAAACCTGATACATGTGGTCACATTGTGATGCCATTAGCTCACAGAGCTCTCTTCCCTGTGTTCATTTCTACCCAGAGACGGACTTGTTTTCCAGTGGGACAAAGCTAATTGGGCATTTCCAGTCCATGATCTTCATTCCATTTCTCTCCCTATGACAGGCAAAGCCCCTAGATGTGATTGAGCACTGTTTCCAGCAGGTCGTAGCAGCTATGGAACATGGAAACCATGGAAGAGATATGAATGCAGAATACAATCAGTATGTTGAGGAACTGGAAAAAATCTATAGCGCATTATTAAGCACTTTAGGGAACGGTAAGTGGGTTCCTGAGAGAATGACATGAACACGCAATCTCTAGGCTGTGCTTGGAACTGAGTCCTGACCAGGGACGTAGGTATAGAATTTTTATGGGGTGGGTTTGGAGGGGCGGGGCTCAGGGGCGGGACTCCACCCCCACCCATCCCTGGGGTGTGGCCCCGCCTCCCCAAGCCCCGCCACCAGCCTGCAAGCCAGCCGGATCCCTGGAAAGAAAGTCTCGCCTCTTGTGACACCTGCTTTGTGAGCGGCAAGACTTTCTTTCCCGGGCTCCAGCTGGCTTGCAGCTTGCAAGTGTGCAATGCGGGCTATGCCTGTGTGGGTGTGTAACCTCAGCTTGTGGGTTCTGTGGGGCAGTACTTGGAATGAGTTGCAACAACAATTTTTAAACAACAAAATGGTTTACTTTTCTTTACAATTAACACTTTTAAAACATCAACATTTAACGTTACAATTCAAGGTCCTGTTCAGGTTGCATTTCAAGTCCTTCTATTTACAGTCTACTGATATTGCCAAGTCCAAATTCTTCTTTGCAAGTGGGTTGGCTCCTGAAGACTCCAAGGGCTTGATGAACAGGTTGCAACATGATGAAGGTCTCCAGGAGAACTCTCACCCATTACAACCACAAAAGAAACCCTGAAACAATAAACTCCAACATTTACAACATAGCAAAAACAACTACCTTCCCAGTAGTTCCCAATAATATTGCAATTACCTTAACAAGGTGTTAAGGGCTTATAGAAATCAAGGTCCGAGTCTGGTACCCTTGTCTTCTGCAAAGAGCTCTTTCAGCCTTTCTGCTGCTCTGAGTCTCCACCCCCTTACTGGGTCAACCCATTCTGGGCCAACCCATTCTGGGCATGGGGGTTACATTCTCCCCCACTAAAATTCTGTCGTCCCAACAGTAATTACAGTGCAACTCTTGAAATCATTCAACAATGATTTCCCCAGAGATTACTGTACTTGGAGGAACCACATTTGGTGCATCTGAATGCAGAACATTGTCTTTCCCTTGCAAGGCTTTCCAACTGTTCCAAACTTAGCTGCACTGGAAGTTTGCAAATGTTGCAATTCAGCCAATTAGTTTGCAGAAGGGATGGGGGGTTGCAACTGGAATCCCTTCCTTCATATAACTGCCAAACAGTGTTTCAAATTAATACAGCAACATCTCTTGAACTTACATAACAAAACAGTTTTATGGGGATCAAACCCCAACTTGCTGCACACTTCCATTGCAAGCAATTTATATTTGCAATCTCACTTCCAAGCCCCACGCTGGTTGTGTGCCATTTGTAACCTCAGCTTGTGGGTTCTGTGGGGCAGTACTTGGAATGAGTTGCAACAACAATTTTTAAACAACAAAATGGTTTACTTTTCTTTACAATTAACACTTTTAAAACATCAACATTTAACGTTACAATTCAAGGTCCTGTTCAGGTTGCATTCAAGTCCTTCTATTTACAGTCTACTGATATTGCCAAGTCCAAATTCTTCTTTGCAAGTGGGTTGGCTCCTGAAGACTCCAAGGGCTTGATGAACAGGTTGCAACATGATGAAGGTCTCCAGGAGAACTCTCACCCATTACAACCACAAAAGAAACCCTGAAACAATAAACTCCAACATTTACAACATAGCAAAAACAACTACCTTCCCAGTAGTTCCCAACAATATTGCAATTACCTTAACAAGGTGTTAAGGGCTTATAGAAATCAAGGTCCGAGTCTGGTACCCTTGTCTTCTGCAAAGAGCTCTTTCAGCCTTTCTGCTGCTCTGAGTCTCCACCCCCTTACTGGGTCAACCCATTCTGGGCCAACCCATTCTGGGCATGGGGGTTACAGGTGCACAGAAGCGCCCACCCCCACTGGACATGCAATGGGGGATTTAAACCCGAGAAACCCCCCTTACCTACGGCCCTGGTCCTAACCAACTGCTGTGGTCGGAGCTTCAGGATGACCTGTGGCAACAGTGTGCAGTGCTTTGGCTTTACATGATATAGTATTCTACATCCTTAAATCAATGTAGGAGGGCATCACAGGCTTCCCACACCATATTTGCGGTAGAATTTTACTACTCACCTGTGTTATATGGCACTTTAAATTTTATTGATTGGCTGGCAGGCAACTGTGCTAAACAAAACCATTTTTTTTTCAGTAGGAAAGATAGCATAAAAGTAAAGATTCTGAAAACAAAGATCTTTTTCTTGCTACCTGAGATCTCTGTTGTTCATAGATCTTCACAGAAGTTGCTCCCTATTGTACTAGAGTGTTTCAGTGCAAGGCTCGGTGAGAATCTGTCATCACATGTAGTGTAAAATCTCCTGGACTGTCATATCTCTCACTCATGTCCCTACACTGTAATCTGAATCTCTGTTTTTGACTGGCTGTTGCGTAGAATAGTATGATAACAAGCCCCTTGTTTTGTGCAGACGTGGAGGAGGCTGCATCAGATGGGAGCCCGGGCATCCCTTTGCCCAACCCCAACATCAGCTTCCACTTGTGGACAGATGAAGACCAGCTCTGTGAGTGTCTTACAACTAGGCTTGCCAACTCCAGGCTGGGAAATTCTTGGAGATTTTGGGCTGGAGCTTGTCAAGGGCAGGGTTTGGGGAGGGACCTCTGTGGGAAATATGCCATAAATTCTGCCCTCCAAGTCAGTCATTTTCTTCAGGGGAATGATTTTTATAGTCTGGAGATCAGTGGTAATCCCTTCAGATCCCCAGGCTCTACCTGGATGTTGGCAACCCTATTTATATATATATTGATATGTATTGTGACTTGTAGCTAACCCACCCTGCCAGGCCCAGCAGAAGCTTTTCAGCTGGCTGCTCTTTGTAGCCGGCTGAACTAAAGTAAGTGGGTGGGGCGAGGTGGGCACAGTGCCATGGGGGCGGGGCCCGGGCACCATTTTGCCCTAGGCGCCATGCCCCCCCCCCCCTCGGCGCCTCTGCTGACACAACATCTTGGTTGCAAGAGGCAGTCTAAACTATATTAAACACATACTACATACTTACACCTCTTTGGGGCACAAGATTAGATAGTCAGCCCTGGAGGAATAGGCAAAAGCTGTTTCAGTATAAATAACATTGACACAGTCCCCCTCTTTGTCCTATTGGGCTCCAAACTTTGTGGTAGTCTTCTGGAAGCCTCACAGCCATCTCCTCCTTTTAGGGAAAGAACTAGTGCTGTTCCTCCGCCCGCAGAGTCAGACCTGTGAGGAGATTTCTCTGAGTCAAGTACTGGATAGCTTTGAGATTCAAGACTTGGGACTTGACTATGACGACTGTGAGCAGGCACGCTTCTCTGTGCTGTCCACCGACAGTGGTATTGAGCGGGACCTCCCTATGCCCGATGATGAAGTTCCTGAGGCTGAGCACTCCAGACTCCAGAGGAAGGGGGGCGTAAAGAAGAGGGCTTCTAGTCTAGACTGCTTATCACTCCTACAGACTGGCTCCAATTGGCAAGGTGGAAAGCCTCCGGGGAAACTGTACCGGAAATATGGAGGTAGTGTCATGCAACCCATCGCTCAGATGAAAAGACTGCACACCGCTCGAGTCTTGGTGCTAGGTGACGATAGAGTTTTGGCACGCCTTGTCCAGGCCTATTACTCTTTGAGGTAAACTGACATTCTTTACTAGTTTGGGAAAATGCATTTCATAGGCAGTAGTGGGAATGGGTCTGGCAGCTTTTGAGCAGAGATTCATTGAAGCTCCTTTAGAACTCTGCAGATGCTTCTGAACACTGTAGATGTGAGTGCCTATCGATCATTTGATTAATGAGTTATTAATGGGAAAGCAGGAAGACATGTTATCATGCTAAGGAAGACTAATAAGGTATATTGGCTCGCGACTAGAGTATTTAAAGCACTACCTCCTTCCAGACATCCACTTGACCAGTAAAGATCCTCCTCTCTGTCCCCTGTTTGCATCTAGGGCTGCCAGCACCCAGGTGGGGTAGGGAGATCTCTCAGAATTACAACTGATCTCCAGACTATGGATCAGTTCCCCAGGGGGAAAACAGCAGCTTTGGAAAGTACAGTATATGCAGAGGTGGCCAACCTATGGCACTCCAGATGTTCATGGACTACAATTCCCATCAACTCCAGCCAGCATGGCCAATTGGCCATTCTGGCAGGGACTGGTGGGAATTGTAGTCCATGACATCTGGAGTGCCATAGGTTGGCCACCCCTGGATGGTGTTATGCCCTTGTGAGGTCCCTTTCCCAGCCTGGAGCTAAAACGCCGGTGAGCCAGATGACTTCTCTTTGAGGCCCCCCCTTGGGTTGACTGTACTGTCTTTTAGGGGTCAGTCTAAACCAGGGGTAGGGAACCTAAACTGCGAGAGCATGCGTAGCTCTTCTGCCCTTGCACCAATGTGGCTCCACAGGCGAGCGCGCATGAGCCCATCCTTGCCCGCCCTGCAGGCAGCAGGGCGGGCGCATCCATGCGCTTCTCAGAATGAGCGGAGTAAAAGGTTAAAAAAAACCAATAATATATGAGTGTTATCTTTATTTTAAATGTCAAAAGAAATTATTTTCGCTAAGGTTCCAGAAGTGTTTTTTCTTTTCACCTGCACTATGGAAGCGGGTCCAAATGAGCTCTTTGAGGGGTGTTAAAGGTTCCCCTACCCCTGGTCCTATGGCTTATTCTTTTAACCAGGCTATTATTTGATTAGGGGGCTGATCTTGTAAATTGTGTTCAATCTGCTCCAGCCTTTTGGGTAAGACTTTTAAAAAGCTGTTAAATGCGTCCTGTACTGATGCTATGGTTGAGTAGGTTTTTTTTAAAAAAAAAACATTAATTGTTAGTTATGAAGGGTTTTTAAAAACTTTTAAATCTTCCTGTTGTTTTCATTCGATTTTACTTATTAGCTGCCTTGAGCAGATTTTCCTGGAGAGGTGGCGTAGAAATGTTCTAAATAACGAACAAATAGTAAATCTTTCTGAAGTCTAATGGAAGAGCGAGGGAGAGGTTTCCAAGAGGTTTTATAGAGAACAGTGACACCCCTTTCCCTGGTTAGAATATAAGGTGGGTTTCTGAATTCCAATCCTTAATTCCAGAACACTGTATGCAGATGCCTTGCAATCTTCCCTCCTGCTGAAGATATGAAATTGCTGAGGTGGCAGTACTAAATGCTGTCTGTTTTTCTCATTCCCAGGAAGCGGGAGAGCAGACGTGCATATCTTACACCCAGGCTGAAAGTGCACTTTTATTATGTTCCTGTGATAGAAGAACAGTCCAACTCCTGCCCTGTGGAGGTATGTACAGTAGTGACTTCACTCAGAGCCTTGTTGGAAAAGAGTGAGTGTTCAGACTGTGATGGGGAATGAGGCATCCTTTTTTGCCACAATTCTGCACTAGGAGGATCTCCTGACATATTTATCCTGTTCCAGGAACACGCTCTGCCTGACCTTACAGAGCCTTGTGAGTTGGCTGCTTATCTTGGAAGAGCTGATCCATGGTACGAGAGCAATGTCAACACCCTGTGTCACATGATTCCGAAGCTGGCCACCATGGTAGGAGAGGAGCCCTTTCTTCTGCTTGTATTCCCTAGAACAGGGGTGGGCAATTATTTTTTCCATGGGGCCGCATAAGAAACAGAAAATATTGTGGAGGGCCGGGCCAAAAGGCTGAACTCAATTCTGCATAATATTTATTGTATTTCTTTATATAAAAAAGCAGTAAATAGCACTGTTTTGACAAGCGGGCAAGACTATGTTAAAGTTATGCAATGAAAAAGTGAGGTTGCCTTCCAAAAAATGTAATTTATTCACACAAATTTCTCAAAACAATGGTAGACAAAATGTTAACATTTTTTGCTATTTGTGACTCATACGGGCCAGTCAGAGACATCTGGCAGGCCGGATGTGGCCCGCGGGCTGTATAATGCCCAGGTCTGCCCTAGAAACAACAATGAGGCGTTCTGCCCTGTTCCTCTGATGATTTAAAGAACAAACAAAGCCTCCCTCACTGAGAATGGTATTTAGTCAGGAATGTGAGCTGTGCACCAAATTCAGAAGCTTGCTATGGACAAAGGCTTTTTTTACCTGGACTGAAATTTAGTTTTGTTGGAGGAAAGGCCAGTCCCTCTTCCTCAGCTTACAACCTGCATCCAGCTTTGCTAGGCCATTAAACTATCAATGGAGAACTGCAAGAACAATCACATACTGACATTGATCTCCCAGAAGTGTCAGCCAAAGAGTGGTGGAACTGCTCCTGTGTGGGTGGGGGAAGGCAGGGAGGAGCAGAAAACCCAAAGGAATGCAAACACACACCAGTCTGCTTCAATTTCCCTACTCAAGCAGAGGAAAAGTGACACTTTACCCACTTTCACAAACCACAGGGATTATTTGATCTGTGGCACAGTGAGTTTGAAAGGAAAATAAACATATGCACAACTGAAAATTTGACCCAAAGGAAATGTGGGCTTTACTGCAGGACAGATCACAAAAGTATAATTTACCACTGTAAAGATAAAGATACAGAGAAAGATACTGTAGGTGCCTGTGTTGTTCATGGCCTCCTGGAGGTGTTGGAATGTAGGGGTAGGGATTCCTACATGCCATGCAGGTGTAAGAATGGCAGGTAGCTTTACAAATGGTTTGGACTGATGCAGCTGTCTTCAACCATGCAGCCTTCTTCTTCAAGCAAAACGTCAGTCTCTGAACTGTTCATCATTGATGTAATTGCATATTATGTGCGTCTGGGTTTGCAGCCAATCTTCTTCCAAGTATATACAGTGAAGGTGAGTGTCCTCTGCCTTGATATGTAAGTGTTGAGAAGTTTGCTATTCATTCGAACAAAACTTTATATTTCCACTCTCTGCAAACATAGATTTGGATCCTATGGAATCTACACATAGGATGTGTGTAGATATGATTCTTTCCTACCTACCACCAGGAGCCCCACGAGTTTTTTTTAAAGCTGATGTTTGAGGCTGATGGGAACTGTATAAACAAATATCATACTGTCCAGCATGCTGCACTAAAGAAGAGAAAGGGGAGGGTACTTTCCTCTGGTACTCTCTTGTTCTTAGAGCAACTCACTGGGTTGTGTGGCTTTGTGTCCATGGATGTCCCACAAACTCCAGCATCGGCATTTTTGAAATCTCAGGGGACTTCCGTGGGAAAAGAGATAGAAAAGGACTATTTATTTACCTCTGCACCACATAGGATCCAAGCCTGTCTATTCTATCAGCAGGAATGATGCCCTGAAGCTTTCTTTTTGCCTTTCAGCTTTTCTTCCAGAATGCAAGTCTGGAACCAGCTGAGCACATCTTCCTCATAGAACTGCGTGTAACCCTGGAAGAATATGAACCCTCCAGAGGTCTGACTCTTATCTCAAGGGTCCCCAGCTATCACATAGCTCTTTTCAACTTAGGTTTATTTACAACATTTTATACATTAGTTTTCAACTGATGACTCCAAAGCAATTTACAAGAACAATAATTTATCAATTTAATCAACAATTACAAAAAAAGCAGAGCAGCAAACAGCAGATTTAAATAAGCAGGGGTTCAGAATTTTTCTCATCACTCTGGCTGTTTCTCAGGTACATGAGAAGCTTGAAAAAAGGAGTCAGCAGCTTAACTGGTTATTAGGAGATGCAGCCAGGTGTGTGTTCTTTTGTGACATCATCATCATCCCCAGAATTTATTGGTGCTGTCATTTATCCATGTGCATGTAAAAGTATCCAGCGCACAGTGTTTTTACTCAAACCCCATGGAGTGCCATTTGTTAGGAGAGGAAAGAAACACTGGGATAAAACATCCTGTTTTTCAATATTCACCAGTGGCGTAGCGCCAAGGGGGAAGTGGTTTGTGTGATGCACTGGGCACACGCTGGTGCGTGGATGTGGCAGAGGCATTCTGGGGCATTGGGGGGCGGGCAGGGGCAGGGCGTGGCAGGAGCGCAGGGTACATGCACGCCCCGGTACAGTTCCCCCTTGCTCCGACCCTGATATTCACCCCTCACTGTTAGTGTTAACTCGAAAATCCAAGTACTGCTACCCCAACTCACTGCAGTCTTCTTTTGCAGACAATCTGCTGATGAAGAAGAAAACTATGGTAGAGGTTCCTGGTGCAGATGTTACGCTCATGTATAAAAAGGTGAGAGAATTAGAAGTGTTACAAAGACCGAGCTTCTCATTAATATGGGTAATTCCTTGCTGAAATCACCAGCCACAAAGGATTGTTTGTAGTGTGGAATGTTGGGTAAAAACTAAGATGGAACTGAGCAAGAATGAACAAGAAATGGAAATTGTCATGAAATTCTGGCAATATATTTTACCTACATTAATAAAACTCACAGTATTGTTATAACTTATAACTTGCTTTCATCACTAGCCCAGAAAGTACAGATACCATGCCACTTTGTTAGATTTTCACAGTTATGTGGTCAGAAACCTTAAATATTCCAAATGATAAGATTACTACCAAGACTATTAGCTTGCCTTGTCTTTTATTCATTCACACAAGAATGCCCTGTCTTTTGGTTCCCCGTCTGTTTGCTGTGCTAACCAATAAAAGCATAAGGCATTACCTTAAGTAAAAAATTAATACAACTCATTGTACACCGTATGGCTGACATAATGATCCCTTATCTAAAATCAAAGTGATTTTAACCTACTTGGAATTCTGTAAAAGCAATGATTCTCAATGGTATGCTTTGGATCTACTAGAATGTTTTTGTGGATTAAAGGATCTCCACATGCAGAACCTGACTTTCTCATCCCCACTCACCCCTGGCCAAAATGCTCTGATAAGTGCAATCATACGAACAAAAGTTTTATTGCTTTTGCAGGGAACAACCTGTTAGTTTTATTTTGACACATTAGATGCCAGAATTCAGTGCAGAATCGTAGCACACAATTATCAGCTTCTTCGCCACCAGCTCAGGTTCCAGACCCATGTCTGCCCTGAAATCTAGGTCTGGAAAGCTTGCTGGAGAAAAACAGCAGAAGAAACAGAGTTCGAAGAGAAAAGCCATGGATGAAGGGGGGGGGGGGGTCTTGATTGCCTGCTGGAAGAAAAATGGCTGTAGAGGAAGTTGGATGGGGAAAGTAGTAGACAAAGCTACTTCTACATTAGAAATTGTATACTCCACAGGGAAGGAGAAGCAGATTTATTAGATTTTTCAAATATTACATAACATATGGAAACATGTCATACTCCAAGCTACAGAAAGAAACAAAAAGTCATTGTAATAGTTCATAAAATGCACAAGGAAATACTTTCTCTATTAATTTCTTATTAAACTAAAACATTATAAACAATACTGAGTGCTCAGCCAGTTTATCTGAACACTGAAAAGCATTTTGTGGGCACTCTGGTGATGTTTTGATTTAGCTAATGCAATATTTCACCTCGTGGAACTATTCACCTTGGGAAGGAGATTTTAACTTTTTTCCATTTTGCAGCTGTTGTTGAATTTACCGTGATAATTATGCTCAGGGAAACATTTAATTTTAAATAACCTGGTGGAATAACTTTTGGATTAAAGGTTATATTACAACCCAATGTTTCATTGACAAACTTAACTACTGATTTCTAAGAGGCTGAATTTTTGAACATGACCAAAAATATGTTTTAAAAAATCTGCCATGGCTCAACCACAATGCAAACACTGATCCTATGGATTTCAGTCGATAATTGCTAACAAATGTGCAGTGAGATACCACTGAAACAAACTTTTAGCAAATTTGTCTTTAAACCCTTAGAAAAACATGTAGGTGGTATTAAATAATTCCAAATCAGGCTCTGTTCCTCTAAATCAGTATTGATTTGTAAATCTCTGTTCCATTTTCCAGTGTAAGTTAAAGACACACTTACACTGCAAAATGGAACAGGGACTTACAAATCAAATCTTTGTTAAACTTATTCTTTGTTACTAATTAAACTCCCGAGTAGCTGATATGCTTCTGTTTTTGTTCTTGGTGGTGGTGGAAAGTGCTACCAAGTTGCCGCTGACTTATGGTGACCCCAAAGGGTTTTCAAGGCAAGAAATGCTCAGAGGTGGTTTGCCATTGCCTCAATCTGTATTATGACTCTGGTATTCCTTGAAGGTCTTTTATCCAAATACTAGCCAGTGCTAACTCTGCTTAGCTTCTGAAATTTAACAAGCTCAGTCTAACCTGGGGTTACCCAGGTCAGGTTCTTAAATCACTATAATTCCCCAACACCATGTTTGCCAAGGGTCTAATCAGAAAAAAAACCCTGGAATAATGGTGGTCTAGCCCCTGATTTTTAAATCATAATACATGAGAATCTTTTACTAACAGATTGTTCATTATGTCCAAATTGTTCTGTTTATCAAATCTTAAATTAATCTAGATTCTGAATTGACAGTAATTGTAGCTACAGGGATGGTGTGGATGTAGAAGTTCTGCCCTTAGTTCTTTATTCATTATGTAGTTCTTGTTGCATTTCAGTCTCATCCTCTTTTATTGGGTGAACTTTCCCCACTAACTTTTACAATCACTCTATAAATAGATGACCTTCTAAGGGGTACATTTTGAATGTATGCCATAGCTGAAAACCCTCATTTTCAAAAACTTGCATTAGAACCAGAATGTGGGTTGACTGAGACATTGATGCTACTTTGTTTTCTGAAAAGAAAGTACAAAAATTAAGAAGTCAAAGCACTGAGTTTGACTCAGAGAATAGAATATTATGGAGGACTTAGAAGAAAGTAATAATCCATGAAATTGTTGTTTTGTACTGGTGGCCTCTGGGCTGTTTGGCATATGGTTCCCATTAAGCACTGAGGCATTAATCATTGTGAAACTTACAGGTGGTCTTTGTGTCTAGGTTTCGCTGAGTAACCGTGAAAAAGAGGAGACAACTTCTTTGCGATCAACAGGCTTGGTTATGAAAGCCATTCCCTCAAACGATACTGAAGGTAAAGATAGTAGGGATAGCAAAAGTTGGAAGTAACAATGTCTAGTGTGCAAAGGAACTCAGAAGAAGACCCAGCAGGGGACAGGCAATTGGGGACAGGCAATTGGTCATTGAGATAGGGCTGTAACGTTAGAGATCTTTCCATCCTTTTGTGTCACCCCTTATCTGTCCTTAGACTGATGCTCTTATATCTGAATTCCTCCTCCTTTTCAGAAGTTTCTTCCCCCTCCTTCCCTAGCTAGCAAGGCAACTGAAGTCTATCCCTGTCTCAGCATTCTGATCTGAAGTGTAGTTCCCTAGTACACATTTAACTTTATCTTTAATCAGTGAGTCGCTACTTCTATGCATAATTAGTATTCTCCCAATATTGATCATAATCATCATTATCATCATTATCATCATTATCATTATTTATTTATTTATTTATTTATTTATTTATTTATTTATTTATTTATTTATTTATTTATTTATTAAATTTTATAAACTGCCCACCCTTGAAGGGCTCTGGCCGGTGTACAGCAAAACCACAACTAAAACAATGTGCACAATAAATAAGTGATAAATAGTTAAAATACATAACTCAGAATAAGCAGCATTCTAAAACTCAGTAAAACAATATTAATAATACTAATGATGGTTCCCAGTCCCAAGGCTCGGAGGGGACAGACAATACCAAAAGATGTCACACCGGTAGTGCCGATGATGGTACAGCACGTAACATAGGAACATCCAATCTGCGGCTGGCCTCCCCAAAAGCCCGGTGGAACAATTCGGTCTTACAGGCCCTGCGGAAATCACTAAGATCCCGCAGGGCCCGCACCGCTGATGGAAGTGATGAAAGTATTAGACACCTTTGTATGCTGCGGTTACAGTGCTTATTCGTTAAGGACTTCTAACTGTGCACTTTGACACTCTAGCTGACCCATTCCCCCAATAATTTTCCCTATTAGCATGATGCATGCACTTTTGCTGAGACAACTCTTTTTACTTGGTTTTTTCCCCCTAAATAAGGGAGTGTGGAATTACAGCATTGATCATCTTCTTTCAGAAGTCAATAGATTTTGTTTTCCTGCTAGAGGAAAACATAGTTGAAATGTCTACACCCATTCTGGAGACCAGAACAATTGTTTAAATAAGAGAGAAAGAAACAAGGTCCATATAATACCAGTAACCTTTGCATGAAAGAGATGTTCTGTGTCACTTTGCTGCACTCCTGACCATAAAGGTTCAACCAGAGAGACACAAAACCCACATTTTAAAAAATTGCTGCAGGGTAAGCCCCTTTTCTCTTCAGCTTCACCCATCCAATGATATGCCTACTTGTATCTAACACTAACTTTCTTAAGCTATTTCACCTCGAAAGAGTGAATGAGAAGAATGGCTCCAGATGTATCTGCTCTTGCATGAACCCAGTGTCTCACAGCTGGGCAGTGAACAGCCACTAAAGGGGTTTTTTTTAAATCACAAATAGGTCTTGGTTATTTGTATTGATGGCAGAAACACCATCCAATAGGTGCTTGTGAAACTCATGCATCCACAATTCACACTACATTCATGAGCACAGTGGCACTGCTAACAGGTAGGGTGACACACAGAAGCACTTTTCCTAACAATTTTGAGCAGCTGAAAAGCAGAAACATCCGTAAAATACTTCTTTGAGGTCACTAGGATAATCCACAGCAACACAATCACTGTGTAGTTATTGTGCAGTCCTACATATCATCATTAGTAGTCCTTGGAAGAGCAGCAGCCAATGAACCTGAGAGCACATCATTATTTTATGTCTTGATGAAGGACAAACAATGCACTGTACTGTATTCTAGACCTCACTGTGGCTACTGCTAATAATAATAGGGTTAGCAACTGTTGTGTAAAGAATTCTTCTGGCCACTGAAGCTGCCATTAGGTTAACACCTCTCTGTCTCATCATTATTTCTCTGCAGATCTGGTGTGTTTGAATGTCAATATTACTGAAATTACAAAGACTGCCAACCTCTCAGGACGATCATATACTGTAAGTGGCACTCTGACTAGTCAGAATTATGACTTTGTTGGTGCCTTCAAGAAATGATTGGACGACTCCTGATGTATCAGTAGTAGGAAACAAGAGACAAATACGATATATTGAATACTCTTTGTGGACCATATCCCAGGTATTTGAGATAAGCTAGGGAGCAGCTCTACAAGTTTTCAGAAGTAATAAATTTGAAAGCCTGGGCAAAGGGCTGTAGCTCAGTTGAAGAGACCATCAGCATCACCAGTTAAAAAGATCAGGTAGAAGGTGCTATGAAAGATCTGTGCTGAGATCTTGGGAGAGCTGCTGAGAGACTGGGTAGATAGTGTTGACCTTGATAGACTAATGATATGATTCAGTATCAGTTAACTTCATGGTGTTTATTAAAAACTAGCAATAAACCTGTTGTATGAACAAATACAATGGGCTCTAGGAAACTGTTCGTGGGAACTGTGCCCTCTGAGAGGGGCAACTTTCCTTCCCCCCCCCCCCGCCCACCGGCCCTCCTGCCCTCCCTTTGCAAAGTCAGGATCAAGCTTTAAAAATGGGGGGAGGGTGCCTATGGAAACTCTCCTCATCTTCACAGGTGCCTTACTGCTACCCTTTGCAAAGCTGGAATCTTGGTTTTGTGAAGGAGGGGGAAGCCAGCAGGGTGCCATAGGCAGCCCCCCTTTGTAAAGCCAGGATCCTATCTTTGCAAAGTGGGGGATGAGTCAACAGGGTGCCCATGAAGAAGGGGGGGGTTCTCCCCAAACATACCAGCACCCTCACCCCTGGTTTGCAAACCTGCATTGAGACATTGCGAAGTGGGGGAGCCACCAGGGTGCCTGTGAAGATGGGGTAGTTCTTCCCATCTTCATGGCCCCTACTGTTGGCAAACCTATGATTCTGGCTTTGCAAAGGGAGGGGAGTCAGCAGTGTTCCTGTGAAGATGAGGAGAGTCCCCCCCATCTCCATAGGTACCCTCATGCTGTTTTCTCCCCATCTCACTTTCCAAGGCCCCCACACTTTGGGAAGCAGGGTGTGAGGGTGCAGAACGTACAGAACGGAGCTAGGTCTGGCCCCATCAGGCTCGTGCTGTCTTCCCCCCAAAGCCTGGAGGCCTTGGAAAGCAAGCTGGGGAGAAAGACAGCCTGGCTTGCTGTCTTGTGGCCACTTTTCTTTCCACCTCAGTTCCGGAGGTTTGGCTCTCTGTCTTGGGAACAGAACTGGGACCCCCAATCCAGTAGGCAGGATCAAGCCCGCTAATACCCCCACGTCCCTTTCTGAGGCCTATGGGCCCATGGGTCTCAGGAAGGGAGGTGGATGCCCAATCCTGCTTGCCGAGTCCAGCAGGCAGGATTGGGTCCTCTCCCCCCACCTCCCTTGCCAAGGTCTGTGGGTCTTGGAAAGGGAGGTGGGGACCCTGATTCTGCTTGCTGGATTGAGTCCAGCAGGCAGGATCAAGTCCACTTCACCTCCCTTCTCAAGGCCCACAGGTGTTGGGAAGGGAGGTGGGGGTTGGAATGTGAGGGACACACTTCCAACCAATGGGTGCACAGGCATCAGTGAGCCTTGCATGCCCATTGGCTGGGGGTTTGTCATTGAACATTCCAAACCCTTAGTGAATCTATGTCTATAAACGCGAAATACCACTGACTGACTCACTGACTGACTCATCAACAGAACTCAAAAACCACCGAAGCCACACACATGAAATTTGGCACACCTGTTCCTTACGTACTCCAGGTGCTCACTAAGAAAGGATTTCCCAAAATATTCACTTCCACTCAATTTATTACCTATTTACTTTTTTAACTGCTCATCTCTGGCCATCTGCACGAACATTCTAAAGGCAAACCAACCGCTCAGTCCACAGACATGCTGCACAAACATTCTAAGGGTGACATTTCAACACCACCAGCTTCATGTCCTTCACCAACTGCACTTTACCACCGCCCTCCACAACACACATGAACCTATTTGAAAACAAGCCCATCAGTCCACAGACAGGCTGTGAGGAAATATGCTGCATGTCACCCCAAAGTTCACAAACAGGCTGCAAAAAAGTATGCTGAATGTCACCCCGAAGTTAACAGACAGGCTGTGAAAAAGTACTCCTCCACCCACCCTCACGTTAACAACACCGCTACAGCCAAATACTATCAAAACAGATTACAAACCACACTATCACCTTGGACTACTAAACATTTGTCAGGTTTTGCATATGGACATCAGATTTATTACTGTGGAGACAAGTTTATTGCTCTCTGCCTCCGATCACCCTGTGCTTGGTGTCGTGCTCTGAAGTGGTGGGATGAGTCCCCAGGAATGTGCTGCAGTAGCGGTTCAGTCCAACTCCCTGCCCTTCAACCCTACTCTGAACAGCCTTCTCACTCATCAGCATCCAATGGCAGAACACTTCCTTTCTGCATCCCAAAAATACAATGGCTGCTTCCAAATGATATCTTTTGGAGCCCACCAGGTGAAAGAGAGCAATAACACATTGCATTAGAAAAAGACAACTACAGGAAGCTGCTGCAACATATGCAAAAACAAACCCATCAGTCCACAGACAGGCTGTGAGGAAATATGCTGCATGTCACCCCAAAGTTCACAAACAGGCTGTAAAGAAGTATGCTGAATGTCACCCCGAAATTCATAGAGAGCCTGTGATGAAGCATGCGTAGCGAAGTACGGGTGCCCTGCTAGTTATATATAAGGATAAGTTAAGTACATTTTCAGAACATCAGTAAAAACAAGTTACCAAACCAAACCCTTCATGCATATACTATATTTAGATTTGGTCTTGGCTTAGGAAAGTTCAACTTTTGAATGCAAATTTCTTGTTTCATGTTTATAACAGCTTGTTTCAAACAAGATCCGAGCACGCAACATCAAAATGCAAAGCACAGAACAAAGGTCCTTTACTGTGTGCCTGGACAAGGACTCCAGAAGAGTCTACAAGAATGTGATTGGGTAAAGCCACTTAAGAAGCTATTTGTTATGTTATTGACTTTTCTCTTGTGGTTTTCCTTCTCCTTTCAAATGCTTAAACTATGACTTGATCCTGGTTTAATATCCAGTTGGGGAAGAAACGAGCTCCAATTTGTACCGGCACCCACATTCAGATGTCATGGCAGATTGGAGTTTGACTTCTAAAACAAGGAAGCTCCAGTCACATTCTGAATGATGATGGGGGTGGGGGTAGGGAGAGTACAGTAAGACAGATATATGCCAATCCTGTTTCTTTGTGATGCCTGATATTATGAGAGGGAGGATCACTGGTGCACTAAAGCCTTCCCATTGCCTCAGGCCCTGAGGATTTTTTCCTTCCAAAATTCCTAATGGTCAATTATGCTTTGATTGAGGCATACTTTTGTTTGTACATACGCAATGCAGAAGTGTGAATGTGGTGGTTTTGACTTTGCATACACTTTGCATTTTGCCACTTTTATTAATTAAACGGTAAGAATGTCTTTAGTTGTTCAACTGGGCTATTTCACACACATGAAGATTAGTAGGAGCTCTGTATGGACATCAAAATAATCTTTTCCTTTCTGGCCAAAAAATATGAACTGGCACCAGAGGCTTGTAAAGTTTAAACCAAGAATCAAACGTTTTTTATTTACAATAAATAAATCAGGAAATTATTCTGGCAAAAGATAAAATTGAAGTTATATTCTAGAAGTTGGTTTCTGAGAGGTTACTATTTTATAAGTTGTTTCAGTATCTTTGTACAGTTGATACAAGGTTCACACAGGGCCTTCAAGTTGTTATAGTCACTTAAATTCTCCCCACTAGGATAGTTGTTCAGTTTTCTGTTTGGCTCTCTAGTTAATGTGCTAACAAAACCTTAATTTCTACCATCAGGTTAGTATAACCTATGCAGTTCCTCAAACACTAACTCTAAGACAGTCTCTTCTCTAGAGTGTCTATCTCACACGATGCTTATCAGAGAAGGACTTTTTCTCTGTACTTCTGCACAGGTCTCCCTTTGTCTCTGTACCTCTGCACAGGTCTTTCTGCATCCCCCATTCTCAGTTCCTTCTTCCTCTTTTCTCTCTCTCACTCAGTGAACAATAATTACTATAGATCATAGTACATTTGTATAACAGCATTTTTACCTGAAGTAATTAGGCTGCTAAGTATTTTTTTTATGGGGAGATCCTTTTTTTCTTGTCACACCTAGGTCCATTATGCAGGGAGCACTTTCCTAGGGTTGTTTACTCCACACTGGGGCCATAGTGGGGTCTCCTCATGTTTCTCCGTTTACACATGAGGAGATTCTCCACTTCTAGGTTGCTCCCAACTAGTCACAAGATTGCCAGCTTTGTTTTTAAAAAACCCTTTAACTTTTTATATCGGTATTTCTTATATGGATCTTTTTATATGGATATTTTGATTATTTGATATTTGATTATTAATTTTTGTGGTTTTTGCAAAAGTCAACTGTCAGTTCCCCAGAAATGCCTGTGAGGAGGGGGGGGGGGGAGACCGGCTGGAGCTGACATCCCAAAGCAACGGAAAACATTGTGGGTTTGCCCACTCTCAGGAACCACTCTCAGGAACCACAGAGTTTCTGGAGTATACATTGTCATACGTGTGAACACGTTTGCAATGGAAACTCTGCTTCAAGGAAACATACCCTCTTTGCAGGGAAGAGCACCAGTGTGTAATCAGCACTAGTTTAAGTAGCAGCTAGTATGAATAGCATCTCAACCACTGCCAACTGATTTCTGTCTACTGCAAATTTGATATGTATTCATTTTAACCTTTAATGGCATATAAATTATTTCCATTTAAAAGAGAAAACTTTTAAAACATTTAAATACGGGTGTTTAAAATTCTTTCCAAGAATTTATCCACTGCCAAGGTGATCGATGGATTACAGTCACTTAGCAGAAAGCGAGTGGCCTGGAACTTGGAGTGCTCCAGTCTTGGAAGCAGCAGAGGGTGAATTAAAATCATGCGCAGGTTACTGTGAAGACAGCATTCCAGAAGAATATGAGTTATGGTTTCTATAGATCCACATCCGCAACGCCATAGTCTCTGATGTTTAGGGATCTGGAGGTATCTCCCTGAGGTTTCCGCTGATGGGAAAATATTGAGGCGTGCTAGCGTGAATGCACGGTGTTGGTTAATGGATAACAGAGATATCTCTGGATAACAGAGATGAGAGATATTTAAAATTTGATATGTGTTCAGAAGATATTGAATAGCTTTGTTGTGCTGTATGAGATATGATCTGCTGTTACTGAATTTCAAATTCCCTCAAAGTTTTTCTCATAGTGTCCCCCCACCCCCAGAACTGTGTATTTAAATGTCACATCAGATTTTGATGTACAGTGTATATTAGTTAACAGACGGTTATTTTGTTTTTTGTTTTTTGCAGCATCGAAGTTTCCCCATGTCTGGAACCTAGCTACTGCTTGCAAAAGACAAGAGCCAGGCGGACTAGCACGCCAGGAGATGAAAATGTGGGACTGGCCAAATATTTACCCAAGTCTTTGTTACTACCCATTAATACTTTTGCAGGCATAATTCAGTGAGGAAGCTGATGATCAGAGATATTAAGATCCTTGGGGTATTATTGAATGCCCCACAGCATGGGGACTAGACAGAAAGGACTCTAGGGGAAAGGCAAACAAGTCTGTGGAAAGAAGCAGCCTGGCCCAGTTCAGAGAAGGTGGGAGGTTTTGTAATAGGACCGTTAATAAACTAGGCGACAGATGAAAGAAAAAAACACCCAGATGTGAGATTTTCAGCCTGTTTCAGTGTATTTTGGATAAACCCAGGAAAAATTCTTGCAAGGATAATTTACTTGAGCTTTTCCCCTCATATCGTGAAAGGTGAGGACAATACTTTTTGTTTTACCTTTCTCAAAGCAAATTGTAATGATGGTAAATAAATGTTAAGGTGAATTTATTTTCATTACAGTATTCCTGAGGGACTCAAGTCAAGATCATAGCTCTGTGGAATGAGACCCTGTTCACATGTGTCAGAGATATGGATGCTATTCTGTACAATTGCCACAGGGTGATTACACTCACCAGAATTCACATGGCAGATTCAAGTATTTTGTTAGACAATTCTTGGGATAAGGTTCTATATACAAATCCATAAATTCCCATTACATGCTACCAGTCAAGGAAATACAAAATATACTTAAAAACCAGACTACTTGGAAACTGTACTATAGGAGATAAGGGAAACTTCACAAAATGGCATGTATCAAAGACTGGACAAAATATCTGGGACAGAACTAAAGCATATGAGAACTAGAATATGCTTGTTTTGTAGGGAGTTTTGACTGTGAAATCAAACATGTATGAACAGCCTCCAGCACAGGCATGGATGGAAAGAACTTGTGACTGGTCATTTCCCCACTTTTAAAATGACGTCAAAACTCACCAGTTTTGTTTGCTCCAGGACCTTTTTAGCGTGGGTTCATGTTCCCCACTGCAGCTTCCACCCCTTCTTCCAATGAACCTGGCAGCCGCGCAGCAGGCAGGACTCCCCACAATCCGCTCAAGGGGTGTCCTAATTGGCTGCTGTGTTGTGCTGCAGCGAGATTTTTTTTAAATTTTCAACTGGACAAATCAACGTCCTGACAAACCCATGACTATTTGTGGATACATCTATGTTTACGTGCTCTTAAAACGGCGTGCAGATGTGGATTCCTTGTGTTAAAAATAAAAAATTAAACCAGCTGCGCGCGCATTGCGCACGCCCCGCCATGCCCAGATTGGACAGGAGGGTCCACGTCATCAAGCGGCGGGAAAATGGAAACCCGGGGTAACCACACGGGCTTCCCCACTGCCAAAAGGCACTGTTCCGAACAGCACCAGAAATGACGCGTGCTGAGGGGGCGCGAGAGCAGCAGAGTCGGGGCAGCTGCATTGTCGCTGCCCCTGTAGTGGGGAGTGCCGCTGGACCCCATTTTATTTGGCGAGAGTAGCGTGCAACAAATGGTGAGTGGGGAAACGGCCTTTGATTCAGGAACAGGAAGGTGATGTGGCTGACTGTGCCATGATGTGCCAAACCTAACTTTTTGCTCTCTCTCTAGAAGTGTACTGTTGCTTTCCCTGCAGCTTGGTAGAATAGAGGAAAAAGCCACCACAAGGCTCAGGATGTTGTATATTTATTGCAGTGTGCATTAGAATGGGATTATGTTTGACCTTTACTTGTGACACACTTGGCCACCATGAATTAGAGCAGAGATTACATACCTCCCACCAGCTGTCTGACTGCTCATGTGCAGCTGTTCTTCTAAGATGGAATCTTGCTAAACAGCAGACCAACCATTAAGATGTGGAGCCTATCCTATGTGTTTTCAAACTGCTGTCTTCTGATTCACATAAGCTCTGTAGCTTCAGTTTCACATTCTGAGGATAATAGCCCTGCTCCATTGTGACTGGGTTTATGAACAATGCTTATTGGATCTCATGCCCTTTTTGGCCACATGGCTGGATTATCTCAGCTTTCCAGAAAAGTCTTTTAAAATGGAGGTATGGACTCTCAGTCTATGTATGGCAGACACTAACATAAAGTGACAGTGATTCCAAGACTAATAGGATGGTTTTCAGAATGATGGTCTTTCTGCATGAGATTCTCAACCTTGCATATCAAGCAGGTGCGCAGAACAGTAGGGTTTTTTTTGGGGGGGGGGGTAATCAAAATCATAACAAAAACCATGAAATAATTCAATAAAGCACTTAAACTATAAAGTAACTTCCTTCCATTTTGGTGCTTTCTGAAGATACTTTAAAATATTCAGATGCTTGTAATCATTTTTTTAACAAACTTGTGTCTGTAAACTACACAGTAGGACTATTCTTGCTTACTATAATATCTTTACTTAGCTCTGCTTAAAACCTTTCTTGCAGAATGCTTTGAACCCTTGTGAAAACTGCCAGGAATCAATCCTCCTGGTGTCACACTGTTCTATTTGGAAAATGTGGTCATTTTGTCTTTACAAAAAGATATCAGTTCTGTTGTGTTATACAGTTTGCACCAGAATCAGAAGAAGTTTAGGGGTTTCCATTTGGTGACTTAGTAATTGTCCTAGGGTTTTATGAACTGTTCCTCCATGACTGTCATCCTACAGACAGATTTGGGTTGGTTTATAATGGCAGGTTTTTAAACTTCCTACTATAGCTGTTTGCTGCATTCATGCTTAGCATTCCAGTAATCAGGGTGTATTTTATGTTCCCTTTATCTTTAGAATACACCTTGTTTACTTGAATTACTCCTCAGTCAACATGTATTTTTATACATAGCTTTCACTCTTGAGAATGCTTTTCACAATAAAATGCTATGTCTCCAAGGGGTCATAGAGTGTTGTCTGCCTGCTGATATAGACTAACATCCATGATACAGGTAAATGTAATACAAATGGCCCTCTAGTCATGCTTGAGGAGTTATCGATTGCTCAGCAAGTCACATCCCCATGTTTCAAGAACACATCAGAAGATGTGCACACAGTGAGAACTTTTGCAGAGCTAAGCATGCAGACTTTTCAGTGAAGCAGTACTCTCTATTATAGTTGCTTCAGATCTTAATGTAAGCAGTTGAGAACCAGAGCCATAAGATTGATCACAGAGGTCATTATGTGTAAAAATGTGTTGGTATGTCAAAAAAAGAAAATGTGCTGTGGAAAAGATATCATAAAAGTTGTGATCGCACAATACTTGTTGAGCCAAAGATATGTCATCCATATTACAATGAGTAACTACGAAGAACAATGACTTTAAAAGATTTAATACATATGCAATCTTGAGTTTTCTCTACTTGGTTCTCCATGCATGGTGCTGCAATTAATGTTTACAATTGCTTTGACTTTTATATTAGATATATTTGAATTAATATGTTTGTACATTATGTAAACAAATTATAAATTATTTGTATAGATGTAATAAATATGCTTTGGAAAGTTGAAATGAAATTAAAGAATCAAAAAAGATATTTGACACTGTGTATGTTTATGATTGGTTGAATACAGGAGAAAAACTGGACAAGTCTGTTATCAAAATATTTTTGTATTCCCTTTTCATTCGTGTTTTCCTTCTCTGAGTTACTCCACTTAGAGCAGAACAGATGTTCTCCACTGCGAGGTTTTAATGGGCCTTGCAGCCTTCATCTGATCAACTAATGTTAGGAATACCCTTTGCTTCCAAAGTGAAAAATGAAAGAAGGTATTCTGACTCTGCAGATAACATTCAGACAGACAACCCAGGGCTTTATATACCACCCTTTCTGGAAATTAGGGAAATTAAAGCTTTAAGTTTGTGAGAGATTTTAAATGTTTGTGGAAACATTATGAAGGAAAAAAGGATCCAAGTGTATCTCTTTTTACGATATGTTGCCCTACTAACTACCCAGTGACAGCGCTCTGTTTTCCTTTTATTGTTGGTTAAAACATGGCTTGCAAACAATAATGGAGACAAGTTAAGTCTGCCTCCTCTTATTAGTTGCTTCCAATTTTCTTCCAAACCCCACTAGAGCAAAGGAAATATCTGTAATTCTAGTAAAAAACAGCTTTGCACCAGCAAAGGATCCATGTAGGCCCACTCTGCCCAGGCCAGTAAACACAGGTGTAGAACAGTTTAAAAAACATTTTTTTTGGGGGGGGGGGGGACTTTGTACAGATCCCACCCCTAAAACAAGTCTGCCCTGTGTTATTTCCCGCAAACCGGGTTTTTTGAGAATTGCGCTATTCACGAGTCTTTTAAAAAATCCCAGTTTGCAGCCACTCACAAGTGAACGGCCAGGGAGGAAGCGGGTTTTTTGGCCTCCATTTCCCTTTTTTGGAAAAAAAATTTCGTGGCTTACATCTGCGTAGCTATGCATGTGCAGATAGTCGTTTTGTGAGATGTCAGCATGGCTGCGGGGGTTCATTTGTGCATGCCTGCATAGCTATGCATTGGTGGGAAGTAAATAAAAAAAGAGACGCATCTCCATGTGAAGACATGACAGCAACTCGCATTCTTTCCATGGGCTCCAATTGCAGTCTGCACGGACGCATGCAAACTCAAAAACAGGAAAACGGGTTACTTTATCCCAACTGCAACCTGCTACACATTTGCTGTGCAGAAAGGGCCATAGACTTGCAAGGGGCATCTAATTTCCTACTCCCCTACTTTTTCTTCTTTCCCTTTCCTGAAAGTCCTGATAATCTCATCACTTTTCCTGCTTCTCTCTCTCCTTCCGACTAGCTAGCCTACCTTATCTGCTCACCTGTCTTCCTCCTTCCCTTTCTCTAACAGCTTCAGCTGAGGAAAACTATGGCCCAGTTGTGTTGTGGGGAACCCTCAAGGACTTGTGAGGAGTACGGTACCTCACTTATCCCTATATTCACCTTCTCACACTATTTCCTCTTTTCTTCTTCATGGCATTTTTCCACAAAACAACCTACCTCAGTCCCCCCTCCTCCTTTTTATCTTCACAGCAACCCTTTGGGGAAAGTTTGGCTGAGAATGTGTAGCTGGACCAATGTGACTCAGTGAGCACCATGGTAGAACTGAGATTTGTACCAGGGTCTCCTAGATCCTAATTTGAAACTCCAACCAGCATATCACCCTGGTTTTTATGTGGTTGCTGCAGTTGAACAGCAGGGAGCAGCCAGGCCTGGGTGTGTCATGGATGGCATGCAAGTTGCCCATGGTTGTTGCTGGCAGAGTTGCCAACCTCCAAGTGGTGGCTGGAGATCTCCTGTTATTACAACTGATCTCCAGGCAACAGAGATCACTTCACCTAGAGAAAATGGCTGCTTTTGAAAGTGGACTGTAATTATTTAAATGTGCTCTCTGTGTGTGTGGTGTGTGGTGTGTGTGGGTGTGTCTTTCTTTAAATCTGAGATTTAAGTGGAAAAAGGAAGGGGTAGAGAAAGGGGATGAGTGTGATATGATTGGTTGATTCTGGAGCATGTTTGAGAGAAGTGCTGTGCTGAAGACAGAAAGTGATAAAAGGGTTTTGGAATTTATATTCCTGGCGGCAGCAACCATATGGGGACAAAGGAGGGATTAAACATTCGTTGGCACCTATTATATCATTTTATTTAGAAAGAAAGAGAGGGGACGTCACAGGTGGCTGCAGTGATGGGATAGAATATCCTGAGGAGAAAAACATATTTTAGGCAGGAAAATACACTTTGAGGAGGGAAGCATATCTTCGGTGAGATAATACATTCTGAGGCTAAAGTCAAAAAGTTCCTGAGGGGGAAAGAACATTCAACCAGAGAGAGATAAAGAGAGAACAAAATTTTAAGAGGGACAAGTAAAAACTAGTACAATGGCTGAATTTTTAAGTATGAAGAAAGAAGTTCTGATTCAGAAATGTAAAGAATTACATTTACCTCATGAAGGGAAAAGTGTTAAAGCATTGAGAATTACACTGATGCAGAGTTTTGTTGAGTTCAGTGGCACCACAGCAGGGAAATCTCTGGAGCAGTAACCCTAGTCTCTCTCAAAGGCCAAAGCAACTCTGGAAAGGCCTTGCCCCTCACTATCTTTTACTGATAGAAATTAAGGTTTGAAGGGAGACAATACTGTGTGGTTACCTAGTAACATCCAGACTGCAGCATGCATTTCTTAAAGCTAGTACTGCTTCTGTTATTGGAGGAAGGTTAGCTTCTGGATTTTTTTTTGTTTTTGCTTTAGATGTCAGATTTTTCTGCAAACCTGAGGGTTTTCCCATGTTTTCTGAAACATTTGCATTGTCTGATCATGGCTTCAGTCTCTGGCTTTCATCAAGATGTTCTAATACCTTTTGTGATGGGCAAGCAGCCTGTTGGGCCAGAAGTGGGGATAAGGATATAAAAGAGGTTAAACCCATGGGCTGGGTGGGTCTGGCCTGAAGGACACGACATGGTGCAGCTGGGCTCAGATGCAGCCTTGATTGAGGAAAGAGTGCCCTTGGGTTGGAGAGGACATAGTGGGAGGCAGGGCAAGAGACCACTCCCCCTGGTTCTTGGGGGCCACAATATCTGCTTAGTGTGGATTTAAAGACAGTTGTGGAAAGGAGCTGGGGACAAACACACAGGTACATTGTGACTATGCAGGTCAGTGAAGGGCAGTAGGTGGTAGGAACAAAGTGTAGCACAACACCCCTCTACAAGAAAACTGAGCTTTATGGACACTTCTATTTAAACTAGTTTTGAACATTTGTCTGCAAGTGCTGATCTGTTCTTGCAGGGGTGTCTCCTACTCAGCCATCCCCTACTCAGACTGCTCTGCCCACAGGCCCCACCTTTTTCACGTGCAACTAAAGAGGCCATACCTTTGACTTTCCCATTTTGATATATACACCCATAGTCAGTGGATTTGCAGGCAAACTTGTGAGAAAGAATAATTAGAGACTGAAAATAAGTCATAAATGTTTGCATTTATGAAAGGTTGTTTGTGCATCTTTGAGGCCCCTGCTGATTCTGACATTATAATTTGGTAATGAATATATCAAACAATTAAAGGCAAACCCTAATGTTAATAGGCCTAGACCTAAGGAACCAACCTAAACCTCCCCCGGAAGACTTAAGATAGTTAAATATAAGTTGGCTATATTCATGGGGGTTTTATTTTCTCAAATGTTTATCTCCACATCCCATTTCACTTGAGCGCCAGGAATTTTCCATCTTTATTAGAGACTTTTATTTAGAACAGACTTTTTATTAGATCAGAAAAGTTTGTGTTGCCTCAAATGATCCTAAGTTTGGCTTTTAAAATATTTTCCTAAAGCAGCATTATGTATTGCAGAGTTCTGGAACGAATCAGTGTCAGGACACCAAGATTTCTAATCACCCCCGAGATTACCCTGAAAAGACAAGGAGAACTCTGAAGATAAATCACATCTCTTCCTAATTGCATTCTAGGCATATCTGAAATGCCATTTCACCCTTCAGCTTTGTGAGCTATTGAAAATGAGTATTAAGGTTTGTGAACTAGCAATAGTGGAATAAAGCACAATATTCCACTATTGATAGTGTGCGGCCCCAAAAGGAAGGCGGTACGCGCTTTACTGAACGGGGGGCGGTGTGGACCTGCGGTAAAGATGGACACGTAATTCTTTGCTTGTGAGCAACTTTCAGAGTAAGAACGAAGGTTCGGTCACAGAAAAGAACACGTGACAGCACGGAAAACGACTGAAGGAAGAGGAAGTGCCTAAACTACGCGGGGATGAATTGACAGGATTCATAGCAGGGGGAGTTAGGCGACTAGTTGCACTTTATCGCGTCTGACGCTGCGAATTCCTCATAGTCTCTGACGCCACCCGTTGTATCCTAGCGACAACGTAGACCTCGCCCTTAGGGCTCTCTGCAGGCCCATTGTCATCCTCGAAGAGAACTCCAAAGGAAGCGAGACGGAGAGGGAGTTTTCGAAGGAATAAGGGGCAAGGCTAACAGGTGCAGGGGGCGGGGTCGAACCGCCCTTGATCTTTCTCGAGACAGGTGCGTTGGGCGCATGCGCAGTGAGTTTCCTCATGACAGCAGGCCGAGCCCGGGTTCCTCGTGGAAGGAGTGACTCAACCCCGCCTTTCAGGTACGAGTATCTTCGTGCGCGTGTGGGAATGAGCGCCAGGCAAGCAGGCAGGCGGTGGCAGTGGTCGTCATGGCAACCTCCCGAAGGTAGGAGGGAGAAAGACTTGATCCCAAGCCCATGAGGGATGCAATGGAGGCGTGGCCTGGGCAATGCAGAGAGTTATTTATTTAAGTGGGTTTGTTTGCCAGCCGCCGTAAGTCTATCTCAATATTGATCCTGAGGAGTTCAGGGTCGCCACCTTTTAATCTGGCACATTTAGGGAGAGTTCAAGCATTCACTCCCTTGAGCGGGGCATGACAAGAAGGAAATCAGAGGCCTGGTGACATCAGTTTAATTATTTTAACCTAGAGTTGGAAGATAGGTCACTAGTATTTCATAGTTATTGGCACACAGATTTCACGGTGGTAATGGCAAACAAGACAGTCATATTATGGGTCTATAAAATGGCGTTATTCATTATTTTAAAAAGCTTGATTGTATGTGTGTGTTCAAAAGCTGTTTCTTCCCTGACATGTATTTTTGACACTTAAATTGTCATTGATTGAAATCTCTTCAGGCACACCATCTGCCTTCACAAATAAAATGAAATAAAGGACACAGATCATACCCAAGTTCTCGACCTATTATGGACGTTTCCTCAAACCTGAAAAACATAAATATTAGTTGACAGTCATAAGGCAGATGAGGAGGCACCAAAGAACACAGCATTTTCTCCTTGCTGGGAAGATGGTCATACTGACTTTAGATTCTTTTCTAGCTATCTGTGCTTTGTACAAATAAT
Organism: Sphaerodactylus townsendi; assembly: GCF_021028975.2. NCBI lineage: Eukaryota > Metazoa > Chordata > Lepidosauria > Squamata > Sphaerodactylidae > Sphaerodactylus > Sphaerodactylus townsendi. The sequence goes on along the minus strand of NC_059427.1, from coordinate 112,324,258 downwards.
TGTGTACAGCCTAATTTCACAGTGTATGCTACTGGTGTCCCTGCTTCTTCTATAATGAGGCAAGGTTCTTTGGTTCCTTTCGACTGTCATTTTTCCTTGGCAGTTTCCTGAAAAGCCAAGTCCAAAGTTACGAACAGAAACCATTTCCTGGTGTCCTTTGAAACTGTTCAGTGTTTTATTTTAATAATTGGCCTGTTGTCATCCACAGTTAACATGATAGCGGTCTAATATTTTTTCTGTTTCTGAGTATGGAGGGCTTTGCTGTAGCAGTCCCATTACTGGATTTAAAAAACAGTAAAAATGCTGACCACCCAGGGTGGCACCATTGTGAGATCACAGTTGGTCAGGATCTGCACTAGCTTTTGAAACTAGGAATGAATGTTTCCAATTTGAAGGGGGAAGGGAAATTTTGGCATTCTTAGTCCTATGAATTTGAGACTTCAAGCACCTGCAGTAGGACTGTATCTAATCCAGAGAACTAGTAAGAACATCAATCAACAGTAACTACAGAAAATAACCCTTGACTCAGTTCTGCTTTACTGGTTTGCCTCACAGTATTCATCTTTGATGCTTATTCTCTTGAAGTGTAAAGTCAAAATGATGTCAATTCCTCATAATTTCATAGAATTGTAGAATCATAGAGTTGGAAGAGACCACAAGGGCCATCAAGTTCAACCTCCTGTCATGCAGGTATAATAAAAACACACCTGACAGATGGCCACTCAGCCTGTGTTTAAAAACCTCCAAAGAAGGAAAGTTCACCACCTTCCGAGACAGGGTATTCCATTATCGAACAGCCGTTACTGTCAAGAAGCTCTTCCTAATATTTTGGTGGGATCTCTTTTTGTGTACCTGGAATCCATTACTCCTTGTACTTTGGAGCAGTTAGATAGTCGTCGTTTACTGCCTCTTCAACAGCGGCATCTCTCACAAATATTTAAAACTTGTGACTATCATATCACCCCTTATATCCAGCAATTTTATCCATCTACAGTAAGATTTCTTGTACAAAGCGCGATTTCTCGCTCTTTTCCCACGTTCACTTTTCGTTCTCTCCTTGGCAAGCAAGACCACTTCTAGCACAATTTTAATTATCTTTGCCACCAGAGCAGGACAGATTTCCCAGTAAATACAATTTTGCCCTAGACATCTTCCTTCTGCCCATGGCTAGCCTTCCCACTTCCTCGCACTTCCATCCATGCCTTCCCCCTTGCCCCCCTTCCATGTTGCTACTTGCTTCAATTCATAGAAAAAAGCTCACTCATACAGGATTATCCAAAACACACCAATCTCTAATTCTCATATTGCTACATCAAGATGCAGATATAATAATAACAGAAAGTGCTTGGAACTAACAAACCTCTCTGTTCTCCCACAGCAGCAGCAGAATGTGTGTGTGTGTGGGGGGGATATCAGCTCTACGATGGACCCCTTCTTTATCAGCCTGCAGTCCAGGGAACTGCTTTGCCTCTTTCATGGGGGAGGGAATTTTTAAAAAAGTAATATCGATATAAGTGCAGCTTAAAGGGCTAAGCCATCAATCTTGAGATCTGTAATGAAATCTGTGCCTTTAAGGATCAGTTGATGGGCGGAGTTAAGGGAACCAGGCCCGGGAGAAAAGCTCAGTGGCAGAAGTGAGTTTACTTCTAGCTTGTAAATGGGGAAACCAGCCCACTGTGCAGAGAACAGCCCAGAGGTAAACATTCCATTAATATTGGGCCTTTGACTGTGTTACTTGTTTGATTACCAGTTTAATGTTTCAGTGGTAGTGTGAGATAATGTTTCTTGTTCTGTTCCTAACTTACTCATGTGATTCTGACAATTATTTACTTTATTAATTTGCAGGGCACAATTAGGAGTCAAGCCTGCACCTGAAGCCATGAGTACAAATAGCCAGTGGGATGTGAACAAAACACTGACTCTTGCGAGCCTTTTCCATTTACTCTATGGGGCAGGCAATGCCTGCACAATCCCCTTTTTAACTCTGTACTTTCGGCAGCTGGGGTTGACTGCACCATTAGTAGGGATTATCATAGGGCTGAAACACTTAATCACTTCCCTTTGGGCTCCTCTGTGCTCCTATCTAGCAAAAACCCACAATAAAAGGAAAGTTCTCATTGTTGGGTCTCTGTTGTGCTCAGTTGGAGCAGGTTTACTTCTTACTCTTGTCCCACCTCTGAGCGCGGACATTGCCTATAAATTCTGTAATGTGAGCCAACGCTCAGGGAAACTACTGACTGCCACCCAGAAGCCTGAAGTTACTACAAATGGTCTGAGTATGCTGAATTTCAGCCCCATCACTGATAACAAAATACTGTCTGATGGATCAGTTGGAATGGCCTCTGTTGATACCGTTACTGCTGGAATGCCAACAACAGCACATACATCATTAAAAGACTCCTCCTCTGTAAACAGTCAAGACATTGGCATTAATACTAATAAATTGCAGTTCACTGATGGCTTTTCAGGCGAGACATCTACTTTTGAGAATGACATTGCCACAACAGAACAACACTCAAAGATTCTTCCCGTGGAAGGGTCTGCAAAGGCAACTAGAAGCTCCACAAGCAGCATTGTGAATATTACGAAGAGTTTTGAAGAAGGTGGCTCATCAGAGACAACTGTTTTCTTCGCTCTTCACACAGACCCAGGACCATTTACAGAGACTTCCTACATTTTGAAAAACCTATCAGGCCGATGGGGAAGAGCACAGGATGTAAGTTCTCAGCTGCTGCAAGGCATTGACTTCTTAAACAGGGAGCATCAGGTCTTTCTCATGGTTCTAGGTGCTGTTGTGCTTTGGGAGCTTCTGGCAGCGCCTCTTGGGTGGATGGTGGACGACAGCCTCTATGAGTACCTTGATTTTGTTGATGCTGCAGACAAATATGAGAATCTTTGGATCTGGAACTACTTGGGAGCATCTGTGGCAGTCTGCGGCGTATCAGTATTTGTGGATCAGCTGAGCTGCTTCTTGAGCACAAATATCCCACGGTTTGCAGTACATTTTTATGGCTATGCCTTACTGATAACCTTAACATTACTTGTCAGTGTCTTCTTCCCCATCCCTAAGTCCCAAAACAATGAACATATAAATAAAACGGGCAAAGTTTTGAACCTTATTGGGAATGATGGCCAAACCATCCTGTGTGCTGTCACTGTCTTCCTCACAGGGGCCATTGACTCAGCTGTGCAGAACTTTCTTTTCTGGCAAATGCAAGACCAGGGCAGCAGTGAGCTAAACATGGGCCTTGCAGTGGCCATTGGACTGATTGCTGAAATTCTGCTGTACATCTTCAAAAGCAAGTTGCTAAAGGCACTCTCGGGCACTGGCACAGTCGCCTTGAGCTTAAGCTGCCTGGCCTCGCAGCTGCTCTACTACTCATTCCTGTGGAACGCCTGGGCAGTCCTGCCAATCCAGATCCTCTGTGCCTTCAGCCACGGTGCTTTGTGGTGGGCTGTGAACATGTTAACAGATGACATTGCCACTCCTGGCACAGAGAGATCTCTGCATCTAGTTTTACAAGGCCTCTCTTGTGGATGTGGAGCCAGTCTGGGCAGCTTTGCAGGAGGGTTTGTTGTGAACAGTTTTGGCCTGGCAGTGCTTTACAGAGCATGCTCCATCACTTTAGTTCTCTGGCTAACAATGTTCTTGATTGTCCATTCCAAATTGCCACGGCAGAAGAAAATTAACTATTCCCGTCTGCTGGCTGCGGATTCGAGTGATGTGAGTGACTCTGATGATGATAAAGAAAGAGACTGGCTAGTGAAAGCTATGAAAGACGAAAACTTCAGTAGGAACTGGTGACAGTCTTACATTTCTTCAGTTTGTTGGCCAAAATCCAGACCTAGGAGAAACAGGATGCATTGATGAGAAAGAAAGCAGAACTGTGAACATGGAATCTATAAAACGATTCTACTACCGGTTGGATTTACAATGTACGTATTTTCTCAGAAGGCGATTATAAAGATTTTATAAAGATTTATTTTCTCAAACTTAATTTATTGTAAATATTTGTAGCAATTTTACTTTTCTAAAATTTACATTTCCAAGATCCAGGGAAAAGGGATATTGAATAGTCCGGTAAAAAGCAATTAACTGTAGTCTTCCAGATTATTGTTATACTTTTAGAGACATAGCAAGCTGTACTGGAGGTTGTAATTCATAGTGATCAAATCATTTTTGTGTGAAAACTAGGAACCAGGAGGTTGCTTTGCCTGTGAACTGCACTCTTTGGGCAGGAGAAGTAAAGAAAGAAACTATTCTGCTAGCTTTTTACAAAGCTAGCTGCCCTTGTGAGTATAAGAGCACTTTCCAGAAACAGGCTCTGGTTTGGGAGTGATTGTGTTTAAATACTCTTACATATGCTTTATTGCTGGCAACCACCCAGTTTCCTTTCAATCAGTATTTTTAGAAGGATAAGATATACACTTCTGATCTGTCTGTCATAGTTTTAACACAAAAAGCACATTTTTGCTTTCTTATACCTGTAGTGCAAATATAAAAAGCTAATTGACTAGAATTCACATGCAGCTTACAAATGGCGATTTTTTTGCTTTCAGTTCTGCATCAACAACATTCACATATAACATAAATAGCACAAAGGCTGAGAAGCACTTTTATTGTCATGTAGGAGTCAGTCAGTGCCATACCTTTTTCAAGCACACAATGGAAGTGGGAGCCATTTTTTCAGAATATACTAATGTTCTTCAACTGAGCTGTGTATACTGAAGGATTTTGCAAGTACTTGAGGTATGAATATGTGAAACATACAGAAATAAACGTAAACTCATCTGCTTTGATTAATTCAGTTTCATTACTGCAACTGATCGAATGAACAGTATATCACAACAGTGGCCCTGAATGCCTGTATATTGCAGAGACTCCCCCCCACCAAATCCTGTACACCAAATGGTACCCATCAGCTCTTTCCTATAAGGTGGCCCACAATACCTGTATAATCCAAAATGATAAACCTGAGAGTCAGTGCTAGGTAAGGTTAATTCAGACTAAAGCCCCTAGTCCTCCAGGGCAACTAGTTGGCTATGTGAGAAACAATATGATAAGCTAGATGGTTGTGTGGTCTGATCCAGTTGGGCTCTTCTTATACCTCTGTGGCCTGGCTGCCAGTGTCGGACAGTGGGAGTGAATGTGCTTTTAACATAATGGTGCCCCAAAATGCAACTTTTGTGTGTCTCCTCCACAGGAATTAAATGCTGTCACTCACAGTGGAAGAAAGTGAAGGGATATGTTGTTATGTGAGATAAAGATGCTCCTCTTAAGCCTGTAGACACATGGGAGCAGACTTTATTCTCTCTCATAGTCTGTCTGAATTGAAGTTCTTGATCAATGTAAGCTAGTGACCATAAGCAGGTACAATCAGATGCATGACTGGATGTGGGAACAAGCCCTAGGGTGGTCTTGACCTCCTCACTTGAGCCCCAGATTGTACTTTGTTTGCTTTGCAATATCATTTTGTGGTAGCCCCTGAGAACCAAAGCTATCTGTTCTGTAGATCTGCTCTTGATCTTCATAAGTTCTGAATTTTCTGGGCTTTTTAAAACTATCTGAAAATGTTGCCGCCAAGAGATGGAACTGGCTTTTAAATATATGATGATGACATTTTGAGGGTCTCATTTATCTACAGGATGATCTTTGGCATTATTTTTGGCAAGTCATACTTGTGAAGACGTGTTCAGATATGCCATCCACATAGTATGTTCAAAGATGATTGCTGGATCCTAAATTCTTCCTCTATCTAGCTGAAGAAATCCTTTTACAAACAAATGGGATCAGAGGTGGGATCCAGCAGGTTCTCACAGGTTCCCGAGAGTAGGTTACTAATTATTTAAAATGAAAGAGGGGATTACTTCACTGGCATTCTTTGCTAATGATTTTTGCCTTAGTTACGCCCCTCCTCTCAGCAGTAGCACGCAGAACTTGAAGCAGTCTAGCAGGAAGTGCACCGGCATGCGTGGCAGCCTGTACCTGCGTGCATTCATTTCCTGCCTGACACTTGAAAGTGGCTGCGTCCTTGCCACAGCAGCTCACTTTGCAGAAATGCCCCCGCCTCTGAAATGCCCGGCCGTGCTCCTCGCTGTGGTCTCCGCCTAGCCCTAATGGCGCTACACCATTGTTTTGAATCCCACCACCATGGGAACCTGTTACTAAAATTTTTGGATCCCACCACTGAACGGGATGGATGCCTAAATCTGATCATTTGTTTTACCTGTTTTTCTGTGGAAATAATATCTGAAGAATGTTATTTCAGAGAAGTAAATGTAATTTCATCACTGATCCAAAATGATTACTTGCAGTATTAAATACTATTTATCTACAGCTAATAATAATTTGCTGTTGCAGTAACAAGTATGTTAGTTAAGTGTTTTGATACATTACTGACTTGGGAATAAGTTCCATTAAACTCAATGAGATTAATTTCTGGGGGTGGGGGCAGGGATGCTTATGTTTGTGCTAACTGTAAAGGGAATGATTTGATGGAACTTGTGCTTTTATACATCATTGAATTTGATGGGAGAGTGTTAAGGATTTGTTTAATTCTTCCACTGAAAGGAGCAGGACTTCCAAGTTCTTTTCTTTAGCTGGATTATCACATTCCTTTCTACAGAATGTAATCAGGAGGGAAGACCGTTCACCTGCACGTTACTTCTATAGGCTTGAATCATTACGGGCTTCATATATAATGTTTACACTCAACCATAGGATGAAACTGGTTTTGTAACTTGAATGTATACAACAAGAACATTGTATCAATTCTGTCTGGTCGCTTTCGTTGTCTTCTAACGTATATATCATTCTAATGCGACATAGTTATATGTGTTTGTCTTTCTATAAATAAAATAAACACCTTTAAAACAGCTGTAAAAGTACATGTTGGAAGGGGAAGTCCATATGATGATATCGTAAGGGCACCATTAAAAATCTTAGTTTTTGAAAAGAGACTTTGGCAACGAAATTGGACAATGGAGGGAAAGAAGATAGAACAGGTCAAAAGCTTTCAATATCTGGACCTTTCTTTCCATCATACATTGTCCTGGTCAAATCACAAATCCTGTATAACTTGGAAAGCAGAAGGTACTCAATCTGCCATTTTACTTTTTTTCACATTTTTTTCACATTTTACAGTTTTTTTCACATTTCACACTTTTTTCCCACACATCTCAGCTAGGATAAAGGTTTATAACGCGAGAACAGTGGTTCAAATGTTATACTCAATACTAGTTGCATTCCAGGAGTCACTGCTGTTTCCGAAATGAGTACCAAATGCAGTGCTGTTCCTTGAAACTGGAGTTCTTCCTCTATAAACTTGAGCCTGGCAATTGGTTTTAAATATTGGCTCAAAGTCATTTTTAATATTGGTTCGGGGCTAATAATGAAAATAGGTCAGGATGGTAACATAAGCCACTGGTTTAAGGTAATGGAATGTAAAGCAGTCTTGATTGGTCTCTCCTCTACTTTTCTCTTCCATTTGAGTGATAATACTGCCCTAAATTCTTCAAATGAAAGATTAAGAGATACAGCTTATGCAGAACTCTGATACTGTGCACATGCTTCATGTTCTGCTGTTGTAGCTGACATTGAAATTTCAAGCTCCTTTTAAACAGCAAATTACCTAGTAAATCTGACAGTTCCCAGATATTGTTTACTTTTCACAAAAGCCAGCTCAAATGTTTTACCTTCAGAACTGCTCTATGGCTTATTTATTGGCATTTCGTATGCACTCAGAATTTGTGTCCTGGGTAAAAAGTTTGTAGACCTCAAGAACATGCTCTTATGTTTGTGATTTATAGGATTCACAGTGTGTAGACAATTTATCCCCCGCTGAACTCAATTCCAAATCAGACGTCTTATTTTTATGTTAGATCTTTACTTGAGGATAAAAATCCTAAAATAAATCTGTCAGTTGCAAAGTTTTTATCTGAAACATTGAAAAGTATGTCCTAACTCATAGTGGCATTATTATCAGTGAAATGAGAATGTTTTATGTAAATTTTTTTTGTGTGTGTACACACACACACATATCCCCAACATGTGAAATTTGAAGAAACCTTTCTCCCAAATGTGCAGAACTATGTTTTCTAGAATTTGCTCCAGAAAATTAAAATGTAACTGCGCTTTCAGGGTAGCACAGTTGCTTTCAGATCCTGCTGAAAGACTTAGAATGTTACCCGTGCAGTCCTATGCAGAGGGATGTAATTCTGTTTAGGATTGCACTGCATGCCTATTTGTAGCCCAGTTTGCCCCTCTCCCCCCCCCCCACAAGATGACTCTTTCAGACGCCTAAACGACATCAAATTGTGCTTCTTTATCTTGCAAACTGGTCACATATGCAGATCTCTGACTCTATAAGTTTGGAAGATTTTTTTAAAAAAATCATAGAAAACTAATGGGATTATCTGGAGTTTTTGGATGACTGGAGTACTAATGCATATGAATAAACTACAGGACCTCATGAGAGACTTTCCTGTCAAAATGATGGGGCTTGAAATTGTGTAACGTTTGTTGTTCACCTAAAAGGATCATCTTCTTTCATGGTGTGTTTAAAACAGCAAAACAACAAATGAAGACGGTAGAAGGCTGTCACACATTTGCAGTTATATTTTTATAGTCCTTGATTTCTTGAGATTTCTTTTAAAAGCAAATTATTTTCTTCAATCTTTGATTTTGTTCCCTAATTCAAAACCTGCAACATTGCTGAATTTTCAAGGTCAACATATTTATAACATAGATTCTGGATTGCTGTAAGTCAACTTAAAGTATAATTTAATGATTGCATGATCTGATAGCAGACATAACTTTGTTCTTGAAACCCACAGAAATTCCTTCTCTAATGCTTAAGGTACCTGCTTTCTCTCAGTGCCTTACATCCACTCTTCCTTGTTAATTGGAACTGTGCAAGCCTGAGTTTAGTGTCTTGCTTCACAGGATCAGGCTGACAAGCATTTCTGCTTGGTTTGATCTCTTGTGGAATTCAGGGGCCTTAGGTTTTGGTGTGAGGGGGACATATCTTTCTCCTTTAATAGAGGCTTAATATGTGGGAAAGGACAACTGAAACTTCTCATAGCATGGAGGTAAATAACTTCACCTGGTAAACAATAGCCCATTTAAGCCTCTGCTGAAAGGGGCATGACATTTCCCCCCTCCAAGCAGTTAGCAAACCTGGTTGACAACAATGTAGTCTAGTTGGAGTTATCTGTTTTTCGACATTCGTTCTGATACTTTATAAATAATTCTGAGTTCCTTGATAGATTCAGCATAATCAGCAAGCATTTTTACAAAGGTGATTTCAGGGAGAAATGTATAAAGAAGTATCGGATCTGGTAATGTTGGGGGAAAAAAACCTCTTCCAAAATCCGTGCCACAAAAATAGCACTTTTTCCTCAGCTGCACTTCCAGCAACTAGCTCTCATTCAGACTTTTTCTGTAGAATGACTGAAAACAGCTGCATAATTTCGGATTCTTTTTTGTAGTAATACATTGCTTTGAGGATTTAAAAAAAATAACAACAGAAGTTGCCTTTCTGCACAATGGAATATATTATTTGGTCTCTAAAGTTGCTGCATTCATTTTACAGCCATGTTTTGGTGACTCTTTATTTGGCCATCATGTGAAGCTCTGACTATGATGTGTGCTGCTGGAATCTAATTCCATTTGGGTCATTCTTTAGGGGAAAACAACAACAACAACAACATAGCAGCTATTAACATCATGGTCCTCCCCACCCCCACCATTTCTTTTTCTTCCACAGACTTCCTGGTTTGGTTTCTTCTATACTTCCTAATAAATTGATTTGGCTGCTGTATTCTCATAGGAGATACTCTCACTGAAAAAAACTAAAATATTCACAGGTGTTAACAGAAGTGAAAAACTGATGTTTACCTGGACCACTCTTCACCCTACCCTATGTGTGCAAAAAAAAAACCCCCCAAACAACCCCTGAATCAGTCTTGCCTCTCCCACTACAGTGTCAGTTCTGTGGAGTGGTTTTTATTGCACAATGAAGGTATGTTCAGTAAAGCAAACTGAACTGCAGACTCAGATTGCCTCATAAATTCAGTCTTGGCGCTTTCAAGTGTTATGAGATTAAATCCCTGTACTTGTAAATAGTCTCAAATAAATGTCTAACGTTTGTGATGCTCTGTTTTTTTAGCTCACAGTGAATATCTGGCTCAGAAAAGGGGGTCTTCCAGCTCTTGCATTAATGTGAGTTATTACACTATTCTGTTCAATGCACAGCAGAAAAATCAAAGCAGGTGTGAGATGACACATGTTAAGAGCTCACAATTTGATGTTGTGCTTCATTGAATGAGATGAGTCACTATCATTGGCTGAGCCTTTCCCCATTTCATGCATGTCACTTAAGTGCAATAAGAGGTGTCTTGTTTTTCAAACAGAAGAAGCTCACAGGTGTTTCTGATTCAACAGGAAACAGCCATTTTTGGTTCTCCAGAGATCTGGCATATCTCTCCCTGCCATTTGGTAATTAGTCTGAGAAGCACCTAGAGTCAGTACAATACAGCCTTGCTGAATACAAAAAAAAACAAGACATTCCAAAGGCTTAATGACAACGTATGAAATCTACATTTCAAATATTTTTAAATGCTTGGCTGGTGTCCTGAAAATGCCATTGTTTCATCATTTAGTGGTATTTTATTCGTAAAACAAACAACTGCTATTTCAGAGAAGGGAGAGTCATTTAGGGGGCACTGGCAATTCGTGGGAGACTAGGCAGAGGAGAGGGAGAGCAATGCTTCTTCTTAACCCTTTTCCTTCATACTCCCATTATCCATCATAGTTTTATTGCACTGTTCCTCTGACATGCTTAAGGAGGCAGGCATACCTATTTCTTTTAAATTACCCTCACAACAGCCCTGTGAGGTAGAATAGGCTGAGAGATAGTGAACTTCAAAGCAGAGACCAAGATCACTCAATGAATTCCATGGCTGGGTGGAGATTTAGGTCTCCCCAGTACCAGTTTATTAGTTTATTACCAGTTTATTACCACTATACCACACTGACTCACTGGGTTGGAAAGATTTCAGAACCTTGATCTATGCATGTGGATTTTTGCTTTCTGTCTATTCTGGCCCTGAGTTACTACAGAAAAAAATAAACCCTTTTCCTCCTCAGAATTGTTCCTTTGTCTGAATCCTCCCTTTTGTCCCCTGCAAAATACTGACAGAGCCGCCACTTGTTGATTCTTGCATTCTACTTTTTTGATTGTATTACTTTATTATAGTTGCAATCTCAAGAATACTCCCAGGCATGTAAGACCTGTACTTCTGAGTAACTTACTTGGGGTTGGGTTGTCGATCTGTTTTTTAAACTAGAAGTTTGCTCCATTTGACAAGGTAATGGGCAGTAAATACTAACTGATCTTATTTCCAGGCTGAGGGTAAATGGATTGAAATACCTTTCTCAATCCATACAGGATACTGCCCTGCCCACATTAGGGCTATAAGGGCTCAGGGATCTTCATTCCTACTTGTATCTGATGAAGTTTACATCCTGGGAATTGTCTTGGCCTTTAACATGCTACTCAAGGACGTAGGTATGGGGGGGTTCTTGGGTTCAAATCCCCCCCATACATGTCCAAAGCTCCACCCCCGTTTGTGTTTTTTTTTGTATTTTAAGTTATTTTTCTGTTTTGGCCTGCAGGGGGCGCAGTTTTTAGGCTAGCAGTGCCAAAATTTCAGAAATCAGGAGACTCTCCTGATGATTCCACCCAGGAGTGGAGAGGTTTGGTTCAGGGGGTCCAAAGTTATGGACTTCCAAAGGGGTGCCCCCATCCCCCATTGTATCCAATGGGAGCTAATAGAAGATGGGGGCTACACCTTTGAGGGTCCATAACTTTGGACCCCCTGAACCAAACTTCACCAATCCTGGTTGGTATCATCAGAAGAGTCTCCTAAAAGTACCCTACAAGTTTGGTGCTGATAGCTTAACAATTACACCCCTGACAGCAGGCACCCCCCAAATTTCCCCAGATTCTCCTTTTAAATTCATTCCCTTTGACATGGATTTAAAGGGAGAATCTGAGGTCCCCAGTTTAAACATTGAAAGTTATGCTGTTTCAGGGTGGGGGAGAATCGACCCCAAGACAGCATCACTTTCAATGTTTTTTTTAACTGGGAACCCCATATTCTCCCTTTAAGGTGGATTTAAAAGGAGAATCTGGGCTCCCTAGTCTAAACACCATTGAAAGTGATGCTGTTTGGGAGTGGATTCCAGCATCACAGCGGCCACCCACAAGGTGGGGGGGGGGGGGGCAGGGTGCAAAACTTTTGCACCAGGCTCCATTTTCCCTAGCTACGCTTCTGCCTGGAGGGGAGGGCAGAAGGGACTGCTGGCTGCTGGCTGAGAGTCCAGCCTGTGGGTGGGTGGGGCAGGGGAGTCTGCTGTCCCTGGCCTCAGAGAGCTGCTTTTATAAGCTGTGAGGCCGGGGGCAGGGCTTGGGGAGGCATGGCATGAGGATCCTCTGAAGATGCCAGCCACAGATGTAGGCAAAAGGTCAGGAGAGAATGCTGCTAGAACATGGCCTTACAGCCTGGAAACCACACTGCATCCCAAGAAGGGTTTGTTGACCAATTTCCAGCTTTAAATCATGGGACCATCTTGTTGAACCCAGGTGACCTGTTGGATGGGGAAAGATGGTCAGAGGAAAATTTGGACACTAGAGAGTGAGAGAGACGTGTTGATGGTCGGTGGGATCTGCTGCGAAGCTGGCAAAGGCACCGGAACCTTCTCCGAACAAGTTTGCTTTTGCAAAAATGTATGTTTCTTGGTGAAGGAAGGGAGATTGGGGGAAGTTCTTTCTCAGCTTCTCCCAATGCTTTTCATTCAAGAAGCTGCCGGGTGTGTGGAAGGTGTAACTGTGCAAATAAGGTCTGGAGGCTACCGGATGCTTCATTCCTCACTGAGGAATCCTCAGTTGTCTTTTAAGATTGCAATCAGCAGACTTCCACTTTGGGAAAGGGGTCAGTTGGAAAGTATCAAAGGCACAAGTTTACTCTCAAAGGGCAGGGGGGAAATGCCGTTTTCGGGCTGTTTAGCTGTGGAGGGAAGGGGCGGGGAGAGAGAGAGAGAGAGAGCACAATAAATCCGGGAGGAACGGTAGAGCAACCAGTGTCTCAAGGCCACAAGACCCGGCCTTTCCAAGGATTGGAAACGAAAACTAGGAGCGGCTATTTCCACTAGAGGGCGCCCTTCCGTGTCATGATGCCCCCAACTAGTCGCCCGCTGCCTCCGCTTCTATTTCATCTCTTGGCAGCATCTCGGTGTGGAAGAGGCGGCTGGCGGCGGCGGCTGCTGCTGCTGCTGCCGGCGGGTCCCAGGCTTGACTTCCCTCCCTCCTCCTCAGTGTAGTAATTCTTCTTTCAGAGGATGGGCGCTGGCTTCCCTGCAAGGTGGGTTCCACAGAAGTAGTGCCCTCTGCGTAGGAAATTCGGACGATTAAAAAGCAGCAGCAGCAGCAGCAGATGCAAACCCCAGGCGAGGGGGCGAGGATGGAAAAGGAAAGCCATGCACCCCCCCACTATGGATCCCTGGAGACAACCAAGTGGAAAGCAGCCGACCCAGGCAAAGGTGAGATCCTTGCAACATCTGGGGACCGAGTGTGACCAGCCAACTCCTGGTCCTCTCCTTGCCCCTCCACCCACGCAGTGGGGTCCGAGAGGCAGGCTGATATCATGTTTGGGTGCTACGAAGGGATGCGAAACGTCTTACCTTTCCTCCCCTTCTCTTCTTAAAAAGTTCCCTCCAGTGGAACGGTCAATTCCCCCCTCCCCCCTCGTGAAGGCAGCAGGGGCTTCTTGGCCCCCCACGAAGCTCCGGGGCAGCGCGAGGGTAGCCAGGCTGTCTTCCGTAGTGACGGCACAGGGAAGAGGAGCGAGCCGAGTTCACGAGCAGGGAAAGCTGGCTGGGTACCAAAATGCTCCAGCCCTTGCTCATTCACAAAAAAAAAGCATCTGGTGTGGATTTCTGCATGCTGCACTGGCAACGCTCCGGCATCTTGGGGAATGCCTTAGTAATTTCTGCACACGGATTTCAGCGATATGGAAATGAGAAATGCTTTGGGTTTCTCCTTGGAGGTAATTAAACCACATGTTTGAATGTTCCCCAGCACCCCCAGGACAAAGGGGGCGGGAGTGGGGGTTAATATGTGTTTCCCTAACTGCTGAAAATATAGTTAAGCTCGTGTATATTAGCTGGTATGTACCCTTGCCAATGATGAATTCCTCCTCTGCTCAGCTAAATACTATCCATTCTGTTTTGTGAATGGGCACAGCCAGGTAAGACATAAGGGAGTTCTGACAATGGATGCGCTGGAGTAGGAAGAAAACTTCCTGTACCTGCCTGGCTACAACAGTTTGATGAATGATTCCTCCCTTTTTGTGTGCCTCCTCGGCCACTTTAGAGTGGCAACTGCACCTTGGAAGTTCCGTGCCACTGTTCAGACCCCAAGCACAGTGTGGGTAAGTGCTTAAAACAGCAGGAGAGGGGCAAGCTGCTGGGACTCTATTTCTCAATGCATCCCCTCCTTTGCTATTTTTCTTAAAAAAATATTTTTAACCTTTGTTTAGTTTGCAACATCAAAATATAATCAAGACCATAAGAGAGACAGATTGGAGGCAGGAAAATGGCACTCTTTGAAGTGTCATGAGATTCCATTTTTCTGAACAGAAGCAGCATCTGCTTGTAGGTCACCACAGCAAAAAGATCCCTCTAGGAATTATAGCTTTATATTTAAAAAGAGTGTGACTGCATTTCACTGGTAGCATGGATGTTTTCCTGCTAGGCTTGCTTTGTGATTGTATGAAGCACATTTGGCAGCTGCTAATTTGCATCAGTTTCGATAAAGCCTTAAAAAGTCTTACCAAATTCTTGGCCTCTTACAAGAGCCAGCCAACAATGTGGGACCACAGCCAATCACTTGGTCGTTGCTCACCATCGGGGGGGGGGGGTCTTAGCCAAGGGGCAACAGGGCAGTTGCCCTGTGCTGAGGTGCTCCAACTGCTCACAAAGGAAAAGAAGAAGAAAAACAGGTTTTTGCCACCACTTGATCCTGCCCTTTCTGGGGCTGCTGGGGCAGTCAACTTCTGAGGGCAGCCGTGGTTTCTGACTACCATACACTGGACAAGGCCTCTCCTTGGTTGGCCCCAGCAGGGGGGAGTGATTCTGAGGCTCCCACCCAGGACTTTTGCCCAGGGCTCCAGGATACTAGGATCTTCCCTGATCCCCATCCCCTAAGCCTCCCAGAATGCCATGTTTCATCCTTGACTGTGATGCTAGGCACCAAATCCAATAACTGATGCTTTCACCCCAAGCCACATTCAGACCGTTTTGGACTTTCATTCTCTTCATTAGTGGCACTCATTTCCCAGGCAGTGATCAAAGTAGCATTTAGCTCAAAGACCTGCTGTTTTGTCTGATGTGACTCACAGGCAGGCCTGTTGGGAGGTCATTTGGCTCCAGTAATGTTGTATCGATCTTGTTGCTTGGCTGTGCCAGTACATGCAGAATTAGCTGGGATGCATAGCTGGCCTGAGTAGTCTGTAGAAAGACGATGCCGTGGTAAGCTTGTCCCCCTGTTTGAACAATATCCCATTGGACTGGTTCCAGCTAGTGGAGAAGAACACACAGCCAGGTAATCTGATTGCTCTTCCTCTCTCTCTTCTCTTCACAAGCAATCAAGACTGGAGCTACATAAGGATATTGGACTATCATTATTATTCCCTCTCCTAGATTTTCCTTTGTGGAAAAGGAAAAGATTATAGTGTAGTGCCCAACTAAGTGTCAATTTATTCTACTCTACTTATTCTATTCTATTGCAAGATACTATTGCAGAAGATACTATTGCAGCCTGCTGGCACATGACAAAAGAAAGCACAGAAATAACTGGTTTAAATTTCAGGGGGAAAGGTACTGGATGGATATTAGGGGGGTTTTTTTACAGTAAAATTGTTGCTCAGCAGTGGAATCAGCTGCCCTTGGGAGAAGATGATCTGCCTGTCATTGGTAATCTTCAAGCTGTGGTTAGATGAACGCTTGTCAGTAATGCTTCAGGCTGATCCTGCATTGAGCAGAAGGTTGCAATAGGCAGCCTGTATGGCCCCTTCTGATTCTGCATCTTCAAATGCTATGATGGCTAATCCTATGGCACGAGTGCCAGAGGTGGCACTCACAGCCCTCTTTGCGGGCACACGCGCACAGAGTTCATCATGTGGGGGGGCGGAAAATCACCCCCCCACACACACATCTAGGCTGGCCTGGGCCACTGGGCACTGTGACCTACAGCGAGCAGGGAGGACTCAGCTGGCAGGCCTGGTGCCTGTGTTCTGGGTGGCTGATGCTCGAGGGGGAGCAGAGGAAGCGGAGTTGCTAGACAGGCGCAGAGTGGTGCATGCGGGATTTGCTGGAGGCTAGAGCAGGTTGGCTCCTGCTTGAGTGGGTGGGGCAGAAGCAGAGGGGTGGGGTGGAGGCACTGGAGCAGCGCAGGGCAGAGCGGCAGGTGCACGCAGGACTATAACCTCAGTATTCAGGTTAAATTGCCGTGTTGGCACTTTGCGATAAATAAGTGGGTTTGGGGTTGCAATTTGGGCACTCGGTCTCAAAAAGGTTCTCCATCACTGCTCTAATGCATATACTGCTGTTGGACTTAAAACTGTCATAGAATCTACTAAGTGGAAATTTTACTGGGCTTCAAGTTCATCTCCAAAATTAGACAACTTTCAAGCGACGTGGCAGGATGAGGAGCGGGAAAATAAGGTCTGCTCTCTGTTGCTCAGCAGGAGTGTTAAGAAGCCCTTCTGCAGCTGAGATCAAATACCTTTCCACAAACAGCAAACTACAGTGCAATCCTAAACAGAGTTAAGCTCTTCTAAATCCAGTGAAGTTGATGGGTTTAGAAGGATTTAACAATGCCTTTAAGATCCTGCTTTGGTGCCTCCTGCTTTGAGGCTGTCCCCCCACCCCCACCCCAGGGCACTGGCTCACCTTGCTCCGGGGCTGTTTTAGTACACCATCTACTTCTGCAACACAGTAAAACCATCTAAATGTATTAAAGCAGGTGCTAATGAAAATAACCTCTTAGAAGCCTGAAAACAAGCCTGAAAACAAGACATAAAATGTAACATGTTGGAAAATATGGGCCGAGCCAATAAAAAACATGTCAGCTAAAAAATAAAATAAAAGCCTGAGGTTTGGTTTGTTGCTAAATGATAGTAAGGTAAGTGCCAGGTGAGCCTCCATGGGCACAGCATTCCATAGGTGAGGTCCTTCTAGAGGTGTCAACTCTGGGTTGGGAAACTCTTGGAGATTTGGAGGGGACAACCTAGAAAGGACAGGGGTGGGACTCAGCAAGGTATAAAAGGGTTCAGCAGGGTATAGAATTTACTTTCCAAAGCAGCCATTTTTCTCTAGAAAAACTGGAATCACATGTGACTCCAGGCAATCTTCAGGCCCCACCTGAAGGTTTTCAGTCCTAGGTAATAACCACTGAAACAGCCCTGTTCTTGGTCTCCACTGACCCACCTCTGCAGGAGGGGAAACAGAGGCAGCAGGGCTTGAGAAGATCTAAACTGGTTTGCTGGGCACCAAGGAGATGGTCCTTCAAGTACATGTCTCTAAGGTAACTTAAAGGACTTTGAAGATAACATCTGGCACTTTGAATTTGCCCAGGAAGAGACAGCAAGATAGTAGAAAGTAAGAGAGTAGAATAGCCTAAAATTACTTCCACTCTCTTGTCAATTGAAGGTGTATGGTAATTGAGACATTAAGAGACAGCAGTGGAGGGTTTATGTCTTCCCAAGAGAGTTTGGAGGGAAAAGCTGAGGCACCCCTGCCATTCATTGAATTCTCCACATACAAGGACTGTACCACATAATTTCCCTTTTACTTTTCAATAATCACTGTTGCATGTTGTTTCTCATTTGCTGCTGATTATCAACAGCTCAGTCTTGGTTCCAGTTAGAAGATGTGAAATGAAGTGGGACAGACCATAGCTGGCTTGGCAGCAGCAACCTGTAGAAGCTTTGTCTCAGATATGCTGGACACATTTGAAATAGCTTCAAAACAATCACTCAGACAGTTTCTGAATGATGCCTGAGATTCACTGACTTAAGGCGCTGTAGTACTTAATCTGTCTGGTCTTCCTTTCTTTCTCCCATCTTTCCATGTAACAGTTCTTTCCTGTTGCTTTCAGAGGATGAAATAGTGTCCATGGCAGACTCCACAGCCACCGTTGATGATATAGAAGGGGAGCTGTTCAAAATCGAGCGGATCCGCGAAGTCCTCGTGCGGAGGGAGTCGGAACTTAGATACATGTGAGTTGGGAGGGCTGAGTAAGATGTAGCAGTCTCCCCGCATTTCATCTGCTAGTCTGTGAAGTTGCAAGAGAAAGGTAGTGTCTCAGATAGCATGCAGTCGCTCCTTAGATTAATATGGTTCTGCATGCAATCACAGCCTATCACCATAATGGAATGTTACGGAGTACAAACAAAGTTAAGTCACAGCCTTGAATCCACCCTCAAACCAATAAGAACCTAATAGGGCTAAGAGCAGTTCTCCCACCCCATTTCAGAAGAAGAGAAGAAGAATTTATACCTGTAAGGAGACTCAAAAGCACTTACAAATTCCTTTCCCTTCCTCTCCTGACAAGAGACACCTTGTGAGGTAGGTGGGGCTGAGAGAGTTCTGAACAAACTGTGGCTTCTTACATGAAGTCAGTTTCTTTTTCTTTTTCTTTTTTTACCTGGGTACAGATCCTGCAAATAGAATCTATAGTGTGAACATGCATGACCTGTATGTAAAAACTGGGATGAATGTATAAAGATCCAGGACACTGAGAGGAAGAATAATTCTTAGATCCTCCTCCATTATAAACAGAATATAGCAGTCTGAATAGAGGATAGTGTGCAGCTGTGAAAATACTTTCCCAGTTATTTTTCTGAAATATTTAATAGTTTCCTGCCTTCTTGCACTGGGCAGTGTTTTCTCATTAGGGGCAAATTAGGTCCCTGGGGAGCTTTGGGTTAGGACTCAGCAGCTCTGCCAGACTATTCATAAATGGCTCTAGCTTATCCCTTCTGCTTTACCACTCCTCTTCACACATACACACACCCTGTTCATTATATTGTCCAGCATGTGAAAACAACTTATAAACGATGAACATTTTCACCTAATGGCTGTCAGTGTGAAGACTTCAGTAGTTCTATCAAGAGGAGCCTGGGGTAATAAAACTTCAGAAAGGCCATGATGTTAGTCATGTGTCAAGGGAAAGATGATGGGAAAGATAAGTAACGTATTTAAATGTATGTGACAAATGAGTTGTTTTATTCTTCTAGTTAGAGGCAGAAGAAGAGCTGTAGCCTCTAGTTAGACTGAGGCAGAAGAAGAGCTGAGCCGTTAGCCTCAGATCATTTACCTCCTAAAGATCCTAAAGAGGAGTAGGCACACCTTTCTGGGATAGTTGTTCCAAAATTGTGGGGCTGCCACTGAAAAGGCCTTCTCTTGTGTACCCACCAGATGAGCTTCTTTGATGGATGGGAAAGTCAGGAGAGCCCCTCCCTGTGATCTTAATTCCTGGATAGAATGCCTGAGCCGGAATGTGGGTGTTCCTGTGAACCACAAATGAATTGTGTTACTAGTTCAAAACAAGGCTCTTCCAGACCCATTTTTCTATGTCAGGCAATAGCTTTGAAAGGTGATAGCAGTGGCCATCTGATGCTAATTCCTCCATAGATTTCACAGCCTACCATAATGTCAACTTCATTGGGAGATTCTAAGTTCTGGAATTACAAGAGAGAGAGGGGAAAGCTTCTATCTACTTTCTCCACCTTATTCATAATTCTACAATACTGCAGTAATGCCCTCTTTTAGTCACTATTCTCCATCGACTAACAGGTCTCAAATATTGTAGCAAGTCCTCATAGGGGAAGATGCTCCAAGTTCCTGATCATTTAAGTCTTTCCAGCGCCTTTGGAGGCAGTATGATTCACTCAGTACACAATATTCTAAATGTGGCCTCACCAGAGGTTTGAATAGTGGATGCTGATACTTGCTCATTTGTTTCAAATCCCTTTCCTAATAACGAGATCGCATGTTTATCTTCAGCAGCGCTGAGTCAACACAAGTTAATGGTGCAATATGTGAAGAACTGCCTCTCTCTGCCTACCCCAAGCCCACTGAACCATCAGGCTTTCAGTGATTTTAAATCAACTGGAGATTGTTTGCAACTCTGAAAGGACCATACTGCTTTACAAAGTAGCATGGCTCCGATTCTGTATCAAAGCCACCAATAGCATGCCACCAAAACAAAACGGAGTCCAGATTCTACATAAGCATTCACTGCAGGGCAGCCTTTCACTGGTAGCATGATGGAAAGAAGTATAAGGGATTCCATCTAACCACAAGACAAGAACAATAAGGTCTCAAGAGCAAGCAGTGATGGTTTATTCTGGATGTGACACATGGAAATTGACCCAACCATTTTCTAGGCCTGCCCATTGAAGATAAACAATATGCCACACAGAGAATCTGGAAAGCTCAGAGAATTTATCTTGAGCTATTAAGATTAATGGAATTTTCTTCATATTTATGTTGTCTCCCAATGTCTGTACTGCAGAGACTGCTGGTCCCTGCTAAACATACTTCAGATCAAGAATGACTCAACTAAGAATAACTAATCTGATCCAGTTCTAACCTTCCCCCCACCACACACACTCTATTCCTATGCCATGGGAAGAATGGTCATTGTCACAGGCTGTACAGTCATTAGAGATTTAGTGGAAAGCCCTTTTGGGTTCTTCTAAGAATTACTCATTGAGTATACTTTTAACAAAATATGGCCTCCTGCTATAAAAATGTTCTTGAGGCTCAGTTGAAGAGAAGTGATATAACTACATTGATGTACCTGGTTGCTCTTGTGCAGCACAATGCCTGCCCAGATCAAAACATGCCTTTGAGCAATAATGGATCTTAAATTCTGATATATTCATTTATTTACTTAAGTTTTTATACCCTACCTTTCTTTCTGACTTAAGGAGGCTTAAGGTATCTCTGGGGCTGGGCTATGAGGGAAGACATTGCTTGGCTACTAGGACAGACATTTTCAGCATCCCTATACTTGGGGTGGCCAGCAATGTATAGATCTTACTACTTTACTTGTTTGAAAATTTAAAATTAAGAATATGAGGTCAGAGGGGGTCATACGCTATTGAAGCTGAGGTTAGCTTGCTCCTGCAGAAGGACTTCACATTTGTGGTCTGCTCCCTGGCTTTTCCCCACTTTGCAGTGAGAGATGTCTTCAGAGAGAACAGGGAAGAACCTTCTGTAGTTCTGATTTTTGCAGTAGGCAAAACCATCTTTGCTTCATTCTCTCTAAACACCAGATCACTTCTTAGCTAAAGCACCAGAGCTTCTGAAGTTGAGGGCCTGCACCCTAGAAGATAGCTTTGCCAAAGATAGGGATTTATTATAAGCCCCTTCTGCACATACACAATAACGCATTTTCAATCCACTTTCAATGCCTTTTGCAGCTGTGCGGAATGGCAAAATCCACTTGCAAACAATTGTGAAAGTGGATTGAAAGTGCATTATTCTGCATGTGTGAAAGGGGCCATAGATTCCACAAAACCACCTCTTTTCCCATGGAAAGAACAGAGGAAGCACAAGAGGCATGGGATAGTCATTTCAACTAAAGATCTTTACCATTCCTGACATGGAAGAAAATAACTTTTTTTTTACCCCTGCTCCTCTCTCAGGGACTGGAAGCAGATGACAGAAAGTATCCTTTCAGCCGCCTTCTTGACAGTACTCCATATCAGTCTGTACTGGCTAATCTCTGGCAATACAAAATTTTCACAAGAAATCAGTTTCATTCCTGTTCATGGCCATGGAAAGATGTCAGAGATGTAAGCTAAAAAGGACTCTGCTATCATCTAAAGCTCCTGATGGTCTGTTACTCTTAAAAGGGACTCTCCTTTTGAAATTAATGATTGGTAATATCCCCTATTCTCATTTTGAACCTGGAACTATGAAATGTTACATTTCTTCTTAAAGGGATCTGTAGTAAGTGAGCACCCTGACCTGAATGACCCAGGCTAGCGGCTAGCCTGACCTCATTAGGTCTAAGAAGCTAAGCAGGATCAACTCTGGTTAGTACTTGAATGCCACAGCACCCAGCAATGCCTGGTTCACTCCCCAGATGCACCCCAACGGCACTGCACCCATGAACCCCTGCCTGCTTGGAAAACACTACTGGTCACTATAAATCAGCTGCAACTTGATGGCCTTTTATTTCACCTTTAAGTCACAGCTGACTTATGGTAACCCTAAAGGGTTTTCAAGGCAAGAGACATTCAAAGGTGGTTTGCCATTGCCTGCCTCTCTACATCATGACCCTGGTATTCCTTGGAGGTCTCCCATCCAAATACTAGCCAGGGAAAGGGCCAACAGTGTATGACTGGCCCAAGGTCACCCAGCAAGCTTCCATGGCACAAGTAGGGATCTGAAACTAGGTTTCTCAGGTCCCAGTCCAACTTCTTAACCATTACACTATGCTGACTCTCATAACAGCACTCAACTCACAGTAAATAACCAGCTGGGCTGGGCAGGGAGTGAATTGTGGCACAATCTTGAGTTTTTTCTTTGTTTTGTTTTGCTGAAGAGCTACCTGGAATAGGAGCTGTGGTATACCTAGCCTAAATAACTAATAGACAGCATGAGAAGGAAAAGGGAAATATTTTTTTTTCAAATCAGTAAACACGGCCTGTGGCTCCAAGAGAGAAATGCTTGGCATCGGCTTTCAGTATTGTGCATTGCTGTAGCCCTTACTCACCTGCCTTGTGCCTCATATAAGCTTTAATTCAAAGGTTTAGGCTGGAATGGATGGGGACACAGAAAAGACTTTTCCTGGTTTTGTCTTTGGCTGTTTACTCCACACTGGTTTCACTCTCAGAACTTCTGGCATCTCTCAAGCAAAAGAATCTGTGGGCTGGTGTCTGCTCCCTTCAGAGTTGTCATGGACTTAGTTAAGACTTCCAGCAGCTAGCTGATATTGTTGTTGTTCCAGTGTAGAGACATGCTAGCCATTAATTGCCTTTTTCTTCTGGGTATGTCTTAAGCAGCATTTGACATCTAAACTTCTCCCACACAGCCACCCACACTGGTAATTCTTAACTGACCCCATATGAGTCTCCCTTCTGAAACATTCGTCTCCTCCACAGTAGCTTAGCCTTGTCGTGTCCTCCCACCTGAGGAACGCCTGTGCAGTAATACATCTCTCCCCTCAACAGTCTGAGCTTTTCCCAAATGGGGAATTTCTTTTATTCATGCTTTGTTGATAAATAACTTGACTCTTGCAACACATGTTTAGTTGAATTGTGACATGAGGGCATCAGGCTTCTTCCTTAGACTTCTTCCTCAGGCAGCCATTTTGCTGTTGGTTGCTCAGGCAGCTGCATGTCTCCCCATAAATGGGGCCCAATAAATGGTGCCCTACTGATGGGAATGTACTTATTCTTCACCAGTACCAACTCAGTACATTTAGCTGCCTGCACAAAATGGTGCCCACACCTTTGCTGCTTACCACCCTTCTAAGTGTATGGCTGTGATCTGTGCACACACACACCCACTCACAGCCAATCTCTGTTCTTATGCCGGAGCAGCTTCTCAGTGCCTCCTCACTCCTGCATCCCCCTTTGAAAAGCATACTGGGCTCTGCATGCCTGGTTGGGCTTCTTGAACCCTCACAATTTTTTCCCCATGTGTGACAGTGTGGCAGTCATTTGAGTTGCCTGTGCAATTACAATGGGCAGGATGGCCAGAGCAACCAAACAATGACCAAATTATTTACATGAAATCTTTGGCTCTTTGCTTTCAGTGATGTATGGTTTAAACATTAGTCAGCAGATATCTTCTCTCAGAAGAAGGCCTGTGTAGCAGCTCACCTAGGCATTTTAAAGCAAGATTTTAAGCTGTAGTCATCTATCATAGCAGATAGCCCTAAAAGAATAGTTCCATATTATATAAATATACACTGATCAATTAGTTTTAATAGCAGATAGATCTTTGTCTCTTATTACTAAGAAATCAGCTTCCTTGGTTGACTTACTACCCAACTGAAATGAAAGCTTGACCTTTTTTTCAGATTCCCCAAAGGTATTTGATTGTGTTAATTGAAATGACATGTTCTAGATGGTATGAACTTACAACAGCAGCCCTGTGATCATGACCCTGCCATAATGCATGGAGAGGAATGTGTTCTGACTCATAAAGTCTCATGCTAGGATAAATTAAGATGCAACTGAACTTCACTTTTATTTTGCCATATTGGCGACTCCTCTGAAATGAGCATGCTGGCCCTACCTCCTGCCTTTGTGTGATTGCTGCTTGCCAGCAATGTGTCTAACATGAAGGAAGCATGCCTGCATACCATCTCTTCTGGTGATCAGGGATAGTGTTTTCTGAACAGTCTGAAGTCCCCTAAGATGGTGACTGTGCTTCCCTTCCTACTGCTTACTCCATTCAGAATTTGACTCGGTTGCATCACTTTCTCCAAAACAGAAGCACAAAGAGTGTCTAACCATACGGTCTGTTATCTGCTGCCAACCGGCAGGGGGAGTGGCAAAGAGAGCTCACAAGTCTCTGCTATAGTAGGAATGAGAGCCCATGATGGAAGCCACTCGTCTGATTGCTAAAACCTCTGCTACAGCAGCCTAGCCAGCCACTATCAGACTAATTAGCCAATAAATGAAATAGTCTTATAGTTCAACAAAGAGACACATTAGAGTAACAGCAATTCCACAAGAAACACTCTTTAAAAGGCTGTGCATTGTGGAATGTTTATGAGCATGATGTCACAATGCTTAACAATAAAACCGCCCAGTCACCGTAACCGAGTCCCACTGATTTCAGTATTAGATTAAAAAAATTTTCCATAGGATCGTACTGTAAAATACTTAATTCAGGCATTGTGCCAAGCCAGCCATATTCCCAGGAAAGGCACTGAAGAAAACCATGGACAGCTCCTCTGCAGCTACTTAGAGTGTGATAAAATATCCATAGTCTTTTGCTTCACTTGTTCATTGTGGACTGTCAATATATTGTATGGGCTCTACCAGAGCAGAATTTCTGCCCACAAAGCATGACTGTCTAATAGGTGCTCATATTATTTGTATAACCATGTCCTATAAAACTTCTGGAATCACAATGGAAGTTCTAATTTGGGAGGCGGGACCATACTTTTACAGTAAAAACCGTTGTTATTTGGGGGCTGTAAATCATGCTATCCCTACAAAATAAGTTCAGCCTGCAGGAAAGATGGCTGCATCCTATGCAGCAAATTGAAAACTATGGGATTGTTTAATTTTTTAAAGGTATATTGTTTATAAAAGCCCTTAGAACCTGAATGTATCAATGAAATGCTCTGGGAGTAGGCAGTGGGGGAAGCAACGATACCAAATGACAGACATTTGTCACTGCAAAATAACTTTTTAGTTCACAAGACTATTTCCAGAAATCTGTCTTTTTCCCCAAATTCCAGATTGAGTCCATGGGCTGCAAGCCGACTAGCTTTATATTATTGCAAGGAACACAGAAGGATAGTGCATAATGCAGAATCTGATCTTACCTGAGAAACACCTGAAAAAAGAGAAGTATGTTTCTAACCTTGAAGGCTAAGAAAGGGTTGTGGACCTTTTGATTATGATGAGCATAGTGGCTATCAAATATTCAGGTATCAAACTGTATCTAGACCTCAGTCATCAGTGTTCATCATAGCTTTCTAACAATGAACTGAGCTGTGCTATGCAGATTAACTTACTGAAAGACTTGAGAGAAACAGAAAATTCCAGAAAATAGCATTTTCCAAGGAAGTTATATAACTGTAATGCAATCAAATGCATTTTCTCACATTCTAGTCCACACACATTATATGCTGAGTTCTTGTTTCATTTGCAGAGATTATGCTATAGCAGATTATGATATAGCAGGGGAGAAATCAGTATAACCACATACAAACAGTTAATCCAAATGCAATGTATTGTCGAAGGCTTTCACGGCCAGATTCAACTGGTTCTGGTGGGTTTTCAAGAGCAGTTGTGGAAGCAGAGTTCAGGATTTAGTTCCTTGACAAGCTACTTCAGAGATTCAGGGAGTTGAGATTTTCAGAGGTGTATCACAGAGAAAAGTCTGTTTCACACTGTGTCATGTGTGTCTGAAACAGACTTTTCTCTGTGATACACCTCTGAAAATGCCAGGCACAGATGCAGGCGAAACGTTAGGAACAAAATCCACCAGACCACGCCCACACAGCCCGGAAAACCCACCAGAACCAATCCAAATGCAGTCCATCAAACCACAAATATAGTTAACGTCTGCATTTACGGTTGAACCACATACTTGCTCCAATACATGGCTATTGGCATTATTGTAGATATGATGGTAATTCCAACCACCTGTCTTGTGACAGAACAATATTTTTGCTATATTAGCAACAGAAACACTGTCTCCTTGATACTCACAGATGCCATGTTTACATACAGCTTCTTGGTCCCTAAGCATAATCCCATTTTACACAATTCACAAGGCATGAAGGTTATTGTTAATATTTAGCACTACCATTGGCTAACAAACATACATACATATGTGCTCCCATCAGCCTTAGACTGTTCTTTTAGTTATCAATATTCCTCAAACTAGATTTGCAGCTAGAGTTACAGATAGCTTCCCTGGAGCTTGTGCTTATCTGGAAATTGACTTCAACTGCATCACAGCTGGTGTGAAAAAGTATCCTCTGAACTATTATCAGATTTCTTATTAACCTGGTGCAGTAGCGTACCTAGGCAAACAGGTTTTACCCAGAATCTGGACTCCCTAGTTTCAACGAGTGATGCTGGAATCCACCCCAAAACAGCATCATTTTCAATGGTGTTTAAACTAGGGAGCCCAGATTCTTCTTTTAAATCCACCTGAAAGGGAGAATCTGGGGTCCCCAGTTGAAACAACATTGAAAGTGATGCTATTTGGGGGTGGATTCTAATTTCTCCCCCACCCTGAAATAGCATCACTTTCAATGTTTAAACTGGGAATCTCAGATTCTCCCTTTAAATCCAGGCTGAAGGGGTGGATTTAATAATAATAATAACCTTTATTAGGCATTGAGAAAATAAAAGAAAGAAAGAAACCAAGCATTGGCAGGAAGGGGGTGGATTTAAAAGGAAAATCTGGGGAAATTTAGGGGTGCCTGCTGTCAGGGGTGCAATTATTAAGATAGCAGCACCAAAATTTTCGAGTATCTTTGTGAGCCCCTATTTATGATACCACCCAGGTTTGGTGAAGTTTGGTTCAGGGAGTCCAAAGTTATGAACCTTCAAAGGTGTAGCCCCCATCGCCTATTAACTCCCATTGGAAACAATGGGGGATGGGGCACTCCCTTTGGAAGTCCATAACTTTGGACTCCCTAAACCAAACCTCACCAAACCTGGGTGATATCATCAGGGGAGTCTCCTGAAAAATCCCTGAAATGTTTGTGCTGCTAGCCTAAAACTGCGCCCCCTGCAGGCCAAAAGTGGAAAAAACACTGGAAATACAAAACAGTCCCACAAACGAATCTGCATTTTTGGCGCCCACCACACGGGGGCGCCCTGGGCAACTGCCCACTTTGCCCAATGGGAGGAACGCCTCTGACCAGGTGAATTAAGCATCTTTATGGAGCCCAATCCTTGAACTCTTTGCAGTATTTCACTTCTTCAGTAAAGGATTGAACAGCTAGCTTTGCAAAAACACTGTGATTGACTTTTGAACTTTACTTGTTTGCAACATCTGTGTTGTGCCAAGTTGAGCATGCCAGAAGACCATCTCAACAAACAGCAGGAAAAACAACCATCCAGCAGCTAGGTTTCCAAGATTTCCCTCCCCTGCTAGAACATAGTTTGCTGCAAAGCAGTATATTTTAGCTCTGAGTAGCAGCTGTTGCCTCATAGGGTTCGTCTGATGACCAAGGGAAATTAAATACCTGCTTATTTATAGTTAAATTCTGGCTCAGCCTCAGCAGCACCTTAGAAACCAACAAGATTTTTGGTGTCTGAGTATTTGAGAGTGAAAGCTCTCTGATGCTTTGACCCTTGAAAGCCCATCCTCCCAAAATCCTGTTGGTCTCTAAGCTGTTACTGGTCTTGAACCTAGCTTTTCTACTGAAGATCAACACAGCTACCTTCTGGAACTACTCCTTTATAAAAAGGCATCATCTTTGGTATTATTCACTCTGCAGCTGCTCTGAGGGTTAAACAGTTAAAGAAGCTAGAGAGCATTCCTAAGCAGTGCTACACAGAAGTCCCTTTTTGGCCTATGTGATTTCTCCCTCTATACTGGAAACGTGCTCTCATGTTTGTTTCCCAAAGTCCCAGTTTGAATCTGAGTTACATCCAGTAAACCTTGCTGGAACCCTGCTTAAAAAATGTCCACAGCACTTTTAGTAGACAACAATCCTTTCTGTTATTTATTAAGGTAGGTTGCTTGAAAACATATTCCAGAATCACAGAACAGATGGTGCTTATTTGTCATGTCTGTGTTATCCCTTGTGTACATGGGTTTTGGTTTTGTTCTGTCTTTACAGGATGGACGACATACAGCTGTGTAAAGAAATCAGCCGATTGAAAAAAGACTTGCAGAAGCTGATTGCAGTGCCTGGTAAAGCCAATACTCATAGCTACTCTTCCTGGAGATCTATTTTTGAGACCTTCCCCTTCTGTTAACTGAAATTCAAATAAGTTCTGCCAGTACTAGGGTTTGCCATTTTTGGAGTCACTGGGCCACAGTCACATCTTGCCTCCAAATACTGATACATCAAGAAAGGGCTGAAAAGGAAAGAAATCCAATAGAAAGACACCTCTTAAACTCTTCCTGGATCAGAATGCACTCATTACTTGATAGTCTGCATGTTTACATTGACTAAAGTTTAAGGAAAACATACAGAACACTCAAATCTTGTTTGGAGGGTGGGGGTGGGGCTTGAAATATAAGCCCAGATGTAGCTAAACATCTGCTGTGATTGTGATCATATATTATCATCCACTCCACATTTTTGTGGCTTGGTTGCTGCTTAAGAGAGAGGTAGCCATGAATGCAAAGGAATCAAAGAGGCTTCCTCAGAGTGAACAAACTATGGTTTATTAAGGTAATATAGTACTGAAGTATGATATCTTACATGGGTGAAGAGGTCACAACTAAACCTTTCCAGATTAGCAAGCCTATGAAGCAGCTCTAACTGTTGCTTTTTTAATAACATAGCATGAACAGAATGTGTCAGATAAAACATGTGAAGCTGCCTCTGTCTGCCAGTAACACTCCAGGGACTCAGGTGGAAGCCTTTCTCATCACCTGTTTCCAGAGCTCCTTTTAAATGGAGATGCTAGGCTCTGAACTTGGGACTTTCTCCATGCGAAGCGCACGGTGTCCCTGGTGAGGGACTTCCTGTCAGTGTGAGGCTTCTTCTTTCAAGAAATCTCTACAGGTTTTTGACAATCTGTCTTGAATGTAGCATTTATTGTCACTCAATACCTGTTAAGAAAAATATAACAAAAATAACAGTATAACAAGGCCCTGAGCCCAGCTGTGGTTAGGAAGGGTAGGATAAACATTTAATGAAATAATAAAAATAATAAAAATTAATTATTCAAACTGCAACTGAGAAAGATCCTTATGCAAAGAAAATCATGGGTCACTGCTAAAGGAACTTGGGAAGGGACTGGCTGCAACCTGTGGTCGTCAATGGACCTCATTATCTGAAGTGGATTGTGACTGGAAGTCATCATCTGGAAGTACTAGATCAGGGGTAGGGAACCTGCGGCTCTCCAGATGTTCAGGAACTACAATTCCCATCAGCCTCTATCAGCATGGCCAATTGGGGCTGATGGGAATTGTAGTTCCTGAACATCTGGAGAGCCGCAGGTTCCCTACCCCTGTACTAGATCCTGAACCACAGCCCTTTGTGTTAACAATGTTCCTTGGTACCAGATTGCACCCACCTTTTCCTCATGATTTCATTCAGCATTGGACCCCTTTCATTGTGCAGGATAGTGCCCCACAATATTGGGGTTTTTTTCAGAGCCTGACAATAACGATGACAATAACCTGCAGTCCCTTCTTCCATACACCACCACTGCTAACACAAATATCTGAAAAATCTGGCTTATCCTGACAAAGTGGTTTGCACCCCACTGACAGACATCAGCTGAAAGGTTGTCCACATGCCCAATCTTCATATTAGTAATTCCCTGCCATGATCTTATTATTTTCTTTTTTTCCTCCATAGAGAATAAAAAATCCAAAGAAGACAAGCTGCAAGAGGAGGAGTTAGTGCAACGGATTCACAAACTGGTCGAGACTCGGGATTTCCTTGTGGATGATGTGGAGTTTGAAAGGCTCAGGTACATGTGGAAAACTACTGCTGTGCCAGTTTCTTGTATCCACACAAGTGTTTCTTTTGCTTTAGTTTACATCCGTATGTAAACCTTTTCCAAAGGATCCCAGGGCAGCATCCAAGGAGGTGATCTTATTTTACATTCACAAAGGGTGACAGGTACAATATCTCTGGGTCTGGTGAGCTTTACTGCCAAGCAAGGATTTGAATATGGGTCTCCCAGTCTCAGTGGCATAGCACCCACGAGGGGTGAAGGGGCACGAGACCCCTGTGGTGGAGAAAGGGAGGAATGGCCAGGACTTGAGGGGTGCATGTTTAGGACGTAACCTGGGGCGTGCCATGCTTCAGGGGTGAGGAACAAAGAAGGCGTGGAGGCCCCATCATACTTTGTGGATTTTGAAAGGATTGGAGGATATAGACAGAAAAGGCTATCTGTATTTATCAATATATTTAGGCTTTACTTCAGGTTTTCTCTCAGCTGTGCTTTATAAAACTAGAAAAACAAACAACTTCCTTCCCCTGGCAGTTTAAACAGACAGCAAAGTCTAAGTGTACCACAACCTACTTCTTGGGCTGGTCCTGGATCCACATTCACCTTACTCAAAAACATATGCTGTGAGCCAGGGCCTAAGGAAAAAAAAGATTTAAACATTCAGGTAAGGCTTACCTTTTAATCCATGGGCTTAAATACTTGGTAAATAAAGTGTTTTAGCTGTCATCCCAGATGTAGCTGGCAAAAAAAGCTCTGTTCTCAAGAATTTCTCATTGCTATTAGAGCATTCCTGCACACTTGGTAGCATGTAATTCAACACTGTTATGGAGCTGGAGGTGTTTGTTTTTCAGAAGCGGTACCTATTTCAGTCAAAATGCCCTGTCTCTTTGGGAAAACACTTGCAAATATAATTCCATGCTACTTCAGTATTTAAAACCGGAATCTCTTAATGGCCCACCACAGTGTAAGCCAGTTTATATTTGGCTTATTTATAAATAATACATAGCATAACCTGGAAGAAGCTTGCCAGGATCTTGAGTCCAGCAGTAACCTTGAGACCAACAAGATTTTGGGGGTATAAGCTCTCAAGAGTCCTTTCCTCAGATATCTGACTGAAGAAGCTTTGACCCTGAAAAGCTCACACTCAAAAGTCCTATTGGTCTCTAACGTGCTGCAGGACCTGGATCTAGTTCTTTTACTTTGTGATCTACTTTGTAGACCAAAATGTCTTCCCTCTGAAAATAACTGAGGAAGAGGCTGTATCTTATAACCTTTTCACATATTATGCAGAAGAAGCCCACATTTTCCATCAAACCTTCCAAACCACCTCTTCCAACTTACCCTTTTCCTTCTTAGCCTCGTGAACCACCTGCAAGACTGTCATGGCCCACTTTTGGATCCTGATCTACAATTTGCGAACTGCTACCCTAAAATAAATATGTTTCAGGATCAAGGAAGGACAAGACAGCAGTTTGTTCCTCATGAAAACTTGGAGTGTCTTACTCGGGAGACCTCCACTCAGAGGAAGGAAGGGCCAGAGGCAACCCGTGCACACTTCCTGGCTTTTTTTTCACTGGTGCCCCCACCCCCATGGGTCTCCTGCCCCTGCTGTGGCCCCCCCCGCCACTGCAGGGGAGCCCCCCACTGGGCTGGCACACCATTCCACTTTACTTAGAAAGGAACAGGCCGATCCTGACCTGCATTGCCTCAGGACCTGGTGGAAACTGAGCATCATTCCAGGATCACGGAAAATTAGTTCCCACCAGGCCCAGGCAACGCAGGCAGGCTTCTTCTCTGGGATGTTCCATTCCTAAAAGTAAGTGTGCCGTGGGGGGTGCGCCGTGGGGGGGCGGGGGGATTTTTCCACCCCCCACGGGACTAGAATCGGTGCGTCCGGTGCGTTGCGCACCCGTTCGTCCCCTGGTGGCTTCACCACTGCCTCCATTCCAAACCTTTAATGTATCTGTAGTTACCTTCATCTTCACACCAAGTGAAATGTAGCTTGCAATTCATATACAACTTGCAGGACAATAACTAGAGTCCTCCTTTCACAGAGAACGAGAAGAAGACAAGGAAATGGCTGAGTTTTTGAAGAACAAGCTGTCCAAAGGCTCCCTTCTGAAAACAAGTATTTATTCATATGATTATCTAAAATATTTCTATTTTGTTATTTCTGTTGTCCAAAATGGTTTATAATAAATATATGTGCATAATTATAAACATGTATTAAAATCAGCACAAGTGACTAAATTAACCATAGTTACATTAGTCAGAACAACTGCAGTTAAAATATAGCATTATGTAGATCTTTTTAAAAGAACAATATTTTGAAACAAAAAAAAATGAAAAATATAGGCAGAACCAGCCTTAAGCAGCAGTCCACAACCATTTGAACCTGTGGGAACATTTGGAATTCTGACATGATATGAGGGTCACAGCAGCAAAATGGATGGAACAAAATGACTACCTCAGAAAGTGGCACCAGCCACAAAATGATTGCCACAGTTTACCTTACAGTACAGTACTGTAATACAGTACAGATTATTGTGTTGCGGTGGCAGCTGCTGCCAAAGCAATGTTTTAAAAATCTGCACAGCCAATCAAATCTCTAACAGTCAACCAGAAGCTTTGCTGGGCAAAAGCACTACCAGGCCTCACCCCCTTCCTAGAAACACTTGGTGAGCACCAAAAAAGGTGTCAGTGGATGCTGTGGTACCTATGGGCGCTATGTTGGGGACCCCTACCTTAGAGGAACCAAGCTCACAGTCTAAAATATAATAACAAGGCCTCCAAACAACAGTGAATCAAAATGAGAGAAAACAAGCATGGTTAAAGAAAAATAATGGCTTCAATCGTTATCCATTTCCATACAAAGAAAACACCAGATGAACTACAGGGGAAGGGAATTCCACATGTGGCAACAATACTGCGAAGGTGCCTCAGTCACCATCTGTCCCACCTCAGAAGGTCTATAGATCCAGAATAGAGTCTCTCCAGAATACATCAATAGACAGGCAGGTTTGTAAGGGACTTCATTACTTGTGCTCAGATCCCTTTCAGAACTCATGAGTTAATTTTAATGCAAATCTGGCTGAACATGTGATCCACTGAGCATTCAGTAGACTTTCCGCTTGACTGCATGGAGAAAGTGTTTCACCACTCAAAACAAAGCTGCTGGAGGACAGTTCCAAGTAGCTTCAATAGAGGCAAAGAAGCAATCTATTTTGCTACAGTAATAATCAGTAATATGTAAAGTGACCTCTAGCCTGTGTTTGGTCCTGTTCATCCCGAGATTGCCTCCACTTTCACTCTTCAAATTTACCTGTTGCTACATCATCCCCTTCCAAGCTGCCTCATACACTAGAATGCTACATGGGGTTGTTTTGAGGAAGGGGTGGGGGCTGTCTATGAGTTATAGTCTTAATTGCCCAACTCACCCAGATTTCAGTAAGAATGTCCAGCAGGTCCTATGGTAATCCCAAAACCCATCCAGATCTATCAGTCTTAAAGGACAAACCAATTACACTAGTCCCCCATTCTTATTGAAGCCTCCATTAGCACAAACCTCATCAGATAGGATATGTCCAATGGCAAAGGAACTCCCACCCCCAGAAGAGAATACAAGGTCAAGCGTGGGCTTAGCTATATGTGTGGGATCAGTGATATTTTGGAACAGCCCACAATATCACAAAGTTCTGTGCTGACTCAGATCAAGAGAGCCTTGGTTGAAATCCTTCAGGACCAACAGTTCAGTGTTCTCAAACGCCAAGTTGAGACCTCCTCCATCTGATAGGACTACATACAGTGCAGTCCTGCTTCTGGTAATACAAAGCTGGTCATCTTCTGTTTTATCTTGTTTTACTTTGAACTGACCTGGCATTTTGCAACCCGGCATTTAGCAACAGTATGCATGAAAAAACAATGACACGATGAGGAGGCTGACTCTGCCTGGAAGAAGCTTGATAAGGACCCCAATATTTTGCCTCTCTTCCT
Source organism: Sphaerodactylus townsendi (assembly GCF_021028975.2). Lineage (NCBI taxonomy): Eukaryota > Metazoa > Chordata > Lepidosauria > Squamata > Sphaerodactylidae > Sphaerodactylus > Sphaerodactylus townsendi. The sequence continues at coordinate 112,289,833 of NC_059427.1, read as the reverse complement.
CTTATCTGGATAGATCATCCCCCGTTATATTTCTCTCAGGAGCATGAGGTATCCTTTCAACTTCCTGGGAAGGTGAGGCATAGACAGTGCTGTTATTCAAACAACATAGTGAAACAACTAATGTATGCACACAGAAAAAAAAACTTATATCTTGTGCCACACTAATCAAATGTGAGTGTTTTATCTTTGTGTGAATTTGGATTCCACAGATGTCATTCATTTGCATAAACTGATTTCATCTTTTTAATCACGAAAGCCTCGCTTCCAAACAGCTGCCAAGAGCTGTATTCAGCCACCTTTCAGATTTCTGACATTTCAGCCCACACTCTTTAAAACATATCTTGGTAGCCATAAAGGCTAGAAAATTGATTTTTCTAAAAAAAAGAAAGAAAAGAAAATGAGTCTTCTCAGGTAGCTGAGTACTGTGTGTTTCTCTTGGCACCTGCAGAATCCCATTTCTCATATTACTTTACTTATGAGAAACTCAGTTAATAGTTTAGCCATAGCTTGGTGTGACTGAGACAGCCATGTTCCAGACAAGATAACATGGCCTGTTTGAGGTGGGTTTTCCAAGCTGTGTGGCCATGGTCTGGTAGATCTTGTTCCTAACGTTCGCCTGCATCTGTGGCTGACATCTTCAGAGGTGTATCACAGAGAGAAGTCTGTTCTACACTGTGTCTAGTGAGAAGGGAATGTTTAGTGGGGTATATATTGTCCATGGCCCAGGGTGGGGAACCAATCAGTAAGTGTTTGGCTGGAATTTGCTATGCAAAGGTGTGGCTCACTGCATTGTAATGCGGGTGGGGTTTTTCAGTCCAGGGAGTGATTCACATTTGCAAACCTCAGCTTGCTGCCACATAATATGCAAAATGGCCTTTAGAACAGACCTGAGTTGGGTTATGATACATCAATTTCAGCTCACATTACAATGCTACTGGACACACCCATACATACCATATCCTAAGATGATTTGTCACTAACACTGAGGTTCCATTACACACAATAATTTGTTCTTTCTTTACAGCTCCTGTAAAAGAAAATAAGGTAACATCAAGAGGACAGCAAACTTCTACACCATATGTAACAAAGACAGGCCTCACCCTCCTGAAAGAGTGTTGTGGCTTCACCTGCTCCATCATGTAGGCTGGGGTCATTGCCTGCATCTTCCCAGCCCAAGATACATTCATGGGTAAGCCCTCCCCTTCCCCAGTCAACTGGAACCATTCAAATCATAGAAGATTCACTAGCTTGTGGAGAAGAGGCCTGGGATTTCCTTGTGGATGATGTGAAATTTGAAAATATGCACGAAAACCGTCAGGAGTCCAAAAACAGGACTACCCACCCGCATCTCTCTCCAGTCAGCTTATGGAATTCAGTCCACAGTGGATGACAAGAAGAGAGCAGATGAGCTGTGGAAGAGACAACTCAAAGAGACTGAGTGATGTTATTCCTTTTCCACTTATTAATACCATAGGCAGAGGAATGGTCATTAAATCAGGAAGGTATCTGCCAGCAGGCTGCCGGATAATAAAGCAAGGGAGAGTTGGTTGGATTGGAAATGGGATGTTAGTATCATAGATGTGACCTCCCCAATACACTTCAGAAAAAGCTGTATTCATCTTTCTGTTTCCTGACAAATCTAAAAACAGAAAGAATAAGCAGAACTACCTTCCCTTACCCACCAGTGTGGAAGGCTGCCTTTCCCCTTCCACTCCCTCATTAGCAGGTTACATCTAAACCATCATGATCCAGTGGCAACTGAAGTGCACAGAGCGGTTCCCTATTCCATATCATGTCTGCAAAAACCACTTCAAAGGGCATAATAATAGCAATCTGTTTAAAGGAGAGCATTATTAATTACCGGTCAAAAGCAATGCTAGACAGAAATCAGTCCTCCATTCTTCGGAGATTACAAGAAGGAGATTAATTAAGGGATGCTTCACTCAGGAGTCTTATACAGGTAAAGAAGTATCAGGAATATATATGTATGTATGTACACTATTATACATGCATATGCATATGTTTAACTGCAACCGTGTAAACTGAAAAAGTGCTATGCATATGATTTATATGGCTAGTTAGGTGGGGCAACAGTGTAGGGGTGAAAACAGTGCTGGATTAACATAGTAGCAAAAGTAGCATATGCTACAGGCCCTGCATATTCAAGAGCCTTGCACTAAATGTTTGGAAGCTGTCTAGTGAAATGTCAGACATTTGTCATATTATCTGGCTGCATAGCAAATGAAAAAATTGAATTACTTTAATATTCAAGTAAACAATTTGTTAAATATTTAGGGCCCCTTTATAACATGTGCTACAACCCCCCCCCCTCCCCCTACTAACTTTATCCAGCCCTGGGGAAAAACATGTATGAAAGAACACTAAGACTCCCAGAAATTATGCATTCCCAAGTCTTACACTATCCATAATGACACATCCAGTCTCCTCTTTGGGATTTCCTGGGAATGTTTCCACAGCATCACTTCAATCATTTCCCAATTAGTTTCAAAGTTGGGCCAGCCATCCCTGAAAAAGTTTTAATAGACATGTCTGCAGCATTTTCTGCTTCTTGCCCTCTCCTCTGTAGTCAATAGTTGTTCTTTTTCTACTTTGTGACATCTTCTGATTTGAAAACGCCTTTTAAAGCCCCAACCAACCCTTTTTACCCAACCCCCTTCCTCCAGTTCCATGGTGCTTTTCTCCATTGGAAACTGGTTGGACATGACCATTTCTCCCACTCTTAAATATTGTGTCATAGAATCCACAGGAAATCAGAGCAGGGGGCACTATGGCTGCCAAGACAAAGATTCCCTCTAGGTCTCTGCACACTACATCCAGACCCAGCCCAAATGTCATTTGAAAAGAAATCACTTGACTCATCTGACTCAACAGACGATGGTGACTGGGTTTTATCCCCATTGTCCTGCCTCCCCTAGCAACCCTGAGGATCTCAGATGCCTTTTTTGCCATAGCCTTTTCCTAACACAGTGGTTCTCAACCTTCCTAATGCCGTGACCCTTTAATACAATTCCTCATGTTGTGGTGACCTCAACCCTAACATTTATTCATTTTACAGATGGAGAACACTGATGCAGAGAGACTTAGGTGACCCCTGTGAAAGGGTTGTTCGACCCCCAAAGGGGTCCTGACTGCCAGGTTGAGAACCACTGTCCTAACACCATCCACTAGGTTATTTGGGTATCTTTGTGCCATTTAATGGCCAGATTCTGTTTGGGAAGAGCCTAGGGCCACAGCAATGAACTGAAACTTAGCTGTGAATGTCGGTTGTCAAGAATCATGTGAAGCTTTGTAGATGAATCGCTGGGCATTCATATCTTCATCATCTGACATTCCACAACTAGTCAGATACACACGGGGCATCTGCCTTTGCACTGTGTCTGTATATATGCCAACTTCTTGGAGGATTTGTTGATTGGCTTTGCCCAGTGCTAGTTGATGGTTAAGAGGCCAGGCTAGGAAGCAGGTGGGAAGAGCAATGACTAATGGACATGAATGCTACTTTATTAACACCAGCCAAATTGGATTCAACCCATGCAGGCTCATGTGGTTCATAGGCGCAGATCAAAAACCTCCATTAATGTGGTTCTGGTGGGTTTCCCGGGCTGTGTGGAAAAGTCAGGCCCTCAGGATTAATTGTTCCTAGATATTAGCTGAGTTTGCTGGTATAGGATCACAGGAGAAAAAAGTCTGCTCTTCATTGCACACACATGACACAGTGTGAAACAGACTTTTCTCTGTGATACACCTCTGAAGATGCCAGCCACAGATCCAGGCGAAATGTTAGGAACAAAATCCACCAGACCACTGCCACGCAGCCCGGAAAACCCACCAGAACCAGTTGAATCCGGCCGTGAAAGCCTTCGACAATACACCTCCATTAATGGTTGCACACTCTATTTAGAAAGGAAAATGAAAATTTCAGCTGCTGTGATAACCAAACTAAAAAAAAATGTAAATGATCCAAGAGAAAGAAGAGAGGGTGACATTCTGAATGGCAGAGTAAGACAGAAGATAGCCTCGAACTGGCAGCTTCACACAGCAGAATCTTTCTTCATATTTCACTGCTCCTTGAATGGTCCTCCTTGAATGCTGCTCCTTGAATGGGACTAAACAGAATCCCCTCCATGTATGCCTTTTCCAGCAGACACAATATAAGTCCTTGCAGGTCTCTGAGAATTTTGTGCCAAGGCTTATTTTGGCTGTGGTTACCTGTGGATTTGGACTGGCAAGATATTCAGTTTCAGAAACCCCATCAAAAAATCCCTCCAAGAAATCCCTCCCATATATTGTATTTTAATCCAACAATTCTTCCAAGGAGCTGGTGGCAGCACCTGTGGTTCTCCATCATCTGTTACCCTCACAACAGTCTGGTTTTCTAGGTTGGGCTGAAAGAGAATGACTGGCTCAGGGTCTCCACATGGGTCTCATGGCCAAGTGGGGATATGGACTTGGGTCTCCTTGATCTTACTGCATATCTACAGCAGTGCCCTGGTTCTCGCATTTTTACAAAGGCTAGATCAGGGGTTGGCCAACTCTTTTAGACTGCCAGCAGCTCTGGAATTCTGACAGAGAATTCCATTTTGTGGGCGCAAGCAACCACAAAATGGCTGCCACAGAAGGTGGCGCCAACAACGAAATGCCAAGCAGTAAGCTTATGCATAACCCATAGAAATTTTTCAACACATCAGGCAAAAGTTCTGCTTAACAGAATGCCTTTCCAAATGGGCAGATTATTTAAAACCTTACCTTCAGTCACGCAGTGAAGATCTTTGTGCAGGGGTGCAATTTTTTAAAAATCCATACAGCCAATCTGAAGCCCTGGAGGGCAAAAGACCCACCAGCCCCGCCCATTTAAAAAACACTTGGCAGGTACCAGGAAAAGTGTTGCCAGGCATTACAGCACCTGCGGCACTACATTGGACGCCCCTGGGCTAAATGCTATGAATCTTCTAATTCCATACATCTGCACAACAGTCCAAGGCAAAGCCATCCTTTCCTCCTACCGCTCAGCTGATTTGTTGGATCACTATCTCTTTGGTCCTCTTTGGCTAATCTTCTGGAAAGGGCAAATAGCTTTAAGTTACATTTTCTGTGTGTTTTGTGTGGGCAGGAGAAACTGATTTAAGTTACTTATTGTTTATTTCCAGGATGGTGGGCACCAGGTTTGATTCATAGCCTGAAAAGTCCCACTGCTTTCTTTTAAAAATCTTATTTCTAGTTTGGAAGGATTTATGTCCTGGACTTCAAGGCGCTGCTTAGCAAAGTCACTGGAAATCTGAAAATTACAACCTAAGAAGAGTATTCAGATTATTATTCTGAAAACAAGAACTGATTACAAATGCACAATAATACAGGTTGATGTCTCATTGATGTTGCTAAAATATTTTCCACATGGGGACAAGCTTGTATAGTTTCCCCATTATTGTTGTGGCTGCTAATAAAGAGAATCAGCAATGGGGCTTCCACATAGCAAATTTTTCCCCCGAAATTGGAAATTGAGTAGCATCATATCTCTATACCATTACATTAAAATGTGTACCAGAGACTCTGAATTCTCAATTTTCACTTTTTTTAAAAGCAAAGTCCCCAGCTCCTTTCCTTGAGGAGACATGCGTTTTCCATTATATCTCCACAAGAAAAGGACTAGAAACCCATTTTTAAAAAAATGCAAGCTGAGAATTCAGCCAGCCTGGAACATATAATGGTACAGGGATATGATGCTATTCAGTTGCCAGGTTTTTTTTAAAAAAACAAACAAACAACAACACAGTAACAAGGAGACGAAATGACTGTTGTGGAGAAAATGGCTGCTGTGTGCGCAAGCATAGGAAAACCTGAAGTTTCCCATCCACATTGCAGACATACAGACATTATTGTGATCTTCCCAAAAACTTTGAAGCAAAGCCAGTTCCAAAAGCTGGGGGGGGGGGGTCCTGGGAGCAGCACAAATCTATCACAATGCTGTGGGGAAGTAGAAAAAATACCCCCTTTCCAACAGCAGTGAACTCAGGGCAAGTAATCAGGGCAAGTAAGATTCAAACCTATTCCTCTCAATGGTCTCAGATTAGATCTTCTAGATTAGGAATACCGCCTCTGGCTACTGTGCACATGCTGCTGTCTCTCCGAACAGTTATGTGTATGGGGGCGGGAGGGGGGGTGAGGCTCAATGGCTGTCTACAGGCCTTGGAATCTCTTAACTAAGTAATTAACTACCAGTTCATTCAGAAAAGCAGATACATGTATGCTGTGATCTTGAAGAGGAAAAAAAATCACACTAAACAGAATTCACTACAGCAGAAAGCACCCAATGGTTAAAGAGGTGTCATTCTAGAACAAGAGACAAGATTCTGTCAGGAAATACATATTTAATGTGTGTCTGATAACCTGCATGCCAGCCTCACTCACAAGAATGCCTCTTGACCCTGTGTGTATAGATCAGGTTGTTTGTTCTTCACTATCCATGATGGAGGCACAATTTAAGAACCTTATCAAAAGCTATGAACTTTTCCATCCTGCACAGGCAGAGGTATCTCAAAAAATGGACATGTTTCTGGTTTTTGTGAAATCTATCTGCTGACTATTAAATTAGTGTCTCCTCACTTTCAGGTGGGCTTTGTATTTTATAGCTACTGCAAGGGAGTCTGCTTCTCCATGGTTTCCTCCCACAACACTACTGTATCATTTAAAGGCCCAGTCCCACATGCACAGAGCCAATCAGACATAGCATTTCCCTATAGTTATCTCCCCTCTAGATCAGATGAGAAGGTCCTGAATGAATAGTGCTGCCAAGTCTTTGCATGTGATAGCAATGTTGTGGGATGCAGTCACATAAAAGTAGCTCTCCTACCGCTACTGCTGTAATGTTGAAATGGGCCACAACATGTGACACTTGTGCATCCAGATAGAACAGTTAAAATGTGCCATTATGAAAACTGCAACTAATTAATTGTTATATTTTACAACAACATGGGAGTGAGCCCCTCCTAAGCACTGTAGAGATCTGGATATCAGTTCAATGAGAAGAACTTTTAGGACATGGCCAATTTTCTTGGGTTTCCCTCAGTGTGGCATTCCCCCTCCTCGCCCGGGCCCTTTGGGCGGTGTATCCTTCCCTCCTACCCTAACCTGAGGGTTGGTCTCCCCAGACAGTGACTCTCCCAATTGGCCCAAGGGGCCAAGAAACAACTGCGCCCACAGGACGCCTGGTGCACGTGGCAACCCTTGCCCATGCCAACCTCCTCCTAGCAGGTCTCTCTGCCTTCCTTCCCCTGGCTGACTTGAGGGTTCGCACCCTCCCTCTCTCTCTCCCTAGTTGCTTCATAGGGAAAGGAGTTTCCAGTGGTTTGCCTCTCCCCTGTGGCCTCACAGGGAGAGGTGTATCCAGCCTGTGTGAAAGACTCCCACCCTGTTACTGCCCAGGGTGGGGACCAGCCTAAACAGTACTCTAGATTCTGGCAGGGGGTCTGGGCTCCAGGGTCCTCTTCCCTCTTTCCCCCTTCCCACCATTGAGCTGTCCCTTTCCCTTGTAGGTTCACACCACAACCCCAATTCCCTGCTGCTGAGGAGCAAGTCCCTTTTTTGGACGCTCCCTTTCCCACTTCCTTATATCCCTTCTGCCCTTTCATTTCTCTCCCTCGTCCCAGCTGCTTCCCCAGCCCATCTCCTGCATCTGCCTCAGCTGTAAGCGGGCAAGTCCTGCTGGGCCTAAAACTCCTCTCTTCCTTGCCTTCCTCTTTGAACAAGGCCTCCACTGTCCCTGCAAGAGGCTCCTCTGCAGCCTTCCCATCTCCCGTGGTGCCAGCCTGTGCGTGACCCAGCGGGGCAAGTCCGAGCACTGCGGCCATGCCCAGACACTCAGGAATTCATCCATGGCTACTAGCTGTAAACTTTAAACAGAGGAACCAAACCTTTGAAGCCCAGTGCTAGCAGGCAGCATCAGGAGAAGATCTGGGCCTCTATGTATTCTTTGTTTGGCCCCTTGGTACAACTGGCTGACCACTGTGGGAACAGGATGCTAGACAAGATGAACGGTTGACCTGACTCTGCAGCCTCTGTTTAAGTTCTTATTGTTGGCCTAGTGCACAGCGGAAGGACTAGGTGCCAACTCACCCTTGCTAGAACAGGAGGTAACTGCTTGCAGTATAAGAAAAAGAAACACTCAGACAGTAGATTTAGTTCCAACAGGAATACTTTATCTCTTGTTTCTCAAAGGAACAAAATAACAATGTTTTACTCATCTAACTATCCACTCTCTACTCTAACAACAATCTGGAGTCCCGAACCTTGAAAGGTGAAGGGAGAGGTACTGAATTGGGTATGCGTAGTCTTTCTTTATATAAGTTTTGTTCCAGCAAATCATTGAAGCTAGATGATCTAATCATCCTGGCCTGTAGACCTTTTTTCTACTTCTGCTGACTGTTACATGCCAATCACTCCAGACCCATACAGAGAGGCTCCGACCTTTACAATTCGGCTGACTGTTACATGCCAATCACTGCAGACTCCAGACAGAGAGGTTCACCCTATGTAATTCTGTTGACTGTTACATTTCCAGTCATTCTAGGACCAGCATATGACTACCTTTGTAATTTTTCTAATATCCTGACACCCCCCTTCTCATATCTAGGTTGGAATGTTGCCTCATTACATAATATTTACAAACAAAATTAATTACAAACAAAAAAGTCATTCACATTATTTATAATTTCATTACATAGTTAGTACATAGTCAGTACACAGAGTTACTTCTTATTTTCACTCTTATTTTGTACAGAGTCCTTTTTGCCAAATTAGTACATCTGGCGTAAACCCAAAACCTTAAACACCTTGTTAAGTCATTATGTTTTTGTATTGGTAATGGCTTTGTTAAGATGTCGGCTATGTTTGCAAGTGATGATCTTCACAGTGCACTGCAACTTAATTCATATTTGACTGTATCAGCTTGTTTTACATTTTGGAATTTCACAGCTACTATGTTTAGTACCAATTTTAAGGTTTTCGCCTCTGCCATGGCTATACATGTCTGTGAGTTCTTCCAAAAACTAGTTATAGGGTTGGTTCATATTTTCTCACTCCAGGTCTTTTAGCTCCCGCTAAACTGCATAACCTTTTGTTCAGCTCATTGCTAAATGCTCTTCGATTAAGGAGTTTTCCGATACTCTGGCTCTCTAGCAGTTGAAAACCGTTGTTTGTTTCCAGAGATCTCCAACAAATCGGATGGCTGGCATATTGCATATATAGATAAATCCACTCACTCGACTTTACATCCTGAGTCCTCTGCAAATGAGCTGTCTGCATACACCATGTCTCAAGTCCTTATTGTTTTGGTTAGAAAAGTGTAAACCATAAGTTAGCAGTTCCCTTCAAGTCAACTAATTCACTCTTTTTAGCCCCTGCCAGTCTTTTCTCAGTAGGTTGTTGCAACTGTTCTAATTTTAATAAACCTACATGCAAAGCTATGTCTGGTCATTGTCCAGTTAGCAAATGTGCAGCAGGCTGCCAATTAAGGAACGATATAGGTGTCGGTTTTCAAATGCTTTTGTTGTTATCTCTTATTAGCAAAAAATCAGCCGTACCTATTGGGGTTTTGTGCCACTTTGGCATCTTTGCAGACCAGCTTTGTTGTATGACACCCTTTATCTTTTTGTTTTTGTGTCAGAAACACACCCCTAGTCTTTCAGCATATTCTACTTGACTCTTGAATACCCAGGTATTGCTTTAGAGTACCCCAAAGTCTTTCAGCTTAAAGTGTTTCACTCAAACTCAGTGTAAAGTTGTTTGATTTGGTTCCACAGTCTGTTTTTGCAACCACATGTAGATCATCAACATAAATTTCCATCAAACATGATTACATTCATCACCAGTAACCTCTGGTATATATACAGGCATCGGCCACACTTTGGTTGTCACAATTTGGCATGTTCACATAATGCTTTGTGTATGCACTCTGTTCCGCAACATCTGAGCTTGACTGTTTCAGCCTCAGCACAAAGCTTCTTTGTTGAGCTGAGTATAAACTTGTTCATGCTCTCATAACCTGGTGCTTGCTTCATGTATATGGTCTCTTGCAAATTCTGCATTTAAATAAGCTTAAGTTTCAAAGTCAAAGTGCCCTCATTTTAAAGTGCTCTTTGCTCAGCCAGAGCAATCACTAATCTCATGGAGTTCTGCCTTTGCAGTGGTGCATAAGTCTTATCATAACTGTCAAACTTTTGTTTTGAGAGAAGCCTTGTGCTTAACTAATCTTGCTTTTATATTTCCAGTAAGTCCCATCGGGCATAGGTTTGCCTCAGTATACCCATCTTGCACTCTAATGGATCGGGCTTATCAGTAGGTTTATCAACAATGTTAAACACTTTTAAGTTCACTTGCAAGGATTCAAACTCATTGTCCATAGCCATGATTCCATTTTTTCCAAGGTTCCTCAGGTGGACATTTCCAACATATCATGGAAAACCTTGTGGTTCTGTCCCCTAATTTGGCACACTCTCTACTTCTTGTACCTATAAACCTTTTTGGTGGTATGCCTCTATGTCCTGCTCTTTTCTTGGATTCATGCGTGGTATAGCTTATTTCTCCAGTTTGCTCAGCCCCCCCTCCTCTCCCCTGGCTTCCTTCCTGATCACTATCACTGTTCTTGTTGTTGCTTAAGGCTCGAGCAGATGTGTGACCCTGGAACAGTGGAGTGGGGGTTGTGTGCTGTCACTAGGTACTGTGTCATGGCTTACTGGGTGGTAAGAATTACACACTCAGAGTTTTGATGCACATGTTCCCAACCTGTATGCTTTTCAAAGTTGGTGCACTGCGTGAGATGGAAGCAATTTCTTCCAATGAAACCCAATGAAAAATCTTATAGCCTTTCAGGTATTCTTCTAAGTGGCGATATCCTACAAAACGCAGCTCTCCTGCCATTTCTTTTGTCCTTTTTTTCGTTGTCTGTCTGGGGAATGAGGATCGCTAGCAAAACTCCCAAATAATATTCTAAGGTAAGTTTCAGGGAAGGCTCTCTTTTTCCAAACATTCCTGAAAATGCCTGTGTTTCATTGGATACTTGAACTCCACAACCTGTTTATTAAGCAGTGTGTGTGGCAGCTAAGACAGCCTCTCCCCAGTAAAATGGAATGGAACCTTGGCATCATTTATCATGCAATCCCCCAAGCATTGTTTGAAGAATGCCTTAAGTCTCCTCTCAGCCACGCTCATTTTCTTAGCCGGGCTGAACGGATTTTGTTCTCCTGTGGCTAATAATTCTTTCTGTGTCAGCCATGTTTGGAATTTTGTTCCCATGAACTCACCCCCCGCCTCTGTCAGGATTGCAGGCAAGCCACCTTGTGAGGGGAACCCTCCGCTCAACTGCATTGAGGACTCTATTCCTTAAACCTTGTAAAGGCTAGTTCTATCCTTAGGATTTCTAACAGCAAGCAGTAAGAATATCTGCTATAATCATCAATCAGCAGAAATATATATCTGCACCTCCCTTCTGCTTGATTTCTGGAAAGGACCAGCTAAGTTCGTGCATGGGACATAGTTCAAATGGTCTTTCCATTTTGTCTGTAGCTCTTTTGGGGATTGGACTGAGGATTTCACCTTAACCCCACTACAGACTGGGAACAATAGTCTAGGAATGCTTTGCAAGGCTCTTTTACACTCCCAAATCACATACTTTTAAGCCAACTGCTTGATGGTGGCAAAACTTGCATGTCCTAGGACTCTGTGAAGATAGTGCACTACAATCATCATGCGATAGGCTTATTAGCTAGACTTGGAAACATCTCATTACATTTTCATTTTGCCCTGATTATCAGTCAGTAACAGTACATTTTGTCAAAGCAGAGTGTACCTTTTGCATCACCTCTATGTCCAGGCTATTCTGCCATACTGTACAACCCCTGTCTATCAAGATAATAGTTGTACCCCTTTGTTCAAGCTAAACTTGGGACGCTTCAAACAAAACAAAAATCCAGTCCAGGAACACACAACACATTTTGCAACTTTTACCTTAGGGTATGGTATGTAGGCAGTTCCTTGTGTAGCCTTAACAGAAAGCAGCTGGTGATCCATCGCCAAGCTGATATGCTTCATCACTTGCTCTTGGACTCCTCAGTCAATAATAGGTGATGAGCATTTACGACATGCTCTGAGCAGGCAGAGTCCAAGAGCCAGATGGGTTGGTTTCTCTGGACATCGGTTCTCAGCAATGCCGGCCAAGTAGTGCTCCTTCTTTCCTCTTCCTCGTTGTCCTTTAGCTGGCCCCTTCTTCTCCCCTTCTGTGGGCATTCTGGAGAAGATGATTAGTAGAGCCACAACGGAAACAACGCCTCGAACTGCATATGACCTTGGACAGTTCAGGGAAAGCTGGGTTTCACTTTTGCCTCTGGAAACAGCAGGCTTCTCTCTGGCTGTGGCTTCAAGGCAAAACTCTCTTTGTTTCTGGAGCTCCAGAAGCCGTGCAGTCACATAGTCTAGAGTCAAATCATCTTCCTTTATGCTCTGCATACTATAGACAAAATTGTCCCAGCTGTCATCTAGGGAAGATAGTACAATATAGGCCCTATGCTGTTCAGTGAAAGTCATGCCTCTGTCTTCCAGCTCGACCTAATAGTGTACGCAGCTGTTGGACATGGTTGGCCACATTTTCACCTCCTTTCAGCTTCAAATTGTATAAACGTCTGGTCAAGATTACCTTGGAACCAGCAGTTCATGCCTGGTACAGGTCCTTCAACACCTTCCAGCAGTCAGAAGCCTTCTCAGCAGCCCGTAGATAGATGAGCTGGGAGTTTTCCACAGCCAACATTATGGACGCTTGGCTCTGGCATCTGCCCTCTGCCTCTGCTGCTGTGCCTGGGTTCGTGGGGTCTCTGACTACAGCCCATAAATCTTCACGTATGAGAAAGCTCTGCATTTTCACACTCCATGCTGAGTAGTTCCCTGCAGTCAGCCGTTCAAAAGGCAAACTGCACATGGTGGATGTCATCGTGTCACACTGCCTCGACACTCTCTAGCTTCAGTGGTTAGGATACTGGGCCCATAACCAAATTGTTGGCCTAGTGCACAGCGGAGGACTAGGTGCCAACTCACCCTTGCTAGAACAGGAGGTAACTGCTTGCAGTATAAGAAAAAGAAACACTCAGACAGTAGATTTAGTTCCAACAGGAATACTTTATCTCTTGTTTCTCAAAGGAACAAAATAACAATGTTTTACTCATCTAACTATCCACTCTCTACTCTAACAACAATCTGAGCCCGAACCTGAAGGTGAAGGAGAGGTACTGAATTGGGTATGCAGTCTTCTTATATAGTTTTGTCCAGCAAATCATTAGCTAGATGATCTAATCATCCTGGCCTGTGACCTTTTCACTTCTGCTGACTGTTACATGCCAATCACTGCAGACCCAGACAGAGAGGCTCCGACCTTTACAATTCTGCTGACTGTTACATTCCAATCACTGCAGACCCAGACAGAGAGGCTCCGACCTTTACAATTCTGCTGACTGTTACATTCCAGTCATTCTAGACCAGCATATGACCACCTTGCAATTTTCAATATCCTGACACTTATGTAGCTCACTGTACATGTGCTTAAGCTGCCTAATACATCTTTTTCATGGACATCAGCACTCTTTTCTTCTAGACAATATTGAGCCTGTTCTCTCTGTGACCTGTGGAGCTCCAAGTCTAACTTTTTCATGGAGGTGGTTTGCAACAAATACATGTCAAGCTACTTGAGTTCATTGATCATCTACGAAATATGGTCCATAATTCATGTACCCCCTTCTTCCAGTAGAATGTCCCAGTGTTCCACTCTAGCTTGCGATAAAAATGATTAAGAAGTGCATACACAGTTAATACTGACCACAGACACCAATTCAAATGTCTAATATTTTGTTCAAAAAAGATCAGGCAAGAGTTTGGATCAGACACTTTCCAATTATGCAGTTTGTTGATAATCCATTGTGTTTTTATTAATATTACAACTCATAATTTCTTCTCTTTTCTGTTTTACCTCAGCTTAAACAGATGAGTAATATCAATACATTTATTCTTCTCCCTTCATTATAAACTTGTAAACAAATTAGTATATGATGAAGAAATTTGCCCCTACTAGTAAAGTTTCCCCTTCAGTCGTGTCTGACCCTGGGGTATCACTGCAAGCAGTTATTTCATAGGCAAGCCTCTTTTGTGGGGTAGTTTGCCATTGCTTTCCCCGACTATTTTTTACCCCCTAGCTATGAGCTAGGTACTCATTTACCAACCAAGAAATGGATGGATGGCTGAGTTGACCATGAGCCAGTTACTAGGATATCTGACCCATAGGGGGCTCGAACGCTTGACCGTGTGAGTGGCAGTGCAAGCCCTTAACCACTACGCCATTTGGCTCCTGTGCCCCTACTACTGTGCCCCCTACTGTGCCCCTACTACTGCTCCACAAATACCTAGTTTTATTTTTAAAAGCAGGATCAGCTCATCTTCATAGCACTGTTACTTTGTAAATGAGGAGGAGGAGGAGGAGTTTGGATTTATATCCCCCCCTTTCTCTCCTGTAAGGAGACTCAAGGGCTTACAATTTGTTTCCCCCCCCCCGCCTCCACAACAAAACCCTGTGAGGTGGGTGGGGCTGAGAGAGCTCAGAAGAACTGTGGTTAGCCCAAGGTCACCCAGCTGGCATGTGTTGCATAAGCTAATTTGGTTCACCAGATAAGCCTCCACAGCTCAAGTGGAAGAGTGGGAAATCAAACCCAGTTCTCCAGATTAGAGTGCACCTGCTCTTAACCATTACACCATGCTGAGGAAGTGTTTCTGAAAATTATACATTCTAAAATAGCAGCCCTGTGCCAAAAGTTCAAGAGGTAAAAAGTGTATTGTCAAGGTCTCTTACAGCTGGAATCAGTTGACTGTTGTGGATTTTCCAGGCTGTGAGGCTGTGATCTGGCAGTTGATTAACAAATGTGTTGGATTAACAAGAAAGTGTGGGAAAGAAAGAAGTCACAGCACTGATCTGTCAACAGTGTGTGTGTGTGGGGTGGGGGGGGATGAACCAGGGTAACAGTTGGGTGCTAATTGGCTCCCCCAGAAGATTCCTACCTTGGGCAGCTCTTGGTTACCCAATACAAAGGATTTGGGGGACATGGGAATCATGCTGGAGAACTGTCCTTCACCTCCCACCTCCCTTCAATAGAAAGGCTCACAATAACAACTGCATTTGACACGATAAAGAATGCTCTGTCTGCAGCTCTCATTGATCTTTAGAACTGTTTCAGTTGATCCTGTGAGGGGGGAAGGAGCTTCTCTCCCACCTCCTCTACCTTAAAAAAGAAAAGAAGAACAATTCAAATGAGTCTCTTGCAAGGTATTTTCCACCCAGCAGTTTAAATGTTTCTTTAAGTGCAAATTCTCAATATTTCTTGCTAGAAAACAGCTGTAGTTTTACTAGTACCTGAGAGAGGGAAGAAACGGGAAGGGGGGGGGGGAATATCTCCAAAACTAAAAGGAATACATCAGCATCCAGCTTTGTCTTTTAAAAGATCCAAAAATAAAAACGTTTGTTTTCTCTTGTTTAATTCAAAAGGAGGGGGAGAGATTTTACTTTTTAAAGGAAAAGGAGAGAGAAAAATATTTGAGAGGCCTAGAGCAAAACTAAGTAAGACTGCGTAAGTAAGGCTAAGTAAGACCAAGCAAGGCTGCGATCCTCTCTGGTTCATTACAAGATGGAGCTCAGAAACCAGGAAGGTACACAGCAACAAGGAAAAGTCAAGAATTGAGGTCCAGAAGCCAGTCTGTAATCAGTCAGGGTCTGGAACCAACAGTGGCATGCAGGCACATGTCAGGAAGAACACACTTTGCGATCACAACTGTAGTTCCTGCCAAAGGCCTCAGAGCTACTTGCCTGGGACTGCCAAGACTCTGGGTAATCCCTAGCCTGTAACCTTACTGAGCGCCGCCTCTCCTTTAAGGCCAGTCTCAACCTTCCTCTGCAATGCAGGCTTACATCTGGAGACCAAGAGCTACTGGCATTTTCTTTAGTCCTGTTAATTAGCTCTGAGCCAGAAGTCTGTGCTGGTTCAGGGTCTATTGATTCAGCTGGCATCTCTCAGCAAGACTCCATTAACTCGTCCTTGGATGAGCTGTCAGCTGCAGCAAGAGGGGCCATGACACTGTTTTCCTTTTGGGCAAAGACCGAGACAAATAAGGTGTTGAGTAGTTATGTCTCTTCTCTATCCCCTGTTATCATTTCACCATCTTCTCCATACAGTGATCCTACCAATGGGACTAGTGCTTTTCAGAGGACTTGGGGCATTTTTTGAAGGGGGGTTGTCTAGAGCGAAGAAGCTTCTGCTGATGCAAACTTGCAAGCTCAAGAAGATGGAATGTGGATTGAGGAAAGAGAAGCCAAGAGGCTCATTGACCATGGAAAGCCCACCCTGGCCTAAGAATGAGAGGATCAGCATGAATTTGAGTTATCTTATTACATCACTATTCTGTATTTGTTCCCTCATGAAACACAATACAGTATAAAAAGGGTTTCCAGGAGCTCTCCCATTCAGTTATAGATTGGACCCATTCAGCAAGGCGGCAGTATCCTGTGGCCTCCAACCACACCCTGGTCCAGTGAAGTGAGCAATGGCGCATTCTCCTCAGTTGCAAATGGATACTCTCTGATGTTTCAAGCTGATACATTCTGCCTGGATCCCTCCCAAACATAGCCTCCCCATTCCTGCATGCTTTAACTTTCACTGTTCTATTGGGGGGGGGGGGGATAGGCTGGCAGACATTTTTATATTTTTATTTGGAGAATGTATATGCCACCTCTTCAAAGAAACTGCCTGAAGTGGCTTATAAAATACTAGCAGGGCACCCGTGCTTCGCTACGCATACTTCATCACAGGCTCTCTACGAATTTATGTATGTGTGCGTGCGTGCGTGTGTGTGTGTGTGTGTGTGTGTTTATTTGACTTCTATACCGCCCACCCCTGGAGGGCTCTGAGCGGTGTACAACAACTAATATAATCTAAAATAACAAGAAGAGCACATTCAATAAATACATACAATATAATAAAATTGATGGGGTGACATTCAGCATGTTTCCTCACAGCCTGTCTGTGGACTGATGGGTTGGTTTTTGCATATTTTGCAGCAGCTTCCTGTAGTTGTCTTTTTCTAATGCAATGTGTTATTGCTCTCTTTTACCTGGTGGGCTCCAAAAGACGTCATGTGGAAGCAGCCGTTGTATTTTCGGGATGCAGAAAGGAAGTGTTTTGCCATTGGATGCTGATGAGTGAGAAGGCTGTGAAGTGGTTCAGGGTAGGGTTGAAGGGCAGGGAGTTGGACTGTACCACCACTGCAGCACATTCCTGGGGACTCATCCCACCACTTCCAGAGCTACTCCACACCAAGCTAACAGAGGGTGATTGGAGGTCGAGAGCAATAAACTTGTTCTCCACAGTAATAAAATCTGATAGTCCATGTATGCAAAACCCAACAAATGTTTGCAGTAGTCCAAGAAAGGTGATAGTGTGGTTTGTAATCTGTTTTGATAGTATTTGGCGTGATTAGCGGTGTTCTTAACGTGCGAGGGTGGGTAGAGGGAGTACTTTTTTCACAGCCCGTTCTGTTAACTTCTGGGTGACATTCAGCATACTTTTTTTTTGCAGAAGCCTGCTTGGTGGAACTTCTTTGGGGTGACATGCAGCATATTTCCTCACAGCCTATCTGTGGACTGATGGGTTTGTTTTCAAATAGGTTCACATGCGTTGTGGAGGCCGGTGGTAGAGTGCAGTTGGTGAAGGACATGAAGCTGCTGGTGTGTAACTGTCACCCTTAGGAATGTTTGTCTGTGGACTGAGCGGTTGGTTTGCCCTTAGAATGTTCGCGCAGATGGCCAGAGATGAGCAGTTAAAACAGTAAATAGGTAATAAATCGAGTGGAAGTGAATATTTTGGGAAATCCTTTCTTAGTGAGCACCTGGAGTACGTAAGGAACAGGTGTGCCAAATTTCATGTGTGTGGCTTCGGTGGTTTTTGAGTTCTGTTGATGAGTCAGTGGTATTTAGCGTTTATATACCCTATATACTCGCGTATAAGCCGAGTTTTTCAGCCCTGTTTTAAGGCTGAAAAATGCTCCCTTGGCTTATATGCGAGTCACCACTTACCAGCAATCTACCCTCTGTGGAGGGTGAAGGGGAAACCCCTGCAGCCAGCAGGCTCTTCAAGCCTCTGCCAAGGCTGGGGGCATGGCCCGGGACAACCTCTGTGGGACTGCACAAGCCGCTTGTTGCTGCCCTCCTCGGAGGGTGAAGGGGGAACCCCCACAGCCTGCGGGCTCTTCAGGCCTCTGCCGAGGCTGGGGGCGTGGCCCGGGACGACCTCCCTGCAGCTGTACAAGCCGCTTGTTGCTGGGCTTCCTCAAACCCCATCCAGGAGGCAGAAAGAGCTCCTTATTTGGGCAGTGACTCCCCCTGGTGTCACTGCCCAAATAAGGAGCTCCCTCTGCCTCCAGGCTGGCTGGGCTTCCTCAAACCCCAACCGAGGTACCACTGTATCTATTTTATTTTATTGGTATCTATTTTTATTTTTGAAATTTACCAGTAGCTGCTGCATTCTCCACCCTCGGCTTATATGCGAGTCAATATGTTTTCCCAGGTTTTGGTGGTAAAATTAAGTGCCTCGGCTTATACTCTGGTCGGCTTGTACACGAGTATATACGGTATATAGATAACAAACAATTAAAATGTAAATTATTCTTACATTTATTGAAAGCTATTATTCAAACATTTCAGCTAGGTGTTCAAGAACTTATTCCAGATGCAAGTTATTACTTTTTAAAAACGTATATATGTGTATTTTAATACACTGGCGTTTATAATATAGGTATCAGTATATTTTGCTTCAGCACCTGTTAGATAAGTTGCTCTTTGCTTGTTTGGTATTGTTCCTGTGCTGTGCCTTGCCAGTATCAAGTGCCAGGGGCTAGAAATATCAAAGTACCAATGGAAAGGGGCGTTTTCTGATGCTGAAATACTTTAGGCCTAGTTTGAACACCCTGGTAAGTAACTGGATTCATCTGACCTATTTCAAGATCAGAATGAGGGCAATTTGTCCCTCCCAAAAGGAAGGTCTTTCACATAAGTAAATTATAGCACAGAGTTTCTTTACCAGAAAGGAAGAAGATAGTTCATTATTTTATCTAAAATAAGGCAAAATGTTTCCTATTTTCAAAAAAAGAGAAATTAAACTTCGTCTTCCTCCTTCCAAAGGATAGCTCTTCTACTACAAGACTTATTTACATATTTGTTTGTTTTCACACAACTGCTGCCAGAAAAAGATAAATAATGGCACTATGAAGAAAGTTGCTATTCTTTTTTTTTTAATTTATTTATTTACAGCATATAAATTTATATACATTTTATGTAAAATTTTATTTTATCAACAAAAAATTACAGGAAAGGGAAAAAATGAAAAATTAGTAAACAAACATAATAATAATAGCACAATTTTAAAAATATAATTGTATAAGAATTAAGTATTAAGTGGATCTGCATTTACAATTTTATAAGCTTCATAGTCACGAAACCCATGTTATAATGTGGTTACTTTTCTGTTCTTCACGAGAGTAAAATATAAGCAGGTCTTCTACGTGGACTCATTTTTTTCTTGTAAATCTAAGGATGAAAAACCCAGGAAACCCTGAACTTCTGACCAATCCGTTCAGTGCATCTCACCAGGACTATCACCAATTAATCTGTTACCCTCCGTTCCTCAGATCACTTGCAAGCTTTAATGTAGTGGGCTGAAATAATTCTGAACTTTTACCTAACCTATGAGTCAGTGTAATAACATAGTCTTTAATTATTTACTTTAATTATTTACTTTTTTAATGTAGCATTTTAGATCACTCTTGCAAAAATTGATCAAGGTTCAACTGCCTGTCATTTGTGAAAGCTTTATTATAGTTACTCAAAAAGGGCCACGATTACTAGTAAAAATTATAAAACAGGCTGCAAAGTAAAAGTTTCTTTTGAAAGTCTGAAACAACTGGTGGAATGCAGAGGTTAGAGTCTCAGAGTAAAACGTAGGAAACTCAAACTTGAATCCCTATTCTTGAATGAAAGCTTGATGATGACCTAGAGTCAGCCACTCTCTTTCAGCCTTGAAATGGCAGAGGAGAGAATGATGGCATCAGTCATTTTGTATCCTCTCTGAAGAGGAAAAGAGGTCTTTCAGCTGCTGACTAAATACATGTCAGCCTTTATCACCACTTGCATACTGGTTGATGGAGATAAAGCAATGGACACTTACATTCTCCGCTCGAGACTAGAGATAACATTTGTACTACTTTACTATGTATTGAGTTTATGGGCGCAGCGGAAGACCAAAGACATAGCTGAAATCCTTGGTCTAAGGAATCTCCAGTCTGACAAATTCCTATGGCAGATTTTGCAGGGCAGCCTTTAGTCTGGAGAGCGTACAGTTCAGAAAACAGATGAATCTCCATCACTTCCTGACATCATAATAAGGAAGCTTGGAAGGAATGTAGACAGGCCCTAGATCGAGCCAATAAACCACATTTCAAAATATTGTGATTTGTGTGGGTTTTTGTTAAACATGAGGCAAACAACTTGTGGGTGTATTTCAACAATCATCCGTTCTCTCTGTCAAAAAAAATTGCTATCTAGTCAAACCCTGCAGATTTCACAGCATGCCAAAGTGGGTATGCTCCCAGCTTGTTGAAACCTTGATGTCAGGGAATTATTTGGCTGGCAATCTCAGCTGCCATTACAATGGAATGGAGTTTTCAATCATGCAGGGGTGAGACTGTCTACACAATTCTAATGCTCTCAGTTAAGAATTTCAGGAAACAAGGTAAATTGCCAGTGCCTTAGATGTTTCCATATCCTACAAGAAATGTCAAAATGACTTCTTTCCATTACCTGTTCATGCTGAAATGGTGCATAAAGATGGGGACCAGTGAATATAGGGAAATGGTGCCTGCTGTGGAAGTGGCCATTTGAAGCAATAGCTTCACGTTCCTTCATGATTAGACCAGCTCACAAGCTTCCTTTCTTTCATCAGTTCATCTAAAATGTAGAAGATTCTTGACATGCACGGAGATGGAAAACAGAAGACCCAATCTAAAAAAAGGATACATTTTTGAAAAACTGATATCTTGGTTTGTCTGAAATTCAAATCAGTTTACATAACTCTAAGAATGCACAGGATCTTTAATAGTTGCAACACATAAAATAAAAGGAACAACTTTTGAATGATGGAAGTAACCTCCTGCAACCCACAGGTTAAGGGAAATAATGTGAGAAGGAGGAGGAGGAGTTTGGATTTATATCCCCCCTTTCTCTCCTGTAGGAGACTCAAAGGGGCTTACAATCTCCTTGCCCTTCCCCCCTCACAACAAACACCCTGTGAGGTGGGTGGGGCTGAGAGAGCCAAGGTCACCCAGCTGGCGTGTGTGGGAGTGCATAGGCTAATCTGAATTCCCCAGATAAGCCTCCACAGCTCAAATGGCAGAGTGGGGAATCAAACCCGGTTCCTCCAGATTAGAATGCACCTGCTCTTAACCACTACGCCACTGCTGCTATCAAATGGGCATGAAGATCCCCCTTGACTAGAAATGCTTTCAGGAAACTGAAGGAGGAAATATTAGGGGAAGGGATAATGAGATGCTTCCCACAAGGTCTTGTGGGTTCTCCTTGTTTATGCCAATTCCTCTTACAACTTTCCTGCTTAGGGAAGAACATGATGGAATTAGTACCTCACAGTACTCAGTACTTGGTGGACAGGGAAAGAGCATAAAACATTTAATGTACATAGAATGTTCCTGACATAAGGATAAACAAACTTGCTGTTCCTTTCCTCTTAGGAAAAAAAAGGGGGGGAGCATGTTCTTAACAACCTCTTATAACTAGTTTAGTCTCTCCTCACTCCATCATAATGTGTTTCCCCACTCTAAAAATAACGTGGAGACTTACCAGTTTCGTCTGCTGCGGGACCTTTTCAGCACGGGGTCATGTTCCCCACCGCAGCTTCCGCCCCTTCCTCAATGAGTGCTGGCAGCCGCGCAGCAGCCAGGCAGGACTCCCCATGATCCGTTCAGGGGGTGTCCTGATTGACTGCTGTGTTCACGATTTTCTCACCGCCTGATGACGTGGACCCTCCTGCCCAATTGGGGCATGCCGGGGCGTTCGCGATGCGACGGGATTTTTTAAAAATTTCAACTGGACGAATCCACAACTATTTGTGGACACATCTTGTCGACATCTTGTGTCCACAAATAGTCAAGGATTAGTCCAGTTGAAAAAAATTAAAAAAATTCCCGCCGCATCGCGAACGTCCCGCCATGCCCTGATTGGACGGGAGGGTTCATGTCATCAGGCGGCAGGAAAATGGAAACCCGGGGTAACTACCCGGGCTTCCCCACTGCTGCGCGCTCCGTGCGGGGTCATTCAAAAGGCGCTGTTCCAAACAGCGCCAGAAATGACCTGCGCTGAGGGGCTGCAAGAGCTGCAGAGTCGGGGTGGCTTTGTTGTCGCCACCTTTGTCGTGGGGAGTGCCGCTAGACCCCGCGTCATTCAGTGTGAGTAGCGCACAACAATCGGTAAGTAGGGAAAGGGCCATAGTCTTCCCCAAGCAGGAAAAGTGTGACAGGAGTAGGCATAAATGAGTGGGAACCCACAAGTACTTGTGGGAAGCATCTAATTGTCCCCTCCCCTGCTATTTCCTCTTTCAATTTCCTGAAAGCACTCAAGTTTCTCCCCTTTTCCTGCTTCTTTCTGTCTTTCTGGTGTTGTCAACCTCCAGCGCATAGAGCATGGAGAGCTTCTGGAATCACAATAGACCACACAACTATAGAGATCAATTTCCACAATTAAGGTTGCCAGGTCCAGGATGAGAAATTCTTGGAAATTTGGGAGGTGGAATTTGGGGAGGGTGAGATTTGAGGAGTAAAATGGCCTCAGGATTGTATAATGCCCTCTACCCCAAGACTGTTTCTATGACCAATGGAACACAACCCATCAATACATTAGGGCAAAGAGTCTCACCCATTATGCCGGCCGAGAAGCCATAAAGCCCCCATGTAGCTCCGCCACATGATCGGCGGCACAGCCTGCAGAGCCCCATACCATAAAGAGAAAAGGAGGAGCGGGGGAGGGGCAGTGAGCCAGGCGGTGAACCCCCAAGCCCGAATTGCCACAAATGGGAGGAATCAGGTAGGCACCCCCCATCGCAAAACCCCTGTGGAGAAGACAGCATCCAAACTCGTGGCCACGCCCAGGCCAACTGCGGCACACTGCTAGCCCGAGTAGCTTCTCCCTGAGAACCCAACTATTTTGTGCGGAATACCTGCCAACCGGTCCAGAAACTACTATCCTCCCAGAAACCTGCAGCAGGCGAGGGGTCAGCCCGGGCTATACCTACTGACCATCTAGGAGGCACTATGCCAAACAGCCCATCCCCTTTTAGCACAAGAACCTCAACCCAAATCAGGGGCGTCTGATGCATGCCAAATCGGTGTCCCAAAAAGCAAGAAAAACTCACTGAGAGGAGATGAACTGGGAGACCGGCAACTCACGTCAACCTGACTGGGTGAACAGCGTCCGCCCGGGTCCCGCTCCTTTGGCCGACAAGATAACTCCACTGGCAGGGCCGACGCCTTAATCTCCCACCCAGGAGCTGGCAGTCCCTCTGGGGGTGTCGCCCCAGGAAGGTTGGCAGCAACCTCGATCTTACAACACCGCATTGTCACCAAAACAGGACCAGCAATGCCTTAGGGCTTGGGTTCTGAGGACGGGGCCTCTAAAACCCTAGGTGGTGCCGTATCTACTTCCAAAGCCCCGGTCCAGGGTATGAAATGGGGGGAAAGGCCACTCAACCAGACAGGACGGTCCTTGGAGGCTGAGTCCAAATTAGCTGCAGACTGCACCACGTCCCCAGATGTACCACTGCCTGGCCCAGTTGACACCAACAGCAGGATCACTAAGCTGGAAGGCAGTGGCGCCATGACTGGTGGGGGAGCAGAAGGACCCACAGTTGGGGATCTCCCACCCGGTTACTGGCTCTCCGAATCTGGAGCTACCTCCCCGTAAAAAGCGGAGGAGGGGTCCAGGGCTGGAAGAGCCCCATGCCCTGAAAACCAACACCCAAGTCGGGACCGGGACCTTCTCCCAGGCGGTGTGGCCAAGGCTCCTCTCTCCATTCCCGCCCAAGCTAACTCACATAACACCTGGTGTGCCAAGCAGCTCCTGTTGCAATTTCCCGCCGCCATGGTCGAGCAAACCACTCCCGCTGTATGAGTTAATGAGGGGAGGATACCGACGCAACTCCCAATGCTTCTTCCAAACCAAGACACACAAAGGGGGAGGGAGGGGTGAGGGGTTAACCCAACCCCCTGAATAGCAACTGCTACCAACACCTCGACCTCAACCCCTTCTCAGCCTAGCTCCCCGCCTAGCAAACCAGCACTCGTTCAGTTTGCTTGAGGCGTTGAAGAAGGCCAGAGCAACCACGTGCTGCCTAATATATAGGGAGCGTGCTCCACCCCTAACACTTGTGCGCATCACATGCTCGGACCAAGTGTGGCTCAGCCGCCCGGCCGGCCCAGGGCACACAATGCTCACTGCTCCAGAGCTCACCATATGCCCTGCCCCCTGTCGCAATTACAGTCCAGTTGATTCTGGGGCTGTTATTAATATAGAATCAATGTTAGTGGTCAAGTCACACTGAAGGCACACCATACCATTTCTGTTAAGTTCACTGATCACTCATTATGGTCATTCAGAACAAGCCATGGACAAGGAACCTTTGAGCTGTTTGCTGTTTTGACTAGTTGGATATTTGTAGGCTGATAATTCAATTAGAATTTGAAATCAAAACTATGCTCACTGTCACTGCTTGAATGAATTTGCCTCTTGCTTTTAGCATTCCTCATCCTAAACAGAGTAGACTGGAGCTTAGTGCTCATTTATAAAATAATTCAAATTTACCACCAGCTGCTTTTGTAGATTAAACTGCTCATTTGGGCACACAACCCCATGCAAAATTACACCCAAACCCATTAATTTATATTAGCTTAGACTAAAGTAACTCTATATAGGACTGCTCTGAAAATCACAGATCCCCAAATATGCAGTTTAGTCCTTTAACATCGGAGAAATGCTCCCCCCATTCCCCCTACATACAGGACAAATGTTGCTGTAAGCCATTGCTTCACACTAACATCCTGTTTCTTGATTCTGGCACAGGTCAGTGTGACCCAGCCAACCTCTCTGGTTCCCTCTGCTCTCTTTACTAATTTTACTGTTCTTATGTGTTCCTTGTTCACTGTTAAGGAGTTATATTGTAACCAGTTTATTTCAGCACCAACTCCTTGTCAGAATGGCTAATGCCATCTCTTGCAACTTTCTTGCTTTGCAATATTGTATGTTAAATGACTTCATAGGAGTTATACGGATTTCTTCTGCTGCTGTACTTAACAGCCTTCTGTTTTTCAATGAATGCTGATTTAATTCAACCTAACAACTACTACTGTGGTTTGGCCCAGTATCAAAGAACTTGCTTTTTGAATCTGTTTACAAAGGGCCAAATAAATATGAAACCAAGGCTGTTGGGGAGACTGTCAGATTTAACATCATTTCATATCTTAGAATCAAAAGGGGTAGTATCCAAAACAGCAAAGGGACATCATAACATCTTGAAAACTAATTTGCTGTGGCATAAGCTTTCATGAACCAAAGTCCACTTCATTAGATGCATCACAGATACAGTTTATGTGATTGGTACATTTTACACACACACTCTCTACAAAAATCAAAAGCGCAAAACAGAATGGGATAGGGTAGGATGAAGGGGCCTTTACAAAGAAAAAAGGATAATTTTCACAGGTACAGCTGTCAACTGTCTTGAAGGTTAAAAAATGCCCTGTTCCTTTAATACAGGACTAATGTGTAGAAAGCAAAATGTTTTCATGGCATGGAGATAAATAACATTCTCTAGTAAATAACATCTCATTAAGCTTCTATTTACAAGAGATGACATATTTTCCCAGGCATGTTGGCAACTGATGAAAACAGTGTCCAGTCATGATAAAATTACAGTTTGATCAATACATAAGATGCCTAATTCATTTTTATCCTGATGTTAATCCTCTAAATTCAGTAGTGATTGCTCACAAGTGTGTGCACAGTGTTGCATGTTTGGGTTGCCTGTCTTGTACACATGTTTGAAAACTAAATCCAATAGAGCACTGTGGAATTTTAAGGAGACATGGCCAGAACTGGACTGCATGTCACGTACAGAAACATTTTATTTGTCAGGTCATAATAATTACAAAAGATAATTAATACTAGCCTGTAACAAGATGGCATCTCTCTCACACACACCCCAACACACACCCTTCTCACTCAGTAAATGCTTCTTTGTAGTTTCAGTTTGGGAAATGTGGTTTGTTGTCCAAAGTTTGCTGATATCGAAGCCTATTGAATAATGGAGGGTTAATGGAGGAGTTCAACCCATCAAGAGCACTGAGAATACAGTTGTGAATGTATAGTGGTGACATCACAGTGGCAATATTGTGCAGGCTTGAAGATGCAAAGCAGTCATACTCAGGGCTTTTATGCATTTGTTGTCTCCTTCATATTGATTGCACATTTCCTTCAGGTCTGAGTTTCGATTGCTTACATGTTGCCTTCTTTGTCAGTCACTTCACCCTCAAATCAGAGAAATCCCTCAGTTTCTGAAATCTGCTTTAAGTGCATCTGTTTCTCTCCCTTCACAGGGAAAGCGAAGGAGGTCCACGTGCATTAGACTTTTTTCTGATTTTCTCGCTCCTCTCTGCCTTCTTCCATCCACCGCACAGCAGTTCTTCCCACTGTTCAGTCCACCATTTCAAAATGATCAGAAGGGTGTTTTTTTTTAAAAAAAATGATGAATTTTAACACAAATTTTAATGCAAAAATGACATGAAATTGACATGCTACAGTGAAGTAATGCTGGACCAAAGACTGCAACCCCCAACTTCCCCCAAAAGCAGCAGGCAACCAAATGGTTGCAGCAGCAAGTGGGCAAAATAGTGGATCAACTCAGCCAGGGACACTTTGCAGGAGGGGAATTCCTGTGTAAACAAAAAAATCCAAGAAAAACCCACTGCAAAGTAAACAGCCATGGGATAATTAGTGCATGGATGATTGGCCTCAGATGAGTTCAATAGTCTGCAATTGTCAGTGGGCAGAAAGCAACGCTATCGTCATGATGACTGCCAGGTTTTGTCTGTTTGCTTTCCTCTTCATTGAAAATGAAAACTAGATGAGATGGCAACATTTATTACATCAACTTGTTTCTTCAAGGCTGAGCTAAGATTTGAAGGTGGGCTTTCAAGTTCTTATCAAATATATAAACCTACTCCTATCCCAGCCACTAAGGAGCATGATAGTTAATTTACAGATCCCCTGTGTTCATCTAACAGGTTACCTCTAACCAGCTTTTCTGCTAGTGAAAACACATTGTGGAATCTCCTTTGACCATTAAAAATCCTGTTTGCTGGATCATGAGACCTACAAGGATAAAAGCCAAATGGAATGGTAAATGTAGTGTGGATGAGAATTCAGTGAGAGAGAGCTAAAATATGATTGACTTTCAATTCAGTGCCTGGATACTCTGCAGGCCACATGTGCTTGAGAGACTTCAAACTGTTCTGGTCTCCTGCTGATCCTTCTGTGGAACCAGTATATAGCAGACATCCCACAATCAGCATTAGCTATGTCTGCTGAGAAACAAAATCTTCCTTTTCAGGCACACATCCAAATGCTTCTAGTTACATGCTGCCAAACCAGAAGCACAGGCAGCTGCTATGATGTGAACAAGTTTATAATGACCTAGTTCTACAGTGGTCCATAGGCCATGTGTTGATAAATCTATTTTTCAAACAAAGATGAACTATTAGCCTCACTTCCTCTGTATTTGGGTATATCTTTGACTCGCCCCTGATGGCCAGATCTATACCCTTACAAAATGAAGGAAAACTGCTGACTTCAGCAGAATTAAGCTGATTTGCACCAGCCAAGTCTGGTTATTTCCAACCCAAAACCATTCTTCAGAAAAATCAGCTTCCGCTGTGACCACACAGTTATGAGTCCCAAGCCATTTTCTCTCTGGCTAAAGTGGAACATTCAGAAAGGATGAAAAACAATCTGGGCTCTTAATGTTAGTTCACAAAAGGAGCAGAGGTTCAGCAGCAATAGCAGGGACAGAAGTACCAGTGCTTACTACCTGGGCCTGTGAGGCTCTGCCACAGGAATAAGAGGTAGAAACGAGGCAGTCCTCTTGAAGGCCAGAGATCTTGCAATGTCATGCAAAAATCCTGATCTTTTTAAAATTTACTTTTACCCAAAGTTATTAAAAATCACCATTCTACAAGCTATCTAGATTATTTCGAGAAAACACACAAATATATATCTCATTGTTCAATGAGAGACAACATGGTGTAGTGGTGAGGAATAGAAGATTCTGATTTGGAGAACCACTTTTGATTCACTACTTCTCCACCTGGACTGCAGACTCTTATCTGGTGAACTGGACCCCACTGCTACACACGAAGTCTGCTGGGTGACCTTGGGGATTGTCACAGTTCTGTGTGAATTCTCTCAGCTCCACCTACCTCATAAGGTGTCTGTTGTGTGGGGTGGGCGGAGGAGGAAGGGAAGGAGTTTGTAAGTCACTTTGAGAATCCTTACAGTTGAGAAAAGCAGAGTAAAAATCCAAACTCTTCTTCTCTTTAATGTACTTTAAATTAAAATACCCAAAGTGTTCTTAAGAGTTTGATCACAAAAGGCAAACAGCAAATGCCAATCCCATGCTGCAGTGTCATGAAGAGCAATGGCAGATGTTTCCTTTTCATTACTTTGGTCTTTTGATACAGTGAACTGTCAGGCTTTAATTAAAGCCAAATAGGAATGTTGACCATGAATATGAATTCTTAGCAATACTTTCCTCAGCAACAGCAGTACCTCATTTCTTTCTAAAATTTTCTAGCAAATGGGATTGGTTTAGAGTTTGCTGTTGATGTTTAGAGTACATGTAAGATGGAGATGAGGGTTAAGGTTAACAGAAAGACAAGCACCAGAGATTAACGGACACATTTGCAAACAGCTGCTGAAACCCTTTCAAGGTTTTCATGTGTGGATTGCTAAAGACAGTAAAGAATTGGTGAGACCATCTGGCTGTTTTAAAACCCAAATCGCCTACCCACTTCTAGAGCAACTTTCATCTCAGATTGTGGCCCTCAATGGAGAACCCATGTGAAGGACCTCTTGAAACACCAAACATCTCCAAGGGAACAGATGGCTACAGCTCAGGCCATTTTGGCATCTGAGATCCTGTTCTAAAAGAGGGAACATCATAGAGGTTTATAAAATTATCCATGCAGTGGAAAAAAATGGATAGAGAGAATTTGTTCACCCTTCTCCAGCATACTAGCGTTGGAATAATCTCCTGGTAATGGGGATTGTCTCTGTGCACATTGAGCAGAGTGCATGAGTGGCTGAAGCACAGCAGAAGCCTTACCTCGTGTTCGTGCATGTGAGGATCCCATGTACATGTAAGCTTGCACAAAAGAAAGTCGGAGTCTAATCTAATAAAAAGAGTATTTATTAGTGAACTTCATTCTGGATAGAAAGGTGGGTAGATAGGTTCACTAATCTATCCTAATCTGGATGGATGGAGACAGATGCACGGAGCACCCATCCTCCCTCTAGGCATGGTGAAAGTAAGATGGAGAAGAGGGCGAGAAGAAGGCGGAAGGAAGGAAGTTCCTGAGAGTATCAGTCTAACATCAAAGAGATAGAACCAGCATGCTAGAGTAAAGGTGTCAATCCCTAGGTCCCTATCTAGCCACTGGCTATCTAGTAAAAAACCCTCTGTGGGTCGAGGCAGGAAACAGCATAAAGTCCTTCTCTTCCAACAACTAGAACTCAGGAATACCTAGTGAAGTTGACTGGCAATTGATTAAGAATAGATAAGAACAAGTACTTCTTTCCTCAGTAAGTAATTATGTTGTGGAATTATACAGTGACAGTAAAAGTGCATTACACAAATTCACAGAGGATGAACCCATCAATAGTCATGGGGAATAAAGAGAACTTCCATATTCAGAAGCAGTAAACCTTTAATTGCACTTGGAAGCAACACCAAAGGAAAGTCTTGGCATCTCTGCCTGTTTGGCATCTCTGCCTGCCCTCCAATGCAACTATTGGCCTCTTTGTAAAATAGGATGCTAGTCTACATGAGCCACTGGTTTGATCCAGCAGAGCTCTTTTTTAATTTCTAAACCTCTGTAGCCAGGTAAATGATGTTTAAAGTGGCCTCTCCATGACAGTTTCTAAGTTGATTACCAGCTTGGCTGTTAAAGATACACTTCTCATATCTATGTTGACAGAAACATTGAGAGTATGCTGAAATTTGTAAGGAAAGTCCAGATTATATAGAACTGTTCAATATATCTGATACCTAGCAGGTCAAAGATAAACAGGACAATGATAAAAGAACATGAACAGATTTGTAGACAAAAATTACTTCATGACTCCAACTTCACCTTCATCATTTATCCTACATTCTATGTCAAATAATCAAATCTCTTATATACCAGCTTTCTATTTCTCCTAGGACAAGATTCTTTTCCTTTCTTTGTAACTTTCATTTTATGACTTGATTATCAATAATTATGTATGCAATCTATTTTAAGCTATTACTTCTTTATCCAGAGTGCTATTATTAATCCATATCGAGCTGGAAAAGGGGGGGGGGTTGCTGAAATCATATATAAAAGGGGGAGTTGCTGAAATCATATATAATCATATATATATATAATATAATAATCATATAATCATATATAAAATATACTTAAAATAGTAATGGTTATCTAAAAGGCTCAGGAGAATTAAAAAAACAAAACATTTTTACTCTCCCGAGCCTTTTAGATAACCATTACTATTTTAAGTATATCTATATATATAAAAAGCAAACAGTGACTTTGTTAGTCACTCCCTAACGCTGAAACGGCTGGACGGATCGCCCCCAAATTTTCACATGACGTTCCTCCCTGTTGCGGGCAGGTAATCGGACCTTCAAATCACCGAAAGTCTATACCTGAGCCAGGTATTTTTCCTGGCGCACCAGGCCATGAAGCTGGCTCTGTTTAACTGTCACCCTTAGAATGTTCATGCAGCCTGTCTGTCTGTGGCCTGAGGGCTTGGTATGAGGGCTCAGAATGTTCGTGCAGATGGGCAGAGATGAGCACTGAAAACAGTAAATAGGTAACACTGTTAGGTAATACGACTGGAAGTGAAACACATACACACTTTGCCATGTGAGACGTCAGGTGGGGTTCCCCCTCTCACACACAGGTAACTTTCACTCTCTGCCTCACCCACTGCTACCACACAATACACATCCAGCTCATCCCCACACACCTCACTCTGCCCTCCCTCACATCCAACCACCACTTACCCACTTCCTCACCCATATTCACCACAGCTCTCTTTTACTAAAAGTGAGCTGGAGTTTGCCTTTTTCTTCTAAGAAAATCCACGGGGTGGGGGCGAACCAACACTACTGGCTCCGCTTCTTTTGCACATGGCCCTTTAAGAACCCAGGAAAGCTGGCCTCGATCTGAGCCTCACCACCCTGCTTCTGCTGCCTGACTGGGATAGCCTCCTTGCCCCAGTTCTGCCTTACCCAAGCCAGGACTGTGCGTGTCAACCAGCCTTATGGACAGTGGGATTCGCACTCTGGACAGTTCCGTTGTGGAATGGAAAGGGTTACCTTATACTAAAAACACAAGGCACCACCATATAACAATGTGAATTGAAAAGGGAAAGAGGGGTTCCATTTGACCACCCCAAAAGGCTATGCTGCGGATCATTGGACCTGCATGGACATCTGTGTGGGTTGCGGACTGTGATGAGAAGGACAATTGCCACAGCAACGCGTGGCTGGGCCCAGCTAGTTTTATATAAGATTTCAGTAACTCTCCCTCTCTTCATTTATTCCAAACCTCTAGCTTTTCTAGCTTGATATACTTGTACTTTAAAGGACTTTAAATGTCTTTTTTTTGTTCTTGCTAATAAATTTTCTTGCTTATTGTATGTCAAAGATCTTCTGCTGAGTTCCATTAAAGGTAAAAACTAGTCCTTCTGGTAACCACCCCTGCATTCCCATTTCTGCAGAGCACAGTGCCTTCTCTCTAATACCACCTTTTTAATCCAAGGAGCTGTGGCTGCTCAGGTGGTCATCATTGTGGTGCTGGAAGCTGGAAGTCGGTGGAACATATATTCTCCAACCCAAAGGTCCATAAATTGGAGAGTGAGGGGGGAAATTCTATAAATCCCATAAGACAATGCAAAATTTGTTTCAGTTCTGGACAGGGGCATAACTTGCCATTAACAAAAGCTGACTCAGGCAGCCACTGGCAACAAAGTGTGATTCCTCACTTCTTTAAGTCACTAACTGTGAATGTCATGAAAATGTTTTGTGTGCCTAAAGAATATTGCTCAGCCTAGTGTGGAGACAACCGTTTCACACATTCAGGCTAGGCCTTATTTGACATTTCAGTAAGCTGCTTCCAGTAAATCTCAATGGATCCCTTCAGAAAGAGGAACTTCCTCTGCTGGCTTCAGCAAAATTTCAGGAAGTGCTGTAGTGAAGAGGAGATTGAGCCAGTAATTTTTTTCTTGAAGCCAGGCAGCTAAGGTGGCAAGCACAGCAAGGCTCCAGAGCTCCTGGCCCCAGGTTCTAGTCCCCACAGCACCTAATTTGGATATGGCTTCCAGGAAGCCATGACCCTCAGTTTGTAAGTTAATGATAGGACATTTTGGAGGACATTGATTCTTAGGGACGCTGTGAGTCAGAAGTGATGTGGCTGCACTTACACGCCAAAGATATGGGCTAGTGTGGCCTTTTGGAATCAAACTGTAGTAGCAAATTAAAGTCACTTTCAACATGGCCCTAGAGCTATCTAAGCACCACTTGGAAAAAGTTACAAAACATTATTTCTGTACAAGGTCCCAGCAAACAGTGCTTGTTTTTTAATTTCTGTCCGGGGCTTTCCCAATGCACATTTACTGCTTAAAAATTTCCACACATCTATAGCAGCCTCCAAACATGCTGTCTTACAACAGCTCCACCTTGTGGTGTTTTGGTGCCATAGCACAATTAGCGAACCATTACATTACCTTGGGGTGATTTTCCTCTCAAAAGAGCCAGAAGAACCATATTGGAGTCAACTGAATTGGTTATTTCCTAAGGCTATTGAAGACAAACAGTCAAATAACTAGATAGCCACTTGTAAAAATTCAGCCCCTCTCTAATGGAACTCAAGTGTCCTCATTCCTTCCTACCTACTTCAAAGGAACTCACCAACACTGCCCCCATTTTGGAAAGAAGTATGCATAGCATTAAAAAGTAACGCTTTGTTAGCTCCCTTATTGGGCTTCACAGGCAGTATGAATGCAGCAAAAAAAGTAGACTGGCAAAAGAATTGCTCCGTTCTAGCGCTGACTGAGATAACAAGGGCTTGAAAGCTCTGTCATTTAGCTGCCACCACTTTCTACTTCATTATGCAAAAATGCAGTAAAAGTCCTCAGTGCTACCGACTACATGTACAGTCAATGTCAAACCTCAACTCATCATGGAAGCTCCCTATGTGACCTTGGGCCAGTCACTCTCTGTCTAGCTTACTTCATGTGTTTGTGCTGTTGTTGCTGTCGTTGTGAGGGGAAAATGATATTGTAAGCAGTTTTTGATATTGTAAGCCACATGTTTTTCAAATCAGGATCTGCCCATCTTACCCTATATAATTGCCTAACGTTGTGACAATAAACCCTCAGCCAATGGGTGTGCAGGAGATTCTCCTGCATGCCCACTGACTGAGAGTGTGTGGTAGCATTCAAAAAACCCCAGAGGAGAAGTGGTGCCAAGCTGCCCTCCTGCAAGGTGTTCTGCACACCTCCCCATTTCCCCAGCCACCCTGCCCCTGCCCCATGCACAAACCCACAGCGCTCTCCTGTCTCCCCCCCCCACACACACACCCAGCAGGCCATCCTGGCCAGTGGAGCAGAGGTGCCTTGGCAGCTGCTGCTGTGCTGGCCAGGCAAAGCCCACCTGCTTCCCTTCCCCAGCAGGCCATCCTGGCTGGCACAGAAGGCACCATGGTGCCTGCTGTTCCGCTGGCCAAGCAAAGCCCACCCGCCTCCCCACCCCCCACCCCCAGCAGGCCATTTTGGCCAGCAGAGTAGGGGCACCTTGCTCTGCTGGTCCTAGCTGCTCTGCTGGTCCAGCAAACCTCCTCCTCCTCCTCATCCCAAGCATCAAAATTCCACCCTGCACCACCCCAAAAGTCACCTTCCAACCCACCCACCCCAATGTACCCCTTCCACCCCTACTCCCACCCTAAGGCAGAACTTCCACCCCTTCTCCCACCACAACCCTCACCTTTCCACCCTCCCCCACCTAAGCCTCACCACAGCCTACCCCTTAGGCACTATTCTTTGTGTGAGGTTTACTTGGTATTGGAGTTTAGCTTGCAAAGAAGGAGTTTTGGTATGATGGTGTGTGTGAGAGAGGAATACTTGTTCCCCCTTTCATTCTTACAATCTGCTTTTGTGTGATTGGGCAGAAACCCGGGCCTGCCCATGTCTCCTCCTAAGACTGCCAACAGCCTGGAAGTGGGGGGGGGGGGGGAGTCCTGTCCCTTTAATAGAGGCTTGATGGGATGTTATTCATCAACCACTGTCATATACTGAAAAGCTTCAGCTTCCCATTTCTAGACATTAAGTTCTTCAGTCATCAGCCACTGGAGAAAAGTTGCTGGTGCCGCTTTTGCAAAATCAACAGCCTGCCCCTGCCCCCACCCTATGCAAGTATACATGTAGAGGGAAAATCATGGGGCAAGACAGCCGGGAAAGAAAATATGGCATCAAGACATTCTGCTAAGCTTCTATGGAAAGGAGGCAGCTGCAGGGTTTTAGGTGAGGACTTCATGATGTGGTGCGAGGACTAGCTTGGTGGTGGTGTGGGTACACCCCTCTTAAGTCCTCTTTATACACAGAAAGGAATCCAGATGTGCAACATCAATCCCTCAGATTGCCCTGCCTGGTAGGAGCACTGCCCTGGCTTCAGAGACACAGCAGTACTTGCTGCCCTCCAGGCTTCGTGAGGTCTCCACACCCTGTGAGTTGAGATTTGGCCAGCTTCTCACTTCTGACAGGATGTAGGAATAATGAACAACAGTAATCAGTTGTGGCAGATTGCTGGCAGGATGCCGTCACTTCCTATCATCATCCCAACTCAGGCCTCATTTTGTACAGACTTGCACCACCTGAGGGTAACAAGACACCCATAAGGTTGTCAGTGGATATGGAGAAAAAGGTTCTGTCCCTTTAATAAATGCTTAATGTGTGGAAATGAACAGTTGAAGTGTTTTGTAGCATTCAGGTAAGTAAATTATCTGATAAATAGCAACCCATTAAGCCTCTGTCAAAGGAGCAGGACACTTTTTCTCCAGGCAGGCAGCAATCCTGTCCATGCATTTGAGAAAGTGGACTCAGATCCATAACAAACCTGTTCTTCTTTAAAGACTAATACCTCTTTGGAATTTGGCACCTATTCTGTTGGCTCACTCTTGAGATGGTGGGGCACGCAATGCATATGCTGAACCCATTTGTAGGAAGCGGTACTTTGAAGATCTTACCTGATGAATGCCAGAAATCACTCCAAGGAGAGTATGTAGAATTTAACGCTGAAGGAAAATAGATGAAACAAAGCAAAACAACTAAAACTCCACATGGTTCAACACTGCATTGAGTAATTTGATCTGAAACAATCCTCACTTTGCACAAAATCCAGGCTACATCCAGAAGTACTCCTGATTTTCACTGAGTGTAATTGAGTGAAGAACATATTCAACGGGGTTGTAGTATTGAAGGATACAGAAAAAGATTAAATAGTAGCATGAGAGGAAGAGTGTTGATGTTAATGCAGCCAGGGAATGTTGGCTCTGTTCTCTAGGTGTAAAAAGGGGGCTGTTGTCAAGCAAGCCGCCCACATGGTCAGGCCCCTGGAGTCTAGCAGACCTTACAAGTTCATGCCAAACAACTTTAATCTGCCTTTTAATCACCCTTGGACTGGACGGGTGGTTTCTGCCCACCAAGGAGATGCCAAACTGACATTATCTCCACGCAGAGAACCAGGGAAGCGGGGGATGGAAAAACTCCCATCAGAAAGATGTGACTCAGAAATGGAATCTTCTCTCTTCTAATAAATGATGTTGTGTCAGGGGTAATTTATTCATGGGTAGCTGATGCAGTTGCCATGGAGAACGTAAGAGAAGGAAGCTGAGCTTTTAAAAATGTACAGTGTATTGAGGATGCGAGATTTAGCAAGGAAACAGAGATAAAGCCATGAGGAGAGAAGGGCAAAGCACAAGGCAATTAAGAATAACTCACTGAGGTTTCACGTTAAGGCAATTTTTTTTTTTAAAAAAAGCTGTCCAAATCCTTTTCTGTCACTGAAGAAAGTGGAGTTCAAGGAGAGAACAAACAGTCCCAATGTAAGGCATCTGCAACCAATGATCTAGCCTGGCTATCCAAGCACCTGGAAAGTCAGGCTGCATTAGTCCAAGCAAAAGCTAGGACCAGTTTCTTGCCATCTACAGTGCTGGGTCCCAATGAGGATGCATGCCGGGGAGGCAACTGAGAATAAGAGGCCACAACAGCAGAGGTATCTCTAGTCTCATGAAAAGATTTTATGCCTGTCTTGCCAATGGCCACATGTATCTGAGAGTCCCATCCATGACTTCTGTAAACTGCTTGAATGAATGAATGAATGAATGAATGAATGAATGAATGAATGAATGAATGAATGAATGAATGAATGAATGAATGAATGAATGAATGAATGAATGAATGAATGAATGAATGAATGAATGAATGAATGAATGAATGAATGAATGAATGAATGAATGAATGAATGAATGAATGAATGAATGAATAATGCTCCCTGATTTTGGGGCTGAGGTCAAGGCTAGCAGATGGATGTAATTTAGTTCTGGCAAAACTATCTGGGGACAACTGGCTGTTGCACGTTTTCCGGGTTGTGCGGCCATGGTCTGGTAGTTTTTGCTCCTCATGTTTTGCCCACATCTATGGCTGGCATCTTCAGAGCTGCATCACGATAAGATGTGTTTCTCTCTGAGGCACAGTGTGGAGTGATTGTGTAGTAGGATATATGTTTTGTCCACCTCACAGGTGTATGTTGGGGGGAGGGGGGGGAGGCATCTTCAACAATACATATCTGGAGACAATCCATAGCTGCCGTAGAGTAACACCTTTCCTATGATCAGTGATGGGATCCAAAAATTTTAATAACAGGTTCCGATGGTGGTGGGATCCAAACAGTGGCGGCGGCGCACACACGCACCTCCAGTCCCTATTGGGCAGGGAGGTTGCTTTAGTAACCCCTTCTCGGCACTCAGAAAAAATTAGTAACCACTTCTAGAGAAGTGGTGAGAACTGGTTGGATCCCACCTCTGCCTATGATTTATTACTATCTGAGTGGTACAGCTACAGGGACCTGAGTGTCAGAGCAATGCTCAGTGCTCATCAAAATGGAGTTCTGTACCTCTTGCTAACCCTGATTCAATTTCTGTGATTGGAATGAAATAAATTAACATTTCCTGGCTGTGGACAACTTTGGGCTATTGGGCATTTACAGCTTGCCTTGAGGCTGTTTGCTTCACAGAGGGGTTTTCCTGTGGTTTTCTGTTTACAGAAGAGATTGGGCTGGAGAACTCACTCAGTCACTCATTCTCAGATCCATTCAGCAGAGACAAATTGGTCCAAAAGAATAGCTGGTATTTGCAAGGAAGGCACTTCTTACAAGCATCAGCACTAGCTAACATACAAGGACTAGAAACTGAAGCCAAGAACACTACCCAGTAGGACCAACTAATTCATACAGATAATAGGGGAGGAGCAGAGTGTTCTATAATATACATATATACTCAATAAATGTTCCACACTAGAAGAGCCCCTCTTGCCTACACTATTTGCATTTTAGAAGGGTCCTTTTCTTAGCTAAAGTACACCTGACAGTCCAACAGGGGCAAAAGTTTAAATCCTGCATACCTTTTTGATTTTTTTTCAAACTCTAGTTGGAAAGGTTGCCTTCCACCCCTCCCCACCATCAATAGATCAGTCCCTTGCTCTCTCTCTCACACACACAGCCCTTCTAATTGTTCAGAAATGGTGCCCAGAAGAGTAGAAAAAAATGTTGGGTGAACTTGGAAAGGCAGAAAAGAACAACAAAACCCAGAAAAAAATTATGCTTCTTGTTTAACTGTTTTGCTTCACGTGGAAAAGCATTTTGGATCGCACGGTGACTTTGGAAGGGCAAAAACAACAACACAAAGAAAAGTCTATAGCAAAGGAAAGGTAAGCTGGCTTGCAAAGGAGAATGCAGGTGCATAAATGGCCTTAGACTTACAGAAAACTGTGATTTCGACAAACTGTAGAATATACTGGTCATGCTAGGTACACTAAATTGGTCACAGATGCAGTCCATTGTGCTCTTGGGGTTTGACAGTTCCAACAGGAAGTGATATTTCACACCTGAAGTGAAGAATTAAATCCCATTATTTGAAAGTTGCCACTGTGCATCAAGGGAACTTCTCTGATCACTTGCAACACTTGTCCAGGCTTGCACAGAGCATCAGCCTGTTGATCAGGCTGCCACCACCAGAGTTTTAATTTTCACCTGAGTTTCTCTGAGAAAATGCAGGGGAGAGACTGGAACATATGAGCAACCTCATATCCTTTCTAGCCCAGTGTTCTTGAGATGTCCAAGTTGAGCTTACAGCTGCCACTGAGACGGTCGAACTGGTTCAATGTCCTTCCCCCTCTAAGTCCCAGCTCTATTCCAAGAACTGGAATAGACAAACTGGCTTTCACACTGGGTTTGGGTTGTCTCCACTTGCCACAAATCTATACCATCAAAGCGCAAACCATGACTACAACCTCTTGGCTGCCCAAACAAAATATGATAGAATGCACACAAAAACAAAGAAGCAAATTAGTGTTTGTGCAGAAAATAAAGAATGCACAGAAATATATCTTACAAGAAGAGGGCCCAAGTTCTGTCAAGAGGGGAAGTCCCACTGTCTTCCTCCTCCCTGCAGGCTCCCATTCCTCTCTCTCATGCCACCTTTTCTCTCATTTCATAGTTGTGATCTCTTAACATCCTCCCTGGCACCACCACCATTTTGGTGTGACATTTTGGATTGCTACAGGATCCCAAAAGGGCTGTTCTCATAGGGGCCAGACCTTTGCCATTAAATACAGTTATCATTAACCATGGCAAATGATATAATAAATAAAGGCATTTTAACCAGCAGAATCCACTATGTTAATACAAGGCTTTTGTTCTTTTAGGGAAAAAACAGGCAGGTGGTAGGACTAAAGGTCTTTTGTCTGATCAGCCCAGCAGCCCAGACAAATAGCAGGCACATCTTTTGAAACAGTAATTATCTTGTTTAATCATTGTCAAGTCTCCATTTGTTTTGGAAGTTACAGAATAAGTGGCAGATCAGTTGTCCCTGGTCTTAGTTTACAGGCCAGGAAATAAAGCTATAAATTGGCCAACTACTCATGGCATATGCAATTTTTTGTTTGTTTGTCAGTAAGCAGCAATCCTGGGGGAGACAACGGAAGATGAGTTAGAGTCTGGACACAGGGTAGAGGCTCCAGACACTAGGTCTCATTCCCTGCAGCTCAGTGAACAAATCCTTGGTTAAATAGGTAAGATTTTTTTGAAGGAACGCTATTGAAGACTATAAATATGGATAGTCAGGGAGTTGCTGCAGTCACCTGGAGTAGCTTTGAAATGTTTGGGTTTTTTTGCTGGATGATGTGGGTATTTACACCTGTAGCAAGTGTAAGCTGGTTGCCCTTTTGGAAGAGAAGGTCCAGCAGCTAGAGGCACAAGTATCTACACTTTAGAACATTAAGAAAAATGACGATTTCCTAGACAGCATGGAGCAAACAGTAATAGGTGTGGAACCCACAGGGGATCTCTTTGAGGAGGATAGTAGCTCTCAAACACAGAAGGTGGGCAATTGGAGGAATGTGACTCAAAGAAGTAGAGGAACGAAGGAGCACTCTGTGAGTTTGAATCTACAAAATAGATTTGAAGTTCTCTCCCTTGTCAGTGAGGATAAGGAACAGATACAGGAGCAACAGAGTCAGCCCTCAGAAAACGTTCAGGTGTCAGAAGGCTCAGCCCATGAAATGGCACCTGCAAAACCTCAGAAAAGACGTGAGGTGGTGGTAGAAGACTCCTTGTTGAGGGGAACAGAAACAGTCATTTGCAAGCCTGACAAGATGTCTCAAGAGATGTGCTGTCTCCCTGGGGCAAAAATCCAAGATGTCATAGAGAGGCTGACAAACTTGCCAAGCCCAGCCAAGCCCACTGATCGTTACCAGTGGCGTGGCACCAACGGGGAAGGGAGGTGGAAAACCCCGGGCATGCACCGGTGCATGGGCATGATGGGGCTGTTCTGGGGCATTTCGGGGCCTGGCTGAGGCGTGGCAGGGACGTGGCAAGGGTGCAGGGCGCACATATGACCTGGGCGCTGTTCCCCCTCACTCTGCCCCTGATCATTACCCCTTCCTTTTGATCCAGGTGGGAACAAATGACACTGTAAGACGTAGCTTTCAGGACATAAGAAGGGATTTTGAGGCTCTGAGAAGGAAGTTGGAGGATCTGATGCACAGGTGGTCATTTCATTTCTACTCCCCATTGAAGGACAGGGCTGAGGGAAGGAAAGAAGAATAGTAGAGGAGAACAACTGGCTTGGCAGGTAGTGCCACCAGGAATGTTTTGGTTTCTTGGACCATGGTCTGCAGTTTCATGAAGAGGGACTACTGGCAAGAGATGGGTTGCACCTCACACCTGTAGGTAGGAACATTTTTGCTAGGAGGCTCACAAACCTCATCAGAAGACTCCAGAGGAGGGTGACCAAAATGGTAAAAGGTCTGGAATCTATGCCCTATGAGGAGAGACTTAGGGACCTGGGTATGTTTAGTCTGGCAAAGAGAAGGTTAAGGGGTGACATAATAGCCATGTTTAAATATTTGAAGGGATGTCATTGTTGAAGAGGAAGCAAACTCGTTTTCTGCTGCTCCAGAGACTAGGACAAGCAGTAATGGGTTTAAGGTGCAGGAAAAGGGATTCCATCTAAGCATTAGGAGGAACTTCCTGACAGGGCTGTTTGACAGTGAATATATTTCCTCAGAGTGCAGTGGAGTTTCCTTCTTTGCAAGTTTTTCAACAGAGGCTGGATGGCCATCTGTCAGGGGTGCTTTGATTGTCTGTTCCTGCATAACAGGGGGTTGGAATTGATGGCCCTCATGGTCTCTTCCAACTCTATGATTCTATGAAATGTTATCACATCTTGTAATTTGCCTTGGGTCCCAGTGGAAAAGGTGGACTATAAATTAAAATAATACATAAATAAAATGATGGAGTAATAATAAAGATCAAATTTCAAAAGCTAATTCATACAGTCAGAGTTAATGTCAATACTCAGTACATACTAAAAACAGACTGCTTTCCCCTAGCATACCCAATAACAGCCATTGTTCATCATTGTGGGACTAGTGCCAGTCTAAGGCATTTTAAAGCAGTCTGATTTTGGGCAGCCATCTTTGTTGGCATTCCCATTTGTTCTGACAATTGCTGGTGCAGTTTACAAATTTCCTAGTTATGCAATCTAAGCCATCTTGAATAATGGTTACACTCAAACAAATGGGAAAAAAATCCATGTAACAGGGAGGAGACAATGAGAATCCTTCGGAAAGTCTTCACTGGTCATGATTTTCATCCCAGAGGTGTGGAAGTAATTTAGGGTGACTTGGGGCAGTCACAGCCTTCTCCTTCCACTCTTAATCAGTAAATCTCAAATATGGCTTTCAGGGGAGTTGATTTGGGGTTTGGACTCTCACTGTATTGCAATATTGTCTCAAATAAAACAATCTGTGTTTTGATCATTGTCGAAGGAAGAGATTAGTTTGACCTGCTTCTCAAGTAATAGCTACTTCCCATTATTGTGAGAGGTCTATATTTTGTAAGGTTTGAATAATTTTTTAGAAGGTCTGGTGTATTCAAACCTTTTTAAAGGGAAATGCCACAGACCTGTAGTTTGCTGATACCTGTCACACAATATAGATCCTTCATTCCTAATGCAGCATAGCTCTTCGGTTGCTAAGCAACTCTTTTGCATCTTCCAAATCTACTGCTCAAGATTCTCTGGTCTCAACTGTTAACTGGCTCTAATAGGTCACATCTGTCTGCTTCCTTTCTCACTACACATAGATAAGGCACTGCAGAGGTGAAAAGGGTGTGTTCAACTCCTTAGAGCATTTAGATTAAAAGGA
The DNA here is from genome assembly GCF_021028975.2 of Sphaerodactylus townsendi. Classification (NCBI taxonomy): domain Eukaryota; kingdom Metazoa; phylum Chordata; class Lepidosauria; order Squamata; family Sphaerodactylidae; genus Sphaerodactylus; species Sphaerodactylus townsendi. The sequence goes on along the minus strand of NC_059427.1, from coordinate 112,247,331 downwards.
AAGGGTAAGCAAATAAGTTGGCATCATGGCCACCATAGAAGAAGAAGATCTCAGAGAGTATTTCCGCATACAATATGGACAGAAGTTGCTGAAACTGCTGATGTGAGTTCAACTATTCCCTCCTCCACAATTCTTTATCTCTTACCTTTGCCTCTTGTGCCATACAATCCTTCCACATGCCTTCTCTAGCCAGCATAAATCTCTGTTTAACCTTTGTCATTTCTTTGGCGGATTCCACATGGGCCAAAAACAGTGGTGTGAAAATGGTGTGAAATGGTTTAAAATGGTGTAAAAGGATTTACACCATTTTCATACCATTTTCACGCTGCTGTTTTTGGCCCATGCGGAATCCACCTTTGATTCTGTTCCCTATTCCCCAAAATTAAGTATCTTCCTCTTCTTCCTTCATTAATTTCCAGATCCATTTTTACCAAAAAAGAGTCCTCTGGTTCAGGCTAGGAGTCCAACTATGACAGTGGCTACTCAGATACCTCTGAGAAGCCCACAATCTTGGGCATGAAGGAAACACACATTTCGTATCCCCACTTCATGTGTCATTGAGAAGTCAATGGCCACTGAACATGGATGTTTTATATAGCTATATCATCATATAGCTGTCTGATTGGGTGGAAAGGAGGTATAACAATGTTTTACATAAATAAACCAATGCCCTTCCAAACCCTTTAGCCTTTTCTCATCTTAAGGCTACAGCCCTGATGTATTTTTTTCTGAACCCTTTTCAATGGTACAATATTATTTTTGACAAAGTACTCCAAATACAGCTATTCGATACATAATATTTATGGAATTATGATGCTGAATGTTTTATTTTCAAATTCTTTCCTGGTAATTCTCAGAACTGCATTTGTCTTCTTTAACTGCATCTGGACTCTGTCCTGTTTTCTGGGTGAGAGAATGGGAAAGCCATCTCTAGCATTGCTTCTTCTCTGAGCATTGCTGTCTATTAGGAGTCTTTCCTTTCCTATCCTGTCTCCATCTGAAGAAATATGAAGAGTGCAAGATTTACCCATCCCACAAGGCCCTTTGGCTTGGCAAGTTCTCTGCATGCTTCATGGGAAAATAATTATGTTTAGGAAATTCCCAGTATCAGAAGAGCAGTCCCCGTCGCCTTCCATTAGACTCTTGGAGAAGAAAAAAGAAGCCAAATTGGTGCATCAGGCAATGGAGGCTCAAAAGGAGGTGAGATTCTTAAGCTAAAGGACATACCTTGTTTTACTGTACCGCCATACCCAGCTTACTTTGTTGGCAGCCAGTTAGCAGCCACAGAGCCACATGGCCCATGTTTATTTGCCAACCACCACCAGAACAAATTTCTGGTTCATCAGGACTTTAATATGGAAATGTCCAATCCATGTTTTATTGTAGTTCCAGGGAATCCAAGTCTCTAGAGTGGATTCAAACCTATGGATTTACATGAGCTCTTGGCTATAGAATAATATAGAGGACATTTTACTGTATTCCCTTTTAATTTGTTCTCACCAATTATGCTGAATGGAATTTCTCTATTCAGCTGAAAACTTCCTCAGGGTATTTCTGAGTCACCATGGCATCATACAGGGACCAGAATTCCAATCTGTTTGTCCCAGCCGTACCTCTGTTTTTGGAAAAAAATAATAGTGGACGCAGAATCAATTGGAATGAGACATCTGACCAGTGTCTTCCCTGTTTGAATATTCCAGGCATTCAAGACAAGAATGGAAGCCCTGAACAACCGATGGGACGAACTGGACGCAAAGGAAATCCAGTTGAAAGCTTATATTACGAAATTTGAGCAATTCATACTGGTATTTGTCCCTTAAAGGTCCTTGGTTCCTGTCCCAAAGCCAAATAATGCCTGCTCTCTTGACTTTTCTGATCACACAGGTTTCAATATAGGCAGTGACATACACAGGTTAGCTGGTCTGTCCCTCCATCCAGTAGTGTTAACTACAGTAGAAAAGAACTGTGGCTCAGTCAGAACGCCTCTGCTTTGCATGCAGAAGGGTCCCCAGGTTCAATTCCTGGCATCTCCAGTTGGAAGGACCAAGCAGTTGGTAATGTAAAAGACCTCAGCCTGAGACCCTGGAGAACAGCTGCCAGTTTGAGTAGACAAAATCAACCTTGAAAGCAGCTTTGTGTGTGACCATGTGTGTGTGCGTGCGTGTGTGTGGTAAGACATAACTCTCCTGGGATGCAGCCAGGGCAGAAATAGGCAAAGTTTCTGTAATGTGACCAAGAGTTATTAAAATGACACTAAACAGTACATTTTAAAATGTCAGCATTAAATAATTATTGTTTTGAAAATGGTAAGTGTTTTGAAAAGTGGAGGTGTCAACCCAGATAGCAGTTTGCTCAGAGGGTTAGCAAGGTGAGTTGGCTTGGCTTGAACAACCTTACTCGTGTTTCATGTCTTATGTGATGACAGCCTAACTCAGACTCTCACACAAGGCTGGGTTCATGATGAAGCATATTCTGTTTAGCAAAACACAAAAAGTAAAACAAGTAGATACAACAGAGCTGTAGATTCACTTAAGCACATTCAAATATTTAACATGCTCGAGGGCTATCTAAGACAGGCTTTCTGTCCTAATATCCCCACATATTCAGAATGAGGAGGCAATTGACCCTATACCACCAGCTGCTTCCAGGCGTCTCTTATCTTGATTTCTTTTCAAAATTATGTGTGTCTGGGGGGTTTACATTAGGAGAACGATCAGAAGCGAATCAGAGCCCTGAAGAAAGCCAATAAGGAGAGGGAACTGAAGAAACAACGAGTGAAGGAGCTGGCTAAGGCCAAGCAGGAGATGGCCGTTCTGAAGCAGCAACATCAGCGATTGTACAACAAGCTGCAGCAGTACTCCATCTTCAACAAGTACCTAGAGAAGGTTGTCGAGATCTCAGAAGTACGTATGGTGATGAACTGTTGGGAAAGGAAGCCAAGTCTCAGGGTCTCTCCAAACAGCAGCTGTGCATTTCTTAGCTGGGTGCTTGTTCATAAAAAGGGGAGAATGCAGGGACTTTGCCGTGGTTGTGTCTGACACTGGAACATCGCACACTGGCAGACTGAGATTAATATTTTGCCCATCCAAACCAGGGATACGGCACTGCAGAATCGAAATAACTACTCTTCAGACATCTGCCTGGTTTCATGAAGCAGTGCTGGAGAATGTTCAACTTGGTCACTTTTCCCATTCTCCCCTGAGTTTAGATATTCAGACTGTGCAGCACACCCTAGGTCAAAGTACTTCTCATATGATAACAAGAGGGTAACAGTCAGTTTTACACCTTTCCCAAGCCAAGCCACAGTGTTAGATTGGCCATTCAGATCACTGAGAAAAATCCTGGTGTGCCACTACCCTTAGCCCCCAGCCTCTATGGTAGGGTCAGCCAGGAGGACCAGGGAAGGCTAAGCTTTGCTCCATGCCAGCCTGGGCTCAGTGCAGCTGGTGCGCAGCACAGTAATACCTGGCTTTGCCCTGCTAGCCTGGGCATAGTGTAGCCAGCCTGTAAGAGTCGTGGGTACAGTGACAAGGAGGAGCTTTGCCTTTGGGTGGCTTGCAAGAAGGGACACATTGATGCCCCATTTTTTTCCAGCTGGCTCTTGGCCCGCCATCAATTAGGGGTATGTGACCTTTTCCTGGGCTTTTTGAGTCTCCCAGTCCATCACTCCAGGGTTGCTGGCATTTCATGCAGTGTCTATTGTCAAGCAATAGCTCCACGGCAAAGGTCCTGTTAGTGGTTCCAAAGATGCATGCAAGTTGCGCTGGGCTACCAAATAAGTAAGAATCGGTCACTCACAGTTCAGTAACAGTAACATTCCTTGCAGTTTGAAGAGATCCGGGAGGTCATTGGACGCTATAAGACGCTAATTGGGATGCACCAGGATCTCGTGCAGTCAGCACAGGAAGGGCTGGAGATGATAGAGCAAGCCAAGGTCCGCCTCACCCGTTACAAGGAAGAAAAAGATGATGAGATCTTGCAACATAATAATGAGCTGGCTCGCTTGCAGATGCGTTTCGACCATGCTCGCAGTGAAGTCATCGTCTGGGTAAGAGACAGTGGTGATTTTTCTTCATCATAGCAAAAAATCATGGTTTATGCTTCGTTTAAAATATTGGGCTGTATCTACTTGTGCATTTCAAGGTCTTCAGAGTACTTAAAACTCCTCTGTTGCCCCCTGCTCTGTTGCTGAGGGTCCCACTGGCCTCTAACTCATGTAATGTTGAAGAAGGCTTCACCCACAGGGGATGAAAGGAATCAAACAATCATGCAATGGGAAATGTTTTATTCTGTTATACTGTCTTTATGAGTTTCACCTATGCTTCCTCAGGGGAATCTATACGAAAACAAAAACAAGAAAAACAACATATTGTCATTAAAAAAAACAATTTAAAGACAGGGTAAAAGATAGTGCTCACCGAGCACATGAAAAGTGTCCAAATGTATACAGATATTATACAGATGCAATACTCAGATGGGGAGGGGAGGGGGTTGATGGAGCTCATCATTCCACCTTTCCAAGTTTAAGTGCTATTAAATCTTTGGAACTGCTGATGTGTTAGAGGTCATTGATGTGGGAACTGGCTGAGGATGCGAGGTCAAGAAGGTGGACAGAAACCCCAGTTTGGCCTTCACACCTCTTTCAAGGGGTTTCAGTTTAGTCAGAAAAGTAGTTTCCATTGAAACCATGGGAACATATAGCAATAAAACAAAACTGACAAAAATATTCAAAACTAGACATTTAAAAAAAAATGTACACCCCTGTGATAGGCCCACCACTGTTTTGAGGGTTGTGTAAAGAAAATACAACACAGAGAAATCAGTTTAACCTGGTTGTTCCGCATGGTTTTAGTTGGAAGTTATTATTGTTCAAATGGGCCAAAATTAACATCATCCCAGTTCATCCTACATTGTTGCCATTCTTCCCAGGAGTCACGCTGGGCCCATATCCAAAATACTGCTGCCAAGAAAACCCTGATGCTTGGCACCATCAAGATGGCTACTCTGAACCTTTTCCAGAGTGTGAGCAAACAGATGAAGGAGGCGTTAATGGTACCTTTAGAGGATACCCACAAGCAGCTCGATATGGTATGTCATAGGTAACTCCCACCCCTTTGCTATCCATGTGAAGGGCTGATGGTTCTCCTACCCTGCCGATAATGGGAAAGGAACAATTTCCGTGGGCACCTCACTCCTTCCTGATGGTTGGGATTCATTACAAGACAGTGTATGAAGAGGTGTTAGACATTGTGATGCAGCATAAGATTATGGAATTGAAAGAGAAAGACATGAGAAAACCACTAAAAAATCAGACCCAAAGGTATACAACTACCAGTGGCCAGCCAGATGCCTCTGAGAAGTTCTCAAGAAGGGCCTGAAAACAACATTTCCCTCTTATTATTTATTCTCAGCCTTGGCTATTTAGAGGTCTATCTAGCCCCATCAGGGAAAGCACCCAAGAGATGTGTTTGGAAAGACTGATTCCCCATCTATTACATTTTTTTTACCTGCCCTTCCTCAAAGCTGCTCAGGGCAGGGCTGAGAGGAAGATGAGTTGGTTTTCATATCCTGCTTTACTCTATCTTTAAGGAGTCCCAAGTGGCTTACAAACTCCTTCCCTTCCTCTCCCCACAATAAACACCTTGTGAGGTAGATGGAGCTGAGAGAGTTTTGAAAGAACTGTGATTAGACCAAGGTCACTTAGCAGGTTTCATGTGGAGGAGCAGGGAAACAATCCTGGATCACCAGACTAGAGTCTGCCACTCATGTGGAGGAGTGGGGAATCTAGCCAGCTTCTCCAGATTTGAATCTGCCACTCTTAACCACTAAACCACGCTGGCAGGGTGTAAATATTTTAATTAACCACTAACCACACTGGCAGGGTATGAATATTTCAATTAATTAATAAACATTTTCCCCTCTTCAGTTTTTTTTTCTCTTCCAATTAACCCCACTGTTACTACTGTCCCTTTGTCAGAATTGTCTACATAATAAAACACCTGCAAAATTACTTTCCCCATACTGTCTTAGATAACACATGCTATAGTTATGTGTATACCGTGTCAACACTTCTTTGCTATTTATAATCATGACAATGATATATCACTTTCAGTAAGCACACATTGCACAAGGATATAGTTGTTAGCCATTTACCAATAAATCACATCTTTCTATTGTGTTTTCCTGTCATCGTTGACTAGATATCATGCTCATTATTTCCCTTCTATCTGGATTTAATCTCCAGTCAACAAATCAGTATTGACCAAACTTTTATCTGGACTGTCTCTCAAGGATATACAACCTGAGGCCATTTTTATGTTCTGGAAACCATCTCTTATTCCTTGGTTGCAGCCTACAGATGTACTTCAATGAAGTCACCAGCCATGGTTACCTTTCTCCCCTCGATATTCTTAGGTGAACCAGTGGCAGGTAGGTTAGGCTGAGAGACAGAGAGTGAGACTGGCTCAAGCCCCAGTGAGCTTCACAGTCAAGGGGGTTTCTGAACCCAGATCTTCCTAGTCCTGAGTTTTTAACTGCAGCACCATACTGGCTATCTCTAGAAATGAACATGCAGTGATATGGAACAGGTAGTAGTGATTCCAGCCCAGATACCAAAGTGAAACAATTTCCTCTATTTAAATTTGTACCAATTTGATTGTCACCTCTACTGTCCTTTGCTCACAGATTCAGCAGTTTATCCAAGATCTGTCAGACATCTGGACAGAAGTGAAGAAGAAAGATACCCAAAACAGATCGCAACTGTCGGTGCATTAAGAAATGTAGAAGAAACAGACTAACCAGTCTTACGACTACAGTCTCCACACTTTTACATTTGCTGTGCTTGCTTAACCTCTGGGGAATATGATATTCCCAGAATAGCAAATCACACCTTTCCTACCGTTCTTTTTTAATTCCTTGAAAAAAATTGCTATATGGTATTAAGAATATATTTTCTGGAACACATCTTTGGCGCCTCTGTTGTATTTCTGTTTGATATGAACCCTTTCCAAGCAATCCTTTGAAGCTAGGAGGATAGAGCATCGTTGAAGAGGGAAGGAGAGAAGTGAGTGAGTGACAGTGATGGCATTCTCATTAGCATTTTTCAGGGCTGAAGGTGTTTCATGGATTGCCATCTTTTGGGGAAGGAAGAATAAAATAAACCCTATCATGTTGCTCATGTCATAGACTAGAGGAAGTATGATTCTGGAATGTCTGCAAGAAGAAACCATGTGGACTGGGCCAAAGATGTAGTTCGTTCCCATGCCAGCATCCCAGAGTGCAAATTCATATAGTGATGATGATGAAACCTTTAATGGCATATATATAAATTATACAATGGAAATTAAAATTGGCTGGTAAAAAAGTTAAAAAAAACAAGTATCATGAGAGCTGGAATATTAAGCCACTGAATTGGGATTGAGTCTACTAAGCATTTGGGAATGTTCAGTGATGACAACACACAAGAATCTAGAAGTTTGTTCAATAGTAGAAGTTGAGTTGCTGCCTAACAAGAACAAAGTTTTGACAGCATCTGTAGTGTTGCCTAGATCAGTTATGAGAGGATTGTCTTTCCCGCTCTACAGCATATAAAGGGCAATGTAATAGAACATGTTGTATCGTCTGGTAGAAGGAAGAACATTGCATCTGGCTAAGGTGACAGCGCGTCTCAGGGTGGGCTCATGTAGAAGATGTAGATAGTTAGGACAAATTCATATAGTAAATTGGCAGAGGAAAAAAACTTGCTTTTGCCCTTTCATTTTAAAAAAAAAGTATGCAAGAAAGCACAAAGATGTCCTTGACCAGAATTTCCTCATTCCTGCTGCTAAATTTAATAAGAAAAACAGACTCATTTATTTATTGATACCCTGCCTTTCTACACAATGGGACCCCAAAGTTGCTTATACCATTCTCCTCTTCTCCACTTTATCCTTGTAACAACAACCTTGCAAAGTGCGTTAGACTGAGAATGTGTGATTGGTCAAAGGTCCTTTGGCAAGCTTCCATGGTTTCCCAGATCCTAGTTTGACACTCTAATCATTATACCATAGTAAGGTGATACATAGACCAGTAACAACCCACTACTAATTTCTTACACTGCTACTAGAAATCTTTGATCCTGGACATGAGCTTTATTGAAGGCTGATGACTATGTGAACATGATCATACACGCATACAAGTGAACTAGAAAGGGGGCCTGCCTGCCAAAAGAGGAGGAGCTATGTATGATAGAGGTAGGGATTCATGGTTGTATGAGTTCACCCAGATGACTCTCTCCCCTAATGGAGGGGACAGGAAGCAGAAGGAGCAATTGCCCTGGTTGATAAGGCACTAAATAAGATGTTCAATAATGAATGGTTAAAAACAGTTCACCAGAAGAGAACACCTGGAACTGAAGCATAACGTAATACTGGGCTGGCTGCTATCTTTTGAAGTTATATAGAGTTAGAATTCATTATCATACATGATCCATCACTGATGTCCAAACTGTTGTTAGAGGTGTGTGTTTAACTTTACATATAGATACAAGGGGCTCCCAGTTTGATCCGCACTTTCAACACAGCTCTCACCTTTGCTGCAAGATGCAGCCCACTCTGACACAGGTAGAGAGAATCTCATTCAGATCTATACTCTGTTCCCTCTCAATTAAGTATCATGTCCCAGATTCTCTTTCAGCTTAGCAAAGAAAGCTACAGTAGTGAAAGCAAGAACAGCAAAGACACACACCCCTCCCAACCCCCCCTTCCCTTTCAATACATTTGAAATGCAGCAAAGTGCACAGCCTTTGACAGCAGCCAGGGCCAAGAGCATCTTTGTGCTGACGTCACTGCTAAGCTCTGCAGTTCAATCAGGTGGAGCTCCTGACGCAAATTCAACAAAGACAACTAGGATGAGGGGGGGAATATCTCATTTTGGGGGGCTGTGATGACTCATTCCTGTTTGTCTCATTTAACTGGGGGCTGCAGGGCCTCCACGCAGTTTGCAATGCACACAACAAGGAGTGACAAGCAGTACTAAGCAATGCTGAATTCTGACCAGGCAGCTTTACTCAGGAGAAAGGAACTGGGACGAGAGAAGGAAACTCTGTGAAGAGAGAATACTTTCCAAAGGCTAGGACAGACAGAGGAGGGAAGGCCTCTTTCCACACACAGGTGGGAAGCTATATTAAACAGAGCAATCCTAAGCAAGTATACGTAGAATCCTCCTCAGGTCTGTCAAATGGGGCTTACTGCCAAGAATTTTGCCATGGCACTGAACTAGGGTTCACTCTTGTCCTCTCTGTGCATTCGCACTACAAACTCATTGTCAATTTTATTATTAGTATTCCAGGGTTGCCAACTTTGGGTTGGGAAAGTCCTGGAGTTTTGGGGTTGAAGCCTGGAGACAGTAGGGTTTGGAGAGGCAAGGGACCTAAGCTGAGCATAATGCCATGGAGTCTACCCTCCAAAGCAGCCATTTTCTCAGTCTCTGTAGTCTGGAAACCTAGGATTCTAGGACAGGGGTCTGCAATCTGCGGCTCTCCAGATGTTCATGGACTACAAATCCCATCAGCCCCTGCCAGCATGGCCAATTGGCCATTTCCAGTTTCCAGTTCTAACAGACTTCCCTCTGTGATACACCTCTGAAGATGCCAACCACAGTTGCAGGCAAAACTTTAGGAACAAGATCCACCAGACCATGGCCACACAGCCCGGAAAACCCACCACAACCAGTACTGTAAGATTGTTTCATTTACAATATAATATAATATAATGAACTTTGCAGAGATTCTGAGAGATATTTTGTTCCATCTTTTAGTAACATAAAAATGAGGATGTTAGTCATGTACCCAAATCTTGTGTATGCTTACTGGTGGTTTTTTTAGTAGGCCTAAGTAAGTACAGGTAGGATTGCTGCCTTAATTCACCCTTATGGCAATGCCCTTCCCAATTTAAGTAATTTATTTCAACTTTAACAGATTGGAGAACAGAGCTATTGGTTTAGGATGCTGAGTATATCTAATATCATCAGCTCCAATGAAAAAAAATTCTAGCTACAAATGTTAACACCAGAAGCAAGCACACAATGAAATTTCAAATCAACACTAAGCTATTTCCACGTCACATCCCATTAAAAGCTGTAAATGTCATGGCTTAAGTATCCTTAAAAAGCAAATCTGTTGGAGAAATCTTGTAGAGAAGAGTTTGTTTTCTCTTTAAAGATACTAAAGCTGCTAACAGCATCTGAATTAATGCAGCTCATGGGAAGTCATGCTGAGAAATGAAATTCATTATGTGCCAGGAACGTTTTCTAACTGTTTATGCTAACATGAGATGCACCAAGAAATGTATACTTATTAGAACGCTTAACTATGCGCATCACAAACAATGCGCACAGCAGCAAAGGGAGATGAGTGAGGAGAAGAATCTGCATTGGAAATGATCACTTTTCTATGGAGACTTATTACATAGAAAAGGCACTAGTCAGTATCTCAAAGCTGCAGGACTATTGACATGAAGTGGATCTGGATTCGATCACTGTCTGGATGAGAACTCCATGCAAGATACCTTTTCTGGCAGGCGGAGTGGGTTATATGTTAAATGGATTCTTAAAGAATATAATAGTTGGGTATATTGGGTATGAAACAGCTCACAGATGAATAGCAATACAAAACTAAACTAAACTAAAAATAGACAAAATTCCCCACACTGGTAAAACACATCAAAATGCATTAAAACTATAAATAGTTGGGTATGAAACAGCTCACAGATGAATAGCAATACAAAACTAAACTAAACTAAAAATAGACAAAATCCCCCACACTGGTAAAACACATCAAAATGCATTAAAACTATAAAGATGGTATAAAACAACAGAACTCCGCCATAATTACTGAGAAATGTCATAAACACAAAATCCATATGAATTACATAAATTCAGAATACCCTAAGGATAAAACCGATAGAATTTGGTTAAAAGTTAACAGAAAGCCTGGGAAAATAAATCTAAAGCTGGCAGAGTAGGTACCTGGCAAACATCTGTGAAGGATGGTTTTCCATAAGCAAGAAAAAGCTCTCTCTTGTTGCCATCCACCTTACTTCAGATGGTAAAAGCACACAGTATGTTGGCAGAGATGTTACCTGTGCAGAGAAGTGCAGACTCACTGATATAAGAAAAATTTAAATGTTTAGGGAACTACATTTCAGATTGAAAAGCTGAGAGACAGTGATAGCCTTCAGCTACCTTGCTAGCTAGGGAAGGAGAGGGGACAAACTTTTGAGGAAGGAAATTAGGCCTGAGAGTATCAGTCTAAACACAGACATGAGGTGACATAAATATTTAATAGAAGAAGAAGAAGAGGAGGAGGAAGAGGAAGAGGAAGAAGAGTTGGATTTATATCCCCCCTTTCTCTTCTGTAAGGAGACTCAAAGGGGCTTACAAACTCCTTTCTTTTCCCCCCTCACAACAAACATCGTGTCAGGTAGGTGGGGGTGAGAGAACTGTGACTAGCCCAAGGTCACCCAGCTGGCATGTGTTGAAGTGCACAAGCTAATCTAGTTCACCAGATAAGCCTCCACAGCTCAAGTGGCAAAGCGGGGGAATCAAACTTGGTTCTCCAGATTAGAGTGCACCTGCTCTTAGCCACTACACCACACTGGCTCCCTGATGGTGCTTGTGTTTTAAAAGGTCCACACACAACAGTGTGCATAAGCTCCAGAGAGTATTTTGCTGTCCCTCTGCTGGGCCTTTTGCTTTAAGACAAGTTTCACACCTCTCTTCATACTGAGAGCAGTTAGCAATTTGCATATTCTTTGTTAAATTCTGGCTGTCAAGTTGTTTTATTGCTTCAAGTGAACTATGTTCAAAACGTCTGTGCCCTAAGTTTAAACATTGTCTATGAGTACACTTCTGAACAAGATCGACTTTCTCTGTATGTTAATCCAGAAAATATAGCCCATTTTTCTCAGTTCCTTGGGCCACTAATTCTGAGTCATCAAAAATTAAACAAGCATTCTCAAAGGAAACTGTGAATCCTTTCTCTGTTAAAGAACTTATAGAGGTCACGTTATTTGCAAGTGAGGGGATGTAAAGGCAGTCTGTGATAGTGATGTCTCTCAACATTCCTGGAAGACTGCATTTTATGGTCAGCCTTCTGATCCACTGTCTAAAACCCAAGTGCTTAGTTTTATTTCTCCAGATTTCAGACTACACAAGTGGAATGATTAATATGGGGAAATAACTGAGTAAAGAAATTATTATGAAATGCACTGTATCGAGATGGCATAGCAATTAATTAATTAATATATCCAACCACTAGTGGACTTGATGGAGTGAGATTTTTCTGCTTCCCCTTCCTGCAGTGCTTCACTGAAACTCCCCAGATTTTGCTCCAGGGGTCAGGAGTCTCACAGAAAAAGTGTAGGCACAAAGTGCGGGCCTTGTGTGGGAGGCAGAATTGATGGAAATGCCATTTCACCAGGGGGAACTGCATGTTAGAATCCATTCCATTAGCAATTACCCCCTAGGATATCTACCAACAGCTGATACCCAATGCATGTCTATTAAAATTAAGAAAACATTTAGCACTATATCGGAGCTTCATAATAACTCCCTTTAGACCAAGGCAATCCTAGGAACTACTTTTAAGTAAAATGTATGGATTTTTTTCAATAAGCACAGGTATTTCATAGATTACCTAGAGTGAGCAGTTTCATAGATTAGTTAGAGTGAGCAGTTCACATATCAGCAGAGAATTTTTAAAACGCTATTTTAATTGGTGCTTATATAAAGTACTGAAACACTGTCAGTGCAATGCTGAGTAGAGTTACTCCATTTCAAGACAACTGACTTCAGTGTACTTTAAAAGCACCAATTCTGTTGAATGGCTGAAACATGTACAGCTAAATGTTTTCCCTATTTACATCATAAACATGAACAAGGAGATAGCCGCACAACAGCAATCATTCCCTAGAACAGATGGAGCTTTGGAAAAGGAGGGCACATTCCTATTCCTCACTGTATATATTTGTGGGAAAGTCTCCAGTTCTAACTTAAAGTTGATTGGACACAAAGAATTTAGCCAGTTTTCTGAGTATAGCCACCACCAGCGATTACAGACTGCACAATCTGTAAAGCAGAAACTAGAATGGATCCACCTTTCCACAACCAAATGGTCTAATCTTGAACATATCAAATGTTCACTGCTGTCTGTGAGCCAAAAGTAGTACAGAAGAGGACATTTCGCCTTCTTCTGCACATGCAATGAAGGTATAAGAGCACTGTCTTCCTTTCCACCTGGCTACCCACTATAGTGGAGTATGGACCAGGGGGTGGAGGGGACAGAATAAGAAGGATCACTCACAGTATTCTGTCAAGCACAAGTTTTGGTAAGTCTGTGGAAAACAATGCATTTTTGTCAGCTTAAAGCACTATTTCATAATAACAAACTGAAATTAAAACCAAATGTTGAAAGTTTCCCCCTGGTAACACTACACTGCTGTCCAACAGACCTCCAAGATGTTTGAAAATTAGAAAAGACTTAACTAGTCCTGCCCAATCAATACAAAGCCTGCTACCATTCTTACCAGGCCCTGACTGACTAGTTATGAAGAAAATAGGTTCCACTGATATTGCTAACCCTGGTCCCTGCCATAGAGCTGAACCCACAAACTTATTGAATCTAGTAGAAACAGTCCAAGCCAGTTGATTGAATTGTAAAACATCCGTCACTGTCAAAGCTCAAAGATGAGTGGCTCCAGCTACATGTTTTGCAGCTGTGACTCAGAAATTTGAAAACTGCCATTGGGTAACACTTTGTCAGAGGGAATCAACAAAGCTAATGTAAACCACTGCTTTCTGAATTAGTCAGAAGCTCTTGCATCTAAGGGGAGTGGGACCAAATGTTACCTCCATTTTCCCAGCTCCTCAAGAATTCAGGCCTGCTTGCTGACTATGAAATAGTGGTAACAGAGACATTTATTTACGTTCATAAATGTTAGTGGGTTGTATTCCACCATTTGGCTTTATGAGAAGATGGTACTATGCTTTGCTGAGATAAGTGGTTGAAGATCATCCTGAATTTTTGGAAGAACATGGTTTTAAAAACCCTGTGGAGATCCCTAGGTGACAGAGGGAATCAGAATATAATGCAATGGGGTTCAAAAATGAAAGACTAAATATCAAAACTGTAAAATCTACATTTTTAAACTATTCCATTCTCAACATGATGGAGTTTCCATCCACAAAAGATGTCTCACAAAGAGCTGGCACACTGATCCACACACTCACCCCAAACCAAAATAAGAGCATAAAAAGCACTGCTCTCTTATCTCTTCTTTAGTAATTAGCCTGTCAGAATATGAGTCTCCAGAGGGACTGTTCAGGCATGCCTTTGGGTCAAAAGGGCAGCCCTGGAACTTTCCAGCAAGGAAGGCAGGGTTACATTTTTTTTCTCTCTTGGCTCCCCAGTGTGGGAACTCCTGCTTCTCACAAACATTGGACTGCCCACATAGGGAAAATCTCACTAATGGGGAAGCCAGAAAGCTGGGTTTGGAGTGGAGCATAAATTATCTTGGTTTTTACATGTGTCATAACCAGAGTGTGATGTTTCTGTTCTCACAATCTGTGTCACATTCTGGGAAGGGAGGGGCTACATGGGATCCTGCCATTCTCAGTGGCCTCTGAACTGGGAATAAATAAGCATTGTGAATTTCACCCTCCTACAAGTTCTGGCCCAAACTAGGTGGGGTGGGGGTGCATTTAGAAGGAATTGTGTTGAAGTATTGCAATTAGTAGTGTGGCTTTTGGGGGAAAGCCTAGATTCTGAGAGTTTGGAACTTTTTCACTCCCTGCCCCAGTGGGATGAACTGGACTAACTGAAATGCTAACAGCAAGGAAATAAACAAATAACTCATTTCATAATGTTAACATGTAAGGCAGAAGGCCACCAGTACTAAAAGAATAGATCCTGGGAAGCATACACAGGAACTCTAAGAAAGCCACTTACAGCTGAAGTTTGCCAATTCCCCTGCAGAACCCAGAAATGTAACAGGGATCAATAAGAAGTAGCGGGAGAGATTTGTTTAAGAGACATCGGCTATGTTAGTCTCATTCTTCATCACATCATTCAATTTTTTCTAGAATTACTGGCTGTTTTGCGGTTTATTCTTCCTGTGGTGCCACATTAGAAGTCAAAATACCAACGGTGTTGCCCTCTATTGGTTGTTCAGTCAAAGGAAAAAGCTCACATATGAATCTGGAATTCATTCTTTCTGTTGGAATAAGCGACTTCTGCATGCCTGGACACTGGGGGGTGCTATGTATCTCACTCTAACTGTGATGTTGCCTCTCTTGTTTGCCCTCCTTGTCTGGGCCAGGAGACCGCCCACTAACTTCCTTTCTTCACCATGCTAGCTCCTCCTACTCTGCCTCTAGCCTTTGACCTCGGGAAAGATGGTCAATGGCAGCCTGCTCAGTGGGGCCTTTGCCACTGCAGCATCCACTCACTTCCACACACGTGATGGCTGCTAGTTGCGCCCTCCACTTGCTGTAGGGAAAAAAGTAACTTTACACCAGGGTTCTTTCTATCTACCTTTTTCTTGGAACAAAGTTGTGAACTGAAGATGATTGAATAAATGTAAGTTTTACCTTTTACATTTATGTCTCTGGAGAAGTTTCTATAAACTGCAGTCAGCTAATACACCACTGGGCATATCCATGACTCTAAACGTAAATCTAACATTTGGTAGCAGAGATTGATGGTTATTTTGGAGCCCAGATAGTTTTAAAGTTGCTTCTTAAAAGTTGGAGCAAATTTTTTTCCCTTGCAATGGTTTAGCAGCCATTGCCTTGGTTCTTGTGTGTGTTTTCTCTGCCTCACCTGGCTCCTAACAGGCCAGTGAGTAACCAAAGTTTGCATAGCCCGGTTTGCTTCCCTTCTGTGTGTGTGACTCATTGAGATTGCAGAGAAAAGACTTTTGCATTAAAATGGCTCAGCTGTAATAAGTACCTGAGAAGCTTACAAGTCTGGAATTTTGCAACTCATGGCAATTCTACAGAATTCAATCCTGGGCAAAGGAAGAGGGCATAGGTTTCCTGTTTTAACTACACCAAAACCAAACAGAGTGGGAAATGAAGAGGACTCAGATGGCAAAAGAGCAGATGAAAAGGCCATGAATTCTAATTGTTAGTCTCTCACAAACTCACAACTGGTGTATGTTAAAGGACAAGATTCTGCCAAAGACATGCTAGAAGCATTGGGTAAAAGGGTCTTGGAGAGTAAGACAGAAATAGCAAAGTGAGTTTATTCAAACAACTATTTTCAATCAAATTACAAGAAAATGGAGATGCTGATTGCCATAGAGAAATTGTTGAATCTGGATTGATAAGTTAGTAACCACTGGCACAGTTCTGGAGGAAGAACTGAAATTGACTGCTTTTAAGCTCATTGTCTGAGAAATATTCAGCTTTTGTCTCTACTGTAAATGGTGGCAAAGACTTGGCCATTTGAGGAAATTCTAGGACTAACTAGGTCTGAATTCTCATGTAAGCAGCAAGAGTATCTCTGAGAGCATAGAGGGAAGAAGGCTCAAGTTACATTGCCCAAGAAGCCAGAGGCAAGTGGGGGGCAGAACCAAATCATCTGGATACAGAAAATCCAATCCCATTAGGGAAAGGGGAGGGTTCACCCATCTGTTTCTATGCATGTCCATCACCTCCAGAGGGAGTGTCGACGCATTAAGAATGCTGAGACTGGCAAGCAAGCCATCTCTACACTGCTTATCTCTACACAGACAAAGGGATTTTACTCCTAAAAAATTCGCTCAACTTCTTGCACAACCCATAATATGATACAAACTACTGAAAATATAAGCCTTGGATTATTGATAGTAGTGCTTCTAGGCACATGGCTTCAGATGTTGCTTTGTTCAATGAATTAGATAGAGATGCTGGATGCAATGTGTATTTAGCCAATGGAAAACAGATTCCAGGAATGGAAAGGGCAAAGTTACTTTACATTGCCAACTGGATGGCAATTGAACTGAGATTGTGGCTGAAAATGTCCTGTACATTGCAGACCTTATGGCTACCCGATCAGCCCCACACTATCAGAAAAAGGATTTGCTGTTCACTTTGAGAATAATGCACTATCTCGCGGATGGTGAGCTATATTCCACAGGTACCCTAAGAAATGGAGACTTTGAACTGGACTGTGAGGGAACCACAAGCCTGCACTGCCAAGGCAACTCTACCCAGCAGTCTCTTTGAAGCTCTGCATAGAGGTTTGCCCACCGGATAAAGAGGCCATCCCGAAGCTGAAAAGCAAGGACTTGGTAACAGGTATCGCATAAAAGACTATCCCAATGATAACCAATTGTGTGATTGTTGTTTAAGAGGAAAGGGAACTAGGCCTTCATTCCCAAAGCAAAGCCAAAGATACCTAAGCAGCCCCACCCTAATTCACTCTGATCTATGTGGGACCAATCAAACCAGCATCAACTGGTAATAAATACCTATCTTGTTGTCTTCTTTATTGATGACTACTGGAGATATTAATGTGTGTGTTACTTTGCTAAAAAAGAAAAGTCTCAGACTGAACAGAAATTAAGAGACTATGTTGCTATGGTATCTAATAATAAGCTTTAATAGGAAACCCAAGTGTTTTCAAACGGACAGAGGAGGTGAATACATTTCCAGATCTATAAACAATTTCTTCCTGCAACATGCGATCCAACACAGACTTACTGTGGCTCCATCTCACAGAACAAAAAATGGAATTTCTGAAAGAAGAAATCAAGCTATATAATGGGATATGATTAGGTGTGCATGCTCATTGATTCAGTACTTCCCTCGTTTAATCTGGGCAGAAGCAGCAATGACTGCAGTTTACCTTACAAAATAGGATTACAACCAAAGCCACAGAAGCAACTCCATATGAGTTATGGCATGGCAGGGAAACCAAATGTAGAACATATCAGAAAGTCTTGACAAAGCTTATGCTCACATACCAAAAGAAAAAAGAGATCCAAGCTAGACCCTACTTCACGCAAGCAGGTATATTTTTTTGGGCTATTCTCCAGAAAGTAAAGGATACAGGATTTTTTGATCCAGGAAACCAACCAAATTACTATATGCAGATGTTGTGCAGTTTGACGAAGCGACTCCAGAGATTTGGCAAGTTTTTTCCTGTTGTGATGGATGACCATTCAGAGGGAGATGGCGAGCAATGCACTCAGCAGATTCTACACATCGCCCAGAGTCCCAGGATGACATCACTGCAGATGCTGTGCAGCAAATGCTCAACCTGAAGAGGGAGCAGCGGTGTGGAAATCCCAGACCCGGGACAGGTGAGGCAGTGAGGAGACAAGCAGACTACTGGCGGAGGCAGACAGACCTTTGGCCCTCAGGCGCCATCGCCTAACAAGGGAGTTCCAGCTCTAGAAACTTATCTACTCCTTGCAAGTGGCCACACTGCATGAACCAGCTTCATGGGCTGAGTTACAGCTAAATGCCCGAACCACAGAAGTACGAAGTGGAAAAGAGGCAGCACAAGAAGAAATCACAGCACTACATAAAACCAAACATGGACTCTCACCGAACTACCCAAGGGTAAGAACGCTATCGGGTTGTAAAATGGGTTTTAAAGCCAAACAAGCGATGGAAGGTCAGATTGAGAGATATAAGGCCAGACTTATATTGCTAAAGGATTCTCTCAGATCTATGGAACAGATTATGATCAGACTTTTGCACTCTGTTGTAAAAATATTCCTACAATTAGAATGCTCTTAAGCTACTGTCGCATCTAGAAAAAAATGAGAACTGAGCATTTGGATAAAGTTTAAACTGCATTTTTGCATGGCAAAATTGAACAGGAGCTTTATATGAAGCAACCACCAGGGGTTCATGTAGATGAAAAGAATAAACATTTAGTCTGTAAACTCTAGAAAGGACTTTATGGATTGAAACAAGTAAAGCAAAGCTTCTGGCCTCAGATAAGCTAGCCAAGATGCTACTTTAAGTCAGGACTTCAAACAACGGCAATGCAGACCCCTCTGTCTTTATAGGCAGACACAGAATGGGAGATGGACATTTATCCTGACATATGCTGATGACTTGATTATTTGCCATGAAAAAATGAAAACTGACTGTGCTGGAGATTATATCCCTAATCTCAACAAGGGAAGTAGAAGCCAAGCACCTGGGAGATGCCAGCTTCTACTTGGGGATCCAAATCAACGTGGAACCAGATGGAAGCTTATCTTCTTAGCTAGAAGCAGAAAATATTGAACTGCTACAGAGTTCGAACTCGTGGAAGGTGTCAATCCAATGCCTAACCCCCAATGAGTTCGGATTTCTACAGACAAGTATCACTACCTGATGACTCTGCTACTCCTGGACAACAATGATTACAGGGACCGCATTAGGTGTAAGTTTTTTATACTTAGCAATGACAACCAGACCTGACATTGCTACAGCTGTGAGTATATATTGTCCAGAAGGGCTAGCACGCACCACTGGACTGTTGTTAAACGAGAGTGGGTGAGGTACCTAAGAGGTACTTTAGACTTGGGAAACTGAAAACTTCCAGCAACCAAAGATCCCCACACTCATTGGGATATGCTGATGCAGATTGGCTGGAGGAAAGAACAGATCTAAAGGATCTACCAGTGGCTATGTGTTTTTCATGGGGAAGCTGCTAAAAGCCATGGGCTTAGCCGTAAAGAAATGTTAAAGTTGTTGCTCACCCATCTACTGAATCAGAATTCTTAGGTATCAGCTTCTGAGGCATGTAGAGAATTACAATGGCTTTTAATGTTGTTAGAAGATTTTGGCATTGATGAACCTTTACCTGTACAAATGCTAGAAGATAACCAGAGTTGTATAGCTCTTTTCTCTTTCTGTGAAAAAGAATAACAGTGCACGTACTAAACATATTGGAATTAAGGATCAATATTATGTAAGACTCTTACAGGCAGAAGGAACTGTGAAACTTCGCTACTGTCCTACTGATATGATGACAGCAGACATCTTGACCAAACCACAAGCCAAGAGACAAGTTCCAAAGCTCAAGTGTGACAAACTGAACATTAGTGTACTACCTGGAAAGTAATGCAGTGTCGAGAGGAGCAGGTTAGAATAAGTTAATTTCTGCAATGCCTGGACACTGGGGTGCTATGTATCTCACTCTAACTGTGATGTTGCTTTTCTGATCCCCAGGTGGTTATTTAGGTGCCTGCACCCGGCCAAAGCAGAATGTGTGACTCACTGACTCCAAAGTTAACAGTTCAATACTTAAAGCTTTAATTGTAACAATGTTGATACAGACCCTGACTCTCCTGGTCTAACTAAATAAAGGTTACTTTGTTGCAGAAACTTTCTTGGAGTCTGGAATTTATTAAAATACTCGTGAGACTACAACATCTATAACTACTGTTTTAACTTAAATACTGTGGAATCTATAACATCTTTTACTGTTAAATACTGGCACTGAGAGTCTAAAACATCTTGGACTGTTTAACTTAATCCAATTACTGAGAGATGCCCTAACATCTTGGACTGTCTAACTTGTTGCTGCTGTCACCCAGCCTCCGCTGGCATTCCTAATTGTTGCAGTCACCCAAGCTGTTGGCATATTCCTAACTGTCAAAAAACAGACGGGTTGGGTTGCAACAACTGCTATAGAACACCAGCCCTAGGGCTTCTTAAAGGGACAGAACTAAATTGGGTTCCCTCCCACTGAATACTGTAAAAAACATAGCTAAACCCATACTAATCCTGTGGGGAAACTAAAGGGGAAATAAACAGCTAGGCTCTGTGGGGCATGACACTTCCAACAGCTTGTAACTCTCCTCTGAAGTTTTACCTTTATCAACTTCCATTAACTATACTTAACTTATTATTCTTACTGTACTCACTCTTAATAACTATCTATCCCTCCAATACATAATACTACTATCAACTATGCTAATCTGTAAACTTCTATGCTAAACTATAACTATAAACTTCTATGCTAACTATAAATCCAACAATCTTGATTGCAGAATTCAAACTGTTTGTGGTCTCTAATGAAGTTCAACGCTCAGGAACTCTGAATAAAGAAGAATCTCCATCTTCATTCTTAAAATCAGGGTTAAAGTCATTAAGTAGAAAAGAAATGCAGATTTTCCCATTAAAGACATTTATCCACCGCCACAAAGAGAGGAATCTCTTCTTTCATGTTTGTCTTGTTGCAACACTGTGGGGTCTGAAGCTTTCAGGGTTATTTCTAGAGTATGTTTGTTGAGTTGAGCTGTCATGATCATGTAAAGGAAGGCAAGTCCATCTCCAATCCTGTCTCCTGAAAGCTGAACTGTGGTTTATCAATTCTCAGCAAAAGTCTTCTTCACCTGTTGCTTTTTAGTTGTCTTTATTTTTTAACCTTAAGCACTCTGTGGTCCTCTCCTGGAACTACTTTCTAATATTAATGGCTAATGGCCAGAACCTCCGCTGAGATTCTTTTTTTCCTTCATCAAGACCACGTCTCCTACTTGAAGATCTATTAGGTTCTTCCCATTTGCTTCTTTTTTTTTGTAACAATGGGTAACATTCTCTTCCTCCATCTCTTCCAGAATGCATTTAGCCAAAAGATCCTGCACCTGTTGCCATTGCTTGTAGTGTATCTCTTTAAATCTGAGGCTATAGTTATATCGGGTCCAACTCTGAGCATTAAAAAAGTTAACAAGGTTGTTGGTGTTAAAATGCTTGGATTTTCTGTGTCCCATGAAATTGATGCTTAAAGGCTGACTATTGACTATAGAGACTACCTCTGCCATCAATGTAATCCAAGACTGTCAAGTGCAAGATTGCTACCATCTTCAAAGGCATAGCATCCAGGGAGTCTTGGCTATCCCCATCACTCTCTCTCTCCCATGCTCCCTCCCATGGGACACATGTGGTGGATTGGAAAGCCATTTGCAGCCTCCCCGCTTTAGGAAATTCTTTTGTGTTTGAGAGAGGATATTTTCATTTCTACTTTCTGTTTGTAAGCACCTATTATTTTCTCGAACTTGTCCAGAACAATGATTCGAGCCCTGTGATATGTCTAAACTTCTCAGAGTGCTGCCAACTGTTTATTATGAGATCATCTTCTGGATTCTGTGGATGTTTTCTATCTCCCTTTCCTGGTGCACATCTCTCCTCTCTTGCTGTACTGTGAGGATGTAACAACTCAACTTAGGCATCAAATCATCTATCTCTAGGTTCTGATTCTGTACCCATCTCTTCTCACTTGCCTCGGGATTTTACAGCGAGCTGGATTTTTGCTTTTCTGTACATGACTTTGCTTTTTCTTGCCCTGCTGATGGTCACAGGAGCTTTTCTCTGCATGGCTCTCTCTACTCATGGTGTTAATGAAGGCACAACATCCTCCCTTTAACTGTGGTTTCTTCCATGTTTCCTTTGGGAGTGCTTTCAAACGCTGTGCAGTGCCATGACACTACTATTTGCAGCAACTCTGTCTCTGGGTTCTCCTTTGAAGGGTAAAGGGCAGCGCATCCACACTGCCTTTGCTCATCCCAAGCTGACAATTTCTCTTCCATTATGGTTAGGAAATGTTTGTCCCTATGGACAAGGCTGGCTGGTCATCAAGTGGACTGTAATTTTAAAACACTGATGACTCCAACTCCTCTATGCTAATGATGTTGTATCTGGATGTGATTTGGCAGTCCAACATCTGGCGTGGGTCAGTCCATTTGGCATAAAACCCCATGCAGAAGGTGTGTGCATGTTCAGGTATTCTCTTTTGTGGTTCAAAACAAACTGGGCCTAGGGAAATGGTCCACCCCAGCCCTAACCTCTGAGCAAATGGCATTCCTGGGGACCTTTCACTTGTTCTTTGACTACTAACACCTCTGGACAATCTGTGCCGATAAGCAGCAGAATTTTAGCATTTGGGTCAAGCTCTGTATCTTGTCTGCTATAGACTCCAGGTGCTTGTGATGCATGTTTTGTTGGGATTTGTCTTTCGCCTTTAGGAATATGTTGACATTCAAGGAGAGTAGGTAGTTTAAATTGCTCTGTCCCATCAGTTGATTGCAGAACAAATCCTGGTGCTGTTCTTCCTGTCATGATTTTGATTTCCACCATGTGGTCATGACATATTCTATCTCTTCTGAGTGTATGTTAAACATCTCAAAAAAACTCTGGAGTGGCTAATGAAGTATCGCTTTTGTGCCTAATGCCACATACATACTGCTAAATTGATGTGCGGTGAAGCTTTGAGGTCATGGGAAACCTGGATGGCAAGTATCGTGACCTTTTTTTTTGTTCCATCGCGACATGGCAGTGCATGTCGCTGTTGCCGTTCTGCCCTCCCTTGGTTGTGATGGTTTCTCCCGGCTATTTTCTGCCGCTTTGGTCCCTTTCCTTGGTAACTTAAGTGGTTTTGTGCGATGTAATGCTGAACAATGCTGTTCACTGGAGCATTCTTTGCACTTTACCTTTCTTTTGCATTCGTTGGCCATATGGTTCTTGAAAGAGCAACATTTAAAACACAGTTTCTGTTGCTTTTATGTGGTGGACAGGCGCCTTCATAAGGCATTTCTCTGAACTCTTTGCAGTCATTGAGGTTGTGCAATTTTTATGAACTGGACACATAATTTCCAATGGCTTACTTGAGAATTGTTTAACTGAGTTTTGTATTTGTCTCTGTCTTCCTAACCATAACTTGAGGTTTACCTTTAAACTCTTGGAAACTTAATTCTCTGCAACACCTTGGTACAAAGAAGGGAATCCTGCTTGAGGATCATTTCTTTTAGCCATTCTGATATAAATCTTACAAGATATGAATATGGTGGGATACCTTTGCTGATGGTTCTCTTTGTAATTAAAAAACTCTTTTACCCCATTGCTCTTTCAGGGGAAGGGCAAACTTGTCGAGCAACTCTCTTTGAGTCAAATGCTGATCCAAAACATGCAAGTCCTGGCAGCTCGGGTTTTCTTTGCAGACTCCATCTCTGAAAGTAGATCTGTCAAATCCCACAGTTTCTTTTGCAATCTTCATTGCAAGTTTGGGAAAGGTTTTAAGCCTTTGTAGAAGTGGAAGCTTCTGCTCTGAAGATGCTCCATATCTTTCGCCTAATCTACTCCATGCCTCGCTCTAAAGCCATGTGAGGGTTTCCTACATGTTCTGCATATACTCTTCTTATTTCCATGCTTGACGATGTTGTTCCCAACCAAGCTTATAAGCAAGGTCAGCTCTTCCTCGCATCTAGTTTCAGGGTCTCTTTGAGAGCTCTCTGGAATGTAATTTTCCAAAGTGCAGTAGTCTCTGGCTTATCAGAAAATCCTGAATGCCTCTGTCTGCTAAATCTCTTCTAGGATTTCTTGGAAAGGGTAGCTTTCAAACATCTGACAAATTAGTGCCTTCAGGTTGCATAATGGGATTTGTTGCCTGATGATGGAGTAGAGTATAACTGTGAAGTTGATAATTCCAGGTACAACTGTGTCTTCAGGAGACTTCTGCTCCTGTCTAAAAACTGTAGAGTCGAAATTGGGCATCCCAACTGGGTTTTCAAAGGTTTTCCCCTCATTCTGTTACATTTGCTAACCGACTCTTGCTTTGTTGATTACTTGGGCAGCTCCTTTGTGGTAAACTGTCTGCTGACTCACCACCACTGGTGCAAATCCATGCTATGCTGTGGTTGGCACTGGACCATGGATTGCTGCACTCTGGACATCTGGGACATTAGTTCTTGCTTGATCTCTGCAGCTGCTAGATGTTCTGTCACTCTGAATTCTTTTCCTGGAATCAGCAGTCACTCTCCAAAGTTGGATGACTGTTGGATTAAATAGGAAGATGGCTCCTTCATCATAGGGTCTTCTTCCCTCTATTTCCCCTCAGAGCGGAAGGTAAATAAACCTCTTTAAGGCCTTGCTCCAAAACTTGAGCCTATCAGCTTCTGCCTTGCCTTAGTGTTGACAAGGCTGCTTCTACTTTTGCTTCCTGGGCTTTAACCGTGCCTGACGAGTCAGCTCTGGGCTCTCAAGTGAGCTTGTTCTTCAATGATTTCTCTTTCTGTTTTAAGAAATTACTGCTTTGCAGCCACATCAGCTTCTATTTCCAGGATCTCTATTTCCATAGCCAATTTTTTTTGGGGTCCACAAGAGTAACCAAGCATAATTTGAGCCTGACTTAGTGCTTCTTGTTCTGTGGGATGTGTGGGAAGACGTAGGTTTTAGTTGCAGATTTACTGCCACACTTGCTTGGCACTTCAGGGTGTAACCTTTCTCTTGGAATGTGAGGTGACATTCCTCTTCCTATTTCTCTCATGGGGATGCAGCGGTCTACAGTTGGTTTCCAGGATTGTTCTTCTTGCTGCAGTGGATCTCTGATTGTTGGACTTGCTTGCAATCCTCCTTAAACTTGCTGGGTAAACCACACATAATGTTGTTAAAGAAGTTTGCCTTTTCTCTCTGATCCTTCTCCATCTTTGTCTCTTGGATATTCAAGGCTTCTGGATGTATTCTTCTAGGAGGGAAATCAGATTCCTAGCTGACCTTTCCATAAGAAAATTGCCATGTAAGGTCTCCCACCAATTATTTCTTCTTCTTGGTACAAGGCATTTTCCAGATTGATAAATTGCTAGGAGGTCTCTACAATTTTAGAGCATTTGAGCTGCACACATTCACCTGATCTTGCAAAGATGCTAACATTTTGGTAGTGGGCTTTTTTATTTCTAGCATTGCTTTGGTAGCCAGTGAGTTTCTTGCTGGCTCTTGCATTGCCGGTGCTCCTGCCAAAGACTTCAACTTCCAGCCCCAGCCTGTGTCCAACTTTTCTTCTGCCAGTGCTCCTAGCAAAGAAGACTCTAACTTTCCTATGCTCCAGCTTCTTTAGGGCTTATAGGAACCAATCTCTCTTCTGCCAGTGCTCCCAGTAAAGAAGACTTCAACTTTCCTCTGCCCACCGTCTTTAGTGCTCATAGGAACCAATCTCTTTCTGCCAGTGCTCCTAGCAAAGAAGACTTCAACTTTCCTATGCCCAGCTTTTAGGGGCTTATAGGAACCAATCTCTTACTATTAAGTGGTAAGTAGACTTTGTTCCTCTCTTTTTACTGCAAAGGCTCCCCTGCCTTGCTTCTCACCGACTGAAACTTTCAATTCGGCCTTTTGGAAACTGGAAACATTCAAGTTAGACTTTTCTGTTCCCTTAGGTGGTTATTTAGGTGCCTGCACCCGGCCAAAGCAGAATGTAAGACTCACTGACTCAGTTAACAGTTCAATACTTAAAGCTTTAATTGTAACAATGTTGACAGACCCTGACTCCTCCCGGGTCTAACTAAATAAAGGTTACTTTGTTGCAGAAACTTTCTGGAGTCTGGAATTTATTGTAAATACTGTGAGACTACAACATCTATAACTGTTTAACTTAAATACTGTGAATCTATAACATCTTTGACTGTTAAATACTGAGAGTCTAAAACATCTTGGACTGTTTAACTTAAATACTGAGAGTCTCTAACATCTTTGACTGTCTAACTTGTTGCTGTCACCCAGCTTCCGTTGGCACCTAACTGTTGCAGTCACCCAGCTTTCGTTGGCCCCTAACTGTCAAAAACAGACGGGTTGCTGGGTAATAACTGCCATAGAACACCAGCCCTAGGGCTTCTTAAAGGGACAGAACTAAATTCGGTTCCCTCCCACTGAATACTGTACAAAACATAGCTAAACCCATACTAACTGTGGGGAAACTAAAGGGGAAATAAACAAAGGCTCTGTGGGGGCATGACAGTTGCCTCTCTTGTTTGCCCTCCTTGTCTGGGCCAGGAGACCACCCACTAACTTCCTTTCTTCCCCATGCTAGTCTCACTTCTGCTCTAGCCTTTGACCCGAGCGCATGGTCAATGGCAGCCTGCTCAGTGGGGCCTTTGCCACTGCAGCATCCACTCACTTCCACACACGTGATGGCGCGTTAGTTGTGCCCACTTGTTGTAGGGAAAGTAATCTCTTTAGACTAGGGTTCTTTCTATCTACCTTTTTCTTGGAACAAAGTTGTGAACTGAAGATGATTGAATAAATGTAAGTTTTACCTTTTACATTTATGTCTCTGGAGAAGTTTCTATAAACTGCAGTCACACACACTACTGGGCATATCCATGACTCTAAACGAAATCTAACACTTTCCCCACCTCCATGGAAACTCACTGGCTACAGGACACTGCCCACTATGAAGCCCACTTTAGATCTCTTTTGATGTTACATTTCTGGCATTCCTATCTTACATATTAGGAAGGCATACTCCACACAATCCTCTCAGGACATGTAATTTCATTACATGTGAAAAGGGCAATGTGTGAATTTTGCAGCTTCTGTATACACAAATGTGTAGCCCTGAAAATCTGGGTCTTGGGTAGGGCATAATGTAATTGGAAAATGTGTAAATCTCTTCACATATAATAAAAGACATAGCAATTGGCAATAAAACATGCTTCCAGTATAACACTGGCACATAATAGAACCCCAACATCAGGTAAAAAGCAACCAATTATTAAAAATCCCCTGAAATCATTAGAGCTTTGGCACACCTGATGTGATTTGTAAACATCTAGGTGTGGTACATCAGAGACGACTTCTAAGCAGGGTGCTTCTTTATGGAAGCTATAGCATGTCACTTGTTTCAAGCCACTGAAGAAGATTCATGCTAATCCTGAAAATGAGTGTTAATATAAATCTTCTGACAATAGCTGGGGCAGTAACAAGAGCTTGGTATAAGACCCCACCCAAAAGTCAGGGAGTGAATGTAAATTATTCTTTGTGGCTGCTACATGCTAGAGGGATTTCCTTGCATGCCACTAGATGGCGAACTCCAGTTATTACATTAGTTTTTGCTTAATCATTACACAGGAAAAGTACATTCCTAGGTGAAATTCCTCTGTGTGTATTTGGGAGGTTAAAAATGATTAAACACAAATCTATTCACAAGACTCTGGTTGAACTTGTGGTCTTTAATGGTTTTGGGGGAGAGGAATGATTTGAAGGCATGAGTGCTGAACGTCTTTAATCTGTCACAAATATCCATGTTTGTAACTAGTTTCTTTAACTTACACTTTCCATCACTGTCTGGAAACTGAATCACCTTTCTGGACCACAATCATCAGGATAAATGTAGGCCTTTTTAACATTACATTTGCCATTTTCCAGGTTTTATATATATAAAGGGAACTGCAGAACCAGACATTCAGCAATTTCATGTTTCAATTCCTCTAGAAGAGCTTCTAATGTTAGTATTTGTTACTATTGAATGTATCAGCTTGTTTTAAGATCTCATCTATGGATTCTTTTAAAAATTTTCATACCTGTGGAGCCTGAACAATAACAATATTCTCTTAAACCTTATTGACTCAAACTTCTTGCCAATCAGTCCTTCAGTAGGTTCTTGCTTTTCATGTTGAGAGTGTCTCTGAGCTCATTAGACAAAACATCCATTACACATCTGCTTTAAAGACAAATAACAATTTTTTGTGGTTTTGGCTGTCTCCCTCAAAAGATATTGGGGCAAAAGAACCCACTGAATGGAAATAGTCTCCATTACCTATATGAAACATATTGGTATATTTGGAATGACTTCTGCTGCCTTAGGCACTGATTCCTGGGCTTTTTCTGCTTCTGGTCTACATGAAGTTGCAACAATTGACCCATACTTCTTTGTCACAATGTACCCCCCATGATGTGCATAGGGTGTTTAGTCTCTTGAGTATCTTCACAGGTTCATATTCAAGCCTCATGTATTTCTCACAGACTACACTGGAGGCCCAATCAGCTCCTGCATTTATAGTCCATGCCCTGGATTTAGAAATATTGGACCTTTCCACACAAGCCCCTGAAAATGTTTTGCAAACAATTTCAAAACATTTTTTTTAAACCCGTTCGTCCACACTCACCCTCTTGAAAATGCTTCCTGGCTTCCATTTTCTGGATTTTTTTAAAAAAATTCTGAGATTCATAGCTATAAAACTTCAAAGCCTCAAGTTGCAATTCTCCAACTTCATAGACACAACCCCTGGATTTATTTTTAATGATGGAAATATAGCATGCAAAGGCCAGCACAAAAAAATGGCACCAACGAGGAAGTCTGAGGATTGCAAAGAGGCATGGGAAATATTTCAAAGAGATCACATAGCAAGTGAAAACATTTTCAAAATGTTTTCCAAAAAGAACCACTAGGGAACAGCATGCAAATAAAATGTTTTCAGGCAAGAAATAAAATCTTTTGGGCTAAAAACCATGCGGAACTCCACTGAGGAAACATTTCATTTCCTGCCTGAAAACATTGTATTTGTGTTGTTCAAAAAGGTGCTTCATTGGTGCCACATTGTTTTATCCGGAATGTTCCCCTAAGGCAGTGATGGTGAACCTTTTCGAAACCGAGTGCCCAAACTGCAACCCCAAACCCGCTTATTTATCGTGAAGTGCCAACATGGCAATTTAACCTGAATACTGAGGTTTTAGTATAGAAAAAACGGTTGGCTCCAAGGCGCGTATTACTCAGGAGTAAGCTTGGTAGTAGTTGGTGGCTTTGCTTTGAAGCAACTGGGCAACGCTTTGAACAGGTGAATCATGACCCTAGCAGGGTTTACTCAGAAGCAAACCCCATTGCCAGCAACCAAGCTTACTCCCAGGTAAAGGATCACGCTTTCGTTCAGGGTTTAACAGTGCTTAACAGGGTTACCTACGCTGCTTCCTCAAAACTTGGTCTTAGGTTTAATGCTAATAATCTCCCTGGTTCCACAGGGCCTCCCCTTCACTCCCTGACAGGCTTTTAGATCAGACGTGGAGCATCATTCATGTAGAATGTTTAAATACTTTGTGTGCCACTCAAAATAAAAAAGAGTGCATTGCTATCTTCCCTCAGGGCTTCAGGCCAGCCCCATAACTGCACTCAGTCTGAAGTATTTGTAAGGAATTCCATAGAAGCAGAAATAAAAGGCTTTTTGGTGTAAAAGACCGTTTATTCAGACATCCTAGAAAGCTCACGTACACGACGTGGCAGGAATAGAGTCTCCCGCCAGAAGCACAGGTTATAACTCTGTCCATCCCATCCCCCCTCCCGGATTCCCATGGGAACGGAGTTCTCATCTCTCTCAGAGATAAGGTCTCCGCCAGAGTCTCCGCCGCAGATGCTGGCCCATCGCCCGGGTTATGGAATTCAGTCAAGGCCAAGCGGCTGTCCTGAACATCAACACCATTGAATCCTTTACACTCTGCCTCCCTTTAAGAAAAACTTCTCCCAGGTTTGTGAAAGGTGCGTGAAAAGCAGAAATGAGGGCAGGGCTAATATTTTCGAATAGACCCATTGATTATACCCAGAGGAATATCCCACCCAAGAGACTAAATATTGCAAGCGCTTATGATTAAAACGAGTCCAGGATGGCGCCAATTTCGTAATGCTTGTGGCCATCAATTATAGTCGGCGGGGGGTCTCTCCGGGCGGTCGTACAGGCATCGGAAATGGGAGCCTCCTTGAGCAAACTAGAATGACAGACAGGATGGATATTACGTAGAGAATTAGGCAGGTCCAATCGGGCAGTGACATCATTAATCACTTTAGTAATCTTAAAAGGTCCCACGAATCTTGTGCCCAGATTTGAAAAATTATGTATGCGCCTTCTGAGATTTTGGTAGACAAATACACCCAGGCTCTACCAACGTAAAGGGAACCGAAGTGCTTATCCGCTTTGAAGTTTTGGGAGTCTTTAGCCTGCTGTAAGTCTGGACCGCTTTTCCACCCTCGCCAGAGATGAAATCCACTGTTGGAACTCCGAGGATTCAACGCTCCGCAGGTAGTTGGCGGCAACGGAGGGAAGGATCGACCAGACACAATTTCGGCGGGGTTTTGTACCTGCTATGAACCGCATTATTATAGGCGTATTCTGCAAACGGAATTAACTTCCGCACCAGTTGTCTTGGTGATAGTTGGTGTAACAACGTAAATACTGCTCAGGGTTCTGTTCGCTCTCTCTCCACTCACCGCCACTTTGAACGCGTGGTAGGGCGGCAATTGCCGGGCGCCCCCCAACAAGCCCAGGAAAGCTTTCCAGAACTTTGAAATGTGAATTGGGGCCCAAGGTCGGAGACCACCTTAACGGGGCGGAGTGTAGACGATAAATATGCTGAATGAACAGACGCTACTAACTTAGGAGCCGGAGGGGATGGAAGCACATGGGATGAAATGGGCTTGTTTAGAAAATAAGTCCACCACCACCCACAAGACCGCGGTTGCCTTTGACTTTCTGGCAAATCCGTAATAAAATCCATGGAGATGACTTCCAGGGCGGAGGCCACCGGGAGAGGCTTCAACAGACCATGGGTTTTCCCCGAACGGATTTGGCTTCCGCACAAACAGAGCAACCTTTGATATATGTCTCAATGTCTTTATACATCGCTAAGGCCACCAAAATTGACGGCGGCCAAATGCAGAGTCTTAAGGAAGCCAAAATGTCCAGCCGAAGCTGGCATCATGACAGGCCTCGGTGGTCCTGCTTTACGGAGGGGAGGTAACGCACCAACAATCCCCTTCGCTGCCAAACACCATTCTCCAGGTGGGCGTAATTGGAGTCACCTTCCTCCGCTGGTGGCTCGCAAGCAGAGCCTCCCCTCGAAGTTCTCGAGGGAAAGGAGAGACCAGGCTGGGAATGGGTGGAGAAGGAGAAGTGGACGCCTGAGATCGAAAGTGACAGCCAGCCCCAATTGGGAGGGAGAGAACAGTGCTGATATCCCGTGAAGGCAGCTCCACCCTCCTCGGCAGGCGCTTAGAGCGCATCAGCTAGTTTCTATTGGTTTTTTCCGGGAAAAAATGGACAGTGAAAGAGAAACCCAGAAAAGAAATCGGCCCAACGGAGTTGTTTCTATGGACATCTTGAGGGGGGGTGGAGTACGCCAAGTTCTTGTGATCCCACCAAACTTGAAAAGGTGTTTAGCCCTCCCAGCCAGTGGCTTGCTGGAAAGTGCTACTTTGATGGCCGCAGTCTCTTTATCCCCTACAGTCCAGTTGAGCTCAGCACCGGAGAATTTCTTTGATAAATAAGCACACGGAACCAGCCTATCATCTCTTTATTTCTCTGCAACAGTGGCTGCACCAAGCGGCTTTGTCCGAGGCATCCACGCGGAACCACAAAAGGAAGATCTGGGTCAGGGTGTTTTAGGATAGGTTCGGTAGTAAAGCTGATTTTAAATGTTGAAAGGCTGTCTGACATCTCTTTAGACCAGAAAGGGGGCCCCGGCTTGGCAGCCTGTGGGTCTTTACCCTTAGTGCGTAAGAGGTCTGTGAGTGGGGGAGTTAGTTGAGCTTAATTCAGTATAAAGTCACAATAGAAATTAGCAAACCCTAGGAAAGATTGGAGTTCCTTCCGATTGGTAGGGCAGGCCATTGGAGGACTGCTTCAATCTTAGCAGGATCCATTTTAGCCCCCTCGAAGAGATCCGTAACCCAAATAGTCGATAGAGGTTTGGTGGAAACAACATTTAGAAAGTTTGGCAAAGAGGGAGTTGTTGAGCAAGCTGCTTAATACTTCCCCAACCAAGGTTGCTCTATGCTCCTCCATGGTTTGTGAATAAATTAAAACATCATCTAAGTACACCACTACTCCCTTGTATAATAAATCATGTAGAACTTCGCTGATAAGGGGCCATAAAAGTTCCAGGGGCCCCACTTAACCCAATGGCATTATTAAGTATTCATACTGTCCAAATTTCGTGGTTAAATGCAGTCAAATGTTCATAGCCTTCCTCAATCATGACTCTCTAGTAAGCTTCTCTAAAGCCCAACCTAGTAAAAATCCGTCCCTTGCCCAATGCATCTAAAAGGTCCTTGATTAATGGCAAAGGGTATTTATTGGACAGGAAACCGCATTGAGTCCCTCGGTAATCCGGTACAGAGCCTTAAAGACCCGCCCTTTTTTTTTTTTTAACAAATAATACAGGAGCAGCATGTGTGTGTTTGGTAGCTCGCTGTATGAACCTCGCGAGCAAGGTTCTTGTCTAAGAAGGCACGTAAGTTCCTTCTCCTCATTGGGACTCGCCATGCGTAGATTCTACCCTTAAGCAGTTGAGCCCTGGCTGTAATAATGATTTTGCAGTCAGTGTCTCTATATGGGTGGCAATTGATCGCATTCTTGCTCCTGAAATACTCTGGCTAAATCTTGGTAAGCCGGTGGAATGCCGTAGATTCGAGCAATTAGAGCTGCAACCGCTGACGGCCAGGGTATGTCATTAGGAGGTGAGTTTCCCCCCCAATTCATGTGTTCTCCTCAGGGAGGGTCAGTGAATTCTAAGATTCTTTCTTTCCAAATGAATTTTGGTTCATTCAACAACAACCATGGCATGCCCAGGACTATGGAGTGTTTGGCACCGGGCCAGAATAAAACTAATTTTCTCCCAATGGTCAGCGCATGAGGAGGACCGGTTGGCGCTTTGAACTGGGCCGGTCCTTTGGCCCCGAGAGGGCTGCCGTCACCCATTTGGGTGAACGGTATGGGCTTTAGCCAGGGGACTCGGTCTAGTCCAAGTTCCTCCGCCACCCAGTCGCGATTAAACAAATGGGAGCACCCAGAATCTACAAGGGCTGAGGCTATAATAATGAAATTATGCTTAAGCGCGGGCTGGCCAGAATCGCTTGAATCGTAATGGGAGCCGCCTTCACTCACCGCGATCTGGAGTCAACCCATATCCATGGGGCTGAAGAGAGGCAAACAGCTGCTTCCCCTCTTCTGGTCGCTTCGGTAACCGCCTTTAGACGAGCCCGCTAGCGCCCGGATTTGGCGTGGTGGCTTGGCAGATAAGCGCGCGGCCGGAGCGGTTGGCTTCTGTTTTTCGGCAGTTGGCAGCTAGATGACCCGGTCCTCCGCAGTAAAGACACAATCCCAGACGGCGACGGCTCGGAGTGTGGTTTCGTAGAGGCTGCTGGGCTTGGCTTTGGCGAAGTCGCAGTGGTGGTCGTGAAGCGCGAGGTTTTGGGCGCATGGCCCCGCACGAAGCGTAATCCAAACGAGGCGCCACTTTGAGATCCTAATTTGATCCAATCAGCAATAATGCGGGGATCCGACAAGGGAACACCGCTTTCACGAAGCTTTGCCGCCGACGGCATCCGGTGAAGTATTCACATTTCATGCGCCAGGCCACTCAGGAGGGAGTCGAGCAGCCGCCGCATCGGAAATTCACGGGCAAATTCGGCAAAGGAGCCGTTGCCTTGCTGGAATAGATTTGATGGTGCGGATGGCTTCATTTTCAGCACCCGGATCTTGGAAGCGAGCCTTAAGGCTTGAGGAACGCGAGGCACCGCGGCGAAAGTATCCTCCCTTGCAGATCAAAAAGAGTCACAAACCAGTCGGCTGCCGCTTCCATCCAAGACGGAACCGATGTCCCGTGATTTTTTCGCGCTCAGACCGGGTACAAATCGCCATAGTCCCGCGTGGGCATCGAAGTTGTGATGGGAAGTAGGGAAGTTTGGAAGCGGTCCCATCAAAACGGCAGGTATTGGAGGTCTGTAATATCCTCTCTCCATCGCCCCTTGGCCCGCTGGGGCGGCGCGTTGGCGCGAGGCTGAGGCAGCGGCGCAGGGAGTGGCCGGAATCGGGTGGAGGTGTGGGGGCACCAACGCCGGCGCCAGCTGGTGTTCTGGTGGGAGCAGGTCTTTGGAAGGTGGCAGATGCGCAGTAGCAGGACCAGCAGCGCCGCCTCTGGCGCTTAACAGCCCTGTACCAGTGACAGCGTAGACTCCAACTTGGGGCATCTTGTCCTGCTGCTTCTTCAGCTCCTTTCCAAGGCGTAAGCAGTTCTCTCCCTTGCGAGCCAAGGCATCCTGGTGCGCATGCAAAGCTGCTTTCTCCCGCTCCAGTTTGGCCAGTTCTGCCTCGCTGAATAGCTGCAGTTAGTTCACTTTATGCGACGCGATGGCCTTTAACGCTTTCAAGGACGCCTAAGTCCAGTTTGGAGTGTTCCAGGACCTTATCATGGACTGATAGATTCTGCATATATTGCCGCCTGCAGCTGCCTTTGGCACGGTCCACCCGGTTGGATTTCCTTTGCTTCTGCTGTTCCCGGTCTTTTGCAGGTTTTCACGCCTCTGCTGCAGCTGCTCCCTGCTCCTCTTCCCATAGCTGGCGCTCACAGGCCCATGCTTCCTGGGCATCTCGCAGGCGCCCACTTCCTCATCCCAGCTCTCTTTGACGGGAGGGGAATAGATCCGATGGGAAGGCAGGCTTTCTTCGGATTCCTCTTCATCAGAATGCAGCACCTCATGTCCACCGGCTGCTCCATCGGGCTTCTATGGTGCAGCTGCTGGATCCGGGATCTGGGGGTCCGATCGAAGCTGGCACGATACCCTCCCAACTCTCGATATAGTCCCCGGTTTCACCGGGTGGTCTTAGGACGGGCCCCAGTGCTATGCCACGGTGGATTCTCTTGGGAGCATCACCAAAATAATGAAGTCCAGGAATCGCTCAATGGACTCCTGTGTTGCCGCGCATGAAAGGTGGTCAGGCCCGCCTCCTCCGTGACAGGTTGCATCTGAGGTTTGTAATCCACACGGAAACGGGCAGATATCCGGATCCACAGGCTTCGATCCATAGACAGCGCTAAAATCCACTCATGCAAGTCCATTACATGATCGTCTCCTCGCCCCTCGCCCCAACGGAGTAAGGGGAAGACCTGTGTTGATACTGTAGGGACGGGAAGAGTTACCAGCGAGACCCGCTTCTCCGCCGGGTTCCTCCAAATCCATAAGGGAAAGCTCGAGCCCTCTTTGGGGCTACAGCACCTTCCACAGATGCAGGAATATTCAACTCTCTCCATGCCGAGACACCAGAGGTCCGCCTGCACTGGGAAGATAGATGAACTAGGATTCCTGCCACAATGTAAGGAATTCCATAGAAGCAGAAATAAAAGGCTTTTTTGGTGTAAAAGACCGTTTATTCAGACATCCTAGAAAGCTCACGTACACGACGTGGCAGGAATAGAGTCTCCCGCCAGAAGCACAGGTTATAACTCTGTCCATCCCATCCCCCCTCCCGGATTCCCATGGGAACGGAGTTCTCATCTCTCTCGCAGAGATAAGGTCTCCGCCAGAGTCTCCGCCGCAGATGCTGGCCCATCGCCCGGGTTATGGAATTCAGTCAAGGCCAGGCGGCTGTCCTGAACATCAACACCATTGAATCCTTTACAGTATTTCAGTCTGAGTTGAACTATTATATATTTTCCCTGCATCAGGTCTTAAAACTCTAGAAAGTCATCATCAAGGATGTTTTAAATATCCATATTTATTAGGGATCATCCCTATTTTCTGGTACCCAGTCACTGAAAAATTACTGTTCCTGTTTTGCACTGCTTCTGCCTTGGGGAAGATGCTTTGTTCAGTCATTAATGTCATTTTCAGTCATCATGTTTCAGTTCTCTACTCAAGAAAAATTAAATGTGGTCTCTAGCACACACTAGGTCCACAAGCACCTAATCAGTGGTAGGATTCAAATAATTTAACAACCAGTTCCAGTGGTGGGAATTTAAAAAATTTAACAACTGATTGTTTACAAGCACCATTTTAACAACCAATTCTGCTGAAGTGGTGCGAACCTGCTGAATCCTACCACTGCACCTAATTCAGTATACAACCTGCTATTTCACAAACTGGAGCTGCAAAAGTATGTTTTGAACTTGTGATCACCAATGGTCGGACAGTTCTGCTTTTCTTGCATGCATGTAAATGAAAGACCCACCATCCTCCTGGACTGTAAATCAGCAGAGCCCAAGATATTGCAAAATAAACTGGCATAGCATCCAGGCAGGCTATGAAGAACCTTCAGCAGTATAGATAGGGGAAGGGTGAGGTTTGTGAAATGAACCTTATTGTAAAAATAGGCACGATAGATACCTTTGCATTTTTTCTGTGAAATGTAATACGGTACATTTTCACACTCGTTTTGTAGCTTGTTCAGCCTTCAATAGACCTAATCACCATTGCATTGCCATAAATGGGATTCCTAATAAACTCTTTCTTTCCCACAAGGAGACCTGATCCTGTCTGTCCCTCGCTTAGCTCTTGTTCACACCAGATTCCTGGCCCACTATCTCTGGATTCCTTACTGGCTGCTCCTCTCCCACTATGCTGTTCGTCTATTTCCTGGCCTTTTCATGACTAAGGGCAGAGAGCATCTGGCCTTCCTTCTTTCTATTTTGCCCTGTTCTTACAGAGCATGAAGAAGCACATGACCTAAGGCAATTGCTGCTGCATTTATAAAGTCATCAATCCTTTACAAAATACTAATTAGGGCAGTACCTTGGCTTGCCCTAGTGGTAAGCACAGCCCTGTCCTAATGCTGTCTGAGGCCATAGTTAAGCCACATAATCCCCATTATCAAGATCTTCTCCCTGCCATACCTCTGATGTTCCCAATAAGTATGATGCATTAAGGAAGAAGGGCAAAGGTCAGGAGTCTCTGAAATATTGGAAACCTCTCTGGAGAGGGCCAGGGCTGTTTGGCTTGAAACAGACATCATGTGGAGATGGTATGGACAGACATGTGAAGTACAAACTACAGGACAAAAAGCACCACAGAACTAATGTCACATATGCATGCACATTTTTTAAAAAGCAACCAACGGTTACTATGAGAGTACAACATCCAATCTCTTTCCCCAGCTGTTTCTTCGAGGTACACATACTATATAATCACTGCAAGTAAACATTGCCCAATCCCTCCCCAGCACCCCATCCCCACCTCACAGACACAGCACTCTGCTGATCATACTTCACTTGTTTGTTTATTCTTCGCTTCAGGCAATGGCTAATTTATCCAAGAAGCTGCCTTTTACACACAGTCTAGTAGGTTTGGTCACATTATTTCTACAGTCTAGTTTGGGAGGAGAAAAACTAGATTCTGCTCTGTTTTCCACAGGCAAGATCAGAGGCAGGAGGTTCTCAAGGCATTGGGTATCTGGAAAGTAACTGGGGAAATAGGTAGAATTGTCTTTCAGTTCTGCCCCAAACAAGACACTGGGGAGCACCGATCTTTCCTGACTGTAACTGTTCCCTAACTCCTACAACCTCTGAGTAAATATAACCTGTAAATAAAGTAATATTAGTCCTCCCTCCATCCAGGTGGAGTTCTTCTAGTTAGTGGGACAATTTAGAATATGCATCTGTTGTAGCGGGTTTTTCATGTGAGGAAGACCAAAGGCAAGTCTGTCATTTATAAGAAGACCAAGCAGTAATATTTCCCTAAACTGGCATTAAGGGGCATACCACCATGTGTACCATCAACAGTAAGCAGAATAAATGCTTGGCAATGTATTAAACATATCTAGTTCTTCCTCCCCATTTCTGAAATTTCCCAGTGTGTAAGTTGTTTTGCATCTCACAATATATAATGAGCATGATAGAGGCACATGTGCAAGTCCACTGCCTCACAACACATACAGTATTTTCAGATTGGAGATTATTTGAATCAGCTCTAAGAATGAATCAAACACTTCCTAAAACTGAATCAGCTTCCCTAAAACTTCCATAAAACTAACCCAAATACATCCTAAAACAGAGAAAACTTACCAGGCTCTAGCATCTTTAGGGAGCATTTTACAGCCAAACATCTAGCTTGGGTTCTGCTCTTAATACTAAACCCTTCTGATTCCCACACTCACTCCTACCCTCTGGTCCAAACTGTTTAGGGAAGTATAATGCAAGAAAACCTTCCCATTGTTTTCCTCTTGGGCGTTGTTACAATAAAGTGCTTTGCCATAGCATACATGTTACCATTTCAGATAGATGCAGTGTATAAGCATGATGAAACACTGTTGTCAGCATAAAAAAGACGAATCTTTTTCGTCCCCAACAGCTCAAAAGTGATCTGTGAAAGGTAAATAGAAATAAGTGTTGTCTATATGTGATGGAACTAGATCCTTTTCCTGAGACCCTGAAGTGGATGTTCACAGGATTTCCTTCAATAAGCACCCTCATGTTGAGGAGAAATGATATATTCTGACAAGCCATTACAGGAAATGAAGCACAATGGTTGTTTCTGTATGGTCCAAACATCCCGGGTTGAGCAAGGGAAATATCCCAGTTTAGCCAAGAAGCTCATTCTGTTCCTGGTCCTTAAGCGGGTTTGTCCTGCGATATTTTCCTCATCCCGGAATTTTTCAAAAATCACCGATTTGGTGATTTTAAAAAATCCTGTGGTGAACCCACTACCGTGCAAATACCATGGGAGCAGAAACAGTCTATTTTCCTCATCCAACCACCTGATCTCCCAGCCCCACTGCCTGTCCCCCTGATCTCCCCATCTGACGTCATGCCAGTTTTCAACTCTGGTGAGCTGCCAACTGTTGCAGCCTGCCCTTCCTGAAATGTTCCCCCAAGCACGTTTTCTGCTCATGGTATCGACAGGGTGCCATTTCACCTGAGTTAATCAGAAGTGGAGTCCCATTTTCTTTTCTGTACATGTACTGGTTGCTCAGAGAGCATAGCCAGGGAGATGTGCACTTTGGGCCAAAAGTTAGTGGGCATATGACGGAGGAGGGGGGGGGGGTCTCTCTCATTTTCCACAAAAATGTGAGAATGTGAGTGGGAATGTGATGTGATGCTGTGCCCCATTGTTGTTTTGCTGCAGCTTGCCCTGTTGAGGCCTGCACTGGACCCTATCCAGATCTGAAAAAGGGGTGAGATTCATTTTCCCCTGCTCCTGCCTCAAAACAACAACCAATTAGAATTGGGGACACTGGAGCTGTTGATTCATTTGGGTTGCCCTGAGTTGAAAGCAACTTGATGGTACTTAACACATACTCACCTTCCCAAGTAAGCATGCACAGGACTGTAGTTTAAGAATGTGTCAGTTGTATTCCTACTCCTATCAATCCCTCCTAAGTGGAGACACTAGGAGAAAGAAGAAGTCCCACTCCAATTCTGGAGGGATAGGTAGGAGATAGCATTCAGAGTTTATAATCTTCAGGTGGGTCCTGGAGATCTCCTGGAATTACAACTGTTATCCAGACTACAGAGATCAGTTCCCCTGGATAAAATGGCTGCTTTGGAGGGCAGACTCAATGGCATTATACCCCACCTTTTCCAAACGTTGCCCTCTCCAGCAGTGGCATAGCGCCAAGGGGACAGGGGGTGCATGATGCACTGGGCACGTGCCATGGTGGGGACATGGCAGGGGTGTGGCGGGGCCAGCTGGGGCATGGCAGGGGCTCAGGGCGCACGCATGCCCTGGGCACAATTTCCCCTCGCTCTAGCCCTGCTCTCCATGTTCTCAAATGTCTAGGAAGTTTCCAACACAGAGTTGGCAACTCTGGTAGGACTGCTAATGCCTCTTCCCCCTTCTATTAAGAACAGAATGTTGCATCAATTGCAACACAGGTACTGCAAATTTGCTTTAACGTTCTGCAGTGAAAAGAACAGTATCACCTTCACCAACTGCCAAGAGCTTGCTGCCAAACTGTCCAAAAACCTAAAAATAGTTCCAAATTCTTCAGATCCTCACTTTAATGCCCCAATTATCAATGGGCAAGAGGCCAAAGCTGCAGTAAGAATTCATCTGCCAACTCATGGTAACTGAAAACAGGGTTAAATGTCAGATATCTTCGAAGATGCCTTCAGTCATTCAAGTGATTGTATCATTCTGCTTCCCAGAAGGAACCATGATGGAAGATGAGACTTCTATCTACCTTTCCATGCTTCTAAGGGGATGCATGGACCTCCACTGTCAGTGCAGGTACCTTGAGTCTGATACTGGGGGTTTCTGTAGGTGCCCTCTCTAAGTTGCCACACTGGATAAGGGGATCCAGACTTCAGTATAAGGGGATCCAGGCATGAGCTCTGGATGATATGGACTGCACAGATCTCACTGTGAATGTTCATCCCTATTCAGATATTACAGCAGAAGTGGGGGGAAAGCAGATATTATTCTGTTTCCCTTTTCTGTATAACATCTGAACTATCCATCAGTGTTTGCACTTCTTTACCTGCCAGCCTGCCTACTTGGATGCCTCTTCTTACCTAAATCTGTTTATGCTTGCCTGTGCATCCCACACCCACTTTGGCCATGTGTCACTTATTGGCCCATTTTCTTTCAGATTGCTTTCCTGTTCTTCAACACTGTCTGAGCATTGGATGGCAGACTGTCATTGTCTCTCTAATGAGTGTGTTCAGTCTCAATCTGTAAAGTAACTGTTACTAGGGTGGACACATATATGACTTACTTCTGGTGTACTGGTCCCAATCCAGAAAGTATTTGGAGGAGGGGCTCTGGCTCAGAGGCAATGCACACATTTTGCCTGTAGGAGGTCCCAGATTCCATCCATGGCATCTCCAGTTAAAAGAACATTGAAGAGGTGTTGGGGAAGACCCCTGCCTAAAGTTTAGAAGATCCAGTTCCCAGTCAGAATTGCCAGTACTGAGCTAGATGGAACAATGGTCTGACTCAGAAAGACAGCTTCATTTCTTTTAACATCTCAGCTACCTTGCATCTTCTAAGAAGAAAGTATAAGAGATTATTTTTGTGCAATCAGAAAACAGATGTAGCAGGACAGGAAACACCTGGAGACTCATATCCAAGAAGACTTCTTCAGATAAACAAGATACCATCCCAGCAGAGTGGGTTTCCTTCCGGCCCCTGGAAGTAGGAGAAGGAAGCTCAATGTCCAGGAAGTCCCAGCTAAGCATTAAGGAAGAGGAATAACACAAATACCACAGAGGTAAGGGGAAATCAGTACAATAGAACAGATCTACCATTATGAAAACAAAAATTCTGGAGACTTGCTAATATTTACACATCACATACTACCCAGTTATTTATTTATATTTACATATATATGTTTGTGTGTGTATATACATTTATATGTACACATACACATACATATATACATATATAATTTTAATATTATATATAACTTATTAAAACCTATCAAAATTCATAAAATGAATTAAAATTCATTAAAACCCATTTAAAAATTCATAAAAACCCATTTAAAAATTCATAAAATCTATTTAACAGTTCCTATTACCAGAAGGGGAAAACCTTCTCTTCAGCCAAAGACCTGTGAAAATAGGTGCATATTTACTGGTTTTCTAAATGCATATAAAGGAGATCATTCCGCGGTCTCGAGGTCACCACTGAAAAATCTGAAAAATCTGCAGAGTTAGGGTGGGATATACATTCAATAAAATAAATAAATAGTAGCTAGCAATATTCAAGTCCAGTAGCATCTTCCTCTGGATTGTTTAATCAATTATCTAGGATTATCTTTTTTTATGTTACTTATATAACTACCGTATCTTGGGAGGCTTTCTGCAATCATTGTGGTTAAGGTAGGAATCTTCCCTGTTCCCAGCAAAAGACTGAACTCAGCATGGCAGGAGGAAGGTGTCTCCCAGCCAGCACCTGCTATCACTGCCTGCTCAGACAATGAAACTTGGACTGTGGCCAGAAAGCCCTTCCCTTTAGACTTCACATTTTATCTGCACTTGCTCAATACAACTCGGGGGACCTCCTTCCTTGTTGTAAGACTGCAGATTTCCAAGCAACAAAGCTGCTGTCACATCTGATCTATGTTTGCTGGCCAATACGGGAACAAAATGGAAAGAATAGCTGGTCCCATGGGGATTGGGTGACCTTGGCTATATGCTGGATGGTGCTTGACAGCCTCTGGCAATAATTACAAAGATTCCATGCTTCAGCTCCCAGGCACATGGCTCATCACCTGGGAAAGATACTTGTCACCACTGAGTCTCTATTTGGCTACAGAAAGCTAGAAAACAAGCAGAATAAAAATTCACAAGGGATCAGTCAAGGAAGCTTGATCAACATGCTCTAAGTGTACACTTAAGTATCAAAAAATGTGAATGCAGCAAACCTGCTCTGGGTATCAGAGAGATATGACTGCAACACTCTATTGAGGGCACACTGTAACAAATCAACATTTACCTCTGAGTAAATTATTAAAAGGAAAGAGCCCATGGCAGAGAGTGGTAAGTTGCACAGAAGTCAGTTTCAGTTAGCTGGCTCAAGACTGACTCGGCCTTACATCCTTCTGAGGTTGGTAAAATGAGTACCCAGTTTGCTGGGGGTAAAGTGCTGATGACAGGGGAAGGCAATGGCAAACCATCCCACAAACTGCC
This sequence comes from Sphaerodactylus townsendi, assembly GCF_021028975.2. Taxonomy (NCBI): domain Eukaryota; kingdom Metazoa; phylum Chordata; class Lepidosauria; order Squamata; family Sphaerodactylidae; genus Sphaerodactylus; species Sphaerodactylus townsendi. Next base: position 112,204,215 of record NC_059427.1, on the reverse strand, counting down.
TAGTAAATGCTGTGATGTGATGTCACCCCATAGGTCCGTAATGTCCCGTAATGTGCTTGCACCTTTACCTAATGTTCCAAAGATATGTAACAATCTATATAATATCAAGTTTAAAATCTTTCTGGATTCTTTAAGGCCCTTCACGGCCTGGGGGCCTCATATCTTCGAGACCATCTTACCCCATATGTCCCAAGCAGGCCTCTGCGATCTGCAGATGCTAATCTACTGATGGTCCCCTGCCCTTCAATGAGGCGGCTGGCCTCTACCCAGGACAGGGCTTTTACGGGCCTGGCCCCTGCCTGGTGAAACACTCTTCCAGCTGCAGTTAGGGCCCTGCGGGCCTTTGGTGAGTTCCACAGGGCCTGTAAAACTGTGTTATTCTGCCAGGCTTTTGGGGAGGCCAGCCATGGATTGCCTGCCCCTGCCTGATGCTTGTACTATGCTTTGCAAGCTTTAGGTTCGGTCGCCATCGATAACAATTAGTATGGGTTTTATGATGTTGCTGCTGTGCTGTGTTTTAAGGATTTCAATGTTGTTTAGGATTCTGATATTTATTATGCATTGTTTTTGTTGTTTCGTGTTGTACACCACCCAGAGCCCTTCGGGGGTGGGCGGTCTAATAAATTAAATTTATTATTATTGTAGATTTCACAGCTGCCAGACCTTTAGCTGGTTGTTGGCCTTCATTACAATTCGAGCCTCACCCAGAGGCCTAGGAAGTTGTAATATATCGGCATAGTATTCATTATTATTATTATTATTATTATTATTATTATTATTATTATTATTATTATTATTATTATACACATAACAACACAGCACAAGTGCCTGGAATTCATCTCTGAATATCGAGTCCTTCCCAAGGACCTAGGATATTAGAGGTATTTGCGTAGCATGTGTGCAGTTCCTAGAAGTGCTGCTTTCTGCAGCATGTGGACTGATGTTCTGTCCAAGTTTAGGCTTTCCAGATGTTTTTATTATTATTATTATTATTATTATTATTATTATATAACAACAACAATTATTGTCATCGTTGTCGTTGTTAGATGATGATGATGATGATGATGATGATGATGATGATGATAGCAGGATAGAAATAATAAGTTAACAATTTGGAAATACAAGAGAAAGAAAACAGGAAAATAAATTATGCTCATTTGTTTGTTTCTTTCTTTACAGGTAGTGCCTCTGTTGTGTGCCTATATACCATATATCACAATTGATATTGTCATTGGGATTCTCCCTCCCTCCAGGCAACTATGTCAACTGCCATTGTAATTGCTCTGTGCAATGTAGCGATAAGAGCTATTAGATCTCCTACTAGACCTCCTGGGTGTTCTATTGGATGATAATAGAACATTATTGTATTCTCATTGTATTCTCATTGGCATTAAACAACACAACTCCCCATTCCCTCCCCTCTACTGTGTCTTTGCCATTTTCTGAACCTTGTAGAAGTTCAGTTAAACTGTTTTTCTTAAAAAGTCAAAGGCCAAGTGCTCTCTGCTGTACCACTGGCTTATATTCATCATCTGTGGAGATAGGGAAGCTACCAAAGGGTATTATCTGACAACTTTCCATCTTTCCAACACAAGAGGTTTGCCACATCCCATTGGAAAACATGGAGACATTTGAACTACTTTGTAACTAGTGACTAATGAGGTGATCCTGGACCTGTAGGACTATTGTAGGTATCACACTTGTAATTAGCAGCGTGCTGAACGTGACTAGCAGTTTTCTTCTTATGCTTCCCCATTGTTCAGGAGTTGTAAAACCCATCTCTTACCATTCTACTGGAGTCAAAGGGGGTTGCAAGACTGACATCTGGACTCTGAGGTTAGTTTTGATCATTCTTTCCATATTTTAAAAATTGAATTGTCTAGCAGTGCTGGGTTTTGTTTTTGTTTAGTTTTGCATTTCTGGCATTAAGGTACTGTTTTAACTCTTGAACAATTCTGTACTGAAGGTTCAGAACTGAATCTGTATAGCTCCAGGTGGAGCCCCTGATCAGGAATTCTCTAGCGCTACTTGTGGTCTGTGCTGGCTCCTAAATCAGGGAAGGTTTTGTTGAATGGGAAGATGTTCCTTCCATTAGAACCCTTTATAATCCACTGATTTATGACAGCAAAGTCAGCAGGCCAAGCAGACTTTGCTTTACAAGTGCTGGAACAGCTTCCCTAGAGTGGGTTTATGAATGACTGACATATGAGAGAGGCTCCAGCAAATGAGGGGGAGGGAGGGTCTGCGCTGGAAGCAGAAGTTAAAGTTTCACACTATCAGTAAACAGAATTCCACCATGAGGCTGCAGACGAGCCCTTGGCTAGACCATATAATGATGTCACAGCAGGCAGAGCTTTGGCTGGCCTTCCCTGTACCTAATTTTCCCTTATATGGGCAGAGAGAACAATTGGACTTCTGGCAAGCAAATCAATGCAACCAGATGGTGGGCTCCCAATTAGAGATTAGGCGCATTCCGATGCAGCACAAATAGACTATCAATCATACAGGAAGGAGGTATTTATAGTCTCTATCACATTCCTTAATTAATTCAAAATGGCCAGAGTAGAAAACACATTTACAAAGGGGGATTTCATTCTGAGCTCTTGCCTTTCTTTGGCAAAGCTGCATTCCTTTCTCAGAGGGAAAGGAACTAGGAAGCCACAAGACAGATGTTGACAAGATTGCTCCATGAGACTGGGGGTTGGGAGTGGGACAGCCATGCAGCAGAAAACTGGGTTTGTAAAGGAAAGCAATTGTTTTTTGTTAACAGCAAAATGCTGGTAGGATTTGGTCCATGTTTACCCAACAGGACTAGGCAAAGCTCTCCTGTGTCACACTTTCGGCTGCCCAAAGGTATGTGATAAGAAAATTGGGAAGATCATCAACAAAGATCCTTGACTGAGAAGATATCTGGACTATCTCTAGACTGATGCCCAGTTTCCAGTTGGCCCCGTAAAACAAAACTGGGAACATGAGAAGTGTCCAAAGAAAAGACAGGATGCTTGCACAATCGGAAGTAAGAAGCCAATTGGCAGCCTGCTGCTGGAATGATTCTGGTTTTTAAAATCTCACATGAGACATAAAAGAAGAGGCCTTGTCTATTTGCAATATTGGGATAACACTGACCCAGTTTACAGGATTGTTGTAAGGATTAATGAAATCATCAGTGGATCCAATTTGTGGCTAAAGATGTAGATACAGAGGTTTGTAGAAAGTCTGAAATCTTTTTTAAAAGGGGGGGCGGGGGGAGTTTAAAAACTCCCAGAATAATAGATGCAGCACCTATAGCTTTAAGTGGCCATTCCTGGGCAACTACAGCCTTTTCCCCACTTACCTTAAGCCCCGCGCTACTCTCCTCAAGTAGCGCAGGGTCCAGCTGCCCTCCCCACTTCAGGGGCGGCGAGAACGCAGCCGCCCTGATGCTGGCTCTCTTGCGCCCCCTCGACGCGCGTAATTCCTGGCGCCTTTTGAAATGGCGCCTTTTGACGATCCCGCGCAGAGCGTGGGGTCATGGGGAAGCCAGGGCGCGCGCCAGGAATTGCCCGCAGCAACCCTTGGGCAAAGGTGAGTGGGGAAAGGGCCTACAACACCATTGCCAGTTCAAACTTTGTTCCTGTAAGTCAAAGGCAGGACATGTGGCAGAGTACTCTCCAAGACTATTCTGACCTTTGAGGGGGGCTTCAGTAAGGCAGGCAACCACTGGTTGGCTTGTTGCTATGTGACTTGCAAGACTAAACTAAGCCCTGCTGCTTTCAACTGTTCAACAACAACAGCTCCACAATAGCTAATGTAGTGGTCTGGGTGACCTTCAGTAAGTAACACCCTCTTAGCCCAACCAGAATAGAATGCCTGTTTAGGTCCTCACTGTGGAGAAAGGCAGGATATAAATGTGGCAAATACATATACCTGAACATGAAGGCCAGATAAAAGGTTGGTTGGTGAGGGGGAAGGAGAAAAGGAAGCAGGGGAAAGTCATGCTATGGGGGCTGCCAGGAGGAAGGAAAAGGGAAATAGCATGGAGAGGGCAAAGTGAAGTGACTTCCCCCCACAAGTCCTTCCTGATTTCCCATCATCCAACTGGGCATAGTCCTGGCAGCAAGCAAAATTTAAGTAGGCCAAAGTTTTCAAAGGGAAAGGCAGCTGGGGAGAGGGAAGGAAGGAAAGCTGTAGACAAGGGGGGCAGACAAGGTAGGATGGTTTGGGGGGCGGGGAAGAAAACACATTTACAAAGAAGGCAGCAGGAAAAAAAGGAGAGTTATGGGGACTTTAAATGAAAGTAAAGAGGAAACAGTGACAGAAGGAGAACTGAGATGCTCCCCACAAGTCCGTGCAGATGGCGGCTTGTAATGTATATAAAGCATTCTGAACACTCTAAAGTGCTATAAGAATTCAAAGCACTGGTATCTTTATTTTAAAAGGATAAAAATAATTACGAGCAAAAGATTTTGAATAAAGGAGGGTGGTTCTATGCTAAACTGTACGCCAGGTCTACAAACACTCCCCAACTGCAATATCTACTTAGCCAGAAACATGCACTGACAAAGGCAGCGTGCATAACTTCCACTCTTCTATCCAACTCTTCCTTTCCTGCTTTAGAAATAACTGGTAGCACTGGTGGTATTCTGCACCCATATAGCTGGATTGCCAGTGTTCTAAGGCTCCCTCAAATCTGGAACCAGAGCACTTCAGTGTTTTGTATTGGGAGCTGAACATGTTCCTGCTGCAACAAATATTACAGAGTCCTAATACAAATAGTAGCATTTTTGTGCTGGAGTGGCCAACTGATTAGAAAAAAAAAACAGAGCTGTTATCGTGCTTTTAAAAACAGGTTGATGATTCAAATCAAATTTTCAAAGCATGAAGACAATCACTCATCACATTCTAATATCTGCAGAATAACGATGGGAGACAACAAACTTCCTCCCAAGAAATGAATAGAAGAAAATGGACTCTGCTGTTGTTTTGAGGAGGATGTCTGCAAAGCTGCAACAACGCAAATATGCACATATCGCAGCTTCTCTAAGCATGTAGCCGCAGCTTTGCAGACTTGCCCCTCAAAAAAAGAAACGGAAAAAGACACGAACGTGGGATTGCTAGGCCAAAACAAACTTTATTCATTTACTTTTTACAGTGAAATAACAAACAGACGAGCTGCAAGCAGAGGAAACCTCTGTAGGGAATCTTCACGGAGAATCTGCTATGGCACACAAAGAGGCGGATGTCACTGTGAAACAGACAAGAGCTCCATGCAGCAGGCAGGAAAAAAGATCCACTTTGGCTGGCAATGCTTGTGTTCTCCCATGCTGTGGGAACACAAAATCCCAAAACTGATTTTTTTTTAATAATGTCCTAAAGACGTTATATTTATGCTGCGCAGAATCCATCCATGTAATATCACAGAATGATAAATCAGTATGATAAATAGATAGGAGTACTGATGTTCTTTACCAGCAGGCTCCTATATGTTGAACAGTAGCCTAAAATGAAAAGATAAGGTAAGGATGGATTCTGCATACCAGACTGCTAAAAAAGGCACAGGACCAGTTAAAACAACTGGCAACAACAGGAATAAGGGAGTTTTTAGACAAACTCTGTTGCAAGCTGAAAGAAAAGGGTTTGGCAGAGGCAGTTCATGTGTTCTCATCTGTTTAAATTCTGCTATTTTTTTGCCTTGGAGCTATAGCAAAATAGAACATGCATGGGGCTGCCTTATACTAAGATAAACTATTGGTCTGTCGCCAGTATTGTTTCTGTGACTGGCAGCAGTATGCTAGAGCCGGGTTTAATTTACTGCTCGGTGCTTTTTGAGCTGTTGATGTTGGGGACTGAACCTGACATTTTTGCATGTCAAGCAGGTGCTCTAGCACTGAGCCATGGCCTCTCTGTTATATAGGTGTGCCATAGCAAGGTTGACCAAAGGACCAAGAGGCAGTGGGCAGGAAAAGCCATAGCTACCTGCCCTACTTCCAATTGAGAAGGATATTGAATTTCTGTCAATCTGTGGCCAAGCAATCCGAGCAGGGGAGGAAGTACTGTATCATGCATGATTACTAGATCTTCTTCTACAGAACAGTGATTTCAAAGAGAGAAAGTCCTTAGGTTCTATCTTTTTTTTAAAAAAAACTGTCTTCTCTAAACATACCGAGAGCATTATTCTGTGTATCTATTTATGAAAATCAGAGCCAGTTCTGTTTGCGCCAGAAAAAACTTTGTACAGAAACTCAGAAACTGTCAGCCCAGGTGGCAGAATTTTTAAAATTAAAATTCTAGCTTGGACTAGTCCTACTTCTTCTTGGCGCAGCATTGCTGTCATTTCATGAAATGGTTGAAAAGATTTCTAACAAATTCCCTACAGGTCTTCACTGCTTTTTTTTTTTTTTTGCTCCAATAAAAGCCAAGACCGGTAAGGGGACGGATCAGAGAGAGGTAAAATTCCAGGAGCTATGGTCAGCCCAGGGAGCCAGGCAAGGTGCTGTTGATGTGCAGCTGTAACTTCAGTAGCCCTGTTGCTGAGGAGGAAGTATTTCAGTGGGACAGCCAATATTTCTCAACCGAACCATAAAGGATTGTTGTATGATGTTTGGGCTACACCTGAGTGATGAGAAGAACAGAGGAAATGTGTCTGGTTCTTCTTTGTGATTTAAGGTAGTACTGATGAAAAGCAAGGGATCCTCCATCTTTGCATGTAGAAAGGAAGAACAAAGTGTGAATAATGTCTGGGGTAATATATGCATAGCCCACAAAAAAAAGAGACCTGGGGCTATATTGCTGCTCAGCTTTGTTTGAAACTACACTCTACATCCTTTCGTCTTATACTAAATCACTCCAAGAATCTGCCACAAGGTCAGGAAAGCTGCTTTCCCTGTGAAATGTGATAAAAATCTTCCTTTATCTGACTCCAAGAAGCCAGTCACAATATTTACACAAGCCTTATGTAGCCGCCACTGGGCCCTATGGCTACAGTCCTCTGAAGCAGATCTACCATTTCCCTGCTTTCTGTCTCCTGACCAGTCTGTTCCCCCCACTGAGCCTCGAGTATTCACTGGCTGAGATTGCTCACATTCCTGGGTTTACTACTTCACTTCACCACCCAGAGATGCTGGCCGCAACAAATCATGTTTCTCAGGCTGTGGAAAGCTCCTGTCTCTACTTGGAATAATCAACCCCGGGGCCTTTCAATGCCTTTTGGTCTCAACAGGATGAGAGCAAGATGTGTTGAGTCTTGTGCTGATGTTCAATGTTATCAGCAGCCCATTTCCTTCATAACACTAGCAGTAAAGCAAATGCAGACCTGAAACAAAAGTGTGACAACTTTTCACACATAATAAAGGAGGGAAACCTTCCTTCAGACATCCTTCAGACATGCTCATCTGGCTGCAAGATGAGCGAGACACAACAAAATAAGAGGGGGAGGGTAATATGAAGGGAGGAATGTTTTTCAAAAACCCTGTTCTGAAACTCTGGAGGTTGGGGGTGTGTGTGTTCAGTTTTCTTTTTCTTGCAGGTGTCAAATAGCCTTGGTTAAATTCTCCTCTTTCTAAAAATACAAAATGCTACATACACTTCTTGGGGGGTGGGGAGGAGGAAAGAGGAGAATAAGCAATTTTCTGGTGATAAAGCTCTTTAACGATTTAGTACATTTTTATTCCATCCTTCTACAGAATACACAAGACTAGAACAAAGTCACATGTAACCGTACAGTGTAGTTGTGCTGAAAGCATGTCAGTGCTCTCATTCCTTTGTAATGTCTCATGAGATGTATTGCCACCAGCCATTCACGTGTATTCTCTGTGCTGAACAGTATGTGGGAAGCTATCAGGCAGCCGCCAGTACTTTCACAGAACGTGCAAAATGAAAGCGTTCAAGAGGGCAATTAGTACTACAGTATAATGGATCAGCTCAGGAGGTTGCTTCTTTAAAGGACAGTATTATAATACATGGCAAAATTTATTGTACTCAACAACCCTTTACTGTGTTTCATTACCTGCCACCATTTTAACCATCTCTTCAGTGTGATATGCCAGACATTAGAATATTTGGTTCTGTTAGTTCTTTGCCTATATTGTTTTGTTTATTAGAAATCTTTATTGTTTAAATTGTCTTTATCCTATTTTGTAACTCACCTACGGGAGGGTTTTTTTGTATCTTATAAGAAGTAGGGCAGACTACAAACGAAGGAGAAGGAGGAGGAGGAGGAGAAGAAGAAGAAGATCATCATCATCATCATCATCATCATCATCCTCCAAAGTACTAGCGGTCCAGGTGTTTTTTCTCAATTTACCTTTATAGAAAGAAGAAAATGAACCTCCTCCAAATCTAAGTCAGTATCACAGACTTAAGAAAATGTTGTACCTTATTTGTGGAATTCTAAGCATCCTGTGCCTTTAGCAATTGACACCTGGTGTCTTGGAAACATACATTATTGTTGGATGATCACATAGCTATTTCCTCATTAATGCATGCACACCCACAAACACAAGATAAGCAAATGCAGCCCATTTTCCTTTGGGGCAGGGAGTCTTTGGCTAGGGCTAGAGTTAAGCATACAGCTTATGAACTCAATTTTAGAGCCTCATATATTATTCTTGAATCACAATGTCTGGGCAACCTGCTAGTCCCTGAATTCAAAAAATGCAAAGTCAAACAACAAAAAGAAGAATTGATTTCATACTTCACTTTTCTCTACTTCAAGGAGTCTCAACGCGACTTACAATTACAATCCCTTCCTCTCCTCACAATAGGTAACTTGTAAGATAGGTGACGCTGAGAGAATTCTGAGAACTGTGACTAGCCCAAGGGCAGAAGGCTTCATGGGGAGTATTGGGGATTCAAAGAGAAGTCTGCTACTGTTACTATTTAGGTCTCTAATTAATACTGTTACCACTATCACAATTCCATAATAAATTGTGACACTAACCCTAACTCTGACTCAAAACCTGACACAGACGATAGGCCTACTCCTAGTCCGTGCCCAAGAATGCAATGTAACCCTAACCCAGATCCGATCCCCTTCCCTAGACTTAACCCTAATTTGGTTTTTAAAAAGAATTTATTCAGTCATAAATTGTCACCCGAACTCTAACTCTGACCCAAAACCTGACAGGGACCATAGCTCTAGTCTTGGTCTGTGCCCTAGAACGCAATGTAACCCAAACCTGAATCCAATCTTCTGCCCTAAACTTAACCATAACCCTAACTTTGTCTTTTAAAAAAAATTCCATGATAAATTGTGACACTAATGCTAAACCTATCTGAATATAGTGAGATATTCAGATATGCTCACTGAATATCTGTGGGTTCTGGATGTTGTAAGTGAACATTTCTAGGCTGCTAGGAGACAAGATTTTGCTTCCAGCTATTGCTAAACAGAGTTATCAGTCTCAATGTGGGGCCTGCAGTTCTCCCAGAATTACAAGTCAGAGGTGGGATCCAGCAGGTTCTCACCAGTTCCCGAGAGTGGGTTACTAATTATTTGTGTGTGCCGAGAGGGGGGTTACTAATTGGGTCTGCTTTTCCGTTAGAAATTCCAAAGAGTGTCGGAGATGGGTGGGGCAAAGAAAACAAATAGAAATATTACACGTGGGAAAAGCTGACTCAAATTTGGCTCAACAGAAAAGTTTTGAAAGAATTGGAAAAAAACCAGGAGAAACACAACACAAATCAAAACAACCATACACAAAAATGTGAGCAAAAACTGGGGGATAACCCAAAGCCACATGGGACCTGAACCAATCGGGGGGAAATGTGGAAAAGCCCTGATTGTCACCTGTAAAGACACTGAAGTTCAGAAGCATGGAGAAAAATATCCTGCCATTTTGACATCTGTGTGTCAAGGACAGGCCAGAGAGGGAATTCACTTACCTGAGGCCAAAAATTACATCTCCGGTCAAAAGTCACAAACAGCTCTGAGAAAGCAGTTCAGGGAAGGCAAGACACGCCCCAGGTGGAGATGGTGAGGCCTAGCCAATCTGGAGACATTGTTGGTGAGCAGCAGTTAACAGTAGCTGGGAGTAGGTGCTCTTAAAGGCAAGGCTTGAAAGAAGAGGCAGATGTTTCTTGGCTGGTGGAGTAGTCAGGAAAACTTGTGAGCCATGTGAGGCAGGAAGGGTGCTATTAATGATTTCCTTGCACTGTATATAAGAAGGCCTAAACAACTGATTGATGGAACTGACTAAAAACTCTGGTGTGTGCTTGGTGGCAATGGAGAACAAGACCAATGGACTCTAGACTGTTATCCAGCTGCCTACAGAATGTAGTGCTATAGGTTAGATAGGAGATGTCTACACTGCTGCAGTGTAGAAACAGGCAATTCAATTTTTTTATGGCCTTGAGGTAGATAATGTCACCTGGTAAATAATATTCTGTTGAGGCTTTATTAAAAAAGAAGACATTTTCCCCTCCAGCTTCTTTGCAACCTTATTTCTTTTAAAGTATTATAGCTGTTGAATGGACATAGAAATTGTACAACAGGTATAATAATGCTCTCCTCATGGCATGGATTTCTCTGATGTAGCATAAATAATCTATGTTGATAGCTGCAAAGCCAAACCTAGAATATTAAAATGTTCTCCCACTGTATTTTTAGCGTTGCAGTTTTTATATCCTTTCATTCTTTTTTGTAGAGCCTGATCTATTTGTCTGAGGTGGAGGGTAGAAGGGCATTGCTGACATTTGGTGACATATATAACACTGAAAGGTAAGCAAGTGAATGAACCTGAGATGATATGGCTGGTGTTGTTAAGTTCATTTATTGTGTTGCCAGGGTGGGCATGGGGACAGAGTTGGCATTTGGGTTCATTTCAGACCCTAGTCCCAAAATCTGTGTCCATGTTAGGCAAGGTATTGCTGTGGTTGAGAAGTTGTTTGAGGTTAGGAGGATGTCTGTGGGCAAGAAAAGGTTTGCATTCCATGCTTAAGTCTTTTGGCTAGTTGGCCCCACAGTGAAATTGTATAAGACATTGCTTCAAGTTGGTTGCTGTCATTGCCCACTAAACAGTTTCCCCACAAAACTTTACAGCCTTGGCTCCAAATTGATTTTTCGATTCATCCACCACCTCTCCAAACTCACAGACTTTTCTTTGGGAGATATTACCACCTTTATTTTATTGTATTGTATTGTATTTTATTGTGCACTCGTTAAAAAAATGGCAATCAAAATCTGATCGGCAAGGGAAAGACTGATGCTTGCAAATACACTTTCAAAAACCAACAGCAGATCTGCAGATAGGAAAAAAGTAACCTTTCAGCAGAGATATGAGGGAGAGTCAGCCAAACGCCCCTCTCCAAAAACAAAGTCTGGGGCAATTTCAAAACATTTACCCAACTTTTTGAAGGAGACCAAAACCTGCTTTTCGGATGGAAAGTGCAGATGTACTCTTTAACTATGAGAGGTTTGATGTCAACAGGAAAAAACCGCAAAATATTGCTATTATAATGTGTGTGTGCTTTTAATTAAGCCAGGAATTTTCAGTATGATCATCAATGGGCAGTTGGGAGTCTCGTCAAAAAACTAAGACAGGCATTTGTGGTAAGGCAGGCAAGTGCAACATCAGTGTGACATAGCAGTGATCTTCAGAAATGGACAGAACAAAGTAACTGTGAATTCAAGAACTCTACACTAAAAATCAACCAAGTGAAAATTGACACACACACACACCCAAAAAATAAACTTAATGCAAAATCACATCCAGAAAAAGTGTAGCATTCTTGAACTTGCAGGAGAAGCAGATACCCAAACAAAGTTTGAAGATTTAAAGGGCTGGGCTCACAGCTTTGACTCTCAAAAGCTTACACCCTGAAAATCCTGTTGGTCTCCAAGGTGCTACTGGACTCAAATCTAACTGTTTTACTGCAGCCAGACATGGCTATCCTCTGAAACTGTCTAGATAACTAGCTGTTGTGGGTTTTCCGGGCAGTGACTGGACACATTGTATAACAGACTTTTCTCTCTGATACACCTCTGAAGATGCCAGCCAAAGATGCAGGCGAAATGTTAGAAACAAGATCTACCAGACCATGGCCACATAGCCCAGAAAACCCACCACAACTAGTTGAATCTGGCCATGAAAGTCTTTGACAATATCTAGATAATGATATTTACCAACTTACAGTGTTTTAGGTGGGTGTCATAATGAGACCTAAACATGGCTTGCATCTCATGGGACGAAGTTGAACTCATCACAGCCAACCAAAATCATTGGAGAACACTTGTTGCCCAGTGTGCCCAGTTGCACAGGCAGAAGTCTGTCTAAGAATGATGTAGCTCCCATTCAAACGTGACTTGCAAATGATGCTTAGTGGAATGCTTAGATAACAAGAACTTTCCAAAGGATACCTAGTTATGTAACATTAGATCAAGCTGCTGTTCAATTCCTACAGAATTTCAGGAATTCAACAGTTTCTATGCGAAGTGAAAATGTGAGTCCCAAATTCACACACAAGTGTACATACACATATGTCACCACCACTGAATACTCAATTGTTTAACTTTCTGTATAGTCAAACTTGGCCAGTTTGAAGTGAAGAATGGAGAAGGGATCTGATGTTTCTGATGGTAGTGTTTATAGACAGCACCTAAGGGGAGGATGTAATCTTCCAGTGTGTCAGGCAGATGCTATCTAGATGATTGAGATATGTTCCTGGAATCATGCAACTGCTTAAAATAACAAATTGCTGCTGCTAGAAATATATATGTAACCAGCCTGCTGTATGTATCCACTGCCATAGCCGCATTCTTTCCTTGATCTTTACTTTATAACTTCACACACTTGTAGATGACTAGGCTTCCCCGGTACTCCTGTCCCACGGGAACTGCGTTACATATGTTATCTCGTAGGACAGGAAGCCAGGTGGCTTTCTCTTGCTATCTGCTGCTGACCTTGGGGTGCACCAGCTCAAAATACTTTTTTTGTAAACTCTTGGGAAAATGGGAGGGGGGTTCTCTATGGGGGATAAAGGGGACTGTGAGAGTCCGTTTATTGGCTTAAGGTTCCGAGACCTGCCACAGTGCAATATAACTCCAGAAGATGAATGACTGTTGCAAAGTATCATGAATAGGAGGCGACACGGAATATGCTTAATTAACAGGTACCTCTAACATCAAAGATACATCAAGAAGGAACCTTGAATTGAATTGGTCGCTATCAAGAGTCCATCTGAACTGGAACTGAAAGTGAAACAGCTCTTGCTAAGATAATCAATTCCAGCACTTCCTATTGTGGCAAGCCAAGACAGTCAACACACTGCAACTACAGTTGGCTCTTTGGAGAAAGATGACCCTGGAGCATATGTAGTCTAATTCATTGGACAGGAATATTACGTAGAGCAAAGCACAGTAACACTCCTTGATACACAGCCTTCTGCAGTCCAATGTACCTGAATAGATTCATCCATTAAAATAACGCTGTAGTGAGAACTGGTTCATTAAATGGTGATACTAAAATCTAATATCCTTGGATCTTACATAGTTATATCACAAGCATACCCTATTCCATTCCAGAGCACCTGGTAATAAACAGAAAAGATGTTGTCTATAGGAGCTAGATGTCTACTTATTAATCGGAAAACCTTAGCTGGCCATAGGATGGAGGTGCAGTGATAGGGCTTCAACTTCTACAAGATAGTCAAGGATTTTATTGTACAGCCATGGGCCTTCACAATGTAGGATATAAAAAGCAAAAAAAGATAAACAGCTAAAAACACAATATAAATTACAAGAATTGTAAAATCAGGACTCATAAGACTCACACCTAAAAATTATTCCCAATAATTAAACAGACAATGTTAAAAATCTTATTAAGGGTGCAAGATCCTGTTATTCTGAAGTGACTTCTTTCTTTGATACCCCCTTGGCTCTGACCTTTCTGGCTGCCAGTGCAACCAAAGCCATCCTATAAGATACAAAAGAGTCGGTGTCTGAAAGCAGAAAGTTTAGTTAATCAAAATCAGAATAAAGCTGTACCATAATTAAGATCCTGGAAAGAAATTTAGTTCTCAGTTCTACACACAGAGGATATTTTAAGACATATTGTGGAAGGCCTTCCACCGCTATTTCACAGACACAAAGGCATTGTTCCAATGGTTTTTGAGAATAGCATCTCGCTAAATACTCTGTCAGCATTGTTTGGAAATTGTTATATTGTGAAATATCCACCTTGACAGCATATAAGACCATGGGAATTACTTTGCTAACAAAAAAAATTAACACTGGGTCAACAAGGAATCTTCCCCTGGTTGTTGTGGGTTTTCTGGGCTGTGTGGCTGAGGCCCAGAAAACCCACAACAACCAGTTGAATCCGTCCATGAAAGCCTTTGACAATACAGTCCTCCCCTGGTTTAGAAGAATCTCTTTATTGCCAACAGTTTTTACTTCTTATTACCAATAGTTTTTAAAGCTGAGGACTTTACTGCTGCTATGTGGCTATTTTAGTTTAGGGTTTCACTGAACGTGACTCCCAAATATTTAAAGGAGTTGCTTTACTCAATGGGGATGTTGTGAATATCCCAAAGGAGTTTTCTTTGCTTTTCTTTTTGGCCTTTTCCTAAAGACCATTGCTTTGGTTTTTGCATTATTTATAGAGTGTCTCCCCTCTACAGTACTCTCTCAATCTGTAGAGGAGCCTTTTAATCTGATTCTTGTAAGGGAAATTAAGGCCATGTCATCAGTGTAGAACAGAATTGAATTTTTGGTCACTGAGAGTGGGAGCAATAAATTCAGGGCCAGAGAGTCTTGGTACAATGTTGTTTATATATAAATTAAATGGCAAAGGGGCAAGCACATACCCCTGTTTTATTCCCTTCCTTGCTGGAATTAGGGAGCTTGAAGTGCCCATTCTGACCCTTGCATACGTATTAGTTCCCATATAAGAGACCACAGACATTTGTCAATATTTGTTCTCGCTAATTTTCCCCAGAGTCACTCTCTAACGATGGAATCAAATACTGCTGCTAAATCAACAAACATGAAGTGCAAAGCTTTAGTGAGGCCCCTCATAGTAGTATTAGCTAGCTGATAAAGAACTTGACAGTGATCAGATGTAGACTGATTACCTGTGAAGCCTGCTTGGTGAGGATATATAACTTGATTTTCAATAACCCATTCCGCTAACTTTAGGAGGAAATTTTTCCCATAGAGACTGGAAGCTTTTTTATGTATGGGAACCACTATGCTGCTCTCTTTTTCTTCCAATTTCTTCCAATTTTCTTTTAATTTCCCTATGGTTTTCCAACATAGGGAAATTAGGCAGACTGTCCTCTGTGCATTATGTGCTGTGCTACAAGGGACATGTACAATGCAGGACATTTTGCAGCCCATATCTATGCCCAGGAAAGCTTGGTGCTGACACAGCTGCTAGTCAGGGACAATTCTTTTAAAACAAACAAACCTAGTTTGAGGGAGCAAAAAGTGGCAAAGTCAATTATAACAAGGATTCCCCCCCCCCATAAATATTAAGTGCATGCTATACAGAATGTAGATAAACAGAGCTGACAACTAATTTATCTGGTTAATTAAGCTGGAAATGCTGACTCACTTTAGATACAGAGGTGCTATCCCCCCCCCCCCCAATAGCTATTGCCAGTTAAGGGACTTGGTGCTTTCTCTAGTAGTCCTAACCTTCTAGTCTTGGTCTCACCAGCTAGTTACTTTCTAAGACCATATCCTGGGGAGGCTAGTGCCAGAACAGACTTGCCGGGGGAGAGCTCCTAAAAACAGATCTCCAGTCCCCTGTGAATAGATTCATCCAGCCCTGCTCCCGGTCCAGCACAGGTAGATATGGCTGTGTTGGAGCTTCAGTGGCTTTAATATATTGCTGAGCTGGAGGGTTACACTCAGTTAATTCAGCTTTTTTAATCAGCTGCAGTCTTTCTCAAACTTTAATCCCTGCCTCAATATTTTATGATTGAAATCTGAGGAAGAGAAAGGGTAGCCGGAAATATTGTGGGGAGGTGGGGAGCATCTGTTAATTTCTGGAGTCCTTTCTGAAGCTAGGGTGGTGGGTCTTAGAGACGACAGTGTGATGCTGGCTCGTGGACTAGGGTCCTTTCTATTCCCATTTTTTTTCTGGCTAAGTTGATAGTAAGTGTTCCCGAATAACAGGAAACTCCCTTGACAAACGCTCTATCAACTTTGCATTATTCCATTTATTATAGGTGCCTCTTAAAATGCTGCTTTGACCTGCCACAACATTCTGCGAAAAAGAATGCACATCTGGACACAATCAGAAGTAAAGCATCTGGCTGACCTGGCGAGAACAAAGGGAATAATATTTCCCCATCACTGTGTGTTCTCTGCAGTAGAAACTGGGCTATGGCCCATTCTAGCACAAATGCATAAATGAATCACTAAATGGCAGACATATTTCCCCCAGTTTTGGTTTATTTCAGTGAATGCAAAGATATAGAGAAAAAGTGTTCATATTAGAATGACCAAATGCTAAGACATGGGGTAATTGTCAGACTACGAGGAATGACAGAGTATAAGCCTCCCAGCATGTGCTGGAAAAGCCCCCCAATATAAATACTGAATAAAAAATAGGCAACATTCGGGTCTTTAGGTGTAGGACAGATCCTGACAAAAATGAAGAGAGAAATTGTCCTTTTAGGCTGAGGAATACAATGAGACTTCTTGTAAACCTGACATGGCAATGTACAGGGCCAAAAGAGAGGGTGACATAGGAGAAAGCATTCTGACATTGCTTCTGCTCGCAAGTGAGCACCCCCTGGCAATCCACATGCACCAAATACAGGCATAGCACCTATGCACATACATCTTGTACATAGGTAGACTTCCCTGTGAATGGGAAGGACTGGAAACTAATTTTCTTGATTTATGGGGATGGAGTCTGTGTACATGTACGCCTACTGCATAGGGATCTAGGCACTGTGACCACATGCAGTGAACATGTGCACTGGAGGTCCACTTACTCTTGTACTCCTGTAGGCATTATGGAAACTCCAGGTGATGGCGAATCTCATAGCTTGATTACTATTCAGGGCTAGACAAAGCATGCACATTACACCTATTCTGCAAGTGCACTATTGATCATTATTTCCATTAGTTCCAGGTTCAATCCAAGATGCTATTACCTATAAAGCCCTCCATGGCCTAAAATGCACTTATTTACTAGATGACTTCTCTAGATATACTCCATGAGACCAGAACTTTTTGAATGTGCCATTCTGCAAAGATCGATGGCTGTTTCTGAACATTCTCTGCTGTAATTCCTACCTGGTAATATGGTCTGCCTAAGGAGATCAGGAAAGCACCCTTCTATTCTGCAGAATGTGCAAAACGTTCAGGAGGGCTTTTTATAAAAAGGGTTGTAGTTATTGCCTCTGAAATTTCAGCTATTCCCATCTCTTTTTGAAAACCTCTTCCAATGCCGTTGCAGATATTCCTCTATTCCTTTCTGCCTTCCCTCCACCCGCCGGTTGAGCCCCTTTTACTAGATCCAGAGAAGGAATGTGGAAACATTAAAAATTCCTATGCTATGGATGACTTCTATGCCATTCCAGGGCAGGGGAGACCCAGTGAAGCATGGCATGCAGGAATCTGCTCAGTAGACCCTAAGCACTTATGCCACAACAAAAACATTAGTCTTCAAAGGCTACAAGACTCTTTATTGTTTTGGCTGCAGAAGATTAATTCTCCTCTAGAGTTAAACATACGTAATTCTTCATGAAATGCTCTGCAAGAACAGCAAGAAAACAATCTGTTGGCTGGCTACACAGGGGAAAGTTGAACTTTCCCTGGGATCCTGCCCAGGGCAAAAGATATCCAGGATCTGTACACTTCATAAACAAGAAGCAGAGCAATCCAAAATAGGAACCAGAACAAGGAAAGGCGAAGGATCAGTAACTAAGGCCCTTTATGCATGCCATGCTTACCCTGAGGCAGTTTGCCCCACAGTGGGGTCTGCTTGCATTTCTCTGTTTACACACAAGAAGACCCATTCATTGTTCCAAGCTGAGCCTCATTCGTCTCTCCTCTGCTTCCAAGTCATTCCCAGGTTGGCTGGTTGAATGCTGGCTTCCCCCCGCCCTTTAAATAGGGCGGGAGCTGTTTTAATGTTTTATCACTCCTGCAATAGAACGTCAGAGTAAATTTTTTTAAAGGCCGGTTGTTCACCCGGAAATTCCTGCCAAGGAGTGAGTGGAATTGCTCCTCCACGAGTGGGGGGAGGTGGAGAAATGTGGAAAACCCAAAGCACAGCAAACGGATGCTGCTCTGCTTTGCTTTCCCTGTGCAGGCAGGGGGAAAAATTGAACTTTTCTCGCTTTTGGAAACTACAGGTATTGTTGGATCTGCAGTGTGGTGAGTTCAGAGGGGAGAGGGGGAACCTCTGTGCAACAGAAAACCTGCCTTGAAGGGAATGTACACTTACCACAGGGCAGTCCACAAGTGCATAATAGGCTTAAGTCAAACGCAAAAATGTCTGTTCAATTATAGACTTCTTGTTGATTAGACCACACTCAAAACTGTTGGCTGTATGAGAAAAGATATTAGAATCTGAATCAGAGCGAAAATCCTTGTAGGTGGCTCTATAAATACTGCCTTCAGAAAGTCCCAGAATCTGAGAAGACAAATGCTGCATGTTTCCTAGCTACAAACACAAGAATATTATATGAACAGAAGGACAACTGTTCAGGAATAACAGACTTTATGTGCATGGATCTGAGCTGATGTAACAGAGACATTAGCATACTTTTTTTGAAAAATCATGCACACTTTTGATAAGTGTACATTTAATGTTTTGTGTGTATCTATGAAATTAAAAATTATGTACATGTTTTCAGTTTTATCATAGTTTTATCATCACAGATCTGTTATCTTTAGAAAACACATGGCCTGATTTGTTAAGTAAAATGTGCGTGAGCTTACAATAAAACACATCAAAACATCAACAAAATCAATAACATCTAGAGTCAGATTTAAATCTCCAGATACAGCAATCACACCATCAACAGTGGTTAAGGGTCTTCTGGAATGAAAGGCTGGCAGGAGTTGGGATAATCATACCAGCTAAACCAGGGGTGTCCAATTCTGGTGCCACAGATGTTCATGGACTACAATTCCCATCAGCCCCTGCCAGCATGGCCAAATTGGTAGGGGCTGATGGGAATCATAGTTCATGAACATCTGGGGCGCCAGAGTTTGACACCCCTGAACTAGACAAAATAATTTCACAATCTAGGACAGCAGCCAATCCCCGCCCCCCTTCTCATGGGTCCTCTCTAATGTACCCTCTGAAAGAGCAGAGGTCCACAGTAAGCCTCCCTGGTTATGTCAGAACCTGGCTTGGTTCATACAACTGGAGACAGTCCTTTGGTGTGAAGCCCTTTAGGGTTCTAAAAGTTAAAACAAGCATTTAGAACTGCAGCCAGACAAAAAAAGACAGCAAATATAGCTGGTATAATAGCTGGAGTCACTGCAGTGACTCCCTGTAAATACTCTGGGCACCACATTTTGTACCAATGGAAATTCTGGAATCTGTTTCAAAGTCACATTACAGGAATTCAGTCTGGATGTTACAAGGACATATGTCACACTGGTCAGGTCATCTTTATGGTGAATCATCTGGTGAACCAACTTAAGCTGGCAAAGACTTTTCTAGCCATCGCTGCCACTTATTTATAAAGAGACAAAGGGGCTTTACCCACTTACCATTTGCTGCGCGCTACTCCGGGAAAGTAGCGCAGGGTCCAGCAGCGCTCCCCACTTGCAAGGGCGGCAACCATGCAGCCGCCTCGACGCTGCCACTCTCCCACCCCTTCAGCACGCGTCATTTTTGGCGCTGAAGGAACGGCACCTTCTGACTCTGCGCGGGGCAGTGGGAAACGCAGCCCCGCGGCATAAATCACTCGTGCCGGGAGCGTGCTGGGAGTAGCGCGCCGCAAATGGTAAGTGGGGAAAGCCCAAAGAGACCACCAGTACTCCCATTTGACAAACTTTATCCTTCATGGGGATCACAATTAAACAGTTCCACTATTCATTCGCAGTACTCTGAATAAAGTTACCATTTGTTTGTTTCAGTTAGTCCTTTATGGCCTCCAAACAGTGATTTACAACACTTCCCTTGCCTCCTTGAGATAAGATGGAACAGAGAGGTAGAACTGGGTATCAACAGCATATTGATGATTCATCTTCAAATCACTAAATGATCTCCTTCACTGGTTTCAAATATCTTTTAAATAGCAAGAGGGGAACAAAACAGAACCTGAGATACTCCATATGTCATAAGGCCTTGGGCAAAGCAAAAGTTCCCAGGCACTATCTTCAGTGATCTTCCCTCCAAGGACATAATGCACCCCCTCCCAAGTGCATCATCCACAGGCCATCTAGAAGGATATAATTGTTACTGTTCTCAAAAGCTGCCAAGAGGTCCAGACAATCAACAAGGATAAACTTACAACGGTTGACCATCACAGCTTACCAATCAGAGCAACCACGGTGATTTCTCTGCCACATTCAAATGGGAAACCAGATTTTAAAAGTTCTAGATAATCAATTTCATCCAAAAAATACCTGTAATTGAATGGCCACCATTTTCCCACCCAAATCATTTGTTTTTTTAAAAAAAGGCAAAATAGGCATAAGAGATAGTAAGTGTTAATTTCTAATCACCCAGGGGCATTATTATTCACTGCCTTTGAATGATCTTAGAAGTCCAGATTCTTCCAACAGGAATGACATTAATAACTTGTACCTACCAGGAGAGTAACCCTCCTCTTGTTAATTTCACCAACAAGTTAATTTCACCAACAAGGTAGGATTCATCTTTTCAAGCATCTTTTCTGCTTCCACAAAAGCCCATACAATCGTGACAAACAGAAACCTTGTTAATTTACAATATCTGTATTTAAAGTTAAGCTGGACTAGTTGTGAGCTATTTCATCAGCAAATTGGTCGCCATGTGCTGCTCATGTGTTTGCTGGGGACCAAGGTTTAACATAGACCCCTTACTATGTGAAACAGCATCGCTCTTAGCAGTTGCAATTGTGGCAGAAAAGCAACCTTCCACTGCTGACATCAGTGTCACAGAGTAAGCTCCCTAATAAGCTATAGGTTGTGTTCAGTTGGACTTGTCTTTCCCCACTGTTGCTACAACTGTCATCCTACAGATTGATTGGCCCCCAGTTCTGCAGCAAATAAGGGAGCTGACTGTATTCCCCACCCCCCCGCCCCCTTTCAGCAGATTACCAGATCTTCAGATGGGATGGATACAGGCTGGACGATGATTAAACACAGAGAGATATGTAGGAGAGATGTGATGAAAAATCAGGGTTCCTCTGTAAGAATGTGAGAGAACTACCGATTCAGGTTCTGAGATTTCCCAGATGTCTTCTTACCGAGTTTAAAAATGAGCCCAATATACACAGGTAAAGTCAAGGACCTATTGTATTGCAGATGTAGAGTATCCAAGATCAAGGAGACAAGCCCTTTACCTCCTGCCTTATTACTTCACAGTGTTGAATATTTGTCTGTCTGAACTTCTTTCTCCTTTTCTAGTTCAATCTGCAAGGGAAAATGTTTCTTGCCCCTAGAGTGTTGAAAATTTCCCTTTGATGGCTGAAATATGGCAGCCTTTGATAAAACATTTAGGTCATTTTCACACTTGTGGTCATCTTCACATGTTCATTCTCTTTGATTCTTGGATAGGCACATGTTTTCCCCTCACCCAAATTCACTGTGCCTCAGATCAGAGAATCTCAGTGGTTTTTGAAACCTGTGAAAACACTTTTCCTCATCCTTCACTGGGACAGCAAAGGGAATCAACATGTGTTTTGCTTTCTTTAGGTTTTCTCACTCATCTTAGCTTTTCCTGCCCACACAGCAGAAGTTCCTTGCGCTCTTCAGGGCACTACTTCAGAAGGGTTAAAAGGGCTTTTTTTTTAAAAAATGTTCACACTAAGAATCTATTGCTTGAGCAATAGTCCCAAGAAATTGGCCACGAATGTATAGAATCTAACAAACTCTAGACCAAAGAGGGCATCCTGACAGCAAGCAACCTCTCCAGCTTGAGGCTGCATGGATAGAACAAGGAAGTAGGTGGCAGGCAGAATGGAAGATCAGATGGAGACATTTCACAGCAGAAGAATCCAGTTTAAACAAAAAACATGGAAAAATTCTACAGTGAAGCAAACAGCTGCAAGGTAAGCACTGAATGCATAAGCGGTCTTTATTTCTGAGAATTTCATTCTTATTGGCTGGCAGACAAAAAAGGTACGAGTGAAAAATATTTCACACTGAAACTAATGGGAATACATCTAGATCAGGGGTAGGGAACCTGCGGCTCTCCAGATGTTCAGGAACTACAATTCCCATCAGCCCCTACCAGCATGGCCAATTGGCCATGCTGACAGAGGCTGATGGGAATTGTAGTTCCTGAACATCTGGAGAGCCGCAGGTTCCCTACCCACATATGCCATAAAATACTGAACATTTTTGAACAAACAAAACAAGCTGTGCACTTTCACATGGGCTACTTGGATATGCACATTTGATTTGTATATGAAAGATTCTGTTTTTTAAAGGAGATCATGCAAGATTGAAGTCAGTCCATGCACAGTTTATAGGATGTAAATAAATTATACTCCCTCACACAATAGAGACTAGTCTGCTTAGAGGCCTCTTTTTAAATGTGAGGTATCACAAGATTGTCAATGTACCTGGTTCACACTCAGTTTCTGTGCCTTGGAGGCGGGTAGTCCCTGAGAGCCAATTAAACTCACCTATCCTTGGCAGTGTCTGATAGGCTTCTCCTCAATGCATTATGCTGCCTACCCTGTACTTGTCTGTGCTGTAACTGGCTATGAAATGACTGCCTATAATGAAAGGGTAGTTTGCAATTTATTCTCAGTGACAAGTTGACTTCATGCCTCACCCAGAGTATTAACTCCTTGTATGTTCTTATTCCCCCTGTCATGCTTCAGACCGTGATCTGAATTTCAGCTCAGCTGACACCTAAAGGGTTAAGTGGCTGGCTTTTTCAGATAGAGGAGCACAGCAGTTAATCAGACTCGAATTTCGTATAATTGCATGTTGAAAGGAGTGCTTGATGGCTGCTGACCTTGAACAGGGATGTGAAATGGCAAATATTTATCTACATGGCAACAGATCTGGCCCTTTCCAGCCAGGTCCCAGAAAGGCCAGAGCAGAGGCCACTGTTTCTTCAGCACAGTTCTAACCAGCAGTGGCAGATGGAAGCACAGATTGACTGGTGCTCAACCAAGATGTGACAAAGAGCTTGGAAGCCAAGATAAGCAAGCCAGGGAAGAGGAACTCTGGGATGTCAGGGGTTTCTTTGCAGAGGGCTCTGGACTTCAAGAGCAATATGTCAGGATGTTAACTATGGCTGGAAGGAACAGGTTTTATATATATTTATAAAATGCATTTCTAAAAGTGCTCTAACTAGATCAGTGGTTCTCAACCTGAGGGTCGTGACCCCTTTGGGTGTCGAACGACCTTTTCACAGGGGTCACCTAAGACTCTCTGCATTAGTGTTCTCTTTCTGTAAAATGGATAAATGTTAGGGTTGGGGGTCGCCACAACATGAGGAACTGTATTAAAAGGGTCGCAGCATTAGGAAGGTTGAGAACCACTGAACTAGATCCTCAGTACTGAACTCTTAGTAAAGTGGTTTCAAGCAAAACAACACAAAGTTGTATCAGTGTGCCAAGAACTGGGTTTTGAAAGTGTCATAAAAACCTGAGTGGGATCCTTCAATATTATAAGTGAAGCTGGTCATTTTAGGGAATCAATCAGTCGTGTTTATAACCTTTGACCCATACGTTAGCCTTGCATAACAATAACACACACATTCCACTTTCTTAGCATGGGCAGTGAGGGATGTCTGTATATCCTCCCTGCTAGAGCTAACAGAAGCTGGAGAAGAGGAATTTTCTATCAGGGAAAAGGTGCAGGCATTTGGAGTTTCTACATGAAATTACACAGGCTGAACTATTCTGAAACAGCAGTTCTCTCTGTGATCTGATTTTTTGACATCATGTCTATCTTGCACTTCATCTCCTTTGGTGTATACACTTTTTTTTTACTGCTCAGAGAGATTTTCCTCTGTATGGTCTACAGGTATGTTAAATAAATAAATATCCCTTCCTCTAGTCCAGGGGTAGGGAACCTGTGGCTCTCCAGATGTTCAGGAACTACAATTCCCATCAGCCCCTACCAGCATGGCCAATTGGCTACAATTCCCAATTGACAGAGGCTGATGGGAATTGTAGTTCCTGAACATCTGGAGAGCCGCAGGTTCCCTACCCCTGCTCTAGTCTGTCTGCAAGGCAAGTTGGCTGCTGGTCTTTGGGTGATGAGGACGCCTGCACTCATTCTACCTAAAGTAAGTGCATGCATAGGATTACAAACAACCTGATGCCCCAGCCTTCACAGACAAAAATAAATGGGAGATGAGAGGTCAAAGAGAAACAAAATTTTAAAAGGAATCCACCCTCTCACCCATTCTGCTCCCACCCCAATGACAGAAGCTGCTTACTTCCTTCTCGTGGAGGTACTGCCACATTCTCTGATACACTTGATATACTTCATTTTCACATGCATACAAAGAACCAGTAGACTGCCAGTACCCATACGTTTTCACAAGAGGCTCTCGGGGCTGCTTTAGATGAGAAAAATGGCACAGGGGGAAGGCTTAAATTCCTTCTCTCCTCATGCTGCCCCAATCCAAACAGGGGCACTTGCATACCTGGTAAGTGACTTTAAAAATGCTGCAAACGCCTGACACAGGAACTTCTAGCATATAGTCTGGTTAGACCCTCAAGGAACCAGAGCCTGTGCTTAAATACAATAAGAAAGCCCTCCCCACCCAAATAAGTGATGATTCTGCTTCCAGAAGGAAGGCATCCCTTCCATGCCCATTACTAATGTCAAGTTGCTCTAATGTACAACCAGCAGAGCACAGGTGCTCCTCATTCCTGCAGGCATACATGGACTTTTGCTATATGACCAGACCACTAGCTTTGGGCAAATCTTAATCTTGAATACCGCAACAAAACACAGCTTGACAGTTTTACCATGGCTCAAAATAGAGGACTCCAATGAAATGTATAGCCCCATCTTGAGCCCCAGCTCAAAAGACCTTTGAATGCTGACTTTGAACACTAGCTCATATGCTGGTATATCTCCAAGTCACAGCAACCAGTTGTTCTGGCATCATGTCAGAGTTACCAGCATTGGGATCTTTAGGATCGGGTTGCCCATAAAAATCACACTAGAAGCTCTGTTGCAGGACAGCCTACTAAATTTGTGTCTAGTGCTCAGTTTTCCACTGGGTTTCTAATCATTATGAATTTACAATAAAATCCTAAGAACTCTTTTCTGGGTGTTAAACCCCACTGAGTAGACTTCCCAGTAGACCTGTTTAGGATGGCACTGCTACTTTTAATGAAGGTGAGCATGCTGATAGGGTATTTTCTATCAGAAGCCTAAAGTGGTCCTGTCCACTGTAACACTCTGCAACAATTGTAAGACAATATTCATTTGACTTTGCTCAAGGGAAGAGATTAACAGATCACCAGCACATTTTTTTATAATTGTTACCAGTAAACAGAAACTTTGTGGAGTGGGGAGTACCCAGCTTTCTGGGGGTACAGTGTAGATGACTGAGGAAAGCAATGGCAAACCACCCCATAAACATAGTCTGCCTAGTATATGTCACTCCATGGATCAGTAATGACCGGGTGCTTGCACAGGAAACTATCTTTACCTTTTAACTATCATTATTTCATTGAGCAGAAATGATTTTCCACGATCTTCATTGGTACTACTGATTTTCAGAGAAACAAATGTGAGTCTTTTTTAATTTTTTGTCCTTTCAGACCCTAAGGAGAAAGGTTTGTCTGAGAAAAGCTCCACAAGGCCTTGGAAGTGAGTAGAGTTGATAGATTACAACTTCAAGAACCAGAAGGGAATAACTTTGATTGCCTCAAATGATACATATGGCTAGGTATTTGTTCACAAGTCTCTTCTCTTACAGGATTACCTGATTACTGGGCAGAGAAGTTGCTGCTGCAGTATCTCTAACAAGCTTCAATCTTAGACATATCCTGCTGTATTTCAACCCCTGTCAAAGTTTAGCTTTGCATTTTTAGCAGTCAGGGTTTGGGCTGTAGCCAGTATCATCTTAAATGTTACCAGAAAAAAGTTGGCAGGGATTCAGCAGTAATTCATTGCAGATCCTGTATACATTCAGCTGGAAATGACAGGCAGCCTCTTTGAGACCCTGACAGAGAATTTAAATTAAGTTAAAAATGTAAAGACAATTTTATCAACATGGATGCGGATATTAAAAATGCCACTAATTTCCATAAAGATCAATAGCCATGTTCGTTATTCTGCAGACCATAAGGCTAAGAAGTGTTGAGCAATTGTAGGTTCTATTGTGGCGACATTTTACTTGTTCTGATAGTTGCCTCACATGTTAAACATGGTTCAGTGGATAAGTTGCATACATCCAAGGAGAAAATTCCTCTGTTCCTCTGACTTCAAATGTGCTTGTAGATCACACTAACAGACAGTGGAAAAGATATCATAGCTTTGTAGTCAGTGTATCACAGGGCTTGACACAGGACTCATATAACCAGTTCACAATCACTATGATCTCTGTGGCACTGAGTTTGCATTTCGATGTTTGTGTCCTGTTTTCTGGGATTTCTGAGGGAATTAAGCTAAAGACAGCTGTGAATCACCACGGGCTGCGATTGCCGCTCAGGATGGGTTAGTGGAGCAGAACTGGCTGCAATTGCCCAGACCAGGCCAGGCCAGGCCAGGGTGGAGGCTGAGCCCTGGCCTATAATCGGCAGGGCAGACATCACTGGAGGAGGGCAGATCCGAGTCCTTAACTGACCAAGCCCTCCTTTGTGCTGGCCATGTGCTTTGGCCAGCCGACGATTTGCACACTAAGAAGGGTTAGGGACACCTGAGAAGCACTGAAAAGAAGCTCAGAAGTCACTGGCTTCAGGCCCATATACGGGCTTGCTCAGTGGAAATGTCACCGATCGATTCTGCACAGCAAATGTATAATGGGTTGCAGTCATTATAAAATAACTCATTTTCCTTTTCCCCATTCACATGTGTGATGTGCAAACAGTGACTGGAGCCCATGAAAATCTGGGTTGCTTTTGTGCCTTTGCATGGAGATACCTACCTTCTTTTAAAAAAAATTTCCTGCAACACATGCGTAGCTATGCAGGCATGCAGAAATGAACTCCACAATACTATCAGCTGCACCTCTATAGCTGTAGATGTGCAATACGCAAAATAAAAGAAAAAGGGGCCTCTCTGCAATGGCAGCTGGATTCTCCCTGACTGTGGACGGCGCAGTGGAAAGGAGGGAAATAAAGTGCTTCCTGCCTAGCTTTTCGTGCAGGAGAGGCTCCAACCCAGGATTTTGCAAAAGGATCGCTGGTCAAACTCATTTTGGGGAGGGAAGGAACCTGTGCAAAGTCCCCCATCTCAAAATGGTTTGTATTGCGCTCTGCGCCCCTTATATTTGCCCTGTGTGGAATCCACCAAAATATTTCAAAAGATCCAAACTCCCGGTTTCTTACAGGAGGAATTCTAAAACATTAAGCTGGAAGTTAGCATGAAAAACAACATTAAGTTCAACCACCTCCTCTGAGGCAAGAGTATTTACATGATTCACATATTTTTATCCAGAAGCTACCTCACCACTATTTTATAGCTAAACCTCGAACAGTTCAGTGTGGAAAAAAAGGTTCCAACCCAAATTCTTGAAGTTAAGCCCCAGAGTCTGATCATTCTTAGCTAGTGAAGTTTGACCTGGGGGTGGCTGATCCATGCCCTGACCACTGGCTGTTGTAGAAGCTAACCCAGTACAAAGCCAACACACTGTTGATAACTAAATATTGGCTTGCTAATGAAGCTTGTGCAATCCAATCAGAAGTTAAACTGAATTAAATTGTTGCTGTCAGCTCACATGACAAGTGGATAGATCATGGAATCCTTACAGGCTTGCTCTTCATAAACTAGATGACAAACTCATTGAGATTTAGTAGTGTCAAAAACTATAAAAACACTATTGATGATCCTGAATCATTGGTATATCTCCTGTGTCCTGCTTACATGTATGATAATGTGGTTTTTTAAAGTCTGGTAACTATTAAATGCACTGAATACTGGTTTATTGTTACACTGGAGCACTTACATGGCCATTTCACCTCAACTGCCTAGAATCTAGCATAACTGATTGGGAATAGTATCTGTGAGCACACCTGTGGATCTAAAACTCTTTCAGATATTTCCTTTGGAATAAAATCACTTTTATTATTGAACACATTATAGCAAGCACAACTGTGACTTCCTTTAGTTTTATTTTCAGAAGTATTCTGATTGCAAAGCACCATGAAAGAAATCTTATTCAGTTTGCTGGGGCACAGACAGAAATAACACAGGGCTGCTTGAAGTATTGTCCAGAAGAATTATCCTGTCTGCCTGAGATTGTGCTTTCAACATAATGATACCTCCCCCCAACCCCTCAGTTCTGGCAGGAATGAAGAAGGTTTTTTCTACTTGGAAGCCCAAGGCAAAAATATTCATATTTCAAATTACAATGAATTGGGAATAAATGAAAGTATCTTCATAGTTGATCTTTGAATCCAACAGAAAGAATCATTTATGTGAGTCAAGTCTTTTCAATTTTTTTTATTTTAAAGGTCAAAAGCTTTTGCTTCAGTGTTTTCCAACTAGAAGATATATGGCATTTTCACAGCCAACCTGGGGCAGAAACCTAATTTCATAATATTGTGACTTTCTGTCAAGCAGATTATTATTTTAGTACAGTTTGTTAAGGAATATGAACTGTTTCTGTGCTGTTTTTCCAAGCAGCCCACTGCAGACAGAACTGTGTGCTCCACTCTCATAATACCCCATGGACTCTTCTCAGTCAGAAAAATGCAAATCACAAAAGAGCACTTTGCACAATATTGACTTGATTTTTTCACCAAGCCTTAGACAACAGGGTCTGCAATTGAATCAATATTGTAGCAACATAACATTATCTAGACTGTTGTCTTAAATGTTGCAGAGGAACATATTAAAGTCACGTTCTGTTCCAAACATACCTCCACAGCACCCATAAAAATGTAACAGATCATTTCCAAGAAATTCATCTACAGAGGTTCCAGGAATCAAGATTAGCAGGAAGTGGTATCACAGACAAATTATCAACATGCCCAGGATGAGAGAAGATACCCTATTAGCATATATACAAATGCCTGAGCAATCTGCCATAAATTAATCAAATTTTGTCTTAAATGAATGCAATATTTTCTGCTTGGGAGGCAGAAGGTCCCAGGTTCAATTCCCAGCATCTACAATTAAAAGGTTGAAGATTTACGGAAGATGATCCAGACAAACTGCCCATTCATCTGACTAACCCAGGTTTGGTTGTTACTTTATTTTTGTTTAAAATGTACTTTTCCACTATTGGTCAACAAGTTATCCAATGGCTTCGTTAGATACCACTGCACGTATTCTAAAACAGGATGCCCAGCTGAAATCTGGATCCATCACAGAGCCCTTACTCCATCTGTATACTATGTGCAAACTGTAATTATATGACATGACCAGGAAATGCCCTAGTGTCAGGACATTTATGTTTAAATCTGAGTGGCTGATATCCAACCATGGGCAACTGCTCTGCTTCTGATAAATAGTTTCAGTGAAATTCCATGCTCTGGCCCTTGCGGCTTCTACCCTGACTCATTCCCTCCCTTACTGTGTGCTATTTTTGCTGACCTGACCTCAGTTTTGTAGACCTCAGTTGCTATTGTGCAATTGTTGGGTATAACAAGAAACTATTTTTCCACTCCTGTTTTAGCTGCTGTGATATCTTTGGGGTGATGAGGCCACCTTGCAAGGGAAATATCTGTTAGATATTTGTGTAGTATTATCTCTATGTAACATCTAGAAAGATTCTTCTCATCTCAATGCACACAATAAAGATTAATGAAGAGGCCTCATTCATGAAATATGGTTAATGCCACATGATTGCAGTTTGTTCCATCTTAAAAGAGCAATTAATCTAAGTATTCAGCTACATTACAGGTTTGAATAACTTTGTTTTAACAATCAATGGGTGGATCTTTACATTTCTGGTCCTTCCCAACGTCTGATTTTAAATCCTGGTCACCAGATTTCTTCACTGTAACATCTCATTTCCCCCACTACAACATAACCAAATACTTGGCCCTTTAGCTGAGTACCTTTTACTGAAACAAAAAAATGGCCTTCCAAACCTTTCATAGGACATTCCATTCAGAAACTTGCAAAACAAAAATAGTATAACCATCAAGCATTCCAGTTCTTTGCACATAATCTTGAATTAACACTCATGATTCAGTGTCCCAGAAAAAGAGTAGCAGCAGCACAAAGATGACTCGCACGGACTCATATTGCGAATCAGTAATGCGACAACTAAGAATCCTGGCTCCATATGTCCCATTGTAACCTCTGCAGAATCCTTCACAACAGAGTGACGTCTGTTTAGTTCCAGAGTGATTCCAACCAAGTTATTATAACTTCTAGGACAATGTTTGAAGAGTGTGACTCTACACTGCAGTACTTATGAGGCTGTGAGAAACATTCCCACACATTAAAAAAGTAAAATGGCAAGACTGGCTTAAAATGTTATTTCCTCACTCTGGATACAGAACAACTCTGAGCAACTAGTTCCTTCTTTACAGGAAAGGGGGATTGGGTGGGTAGGAGGCAATTTTCACATCAATATAGAGAATGAAGACAAAAAGTGATGCATGCTAGACATTTTTCTAAGTAGCACTAAAAAAATGCCACTGCCCATTCATGGTAAGTCAAATCTCAGCAAGAGAGTTGGAAATAATACATTAATAATAAAGTGCTACATGTAACTAAAATTTCATAATGCAACATAACAGTAAAAGATGCCCTGCCAGGTCAAGCCAGTGATTCATCAATCTTTTTCTTCATTGAGTGACCAACCAGTTGCCTTGGAGGGCCAAGGAACAGGACCCAGGGTCAATTATCTTCCCCTAATGTGGCCTCCTACCACTGGCATTCAGAGATTTGCTTCCTCAGTAGACATCCCCTTTAGTCTTGGCTAATAGTCACTGATAGATTCTCTGTGAATCTGTCCAGTTATTAAAGCTACCTAGCTTAGTGCCCATCACTAAATGTAGTTGCAATAAATTCTACACTTAATTACTAATGGAGTGGGAAAAAACCAAATCCTCATGACTGCCCTGAATCAACTACTTTGTGCAACCAAATTCTAGCATATAGGAGAGGCAGAAGATTCTGTCTATGCTAATCAAACTAATCTAAGATGGTGAAAATCAATCAGACTGTGAAGAACTCCAGGAAGACCTCTCTAAATTTGGTGAGATGGCAACAGTGAAGCAAAATAAGTTCAGTGTAGTTGAATGTAAGGTGATACACACTGGAACAAATAATCGTAATTTTAAATGTATGTTGACGGGGTCTGAAGTGACTGACCCTAAAGTGGAAAGAGATCTTGGGGCCATGATGAATAGATTGATGAAAATATCAAATCAGGCCTGAACTAAAGGAGATGTTGGGCCACAAGACTCACCTTTTCTGCAGCTGCAAGGCAGCTGCTGGGAAATTATTTCCTCAAGTGTGTCAGGGTCCAATTCAGATCAGAATTGTGATGCAGGAGGGGAAAGGGCTCCAGCCTCCATGCTGTACTGGTTTCCTGAAAGGAATCAGCCTCATGGGGTGAGGAAGAAGTATTTGCTGTGTTATGAGGCTGTACTTTTCATGTACACCTCCATAGGAAGGATACAACACTTCCTAGGTCTATTTTAACTCAGGAAAATTGGGTGGTGGTGCCGGCTGAGGAGGCTGGAGACCCTTCCATGCCATGGTGCTGTTGCAAATCAGGTCCCGGCAGGCTTGGAGAAAGAACTATTTCTGGATGCAAGGAAGACATGCCAGGGTGGAGAACCCCATCCCAATCTGTGACCTAAACACAGAATCTAGCTTGGCCTCATTATGCAACAATGGTGAAAACGGCAAATGCCATGCTTGGAACTATTAGGGAAAGGATTGGAACTAAACCATCCAAAGCTGCAATGCCCCTCCATTTGGAAATGATGCTTATTTATGGTTATCCTATCTCCAAATGATATTGCAGGGCTAAAGAAAGTGCAGAAGAAGGCAACCAAGATAATAAAAGGGTTTGAGCACTCACCTACAAGGAGACTATGAAGAATCTGTGACATTTCAATTTAGAAAAAAAGATGAGTAAGGGGAGGATATGATATAGACGGAGTGTGTATCACATTGCACTTATTTGAACTGAACTATTTGCCATGTTGTTGCTCACTCACAGAATTTGGAAAGAACTTTGTGGAGCACTTCACAATCCATTTTAGTTCCACAATCATGAATAATCTGGCAGCATCTGCAAACCTGGCAATTCTAGATCAGTTATAAACAAATTAATTTGCACTTGTCCCAATATTGATCTCTCATCCCATTGTGAGAACTGTCCAACTATTTTTGCTCTCTGTTTCCAGTTGTTTAACCAGTTTTTAATCCTCAGAAGAACCTGTCCTCTTTTCTCATAATTACTCATAACTCAGGAGTCTTCATAAGCTTTTATAAGTCCAAGTCTGTCTTCTTTATCTATGTCCTTGTTAATCATCCCAGAGGACTTCAGAAGGCAGGACTTCTTTTTGCAAAAGCCATGCTCATTTCCTCTCAACAGGCTTTGTTCCTCCATGCGCTTAGTAGGTAAAGTTAGTCTCCAGTGGAAGCACTGGATCGTTACTGACCCATGGGGTGACATCACATCATAAGATTAATAAGTAATTATGTTTACGGGATAGTTTGCCATTGCCTCCCCAAGTCATCTATACTTTATCCCCAGCACTTACCAGTATTTTACTGACCTTGGAAAAATGGAAGGCTGAGTTAAACTTGAGCTGACTATCTAACATGACTTCTGTCCAGATTGAACTGAAGTTGTTAGCAGGGCTTTTTACTGCAGTTTACCACTGTGCACCATGGAGTTCTTATATGTGTCTAATAACTGTATGCTTAATGACAGTTTTTGATACTTTAGCTGGAGCAGACCCTTAAGCCTGTAATTTCCTGGATCCTCTATGGACCCCAAAGTCAGTGTAACATTTATTATTATTATTATTATTATTATTATTATTATTATTATTATTATTATTATTATTATTATTATTATTATTATTATTATTATTATTATTATTTATTATATTTATAAACCGCCCTCCCCCGAAGGGCTCAGGGCGGCGAACAAACAAATAGATAGAGCACAAATAAAATCAAATTTTTAAATAGTTATTAAATATTTACCACTTTATAGTCTCCCAATACTGTTATGTTGGCTCTGCATTAATGAGGATCTTTATCTTTTTCAAAACAAATGTCAGAACTAGTCATATAAGAAAGATTTGTGGTATGAAATATAGACACAGACTCATCTGTTCTCCCTTCAAAGATCCAATGATCAGGAGGACTTGGTTAGGGATCTCATACTTTCATGGGCTTAAATCCACCCGAGCATTTCTGTGAACAAAATTATTCCTGCTCACAAAGCATGATTTTTCCACCTTCCCTTTCTGCCTGCAACCTAAAATATCTCCCAGAACTCTACTGTTGGGGATTACTGTGAGGGAGACGGGTGATCCCCTATAACAGCATGCAGGAGAATTTTAGAATGCAATGGGAGGGGAGAAGTGAGAAAGGTGTACTCTGTAGTACACTCAGAAATCATTTCATTCATGGAAACATACTGATTAGTGCAACCAATTAGATGGCGCTTTCACACATGCTGAATAATGCACTTTCAATACACTTTTAATGCACTTTGCAGCTGGATTGTATTGTCCAAACTGGCAAAATTCACTTGCAAAAAATGGTCACTAAAGTGCACAAAGGAAGCACAGGAGAGCTGTTATCTTCAGGCTTTGCAAATGGAACTACCCTGTTTCTCCAAAAAAAAAAAGACTTCCCCTGAGAATAAGACGTAGTAGAGGTTTTGCTGAAGTGCTAAATATAAAACATCCCCCGAAAGTAAGACGTAGCAAAGTTTTTGTTTGGAAGCATGCCCGTCGAACAGAACACCAAGCATGCAGCTGTGGAGCGGAAAAATAAGACATCCCCTGAAAATAAGACATAGCGCATCTTTGGGAGCAAAAATTAATATAAGACACTGTCTTATTTTCAGAGAAACACGGTATATCTTCTGAGTCCACAGACAGAGGGCCCCACGAAGAAAACGCTCACAAAAGTCATAGCCATAATTCAGGACAAGGCTTTTAATAAAGCTTTTCTAAGCCTTTTATCTCTAATACAGTCATTGCCAGTTAGCTTCAAATTTAACTATAATCCAAAGGGATTTTGCTGCTGGCCTCCAGGGTTTGCATGATGGGATGAACTCTGCAGTATGAGGAGAAGGTAATGTGTATGAAATAATCTCTTAGTTTCTACACAAATTTCTTCACCTCAACATTTTATCCTACAATATCCAACAAAACCTGTTTTTACATGGGAGTAATAACATGTATTCACCACTGCCTTCTCAGTATTTGTCTATCTTATAAATCCAGAAGACTCCCATTTCAATTGGAAATAAAACTTTTATTAAAAGTCAAGAGCAAAAAGAAATAATTTAATAGTATATAAAATGGAAAATGAAAGCTCTTCGTCTCATTTGTCTCTTTGTCTCATTTGTCTCTTTCCATTAAAGAATGTTTAATTTTTTAAAACCCATTCTTTCTTTCCAATATTTCTGTTAGTTTTCATCCCACAGTGTCAGGTCAAAGCCATTGTTAATGTTATTTGTCACCACTGCAATATACAATGGAAATATATGGATGCAAGCAAGGACCTGCAAGCAACATCTAATTCTCCACACACTCATTCACAGTTTCCCCTTTCCCTGCCCTGAAAGCTCCTATTGCCTCTTTCCTTTTTTACTTTCTTAACCAACAGCCAACCTTTCTTTGCCTCCATCTTCAGTTTTCCCTCCCCCTTCCCTGCAAGGCAGCTCTACCACCCACCCACCAACCTACATTTTCTTTCCCACATCTTCAACTGTACTTATTTTATTTATGTCTCACCCTTCTCCACAATGGGAATCCAAGGCAGTTTACATCATTCTCCTCTCCTTCATTTTATCCTGACAACAACCATGTAAGGTAAATTAGGAGGAGAATGTGCAGCTGGCCCAGTGAGCTGCCGCAGCAGAATAGGGATTTGAACCTGGGTTTCCAAGATGTTTGTCTGAAACTGCTATACCACACTGGCTTTTGTTAGTAAAAGGTAAAACCTGTGCAAGCACCAGGTCATTACTGATCATGGGGTGACATCACACCACAACATTTACTGGGCAGACTGTGTTGATTTGTCATTGCTTTCCCCATTTGAGTCCACCCTAAAAGGCCAAAACAAACCTGGAAAGGGTCTTGCATCATACTTTTTTACAGACAAAAACTAAAAGACTGGACATATGGTTGGGGTTGCCTAGCAACAACCTCTGAGGGCATTCCATTCTTAAAGACCAATTGGCCATGCTGGCAGGGGCTGCTGGGAATTGTAGTTCATAACATCTGGAGTGCCAAAGGTTCGCCACCATGGCTATAGGTATTGATTCTATTATTTTGGGAGATTTTAACTCCCAATTTTAATTTAATCTTTAACATTTTTTTAAGATTTCAGAGTTTTCTGCAGGGTTTGGTTATTTTTCAGGTTTGAAGAATGATCTGCATTTTGTTCAGAGCCATAGTCTTTGGATTTAAATATCCATGGATTTGGCTATGTTGAGAATTAGATACATTGATGTGCTTGATAGATTAGGGCTCAAGAAAGGGAAGCAGCAATAGCAACATTTGTATAATTGGTAGAGCAGAAGCATCAAATACAGCACCCACAGGTCTCAACAGGCCCCTGGAGAGCTCTTACTTGGCTCTTGACCACATGGGGGAAAAGGCTGATGGTTGCTTGGGTGAAGGACAGATCAGCTTTGTTTTTTCTGGCTGAAACATGCAATCCATGGGGGGGGGGGCAGTTCTGTGGTGGCCAGGGATGGTGCTGCTGTAGCACAGCCAAGCTACCTCCTAAAGGGTTTCAGGTGGTGGAGGGAGGATTAAAAAAAACCTAAAGGACTCCTTGACCAACCTGAAAACACCTATTGTTGGTATGCCACATTAAAACGTGGCAGAAGTCGCTGGGCAGCATAGGGGGCGTTCCCAAGGGAAAAACCCTCTGGAAGCTAACTAAATTTAGCTCCACCCCTGGGAATGCCCCCAGACTGCTCCCCTCCACTGGCATGGGCTCCTGAGGTGGAGGAGTGCTTGCATAGGGAGTTTGGGTGTCACATAACTGCATGGTATCTTGTTGCTGATGCAAATGACCCGCCCCCACACCAGTGAGTTGCCCTTTGTGTGGTAGCATGTGACCTGACAGAATGCATATGGTTGTGGAAGGATGGCTGTCTGGCTGAAGATGAAATTAAGACTTTCACGTTCAGAATTCTCCATCTACAGTTTCACTTGCAAGCCCTTATAGGAGATTGTGCAAGCCTTAGGACTGGAAAAATAAATTGCCTAGCGAATGGGTGGAGAAAAGCTGTTTATATTAATTTGTTTGTACTAGATGTAACATGCAAAGAGTATAGTTTCCCATGCGATCCCCGGAGGATAAAAGGATATTTAAGAAACCTACACCCAAGAAGCAAGTGTTTTGTGTAGGACTCATGATGAGGCTGTGGGTGGTTGTTAAGAGGGGTCAAAACTGTGCGGGAGAGGCGCACGCACGGGGGTGGCCAATGTAGGGTTTCGACTATATGTAGCCGAACCCAGAACCCTGGATGCGAGTGCAGCGCTACATGCAGTTTCATATAACGGGAAGCATTTGACACCGAGGTATTTTAAGTGTGCCACCTCGCAGCAGGTACGGAGGGGGCAGCGCGACTGCGGTTCCAAACAGACGGAGCTGCCCGCAGACGCATGTGGTGCAGGGGGCGGGGGGTTAGCTGCATACGACTCTGTGCCGTTTTGGAGGAATGGATACCCCTGATTCTTTGTCGGCTGCCTCGATTATTCCAGCTTCTGGGCGTCTCACATTCCCTCACGTGCCACCTCTCCAGTCCAGAGCAGCTTTGACCTCGAAACCCAAGCGGAGGGTGGGGGAGAAGAAGACCTCGACCGTGCACCCTACCCTCCATGTCCCGCCTCTTTCCACGCACTTTTCTGACGGACATTCCCAGTCAGCCATTGGAAAGGGAGCTTCTTCTCGCTACCCAGCGCCAAACTCCCAATCGGGCAAGAGGGGGGAGGAGACAGGATTTGGACGGTGAAGCTTGAGAAGGTTGCTATGATCCAAGCTGGGGGAGGGGGGCGGAGCAGTAGAAGGGCCAATAGCCCGTGACGGGGACATTGATGGACGAGTAAAAGGACCAGTGGGAAGCTCGGTGGTGTTTTGGGGGCGGGCGAAGAAGGGAGGCGGAGAGTTCTCGGAGTGGCGCTAAAGGCGCCGGGAGCGGGGGCGGGGCGGCTAGCGCGGAATCGGTTGGAGCGCGCTTTGCTGTTGCTGCTGCTGCTGCTTCTGAGTGGCGGCTCCGCACTAAGTGAACGGACTCGAGTTGTTCACAAGGACGCGCGCGCGCACGCTGGAGACAGGTGAGGCGTGAGGTGGAAAGCCGGGAGGGTGGTGCGGGAAGCCGCCACAAACGACCACCGATTGCCTCCCCCCCCCTCACCGGTTCCCGCCCAGCGAGTGGGAGCGGGGAGCAAGAACAAGTCCTGTGGGGCCTCAGCTTGGCATCATCCTGGCCGCTGTTCTCTACCCTCCCCCCAATTTCCCGCCCCTTTGCCTTCACCGTGGTCCCTTTCAAGGGTCGTACTTTTGTGAGACGTGCAAATATCACCTATTCCCTTTGGAAGCGCATTGATGGTGCTAAGGCCGGTTACTGAAGGAACACGTGTCCCTTTGTTTAATGGGTGGGGGGTAGGATTGCTTGATGCTGGGGCGGGGGTCGTGAGAGGATATTCGCCCCTTTGCTTTGAACGCCAATGCGCTTAATACCCCCCTCCCATTCTCCCTCTCTCCCCCCCCCCCATCCCCTTTCCCTTTGTGAGGCTACCGGGGAACTCTATTTCTGCAGGCCGTTCTTTTTTGTATCCCTCTGTTGTATAAAAAGCTTGCTATATGTCTGTACATTTCTCCCTTTAAAATAAGGATTAGAGCTTGCAGCACACCTCTTTTGTCCTTCAGCTGGCTAGAACCGGTTCTAGACTTGGACTTACACTAAATTATTCACAGGTCATGTCAAAAACAACGAATCTGCTTACTCTGTATAGATTAATTGATCTAGCATTGCTTCTTTCTTGCATATGGAGTGCTTAGTGCATTGAAGTCCTTGAAAAGGCTGCATGCAATCAAGCAGCTTTCTGTTGCCGCCTCAGTTCCATCCATATTCAAATATGACTTATCTGGCGGTCTGAAATGAGAAGTAAGGTGTTTTTGGCATGGTAGCTTGTAGGACTTGGGCGTCTATATGATGAGATGCCCTCAAGGGTTGTCAGCCTGATAGTAGTGTGTATGTTTCTGTCAGAGAACGTCTACTTAGGCTCTTTATACGACAGAACATGAGAGGCTCTGTCCCAGATTGTGGGAACCAGTAATGGGAATGTGACTAATTTATATGCAGCAGTGTCTTAGTAGCTGGTCATTATTTGCTGTGCACTCCCTAGTAAATGATGGATTGTGAATAGGTTGGCTTCACACTGCAGAGTTGGTCATCTGGAGTGCAATTGTTTGGATTAGAATGTTACCTGTAGTGTTCTAGGGTCTGGTGTTTACATGGAAGGACTAGATATGTCTACCAATTGTATATTCTCCAAGCATGTGTTATGTGACTGAAATTATGAGATCACTTTGGGGGGAAGTATGCTGTTGTAGATGATTCTATAATAGTATAATAATAGGCTGTGTTGTACCATTTCAAAGATAGGCTGTGTTGTACCATTTCAAAGATAAATTAATGTTCCCTCTCTTATTGTGTCCTACAACGCTTACTATAGCGTGGACTCTAATGATGTGAATTTAGCTGGTCTGTAGCTAGTGTGGTTGGCTGCTTCATGGCCCTCTGGTGGATTAAATGATTTCATGTTTGCTTTGCAGTTAAACTTTCGTGATTTATCAAGCTGACATGCCATCGGTGTATAAACTAACTACTAGTAACATGCTTTACTGGGTCTTCACTTTAAGAAGGATGGGTTTAATGAATTCTGTATGAATTTATTATTCTTTGAAATTTCTCATATTGAAGATACTATTTTCATTCCTCTTGAATGGGTTGTTGAGATTGAGTTATGTCCCCTAGGGGATGAAGGCAGTGCTGGGATTCAAATAATTTAACAAGTGGTTCTGCCAAAGTGGTGCGAACCTGCTGAATCCTACCACTGGATGAAGGGCTAACCTGTATCAGCACTATCGCTATTCCTGTCTGTGAATTAAAACAAACATTTTGGTACTAGGTAACTACCCAGCAGAGCAATTTCTGCTTCAAATAGTATAGACATTGCAGAAAGTTTGGAGGACAACACATTGGACATTGCAAATATCCCTGATTTGGAACATGTAAAATGTCGAAGGTACTATTTCACTATACAGCATTAAGTTTTACAAATGTGTGCTTAGTATAATTGAGTGAATTTAATATAAGAATGTAGCTTTGCAATTTGTTACATTCTGAAGTAGCCCTTGCAGAATGTATCTACATAATACATGGCTAACACTACTTTTAACAATGTGGGTTTTCTTGTTTTAACAAGTTTTGAATAGCCCTCACCTGGATGGGCCAAGTGGCCCTGGTCTCAGTGTTTGGGAAGTCCAGGGTTGCTGTGCAAAAGCAGGCAATGACAAATCAGCTCTGAAGTCGTCTGCCTTGAAACCTGTACTGTGTTGCCATAAATTAACTGCAACTCGACAGCAGTTTCTACTACCATAATTTTGGCAAGAAGTTTAGTAAAATACTATGCAATAAATATGAGAAGCTTAGCTGATTATAGAAAAATAGCAGATCTATTAGTATGGAAGATACTATCTGCTTCATCTACCTCAAGACACTCAAGTTTGACCACTTACCCTTTGATGTAGAGGGCATGACTGCATTAGATTCCAGATTTGGGATCTGCTCCAGAGTCCATCAAAGGAATGGAAAAAAATCTGTGTTTTGTTCTTTATTTTTATAAGTAGTTTTAAGTAGCTAGCAATTAAAGGAAATTCAGTTTGATTTATTCTTGCAAGAGTATTGTGAGTTCAGTGGATAAGAATATATTTCTGAATGGGTATATGTCTTGGCAGTGGCAGAAAGCACATGGTTTGATTAACGCTGTTTTAGTTAAGTATGTGCTTGATTATTTCAGTTTACTCTTCTTGCAGCCATGATGGTCCCTGACTCAAAGTAGTCTTATTATTGGGAAAATATAGATTATGTTCTGATAGTTACATAATAAGCATGAAATGAATAGTTCTTTACATATTTCCTTTTTCAAAATGTCACTCATTCTGCTTTAGATAAATCTGTCCATGTTCATGCATTCAAATCTGAATGAGGTCTTGAGGTTCATTTTGTCTTCGTATCTAATAATATGCATTGTGTCATCATTATCTAGGTGCCATGCACAACTCGCGCTGTTCAGTTTTGACTGTTTTGAGATTTGTGAGAGAACTCAAACTGCAGTCAGCAGCTTGTGCAAAGCTTCTCCTGTTAAAGTAATGAGTGTGGGTTGGAATATTTCTGTATTTAGACAGTGGTCTCCAGGCCATTGGAGAGTCCTCTGCTCTCTCAGGAAGGAATTGAGGCAAGGGAACCTGGGTTCTAACTGGTCAGAATCCCTCTATCTGAGATTTTCTTATGTTTGCTACGGATTGCTTGATATGACTCCAGGATATATTTTTTTTACCATTACCCTTCCTCCCCTGGTTCACACAGTTTTTGAAAGAAATATTCAGTATTGCTGGAGCTGGGAGAAGGAAACAACACAAGTTAATTTTAGGGGAAGCTAGTCAGTGCATGTATCAGTTAAAGGAGATGCATTACCTGTTAATTTTACACAAAGCATAACACTTGGACAGTGGGGCAAAACATAATAGGAATCAGACCAAAGGTCTTTCTAGTTCTATTTTGCTGAATGTGATCAGCAGTGGCTTTTTAAGGTCTACCTTAGAACTCTGCCCTCTTTTGCCACACCTGCTCCATGAGATCTTTTAGTAGGAGATGTCAGGGACTGAAAGTGAGGCATTTTGCTCTTCAAATACATAAGTGGGTTACTGATTGGCATCTTAATGTGTAGAATAAGCTTCAGCAGAGTGAGAGATAGAAAACTTATCTAACAAAATTCAGACATCCCTCTTAAATCCCCAATTAAGAGAAATGCAATGATTGCTTACCTAATACAAAATTATCTACTTTAAGCATAAAAGCATGTCAAAATGCCCAGAAGTTTGTTATCATTTATTGTCCGTACTGACCATTTTTACATTTCTTTTTACTAGGTTATGGTTAGTAAGTGCTCCCTTCATGATGGCGCAGAGGACAGGACAGGAAGACCCTG
Source organism: Sphaerodactylus townsendi (assembly GCF_021028975.2). Lineage (NCBI taxonomy): Eukaryota > Metazoa > Chordata > Lepidosauria > Squamata > Sphaerodactylidae > Sphaerodactylus > Sphaerodactylus townsendi. The sequence continues at coordinate 112,162,566 of NC_059427.1, read as the reverse complement.
AGAGATATCTCTTTGTGGATAGAGCAGTAATCTACAATCCTGCTACGCAGGCTGATTGGACAGCTAAGAAACTGGTGTGGATTCCTTCTGAGCGTCATGGATTTGAAGCTGCCAGCATCAAAGAAGAGAGAGAGGATGAAGTGCTGGTTGAACTGGCTGAGAATGGAAAGAAAGCAGTAGTTAACAAAGATGATATTCAAAAAATGAACCCTCCCAAATTTTCTAAAGTGGAAGATATGGCTGAATTAACTTGCTTAAATGAAGCCTCTGTTCTGCATAATTTGAAGGATCGATATTATTCTGGGCTCATTTATGTAAGTAATAACTCTTTGGCTACCATTTATAAGACTTTGTGTAGTCCACAGAAAGCCCTCTTACTGGTTAAAATGAAAAGAAGTGCCTCAAACTTATTCTGGCAAACAATGTAACATTTGATTGTTCTGATCCAATCTATTTATGCTAAGTCTTTTTTGGCTCTTGATTTCTGGTTAACATGAAGTGTTGGTAATATGATTTAAGGACCATGTGTATTTTTGTGCATAAACTTTTGAGTAATTTATCTAGTTCCAGGCAAGGAGGTCTCAGCAAGGGAGATGAGCAGTTGTACCATTGTCTTAGACCTTTTCTCTTCAGTTCCAATAAGAATGAGTTCTGTTCTGTCCTATAGTTCTGATCTGCTCGTTCTTTACACATATTTGCACATTCTCATTCACTCTGAGGCCACTATGAATTGGTCTGGATTGTTTCCTTTTATGGTTGAGGAAATTAGCTAGGAACAGACCTGCTATATGACCGGGAGGTAGGGGACCTCTACCAATTTATACAGAGGTCAATGCTCCAAAGAACTCCCCTCAAGATTTGCAACAAATCCCCAAATCAGCCTCTGGAGAATGGCCAAGGTAACTTGCATTTTTTAAAAAGGTTCCAGGAAATTACTGGTCAGTTAGCCTAGGATCTGTTCTAGAGGAACTGATGGAGACTTTATGAAAGACAAAATTGTCAATCATATAGAACACAGGTGTCAAACTTGCGGCCCTCCAGATGTTATGGACTACAGTTCCCATCATCCCCTGCCAGCATGATCCTGGCGAAGTGTGGAACTCAGTCCATAACATCAGAGGCTTGCCAGTGCTACCACAATATTATGAGAAGGACAAGTCCTGCTGAATAAAAACAAGCAAGGCTTCTGCAAACATGAGTATTGGAGCAAATATTCCCAGCTTCATATATATACTGACGGGATCTGAGCTGCCATTAATAGACCAAGAAAAGAACACCCAAATAGGCTGTCTTCACTTTTAATTGGGAGAATTAGCTTTTGGAAACAAAGCTTAGTGATAATGTGACTTGATATCTATAACCTATGTTTACAGGGATAATCGAAGGTGAAAACTCTTAAATTAGCAGGCTGTTTGTAAAATTAACAATTGAATTTTATTAATAAAATATAGAAAAGTGAGGGATAAATTTCAAGCAATGAACATACACAAGGCATACAAGAACTAGCTAAGAGAGAAAGGGAGGAAGCTGGATAGAGTTTCAGGGATGGGTGATATTTACCAGTCCGGTAGAGGAGAGGTTCAATGAAAGCAGCAGTTGAAAAGGAAAAAGCCCTCTCGAAAATGGGGATGCGTGCAGGTATCCTCAACACACACATGTACTATGAATGTGTATTATTTATAGTCAGTATTATTTAGTCAGCATTATATAGTCAGCATTATATAGTCAGGAGTATTATTTATAGTCAGAAATTATTCCTGAGATAGTATGAGGTAGGAAGACCAGAGACAAAGAATTGATTTCTTTTCTGGTGTTCCAAAAGTAAGACAAGAGAGGCTTGATGAACCGTCAAGGTCCAAGAGAATGCCTGGACTGTTCTCCTGATTATTGATTAATGGTTTGTGATGGGTACAAATAAATGCTGGGATGTGTGCATGTTTTTCGTTTCTATACTGAGTAATTGTTGCGATAGAATGCATAATGGTTGGCTAGGAGTTCTGATTAAATTACCATAGGGCCATGGTGGCAAACCTATGGCACTCCAGATGTTCATGGACAATTGGCCATGCTGGCAGGGGCTGATGGGAATTGTAGTCCATGAACATCTGGAGTGCCATAGGTTTGCCACCACTGCCATAGGGTGAGACAGTAGAGCTCAGCTTGCCCCATTGTTCAGCCAAGCACACTTTGGGCCATGGGAAAAGCACAGCTCCCCACCTCCACCACCCAATCATTTGATACACAAGATGGAGACTCAAAGTCTCTGGGAGAATTCCATGTTGTGTAGAGCAGTTATCTTGTTCTCATGTCAGTTTTTATACCACTTATGGCTAGGATCTGTTCTAGAGGAACTTGACCCTATAGAGCCGTGGTGGCGAACCTTTGGCACTCCAGATGCTATGGACTACAATTCCCATCAGCCCCTGCCAGCACGGCCAATTGGCCATGCTGGCGGGAGAGCTGATCATATATCCTCTTATCTGGAGATGCCAAAGGTCCTCCCTATAGAGGGAGTAGGGTCCAGGTGCTTACAGTAGTGGGTAGGTTGATGAAAATGTCAGCCCAATGTGCATCTCCTGTGAAAAAAGGCAAATTCCATGCTGGCCATCATTAGCTTAGAAATGGAGTATAAAAATACTATCATATTTCCCTTATACAAATGTGTGTTGAGGGAATTCTGATCATTACACAAGCAGGGCTAGATGGGTCATTGCTCTGATCCAACCTCCAGAACTCAGGCTTGAGCTCTGTTTCTTTCAGTGGTTTGGCCAGATGAGAAAGTTCCCAAGAGTTTCATCAGTTCCCGGTCCCCACGACCTGGTCAGTCTGCGTCAAGGAAGCTTTTCTTGCTGACTGGAGGTATCTTCTTCCTGAGGCCCTTCTGTCCTTTTTAAGACCTGCAAATTGGTGTCACCTGCTTAGAGAAGGGAGGGGAACTTCACCCATCCCATTATCTCTTGCTACCTGTATTAGCATTTCTTAAAAAAGGTAGTTGGGTGAGGCTTCCTGCCCAGAGGAAAAAAAGGCTTAAACATTTCCTTCAAACCTCAAGGCAAGGGTGGGGGGAGCCATTTCTTCACATATGGGCAATTGCTGAACTTGTCTGTCTGCATAGTGGTGTCTCCTGAAGGCTCTGCTCAGATGAGCAAAGCTGTTGTGGTGAAGCATAGGGAGAAGAGAGGTGGTTTTGTAAACGTGAGGGTCCAAAGCCATGAAAGTCTGTGTATGTTATAGACCTATATTTTGAATTGAATATTCTAAATGGGATTCTGCAGTCAGTGGAGTGAATACAGAGTGGGGATAATATGCATGGTCCATCTAACTCCTGATATTAAGTGAGCTCCAGCATTCTGTAACAGTTGTGTTCTCCAAGTTAACTTTGAGGCAAGACCTATGTACTCTAGTCTCGGTGTTGCCATGGCATAAATCTAGGCCAAGTTAAGGTAGGAGATCATATTTCAGATTAAACAGATTTTGTAGAAAACATGTGTGTATATTCTGTTTTATTTTGAATATAAATATTTTATTTAATTAGTTTATAATCCACCTTTCTCCTCAGTGGGTACTGAAGGCAGTTTGTATTATTCTGCTCTGCTTCATTCGAATCTGGGGCCTTCCAGATACTAGTATGACACTCTTAATTACATTTGCTAAACATATACTTATTTAAATATAATCTAAGCCTTATTTAACAAGGAAGGGAGACAAAGCAATAAAACAAATTGAGTTATTTATTTTAAGTTTTCAAATTTACAAGCAATTATAAATAAGGCAAGGCTTCTTAGATATACAATCTCTAGAAATGGTAACTAAAGAGCAGGTTCTTATTATACCAGTGAGATAAGAGCAATGTAAATGCCTATAAAACTGCAAAGTTCAGTGAGATAGCTAGCATATAAATAAGATATGAACCAGCTTCTATTTAATCTTACATTAGCTGCAGCTATATCTACAATTCTTATATGTGGCTTTGAAACTAACCTTTAGCTGCATTTTATCATGCCCCCTCCCCCATTAGTGTTAGAATATTGATGATTCCGATCATTAATAAATGGTAACCAGGCATCTGCATTTTTTTTCCTGACCAAAATTTACAAGATATTTATATATTGTAATCTTATTCATAATCATCCCATACCAAACCTTAATTAGCCATTGATTTTTGTGTCCATACTGGTGCTAACACCACTCTAGCTGCAATAATTGTTTTACCAGGGCTTTATTTTCTGATTTATGTCTCTCAAAATCAAACTAAGGGAGTAAAGTTGAGATAATGAGTTCTAAGATATTTAACAAGTTCTAAGATATTTCCTAGTATACTTGCACTTTTCTCATGAACTAAGCCCCCCCCCCCAAACCAGAGTACAATTCCAGCATAAATGCAACAAATTATTATTGCATTTCCAACTTTTGACTGATTGTCCACAGGTTTTGCCCAAAGTGATCAACATTCAGCATTAGCAAAAGTGTATCTTCAAGTTATTTTCCTTTATTATTTATTAATTTATTAGTTCCACTTGTTATACCACCCACCCCAAAGGGCTCTGGGTTGTAAATAGAAAATAAAATGATTAAAACAACCACAATCTAATAAAATCTAAATACAATATCATCACAAACAAAACCCAATATTAGATGGCAACCCGAAAAAAGAAACCTCTAACCCCCCTGGGAGGGGACCAGGCACAGCACATAGCAGTCAGTAATGATAGTATATGGGGGGTGGCGGCGTGGGAGGCAATCAGCAATCGCCCCCCCAAAAGCCTGGTGGAACAGCTGTTTTACAGGCCCTGCAGAACTGTCTAAGGTCCCACAGAGTCCTGATGGCTGGAGGGAGAGCGGGGCCAGAGCAGTAAAAGTCCGGTCTGCGTAGAGGCCAGCTGCATCATAGAGGGACTGAGGAGCACCAGCAAATTTGCCTCTGCAGATAGCAGAGGCCAAGTAGGGACATATGGGGAGAGACAGTCCCTAAGGTATGCCCAGATAAGAAGTGCTTTTTTCAGCTGCATTAACTTGCTTCTCCACCAATATTGTTGATCCAATATTGTTGATCAACATTTTGGCAGAGCTAGAGAGGGTTGCTGATCACCCTCAAAGATTGAAGGCACAGTATCCTTAAAGATCTCTGCCTTTCCAACCAGCTCAAGCCATTAGAGTTTCAGTGATACCTTGAATTGCCTTTGTTGAGATCAGCTGCAGCAACTCAGGTGTGCACTGTGTTATCCCAATGAAAACCAAGTGGATGAGGGTAGGAACCACATAGATGATCCAAGCCTCAATCTTCATGGCAGGTTCCATTTTGAAGGTCAGGGTTGCCAACTCTTTAAGTTGAAAATTTTCTGGAGATGTGGAATTGGAGCATGAGGTGTGGGGAGAGGAGGGGCTGTAGTGAGGGTATAATGGCATAGAGTCCATCCTTCAAAGCTGCCATTTTCTCCTGGGGAACTGATTTCTATTCTGGAGAACATTTCTAATTCTAAACATTTCTCTAGGCCCTATCTGAAAGTTGGTAGCTCTAGATGGTTCTTTGGAAATTGTCTAGGTGATAGAGTCTCTCTCTCCCCCCTCCCCCAAAAGCCCATATGTAGCAAGTGATAGCATCACCACTGCACAGTAATCACTGCCTTGATTTAGACCAAATGTCCATAGACAGGCATGGTCTAAGACTTGACCTGATGATAAATCAGGACAGGACAACTGTTGTTGGTTCTAATGTTGTTAAGTCCCAAAGAAAACTGAATGGATTTGGCAGGTACAAAGTGGAAGCCATAAAGGCACCCAGCTAGAAGATTTTTTGCTGACAAGTCATAGATGACTTATGGTGACCCTGGTGCACCTTGTAAGGGTCAGGGTTTTTCTGCCTTTCATCAGTTTGACAGAAACTTGCTTCATGTTACTATTTAGTCAACCCCCACCCCCTGCAAAGTACCTGCTGAATGAGTGGTACCAGTGGCCAACATTTGGTACCTATTTGGACTATCTTCTGATCATATCAGTGTCAAGATTACTGAGACATCCAGAACATTAATGCTTTCTAATAATTCCTAACAAAGTTACCTCATACCCACTCAGTCACTACTCTACCATCACAGAATCTGTCTGTTGGTGTATTTCTTCCACAAGACAGTATACAGAAATTAAGAACAGCAGCTGGGCAGCTGTGGTAAACCTTATATGCAGACCTAGGCCCCTCCCCACATGCAAAATAATGCGCTTTCAAACCACTTTCACAACTGTTTGCAAGTGGATTTTGCCATTCCGCACAGCTTCAAAGAGCACTGAAAGCAGTTTGAAAGTGCATTATTCTGCATGTGCGGAATGAGCCTTAGTTTCTGGCTAAATTTTAAGTCTCCATGATTGCAACCATAGATGTAGTACCCAGGACAAGAGCACGTTGGAGAGTTCTTTAATAGACATTGCTTCCCTCCTGAAGAAAAGGTTTGTGAAACTGTAAATCAGAATCATGGTGATCACATAACTTGAACAAACATGAAATGGTGGTCAGTAGAAAAACATCTGTCAAAGAGAAAACTTTTCCAGATCTTGGAAAACGTGAGAATCATGATGTATCTGAGTCTTTATGGTGGAAGAACGCAGTTTGATCATTACAAAGAATCTAGACCAACTCAAATGGTTCTCATGTCATAAATTTCCTGGAGAGAACAACAATCACACTAGCCTTAAATCATTTCCAGAAGGAAGATCACAATCTGAAAGTGTGTGTCAAGGCAGACAATACAGTGGAGAAAAATCAAATAAATTGCCAAGGAGGCATCAAATCCAGGGTACTCTAAAGAGGAGTGAAGTTTCTGTTTCATGGGCAGAGACATCTAGGCTCACTAAGAGCAAAGGGAAGGCCCCTACACACATTTTTGTGCAGTAGATTCTACAGCTATGCGAGTGCCTTAACTAAAGGAGGAAGGAACCACCTCGGGCTAAGGACAAAAATTATAGTCTATTTCCTGCTGCAGTGGGATGAAAAAGAAAGGTGCCTAGTCAACAGGATGCCATCTTAGCTTCAAGTAGAAAAAAACTTATGTTGAGATCCAGCATACGTTCTTCTGTAATATTTAGCAATCAAGAAAAATACATGGTTGGAATTGGGCATTTTGGAAGCTCTGAAGATTTCCATTAGGGGAACCACAACTTCCAGGAAATATTAATATCTTTCAGGAGGAAGAAGGTATCCTTATTTCTTTGCTTGGGTGGCTAAGAAAATGCATCCAAATAGCAGGAAGAACTCAAGGGAAAAGATTACTCCAGTGGGTAATACTGCCTGTTCTATTACTGGCACAACTACTATAGCATGTAATACTACTGCATCCACAGATGCGTGCCTGAAACATGGGAATTGGAATCAACTGTCAATAGACATTACAACATTGATACCTTCTTTGGCTGATGTTTGTTTAAATCGGCATTCTTCAGCTGATGCTATGATGACTTTTTTGTGATGTCCAATCTGTGCCATTGGAATATCTCATCTATTAATGGCACATTCCTCTCATTAGTAAGAATGGACCATTGGTTGTATCTTGAATGCTTCTTCTAATTAGAGGTAAGGAGGTCATCTTTGCCTTGCCTTGAATTGAGAGGGGCCCTGGCAGGTGCCAGGGTAAAAATTTCCCCAGTGGATAATTATCAGTTCATCTGATTGACTATTAATTTTTTTTTAAAAAAAGAGAAACATCATCATAAATGATGTTCCTTGCTGCTAGGAAATTTCTAGAACAAGGACAGTCCAGGAAATGTTGGATGAATTCACAAATCTCCTTTCATCTTTGTCCTAATCAGGATACAGCCAGGGTTGAGGCTGAGAGTGTGTGGCTAACCCAAGGTCACCCAGCAAATTTCCATGGCACAGTGGGGATTCGAACCTTGGTTTCCCAGATCCTAGTCCTGCAGTTTAGCTACTACACCACAGTGGGTCACAAGATGCAGATCCTTAAGTGATAAAATCTTCTGCTGAGTGTTGTCTTTATGGGTTTAAATCTTTTGCTATCTTAAGTTTTTAAAGTAAGTGTATTTAGTGTATTCTTATGTGATAGTTAACTGTTTTTAAAAGGTTTATATGCCACACTTATAAATTAATTAAGTCATGCTTGTTCATCATTATCTAGGTGCTAAACACCTAAAACTATTCAGAAGCAGCAAGCTGGTTTGCTGTGGTTTAAGGCTTTATTTATATTTGCTGCATATGTGCTCTATTTTGTGCCCCATTCTTAGAGCTGAGAAACCACATTGTTTTAAGGTTTCTTAATTATAGTTGTAAGAGTGTGGCTTTAAGTGAGTGCACTTCAGACATTTGCAGAAAATGCTTATCTGTTAGGCTAGGTTAGAACTTGATGGTGTGGGAAATATTTTGCAGTACTTAAAACAGTGGCCCCCTACATTCTTTTCTCCCACACGGCAAAGGAAAACAATATTTTTGGGAAGGGAAGGCAGCCAAACTTCGGAGTGGGTAATTAGTAAGAAGCAAAAAGCAGAAACATCTCCTGTTCTCAATTGCTGTCTCTAAGACTGTTTTGAGTTTCAAAAAATCTGTTGGAAGGAATAGTTGTAGAACTTGGGGACATGTATAGTTAAGCCATAAAAAAGAATATCAGTGAATATACCCCTCTTGAACTTGTATAGCTACTTTTAAAGCTTTAAGTTTGTGGTGGTAGGATAGTTATGGATTAATGAAAACAGAAGCCTGAGAGTAGAACTCTCTTCCTTGTCCAGTTTCAAAAAGTTCAAATTGCACCTGAAATCATGGTGTGTGTGTGTGTGTGTGTGTGTGTGTGGGGGGGGGTGTTAATGGGAAAAGTTCAAGTGTTTTCCACTAGAGAAGATTCTCAAAGATATTCAGAGAAACTAGAAGCATGCCTTATGAAATGGAAGGAGGTCAGGACCAGGAATCAAATAACATTGCCAGTGGAGATACTGGGAAGGAAACACTGGCTGTTTAAAAAGTTCACAAAGCAAAACAGCTTGATTCCTAAAATGTAGTTGCTCATTGAACCTAGTAAGTAACAGGAAATTGAAATCATACTTATGGAGGTGACCTCAACTACCACAAATATGCATTTTGAGTTTACATTACAAGAAGAGGTATGTGCTTTGTAATTCACTGCAATACAGGTAAAAGTTGGGAATATAGATCTTTCAGAATGTTTTCCCTGACACTCTGAGATGCAGATAGTAAATAAGGTCAGTTACAGAAGAGATCAGAAATGCAGTAATACAGTGCAAATGTGGCTTCCCCTACAAGCGTCTACTTAGGGAAGAGTTCTCTTAAAGTACCTAGAACTGCCTGTTCCCTCTCAGAGGATCATTCCTAGTCATTCAGATTACATCAACACAACTACAAATATCACCACATCAAAAAAGAAAAAGCACCTTGAAACAACTGACAAATGAACAAGTGGCAACACCTGAAAATCCAGACAAGACAAAATTGCCAAGTTCATATAGGCATGTGTCACCAGCAACCAGAATCAAGTAAATTCATTCTGTAGTGTTCCATAATACTGAGGATGAGTGTGAAAAGTTAGACAATAAAGAAAGCTGACAGGAAGAAAGTAGATTCCTTAGAAATTTGTTGAAGGAGAGCTTTATAGATACCATGGACTGCCAAAATGACAAACCAGTGAATTCTAGGTCAAATCAAGCTTGAAATGTTGCTAGAAGCTAAAATGGCTAAACTGAGGCTATCGTCACAGCAAATTTCAGATCATCTACTTTTGCAAACAAAAAATTCATTCCATCCACAACACTTTCACTCAGTGCCAATACTGTGAGAAGTATGAATTATGAACTACAGTGATTCAAGTGATCAACCCATCTTATAGCAGCCTGAAGGCATTCATGACAGTTAATAACCTTTTGATTAGCAGACTTGCTGGTTCAATGGGGGAGCTTAATAATGTTCCCAACTGTCTCCCCTTCTCTTCACTATGCTTCTAGAACATCTAGATTAAGTAGTTAGATGCAATTGTAATAATCATATAAAAAAGGATGCTGTAAAGTTAACCTTCTGTCTGGTGACGTCATATTCTTTGTCACTTGCTTAGAAACCTCAATTTCTCTTATTCATGAGGAATTTTTAAAAATTCTCTCTTGAGTCAAATTTGAAATAAAATCCACCAATTTAAGTAATCCTAGCAGATAATGTCTACCAAAGGCTTTCTGTACAAATGGGTGACACCATATATTAGTACTTGAAAGAAACAGGCCTTCTTTAAAAATAATCTCTTGAACCTGATGGACATGATCAGAGGAGAGAGAACTCAGCAGGACATCTTAAATATTTCTTGACTACATAGAATAATGGCAAATCAGAGGATACACCACCAACAGTTCCTCTAATGCTGGTACGAAACTGAGTGGAAATTCTCTACCTCTGCATGGAAATGAGTCACCTGCAGGAGCTCCACCTACCAGTGGCCGCCTAAACTGTGTGGCACCAATATGGTGTCTGGGTGGTCACAAAGTTTGCAAGAAATGTACTCCACTCAAAAATTGATATACATATTTCAAACAATCTCCATCAATATCCAGAATTAGTCATAGTTAACGTCTTTTTTTCCTCTGTCCTTGTAGACATACTCTGGACTCTTCTGTGTAGTCATAAATCCCTACAAGAACCTCCCCATTTACTCTGAGAATATCATTGAGATGTACAGGGGAAAGAAACGGCATGAGATGCCTCCACACATTTATGCTATTTCGGAATCAGCATATAGATGCATGTTGCAAGGTAAGTATCTTATTGAATTTTTTTTCTATTCACTATGGGCTATATTTCAGCATTTGTAGTAAATCTGCTGAGACTGGATGAAAACCTATAGGACTACAGTCAAATTGGCTTCTGTTAACACATTGTGCTCCCATCCTTAGGGGATTCAGCTCCTGTCTGGGAAGCAAGTGCCAAATAAGATAGACCCTTGTCGCCTGGGACCTTCGTATCTTCGGGACCGCAGACGCTTCCCACATGTCCTCCTATTAATATCGCCTCTTCGCTTCATGGAGGCCAATCTACTGGTGGTCCCTGGCCCCTCGATGATACGGCTGGCCTCCACACGGGCCAGGGCTTTTACAGCTCTGGCCCCAGCCTGGTGGAACACTCTCCCACCAGCTGTCCGGGCCCTGCGGGACCTTACTGAATTCTGCAGGGCCTGTAAGACGGAGTTGTTCCGCCAGGCCTTTGGAGGATCCAGCTGCTGATGGTGCCCCCCCCCATGGCCTTTACATCAGTGCCTTTGCCATCTGGGGTTTGCTGATCTTCCCCCTGAAAGAGGGTTTGGCAATGGATCTGTTCTTGGACGCCATTGGCGTGTTAGTTTTAATCTCTTCTACCTAGTTTTATTTTAACTGCTGCTTCTTTAATGGTTTTAGCGTTATTTTACTTGTATAATCGCATTTTATCTGTATATGTGCATTGGGGACAGTATTGTAATAATCACCGCCCCAGAGGCTCCCAATGGGATGGGGCGGTATAATAAATCGAAAAATAAATAAATAAATAAATAACTAGTCATGAGGATAGAGCTTTACGTTAAATAAGTGTGCCTCTTGTTTCCTGGTGTGTGAGGTGTGTTTCAATTGAGTATTGGCTAACATATAGAATGGTAGTACATCCTATAATAGTGGTACAGAACAGTCTTGCAGTCTGGTCCTAAAGAATTAGTTGAGGTGCTGCTTCTCTCTCAATGGGCAGGTATTAGGTATGTTCAAGGACTGAGATTGGAGTAATTTCCCTTTCCTCAGTGGGGTAATCTGTTGCTTGGCCAGGTGAGAGTATGGGTAGGGAGTGGTGTGTGATTTGAAAGTTCCATTTGACTTGACCAGTGCTGGAGCTGTTGCTGCTTTGTCATCTTCTCAATAGAAAGTTGCTTTTGCAGGATTTTTCAATCCCCTGCATCTCCAGTTTAAAGGATCTGTCAGTGATGAGAAAAAGATTTCTATATAGCACTGTAGAGAGCCATAGACAGTCATAGTAGTCAGTACTGACCATAGTAGACCTGTGGTCTGTCTATGTATGAGGCTGAGACTGTGCTCATGTGCTCAGATTGAAAGCATGAGAGTGATGATCTGGCTTGGCCATACCTAAACTATTTCTTATGGCCTAATACAAACTGCCAGAGTGCAATAATTTTATCCTAATTAATATCGCTGAACATCGCTAAATACTGAACAATTATTGGGAATGCATAAGAATGGAAAATAACCCATACCTATTCTTCCAGTGAGCAGTTAGTTCTGACTTTGCTTGGCATAGAAGGCTACAGTGATTGCAGTAGGTATTCTTGCATCCCATACTGTTAAATCTGTGGCAAACTGTATCTGTGGTGGAAAATTGCACATCTCAAATGCAGTATTGGGGTCAAATGTTTCTTGGAAGTGCTACTTTTGAATGACAAAAGAACATCCGCTGCAAGCCCTGAAATTGGTTGGTGTGTAGTTCCCAAATGTTGGCAACCTGGGGAACCCCCATTTTGATTTAAATTTTTCTGGTACATTAGTCTCCATGGGGGGTGTAAAACCTGAACTTTCAATGTTAAGTTGAAAATTGTCATTTGCTATTCTCTCCCTTGGCTAAAATTCTTTGCACAGGAAGGCAGTAAAACAGGAATAGGGCTGAAGTATAGGGGAATGGTTCAAAAAGGTGAATAGGATTGTAATCTTTAAAACTTGTACAATAGCTATGGCTGAAAGAGAAAGAAGGTGCATTCTCCTTCAGTGGGGCTTCGTCATTCACAAATGGTGGTATTTTTAGTTGCTATCACCCTGGCAAGACGGGTTTCTGAGCTAGGGGCTCTTCTCAAAGGAAGGAGTTGCGTACTTTTACCAAGGACTCAGTGATCCTGAGGTTGGATCCTTCCTTTATACCAAAAGTAAGTTCTGGTTTTCATTTGGCTCAACCAGTTATGCTTCCTTTTTTCTGCCCCAATCCTAACCATGAAAAGGAGTGGCACACCCTAGATGCGCATCGAACATTAAAGTTTTATTTGACTAGAACTGAAGTTTAGGAAAACAAACACTCTGTTTATTCTGTATGGGAGATAAAATAAGGAGAGAAAGGCCTCAATCGTCCTTAGCTCGGTGGGTGACTCTCTGTATAAAGCTGGCATATGAGGCACAAGGTCTGCATGCACCTGGAAACATCATTGCTCATTCCTCTCGAGCGGCAGCAGCATCTGCAGCTTTTGCCACCAGAGCTCTGATTGAAGAGATAAGCCGGGCTGCCACCTGGTCATCTTTTTTGACTTTCGTGTGGCACTACAGTCCTGATGGGCAAGTGACAGTAGAGGCAGCCTTAGGCCAGAGACTCCTACAGTAGGTGGTCTACAGATTCCTGCGGTAGGATTATACAGATATTCAGATGGGATCATAGCACTGGGGTTTCCCTCCCTAGGTCTTAGTTTTGGCATATAACCGTTTGTGAATGATGAAACCCCACTGAAGGAGAAGACACCTTCACAGTAGGTTCCAATTCATCTTTCCAGAATTAATTAATGAAGATCAGACAGGATTTGTCCCACAAAGGTCAGTATTAGTCCCACAAAAGTCAATATTAGATATTTGTTAAGTTCAATTGAATATTCTAAGAATGGAGAAAAAACTGTTTGTGTTTTTAGAAGCTGGAAAAAGCATTTGACAAAGTGTCTTGGAAAATCCTGATGAAAATTTTGAAACATCTGAACTGTGAAGAATTTTTTATTTCATGGAAAGCATATACACAAAACAGCAAGCAAGAATTTTAATAAATGAGTCCCTAACATACACAATTGAAATAGAAAAAACAATCGTGTCCAGTTTCACCACTGTTGTTTATATTAGCATTGGATATATTAACTACAAGAATAAGGCAAGACACAAATATCATTGGAATAAATAAGGATAAAGAAGAATATAGAATGAAAAGCTATGCAAATGATGTGATAATTTCAGTTGCTAATAGTTCTTTGAAATATGTAATTGATCAATTTAATAGATGTAGCATTTATTCTGTCTGCAAACTGAATAAAGATAAGACTAAGATAATGTAATTGAATACGAAAAAGACAAGGAAGAATTAGAGAAGGTAACGGGGTATTATCACTAAAAGACAATCATATAGTTGGGAACAAATATAGCTATAGAAAGTGGTAATCATTGTAAAGAGAATTATCAAAAGGTCTGGTTATGTGCTAAAGTTAATACAGGGATGAGAAAAGCAGGAAAAAAGTGGCTGGGAAGAATATCAATTAAGAAAATGAATGTTTTTCCAAGACTGATCTTTTTATTTCAAATATTACTGATTCACATAGAGGAAACAATTTTAAGAACTTGGCAGAGGACTTTTAAGTTTACATGGAATTGAAAGAATTCAAGAGTAAGGCTTAAGCTACTGCAACGGGAAAGGAGGAGGTCATGCAGTGCCAAATAGTAAATTGAACCAGCAAGTGGCAGCATTAGTCTGAATATCAGATTGCATCATTGATCTGCAAAGAAGTGTTAAATTAGAAACCATGGGTATCAAAGAAGAAATTCATAATTACCTATGGGTAAAAGAAATCACTGAGGATGATTAAAAAACAAGATGGGAAGCATACTTTAAGAGTCAGTTTATTAAAAATATGGCTTCAGTGGAGAGACAGAATAAGCTCTCCAACTTCACCTTAGACTTCCCCAGTCAACCTCTACAGTAAGGTTCTACTTCCACTACCACCTAAACATCATGGATTAATTTTATATTAGGATTACTTAATTTTTTATTACTGGTAATTTTTAATTTTTGATTAATTTTAATTAATTTTTAATAATTTTATTCTGTGCTACTAATAATGTAATTTTTGTTTTTTGCTGTTCTATATAAGATCATTAATCATAGATTGTCAGTTCTTTAGGATGGAGAGCTATAATTATTGGTAAATTAATCAGCTATAATTATTGGTAAATTAGGTAATGCATATTGGATTTTGGGTATCAGTATAATTTCCACAGTGTTAATTTGACTCATAGTGGATATGGTAAAGGTTTTCCGAAAAACAAGTTGACTTTTTGTATCTGATAAAAGAAGTTTACAGTTGTTATGAAATAGTTTTTCATTGTTCATGCTGTGTTTGATTCCCAAATAAGATACAAAAATTTTGATAGCTATCATTCCCCTAGGCATATTTGCAGAGACAGGCTTCCCAAATTTACATTGAAAAAAGTGCCTCTGTCTTTTTGATCTTTAATTTATAATCTGCTGTCTTTCTGTGTTAGTTTATTAGAGTTCCTAAAGTGTCTGAGGAGTTTTCTGGATCATTTAAAAATATAACTGTGTCATTAGCAAATATCTTATAGTAATGGACTCCAACTTTAATAACATTTTATATTAGGTGATTCTCTAATATTACTAGTGGCTCCAATGAGATATTAAATAATAATGCTAACAAGGGGCAACCTTGTTTGAGTTTAAAATGTTGAACAAATCAGGTTCAACTTTATCATATTTCTATTAGAGTAACTACAACATTCTTTTTTTAAAAAGATGTTTTACTAATTCTTTGTCATTTTTAAGAGTGATAAAAGACAAATCTTAAGAATAATTACAAATGGAAGGTTGTTCATTGTGAAAACAACAGGATCTTAAATAGACTGCTATACTCATGAGGCAGAAAATCAGAAAACAAGGGCAAAGAACTTGAAGTTGGAGGGTAGTCAAGTATTCTACATTTTGGTCACTAAAACGGGCCCTGGCCTTTTTTAATGGCTTCTGGTCCTACTGTGCATGTTCTCTCTCCAGTTGGTTAATAACAAATTATGTGGCTACTTTGGCTTGCTTCTCTGTTCAAATAGTCATTTTTATCATTTGTATTCTCAAGGCATTTGAAAAACAGTATTATGTATTTTGCCTTTTCACTGTTTATATTTTCATCTCAGTAACAGCATTTTAAAAAGATATTTAAAGAAATGGATGGAAGTAAAGTCTGTACTCCTAGCACATACTATTTAGAGGACTTTAATATTTATTAAATCTAGATACGACTGTTACATATTTGCTTGTTGCTGAATGGCAGAAACTTCAGTCATAACTTACTCTGTTGCTTTTCCTGTACAGATCGTGAGGACCAATCAATTCTTTGCACGTAAGTGTACATCATGCTTGAGTATGCAACTCTTGATTTATAATAAGAGGAAGTGACTGCTGTGATTTTCAATCATGGGCTTTGTATTTTTTAAAAAGCAGTGCACTGAAGTATAAATCGCTAAAACAAGACATTGTTTAATGTTAGATCATTTTACGTGTAATAGCAGTGGAACATTCTGGACTGTACTTTCAGCCGATGGTACTCTTGAAGATGTTGAAACAGGACAGAATGTACTAGAAATCCATTGAGTACTTGTATGATTCCGGGGCTTGTATCCACTGGTAGTTTCTATAGGCAGAAGGGATTTCTGTCTATGGAATGGAATATCCTTGCATTCTCCTCTCTGAAACCCATAATGCTCCTCAAAATGCTGCTCCTTATGTGACTGGGGATTCCCAAGAACAATATGAGTGGGAAGCTGGAAGTCTGCAGCAAGAGGGGAGAATTGGCAAAAAGCTTTCTGTCTTCAGAAATTCTCTGTGGGATCCAAGCCTTTGTGTAGTCCTTCATCAATTGCTGGACATCTGTTTTGATACTATATATGTCTTACATTTTCTTATAAGTATGATATACATTATGTAAATCTTCAAATGGAAAAATATTTCTGGAAACTAAACAATGTTCTTCTTGAGCAAGTTTATTGTTTTAAATACCTTGGCATCACCTTTTCACACAATCTTTCCTGGTCCTTGCACCAAAAGGCAGCGTTCACTCTGTCCTCCCCTAGTATCTCTGGAATTCTTCGATTCTTTTATAGCAGAGGGCACTCATTTGTTCCGGCTGCATTAAGGATCTTCAATGCAAAGGTTGAATCCCAACTACTCTATGGGATCCAAGCAGTGAACCAAGCTCTGAATGTCCCCCAATCCAAGTTTTTCCACCAAATAATGAGAGTTCCAAACTGCGTCCCTTACACAGCCCTGTGTTTAGAACTGGGGCAAAACACCCTGGAACATAAAGCTTGGCTTAGAGCCTTCAGATTTTGGCTCCACCTTCACTACCTGCCATCCGAACGCTCCCTTGTCTCATTGACACTACAGGACATTCAGGCTAATCCCTGGTTTTCCCTAACCGAGAGAAAGATTATTTCCATCGGCCTGCCTTTTGAATCACTGTACCTAATGTCCTATTCAGAAGTGTGCAATAGCCTCAGAGATCGGCTTTTAGATCTAGAATGTGCAAATTTACATCTAGCAGCCAAACGAACCTGCTCTCCAACACAACTCCTAATTCCATTTTGAACAGAGACGTATGGGCCTATTACCTCCATACCTTAACGAACCCACGCGCAAGGAGAGCCCTTACCTCTGCGTGTTTTAACGTTATGCCCTCTGCCCTATTAAAGGGTAGGTTCATCAATTTAGATAAATCCGCAAGGTTATGCAGTTGCAAACTTAATGTGGTTGAAACCCTGACTCACCAACTCTTGCACTGCGCCAGATTTGATAACATCAGATCTAAATATACCAACTTACATTTTTTCTTCCAATCTGGGCTGCCTGATCTGACTAGGTTATCTCTATTGTTAAACAACTCGGACCCCGGTCTTTGTGAAGAGATCACCAATTTCATTGCGGAGATAGTTGAGAGTTCCCAGTAGAACGTATTTGTTGTGCTTCCCGTGGGGCCTTTTATCTGTCATGTATTCATGCAGTTGTTCCCGATTTGTGTAACTCTTTCTGACTATGCCAATAAAGGCTTGTGTATGTATGTAAATGGAAAAACAGCATGTTGCTTTAGGCATGTGCACGTGGAGTTCACAGACATGCTGTCCAATCCTCGACCAGTATTCTCAGAATCCTCCTTAAGTATATTTAGTGAGCCTCATTCTCAGAAAAGTGTTCTTAGAATTGCACTGTTATTCCTCCTATTTATACTGGCAGATTGAACATGAAAGCCAAATTTGCATTGTTGTGACCCGTATTAGCTCGATGTTGTCACATATCAGAAGCAAGCAGGGTCGACCCTGGTTAGTATTTGGATAGGTAGGAAACCACCAAGCGAATCCAGAGTTGCTACATAGAGGCAGGTGATAGCAACCCACTTCTGAGCTTCTCTTGCTGGGGTCACCATAAGTCAGCTGAGATTTGACACCACTTTCCACCACTACCAGGCTCAGCACTGGTCCCACCTCTTCTATAATATCTTTGCTTTTTGCTGTGATGTGACAGTATCCTGGGTTCCTCACAGTTGTCACATAGTGTACGTGAACATTGTGATGTAATAACATGCTAGCCACCTTGGGACTGAATGGGAATTAAACATATTTTTCTATGTTCAGCACCAGCTGCTTATGTACCATAATCCATAATGTCTGTAATCCTAAATTCAGTCAATCAATATGTTTATTTGGTCTGTGATCAGTACAAAAAAGAGTAAAACAATAAATAACTATTCAAATAAATAGAGTAAAAAAGAGTAAAACAATAAATAACTATTCAAAGATCGAATAAACATATTGATTGATCATTAAAAAATTGTGAGACTTGCTTTGAAATGCGATGGTTAAGCTGATACCTAAACCCTGGTAACCCAGGCCCAAATGCGTGTTCCTTATAACAGGCCAATGGTTCTGATAGACTCTACTTGTAGAAATGTTTTGGTGTACTTTCAACTAATGACTTCAATTTAACCTCTTTTTCCACTTGTGGAAGCACATTTTTTCTACCAGTATGTTTGTGTTTGATTTTTATTGATTTTCTTCTTCCACTGAAGATCTCATTTTGCCCCTGTTCTGTTCCTGCTGGTCTATTAGTTTCCATAAGCATGGTTTTGCTGGTCATGGCAGGCTGCTATAGGAAGGGGGAGACAGCAAAAGTCGCCCTTTATTCAGCACAACTCACTTTTGCTAGATGGATTCTTTTGTTGGTAATACCACTTTTCTGATAGTTCTGATCACAGAGGTTTGAGTGTTTGCAGGTATCTTTCTACTGATAAAGGAGGGAATTGGCCATGCAAAAAAGCTGGCGTGACATGGCTCTTCTTCAGTGGATCTTCTGAGGGAATACTGGTCTGTTCTAACTTAGTGACCCAGCGTCACCAGTTCTAAAGTGCTGTTACTGTCAGTAGGATAAAATAGAGTTGTCTGTGAATGACTTAAATGACTTGCCCCCATTCTTCAAGTCGTTTCTCCAACCTGTACATCCACCCAGTAGGCTCATTATCTATGCTAATTTCTGTTTTTATTCTAATAATATCCCGGGGAAGTATTCTGTACTTCCAATATCATTATCTTTTGTGCCGCCAAAGCAAACTAATTTGAAAAAGTTCATTAGGCTTGGGATCTCTAACCTTATGAACTATCCTTCCATTACCCTCCTGAGAACATTTTGCCATCTTGGTAACTTTGCACCTTAGTTGGAAGGCTCTTCTGGCTCTCTGGAGTCTGTGGTCCTGCTCAGTGCTCCTCCTTCTTTGCAACTCCAAAGCAGTGATTTTGGAATCTTAAATGGTTGGCAAAAACGTGCTGTGGGATATTTAGAACTAGAGCATCTTGTGGTCATCTGACATACTCAAGAACTACTAGATGTAGCGATCTGGAGAGTGTGTCTGTTAACACTGATCTTGTCAGGCTTGTCTTTGATGCTAAAATTATAATTAAGTAGGTTAGAAGCCTATTATTTTTGTCTGTAGTGAGTTAATGAATTATCATTGAGCATCCCAATGGAAGAGCCGACTTGAGATGGATTAACTCAACAAAGGAAGCCACTGCCTTCAATTTGCTAGACCTAAGCAAGACTGTAGAATGATAGGACAAGTTGAAGGTAATTAGCTCATAGGGTTGCTGTAAGTCAGAAATTTCACAGCACACAATATGCGCGTCACAAAGGAGATAGAAAAGTAATTACCATGACCTTCTATTTATTTTATTTACTGCTTTCAAGTCACAGCTGACTTATGGTGACCCATATTGTTGTCTAGGCAAGAGGTGTTTAGAGGTATTCTGCCATTGCTTACCTCTGACTTCTTCTGTTAGGCTCGATACTATCTTATTAACAAGAAATTTGCCTTCTTAAATCGGATTTTTTTTGCTACTCTGGCAGTCATAAACTAAAATCCTTACAGCAGCCTATCAGTATTTGTGAAATGAAAGTTATAGCAGGTTGCCTTAAAGGCACTTGTGAAGAAAAGTAGGATAAAACCAGCAAAATACTTTGCACATACACTGTGAATAATATTTTACAAACTAATTAATCATACAAACTGTTGCTGTTTTGTCTTTCTCTGTTTTGCTGTGCTTTCACTTCTGGAATTCAAGAATTAAAAAAAAACACTTGGGTGAAAAGTGCTTACAATCACAACATCATGAGTTGCACAACAGTAATTTAAGTAAGCTGTAAAATTGTTTTAAAGTATGTCAGGACATGAAAATACCTTAATGTCTTAATAACTAAGTTGCAGTGAAGATATCACTACTGTTTCCTTGTAAATTTAGCTGTCATTGTGTATTCTTGCAGAGGTGAATCAGGTGCTGGGAAAACAGAGAACACCAAGAAAGTTATTCAGTATCTTGCACATGTTGCTTCCTCTCATAAAGGAAGAAAGGACCACAACATTCCTGTAAGTTTTATCTAGAATTTCCTGATTGTCCTGTATAATTATTCCATGAATTGCTTTCTATTGAAGCCCTCCTTAATGAGAATTGTAAATTGAAATAGAGGTGATTAGTAGTTGGAATCCAGGTCTGCAAGTATTTGAGGCCAATATTTTGGAAAATATAGCAGGGTTTTAGTTGTGCTCTGGTTGTGCTCCATTAAAAGCAGCAAAACATAAAAGGACTGGATACCCAGAAGATGGACATTTCAGATTTTCATATGTGCATTTATCAGTAATGTTACTGCTGTTCAAAATACTTTCAGTAACAATCCTGTGAAATTCTATTTGTATGCTATAGTATGCTAAATTCTTAATCTAAAATGTACCCTATTGATAGTTGGGTTTTTGTATTTACTATACTTATATGCTCAATTGTATCAGTTCTCTAATTCAATAGCCCTGTTTAGCAAACGCAAAACTGAGGCTGCATTCAGATTTCACAATAAACTACATTTTTTAAACCATGGCTTTATTAAATGCTGGTTTAATGGGAAGTAGGATTGCAGGCTGTCATGTGTTGGCGAGTCCTAAACTTGAATTATGAATCAGGGCTTGTACCTGGCTTAACTGAGGTTTGTACTGTGTAATCTGTTGTGACATCTCAGTGCTTAAAGTCCCTGTTTGTCTAGTAGCCCCCTTGTAACCTTCCACACAGAGAAAGAAAAGCACAGATTATCAAACACCTTGCCACTCCAGCTTTATTCTGTTACTGATGGTGCTTTCTGAGGACACTTCCTTTTTTTTTGCCTTTGCTCTCCATTATTGATCACTGACCAAGCAGCTATGTGTATCAGACCTCCATCTCGCCTTTTCTTTAAGTAGCAAAATGAAAACAAGAGGAGAGGAAAAAGTCTCAAAATATCTGTTTTGTTTAAGAATTTAAAACATCAGGAATTCAGCAAAGTTGCTAGACGGAAAGGAGGGGTGAAACTGACTATCTTTACCCAAAGTCAAAATGTTGGGGGTTTGCCCAGACCAAGGCTAATTCTTTTGTGCTGTTTCTCCTGCTCTTCCTGTGTTTTGCAGCTGACCAACAGTAAGTGGGCTGCATAGTGAGACATTGGCAGTAGCCTTGCAATGCAAGATTGCTCAGGATTCTCCATGAAGACAGGAAAAGGAGACAGGCAGCTAGCTAACTAATTGGGATTTATGAAGAAGCTCTGACCTTTTATATGTATCTGCTAGGCTAACAAGGGCTTGTGTAACAAACTGGTTTAAACAAGCAATAGTTTAATGTAATTCCTGAATATACCCACACTTTCCTTACATGTTCCCTACCCTAACTTTGTACTAATTCTTGGATGTTAAAATAGGTCTTTTTTCTTAAATTGTTAGTATAAAGGTTCTTGAGGAAAAAGATTGAGTCCAGTAGCACCTTTCAGAACAACAAAATGTTATTCTTATGATAAGTGTTTGTGTGGGGAGGCTATCTCCAGTGTTGGTTATATGTGGCATAAAATGTATCCTTTCCCCCAGTCACTAAAATGTAGCCCATGCCCCAGTTTTGTCATATTTAATTTAAATTAGCTAACATAAACTCATATGAGAGGAAAAAATAAAATACTGCATTGGGGAATTATGTGTAGTGGGGCAAAACACACAACCGTTCTAACGGTGAATAGCTTGGTCTTCTCTGGCAAGGTTCCATTTCATCTGTGTACAGTTTATCTGTGTGGAAAGTACACATACTATGCCCACTCTCTGAGTTTTGGTCCCTGCAAAATGCAGAATCCCTCCCTATATGTGTTGTTTCCTCCTGCCATAAAGCTTACTGGTGGTTTTGGCTAGCTTGAACTACCTCACACTGGGGGACAGCTACAGAAAATGGTGCCCAGGGCAAGAACTAAAATTGCATACACACACACGCACCTGCAACAATCAGGTACCCATTTCTAAATAACTGCATCAAAGCAGTTCCCTGAGCTGTGTTCCCTGAAATATGTCTACACACATGTGTCTCCTTTCTTATTCTCCTAGCAGGAGGGAGACACCCCCCATACCATCTCTCTCAGCCCTTTATTTAGCATCTCTCCATCACTTGCCCAATACACTCTCCCCCACAAAATGTCTCACCCTCAGACCCGCACTTCTTTCCTCCTTTCTGCATCTGCTCCATCTTCCTCACTCCCCAAATTTCTCCACCAATAGCCCCAACCTTCCTCTTTCTCCCCCTACCCTGAATCTCAGCCACAGCCCCCTCACTTCCACCTCTCCTCACTTTCCTTCCACAGCCTTTTATTCCTAAATATGCCTCTGCTGGCACATGAGCCCAATCCAGCTTCCAAAGACACTGTGTTCGGGTCTTGCTCTCCAGCCCACTGCAAGGACCTCCTCGAAGAAATAAATGCTGGTCCTCAGACTGTTTGGCCAGTTTTTGTGATACAGTAGCCATTTACTGGCCCAGGCCAGCCCTATCTCATCAGGTCTTGGAGGCTAAGCATGGTTGACTCTGGGTAGTACTTGGGTAGGAGACCAGTGTCCAGGGTCACTATGCAGAGGCACGCAATTGCAAACCCCCTCTGAACTTTCCTTGCCTTGAAAACCCTGTGAGGTGGCTATAAGCTGGCTATGACTTGATGGCACTCTCCACTGCCACCAGCCATTTATGCTTTTTGACAGATTGAGAGGTAAACTCTGCAGGGATCTAATGCGTGTGGATCTTCATATTGGTATATGTCACGTTTTCTCTAGTAAACTGGCGATTCCTGTGTATGCAAACCCATTTAACAAAAGAGAACAGAACAGCTCCTACAAAAAATAAAAAGAGCAGCTCTTGCCCATCTTGTGTGCTTATTTAGAGGCCCTGGATGTACATTCCAGTTGTTGAAATCTAGCATTGATATGTGTATATAAAACACTGAAATGTTAATGTAGCTCAGGGACAAATGTGCTTTTGTAATAGCTCTGGACAGAGTCTGTTGGAAACATTGCATTTAATTACAGTTTCAGAGTGCATATTTCACTCCATAGTAGCAATCCAAAAAAAAAAAAACTTTCTGCCATCTAAGCCCATTGAAGTCAGCGAGTTCAGAAGCGTTTAATTCTGCTTCAGATTGCACTTCAGAACTTTTATAAATGAAGCCACTGTTAGATTTCTTAATACAGGGGACCCCAAATCCTAAGAGCAGAGAGTACTTTTTATATAGGTATCTTTGAACAAGAAGATTAAAGTATGTCCCTACTCGGCCTCTGCGTTGAGCAGAGGCGCATTTACTGGTGGTTCCTGGCCCATCAATGATGTGGTTGGCCTCCACTCGGGCCAGGGCTTTTTCTGCCTTGGCCCCTGCCTGGTGGAACACTCTTCCTCCAGCTGTCCAGGCCCTGCGGGATCTTGGTGAAATCCGCAGGGCCTGTAAGACTGAGCTGTTCCACCGGGCTTTTGGAGTGTCCAGCCGCTGATGAGGTGCCCCTCCCATTCCTCCGGATTCGGAGTCCCCCTGTCATCTAGGGGACCCACTTCTATTCTACCTCCCCTCCTTGGGAGGGTTTAACTGGGGTTGCAGACACCATTTTATTTTACTAAATTTACTGCTGTATTTTTAAACAATTTTAAATTTATATTTAAATTACTTATTTAATGGGGTTTACCTGTATATGTGATATGTGAAATTTGTGTTGTGCACTGCACAGAGCCCTTCGGGGGTTGGGCGGTATAAAAATCCCATAAATAAACAAACAAACAAACAAATAAATAAATAAAATTGAATCCTTTCTGAAAAAAATTGCCGTTGTTGTGGCTTGTGTGCTTAGGAGTAGTGTGTGTGTGTGAAATCTGAATAGTGGGAAGAAGGTTAGATTTGCTAACATGTGAATTTGTTTGTTTGCAACAAACAGCCCGAGTCACCTAAGCCAATGAAGCATCAGGCAAGTGGTTTTTTATGCTTCTAAACTTCATGTAGGCTTAATCTTGCAGTTGCATTTTACATTTTTTCCAAAGACTACCTGTTAATATTCAGTTGAAATATAAAAGTGATTTCTGAGGCAGGCATGTTGCTACCAGGAAACTTCACTACTGCATTTATACAGAAACACAACAATACATTAGCAGTCCTTTAATGTATGTATTCTGTGATGTAAAGCAGTGAATGAATTCTCTAAGTTTATTGGGCACTCCTTCAGTGTGGTGGAGAAAGTGGCAGTATTAGTTCTGATATGCTATAGATTTCTTGTAGTCCAGGACAAAGCAAAGCTTTATAGTCCTAGGGACCAAGGACAATATGGGAATAACAACGTTGGTTTTCATGTAGACACTAGTTAGGGAATGGAGACTCTTAGAATTTAGTGATAAGATGATTGATACCTAAATCTCAGGGCAAATTGTTCTTGCTTATTTTTCTTCTCTTGTTAAAACTGAAATAAAATATATTAAACTTAACAGGAGTTTTGCCAGTGTTTTGCAGGGCATTCCTACATAGAGTTCTAAGGCCATTAATGTAAGTGTACTTAGAAACATAGAATGCTGCTCAGGGTTACGCTATTGAAGTATGGGTTGCAGATAAAGTTTGTCCCTGATTTGCCAGGTAAATATGAAACAGTCCATGATTTGCCAGGTGACAAAATGATCAGTATGGTGGGTGGATCTTTAGAGCAAGCTTGAGTAGAGATGTAAAATTTTCAGATATTTTGAAGCCATGGAAGGAAGTTTTTTTTTCTCGTCCCCCCTTCCCAGAAAAAAACAAAAATTTGAGGGGGAAATAGAAATATTTACAGTACTTCTCAGCACTAAATGTATTTCTCTGGCTTGACAACAAATATATTATTTATAATTTGGCATATAAAATGTTCCTGTTTGGCATATTTATGATCCATAAAATGTAAATACATTAGTTGCTTGCAAGCAAAATTACAAATCCATACAATACTGAAAAGAGTGAGCTGTAAACTGATACTGTAGCACATGTATAATTGTCTGAGAAATATGAAAAATAATAGCTGAGAACTGAAAACACAAATTTCATAGTGAACAACAAATAATTCTGTTTAGACAGAAATAGTCTCACTCAGTCACAATACCATTAGCAGCATATTGGGATACTTAGTTAAACTTTTTGAACTATTGAACTATTAAATAGCTTCTTATACATATTATTATAGCATATTAATTGTTGAAACTAGTCACATTTAAACAAAACATACTTGAAAATGTTATGTATATTTTGAGTAGAGGCCTCCAACATGGTGCCCATGGGTTCCAAAATGCCCACCAACATTTTTCTGTTTGTCCCTGATTTTTCTGTTTGTCCCTGACCAGGTGTTTTTAGGAATAGGGCAGAGCTTTTGCCCAGCAAGGCTTCTGGTTGACTTTTAGAGATCTGATAAGCTGTGCACATTTTTTGGCAGCAGCTGCCACTACAGCACATGTATTGTTGGTTTATAACTGAAGGTAAGCTGTGGCAGCCATTTTATGGCAGGCTCCACCTTCTTCAGCAGCCATTTTTGGTTGCCACTTTGTCAGTGCCCACCACACCATATCGGAATTACCAAGATGTCCACAGGCTCAAAACAATTGGGAACTCCTGGTCTAGAGGATACATAATTATTTTCCAATTCTGCAGATCTTGCATATAAATTTAACAGTACACATTTTTAGTGAGTAAAAGCCTTGTTTTAAATTTTTTTGTACTCATGTCAGAAGAAAAAAAATCATGGGAAGGTGTTTTTGTTTTTTTAAGTAATTCTCTAAATTTCCAGTTTCTCCATGGCGGGGGTGGGGGCAGGGCTCTAGACTTTCACATCTCTAAGCTTGAGCTGCTTAGTTGCCGTTCACATGAAGCTGGTTCTGTTGGCAGGAAAGTACTAATAATGCCTGATTCTTAAGAAAACCAAGGAATGGCAACTTATTTTTTTCATCTACAGGTTTGATTGATCATTGTGGTAACTAGCTGGTTTTTAATCCACAAGTTAGTGTCATTGGATTAGCATCTGGAGCATAGTATCAGTTGGAACGTTGTGTTCCCTGAGGTCATTTAACCTACAGCTTTCTTTGGACCTAGAACAGGTTTATTTGGGAATGAGATAGGCAGAGGGAGCATTGATGGAAGCTTATTCAAATCTGTTTAGCTAGTGGTCATTGTAGGAATCAGAGTGTTGTGAATCTTTAATCTCAGTGTGTTTCTGTGGTTTTCATTCATTCGTTATCATTGACATTCTGTTTCATTGTCATTTTAAAATACAGAGTGGATCCCTGTTGTATGTGAGTAGCATGTAGCTCCCTAGCTTCTTGCCTAGATCTCATGATGAGTCAAATCGCAGGGATTCTGAGAGCAATGTCCCTCACTTAACTATCATTGCACTGTTGATTTGCATGATATTGCATGTAATCACATTTTCATTCTTTTATGCTTTTTCCAAGATGTCCCTGATTTTATTAGGAATGCAGCACAAATAATCTTATCTAGGTTTAACGCTTCTGTGGAACAATATGGAATGGAATGATGCTCTCTAGATATATCTGCCAATTTTCACATATATGTTTGTTTCATTTGTAGCCCTCGTTTCTCACTGGCACTTAAGTCGTATTACAACTCTCTCCCCCCCCCCCCCCCAAAATCCCTGGTGTGGAACCATGTAGTGCATGCCAACATTAATTCAGGCCTAAGTAGAGTTACACCTTTCTAAGTCAGTAGACATTGACCTTAGAAGGATGCATTCAGTTTAGAATAGTATTACAACACTGTCAAGTGGTATGCCAGGCATTATAAGACCCATACATAAATGGGAAATGTGTCTTGAATGCTTCATAGAAAATAATTTTATCATCATAAAAAGTTTTATTTTGTGTATTTATTAAAACTTTTACATTTTTAAAATTAATGTATTCAAAGATCTAAATTTGCTTGTTTATGACAACCAGGCAGTACGAACTAGGGATAGCATCCAACACTACAGAAACTTTTTTTTTTCCTGGCATATTTACTTAAGATTTTTATAATTTTCTAAGCTGAGATCAATACTGTCCCTGCCCAATTGTGTGCCAAGTTGAGCCATACTATGTTATTAAGAGTTCATGTTGTTTTTATTTGGATACTATCGTATCAGACCTTTCTATAGGAGGTAATATTTTTACATTTTGTTTTAATTTGATTGGACTTTGAACTATCCATTTGGGCCTCTATCATGTGGCCTCTGTCTTGTTCGCCCGATCTATCAACTTTTTGTTGAGATTAGATAAGTAATCTTTTAAAAGACAGAGTTATCAAGATCATGCCAGACGAATTAAGACACAGTGAATGCTTTTCTGTGTGGAAGTCTTCGGATTATAAGTTATCACAAAACTAATAAAACCTTTCATTATTTTTAATGAAATTATCTGATTGTGTAATACTTCTAGTTCTACTGAAATATTGTGTGCTAGGTGTATTTCTTTCTTTTTATCCATAAAACTGGATTTTCAGAGAGAGAACCAGTCAGTTACAGATTTTTAAAACCCTATTGAGTTCATTGTTAAAGCATTTGCTTAAAACTCTCTAATTTGAAATCAGTTAGACTTAAAATCGCTTAACTCTGACTGGATCAAACCCATAGTGTTGACTAGTGATTTGCTTACGAATAAAAGTAGATTTGAGTGGAGAATGCCCAAAGTCAGGAAGAGACGACTGTATTCCGAAAAATACAGTTTGAAAGTTCATTCTGCACAGATACTGGGGTTGGATCCAGCCAACTTTTTTTGCTCACACTCTGCCACTTCCTCTTCTTCACGCAGCACCCATCCCACATGGCTTTTGCTCCTGCAGGTCCCATGACCCCAGCATATTTTTTTGGCTCTCTTTTCCACCTGTAGAAAAGTTGGTTGGATCCAACTCAATTCAAGTATGTTAGGTAAAAATCTTTTAAGACATCAGATAAAATTTTTTTCATTGCGAAATACCGGCTGGTATTTTATAAGCAGTTGGCATGATACTCATGAGTAGCAGATGTCAAGCAGCATTTCTGCTGAAGGCTCATAAATGTCTTCTGATGAGTAACGATTGACTGGAAAAAGCAGTACTCATTTTAATTTTGTAGTTATATTCCAGATAAAATTTCACTCTTTCCTCCTGTACTATCAGCCAAAACAAGACAACAATATTACATCTTTCACTGATGTTTCTCCTCTGGAACTAATGGATATGCACAGACATTAACATGGATAACAATAGTGTAATTATCCCCTGAAATGTCTGGTTTGTCAACTTATAAGAGTCTGGCAAACTGACTTCGTGTCCATATTTATGTATGATGTTTTTCAACAGGTTTGAGAACAGTATTAAGCTTTTTATAGTGCTAACAATATTCACTCCAACCTGAAACAATACTGCAGCGACCATAAATGTATCTCTTTCACACGTGAAAGCAAAAAGGTTGCTAAATGTCATATCAGTGACAAAATCTGCACTGTTCTCTGGTACAAATCGTACCACGTGGATAAATTGTTTTGGTTTTTGGACACATCACAGTTCATACTTTATCTTAAGACCTTGTTCTGAAAGATGGCAGATTAAATTTATTGTTAATCCTGTGCTTTATTCATTAGTCCTATATTTAATTTGGTCCTTTTTTTGTTTAGTGCGTACCATACATTTCAGCTACACTTATTTTTGCAAGATGTGTTAAAAAAACTAGCAGTAAATATTTTAAAGATTCTGTATAGAGAAGACAGATGGCATCAGACCACTGACAAAGTAAGCCATTCCTGGGAAACTGCATAGCTCTTGTATTGGGATTCTGTAACTTTATTTTTTTGTGTATATATTTTCAGGGTGAACTGGAACGTCAACTTTTACAGGCCAATCCTATTCTGGAATCTTTTGGGAATGCAAAGACCGTGAAAAATGACAATTCTTCTCGTTTTGTAAGGCTTTAAACTTTAATTTAATTTAAACATTTAATACTTTCTATTTAAACTTTTAGTCTTTTACTGAGCAATCCTAAGCAGGTCTATTCAGAATCTACTTCATGTCTGTTCAGTGGGGCTTGTTCCCAGGAAGGTGTTCTTAGCATTGCATTGCTTGAAAGGTAATGAAATTGTGTCTATCTTAAAACAGGCCATTCTGCTTTAAATGTGCTGTGGAACCAAGTAAACTTATATTGCAAGGCTGGAAAACTCTTGGCATCCACAAGATTACTTACTGATGCATATGAAATCTCTGGCCATCACAAATATAAATTGATCCTCTTCCTTTTGTGTTGTCAGTGTACATGAGTTTGTGGTTAGGCAGGAGTGTGCTCAAATTTCTAAGTGTTTTAAGAAGTAAATAGTTTTTCTGCAGGTAGTTATGTTAAAATTCTACCGTTGACATAAAGAGAACTTTCTCTTCTGTTCTCTATAAAAGATGTGTAACCAAGAACGTTTGTATTAAAAACATTTATTAGTCACCTTTCTTGTTGAAATCCAGGAGACTTACAATATAAACAAAACAATGATAAAAACACAATAAAGATTATGAATATAACAACAAGAATAAAAACACATAAGCCTCTCAAGTTATGGCTAGCATTCCATTCTTGGTTTCAGTGTTGTCTTGACACATTGTAAATTGTATGGATATAACTAGTTTAGCACTTTTTCTCCTATACCCAGTATATTTTGTTATATCTGCAGAGATCCCCCAGAGACCATATCTGCAAGGTCTGGGCATGTGCAGGCATTGCAAAAAAAATCAAATTTGAGCAGGTTTCCCCAAGCTACATGTGAAAACGTGGTGATGGCCATCATGCCATATTGAAACTAGAACCAGCTCTAACTTGCCTCTACCCACCATCATACTCCTCTCCCCCCCTCCAACTAAACACCAGCAAGAGTAGAGAGGCTAGATAGTAAGATGGGGCTATATGAGGGCCCAGAGGAGAATTGAGGAACTGGCATGGAGACAAACACAAAGAAGGCAGAGGTGGGGTATGGGGACTAAAGCCTCAGTGGAGGAGGAGAAGTGGAGGCTGACAGAGGAATGGTATTTCCTCAAACTTGAGTGTCATCAATGGGTCTCCCTCTTGTTTTGCCTGAATTGCAAACTATGATACACTCCCTTTCCTCCAAATCAGGAATAAAGTCATACTTTGGATTTCTAGTCGAGAGAATAAACCATAGTTTGCAGTGTGTAAGAAATGATAAGGTAGAGTTTGTCATGAGTATCTGAGCCTAGAGTGGGGATGAGGGTAGCAATTGTGTGGTCTTAAACAAGTGTGTGTGGTTCAATTTGGATAGAACCATGCAACAGGGGCCGTTCACGGACAGAAATATGGCGATCGTCGCGGAAAAAAAAAGCGTCGAAGCGAAGGCGTTACGCAGCGCGCTTGGCGAATGGCGCAATTACGCCGTCGCTTGGCAATAACCGGCTGTGAGCGGTGTATTCAGCTTAAAACCACTCTTTTCCCCATGTGACGCTCGACGCGCTGTCGTCAAAAATGGCGTCGGGCCTACGACTTCGCAGATAGCAGAAGCAACTTATCAGCGGCAGCTTCACGTCGCGAACCGTCCACATTTCTGCGCGGGGCTGCGGCTTTGGGATGCGTCGCAATTTCGCGGCGATCATCGGCGTCGCGGCCTAAGATTTAAGAACTGGGTCTACCATTGTATAATGTTATGCATCTCTTACAAATGAAGCGAAAAGGGACCTGTGTAGAAATTATTTTCGTTCACACTTCTAGTGTAAAAAGAATAAGGATGGAATGAAAATAGTCAAGCATGTTTTTTTGAAAACTTGTAAAGAACATAAATTGGAATATATTGAACAAGAATTACTAAGGGAGAAATGTGAATACAAAGTCTCATTCAAGTAAGATCACTGATTTGTCAAACTTTGTATTCTTTACTTTGACTGGCAGAAGCTGTATGGGGTCTCAGATAAATCTGAGATCTTTTGCATGCAAAGAATGTGCTCTAACACCCAATTTTTCCCCACAACTAAGTTGCATCATTTTCAATCATATCAATTTTGAAGATATAGAGGTACTCTGGAATGTATTAGTCTGGCTGTTTTCAGTCATTCTGTTTCCGAAATGATGGTAATTCCACTGATGAGAATTTTAGCAACTACTTAGGTTTCATTGTTCAATAATATGCTGTGTTTAGTTTTTGTAGAAGCCTTTAAGATTACTTGAAGGTGGTGAACTGTTTTTGCTGTGAAAGTTCTCAGCATCTGCTTTCTATTACATTTTTTCTTTAAATCTGCATTGATGTTGTGAACATAATCACTCCAGTAGCTTTGGCACTATTTTTATAATGAGTAGTTTAATGCACACCAGATGGCTTTTAAGAAAGGTTTTAAAAAGCCATCTCCAACACTGAGGATTTTAACATTTTGTTGAAAGAGCTTCCATCTAAGTGGAGAGTATGTTATCAGTTTTCACCTGATTGAAGTGAGCAGACAAAATACGAAATCAGTAATGATGGATTTTGTTGATGTTGCTGCAATTACTGTTGCTCTTAATAGATTTCAGTTAAGTTATATCAGTCATTAAAATTTCCAGTTGTACTGTAAATATGGGTAATAATTTCTTATACTTAATTTTTTCAGGGAAAATTCATCCGAATAAATTTCGATGTTACTGGTTATATTGTTGGAGCAAACATTGAAACGTGTATCCTGCTTTTCAAGTCCATTTTGTGAGCTGATCTGTCTTTTCAGTCTGTACTGAAATGCTTTGGTTAAAAGTTGTTGGGAAATGAGGGGCTCATCCTACTTGGGTGAGAGAACTCAGGTTACATTGACTCCCCTTCCATTAACAATGTTCTGAGTGTGACAGTCTCCCAGAATGTCTTGCTCCCAGAATTCCCGAATTGTAAACCAGACCAAGATTTTGTATTTTAATTATCAAATATTTTCATTATTGCTACTGCTAAACATAATCCTAACTTGTTCAGTTTTGCATAATTTTATGAAAGCTATGATGTGCTGTCATATATAAAGCTAACCCTAGTTATCCATCACAACAAAAAGGTGACTTCTAATCCCATCCCATCTTTCCCCAAGTGTCTCATAATTCCATTATTGCTTTAAGAAGCTCAAGTTTTTAATTTTATGTATAATCCCCCCCCAAAAAAAAACACCCTAAGGGAAAAGTCAAAATCCAGAACTAAATAAAGACAAAGAAAAAGAAAAGACAAAAAATATAACTAAATTGGTGCAGCTGTACACAGTCCATATTCAAAAATAAGGCCATGTGCACTTTTCTGTACGCCATGCATTCAAATATTGATAGAATTGGAAGGTTCTTCAACCATTGATTTACTGGAGGTGGGCTTTTAACTTTCCAATGCTCTAATATGAGTCTTTTAGTTGCAGTCAGGGCATGGAGGATCCATTTTCATTGACCACTGGTTGGTCTCCAAAAGTTGAGCAGAAGAACATTCTATTACAAGATAGATCTAAGTAGTAACTTCTTCCCAGAAAAACTGAATGACTGGGCATGCCCAAAGCATATGTTTAATGGATTGTTAAAGGACATTTTACTCAATCATTGCTAAAGAGCTGTTGTGTCTGTATATCCTAGACAGTTTTTGGCTGAATGAGTTCCTCTCCTCATTGCAGTCTCTATTTGATAAAATTTTTGACCATTCAGGACCTAGGATTCGAAATATAACTTTTTCGTAGTTCATTTTCGTAGTTCATTTTCTCCTTTTGTCACCAGGAGTTGGGTCTTCGATTGACAACTGTTGACAGATGCTACAATAAAATAATTTGCTGAAAATACTAGGCACCACAGTAAAATTTCTTAATGTCATGGTAACCTGGTACCTGGGATTTGTTGATCCCCGATTAAAGTTCCCAGATACACTAGCAACCTGCTGTAGTTCAACTTGACCACATTTTCATAGTTGTGGTCATAGTAAGTTTCCTGCAGTAATTGTAGCAGGTTCAGAAGTGATTGCTTTGTCATCCTATATGTAATTCTTTTTTAATGGATTAAACTGCAAATTAAGATTTAGGACTTAAAA
This sequence comes from Sphaerodactylus townsendi, assembly GCF_021028975.2. NCBI lineage: Eukaryota > Metazoa > Chordata > Lepidosauria > Squamata > Sphaerodactylidae > Sphaerodactylus > Sphaerodactylus townsendi. The sequence goes on along the minus strand of NC_059427.1, from coordinate 112,128,951 downwards.
GACATTTTATCTTTTTCTACTTTGCACCTGGCATTTGCAGATGAACTGTGGATTTGGCCCAAATTTTTGAATAGAAACCACTAAATAAGCTATTTGTCACAGATGAGGTGCTTGAGATTCAATCTCACTTCCTTCATTATCCACTGAGACCTTCAGTGACTTGTGAGTTGAGTCATAGAGCTTGTACAGAAAGAAAATTAGCTAATCCTACAAAAAGCATTTCAGCAAGAAAAGATGCTTGAGGCAGAACACTGCACCAAGCTTTGATGAGAAAGTGGTTAGCAAGCAAAAATAATCTGCACAATTTTGGTTAAAGTGTCCATAAAGTTTAAACTCCAAGTAGCTGGCCATTACACATATTATAATCTGCCACCTTGTCTTGGAAAATACAGCATCCAAGGATTGTGGGAATTATTGAACAAAATTGCCAATACCTTCTTGGACACACCAAAAACTGGATAGCAGGAACTAGCCAGTTATAAACCAGTTTCAAACCCGCTGTTTTGAGACAAGATAACAGAGCATTCAACAGCAAAGAAATGCCATGCCTTCCCATAGTGAACAAGACAAACAATAAATAACATAGATAATTTTGGTCAGGAAGACTAACTTTTTGAACTGCACAGTCCATGGGGTAATGCTACTCTTACAGTTCTGCTTTTGGAAACTGTATTAGACCTTGAACAACTTTAGAAGTGCTAATTTGATGCTGATTTTTTGTGCTGTTTGGCACAACAATAATAGAATGTGCAGGAAGAGAAGGGGAAAAAATTAAGTCTGGCACAACAATTTGTTCCTTTTTTTGAGGTGAGGAGCAATTTTTCCTTTTTGTAAGTTGCTTAGTTGCCCTTTAAAATCCCTAACTACTTTGGCTCAGATTTGCTGGAAAAGTCACGTGCAGTTCGTCAAGCCAGAGATGAACGGACATTCCACATCTTCTATCAGCTTCTAGCTGGTGCAGGCGAGCATTTGAAAGGTAGATTTAATACATCTTACCATATTGAATTAATTAATTTCAGCATTTGAACAGAAGCAAAAATTATTGCCTGGCTTTGTTCTTATTTGATAAAAACAGAAATGACTGTTCAACTGCTATTTGTATTGAGACCATCCAAATTGACTTGGGCAAGTGATTCCCAGATATCCCAGAAATAACTCTGAAAGCATAGAGTTAAGCTGCTATATTTGGAATGCCGGACTGGAGATAAAATGAATGTGACCCATTTTGACAATTGTAGTTTAAAGCTTTGTAATGTTCTAATCCTTAACTGGGAATTGCTGGACAGAAACACTTCTTCAACAAAATGGTTGAATGAGTGTTGGCAGCAATTGCCAAACCTGCATTGGATATAAAACAGTTAAACTGGGAAGTGAGCCAAGCTTCTACTGGCTGGGCCAGAGGACCATGGCTTTTGCAGTTAAGGCAAACATTATTTATTGTGAGAAGAGTTCCACCTCCTCTCAGAGTTGTCAGCATTGCATACATGATGCTCTTTTAGGCATGTTTAAGATATTCATGTGTGCATCTTCTGTAATACTATTTTAATTTTAGATAGGTTCTTTGGACAGCTTGAAGAATTGCTTTGGGTTTTAAGATCATCCTGTGATTGCCATAAAAATCAGTTATAAATGCTAAAAAAAGCTGGTCTTTATTGAACTTCATAACTATTGAAGGTTGAACTGTGGGTCTGCCACAGTTAAACACAATCTGAATTTTGTTTAATAAAAGGAGGGTTATTACTGGCACTTAAATAACTTGATGAAAGTCTGTTTTTCTCATTGTTCCATCTCATCACAGCTGACTTACTCCTTGAAGGATTTAACAACTACAGATTCCTTTCCAATGGCTACATCCCTATTCCTGGCCAGCAAGACAAAGATAATTTCCAGGAGACAATGGAAGCCATGCATATTATGGGTTTTTCTCATGATGAAATCTTGGGTATGTCTGGAATATACTATGGGTATAAGACAAAATTATGTATATTCAGGTGTAAAATACATCACATTTATGAATAAAAAGTGAGAAGTAAAATAAATGCATGTGAAATGCTAAAAATGCAGAATTCATCATCTTTACGTGATCATTCACTGTCTTCTTTCAGCTTTCATTAATTATCAGCTTTAAACTCTGAATATAGGCATGAAAGTGCATTGAGAATGCCTTGTAAAATCTCGGAATTCTCAGCAGGATTACCAGTGTCATAAATGCCTTATTGCCCTTTTCTGTGACTAGCTGAATAAAGAATGCAAAATTGTTTAACCTATAGCACTCACATTATTAGCTGATCTTGGTACACAACTGGATTGCCTTAGTATAGGCTTCCAGTAACAGTTACTTTTGAAGCTTCTAGCAGATGTTCTAATTTCTTCAACAATATGGTTGCTGAATGCACATCTGAACATATCTGAAGCTGAAGCAGCACCTGGTTTCCTGTTTCTTAGTAAAGCAGTTCATTCTTTTTAAGAACTTGGTTGTGGGTAAAATATGGATGGATGAATTTTTTAAAGGCTAGTTATTATCCATTTGTTTTATATGTTTCTTTCACAGCCATGTTGAAAGTCGTATCTTCAGTACTACAGTTTGGTAACATTTCCTTCAAGAAAGAGCGGAACACTGACCAGGCATCAATGCCAGAAAATACAGGTAAGTGAATGGTGTGCAAGTGAGATATATTGAATTTAACAGCTTTTGGTCACTAGTGATTAAGTGCTTTGTAAAGTAGGATGACTCAGTAGGCACAAGTGTTCCACAACGTACCTTATCAAAGACTTCTTGGTAAACTTAAGTCACGGGAAGGGAGAGCACGTTCTTCAAAATATCACTGGTTTTAAAAGAAGCAAATAAATAATTTTTACAGTGGCAGCAAGTGAGTAGTGGGGTCTCTTAGTGATGTGTGTTGGGACTTTTGTTCTTTAATGTATTCATAAGTTACCTGTAACTGGAGGTGAACAATGAGGTAGTGAAGTTTAAAGATGACACCAGTTTGTTCAGGATGGTGAAACACCATGAGATTGTGAGGAGCGCCAAAGGGACTTCTCCAGAGTGAATGAATGAGTAAGAAAATGGTAGACCAAATTCAGTTTGAGTACATACAAAGTGTCGTGTATCAGGGCAAAACATTCTAATTTCACATGTATGCTGTTGGAAGCCTGAATTTGCATAACATCAGACTCCCTTGGGGGTTTGGCCAGTAGCCTGCTGAAAATGTCAGTGCAGTAGGATGCAAACTTTTACAAAGGCAAATTCTGTTCCAGGAGTCATCAAGAAAGGAGTTGAAGGTGAAACTCCCAGATTAATAATACCCTTATGCAAGTACTGTGTCAGCCACTTTTGGAGTATTGTGTGCAGTTCTTGTTACTGAATCCCAAAACGGACATTGAATAGCTAGGGTATTTACGGAAAAGAGCAAGCCAAATTATCATGGAATCTGCTCTGTGGGCAAGTCTGGGTTGTAGCAAAAGGCAACTGTAGCAAAAGGCAACTGATAGTGTCAAAATAAGGGCTTTCTAAACTTCCACTATAAAATTACCTGTTACTGGTGGGCATAATTATAACAGTAACAACCAACATTGCTACTGAGAGTCTTTCATAAACTTTTTGTACAACTTTTAAAAAAACCACTATTTGTATAATTTACTGGACTGCGTTAAGGTATTTTCTGATCTCTCTAACTTTGAAAAAGTATTTGAACTGTGACCTCATTAAGAGCTTATCAGCAAAGACTTTAAAACTGGTATGTGCATTTAAATTGGTTTATTTTGCTTAGGTCTGTATAACAGTTATGCTGCCAGGGAGAGTGATCCCAGAGCAAGGCACAACTTGCGGGAGAAAGGGAGAATGTAAACGTTATTTTTAGAAAATCTGATTGATGAAAGGACAGGGTGATGTTCATAGGATTGATTTTATCATTTAATATTATCTGTTAGTGACCTTATTTAACAAAATTAAGTCTTCTCCTGCACGTGTAATTTGCTATTTGATTCTCTTTTAGCAAAGGCACTCATCACAGTTTAAAACACTTGCATATTTGAATTTCTGTCCATTCATGTCTTTAGATGAATTCTAAGGGCAAAGGAAAAAATGCAAGTAATTAGCAACATGCTGAAAGTTCCTCCTAATACACGGGCAGGATGTGACTTACTTTGTTATCGGAGAAGGGGTTCACTACTCTTTCCTCAAGAGCATAATAGCAAACATGTGTATATTTAGTGTATATGAAATTGGAGGGATTCAGTAACACAGTGTTTTGATATGTCCTGACTTAAATATGCCAGTTAATAGATAAATACTATTACTAATCAGTATATTGCAATGTAAGGTTTGGTTTGCTTTCTGTGCTACAGAGTTTATTATGACTTTACATTTGTTGATATGAAGATTCTCCTATTTTATTTTTAGTAACTGTTTAGTAACTATTGTGGAGCAATCCTGGGATTCCTGATGGTATAGGTTCCTCGGTTATTTTAATTTATTATTATCCTTATTATTTTTATCAGTACCCTTTCCTAGAAGGCCCAGGGCAGTTTACAGTTATTAATAAAAACAATACACTATACAACAATTAAGACTTTAAAACCACACAAATAGTCCACCTTTCTCTCTTGGACTGAGAAAGAGTGAGTCAGTTCAGAATGGAACATTCGTATTACATTAATTAGGGTTATAGAACCAACCAGAAGTCTAAGAACAGAACTGAAACGAAGCATAAATATTAACATGACACATTAAATGATGTAAAAATTACTTTGTAGGATCCCAATTTGAGCAAATTATACACAGTAGTATAGACCACAGTAGCTAATAACTTGTCCAAGTAATTGTGAGAGTAATTTAGTTCAGGAGTAATTTAGTTCAGTGTAACTGTGGCCTGTGTCGAAAAGCCCTCTTGCATAGTTTTAACTCAGGAGGATGGGATACTTTCTGAGCTCCTTGGGCAGGCCATTCTACAAAGAAGGTATATGTACAGGAAGTTGTTGGTTTTGCCCATTTGCAGGTTGGCACCTGCAGAAGACCTTGTTTCGATAAGCAAGGCTGTCTTGGCAGAGTGTAAAAAGAAGGGCAGTCTCACAAATATGAGGGACCAAGTCTGTAAAGGGCTTTGTGTGTGATACCTAGTACCTTAAATTGAGCCCAGTAAGTGATGGACAGACAGTAAAGATTAAAAGATTAAGAGTGATGGACATACTTGCCCACCAATTCAGTACAGAGTGCTGTGCATGTTCGTGCAAGATGCTGGTGAGGAACAGTATGCTTGTAGGAACTTAATACAAATATTTCTCAGAATCTTATTCATTGTGCAGGGATTCTGTGGCAGATAAGCAAGTTGAAATGGAAAGGTTCTACAAATAGACAGTTGGGAAAAGTCTAGAGCACTCTCTTCTAATGTTAAACTTGATGGAAGTATCTGATAACTGACTTTTTTGTTTCCAACTATAGTTGCACAGAAACTCTGCCACCTCTTAGGGATGAATGTAATGGAGTTCACTCGAGCAATACTCACTCCACGCATTAAAGTGGGCAGGGACTATGTCCAGAAAGCACAAACCAAAGAACAAGTAAGTTTTGACTTCAAGCCAACCAACTTTTGCTCTGTTTTCTTTTGCCCGGGGTGGTGGTTGATACCTTTTGCAGTGACCCTTCAGTTGCTGCTGGACTTGGAAGTCCAGAATTTTTTTGACTAACCAGCTGCAAAATCCATTCATACATCTAATCATGTCCTTAAATTTTTGGTTAATTTTTTCCAGACAGACTTTGCAGTGGAAGCCTTGGCAAAAGCCACATATGAACGCCTTTTTCGCTGGCTTGTTCACCGTATCAACAAAGCCCTAGATAGGACGAAGCGACAGGGGGCTTCCTTCATCGGCATTCTGGATATTGCTGGATTTGAAATCTTCGAGGTACTTAAAAATCATATTTAACTTGTTTTACCCTTTGTATGTAGCAGTGTTATTAGGTTTATCATGCACAATATGGTTATGGTTTTCGAGAAAAATGTTTATAATCCTACAAGGCTGTGTGAACTGAAATATTAAAAGTTTGGTGTTCTAAGTTCTCAACCATGGATTCCTGCATTCCGGAGTGGCACCCCTTTAGCCTTTTTAAAGAAAATTGGCAAACCCTGCAAGAGAGCAGGTTCGTTTGTTAAGCATGCCTTTTTATATATATTGGCCAAGTTGCCTGTATGATTTGCAATCGTATCAAATGTAAAAGCTTAAAAAGTGAAGTATTATTTCTTGATATTTCCCCCCCCCCAGTTAAATTCCTTTGAGCAACTTTGTATCAACTACACCAATGAGAAGCTGCAGCAGTTATTCAACCACACCATGTTTATCTTGGAGCAGGAGGAATATCAAAGGGAGGGCATAGAATGGAACTTTATTGACTTTGGGCTGGATCTGCAACCTTGTATTGATTTGATTGAAAGACCAGTAAGTACTTATCTTTGAGCTTTTAGCAGCTGGTCACTTTCTCAGTTAATATGTTATAAATAATTCTGTAAACTTTGGTGACTCGAATTTCAGGTCAAGTAGCATAGCTATCACTGTATTCTGAGACAGCCTTTTCCTTTGTGACAAATGCAACAGGTCTGCCTTTCTGATATGCATTTTTTTCTAGAGCAAACTGATTATTAACAAATGCTGGTACTTTGGAGCATGTCCAAATGTTCCCAGGGCAAAACAGTTCTCGTACTGAAATGGATCTATGGGTAGCTATAGTTGTTATGGTGTTCCATTTCTTATGTTAGGTCTTAACTAGCTTTATAAACCAGTTATGTCATGATGCATTGATGACGTTGCAAATAGTTTTATATTACAGTAGCTTGCTGCAATTACAGATGCTACTTGATTAAAAATAATATCAGTGGCTCCAACCATTTTTCTTTCTTGCATTGTTTACTGTTAAGGTATGGCTTATTCCTGCTCTTTTACCCTCCCTCAGTAGTGGTTCCTCAGGTACACTGATATATTGAAGGAAAAATTGGCCCTGTATTATAATAGAACAGATACTGATAGCAACTTCTACCTTTTTAAAATTCTTCTTTCTACTTAGGCAAACCCCCCTGGTGTGTTGGCTTTGCTGGATGAAGAATGTTGGTTCCCTAAAGCAACTGACAAGACTTTTGTGGAAAAATTGGTCCAAGAACAAGGTACCCATTCCAAGTTCCAAAAGCCTCGGCAGCTGAAAGACAAGGCAGATTTCTGTATTATTCATTATGCAGGAAAGGTAAGAGCCCAGTACAATTCCTTTAGTCTTTTGCAAAATATGCTGTAGGAATGACTGTATATAATTGTCAGATAATGAATTAAAACATTTTATTTGTAGCTTTGATTATTAGAAGGAAGGTTGCTATCAACTTTCAATGTAATCACATGTTCTCCTTTTTGAACCTTTAGAATTTGAACTGTTCTTAGCTGGTGGCAGATATTGGCTTCTTGTGGGCAACAGTCTTGAGATGAGCAGGTTATTTAACAAACTTGATTGGTGTGCCAGTTGTGTCTCTCTTGAGGTATCACTTGGCTTCTATTAAGCTATGTTTTGGGTGCAATAGTCCAACCTTAGATGCAGTGTGCTTTGTTTGGAGCTGCCTTTGGGAATTTCCCCTCATTGCTTGCCATCACTGAGAGAGAATGCATCTTGCTGGCCTTTTGAGATCCACACTGGTTGCTGTTTAACTTCTGTATACAATGCACAGTGCTGGTTATTACCAATAAAGCCCTAAAGGCTCTGGGACCAGAGTATTTAAATGACTGCCTTTTCCCATATGATCCTGCCCATCAGCGAAGGCAGCCACAGAAGCTCTGTGAACATGTGCCCTTGTCCTCTGAAGTCAAGTGGGTGGGCACTGGGATTAGAGCTGCTTTTGTTATGAGACTCTGGCATTTCTTCTGCATATTGGTCTGTCTGATGCCAAGCTTTCTTAGCTTTTGACACCAGATGAAATCTCCCACCCCAGTATTTGGGGATTATTTGTAACTAATATGTGTCGGGGCCCACCCCTTTTCCTGTCAGCTATTTTCTGTGCTGCTGCTTTTTCCTCCCCTGCATTACTTTTTAGATCTTACTGCTGGTTTTACTACTAGATTAATGTAGGTCATTGTATATTGATTTTTTTAAGTTTTTATTTGTTGAATATTTGTTGTTGAAAGCTTCATTGACAACAGCATACAAAATGCAGATCGTAACTATTTCAAATAAGCTGGCAAAACATGTAACCTATTCAAACTCAGCTTCCATGCTTTGTGGGCCAGAGGTTGGTGTTCAGATCACATGGGTTGAGCAGTTGACTCCCTGTCAGTGAAGCGCTATCAGAGGTGCCCAAGACACTTGCACACAACATTTCTGCAGGCAAAAATTGCGTTAGTTTATCAATAGTATTTTGCGGCTTTGAGTGCTGATTTATCTAACATTTAATAAGAAATATCTAGCACTTCCATTTTCTTCATTCCAGGTAGATTACAAGGCAGATGAGTGGCTTATGAAGAACATGGACCCGCTGAATGACAATGTGGCTACCCTCCTGCACCAGTCTTCTGACAAGTTTGTTGCAGAGCTTTGGAAGGATGGTAAGAATCAGCTCTGAAACTGAATGACAAGTGGGAGTCCCCTGTGGACAAATTATTCAGTCGTTCTAAAGCCTTGTCCAGATAGCTTAACATCTGAATTGCTGATTTCCTCAATTATTTCCTGCCAGAATTTGCAGTGGTATAGTCCTGAACCGCTGTAGCAATATGAATTAACTCACATTGTGACATAGAGCAGCTGTACTTGGTGTCCATTCACCAAATTTCTTAATTACAAGTATGTATTGAATAGCCTTGCTACTTTGTCACAATTGTTTAGCTATGTTCCTGAAAGCCTCTATTTGAAAGTAAACCAGTTTCAGCCTTGTTTGGCATTCAGATGTGTTGAAGTTGCTGTTTCACTAATCAATAATGGAAGCAGTGTAATTGAATTCCCTTGGTACAACAGTGAACAATTATCTAGACATTTGTATAACTTTAAAATAGTCATTTCTGAAGCTAGATATATAATACTACAAATGTTTAAAATAATTTCTAATGCTGATAACTATGCATAAGCTATGACAGTATCTACCAGCAGTGAGAAACCATTAACCACAGAAATATTAATGCTGTATTTAAGCTAGCTTGTATTGGTTGGCTTGCTCGCAAGACAGCATTGTCATTTAGGATCCTTTTCACTCTTACTTTAGTGCTTGACTGTAACACTGATTTGTAAACCACGGTAAAGTTGGCTTATTATGCAAGTGGATTTATGGGACCAAATTCCAGAGTATACAATGGTTCATATGATCATCATTCTAAAAATGTCATATTGTGTTGAAGGACAGGGCATGTGTGCCTGTTCCCACTGGGTGTGTCATTCTTGGATTTTTGGAATCACCTTCCACTTAATGTGACCTCTTGATGGGGAGTGATGTGGCAGGAGAGAAGGGAAAATCGTCATCTCTCCTATACTCTACCCTTTTCTCTCCCCCACCACCAACCCATGTCTTGAATGGATGAGATTCACAGAATGCACCAGGCACTGCAGATGCTGTCCTTCCCAGCCATGGACAAAAAAATAATGGAGAGATGCTGCAACAATTTTCTCTCCCCTCACAGGCCTGTTATTGATGCCACTTATTCCCCATCAGGTGGGCAGATGAGTGGAGGAGTAAATTCTTCTGGTTTCATATTACCATCCAAGCCAGACCTAAATTTGGCAGATGGGAAACTCATCCTTCTTTTAAGATGAGCATTCAAGAGCTGCTGAAATTCATATTCTAACCCACAAAAGTACAAACTTTGTCAGCATCTCTAATATCCACATTGTTATTTGTGAGTAGAGTTTCTACACTGAAGATACTAAATATATAATGTGAGCATATATATATATAAATCTTCAGTACAGAATCTGTATTTTATGTAATGTTTCCTTGTAATCTTCTAGTCAGCCTCTGTGTCTTGGGATGAATTAACTGCCTGGGATCCACAGTGGCCTATCTACTTCTGTAACACAAGGTTAAAGCTTGCTTGCAATTCTAAATGGTATTCTTTTTACTAATGGGACGTGTATCTGCTCTTTGTTCTTGCTGTTTCTGTGCTGTAGAGATTCACATTGTTCAGAGAGCCTCTTTCTATGACAATGTTACTGGTCTTCCTGATGCACCAGGTGAATGAAAAAGCTAGGTCGTTTAAAAGCAGGGTTTGAACCTGTAGGAAAACCATTCTTGCTTGTAGACCAGCATGATTGTTTCATTTCATCCTAACCTTAGCCTTCACAAGTCAAGTGTTCTTAGTGCATACCTATTCAGTTGCTACCGCATACATATAGCATCTCATCTTATTTGCCTCACTTTTAGCAGCTTCACAAATGAGTAGCTGCATTTTGGGGGAAAAAAAGAGGCTGGCTTATCCAATATATTCTGGCTTTGGATGTTTGAAGTTGGAATTCTCAGAGCTCTGTTATAAGTTGCACATGTTTATGTTGTCTGTATACAACTCAAAAAGAGATACAGACAAAGTTAATGGCTATTACAGAGTTTTGTTTTTGCATCTTTAGAATTGATGTCAAATAGCATGCTGAATGTTTTTATTCTGAAACTGCTTAGTACTAGTCTCATTGCTATTAAATGCCTATATGTTGAAAGATGACTTGTGGGAACAGTACTCCAATCCTTGGCTCTGACAGATAAATCATGCCAAGCTTATACACTCATGCCATTTTTGCTATAGAGTACTTCTAACCTTGAATTAATTCTGTTAATATTCTGAATTCTTCAAGTTTCTGTCATGCAGAGAAATCTTAACTTGTCTGACGCTGACTGGTTGGTTCAACAGTTAATCCTTTATTTCATTTTTCCACTGTGTAAGCTTTGGCATTGTACAAGTTTTTCAAAACTCTTACCGCTTGGTATTTTTTATGGTTGGGTGCTGACATTTTACAGAAAATTTATATATGGAACTGGATTCATCTTAGTTAAATTTGCTGGTGTCAATCCAAAATAAAGCAATATCCCCTTGTTGCTTTCTCCAAAGCTGCTTGTCTGCTCTGCTTTATATGAACCTGATCCAATAGCATAATCCTTTCTATTGGGGCCAGTTAAAACATCACAGATTAGTGAGCGATCTTCTGCAGATCTGTTCTACAGATTTGTTCATCAGACTAAACAAAGGTGGGGGTAGAGAATGCTATTGGGCATGATGAGGAAAGCCTTTTTGTCTGGAGACTGCAACGGTTTTTAGATAGAGCACAGGAAGTTAAGCCATGCTGGGTGTTAAAATCAAAGTTGATCAAGATAAAGAACTATTGTCTGTTCTCCCTTTGACCAAATAAGCATAAATGTCAGTGGTTACTTCTGTCTCAGTTTTTCTAACAGCCTGCTATGGCTACTGTATTTTTGTCAGTACTGGAATATATCAAGTTAACTATTGAAGAGAAGGGTCCTACAACTGAGGCAAGTCTTTTGCTAAGTAGGAATGTATATTTGTTTATGGAAGTTGCATGTCCTTCAGTCACTATCCAATCTAGTTCTATTTTCTATTTAAGATACAACTTAAACTCTAGCTTTAGTGATCTGAGAAAATTATTTGCATTAGAGTTTCTGGCTTTTATATTATAAAAGGGAGATTATGTCATCTGTGTTCCAGAAGTCTCATACAATCTGAAATGTACCTGCATTGAGCTTGAGCTGCATCTGAACATGGAGGGACTTCTCTGTCATTCTCAGGAATGTGTTTTGTTCTCCGTTGTTTTCTGTAATATTTGGCCAGAACTATTTTGAGGAAATAGGGGCTTGCTCACTAATTTGAGACATTTCAGCTGGTCCTAATAAAAAGCATTGCACTACTGCTAATTTTTGTTCATGAACCCACACTGCTACCTACAGTTTATGTGAAAACTGCTAGAGAATTTTTGCTTGTATTTCTGTATTTTGTGAAGATAGTAATGATGTGATTGTATAAATTTTAAATGTTTGACCCTCCACTGAATGCCAAATATTCACTTTGTGAGGGGTGGTGTATTTAAAGCTTGGTTCACCTTTTGCTGGTGATGCTTTTAGATAATGACGTAATAGTCCAGTTCTTGATTTAACTGGTAAACTTGAACTTATAAAATGATGGAAATACAAGAACCCTCAATCCTGAAATATAAACTTCCTACTGGAGTTTATGTAATATTTTTCTTATTGGTAGATTGTTTTTTGGTTTTATATCATGAATTTAGCATCGGTTTTTAGCTGTAACTGGAGCAAATAAAATACCAGGTCAACTGTATCTGCTATTTATAAGATTATAGTCAGTCTTTTGCCTCATTTTTTTTATAGTGTCTCAAATCACTTACTGATTAAGACAAAGGTACTTCTCTCTAGAATGAAGCAGACAAGGTAAACATACAGTGCCCACTTTTAAGATTCTCAAATACCGGCACTGCCTTTTGTTTGGGGAAAACCTTTAGTTTAGTGGCTAAGATTGAAGTCTTCAGCGTTGTTGCTTTCTAATGTTTTTGGCTCTTTTGAATAGCCAGCCTTGACTCTCTGCCCAGGTTTGCTTGCTTGTTGGCATTCCTGTCCCACTTAGTGGCCAGAGTGTGACCTGCAGGTGTTGGCAGAATCTTTTCTCATGGCTGAAGAGGGCTACAGCCTGTTTTCTCCCCCGGAGAATGTCATAGGATGGTAAGATAGGCTCCCCTCCTTCCCCCCCCCCCCAACTGGTTTGTGAAAAAGAAGTTGGTTTAATAAATATCACATTTATTTGAGAAGTTTTCATTACATTTAATATCTATGACAAAATCACCGACTTGCACTTGGTGCTGTATCAGGGGTCCAGTGTCTTGTTTGTAATATAGAAAATGCATTTCATTTTAATGTTCTGTCAAGTAAAAAATCTAAATATTTCATCCTTTGTACTCTTTTAGTTTTGCATGAAAGTTTCATACACAGCAGTTGAAGGATAATTTTAATTGTGGTGGATTGTTTTTAGTGTAGACTTTAATACATTTACAGTGCATTCCTGTGCCCGTTTTCTGGGAAGTAAATTCTACTATATTCAATAGACAGTCCCTTGTAAGTGTTCATAGGATTGCAGCCCTAGTAATTTGAATTCTTCTTGTTAGATACTCCCATGGCTATTCTTTTTTTTTTTTTTTTGCAATTGTTGTTCCCATTCAACTTTGTAGCTTCTTGGTCAGATTTTAAAAAATGAAAATGGAATGGCTCTGGTGCAGTAAAACAATGAAATGGTGACTTCTCTGCTTCCTGGTACATAATTGTCAAAGCTATGATGTTCTGCCCGATGCGTTGCATTAATTCTGCTGCTTCCATACATGCCAACTGCTTTGCCCACAGATGGCTCTTCCACCATTTGTCTCAAAATGTTTTTTTGCACCTCTTTTGAATGGCCTGTTTTTAAAGAATATTAATTTTGTGTTCTCGTCATCCATAGTTGACCGTATTGTGGGTCTAGATCAAGTCACTGGAATGACAGAGACTGCCTTTGGCTCAGCTTACAAGACCAAGAAAGGCATGTTCCGTACAGTGGGCCAGCTATACAAAGAGTCCCTCACTAAGCTTATGGCTACACTTAGAAATACGAACCCAAATTTTGTTCGTTGCATCATTCCAAACCATGAGAAGAGGGTAAGTGTTATTGTAAGAATTGCATTTTTTATTTGTAGGATAGAAGATGCATTTAATTTCTGTTATTCACTCAGCTAAAGAAAACTGATATTCATGTATTTGGTGGTATAACAGAATTTAGTAGTAATTTGATCCTTGCGATAAGTTAACTTATTTTTTAAAATCAAGTAAGGGGTAAAAGCAAAAAGCTGATAAAACTAACTGCCAGAATTATCATTAACAAAGCTTTTGCTCTCTTTTTAGGCTGGAAAACTGGATCCCCACTTAGTTCTAGATCAGCTTCGCTGCAATGGGGTCCTGGAAGGAATAAGGATTTGTCGGCAGGGATTTCCAAACAGAATAGTGTTCCAAGAATTTAGACAGAGGTACTGGATCTGGGTTTATTTGCAAGTATCTATTGAGAAAACTGCCTTTTCATTTGGTTTGTACCCACTTTTCCTTTTCATCTTAGTTTGCTTATACTTCGGTCAGATAGCTCAAACTTCATTTGTTTGCAATATATAAAATTAAAACTAGAGTCTCTTTTCTTTGCTGATGACTTAACTGTTGGCCTTCTGATTGACTTGTAGATATGAGATCCTGACTCCTAATGCAATCCCAAAAGGTTTTATGGATGGGAAGCAGGCATGTGAGCGAATGGTAGGCCCTTCAGTAACTTCCTAATGTTCCTAAAAACTGCTTTCTTCATATTCTATGTGTAAACCAAATGGATTTGATACTCTCACAGATCAGAGCATTGGAGCTGGACCCCAACTTGTACAGAATTGGACAGAGCAAGATTTTTTTCCGAGCTGGTGTCCTGGCACATCTAGAGGAAGAAAGGGACTTAAAGATCACAGACATCATTATCTTCTTCCAGGCAGTATGCAGGGGATATATTGCCAGAAAGTAAGTAAATATGATAATGTTAATAAACAATTCCATGTAATCCTTAAAAGCAAGATTCATTGGAAACTTGTTAAAAATTTAGCTTAATTGAAAGAACTGCATTTGCGGTGAGATGCATATGATCCCTCAGATTTGTTGACTCCTTAATTAATATGAAGCGTTGGTGACTTTTGTAATTTTTAATTGTTTCTATTTCCATAATAAAAAGTAAAAAATTGTTAATGTTCCTTGTTACTTAAATGTAATAGTTTTATAAAATTTGTGTTCAAATATTCTGTTACCTGACAAAGTACGTTTGGCTGTTTGTTTTCAGGGCCTTTGCTAAAAAACAGCAGCAGTTGAGTGCACTGAAAGTCCTGCAGAGAAATTGTGCTGCTTATCTGAAATTAAGGCACTGGCAGTGGTGGAGGGTGTTCACAAAGGTAGGTAGCTTTTTTCTAATGTGGTTCTGAACAGCAAAAGAAGTGTTTTCCTGGTTGTCCTCACTTTTCTGTCCCATACTTTGCAGGTGAAGCCTCTGCTTCAAGTTACTCGCCAGGAAGAAGAACTTCAGGCTAAGGATGAGGAGCTGGTGAAGGTGAAAGAGAAACAGATAAAGGTTGAAGCAGAGCTTGAAGAGATGGAAAGGAAACATCAGCAGGTTTGTATATAGGGTCTGATTATGCAGACAATTTACTGACCTTTGTATTTATTAAACTTTTACTTTTCCTCTCTCCCAATAAATGTAAGGTGGTGCAAAGGTGGTGATTTATTGATTTTTTAGCTCTGGCAAAAAAAAAGAATTGAACACTCCTGACTATGTGGCATTCTGTTATATCTAAATAATTGTAGACACATAACTTACTATAGAAGGGTCTGGGATTATACTTTGTGAAGGGAGAGTGAGTGTGACAGCATGCAAGAAAGACCTGGGTTGAGGGAAGCTTATTTTGCTGTCCCTTGCTTTGGGAACAGCCTAAGAGTGATTTTCCTTGTTACAACAAAGGAACTGGACTTTAGTGATGGGAAACTAAGAGATTGCTGTAAAAATGCATCTTCTGTTCTTTCTAAAATATATATAGAAGCACTTGTCTTCTTTGTACATAGGAGTACAATTACCTTCCCCTTTTGTATGTAACTTTTGACTGCAGGAACTGTTGGAGGATGGGGTAATGAAAGTGGACTGGAGTAGAAAACTGGAATAGATGATGGTTGGGTTAATCCCAGTGTCTGTTCCCGCTTCTCCAAAATTGCTACCTCTTTTTCTCACCTCAGAGATAGCATGAAGAAAAACATGAAACACAGAGCTGTAACAGAAACTTTCGTCCAGCAATCTTGGTCAGGGTCTTTGAGCATGAAGATTGTTCACATTCACAATTCCTTAGCATCATTTTGAGGTGGAGATAAGCTATATAAAACTTTCCTGTATCTGTCAGACTAATTTCCCCAAAATTAGCTTGTTGTCTTGTGAAGTCTTACTGTAAAATTTTGACCGGCTTCTATGTCATATTTTCAGTTGTTGGAAGAAAAAAATATTCTTGCGGAGCAGTTACAAGCAGAGACAGAACTGTTTGCTGAGGCTGAGGAGATGAGAGCCCGCTTAGCTGCCAAGAAGCAAGAGTTAGAAGAAATTTTGCATGATTTAGAATCCAGGGTGGAGGAGGAGGAGGAAAGGAATCAAGTGCTACAGAATGAAAAGAAGAAAATGCAGGCTCACATACAGGTATTTTTTTTATAACTGACAGTAGGATAATTGGATAATATGCCTAAATATTGGAGTGGTGTCCTCTTTTTAGTCAGATTTTTAGAGACAAAATCTGTAAGTGACAATATAGCTGAGGTTTTCCCCCTCTCTCAGGATCTAGAGGAGCAACTTGATGAGGAAGAAGGTGCTCGGCAGAAGTTGCAGCTTGAAAAAGTAACAGCTGAAGCCAAGATAAAGAAGATGGAAGAAGAAATTCTACTCTTAGAGGACCAAAATTCTAAATTTCTTAAGGTGAGAGCCCAAACTGAGCATTCCTTTCTAATGCTGGTTAGTAGGATGAAGTGGTACAAAGTGTGAACTCTGACTTCCATGGGGGTCATGCTTCCAAGATATTTTTTGACTGGCAGAGAATGATGGTGCTGTTGTGTCCTACTGCTTCAGCCCCTCTTATATGAAATTCCATAATGTTTGCTTGGGTTGTGATGACTTGTTCATGGGCAGACAAGCATATGTACATTTCAGTACATATGATATGATTTTATTAAAAATAAATAACATATCAGTCCATCTAGTCATTTCACAGCTTACATATTAAAATTTAAATAGACACTCATTTTAAGCGAAGGCATGATATATTGTATTACATAGTCGCTTTAGCTCACCTGCTTTTCCTGTATTTGTCTGGACCTTAATGAGTTAACAGCACCTGCTATCTCTTAGTTTGCGGATTCAAACCTGTCATGCCAATCCCTTTTCAAGTTCCATGATGCTGTCACACAGAGATGTCATAAATCGTTCAGAGAGGGTATTCTTGCAGCTCAGTGATGGCAGCAAGGGTTTATGACAGATATGACCTATCTCTAGTAAAGGATTCACTCACCTGTACCTCAAATAATTCAGTTTTAACATTAAGTGAGTTTATGCTCTCAGAAATGTGGTCTTATTTGAAATGCCTCAAGGTATGTTCTTGGTTGCTTGATTTGGAGAGCTTCATATTGTAATGTACTGCTAAAATTGTTTCGTAGCTCCAGTAATATAGTAAATAAAACTTCTGTAGGAAGTTAGAGTGTCTTGTAAAATTCTGTAGGGTAATTTTATGTACCGTGGCCTTTCCTGTTCTCTTTGGTTTAAGTATTGGCTGTAGCTGAACACATTTTAACTAGCTGTAAGTACTTGCCACCTACTAACTGTATGGCATCTTACCCTTAAACTTGCTCCACAAAATGTGGAAACCATGACTAACAGCCCCATCCAAAGAGGTGTGTGTGTGAATTCGCCAGTGGGAGCAGCGTGCAACTGCACCAGCAGGTTTGCCCTCCCCAGAGCACTTGCCCTGGCAAAAGGGCGAACCCGCTACTGTGTTTCCCCGAAAATAAGACAGTGTCTTATATTAATTTTTGCTCCCAAAGATGCGCTATGTCTTATTTTCAGGGGATGTCTTATTTTTCTGTGTTCTGTTCGTCGGGCATGCTTCCAAACAAAAACTTTGCTACGTCTTACTTTCGGGGGATGCCTTATATTTCGCACTTCAGCAAAACCTCTACTACGTCTTATTTTTTGGGGATGTCTTATATTCGGGGAAACAGGGTAGCATGTGTCCTCTGTAGCCCTCCCTGACAGCTGGATGCTACGCCAGAGTCCCTGTGCTCCTGTGGCGTTAGAGTGGCGTAGCAAAGGCAGTCCAGGGGCGTGGCCAGGGGAGAAGCCAGCATTAGTCAACTTCCTTCCAACAATTGCTGCCATTATGTCAACAGTCAAAGCTTGGGATTTTTGCTGCAAAAATGGTGGAGCAAGTCCATTAAGCCCAGTGGGGGCTTCCCAGCGGCAGGGAGGCTTTTCCCCATTGCAGGTCTCCTCATGCCACCATGAAGCCTCCATGGGAGTGGTGGCCTGGCACAGCTGCAACTGGGCTCCTAGCCCCTTGGATGGGGTAGCCTGACTCTGTGAAACAATGGAAAATGCTGTATAATAATTTACAACTAATTTCTCTTCCTCTATTAGGAGAAGAAATTAATGGAGGATAGAATTGCAGAGTGTACATCACAGCTGGCTGAAGAAGAAGAAAAGGCCAAAAACTTAGCTAAGCTCAAGAATAAGCAGGAAATGATGATCACAGATCTAGAAGGTTAGCCATTTCAAAAAAATTGTAGTATGGCAGGAATGGTCAGTAAAAGTCCAAAGTACTCTTGTGTTCTGTTGTTCAGAATATGCATGCGTTGACCATCTTATATACTATTTTCTGGCGACAAGAACAGTTAGTTGTGGTAAGTCTACTTGGGCAAATACAGGTTTGGCAAAATAAATGTTTGAATGTTTATCTTTTGTGAACAGATGCTGTGTTTAAACTTTGTTTTCTAAAGAGTACATCTGTTTCATTCTGTTTCTGTTTACAAAATAGTGGTTACTCAGAAAGGAACCTCATATTAAAGTCTAGATTGTTCTGTCCTTTGTAATCTTTGGACAGTTTTTGTATTGGCCCCAGTGAATGAGAAGCTGGGATAATTTATTTTACTGCATCAACTACTGTTGGTAAACTTTCACTATCAACTTTTGTAGAAGACTAGAACTTTATACGTGATAGGGTTTAAAAAATCCTGATGCCCAGCAGCCTTGGGGAGTAAGTGGGCCTAGCACTAAGATTTCTATTGAAGGCAGAAAGCGTGTCATTCCTCCTTCCTTGTGCACTGTTATTTGTAAGACTTGATTGCCACTGTCTTATTCTTACCAGAAAACCAGAATGTTATCCACCTCGATGGTCTGTGGCCTGGTTTGTACCTTCAGCATAATAAGGTGACAGTATGGGCTATACCACTTCAGAGTGCAGCAGAGAGTTTTTAATATCATTTTTGGGTACTCTCTCATTAATAATCGCTGTAAGGAGAGGGCTGGAGTAAAGCCTTTCTCCCCAGTAAGGATTTTTTTGCTGTTTGTTCACAGAGATTTTTAAATGGGGAAAACATTACAAATATGACTCTTCCCACCTGCTTCTGAAAAAAAATGCAGTCCATTTTTGTCACCTCTGAATCCTGTTACTTTAGTCTGTAGCATAAGTCAGCCAGGGCTCTGTCTCATTTTTTTTTCTTTTTCCATTTTGGCACCTAAAAAATTTCACTGGCTTTTAAGTTGTTGTTTTTTTAATTGCATCCCTGAGCATGGTACTTTTCTTTTCTTTTCTTTTTGCCGTAAGTCATACCTGACTTATGGTGCCCCCTGGTGGGGTTTTCAAGGCAAGAGACATTCAGAGATAGTTTGCCATTGCCTTCTTCTGCATAGTGACCCTGGTATTCCTTGGTAGCCTCCCATCTAAGTACTAACTAGGACTGACCCTGTTTAGCTTCTGAGATCTGATGAGATCAGACTTTCCCTGTACATATTAGTCTAAGAATATTCCGTTTGGATAGCCAACAAGTGCTAACTCATTCCTGAACTTAGTTGTCTGACTTATTCCCCATGTTACGTTTCTTGCAATTTCTGTCTGGTCTTGGCATGACCACTGATGGATTATGTTTTGAGAATAAATACCGTGAAATGTTTGCAGTGTTATACTTGCCATATCAGTTGTATATGTAACCCCCTTCTTAGATTTAGATATAGTCATTTTTGGCTGTAAAACACATGATGTATTGTAGAATTCTGGCTTTGCTGTTAGATTCCTAATTTTACACGTTTACCAATCTTTGTATCCTAATTTGGAAATAGTTTCTTGCTTAGAATACCATGGCCAACTGACATTCTTATGGAAGAATTGTGGATTTGAGTTCCTGCCAGATGGACTGAAATTGAATAATTAGTGTTAACAACTGGTATGAGCCATATTAAAGTTTCTGGTGAAAGTTGAACTTAGCGTCAGTTCAACTTAACAAGCTTTACATTTGGTAACTAGATCATGGAAAGCATAAAAGTTACCATATGCCTGTCTGGCAGAAGACTTCATTAGCAATTTAACATATGAATTGATACCATTCTTTTCTAAGTGTCACTTTTCCCCTTAGAAGCAGCTGGCGAGTTAACGGATGAGAGGGTGATGGGCTGAATCCTGTGATCAGTTAGCAGAAGGCACAGCTGGCCACCAGTCCTCCCAGCTTTCCCCTCCCTACAATGGTATTTGCCAGTCTTTGGACCTGGGATCTGTATGGAGTGATAGCCATGCAGACTGGGGAGAAAGAAGGCAAAACCATTCCCTCCTTTCTCTCATGAACTGAGTTCCTCTGCTGGAAGAGGATGTAATTTTGCCCCCTTTTCCGCAGCAGCATTACTCCATGTTTATCCTTGTTTTCTGTCTTTATCAGCAATATTTACTGCCAAAAAAGGTGGTGAATAGTTTCCTGTGATCTGCATTATTTTCTCTCACACACACATATCCCTGAACTCTATCGATGAGGGGTATGGTATGTATAAGGAGTATTTTTTTAAAAAAAACTATAAAGGGAGAATACCCTGTATAAATGAGTGCTGGAAGTTCTGTTTCTTATGTGGTGAATCTACTTCTTGTTAGAAGTAGTAGACTGGGCAGTTGTTGTATCCTTTTTGTTGTTTTATCCATGCTCATCCTTAACCTGCAATAGACTGTCACTAATGCTGGACTAGGATTTGGGTCAGCCACTTGCTTTCAGCTTAACCTACCTCACAGATTTGCTGCTGCATTGATAAAATGGCAAAGAGGAGAAAGATGATGCTCTAGGTTCCCTTGGGGGTGTAAAATCTAACTTAGATTTTAAAATCTAATTTTTAAAAGAAGTCTGGAATTCCAGAAGGTCTTGTGGAACCTTAAAGATTAACACATTTACTGAGTCTTGTGCTTTCATTAGATTGAGACTGTTCCATCAGATGCATTAAGTGGATCACACATTTGGCTGATATAAACAAAGGACGAAGCAGTGCCCATAAACAGGGTGGTTGGGCATTCCCTTTGAATAACTCTGTTTTTGCAATAACTCTCCCTGTCAGCTCTTCTGTTGCTTGCAGCTTTATATATATCTTCACCAACTGACCGCAGCACCTCATGCATATGTTAGTCACAGATGCCACAATTTGTCAGTCATTACGGTGCTGTAAGAGACTTTATTATTTTGCTTATCTGAAATCTCTGCGTCATCACAAAGTTGTGACGCTTGTAGTTTTGGAAATTTAACATCTTCCGCGGAAGGGTCCTTCTCCCAAAGTATCCCAGTAGAGAGGACTCAAGAGACATCTTGGTCTTGAAAATCCAAATAATTGCACACCTACTCAAAAATAAAATAGTGTAAGTAATAAACTCAATATTTAATGGTAGAACTTTGCTGTGTCTGTTAGCTGCCTTTTTGGCAGAGACTGTTATGCAGCTGAGGAGGTCAGAAGTTCACCAATTTTTTCACTGTGAACTCCATGAAAACAAGCTAAGTGGCTAGCTAGTGTCAGTCAACCTAAAGTTTCTTTTTCAGATATATGAGGTAACTGCCAACTTTCTCACTTGATGCAGCCTTTTAATTTTTGGTCCCTGAACTGGCAAGTTGGCTACTCCATAACTGGTATGGAAATAGTATTCAGTAAAACAAGGCACTCCCTGATTGCATCTCTTTCTCTAAAGAACGATTGAAAAAAGAAGAAAAGACTCGTCAAGAATTGGAAAAAGCCAAACGGAAACTTGATGGTGAAACCACTGATCTACAGGACCAAATTGCAGAGCTTCAAGCTCAGATTGAGGAGCTAAAGATCCAGCTTGCCAAGAAAGAAGAAGAATTGCAGGCTGCTCTTGCCAGGTAGGACACTGAACTCCAATTCATAAGTAATGTTGATTGTTTGGGATGTTGAGATACCAGATTTTGGGCTTTGGATCCTATAAATTGTGAGTGGAATGACAGGTCTTGGATTTCGCCAACCTCTCCATTCCCCCAGCTATGCCATAAGATGTCTGGAATTATCATTTCTCTTCACTCTTGCCTGTAACAGTCTCACTTCAGTGGAAACTTAGCCAGCAGAAGAGTGAGAAGGGGCCCCATTGCCCAACATCTGCCTTTTTGTTTGCTCGCATTGCTGCTTCAACTCTGTCTGTTTGCAGTTTAGAGGAAGTGCAAGGAAAGGAGCAGGACATCACAGAAAAAGTGGTTAGGTATAAATGAAGGAAAACCTGGGGAGAATAGTGAGAGGAGGCCAGGTGGGGTGAGCAAAGATGGAGCCAGAGGAGGAAATGGAAGGCCAGCAGGGAGGATGGAATTCCCCCCTCCCCGGTGAGTTTTTCCAAGACTCCCTCTTTGATTATTACAAATATTATTATAAATATTGAATTATTATCATTATGGTTTATTACAAATATTGAATGGAAATCAGCTGAGTGTCATGACAGGGATTGTGCATATAACGTCTTAGATGGCCTTTTCATTTTGAAATCTCAAGTGCCCTCAGGATTGTCAGGTTCTGTGCGTTTCTGTGCTTTAGAAAAAACTACCTTCTGAGGTTCAAAAGATAAAAATTGTTTAGTCACTGTCATTATATCCAGTTTTAAAGCCATGTGCTGGTTAGTTTTCTGCAAACCCGGGGCAAGTTCCAGGTTTGTGCAAAATTCAAAAAGTAAAAAAAGCAATAGGAGTGGAAAATCCCCCCCCCTCCCCCCGAATATTGATCAAGACCTCTTGAAACGTTGCAAGCTCACAGCTGGTATTCTGGCTCAGAGAAGGAAGGAAAGAGCCGGGGGGGGGGGGGGTCTGGAGAAGTGGGTGTGGAATCAGAAAAAGGGGAGAAAAGGCGTCAGTAGAGACTGGGGGAGGTAGAGAAAAGAGGACGGGGCCAAAAAGGGGTAGGAGGCTGATGAATGAGAACAAAATGAGCCAGCAGGAACTGAATTAGATTTCCCCTCCAAGTCTTTTAAATCCTCTCTTGTTATTACCTTACAACCCTTGACTTCTAGTTGACATAGAGCCCCCATACGTGACTTGATGGGTAGGTATTTGCTGTGATCTTTTTCCAGTCTATTGATTTTGACCTGAGTCCTGGTGGCTTCCCTCTCCTTTTTGTATCCTGCTACTGAGGCAGTGTGGTGTAGTGGTTAAGATTCTGATCTCTTATCGGAGAACCAGGTTGTATTCCCCACTCCTCCATCTGAGCAATGAACTCTTACCTGGGGAAGTGACTTTGTTTCCCTGTTCCTATCGTGAAGCCTGCTGGGTGATCTTGGGCTACTCACAGTTCTTCAGAACTCTCTCAGCCCCACTTACCTCACAAGGTGTCTGTTGTGGGGAGATGAAAGGAAGAAGTTTGTAAGCTACTTTGAAACTCCTAACAGCTGAGAAAAGTTGGGTATAAATCCAAACCCTTCTTCATTTGCTGTGTTGCCAAGAAACCTTTTTTAAAGGAAGTCTTGTCTTCTGACTATGAAGAATGTATTTTTGCAGGAAAGCACAGATTCAGACATCCTTCTTTCATATGTTCTGTTTCCAGAGGGGATGAAGAAGCTGTGCAAAAGAACAATGCATTGAAGTTAATAAGAGAATTGCAAGCTCAGATTGCAGAGCTACAAGAGGACCTTGAATCGGAGAAGGCTTCTCGAAACAAAGCGGATAAGCAGAAGAGAGATCTCAGCGAGGAACTGGAGGCACTGAAAACAGAATTGGAAGATACCCTGGATACCACTGCAGCTCAGCAAGAGTTAAGGTTAGTGGAGCCCTAAGCATATAACAAGAAAAACAGTTTACGATGCCATAATTTACCTTTTAAAAAAGTAAAAGCTATAGCTTGGCTACCTTGTAATTGTGACTGTAACTCCCTAGGAGATGCAGTGAGAACAAACAGTATTTAAATTCTTGCCTAATGAAATATATTATTAATACTGCACATTTCTCTGGCAAAACTCTGGTATGTGAGAGATGTTTCAAAATGTATTGCAGTATTTTCTGTACTGTTGTAAATGTAGGGTATTTCATACGTTACTTTTTTCCATCACAGATGAATAGTCAGTTTAGAAAAAGTGTGTGTATGTGCCATTTGTGTGATAGCAGTAGGCATTTCTGTTACTTTAGAAATCTCAAGAAGGGAATGTGGACATAAAGAGAAACAAGTGATGCACACAAACCAACATATATTTGGATTCTGCTACTTCAGGTTTAGAAATTATCGGAGATGTGTACATGCAAAAATAATGGCAGATACGATTAAGTACTACATTGAAAGCTGAACCTATTCAAATATTCTGGCTTGCTGATTGTTTGTCAGGACGAAACGTGAACAGGAAGTTGCTGAACTGAAGAAAGCGCTTGAGGAAGAAACCAAGAATCATGAAGTGCAAATTCAGGATATTAGACAGAGGCATGCAACTGCCTTGGAAGAACTCTCAGAACAGCTTGAACAAGCCAAAAGGGTGAGTGGAAACCCACATTTTGAACATGCTTCGTTGTGAGGGATTTCCTAATCTCATCATTGTCCTGCAGTTCATATAGATTAAATACCATTAATACATGATATAGAGACAGCCTGAGGTTTGGCCTCTATATGGAAAAATGAATTCAATTTGAATACATTTTTTAATGAATTAAAACCAGGAAATGAACCAATATGTACTAATGGGAAACTGGTGGGTTTCTTCTTGAATCTAACACCAGGTTGAAGATGAACTGTGAATTGCCATGCTTTCTTCTGTTTCTTGTAGTTTAAAGCAAACCTTGAAAAGAACAAGCAGTGTTTGGAGACGGATAACAAAGAGCTGGCCTGTGAGGTAAAGGTGTTGCAGCAGGTTAGATCAGAGTCTGAACACAAGAGGAAGAAGCTGGATGGCCTGGTACAGGAGCTGCAGACCAAAGTAACAGAAGGGGAGAGGCTGAGGGCAGAGCTGGCTGAAAAAGGAAACAAGCTGCAGGTAAGGATTTGGAGTTTCCATTCTATGGCATAATCTGATGAACTGGCTAGAGCTTGAGGGAATATGATACAGCCTCCTGTTTGATTAATGCAGAAACAGTTATATACATCTGTTTGTAAGGATCCCGGATGCATGCCCATAGTACTTGTATCAAGCTGGCAAACTTCCTTGAAAGTTTTTTTTTCTTATGACCAGGTGGCTATCTACGCATCCCCAGTATGGCCTTTCCTGTCCATCACCATAATACCCATTTTCTCTGTTTGTCCTGTCCCTTTCAGGATAGGTATGGAGAAAGTGCCAGGCAATATAGACAGTACCATGTTGCCACAAGGCATTGTTGCAAGGCATTGCATCACTTCTAATTGTAAAATGTCACTGAAGAGCATGGGTTCTGACTGTGACATGTTCTGGGATAAAATCTATATCTGGATGATAAATTCTGACAAGAGGAAGAGGGAGATAATTCAAGAAAAACTGCAGGTGTTAACGAGAGAAGTACCTTTAAAGGACTTTTGAAGTAAGCGTACCTAAGAGGAGTGGTTCCAATGGAATAAAAAAGAACTGTAAGAGGGACACCTTGTAGTGGCTCAAACAAACACTGGCCAGTGGGCCCAGATGAAGATCAAAAGGAAGCAGTGGTCCCATGTAATTAATTAATTCACTAACCTATCTAATTAACCTAGAATTGTAGTAGAAAATGATAGGATCCTTCATTCCAGTGTGATTTCTCAAACTCTGTCATTCTGAAACCCTCATATAAATGCTGACTACAGACATTACCATGAGACTTCACCGTGTTGAAGGTGCACAGTCGCTCAAATGTTTTACTAAATGAATGTTATTGTGTACATGACTCTAAATAGCCTTTTTACTTCCCAGCAAGTAAGCTGCTGCTGTATTACATCTATACTCCTTGCTTTGCAGAATGAGCTGGACAATGTCACAAGTCTCCTGGAAGAAGCAGAAAAAAAAGGCATCAAGTTTGCCAAAGATGCTGCTAGTTTGGAGTCTCAACTGCAGGATACTCAGGTATGGCTGCAATTTTAGAACGCATGTGAGTTTTTAGTACTGCTTGTTTCTTTTCTGTATAGAACCGCTGTTGTGGCTAAACTGGAACCAGTTCAGTAGAGAGCAGTGGCAATAGGGTCTGGAAGACAATTCCTTTGAGGAAAGTTTGAAGGAACTGGGTATTTTTAACTGGAAAAGAGAAAACATGGTAGGCATTCATTCATTTAAATGTCTACCCCATCTTTCCCAACTCAGAGTGGCTTACATCATAACAGTAGCCATTAAAAGTAACCATTGTTACACTGTCACCTTTTCTGAAGGACTATCACATGGAAGCAGACAGATGTTCTCTTTTTTAATATAGATTTTTATTGTATAGAATATTTATACATTTGTTACATTCAATATCTTCATTTCATCTATACATTTTTTCATTTCCCCCCCTCCCCCCCTTTTCTATTGATTTTTTTATGCAAGCAGCAGGAGATTCATTCTTCTTATTCTCTTATTCCATAGTTCTTTGTTAAATCCGGCTTCTTCCATCCATGTTTCATACACTGTCCATAATTTCATAATGTCTTCCATCTTTTCTTCCCATAGTTTATTTTTTGTCAGTCTCTCAAAGATCTCTAACTGTATTTGTTCCCATATGTATTCCATCCATTTTGACACTGTCCATTTTTTATTATCTTTCCAGCCCAACACCAACACTGCGTGTGCTGCTCTAATCATTATTTTATACATTGGTTCCACACTTCTATTCACTCTTTTATCCTCCATTATCCCCACAATTAATAATTCATTATTTATGTCGATTTTTACTTTTACTAACTGTTCTACATATTTCATTATATTTTCCCAAAACTTTTTCACCATTTTACATTCTATCCACATATGAGTATAATATGCTCCTTTTTCTCCACAATGCCAACAATTTGGGCTTAAACCTTTTATCATATAGGCTAGTTGTATTGGGGTTCTGTACCATTTAAGTAAAATCTTTCTTTCTAGTTCCACATATTTTTCTATCTTTAACTTCTTCATACTCTCCATGATTCTTTCTATTTTTTCAGCATCTAAGATATTTTCTTTCTCCCATTTTTGATTTAAAGTTCTTACCATAAATTCTTTATCCTCTACCATATGCTTGTATACTGCTCCTATTATTTTCCCTTGTGATATTTCGTGGAGTTTTAACCATTGAGTTATTATACAATCATCTTTTATTCTAAATTTCCTTAATTTTTCCCATAAGCCTCTTATCGCCAGCCAATTTTCTCTCCCTCCCAGTTCTATTAAGTTTTGTAATGGTATAATTTCTCCTTCACTAACTAAATCCGATACTTTATGTATTCCTTTTTCTTTTAAATTCTTTATGATTTTCCAGCCTTCTATTCCAGTCACGCTTGCCACTGGGGATCTATCCAGAATGCCAGGCATCCATTTACTTCTCCATTTTTCCCATATATCCATATTCACTTTCCTTGGGCCTAGTATTCTATGTTTCATGTTTTTATAATCATTAGTATAAATTCCATAATTGCCTACTCCTTCATTTACTTCGTTTTCAAACTTTAACCATTTTGAGGTATTATCTTCATTAATATCTAATAAACTCTTTATCTGGAATGCCTCGAAATATTCCTGAGTTTTCGGTATTCCCCATCCTAGAAGGCCATTTGGCATATACACTATTTTATTCATCACTCTAGCATTTTTTTTATTAAATATCCATGCTTTTATTTTTCTATCCCACTCCTCAAATTGTTTTTTGTTAATTTCCATTGGTAATGTTCTAAATAAATAAGAGATTTTGGGTAGCAAACACATCTTTACTACTTTTACTTTCCCCGTTATAGATAGGTTTTTAACTTCCCAACTTTTTATCTGATTTTGTATTTTTTTCCATCTATTTTCATAATTATATTTATACATCCTGTCTTTTCTAGTAGAAATTATAATTCCTAGATATTTAATTTTCTTCTTTAATATCTCTTTATTAAACTGTTTCTTTTCTATGTTCATTCCTAGTATTTCTGTTTTATCCATGTTTACTGTTAACCCTGAATATTTCTTAAACCAAAATTATTTTTAATTCTTTCATTGTATCCTCAGGATTAGTTGTTATCAATAATACATCATCTGCAAACATGTTTATTCTGATTTCTTCCTTATTTATTTTATATTCTTTTATTCTACCATTGTTTCTAATTCTATTAGCTAGGAACTCCATTGCCATTACAAACAGGGACGGAGACAGCGGGCAGCCCTGTTTTACTCCTCTTCTAATATTTACTATTCCTGATAGTCCTTCATTTACTCTTATCTTAGCCTTAGCGTTTCTATATACTTCTTTTAATACTTCTATGAATCTTTCTCCAAATCCATAATTATGTAATGTTTGGAAAAGAAACTCATGACTTACTGTATCAAATGCTTTATATACGTCTAATTTTATCATAGCATATTTATGTTTCTTACCATGCTCTAACACATTTAATACGTTTCTTATTGGATGACGTATATCTCTTCCTTTTACAAATCCATATTGGTCTTGTTCTATTATTTTTGGAAGTATATTTCTAATTCTATTTGATAATATTTTTGCAAATATCTTATAGTCTTGATTTAATAAACTTATTGGCCTATAAGATTCTACTAGAGTTGCATTTTTCCCTTGCTTCAGGATTGTCACTATCTCCGTCTCCCTCCATGTGTCTGGGGCCTTCTGGCCTGCTATTATCATGTTAAACAAGTGTTGAAGTTCTGGAACTAAAATTTCCGCCATTTCTTTATAATATTCCGCTGTGAACCCATCTGTTCCGGGGGATTTATTGTTTTCAGACAGATGTTCTCTGCTACTCTAGAAGGCAGGACTGGATCTAATAGGCTTAGATTAACAAGGGTTGATTTAAGTTGAACATTAATAGAAACTTTCTAACGGTAGGAGCAGTGGAGTAATGGAACCAACTATCAGTGAGCAGGGGATTTCTGACTCACCAAAGGTCTTCGAGGCTGCTTAGTCTCTTACTGACTGTTACAGCTTTGAATTTCCTGCACTGAGCAGCGTGTTGGTCCTTGATGGCCTTTAAGGCCTCTTCCAAATCTCTGCATGGCTTCTAGGTTCTGTACAGTAAAACTGCATATCCCTACTAGACTTGTTCTATTAATGTTCCCCCTTACTTTACATGCAGATTCCACTTTTCTTTGAAGAACATTCTTTATCAGGTTCAAGCCAACTATTTTGACTCATTTAGTGCCAAACAAATCACAGTTACACTTTTGATGCTTTAAATGTCTGAAAGTACCAAGCAATTCAAGGGCATGCCTGCCAACCAAGCTACATGTTATAATTTTCATATTTCCAAACAGAGGCTGCTGATACCATTTTAGAGAAAAAATTAGCTGTTTGAGCTGTGGTAGCACCAGGTAATCTTTTTCCCTCCTACCCATGTATTTTCAGGTGCTGAAACAGCATCCTCCTCCGCCGCCTGTTTTGGCACTTGAGAAGGCATGGGAGTGAAAGATTACCTGGAACTGCGACAGCACAAGTGGCATCAGCAGCCATGGGTTGGACCCATGGTTGCTGTAACATGTAGTTTGGCTCTGAGCCACCATGTGTAACTAGTGCTACGAGTGTTCCTGAGAAGACTCCATGCAGCAACTGCTTTTCACCATCTTTGTTACTCAAGAAAGGAACAAAGGTAACTTACCTCATAGAGTTGGTATGACGATGGAGAGGATAAGGCTTTTAATTGTGTGCCTCCGTCCTAAATGATGCATTCATATCTTCCTTGGCAGTGGTTTGCTCAGACTTTGCAAAAAGCTTTCCCATCTTCTGGTGGCTGGCACCTCTACGCTGTTCTGTGGGGCATTTAAAATTTACAGAAATTGTGCCTTCTGATATAGCGATGGCTAGCAGTACCTAGCTTCTCCTGTCATGTGCCAACAAAGCATGGCGAGCTCTGGCAAATGTTCAGCTGCCCTTTTATCTTTTGGGTGATTGCTGCCATTAGAAGGACAACATGAATCTCATCCTGCTTGGTCATAATAAATTGGTTGGGTATTTCATCATTTAGCAGGTGACCTTTCCAGTTTTGGTACCAGCTTTTTGATGAACTGTTTTACAATCTGGAATGTTGCATCTCATCAAATTACACTGTGACGAATTAATGCTTTTTAGATCAAAAACGGCCATATGAGGCTAAGTTGAAACTGTCAGGACAGCAATAAATATGAGTACGTTTTGTTCCTGCAACAGGAGCTATTGCAAGAGGAGACCCGGCAGAAACTGAACCTGAGCAGCAGAATTAGGCAGCTGGAAGAGGAGAAGAACAATCTGCAGGAACAGCAGGAAGAAGAGGAAGAAGCCCGGAAAAATTTGGAGAAGCAAGTAATAGTTCTCCAATCTCAGGTGAGAAGCCAGGAACTGCACATGCACATTCACTGGGAGCCCTCTGTCCAGAAGTGCTTCATCCCTGGCTAGGTTTCCCCCGAGTAATAATGTGGTTTTTTCTCCTACTCTTACTCCCCTCATTCTACAACATGGTAAGCAGCTATGAACTTAGGGGGTTTCAAGGTGAATCATATTAGGCTACACCATTTTTATTTACTTAGCCATTGAAGAAGCTCCCTTGTTCTGGGGAATTTCCCCACCAGGATAGTGTCTGAAGTTAACGTGAGCCTAGTTCTCATTGGGGTGGTAAATGTTGAACTGTTTTATCTTCTGTACTTGCAATCAGTTAACTGATACCAAGAAAAAGGTGGATGATGACTTAGGGACCATTGAAGGATTGGAAGAAAGTAAGAAAAAACTGCTTAAGGATATGGAAATTCTGAGCCAGCGTCTAGAAGAGAAAGCCATGGCTTATGATAAGTTGGAGAAAACCAAGAACCGTCTTCAGCAGGAACTTGATGACTTGATGGTTGATCTTGATCATCAGCGCCAGATAGTTTCCAACTTGGAGAAAAAACAGAAGAAATTTGATCAGGTATTATTTTTTTCCCTGAACTTATGCAGTTAGATATCTCCATGGTAGGTTAATCTTGTCACACTGTCTTTTGTATGGGCTGATAGTTTAAAAAATAAACTTGTGTAAGCCACATAACCTGCTGTATTGGTACTGCTATTGAGCTTTTGAAATATGGTGACTAAAATTTGAAACAAGAACTTCTGTAGCCGTTCAACCAAAGTCTTGGGTGGAGGGTATGGTAGGTGGATCTTAATACTTCTTTGTGATAGTAAGGACCAAAAGTAAGATATTGTGTGTGTGTGTGGGGGGGGGGGGGTGTGTGTGTGTGATGTACTTCATGCCTGAGATGTGACTCCCATCATAGAATCTGTGTGGTTGATTCATAAATGAAGAGTTTAGATGCTAAAAATTTAGATGTTTAAAATTTCAGTATTTAAGTTTTTCCAACTATCCACATATTATAATTCTCAGATGTTAGCGGAAGAGAAAAACGTATCTGCTCGTTATGCAGAGGAAAGAGACCGTGCAGAGGCTGATGCACGAGAAAAAGAGACC
Organism: Sphaerodactylus townsendi; assembly: GCF_021028975.2. Taxonomy (NCBI): domain Eukaryota; kingdom Metazoa; phylum Chordata; class Lepidosauria; order Squamata; family Sphaerodactylidae; genus Sphaerodactylus; species Sphaerodactylus townsendi. The sequence continues at coordinate 112,097,373 of NC_059427.1, read as the reverse complement.
AAGGCGCTGTCTCTGGCACGAGCCCTTGAAGAAGCTTTGGAAGCCAAGGAGGAGTTTGAGAGGCAGAACAAGCAACTCCGAGCAGACATGGAGGACTTAATGAGTTCCAAAGATGATGTGGGCAAAAATGTGAGTTCAGTACTGGACAATTAATTGTTAATGTAGTAGAGTTAGACAAGTGGTTTAATGTTCATATCATTTTTAAAAAACATATAGTACTGAACTTTGGATGGTTAACAGCCGTCTAATGCCAGGAACTGATTCCTGTGAGTCTGTTATGTTTTCTAAACTCTTTGGAATGCAGTTTATGTTTGTAGTGCTAGAGATAATCTGCATAAGTTGTTCACTGTGGTTTTAAGCGTACCTTCATATTCTGGAGATTTATATACAGCTTCATTAGAGCCCATGTAGCATAGTCGGATCCAAGTAACCCGAGTTCAAATCCACACCTGCCATGCTATTCACTAGGTGACCAATGAGGTTATGAAGAAAAAATAGGGAAGGGAGATCAAGTTCTCTCACTGGAGGAAGGCCAAGATAAAAATTGAACTAGATCAGGGGTCTGCAACCTGTGACTCTCCAGATGTTCATGGACTACAAATCCCATCAGCTGCTTCCAGCATGGCCAATTGGCCATGCTGGCAGGGGATGATGGGAATTGTAGTCCATGAACATCTGGAGAGCCGCAGGTTGCAGATCCCTGAACTAGAAAGATAAATACCACTCATTTGCTATTGCATTTTTCAGGAGAGAGGAACTCTGAAAGCTGACATAGACACAACGTGGTTACTGTTTTTTTTAAAAAAGTGTAATCTTTTAAAATAATACTCTGTTAACATTTATTATATCTGTGTGTACTGGCCTATTCACAGAGGATGAGAACAGGCTGCTAAAATGCAAATTTGTCCTAGAAATGGACTGGCACATAGCATAACTCTATAAATGTGACAGGGCACTTTAATTTAGTTGCACTATGTTTTGCACCCTTTCTGTTGCCATTGTCAGGGAAAGCTGAAAATGGTTGTATGCCTCCTTTACTTGTAGGTTCATGAGCTAGAAAGAGTTGAAAGGGTTGTATGCCTCCTTTACTTGTAGGTTCATGAGCTAGAAAAATCCAAGCGCACTTTGGAACAGCAAGTAGAAGAGATGAGAACACAGCTGGAAGAACTGGAGGATGAATTGCAGGCCACTGAAGATGCAAAGCTACGTTTGGAAGTGAATATGCAAGCTATGAAAGCACAGTTTGAGAGAGACCTCCAGGCCAGAGATGAGCAGAATGAGGAGAAAAAGAGGTTGTTGGTAAAACAGGTAAAGAGTGAACAACTATTCTAGCTGTTCAAGGTGAAAGTCTTGCAGCTACATTTATAAGTTACCGAAAACTGTAATATTGGCCTGAAATCACAAGATTCCTCTTCCCCCAGCAGCCAAAATAAAACTGCAGTGACATTAAATGGATTTTAACTTTCAATAAATACATTCCGCTTGACTATTCTTTCAAAGGGACAGCCTCCAGATTTCATTGTAGTTCATTTATATCCTGTTCTTCACACAAAATTTTTTTTGGCATGGGTAGAGCAATTATTTGCAAATGGAGTGTATGCTGAACAATTTTAAAATATTTAAAACTTGGAGAACACAGTAGAAGTAGGACATGGATATTTGGAGAGACTGTTTCCCTTCCAGTAGTGGAATTATACAGTAGTGCCTAGCTATCTACAAGCTGCTAGAAACAGTGAAGGAGGGATTGTGGACTTAACAGAAGTTGACAGAATCCTAGGATCTGTGAAGACTACTGCTTGTGTCTCTGGATCCTTGTCCATCCTTGCTGTGAGTAATTGATTTCTGTAATAAATTAATCACTGACCCAGGACACATCCCCATGAGGTGGTCTTGTAAACTGCTTCTGCTATTTGAAAAAGACTCTTACAGAAAAGTGATGTGGCCAGTTTTCATTCTTTGCAAACAGCAGGAAAGCCCAGCCAAGGCTGAAAGACACTAACACAAATGGCAAGGAACAAAGAATTATCTGCAACTTATTTTAAAGTAGCTCAAGTGCCACAGCAAATAGAGAATTCTTACAATAAACATACACTGCAAACTACCAATCAGTATTTCAACCTACATGGGTAAGAGTTCAAAATAAGAGAAGTCATATAATGTCAATTTCTCAAAGGTCTTTCATCAAATCCATACATGTAGCCTCGGATGTTAGGGGCAGGTGTTTCCAATCAAGATGTAGCAGTGCAAGGCGAAGAGACGTACTCACGCCAAGGTAATGAAACAGTAGACACAGACGTCAGTTTTTATTCTTTGCCTAATCTGTCTTTTCTGGGCAAACTTATTGAGAGAGCATTGGGCAGAAGAATTTCAGGCCTTCTTTCAGTCTGACTTCAGAGATGGCGTTGGTAGCTTTAACCGATGATGTGCATCTGAGTGCCGACAAAGCCATTCCTCTTTTTTCATCTCGTTAGATTTATCTTCTGCCTTTGATACAGTAGGCCACACTATCTTGTTGAATCATTTGGAGGCAAAGGTAGATATCTGGGGATGTGCCTTGGGTTGGTTTAAATTGTTGCTTACAGACTAAACTCAAAGAATTCCCATTGGAGATCACTGTGAGATTTTCCTGTGAGGTGCCATAGGGCACAATGTTAACCCCCATAGTATTCAATCTCTATCCATACTACAGGAAAGACTAAGACTAGACTGCTGCAATATACTCCATATAGGTCTCTCCTTGAAATCAACTCAAACTTTGGTTAGTGCAGAATGCCTCAGTTCAGTTATTATAAGGAATTTGGCAGTATATGCATGTTTCACTCATTCCACAGTCACTCCATTGGTCGATCATTAGTTTCTAGATTCAGTTCAAGGTATTGGCCAGCATATACAAAGCCCTTCACATATTTGTACCTTCATATTTGCAGCACCACCTGTTCTCTTATGGCCCACCAAGACACCTTTGTTCATATGAACATGACCTTCTAGAGGTGCCATCCTAAAATGGGCAAGATCAACAGCTGCTCAGACATGCATATTCTCTGTAGCAGCTCTGATCCTGTTGAATGGCCAGCTGAAACCGAGCTCCCACACTCTTGGCTTTCTGCAAACTGCATTTAACTAATCTGTTCAGGAGGCCATATTTAGGAAGGAAACAGGGCTGCATTGTATTTCTACTTACACAGTACTGTTTTTTACATTGTTTAACGTGTCATGTTTAATACTGATTCCTTGTTTCACATTACTGCAATCCTAGTACTATTAGCTTATTTATTTTATTTTTATATCTCCTTTTCCAATTGATTAAAGTAATTAAATTACATAATCCACCTTGAGTCTTAGCAAGAAAGGTAGACTATAAACAGCATAAATTAAAAAATAGAGCTGCAAAATACCACCCATGTGAATATGCGGGATCTCTGCTTCAGTGCACAAGTGCTGATGATACGTTCCACATTCCTGGGATCCACTTTTAATTTGGTCCTGTAGCAATACACATTATTAAGTTAATAATACCAACTCTTTTCTTGGTTTCTTGCCTAGTTGATCATAAATTGCTTTTCATTTTGCTTTGAAGAATTAATGGAGATGAGACAAGGCCTTATTGTCTTAATTCTGGGAACAGAAGATCAGGAGCAACAGTTTCAGGGTAGCCATTATGATTGCTTTTTTGGCCATGAACTGCTTAATAAGGTGCAGTGTGCGTTTACTCATAGAAGCTATGGATGAAGGTTGAAAAACTGCACATAAAATCACTGAACAATTGAAAGCATAGCTGATTTTAGCTCATAAAAGTGAGTTCCTCCTTCCTTGAAGTCATTGGTCTCCTGTTTGGCTTCTCATCAAAGAGAATTTTATCCCCCAAAGAACTAATGATTATTGCCACAGTGTTTTTCTTCTGATGAAAATGGAACATATAATTGTTACTATTCAGTTTAATAATAACCCAAATATCCCCCAGAACGCGTCCTATGTAATAGGCAGCTTCAACTATCGTGTTCATTTTTAGGTCCTTTGCTGACTACGTTTTCTGCTTTTAACTCCTTAGGTCCGGGAGCTTGAAGCAGAACTTGAAGATGAGAGAAAGCAGCGGGCTCTGGCTATGGCATCCAAGAAGAAAATGGAGGCAGATCTGAAAGACCTAGAAGTTCAGATAGAGGCTGCAAATAAAGCTCGTGATGAAGCGATCAAGCAGCTCCGTAAACTCCAGGTTTGTAGAACTGCTGTCCAAATCAACATGCTTATTCGAATGGACATTTCATTTATATTGGCCCATCTGAAGCAAAAGGGAGGAAGCAAAGTAAACAGACCTAAGGTGTGAATGTTTTGTGATGTGGAAATAGATTCTCATGGAAACTGTTTGGGATGTACAGAGTAGACTCTGTGTGATAAGTTTGCAGAGTTCTTAAATCCCATTAATCAGCCTAAACATTACTTCTAATTCTAGGCTCAGATGAAAGACTATCAGCGTGAACTAGAAGAGGCGCGGGCATCCAGAGATGAAATCTTTGCTCAGTCGAAAGAGAATGAGAAAAAACTCAAGAGTCTGGAAGCAGAAATTCTTCAACTACAAGAGGTCTGGTTTTAGGATTGGGGTGGTGGTGGTTTCAAGCTAAGGGTTATGCAGATGTGTGTTGTATCTGTACCAAGGAAGAGAATCCAGAGACTATGATGATTTTCAAACCCACATAGTGGCTTGAGGTCATTTTCTGAGGTCTTGCTCCAGGTGCCCTCAATTTAGGTGGCTGTGAAAAAGGGCCTTTTTAATGGTGATTCCATGATTTTGGGATGACCCCTTGAGAAGCTTGCCTTCATAGACTTTACTTTAAGATGCCAGGCAAAAACATTTTTGTTAGCTTTTAGTTAAGTTACTGGTATTCTTGTTTTTATCCCTTGTCTTAGTTGCCTTTTTTTCTAATTCTCGTTGTTTTTAAAACCTGCTGCTGTGAAATTTGGCTGATTAATTTTCTTCTATTTATGTTTTTGTATGGTGTTATTTGTGCATCTGATATAATTTGCATTATGTAATGAATTTTTATTGTGTGAGCAGCCTTGGACTTTTTTGGGAGGGGGGCAGGCAGGATAACAATATTTTTACCAAATGTCTGGCATGATGTCATTGCTCTGTCAAGCATCTGAAAGTGGTCTTGCTTGTGCAAATGAATGTCTTTTTAGGAGCTTGCTGCTTCTGAGAGGGCTAGACGTCATGCAGAGCAGGAGAGGGATGAACTGGCTGATGAAATTGCCAACAGTGCCTCTGGAAAGTAAGTTGCATGCTCAGGTGTCTGTGCTGTAAATGCACACATTTGCACGTTATGGAAGATCTGATTATTGAAAGGTTTCTTGTTTAAGTGTTTAGCTGACCTTGAATGCGTGACTCTCTGTAGATCTGCCCTGCTTGATGAGAAGCGCCGCCTGGAAGCCCGAATTGCACAGCTGGAGGAAGAACTAGAGGAGGAGCAGAGCAACATGGAGCTTCTCAATGATCGTTTCCGCAAAACTACACTTCAGGTAACGCGCTGCCAGAAAAAGCATTATTGGCATTTTCTTCTCATCCCCTGCAGGCTAGGAGACATATATAATACATATATTATATTTCCCAAAGGTTGATACACTAAACTCTGAGTTGGCTGGAGAACGGAGTTCTGCCCAGAAGAGTGAGAATGCACGTCAACAGTTGGAACGGCACAACAAAGACTTGAAGGCCAAGCTTCAGGAGCTGGAGGGTTCTGTAAAGTCCAAGTTCAAAGTAACCATTTCAGCATTGGAAGCCAAGATTGGGCAGCTGGAGGAACAGCTAGAGCAGGAGGCAAAGTAAGCAAGACTCAGACAAAGAGTTGTATTCAAGAGGCTGTGTTGGAAAAGCAGCCTCCTAACCACTGGGGATTGGCACAGATTACCTAGAATCATTTCCTCTGATGGCTGTTGACAAGATTAGATGATCCTCCAACAAGGAGCTTTGAATACAAGGCATGGTGGTGATTCATTGGAGATTTCTGATTGTGACATTATTTCGTTGATATTCCTGTGCTGCACTGGAGTTTGGTGTATGATTTTTTCCTGTAGACACCTAAGGGCTCCCAATCATTGAATTATCCTGAATGCTACCTTTTGGGTTAGCACATACTTCAGTCTCATAATGAGACTGTTTTTCTCACAGCAGAATGCGTAAACTATTTTGTCTCCGTAACTTATACCTCTGCATCCTTACTTAGCTAGAATTGGTACATATTTGACTCAGGTGCCCTCGTATATGAGATATTCCATCTTTCCACAGAGAGAGGGCAGCTGCCAACAAGCTAGTACGTCGTACAGAGAAGAAACTGAAAGAGGTGTTTATGCAGGTTGAGGATGAGCGCCGGCATGCAGATCAGTACAAGGAACAGGTGAGTGCTATGCAGTCAGGCACAGTTGTAGCTAGTCCAGACAACTTGGTGCATCTCCACTCCAACTCTCCTAATAACTTGTTCTAACTTAATCTACCAGAAAATTCTATCTCAGTCAGTCTTGTTCTTGCCATGCAGCTGTTGTGTTGTTGTGAACCACATTCTTTTAGCCATGGGAGCCTGTGACAACCATCTCTCTCCTGCCTAAGCTGCAGTTCCTCTGCTCCAACAAAGTGCACAATATAGAGCTGTTTGGCTGTCCAAGGAATGCAGTTTAAATATATTGTCTGAAGAATGTCAACTACGCTATGTGTAGTTCATCCTGGCCACTTCTAGGCTCTGGACAAAATGAATGTTTTCCATCTAGTGTCTCACTGATTATTGAGACTGATTTGCAGTCTAATGAAATGAAGATGAAAGCATAACACGAGACATTTAATCAAGAACTGCTGTTCCCCTCCATCTTGCCCCACCAGACCTGGTCTCTTTCCCTCAGATAGGAATGAGTAGGAATTCTTGTTCAGGCATCCAGGGTAGACAAGAAAGTGAACAAACCAACAAATAGTTCTATGGACATGTCATGCAGGCCAAAACATTGTTGGGTCACATGAAGAATTATGTCCATTATCTGTTTAAATCCGTGAGAGTGAGGGGAAAAAACTGAAATCTCGTCTGGTGTCTCTTTGCTGCATCTCCATAGATGGAGAAGGCCAATGCTAGGATGAAACAGCTTAAACGCCAACTGGAAGAGGCAGAGGAGGAAGCTACCCGTGCAAATGCCTCACGCCGTAAGCTCCAGCGTGAACTAGATGACGCCACTGAAGCCAATGAGGGGCTTAGCAGGGAAGTCAGCACTCTGAAAAATAGACTAAGGTGAGTATCATCCAAAGAAAGAGAGTGTAATGTGAGCATGCATTCCTAGTGCCTCAGGACCCACCAGTTACTAAAATGTGCCCAGCCTATCATATCTAGTTCTCTTCTCTCTTTCCCCTCTATTCTTAGTTATACTGTTAAGTAAACAATAGCATAACCACATGTTCCTAAGCTCGTGGTGTTGTGGTTGCTTCCTGAAAGTGGACTGTCAGTTCATTCCATGTAGATGCCCATAAGCGCCCTGAGCCATCTCCATGTATAGGCTAGGGCAGGGGTAGGGAACCTGCGGCTCTCCAGATGTTCAGGAACTGCAATTCCCATCAGCCTCTGTCAGCATGGCCAATTGGCCATGCTGGTTGGGGCTGATGGGAATTGTAATTCCTGAACATCTGGAGAGCCGCAGGTTCCCTACCCCTGGGCTAGGGCCTAGGCAGTGTTGTAGATTTATGTTCATGATTAATAACTGGCTCTGCCCCAATCATAGCTCAGCCATGTTGTGGCATCACTTCAGTTATCAGAGAGCACTTACTTGTGCTGACAGTATGGGGCTTATGGTTAGCTGGATGTTATCAGCCTCCCTTGATAGTTTAATTCTGTTGAGTAAAGGGTTATGTGCTTCAATAGTCACTGCTTGCATTCTCTTACAGGAGGGGTGGACCGATCACCTTTTCCTCCAGCCGATCTGGGCGGCGCCAACTGCACATTGAAGGAGCTTCCCTGGAGCTTTCAGATGATGATGTGGAAAGCAAGGGCAGTGATATCAACGAGCCGCAGGCTGCCCCAACAGAGTAGAAAGCCCTACCTGTTGGACAGCAAGCACCCTTACCAGTGTGACTTTCCTTCCATGCGACTGGGAGAGAAGGACCTCATTGGCCACCAAATTGCCTTGTGGCCCCAGACTTGCCTTAGGCAGAACTGTCACACTACTAGGTCACACATTGCAGGTCACCCATATCATATTGCTGCCTGGCTTTGCCATGATGTAACCTGCTTTGGATATAGGTACCACTGCTTTTTATATGTATTTAAATGTCTCTGTTCAGTGCTCTTGTTTCCAGGTATCCATTGTAAAGCCATTTTCTAAAGCACCAGGTGATAGGGTGTTTCCTCTATCCATGTATGCCATTCCTGAGCAGGAGTTTCTGGCAGCTGGCTCCTTGTATCCATGCTCAATTTGTTGTACAGTAACACCCTTCTCTCTCTCTCTCTCTCTCTCTCTCTCTCTTTCTTTCTTTCTTTCTTTCTTTCTTTCTTTCTTTCTTTCTTTCTTTCTTTCTTTCTTTCTTTCGGTTTCTCAGTCCTGTTCATCTGAAGGAGCTGATCACTCCACGTTTATTTGACAGACTTAGAACCAATACATCAACTGTGAAAAGGCTGATGGGGCTTCATGGGAAACATGGAGCTGAGATTAGCATAATCATAGAATATGCTATGTAATGCACACTTGCCCCCTGTGGGCAATACTGTGTCTTTCTGTCCCCCCATCTTGGTCAGTGCTGCATCCTAGCCGAGAGGGGCCAGGTAAACTGCTACCTATTTATTCAGAGTGCTTTATGCAAAATTGAATGCCTTAGCATGGAAAATAGATTGCCCTGTCTCCTCCGGCAACTGCTTAGCTGCCAGACTTTCCTGCTGGGGACAGGAGTGTCACTGGACTAAAGTTGATGACTTTTCAAGCTGTTTTTGTGCCACCCAGTGAATCTGCCAGAGGCTAGCATTTGGACACTGCCTGTCAATGAACATGCCAGTGGAACAACCCTCTCCCTTTTCAGCTTTCATTTGGACAGTGTTAACTACGCCTAGCTAGTATCCTCTTTTTGTTTTGTAGTTGAGGATTGACATTTACAGAAAGTGCCTTAGACACTACAGTACTAAGACAATGTTACATATATAATTTGCCTATAACGATTTAATGTATTAATTTTTTTGCTCCTCATATCATGTTACACATCTTCTAGTCCAAGTGGTATTATTAATATTCAGTGATAAGGAATCAGTGTTAACTAAGAAATCTTGATCTCTTACAACATGCTTGAAAGAATATTTTTCTTTGGTTAAAAGCTTTAACCTGTTGCTAAGCTTTTTGTTTTGAGCATTTGGGTATTTCTTAATCATTACTGGCTGTTGACCACCAGGCATCTGACTGCAAATACCTTGTTTCTTTGTATTCCCATATTTCTAGACAATGATTTTTTAAGACAATAAATTTATTCATTCTAGAGACTCATTAACTTTTGCGCCATTGTTCTTAAAATTGTGTGTCTTGCCTAAACTCAGCTAGCAATCAACAATCAAAAGTTTCAGAATTATGCCTGTTTGTTATTTTGAAGAATTCAGACTTTCTCTGAAATCAGGCTGAGAAGCTGCAGCAAGATTTGAGACTGAATTTCTCCAATGAAAACCTAGCTTACTATTTCATTTTGTTGCTTTCTGAATTAGGTGTCTTGAATGGCATTCAAGAAAAGTGTGTGTGCTCTTTGTGGTTGCTAAGGTGCTGACTACAATTAGGAAACAATCACAGAAGCAGACAGCCAGTGCATCGTGAATCTGCCAGTGGGCAGCAGAAGTCACCTCACCAGTGACATTTGTACTTTTAGAAGAAGAAAAAGAAGAGTTCTCCAACAGTTGGGGGGTACAGTCATCCAGACTGGTTGGGTCACGACTCCCAACTGTTCAGGCAGGGCTATGCAAAATTCTTGCAAGCTCTTCTGAGCTGTAGGGGGCCTTTCCCTTCCAGTCTGAATAGCCATGCTGTTAGGACAGTTAGTTAGCTCCCTAACTCCTCTAGTTAGCTGTAGTTTAGGCCTAGAGTGACTACTTACCTTTACCATGGATCCAACAAAGCAGAAAAGAAGTCCTCAAATCCTGGGACATCTGGAAACAAAAACTCTGGCACAGAGAAATCTCATCCAGATGACCTGGATCAGCGAGATAATTCTCCAGGTGCTGGTTTGGCAGGTGTCACTAGAACGAGGGACCAGCAAGGTGGGACAGTCTCAATCCTTAGCAGGCAGACTCCAGTCATGTCTACCGCCCCTTGGACTGGGCCATTGCCAGGAACCTCGCAACAAGCTGTAAGCGCACCTAATTTGGGCATGATACCACAGCCTCCCACAACCCAATGGCCAGAGCCAGTATGGGGGTTTTCCCTGGGGGCTACTTGCTCAGCCCATACAACAGCCACAATCTGGGAACTGGTTTGGAAGTCCCTCGGCAGAAAGCCTCGGCAGAATCTCCTCAATATGGTGATGACTCCAATGAGGAGACATTGTGTTTGGCCCACCTCCGATAAAAGTGCACCAAGACTAATCTCCCTGTTCCTGTTGACTGGCGGAGAGGAGGAAGGGGAAATGTGCTCTCCACAGGCATCTCTGCCCAGGTGCACTTTAGGTAGAGAGCAACAGACAGCGCTTGATCTCTGTTCTGGCCCTGACTCAGAAGTCATTGAGTCAGGTGTCTCTGAGAAAGAGACTGATTGGGCCAGAGAGGATAAGTACTCCAGAGATGACTTGATCCATTTGTTCCATCCCAAGCATTTTTCACGTCTTCTGAAAAGGGTAAATAGCACTCTGAGATATAAAGGGAACCTGGCCCAAGCAGTGAGGACTCTAATTCAACTTGCAATTTGGAGACTAAAGCCTTTAAAACATCTTCCTGTCCTGCCTCAGAATACCCCATGCCAGATCAATTTGAAAAAATCATCATGCCTGAGTGGGCTACACCTGGTTACCCACCTACCCCTTCTTCTGGCTTACCCATTAAAAAGCTGTATTCTGTAACCAAAAGTGTCCTTGAGGATTTGAAAATACCTCTTGTAGAGATGCCCCAGTGGTTGATCTACATTCTGGAGCTATCCTGTCAAAGGATGGTTCCAAAAGACCGAAAGAAAATGTTCTAAGATCAATCAGACCACAAAAATGAAGCAGCCTTTAAAAAGGCACACGAGGCAAACTCTGATGAAAACTTACCTTCATATCTCCAACCATCCGTCCTCCTGCAGATACCTCCTGTTCTGTATAGACCAGTACCCCTGGTCTTCACCAAGGTACTGGTGGGGGCAGTGGCTCATTTGTGTTTATGGGGAAACCATGTTTCTCCATACCTGAATGATTTATTAAGCAGAACAGTGCTGCATGAAATTCTTGCTTGCTACCCACAGCAGACAGTTCAGATACCGAGTGAATATGGCTTTCTTGTAAATTGGGAACAGAGCTCCCTAGTTTGTCAGGAGCTAATTCACCTGGGAGCCAGGATTTGCTCCTCCCCCAACAGGCAGATCATGAGGCTGACGTCCAAGTTGTGCCACAAACACTCTGATTAGCTGATGGAGCTGGCAGCAGTGCTGGGACTGCTAATGTCAACAGTAGACATGGTGACTTGGGCAGGTTGCATGCCAGGTCTCTGCAATGCTCTGCTTCCCTTTCAGAAGGACATAGCATGAAAGAAAAAGCAGATTGTGGCTCTGTCACCCTGCCTTTGTGCATTGTTGAGATGATGGGCTAGTCCTTCTCATCTAACAAGGGGGTGTCTTTCATACAGGTAAATGGCTTTTGAACTGGGTGGAGAACAATCTCCTGTCCATCAGGGCACAACATCTGAGTGGTGTCCGAAATGCGATTGCAGACTGGCTTAGCCAGATGGCTATAAATCAAGGGTAGTGGCAGTGGTGGGATTCTGCAGGTTCACATCACTTTTGCAGAACCAGTTGTTAAAATGGTGCTTGTAAACAACCAGTTGTTAAATTATTTGAATCCCACCACTGTGGGCTCATCACCCGGCTGTGTTCCAGAGTGTAATAAGTAGATATGGGACCTCTGAATTGGACCTTTTTTTGCCACCAAGCACAAACATAAGGTTGAGTGTTTTCTCTCTTGTTTTCAGGACACTAAGCAGAGAGGACAGATAAGGCCTGCTCTTTGCCTTTCCCCCCAATGCCATTCTGGGGAAGGTAGTGTGAAAGATCAGGGAAGAAAAGGCAAAGGTTCTTCTGGTAGCGCCCCACTGACTGAGGCGGCCATGGTTTTTAGACCTAATCAAGCTAACCAGGTGAAGGCATTGGCAGCTGCCAGTGTGTCCAGATCTTCTCAGCCAGAGCCCAGTATTCCACTCAGACCCCAGTTCACTGCAACTGATGCTCTGGCCATTGGAACATGCAGATTTTTAAAAGCTAGGATTCCTCTGCGAGGTCATAGGTGTGATGATCCAAAGCCATAGAGGGTCTACTAGATGCATTTATGCTCATACTTGGAAAACCTTCACCTACTGGGCAGTGAGACATAATGTAAACCCACTGAAGCCTTCACCAAAGGATGTAGTCCTTTTCCTGTTTGAGGGTTGGAAATTGGGACTGCGTCCTAACAGCTTGTGACAACAAGTAGCAGCATTAGCGACCACATTGGGACATAGGGGTCTATCCTTAAATTGGGACATCTATCCTTAAATAGTCATATTAAACATTTCTTGAAAGGGATCATGCAATTAGCTCTACCAGTCAGATTCCATACATGGAGCCTGGGTAGAGTTCTTAAAGCAACTCACCAAAAAACCCTTTGAGCCTCTAGGGTTGATCAACATGAGGTTCCTCACATGGAAGGTGGGTTTTTTAGTAGCCGTTACCTCAGCCAAGAGAGTATTGGAATTGGGAGCACTCGCTATTAGGAAGGAACATTGTATCAGGGAAATTTTGTCACTCTGCGCTTAGATCCATCATTTGTACCAAACGTGAGGTCTGAATGTATTGTCGAAGGCTTTCACGGCCGGAATCACTTGAGTGCTGTGTGGTTTCCTGGCTATATGGCCGTGTTCTAGCAGCATTCTCTCCTGACGTTTCGCCTGCATCTGTGGCTGGCATCTTCAGAGGATCATAATTTCAGAGGGATCCTCTGAAGATGCCAGCCACAGATGCAGGCGAAACGTCAGGAGAGAATGCTGCTAGAACACGGCCATACAGCCCGGAAACCACAAAGCACTCAAGTGAGGTCTGAATTTTATATGTGGAAGGACATTACCTACCTTTTGCCCATAAAAGAGAAAAAGAACTGGCACAAGTTAGATGTCAGAAGAACCTTACGAGTGTACGTTGACACAACACAAGCCTTTCAACACAGAGACTCAATGTTTGTGCAGTAAGGATGTAATCATATAGAAAGAAGGGCCTCTAAGATGACTGTAGCCATTTGGCTGAAATGCTGTATATGGACAGCTTACGAGGAAGGTCAGGGGACAGTGCTTTGGGCATCATGGCTCATTTGACCAGATCAGCAGCCACTTCTACAGCTTTCTCCACCAAGGCTCCCATAGGGGAGGTACACAGAACAGCTACATGGTCCGCCTTTTGTGCTTTCTTCAGACACTACCAGCATGAATCAGCAAAGGCAAAGTTTGGACACTATGGCAGTAGGTTGTGCATTCTGGTTTATGAGGTAGGACCTAACCATTTTGTGTTTTCTAGTTCACATAATCAGAGCTAGAGGCCTCAACTGTAACCCAGCCTAAGCTGGAGGCTGTGGTATGTAACCGGCCTGGATGACGGAGCCCCACTGTTGGAGAATGACGCATTGGACTTAACTGTTAAAACAGGGGTCAGTGCTATCAGTCACAGACCAGGAGAGGGATTTAGGCGTCTTAGTTGATAGTTCCATGGGAATGTCAACTCAATGCATGGCAGCTGTAAAAAAGGCAAACTCTATGCTGGGGATAATTAGGAAAGGAATTGAGAATAAAACTGCAAAGATTGTCATGCCCTTATATAAAGCAGTGGTGCGACCGCACTTGGAGTACTGTGTCCAGTTCTGGTTGCCGCATCTCAAAAGGATATTGAGGGAGATAGAAAAAGTGCAGAGAAGGGCAACAAAAGGATGATTGAGGGACTGGAGCACCTTCCCCTATGAGGAGAGGCTGCAGCGTTTGGGACTCTTTTAGTTCAGAGAGGAGGCGCTGAGGGGGGGATATGATTGAAGTCTACAAAATTATGCATGGGGTAGAAATGTTGACAGAGAGAAATTTTTCTCTCTTTCTCGGCCAACACCACAGAACCAGGGGCATTCATTGCAGAAAATGCTGGGGAAGAATTAGGATTCAACAAAAGGAAACACTTCTTCAATGCTAAACGTGTGAATGGTGTTTGAATATGCTGCCACAGGAGGTGGTGATGGCCACTAACCTGGATATGTAGCTTTTAAAAGGGGCTTGGACAGATTTATGGAGGGAGAAGTCAATTCTATGGCTACCAATCTTGATCCTCCAACCTTGATCTGAGATTGCAAATGCCTTTTAACAGACCAGGGTGATCGAGCAACTTAGCCTAGAAGGCCATTCTGCGCTCCACATCCTACATGCTTGAGGCTCCCAAAGAGCACCTGTGGGCCACTGGCGCAGTAGCAGAGAGAGCTGGACTAAGATGGACTTTTGGTCTGATCCAGCTGGCTTGTTCTTATGTTCTTATATTCTCTTGCAGTGGGGCAAAGTCATCCATTTCCCACCCTATTTCTGGTACCATTTAGCAAGTGAGATAGCTAATGTACAGAGGGAGCAGGGCTTTTGTATGACTAAAAGGGGATGCCCCCCTACAGCTCAGAAGAGTTGCAGGCGTGACCTAACCAGGCTGGATGACTTTGCCCCTCTGCAAGAGAAGATGCCTTCATGCTAAGTCCAATGCAGTGTTTGGATTTATGCCCTGCTATTATCAACTGTAAGGAGTCTCAAAGTTGCTTATAAACTCCTTCCCTTCCTCTCCCCAACACAGACACCTTGGCAGGTAAGTGGGGCTGAGAGAGTTCTCAGAGAACTGTGTCTAGCCCAAGGCCACTCAGCATGCTTCTTGTTTGGAGCAGGGAAACAAATCCAGTTCACCAGATAAGAGTCCGCTGCTTGTGTGGAGGATTGAGGAATCAAAACTGCTTCTCCAGATTAGAGACTACCCCACCTACCTCACAAGGTGTCATGCAGCCTGCATGTAAATTTGCAGAGCTGCTGTGGGGAGGGGAGTTGGGTCTCCCTATCCCCACAGGCAGCTGTATTTTGGGGGTTCTTTCTTTTAAAAACCAACATTTTTTTGAAACCTAAAAAAGCTAACACATTGGTTCTACTTTTTTGGCAGGGGAGGGGGAGGGGGAGGGGGGTTTGAAAACTTCCAAGTTTTTTAAAAGCCATACAAAAAAATCACCAAAAGAAATGCTACACACCCATAGTGCACAGCATCTAGTGGCTGGAACAGACAGCAATTTTGCTTGTGCTACTTTTGCAAGTCTGGATAGACTCACTCTCCTACTTCCTCACAAGCTACAGATCTCAGCAGTCAGGGACCTGCAAGGTCTTGCTCTCCCTTACAGAAAGCCACTCTACTACTTCAGTGTGGGCAAAATACTAGCTTCCTGTCACTCAGCTCAATTTCATTAGGGTTTCACAACCTGAAGGCAGACTTGCTCAGCTAGTGGGACTCAGATTTAGGTGAAGGACTCAAAATACCAGAGTCTTTCTTGAAGTGACCAGGAGGCCCTAGCTGGTCCTCCTGGCATACCCAAGCAACAACAGTATGCCACAATTACAGCATAGCCACATTTTTGAAGACAAGGGTGTTTTCTCAACCCCCAGGAAACAAAGGCTCCTCTATGACCTCCCTATGTCAGGGAGCTCAACAGAATACAAGAACAATAACAGAACATCTTCATCATGTCCCTCTGGTCAAAGAGACCTTCGTTCTGCAACCTGATAGTGAGGGCACAGCAACCATTGGAGATCTTCCCAATGGACTATGATATTTGTCAACGGGTCCTATGTTTTGGGATGGGCTCTGCCCCTTTGCATGGATGACACCACACAGCTAGTCAGAAAAGGTCTCCAATCAGTTTTGGCTGGCCTGTTCAATCTACCAAGCTACTTGGATGGTTTTCCACTGGCAGACTTGAGCAAAGAAAACAGTACACCTACTGCAGGTATATTAGGGGTTCACCATTACCTCCAGTTGGAATGTATCAGAATGAACTCTTCTGGGTGCCAGGTACTGACTATTCATAGGTTCCCTGTTCCCTCACAGAACACCCACATGTTAGACACAGTTGGTTACAGCCCTCCCAAAACTACCTAAGAGGTAACAGTCTGCATATCTCTGAATTTCTGTTGACTGCATTCTTACCCAACAAGGGAAAGACAGCATCATTGTTAAACTGAACCAGATACATCAGCGCGTGCATTTCCTTGGCTTAGGGCAGTCTTCTCCAATCTCAGAGATTACTGCATTTTTTTGCTAGAGTGCCCAGTACATATGCAACCCTGTTTACCAAGGTATCCATCGCATACATAGGTATGATACTGGGCTTCATGTTTGGTATTCCATACAAAGATACCTTCCTCCGCTGATGGAGAACAACACAACACTTATGTAAAGACTTCTTCTCATCGGTGGATTGGAAGATATCCTTCCCCACCCTAGTTGGTGGAGGAGGAATTGGAAAGGAACTCCCTAAGTCTCAAGGGACACAATTGTTTTTCTTCACTTTTTCAGCCATATAGTATCTCTAGTTACAGATTTTAGGGGGTGGGGGTAGTTTTCTAACAGCTTTGATCACCATCTGGTCGTGGAGTGGTTGGGGGGGAGTATGTACAACTTCCCTTCATAAATGTGACAAGTTTACAGCATTAGATAAACACATATCAAGAGCAATCCTGAAAAAAGCTCCTTCCTCATCCTCAAGTTGAAACTGTATCCATTGGTGCAAACCACATTCATTCAGAGCACAAAATAACAGCAGACACATGTTTTGTGCAAAAGCCACTGTGTCCACATTAAAAGATCTTTATTTTTGGACCATCTCTCTTGTTGAACCACAGGATGGCAGTCACCACAGAAACCTGATACACTGTCCTAGGGAAAACATGCCTCAGAGATTCTGAATAAATAAAGCTACAAAGCCCAAGTTATGTACAAACATCTTAGGCAAAGATATTATGTTTACAAACCTATATACAGTAAAACAAATGTAAACAGTCAATGCAGCAAAGGATGCACAGGAAAAGGGCAGACAAAATCCAAAACAGTGAGTGGTACATTTGCCCCCTCCCCCTTCCCCCAAGCCTGCCTTGGCTTTGACTTCCTCCTCCTTCCCTTGCTCACAAGCAACTCACACAAACCAGACCAAGCCTATGCTGGTTTCTGGAAATAAAACAGGCAACACCAGCTGAATGGGATGAAGCTGACAGAAAAAGAATGGTAAAACTGGGATAAGAATTATCCATTTGAAAAACCAGCAGCTTTAGTGGCAAAATATATAATTGCACACCTATGTTTCTCATGCTCCACATCTAGCTATTTTCCTTGGCCCACATCTCAGAGCCTTAGCACGGGTGCTGGGTCAGTTCCCAGGACCCCTCACCTACATCACTTGCATTGGGAGTGTGGAAGGGCCATTCTGTAAATACAAGTTCACACTGAAACCCGTGTGTACCAGTTGGACACAGAAGTCCAGGCCTTCTCCAACTGCTTTTTAACACGAATAGATTTATTCTGGGAAAGAGAAAGCAGCACAGAGGATCTTTGTATGCTTAAATGTGAAGTTTGGAGAAAGCAGTGTGAAAAGGTGGGGGAGAGGCGTTGCTAAGGGACAAGTCAGCATCAATGCAGACCCATGTGAGCAAACTCACAAAATTGGGGGGCGGCGGCAGACAGAACAAGGTGATTTGGGCAAGTGTGACTCCAGCATCGTGTGAGACATCAGCGGTGACCACGTCAAAGAATGTCCACGATGGAAACAGAAGAAAATAGACTGTATTGACGTAAGGAGTGCTGTATGTGTGCTGGGATCTTTTCCAGGCAGCTTCAGAGTGATGAAACATCCATTCAACTCCAGCAGGGGGCACTAATGGAAAAGTATTGCAAGCAGCTCTTTCCTTGTTCCTTCCAGAAGGAATTTCAAGTCACAATGTGGCCTTGCAATTGTTCATACACTCAGTGGGAGCATGCCCGGTGCCGATGAGGGTCTGGAACCTCCTAGACCTGGTGGCGGGCCCTGGTCAAAGCCATTGACTGCCCTGTTGAAAACAAGAAGCAAACAGACAAAGATTGCACCCTCAGTTACATTTCAGCATTGGGTACAAAAGTGAACACATCTCCTAAGGCAGTGATGGCGAACCTTTTCGAGACCAAGTGCCCAAACTGCAACCCCAAACCCACTTATTTATCGCAAAGTGCCAACATGACAATTTAACCTGAATTACTGAAGGTGCTCTTAGTATGGAAAAAACACGGTTGGCTCCAAGACATACACATTACTTGGGACTAAGCTTGGTGGTAGTTGGTGGCTTTGCTTTGAAGCAACTGTGCAACGCTTCCAACGGGTGAATCATGACCCTAGGAGGGTTTACTCAGAAGCAGGCCCCATTGCCAGCAACCAAGCTTACTCCCAGGTTTAGTTCTTCACCTGAAAATCAGTAGAGTTTAACAGCGATTAACAGGGTTACCTACACTTCTTCCCCAAAACTAGGTCTTAGGTTTAATGCTAATAACCTCCCTGAAATAATTACACTATTATCACATGATGAACTCTGTGCACGCATGCCCACAGAGTGCCATAGGTTCACCACTACTGTTCTAAGGGCTACCCACTCATGCAATACTGCAGTTCCGTCTGCCACAGTAAAAGCTAAAGACAGAGATATCACTGGGATGTTGTGTGGTTTCTGGGCTGTACAGAGATATCAATTGACACAGCCAAGATGGGAGAATCCAAAAATTATTGATATGTCTGGAATCTATATGGCAAAGAGATGTGGCAGATCTTTTCCCAATCCCATCCTCTTTGAAGAGTTCAAACCAGCAGGACAGCAGTAAGCTTAGAAAGCTTTGCCCTTGGGCTCAATGGAACAGAATTGTCTCCTGATCCAGAGTTTGCCCAAACAAAGGAGTCTGCAACAGACATGTTGCCCCATTAAGATGTCTGTAGCCTTACCATATAATGCAGCATTGTGATAACTTGTTGTTGTCCTGTGGAAGTTGCCATGTAATGATCTACCCTCTACCCTGCACTCTCACACAACCCCATGGGCACACATCAAACTTATCTCTGTTCCCATAATCTTGACTCAGATCCCCATTTAGTACAGATTCAAAAGTAACCGATGTAGTAACTGCTACAGTCCCCCACTGCCAGGCTGCACAGGAAAGGAAAACCCTCTACCCTTCCCCCACTACATCTTACAACAAAAGCCAAGACAGATCATTAGGATTAAACAGATCACGAAGAGAGATTTTTCTTACTGTGCAAAATGACCCATGGATAATACCAGTGGGGTTGAGGAGGTTTATACAATGTAGGCATTTTCAAAGTCATAAGTAAGGAAAACAGTGATTCACGGCTTCCAGATTAGGTGAATGTGCTTTTGATACTTCCAGTCTTTTTTCCAATTCCTGAGGAATGTTTTTTTTAAGGCAAGAGTGAAAAAGGACAGAACTGGGTAACAGTGGGAAAACATGTTGGGATTCATGAAGTAGAATCATGTGCCGAGAACCAGCTCGTATCCTGGCATTTTGTTTTGTACTATCCAAGAGTGCCAGGCCTATTTTTGAAAAGAGGAGTCAGATGTCAGATTGAGCACAGGAATTTGGGTTCAGGCATTTGCAGCAAGATCAATGTCATGCTCTCAGTTATTACAGGGCCTTAAATTCTGTGATTTTTCCAGGTATCTTAATGTGGGTTAAATCTGCAAGTATCACAACATTGAAAGGAGTCTTTCAACAGTGCTTTATTTTTTTTTTTCTAGTATGTGTTTAGTTTCTAGCTAAGCTTAATTCTTTCAGTCAGAAACCAAAAGTACCCTCCAGTGAAATCCAAGTTATCAACACGTTCTGCCACTCACATGCCTGGTCATATGTTGGCTACAGGCTATTCCTGTTTACACTGCTGACAGAAGATGTACCACAGTTATGAATATTAACTTACAAAGGAACTGGACAGAGTAGAATCAATATGGTGATCTGTCTTGGCCAGTAGTTATGACTCTGACTTCCAAGTCACCAACTCTAGTAGATGCTTTGGCAGCAGGGGGTTTCTGGATTAAGCTAAAAGTGAGCCAGAAACCAGACCAGCCTGAGGCAATCAAGCCTGCTCACTCCTATTAAACCCCTTTAGAAACTGCAGGGCTAGCCACACAAGGGATTACTAGGTAACAGCCAGGAGCTGAATTACACATCTTTTGGTTGCTCAGTTTCCTCTGTAATTGGCCAGGGCAGGTGAACCATTAAAGTCTCCTATCTGCAATGCATGAGGGATGACAAATCTCTCTTAGGACCCCCTGTGGCATCACAGGTCAAGCTGCTCTTTTCGCCTCACTCCAAAAGCAGAATCACCCATCTTCTTCCAGTTGTGTGCCACTCATTCTATTCATAAGGCATGCAAGGAGGACAGTCCAACAGAGAAGAAGCACTGCTCCAGGTGTGACCATGTGTCATATAAAGTCAACATGGCAAAAATTAACTTGAAGTACAGCACAAGATTAGTTTCTCAGCGCCATGCCCTCCAAAGTCAACGCATGTCAACAAGCACTGACCAAACATCATGCCAAACAGATGCAGTTACCCATGACATTTGTAGGGAATCTGACCTAGCCAAACAGAAGAATGGAAACAATTCAAGTAAATGCACCACTAACAATAGAAGCATATTCAGAAGCCACAAAACTCAGAGCCACCAGTGAATTTTGGGAGGCTATTTAAGAACCGGTTCTTAAGCCTACAGGGAAAATCTCCCAAATTCTAGTGAACATAATACATAGCACTGCAACAGCAAGGTTTGGCTTACCCAAAGTGAATCCTGTTTGCTTTCTACCATATTTTGGGAACTTATTAAAAAAGTGTTTTATTTCCTCTTTCACTAATGGCACATAGAATTGTGCCTACATATAAACATGAATGTAGATGCATTCACATTCTGATGAAGGGAGATTTGACTCTCATAAGCTTACATCCCAAAGATCTTGTGGTCTCTTGAATTACATCAAGCTTCTCGCTATCAAAGGCGAAAACAGCCGCGCCGGCGGCATTTCGACTGTCCGCGCATGGACGCAAGTCCTGGGAACAGTTTTCAGGCAGCTGGCGCCACAGAGCCGCTTGGCGCTCGCCGACTTCGGTATCCTCGGGCGCTTCAGCACGCCGCCGAGGCCTGGGGACACGCGCCCCCTGGCCCTCGCGTGCCTGCGCTCCAGCGGCGTAGGGTAGGGGGGCGAAGTCCCCAGGGCCTCGGCGACGCGCTTGCCAGAGGCCCGACAAGGTAAGTGCCGGGTGGGGGAGGCGGAGTGAAGCCGCTGCCGTTCGCTCGCAGTGCAGCAGCTTCACGGCGCTGCTTTCTCTTCCAAAGAGCTGGGAAGCGCTCTGGGGAAACGCTGGCTTCAGGCCGGGAGGGCGGCGCGGCTGCGTTGCAGCTGCGCCCCCCGTGCGAATGGCGGTCTGGAGACGGCGTTTTTACAGTCTCCAGGTCGCCATTCATTGCCCGTGCGGAAACAGCCTACTTGCTGTTCTACTGCCAACCAACAAAGCTACCCTCTGAAGCTTTATATATTACTGGAAACAAAGCTAGTGGAGTCCTTGGAATGTTTAAAGGGGACAGATATTTAGAAGTAGTTGAATACAAAATTATCAGAATTTAAGAAAGGAGGGGACCAATGATAAGCTAATACAAAGCAGACCAAACAATTTTCCATGGGCTGAATTGTGCTCTGTAGATGCTGTTGTTTCTTGTGCTTTCTGGCTTGATTTAAACTACAGTGAAAATAATTAAATCACCCACTGAGCTGGGCAAGTCGATCTAAAGAGCTCAGAGACGACTTCACACAAAGTAATTTCTTGCTTATCAATATACCAGACATGATATTTTCTACCTTGAAGAAAATCACCTTCATGATCAAAGCTCTCTTTCAGATCTCCATCTCTACTGATATTCTCCTAGCATTAACAACTACAAATGCTGACAGTCTCATGTACATGTATTCTGTATACGTAATGTTGGACAGCTTTTCAGATGTCTCTCAGAAAAACGGTACTCTTCCCACCACACTGATCTGGTGGGCCACCTGGTTCTCCCACAGCCTGGACAGCAAAATTGTGCAGACAAAGCAATAAGCACATCAGCAGCAAAGCCAGCAGTACAGCAATGAGCAAGTTACCTCAGTCAGTCCCACCACCCAACCACAGGTTTTTCATAAGGCAGCAGCAGCAGACAGGGTCGGGTCCACAAGCATACGTGGCTGATTCAGGATCCAGCGACAAGTGGGGGCAGGGAGAAGAGTACAGGGGCTAGAGAGAGAAAAAAAGAGGGGAATAGGAAAAGAAAGGGCATGCCTGAACTCACTTTCTGTGCCACAACAAACTATAGCTCAGCCCCAGCCAGCATTATTAGAACGGGAGAAATGGCAGCCAAAACACAGTAAGCCAATGGATGCCCAACTCTATGGAAATAGTGCATAGTTTGGTAGAACGGGGGAAAGGAGAGAAAAAGCAGCAGCAAAGGAAGAGGACTCTTATACAAGAGCCACAGAGTGCAAGGGTCAAGAGCAGAAACGACTGGGGAAAGTGTCCACTGATGTTACCTGCACACTTCTGGGCTGTTTGGATACCTCTAATCCTTGCTGCCCAAGGATCTGTGTGCCTGTGTTTATGGCACACGCTGTTCTCCTGATAACTCTAGTTTACCTTTAGACAATATTTTAAAAATATATCAGGTCACACTGTTAAATAACACAGAGATCACCTAACCTAACCAGTACTTAAAAAGGAAGGACTACAAATGTCCAACAATACTGTTCAATATTCATTTTACTCTGTGCGTATTGCTAGAGAGCACAATACAGAGGTCTCATCTACATTAAATGGGATAGAAGCTGGCATCCAGGGACAGCAAAATGAACACTGAGGATTAAACAGAAGGAAGTCTAATGGTTGCAGAAATACAGGCCAAGTGCACTGTACTGGTTAAGGAAATGCTTTGCAAAAGGAAAGTGCCTGGGGGAGAAATTTCAAGGAGAAGTTTGGATGGTGTAAAGAGAGGTGAAAGAAAACTGGGCCAATGTAAGATGAGCTTAGACACAATGGAGAACAGAGAGGGTAACACAACATGCACACAAGCCTTGAATGTTTCTTGGGAGTCAAGAACACCTTACACAACACAAAGCAGCCAAGGATGTAGATGGAACAAGAATCTGACTAATCAAAAATGACCCTTCCCTTGCTGCAATCTGCTTATTGTTCACAGCATGGCTCAAAATAGCAAGTGTGAGTCTTAAGAAGCTTGTCACAGGATTTGAGATCATGAACTACAAGCAGCAGTTCAGTCGATATTTCACTGCTGTAGTGCCAGACTGCACATCAAACACCCAGTACAATCGCCACATGGGACTGTAGGTCTGCAAGCCATTTCCTATCCATTTGTGAATCTTGTAGACATAGGCTTGGTCAGCAAGCTACACAGAAAACACTATTCAACCAGGCACAAAGCTAGTTAGCAGAGCTTTGACACAAAGTTACCTGGAGGACACAAGACTTATTTGCGCTACACAAGATAAATTTCTGGTTCTGGTGGGTTTTCCAGGCTGTGTGGCCATGGTCTGGTGGATCTTGTTCCTAACATTTCGCTTGCATCTGTGGCTGGCATCTTCAGAGGTGTATCACAGAGGGAAGTTTGTGATACACGGCCACACAGACCGGAAAACCCACCAGAACCAGTTGAATCCGGCCGTAAAAGCCTTTGAAGATACATTTCATTTGCCTGTGTCTGCTTTCACTAGTTTCAGCTAGTTTCACTAGCTTTCACTAGGGGCAAAGTGCAGGAAAGACAAGGAGCATGGTTCCACTCCATTTACAAAACCCTTACATATCCAGAAAAGAGCATCTGCAATCTCCCAGCCTATTCCATGGGATGTTCAAGGAGGAGAAAAATGGATACTTGGCAGGTTTGACCAATGACAGCTGAAGAACATGCCTGTCTCTCACTCAAAAGGTCACTCCCACTTTTATCCTGAGATGGGAGATGGGGAATTAAAGCATGAAACGCTGCAGTCCAGGCCTAGCAATTATGACTGCACTATGTACTGTTGGAGGCATGTGACCATATATGCTATCAATACTTTCCCTAGTTTAGGAAGACACTGGAGACCACAAAAGGACTCAGTGCTATTTGTTTTCGTTTCCTACACCAGCTCAGGTTGCCATCCTCAGAGATACAAGTTTTATATTTCCTGACTTAGCAGAACATGGCAGGAAGAAAGCCTCCATAAACAACGTGGAGTCTGCATACACAAGCAAGATGTCTTTGGTCAAAGATGGAAAGTTTCTGCCTGTTAGAGTGCAATTCTGCAATCCATCTCTTAGAAGTTCCAAGGTCAAACAAAACTTACGCTTTGTCGTAGAACGTTGTATGCCCTGAATGACAGAACTTCATGCCATTGCTGTTGATCATGCTGCTGTTTATATTCCCTGAAACATAAGATTTCCGTGATGCTTGGTCTTTTGCAAAGTTTCTGCAAGCAGCTAGTTTGGATTCCAAGGCCTGAGAAAAGAGTAAAAGACATACCTATTAATTGGCCTTCATGTAGAATAAAGAATCAGCATTAGAAGAATCAACATGATAAAAAGCTTGAGCAAAGTATCAGGCAGGCCATCAATCACATTACATTCTTAACAAGAATTGCCAGGTTTCATGGTAGGCCATAGAGTGAAAGCTACGTTTTTCAAAAGATCAGACTATGTAATACAGAACTTTCAGAAATTGAAGCCAATGCTTCTCATTATCCCTCAAAACTTTCAGAATACTAGCTGCAGCTGCGTTTTGTAACCTTTCAGCAAACTGCTTGAAAAAACTGGGAGCAGCTAGTAAAACATCAGGTAAAAGAAAAGTCCTGTTGGATCAGACCAAAACTCTATTTAGACCAGCATACGAGTTCTCAGTCACCAACCAGATGCCTCCAGGATCCCACAAGCAGAAAATGAATGCAAAAGCAACCCTCCCCCATCAGTTTGCAGTACGACTAACAAAGCAGAACAGAATGATTTTCTATTGCATCTGGTAGTGCTTGATGTTCTCTTGATTTTATGCCTAATAAAGGTTTTGGAATTGGAATTGGAACAAAGCAGAACATCCATGCTTCACCCAGCCTCCTTCATACATACGGGAGACAACTGTTCCAATAACCAAGTTTATACAGATTGATTGTAATTCCCGCAAATATTTTCTGATACAAAAAGTTGCCTATTCCCTTTCATTTCTCCTGCTATTTCATGTTACACTTATACTACTAAAACATACCACCTGTTGCTGGCTTTCATCTGATAGAACTGTAAACATTTGGCTTTCAGCTCATACTAAAGATATCCAATCGTGTGATAGCATATAGGGAGCATGTGAGACCATATTTCAACATATCCAAACCTGAACTCTGTATGGTTCTTACCCCCACTTTTCTTAGGAGATCACCCACAATGTTGAGTGCAGATATCCTGGCAGATGGAGTGAGAGGACTGGTACCGAATCCGTTGGGAATAGCTGCAAAACAAAATCAGGTTTTTAGTATTTTATGCTTCTTATTATTTAACCCATTGCAATATTCTTATATTTTTCTTTTTTCTGTTATTATGCCAGTAAAGGCTTACTGTACTGAGAAGCAGGGAGAAGTCATATTGGGCTAGAATTAGTGACCCATCCATGTGGATTCTGATAGTTGCATATCTTCCCCACTTGCCCCCACCTCCCCCTCCCTCAGCAGTCCTTTGTGATCCCAGGAAAGTTTAATACCAGAGTGGCAGCACCAATGAGAACAAATAGCCATGTGGATTGGGAGGCTGCAGTAAGGAGAGAAAAGGGGGCAAAGCCATCTATTGCTTCCCCCTCTGTTAAAGGAACTCTGCTAACAGAAGAAGCAGGAAGGGCAATTTTGATCTCTTTTCTCTGCAGCCTTCGAACCAATGAGACTATTTGGCCACACATGTGACCATGTGTATGCAAGAGTTACATTATAAAACAACTCTACCAGTTGAAACATTGCCTGTAAAAAAGATTACTTTCTCAGAATGAAAACAGCTGAGGCTGGATTAGTGGTAAATGGCTGGTATGACTGGAGTCACCTGTGGGTTAATGAGGAAAGTCAGTGAAGGCAAGGGCAGGTGGGGGAGGAGGAGGAGGCCCTGGTTCTTTTTCTCAGTGTGCTGAGAGGCTTGGTTTGTTATGAATTATTTGCTCCCTCCTGATTATCTAAGAGGACTTTCTTTCTACTGTTCCAGAATTTTAAAAAATCTGTTTGGAGGAGTCAGTAGTCTGCTTGTTATGTGATCTATAGAGTTACTGAAAGGCCAGAACGACAGCCTAGACTGATACACCATGTGAATAAACTTCCTAGGTGTCAGAAAGGACTGATGGGAGCAGTGATGAAAATCTGTGATCCTTGCACTGGATCAAATCTATAGATTTTTTTACATATGTAAATACCCCAGAGTTCATTGGGAATTCCATTCAGAAAAGTAGAATGGAGACTACTCCCACTCTGAGACTCCACATGCCCCAAGGAAATGGCTGTCATATGAAGTATATAGCGTAGTTGTCCTCCAACTGAATTTGCAAGATGGCAGCAATGCACTTCTGAGAATGGAAGCAGATCCAGCTTCTCTTCATAATAATGAGCCATCTCATCACCTCCCAGATAAAAACCATTGGGGCATCTGCAAGAACATACCTATATATGCCAAAAATAAGGCTGTGCTAAGCTGCCTTCCAACATCAGCATCAGACCATGTGCGAGTGTACATAACCCAACACCATCAGTTCCCTGAATGTTTATCTCTTAACCCAGATATTACATGGGGTAAATTTTTGAAACAAGAGTAACAGAGACAAAATGGAAGCAAGACACACAATGCACAAAACAGCAGTAATCCTTACACCTCAGAAGTTGCCTCCAAGTCTTTGGGCCAATATTTCAGAAGTACTAAAGCTGAAGTTATGCAAGAGCTTTTTAACTGCTATACACCTGGGGTCTAAACAGGGGTATATAAACTCCTTCACAACCTTTACAGCACACATGTTTGTTTAGTCTACCTTTGGGTGAAGGAAAACTGTTCTCACAGCCTTTCCCAACAGGTGTTGCTGGCAGAGATAGAGAGGCCTGGACAGCTGAATCCATCTTCTCACAGTCTAAAGTTGGAGAACTTGGGGCTGATTTCCGAGTTACTTCCTGCTGCCTTTCCCTCACTGCCAGTTCTTGCCTTAAATCTGTAGGGTTTGAAGAAAATTTTGCAGACTTATCCCTTATTGAATACAGCAATATCAACAAGATATTCTACAGAGGAATCATTGAGTCTGTCATCTGCACCTCTATAACTGTGTGGTTTGGTTCTGCAACCCAACAAGATCGACACAGACTTCAGAGAATAATCAGAACTGCAGAAAAAACAATTGCTGCTAACCTGCCTTCCATTGAGGACCTGTATACTGCACGGGTCAAAAAAAGGGCTGTGAAAATATTTACTGACCCCTCGCATCCTGGACATAAACTGTTTCAACTCTTACCCTCTAAACGTCGCTACAGAGCACTGCACACCAAGACAACTAGACATAAGAACAGTTTTTTCCCAAATGCCATCACTCTGTTAAACAAATAATTCCCTCGATAATGTTAAACTATTTATTATATACTTATTATATAATTACTGCACTACTTTTTTCATCATTCCTATTACCCATCTCCTCCCACTTATGACTGTATGACTATAGCCTGTGCTGACATTTTATTTTATTTTATTTTATGATTTTACATTTTATGTTTTCATTACTACTGATTGTTTCCTGATTGCTTACTAGACCTATATGACAATCATTAAGTGCTGTACCTTATGATTCTTGACAAATGTATTTTTCTTTTATGTACACTGAGAGCATATGCACCGGAGACAAATTCCTTGTGTGTCCAATCATACTTGGCCAATAAAGATTCTATTCTATTCTATTCTATTCTATTCTATTCTATTCTATTCTATTCTATTCTATTCTATTCTAAGCCAGAGTACCTGGATACTATCTCCAATTCTTCCCAGAACACGGGCCAAATCAAATCATAGAGTAATATGAAACTCACACAGGCAGAAGCTGTGTGCCTCAATGTCAAACCCTGAAGGGCTTCATTTGATTTAGAGGTTCAAGTCACCAATAAGTAATCATACGTGTGTCTATACAGAACAGAGACAATAGTAACAGTATTTGATGGTACACCAGTTTGTTTCAAGGGGTGCCGTCTCCTCCAGGCTTCCCTGCTTGAAGAACAGCGATGCATCTGGACATTAGCTGCAAAACTAAAGTCAAGAGTGCCAACAAAACTGGATGAGGTTAATACTAAATTCAATTTTTCTCAAACTAGATAAGCAGCTATAAATCACACAGTACCTCTTGCTTCATCCTTCAGTCTTTGTACAGAAACTAGCAAAGATTCCTTGTCATCCAGCTCACTTTCCAAAAAAGCATTTCTCTCGATAGCCTGATTCAGCCTTTGTTCAAAGTCTTCCAAGGACACGATTGTAGCCCTAGAGATAAACATCCAGAAGATATAAATCTTCAGTATGCATTTAGGAGTGGGGAAAGCAGCACAGTGAGTACTTGACAATGAAATGGTATGTTTGGGAATATACCACAGAATAAGCCAATCCAACAAGCAAATTTAAAATCTAGGGACCAAAAGAAAATGAAACAGCTGAACTCTGCACCATGATGAAGTCACACAGGGCCAAAGCTGAACATGCAGTTAAATCTCTTGGCCAAATCCACAATTATCTCTAAGTATATAGCCAGACATAGTTCTCAAGGTCTCAAATCAAACATACATATTTTTGTACATATTTGGCAAGTATGCCCTAAGTATGCCCTAGAAGCAGGACTTTCTAGTTTGAGACACTCCTGTCTAGAAAAATATGCCAAAGCAGGCTAATTAATTTAATCTCATATTACCATTTTCCTGTGGGCTCTACAAGAACAAAAACTGTCAACTATTTTCCTGCAGCACATTCTGTAGGATAGTCCCCAGCCCAGGGGAAAAATCAGCCCAACATTGGCCACAGACAGTACCACAAATTCAAAAGGAGGCAAATGTGCTTGCTGAGGAGCGCAAACTGGAACCGAGCCAAAGGGGAAATGATATTTTTATGTTATTATTTATTGCTTTTGTAAAATATTTTTATACTGCCTTTCCGCCCAATTCACGGGCCCAAAGGCAGCAAACATTTCAGTCATTAAACAGTACTTAAAGTACAAATATACATATTAAGTCCACACCCACTGGTGCAAACAACTTTAGAGACAGGCAAGTCTTCCAAGGGAAGGGGCTTTAAAGTTTCAGTGCCATGACCAAGAAGTTGCCACCGCATTAGCCTCAAATGGTGGAGCACCAGAAGCAGCTATCTTGAAGACAGTGGCAGTGATCATGCTGGCTCCAAGCCATACAGGGCTTTAACAGTCAATATCAGCACCCTGAACTGGACACAGAAGCAAGATGGGGACCAGTGTAGATAGAAAGGGACTGGAGTGATATGGTCCCTATAACCTATCACAGTCAATATTCTGGCCACAGCATTCTCTGCCAACTTGTAGCTATCAAAAAGTATTATTTATTTCTCTAAGTGGATTTCTATCCCACCCTTCAAATACATCCTAGGGTGGGTTAGACAGTCTAAAACTACATCCAATATTACAATAAAATCAACATTGCAATAAAATAAAGCATCACAATAAAAATATCATATAACAATTTAAAAACTCTTTAAAACATACCTAAAAACAATTTCTCAGTACCCAAAAACCCACTCTCTCCCTCCCCTGGTACAGGTAGAGGGCCAGTTCCAAGAAAGCCAATGGTCTAAGGGTAGATGGCATCAATCAGTCAAATGCCCATGCAAAAATGGTCTTAACCAGGCACCAAAAGGGTATAATATCAGTGCCTGTCTGATCTCTAATGGGAGGGCATTCCATAAAGTGGGAGCTATTGCAGGGAAAGTCCTCCACACAGCCCCCACCCCCACACTTCAGTGGGGGAAGGTACCACCAGTAGGGCCGTTCCCTGCCCCCTGTGACCTTAGCACCCGGGGCAGTGTATATGGCAGAAGTCACTCCCACAAACTGTCTGGTCTCAGGCTGTTTTCAAGGGCAGAACCATAAAGAGTGCACTTCAATAGTCTAATCTGGCTGTTACTCAGGCCTGAACTACAGTGGCGAGATCTTTCCTTCCAAGGAAGAACCACACTTTCTTTAACATGGATTGAGTTTGTAGAAACAGCAACAAAATTTGTTTATATTTCCTGCTGAACAGTGAGGTAGCAAAGTGAATACCAAGTTGATGTTTGTAGCATACAGAGTGACTTCAAAGCTGCCAGAAACACCAGCTGAGTAGCAAGGCAGCATCTATGGAAGCATCTGCCTCAGGCAGAAAACAGATTTTCCAGCTACCATCAACATTAAGACCATTACCTTTTGGCACGCTCAAGGTCATCATTGGCTTGCTCTAGTTCTCTCACATATTTATGCAACTGGTCTTTAATTGTCCGTGTCTGACTAAGGTCATCTTCCAACAAAGACACTTGCTTGTAGCTCTGTGAATACTGATGCTCAAGCTTCTCCTGAAAGAACAACAATGAATTAAAACAGTCCCTATGAAACCAACTCAAAAATTTAAAGATATTCCTGCCTTCCCTTAGACCATAGGTGTCAAACTCAGGCCCTCCAGATTTTCCTGGACTACAATTCCCAGCAGCCCCTGCTAGCATGGCCAATTGCGCTGCTGGAATGGGCTGATGGGAATTGTAGTCCATGAACACCTGCAGGGCCTGAGTTTGACACCTATGCCTTAGACCATTTCATCCAAATGAGCAGTCATACATGCAGATACATTTAGTGGCTAGTTAAACAAAAAGACAGGCAAAATAGAACCCAATATGACTCATTTTTTTAAGGCAGCAGACTGCTTCTCTGCTACATTTGTGAACTGCAAACTAAAACACCTTTGAGTAAATACAAAAAAACCCCCTCAATTAAGTGAAATGTATCCTAAGGTCTAGGCCAGGGGTCTGCAACCTGGCCATGCTGGCAGGGGCTGGGGGGAATTGTAGTCCATGAACATCTGGAGAGCCGCAGGTTGCAGACCCCTGGACTAGGCTTAAGTGATTACCATCCAAGTCTACCTCTCATATAACTTTCAGATTACTTGGGTACCATCATCTGGTTATCAGCTGCCAATGGTAGCTGTTGTTTTCTTAAGTAGCCCAAGAACCAAAGGCTCTCTTTTATAAATAGATATATATACACACATATATACAAAATGTAAAATCTCCAGTTATATAGCTCTCTAAGGAAAGAAAGAGTATGTTAACTGCCAGCAAAATACAGTATATTCCAGTATTAGCAAACCTTCACTAAAATATCAGTTGCCAAATAGTAACCGTACAAGTCTTATGAGAGGCCAGTTATGTTGGTGCTTTCCACGCTGCCTCCATTCCACAACATGGGATAACAGATGAAAGGGCCTGGGAATGAGCCAAAGAAGATCCACCACACTCTGTGAGCGGACTGAAAAGGAACTGCTGTCAGGAGTGCAGCTGACAGAGGATGATGTATAGAACAAGGTGGTCCTTCAGATATGCACCATGACTTGAATATGGAAGCAAGTCAGAAATCAGTATAACTACTTCAAATTGATATTTTATGCCCAAAATAGTGTAAGATAATGAGCATTCTGCACTAATTGAAGCTTCCATGTTGTCTTTAAGCATAGCCCGATATCCAGTGCCCTGCATGTCTCAGTGATAAAAGCATGGATAAAGGTAGTTAGGTCAGCTGAGTCTAAGATGAAAGACAGTCTCCAAATCAAATTAATAGAACATAAGAACATAAGAACATAAGAACTAGCCTGCTGGATCAGACCAGAGTCCATCTAGTCCAGCATTCTGCTACTCGCAGTGGCCCACCAGGTGCCTTTGGGAGCTCACATGCAGGAGGTGAAAGCAATGGCTCATAGCTGCTGCTGCTCCTCGAGCACCTGGTCTGCTTCTAAGGCATTTGCAATCTGTGAGATCAAGGAGGATCAGAGATTGGTAGCTATAGAGTGACTTCTCCTCCATAAATCTGTCCAAGCCCCTTTTAAAGCTATCCAGGTTAGTGGCCATCACCACCTCCTGTGGCAGCATATTCCATACACCAATCACACGTTGCGTGAAGAAGTGTTTCCTTTTATTAGTCCTAATTCTTCCCCCCAGAATTTTCAATGAATGCCCCCTGGTTCTAGTATTGTGAGAAAGAGAGAAAAAGTTCCCTCTGTCTACATTCTCTACAGCATTCATAATTTTATAGACTTCAATCATATCCCCCCTCAGACGTCTCCTCTCCAAACTAAAGAGTCCCAAACGCTGCAGCCTCTCCTCATAAGGAAGGTGCTCCAATCCTTCAATCATCCTCGTTGCCCTTCTCTGCACTTTTTCTATCTCTTCGATATCCTTTTTGAGATGTGGCGACCGGAACTGAACACAGTACTCCAAGTGCGGTCGCACCACTGCTTTATATAAGGGCAAGACAATCCTTGCAGTTTTATTATCAACTCCTTTCCTAATTATCCCCAGCATAGAGTTTGCCTTTTTCACAGCTGCCATGCATTGAGTTGACATTCCCATGGAACTATCCACTAAGACGCCCAAATCCCTTTCCTGGTCTGTGACTGATAGCACTGATTCCTGTAGCATGTATGTGAAGTTTGGATTTTTTGCCCCTATGTGCATCACTTTACATTTTGCTACAGAAGAAAGCACTCCTGGCAACAACTCCATTTTCACTCCAGTAAGGCTCTTAACAACTATTGGACTCTAACTGATTAGCTAATGCAGGACTTGACTAATTTTCTTTGGCTTGAAAGCCAGCCCAAAAACTTACCAAATTTTTCAGAAAAAAAGCTCATACTGATATGGGGATTCGAGATTTTTCAAGAATCACAAATGTTTTGGTACTAATGTAGCCAAATCTATTTTTTCCCAAAAAATGTTTTTGTTTTGTGCATACCCCTACTCTACATATCTTCTCTCACCAGCACCATTACCTTTAATGTTTCCACTTCCTGCTTAAGTCTTTGGTTGTCTGCTTGCAAGTCCCGGTTCCTCTGTTCCGCTTGCAATAGCTGGGCTTCCAATTCTGCTTCCAATTCTCTGCTGCCCTCCTGGAATTCAGCCAACTCTTCACGTGCCTCCTGGAAACTGTATGAGGGATGTTACTGCAGAGCAGCTGAATTCCTATCTTGTAATCCTAATACACAACCATTCTCCCACCCCACCATTCTTCTGTCTGAAAGCATTTATTGCTACATCAATGAAATGCAGATTATCATGAGAATTTAGTATTCTCCCCTGTAAAAGCATGCTGATATGATTGCTGTACATTATCTTACAGACATCTCCTGGAAAAGGCCAATATAGCATTTTTTCCAGGCATGTATGACCATACAGTCTCCTGAACCTCCTAGATGGTTTTGATACAATTTATCAGAATAACCTACTTAGTCACCAAATAGCGCTGAGAGATTAAACCACTACACTACAGTAGTTCAATTCCTATCAGACAGCCTGCCTAACATGGTGCTGGGGAGACAGCTGTTCTATTCTGCACTAAAGGTTCCTCAAGGCTCTACTTTGAGGAACATTAATGTATCCCTAACATCCCTGCCATTAATATATCCCTAATATTGCTGAGATTGGTTTTCTAGAGATTTGGGTTGAGATGTTACTTAACTTTTTTACTGGGAATCTTTGCATGAAATAGCCCACATTATCAAAAGGAACTTGTCATGTGTTGGAAGGGACCTTTGCAGTAAGAATGACCAAGTCCATATGATAAAATGAACAAACTGTTAAACTTGTACGTGACCTGGTTACTCCAATTCATGAAATTCTATCTGAATCTCCTTGATTACTGCGCCATGACCATTTTTTTAGCTACTTATTTTAAAACTTACACTTTGCCAGGATGGCTCCGGGGAGCCCCTAAGCTATTTAAGATATTATAATATAACAGTTAAATTGGTCCCACATAAAGACCTAAGTAAAATTGTAATTTCATCTGCCATTTCATCTGCCTTCCCCCCCAAATATGTTCCACGTCCCCCCCCCCCCGCCCCCCGTTGTCTAATCCAGACCAGGCTACATCAAAGGGTGTGTGTGTTTGGAGCACATCGAGGAGTGGGGGGAAGGAAATGGTGGATGAAGTTACAATTCTGTTTAGGTCTTTATGTGAAACAAGGTAAAATGTAGCATAAGAGACCATTCCTCAAAAGGAAAGTCAACATTCTATGGAGTACCCTCAAGGTGTTGAGCACCTAAAGTTAGTCTTTGGATCTCAGTATCTTACATAATTTATAACTTCAGAGATGTTTATCAATGCACAACTCTCCCAATTTTTATACAAGTATTAACAATAACCACACAGGTCTACTATTCCGATTTTAGCGAAGAGCATGGTAATATCTATATATTTTCCTTCCAAAAGAACAGCAGCTCCAGGGGGAAAGACTAGATCTGAACCAAGAAAGCAATTATATACCTTTACCCTAATTCAATATTCCCCCCCCTCCCCGTAGTTGCTATTAACGTTTTGGGGAAAAAACAACCCAAGAGGATTTGTTCGCAAATGTCCCATCTATACATATGTTTGGCCCTCAGGAGGAACAATAGCTGTCTTCGAACATTCATACCTGGCAATATGTTAACAACTTTGATATGAGCGCAGCGAGTATTTATTTAAGGGTCCTAAAATATATTAAGCTGCTAAAAAACCACACTGCCTTTACAATTAATACTATTAACCTTTTTTTTTTTTGCTTTTTAAACAGCATTGCCTTGGCAAAGTGCAGCACAAAATCTATACAAAAGGAAACACTACAAGTCAGGACAATGAAGCTACTATCTGGTCTGGAAGGGGGTTTGCTTTCTGGTGACACATAACAGCTGCCTTGTCTTTCACTTCACACTGGGAATATTCTGCATACAAGCAGCGGACTGAATTAATTTGGATCATACACTTAATGGACTACACTCACAGAATAAAAAGGAGGAGGGGGCGAGATGGCAATTTAATCATTGACAAGCCACATTGAGTCAGAAAGTCCTATAATTCATAAGCTAGGAATTACTTTATAATAAAAACTTCAGTTTAACCAAAACTTTGAAGAGGCACTCCAAAGCAAACGAGACACAGTATTAGTTCATCAGCGAGGCATGAGACTGAATCTGCCAACGCTAGCAAGCAGCAGCATTCTTGAGACGATAAAGGGGCCCATTCTTTATAAAACTAGATTTCTAACAGTGCAAGGACAGTCTTGGACAAAGCCCTGGTTCCTGCATCCCACAGCATGGTGGTCACAGCTATCCTAGAGACTAGCTCTGAACTGCAGAATTCTTGCTTCTGGAACAGGCTTTTAAAGATTATCGCAAAAAAGCAATTCCAATATATTAACGCCTATCAAAGATAACGTCAAATATATTACCACAAAACTAAGCTGCTATACCTTTGCTTGTACTTCAAAGAAAGTTCCTTCCAGTATGCAGTTTCTTCCTCTGGACATGAAAAATCAGGCATTTCTCCACAATCCATGATCAAGGAAACCTGCAAAATACATCACAAAATAAGTAAGGACACAAAGCTTAACAGAATGTTCAAAACTTGCTCTTGTGCTAGTCAAATCACACAGTAGCTTTTCTAAGTTAAACATAGTATAAGGCAAGTTGATATATTCCTCAACTTCTGTTCCCATCACCAGAAGAGCTGATGTATACTTTCTAATTGACAATGAAAAAGCTGCAAGACAAAGATTTCAGTCCTAATTTAGAACAAGGTCTCAAAAATCTTCAGAAGATGCTTCATCTTATTTGAGGCTTTAAGTCAGGGGTGTCAAACTCATTTGATATGAGGGACGAATATTATATGTGACTTGGTTGGGCTGGGCCGGGGGGGTTGTCTTGGTTGGCAAGCCCCAACAGACTCAGCAGCTAAGATGAGATCAGCACTGGGAGGGTGGCCACAGCTGGCAAGGCCCCACATTGGCCCTGCCGTAGGTTGTGTCCCAGAATGGCACTGTAGGAGGTTGCTGGCACTGGGGGGCATGGGCTGGCTACTGTAACTAGGAAGCCTGCAGCAACCTACCCAGCCCAGAATGGTACTGGGGGAGGTAGTCGGCATGGGGGCAGGGAGGGGGTGAGTGCCATAGCTGGAAAACCCACAGCAACCTCACCACCCCAGAGGTGGTAGCCTAGACTGGTAAGCCCAAAGTAGGCTTCAGGCCAGATCAGGAATGCGGGGAGGATGTTTGCCTCAACTGGCTCACAGGCCTGACAAGCCTGCTCAAGGGGCATCACCTGGCCCAGGGTCACATTTGACATCTTTGCTGTCAGTGTTTTGAAAAGCCAGTCTTAACGCCAGAATACACAGAAGAGTTAACGATGGCAAGGCAGTTCTGGCTAAGGGATATGCAAACTGATGATCAACATCTTCAGTATGGAAGATTTCCAGCCACAGGGTGGAATGTGTGAATGTGTATCTAAATATGTGAAGCACCCAAAAGATGATAATTAGGGAAGGTCAAATTCTAGTCCTATTTTAGACCAGCAATAGTTTGTTTTTACTCTACAAAACAAAAAGATTGAATGTCCAGTTTCTTTAGTTCCACGTTTTGAAATGGGTAAATAGAAAGTAACTCAGGAGTGACCAATTACTCTCCAAGTAATCAAAAGTACCTGTCTGCCCCTTCTCCAGTGCTGCTGTAATCATTTTCTTATGCTTTCTTTTAAAGCTACTCTTTCATGTACGCACAAAAACATCCATCAGCAATGGATGGGGAAACAACTGTACTAGCACACTTTTCCATCCTCCTGCCCCATGCATAGACATCCTTGCTGCGGACAGGAAAGAAACATGCCAACAATTCATTCTCCTTGTAATATAAGCTTCTATTTGCCTCTTACTGGGAAAACAGAATAAACTTTCCCCCCTAAAATTTGGCATGGTGGCTTGCTTCTTAGAAAACAGCAGAAAAAGGTTTTTCCCACCCAATAATGGCACATGAGCTCTGAAATACCATATTTTTCTGTACAAGC
This sequence comes from Sphaerodactylus townsendi, assembly GCF_021028975.2. Classification (NCBI taxonomy): domain Eukaryota; kingdom Metazoa; phylum Chordata; class Lepidosauria; order Squamata; family Sphaerodactylidae; genus Sphaerodactylus; species Sphaerodactylus townsendi. Next base: position 112,059,984 of record NC_059427.1, on the reverse strand, counting down.
CATCATTTGTGAGTGGCTCCATCCACTGAGTCACAGTTTTGTGATCCAAGGCTTGTGAGGAGGGGGAGAATTCAGAAGTTCTCAGAATTAAGTCTTTCTTTCCTCTGTTTTTTTTTAAAAAACATTTTCTAACAACTTTAGAATGGGTTGAATGTAGCAGGATGATTCAAGTCCATTATTTGTATAGAAGCACCTAGATAAAAGGATGCCTGTTAACAAGGAATAGTTATAATGTAGTTACATTAACCCACAAAACAAGAAACAACATGCTTGCTGAAAAAAAAAACAAATCCTCTGGATTTCTCCCTCTGAGGCTTGGCGCCAATCAATATTTCTCCTCCTACAGGCAAAATTCTAAAGCAGGGGTAGGGAACCTTTAACACTCAAAGAGCCATTTGGACCCGTTTTCCATGGGAAAAGAAAACACTTGGAGCCGCAAATAATTTTTGACATTTAAAATAAAGATAACACTGTATATATTGGGTTTTTTTACCTTTTACTCCGCTCATTCTGAGAAGCGCATGGATGCGTCTGCCCTGCTGCCTGCAGGGCGGGCAAGGATGGGGCCAGCAGCTCGGCCTCACCGGCTGCCAGGAAAGCGCCCGCCCCGCTCCAATGAGGCAGGCGAGAGGGGAAGCCCGCAGCGCAGCCCAGCCGGCCGCGGGCAGTTAGTGCGCCCGCCCTGCTACCTGCAGGCTCGTTGAGCCGCAGTGCAAGGGCAGAAGAGCCGCATGCGGCTCTCGAGCCGCAGGTTCCCTACCCCTGTTCTAAAGGGATGCCCAAGAGTCCAGAGTTGAGCCCTCACCACAAAAATCCAGCCACATCAAGCAATTAGCATTAGCATGTGAATTAGTTTCAGGGCTATTTCCATACAAGCTGCTTTTAATTTCCTAACTGGAATGCACTTTTCCACCCAATGTCACACATAGGCAGGAATCTGGAATTGCCCACATCTGGAATTGAAGAACAAAAATGCACTTGTCCACTGCCCGCATGTGAGCAAATGCTAATTTTAGCCAACGATTACTGCTAGATGTTGACGACTATCAATGGCCACTTTCCCTTCAGGCAACCCACACCTCTGACCCACATTTCTGAAGTGAGCATTCAGATCACATACCCAGCAAATACTAGTCTATTGCATTTGATTCAGTGTTGAAAATGTCAAAGCAAAAGAAACAAAATGTAAATATGACCTTCATAATTTCTTATGTTCTGCCATTTTCCTGCCCCACCCGTCACCAAAATTTTGTGTGTGGGTGTGTTTCATTAAGTCAGTTGCAAAGATTATTTGTTGTCTCTGTTGTCTCAAGTGGGAGGTTCTGGAGGTTTTTTTTAACAGGTATTTCCTTTGGTGGGGTGTGTGTGTATGTGTTTTCTCACCTCTATTCCAGGGTTTTTTCATTGAGTTTCTTTCTCGTGGTTTCAGGGTCTTGCAGGGGGAGGGGGAAGAGACACACTTTCAGGGTTTTTTTGCATTGATTCTTCCTCCCCTGCCCTTTATTTTCTGGTGCTTGCTTCTTTGTTATGTTGAGCTATTGTTGTAGGCTGGGCGGGGGGGGGGGGGGTCTGTTCATTGTTGCTCTGTTGAGTTGGTGGAGCTATATTGCTGTACACATTTCATTTGAGTCATTTTGATATAGTAGTTCCGATTTAAACAGAGGCTAGTTTTAATAAGGACATGTTAGGAAGTGATTTAAAAAACCTCCAAATTTAACTTAGGTGTAGGACTTCAGTTTCTCCCTAATTAGCCTTGTGCCAAGTGTTAAGAAGAGTCAAGGATCTTGTTTGCCAAATAATTAATTAGCCTACAGTTAACCTTTTCAGTGTGGCTCTTAGCGTTAAAACAATTGAAGCCAGGTGGCCTTAGAAACTTAGTCCATCAGTTCAGACTGTAGCTTGACTTTGTAAACAAGCTCTTCTTAATTTCCTTATCTGGAATTGAAGAACTTGCAGTAGAGGAGACAAGACAAATTTTTAGCAGAGTTGCTTTTCAAAAAGTTCTAACATTCCATCTCCAGGACAGTTGCAAGTTAACCTTAGACAGGTTCTGTAACAGGAAGTCACTAGGCAGTTGCTCTTTAAACACATTTTTAAAAACACATTTTGAAGCAAGGTTAGGTGCCTTTTTACAAAACAAAATCTTAGTTTTCTTGGGGGAGGGCTCTTCAAACATTTTCAGGGTCAGTTAAGTTGCACTGCAGTACAGAGTGACAGGAAGGGAGTGCAGCAGGGCCCTGGGGGAAAGTTGAAGAAGAAGACTAGAGGGGTGGAGGGAAGGGGGAGGACTGCTGCTTTCCCGCCACCTGTGCAGAGAATTGCTCCTGAGCTGCTTTCTACTGTCCTGACCTCTGGCTGAAGTGGTGCTATGAAGAAGCCCTGCAAGGAACTCTTTGTTGAGGCAGCTGCTGGAGCAGCACTGCCTGCACAGCTCACTGCACATGCTGGTACTGGACAGGGGTCTGCTGCTCAGGCTGCCCCTCCTCCAACTGTTGTTGAGCCATCCCAGCAGCAGTAGGAGGAGCTGCCTCACCTGTCTTTTGAGGTGAGCTTTGGGAACAAGCTGTTGTGGTTCTGGAACTCACCCCAGGGACCAAAAGGATGATGGTGGAGCTAGTTGAAGGACTGTGTGTACCATCTCCTTTGGTCCCTCCAGAGCCAGTAGGCCTTTTGCAGGGAGCCAGGAGAAGCCAGAGGTGAAGCAAGAAGAAGAAATGGAGAGGCATCCCAAGGGGCTGTGATCTCAACACTTTCCCCTTTGGCCATCTTTTCTGGTGCCCTCTAGATACAGTGTGTCTGCCCCGAGCTCCTCACAGGAGGTGGCCCTGGGTGCACCCATAGTTGCTGGGGGCCCTGAGAGTGCCCATAGCTGTTGGGGTGTGGGTGCCCCCTCACATCCTCAGTCTGGAAGCAATTCCAGATGATGGCAGATCCATTTTGGGCACAGTGTCACTTTGTAGGGCCCAGATTAGTCAAGGAAAAGACATTCCTCATCTCTTGGCTTCCAGATTCTGTAACCATCTCATGAAGCATAACCAGAAAGAGGGGCTGGTGAAGTGGCCAAGAAGTTTCAGTCAGCCAAGAGGTTAGTTGACAAGCAACCTCACTTCATGCTCCCCTGCTGCAAGTAGTGCATAGTTTTCAGCAGGAAAGGGACAGCAAGCATCTTTGATAGAAATGGTGGTGAGGGCAGCTCTAGGGTGTCAAGAGGTGAGAAGTAGGCAGCAAAGAGAAGGGTTGCTCATCTCATCGGTGAAATGATCGCTATTGATGGGTGGCCATTCAGAACTGTAGAAAATGTTGGTTTCCGCAGGCTGCTCAAAGATGCCTATCTATAGTACATGCCCCCTTCTTGCACCACAGGAGCACAAAACCCTTGTACAGGGCTGCCAGGGACATGAGGGCCCAATTGTCCCATATGTGCAGGAGATTCATGCACTTCACAACTGACTTCTGGACCTGCCCTTAGGTACACTATGCCTACCTCTCGTTAACAGTACACTGTTGGTAACCTGATGATGTTGGAGGGGTGGGGGAGAGACCTTGTGGTTAGGATGCCTTGAGTCTGGGTTCTGTAGAGAATCACTGGCTGGACACTGCAACTTGTGCCTTCTCATATCTCCTCTAGAAATGCCAGCATCTTACAGGTCCCTTCTCACACAGTGTGAATGACACCCATCTACTGCATGAGCAGACACTGACAGGTGTGGAGTACCCCGTTTGGAGATGTCAGCAGCTGCTGGAACTCTTAGAGGAAAAAAATCAATAAAGGCAGCAGGTCATAAAAGAGACCCAGTGTGGGAATATTTTCTCTGCCTATGGGTAATGCAAATCCTGCAACAAAGAAATGCAGGACCTGTTGGCTCAAATGAATCTGGAGATAATTGTGAAATTATTCCGAGGGGAACTTTTTACGTGTTTCTACTATAACTGTACAATTCATCTGAAAATTTTTCTAAAAATGAAAGCTTCATCTGGTAAATATTAAGATCATACGCATGGGAATTGGCTTTATGTAGAAAACCATCATTTAAATCTAGTCTTATTGACTAGCGATTTAAATTGTGATTTAAATCAAATCCACCCTGTGAGGGAGTGCATTGTGGAGCCCTATGAATTGTAGTCCCAAAATATGCAGAACTTACTGGGCTGTTAAAGAATTGGGGTGGCTGGACCTCTCCTGTGGCCCAGAGGCTCCCCTCTGGACCTCTGATGAGTGTGAAGTCAGCATGTTCTTTCCCCATCTGGGTGACATTGTTAGCCCATGCCACTCAACTCTGCACCAAAGATTCAACCTCTAAAGCTGCACAGAATTTCTTTCCTCTCACTTTCAGAGACTTTTCTTTCTTGGGAAATTTAAAGTATCTTTGTTGCAAGTGTGCCTCAGTTTTGTTGGGCACCTGCACATTTGATTGGTTTGTGGCTTTGTCTGAGCTGACAAAAGTGCCGCTGTTCTTATTTTCTTGTGTTTTGTTTCTGTGTTTTCTTTTTTACATTGGCTCTGCTAAACTTCACAGTGCATTGGTTTGTGGTTCTGCTGGATTGTGTTCTGGTATGGTTCTTGGGGTGGGAGGCACTGATTTGTGTTTGGTCACAGGCATGCCTCTTGGCTTTTCCATTGGAAAACCTACAATGTTTTCCCAAAAATAAGCCCTAGCATGATTTTTCAGTATTGTTGGAGGATGTATGAAATATAAGCACTACTCCAAAAATAAGCCCTAATTACATATTCCCCGCCATACACCCCTGCCAGGCCAGGCACGAGTGCCTCAGACACCCAGCCTACACACAGGCTCACTGACTCTCTGTGTTACAAAATCTTTTAGCAGGCATGGTCCTGCCTTTGGGCTATCTTTTACGTTATGGCGAGCATTTTTAAAATTATGATTTTTAACTGTAACTGTTTTAATATGTTGTTGCCGCCCTGAGCCCTTCTGGAATGGGCAGGATATAAAAATAAAAATGAATTTAATTTTTTTAACAGCATACCCATGAGCCTTTGCTAAATATGCAAATTATTAATTTCAGGTATTCTGCAAGGACAAAACTTTAACAAACAAAAGGATTCATCAACTACACACTGGAAATTTTTACTCGCAAGCATACCAGATCACATATGTATACATCTTCTCTTTACTAAGAGACACTGGGACAAAGATTACTCCAGAGCCATACTTCAGCATTTTCACAGACCCAGGATACAGCAAAAGTACAATTTTTTTCTTTATATAACCACCCTTGGTAATAATTGGTGTTGCATTCTTAAGCCCATTTTTTAAAAAATGTTCTGGGCCTTCCCATTCAGTGTTTACACACCAGTGTTTACACACTACAAAATTTCCATATTCTTTGCAACATACCTGACAGGGTTAGATATGAAGAATCCTCAACAGGCAGCTCTCCATGGTACTGATCCAAATGGGCCCCCACAATACACTTAAGTGAAATTCCCAACAAGAACTCACAACTGCAACATGGCGCCTCTATGGCAGACTCAGGCACATCGGAATGTGCCATTTGGCCCCAGAGATCATGACATAAACTCTGGCATATCAGTTGCTCAATTAAAAACCCAAACAAAATTCTTTTTTCCCCAGACAGTGTTCACATCAACAAACCTGTTCAGGACGTTTCTTCTCTATTGAAAACAGTTTCAGAAGGTAGCCATCTTAGTCTGCATTAGAAGAGTAAAATCCAAGTCTGGCTTGAATCATGGGGACTCATTTTAGGAAAAAGCTATTCCTTGCAGTCCATTTTGTTCTGAGACACTAATTCTAGCCAATCATGAAAATTTCAAAGCCAGAGTAATAAGCCCATCTACGTCAGATAGCTAAGTGAGAAGCAACTGGAAGATCCATCTATAAAGCTGCCTTATACTCACTTGTCCATTAAGTTCAATAGTGTTACACTAACAGGCTGCCTTTCTCCGAGGACTTTCCCAACATATGCTACCTGGTATTTTTAAAAAGAGATATCATGCATTCACACCACAGCTGCTTGGTTCCATCTGGGAAGATCTCTCCCCCAGAATCACCAGGTAGTTGCCAAAGAACAGTTTCAAAGGGTCATGTGGAAGACATTCTGAAATCACCTGATTTTAAAATACAAAGGATTTAACAATATCACTAACAAAAGTGAAGAGGGACCAAGCCTATTTTTTTTCTAGCAATTCCAAACTTAAACTGGAATGACACACTTAGAAGCTAGAGTATTAATATATGGCTATGGTGATATCAGGTTTGGAAAGGCTTAAATAGGAAAGTATTGTGGCCCCTATAAAGATTGGAGCAAAAGCAAGCTGAAAATGCAAGTCAGAGATACCCGCTTTTTGAACCTGCAGGCACATCTGGAATTGTGATATGGCATGGTAGGTGCAGCAACAAAATAGTCACTATAAAATGGAGGCCACAGGAGGCAAAGCCAGACACAAAATGATTGCCACGGATCCTTGTGCTGTGGTGGCAGTGGATACCAAAGCAACATTTTTTTAAAATCTGCACAGCCAACCAAATCTCCAGTAATCAACCATAAGCTTCACATGGCTTAACCCCTACCTGGCCCACTCCCTAAAAATAGTTGGCAGGCAGCAGGAAAGGTACTGTCAAGGACTGTAGTGCCCCTAGGCACCATGTCAGGGATGTCTTAAGTCAGTCCTCAAATGATAATAAGTCCTTGAATAACTGGACATCCAGATTAGAATTAGAATACCAATCTTAACTACAACATCTTATGACCAATGGCCATTTCTTCAAAATATCACTGCATACAAAATGCTACCTTCCTGCACACTAGCATACTGCAGTCATGAATCAAATTTAAAAGAACATCTGAAGTAAACTAGTTGCCAGAAAGTCTCTTAGCAGCTCAGCCCATTCAAATCAGAGGCTCTGTGTACTTTGTCAGGTTTTGAAGCCCAAGACCAAAGTAGAATCTCCTCCATTAGTGGAATCAAAGTGCCTCAAAAGTATTTTTCTAACTGCTTGTTCTGTGAGAATATGCTGCAATTATGGCTGAAGAATCTGATCATCAACTCAAAGAATCACTACATAGAGCAGAACAACAAAACACACAAGCCCTGCCTTTTACAGACAGATAGATATGGATATATGGTTTAGATAGCAGGAATTTAGGTAGCAGGAATTTATAAATCCGTATAGAAAAATGAAGCCAAAACATTGTACTCAGGAAATAAACTGTACTCTGAAACCAAGACTTTCTTCAAGGCAGTTCTACATTTATCTTTGCTCATCCCTGTTGCCTTTCCTCTAAAACTGCAATGAAGGCAACCCAAAAGATAGCTTCAAGAGTCTTCCCAATATTGGCTTGCTTTCCTACCTATAATCAAAGAAAACCACAAGTATTAATTTATGGAACTAAAATAATGATGCACCTCTAGTACATGGCATAAGAAACTACATCCCCCCCCGCCCCCCCCCACCAACAGATTGCTATTCTCCATGTTCACTGCAACTAAGCCATCCCATGAAAGTGCTTGAAGATGTTCTCAGGGTAGTATGCAAACTAGGCAGGCAACAACTGCAAAGGAATAATTCAAATGTAACACATAGTTCTCCAGGTATTTTTTTTTTTTACCCATCATGGAGAAAGTGAAACGAAGGAAAAATTGGGACAAGTTGTAAGAATCATCATTGACAGTGTCAGTGATATATTCATCATGAATTGAACAGTAGCAACAAATTGAGTGATCATAGTAGGTGGTACTCTGGAAGACTCATAAAGGATTTCCAGTTGCTCACTTCTAGAAGCCCCAAAGCTGGTTTCATCACACTCTATGGTTTGCTGCATTAATAGTTTGTATCAGTCAGGTTCTTGAACACCCTCGGAAAGTATAGTTAATATTTCTGCACCAGTAATAAACTCTAGCAAAAGTCAACAAGCAATTACAATTTGGGGCAAGATCAGTTCACACAATCTGAAAAGGGGAACAGTTTGACATAGTTCATCTGGTACTTTAGGAAAAATAGATGCAGAACATCTTAAATAAAGTGCATGATACAGAAAGTACAAATAATTAATAACTTATCCTTCCCTGGGCTAATGGTTTTCATAAAAGTCAGAAAAAGCACAGTGGTCCATAACATTTCTGTAGGTTTCCCAGCTGCATCCACAGAAGTACATACAAGCAGTATTGAGGATTTCTCATCTGTGATTCTATACAGCAAGTTGAAGTATGAATTGTGAACTATGACAATCCTTGAACAAGCATAAGTGTATGGCTACAGCCAGCCAACCAGTTATGATCCCCTTCTGGCAGACTTAAGGCAGACAGCAACCAAAGACTTGCTCAGAGATGGAAACTCATCTTTGGATGTCTTGCATCCTGAACCTCACCTAGTATTTACTTTAATGCCCTTTAGGTGTCAGGGCAAACATTTTCCTTTTCCTAGACTGAGAAGTTTATTCTTTATGGCTGTTTTTTATGGACTGCTTCTAGCCCAAGGACTGTTTTAGAGATATTATTTTAAGTTTCTCAATATATTTATGATATTTCTATGCCCCTGGCTTGTTTTAATCATAATTCTTACATTGTTGATTTGATTACTTCATTGCTGTTCTGATAATTTGAAATTTTACTTTGTGACCTACCTCAAGCAGGAGAGTCTTAGACTTCTTCAAATCATGTAAATCTGATCTCACATGATTTCTTTTTTCTTTTTAACAAAGAAAGGTCAATGCTATGGAATCTCGTTTGCATGGTAAAGAAGAAAAAAAACCCAAGTAATGAGAAGCACAGTTGCCTCCAGGAATCTAGGTGGGGCAATGTTCTCCAATTAACAGAAATTAACTGGTTTCTTTCCACCTGACATTAAGTTACTATACCCAATGTCAACATATTCAGCAGTGCAAAACCAAGTCATTGTTCCTGTCTCTAAGAAGCAGAAGTCAAAGCCACCTGGCTTAGTGACCTCTACTCCTTTATAAACCGCCTTTCAAAATGGAAATATGGAAGAAAGCATCTGCTTCACAATAATAACTTGGAAAGTTGTTTTATGCTTATTTTTACATCTCAGCACCAGAGACAGCATATCTAGGGGAAGGGGGAGATGGCATATTTTGCAAAGGAAAGGTGGGGTGAAAACTTGACTAAATGCCAGCAGTGGTCAAAATGCATAGAGGCCAAAGACTCTTGGAGAAGTTTCTCTCCAACAGAGAAATAAAGATCACCACACCAATGTCAGGTGCCAGTCTAGGCTAGATATGTTAGTAGGATTCAAAGTTATAAATCTATTTCCTGACAAAACTGAAAAAAGCAACAAAAACAAAAAGACCACCAGTAATTGTTTTATTTATAGCAGTCGAGTCATCCCTCCTCAGAACAGATGTATTTTCCTTTTACAGTTTTCTACAAGCACTGGAACAGAAACTTGCTCCTGTGGCAGAACAAAACATAACATCCTGACAGGGATTTGAATTTCAATATTTGTGGACCAAATTTATATCCAAAAGATAGCTTATCAATATTTTCAGATATATTCAGGTTTGCAGGTAATATACAGGTTTTTCAGAATACTGGTAATTGGGTTTCTAACCATTGCAGAAATATTCAAGATCAGCATTTTAAGGCTTCTAGGCCTCCCTTTCTTCAATTTTACAAGATTTCTAGGCAATGGGAAGAGGAGGAAGGTATCTCTCCTAGGAAATGGGATCAGACATTAGGGGGGGATCACCAGAAATGTCTGCCCAATTATGATGATTCCCTTACAACCTTCTATGGATCTCTGAGCATGGGCAAAGATGGCAAAAAGCAGGCATGCAGTTCAACTCCATTTCAGGGAAGTGATGTAATTCTGCATGTGTGTCTGCTTGGATTCCTTAATTTGACAGTGGTTCTGTTAGGTCTGATATATTAATTCTGGCACCGGTTGTTCTGCTGATCTTTCAATAGTGTCCCTTTCTTAAGTAGGGTTGAGTTGGATTCTCTGGCTTGACAATGGTTATATTGGGCTAGCCACATTAGCTCATGGGTCTAAAAAGATTTTCTGGTTTGATGGTAATTCTGGTAGGCTTGGTGGTTCTGCTTCAATTTGGAGGGTTTTGACCGGTGGCTGCTTTTATGTGTATTTTATATCACAGGAACAATGGAAACAAGTAGGATGACTAGAATAATCTTGCTCAGGGGCCCACAGAATTAATTGTCTTGAATCAATTTGCTGGAAGCTTGGGGTGGATAGTTATGGATAGGTAGAACTATGTTTCCTGCAATTTTGCTGCCATTTGACTGAAAAACAGATATTCTAGCTGTCCACAAAAATGTCCCCATAGAGAATAATGAAACCAAAACTTTTCAGAATTGCAGAAATAAACACTCAAATTGGAACTCTGAAATGGTATTGGGGCCCAAATACCAGTATAGATACCATTCTCAAAACACAGAAAATTCCATTTTTTTCAAAGTACGCATCCTGAGACCCACATCAAGTTTTCACCACTAAAACCCTCAGGTGTGTTCAGGACATTCTTTCTACAAGACTAAGGAAATATAATAGCACATATTACTGGCAAAAATCTACCCACTGACACAACTTTCCCTGACTGAACAAAAAATAAGATGGGAGGGAGCCTTCAAAGCATACAAACACAGTAAGCAGTTAACATAACATTTGCTCAAAACCAAATAATTTACAAAGTTTCCACACTTTGCTCATACTTGTTCTATTAGCGCTGAACGGATGATTACTAGCTAAATTATCAGCTCAGACAGCGAATGTTCAAGTTCATTTTTGGGGTTATAAATTCTCCATGCAGTGAAAGCTGTCTAGCTCTCATGTGAGAAACTATTAATCTGAAAACCATGCCCTCACCACAAAAGTCTGAGATGTCAGATATAAGAGATGGATCTGGCATAGCATTTCCATGCAAAACAGGACTTCCAACACAGGCCATGACCTTCTGTGCTCCCCTCTCCCACAGCAGTTCATACTATTGTTCCTGAAGGAGAGGGACCTGCCCCCAAATAGTACATGGGGGAGGGGATTTCAGGCTGCTGCAAAAGAAGAAGAGCAAAGAAAGTTTTCTTTTTTAAAAAGGATGAGAGATCACTTGTATGAATACTGCAAATCCTCTAAATATTTTTAAACTCTTATTTTACAGAGTAAGAAACCACTATTTCAGAAAGGAACAACTGATCATCAGAAACATGTGTCAGTATTGCAGTTAGCTTACATCAGTTCCTGGTGAATCATAGGTTTTTAGCGAAGGGCTGGATGTTAGCACTTCCTGAGACTCACTGCTTAAACTTCTCAGATATAATCATGGATTCTGCACAACACTATAGGCAAAGGAGAGATTACAGAGTGAAAAATCTCGGTTTCTAAAAAAAAGAAAAGAAAGAAGCTGTCATGAGTATGATACAGTGATTAGAATGCTGGATGTCGGACAGGGAGAACCCGGTTCATAATCCTCGCCCCCAATCTGTCAGGAAACTCACTGAGTGATTTGGGTCCATCACACCCTCTCCGCCTAATCTACCTCAAAGGGTTTCTGTGAGAGTTAAAATGGATGAAAGGGCATCATATATGCCACTCTGAGTTTCTTGGAGGAAAGGCTGCATAATATTGTAATAAAAATAAATTTAACTCACTAGTCATCCTATCACTGATATCTGTGGCCCCAGCATGAGAAAAGAAAAAAGCAATAGTTCTGGGTTCCAGGAGAACAAATTGTAAACTGAAAGTCATGGTACAAGGTTGTGCCCAATGAACAGTATCTGGGAAATGACTGAGCAAGTCACTCTTGCTCAGAGTGGCGTAGGAGGTTAAGAGCTCGTGTATCTAATCTGGAGGAACCGGGTTTGATTCCCAGCTCTGCCGCCTGAGCTGTGGAGGTGTATCTGGGGAATTCAGATTAGCCTGTGCACTCCCACACATGCCAGCTGGGTGACCTTGGGCTAGTCACAGCTTCTCAAGCTCTCTCAGCCCCACCTACCTCACAGGGTGTTTGTTGTGAGGGGGGAAGGGCAAGGAGATTGTCAGCCCCTTTGAGTCTCCTGCAGGAGAGAAAGGGGGGATATAAATCCAAACTCTTCTTCTTGATTATCTCACCTATATCAACAGAAACCACTGTAGCTCTCTCACAAGGATGAGTAGGACATGTAAAGAAAATCTGCCTAGCCATTTTATCCATCAGAAAGTTATTTAACATTCCTCTGGCACAACTGCCGCCCGCCTCTCTGCTTGGATGGGGCTGCCCATCAGGAAGCCCTTCTCTAGAAACTGACCCCAAGTTCAAGAACTCCCTAGGACAGGATAAACAAAGTTAACAGAAGTCAGCCCATAAACACTGTTATTCTTCAGTACAGCTCACTAACCTACATTCAGAAACTCATATGCAAGAAAAATCAAAACACAACCACTCTGCATATATTATATCTGGTGTACTCAGAAAAAGAAATGAGTAACAACAGACCTGCATCCTGTGTAAGCTTCAGTTCATCAACTTACTCTCTATATGTCGTTACCTCATGGAAAATTACATGGACCCAGAAATAAATAGGAAGGCATGCATTTCATCAGTGATGCAAGCTTAGGCAGACAGAGATGACATGTCCTCAGAGCTACTGCAGACTCTCCACCACTTCCCATCAGAAGTGAGTCAGTTGTTTTCTCTCCTTTGCTACAAATATTCCCAAGCTAAACACCTATTTAATGAAACTCTGATGTTTATAATAAGAGTTCTGCACTTCAGAAGGTGCCCTAAATTCATGCTGAAAGCTAACCTGCACTTTTACACAGAATTCCCAACTATTTCTAAATGAAGAGTCACTGGAGGCTGCAACCAAGAGTGGAGAAAAGGCTGAAAGTAAGGTAAGATTAATTATTTCCTGCTGGGGTTTTTCCTTCAAAGCCAGCTCACCGTCTCATTGCTCCCCCAACCCAGGAAAAACTATATGTCCCCCTACCACAAAAAAAAGCCTGATAGTAAGCTTGGCAAAATAAGTTACCAGCAGGGAAAGAGTTAGCCCCTATTATCACAAGCCCTCTTTTCTTCTTTGCTTCTCACTGCAAAGTTCAGCAGCATCTTTCATTGAAAAAAAAAGTTAGGGACGATTAGACAAACTGACACATAACTTACAGATACAACGTGATGCAGCCTTGAGTCACGTAGATGTGATCCATTTAACAAGCAACACTTAATTGCTCAATTTGAAGGATATGTGCTAAAGGCAAATAAGAAGGGGGGGGGGGGGAGATACTTTAAGAAATACACCCAGCATACAGCCCTATATGCTTTCAGAGCAAATCCATGGCTTAAAAACATATCAAACGAAACAGCGCTTCAAGATGAGGTGTAACAAGAACAAATAATCCTGACAATTAAAACCTCTGTCTGATCATCTTCAAATAATACAAAAACATCACATGAAGAGTTAGAGGAATAATTTGTTCAACTATATATTCTCAGTGCACTCATCTTCCAATGCTACTAGCAGAAGTTATATACTTTGAGTAAGAAGCTAGAGCTTGGGGTTTGTGTACTACAAATGTTTGTGATGAAAACAGTAATCTTACAGCAACTTGGTATTTCCAGCAGAACATGCAACATCTATACCAGTCCCTGCCACTTCCATGCACTGGCTAATAGGAAAATATTTTCAGGGACTTGTGGGAATTTAGTGCACTGACATCATTAGTATATTTTTGTTTCCTAGCAACCACCTGACAGCAAATGTCTCATAGGCTTTTTCCTTCACCCAAACATAGCTGGAAGCTAAAAAGGTTGGACGGAAAAAAGCAACATGGCAAAGGAGTTATTGTCATACAGATATTATTGATTCAGCAGCATCAACATATGTGGCAAATTTTCAGAACACAAAACAAAAAAGAAGGAAAATCAGTGCCTCAAGAAGTTATCTAGAGATTGACATAGAGGAGCCTGCAAGAGGCAAACACCCTAATCCGGGGGAGTGGGGGAGGCGTGAATGGGTCAATGGAGCTGGCACAAGCTCTCACTGGCACGTTTGCCCATTCCACCAACACATTTGCAAAATGCACAGGCAGAGTGGACAAACTGGGAGGTGGGCAGGTGCCGCAGACTGCAGCAGCATTTGATGAGGGGGATAGTGCGCAGGAAGCTGAAAGGGAAAATCAAGAGAGTCAAAAATGTCCAAGGTGCTTGGAGGTTATTTAAAAACACAGTCTTAAAAGCTCAGCTGGAATGTGTTCCAGAGGGTTAGGAAAAGGCAGCTTCAGTCCAAAAGAAAGCCACCATGGTTAACAAGGGAGGTTGAGGTAATTATTAGGAAAAAAAAGATGTCTTTTAGAAAATGGAAGTCCAACTTAACTGATGAAGAATACCAGAGAGAACATGTCGGTGGCAAAAGTTATAGCCAGTTAGCTGTGGCGGAGGCAAAAAAGGATTATGAGGAACGCATGGCTGCGAACATCAAGACTAGCAACAAACAGTTCTTCAAGTCCATCAAAAGCAGGAAGCCAGCTAGGGAAGCGGTAGGTCCGTTAGACGATGAAGGAACAAAAAGTGTGCTAAAAGGTGACAGGGAGATTGCAGAGAAGCTGAATGAATTCTTTGCATCTGTCTTCTTCACTCCAAGAGGAGGTGGAGGAAAATTCCTGCACCTGAACCAAGCTTCTTAGGAGGTGAATCCGAGGAATCCAGCGAAGCTAGTGGTAGACAAGGAAGAAGTTCTGGCAGCCATTGATAAACTAAATGCTACCAAACTCCCCTGGCCCAGCTGTATCCATCCAAGAGTCTTTTAAAGAGCTCTAGCATGAAATTGCTGGATGTTCTCTACATTAATATAAACTTTATCCCTGAAATCAGGCTCCATCCCTGAAGACTGGAAGATGGCCACCATCACACCAATCTTTAAGAAAGGGTCTAGGGGGGACCTCCGGAAATTACAGGCCAGTCAGTTTGATATCTGTTCCTGGTAAATTAGTGGTAACCTATCATTAAAGATAAAATTATTAAACATGTAGAAAAGCAAGATCTGCTGAGGAAGAGTCAGCATGGCTTTTGTAGAGGCAAGTCCCATCTTGCATAAACTTACTAGAGTTCTTTGAGGGTGTAAACAGATATGTGGATAAGGGGGAACCAGTGGACATTGTCTACTTGGATTTCCAAAAGGCTTTTGACAAAGTTCCTCACCAGAGACTAAGTTGAGAAAACTCAGCAATGAAGGAATAAGAGGGGAAGTCCTCCCATGGATTAAAAACTGGTTGAGGAACAGGAAACAAAGAGTGGGGTGTAAATGGGAAGTTCTCACACAGTGGTGTCCCACAAGGATCCGTTTTGGGACCAAAGCCCTTTAACTTATTCATCACCATGACCTGGACAGCAGGGGTGGGTAGTGTGGTGGCCAAGTTTGCAGGATGATACTAAATTATGTAGGGGTGTAGAGGAACTGGAAGGACAAGTTGCGAAGAGCTCCAAGCGGACCTTGATAAATTAGGTGAGTGGGCTAAGAAATGGCAAATGTAGTTCAATGTAGCTTAAATGTAAAAGTGATGCACATAGGGCAAGCAAAAAATCCAAACTTCACATAATACTTACAGGGGTCAGTGCCATCATCAGTCACAGACCAGGAAAGGGATTTACGCCTTAGCTGATAGTTCCATGGGAATGCTCAACTCACTGCATGGCAGCTGTGAAAAAGGCAAACTCTATGCTGGGGATAATTAGGAAAGGAATTGAGAATAAAACTGCAAAGATTGTCATGCTCTTTATATAAATACTGCGGTGCCACTGCAGACTTTAAGCACTGTGCCCAGTTCTGGTCGCCACATCTCAAAAAGGATATCGAAGAGATAGAAAAAAGTGCAGAGAAAGGCAACGAGGATGATTGAAGGACTGGAGCACTCCTTCCCTTATGAGGAGAGGCTGCAGCGCTTGGGACTCCTTTTTTTAGTTTGGAGAGGAGACGCTCCGAGGGGGGATATGATTGAAGTCTATAAAATTATGCATGGGGTAGAGTACGTTGATAGAGAGAAATTTTTCTCTCTTTCTCACAATATTAGAACTAGGGGGCATTCATTGAAAATGCTGGGGGGAAGAATTAGGACTAATAAAAGGAAACACTTCTTCACGCAACGTGTGATTGGTGTTTGGAATATGCTGCCACAGGAGGTGGTGATGGCCACTAACCTGGATAGCTTTAAAAAGGGCTTGGACAGATTTATGGAGGAGAAGTCGATCTCTGGCTACCAATCTTGATCCTCCTTGATCTCAGATTGCTAATGCCTTAGCAGACCAGGTGCTCAGGAGCAGCAGCAGCAGAAGGCCATTGCTTTCACATCCTGCATGTGAGCTCCCAAAGGCACCTGGTGGGCCACTGCGAGTAGCAGAATGCTGGACTAGATGGACTCTGGTCTGATCCAGCAGGCTAGTTCTTATGTTCTTATGTTCTTATGATCAGGGAGGGCGGCAGCCATTCCAAGCTGCACTGGTGTCCAGTATGATGCCAGTGCAACCTGGGGCATTCTTGGTGGTGGAGCCCACATTAGTTGGCTTCTACCCAGGCTTTGCCCCAAGGAATGTGGGTTTGCCGCTAGGTGGCATAACTCCATTTAACTCAATGGAGGTCTTTCTGGTATATATGTGTGTGTGTGGGGGGGTTAGTTTTTCCTGCCTCCCCACATTGCTGGAAAGCATTCTGATAGGGGTGGGGCAGCATGGCAGAAGCACCATCCCGGGCCACCTCCGGTTTTGGATGAGGCTGAAAAGAAATATGAAGGCAAGAGCAACAAGGGAGAATATACATTCAATTCAGTTCCATGTTCTGAAGTTTAGTTCCAGTAAGTACTAGGGTATGCCTCTGTAGAGATTTTTTTTGCTTAAAAAAGTTTATGAATATAGACATTATGATTTGACAACAAATATTTCCCAAATTCTTTGCAATTGTGATACATCATATCTTTTCTTTAAATTTGATTAAGAGAAAGATTTTATTAGAATTCAGAATCCACTTGTCAACATTAGGACAACAGTTATCTTATAGATTTATCTTATAATGATGGACTCCACTTTGAATACCTTTTATGTTAGATGATTCTCTAATTAACATCACTAGCAGCGCCAAAGAAATATTAAATAATAATGCTGACAAAAGGCATCCTTGTTTGACACCTCTTTTTATCTCAACTGGTTGAGATGATGTGTTGTTTATGCTTAAATTAACTGTACTCTGAATATATAATTTTGGCCCAATCTAAAATTTTCACTATTCTGTCAAGAGATTTTAAAAAGTAAATGGAGTGGATGATACGTACAATAAAATGAGAGGAACAAAAATACACATTGCCTCTTATCTTCCTGCCCACTAGCACTTCATGCAGTCTCTTGCCACTGTCCCAGCACTGGAAGTGAGTCAGGCTGGGGAAAGAAGTGTATGAAATAATGGTGTGTGCCAAGAGAAAGAAAGCAACATTCAGTTTCCCTCAGACATTTGTACTTTCAAAAAAAAAGTTAGATCCACCTTTTATTACATGAATGAAACAAAAACAAGAACATCAATGGCCTTGAAGGGGCCAAGTTCAATACCTCATTATAACGACTCAATTATATCCATTTTGATGTTCTAGGGTTGCTGCACTACATTCAAGTCCATATGCTTACACCATGGAGGCAAGTGACTCAGAAAGAGGCCACTACACCAGAATGCCTGGAACAGCCACCCATAAAGGGGCTCCACTAGTGAAAAGAATCAAAGAATGGTTAAAAATGCACTTATCTGTAACAGGCCTCACTGGAGGTGGGGAAGGTCTCTAATATCTGGGAGCGTGAGAAAGGCTGCTTGAAGTAGCCGGCAAACCCTTACCTTGGGTAGCTACAGGGCAGCTAGAAGCAAGTTGATACCGATTGGGATTGATGATCCGATTCGATAGGTTGAGAGTTCGAGATATAACGGAAGAGCTAAACAGGATGCCCCATCCGAAGCTCTACGCAGGCACAAAGAGCAACTCGTTCGTGCAACTCGCGAGGAGAGGAGGCTGCGGTGACGCAGGGGCCGGACGGGCGGGCGGACTGGAAGGAGTGGCAGATAGGCCCAGGGCAAGGCCGGGGGACAGCGGACTAGGCACTAAGGCTATAAAAACACAGCTAGCGACGGAAGAAAAGAGTCCGCCGGCGGCGCTGAAGCTCTCCCGGGAACAAGTCACGGAGACCGGCCTTCTCCCGCTCCAGCCGCCGGAACAGAAGGGTAACGAACGCCCCTCACTCACTGGTTCCCTCAGAGAAGGACAGGGGCAACCCGCCCCGCCCTGGCCGGTCCTTGCCTGGTCAGTGAGTGACACCACTTGAACCAGTCACAGACGAGAATTGCAACGCTTCCTGCAAATAGGGGGCCGGCATGGGCGGGACATGCCCCGTTGTCAGTCCGCAACCAATCAGCACAAGTGAAGCGGCAGAGCTCGCACCGGGAAGGGGGGGGTGGGGATACGGTCGGTTCCAACAACATCTCAGTTTCAATTTAGGCTCCCAAATATCCGAGCGCGCTTACCCGCTGGGCCCACACTGGTTGTACCGGCTCTCGCTCCCTTACAGCTCTTTGTGGCCGCCGCCGCCGCCGCCGCAACTTCTGCTCCTACTGCCACCAATGCCTTCTCATCCCCTCAGCCGCTGACTCGTCTCCGAACCCTGCCTCATCCGGGAACCAACGGCCAGGAAACGTCATAGAAGGGGTGAGGCCCACGAGGGGAATGAGTACAACCTCTTGTAAAGGCGGGGCTAGATGTGTTGTCGGCAAGATGATTTCTGGGCGAGGTATGTAGAATAGGCCACGCCCACGTCTTCCGAGGCGCTGCGGGGAAACCGGCGGTTAGTTGGCAGTCTCCAGTGTTTCTCCTTTTGAGAGACTCTGAGTCATTCCGCACGGCATATTTATGTGGTGTGGCAATCATTATAAAAAGAGGGAAAGAATTCATTTATAACAATTGCAACTCGCTATAAATATGCTGTGCGGAATGGTTCACAATAACCTTCGTTAAGAGTTCGCAGTTAGATATAATAGGAAGAAAATCAATATGGACTTTAAGTATTTTTTTTATCTGCAAAGCTTGAGCTTTCATTGGAAATTAACTTCACCCGATTATTGAAGACAATTCTGATTTCAAATTTGGACTTTCAGTACAAGTGAGGTTGTAATACGGGATAGTTGTGCATTCACTCTGCTTCAGGGCCGTTTTTGTCACAACAATGGTGTGAGATAGGTTAGGGCGTTAGGTCAAGAATCTAGGTATCCACACTTTTTAACAGCATTCTTTAACTTCTACACCTGAAATAAGGAACGAATTGTGAAATAATTTTTTTAAGTTTTTACAGGCATCAGAACATTAGCTGTTCTTTACTAAAATAAACTCATGATCTATTAAAGTTGCTTTTTGTAGTTATGCTGCATATCTTTTTCTGAAATAAATAAGGAACCATTTATTAAAATGAAGAATATGCAGCAAGCCCAACTATCAAACAATTATTACTACATCAACTTTATTAACTACTAGCAGTAAAACATGTTGAACAAAGAAATACAACTGGTGCTAGAAAACTTGGTGGATTAAGCGTGCCCGCTGAGGAGGGTAGCCCTTCCCACCTTTTTTCGCCCTTAGCCCAGCCTCACCAGAAACCATAAGGGGCTCCTTTTGCTCCCCCCAGGCTGTTCTTCTCCCATCCCACAGGATTCCAGCCCCTCCTTCACCTTCCATTGTTTCCGCACCCTTTCCACATCCCAACACTGAGGCTGTCCAGTGCCATGGGGGCTGGAACTGCCTCCTTCTCCTCCTTCCTGTGGTCCCCCAACCACCACCATCACACATCAGGCTGCCACTCAGCTCTTCCCAGCCCAACACACTTCTCTGACCTGTGGCCTTCTTTCCTGGTCCACCCCTGCGGCCTGCTTCCTTCCAGCCTGGCCAGTGTGCCAGCCATTGCCTGCTGTCCAGGCACCTGCAGCAGGTAAGAGGCTTCCTGGTCATTGGGTGAGCGAGGGAGATGGGAGGGGGTTGCCTAGTTCAGCATTGTCTCCTCATTTTGCCTGACTGCCACAGTGGTTCTTCAGGATCCTGGTGATTCTGTCAGGAGGGAGAAGGAGGAGGGGCCACTGCCCATCAGCTTATCCACCAAGTCCCAAGGCTGCTATGCATTGGAACTGCCCAAGCCTTCTCTGCTTTTCAATTGGCTGGGAGTGTGTTGTTGCTATCCAGCTCTTGACTTAATTATGCATAGAGATTTAATTTTTCATGCCTTTTAGAAATATTCACAATAAACAGGTTGCTTTTTTTGTAATATACTTTGAATTTGTGAGGAAAGACCTGTTTTTATAACCCAATCTAAATGTGTATGTATTTATTTATTTATTTATTTATTTATTATTTTATTAAATTTCTATACTGCCCTTTCCCGAAGGGCTCAGGGCGGTGTCCATCATTCATATAAACAATTAAAATCCATTTCACCCCCAATCCCAGTTAAAACCATATACAAATTATAAAATTCAAAGTTGAGATGGCGATTAAAATTGTTTCCCCTTCCCCATTCCTACCCCCCACAGGAGGCCAGTTTTTTCCACAGAAGTGAGATGTTATCCCGGCTGGCCAAATGCCTGGCGGAACAGGTCCATTTTACAGGCCCTGCGGAAACTCTGTATGTCCCGCAGGGCCCTGATCTCACTTGGGGAGCCTGTTCCACCAGGTGGTGGGGCCAGGGCCGTAGTGTGCCCTGGCCCTTGTGGGAGGCCAGCCGATCACTTTGGGGCCAGGGATCACAAGAAGGTCCCAGCCACGGCTCGAGGAGCAGAGGGGCTCTAGCAGGGCTTATATAGGGAGAGACGGTCCCATAGGTATGCTGGTCCAAGGCCACGAATAGCTTTAAAGGTCAAAACCAGAACCTTAAACATGACCCGGTACTCGATCGGCAGCCAGTGTAGTTGGTACAGGACCGGAGTAATCCGGTCCCTAATAGATGTTCCCGCCAGCAACCTGGCTGCCGCATTTTGCACAATCTTCAATTTCCGGATCATGGCTAAAGGTAAGCCTGTGTAGAGCGAGTTACAGTAGTCTAACCTAGAGGTGACCGTGGCATGGATCACTTGACAATAAGCCCCACTTAGTTCAATAGCTACAAACCTAAACATGCTTATTAGAATGTTTATTAGTTCCACTGTTTCTAACTGATTTTTCAAAGGTATTGTGCATAGGCGTAGCTGCAACGGGGACATGTGGGGACATTTGCCCCAGGCATCCCCTGTTGTATCACATGGGGGAGGAGGGGTGTGGCTGGGTCTGGGCGCGACATGCGTGTGTGGACTGGTAAGAGGCCTGCGCCTGTCAGCCAGCCTGATGGGCCGTGGATGTGCTCTCCGTATCTCTGGAGAGTACACCCACGGCCCACTAGGCTGGCAGACGTTGCACCCAGACCCAGCCACGCCCCTCCTCCTTCCTTCCCCTCATCAGGCCCAGCCACCGGCTAAGGTAAGCAGGGCAGGCAGGGGGCGGGGAGCCCATGGGGAGGCAGAAAATTCAAAGTGCCCCGGGGTCCATTTTCCATAGCTATGCCATTGTGTCCTCATAGGCAGCAATCAGTACTAAAGATCTTACAGCCATTGGGGCTCTGGCCCCCTTCTGGTAATTGTATCTTCAGAGGAAAGTAGCACATCAGGGTTTCTCACCTTTTGGCCTTCAGGAGGTCTGCAAGTGTGAGGATGAGTCCTTTCAGTCCCATCTCTCTAACATGAATATGGAGCCCTCTCCATTTTACAACGGCAGGAACTCTCCAACTCAGGGAATAGTGATGGAATCAGCTTTCTCCTTCATTTGAAAGGTAGGATGCTGCTTATGTTCACCTAGCTTCCAAGTCACAGCACCAGCCAGAAAATAAGGGAGGGGCTGTGGTTCAGTGGTAGAGCATCTGCTTCATCCCAGGTTCAACCTGCAGTATCTCCAGCTAAAAGGATCAAGTAGTAGGTTATGTAAAAGACCTGAGTCTCTTGAAAGCTGCTCCCTGTGTGAGTCAGCAATACTTACATCTGTGGTGGCGAACCTATGGCCCTCCAGATGTTCATGGACTACAATTCCCATCAGCCCCTGCCAGCATGGCCATAGGTTCACCACCACTGACTTACATTGATGGAAGTAACATATGTTCCTACTGGTTGGTCATTGGGCAACAGTAGGTCAACCCTAGGAACTCTGATGAGTTGGAGTCACAGTCTTAATGCACAGTTATTTCTGGTATAAAGTTTAAATACTTTTCCCTTTATTTCCCAAAGCAAAGGATTTTGGTATAAAGATACGCCGTTCTGCATTCCAGGACAATAGAAGCCAGTTGTGATTTTCAATTAAATACCGGAAATTCAGGTTTTGTATGACGCCGGTCTTTTTCTTTTGCTGTGAGCTGCTCTGCAGGTTTTTCTAGGCCCCTTCCCGTGCTTGTTCTCCCAGCCTCAGTCTAGAAATTATTAACTAATCAGACAGTCTCTGGCTGACTCTGATCAAAGTCTCTTTCAATGAAGAGGTCAGATTGATGAGGATTTGGGGCATGGCCATTTGAGTTCTGCCCCTAAAGCATCGGCAAACCTTATATGCTGCAGTCAGAGATTTAAAATATTTGCTCTTAACTTTGCTTTTAAAAACATAAGAGTGTCTCATTGTTTTGAGGATATAAGAAAATGGAGACATCCACTGAAGATGGTCACCTCAGCTGTCTGGGCTGTGTCATGTGGTGGCAAGAAACTAGGGTAGGGCTTAGGGGGGCTCCACCAAGTTTTAAAAATCAAAATGTGATTCTTTTGGTTTCCAAACCTTAGAACGAAGGTATTATGTGAAAGACACTGCTGCAAGCACAGCGGAAACTGATGTGGTTTTCACTGAACCTTTTGAGAGAATCAAGCTCATCCACAGGAAATGTAGAAGAGGAAGTCAGAACACCAGAGAAAGAAGATGTATTTGTTAAAGTGTATTCCCCGGGAAGGGAGCAAACAATTCACAGCTGCCTCATAGACCATCTTCTTTGTTTCTGAATTTCCTTTTTTTTTTTTTTTTTGGAGATCTTCCTGAGAGGAATTTCTGTGCATGTCAGAAACAGGCACAGCAAATAATGAACAGGCTGAGGGGATGCGCTCAGCCATGCACCACTGCTTTCTTTTCCACACTTTCTATTTTCAGAACTCTAGATGTGAGGTGCCTCAAAAGTCCCACTGCTTCTCCTTTCCTATCATTGACAAGATCCATCCTTTCTTCTCTTTTTTTGCCAATAAATGGGCCATGTTTAACAGCTGCAGCATTTATTTCTTTGTCTTCCCTTCGCTTTTTAAAAAATCTTTGCCTCTTGCCTTAAACTATGTCACAATGACACTTGAGGAGGCTTCGTTCACACTGAGTGTGTCAAGACTGGTTGTTAAGTCATCTGAGGCTGTGCTCCATAGAAACTAGCAATTTTGCTACACTAGCAATTGAAGGGAGTACATGTATTCACTTGCTTAGAAGCGGCAACACCTGACAGAAGTAAAAAAAAGAAACCAATATTTTAGGGACAAGGACTAGGTAATTAGCAAATGTTTCCTGTAGCAGTGAGTTAGGATATCTGAGCAATATTCACTTTTTAAGGAGAGATGGGGGTGAGAGCTAGGGGGATTACAAAGATAATGGCTTACCTTTTTGCTACATACTTCTGTGAAGAAAAAGTGTGTGCTTATAGCTTTATTAACATTTAGCATCTTCCAATCGCCAATGTGTAGCCACCTAATATGTAGGATCCATTTTAAGAACAGGGGAAAACACAACTAGCATCTTAGTTTAAAGGTCTCCTCATCCCCAGATCTGTGTTCCTTTTCCTCCTTTCTGCCCTGCTTTCTCTGCTCCCACTATAAATACCATCCGCATATTCCCTTGGCTATCTTTGTGCTTATTGCTCTGGTTTCCTTAACAACCCTCCCCCCCACCCATCTTTTTACAACTACTGGAGTTTAAGATAGCTGGGATGAGATTTAGAATGGAGGGAAATAGTGCAAGAAGAATCCACTAGACTCCCGGTATTTTCTTTCTTGAAAAATCAGGCACACAGGACCCAAATTCAGACTAGGAGTAGGGCATCAGGGTGGGGAGGGTATGCCTTTTCTATATTGTTTCCTGAGCTAAAAGTCCCTGTGGGGCTACTATTTGTCTCACTGGGTAAACATACAGATATTTATAGGTGTCCCCTGTGTTTATTCCATTGGGTCAAATAACTTCCTTGGGCTATTATTTTAGATGACGTGAGGTACACGTAGAAAAGTGTAAGCCTCTCTCCCTTGCACCACTGTCCTGATCTGATTCATGATCCCTGTATGCCTGATTTCTCATAGAAAATGTTGGGGATTCTATTATCAGCATGGTGTGTCTTTAAGCCCTGAAATGTCCTCTTTCCCGGTTCCATGGTCCCAATCCAAATCACACACACCCAACAATGGATTTTAGGGCCCAATTACATGGAATCATCACATGTAATTTGACCCTGTTTAAATATAATATTGTACAAGAGGCATATAGCTGTAGAACGGATTCTAGGCCAAAGTCCCTGAGGAATGAATAGACCAAAACGACACACCTCTCCACAGAAACTGTATTCTGTCCACTTCCCCCTTCTTAGCTGCTGCACCTGACACATGGCGACATCCCTTGCAAACGTGTCTTTGTCCAGTGCTGACGGGGCTTTCACAGAATTCACAAAGAGACAGTGTTGGGGCCCCTGTTTCCAAACTTGCCTTCTAGAGGCTGCCTGTCTGGTTAACACTGATTTAAAGTCGATGTTTGTTTTGAGCTGTTTTATTTTCTTTTGCTTGTGCCCTGTTGTAATCTGCAGCCGTTCCCATGCATTCTCAACAGGCTGTGAATCCTTGGGCTCACAAAGGCACAGTCACTTAGCATTAATTCTTTCCTGCACCAAGCAGCCAGTGCTCCCTTTCAGCCGCAATGGGGCTGTGCTTCCCAGGCAGAACCAAGTCATTCACTGAAAAGCAGACCAAAGAAAAGGGACATAATGGATTCTATTGAAGTAAGATCTATCTCATGGGGTGGGGTTGATGGGAATACAGAGGGGCCTGAGAGCAGAAACGAAGGAGTGTCTCATGAAACTTGGGGTCAGGAGTCTCACAGGACTCTCCCCCCACCGTGTCTCATTGGCACACATGCTTGGGGTGGGCATTGTAGAGGGAAAAGTTTGGGAAGGGGCAACCAGATGTCTTTCAGAGCTAACACTTCAATGGACACATTTTTTTCAACTGTACCTGTACTAGTACTGGACATTACTTGTTTTGCTACTGTATAGTGGCTATGGATGAGTATGGAAAGTTTATCTAATACTGAAGTTGTTTTTGAAACTGAATCATAGAGATTCGCTACAATATACTGGATCCTGAAATTCTAAACATGTTGGCATTTTAAAGTTGGAATGTTTGTGTGACTCCGAGTGCCTGTTTATGGCAACATTTGATTTTTAGGTTATATAGATTCAAATAATCATTATTATCTACTTGTTGTATGTGTTAATTTCAGGCACTATGGCTGTGCCATAGAACACGATGTGGAATATTGCACATGCATAGTTGTTCACATTCATAAAAATGCAGGTGTTTTAAGGTAACATTCATTCAAATAAAGCAAGAAGACATTGAAAACCTAGTTTCTTCTTTGATTGATTCATTAGTGATTCAACAAAATCGTGGAGTTCAGTAACTCTGCCAGACCTCTAGAGGAAATGCTGGATTTATCTTCAATTATTCAAGAACTAGCAGTAAAGCCTGTTGTATGAACAAATACAGCGGGTTCTAGAAAACTATTGGTGGGCTAACGGCACTCACCGGAGGGGGGGGTGCCTTCTGCCATTCGTCTTCCCTTGACACCACATTACTGCAATGAGAAGGTTATCAGAGTGTGCTGCTTGTTCCCAGAGAGTTCTGAACTGTGGTCTCTGATCTTAACAAAAAGACACATTAAGAAGCTGGGTGTGAATTCAAAGCCTTAAGAAATGTTTTTAAAGTGAGGCAAATATTGATGATCTTCTGTATTGGGGATTGGGTGCTGTAAGGGTATGGTAGTAATAGCTCTAGTCAAGGGTTACTTTCAGAGGGGAAAGATGACATCCGCCCTGATGAGATTAGTAGAGTCTGGCAGGAGACCCATTGTTCTGTAGCTTGAATCCCATTAAGGGTGTAGGGAGGAATTATGAGGTTAGTGTTTAAGTCAGGCCTCCTTAAAAGTTAGTTGTCTTCTGCCTGGACAACATTTTATCTTCTGGAGCCATGTCAAACCAAATCTTTGCTACCCACACACACAGAGGGGTGTTACCATTCTCATTGCCTCCTAGGATCATGAGGGTAGTCTGACCACTAACAGATGTAAAACAAGATTCCATCAAATGAGACATTACACTCCCAAGCAACCACAGCAAAGTAGAATAAAACATCAAATCTAAAGCAGGATGGAATGATAAACAAAACCTCATTGATTAAATAAGTTTTGTTAAGTTTTGAAGTCTGTAATTAATGTATAATTTTGCCACTACAGACATAAGACAATTAGGATGGCAGACACTGTTTGTGGCAATGCACTTTTTAAAAACTATGACATCATTTTCTAAAATATATGAGTACTCATGTCACTACTTTTCAAAGGAAAACTTTTAGAATCAAAACCCAAGTCCCCAATTCAGAATTAGTATGTTCACAGATTGAAACCTATTTGAAGAAGCAAAACTCAGGTATCATTATTATTCTGATTTTTCACTTGGTTTTCAGGTTTTGAAATGTGCTGTAACTACTTGCATAAATATCCTCTTTGAAAAATTCAGATTTCTCATATTCATTGTAGCTCTACTTTATGCGGTGCTAATTTATTTCATCATATTTGGGAAATATGGTAGGCTAAAAATAAGACAATCATGAAATGTGCAAGGTGTATTTCTCTCAGAGTTGGCTTTAAAATAAATGCAAGCAAGATCCTGGTAAGTCTCACTTGTGTTTTATGTAGTTATTTTAACTACATGTGTGTATTTTATGCATTTTTACAAAAATATGTGTATATGTGCATCAGTTTTAAACCATCGTCCATTTGTGTGTTTTACTGGGATCTCTGTACATGAATGCATAGCGTAGCATAAGAAGCCACCATTAGGTTCGCTATTAGGTTCATTATCATATATTTCCAGTTCATGATTTCCAGGAAAAACTTGGAAAGCTGCAGCCTTCCCACTGCCACAGGCTCATGCCAGTTGGAGGTGTATGCATGTGCAATTGTGTGGGAGAGGAAGCCATTGTGCACCTCTGTGGGGCATTGGCATAAAGGAAATGCCCATGAAAGTTCATTATATCTGCCAGTGTGATCCCTGTTCCATCATATGATAAGAGTGGTTCTGGCTCCTAAGACCAAAGGAATGCGCAGGTTCATTGCTTGGGTTCCCAGGGACCTCTCTGTGACATACTCAAAGCCTTTCAAGCAATGGAAGGAAGGTCACTTTTCAGATGCAAATTAACTCAGAGGGATGATTGTGGGATTTTGCCAGAAAGATGAGCCTCCCTGTTGCTGGGTGACATTTTTTTTCTTTTCTAAAAAAAAAAAAAGAGCAATTACTCTTTGGAGGGATGAAACCAGAAATTCAGCCTAGCCTGACCATTCTCAGTCAGGCCAATAAAGTGAAGACTCTGTTACTATGAATCTGCAAGTGTAAATTGAATTAAAATAAAATAAATCCACATGCAAATCATGTCAGAAACAGCAATCACTGGTATGGTTCCAGAGCAGGCCCCAAGGTATTAGCCCAAGAGGCTGGGTGGCAAATATCAGTTTGGTGTCACAGCAGTGGGTATGGTGTGAAGTGATCAACACTAGGAACACACTAGGAATCAACACTATTTCTCTCCAGGGGAAAGTTTAAAAGACATTTCAAGAGAGGCCTTTGTGCTGTCCATATCTTCTGAAATGCTATGGGGTTCTCTGTTGAGTGTTCTGAATAACTACTTCCTCTGTGGGCCCATGGCACATTCCTTAGCAACATGTGCTGCTTTTTCTCTTTAGGGATATTATCTCCACTCATGTACGATGTGCTTCAGTGCAAAATCTAGTATAGGAGGAGGTTAGGTTGAGCAATACTGTGCTGCTGGCAGGTGCTAGTTAGGGTGTGGCCAGACAGACCAGAGTCCAGGTGGGCAGCAAGCGAGGTGTAGTCAAAACACTCCAGAGTTAAGGTAGGCAGCAGGCAAAGGCGTAGTCTAAAACAGTCCAGCATCAGGGCTGGCAGCAAGCAAAAGCGTCGTTGAGGCAGTCCAGAGACAGGGTAGGCAGTAAACAAAGGTGTGGTCAAGACAGTTCAGCATCAAAGCACAGGCTGGAGGCTAGGCAGGTGGCATTTACCAGGCAAAGCCAAGCCCGACAGGGTTTTTATAGGAGATTTTGGCTAATGAGGCTAGGATCCTGCAAGGATTCAGCCCTCATCAAATGCAGATGCTTCCATAGAGCCTTCTGCCATATCTAGCAGCAATGTGGGCACTTCTCCTTTTACTCTGTAACTGTAGCCTCTGCCTTTGCCTCCTTTGTGCAGTTGGCTTGTTACTTGGCTCTTCTGAGATTCCTGATGGCTCTCAGCTGCACAGCATCAGGCTCTGCCTTGACTTGGTAGGGAAGGGCTTGGAGCTGGCTCTGCTGTCTGCATTTCCTCTTCAGTGTCTTCAGGCTGTACTTGAGTCCTTAGTATCCAGGGACTGGCTCATGACAAATACCTTTACTTACTGCTGTCCAAGGTGAATCCTTAACCACTATGGCTTATTCCCCAGGGCAGGGCAGACTTTGTTACAGAACAGACTTACACTGTTAACAGTGCCATTCTAAGCAGAATTAGACATTTCTAAGCCTACTGATTTCAGAGGACTTAGAAGGACATAACTCTGATTAGGACTCTACTGCATATGATAAATCCTGTAGTTTCTTGGGAGGGAAACACTTGATAGAAATTTCTTTAGGTTTGTGGTGTAGATGTGTGTTCATAACATGTCACTCACCTTAGTAAGCAGCAGAAGAAGAATAAGAAGAATTTGGATTTATATCCCCCCCCTTTCTGTCCTGTAAGCAGACTCAAAGGGGCTGACAATCTCCTTTTCCTTCCCCCCACCCTCAACAAACACCCTGTGAGGTAGGTGGGGCTGAGAGAGCTCAGAAGAACTGTGACTAGCCCAAGGTCACCCAGCTGGCGTGTGTGGGAATGCACAGGCTAATCTGAATTCCCCAGATAACCCTCCACAGCTCAAGTGGCAGAGTGGGGAATCAAACCCGGTTTTCCAGATTAGAGTGCACCTGCTCTTAACCACTATGCCACTGCTGCTCCCAGAAGAGGAATGTATTGAAGAGTTGGGCCACAGTTGTGAATCTACCCACTTTCTCCTTCTGTTTTGTCTTTTCTAGTTGAAATACATCTGCATGGAGTAAGGATCTGAACGGTGCCCCATCCCCACAAAGCCACTGGGTGGTCTGTCAGGCTTTGGACATTTATTTGCTAAGGTAGGGAAAAAACAACCTCACAGGAGTGGAGGCAGCTATGAAACAAGAGCCAGTATAGGCAAGAGGAGAAAAGAAGGAGAGGCAACAGACTTGTCCCAATGAATCCGAAAAGAGCTGAGGCAAGCATGAAAGGCCTCCGAGGGGTGCATCTTGCTCAGACAAGTCCTCCGTGCCAGTAAAAATAATCCGATTTACTCCTGTGCTTTAAAGAGCTGAAGCTGCCAGGAAAATTCCTGTCAGGGATAAATTGGATACTGACTTAAGCACAAATTGCCTGCACTGGATATATAATTAGGGATAACACCTTCTAAATCTTTGGGAAATAAATTAGGTTTATTGGACATACTGGAGAAAATAACATGTATGCATAGATGCAGAAAGGCACTGGGAGTAGGAGGGGGGGGGGTGACAACCCTGAAATTCCAACTGCCAGTTCCTTCTGCCTCCTTGTTAACCCCATCAGCATCTTTTGTCAAGTGCTGCTGATTCATTATTCCAGATCAGGGAAGCAAGTTAACCTCCTTTGAGCCCCCACTGGGGAGAATGGCAGGGTATAAGTGAAGTACATAAGTCATGTCAAAACAGTTCAGTACTATATTCTCTTCCTTTTCCTCTTCTCTTTCACAGTCTCACCACAAGGAGACATCCCTGCCACTGTCATCTCCTCCAGCTAATGTTTCCCCTTACTTAAGTAATGCTTAGTCAGAAGATACTGCTGAGTCGTAAGTGTACCTAGGGAGTACCTCTTATATAGCTGTCCCGGACCTAAGAACTGAGAGGCCACCTTCAGAAGAAGAAGAAGAAGAGAAGAGTTTGGATTTATATCCCCCCTTTCTCTCCTGTAAGGAGACTCAAAGGGGCTTACAAACTCCTTACCCTTCCCCTCTCACAACAAATACCCTGTGAGGTAGGTGGGGCTGAGAGAGCTCAGAAGAACTGTGACTAGCCCAAGGTCACCCAGCTGGCATGTGTGGGAGTGCGCAGGCTAACCTGAATTCCCCAGATAAGCCTCCACAGCTCAGGCGGCAGAGCGGGGAATCAAACCCGGTTCCTCCAGATTAGAGGACACCTGCACTTAAACACTATGCCACTGTTGCTCCTCAAAACTCTAAAAAGACCACCTCAGGAATTTGCTAGGAAAAGTCTGTTGCCACCAGACCTGCTCTTAACCACTACGCAAGGATACCCAGCAAGATTTCATGGCAAAGTGGGGATTTGAATGGTGCGTGTTTGTGTATGTTGCTCCCCTTCTGTTCAAATTTCTGCTGCTCCCCTTCAGTTCATATTTTCAATTTACTGCATTGGAGAAACAGCAAATTTTGCTACCGTCTGTTCCCCAGGGGTAGGTGTTAGTGGTGAAGACTGTTTCTTAACCTCAAATTCTAGAGGGCGACTTGACTAGAGAATCAGAGAAATAAAGGGGTGAAGGCATCCTTTCTCTCCTGCTCTGACACTATCCCTTCGATTGCTACTCCCAGGCAAACACTTCCTTCCTGCCTGCTTTCCCACCTCCTTGGCTCTCTTTCTCTCTTCATCTTGCTTCCATGAGGGCAGGATATAGGTTTTGTATCTCCTTCCATCGTAGTTAGTTAGACTGTATTAGGAAACTATTTGCTCTATCTTATCCAATTTGAGTTGCTATAATAAATCAAGTGTATTAGTTTCAATAGATAAAAGGCTCTGAGTAATTTTGTTCCTGGCACACAAATGGGCTTTGCTGCACACAATGGCCTTTGAACACTCTGCTAAATTACCAGATTTTATATGAAAGAAAAAAATCTTAACAGTAGTCTCATGTTATGAATAGCAAGAAGTTTAAAGCAGCAAGCCAGATGGCTCTAATTTTTCTTTTGAGGCAGTCCAGATAATTAGACTACCCAGTTTGACCTAAGACAAGCTCTGTGACCCATAGCATAATAATCTAGCTTTTAGTGACTTGGATAGTATAGTAAACCTACAGATAGAACACTATATTTTATTGGGTGAGGGGGGTATAGATGAGGGTATGTTCAAAAATCCCTTCTCTTTTGAAGTTTGATGCAAGATAAATCTGATTTCTAGCTAGACTTGCACCCTCTAACCTCCACACTCACAAGCGGCCTGTTGCATCCACCACCAGATGGTTAGAGTTGGATTTCTGTCCAGACTGCCTGAGCAACGATAGGTCAGGCAAGTGCTAGCTTAGCTGTTCCTTGTCACAGGTCTTAGACATGCTGAAGGGATAAAGCATCAGCTATTTGAACGTTTACCAAGTCTGGTTGGTAAAGCAGACAGCTGGACCTACTTTACATTTCACCCTTTCCTTTGATCTGCACAGGCCAGTGGAGGTTGGGAATAAGGCAGCAGAACAGAATTAATGCCTATTTTCCCCATGTAACATATAAGGAACAACTGGTGGTGCTGCCCTGTGGCACCTGGGCTGGGCCTGGCAGGCCGCCGCCACCCCCCACAAGTCATCTGGAGCTTGCAGCTCGCAGTGACGGCCAGGACAGCCGGGGCCCCTCCTCGCAGGCCCAGCCTTTGCCCCTCCCAAGGCCACCTTGAGCCATGCTGCTTCTTCCTTCTGCCCCAAGTTGGCTTCCCATCCAGGGTGGCTCCAGTGGGGAAGTTGACCTCTGCTGCTGGAGCAGGAGGAAGTGTGGCCGGGCGGCCGGCGGGTGAGGGCTGGACCTGTGCGGCGGCAGCGGCCTCCTGGGCCCCTTTGCTCTGCATGAGGCTGGTTGGTGGCTTGGAGTGTGGGGGGGGGGGAGGAAGAGGAAGGACGTGGGGGCATGACTGAATGGCCTCCACCTGGGGACATGTGACCACACATATTCCCATGGGCGGTGCGCCCCTGGCTCCTGGATACCCCTTTAACTATGAAGGCCCAGGTTCCACACACAGCGTGTATAGCATTTTTCCATCTGTGCCCAGTGAAGCATTTGGCACCCTATCTTTTCCAACCCGATCTAGCCACAGTGATCCACACAATGATCAGACTAGACTACTGCAATTCACTCTACACAGGGCTAACCTGGGGCTTGCTCTGGAAACTCCAGCTGGTCCAGAATGCAGCAGTGGGGACCCTGTGGCAGGCACATATTCCACCAGGGCTTCGCCAGCTGCACTACCTCTGGGTGGATTACCAGATCTGATTCAAGTTCTTGTACTAACATACAAAGCCCTAAACTGTCTGGAATCTGCATACCTATGAGAACATCTCTCCAGGTATGTTCCCCAAATATCACTTCATTCAGCAAATAGTAATCTGCTGGTGGTCCCTGGCTAGTGGTCCCTGACTAGCCTCAACCAGGGCCAGGGTTTTTTTGCCTCTGGGCCCAGCCTGGTAGAATGCTCTCTGTAATGAGACCAGGGCCTGGCAGGACCTTATGCAATTCTACAGGCAGCTGCAGTATCTTCTGGCCTCCCTACTCCTTTTCCTGTCAAATCCACTTCTAACCCCTAAGTGAAATTGTCCATTTGGTCTAACTGCCAGCTGAGAGATAACTGTAAATATAAATTCTGTTGTATGTTTTAAAATGTTTTCATTGTTACATGAAATATTGTAAACTGCCTCAAGGCCAAAAGGGGAGGGGTGGCATATTAAATCTAATAAAATAAATAGATAAAACACATTGGCCTTGGGAGCATGTGAGGAACCAGTCTTCCATTGATCTGGAAGCAACTTACAAAACAGGGAATGATCCTTCTTATTTTAAATCCTTTAAAGTGAAGATACAAGGATTGAACCTGGGTCTTTGCGCAGGCCGAGCTTTTGCTCTATTACTCAGCCACATCTGCTCTGGCACTCAGATTAGCTACAGAGCCTTGCTAAGAGAATCTTCAGCTCTCATTCAGTCTCACCCTTCCTTCTAACTGGAGCTTCAGCTATTTGGTTTGTCGGGCTGCATCGGAAAGTCTTTACCCATCTCCACCTGTTTTTGAGATTTTCTTTTCAGATCCTGCACCCCCTTTTTATTGATGCACCAAGAAATTCTTTCATAAGAGACACAAAAAGTGACAAATTGGGGGTTATCTTCCTCATGATAACAACCAAAACTGCTCAGCTCCCGGAGACGGATCGATGTAATTGCAAAGCCACCAGTGCCATTTTAAGCACAACTGTGCCCACTGACTTCAATAGATTTAGAAGAGTGTTTAGGATGGCAGGGTAAATCCCTACCCCCAGCGGCTGATTACACAGTTGTCCTAAGCCTTTGGGAACTGGATAATTAAGCTGTTAACCTGCAGTCTTGGCCTGTGTGCTGTGAAGGCAGCTTTCAGCTACTGGCATCAGCAAGATATTAATTCCTCCTTTGTAGTTCTCACTGTGAGGGGCCTTGGGGACACACAATGCAGTGAATTGCACACTGAATAGGAAGTCATCATCAGTGTGACTATGCCAGCATTGCACTGGGTGTTGCAGGGATCCAGGTTAAGCATGAGCATGCTCCTTGCCTTGCAGCTGTTCTTTCGTAAACAAGGAACAGTGAAAACATCCCTGGGGAAAAAGTAGCTTGAGCTTTCAGGAACAGATGTTTGCATCAACAGTCTTTTGAGGCCTGTTACTGCTTGGAGACAGCCTGAGGTTCCCTTTTCTTGCCAACACCAAATGCCAGCTGACAGCAAGTTTCTGTGGGTGGTTAAAGGCAGATGCCTTGTGAGATAGGTGCACATTTCCCCAGCCACTCACCGCTGATGTTCCAGAATGTTTTGAATCCTTATACACACAGCCAGTGGCTCACCAGAGCTGATCCTTGATGCTGGCCCACAGAAAAATGGTCAAACTTTGGTCTGCTTTCTAGAATTTTGCTCACATTAAACTATTTCAGAAGATCCATTAGCTATTTCAGAAGAAGACTGTTTAGCAGATTCTCCCATCTTTCACTCAGCAGGAGATTAAAGCAGCGTGCAGCTTAACTGT
This sequence comes from Sphaerodactylus townsendi, assembly GCF_021028975.2. NCBI lineage: Eukaryota > Metazoa > Chordata > Lepidosauria > Squamata > Sphaerodactylidae > Sphaerodactylus > Sphaerodactylus townsendi. Next base: position 112,025,589 of record NC_059427.1, on the reverse strand, counting down.
GGGATGATCCAGGAGTTCTCAGCTCCCTTAAAAATCAATGCCGTCCAGACTGTGATCTTATTCTGTACTGCTTATGAAGCCATTTGGAACAACTTCCCAATTCATGGTTATGGCCTTGCTTTCAGGAACTTTTATAGCAACATTTGCTGCCATTCGAGTGGCTATCACAGAAACTGACCTCAGCATTTGTGCAAGAATCCCAGAATTTCAATTCACTGTTGTGGTTGAGGGCTGCTTTGCTATCATAAAGCCCTTCTTTACAAGATGACTGGAAAATATACACTGATTAGCTCCCCATTATGCTTACACAGCCCCTTTCTGCCTTACCTTTTGTGACAGTTCCTGAAGCTGCATCTGGCCACATTTTTATAAGAATTTAAGTAGTGGGTGACCAAACATAGGCAGCTCATGGTTTGCCTGCAACTGAATGTTAGCCAGTTGTTGGTGCCACCATATTAACTACCCTCTAATTACAAGTGATGTAGATGGTAATTAGAGACATTGAGGGGACTTCTTGCTGTGAAGTTTAATACCCTGACCCTGTTTGCCTGCCACAGGTGTTACTTTTTAGATTCAAACATTCCCATCTCCTTTCGTAAAAAGGATGGCATTTTAAAATTTAACTTAGGTTTTTTTTGGGGGGGGACGGGGGTTGCCACCAAATTGTTTTTGACTTATGGCTACCCAATGCATTAGTAACCTCTGCAAAGTCCTGTTACAAACAGCCTTGACTTCCTTTATTGAGTCACTCCATCTCATGTTAGGCTATCTGTAGAAGTATAATGTGACTTCTCTCTTTTCTCCACCTGTCCTACAAAAAAAGAGAGAAATGAGCTGACAGAAAACATGCGGATTGCACAATGTGTAATGAGACCTTTAATCTACGAACAGCCTGCTGTCCTTTCCCTATTTACTATTCGGTAGAACTAGCTAAGGAATAACTGAGTCCTTGCAGTGGATAGAATCACACTAGGCCTCGTTACACCTTGCCAAATGCAGAATGTTGTTGACCTGGGCTGGGGGGTCTTCTTGTGGGGGAATGAGAATTCATATCTGCACTGTTGCCATAGGAAATCAGCTTACCCAGTAACACTATTTATGTAGCCCAGTAGAACCAGGAAAAGAGAGAACTGGTGTCCTTCGCTTTTAAGGAAATTCTGAAAGATGCCGCTCTTGTCCCCCTAACAGCATTGTGGCAAGACAAACTACAGCTGCCAAAATTCCTTCTTCTTTTCAACCCTGCAAGATGCAGGAGCCAAGTCTCTGTTTGCATATGATTTACCCCTGTGTTATTACACTTATATGATAGTGAGTTCTCACAGGAAATGGGCCTCATACTTAACCCCATCACATCCTGTTGTAATTTCAGAACTTCACAGAGCCACTGGCAGCTGAATAGCCAGCTGTTCATTCTATGTCTTTGGCAGTAATAAGGTTTGGTACAGAAGGCCAGGTAGAGGGAACTGGGAATTGTAACCTCCTCTCTGCAGCAGTCCTGGAATCTTAGATAATGGAATCTGAGAGAAGGTCTCCTTACCACATCAAACAGACAATTTACTCCTTTTCTCTGCCCTTATTTCCTTTGAAGTGTAGCACAGGAGTCACTGGGCTGCTGGAGCATCACTTTAAAAAAGTCTTGCTAGGAGGACCTCTGGTGACAAAAGAAGGAATAGCAAATCTAACTATTTCTGTTCTCCACCCCACCCCCATTCTTCTGTCCCTCAGAATCTGTCCTTTTTCTGATTACCGTCATTGATAAACCACAGGTGACACCAAGCCTGAAGATGCAGACCTAGTGAAGATCTAGGCCTCACCGGTGAAGATCTAGGCCTCACCAGTGAATGGGCCATCTCAACTGATATCAGTCTTCCAACAATCACATAAGATGAATTGACTCAATTAAGGAAGGCACATGCCCTACGCTTTGCAAAGTCTGAGAAAGGCTATTAATGATAGAATGTTTTGGAGGTCATCAATTCGTGAGGTTGCTAACTTGCTACAGATTGGAAGCAATGTAATGGCATTTAACACACAAGAACCATGTCTCATTCCTCCCAATACGTTCATTCTCTTTTTCCAACTGCACAGGGTGTAAATTTTTGATGAGGAGGATGCAAATTCTAGTATGTGATCTCTGGCAAGCTCAAGAGCAATTTGGACAGAAACAAATGCATAGAATTCTCACCTGACAGTCCCATCTCTAATAGTATATTCAGAATTTGGGCCCCTCAGCCTGGTAGACTGTGAATTGGTAATTTAGCAGATTGCACAAGGACTATAGTGTGTACAGCAAGGCCCATCCAATCTCTCTGTGTGTTCCAAGAATAAAATTACTCATAGCCATTTCATCTATGCAAACAAATATACTTAATTTATTGTAGGTACTCCATTTCTGGATGGGATAGAGTAAATATAAGTTCCTAATCTAGTCTAACTAACTAGAATGGAGAGAAACACAGGGCCTGCATCCTGTCCTCATGGTTGCAAGATGGAGAAGAGAAGCACCTGTGAATGGAGGTGAGAGAAGAAACAGGAAGGAAGTTTCCCTGATAGTATCAGTCTACACATCAAAGGAATAGTGTCAGAGCAGTAGGGAAAGCATATTCAGTGCAAAAAAGCCAAATTGTGTGTAACGTATATGACAGAGGAACAAGACAGCACGTCACACACTGAAGACGGAGGATCAATATATTCAATAAATGTATTATTATATATTATTATAATTGTCCAGTTACTGAATCCAATGATTGTACATCCAGTTTTTTGAAAAATAAGTAAAATATTTTTTCAACAACAGAAGTTCATTTTTGAGATATATAATCCATATCTTGCTCTAGTCCAGTGTGTGTTTCTCCCCCCACCCCCAATACTGCTGAGACATCCATAGCTGCAGGCTGCTCTCAGGAAGTCATCCCTGCTGGCGTTTCTGTACACAGCATTTCTCCCAGTCGACAAGGCTGGTTCAGGGGCGTGAAAGCAGGTCTCACTCTATATACGCAGGAGTGTTGTTTGCCAGGCTCCGTCCTGTTACTTGTCTGATGATAGGATCTGACAAGCCCTTTGCTTGCAGTGAATGTCATCATGGCTGAAAGAGGGCTGGATGGCAGGTACAGGGAGGGAGCTCTGAGAATGTCTAATCTCTTCCACCAGGAAGCCTGCCTCATGGCCACAGGCAAAAGCTTTGCTTGTCTGCTTTATGAAGCAGAAAGACTGCTGTGACACTTGTGCTGCACTCAGCCCCAAAGGCTGGTCTTGCTGTGCTCTGTCTAGGGTTGCCAGCTGCAAGTTGGGAAATCCCCAGAGACTGGGAGTACAGCCTGGGGTGAAGAAGTGAGAGGGGCCTCAGCCAAGTACAGGGCCATAGAGTTCACCCTCCAGAGTAGTCATTTTCTCCAGAGGAACTGATCTCTGTTGTCTACAGGTCTGTTATAATTCCAGGGATCTCCAGGCCCCAGAAAGAGTTTGGCAACCCTAGCTCTGTCTTCTTCTTCCTCCCTCCCTCCTTGTAATAGGCAGATCTCCTTCTTTACAGAGCAATTGAGTGTTCACCTTCACTAAAGTAAAAATGAAAACACACAGAGGAGGACGGTTAGTTGAGAGAAGTCTTAGATTTTTCCCCTTGTCAAAAAGCACTAATTATGCATCAGTCCACCTGTACACACGTAAAGGAGTAATGGGGATGGTTTGGTTTGTTAAAGAAATGGAGCACACACATGAAAGAAAGTAAAGCTTCTGCTCTCTCATGGCTTATCTCACTGTCCTCAGACTAGATTAAAACACGTTGAGGCCCAATAACACTGCCAAAACTAGTACTTCAGTTTTTAAAAATGTGTATTGAGAACTCCCTCAATATCTGTGCCCCCCAACTGTGATTAGCTTAGTTTGCGTGTAAGTCTATCTCTAGCTGTGCCCTGTTGCATGAAGCATTTAATTGTCTCAGAGGAAGCCCCCAGCTACTCAATGGATTCTGTGAAACATTCCCTGTGGAAAGCAAGAGCGTTTCTGGAGTGACAGAGCGGGTCAACAGAGGGGCAGAGCCAGTGGTGAGTAATCAGCCATAATAAACTCCATGCTGCACATGCTGGAAGTACTGCTTCTGTTCAAGCATTAAAGATACAGAAGCCCCATCCTCTTCTGCATCTAGTCCCCCCCCCCCCCCATGGTCCGGTCATTACTGTGGGTGTTTCCCCACTCACCACGATCCCCCCATGCCACACGCTGCTCTCAGCGCATAAGGCCATTTCTGCTTGTAGCGCTACCAGGAAAGCGTCCTTTCACTCTAACCCCGCGCTCTGCACGGGGTCATCAAAAGGCGCCGTTTACAAGAGCGCCAGGGATGCCGCGCACTGAGGGGGCGCGACAGCAGCAGCGTCAGGGGGGCTGCGCTATCGCCACCCCTGTAATGGGGAGTGCCGGGGGACCCCACGCTACTTGAGGAGAGTAGCGTGGGGCTTAAGGTAAGTGGGGAAAGGCCCTGTGTTGAATCACTTATTACCTTGATAGCTAGCATAAGGCCTGTAGGAAGGAAATGATGCTATGCTCCTCTATCATACCAACATTGTCCAAGCCTCAGATCTTTGCATTCATGCCCTGGGAAATCTTTTCAATAACTTAAATCTCACTGGGGCTGCAGGTCCAAAGGGCCACCATCATGTTCCTTGGGATGAAGTAGGAAAAAAACTCAGCAGAGTTTTATCAGTTTTCAGTCATTGTCCTGGCTTCACAGAGTGACGATATTCTACAGTGCCACCTTGTGGGTGTACAGAATAAAAGGACTGGAAACTATTACTAATGAAAAAGCTGTGATCAAGTGGCAAAGAACCAGGAATTTGTATTTGCCTCAGTAATATGTGCTGAATTTGAAGCTTTGCATACTTTCTCATTTCAGCAGTCAATCCTCCTTAAGTCTTAATGAAGTCAGATCCACACATGAGTTCAAGTCGTCTGCACAAATTTCATATCTGTGAGGAATTCACTTGCAGTATCATTTCTATGCTAAACACAAATACTCTCCTTTTCCACTGGTCATTGCTACAGATGTAAAATGTGTCGACACTTTGAAGCCACAGAAAAATACCTGCCTTCTGGGGGAAAAAGAACCATGGAAATTTGGGGGGAAATTGAAATATCCTATTCTATCAAGCCTAAATTAATTCTTCTGCTTTAACAACTAGAAAATGCATCATTTATAACTTGCTTAGTATATAAAATCACCATCTTTGAAATATTTATTGAATTTAAAAGTTTTAAATGCCTTAGTTTTCTACAAGCAAAACTGAAATAAAACCACCACCCTGAGGACCATTCCAAAAACACTAGGGCAGCACTTGAAACATCTTCAAATCAACAAAATCAACATGTGTCAGATTCAGAAAGCCCTGCTGGGATCCACAGGAATACTACACTGATACATTATAACTTGCTAGGCCTCTGGGTGAGGCTTCAATTGTAATGAAAAACCAACAACCAGCTAAAGAACTGGCAGCTGTAATATTAAACATAATAATCTTGTGGGACTTTCGAATCCAGATGGACAAAGTGTAGGCACATCATACACCAAACATCACAGTGATAGAGGACAAGAAAGTGACCATCATCGAAATAGTAATACCTGGTGACCATAGAGTCACACTGAAAAATAACATGAGAAGGTCACAATTTGAAAATCGAGATTCAGTAACTATGGCACAAACTAGCTGAGATCATCCCAATGGTAATCAACACCTTGGGCTCCATTCCGAAAACACTAGGGCGGCACTTGAAATATTTTCAAATGGACAAAATCAACATCGGTCAGATTCAGAAGACAGCCCTGCTTGGATCTGCATGAATACTGCACTGATACATTACAATGTCTTAGGGCTCTGGGTGAGGTTTAAATTGTAATGAAAGGCCAACGATAACCAGCTAAAGAACTGACAGCTGTGATATTGAACAAAATTTAATAATAATAAAATTGGGCTGTCAAGTTGTAATTGACTTCTGGTGACCCTGAAGGGTTTTCAAGGCAAGAGATGCTGGGAGTGGATTGCCATTGCTTTTCTCTGCATCATCATGACCCTGGTGTTCCTTGGAGGTCTCTCATCCAATAGTTGCCAGGGCTAACCCTCCTTAGTTTCTGAGATCTGTGGAGACAAGCTAGCCTGGGGCTATCCAGGTCCGGGCTTTTAAAAACTGCTTTAACAACAGAAAATGCATCATTTATAACTTATGTACTTAGCATATAAAATTACCATGTTTGAAATATTTATGGATTTTAAAGTTATCAATGTCTTAATTTTCTACAGGCAAAATTGCAAATATACTCAATGTTTAAGAAAAAAAGAATGTACAGCCTTAATTTTTGCTATCTAAAAAGTAGCAAAAAAATAAGAGTAACAATAAATGCAAGCTTTGTATTAAATATTGTAGAATATATATTTTGGTCAAAATAAGGCCATACAAAGAGTCAATAATAATCTCTGCTTCTACTTCTGCTTACATAAGCTCTGCTTCTACTTCTGCTTACATAGAAGTAGAACTATGTAAGAATGATGATAAAGTTATTGCCAGCATATGTCAGCTTCTGTTGAAATTTGAAACAGAAGGAGGGAAAGAGTGCATGATAAAATGGCCAGTAACTTTGGATACAATATACAAATGGACCAATGGATATATATGTCGTTAAAGCCCACTAAATTTAAATTAAATTCCAGTCTCAAAAGAGAATTTCTGTAGAATGATGCATTGTTGGTGACTAATGAGAAAAATTGGCAAAAATGTATAAAAATGTTCCAAATGCGTGTTGGAAATGTAAACATCATCATTTTGCCATTTATGGTGGACCTGCAATGAAACTAAAAAAATCTGGATTGGCCTACATTCAATAATTCAGAAGGTTTTAAATACTAATAAATTAAAACTGGAGGCTTACCTTTAGGGTCTTCTGGATAGTTTTTTAAAAATATGGAATTTTATATATGACACTGATAGTGAGTGTATTGTATGCATAAAATTGGAAAACCTAATCTGTACCCATGGAAGAATGTACTGATAGGTAAGGCAAAATATATATAGTGGCTATCAAGGCTAGGGATGTACAAGTGCCGGATTAAGACTTTTAGAGACCCTAAGCACTGAAAAGATTATGTTACTCCCATATACTGTATATGTAATTCAAAATAAAAACAATAGTAAACTGTAAAATACATATATTCTAATGAATAAATATTATTTGTGTGAAAAAAACATCTATTATTCCATTTCTTTCTTCTTCAAGATACATAGCATTGCACACATCAAAGATGCAAAATAATGTTTACTATTGCTTACTTATAAGTTTATTTATACTACATATAAATATGTATGTAGTATTCTCATACATACTGAGGATATATATCCTCAAAATTAATCTGATGTATCAAATCTGCTTCAGTACTGAGCAGAGATAAGGCATTCAGTACTGAGCAGAGATAAGGCATTCATGTCACATGGTTGTTCTGCAGGGATTTTTAATATAATTCAATTGAGAAAATGAACCATCAGTGCATGTTAACACGTGTGTTGTGGCATGCTGAGTGAGCGACTGAGCACCGTTTGCCTACTTCACTCTCAAGTGATGTCGCCCTTGACAAATACTGTTGCACTGTCTGAACATGTTCTAAAGCGAGCTGAGGTTGCCTCCGTGAACCATGTGGCAGTTGCCAGATTTCAATTTTTATTTCCCAAAATTAAAATCTATTATTAACCTTTTCAATACTGTAATTATATTAATTTTTTTTCCATTCATTGTGGGCCCTCATTCAGCTGCAACACTGCACCATGGTCCATTGCAAATCTGGCACTGGAAAAAAGCTCTTTAGTTGAGGCTCTAACCATGTGCTTATTTTGCTTGATGGTTAATCCAGGGCTGGGTGTACATTGACAAAGCCGAACAGAAAAAAACTTATTGGTATTTGTTGTTTGAAAAGACTTTAAAACTCAGGGCACCCACAGGGCAATTGTCTTGAAGACTCAAAGGCACTTCTAAAGATTTCTATCAAATGACAGAACTTGAAATAGAAATAATACAACAAAAACAACATTTGTCGGGGGGAATATATAACATATTACTTAAGTATAACACTGAGATGTCACAGGTGAAAGAATATTTGATAAAATGGATGCAAAATTTTCAGGAAAATATATTGTTCCAACAGTGGGGTTTTGAATGGACAAAAATATAAAATTAACAGTTTGTCAAACCCTCAGAGAAAATTCGTATAAAATGTTTTACAAATGGTACATTACTCCAAAAGATATCTTGAAAATGATTAAAACTATAAAGAAAGTAGGGACTAGGGTTGAGCAATACCCACAATATTCGTTAAAATTTGGATTCAGGCTTATTCAGCCATAAAGGTATCTGTATGCCCAAATAAGCATGATTACCATATTCGTTATGCCTGAATTTATTTGGTTATCTGAATATATTTGGGTCCATCTGTTTTTTGTATTTTTTCTATTTCTTCATGTTTTGGCCTGCAGGGGCCGCATTTTAAACAATCCCTGAGTGCTGCTGAAAATACTTTGCATTCGGATCGGATCGTATTTAGGCATATTGCATTTGGGCCAAATGTGGCCCGAATGTGGTTGAATCGGCTGCGATTTGGCCAATTTTGGTGATTCGGGATACCCAAATCACCAAGCCTAGTAGAGACATTTTATCACATGTGGTGGTCATGTAAAAAAGTGAAAAAAAAAGTTTTCAAAGGCAATACATGCAGAAATGCAAAGGGTACTCATAATAAAATTCCAAATGGATGCAAATACTATGTTATTAGGCATCTTTCCAAAGAATTTACTAGGGAAATTAGAAGAATTGTTTTTATATTTGTCAACTGCAGTCAGGGGAATATTTGCAACCAGATGGAAAGTGGAGAATGGCTCTGAATGAGAAAGCTGGGAAGAAAAAAATGAGAGAATATGCTACAATGGCTAAGTTAACTATTTTGGTAAATAGAAGGCTGAAACAAGACAAGAAATGGAAATTATATTTTATGTATTGTGCTGAAAAATGATGCTATATTTTGATAACTTTTGCATATTACACAGATTAAAAAATGGATGGCTCTTTTCCCCAAGTGAATATGTATTGTGGTTGTAGTTAATATTTTATTAGCATAGCAATGGAAATTAAGAAAGGAAAAGCAAGACTCCCCTAAATTAAAAATGTTAAATACGGTATTTTATATGTATTGTATGATTTTTTTGTTTCCATCTTCTGTACTCTAATTATGATTTTTCCCCATTTCCTATATCTGATCTTTTATATAAATAAGAAAATAATAAAAATATATATTTACAACAAAACAGGACTCCAAGATATTTTCTAATTTCCTTCAAAAGGCTGACCCAAGGCACCATAACCCCACCCCACTTGAAAAAATGTAGTTGTAGTACCCAGGTGGCAGGGGTTGTAAATATATTCTTATTGTTTAGATATTCCCACATTTATGTAGCAAAAAAATGAAGTGCTGAGGAAGATGCATAGCTAAGAGACAAGAAATCAGTGGAGGAGCATGGGAATGGAAGTCAGACAAGATATAACAGCATAAGCCAATGTAAGTCAGAGGGTGTGTCAAGATAGAAACTGGAAAATGTGCCATTTAACACCATATAGCAGTGTTTTAAAATGAATGAATGAGTTGCCGAAACAAAGCAGTGCAATGTCATATTTTCAATTTGCACCCAGTCCCCCATTATCACATTTTTGCAGTCTTGGGCTTCACCCCATCCCCTTGAGAAACGAATTACAACTCTAAGGAACCAGGCATACTTTTTCACACACAAAAAACCCCTCATGTGTATCTTGCTCCAGCAGCCTGGAAATGACCTGATTAATGTCTGCCTAACAAGACGCATTCAGTTCCGTTTCAGGACCCTGCAAGGTAGGAGATAAAGACATTCTACAAACTTAGGTGGTGCCTTGGACTCCAATAACCATTGCAGGGTCCTTAGCCCTAAGGCTGCCTCCAAGAATTCACTGTTTTTCTACCTATTAGTTACCGGTGTAATTCTTCTCGTTCCCTCTCACCAGATTTTCATGACAGGCCCCTGGAGTATATTATGAGTCAATCCTGGCTATCACTGCTGAGGAAGAAGCCAAGCTTCCTTGGGGCACAACCCCCAGGCCTGTAAACCTCACTGTTGGAGTGTGGCTCTTCTAAGTGGTTATCTCTTTCACTGGAGGCATTAAAAATAAAATGTCACTTGTTGGTCCTAGCACTAACAATATTCCTGCCGCAACATCTTATATGAATTAATGGGGTAGCCGATACTTCTAGTGTGCAAAGTGACATAGCTATGGATATATGAATGGACAGCCAAGGAAAAAGATTCATTTCCTGCTAGCCCCAGGGCAGACTAAGTTCTATAGAGCAAAACTCTCAAGAGAAGACAACTCAGCAGAATAGACTGCAAATTGTACATATATATGGGGCAGTGTGTGGCTTCCAGAGAATATGCTGCATATCAAACCACCCAGATGTGGGACAAAGGTAACAGAGCTTGAGGGAGATAGAAATTGATGCCGGAGATAAAACTGCTGAACAAATCCATAACATCTGGGAGTGCTGATGAGAATTGCACTAACCACCTGGAATGAACCCATTCGGTAATAAATGCACATAGGTTAGCAAATATGAAACCAGAACTGAGTTTCTGTCACATTTGCTAATACTACATCACAGTCACAAAAGCCATTCTTATATTCAGAAATTTAGTCCAAATTTTGTAAGTTGTTGATTTCTGAGTCAAATGCTTATGGATGTTTGTTATCCTTGAATCTCTTAGACAATAGCTTGGATTCCTTGAAGATTTCTGCAGACTGAGCAGGAGGGGCAGTTTTCACTGCTTATTCTCACACTTCAGCTATGTAACTTTCCCCATGCTGTGCAGTTCCCAGTCTGGGGGTGGGGGGCGGGGGGGGGGGTTGGACTGCAGCCACAGTAAGAAAAGGAAGTCATGCTTCTTGGCACACTTATGGGGGAAAAGAGGCTATGGTGAGGTATGATCTATAACCAGCTGGGTTTGGATCTTGGTGCATAGACATGTGCCAGAAAGGCAGTGACGTAGCTATAGCTTTTTTATGGGGTGAGTTGGGGGCCATGGTCACCTGGGGGCATGGCCACGCCTCCCCAAGCTCCACCCCCACCTCAGTCCTCCAAGGCTGGGGACAGCAGTCTCACCCGCCCCCAGGCCCTGCCTCCCAAGCCCCCCCCCCCCGGCCTCAGTGCTTATAAAAGCAGCTCTCCAAGGCTGGGGATAGCAGTCTTTTCTCCCTGGAGGGGAGGGAAGAAGGGACTGCTGGCTGCCGGTTGGCGTCCCAGCTGGGGGTGGGGTGGGGTGGAGCTTTGGACATGTAATGGGGGGGGGGTTGAACCCAGGAACCCCCCTACCTATGTCCTTGCAGAAAGGGCAACATCTAGAAAGTACAATTATCTAAGCATATAAAGATTTTAGAACTATGCACTTTGTAATAAAGTTTGTAGAAGCTAAATATCTGTGGGAGGGATGGTATCTCAGGATATTCCTTATAAAAAACCATCCAGAAGGAGTAGGAATCTGTCTTAAAATTCCCTTGCCTTGTGCAAAGGATTGAAACCAGACCCCCCAGTCTGATGTGGAGCGGAACTTCATGAAATCTGGGTAGGGCTGCCAACCTCCAGGTGGGTCCTGGACAGTGGCATATCAACAGAAAATGGAACCTGGAGCAAGAATTGAGTTTTTTGCCACTGCCCCCCTCATGGGCAGTTCACCTGCCCCCCCTTGGCCCTTCCCCACTTTCTCACATTTCTCACAGTCCCAAAAATCCACAAAAGCCTATCCCATAATTTATGGGCTCCTGCGGCATGTGTCTGAGCCACCCACCCATGTGCTGCTGGATGCCCCTACCTCCTCTGCTCGCTGGCTGTCTTCTTGGCCCCGCCTCCAGGGTTGTGTATGTTGCCACGGGGTCGGGGTGGGGGTGGGCGAATGAGTCCGAGGCAGGGTTGTCCCCGGCCTCGGACACTCTGTTAGTGTTAGCAGCCCGCTCAAGCAGGTCTGCCAGAGCACAGTGGGGTGGGGGAGGGGGGAGAGGAGTGGTGTGGAGGGCAATTTTCCACCCTCCACGTGACTGAATGGCCTCTGCCCGGGGACATGTGATCCCGCATGTCCCCGTGGGCCCCCGTCTCTGGAGATCTAAAATTGCAGCTCTACTCCCCACTACAAAGATCAGGTCTTCTGCAGAAGAACTGCAGACTTTGGATGATGAGCTCTATGGAATTATACCCCGTTGAGGTCTTTCACTTCCCCCAAACCCTGCCTTCCCCAAGATCCACCCTCAAATTCCCAGGAATGTCCCAACTTCAAGTGGGCAACCCTAGATCTGGGAAAGACCAAACTATTCAATAAATGTGGTCACTTGTTCTTCAAACCAGATATCTGGTGCAACTGGGTCATCATTGGCTCCAAAATGGATCAAAGGACAGATTGCAAAGTATTCCAAAAGTCAAGGATAAACAAATACTCTTAGGAGCCCTAGAACCACCCCAAGCATTCTGAAATTATCTGGACTCAGACCCAGTCAGAGAAAGGATATTGGTCTAGCTCAGCTGTGTTTCTGATTTCACTGTCCTCAATGGCCTTAGATCGGAAGGGAACCAGATTAAGTTCCATACAAGCAGTATAGTAATCTACATTGCTAGATATAGTGCTGCTTATCATTTAAACTGATGTAACAACAACAATAACATATGTACTTTGGAAAGGTCCACATCCTGTAAGGAAGTGATAATTCTTCATTGCCTCATAGTCAATTGAGACTTCTACAAGCAAGATTCTCACTTCATGAGTCTCTGAAAATTGATTAGCCTTCCAGAAAACAATTTTCACTTTAATGACTGTAAAGACACGAACCATTGTGCCATAACATAAGACAATCAGTTAAATTCTCACAGGATTTTTGAAGGAATCAGTCCAATATTTCAACCAAAATCTCAGACCTTTGTTGTTGCCGGTATCCAAACCTGTTTAACTTTATCACTCAGTTTCCAAGTCTTTGGGCAAGGTGTTTTTTCTCTCCTGAAGAATGGGGACACCACCCACACTAGTCAGCCACATTTGACCTGCCAAATAATCTCTGTTTCCATTGTTGCTAGAGTAGCAGAACCTGATAGGCTTGTTCAACCACTGTCTATATATAAATATGAAGGTGAGCTCACAGTTTCTCTTTGACCTAGTTCTCACCAAGGCAGCAAGCCTGTGTCTGGACTGTACCACTTCAGGCTGTAGGTAGGTATACACTTGATTGAATGTTCCACCATCCCGCGCCCCCCCCCCCCAAATACTCTCCTTCAAGGACACAGAAAACAGGCAACTTAGCCTAGCCTTTTCCATGACATTCTACTTTCTACCAGTGCCATTCTAAGCAAAGTAACACACTTATCAGCCCATTAACTTAAATATTAAAATGTTCCTTGGAATGCAATTATAGTTGAAAGCATTCTACCATATAATTCCCTACCTATAGTCAAAAAGGTTACATACAAGGCACAGGTTTACTGCTTAGTGAAAACTAGGCCATAGAGAACAAAGTGACCATTCAAATTACAATATGTACCTGAATACCAAGGAGAGAAGAAACCAGCTCAAATCAACCTCAAGATTAGTCCCAAAGTATATTCTTTGTACTGTTTATGGATTTACACAATGGGATTGGACTTTACTGGGCTATAATGAGGCTATTTTCCACTGGATGGAATATATGATGTCATTAAAGTTAAGCACTGGCAAGAAATATTTGGTCATTTTGCTTCCCTTTCCTGTTCTTTTGTTTCCTCTTTTGAAAACAGGGAGAAAGATTATGAAATTTCTGTCCATAAGGCCTGTCTTCATTATAAATGTTTGTGAAGTCTTTTGATGCAAGCAAGTAAAGTATTGTTGTAAGAAATACTATTCACCATGATGACAAAATAGAATTTCTATGTTTAAGAGCAATATGCCTCTAAATGCCAGTTGTTGGAAGTGGGGGCAGGCTTTGCATTCTTGGATGCAGAGGCGTAGCTGTAAGGGGAAAGGGTGTGTGTGCCATACACCAGGCGCGTGCCAGTGGGAGTGGAAAATCCCCCCAACCCTGCCCGTTTCCCCCTTTGCCCCACCCCACCTCACCAGGCTTGGACCTGCCCCACCAGCATTGCCCGTTTTCAGACAGCAGAAAGCTGTTTCCAAAGCTGTGAAAAAGGTGAAATGCAGGGGGGGGTAGGCCGGCGAGAGCCCAATGTGCCGAGGGAGGGGGGGCAGCCCAGCAGTGCACATGAAACTATTTTGCCCCAGGTGCCATTTTTACACCCCTGCTTGGATATAGAAAACAGGATACTGGTCTAGATGGTCCACCATTATGATCCAATAGAGCTTTTTTATTTTTATTCTTTACATCATTTGACTAAAATAAGTTGTATAAACATAATACTTAAAGGCACACTTCTTGCTGTGTTGTGCCACTTCAGATTTCTGGTGAAATCAGAGCAGGAGTTGTATGGGGACACATTTAAACATGCAATGCCTTACTATCATTCTGAAGTAGAACGGTCCAGCAAGCGTTGCCCTTTATGTTTTGCTAATCATGATGCTCATCTTTCAGAACTGGAGCTTCCGTTATGATCACTGTGGGAGATTGCCAAAAACAATTCAGTCCACAACAGTTACAGATACTCAACAAATGATTCATCTCCATCAACCTGTGAAATACATGCCTTCTGCAATGATTGCAACTCCATGTGGTGGTGGTAGTGGTAGTAGTAGTAATGTGGAGACCCAACAATACGAGTAGCAAACATTAATAGAAGGATAGGTATTCTTCACCATGGGCAGGCTGTTTTGATTGTGGTGTATGTGATATGTGTCCTGCTAGGACTTTGTGTTACAGTTAGGACTTTGGAGTGGCTAGCAACCGCTGCATGGAAGTCTGATCTAGTTGTGTGAATCACTTTCAGCTGGTGAAGACTGATGAGGTGGGCAAACTGATTAACAGTGTTTGGCTCCTCATATCTAGATTCAACTCCTGCCCTTCATGGCTGTGGTGTCAAGCCAGGCTTGGATTGGTTCAGTGGGTCCAGGAAGAAACAAATACGTCTCTGCATGAGGGTGTAGTTCCAGCCACCTTGAAAGAATTAGCCATGATACCATTCCTGAAGAAGGCATCCTTGGACCCCACTGATATAAACAACTACTGACTAGTTTCCAACATTCCATTTTTTTGAGCAAGATGCTTCAGCAGGTTGTGGCTATGCAGCTTCAGATGATCTTGGTAGAGACTGTCTAGATCCATTT
The DNA here is from genome assembly GCF_021028975.2 of Sphaerodactylus townsendi. NCBI lineage: Eukaryota > Metazoa > Chordata > Lepidosauria > Squamata > Sphaerodactylidae > Sphaerodactylus > Sphaerodactylus townsendi. Next base: position 112,010,259 of record NC_059427.1, on the reverse strand, counting down.
CAATACAGATTTAGGCTTGGGTTTTGTATGGAGCTGATATTGGTCACCTGAACTGATGATCTCTGCAGGGAGAGTGACCGGTAAATTCGACTTGGTTGATTCACCAGATCTCTCGGCAGTTGACCTTCTGGAGAACTTGGCTGAGTTGGGAGAGGAGAGAATCTTACTTTGATTATTCTGCACTTTCTTGACTGACCAATTACAGCATCTGAAACATGCTTCTCCCTATGCACTGTGCTTTCCTCATTCAATAACATGAACCTGCAGTTGCCACTGATTACTCTTAATTTTGCAGGTTTCTTTTGCTTCTGGATTTTAATACAGCATCACTAAGGCATATGTGAGATTGATAGAGACTCCTATGGATTCAATAGGTCTATAGAAGTTCCAGTTTTCTTCGCAAGCCAAATTATAGAATCAAAGATAGGGAGGTCTTCATAATTAAAGTAGGCATTTCAGATTTCTGAATTATTTGACCAGACTGCAATATTGTCAAGAAAGCCATTCTTACCCTAGGCTAGGATGCAGGATTTACACTCCCTCCTTTTAAAATTTCTTTTCCTTTTTAAACTTCTCAGGTTGTCTGTACTTAATTCACCATAGGGGTGTGCTACCATATATTGTCAACCTGATGCAATATCCAATATTTCCAATTTGGATTGGTTATATCTGATATTGCAAAAACTATTAATATTTCCTGATTCCAACAAATTTACTCCCAATAATATTGGGAATTGTATCAGAAGGGCCTTTTTAATGTTCTTCAGCCTCTGGACTTTCTTTTAATTTTCAGGGAAGGAGGAAGGGAGACAGCTCTCACAGCCAATCTGATCCCAGGGCGGGATCAAGAAAGCTTCCCAAGGCCAGTCAGGCAATCCTCCTTGGCCAAGGAAAGAGGCAAAGAGGGATCTAGAAGGGAAAACTCTGGCCGGCTTCAGGACAATCTTAACAGCATTATAGGCCCCCGGACAAAACAGTGCACTGAGACCCCCACCTATACAACACATTTACATTATGTAATGTATGAGATACTGTATGCAAGGGTTGCATTATAGTTCTAAATAACATCACCAGTTGAAATACTACCTGTAAGAAACAAAGGCTATCTGCTTAGAATGAAAACACCTGGTTCTGTGCTAATGAAGGTCAGATAAGTTAAAACAGAAGGGGGAGGAAAAAAGGCAAGCTAGCTTTTGTTTGGTATTTGGCAGCTTTGCTTGGGGGATGGCCCTGATCTTTTCTTCGGTATACCGAAAGGTTTGATTTGTTCAGAATTGTTGAATAATCTTAAGGATTGCCTTTTCTTGTTTTAACTGCTTTGAATAAAAAGCTTTTGGACTGTATTACCACTGGTAGCTGGAAGTTTTTGTTTACGTTTCACTTCGCTCTTGAAAGAGGAAGCCTCCACAGAGAAGGTTGTTTTGGAGAAGGCTGGAGAAAAGCTTTCTGGAGGAATCTACAGGCTGCTTGTTATCTGGCTCATAAAGTCGTAAGAAGGCCAGAAGAAGGGCACAGGCTCATACAGATACGTACACATACATGCATATGCGGTTGCAGGGGTGACCATGATACTAAATCAGAGGCAAATGTTACTGTCCACTTGCTATCATAAAATGCCTTTTCTAATAACAAATATTTGTAGTTTAGTATATGTAAATATGTATGTATTTATTTATTGACAGCAAGTCACAACATACATAGATTAGCATGGGGCCCCTATATTTGTGGGGCCCCCGGACAACTGCCCAGTGTGCATTAAGATGGCCTTGGCTGGCTTGAGGCTTGCTCAGCCATTTTCCAAGAGTGTCCCCTGAGTGCTGATTGCTGAAAAGGCTTCAAGATTGGAGTCTTTAATCTTCTGGATCTGCACCCTTGCTCTTCTAGACCTATGCCTGCCCTGGATGAAGTTTGATCAATTTTGGTTTTTATTAGCTTGGAGGTCTCTTAAAAAATCCTGTTTCCCTTTCCCCTGAAAGGAGGCGGGGAAAGCCTGGCCAGTATTAATATGTTGTGTTGAGGTAAACTCTTTCAGTTTGGGGAATTGCCTTTTGTAATAATTTTGGTCCTGTTTGGCTTCTGTTGCACTTAACACGGGCTGTTATGACATGTTTGTTTGTGTCTCACGTTTGGGAGGGTGTCTGTAGGCTCTTCTCAAGTTCGGGGTGAACTGAAATATTGATAAAGACATTTTTAAAAGAATTATCTCTCAGTCTTGGAAGAAGAGGAATACAAGCTATCAAATTCTGCAAAACTCTTCACCAAGCTAGATTTGTTATTAAAATTCCCCTTTAAAGGAAGAGGCCATAATCTTGGCCTGCAAGATGTTTTTCCTCTTTTTTGGGAGGGAGGTCAATAAATATCCAGCCTTGTGAGTTCTGGAGAATTCAAAAGTTTGTACCATTTGTATAATTTTATTTATGGATTTTGATGGGGATACGCGCTTCAAAACTATTGCTTTAATTTTATTTTTCAATTTTAGAAAGGACATGATTATCACTTTCACTCAGTTTGGGGAATATTGATATAGTTTCATAAATCAGTACAGGATTTTTTTTTCCTTTTTATTAATATTAGATATCCACCAATTATTTACTGTAGAAAAATAAAGCCAGCTTTTTGGAGTGGCTAGGAAAATAGTATTACCGGTACCAAAATTTCAGGTAACCTAGGCCTCCCTCTACAACAAATGAAGGTTGCCAGGCTGTGTCTGGTAACTGGCAGAAGGACTGAGAGCTAACAGCATCCCAAGGAGTTCTAAAAATCCCAGCATCTACCTACAAGGAGTTCTAAAAATCCTGTCAGTTTCTGGAGCTACCCTGAAGTGATGGGAAGCCCAATCCAGAGGCTGCAGCAGCTGGGGACAACTATGTTGCTGTGTTGCCTCCAGTGGGCTTTCAGGCAGCAGGGAGGCAGCAAAACAAAACAAAACAAAACAGGGCAACCTGGAAAGTTCTCCATTGGGCTCAACAGAGTTATGTCACACTTTTGGATGGCTTATGTTCCAGGCAGTGGTGGGATTCAAATAAGTTAACAACTGGTTGTTTACAAGCACCATTATAACAACCGGTTCTGCTGAAGTGATGTGAACCTGCTGAATCCCACCACTGGGTCCAGGCCTGCAGTGCAGCATTCCCGGTTCAAGAGCCCAGGAACACTCCAGCCCACGCTGACATCCACTTGGACACCAGCATAGCTCTGTGGCAGTGCCCGCTTCTGGGTTTGGCAGCCGCAGAGCTGTGAGACTCCTGGACACTGGCATCTTTGCTCTGTCTGCCCTCAGCTGCTCTCAGACATTGTTTTAGCCCCACCATCTGGATTGGGCCGAAAAAGTAGCCCAAGGAGATCACTGGATTTTATAGTAAAATAGGAAGTTCTTATCATAGCGTTCCGAACAATTACTAGAGCTACCCTTGTCGCTTTGGGTAGCTCTAAGAATCCTCCAGAGCTCACCTAGCAGAGCATCACTGGGGGCAAGAACCTCCACCTGTACGGAGACAGAAGGAGCCTTGCTTTTCTGTTTAGGTGCTGTACAAACAGCTGGCAGTGGCAAGCAATGAAACTAGGGGGAAGGGATCTCACCGGGGGCTTGTCGGGTGTTCAGCAGTCCAAAAGTGAGTTGGATGAAGCCAGCAGAAGGTGTCAGATACCTGAAGAGGGCACTGCAGCTCTCCTTGTTGCCCTTTTAAAAATTACTATAATGATTTCCCCTCACAAGAAACAATGGGATAGCTGTGGGGCAGCTTTGTCAGGGTCCATAAAGTCTTACCTTTTGTCCAATTAACTTCAAATTAGGGGCGGGGTCCATAGTGGAGAGGGAGGACTAAGTTTGGGTGCCATTTGCTTTAAAACAGCCACTCGTAAACCTAACTTTATTCTCCCATAGGAAATAATGGGAGAATATCTATTATTAATTACAAATGGATTTTCCCCCCTGACATGACTTTCCAGTACCATAACAATATTTTCAGTTTTGAATCAAGTCAATAATAATGCCCTTCCTGACATTATGGTATGATATTAAAATGATAATTTTAAAGGGTGTACCACTAATATGTTTTTGGCAGACTGGAGGTTGTTCAGTTGCACACTTGTTAAGAGACTGAACCAGGAACCCCCACATTCACAACTTGCCTCATCACATTATTCTGTTGCTGAGGTGACTTTTATAGCATAAGTCCTTTTGAGGCTGCTTGCATACCTCCTCTTGAATGTCAGAAAACAGGTCCTCCTGAGCAGAGCTCCCTCCCACGGAGGGAGACATAAAAAGCTTAGACCAAATGGGCCTATGTCCAGGTTTCAGTATCTTGTTTGATAAGGTAGACTACATGATTTCCGTGCAGGGTATGGCAAAGAAAGAGGTTCCTGCAGGTGTCCGTGAAGTGGCAAGTGATTCAGCCACCCAGTTCTTAGAACTCCTCCCCAAGTCCCAAATCTAGAAGAAGAAACCTTCAACTTACAAACGAGTTCCACCACATTCACTCTGTAGGAGACACCCACTAGCCTGCTTGCTGTTCTTAAAGATCTGACGCAAGGTAAAGGCATGGACAGCATGAGCCACACAGCTACACCCCTAGTTATATAGGTAGGGCTTGTCATTCTGTGCCAGAGAAGTTGGAACAGAAACAGTGAGTGCATGGAGAGGAGACTGCTCATCCGTTTTAGAAAGGTATGGTGCCTAAAATGGAGAAAGGTGGTAGATGCTAAAGGGAGGAATACCTAGTGGGACAGCTCTGGGGCCTAGAGAAAATAGCACATGCCCTCAAGTTATGTCTCTGGATGAGATGTGTCAGAAACCTATAGAAGTGTACCTATTTGTGCAGTGCATATCTATTGTTCTCATGGGAAGACTAGTAAGCATTAAAAGGATTCCAACTTTAACATGTAGTTTTATTCTGGTTTTACACTGTAAATAGCTGTAGTTTTGTTTTAGGTGATTAATGATGTTATGTTCTTGGATTGTTTATTACTTGGAATATGGGATAAAATGCATTATAATTTCAAGAATTTTTTTTTTTAAATCACATATTCAGAATTGTAGCCTAAATTGGCACTTTAAAGTGCATTTCTAGAAGGGAACTCTGTGGAAATGTATCCGGAAGCCAAGTTTTAACAATCCATTAATAATTATCATTTTGTAATATCTTTTAGAGCTTGCTCCATACATGTTTTGACCCTGAGATTATTAAGCCTGACAGCAGTCTAATCCATGATCTGTAATATCTACCGATGCACAAAAGGGCAGAAAAAGACAATTATGTAGTGGTTGTTTACCGCCTGGAGCCCTTCACAGGAGGGCAGTATATAAATCTAATAATGAAATGAAAATGAAATGAAATTCGATTCATGAGAATAGGCAGAGCATGCCGCCATTATTCTTTATATACCCGCACTCTCTTCACTTTGTGGCGGATTTGCTATAACCACTTATGTTTGGTCATTCTTCCAGCTGGACACCACTTGTGATCAAGAGGAAAGTAGCCATGTCGGAGGGCAAAGCAAAGAAGGAAGCTCCTGCTGCTGCCTCAGCTGAATGCCCTGTATGTTATGAGACATTTCAGTCTCCGGCCGTATCGCGTCGGACACTGAGCTGCGGGCACATCTTTTGCCATGACTGTTTGGTCAAGTGTTTTCTAGCCTCCCAGGCCGATGGTCGGTACCATAACAGCCTTGTGTGCCCCATCTGTCGCTTTATCACTTTGCTCTGCCGAAAGAGGACCTGCTGGCCTTCGAAGCCAGACCCAAGTGCTCAGTCACTAGAGTTGCCACTGTCGCCCTCTTTATTATCCTGTGGAGTACCTTTGGGGTCTGCAAATACTTTGGTGGTGCCTGGCCATTTCCTGATGTCATTGCATGGTTATAATGGATACCAGAGCATGTGTGGCTGCCCTAATATGAACTCGATGGTGCTTCCTCCTGGCTTGGAGCGGGAACCCAGCATTTTCGTTATCAGTCAATGTGGAATGCCATTGATTGAAGAGAACTGTACTCCTACGGCTCCAGACAGCAGGGTGGAAGTTCCGATATCAGTGGAGTCCCAGAGTTCTCTAGGGGTGGGCTGCTTCCGCTCACCCATCATGATGGCAATTTTCCTTATCTCTGCGGTTGCTCTGTTGGGGGCAGTGCTTCCCTGGCTGTTGCTTGTGAAGAAGAATGAATGAACAGGGTGGATGGACTTCCCTATGTTCCTAATTTGCAGAATCTTCCAGATGGAGATACCAGCTGAACAAAGCCAAAGATTTGCATGATCTAGTATCTTCTGTCTAAGATACTCAGGGGAAACTGAAATAGCAGGAGATGATCTTCATCTTGTTAGGGATGATTTCCCCCAGGCATGGTATACAGGAGCAAGAAGGGTCACCTGTAGAAAGGGTCCACTCATCCTGTTAAGGATGTTATTTACTTGGAACATTTATCTACTGGTCTTCCTCCAAAGAGATCACATTATAATTTCACAATTTTCCTGTGAATTTAGGTTAGATTGAGAGATGATAACATGGCCCAAGACCATGCTCAATATGAGCTAATCCAGGTGACATACTGGGCATTTCATAATCATCACTCATGTTTATTTTCAAGATGTAGTGATCAGGCATGCTGGGGCCAAATTCTAATTGAGACTGTAGGGGTTAAGCATTCCCCTATGGGCTATTCTTATTTCAAATAGCCCCAGGCAACTGATGTTTGCCCAAATTGGACAAGTAGACAGACTTGTATCTGTGCCTATGTGTTTCCTCAGCAGGGCAAAGAGCAGCTCCCTGAAACCATTTCAAATCCGGACAATGGCACAGGGTAAGACTTGAAACCCTTTCCCACATCAATCAAAATTGGATCCCTGCATTCCTACTAATTAACATTTTAAAAACCCTAGAAAATCTACTCATGGAACTCCTATTGTCTCCCTTGAGTTGGCCTTGGTTTCATAGATGACCAGCGATTTAAACCTGAATTTTGAAGTCCCAACCCCACATTTTAGCAACTTGTGGAAACAATACTGAATAGACCAGATGGGAACTGGAGGAGCTGCTAAAATGCTTCCTATCCACTGAATATGTTCCCATATTTTACTTCATTAATCACAATAATAATAATTTTTGAGGCACATCAAAAGCAATTGGGTGGTTAAGAGGCTAAGGAAATCCTGTGCCCTTGTTCCACCCAGGCAAATTCCTCCAGTTCTTCAATATCATTGTGCATTGCTAACACTGAAGGATTTTCATTCTACATGCCAGAGATGGCTTCATTGCCACAGGAAATAGAGGCATCCCGCTCATGTGGTTTTTGATAAACTGTGCAGTGCAGGTGAGACAAATACCCCTTACTGGATACTGTTTGTCAACCAGCAACATCTATTAAAATTAATCTTATGGTGTTACAGATCTCCACGTGATGTTTCTGTGGATTATTTAATATTGTACTTCCTGTGCACAGATCTCAATAGTCTATATTTTAAATTTGAGTCTTTTAGTTTTTGGAAAGCTGTGCTGATTCCAGTCTTTCCTGAAGGGCAGTTTCCAGAGTGCTGCTGTTGGAGTTCTATTTTTTCCTTGTCCATTGGGATACCACAAGATTCTACCTCGTCCTCTTAGTTCTCCAACAATTCCACGAAGCTTTTGGGAGAGATCACTCAAAGATCTGGGATATGGAGCTATCTCTCCTTTTCAGGTGACTCCAGGGAAGTGGTACAAGTGCTAAAGAGAGAGTGAAGTATTGGATAAGGAACATAAATTGAACAAATTAGTCAAGACAAAAAAGGTACTAAGGTTTGGAAGTATGGATGTTCATCCTGTTATAGATGGGGTTACATCACTCCAAAAAATCCAGGGATATATGGAGTTGCCTCATTGTTTTTAGATACACACATGACTTGTGTTGCTAGGCGTGCCTTTTTGAGCTTTGGCTGGATGTGACAGCTTTGGCTGCTCATGGAAAACCAAACCTCACAAAAGCTGTCCCTTGGAAACCTCCATACTAGATTATTGTAATGTGCTGTACATTGGGCTGCCTGCAGAGCCAGTTTGGAAGCTTTAGGTGATATAGAACACAGCAGCAAAAGTGGTAAGACTCACAAAAGCAGAGTGGATACATAAAATCAGTGCTGTTCTAGATGCTTTGGTGGTTTGTTTCTGGGCTCAATTCGAAGTGCTAGTATTGACCTTAGAAGCCTTAAATGACTTGGTTCCATGGGGCTTCAAGGTCTACCTCCAATCATATCAGCCCAACAAGCTCTTGAGATCCATGCACAGTGCTTTCCTGCACAGCTAACTTTATCTGAGGTGGGAAGGAAGTTGGGATTTGTGAGAATGCCTTTCAGCTGTCACTCTGGAACTCCCTCCCTCAGGGGGTATGACTGGCACCATCCCTTTGGGGCTTCCAGAGTAAGTGGGAAATGTTTTTATTCTGGAAGGACTTTGACTTAAATTAAATGCTGGTCTTCTGGTCTCCGATGATGTTATATGTATAATTGTTATTTTATCAATGTCAGTTTTAATTGTGATTCTACTGATGCTGTAATTTAACTTGTCTTAATTTGTTAGCCACCTTGGGGTCTTATAAATGGCTGAAAGGCAGCACAGAAACAACCATAACAAATAAAGAGGTGGCTAAATAAATAAGGATTTTTGGGGGTATGTTTTGTATGTGCTTTCTACTTTTGATATTGTTGGTAGAGCCATAATGGGACAAATTAAAATATAGAATTATCATGGACAATATCTTCTAAATCTACCCTTGTTTTACTTGAGGCAGGCATGCCAGATAGATGAGCTTCATGTTGCTGAATAGGCACACAAGCTCCTTCGTTGTGTAATAAGGAGCATTCAGATTACAGCCACTTGAGGAGTTTAACTTCCAGTAGTAAGACTAAGCAGCAATAGACTGAGAGTGAATTCACACATGCATATTTAACAGAACATATCTTTGTTCATTTACCATTGTACTATCAAGTGTTGACTTGCCTGACTGCATCAGTTATTCCAGACTGAATATCACGGACTGAATTTTCATGACTGTGCTGTATTACAAAAGAACAGTCTATTTTCCCGTCTGATATTTGTGCGCTGGTTTAGTCTCCCGGGGTGGAGTGCCTCCTTGGTTCAGTTTGTCATCGATCTAATGCATGGTACAGCACAGTTCTGCAGGAGCAGAATTACCAGTCTTATAAATTAGACAGTGGAGGAGGAGAAGCTAACACCATCTCAGCGCAGTAGCCCAAGAGCAAATGTACCACATTGAGATGCAAGTGCCCACATCAAACCAAAAGGAGAAATTCTGGCATATTGCATAGCAGGTCATAAAGAAGCTGAACTGGCCTTCTATAAAAATGAAAACAATGATTCCCCATTACTAAGAAGAGATGCATGCATTGTTCTAGTTTTAATTACATAGAAACCTGCACCTAGAGACCTGTCCGAAGTTCAAAGTATATTTGAGACATTTCCCCCCTCTCGTATTTGTGTTTGTTTCATCCCATGGGATGTTTGTTTCATCCCATGGATGACTGTCCCTCCATTTAAAAAATTCCTGCATATTATAAAGAACACCAGGGAGAAAGCAAGGCGAGAACATTTCTCTCTGATATGCAAGTTTTCTGCAGCATACTTTTGTTTATATGAAGATACATTCTGTCATGTTAGCTCCCACCTGCACTGAAGTGATAATATCCCATAAAGCAGTGGTGGTATTCAGCAGGTTCGCACCAGATCGGCAGAACCAGTTGTTGAAAAAACGCTTGTAAACAACCGGTTGTTAAATTATTTGAATCCCACCACTGCCATAAAGTTTTCTCACCTTAGTAAGAATGAGGCAGCCATTCACATAAGAGGTGTTCACACATTTTGGGTTATATTTAGGACTCAATAAGTGGGGCGGGGGGGGTGGCTAGTGTAAAAATTGTTGTTGCATTGGTAGTAAGACATCATCTGAAGGCTGAACCTGGAAATTACACCACTCTAAGATTCAGCAGAAACCCTATGCCAACACCGCAGAATTTTTGTTGACTCCTAGAGTGCTGTGATGTCACTTCCACACTCACACCAGAAAAAACACCATGCAATTGACATAACAATCCCTTGCTCTCAGTCTCTTGCCAGGTGCCAGCCACCAGTTGGCAACCCTACTAATCTTACTAGACAGTCATTTGTGGTTAGGATTACTAATCTCTACATGGGGCCTGGAGTTCTCCTGGAATTACTACTGATGTCCAGGCTACAGAGATCAGTCCCCTAGAACAAATGGCAGGTTGTGTTCTCTGTCATCACACCTTCGCTGAGCTTTTTCTTTTCCTCAGACGCTGTATTCAGATCTCCAGATCTCAAGCCAGAATTGGCAACCCTGTTTGTGACTATGTCTTCCACTGTTCGAGTCCTCTGCATTTGCCAAAAAACTCAAGAGAGAAGTGGGATCTCTTTTACTTCCCACCGGCCTTGTAGAAGGTTTTCACACTGCAAAATGAAACAAGATGTTGAATTGCTCTCTCTTAGGGAAGAGTCCGTTCTTTCATTACTTTGAACAAAGCAGAAAAGAAAAGGAATAGTGGGCTTGTCCTGAAAGATTCTTATGCTCAGCGGATAGAAACAACCATTGTTCTAAATTTCCATTAGATCCCTGAAGTGCCTATGACAAGGCAGTATTGGTAGCAGCCTGTGCAACTGACGGGCAGATAATTCCATACAGACTGCAACATGCCAAAATGCTGCCCAGGCAGTGGTGGAATTCAGCTGGTTTGCACCACTTCGGCAGAACCAGTTGTTAAAATGGTGCTTGTAAACAACCAGTAGTTAAATTATTTGAATCCCACCACTGTGCCCAGGCCAGAGCAAAGGTCTTCTGACGTTGTTGGGGTTCTTCCATTTGTTCCTCACAGTCCTCTTTACCTTTCGGCAAGACCAGTAAATTGTCTGGTGGAGGGGCTTGGCGCAGTCCTAATCTCATCCCTGATGGACAAAAGGCAGCCTCCTGGTCATGTGTAGTACACTTACTGGCAAGAGACAAGCAAGGAGGCAGCAGCAGCTGGTTACAGCTCTCCAGAGGCTGCACTGGCTGGGAAGAGAGCTGGCAGGAGCCAGGACTGGATTGCCTGGGGATAGCAGCAGCTTTGGAGTGGCAGGCAAGGAGACCAAGCAAACTGGCAATGAGTGTTGGGGGGCAGGGACAGGCCCGACCGGGTGCATGCAGGCCACAGGGAAAAATGGACGAGGGAGAGTACTCATCAGAATCAGAGCCTCTGGCAAGCCTATAAGGGGGCAGAAGGTGGGAGCAGAAGCCCAAGTGAAGGCAAAGCCTGACTTCTTTCCTTGTCATTGATGGGTGGGCACTAGCACCAGAATGGGCCCAAGCCCAGGCAGGGGAGGACCCAAGGGGTCACACAAAAGGGAAAGCTTTACCCTGGCCAGGAAGGAAGGGCTGTTCAAACAGGGTGGGGCAGAGAGACATGGAGGGTGGGGGTGGGATAGAGCACATACTAGATGAGCCAGTCCCAGGAAGGAAGAGGAACCAGGTGCATATAAGAACAGGTGAGCAGGATACAATTTTTTCGTCAAATAAAGTAAATAAATAAAAAGTGTGGCATCTAGGATGAATATACTACATATAAAAATACATAAAAGTACCAAGCAAAAAGGTTCAGTGTAATTCTTCCATTCTTTCAGGCACGTGTATGTCTCTGTTATAGGTTTCTCTTACGCTTCCTCAATGGTGTTCCAAGAACACGCCCCCTTTATCACTATAACAACCCTATAAAGCAGATCAGGCTGAGAGAGTTGACTGACCCAAGGTCACCCCATGAGCTTCATGGCTGAATGGAGATGTGAGCTCAGATCTTTCTGCTCCTAGCCTAACACTTTAACTACTGCAAGCACTGGATTTCACCATGCGCATAACTTGTGTACTTATTGTCTGTGCCTGATTAAAAAATATTTAATTCAAAAGTGGCCCATGTGCAGATTGCTGGCCTTATTTTACTTACATATGCTTAAGCAAAAATTGCTATGCCCATCCCCCAACAGTGTGTTCTGAGTAGATTTTTGTTTGTGTAAAAGGAGTACCACAAAGATCAAGATAAAATTTCCATCCCTCCCTGATTTGCTATGGCAAACAGAAATCACCATGTCCCATTCAGCAGCAGGTGAAATGGGGTGGAGAGGACACCAGATTGACAGAGAGACAGGGCAGGAGGAGTCATGGAAAAATTGGAGGCACATGTTTTGCTCAAGTGGTTTCCCCCTCCCTGGTGTTTGTATTGCTCCCAGGTCCCTTAAACTGGCCTGGGCTCTTCTTGTACAGCATACAGCTCAGCTCACTTATTTGAAACACTAGTTTGAAAAACAGAGAGCAGTTCTCAACCATTGTTGCCTGTGGACGATGTTATATGGAGCATGAAATGGTTCAAATTTGAGAACTGGCTGGGGGGGGGGGGGAACTATTTTTGGAAAACAGCTCAGTTTGCCAAACCCAATTCTGAATTGAGTCAAGTGGAGTTCATCTGGCTCTACAAAGAAGAAAGATGAACAACAGAGAAAAATCTAGGTTTGGCTAGGGTCTCTTTCAATTTTTTTTTCTCATGCTGATGATGGAGGGGGACATCTGGAATTCACAACAGGCAGAGCTGGATACCTGTACTGAGGTAAGTTTATGTGAACCCTGACTGGATCCTTTTCAGGAACAAGTAGCCCTGATAAATGCTGTCAAGCTGAAGAACAGGATGCAGGCATGGGTCATCGCTAAGTTATCATTAGGAAATGAATGTCATATTGGATAGCAGCCAGCACTGTGTAAGGGGAGGAGTCAGGAGCTGTCTCTATTCTGCCTTTGCCATTTCTGTTGGCTGGGATGACCTGTCACAACAAAAACTAGAGGGGAAGCCCAGATCCAAATAGGCTCTGGAATCAACAGGCAGCAATCAACATATGAATGTTAGAAATCGGGAGATTTTCAGGTATAGCTACACCATTAGCTATTCTGCACTGTCACATAGCAGCAAAAATGTTTTGTGGAAGGCCCAGCTGCTTAATAGCATGACCTTTATGGCACCATCACCCAATATGAAACAGCTATATGGGCATAAAAATCCCCTCTGTTATATGAACAGCATGTCTCATAGAACAGAGTCCTCATGCTCTCTTGACTGTAATTCACCAGTAAATCCTTTTGATCGTCAAGTTCCATGGCAGTGCCAAGAGAAGAACAAGCCATTCCTTTGTGTGCAACAAACAAAGACCATGGAGGTGCTCTGACTTGCAAAGTTTGGAAGAGAGCACTGAAGCTGGACCAGGTATGAATGCTTGGCCAGCAAAAAAACATAGAATTATTCTGATTATGCCCAGCACAAATAAGACACCCTGAGGATGGGGAAAAGGCCCTCTGGGTAGGAACTCCGCACAGCTATTTCTCTTAAGTTGTCCTCAAAACACCTTATTTTTGCACAAGCCTTCTTTTTTGGAAACTGTTAAAATGTGGACTTTTCTCCCCAGAAGTCATCTTCAAGACGCCTCCTCTTGCTGTGTGGAGCTCAAGAACTGAGAAATCATGTTATTTTCCCCACCCGATTGTTAAAGCTGTTTGGTCAGTTTCCTCAACCACTCATGTCTGATATTTTGTGGTACTGTAGGGATTCTCTGTGCCCACAGCTTTTTGCTTAAGGTTTTCCTGAGATGTTTGTTCTGCAGGCTCTGTTGCTAGGAATCTTTTCAACCCCAAAAGTTCATGGTTCTACTCAGCTTGTCCTGCCAATTCAGGCAACATATAGTTTCCTCTTTTTTTTATTTTCAATGCACTATCTTCGAACTTATGCAGACACAATTCACAATCCATGCCGATTTTCATATCGTGTCTGCCTAGCTTTGAAGACAGCTCATTGGGAAAAATAAATAGAAACTATGTATTGCTGGAATTGGCAGGATGAGCTGAGTACAACCATGTATTCTTGGGGCTGAAAAGACACCCAGGATCGGAGCCTGCAGAACAAACATCCCAGAAAAACCTTATGCAAAAAGCTGCAGATTAGGAGAATCCCTGCAGCACTGCAAAATGTCAGGCATGAGAGCTTCAAAGTCAAATGGGAGGAAAAGGGGGTGCCAGGGGGGGGGGGGCTGTTTCTCCTCTGAAGCCTTTTATGTCAATGCTATCCAAACAAAAAATGAGAAGGCTTTTTAAAAGATGTCCCCAGGATGTCTTATTTGTGCTGTGCATAATCGGCCATAGATTCGGAAGGGGACATATAGACCCTCTTCTAGTCCAACATCCTGCTTAATGCAGGGTCAGCCAAAAGCATCCCTAATAAATATTTGCCTAGTCACTGCTTGAAGACTGCCAGTGAGGGGGCACTCACCATAACACTAGGTAGCTGATCCCACTGTTGAACAAACATTTTATAAAAACCTTTTTTCTAATATCCAGCTGGTACCTTTCTGCCCACAATTTAAACCCATTATTGCCAGTCTCATGCTCTGCTGCAAAAAGAAACATCTGCCTGCCCTCTTCTAAATGATATCTTTCAAATACTTAGGGAAAGCAGTCATGTCCCCCCTCAACCTCCCCTTCTCCAGACCAAACATTCCCAAGTCCCACAGCCTTTCCTCTTAGGGCTTGGTCTCCAGGGCACTGCTCGTTCTTGTCGCTCTCCTCTGCACTCGCTCCATTCAGTCCACATCGTTTTTGAAGTGAGGCCCCCAGAAAGTGCACACTGTACTCCAAGTGTGGCCTGACCAATGTGATCTACAGAGGACAATGCAACTCCTCCATTACACCTGCTTGCCTATGGTGCTTGCTTCAGACACCAGTGCATTCATGGCAGGCCTGGAGGAAACAGTTTTCCCTCTGTTGCCATCCACCTTTCCCCAAACCCTTTGGGAATGATCTGAACCACTCCTAAATATTTGTTGCTTTCCTTAAAACATTCACAGCAAAGAAGGGCACTGAAAGATCAATGGTCGTGATGGGCTGTTTAGAGAAAATACATGCTGCTTGGTTTAGATGTGCAACAGGGGTATCAGCAAAATAAAAAAATTGGGGGCTGTCTGTCTTTTTTTACTTCATTCTTTCAGACTGGCAGGAGAAATCATCCTTCTCCTATAGTTCTGAGGTTAAAGGAGGCACCACAGTCTCAGTCCATGATTGTTTTGATGGTAAAATAGATGAGCTGCTTTGAGCCCACATTGTAGAGAAAGGCTGCAGATAAATGAAGTAAATAAATAATAAATATATCTGAAGATGGGGGCAGGAAAACAGGTAGATTGTTTTGAGACAGGAGGCAGAAGCGGGGGAAAACGAGAATATAGGGGTAACCAGGTAAAGAAAAAGAAGAATACAGGGAATATAGGGGTAACCAGGCAAAGAAGAAATAGTGTGGAGAAGAGGATGCAGCAGAAAATTAGATGTTTCTTTCAAGTCCTTGCAGGCTCCCCAGCATGCAACTGGGCCTGGTTCAGACAGGCCAACAGATAAATGTTGCTTGGCTGGTGGGTGGGAAGGGGAGAAGAAAGAAGGAAAAGTGGAGAGGTCACAGGAAATTCCAGCGAAGGGAAAGAATAAGGGAGGAGTACAGGAAATACCCTTCACAAGTCCTTCACTTGTCATCTTGTAATAGCTTAAATCCCAGTTGTTCTCCAAGAATTGTCAGCTTGAAGTACAGCAAAGAAAGTGATCCAATTTTTGCGGGTTTTCAGGTGCTCTGGGCAAGACCAGGCTCGGGCCTCAATATTGCCAGTTTTTCTTCCCTTCGAGATACAAACAATAACCAAATTTCCTTCCAGAGCAATTGGCCACAAGTCTACAAGGTAATAAAGTTCATGAGGTCATAGCTTTGATCGTATGTTTGCCTGATATTTCTACTGAATGCTTGCTTGTTTGAGCAGGTGCCTCTCAAGCAAAGTTTGCTATTACCTCCTTCATATACAGAAGCTTTTGTCTCTGTGGGCACTGGGTAGTACAAAGAGCAACGGAGATGAAAGGGCCTTTTCAGACAGTTACCAAAA
Source organism: Sphaerodactylus townsendi (assembly GCF_021028975.2). Taxonomy (NCBI): domain Eukaryota; kingdom Metazoa; phylum Chordata; class Lepidosauria; order Squamata; family Sphaerodactylidae; genus Sphaerodactylus; species Sphaerodactylus townsendi. Next base: position 111,994,291 of record NC_059427.1, on the reverse strand, counting down.
GCACCATGGCCTTATTTGTATACTCACGTTAACTTCCATTCTGGACCAGCAATGTAGTGTCCATCCCCAAGGTCTGAGAATAGCTGTGTGTGTGTATGTGTGAGAGAGAGAGAGGGAGAGGGGGAGAGAGAGAACTAGTACTGAAGAGAGTAATAACACTACATAGTAGGGGAAGCATACACCCCAAAATAATCCTGGAACAATAGGGCAGGCCAAGAGAGGGAGACAGCCTTTCTCCTTTTTAAATTAAAACAGCAGTACAGGAACTCTCATTTCCTTGGATATACACAACTACTGAGAACATGAGTTGATCTTCTGGTAAAATCAAAACATGATCCTAAGAACTCAGTAGTAAACAGCCATCAGTCTTGTGCTTCTTGCTGCCATTTTGTTTGTTATGAAAGTGCTTTGGTGAGGTACAAGTTGTATACTCCTGGCCTCACTTTGTGGCACACTGAGGAATGGATTATATGGTTCATTCCGGAGGACCGGGCTGACAGGTTAAGGACCTTGCCTCTGTATAAAAGGCAGAATTCAATGGTCTCTTTAAGATTCTCAGGCTGTGCCCTGCTTCCACCCCCCACCCCCCACCCCCCACCCCTGCTGTTCTATTGGGAGAGAAAAGTTAAGCAAAAGCTGCATAGTGTATTGTTATCTTGAAAACAACTACGGTAGGAATGCTGTGGAGTAGGATGACCCCGCGCTGCATGCATATCACATGAACTAATTGCATGTTGATATGAAGCCAATGTTAAATCAACCCACTAAATTGCACCCAGACTGATATATCATAACTCTGCCAGGGTGTAACCTTGTCTTTCATTTTCCCATTACTCTTATCTGCCTTGTTTCCAGAGTGGCGTCCAAAGTCTGTAATCTGCTATTCAGATTCTACAGTGCTGTGATATTCTTGGCATAGCCTTCCCATGTTATGATATTTCCCCCTTAATGATACACTCTGCTATTGGCTTTCTGTTTTCACCCCATCCCTACCAGTGCCCTCTGCTATTATATCTTTTACTCCCCTTTCCAATAAATGCCTACTATATCAGATTGTGGCCACAAGGGGGTGCCAGTGCATTGTTATGAAGGGTCCATTCGCTCTTCCCGAACTGCTGTAGAGAAAAAGTCCTTCAATAGATTCTCAGCTAAAGGCGGCTAAGCTTCAAAAGTTTATAAAAAGAGATGCTTTGGTTCTGTAGGAACATCTTTTGTTCAGAGTGACTGTATCTTCCTTATCTGTGCACACAAGTGTGCTTGTAGCTGCACACTTGGATTCAAAAGTACAGTCTGCCATCAGACACAAGACATGACTGTGGACCAATCACTTTCTCTCTCTGTCTAATCTACTTACAGGGTTATTGTAAGGATGAAATGTGTGTGTGTGTCGGCGGGGGTCACATATACTTCCCTGAGTTCTTTGGAGCAAAAAGGAGATTTTCATGTAATGAAGGAAGAAGGCATTCTGAGGCCAGATTTAATCCAGCCGCTAAACTCTTATTTATTTACATCATTCACACTTTACCAGTCTCCCCAATGCAGCTAACATAATTTTCGTCTCCATTTTAACTGCACAACCACTATATGACACAGATTAACTTGAGAGTGTGAGAGCAGCTCAAGGTCATTGAGGAGACTTTCACACCCGAGTGGGAATTTGAACAGGGGTCTCCCAAATCTTAGTCTGACCCTTTAACTACAAGATCATCCTGGCTGTCTTCCAAACAGATGTTATGCATGGACTAGCTACAAAAAGGTGCTAAGTCAGACAGTGTAAAAAAGGTAAACAATTGTTTTTTATATTAAAAATTAATTAACACGTAACGTTGTTTTAACAATGGAGGAGGGTTTGAAAGTGTGAACCTGGGGCCAGGGCCATAGACCCTACCTGAATTTATTCCTAGGATAAGGTGTCATTGCTCAGGGTCATTGTTGCTAGGTTTTGGGCAAAAAAGAACTGGAGCTGGAGAAATGGAAATCTGGAGAACTGCAGGTTAGCAAGTTCTACTTCAATGACAGACACTTGGGCTTGGTATTGATATCTGGTTTTGCCAATATGGAAGCCTCTTAGTATCCCCCCAGCAAGTAGGTTGATGCTAGGCATCCCTATTCCTTGTTGGACCCCTGAAAAGGATTTTAAATGCCTTCAAAAGAGGCTTAATATTCCATGTTCATTACCATGTTAACCAGCTCCATGCCATGACAACCTCTCCTGCCCTGTTGCCATACTTTGCCATACTTTACCCCTCTATTAAAGGGGCATGACCAGGCTTGATGGTAACCCTAGTTCAGTGACAATGAACATATATGCATGGCTATGGGAGATAAGCATCTTATTCTGAAGAGTCCACAAAACTGGTACCATAAGAGCCCTAGTCCTGACAAAAAAAATCATGGATCTAGGAAATGACATAGGCCTACTTACGGTCTATTCTTAGGATGTAACTCAATTGATGAAATATTAGCTTAAGCACCAGGAAAGTAAAGTCATTAACTTTCTGGTAATTGCCTCTCCCAGTCATACTAATTGGGTTATCTGACATCTGCCATAACAAGGGCTGGGGAAGTGCATCTCTGTCGGCACATTCCTTCTGTTCAGAAGACAGCTGCTCAGTCTTGGCATGGCAGACTTTTGTCAATGCGATGGACAGCATCCGTCAAGCCACATGCATTCTAGAGCAACATGGAATCCCTCATGACAGAAAGTAACTAGGATGTTGTGCTGAAGAGGCGATTGTATAGGGGATTTCTTCACAGAATGTTTGTGCAATTCCAACATGGTTTTATTGTTATAAGTTTCCCAAGACACTCTTGGGCTCTGAGAGAGGGGTAGTAAGAAAGAACTGAAGCAAGACCATATGCTATTATGGTCTATTTGCTAAGGTATCTTTTTTTTTAACTGAACATTTCTGAAAATGATAGTACCTTTGCAGGGTCACAGTAGTACTCAGTGTTCCTCGGAGGAATGCATTACAAATTAAACCAGCTGGAGACCAAATTAAACCAGCTGAAGATAATGACTTTACTTCACTGTCAGATGCTATCTAAGGCTGATTTTTCACTTTCGAAATGCCCCCTGGCATATCCGGGAGCATACCTGCTTTGGGGTTTCCTACCCCACTTGTAGTTCCCCACGGCTGCCCAGCTTTTTCCTTCACTCGAGTCAGGGCCGGTGGGGGAAGCCCCAGCTGGTTCTCCACGTGCCCGGGGCTTTCCTATAAGCACTGAGCTCTTCTGCAATCTCTTCCAGGCATGTGCAGGCAGCCTCCATTTCCTGCATTCGGATTGGCTGAATCTCGCCCCATTCTCCCCACTCACTTTCAGTACATAAAAGACATTAAAACAGAGAGAATCGCCCTCCCCCCAAAAAAACTCCTCGTGCTTGTGGGGAGGGGAATTCTCTTGTTTTGGTGCAGTCGGCCAGAGCAGTGAGATGGGAAAAATGGCCCCGTTGCTGCTGCTGTGGAGTTCTTCATAGCAGGAAAGCCCTTGGAGCAACACAGGGGCATTAAAAACCCCCTCCATTTTGGTGGTTCTGGAAAGCCATAGAGCAAAGCATGAAGACACACTGCAGCAGTGAGGGCAATGAAGAACTCTCCATTGCACCGGAACACCGGGGCACTTCTCGTGCTAACAGAGAAGCAATTTCTCCATGAAAAACTGACCTAAGATTCCACATAGACTGGGGCCTTGGTTGCCTTTTAACAATTTTTTAGAAGAGGAATAATTAGGGAGGCAGAATTGGTTCTGATGTAGGCATGGGTATTTTGAAAGAGCCGGAAGGTTTAGTTTCACCTGTGTCAGGCTCAGAATGGAACCGAGTAGAACTGAACAGAATTTGTTGGTCATGGCTTGATGGAAAATGCGTTGGAAAATCTTAAAAGCTCAACTCAGTTCCCAAAGGGCTTGGCTCTCTAATTGCTCATAGAGAATTTAATGAGCCAGTTATGGGTAAGAGTGCTCAAAGCCATTATAATACAGAGAACTTACAACTTATTGCAACTCCACCCCAACATCCACATCCTTTCCCATGCAACTGAGCCTGAGCTCTCACTTCTTTTGCAGCAGCCAATACGGAGGTAGTGTACAGGGTAACCACAGTTCCCATACCAACAAGCAGGGGGGTAGAGGGAGAAAATGGTACTTGGGGTAAAATGGTGGCTGGGCGTGGCTGAATGGGATTTGTCCAGGGGCGGAGCAAGGGGGAACTGCACTTGGGGCACGTGCACGCCCTGGACAAGAGAAAGAGAGCAAGGGTCAGATGTCTGCATGGGTACGAGAGAATATTTTGTAAGGGAAGAGGGAAACAAGAGAGGAAGAATGGTTTCCGGTGATCCATGGATTTGGCTAATAGGGAATGGGGCGAAGAGGGGATTTTGTTGGTCCAAGCACTACCTGCGGGCTCCTTAGACATTGCTGAGACTGCACATGTGTGTAAACAGGCACATGTAGTGAAGTACATTGCTAATGGCCTGATATCGGGGCTGATAATGGAAGTGGGAAACATTGGAGAAAGCTGCTGCTTAGTAATGACAGGCCTGGGAATTGCATGAAGCCTGGGTGTGCTTCTTTGCTGGCTCAGTGGTGAGAGATGCGCTGGGGAGACCCATTAGGCCAGGCGCCACTTGGCTGGCTTGACTTTACAGCTCAGCTGCTGAATAATTGAGCAGAAGCTCTCCAGGTCTACCAGGCTAGCAGAGCAGCAACTGAAACATATGGAAAGCAAATCATTGATTCCTTGCTTGATGAGAGGCTTCCTGATGAGGTTCACAGAGGTCACTCACAACTGTGCTTTTGGCCATTCACAGGAGTGCTTCCTGCAGCCAGTCAGATCAGGTGGGGCTCATCCGTGGACCCTGCTCTTAAGCAGCTTTGTACTCTAGAGTCTGTGCCGAAAGAGAGAAAGGGAAGGCTTTTGTTTAACAGACCTTCTGGGTCAGAATCTGAACCACTCACATGTCCTTGCACAGGTGGCACTCAGGATGGATGTACACTTACCTTACAGACAGAATAGGACCCCATCACAGAAACTCAGTCATTCTTCCTGAAAATCAAGAAGCGGAACTACTTTGGGATGCATCACATACTTGTAAATCCTGTCCTGGCCTTACATGTCAACAGTTCATGACGCTGTCCTGCAGGCTTCCTTTTTTTTTCTGCTCTGGGAAGAGCTGCGGACAAACACTGTTCTCTAACTTGTCCACTCCCTGCTCCTGACCGCTGCTGGCAGCCAGCACATCCTCTGTGCTTTTCTGCAGTCAGTGATGAGTCTCCTTTACAAATGAACAGCAATTAGCAGCTGGCATTATCTTCTAAGCGCCCATTTGGACTCCTGCCAAGTTGAGGGTTCCCGCTGCTGCTGCTGGTGCTGCAGAGAATCAAGGGACCCATCACTTCCTCGGAGCTCTGTTGGGTGATTAAAGATGTTTGGCCCTCATGAAAGAGCAGCTATTGCTATTGGTAGACCTTCGCTAATATTTGCAGTCAGCATATACATGATTGAACAATATTGATAGTCTTCCACTGGCTATTTAATCACACATACAGAGCCCCAGTAACTTCCTCTGGGCTCATAACGTTTCAATGCTCTATTGAAAGTGGTGAAAGGATGCACTATGAAAAGCTGAGTAGCTGTGCTCTTTAATAGCAAAGTACAAACCTCAAAGCTGTCTACTACCTTTTATTAAGACCAACCAAAGTAACCCCATGCAGTATGCAAGCTTTCAAGGACTCTTGAATCATGTTGGGAATTAAAATAAAACAAAAAAGTGGGCAACAGTAAGGGAGAAAAATATATCCATCAGGCCATAGTACCGGTATTAAAGTCTCTGTCATGCCCCCACAGAGGCCTTTGTTATTTTCCCATTAAGATTTAGTTTCCCCATAGCATGGTTTTAGATCATTGTTAAGTCTTCTAAGGGAGGGTATTTTAATTAGCCCCTGTCCCTTTAAGACATTTCCCAATAGGCAGTTTCCTTTCTTTACCCAGTAATCCGTTTTAGTTCTAGCCAGTCAGTCAGAGTGAGGTGCTAAGGGTAGTTGGAGACTGGAATATTCGTGACATACATATTAGTATATGGTAGTCCATAGAGCACAAGTTAAGTTTAACAGTAATTAGAACTAGACCAGGGGTCGGGAACTTTTTCCACTCAAAGAGCCATTTGGCTCGTTCGCCTGCCCCCCTGCCCCCCCGCCCGCTCGCCCCCTCTCCACCGCCCCTTTTCCCGCCCGCCCACTCGCCGCCCGCTTGCTTGCCACCCACCTGCCGCTCGCTTGCTCGCCCCCGCCCCCCCCGCTCGCTTGCTCGGGCCTCGGGCTTCACTTAGCGGTTCTGCCTGCTCGCTCCTCCGCCACCTGCTTGCCTCTTTGCCCCTCAAGCTCACTTACATACCTCCCCTCGGGCCACTTCCCCTTGCTCAAGCCTCACTCACTTGCTCGTCTGTTTCCTCTTCTGCCCACTCGCTCCCCCGCTTACCTGCTTGCCTCGGGCCTGCCTCACACTTTAGTTGCACTACCGCCTTCCACTTGTTTGCTCCCGCCCACTCGCCCCACTGGGCCCCACTCGCTCACTTTGGTCTCACTCCGCTCGCTCGGCCGCTCACACCTGCTTGCCTCGCTCAAGCTCACCCGGGCCTCTGCTCGGCTTTGCTCGCTCGCCTCACACTCACTTGTCACCCACCCGGCTCGCCCACCCGGGCTTGCTCTCAAGCTGGCTAACCTTCTGCCTTTAATTTCTGCCCAGGCTTGCCCGGGAAGGGGCACCCACGCCGGGAGCCGCACGAGAAGCAGCGAAGAGCCGCTTGCGATTTGCGAGCTGCTAGTTCCCGACCCCTGAAATAGACAAAGACTGAAAGAACTGAAAGGAAGCAAGACACAGTGGACTTTCTTGAAAGCAGCCAAGAGAAGACACAGTCTTCAGCTTCAAACCTGCTCAAGACAAGCAAATATTCCAATTTAGATTGACTCAAGGCAAGGGAGGAGTTAGGGTCTTGATTCTCTCCAGTAATAAACCTATTGTTGAATTGTTGAACCTGGCTTGTGTCTCCCACACTCTGTCCTAGCCAAGTACAGGGCACCAAAAACAGATTCTCTTTGCCCACACTCTTCTGTTACATGTCCTGAAGATGCTTAGCTGCCTTCAGTGGGCAGTCACCATTATTGGATTGTGCCTTTGGAATGCTGGGAAGAAGAAGAAGAAAATTGAAATTATGCAGTCGAAAATATAACAACCAGTCATTGTCCTTCAGGTGCCAAATGGAATAAGAAAGTCTTTTAAAAGGGTTGAGAATACAAGGAAAGCCTAGACATCCTAATAACAATACTGAAAAATAGTATTAGGGGACAGACAAAGTAAAGAGTGAATAGAAACCAAATGGAGATAGTATAGTGTGAGTGTGTGCAAAGTGCCATCAAGTCACAGCCAATTTATGGTGACCTCAGCAAGGGAATTTTAAGTCAAGTGAGAAGCAGAGCTGGTTTGCCATTGCCTTCCTCTGCAAAGTCTTCCTTAGCAGCCTCCCATCCAAGTATCAACCCAGCCTAGCTTCTGAGACTGGGCTGTGTTATACCATTTCACACCCCTGGTGGTAGTATGTATTTTTATGTGTAGTTATTTATTCATTTGGTTTTTATTCCACCCCTTCCCTTGCAGGCACAGGGCAGATTCCAACAGACCAAATACAAACTCTCCATTCAGTTAAATAATCCAGATTTGATTTTAAAAAATAGCTACCCAATGAATCATAAAAGTACATTTTAATAAATTTAAAATCATTATACAAATTTCTGGGTGGCGTTGGAGTTCTGTTCTTGCAATTGGAGTTCTGTTCTTGCAATTGTCAACAGTTTGGGACATTTCTGGGTATTTGGGGGTGGAGCCTGGGGCAATGGAGTGAGACCTCAGCAGTCACTTCCAGTTTTGTCCAGACATGATATCATCACATCTCCCCATATCCTCACTCTCCAAGCTCCCACCAGTTGCCAGGTGAGGCAACCTGACTGAGCACCCCTCCCAGCAACAACTATTCAGATAACATCTGAACCACAGCAGCAGGGCAGGCCTAACATAGAAGGAATGGGGGAAAGGACAAAGATAAATATTGCAGACTGGGTTGAGGACTTCATTGTTAGAAAGCAGGAGATATATAACAAGAAATAAAGAAACAAGGGTGGTGCCAAATGTTTTTCAGTGAACTTCCTCTTTCTTGTTTTTCAAGTTTTTGACCGTGGTGCAAGTGGGGAAATTTTGTGAATGTAGTGCAGAGCTGAGCACGGCTGGGATGAGAACTGGATAAAGACAGCTATGAATGGTGTAATGGAAGACAGAAGGGTGGATAAACAATATAGTTATATGTATAAAATAATGATTAAAGCAGCCCATGCAACAATAGCGTTGGACTGGAAAGAAAAGAAAAAATGGACACTTCAGAGATGGTTAGAATATATCTGGGAACAAGTGACACTTGATATTTTCGATATACTAACCAAAAATAAGACGTGGCAAGATAAACAGAATGAATTTTTGAAGATATAGATAATATACGTGGACTGGATAAAAGAAGCTCGAGTCAATGAAGAAATATGGGAGAAGAGGCTACAGAGAATGAACTTACTGCTGTTTGTGTGACAAAACTATGAAGAAGAAGTAATGGAGGGAGGGAGAAAAGGGGGGAAAAGTATTGTTTGAAAATGTATGAAGAAGAAAATTACTATAAACTGTAAAATTCAAATGATACAATAAAAAAATTAATTTAAAAAAGACAGCTGTGAATCACCACGGGCCGCGGTTGCTACTCGAGATGGACAGGGCAAGAGCTGATTCCGGCCTCAGCGAGGGCAGAAGCAGGCAAGTGGCCATGCCAAATGAGGGCAAGCAACAGCGCAGCGGCTAGCCACGTCAGAGAGGGGAGGGTTAAACCAAGCCTTTAATGGAACAAGCTATCCTTTGTGCTGGCCATGTGCTTGGGCCGGCTAGCGATTTGCCCGCCCACCTCTCCCTATTTTCAGAAACTGTTAATGCATTTTAACTTGTCATAGCCATCGGCGGTTTTGGCGCATGGGTATTGATCTAGAAGGGCCAGGGGAAGGGAGCTAAGGAGCTACCCCCTCCCCTTGGGAATGACAGACAGCGGCAAGAGGCAACCGCCCTCTTGCCCGGAGCGTCCACCCAGCAGAGCCCCACAGCAAAGTGAAGCACCTGTATCTGCCCGCGGGAGCTTCGCTATGATGTTTTAGTTGTCCAGATCAAGACCCCTGCTTGGCATCTCGCTTCTGCATAGTTAATAAAGAATGGCTATGGCCAATTGATTTTCCCCAGCCAGGAGTGTGGTGTGATCATTGGACAAAAGAGCTGCCCAGGGAGTTCCATTCTTGGACAGCAATTATGATTCAGGTCAGGAGGGTGGGTTGACTCTTGAAGAGAGAAAGAATCATAAACTGGGCAAGTCTTACTTTGGATGGAAGTCTTCCTTTGGTTGGAGGACTCTTTACTTGACTGGATAGATATGATGCTTCTTTGGGTGAGGGATGACAACTGTTATTGCTGGTTGGTCTTCTGTTGAGTCAAGGAGGATGGATTTGAAGTGTGTGTTACCGCGCTGCTCAGGATAACACTTTCCGTCTCAGAGGTATCCCGCTCTCGGCAGCGCCCAGGAACCCAAGCAAGACCCGACACGGCTCGGATAAATAAAAGTGATTTATTGAGATGCTGACCTAAGTGTCAGCACCTCCGCTCCACACAACAACAGCACTGCCTAGCAGCCTTACAACACCTTAAGTACACTTTCCCCCATCGGGAGCCCAGGAGAAATCAAAGACAGCCCACCACCATTCATTAACAGAATTCAAAACAACCAATCATTCATTACTTCCACAAACTCCTGCAGGAACCAATCAGAGTTCGATAAGCATTCCCTTCTTGAGTTTCGCGCCAGAGTAGGGCGAGGCGATGACATGTCCACTGGCGGGAAAACACAAAAGGTTTCCCCAGGTGTCCGGGGTCAGGGAAGTAGAGAGGTGATGACGAGCTTCCTTATCTGCCTGCTGGACAGGGATTAGGGTAGGGCTGGTGGCGCTCGACTGAGGTCTTCCTTGTCCGCGCATCAGGAACCTTTACATCGCGACATAGGGATGTGCCCAGGTGGGAGCCGGAGATGGCTCTCTCACCTTGGCTAAGTGGAGGTTCCATACAGTCACAAAATACAAAGAAAACTTTACAAATCTTATTTCACCATTCAATACAGGTAATTTCATCTAGCTAGGCACAGAGAACAGGACAAGTTTTTAAACCCATTCAACACAGTCCAGAAGTGGGAGGACCACTTTCACCTCTGGTCTGCCATCATTCCTTTCAAGGCTTCTCATGCCATGGCATCATGGCAATGGATGCCCAGACAAAATGGGTCACCTGGGAATATGGGGAGGGGGGGGGCTCTGGATGCACTGTGTAATCCAGAGATGCGAGGAGCATAATAGGCTCCTCACCGATAGCGGGACATACTGGGGGCCTTCTGTGGGACACACAGCATATATTCAAGATATACAATTAAATGCCACACGGAAACAGGGAAATTACACACATAAAATGGGCGATCAAAGAAAACACAGGGGTAACCCAGGCACTTTCCAGAATGTCAACAATGGGGGCCAGTTTCAATTTAGTAGGCGGGGGCATTAAGATTCCTCCCAGCAACTGGAGGGACCCGGAGAGCTGAGTTATGGCAGGCAACGGAGTCCAGGCTGATTGGGGATTTGGTGGAACGGGAGACAGAAATGCTGGGCACCAGGAGAGGGCCTTGACACGAGGATCAGTAGTGGAAACGAGTGTTTGTTTCGAAACACGGCCGGATCTAACACAGGAGACAGTTGGTGATCACAGTTCTGCATTGAAGTCCAAACGCCCACACACACACACACGCTTCAGTCCAGGGAATCTGGCCTGCACTCTGTAGAATCCTCGGCATCCCCGCAAAGGCCAACTCGGGGGCTATGGGACGACTGTAGGTAGCTCCCCCCTTTGTTACTTCTGGAGCCGGGGTGGCTGTCAACAGGAGTGGTGGGACCATGGGACCATGGCACCGGTCTTCACACCTCGGCAATGAAGTAGGTCAATGGCATCTTTCACCAGGCTCTTCATCACCAAAAGCAAACAGCACTGATCCTCAGCCGCAACCCTTTTGAAACGTCTCAATGCAAAACGGGAGACCACAATAGCGGGGTTTCACACATACCAGAGAGTTAGCACAGGTCTCGATTTTCCCCATATCTTCACGGCAGTCTTCCAGGTCAACTACTGTCAGAACTCTAGATCAGATTCCAGTGAACTGGGCCGCCAAAGATTTACAATTTGCAAGGAATGTAAAGCGCCTGGGTACCTCCTATGTAACTTGTTGAACGACCTCTGCGTGGGGAAACACTAGACATTCGATACATCAACTTTAAGCAGAAACATACAATTTACGCTCTCGCAAGGGGAGAGGAGGCGTAAACGCATCTTATAATGATAGAGAGGGAGAAATGTTTAGGGTACATTGCAGTTGTGCTTGCCATATTGTGAAGGGGTCTCGGAGCAGATGGAGCCACGTGTGAGAATGCCCTCCGCTTACAAGCAATGCTTTCACTACTAGGAGAGTTTGGTTTGAAACACAGGGCACTGAAAAATAGGGCACACAAAATGGGACCAAAATATGCTGGCCAAAAATGTGAAGAGGACACCTGATCACCTGGATGGCAGAATCAAGTCTATGCACTGGCGCAGTGCTCTTCCAAATGTCAAGCAAACAAAGACACATGTAACTCCAAGCAAAAGAAGTAACATATGAATGGGCTCTGTCCCCCCTTTGTTCCTAATGGCACCCTGAAACAGGCCTCTCGTTCCCCACAGGCGGCTTTCAGTGGCAGCTGTGCCAATACTCCTAGTGCATTGTGGATTTGTAGAGCTCCTTTCAGATTTGTTCAGCCTAACTGCTCGGAAAAGGAGGCCTCTACTCTGAGCTGGAGGGCTGGGGTGTATCCGGCTTGGAAAATCCAAACATGTTTTGGGCCCTGGGGTCTGCTTCTCCCGGAGGGTTGCTGCCACTGGTCCCCTTGGTTCTAAAGGATTAAGTGAGGTTCAAACTAAAACTCTTGCAGACATGCTCTGGGCGGTCGTGAACTACTATTAACAGTCGCATCTAGGGAAAACCAACATACACTCCAGCATAACCGCAAAGTACCTCTTTGGAGACCCCAGGTTGTGCATGTAACAACAGGAAAAAAATTGACTGGTTGACTGATCTGTTGGATCTGAGATATTGCATCCATTTTAAATGCGGTCGGGACTCTCTCACCCCCCCTCTGGAGGCAATATCTCAGAGACAACCCTAAGGCCCAGGCAAGCTGAACCACGTACTGCAAAACATCCAAAAATCCGAAGAACATAAAGGGAGCAATAAAGCGAAGGGGCGCGGAGGAAACGGAAAAGAGGCAGGCAGCAAGACCACTCACAGGCACACACCGATCCAGGGAGAGCTGCATGCTCAGAGGCCACAACCCTACATGCATCGATCATGCAAGGAGCAACAGTCGCCCCTCGCACTCCAAAGAGCAGGGTGCGAAAAGGGGAGGAACACTCCATTAAAAGTCCCAAACGCAAAAGGTGATCGGGCGTAGGCCATAAGCCATGGCGCACCTTTCGAGCCACGGAACATTGCTTTTGCCGCACTGGGTAGGCATCTGGTTTCGGGCTAAACACGGACAGGGGGGGGCACGGTGAGAGCATGAATAATATTTTCGTGTCCGGAGACAACCGGATCCACAGCCTGCAGGACGGACTCCAGAACAGGGGCAGCCAAAACGGGACCAAATAAAAGCCAACCCTCCCATTCTCCGGGAATCCAAAACCAATGAGCAGCCAGAACTGAAAACTAAATGGGAGGCATTTAACTAGAGCAGGTCGCAGAGCCCAACAAGCTGTAGATCGGGCAACTCCTCCATGTTAAGGAAGGAATGCTCGATTGTCACAGGGCCGAACGGAAACGTGGGTCGGAGCCAGGCGGGGAATGCAAGCTGCATCTTGCCACTTGCCCTCACCACGCTGACACCTCCTCACCCTCAGCAAGTGGGAACGTGGACGTTAGAATTAGAACAGAATAGGAGGCCCCGTCAGATCCACCTCAACATGGGATAGAGAGGCCTCCCACCGATGACAGAAAATCACCGGGTCGGAGGGAGATAGGGTGCTTAGGGCGACCGGGGCCACCACAGGGCAATCCCTTTCCAGTAAATGGGCAGTAGAGGCTCCCGCCCACCGACTCTGACCCGGCCACAGGCACCGGAAGTTCTGGGTGGGCAGGCTCTACTAGGGCGGATCGGTCCCTCTGGGGAACAGAGGGGAGAGCGGGCGAGGGAGGCAAATCTTTGCATATGCTCTGGAGGCGCCAGAAGAGGGCTGGGCAGCCTGTGGGTGGGCTGGCCAGCCACTGAGGAAGTTCCAGAGCCAAGCGGGGAGCACTCTCGGATGCATGAGAGGCGACTAAAGGCCTGGGCAGCCTTCCGGGAGACCAGGGTGGGCTTGGAGGGGACCCTGTCCACCACCGCAGGGGCAACTAGGGAGTCGGGACAGGGCTTTGGAAACGGGCTGGTGGGCACCGCCAGCAGCGGGCTGGGTGAAAAGCTGTGCCAAGCGGCAAGACTCCAACCTATCCACCTGTTGCTGGGCTTTTAGTAGGGGAGCATTCCAAACGCAGTGGGAGTCCCTCTCAACCCGCAAGGGGGGGAGAACTGGCGGCTTGTTCTGCCCAAAGATCCCTGTGAGCCTGCCTGCCTGCCGAAGTCTGCCCAGGTTCGGGAAAGTGCCCGATCCAAACCGGGGGGGCTCACGCCTGAAGAGGGGACCCGGGCTATCCCAGCGGGGGCTCTGGGGGAGTACCTGCGTAGCTGGGATTTAAAGTAGGGAGATTGGAGGCCGAGAACCAGGGCAGAAGCCTGCTGGCAGCTGTTTCCCTTGAGCAAGCGGGCTTGGCGCATCCTCCCATGGCAACCTAGCAGCACAATCCCCTGGCGTTTTTCAATGGTCGGGCTTGGTGGGCAATAGCTACATTGGTCCCTGGCCCAAAGGGGCATTATAGTGGGCTGGTGGTGGACTGGCGGGAGAGACCCCTGGCAACTCCAGGCTCCTGCCAAAAAATCCCCATTCCCACCCACAGTGGCTCTCAGTGCTCCTACAAATCCTCCTGCAGAGATTTCTTGAATCTGATCTAGGGCTGGTGCCATCGAACATATGGGGGGCGGTTCTTGGGTACATTCCCATAATGTGGTTCTCGACCCCAGGGTCCTCCGACATTAGTGCTCTCACAGCTGCCTCGCAAGGCTCTACTCAATTGGCGGTGGCGGTTCTCTTTGCCTTCTCCCCTGCGATCCCAAGTGCGAACTCCTCCTCCCTCTCAAAATACACATTATTGGCAGTCTTAAGGAGATCTGCTTGGTCCTTAAGGGTATTTGTCAGGGGATCCTGTTCAACTTCTTCCTGATTCATCTGGGGTGCTTTCCTCCAATAAACATGCTGTTAAGCTAGAGGAAGCTTATAGACTGGATCTGTGGGATCTTACCCGGCCCATTTTATGCATTACACTCGAACGGATGCTCCATAAAGGTGGCGGGTGACTCCATCCTTGTTCTGGAACTAGGCTGGTGGGAGCTTCTCGACAGATCATGGCTGGGGCAATTTTACTCAAGGCCTGAGATTATGAAGGTCACGATAGTTCCCCAACTTGTCTCTCGGGTCTGCCTCTATAAGTTAACATTCCACCCTGGGTCTACATCGGGAAACATCTGGGCCAGCTAAATGCATGGGTTTGCCCCCTTCCTGGTGATCATCTGACGTACTGGGTGGCTTCTATCTTTGCTGCTTGCATAACTAGGGCCCTTTTCTCCCAGTCAGAAGAAGTCTCAGCAATTGCTGGATATCAGCATAAGTGGGCAAGTGAGTAGCTAAGATAGACTCCACCAGCTGGGTCATAGCCAAGGGATCAGTTGTATAATGGAAGGGACCTCTCTTCCAATTATACAAATCTTGAGGCAGTAAAAGGGACGTGGAACGTGACAGGGAGCTGCCCTCGCTGCATTTTGGGGCCATCCCCATTTTGAGTGCGGATGGGATAAGCATGCCCACTGCACTCACCTGGGCATTGGGCCCACCCCTGACCTTGAAGGCGGTTGGGAGGGGCGTGCACCCTAGACGGACTGGCAGTGGCCGCCATTCTTCGAGCTGGTAGACAGGGTGGACGGAGAGACGGGTCTCTACTGATTCCATCGAGGGGGGAAGCACTCAACTGTGGGGACAATGCTTGCAACATTGGGGAACCTCCTAATGGCAGACTGCATGTTCTTCACCCGCGGAGGCCAAGCATCCTCTAGCATCTCGAGTTAAGCAGTGCTTTCTCTGGGGTCAGCGAGGAGAGCTTCGAGGGTTCCTTCCTAGCTGGGGAGGGAGGTGTAGTCCTTCCTGGGGGGAAGATGAGGAAGTACCTGGGGTGCACATCAGCTGTGGGACTGGGGAGGAACCCACCTCCCGCCGGGAGGAGGGGCAAACCGGGCTGACCAGAAACCTAATGAATCCCTGCTCAAGCACTATGACCGCCCGAGAGGCTGAGGCCAAGGCTTATGGGACAGGGAAAATCCAGCAAATTGTCTGGGGAGGGGGGAGCAGAATATCCAAGGGCAGTGGCTCCTGGAAACTATAGACTCTCCGTGGACTCCTTGGTTCCACCACTAGCATAATCTTTAGTTCCCCTGAATGCAGGAATAACTTTTAGGATTTCTAAGTATATTTCCATAAAAGTTCTATCTAATCAGTTTTGGCCTGCTTCTTCAACCGGCGTACTCTCCTCAAAGCCTGATAAAGATTCTGGAGGATGGGCCAACTAAAGGGAGCCTGTTGCACACCCAAGAACCAGCCGACAAATTATAATTGACCCATCTCTCCCCTGCAACGCAAGACTCAAACTTCTTCCTTGATTAACAGGGGCTTTAAGTCCGAGCCTGTCCCAGTTAAGGTACAAAACACAAGCCAGTGGGTGGTAGGACCCAGGCAGAGACTGGGAACCTCCATTCTTAGATCCACAGACTCCCATTTCTGCCTTTCACAAAACTGGAGCACAATCCTTACTCATTCAGAGCACTGGCGCCTGACTTGGGCTTCTGTTCCAGTCTTTCCTGGACAAAACCCATTTCCTGATTCCTGAGCCTAAGGACACGCTATTTTAAACCTGGCCTGGGTTCTTTCTTGTCCCTTTGGACCAACCCCTTAATGCTTCTAGGCCTCCATTCCTTTTTTTTTATGGCTATACCCAAATTCTTTTCCCTCCCTCTCTCTCTCTCTCTGGGATCTTTCCTCGGCCCCTTCCTCCGGCGATCCGCCTCACCTGTCCTGCAGAGGGCATCCACAACCTCCTCGAGCAAGCTTGAGATCCCCGATCTCCAAAACCACTGCAAACTACTCGCTGCTCCTTCGAACTGCGCCACCGGTCGGGTCGGTTCCTCGAGAGCAACACCGGTTCTCCCGTGAGGTTCAGGGAATCCCGGACCAGCCCCTTAACTGTTACCGCTGCTCAGGATAACACTTCTGTCTCCTAGGTATCCCGCCTTCGGCAGCTTCAGGAACCCAAGCAAGACCCGGCCACGGCTCGGATAAATAAAGTGATTTATTGAGATGCTGACCTAAGTGTCAGCACCTCCGCCCAAGACAACAACAGCTGCTCTAGCAGCCTTACAACACCTTAAGTACACTTTCCCCCGTCGGGAGCCCGGGAGAAATCAAAGACAGCCCACCACCATTCATTAACAGAATTCAAAACAACCAATCATTCATTTGCAACCTGCAGGAACCAATCAGAGTTCGATAAGCATTCCCTTCTTGAGTTTCGTGCCAGAGTAGGGCTAGGTGATGACATGTCCACTGGCGGGAAAACACAAAAGGTTTCCCCAGGTGTCCGGGGTCAGGAAGCAGAGGGTGATGACGAGAGCTTCCTTATCTGCCTGCTGACAGGATTAGGCAGGGCGAGGCGCTTCGACTGAGGTCTTCCTTTGTCCCAAGGCATCAGGAACCCAAGACGGCGATGTGCCCAGGTGGAGCGGAGATGGCTCTCTGCCTTGGGCTAAGGAGGTTCCATACAGTCACAAATACAAAGAAACTTACAAATCTTATTTCACTATCTAATACAGGTAATTTCTATCTAGCTAGCACAGAGAACAGGACAGTTTTTAAACCTTAATTCGAACACAGTCCAGAAGTGGAGGAATTTCACTTCTGGCTCCACTATCATTTGTAATTATGTACGTGTAGTATAGGAGTGGAACTTGTATCACCCGACACTGTAAAATGGAACATGACTTGAGTGGTTTTTTACATGAAGCCAGAAAGCAAAATAAAACATCCGTTTCTGTTATGACCCTCCAATGTCTTAGCCTGGGTCCTGCCATATTTCTATCTACTGAAAGCTTTCTGCACAAACAAGCCTGGAAATGTTAGCTTGTACCAGTCCCTCTGCTCTTCGCAGCTGTGGGGGGCAGGGTGGAAACTGTGAGGCTCTCCTCCTGTTCTCACCATCTGTGAAATGTGTGTACATGTGTGTGTGTGACTGCCTTCCCTCTTCCCACAGAAGGCAGAGGGAGGAGTATGTGTGTGTGTGCCTTCTTGCCTCCAGAGAAGGAAGAGGGGGTAGGTGGGCCTGACATATCGGTCCTGGGGATATAATGTTTTGCCTGATTTCTTGTATTCAGTTCTGACAATATGAGTCAATAGCTTTTCCATGCTTGCCATCAATACATGAGATTTTTGCTTTCAAAGTATTGATTCCTTCATTGAGCAAGTCTGGAGCTGTGACAGTTTCAATCTCTTCAATCAGCTATTTAAAAACAGTGAAACCAGTTATAACCTGTGTGTATTTTCTTTGGCTAAATAAAGAGCCTTATCTTTTATCTTTCGATCTGTCCTTTATGTCCATAACTAAAAAAAATGCTTAATCAAACTTTGCACCTGTATACACCCTTCCTTAGGAACTCCAGCTAAGCAGCTACATTTTTTAAACACGGAAATGTATCAGTAAAAGTGTGGTTATCTTTTAGCTACATTTTACCACCTGTCACCAAGATTTGTCCAGTCGTGTATCTTTCATCATCAAAATTTGCATGTGTTTTCTTTCAGTTATTGCTGAAAATGAGTGACCTTAAAAAAAACCCACATCCCTGTCATAGCAGGTTTCTTGTGATAGTCTGATCTGATGGTAACAGTGAGATTTTTATTTTTTTGGTTTCAAGAATGGAAACAAAGTAAATTCTATGAAGAAGAAAAGGCCCAGAATGAAAAAAAAATCATTTTAATAAAGGATATTTTGTACTGTGAAATACAATTTGCAGGAACTTGGTGTAAATTAATGTAGAACTACAGTTCTCAAAGCAAATTGTGAGTCTTATATTATCAGCACTATGGTTATTTCAATGTCGACTGTTTTACACCTGTTGTGCTCAAGTCTTTTTTTTTTTTTAAAAAAAACTGTGTTTAAACTTATATGCCAATAAAGGTTCCCTATTGATTGAGTTTGTAAAAAGTGGTATGCTGGTGATTTTCTGCCTCAAAGGACCTTCCTGTAGCTCCCTAATTCAGAAACCTGAGAAGTGGCCAGAGGTGGTTTCAGTGAGGGAAACCTACACGGTATGCATTTTAGAGGCAAACTTGGCTTTCTTTTCAGGTGCTGAGGCCCTGCCATAAGAGCAAGTTGTGGGACTTGGTACACCTGGGTCAGATCAAACCCTGTTTGAGACTACTTCAGTGACGTAGGTATAGATTTTTATAGGGGGTTCAGGGGGTGAGGCCACGCCCCCACCCGCCCCTGGGGCGTGGCCACTCCTCCTCAAGCCCCACCCCCAGCCTCAGTGCTTATAAAAGCAGCTCTCCAAGGCAAGGGACAGCAGACTCCCCTGCCCGCCCCCCCGCCCCTTCTCCCTCCCCTCGAGGCAGGGGGGTAGATAGGGAAAATGGAGCCCTGTGCAAAATCTGAGGTGGCTGCTGTGTGGGTGGAATCCACCCCCAAACAGCATCACTGTCATCCACTTCTGAAGCCTGGAGCTTCCCTATCGTCAGGTGTGGTTGAGTTGCTGATCTTATTTCTTATCTTCTTGGCTCAACCGGAGAGTTTGAGGCTTTTTGCTGGCTCATTTCCTGTCCAGCTGGTCTGGAAACGCTGTAGCCCCAATTCTCAGTCAAAAGCTCTGAGACTTCTCCTAAAGTTTTTTTTTTAATTTACACACCACTTGCTAAGGCTCTGTTTTATATAAATTATATTAATTTTCAATGAACTTCTGAAGTTTAATGAACTTTGAAGCTTCTTCTTAGGGCTTTTTAGCTATTTTGAATTTTTTTACTAGTTTTTGGCATTTTAAGTGTCTGTTTTTAGCTTAGTGCAAACAACTGTTCCTGTGTGAATATTCTACTCATCAGCTGATTGTTTTACCGCTGCTATCTAAAATGAAGAACTGGAGGAAACGGTACCTTTCATCCCCACTCTCTCCATGTCAGCATCACTGTCAATGGTGTTTAAATTAGGGAGCCCAAATTCTCCTTTTAAATCCATCCTAAAGGGAGAATCTGGGGTCAACAGTTAAAACAACATTGAAAGTGATGCTGTTTTGGGGTGGATCATCTCCCCACCCTGAAACAGCATCACTTTCAGTGTTTTAATTAGGGACCTCAGATTCTCCCTTTAAATCCATGCTGAAGGGGGTGGATTTAAAAAAGACAATTCGGGGAAATTTGGGAGGTGCCTGCTGGCAGGGGTACAATTGTTAAGCTAGCAGCACCAAACTTTCTGGGTATATTTAGGAGACTCTCCTGATGATATCACCCAGGTTTGGTGAAGTCTAGTCCAGGTGGTCCAAAGTCATGGACCTTCAAAGGTGTAGCCCCCATCTTTTATTAGCTCCCACTGGAAACAATGGGGGATGGGGCACCACCTTTGGGAGTCCATAACTTTGGGCCCCTGACCCAACCTTCACCAAACCTGGTTGGTATCATCAGGAGTGTCACCTGATGATAGCCTGAAATGTTGGTACTGCTAGCCTAAAAACTGCGCCCCTTGCAGGGCAAAAACTGAAAAAAACACTTAAAAATACAAAAAACCCACAAATGCGCGGCGGAGTTTCAGACATGCAATGGGGGGTTGAACTCGAGAACCCCCCCTTACCATCGTCCTTGGGCTACTTATTTCCTGCTCTAAGCTCAGCAGGAGATCCTGAGTAACAGATGCACAAACTACCAGTCTTATTGAAAGACAATATCTGCATTGCCCTGCTGCGCATTCCTCCCTTGCTTAGCAAGAACAGCACCTAGGAGGCCCCTCACAAATTGTGAAGTTTTATTCACCCTACGTGATAAGCAAACATAGAATTATTTATATACAGAGGCACCAGTGGGGTGGTTTCAGACTGGCCAGGGCTAGTTTTGATTCCTTAAGATCACTTCTTAATAAAGCACTATTTCATATATTTTTTGTTCCATGTGAAATGTTACATTTGCATATGTTTAAGCAAATTAACACATGTAAATGAGACCTTTCCCTCCCCTGTGCAAGACTGGACTACTCCAAGTGGGGCAGGAAGCATCAGAGCAGCAGGAATGATCAGACACAGAAATGGCTTTTAAACATTCATGTGCCAATTCCAGAGTCCTGGTGTTCTGCAAAGCAGGAGCTCTGGCATCTTTTCTAATTGGTGGATCATCTTCAGATGCAGGGAAGCTCAGAATCAGATTTTCAAATACATAATTATAGTGGAAATTACTGTCCTAGTAGTAGCTTCTTCTAGAGTTGAATTTATGACTTTATTTTTATTTGTGGGGTAGGGGGAAATAGCTCCTGAAAAAAATGACCCACTGTGTCTCTACAACAGACTAACAACAACCTACATCTAATACATTATAGCTAAACAATTCAAATTCGAAAACTTTTTAAAATATATCACTTTTTCAAAAAAAATCCTCATTAAAACAGCAACAGATCAAATTCTTCTCAACATCATGCTTATTGAAATAAGTGTCGGTGATAATTTCTGGAAAGTGAGAGTTTGGAAAGCCACTCTTGGGGAGGGAATTCTAAAATTCAGGGGCCACTATAGAAAAGTCCCTGTTCTTTATCCCCACTAGACTGATGTCAGATAAAGAAAGGATTCAGAGCAGAGTTTCTGCTGAGTATCTTACAGGCAAGCCTAAGCAAGCTGGCCTGTTCAGAATTTTACTCAGAGTCAGTTCTATTCAATGAAGCTTACTCCCAGAAAAGTGTTCTTAGGATTCCACTGCTAATGTACAAAGAGGAGACTTCCATGTGAGACTGAATCTAACTTTAATTAAACTAGAGCTTCAAATTGCACCTGGAATCTAATTTGGAGTCAGTATAATTAATTCAACACTAGTGTAATATAATCCCTTCTTTTTACCCGCTCTATTAAGTTTTTTTACATGTTACCACCCAAGAAAATGGCCAAAATATTTTCTTGAGTCAAGTTACACGACTACACTGGCTCCATGTCAAGATGCAGAGACCTGTGTGGTTCAGAAGCCTCCATAAGGCTTGCAAAGGACGTTAACATGTGATTGTGCCAATGTTATATGGTTTCCCTCTTGCCCCTGCCCTTTTAAGATGTAATGAAAGCCCCTTCAGAGTTGAATTTATGATTTGCCCGCTGTTTAGGATTACAGTTTGACTAGGTTCTTCAGTTAGTTTAAGGTTTTGTTATTGTTAATTTAGGAGATTCTTGTGTGCTTGTACTGTATTGTTTCCCCTAAAGTTTTAAGTTTAGAAATATTATTCTTGATATTTGTGTTTGTTAGTAAAAGCAGTAGCCTGTAGAAGCTGATATTAAGGGACAAGGAAGTTAGCCCTGAAATGCAGCTTAGACCAACACCCTGCCAACTCCTTAGCAAAGACAAAGACCCCCTTTGGTTTTGCAAATTAAATCTGATAGCAGAGGTTCCAGCCGTTGGAAAATGTGTCAGGACCACCATTGGACAGTTTTGAACTCTCCTTTGTTGTGGAGCTGAGGCGCGGGAGCCTTGGGTCATACCGAAGGAAACAGCCATCTGATAACGTAGATAACTGGGTGCAGTAGCGAGCCCACCCAGGTTCTCTGAATGGACCTTTTCCGCTCTCCTTTCAGCACCATTGCGAAGTCTCGCGAGAGGACGCTTGACAGCGGGATTTTGTGATCCCATTCAAAAAGTTGTAATTGTATCTTCCTTTTATATTGATGTTTGTTTATTGGTGTTCGGTAAGGGACTTGCCCCCACCTGCCCCCTTTACCTGCCCCTTTGCCCTCTTTGATGTTGGTGTATAAAAGTTCTTGCGCTTGGCTACGAGAGCGCGATTTTCCTACCCGAGCTGTTACCACCGCTTCCAAATAAAATACTTTGCCTTGAAGAAACATCAGCTTCCTGCGCCTCAATATGTTGCTGAGAAACAGTGGTAACATACAGACATTAAAATCAGCCCCTCATAGGTTAGGTTACTATATAGACTGAAAGCTATTATATAATGCAATGGTCCTCATTCTCCAGTAACAGTTGCAGTTGATTTATTAGGCTATGCTGGCAAAAGGTATTACTAGGTAAGTCTGTTCCCTCAGATTCCAGGAGCTATGCCAGATCAAGAAGTGCTCCAGACTGCATAACTATTTCTTTAACTGGAGTATGACCACACACAGAACTGGGAACCACCAGCTTCTGTTGAACTGAGCCCCCCCGCCCCCCGCCCGTAGTCCTTCTATCTTGCCTGGTTATTCCCATCAATCACCATTCACAAACATCTGTTCAAAAGCCATTATTGCCTTACAGTTCTCATATCAAGTCTTCATAATTTCAAAGACACCTCATTGAAAACAATTTTTAAAAAGGAAAAATGACACATGTGCGGAACTGGCAATGAAAACTAACTTTATTCATGTACTTTACAAACCAAAATGGCAGTTGAATTAGCTGCAAGCAGAGCAAACATCAGTGGGAACCTTCTGCAAATGGTAGGTGGCACAGAGAAGCTTGAAGTGGCAGAAAATGGTGAGTGCAAGCTGCAGAAACTGAAAATGAGAGCTGTCACAATTTGGGCGAAAAAAAATAAAACGTTTCCTGCTCTCCACTTAGCAAGCCGGAAACACTTTCAAATCGACTTCAGGAAAAAAAGTCACTAGTTTAGCTTTTCAAAAAAGTCCATTTTGAGCAAAAATAAAATGTTTTCCAAATGTTTTTTTTTTTGGAGGGGGAACTGCAGAGGAGGGGAAAAGGTGTGGAGATGAGATGACCAAGTCTGTACGTCTTCTTAACCTAATCAATGGGCAGAGGGCAGGGTGGGATGTTTTGTGGAGGTATAAATTATGTTACGCAGACACCCAGCCCTTTGAACCTTCTCCCTGTCTGCTTGACAAAGAAGTGTTCCCCTTCTTCACAGAATCGAAAGAAAACAACAATAAATCATTTGAACACTGAAGAAATATTTATGGAACTGGTTTACTGTAACCTGGCAGAGCGAGCTTTCCTCTGTGCCTATCAGGTTCATGAAGCAGGGTCCAGCAACCTGCACTGGACTCCAAGGAAGCAGGATAGAAAGCAGTGGCATGCAGCAGCAATGGAACCATTTGCTGTCTCAGGAGTATGGGGTGGAGCAGTGTGGCCAGATCAGTGGTCCAGACACACACTGAACACTGTGTTTTGGGTGAGGGCAATACAATTCTCACAATACTAGAACCAGGGGGCATTCATTGAAAATGCTGGGGGGAAGAATTAGGACTAATAAAAGGAAACACTTCTTCACACAACGTGTGATTGGTGTATGGAATATGCTGCCACAGGAGGTGGTGATGGCCACTAACCTGGATAGCTTTAAAAAGGGCTTGGACAGATTTATGGAGGAGAAGTCGATCTATGGCTACCAATCTTGATCCTCCTTGATCTGAGATTGCAAATGCCTTAACAGTCCAGGTGCTCGGGAGCCACAGCTGCAGAAGGCCATTGCTTTCACATCCTGCATGTGAGCTCCCAAAAGCACCTGGTGGGCCACTGCGAGTAGCAGAAAGCTGGACTAGATGGACTCTGGTCTGATCCAGCAGGCTAGTTCTTATGTTCTTATGTGGGCCTATATTATAGAGATTGGACCCTCCAGCTATGCTAAGAGGACTCCTGCCTTTCCTATTTGCAAGGCAAGTGTGGGCAAGGCAAGTCCAGACATGTTTTTCTGTGTCCTTGCGGGTACACCAACCAATGCAGAGAATGGGCTTCCCATTTTGGCACTGCAATGCTAGGCACCCCAAGGGTGGCAGAATGAGTAGAGATACTGCAGTCTTAAAAGCAGGGTTCCCCCAACCCACACTGGGTCAGTCTGGTAACAACTGTGTTTTTTACAGCATCATGATATGTAGACACTAGTAGACGCTTATCTTCATGGAGTGAAAGCTTTGGAGTAAAAAGCATCACGGAGTAAAAATTGCAGATCAAGCTGCTGTTAATGGCAAAAGGCATGCCATGCCAGCTTTTACGTCAGTTGGCAACCTCCACAGATTTCCGCTCGATTGTGTCTGGATAATAGCCTTCTACTATAGTTTGAAACTACTGAGAGTATAAATGCCAAGTTGATTTTATGCATAGAAACTATCATGCAGACAGACTTCCATCCCACTTATTGCTAGTGGAAACTTAGCTAATGGATGGACCAGTGGGGTATGGAACTTGTCAACTCTTTTTATTCCTTTTTGAGTCTCACCTCTGAGAAAGGTGATTACAACAGTTCATAAAAAATAAAGACTTCACTATATTTTTTTCATTCCTATAAATAATAAAATTGCCCAGTGTTCACAAAACTTATTGTACAACTTTTTAACTAGTGCCTCTAGCTGTCCCTTTGTTATTAGGTTGGCCTGAAAGCAATTACCAGTTGATGTTAAGAATTTAACAAGGGCCTTGTTGGATCAGACCAGGGTTCCATCTAGTCCAGCATCCTCTTTCATGCAGCCGCCAGCCAGTTGCCCTGGAGGGTCAACAAACTGCACAGAGGCCATGGTCTTTTCCTGATCCTGCCTCTCAGTTTTGACATCTGGAGGTTTTCTGCCTTCAGACACCATGGCTAGTAGTTATTGATGGACGTTTCTGGCACAAATCTTTCTAGCATCCTTTTAAAGCCGTCTGTGCTCATGGCCAGCACTATAACTAGCAGAGAATTCCACAATATAATTACTCACCAAGTAAAGAAGTATGTATTGTCTGTCAACTTCATTGGATGCCACTAAGTGCTAATACTGTCGGAGAAGGAGAAAAGAGTCTTTCTCTCTCTCCACTTTCTCCACTCATGCACACTTTCATAAACCTCTGTTATGTCCCTCCCCTTAGTTGCTTTTCCCCTAAACCATAAAATCATAGAGTTGGAAGAGAGCACAAGGGTCATTCAGACCGACTCCCTTCCATGCAGGAACACAGTCAAAGGACTCCTGAAAGATGGCCATCCAGCATTTGTTTAAAAGATAAACCTTCAAAGGAGACTTTACCACCTACCAAGGTAACATATTCCACTGTTGAAAGTCCTTAGTGTCAGGAAGTTTCCTAAAATTTAGGTGGAATTTTTTTCTCATAATTTGAATCCATTACTCTATGTCTTAGCCTTTGAAGGAGCAGAAAACAAGCTTGCTCCCTCTTCAACATGACATCCCTTCAAATATTTAAACATGGCTATCATTTTACCCTTTAACCTTCTCTTCTCCAGACTAAACATACTCAGCTCCCTAAATCTCTCTTCATAGGGCACGGATTCCAGACATTTTACCAATTTGGTCACCCTCCTCTGGACACACTCCAGCTTGTCAATATCCTTCTTCAATTTTGGTGGCCAGAACTGGACACAATATTCCAGGTGTGGACTGACCAATGCAGAATGGAATGGTACTATTATTTTGCTTAATCTAGACACTATACTTCCATTGATGCATCCCAGAATTGCATTGACTTTCTTAGCTGCCACATCAAACTTCTGATTCATGTTCAGTTTGTGGTCTACTAAGACTTCCAGATCCCTTTCACACATACTGTTGTCAAGTCAGGTGTCCTCCACGCTATACCTGTGCATTTGTTAGTTCTTAACCTATTGTCTGTCAACTTCATTGGATGCCACTAAGTGCTAATACTGTGGGAGAAGGAGGTCTACTAAGATTTCCAGATCCCTTTCACACATACTGTTGTCAAGTCAGGTGTCCTCCACCCTATACCTGTGCATTTCATTTTTTCTGTAGTATTTTACATTTTTCTTGTCAAAATTCATTTTGTTTTGGCCCAGCTCTCTAATCTGTCCAGGTCATTTTGAATTCTGATCCTGTCCCTTTTAAATCTTAGGCCAGTCAAAAGTTCTTTAGACATCCATCCCGATTTCTTTAGACACTTCCTGTTTTTCCTCCTCATTGGAACTATTTAAAATTGTGCCTTCAAGATCTCACTTTTAATAAACTCCCATCTCTCATGCACTCATTTCTCTTTTAGTATTCTTAAACACAGCATCACACCCAGTAGTTTCCTAAATTCACTGAAATCAGCTTTCTTAAAGTCTAGAATGCATGTTTAACTATGTTTGGCATCTTCTTTTCGCTGTATAGCAAACCCCAGGAGAACATGGTCACTCCCACCTAAGGATCCTATCACTTCCACCTCATTAACCAGGTCATCATTGTTGGTTCTAAAATAGCTGATCTCCTTTCCTCTTCCACCTTCTGGACAATGAAACTGTCTGCAAGAGAAATGAGGAATTTGCTGGACCTTATAATCTTAGCAGAGTTTGACTTCCTATAAATATCAGAATAACTGAAATATCTAATTAGCACTACATCTCTCCTTTCTGGAAATCTGGTCATCTGTTCCAGTCCTTCAGACTGACTTGGGGATCCATAATAGACCTCCACAATGACATCACTGTTGTTTTTCTTCCCCTTAATTTTTACTTAGTTGTTTTCAACCTGACTTTCAGTATTTAATTCATGGATCTGCTCACTGGTGTAATCATCTCTGACATATAATGCTACTCCTCTGGTTTTCCTATTTGGTCTGTTTGTCTGGAATAGGTTATGCCCCTCATTTATTACATTCAAATCATGAGACTCATTTCATCAAGTTTTAGTCATGCCAATTATACCATATTCGCTTTTCCGGGTTAAGAGTTCAAATTCATCTTATTTCCCACTAGTGATTAGTGTAGAGATATCTAAGACCATGGTTCATTCCCCTGTCTACTTATTTAAGGGTTTTTTTCCTCTCACTGATAGGTTCTTGAACTATTCACTTAGTTTTCTCTATTACATTTGGAATATTATCTCCAGCACTTGGCGGACTTCTACGCTCAGGAATATATTCCCTATATTTTTCACAATGGGAACAGATACAAAGAACATGTTCAATTCCTTTGCTATCTCCTCATCTTCACAAAGCAAACATTTTGCTCCTTTGCCATCCAAAGGTTTAACTGCCAGTTACTTGCCCCTGATATTTATTTGGAGATGCTTATTATCTGTCTTAATGTTTTAGCAATCTGCTCTTCAAATTCTCTTTTTGCACATCCTATTGCCAACTTACATTTGTTTTGTGAGAATTTGTGCTTTTTTCTGTTCAACTCACGTCAAAAAACATTGATACTGTTGCATGACTCAGACCATGTATTTGCCCAGTCAATATGAGGGTGAGTGAAGTCATTCAGCATTTCACTTTACTCACCTCCCTCATTTCCTTCTTCATATCAAAATTTTGTTCCCTGGGTGCATCCACATTTTTAAGTAGCCTTTGGGATCAGGTAACTCCACCCACAGCAATTCAGCAAGGAGTGTGTTCGCCTGAAGCTTTGTAGTTTATTTCAATCAATGTTGTCTTTGATCTACAGAATAACATGTTCCTCCCTGTCTTGTCTATAAAACTTATATCCAGGAATAAGTGTGTCCCACTGATTTTCCCTGTTCCACCAGGTTATTGAACTGTGTGCCAATAATGCTTCAGTTGCCCATTTCCAGTCATTAAACCTCTAATGAAGAGACAGTACATTTCCTCCCAATACAGTTGGCATTCTTATCCTTGGAGCTTCAGTTGTTCCCTGTATTACAATTCTGATCCACATTAAAGTACTCGCCTAGATGGTGTATCTGTTGCATCCAGGTTCTTCTCAAAAATCATACCTTGTATGAAATGATTGATAGCAATTTTAATAAAGAAGCAAGGAAAAGAAAGTCTTTAACAGCTCAGGTGTTATCAAACACCATAGCAGATATGGTATTTACTGTGCAAACAAGGAAGGCTCAAATGAGGCCATGGTAAGCTGTGGCCATGGCTACAGGAATACATACTGCCAGATGTGACATGAAATAGCCTGAGATGTAATGGCTTGAGGAGCTTCTGTCTTGGGGACAGCAGCAGTGGCTGCTTGGGGAAAGTCAGGAAATGGACAGAATTCCTCAGTGGTTCAGTTGCAACTACTACTTGCCATATATAACTGTAAAGAAGGGGCTTCCCAATTCAGTCTGGGACAGGGCTCCTATACTTTCAGTAGCTGCCAAAAAGGAAGCACTTTGTTGGATCACTTCTCCTTTAACAATGTAGGGCTACTATTCTACAGGGGGCTTTACATGGAACACTTCACTGCAGCAAAAACATCACAGAAATGGATTTACATCGTGTACACAGAATTACATATCAAAAACATGCCTACAAGTTTGCCACTGTTCTGGACAATACTATGACAGTGGTCCTGGCAGTGGTTCTAGACATCATAGGGATTCTCTTGAAAATAAATATGTCTTTGCAAATATTTGTCAGGGATTTTTTATCTTGGGTGTGATCCATGAAAAGACCCGCATTTTTTAAAAGATGTAGAAACAGTTTGATGTAGAAGAACCTCTTAATGGTATGACATGGTCTAGCTGGGTCTCCAGAGCACAGGAGTTCGAGAATAGGACCATGAGCCATAGCTGTGCTGCTACCAGGTGCTCTGGATTAAATCTAACCTCAAAGTGCAGCTAGTAGCATGGCCAGTTAACAAAAATGGATTATGAACTTCCAGCTTCCTTCTCCTCCCATGCAAAGCTAATATTTACTCTTCAGAAATGATAAAAAAGGAAAACAGCTATTGTGGCGAGTCATAAAGGCATAGCACCTGGCTTAGAACCAGCAAGGATGTGTATATTTGCTCAGTATGGGGCGATATCACATCACCACATTTACTAGGCAGACTTTGGTTGGGGTGGTTTGCCATTGCCTACTTCAGTCATCTACACTTTACCCCCAGCAAGCTGGGTACTCATGTTACTGACCCCAGAAGGATGGAAGGCCGAGTCAACCTTGAGCCGGTGACCTGAAACCAACTTCTGTCGAGATCGAACTCCGGTTGTGAGTGGAGCTTATCATTCTGTGCTATGGGGTTCCACTTTTCATTTCCTGAAGCTATACTAGGTGTTGTGGAATAGAGTCATATTGGCATCCAAATGCCAAGGCCTTTTCTATTAATTTTAGGGCTCTTTACAGGGGCAAGCTAGTTACCCTCCTTAATACATTTGCATTCATATTATGTCATATTCATATTGTTTTCATATTATGTCTTATCTTCTTCAGTGACAGAGTATCTCTGTTCACTCCATGTATCTAAATCTCTAAGCACCATACTGGATCATTGGCAATATACGGTACTACTAAACACACTGAATCTCTGTAATTAAGACCACAGTACTCCCCAGCCCACATTTTGAGTAATGTTTTAATTATCATCAACTGGGAAACTGTTCACACTGAGCTGCTCAGGTTTGGCAGAAGATGATGAAGCACTTGCCTGCCACCAGTTGTGAGTGGCCAGTTCTTGGGGATGGGGAATGCTGTGGGTCTGGTTGTACAACCAGCCAGCCATAGTCATAAATGTACAAGATGTTTTAGTGCCCTGTTTTGCTTCATTCTCTTCAAGTGTCTGGAGGAAGCAAGGAAGAGAAGCAAGGAAAAGCAGTCCAGGCTCAGCAGTGATAACCGTCAACAGGGAATCAGCCAACAGAGAAAGGCTTTCAAAGCAGCTTTGTGGAGGTGGTCCAAAGAAAGCAGGGTCTCCATCTCCTAGGTGTCAGTCTGAAGCAGGCAAACAATGGAATGCTGTGGATCTGTCCAGCATGATCTTCTCTCAGCCAGCAGCATCATGGCATGAAATGTTGAACTCATAACCTTTTGGAAGCTAATAGCCTCTACAAAACCATAATCGTTGCTCCAGTCATTATGCTCTGCTTTTTCCTTTTACTGTGATGAGCGTTATCCTGCTTACATGACTTTGGTAACCAATAACGTTCATCTATGTAAACATGTGTCTTCTCTGCAGTTCTGGGTTCTTTTACATTGGAAGTTCTATGCATTGCTCCCGCTTTGTAGGCTCAGTGCAGCAATCTTCTGTAGAAACTATTGCAATGGGTCAAATCAGCCACACAGACTGGTTGTACACTGCAAAGGCAAAGGAGAGATTTAGAACAGTGTTCCTACAATACAAAATCAATGAAATTATGTGTAATGCTTCACACAAGAGCAAAGGCGGAGCAAGGGGAAACTGTGCCCAGGGCGCATGTGTGCCCTGCGCCCCTGCCGCAGCATCGCCCGCCCCTGCCCCACCCCTGGAATGCCCCCATCATGCCCCCACCGCTGCTGCACCCAGGACATTTATTTATTTATTTATTGTTTCGATTTATAAACCACCCCATCCCCTAGGGGCTCTGTGGGCACAGTGCCACTGCACAAGAGTTTCTGAATATATATGTCTTGGACCAGCCCAGTTCTCTCTGAAGGAGTTTGTAGAATATTGAATAGGAGAACAATTAATTCCAAATGCCAGCAGCAATGTGCAGCCATGTCCACTGACTGGTCTCTTCACTGAACTGATTTCATCTCTCCTTTACCAATATGTGAATGCACAAGAGGAGAAAAAGCACAAAAAATTAAAGATACATTTGGTTCTCTGCTGACCAGAGGCAGAGTAAGGGGAAACAGTGCCCAGGGCGCATGTGCCTGCTGCGCCTCTGTCGCGTCACCCCACCCCAGAATGCCCCCACCATGCCTCCGCTGCGGCTCCACCCAGGGTGTTGCCACCCCCAGTCCTGTTGGCGCTACGCCACTGCTGCTGACTTGAAAGATTTCCTGAGTATTCATTCTCCTTGTTCCCCCAAACTCAGAGGACTACATTCCTAGTTCTCCCCATCCCAGAGGGCCATACAACTAGTGAGCTGAACCTAAGGACCAAAACATCTGAGACCCTGGGAGAATCATGAGCAATTCTTCCTGGATCAGACTGCAGCATGGGGGAAGGAAAAGAAAGGGTTTAACCCTCCACTTTGCATGGATTCACTAAGGCCCACTTTGCACAGCAAATGTATAGTGGGTTGCAGTCAGGATAAAGTAACCCATTTTCCTGTTTTTGTGTTCACATGCATCCCTGCAGGCAGCGATTGGAGCCCATCACATGGAGGCACATCTTAAAAAAAAATTGTTTTACTTCCCACTGATGCATAACTACGCAGGCATGTACAAATGAACCCACCACAGTCATGCTGACATCTTGCAATACCACGCTACGACCATCTGCACCTGCATGGCTATGCAGATGTAAGCAGCAAAAAATTTTAAAAAGGAAAATAAAGTGCCCCCTGCCTGGCCATTTACTCGCAAGCGGCTGCAACCTGGGTTTTTTCAAAAGACTTGTGAATGGCAATGTAATGGTTAAGAGCAGGTGGACTCTAATCTGGAGAACCAGGTTTGATACCCCAATCCTCCACATGAGCAGTAGACTTTTATCTGATGAACCAACATTTCTGCTGGGTGACCTTGGACTAGTCACAGTTCCTTCAGAACTTTCTCATCCCCACCAACCTCACAAGGTGTCTGTTGTGGGGAGAGGAGGTGAAAGGAGTTTGTAGTCTCCTTACAGGAGACAAGGGGGGGGGGGAAACCAAATTCTTCTCCTATTCATAGATGAGTTAAGGATGAAAACCAAATATGTCCTACATCCAAAAAAAAAAGGTTTCTGAAGCTAGTTTCTAAAGTTAAGGTAGTGAATTAGTGCAGAAGCAAACGTTAAATCAGTTCTCAAGGGCCATTGCCTTGCTACTGGTATAATTTTGGAAGCATTCTGACTTTATGAAATCTAGATTTCAGATTGTTATGCATGCCTGGAAGTTATTCATCTTTGGCGCTATTTTGTGAGTGATGTCATTGTAGGATAAGGAGTGACTGGGACATGCATGACCCATATTGCACAGATGAGAGGGTTACTGACTCTCTAAAGCACAACACCTAGGTAGGCTCTTTGTGCAGCTGATTTTCAGTGTTCCACTTCATAATATCCAAAAATACCAAGGATTCAGAAACTTTATGACTCTCAGTAAATGATTAAACAGTGGGCCAACGAACTAGTTCCTGAAACTTGCTCTATTATTTCTTTCCTACAGAGTTGAACTCTGAAGGAACAGGTGATCAGTGGTTTTTCTTATCAGTCCAGGCTTGATAACATGGCTAAAAGACTCCTCTATATTTGCTGCTTGTGATAGAGCAGCACACAGAAAAGGAGACAGAAGTATTTCTGGTGGGAAGAAACGAAAGAATGAGGTGACATAAGGTTGCTGACTTTTACCCTGTTGCATCTAGTTGCCCCTTAAATATTAGTTTGATCTGCAAGAAAATGCTACTTAAACTTCATGCACTGATAATTCTTCAACTTACTCTTTCCACTCATGAAAATTCTGTGAAAGGGACAGGACATTCTATTTCCTGTCCAATTAATAACCTTAAATGGAAGGGATGAGAAGACAGATTCAGTACTTGAGTTCCAGACAGAATGTAGTGTCAGCCTGTTACAATCAAACAGCAGTCTTATATCCACTTAAATACATTGGTTAAATGTACTTAAATACAAGGCCACAGGAACCTTCCTTTTTCCTGGATGAAAGCATTTTTTGCAAGCGGTCCCAGCAGAGACCCACCCCGGAACTCCCCCGCCAAGTTATTTTGACTGCCACAAGGCTAACATAGGTCCATTCCATACAACACAAGTAGAATGGTTTGAAGCTGATATATAAAATGTCACAAGCTGGAATTCCACACAGATTTTTTCCTCCAAACAATTGGAAGATGTTTTATTTTTTAATTTTTTCCCCTTGACACATTTTATTTCAAAAATGCTTAAACAGCATTTTTCCCCTCCAATATTTTCAAAACATTCCCTGCTTGTTGTGCAGAAAGCAGGAAACATTTAATTTTCCCCACTCGACTTAGCATCTTCCACTTTCATTTTCTCCACAGCTCATGCCAGCCATTTTGTGCTGCTGAAGAGACTCTCCATGCACCTGCCATTTGCTGAAGGTTTCTGATAGAGGTTTCCTCTGCTTGCAGCTCATCTGCCTGCAATGTCACTGTGTAAAGCACATGAATGAAGTTAGTCATTGTTCCTTTTCGTTTTGCTTTCAATGAGACATCTTTGAAGTTATGACTCAAAATAAGCACTATATCAAGTCATCATAGCTTCGAAGATGTCTCATTGAAAACAACAACAACAAAAAGGAAAAATGACATGTGCACGGGATCACCAGTACAAACTAACTTCATTCATTTACACAATAAAATCACGAGCAAATAGTGGACGCAACAACAAAATGAAATTGACAAGCTTCAGTTGGGCAGCAACAGGAAAAAAGAACTGTTTGGGGTTGAATTGCTTTATTTTCCCAGACTGTGCGGGAGATGAAATCCAAAACGGTTCTTTTTAAAAACATCTGCAAGGCATTTTATTTGTGGGGAATCAGCCAAAATCACCCCTTTGAAAAAATACTGGTTAAACAATGGCAATAACATTATAAGGTCCAAATAGAAATGAGGGAAACCCGGGGCAAGTTTATGTGACATTCACTGATCTTAGGCATGTTTATGTACATCTCACTGAATTCAGTAGGGCTGTCTCCTAAGCAAGTAAGCATAGAACTGACCTACAAATTACATCGCCACTGTGTGGTAAGCTCCCAG
This sequence comes from Sphaerodactylus townsendi, assembly GCF_021028975.2. Taxonomy (NCBI): domain Eukaryota; kingdom Metazoa; phylum Chordata; class Lepidosauria; order Squamata; family Sphaerodactylidae; genus Sphaerodactylus; species Sphaerodactylus townsendi. The sequence continues at coordinate 111,960,237 of NC_059427.1, read as the reverse complement.
TATATATTTAAGATTAAAAAGTAGGGTTAGGAGCCCAAATTTAGATATGAGGAAGTATAGCCATTTCCCACCATTCTATTTTCGGACAGAAATCAGGTCTCCTAGCCCTTTAAGAGAGGCTGACTGGGCTGTTATTTAAGAGGTGAAGTTATTTCCTTCCATCTCATGAAATGATTCACTAGCTATATCCATACATCAAACCTCTAAAAAACAGGACATCTTTTCCCAAGCTTGTTGGCAACTACAGGAGTGTAGCACTGTTTTCAATATTTTCAGGTTTGGCTCTAAAAAACTTCAACATTTTCAGAAAACCTGAAAAAAGTCAAACCTACATGTTGGGATTTGAGGGTTTCTGAAAAATTTCTTTTTTAAAAAAAGCTGAACCTGAAAAACACAGCTGCCTGCGGGAATCAGGAGACCTGGCAGCTTCTACACAGCCTGTGAAATTGCTTTTTGGGGTGGGTGGGTGGATTTTTTTCCCAATTCGAATTTACCAAATGCTCACCTAGTTTCATGACTGTGAAATGAAGAACTTTCCAGGTCAGTTTCATGAACTGTTTTACCTATTAGGCTTTCTAGAGGAGAGGGGGTGACTGCATTTGCTCTGGGACAAAAGCTAACGTGCATCCCTCTTTAGAATTTGGCTCTAGACCTCTCTCAAAGCACTTCTCGTCATGTTGGTCTGTGTGCAATGTGTAAGGATTTCAGGCACCACAACATTTCAAACAGATACCAAACTAATAAGGCCAGGCCTGAGGTTAAAAAGACAATAAATTCAAATCCAGTCTGTATTGTACAAAGAAGCAGGGTATGCAAACATCTTGAGCATCAATCAGCATTTGACAGGTGGAACACAGAAACTGGACAGAGTGAAATCAACAGATGGGAATCCAACATTAACACTTAGAAATGGAAAGAAAATTGCACTTGGTAGCATTTAGATATTTTTCTCCCCGATTTCTATTTATTATCTGTACCAGCAGACTTTCTATTTTCACACAGGAAGATCTCTCTGAAGAAAGAAATGAATACATCAGGCCACGACTTATGAACAGCTGATACAGTAATTATTAAGAGAAAGCTTCTATTGCTTCTATGATTACATCATTAAAAAGTGCTGTTTGTAGTGCCTCTTAAGAAGAACCAGAATTGCTAGCAACCCCCACCCCATTCTCAACATTCTGCAGCCAAGGTGTAAAACATTTGTTCTCTCGGATCAAAAACAGTTTTTCCCTTTGCAAGCTTCAGATACCATTTAAGATGATTATTTACCTACCTAAAATCTGTGGTTTAGTCCCCAACCTCCAGGGCAAAGATGGCATCAGCAGTTCTTGTTGACGATGTTCCTTTTTGCTATTCAGAGGAAATGTCAGATGTCTCCAGAAGGTTAAACTTTCTGCTTGCCGGTTGTCCTCTCTTTCCTCTGGTTATGGGCCAATCAAATGGCCAGTTCCTTGAAGGGGACCTCAATGTTCAACGTGTACCAAAAGGCCCAAAATACCAGGCTAAATGCCATCAGCAGGGCTCCTGTGTAAATAAAGAAATCCCAGTAGCTCAGATATCCAAAAATGCCTAAAAGGAGGAGGACCAACCCGGCAACATCACATATAAGAGCTAAAATAAATATCAGAAGGCATCGGCCCACGTATAAGGCAAGCAGCATGGCAAAAGCCTTCCGCGTGGACAGCATCAGCAAGGAGGCATGCTAAGCTTTGGCATCTTTAGTTATTGTTACAATATTTGACACACCACTCCCGCTTTCTCATCGCCAGAAGGAAGTACAAATGTCATCGCACACCTCCCAGAATAATAGGCAGGTGAGCCAGGTAAACTTTAACCCCTTCCCATCCTGACTTTACACTAGCAGTGACTTCACCTTTGCAAAGAAGCAGCTCAGTGCAACTCAAGCCATGTGGATTATCTGTATTTGATTTGTGATTTGTATTTAACTATATGCTGCTAGCACCAAGGCAAAGTGGACAGTAAATGCAGATCAATCAAATCATATGACAAACTTCCTAGCCAGATAAAAGGCATTTGACAAAGACAACAATAACCAGAACTTAAACCAGAATATTTATTTAGGACATTCCTTGTACAAAACAGCATGTTTCAAATACGGTTACTAGAATGGTAACCAATAAACTGTAACACCCAATCAAGGTGCTGCATTCTGTTTGCAGTTCCACACTGTTTATCAGACATACTTTTAAAAATCAATATTTAATTGTATTGTGGACAAGAAATACATTTTGATAGGATAGCAGGGTGCAGTCTTTGCTTTCAAAACCTATGTTTATGATATCAAGAATGGGCCAGGTTAATAATTTCCTCGCAAACTCTTGTTGTGCAAGAGTTTATGCATGTGACTCTCTCTATAAATTGAGATATAATAACGATCATTGCAAGAAGGTACAATGGCCCAGTTAAAATGCCCGATCACTTAGCTTCAGCATTGTACAAACCTGGCTTAGAGAGTTTGCAGTTCTCATCAAATGAACAAGACTAGAATAGAATGGAGGATGGGGAAAAGCAGAAGAAACCAAAAGTTCTTATTCTGTTACCAGAACTGGCATTGTGCACTTAGCTGTCTGGGCAGTGATGATGTATCCATACATTCTGTTCCCCTTTCCCAAAGGCTGTGGGTAAGTGTAAAATGCCATCAAGTCACAACCAACTTATGGCAACCCAGTAGGGTTTTCAGGGCAAGATCCAAATACTAAGCAGGACCAACCCTGCTTAGCTTCTGAAATTTGATAAGATCAGGCTGCCCTGGGACATCCAGGGTCACAGCTTCCCTTAAGTTACCAGACCATAACCTAGAGCAGTGGTTCTCAACCTGGGGGTCAGGACCCCTTTGGGGGTCGAACGACCCTTTCACAGGGGTCACCTAAGACTCTCTGCATCAGTGTTCTCCATCTGTAAAGTGGATAAATGTTAGGGTTGGGGGTCACCACAGCATGAGGAACTGTATTAAAGGGTCACTGCATTAGGAAGGTTGAGAACCACTGACCTAGAGAATTGTCTCTTGGAACAGCTCTGCAACTGCTGCTTCTCCTGGCCCTGCCTCAGTCGCATCACGTGTGCTCCCCTCCTCCTTGCTGGGACCACCAGGATTCTCAGTCCCACCCCCACCCTCACAAGGAAGGCTCAGTGATGAGACAAGCTTGGAGGAGGGTGAATGGGGCAGAAGAAATCACCATCTGTATTTTCCTTTGTAATAGTGAACTTTTAAAGAGATGGGGGAGGGGGGGTCAGACTGTGACCTTGCAATCCTGACCCTCATCATGTAAAAACATACCATTCAGCCCAGTAATGCACACATCCTTTTCCTGACCATTCACCTTCCACCTGTTTCAACTGCTTGTGAAGATTTCCTTGTCCAGCTATAAATCCAGCTTCCTCCAATTGCCTCCTGTTTGCTTCCTCTTATACTTTCTGCACCTCCACTCTCAGAGTTGCCACTTTTTCCCTGGTGGGGCACCTATACCATTAACAAATATAAAATGGGCAAACATTCCACAGGTGGATCACAGCTCATCACTACATCTATACGGCTACTAGCAGCAGAGGTGTAGCTCCAAGGGAACAAGGGGGCGACACACTGGGTGTGCACCCCTGGGGGGTGTGGCAAGGGCATTCCAGGAGTGTGGCAGGGGCATTCCAGGGCAGGACGGGGGTGGAAGACGCACCAGGGCACTGGATGCTTTTCCCCCTTGCTACGCCTCTGAATAGCAGTGCTGTCCCATCGAGCATCTGTGAAGGATACAATAGTCCTGCCAGAAAAACAGCCTCAATCCTATCCCTCCTCCCTTCCACACAGTTTTTCTACTTTCCTTCTCACCTTACAGCCCTCAACCTTCATCTTTCAGTTTCAATTTTCTATAAGAGAATCGCACATACAGGGGTTGCTGCCCCCCTCCCCTCGGTAGAATCCTTATGCAGCTGCAGGACAGGTAGAAATATAGCCAGGAAAGGGAGGAGGTTGCCACTAAGAACATCAATAGTTAGACAAGTTTATTTGGCCATGCCACTATTAAAGTGCAGAAGCCCTGCCAGAAAAATAGCTGACAAATGTAAATAAATGCATTATCTCCCGTTCTCCCTTGCCTTGTAGGTAGGATCATAAAGTTTTGTCAAAGGCTTTCACAGCCAGAATCACTGGGGTGTTGTGGGGTTTCTGGGCTGTATGGCCATGTTCCATAAAGCCTGGAAACCCCCCAACACCACACCGATAATAAAGTTCTCCAGGCTTGATGCTTGTTGTCCATTAGAAATGTTCTGCTTGAGATACTGACGTATGAGTCCCACCAGGCAGGACTTAGTGCTTTCCACATGATCCCAGATTCAGGTGGGTCTTCAACCTCTAGACAGAACACCTGTGGTTTGTCTGTGGTTGTTCACTGTGGCAGGTGGCTCACATCCCTCTGTCTCAGCTGTGAGCTAGCTTGCTCTGCCACTTGCCAGTCATCAATTGCCTCTCAAGGCACCTGCTTGTTCCAAGTTTGGCAGTGACATGCTATCCTGCTTCCTGTGGACCAGCATGAGAGTCCAGCTACACCAGTTTCACTAAATGATTCTAGGGAAGTGCCTCTCCCAAGGCTATTTATATACAAAGCACCTGCAGCCAGAGTCACATACTCACCTGACCTACACATGGTTGATGCAGCCAGGAAGTTGCTGCAGTCAGTGAAATGACATCACACTGTGTGAAGCAGACCAGACCAGAAGAGCTGGATTAGACCAGAACATTCTGGGGGGGACAGGTAGTTATTACAATTCTTACAGGATAGGTGTGCTGAAAAAACTGATGTCACTACGGGTGCAGTGAAACAGACAATAATTATGCCTTTCTCATGGGGCTTTCAATAATGGTTGGGGGGGGGGGGGAAGATGGAGGATCCCTTTCTTCAACATGATGTTGGGGAGGCAAAAACAATTACATGTGTGACTTTGCACATGCCCATTCTCATTTAAACTGAGTTATTAGCTGTGCAAAGCAGTTGTGTGTGTTTAATTAACATGTAGTTGCCACACTCACCTGCTCTACCCACGTTGGGCCAGCATGGTGCAGTGGTCAGAGACTAGGAACTGGGAGGTCCAGGTTTGACTTCCTATCCTGCCATGGAAGCTCACTGGGTGACCTTGGGACAGTTACACATTCTCATCCTAACCAACCCCACAGAGGTGTTGTCAGGATAAAAGAGAAGAATGAAGGAACTGCTTTGGGTTCATATTGTGGAGAAAGGCAGTGAAATAATGAAATGATAACTGAAATAATAAATATAGCTGAAGATGGAAGCGGATAAAAGGTTAAGTTGGACAGTGGCTTGGAAAGAGTGAAGGAAGCAGGAAAAAGTGGATGCCAAGAAGAGAGAAAGAGGAAATAACATAGGAAAGGTGATCCAAAAGAAAAATGAGGTGCCTCCTGGAAGTCCTTGTGGAGTCCCCACCACCACACAACTGGGCCCAGCCTGGTAGACAGCATCATGCAACTGGGCCAAAGTTTTCCCAAGTAGAGGCTGCCAGGGGAAGGGAATGAGGGAAAGCTTGAAGACAGGAGAAGTTGGCTAGTACATGTGAAGAAAAAAAGGGGAAGGAAAAGAGGAAATAAACAGTGCAAGAAAATTAGATGCTCACCACAACTCCTTGAAGATCTCTCACATGTAATGTATAATATACATACTTGTTGTAGATTTTACCTTGCCTTGATCTCACCTAGTGATTGTAGCAAGCACTGCCTCTGTCTCAGATCCCTATCTGCAGTACACCAATAGTAATAGTAACTCACCCAACTACAGGGCTGTTAGAAGGATGACTCAGAGAACATAAATGAAGTACTTTGTACACACTGACATACCACATAAATTCTTATTTTTCCCAGAGCAGTGAAAAAGCCAGGGGAAGTACAGAGAGTATTTGAGCTGTGGAGTTTTGGTGACATTTGTTTTATTTATACACACGAAGCACACTGGAATAGACCAGACAGCAGGATTTGGTAACTTTTCAACTATTAATGTAATTCATTGTACGTTGGAGTTACTTGAAAACTGCAGTTGGTCCAAAATATAGCAGCTGATATATGTGGTGATGTTAGCAATCAGAAATACTTAGCACCACTATAGCATCCCCTGCCTTGTGAGATTCAGTTGTAGCCCCCCCCCCTCCCCGGCTCCTCCTCAGTAGTCCCAGAGCAGTTCTTTGTCAGTGGTGACTCTGCAGGTCTGAAATTCTTCACTATCGGATATTCACTAGGTCTGGGAATATGCCCCATTTACAGGGGATTGCATTGTTAGGCATTTGGTTAAGGCCTTCCTGTTCCAGGATTGACGTAGGCCGATTCCCCACGGTCAATTAATCACATGATACTCACGCGAAATATCACGGATTCTGGATGAACTCCCCACTGGCTGAGCGACTAACAAGACTTCATCCTGGTTCTGTCGCTCATTCTCCCTCTTATCCTGCATCTTTGCGGTACCTGGTTGCACGTACAATTTTTTCCAAAATCACATCTCCGAACCTGTTTGGTGGGGAGGATTGGGGGACTAATCTGGTTTCCAAATTCCCACCATTGAGCATGATACAAATGTCTTCTAGCCAATCAGCGTGCCGTGGGCTGTGCGTGATGCGTGCGTAGCCTCTTCTTGGTTTTGATTTCCCACTTAAACATTTAAACGTTCACCCTTGCAACGGAGGAAACTTCAGAGCTACAGTTTTTTGCGGGGGGGGGGGGGGGGGGGGCCTGCCCCCAAAACGGCACACTAGCCATTCAGGAGAGACCCGCCAAGGCGATCGCACAGTAGTGGGGATTGTTACATGTCCTGAATGCGAGATAAGCCTAGATGTCTTCAGTGGAAATATGCTGCGGTGGGGAGATTGAAACCTCGATGAAAAGGTGCAGTTTATTTTCAAACTTGGTTTGATCTAGATAGAATTTCCCTGTGGGGATTCGACGTAGGCTCATTATTGTGATGTTTTAACTGGTGTTGTTTTTAATTGCTCTCTGGTTTGAGAATTTATAAGTTGCAGAGCAGACTATGAATTCTTTAGATGAATAAATAATACCACTGCTTTCTGATTGTGGCATGAGAGGTGTGTTGCTTGTTTAATGAAATGGATGTGTACCTGCTTTCATGTATAAAATGATGCATGGTATGCATTTGTTTTATTATTTGCAAACATCACTTATTTTAACTATGCAAAACACTTTGCAATCATTTTCTCACTGTCCTCACTGTCCTCACAAACTTGTAAAGCAAATGACTATTCCAGCTTTATAGGTAAGCTGGAAAAACACTGAGACATGCTAAACACCACATATTGACTTCAAGCCTAAACTGGGATTACTTTTCATACATAGAAATTAAAACCATAAAACACATGCTTTTCTGAGCAAAATGACTGTGAAACCCATCCCGCAAAGACCTTATGGCACTAACAGGAAGATCTAGCCTCTGGAGTGAAGATGTACCGTACATACTCGAGGCCAAGGGAAAACTTATTGACTTGAGTATAAGCCTAGGGCAGGAAATACACATAAGAACTGGACAATAAGGGGATCTCTGCAGCCTGCGCAGGGCTTGGATCCAGCCTGGATCTAAGCCTGGTGCAGGGTGCAGCCTGGCTGGCTTCCCTCCCCACCTCCATCCGAGGCCCCCTGGGGTCTGAGGTGGGGAGGGGATCTCTGCAGGCTGCGCTGGGCTTGGATCCAGCCTGGCCAGCTTCCCCTCCCCACCTCACTTGAGTATAAGCTGAGGGGGGCTTTTTCAGCACAAAAATGTGCTGAAAAAGTCGACTTATACTCGAGTATATACAGTAACTGATTTGTGTGAAGTCTTGAGTCATATCAGAACCCAGTGACAGCACAGCGTAGGTGTTTGTGTTGTTAAAGGTTCGTGATAACTGAATTGACTGGTAATGTTCAGTTGTGGGAGGACTGGATCATGTGGAAGTTCCAACATTTTCTGACCCATGTGATATATACACAAACACACCTTGTTCAAACATGAATTTAATTCTCCAAATGTTTCCAGAGCTGTGGGAGATCCAGCCACAGGGGGGCGGCAGCTATATTGTCTGGTAAAAAGAAGAACCATGAGTCAGTCCATAGTTGAAAAAACCAGAACTCACAATTTTGTATTGCCTATAGTATAGCATGTATTTCCATACCACAATGCACATTCTTCTATAAGTAGAAATTTACACCCCCTCCATAAATCAAAAATTGATTCTAGGCAAACCACTAGTCTCTCAAGACTGAGTTCTGGGTTACATTTTTTTGAGTTTGAGAGGATGACCTAACCAGGGAAGGCTGCCCCTTCCTATTCTATCACATTTATATTTTATTAGGTAGAGATGTCTAGCTCAGGGGTCGGCAACCTTTACCACCCAAAGAGCCATTTGGACCCGTTTTCCACGGCCCCAAAGATCTACCGAGCTGGAGAGGCAGCTTTGCATGGAACTGCCTTAGGTTCGGCCCCTCCACTCACCTTTCCTTCCAGCGCTGGGAGGTGGAGGCGCCGGGCAGGGAAACCCCCTTTGCCCGACGTAGCAGGCAGCTCCGTGGGGCAAAGGGGGGATGGCAGCCTTGGCCTGCCTGGTGCCGCCTCCTCTCGCCCTGCAGGAGGTAGCGGTGCTGGGCAGGGAAACCCCCTTTGCCCAACGGAGCAGGCAGCCGCCTGCTCCGTGGGGCAGAGGGAGGGTGGTGGCTGCAGGGATGGCAGAGGGGGGATGGTGGCTGCTCTGGAGGGACACGCCGACTCTACTCTCTGACCTCCAGGGGTTGTCGGGCAGCGTGGGCATGCCCCTCCAGCCCTCCAGAGCAGCGCTGGGAGGAGAGGTGAGTGGAGGGGACACAAAAAGCAGCGCCCTCACACATGGAGCCGCCTCCAGTTTGGCCCCTTCACTCACCTTTCCTTCCAGTGCTGCTGTGGAAGGACACGCCCACACTACCCTCTGACCTCCAGGCCACACGGAGCCGCAGTATAAGGCTGAAAGAGCCACATGCGGCTCTGGAGCAGTGGTTTGCAGACCTCTGGTCTAGCTGATGCTAAAGCTAGCTGATTCTGCCAAGTTTGTACAGTGCCCTTTCTGCCAGGAAGCATTGTACAGAATATATTCCTCTTCAGAAGACACATGTTATGAACAGGTTTCCATATACCTTCCACAGCAATAACTGTCATGTGTTGAAACCTTAACTTGCAGCTCTAGCATGCCTGACATTACTCAGTATTACCCATAGTCCAAAGTCTACTAGAATATATGTAACAACCAGTCTACATACCACAACTCTATCTGACCTGGGAATTTGAATGTCAGATGTACCCAGGACAGGGGCGTACCTAGGCAAACTGTAGCCCGGGGACAAAACTTGAGTTTGGCGCCCCCCCATGACCCCCCCCCCATGACCAAACAATGATTCTTTTGCACCAGGTCATTTCTAATCACCATCACATTATAGAACATGCCTCAATGCAGCAATAGTCCATACCACTCAGCGAAATCAAACCAGCGATTTTTCAAATGCTTTCAAAATGTTTTATCACTGCTGCTTGAAACGTTGCCGGTGTTCTATCCAGCACCCCAATTGACCCCAGCATTGGAAACACAGCACAGTGCTGGGAGGGAGGGAGAGAGGGAAGACAGGGACAAATTTCAAGTCATGTTTCCATGATTTTTATTGGTGCAATACTGACAAAGGCACTAACTGACATGAACTCAGTCTTCTAGAAAATAACAACAAGAAACATAGTCTTAGAATAACCCTGAATAACTGCTTGCTTTTCATCTGAAATATGTTTTAAAAGCCTATAAGGGTAAGAAACTCATCTATGACACTAAGAAGGCACTAGATTTATCTAGAGCCCCAGTTCAGAACTATTCCATTGTAGAGATAGGAATAAAAGCCAGCTTGCTGAAGTTTGGATGTCTGGGCACTCATTCCTGTGGGCAGCAGCTTCACCTTCAACTGGGTGCCCCATAGCATTTGCCCTCCCAAAGCAAACTTGTAAAGTTGACTGGTTCCTGTCAGGACACTCAGCAGCCCTGAGGTAAAATTTGGTTACTTACCCAGAGCAAGACCCCAGCAGACACCATTTGGAAATCTCTACCACAGGGACAACAGCATGGCTGTGAAGCCTCACCCAATCCCACCTCACTGCTTCAAATAGGGAATAGCATTTTTCCCTCCAGAAGAACAGAGGCACACACACCCCTTCCCTACTGCCTTCCACACCTCCCTTTTAAAATGAAGCCACTCTACAACACCTAATGAACTATGGACATCAAGGGGCACATTGCAAGCCCTGAATCTCCTACCAAATCCACACAGCACTACACGACAGCAGAAACACAAATTCCCCAAAAAAAAAGAAACTGAAGTGGGAGACACAGGTTTACTTGGGGCACAGCAAGGAACTACAGGAAAACAAGCCACTTCTAAAGAAAGGTTGAACATCTTTTAAAAAGCTAAGACAAACAAAAGGTAGAGACCAAAGCAGGTTAGCAACAGAGTAACAGCCTAATACAAGTGGGGGGGTGGGGACAAACTGGGAGAAATTTCAGAGCTAGGCTAACAGTAGAACAAGGTTAAAATCATGAAATCCACAATTACTGGGCAGTGTGTAGCTTACACTTCTCTCTCTGAGATGCCAGCCACAGATGCTGGTGAAGCGTTAGGAACAGATCTACCAGACCACAGCCACACAGCCTGGAAACCCCACAACAACCAGTTGAGATCAGCCAGAGCCTTTGACAATACAAAGAAATTTTTTGTTTTGTAAAATAGAATGTCAATGGTAAATTTTCCTTGCAATAAGAAAAGTTCTACGAAGTTATGTGAACACATCAGTTAAGAAATTAGTTTTAAGTCTACTTATACCTTAGCTAAGATTTTACATCCTCTTTATTACAATTTAGTTTTAGAATAATTGAATAATATAAAGGGGTCCCACCCACCCCGTTGGCCTTAAGCTGCAAAGGCAGAGATGCCTGTTTTCAGCTCTCCTTATGCTTAAAAGGAACAAACCTCTCTGGAAGAGATGCAAATTTACCAAATCTCCCTGAATAAGAATGACTTTTCCCTTTCACATTGCTAGGAGACTTGAAGCACTTGAATAAATCAACCTGAATCTTTCTCAAAGAACTACATTATGTTTAGTTACTACATTATGTTTAGTTACACTAAACTGGTATTTGTCAAACAACAGTCCCCTCATGAGCATACATCTTATTTCAACAGCAAAGAGTTAAATCCAGCAAGGGTCTTGAGCACTTATCTAGACTTTTTGTCGTGACAGCCTTTAGTCTCAAATACAAGGATCTCAAGGCAGTTTATGCTGGACTTCAAGCTTGTCATTCAAGGAACATGAACTATTTGGCAGTCCCTGACACACATACCCAAAATCAAATCCATACTCTGCCATCCTATAGCAATTCCATACACCTGTTTCCAGTGGTGGTAGTGGAAAGTTGCCACTAAGTCATTAGCCAATTTATGGTGACACTGTTGGGTTTTCAAAACAAAGAGAGATGTTCAAGGTGGTTTGCCATTTGCCTGCCTCTGCCCAATGGACCTGGATTTCTTTACAACAGAGTTCCATCCAGAGTACCAATGAGAGCTAACCCTGCTTAGCTACAGATCTAACTAGGAGAGGGACCAGTCTGAGCAATCTTGTTTCAGACACAGTCCATTCATGCAGATTAGAATCCACCAACATGCCCAGAGGGTGGGGGGGGGCTTTCCCTTTCCTTAACCATGGCATTGGCTACATCAGAGTGTGAATAGGGCAACTAATACAGAGGGAACAATCTTGAGTATCACAGTGTACAGACAAAATGATAGTGTCTGCAGAGACAGAGTAAGGGGTTCCAGAATGACAAAGGGGAATGAAGCTATATGTGGTGTTGAAAAGCAGTAACATATCTACCACAAGCCCACAGCATAGAAAGGAGGGGGGGATATTTAGTCATTGTTAAAAAACACAGGACTGGGAGGTGGAAAAAAAAGTAGCTACAGAATAATGTGCACTCGAGGGAGGAGTTGAGGGGTGTGCCAGACTATTCCAGTGGGGAGAGGAAGCCAAGGGGATTTCTGCCTCGTGGGTTATAAGGGTGGGGGGGTGTCAGGACTGCTTGAGGCATTGGGCAAGGGCTGCAGGGGGGGGGTAAGAAGGAAGTCTTTTACCTCTCAGTTGGCTGCGTGTTAATTTGAATTGAGGCCGGGGTGGGGAGATCCAGCAGAGGCTGAGGGGCTGGGGAGTTCCTCTTCCAATTGATGGGTGCTACTCAGGGAGAGGCAACAAGCGGCTTGCATAAAGCCCTTCCCGAGGGAAACCTGAGAAGCAGCGTTTCCAAGATTGGGAGACAGTTTAGCTTCCCTGGCTCTAAAGAGCAGGGGATTTTCCTCCCCCCTCTTTGCAAGGCGAGCTGCAAACAGAAGCCTGGGGTTGGAGGAACAAGCATTGAGGGGAGGCTTGATGGGCTTGAACACGGCTTGCTCCCTCCAACCCCAGCTTCTGTTTCCACAGCTTTATACAGAGGAAAATCCGTTGTCAACAAGCAACCGTCTCTCCCAATCTTGAGCGTTACTTCTCAAAATTTCCTCGTTTTCCTGTGCACTCAGCTAAACTGCGTTTCTTGCCTGCCGGACCTGGGAGGTGCTGGAAATCTGCTCGTGGTTGCCTCGTTTGCCCCACAGCACCTCTCCCAGGTCCGAGGTAAAGAAACTAGCTGTAGTTAGCTGAAGTGCACAAAAACGAGGGAAACCTGAGAACAACGTTTCAAGATTGGGAGGCGGTGGCTCTAAGCGAGGGGATTTTTCCTCCCTCTTTGCAAAGGCGGGCTGCAAACTCTGCTCTTGTTTGTACACAATAGTTGAGGGGCAGAATACCGAGGAAGCCCGTGGGCCACTTGCTGCCTGTTTCCTGCACACCTGGGTGAGGCTGCCTCTCACGCCTCTTGCTGCCTCTCCCATGGAGATGCTTGGCGGGCCAGCAGCGAGGCTGACCATGAAAGGGAACGGGTGAGAGAACCACTTGTTGGGGGGAGGCGATGGGCTGGGGAGGGAAAAACAAAACTTCCTGATTGAGTGCGTGTGGGGGGGGTGGGGGGTAGTGATGGACTGGCAGCAAACCTCTGTCCTCTCTGGCGAAGCCATGGCTTACTGCGGGGACCGCGAGCTGTTAGTGGTCGGCAGCGGCAGGCAGAACTCAGAGCAAAGACAGGGCCAGCCTCTTTCCCCTGTGCCGATGCTACTGCTGCTTGCTTCCTCCAGACTCGTTCCCTTCCCTTCTGAGCAGGGGAGGAGGTTTGTTTGCATGACCACACCCTGAGAGGCAAGGCACGCTGGTTCCAAGGAGGGCGGAGCTCACTAATGCTAAATAGACTGAGGTGGAACTGGCCCAGTGGGGCCACTGTCCAGAGTGGGCGAGGCTAAGGCAGCCTGAGCTGCCTGATAGTAATGGCTGCTGTAAAACGGGCTGCCGGTCTAATGATGGTGAGAGTCTGTGGGGAGAAATTTTGCCTGGCCCCGTGACCAAAAGTGATGACTGCGCCCGGGGACAAAGGGGACCCCTTGTCCCCTAGGTCGGTACGCCAGTGACCCAGGACCATGAAATGCTCCAAGAGCCAATAGTACTGATCAAAACTTACTAATAAGACATTTGTGCCACAGCTGCCTATAGCAGGTTAACTGACAATCATTGCATTAGATCACAAAGGTTTCATCCTGACTAGTCCTTAAAGCAGTCTTTTCCTGTTCTGGAACAGTTTGCAAGTGATACCCAGTCAAGTCCTAGTTAGGTAATTACAGTAGAAGTTTTAATGTAGCAGCCATGAAAACACCTGCAGTCAGTTTTGATTGTACTGACCAGTACACAGGAAAAAGTCACAAACTGGTGTGGAGGTGGTAGCTCCTTTTGGAAAGCTACACAGTCAGAGAACTCTATATGGAGTTTAAAAACAAGATATGGTTTCATATTGCCTCATTTTTAGAACATAAATAAAGAGAACATATCTGCTGCATCACAAAACTAAAGCATCTTTTTACAAAATCAGGATGTGAACACTTTGCATATTTGGACTTAATAAGGAACAACCTGTTTCCCTTGTCTCTTCCCATAAGTGCTGGTGACCCTGACTCATAGTTGGTGACTCACAGTTGGTGACCCTTTTGGGGGGGGGGGAATCTTATACCACATAGGACACGCATTCTATTTGAATTGTATTTGATTTTCTCCCAAAGGCACCTGGTGGGCCACTGCGAGTAGCAGACTGCTGGACTAGACAGACTCTGGTCTGATCCAGCAGGCTTGTTCTTATGTTCTTATGTTCTTCTACAAATTTGGTTGCTCCTGTACTCTGTTTATAGCACCTATTTATTTATTTATTTATTTATTTATTTATTTATTTATTTATTTATTTATTTATTTATTAGATTGTGCCTCACCCCTCCCCCACCACAGTGGGTAACAACAAATCAAATACATTTAAAAACAGAAACAATTAAAATAAATTAAAATCCGTAACATACAAATAAGATGGTGCCCTAAGTTCCCAGTAGATGAGACTCCTGAGAATAACAGACCCTCTGCAAAGTAAATGAGGAGGGTGAGTGAAAGGGGGGCTTTGCTTGGTGGATGTAGTAGAGCAGCCTGAAGTCCTCAACCATGCTCCTGGCAGAACATCTCCATCTTGCAGGTCCTGTTGAACTGGGCCAGATCCTGTAGGGCCCTGGTCTCCTCTGCCAGAGAGTTCCACCAGGCAAGGGCCATGACTGTAAAGGTCCTGGTTGAGGACATTTAGACTGTTCTCTGAATGACTCGAGGCTACAGTAATGCTGGACTAAGAGGACCACCATCCTATAGTGTAAAGATATAGTTTGGATTATCTTCATGATTTCTGCATATGCTTTAACTAGAGTGAGTTAATATCAGGGGTCTTTCTAAAATAGAATATCTGTGACCTGCCAAAGTGTTTAAAATTTACAAAAAGAGTATGCTTATCCAGAATTTCCTAATAAAGTATGATTAATCAGTAGTCAGTGATAATGCATGCACATTTACGTAAGAATGCAAGTTTCAGATGGGTAGCCATGTTATTCTTCAGCAGCTGAACAAAATTCAGTTCTAGTAGCACTGTGACGCATTCCGGTTTATCTGATGAACTGAGCTTTGACTCATGAAAGCTTACACCATGGGAAATTGCTGGTCTTTAAGGGGGTACGGGACTTGAAGAATGCATGCAAGTACTGGTTTGCTGGGCCAACTCTAGATCTAGCTAATTCAGAATTCTTTGCAAGAATCAATCCGAGCATCCAACAGCAGACAGAGAATCCAGAACTTGGCTAGTCATCTATGATCTTCAGCCCCTTCCTGTTCTATAAAGTCCCTGAGCTGAAATGCTGGATCACAGATTGTTAACCACAATGAAACATTGTTACGTGATATTATTCAGTAGAGTCTGCCTGCCTGCCTGCCTGCCTGCCTGTCTCTCTGACACCCACTATTAATTGTATGCCTTCGCCTCTTAGTACTCAAAGGTCATCTGCCTTATCGCAGGTTCAGAACAACTTGCAAGGCATACCACTGTTGTTGTGATCCTTGTGTTAAACATAGCAAACCAAGGCTGAAAGACAGTGGCATGCCTGAATCTGTCCAGCAACTTCATAGTTGACCTGAGATTTGAATTAGGATTTATATCTCAAGACTCACGTTATTAATCACTGTAAGGCATTAGCTCATGGAGCTATGAAAATGCCACTCAATCTACATACGTGCTTACAAAGTGAGTCCTCAGAGCAACTCAAATGTACTTTAGCATACAGAAATAAAAAGAAAAAAGAAAAAAAAAAAGAAAAAAATAATAACAGCACTCTGCTTCCCAATCGATATTGCAAGGTTGGAAATTGGGTACAAGTGCAAAATCTGACTTCCTGAACAGGTTTACAGAAAATGCAGCAGGACAAGATGAAACTGATATTTTAAAAGGAAACAACATTCAGTTCCTTCCCTGAATTGCACATTGCTCTGGTAGGTCAAGAATGAAATTACAAGGAAGTGTGTCATCTTAGGATGAGTTAGCAAATTCTTGTTTACTCTTTCTGCTCATTTAAATATCAGGCATGTGATCCTGGGCAGTTTCCATTGCTAAATATTATTAAGGCAAGGAAATCAATTAAAGTGTAATTTTCAGAACAAATAAATTGTCAATTAAAACAACAACTGTTAACCACTGCCATTTGGGTATTAAGATCATGTTCAGTGGGTGTCTTATAGTCTACCTAGCACTTGCTGCCGGATAAAATTCTGAACAACACAAAAACTATGAAACTCTCAGGTAACAAAATAAGAGACGAGATCTGAGGAGGTACCCATATCCTGTAAAGTGATACAAAAACAGCATGCAGTGAAAACTGTCTTCAGCAACCCTGCTCCTCCCATTTCCTTCCTTAAATTCTACCCAAAATGAAGAAATGAGAACACTTCTACATTATGCGGTTAAGATAGGAAAGAAGGCAAAGGAAAGAGATAAATTTCTTTTGAGGTAGTACCTTCATATAGAATTGTACCTTTCCTATACCTCTTTTGCAACATTGGCCCTTTCCACACTTGCAAAAAATGTAAAACAGATGTGGATTAATGCTATGTGGAGCAGCAACCGAAACTTTTTGTTGCAGATTTTTTCTTACACACTTCAACACACTCCATGGAAGGTATCTGGTTCTGCATCTGATTCAAGAAAGCCAACATTTCCACACTACCGCAAATTTGAATTGTCCTCAATGTCCTGCAGTAGGTAGCAGTGCTGGGGCATGCACTTTTCGAACGCGTTGCCACGTGACATGCCAACGAGAAGATGACACTCCTGTCTTCCTATTGGCTACAGTTATCTCGTGCTTTCTCGCGGGGGTATAACGAGATCTCGGAAACCTTCCATCCAATTTGCTATCGTGTGCATTAAGCCTTGACTTTTTTTGTTAAAAAGGGCATTTTCCAGCAGATCTGCTGGCAACCCAAAAGCAGGTAGAGAGTTCTTTTTAATTTACAATGGAATGGCTCTCCACAACTGAGCACAAGACATCCATCACAAACAATGTGTTTTTACTAGCAGCTTTGGCAGGATGTGTGTTTGTGTGTGCACGTGCTTACTGACCATCAGCACGAAGCAAAGAAAACCTGAACAGCCTTACTGTACAAACCCACGCCCTACAAGCTCTAACCCACAAACCTGGGTAAGCCATGATCCCACCAGGATCCCAGCAAAGGATGTCCAGTTTCTTCCACACCCAAGCAGCCCCTTCTCAGCAGTGCTGGCACCAATATAAGATTGAACATGAGCGTTTTGAGTAACAGGTCTTGCTTCTCCAGCATCATTCAGCCCCCATTGTGCATCGCCGTCTCCAAATTGACTAAAGGGTTCCCCCAGAGCCCTTTGCAGCTGAGGTTCTTGGCTTGTGTGGAATTTCAGTCATGTCACAAGAACCATGTCAATTGTGTTTACAGGATCCACTACTTTCTCTCCTGTATTAGGAAAGGAGTTGATAATAAAACTGCAAGGATTGTCATGCCCTTATATAAACCCGTGGTGCGACCGCACTTGGAATACTGTGTTCAGTTCTGGTCGCCACATCTCAAAAAGGATATCGAAGAGATAGAAAAAGTGCAGAGAAGGGCAAGGAGGATGATTGAAGGATTGGAGCACCTTCCTTATGAGGAGAGGCTGCAGCATTTGGGGGACTCTTTAGTTTGGGGAGGAGGCGTCTGAGGGGGATATGATTGAAGTCTATAAAATTATGCATGAGGTAGAAAATGTTGACAGGGAGAAATTTTTCTCTCTTTCTCACAATACTAGAACCAGGGGGCATACATTGAAAATGCTGGGGGGACGAATTAGGACTAATAAAAGGAAACACTTCTTCACACAACAAGTGATTGGTGTTTGGAATATGCTGCCACAGGAGGTGGTGACGGCCATTAACCTGGATAGCTTTAAAAAGGGCTTGGACAGATTTATGGAGGAGAAGTCGATCTATGGCTACCAATCTTGATCCTCCTTGATCTCAGATTGCAAATGCCTTAGCAGACCAGGTGCTCAGGAGCAGCAGCAGCAGCAGAAGGCCATTGCTTTCACCTCCTGCATGTGAGCTCCCAAAGGCACCTGGTGGGCCACTGCGAGTAGCAGAATGCTGGACTAGATGGACTCTGGTCTGATCCAACAGGCTAGTTCTTATGTTCTTATGTTCTTATTGGTGTCATTTGGGTTTAAGGCATTTGGTAGTGATGCTCTTGACAATGCATCTGCAATAAATATTTCCTTGCTAGGAACATATTGGATAGTCAAGTCATATTTCTGCAATTGGAGTAACATGTGTTGCAGATGTGCAGAGTGCCTGTTTGAAAAATATTGCTTCAAGTGGCTTTTGGTCTGTTTGCACCATTACCTGCACCCCTTCGATACACTTATTAGAATTTTAGTGGCAAATACTATGACACAGGGCCCACATTCTGTAACAGACAGGCACATAGACTATCTTTGGAGGCATTGGCATGTATGGTTAATGACTTGTTAGAATCATAAAACTTGAGTACTGGTGCCATGCCGTGGGCCACGTTTAGGCCTTGCAGTGCTTTGTCTTGTTCCCAGGACCACTGCCATGTGTTAGTCTATCAGAGCAGGTGCCTGAGTGGTGCTGTCAGGAATGCATCATTTGGTACAGATTTTGTATAGAATCTGACCATCCCCAGAAGTGTCTGCAAGGCTTTTTTTTTGTCTTGTGGAGTAGTCATGCTAGTTATAGCTTAAACTTTACTGCCATCTGTGTTAATACCTTCTGCTGAAAGTATGTGACCTTGTTGATGATGAATTGGATCTTGTCTGGATTGAACATGATGCTCTCAAACTCAGCTCTTTCCATCTCAGTCTGCAATGTTTGATATGATGTGTGCCCCTGCATTCTCCTAATCCTTGAAAGACTGTGGAATACCATGCAGTAATGAGACTGTGTGTGCTTTGGTGTCTCGCACATACTAGACAGAGCTGCATACAGGCCTCCCTCCCAAGTATTTCTGTGACTGATACACTGATATTGAAGAAATGAAGATCTGCCTTGTGTTTAGCTGTTGTAGCTTTTAAGGCAGTGGTGGCGAACCTGTGGCATAGGTGCCAGAGGTGGCACTCAGAGTCCTCTCTATGGGCACGTGCAAACAGAGTGCCCCCCCCCCCCCACATCTAGGCTGGCCTGGGTTACTGGGCTTGATTATTAGCATTAAGCCTAAAACCTAGTTTTGGGGAAGTAGTGTAGGTAACCCTGTTAAGCGCTGTTAAACCCCACTGATTTTCATGTGAAGAACGAAAGTGCGATCCTTTACCTGGGAGTAAGCTCAGTTGCTGGCAATGGGCCTTGCTTCTGAGTAAACCCTCCTAGGGTCGTGATTCACTCGTTGGAAGAGTTGCATGATTGCTTCAAAGCAAAGCCATCGACTACCACCAAGCTTACCCCTGAGTAATGCACGCCTCGGAGCAGTTTTTTCTAAACAAAACCTCAGTATTCAGGTTAAATTACCGTGTTGGCACTTGGCGATAAATAAGTGGATTTTCGGTTGCAATTTGGGCACTTGGTCTCAAAAAGGTTCGCCATCGCTGTTTTAAGGTGACTTCTCCCTCAAAATTTATTCTGGAACCTCCATATCATCCATATTGGACCAAGCAGGTTTTTCAAAAAAATGGGCTGAGAAAACATTTGCTTCAGCTTCAGTATCCAGCTTGAATTGTATGGGCACCCCTCATATTAGGGTGGAGCACCATGATTCTGTGTTTGCAATATGAAATTGCCTCTAAGAGAGTGTATCCACAAAAATGGGCTGGTCACAGTCAAACACAGACAAGAATTTGTGTTCTTTCCTTCCCTCTCTGCTGGGTGCTCTGCACATTGAAGAGAAGTAATTCATTCCCCCACATCTAAAGCATTCAGCCTGAAATGCTGGTCAATCCTGCAGAGGGTGGGATTTGCCACAATGGCTGATTACCCACTACTGGCTGTTCCCCGCTGTCACCCCACTCTGGCTTGAAAAGTTGCACCAGAAGTGCTCTCGCTTACCCCATGGAAAGTGAGAAGCATGCACAGGGGAAGAGGAATCAGGTCGGGGCAAGAAATCTTGCCACAATGTGCCCCCCCTGTCTCGGCGTGCCACGAAGAGGAAGTGTGTTGGGACAAGATTTTTTGCCTTGATGCACCTCCTCTCTCAACACACTATAAACAGGAAGCACATTGCAGTGACGTATCTGGCTAGGGACAGGGGGTACCCTCCATCCCAGGCGCCACTAATCTGGTCATGTGGGGGGGGTGCAAAATCCCCCTGTGTGACCAGGAAGACAGCAAACAACATCTTTGTCTGCCCTCAGCCCTGCCCATGTTGTCATCGATGGGGGCGGGGCCAAGGAAACCTGAGGACACCGCCCCCCCAAGCCTCACCCCACTCCCAGCTGGCCCTCTGGGGAGAGCAGAAGGAACTGAAAGGCTCCGTCCTTGGTTCCTTTACTTTTATAAGCATGAGAGTGGGGCTTGGGGGCGGGGTCCCACCCCAAACCCTGCCCCGTGCTTATAAAAGCAAAGTTGCCAAGGACAGAACCTTTCAGTTCATTCTGCTCTCCCCAGAGGCACCATTTTCCCGGGCACCATTTTCTCCGGGCACCATTTCCCCATCATACGCCTCTGGCAAGTTGGGACAAGATTTCTTGCCCCAATGCGCTTCTGGTCCCCCCTCCCCCACGCTCCAGCACCGGTGTGTAATTGGCCAGAGAGTACATATCTGTCCAGATTGAGCTTTTGGGGTTTTCGGTTTCACTTGCTGCTGAGGTGACTGACACTCCTCTGAGTTTCTCTGAACTTCTCCCTTCTTGGGGCATTGTTTCTATTTGCATTTTGACAGCTCATGTTTTGTCTTTTGCAGGTTTAGTTCAGACTCCCTGAGTAGTTACTTCTTGAGTCCTTTATTACTGGCACTGAACACAATTCTGTCTCTAATCGTATTATAATCTGAGAATTCACAGGTCTTTGCCTTCTTCAGTTCTGTTACACGAGTCACTTCTCATCTCCCAGTGGTAGATAGTTCCAAAACTGATAGTGCTTAAATACAGTATTTCTTTTTAGGTTGCAATAATTCTTGAATAGGGTTAAAGCATTCACCTGCAGCACCTTATACCAAGGTATTGTGTACTTCTAAGGTTTCTTCTCAAACTACACATAATAAAAGGCTGCTTGAAAGGCTGCTAGTTTGGTGTCTGGTCTAGAGATTGTTCAATACAGGTGAAAGCACTGCTCCCACCAACTGCAGTTCTCAGCAAGGTTCCCAGACAGGGATAGGGGTGGGATGGTGCACAGCCCTCCATGTGCAAGAAAATGTACTTTTCTGCTGAAGCTGCTGTACTTTCAGGCTTGACTTTATTCTATTTAGTATTCACTGTGTTGCATCTATGATGCCTGCAACATGTGGCAACTTCTGACACCATGTTGGATCTTTCAGGAGGAAAAGGATCAGTACTGGAGGCAGCAGAGGTCATAAGAAATGTATTTATTGGAACACAACAGCCAACTTACACAACAGGGCACAACTAGGCCTAAGTCACTCTAACTCCTCCTCCAGTTATGATCACAAGACCTGAGCATCTCCTTCCTACAAGGCCTCTGGGAGTTGTCCTTTAAAGCAGTAATACCAATACACCTCAAGTCTTATTGTATAGTTTGCATCCTGATTTTCTAATTTTCATTGGAAGAGTGAGAAGAGAGCCCTTAAAATTACTAAAAGTGCAACTAGATGTGACATTAGAGATCTGTGACCAGCTGTCTTGTCATTATATATAATGCTGAAGGGCTGGTTCCCATGAGGACCGTGAAATCCAAGCAATGGGGCCAGCCCAGCTACAAATTTGGTTTCTGCGAACCCAAGGCAGAAATATCTGAAACTGTAAAAGAAACAAAAACCAGAATGTGACTTTCCCCCAAACTTCCTTAGTGCCAGCTCAGCCCAAAGGCCTTAGAGGTGGCAATAGCCAGGACAAGAAGGAAGAGAGCATGTCAGCAACAGTGAGCAGGGTTAGGGAGACAATGCAGAGGTAGAGAAGAGGTGATCTAAGGAGGGGAGAGGGAAATGAGTTCCTTCCTCTTCCCCATAAATCCTGATCTCCCCCCTGCCCGCCGGCAGTCTCTTTTAATTTCTATAAATAGTAGCTGTGAACCTCGTTAGATTTAGACTATGATGATATATTCTAGTCTATGATGAGGGCTCAGTTCTTCCCCCAGTGCCATTTTCCCCACATGTGAATCAGTCTCCTGGAACTGCTATTTGTTCTGATAGGGAAAATATATTTGTTTTCTCTGTCAGGGCAAATAGCAGCTTGTGGGTGTGTGTGTTTTACATCAGCAAAATGGCACAGAAGAAAACAGTAAATCCTTCTGTGGTTTCTATTTACAGTCTCATCAAGAGATGGAAGGTCTGATCACAGCTCTATAACCAGTGCTGTACTTGGGAAAATGGCACCCAGGGCAAGTCATGAAATTGTGCCCCCTGGGCCCCCCAGAACTGCATCCCCCCAAAACTGAACCCCTACCTGATCCAAGCCAGGTGAGCGGCATGAGCCGATCAAGAGGTGTGGTCTTAGTGAGGAGGGCCGGGTGGTGGGTGAGTGGCATGGGCTGAGGAGGGGTGCAGGTGAAGCAGGGAAGGCCAGGTGAGCAGTGGGTGAGTGGTGTGGGCTGAAAAGGGGGCACAGGCCAAGCAGGGAGGGCTGGGAGAGTGGTGCAGGCTGAGTGAGTGATGCAGGCCGGGCAAATGGGGCAAGTTCAGCTGGGGGACAAAATGTACCCCCATGTGACCCATGTGAATGGCGCCTGGGCTGTATGGTCTCTCTTGCTTCCCTAGATATGCCAGTGTCAATAACATCTCATCCAGTGCAGAAAAAAGTAAAAGCATAGTGGGGTGGGAGACCCTGAACATCAGTTTCACACATAGGCTTCTGCCTCTAGAGTTCAGAGGAACTATGCATGACAAAATGTAAAAGGAAACCTCATGGACTGACAGACCAGAGGAAAAAGCAATACAATCAAAATCAAATCCAATGTGATCAGAGATGATGAACTCACACCTGCTTGCTGAATATGCCTATTCAGAGAGCCATTTTAGATTGTATCTGCCAAAGGATTTTCACTCTATAACATTTGCACGCACGAAACTAGGAAAGGTCATTGAGCCTCTCATACTGTTTGTGGCATATCTGATTGTTCATAATACTTAAATGAATGCAGAGGGTCAAATGCACCTGGTAGCCTGAATTCACATTACAAATCAGTATAAAAAAACCAGACCTCTTGTATGAGAACTCTGACCACACATCCTCAATTTAATTTCCTTTGGAATCACAGCACTAATTGTTAATTGCTGAGTGTTCCTCAGCCCACAACAGAGAAGTGAGTAATGCCAGTAAAAAAAAAAAAAGTAGTTACAAAAGATAACGCAGGGTGGGGAACAAGGAATCCAGTTTGGACTACACTGAAGAAAGGCAGCCTAAGATCTGCAGCAAATCTTCTGCTTAACAACATGCTGTAAAGTCAAATGCAACATTGCCCCACTGGTTACCCATAAGCAGCAGGGACCCATGTTTTCAACAAGTAAAAAAATCATTATAAATATTTCTGCATTTTTCTTGTAAACAAATACACATTTGAAGAGATGAGCCAAATCAAGTGCTTTGTGCAGAAGTGCATGGTTTCACAGTTGTAGATCAACAGATGTTTAAACACAGACTTCATTAGACTGAGCAGCCTTAATACAGTGTTTTGCATAACCCAGGAAAAGACTGTGCCATGATTGTCCACAAAATCCTTCATGAGAATTCAGTTGTCAAAAGTCATTCAGCCACTCAGGGAGTGAGCCTCTTCTATCAGCAAGTTATCAGGTCATCTCTGT
Organism: Sphaerodactylus townsendi; assembly: GCF_021028975.2. Lineage (NCBI taxonomy): Eukaryota > Metazoa > Chordata > Lepidosauria > Squamata > Sphaerodactylidae > Sphaerodactylus > Sphaerodactylus townsendi. Next base: position 111,936,274 of record NC_059427.1, on the reverse strand, counting down.
TGGAATAGGCGACTATTGCATGTCTGAACCATGGGGGGAGGGCACTATATATCTTTGAACTGTCCTGTTGTGTTATTCGCTCTCTATGGGCCTTTCCCCACTTAAGATTTGCCGCGCACCACTCCCAGCGCGAGCGATTTCCGGTGCGGGGTCGTGTTCCCCACTGCCCCCGCTCTGCGCGAGGCAGTCAGAAGGTGCCGTTTCTTCCAGCGTCAGAAATGACGCGCGCTGAAGGGACGTTGGAGTGCAGAGTTGGGGCGGCTGTGTTGTCGCCACCCGGACTCGTTGGGAGCACCGCTGGACCACGCGCTATTTGGGGGCAGTAGCACGCAGCAAACGGTAAGTGAGGAAAGGGCCTATGTTTGATTCCACCTACCAACTTCCTTCTTCTTCAGTACGGCCATCTTCTCTCTCCTTCTGACTTGGTGCTGAGCACATGGCGTAGCTGACTGTTCCTGAGCAAACCAATTCACCTTGTTATAGAGTTTCTACATCACTATCGTTTTCCTTGAAACAATGTTTGTGACACGAAGTTGTCTGACTTAAAAGTAAGTGTTGTCCTTTTTTGCAAATGCCTGCTTGAAAGAACTTTTTTTATTGCACACACATAGAAGGGGCTCGATCCATATTCAACCAAAACTTCAACAATCTTAAGGTGTGTCTGTGCAAAAGGTATTCAGAAAGGTGATAGTACAGTGTTTTGGCAGAAACAGCCTTTAGCAGTATGGGCCAAAAGTAGGCTCTTCCAGCAAATGCAACACAGGAAGGAGCTCCACCAATCAATAGCAACTTGACACACTGTGGACCAGTTTATGGACAGCGGTTCCAGACTGACCTAGGAAAAAGAAGAAAATATTATTGGCTCACATTCTGCTGTTTACATCTGGAATGAAGAAAAATAGACATTGGAAAGCCAAGCACCTGTTTGAACTGGTAGCTAGTAGGTGAGTATTAATGGCTATATGTAGCTCACCTACACCAGTATTTAAACCAACTGGTAAATATTCTAAATAAGATAAAGCCAAGATAGAAGAGGATATGTTTTGCTTCTGTGGGGCAGACATTAGCTGTTCCAGTCCATCCCAATAGTGGTCCATTCCACACAGCACAAAAAATAAATCTGTGGGATGTCTCAAAAAGAGGCAACTGCCTCTTTTCACTCTGCACACCCAAAATAAGATGTCCGGGGGACGTTTTAAAAAGAGGCAGCTTCTGGTATGCTTTCCAGACAGCAAAGGTGTCTGAGGGGAAAAGAGGCTGTTTCCCACCTGACCATTTTGCTCTCTGGTCGGTTTCACCCTCAGCTTGCACACAACATTTTGTGTGCAGCTGAAGAGATTCTCCCTGCCATCATTTGTTGAAGGTTGTCCCAGGAGGCTTGTTGCTCAGGCTCTGATCCTGGGTGCTTTTTCTGCCAAAGTGCTCAGCTCATCCTGCTGACTCCGACAATACATAGCTTTCCTTTCCTTTTTTTCAGTTTTCAATGAGCTATCTCTGTAGCTATGCAGAAACAAATACGAGAATCTTAGCTGATCGGAAAACCAGAGACTGTTTCCCATTGAGAGGCACTGGGCTGACCTGCCCTCCACTGATCAACTTAGTTTTAGCTGCAGTCCACGGAGGCAGGTCAATTCAATACTTCTCAATAGGAGGTAGACGGGTCTTCCAAGTGGCTACGATTCTCATATTTGTTTCTGCGTAGCTACACAGATAGCTCATCAAAAATAAAAAAGGAAAACTATATATTGCTGGAATCATCAGGACAGCTGAGTACAACTATGTACTTTTTGGGCTAAAAAGGCGCCCAGGACCGAAGCCTGTAGAGCAAATGTCCCAAGGTAACCTTCAGCAAATGGCAGCAGGGAAAATCCCTTCAGCTGCACACAAAATGTTGGGTGCAAGCTGAGGGTGAAACTGACCAGAGAGCAAAATGGTCAGGTGGGAAAAATAAGATGCCTCCTGAGCTCTGCATTCTGCACAGCCAGGTAGGAGAAGTCTTGCAGGCTCAAAGGGGAAAGGTGCCTTGAAGCATTCTCCAAAAAAGACGTCTTGGGAAGAAAGCTGTGTGGAGTGCCTTCCCAGGACACCTTTTTTAGCATTCCCAGGACGTCTTATTTAGGCTGTGCAGAATGAACAAGTGATGCTTCAGTAAACAGGTTCAGGAGGACCCCAAAGTGTGACCTGTTTAACTTACTTCAGTGCCTGCCTTCAGTTTTGTGTGTCAGAAATTAGCCCAAACTGTTTAGTTCAACAGAAAGTCCCACTGAGACAAGGTAGAAAATAAAATCCCACCCTCCCTGCCTCAAACAGAAAGGACAAGGGCAGTGGATTTAAGGCAGACAGACACAAATATTTACAGGAAATATTGACAAGAAAGGAGATGACCCTTGAATCAGACTGCTAATAAGCCAACTTGGTTTATTTTCCCCCTCTTTCAAATGCCTTAAAGGCCTTGGCCTCCTGAACCTTGACCTTTAAGGCATTTGAAAGAGGGCAAAAATAAACTAAATTGAAATGGCCCAGAGTGCTGAAATGGCCCAGAAATAGGAATTACTTCAGCCCTTACACGTGTATGCCACCTTCTCCTCAAAACTGTTTGTCCACTGGGGTTTCTAATGTAACTAGCAAAATGGCCTCAGGGTATATATTTTTTAAAAAAAAATCAAAGAAAAAGGGAAGGGGAGAATAGCTTTACTTGAGGTCCTATTATGCAGTGGTTGGAAACTAGGATCTGGGCAACCCCAGTTCACCTCTCCAATCTGTCAAGGAAGCTTGCACGTTGGCCTAAGGTCAGTCACACACTCTCAGTTTAACCCATCTCACAGGGTTGTTGTGAGGCTAAAATGGAGGATCTCGTAAGGAAAGCAAATAATGAAGAAAGTGGATAAATAAAGGAAGTGTATATATCAGTGATGGTGAACCTTTTCGAGACCGAGTGCCCAAGCTGCAACCCCAAACTCACTTGTTTATCGCAAAGTGCCAACACAGCAATTTAACCTGAATACTGAGGTTTTAGTTTAGAAAAAACGGTTGGCTCCAAGGTGCGCGTTACTTGGGAGCAAGCTTGGTGGTAGTCAGTGACTTTGCTTTGAAGCAACCATGCAACTCTTCCAACGAGTGAATCACGACCCTAGGAGGGTTTACTCAGAAGCAAGCCCCATTGCCAGCAACCAAGCTTACTCCCAGGTAAAGGATCGTGCTTTAGTTCTTCCTATGAAAATCAGTGGGGTTTAACAACGCTTAACAGGGTTACCTACACTGCTTCCCCAAAACTAGGTCTGAAGTTTAATGCTAATCATCTCCCTGAAATAATTGCACTATTATCACACTGGGGGCCTGGCGGGGGAAGGGGGAGGGGTGTGGGGGAGAGGGAAGTAAAACTTTCACTTTCCGAAACCCAATAACCCCCCACCACAAAATAGAAGTAAAAAGGCAGTCAAGGAAGGCAATCCTGAGCAAGAATGCTGTGCGAGGGGTGGGGTAACTTCAGGAAAGCAACATTTGTGGAGTAGCCATCTGATTTTCCTTCACCTGTCATCACAACACTTGACTTCCCACAAAAATGCAACAGGATCAGAAAAATAAAAGCATGGAGAATATTTTGAAATGGACCTCTCTGTCCCACATTTGTCTCTGTCAGAATGGCCCTAATTCTGAAAAGGGGGGTGGGGAAGGGATGCTCAGGGTAGTAAGGGATGCTCCTCTCCCTTTCCTACCAGTTGGTTGGGGACTGGTTTAGCTCAATTCTTTATCGGTGTGAAATGCCTTTTGTACCTTTGCTTTGGTCCTGTGGGAACGGGATTGGTGTCATGAGCCTAGGGCCCTTGCAAGATCTCTGCTCCCCGCCCTGGGCTCCCAGGCACTAAAAGCCCCATCACTCTCTCTCCCAGGGGAGGGGGGCCCTTAACAAACAGTTCACTCCAATCGGGGCGAGCGCCTGAATCCCACCACTGCGCCTGCCCTGCTCTTGGCAGACACACTCCTCCCAATGGAAGCCCCTCACCCGGACCGCTGCTTTTTAATCCTACCTTCAAAGTTTTAGTTTAGTCCCAAAAGTTACATGCCAAGGAAAGCGTGCCAGCCTTCCAAGCTTTGTGGGAGAGGGGTGTACTTGTGGGGTGGTAGATGGTGCTTGCAGCTAATCAGGTCGACTCAAGAGGACCTCCCTGAAGCCCAGCCCCAGCCAGTAGAGTGCCTTGTGCATGGCCAGCTTGTGCAGCGTGACTTCCAACGCATTTGCTGGCAGCTGCCTCTGGCTGGGTGAGGCGGGAAGGGGGAGGGGGAGATGATGGCATGCATGCCCACAGAGACGGCTCTGAGTGCTGCCTTGGGCACCTGTGCCATAGGTTCGCCATCACGGGTATATATGAACATTGATGGCTGTGGAGGTGTAGAATGTGGCAAATTGCCTCTGACTTAGCTGAACAGCACAGCAGTCTGCCCCCCATCCCTAAGAACAGTATGCACATGTCTCACTAACTAATAAGTATTAGTTTTACAAGACTGAAATGTGGATAGAGAAAAAAAATGACCTGTCCCCTTAATAGAAAGTTAAAATGCATTAAATGGATAAATGAAGCTTTTCACAGCATTGAGCTAAATAACACCAACTGATAATCACTGCACATCAAAGGGGCAGATGAAGGGACCAGTTTAGGAACTCACAGCTGTACTGAAGAGAGAGAGTTTGGATTTATATCCCCTCTTTCTCTCCTGTAAGGAGACTCAAAGGGGCTTACAATCTCCTTACCCTTCCCTCCTTACAACAAACACCCTGTGAGGTAGATGGGGCTGAGAGAGCTCCGAGAAGCTGTGACTAGCCCAAGGTCACCCTTGGCAAGTTAGATTTTTTTTTTGCTGTCCCTGAAATGGATTCAGTAATCCCCTTCCCTCAGTGATTTTCAGAGAACAAACCAGTCTCAGACACAGATGAAAACAGATCAGCCACTTGGTGTGCAATGAAGTTTTAAAAGCCTGTTCTTTAGCCCATTTCCCCCAAAAGCTGATAATTCACCATTTATGAGAGAAATAATCAGTGGCAGAGAGCAGGAAAAAGCTAATAGGACTGGAAGAAGATAGATTTTGAAAAAGTCAGTAGCTATGGAAAGCCCTTGATTTCAGGTTGACGGTTCTCATAGAACAGCCAGCCATGATAATTGTGTTGTAAGGACAAAACAACACCAAGAATCAGATATGCTAAAAAAAACCCAACCTGAAAATACTAAAACTCAATTAATTGACCACAAGTTAAGTTTCTGGATTCTCTGCAAAAATTAATGAACAAGCTGTTGTGGGTTTCCTGGGCTGTGTGGCCATGGTCTTAATGTTTTGCCTGCATCTATGGCTGGCATCTTCAGAAGCATGTCACGGTAAGATGTGAGCAGTGGCGTAGCGCCAACAGGGCGGGGGTGGGCACGACACCCCGGGCGGAGTAGCAGTGGAGGCATGGCCGGGCTGTGGCGGGGAAGTACCAGGGTGGGGCGAGTGGCACCATGGCAGGGGCATAGGGCATGCATGTGCCCCGGGCACAGTTTCCCCTTGCTCCACCCCTGGATGTGAGAAACAAATCTTACCATGACATGCCTCTGAAGATGCCAGCCATAGATACGGGCGAAGCATTAGGAGCAAAAACTACCACATCATGGCCACACAGCCCAGAAAACCTACAAAAACCAGTTGAGTTCTGCCATGAAAGCCTTCAACAATACAGTAAATGAACAAATTGTGACAATTCCTAACTAAACATCTAGCATGAAAGCAGCCTTGCATTGAAGTTTCTACAGGATGTTCAGCACCAGAAAAAGTAATTCAAAGGCAGTGGTTAAACCAGTAGTCAGGCTCCAATTTAGAGGCAAACTAAAGGTTATGGTGACATGAACTAATATGGCTGGTGTCAATGTCACTGAAGGGGGGTTGTGAGATGAAGTGTATTAGGAGAGAAAGGGGAGCTGTAGGAATTTTGCATCCATCCCCCCCCCCCCCCCCCCACAAAAGAAATGCTTCTCAACTATTTTTCTCCTGGAAGGACTTACTCCCAGCTTCAGCGTTCTCCTGGGAAAAACATTTGGGGGCAAAGTTGGGTGGGTAGATGGAGCTTTCAGGACCCCTTGCCATTTGATGCTATGAATTCTACTGTTTTTGTGTTTGGCAGAAATCCAACTCTTGCATATCTTGCCCTAAAGTTCACACAGGCAATATTTTTGCTACAGTCTGTTCAGTCCCTGGGGAACTGGATGAGGAGGCATAACACTCTGTGATTTAGAAAAAACAGGGGGGGGGGGGAACCCTGTTCAGATGGCATTACATGGAACTCAGGGGACAGCTGTGACACACAGAGCACTGTCTAAGTGCTTTTATTCTATTATGATATTGTAGTACATAATGGGAGAGTGAAGCAAATGGACAAACACAGCAAAAAGCCGCCCATGGGACAATATAGTCAGAACTGACTAAAGCAAAAGACTTTGCAATGCACCAGGGTCACCAAAGTAAGGGCTTGAAAAAGTATTTACAGTCTGGGTTGCACCAGCACTTTGAGGTTGCATGTCAAGGTCTGGACATGATACCAAGATTTATCAAGAATTTATCTTGCGTTGGAATATATTGTTACAAGTGGGGGAACTGCAAGGACTTGTAAAGGGCTCCTCATTTCCCCCGTAAGCTCTTCTCAGTATTTCCTCTTTCCTTCCTCCTGAGCACCATCATATACTTATCCTTCCCTGTGTTCTTCTCTCTTTCCCACATACCAATCAACCTATATTTTCTCTGCCCCCATCTCTATCTATACTTATTATATATTAACTTTATTTGTTATCTTCATAAGAGGAGAGGAAGGCAGATGGGGCTGCCCTCTTGGGGGGTGCCATTAGCCTTTGGATGCCAATACAAGCATCCAGGAAGAGGAGGAAGCTGATGATATGGGACCAAGGAGAGAGGAAAAGCAGAAGGGGTTGGCCTCCTCAGTGGGCACTGCTTACCCACCAACGGTTTTCTAGAGCCCATTGTAGTTTGTAAAATGGGCTTTACTGCTAGCTGATTCATAAGTCAGAAGTGACTTGATGGATCATAATGCATATGAACAGGCCCTCTGTTCTCGCCTCCCCTCTCACAAGATGTAAAATTAGGCTTTCTAGGGAAGATCAAACCTATCCGATGAGAGAGCAGGTCTACTTGTAGCCTTTGGCAAAGCCAATCATAACCCAGTTTAAAAGCTCCCAGTTTTAAATTAGCAGGGTGGGCAACAGAAGAGCTCGACTCCAGGCTGCTCCAGCAGAGCACAAGGCATGGGGGTGGGAAAGAGGGGAGCATCAGGCATACTAAACCAGTAACGGTCATCAGCTCCCCAAACTCTTCTCCCCCATGAATGTTTACGCCCCCTCCCCTTCAAAGCCTACTATGGTCATTGTCAATGCGTGGCCCTTGAAGGATAAGGGTAGGGAGACAAGGAATTGGAATGTCCTACAGGTGGGAGAACAGACAGTGCCTTGGCAGAGGGAAAGAGAGAGATTAGTAAAGCCAAGAAAGGCTTTACTAATGAATAAAGTTTGTTTTGCCTAGTGATGTTGTGCACATGTCTTTTTCCCTTTCCTTTTTTGTTTTGAGGGGGATGTCTGCGAAGTTAGACACAATTAGAGAAGCTGCTATATGTGCGTATTCGTGTTGCCATAGCTTCACGAATATCCCCCTCAAATCAAAAAAAGGAAAAACAACATGTGCATGTAATCGCTGGGCAAAAAAACCCTTATTCATCTATAAAAAGGTGGCAGAACAGCTTTTAAACTGATCCTTGGGGGAAAGCCGACAGGAGCTGAGGTGACCGGTTCGGAATACAGTGTCCATGGGGATGCAGACAGAGAGGGATGAGGGATGCAGACAGAATGAGCCATCTCTTCTGGCCAATTGAGCCTTCCCACCTCCTGCCACTGGCCCTCGCTGCCCACCACCTGGGGCACCTGCCCTCCACCCAAGATCGAGCCCTGCTTTTATGGGGCAGCTGCTGTTGAACAGTAGCAAACAGCCAGATCCGGGTGAGTCATGCCAGTCAGATGGTTGCTGGTGGCCCTTGACCCAATGACTCCTCCCTCAAAGGCCAAGATAGCCCTGGAAAGTGTTCTGCTCCTCCCTTTTACTGGCAAAAAAACAGGGCTTCAACTGACAATACTGTTGTAGTTGTCTAGCAACAGCCAGAGTAGTCATTTGCTAATTAAAGATACAGGTACTGTTTCTATTATTTTGCAGAATTTTAATCCCACATTTTAAAAAAGATTTCAGATGTTTCTGCAAACTTGGGACTTCTGTCTGATTTGTAGAAAGACTTGTTCTGTCCATTCATGGCTCCAATCCCTAGATTTAAAAGGTTCACAGATCTAGTCATGCTGAGAATTAGATGTCTTGATGTAATTTTGACAAGCTACTACACCTCTTTACATGTATCCAGATTGGTTGAGCTCAGGACCCTCTTTTCAAGCATGCTGTACACTAAATTCTAGACAATGACGCATCAACCACCTGCTTCGCATTGTGTTTGTGTACATGGAGATCCTGGTGTGTAGGCCATTTCAGTGGATCAGGGATGAAGAGATAGTCCCACTCACCCCCACCCCCCCCGAATATTCAGCCTGTGAACTGCAAAAGAGGATTTCAGTACTCCATCAGTTACATTATCTGAAATTCATCAAACCAAAGGAAGGTTCAAAGGTCGCCCTTTCCATGAGTCACACTGAGCAGCCTGTGCAACAGCTGGAGGACCAAGCCTTTATTTACCAATCCTGGAATTAATCTGCATCAAAAAATATTTTGTTCCTTTGGATAACTATTCAAGCTGATCTCAGAAACAGCAAGAGTTCTGAACAGGAGTATGATCATGACAAACATCATTCTGCATTTTTTTCCCCTTAGGTCCAGGATATAATGTTAACTGTTGCTAAGTTCCTCTTGTCCACAATAGATTGCTAATGATGAGAGATTTTATAGTTATGCATTTCATATAATGATTATAACACTATATACAAAATAGAGAACAGGAGCCATAAGAGACTGTTTGGATCTGGAACAAAAACTTAGGAAATACTTTACCTCAGTTTTGGCTATTAAAATTGAAAGACTGTCTGAAGAAGAGCCAAGTATTAGTGCCACAGAGGTGAGGGAAAACCTTAATATTATTAATGGACTCTAACCTGGGGTGGGGATGGGGTGGAGATGGGGTTCCATCCAAAGGTGAGGAAGACCTAGCAAAACATTTAATATTTTATCTCTGGGGTAGTACCTGATAACTGAGTACGCTATCTAGTCTATCAGAAGTACAGAGTTTGCAGTACACTAAGGCAGTAGAAGTGACTCATGCAACTTGAGCCCTTTAGTTTCATTTCTCCTAAGAATGAACAAATACTCACAGAAAGAGATGAATGCTAATACAATGGATAGCAACCTGGATCCACCAAGTAAAATGCCGTTTGGGGTCCCAGCAGACTTTCGATTTGGTTATGATTAACCCATTTAGATTATCAACATTGCCCAATGACAGAAAACCTATTCTGAGAATGATTTTACCAAAACTTATGGTTTTCATTGTAATCTAAAATGTAGAATGATCCACAAGCAAGGATAAATTTGAAATCAATCCCACTCCTACAAAATTGCTGTTATTTTCCCCATTTAGATTCTTAAATGAGGCTTCAGAATTTCCATTTCTGGCCCTGGAGGCCCCCCCACTGGAAATGTACTGATTCACACTGGCGCCAGAACTCTTGGGGCCATTAATGTGACAACTGTTTGGGCTGAACACCTGATGAAGCCATCAGCACTGCTTATCAATCCCAAGGGGAGAGAAACAGGCAAGGCAAGAGTAGAAGTTATGGAGAAGCATGAAGCTGATGCTTAGAGAAGCAAACAATTTTAATAGAGCTTTACACTTTCTTTCCAGAGGCAAAGACTCTCTTTTAGACTGAAACAGAAATAACTTTTCAGGGCGTCAAGCAGTGGTGGGATTCAAATAATTTAACAACCGGTTTCGGTGGTGGAATTTAAATAATTTAACAACTGTTTGTTTATGAGCACCATTTTAACAACTGGTTCTGCCGAAGTAGTGCGAACCGGCTGAATCCCACCACTGGTGTCATGCCACTTGTATCTGCAGGCTAGATTACTGAGTGATGAGCCATGTACTTGGGAGAGGTAACAGGCAAATGTTGAATAGTGTCGATTCACAACTGTACAATCCTAAAGCATAATTTACCTCTCCAGTTCAGCAAATTTGCTCCATTCACATGTGGATGGGTGAACCTCTCTTTCACTTAGTGTATGAAGTCAGTGAGATCTTGTTCGATATATACACACATGAATACACACACACACACACACACACGCACGCACGCACGCACGCACGCACGCACGCACGCACACACACACACGGAGATAAAATAAGAAATCCTTTCTTTCCTGTTACACATCTATATTATTGTATGTTTGGTTACATCTTGCTGCCTATCTGCTTTCTCACATGATGTTGTGTATCTCATGTCTCCGCTCTGGTGTTGTGTGTGTTCAAACAAAGAAACAGAGTTAACTTTATAACTTCAGATGTACATGTTTACTAACGTGTAAGCGATGGCTATCTGACTGACCAATAGCTAATCAATAGACCAGGTCATAAACAGTGACTTCAGCAACTTGTTTACATACAGTTAACCCTTTTATAACTGAGTTGTGACAGACACTTGCAAAATCCCAACAGATCTCTCACTCCCACCATACATCCATCCATCAGCCATGCTGAGACAGGAGATTCACTGAGCGCTGCAATCCCTTAAACTAGGTAGGAATGGTTTACTGATCAGCAGTTGTGCTGCAGGACTCTGCTCACTTGAGCCTAAAGGATTTTTATCTCCAAGGTCTCAACCAGAACAAGGTGGCTCAGTTTGTGTTCAGCTTGAACTCCATCACATTCCTTTACCTGTAGTCTGCCTCGAAGCTGCTCCACTAAAAATCAACCACGTTTCTTCCTTTTAATCAAACTATATATGTTCCAATTTTTCAGTAATTAAAAAAAATCAAATACACACACAGTGCATATTTGGGACTGGGGGGATTGATTGCTTTGTTTAATCATGAATGAATCAGTGTAAGTTTTTTCCACGCCGAGGGGATTCCCACTTTGCTGTTATTGCAATGAACGTTCTTATGGCAATGGAACCTGAGTTTCCCAGTGCTTTCTCTGCACTTTCATTATCCTCTGCCTGCTGTGGGCCTTCTGTCATTAAAAAAACGGTATATTGCTACAGTGTTAGGAGATTGTTGTGATATATACACTAGAGGGTGGTGGAGTCTCTACTTCCTTGGAGGTTTTTGAACAGAGGCTCCAGAGCCATCTGTCAGGAGTGCTTTGATTGTGTGTTCTTGCATGGCAGGGGGTTGGATCAGATGGCTCCTGTGGTCTCTTCCAACTCTATGATTTGATGATTTTAAAGAATACAGCGAAAAGCCAATCAGTGGCCATGGTTGACCAGTGCCATGAAACCGACTTTGCATAGGAGATGTGCAGAAATCCACACTTTACCATTTACACTCTCCCTAACCCACTTCTGGCACAGTGGCACCAACATTCAGAAAAAAAGCCCTACCAAAGAAACTACAGAACAGAGACAGGAACAACTGGCCCAGCGCAATGATGCTGTGCAGCAGGCCAATTTTAGCCACCGCACCTGAAAGTGGGGCGGGGGGGGGGGCGGAGGGAGAGAGAGAGAGAGAGAAGGAGAGACAGAACTTGGCGCGGTTCGAAGTAGGGGTTGGCGTTGTCAGAGCGGCGCAAGAGCAGACTGGAGCAGGCTGGTTACCTGGCTTCTCCTGGAAGAAAGTCTCATACCAGCCGCTCTTCTGGCATCCCCTGCTCGGGGTGAGCAGCCGGGCGAAGGTGGCTGAGCTGCACGGGGCTCGAGGAGCTCAAAGACGGGGCGCCCAGGCCTGGGTCGGGAGGCAAGGCGGGCGCAGTCGCGGGCCGTCGGCGCTGGGACAGGCGCTCCGAAAGCTTGGCTGCCAGGCGCACCAGGCTGCCTCGAGCGCGGGGCGCAGCGGGGCTGGGGCGCGCCCCGAGGGGCAGCTCTTCGGCCTGCACCCCGCGCAGGTTGCCCGAATACCAAAAGAGCCAACAGAGCAGAGACAGGAAGAGCAGCAGCCCCCCGGAGAGGACCAGGAAATCCTCGAAGGAGCTGCCGTCCAGCGTCGGCTTCCCCACGGCGCCCGCCAGCACCAAGGCCAGCCCGGCCGCGTCCAGCACCAGCGCGAGCACCAAGAAGACCGCGCACCGCCCGCACCCCGCCTGGCCCATGCCGAGTCGGGCGACGAGAATGCCCAGAGGCGGGCAGAGGCCAAGGGAGCGGTGCTGCACCGCTGGGGCCGCGCCCTCTCGGGAGCAGGTGGCCGGGCCACGCCTCTTCAGCCGCTTCGGGGCCCCAGGCCTCAAGGCTGCCGCCGCCCGCGTTCTCTCTGCCCAGAGCCAGAGACGACTGGCCGCGCTCGACGGCGGGTCCGAGCCCCCTGGCTGGCGCCCTCTTCCTGGCCGCCCCCGCCGGGCCCGCGTTCGGCTGCAGGGCAGAAGGGGCCCCTCTGAAGCCCGCCTTGGAACCCAAGCGGCTGGTGGAGATTGGGGCCTCAGGCAGGCCGTTAGGTTGCTTGCGCCTCGAGTGTGATGAGCAGCAGAGCACAATGTGTCCCTTAGCATTCTGCCTTGGCTCCGAGGAAGTCGGGGTGGGGGTGGCAGGTGGGATTTCTCCACCACCGACTTGAATGTTACCGCTCACGTCAGCCCTGTGAGGTAGGTTAGATTGAGCGGCTAAGTAATCTTCTAGTGTGAATAGGAGGACTTCAGCAGTGAATACTCTGGTCCAGACCCAACCAGATGCTTGGCATAGATTAGACCCAAACGTCTTTCTTTTTAAAGTCCCCTGAAAATGTGTGAAATGAGGTGGGTGGCGAGTGGGGAGAGACTCACATCTTGACCTTTGCCATGGTGATTGTGAATATGAATAGGTAATTAAATCTCTCTGAAACATGATTTTGCATTCATGACCTCAGCAGTCAGCTGTAAGGAGTCTAGTCTGCACCTAACCGCTCAGAGCCCTCTGGGGGTTGAGCGGTCTATTAAGTTCAATTAATAATAATAATAATAATAATAATAATAATAATAATAATAATAATAATAATACCCGCCACTTTTGATTCAAGGCTCACATTTGCAGACAAAGAATATGTATTGTCGAAGGCTTTCACGGCCGGAATCACTTGGGTGCTGTGTGGTTTCCGGGCCGTATGGCCGTGTTCTAGCAGCATTGTGCCTGATGCTTGCTTGAGCCTGTGGTTGGTATCTTTTCAGAGGATCTACAGTTGGGCAAGCAAGGGTGAGAGATATTCACCTGAAATTCAGGTGGTGGAGTTCAGAGTAAGAAGAAGCAACCAGGTCAATAGTTGAGGGTAGCCTGAATAGGAAGTAGTGAATAATTAATGAAGACTATAGTTCGGGAGGTAACACTTGAGACACAGGGTTAGATTTGAATAGTGATCCTGGCCTTTGTTTCTTTTGTCTATGGTCATCCTATGTTTGTGTGGAGCTGGTATTATGACCATAGACAAAAGAAACAAAGGCCAGGATACTTCTATTCAGATGCTCCCACCAGTGACCTTGCTATCTCCAGTGTTACTCCCAGGCTATAGTCTTCATTGTTATTCATACTTCTATTCAGACGCCCTCAACTATTGACCTGGTTGCCTTCTTTCTTACTCACAGACAAGGTTTCTCCACCCACCCTGGACACTCCAACAGATATATACTCCACTTGCTTTCCCAACATCAGATCCTCTGAAAATGCCAGCCACAGATGCAGGCGAAACGTCAGGAGAGAATGCTGCTAGAACACTGCCATACAGCCCGGAAACCACACAGCACCCAAGACAAAGAATACCTTCATAACAGACATATAAAACCCACTTATTTTTGCTTTTTAGTCACTTTCACTGTCTACAGAATTAAAGGCAACACTGGTTTATTCAGATAAAATTCTAAACTACTGGAACTTCTATCCTCACTCATTTCCAGTGATGGATGGACCTGGCATCATTGGAAGGTGACAGTCTTTGCTGACTCCCCCTCCCACTGCAACACTTCTTTGGGTTTTTTGACCCCCAAGAAACATTTTCAGATGGATTAGTGAGCTATAGCAGGAGAGGGAAGCAGGAACGCCACACTCCATGAACTTTGGCTTATGAACTGCTCTTGTTGGATACTAACGGGTGTTGCAATACCTTTTATTAGTACCAATACATAAGGAACCTTGGTAATATATATCCCAAGGGCTAAAATACATGCAACTTCCGTCTTAAAAGTCAACTGCAGAAGTCTGCTGTATTTATTTAGAAAATACATATGCTGTCTTTCCAGAGACCTGTTCAAAGTGACACAGAACTTATAAGACAATAAAACACAACCGTTAAAATAAGCCACTAAAAAGAAGCTACAGTAATTAAAACAAGCTATTAAATCAAGAAGACTTAAGCCATTACAATAAGCCACTGAAAGAACAATATTGGTTTGGTCTATGGCACTAGGGAAAGTTGGTTCCTCCTGACACTACATCATGAAAAATGCCTCCTACTACTTTAAGCCTACGAAGAGAAAAATACAGGATATATGTCTTTTTTTCCCATTGTCAGGGTTTAAAGCAGCTGTGGGTGGGAAGATTTTTGAAATGGGAAATTGAGGGGGAGGAGTAGAACCACAGTCCCACTTCATTTATTTTTAAATACATTACAATAGTTGCACCCTGTCTTTCCCATCAAGTTAGTTAATAAACCAAATCGAAACCATAGTGCACGATATATTAAAAACAGAAGAAGCACCATAAGCAGTCCACAATACATTTAAAAACAGAAGAAGCACCATAAACAGCCCTAAATCTGGCTTTACAGCGTATACAGTTGTACCTTCCACATCACTGGGGCTAGGGGTATGGCACCTGCTTCCTGTGATCTGGAAAACCTCCTAATTGTTTTTTATTTACAAGGCAGTTGCCTCTCAGTGGAAGTGAGCAGCAGGGCAGCCTGCTTTTGGGAGGTGCTCGGGGGGGGGGGGGTGTCTGGCACCAACTTATGATAACCACAATGTGGAAAGTTGTGATGTAGAAGGGACAACTGTACACAGCTATTGCAATATGATTTCCATGCAAATATTAATTTCTAAAACCTCTTTGTACAAAATGTTGTAATGCCTCTGGAACAGCCCCAGCATGGAAATCCTCCTGACCCCCTTTAGGAAATTGTTCCAGAAAACAGGTGCTTTGGCTGAGAAAGACCACTTTTAACTCATGGAAAACCTAATAGATTTCGGGGGGGGGGGGGGCTCATAAACCTTGAGGAGACCTAAATCAGCTTGTGAGTTCTTACTTGTTGAGACAGTCCTTCAATTATATGGGTCCCAGGCCACATGGGGCTTCATAGTAAAAAACACCATCCTGAGTTTGGCCAAGAACCAATGAAGCAGTCAGTGTAGATGACATAAAATGGGATTACTTGATCAGACCTCCTAGTTCTAGCAAACAAGACCTTAGAGTTTGTACCAACTGAAGATTCCACTTTCCAGAGCAGCCCCATTCAGAGAATATTCTGTCCAGTCTTGCTGTCACAGAAGCTTGGGTCAGCCTTTGCAGCTATTGCAAAAACTAAGCAGCAGAAACTAAGTCAGGCCCAATTTCTGCACTGTGCAGCAAAAAGAAAAGAAAAAAAGGTATATGTACCAACCTGTTAGAACCCTGTGTATATCCTTATGTTGTCCCGCCTTGCCCTTTAACTTGTAGACTTTTAATAGAAAATTGAAGTATCTTGGGTAATGTTCATTTTTAAATTTAACTCTATCCAGGTATTACTGGAAAGCACAGGAGGAATTCAGTTCATGCGACAACACCTACCTAAATTCCAGACAGAGGAGCTTGCAAACTGATAAGCTGGGAAGAGTACCAGAGACAAGTTTGACCCAAGGCTCCTTATAACTACAAAACAAAGACATTTCCATACAGCAAGATTTTTTGTTCCACACCAGAGCACCTTTTTGGAGCATCCACAAACTATTACCCTCTATTTGTCCTCTCTTCAGGTTTTCCCATCCCCTGTACACTCTTTCCCAAACCTGCTCTGTAGCAATCTTTGTAGGAAAAGAACACTTCAAGGGCATTACTGCACTGTCTGCATCAGAAGGTGCACATGTTCAAAGGTCCTATGTACGTTGGCAGAATTTTCTTGCCAAAACCCCCTCCCAGGTATCATTTTCCCCATTTCACTATTGCAGAGCTTGGTTGGGCAGTGCTGTAATTACTGGGGTTTTTTTTTTCAAAGGACTCTGGTGCTGATGAAAATGAAGGCCATGATGGGGCTGATGGCAGAAAAGAGTAAAGAAAATTCCCACGTGGAAAACACTGTTGCCATGGTATTTGTACCAGTGATGAGTACAATATGCAGAATCCTTCACAGGCGGAAGCTGCCCCAGGTAAGTTCACCCAGGACATGCTCCCAATGCCTGTTTTGCGAGTGGCATTGCAGAACAGCTTTGTATTTAGCCAGGAAGAGTACTGAGCATTCTGTGTGGCTGCCTGCTGAAACACGATCTTCCTGTGATCCCTTGTCTTGCCTTGTTGTGGCATCTCCTTTCTTATGAGAGTGTGTTCCATAAGTGTATGTGAACAGACAAGAGTAATGATAGTAGTTGTCCATTGTGACTGAACTGTCATACCAAGCCACACTCTCCACTCCTACCCACTCAGACAGGTCTGCTGTCATCAATATGTTTTGCCTTGAGGACACTGAGGTGCAGCCTGTACTGCAGGTCAGTGTTAAGCAGGAAAACATGAAGAACTTGCTTTTCTATGGATCACTGGAAGTACTGTGACATAAACGCAGAAAGGGAAATACTCAAGTTTTTTTCTGGTCTTAAGCAACAGTTGGATTTGAGATTCCACCGGAGGCAGAACTTTTACTGAAATACTCCAATTTCTTGTGCATCTTGTTATAATTGGTGACACAACTGCACTCAAGATGAAATGAGGTTTCACTGGAAGGGGGTTTTACCCAAAATGCTAGGGTCTGCCCTTTTAGAGTGGGGGAATTAGTGAAGGGCAGACTTTGCTTAACAAGAGGTTGGGTATAACGGATCGAGGCTTCTTGTAGAAAGAATTCCTGGTAGCTGTTTTCAGGAACCTTCCTTTTAAGTAACTTTTCACTGCCACCATTTAGTTCAGATAACTAGAGAACCCCACACTGTTACTAGCCACCAAGGCTTTAAAGATTCCCACTTCTCTCCCACTCTGACTTGAGGGGAAATTACTTCAGAGTCCCTTTAACTGTTTTGGAGGGAACTCCTAATGGCTGGGGGTTTCTAGCCAGTCACCCACTCTACAGGCACACACACACAGACTCTCACAGGCATGAGGGAATTTGAATAAAAGTAGTAAAAATTTACTTTTAAAGCAAAAAGAAACTTCTTTAAAACTGGCTCAGGGAGGTACTAACGCTTGATGGTTTCAGAGAGGTTAAGATGTTACTTCAGTTTCATACTGATTTAGCTTTGAACCAATAAATTTCCTTACACATACAGACACTAGTCTGTACTGCACTAATACCCACTGATCACACTTAAACACCCAGCCTAAGCCTAGGAGATTCTGGCACACTTGGCCTCCCTCTCTCCCACTAATCCTACTATGGCTTCACTGCCTCTGGACCGGCTTCTCCCAGACTGGTGATACTGGTGATACACACAGGGGCAAGGCAGACTGGATAGGTCTGGACAGTTTTTAAACCACCAAGCTCCTGAAGGGGACTTCAATCTGTACCCATTCAAGGCCTCCTCTCTCTGTCAAGCATACACCGCTTAGACAGGGACTGGACTTCTGTCAGCCAACTCTGCTGAGACAGAATCCTTTTCTTCCAGAACTGACAGACTCCTCTCTGCCAGACTCTGCTCTTGGACTCGATCTTTCTCAGTCTCCCACTCTCGGTCTCCTCTTGTCCAGACTCTTGATTTCAGGAACTTGACTCTCCCTAAGTGCTGTAAGCACACTAGCTCCCCCTAGCTTTGGCCAAACGTTATTGGACCTTTTCCAACCAATCAGGTGGGTTCTCTGCTTGTGGAGCCTTTTTCTCTTACTCTGGCTGTTGCTAAGGCCTTCTCCATTAGGCCTGCTGTACGCCAGCCCTTCAGGGTGGGGCAAGTTCGTTACATTGGGCAAGCTCAGAATCTTTGTTGTCAACTTTTATAGAGAGTTGCTTTTGCAAGAAATCTGCAAGAGAATGAAATGCAGTTTAACAATTTTATTAAAGGGTAAAATAATAAACATACAAGCACACAATGATCAAAGCAGCAGAGCACACACACAGTCCTAGGATATACATTTGAGTGGATAGTTTTGAAAGAGCAGAGGTTTTGGAAGAGCACTTTAGAGTAGAATGGTCCAATGAACAGAGCCTAGTGATCTGTGCTAGATTCTGGCAGAAGAAACAACACATTGGGGACAATATCAACAGAGAAGTGTCCAAAAGATATTGAATACCAGGTATTCTGAGTTATAGGGAGAAATGGGCTGTCAGGGTTATGCAGAGTGACTCTTAATCTCTGAAGACAAGGGAAAGCCTTTCCTTTCCAGGGAAACAAGAGGGAGAAATAAACTTAAATGTTGGGTAGTTAATCTAATGGTTTGAACACTTGGCTTAAGTGGCTAAAGTCAGGAGCGCCCAAAGGTGGGGAAGGAGTTGATTCAATTACAGCTGTAAAACAATGACAGTGCAAATAGGATGGAAAGCTGTTAGAGGAAGAAACTAAGATTAGTATTGTGCTGACAGGGACAGAAATCACATTAGTATGTTCTTTGTCTCTGTGAGGCAGGTAGACCAGGTTTGGAGGTGGAAATAGTTTTGTTTTTGCCTTAATGGAAATGGTATTGTTTTTACCTTAATCCCTTTAAGAAGGAAAAGACAGGTGATTTGCAAGGCAGACATGGGTGGGGGCAAGACCAGACAAGACATTAGCCAATGCAGAAAAATGGCACTTTGGCACTGCACTGCTAGGCACTTCCATAGTTGGCAGGATGAGAAGAAATAGGGCTCCCCCAACCCACCATGGTTCAGTCTAGCAACAGAGGGGTACCCAGGGTCAGCATCAGGATTTCTCAGGGGCGAGACAAGAGATCATCAGTGGGCTTGTTTAAAAAGTGACAGATGGGTGCACAAACTGTGGAGGCACCCCAGATGTTTTTGTTCAGATTACTCATGTAAGCAAGGCATGATGCCTGCCAAATATAATATTGTTCTGGTGGTTTTCATATGCATTTGACATCTGTTTCTTGCAAATTACAATCCTATCTCGGACTATAAAGAAAACAAAGGCTACATGGTAGCTTTGATGGTTTTTTCCAGCTACCCCAGACATCCATGGTTTCCGCATTCTGCCCTAAAGCTACTCATTGCTTACTAAACCACAGCCTGGTTTTTGAAACTTTCTGTCGCTACTCGGAAAGGGTTTTCTGCCAAGGAGAGGTAGTGTTTCACAAAATGAAGACAGTGAATTCCTTCCTTCACTACCTCTGCCACCTGTCCATGCATCATACATTGGGCTTTGAGGGTATAACCCCCAATTCAGTTTTGGGAGTCATCTGCTCAGCCCTGATTGCAGGGCATCCATCCACATAATCTAAGTACATGGGATCCTGCTGAGTGTTCCAACTCCACTTCAGGAAGGGGGACCTATACATTCATCACCCTTGTTGAATCAGAGTTATGACATACAAGAATTTATAGAATGAAGGAGAAAAGGAGATGGAGAGAACAGATTCTATTCTGTTTATCCTGGCTGTATTTATCATGAACAGGAGGAATATTACTTTCCTGAATTCAGAAAATAGATAGGCTATCAAATTACTTTTACTCAAGAGGAGCAGTGCAGATGACATCAAATGCTGTAGCCAATTATACATTTTGATATAAGTTTTGGAGGATAAGTGGTGGGGATAAAGGTTGTCAATTACAGCAAATCTTTTTGAGATTTTTTTGAAAGGTTAATGATTGCTGAAACATTAATGAAAGGTTAATAATTGCTGAAACATAATGTTAATGATGAGAACAACACAACACACAGTTCTGATAGATCCCAGAAGCTGATATTGCTAGGAGCATTAATGTTATATTTATAAGTATTTATTAAAACATTTACATCTTGCCTTTCCTCTTGGTTCAAGGCAGCTTACAATAATAGTAAAATGTATGTATCTGAAATTCTTGTTTTGTGTATCTTCCATCAACCAAAAAGCTCAGACTGGGACACAGACATTTTTGTAGGTATGGATGCAAGAGGATCTAAGTAACCCTTTGCACGCTGACATCAAGAGTACAAGTATAATTAGCAAAGAAAGTTTATTAGTCATATTCTCAAAAACAACCACTGCTACAGATATGAGCATTCCCACCCAACCGTTTTCAGCTGAAGCACCAAATAAAATAGGTTCAGTGGGGAATCACATCAAGGATTTCATATTTCCAGTTGGGAATGATAGGCATGTCTGTAGGAAATAAGTCCAGTGTGCCATAAACACTGTAGTGCTGTAGTTGTCCAACTAGGGCTTGCTTCAAATTGCATCTCTGCAGTAGGGCCATTTTTCTTTAAGCACACATATAATGCATGGGTGTTTCTAGACTAATCGGAGGCTATGATTCTCTATCTATTGGGAACATACAACTATAATTGAAAGGCACCAGCAGCTGTTTCAAGGCTCTTGGCAGAACCAGGGCAGACCTCAACCTGTCCAGATCTTCACTGAAGTCATTGCTGGTAAGCTGGGGTTGTGGCACTGAATATGGGTTGGAGTATGAATACTACTCTGGCAAGAATCCCAGTTATTGATTTAAAAGAAGACTTGCAGTTTATTTCATTCAAGTTTTCTATACCTGCTTCCTTTCCAAGGCAAACATGCCGTTTTTTTGGTTGATGTCATGGAGGGCCCCAGCCTTCACTGGTAGTTTGGTTCTCAAGAAACCCACTTACCAGAACTGCCCATTAAGGTTGCATGCACTTGGGCTTCTTTGAGGGACTTGCTTAGTCTGGCCTCATGGCATTGTCCTGGAGAAGTATTCCTGTGAACCCAAGAAGGAAACAGCCTCCTATAGCTTGATAAGAGCTTAGTGTTCAGGCTGAAGCAGTGCAGTAATGCAAAGTACTGTTTCCCAAGAGAAGAGCTGAAGTGCCAATGGGGTTTCAGGAAACAATTAGCATACTCAGGTTTCATCTGCTGCTGTTTTGCTGAATGGAAATCTTGCGCTTTAAGTGCCAGATCCCTCCCATCATGCTTTCCGTGCAATAAGTGCATAATGTACTTCCATTAACCTCAACCCACAAGAGAGCTCACACTGCAAGATCGGCTCCTTCAAGGAGTGATAGTGGGCACCCCCGCAGCACAAAATAATTGACATATACTTAAAACTGACAAAAAGCTATGATAATTATTAGGGAAATTTGTGACACACACCTCTCCCTCCTCCTATCTTCCTGCCTATACATCAAAACTGCTCTTGAACCTTGAAGACTAATAAGCATAGTTTTGAAAGAAAAGTATAGCTGATTCTTCTTGGTTGCCATATTGCCTAAACTGGACATACACCGGGTGCGCAGCTAAAGTGGACATACACAAGGTGCGCAGCTTAACCAGGGAGCAGCAGTGTCATAGTGGTTAAGTGCAGGTGCATTCTAATCTGGAGGAACCGGGTTTGATTCCCTGCTCTGCCGCTTGAACTGTAGAGGCTTATCTGGGGAATTCAGATTAGCCTGCGCACTCCCATACACGCCAGCTGGGTGACCTAGGGCTAGTCACAGCTTTTTGGAGCTCTCTCAGCCTTACCCACCTCACAGGGTGTTTGTTGTGAGGGGGAAGGGCAGGGAGATTGTAAGCCCCTTTGAGTCTCCTACAGAAGAGAAAGGGGGGATATTAATCCAAACTCTTCTTCTCTTCTTCTTATAGTGGTTTCATGATATCAGCACACCTTTTACAGCTCTAATGTTCCGAGTATTTTCATTTGACAGGAACAGTCCTAATTTTTTGGTACCTGACTCTCCCTAATATATTACAGTAAGCATTCCTATTTTCTCTTTCATTTCATCAATCCCAGACAGCTTTCCTGGAAACTGAGCATCTCTTCTGGGGGTATTACATTTCCCCAGTTCCAGACACAATTCATCCATCAGATAATCTGTGCATGATAATTGAGATTGGAGCATATTTTCCTGTTGATCGTGTGCTACAAAACCATTAGTGACCACCCTCTTTTGTGCCAGTTTGTATATTTTATATTAAAAAAATAATGCTTTCTGGAGTTGTGATTGGCTCTTATTTGACTATTTAACTCTGGCCCTGCAGTATATAATTTACACTATTTCTAGGGTTGTCCTCTGTCTCCTGCTCAACCTATGTTGCTATTAACATTTCTTTCTGGAAGTGCACTCACTTGCTCTGTAAAACTACAGCTGAAGTCTTAAGAACATAAGAACAAGCCAGCTGGATCAGACCAGAGTCCATCTAGTCCAGCTCTCTGCTACTTGCAGTGGCCCACCAGGTGCCTTTGGGAGCTCACATGTAGGATGTGAAAGCAATGGCCTTCTGCGGCTGTTGCTCCCGAGCACCTGGACTGTTAAGGCATTTGCAATCTCAGATCAAAGAGGATCAAGATTGGTAGCCATAAATCGACTTCTCCTCCATAAATCTGTCCAAGCCCCTTTTAAAGCTATCCCGGTTAGTGACCATCACCACCTCCTGTGGCAGCATATTCCAAACACCAATCACATGTTGTGTGAAGAACTGTTTCCTTTTATTAGTCTGATGGTCCATTTCTACAAAGTTGCCAAGTGCAATAAGACTATCATTAGTCCTCCTACAGAAAAGCTTCTCAGCAACCCAGTTCCATGAGCTCAAGTTAATATACTGCACACTGGCATTGAATTAGGGCTTGCAGGAGTATCATGCTATGTATGAAATGTATTTTTAGCACCTTTGTTTTAAAGATATGCAGGGAGTTGAAACTAAGTCTGAGCCATCTGGGCATTCTTTACCAACCTCACCATTACTGTTGCAGGAAAAATTGCCCAGATAATGGGAAACAGTCATATGGGGATTTTCTAATTCTTCCTCAGTGACTGGTGCATGGCATAATACACAAGGAACCACATGATTTCACTTTTCTTTTCTTTTGAGAAACTGCAAAACAAAAGCCTATATTGAACATTTGACGGTAGGGGAAATGGAACTGAAATGATTCTTAAATGCATAAGTTCACTCTTCCCTATTCAAGCACAGACTTAATTGGATTGGAAATTCAGGATGGCTGCTTGGAATCAGCTATCATAAAGCCAGGAAATCACATGTTCTGTCTTCATGAGGTTTCGCTAATGTCGGCAGGAATAGCTGAGTGATGCTATTTGGATGGGGGGGAAATTCACAAAGCAGTACTGGAAGGAGGCACTTTGGTATCATCTGGGAGCCAGACTGATGTTGTTTCTGAAAGATTCCGAAATTTGTCTAAGGCTTCTGTAATGACCTATCTGCATAAATGTTCTAAAGCTTCAACGTAAAGGTCATATTACCAGCAAAGTCCAATAGTTTCTGAATTTCTGACTGTTTCTGAGATAATTCTGCAAATACGTATGTGTGCAGACCTTCTTCCACCTTTTGACTGAATCTTAGTATATTTCATTTCTTTTCTGCTTGCCGTGTTCAATGCACTGTTAACTTCCCTTGTCTAATCCTGGTGCAGCAAAATCTTCAAAAACTGAGAAAGGATGTCTGATCATCCTTTTAATCTCATAGTGGCAGAGAGCATTTCCTGATTGCCGGGGAGCATGCAACAAAATGGATTCCGTGAGGAAAGCATATGGGTGGAGAACAGCATTCTGAACACCTCCACACCTATTTATTGGAAGCATCTCTGATTTTGAGTGATGCCCATCCATTATTTTTAAAGCTATTCTTGTGGTCCACAGCTACATTCCACAAATGCTAGAGAACTATTTTGGTGACCATCAGGCTAATACTGAAAGGGTGTTCAGACATGCAAATCCAAAAGAGAAATAAAGTCTAGGATAAATATAATTAACAGTCAAAAACACGGCTGCATCAGCCTGACATGGAAAACACAAGACACTCTATGTGCAGACCTGACTCCTTTTTACAGAACAATCTTGTCCCATAGTGCTTCCACATGCCCCTCACTTTTTAAAGTCTTTTGTCCATAATTGTTCCTCATTTCCTTAGCACTTGTCTCTGAGGCTCATTCCGCACATGCAGAATAATGCACTTTCAAACTGCTTTCAGTGCTCTTTGAAGCTATGCGGAATGGCAAAATCCACTTGCAAACAGTTGTGAAAGTGGTTTGAAAACGCATTATTTTGCGTGTGCGGAAGGGGCCTGAGTTTAGTAATTGGGAATTGTGCTTACACTTTGAGAAAATTCTCAACCTAAGTTGGAGACTTTTGAACAATTAATATTTACTCACACACAGTTATCTGGCTATGGCATTCTCTCTTTCCATACACATTTTAGTTAATGGTTTTTTTGTTAGTAGCTACTAAAATAAAAAAAATGGCTTTTGTAAACAATTCATAGTGTTGTCACTTTGGCCCAAGAGAGATTTGTACAATCCCACAAAGCGTAATGGAGTAGCTCACCAGTGAGAGCTACAGGCACAATTCTGTGTTTTCTGGTAAATACTCATGAGATAGAACTGTTGTAGTATTTAAAGTAATACTCAACATAAGTACACAGCAGGACTTAGTTAAAAATGTTTTGGGATCCGATCTGCTGATTTGAGCTCTTCCTGTTGTAACAGAAGGTCCTTCTAGAAAATATGAAATGTATTTGCAACCGATGGGCCAAAGTCACCCACTTGTACCTTTGCCTGGAGATGGATGAATCCTGCATATATACAAACACAGGCACAGGATGAGGGCATTGTAGGACTGGATTGCCTTTAAGAGCAGTGTTGATAAATTGCAGATCTGTAGAAAAAGGCAGGGTTTTGCCCTGGTGACGTGATTCTCTTCACTTGGCTGCTGACTTTGAGCTGCCTTCAGCGATTGAAGAAGAATGATTTAATACTCTGGAGGAAATGGTACTTCTGTCTCTGCCTCAACTTTTTGCGGATGATGGGGATCCAGACAAGCCCACACACCACCAGCATGAGACCAAGTGACAGGAAAGCTGGCCCACACAGTTTAAAAGCTTCTTTGGTTATATTTGCAACTTTTGATGCTGTGAAGCAGGTCAGGCTGGTGATAGCCACACCAAAGAGGAAAACAGCGCCTCCTACTGACAGTATGATAATTGGCTTGTGGTAAATATCCCACTTGTTTCGGGGGGCAGCATTCCAGACGGACTCACTGCGTGAGCTGATGCACAAGGTGCTGGCTGTTTGGCTGGGCAGCAAGTCCTTGTGTTCCGGAGACTTCTCTCCTTCCTCCATGCCTTTTGACTGGATTTCCATGACAACCAGTTTTAGAGGCTCAAGGGATTAACACCTGCAGGAAAAGGAAGAGAAGACAAAGGCAAAGGATATTAAAATTACCTTAGAAGTGATTCCTCCATCTTCCCCTCAAATAGGGCCAACTCGTGCTAGTAAGCCATGCCTTCCTAGATTGCCAACTCTGGGTTGAGAAATACCTGAAGATTTTTTTTGGGGGGGGGGGAGTCTGAGGAGGGTGAGGTTTGGAGAGAGAGTGACTTCAATTGGGTATAATGCTATAGGATCCATCTTCCAAAATGACCATTTTATCAGTTGTAACCCCAGGAGATCTACCACCTGAAAGTTGTCAACCCTCCCCCTTCCCCCACTACAAGAGCTGAAGAAAGTGCTTTCTGCGTAGCCCGTCTTAGATAGACCTGAGGCAGCAGTGACATGAGAGGAGACATGCATCTGCCGTCACCTCCTCCTACATCACCAGCTCCTGCCAGTTTGGGATCCCAAATCACCACTGGCTCACTAGGGTGGTGAGTTGACTCTGCTCCCAAGTGCTCAGACCTTAATTCATCTCTTTATGGTTATGCAGTTGCTATGTGCTTGAATGTTCACTGTTTCTGTCACATACTGGGTCTAAGCAAGCAGCTTTAGACCACTGTCTTCATTGTGGAAGATATTGGGCAGGAACCCAATCTCAAGGAGGATGTCTGAGAAACTGAGGCAATAGAGGTTTCTAAGAGCATGTTCAAGGGTTATTTGACAAACTAAAAACTAGCAAATCATGAGGTCTCCACGGTATATATCCATGAATTCTTGTCTAATAAATTAAATTACTGATTTTCTAACAAAAATATATAATTTTTATTAATATCAAGCTTGGAAAATACCCAATATTACTTTGAGTAGAAAAATAGCCAACATCACACTGCTTTTTAAAATGTTTTTTTAAGGGGGGGGGGGGGATGCCAGGAAACTATACACTGGTTAACTAAACATCTGCTCCAAGAATCAGTGGGAAGGATTATTCTAGATAGATAGAATTGTTACATATGTAGAAGAATGAGATTTGCTGAAGAGGAATCAGCATGGCTTCAGTAAATGGAAGTCCTCTTTCACCAACCTCTTACAATTCTTCAAATCAACAAACATATAGACTGAGGTTACCTGACCGATACTGTGTACTTGGACTTGCAAAAAATATTTCACAGTATACCTCATCAAAGGCTTCTGAGTAAATTAAACATTCATGGGATAGTATAGTATATTCTTTTATCGACTGGTACTAGCTAAAAATGAAGCAAATAGATGAACAGGGGTTTTTTTGCAGAGGATGGAGGTGAATAATGGGGGCTCCCAGGTTTCTGTGTTGGAACTTGGTCTGTTTATATATTCATAACCTGGAATAAGAGGTGAACAGTAAGGTAGTGGAGTTTGTAGATGAAACAAAATTATTCAGGTTGATAAACAAACACAAGGTAATTGTGCGGAGTTCCAAAGGGACCTCTCCAAACCACTGATGCTGTGAATTTCTCAGTGAATCTGTTTGGCACTTAAAGATACCTTTTTTGAAGCTCGTGATCAGGCGAGTTTGGATTGCATCCAATAACTCAAACAGCTGCTAAGAAGTTCACAACTGTCTTTTTTGTCAGAAGCCAATTCAGGGGTCAACCTAGCCAAAGAACAACCAGGACAGCTGCCATGGGCCCCATACTTGATGGGGCTGTGCTGGAGTCCCCCCCCCCCCACAGCTGTTGGTCTCTCTGCAATCCCTGAAATCATGGCAAGTGGCAGAGGCTTCAGGGAAGAAGCTGGACAAACTAGGCTGGCCTCAGCTGGGGTTGTGGAAATGATTCTGAGTCACCATCCTGGACTTTTCCAGGGTCCTGGAATTACTAAGGCCACCCCTGAGCCAAATAACAGCAGATTGTGGGTTCAGATCCACTACTCCCCTCAGCAAAATAGCTACACAGTGAAATTGCAAAAAGGAAAGCTATTTTCTCTTCCCTCCTGTCCAAGAGGTAAAGGATTTCAACAATACTTCTGAGCTCTCGCATTGCAAAAAGGAGGAAAGAGCTTGCTTATCTTCTCTGCAGTCCTTGTGGTGGGGGAGAAGAAAAGGGAAGTCAGCTGGGCTTCTGATCACCCCCCCCCCAATTTGCTACATTTTGGCATGTCTTAGAGGAAGCAGTGGCCGTTTCCGCATGGCCACGGTAGGGGTTGGGTCGGCGTACATGACGCCAACCCAACCCCTCTGGGACTGTTCACATGAACGGTCCCAGAACCTACCAGGACGACAGCGCTGCGTTGCGCCGTCGTCCAGTCGACCTACCTGCTCTGCGGCCCTCCGGCGTGTTGCCGAGGCCAGGGGACACGCCCCCTGCCCTGCGTGACCGCTCCAGAGTCGCAGGGCAGAGGGGGCGTGTCCCCAGGCCTTGGCGATGCGCCGGAGGGCCGCAGAGCAGGTAGGCTGACCGGACATGGTGGGAGGGAAGGTGCCTTCGAGCTGCTGCCGTTCGTACGGCAGCGGCTCAAAGCCGCCGTTTTCCGTAAACCTCACTCAGGGAGCGAGGTAGGAAAATGGTAGCTTCGCGCCGCTCGGGCGGCGCGGCTGCAAAGCAGCTGCGCCCCCTGTGCGAATGGCTCCCTGGGGACAGCGTTTCTGCCATCCCCGGGCTGCCGTATTAGGCCCGTGTGGAAAGGGCCAGTGTTTCAAGGATTTGAGATCAGAAAAGTCTGACTTCCTGCTGATCAGCTGGGAGTTGACTCCTGTCCCCCACCCAAGAAAAAAACCTTTGCTACACACAGAGCAAAAGTTTCCCAGCAAGAGATGAATCCCAGCTTGTCCCTCATCAGCTGTCAGTCACTTTCTTATGGCTGCATGTACCCTGTTCTTG
Organism: Sphaerodactylus townsendi; assembly: GCF_021028975.2. Classification (NCBI taxonomy): domain Eukaryota; kingdom Metazoa; phylum Chordata; class Lepidosauria; order Squamata; family Sphaerodactylidae; genus Sphaerodactylus; species Sphaerodactylus townsendi. Next base: position 111,907,859 of record NC_059427.1, on the reverse strand, counting down.
CAAATACACACAAATATCTGAACAGCTTGTTGATTAACTGGTTGCCTGATCACCATGGGCAAATGGGAAATCAGCTTGAACTACCAGGTCCTTGCTCCCGGCCTTTGCTCCAGACTGGGTGGATGGATAACTGAATGGCAGATGAAATTTTCTATAAGTGTAAAGTGATGCATATCACGGCAAAACCAAAAAAAATCCCAAGTTTTGCATATACATCAATGAGGTCTGAATTGGCATGACATACTTTGGGTTGTGATGCATAGCTTGCTGAAGAAGTCAACTCAGAATCATGCAGCAATTAAAAAGGCAAATTCCATGCTAGATATCATCAAGAAAAGAGCTGAGACTAAAACTGGAGAGTGCCTACTTCTTAAAAGGGGTAGTGGGGGTTTGAATGGTTCTGCTGAATTAATACAATATCCATATCCCAATTGTCCAGGCTAAAGCACAATGCATATTGTCCAAGCTGAGCCTGTCTTGATACCAGATGACCTTTAATTCTCTGTACACCACCTCTTGGTGAATATAACCCTGTCCAATTTATTTTAAAGTGGGGTATGCTGGGAGAAGGATCCATCCCCCCATATCCCAGTGTCATATGAGCCATTATTTGTAGTCCCATTATTTGTAGTGTCATATGAGCCATTATTTGTAGTCTTTGTCTATCCTGGAAAGTCAATATGAAAGCACCATCCCCTAAAAAACAAACAAGGCTGGGAGGGGCGTCTTCCAAAGACACAAAAGCAACACAATTAGACTCCAGCTTAGAATATCTTTGATTTTTTTGTTTTGTTTTATGTCCCTCCCTTTTCCCTCACCATCAATATGGATGTGTTCAGTATCAAAACAAAGTAGAAGTGCAAAGAATTTGGCAGCCTTTAATCTTTATCAGCAGAAGCTTTAACCATGCACACAAGTACATGTAGGACCAAACTAGACATGACAACATCCACAGTCTTACCTGTGAGCACTGCCACCATTTTGCATTATTTTAAAAATGCCATGGCAACCCAATGCTGATTTGGTCGACAGTGCAGCAGGCTCATTTCTTCATCCTCTGCACACTTTTTCAAGTGCCCAAAATAGCAGTGATGGGATGGGGTGGCAGTCTCTGCCTTTGAAAAGATTTGTGTGTGGTGGAGAACAACAGCTTCCAGCTCTCCATGCTATGAACCTTATCAGGATTGGGTCTCCATGGCATTTTTAAATTGCTTTAAAACAGTGGTGGTGTCCCCATTGCAGACATGAAGAACCCATTACATCTCGTTTGCCCTTTGTTCTGGTGTGCCTACACACAAACATGTACCCAATAGATAAATAGCTACCTACCTATACCAATTTAGCCAACGCCTGATCATGTGCTAGGAATTCCTCATATTTCTCAAATTTTCAAATGTGAACTATATTTTCCCATTAACTGTCAGGACCCCGGTCTGTTCAAGAAAAGCATTTCCATGTGAGCAAAAGTCTTTATTTAGTAACAGCAGTTCAGGGAAAGATATGGCATCGGACGTTTATTGACAGAACTGGGAAACTTCACCAAAACCCTTTCAAATAGGAAAGAGGACTCACTTCCCTACTCCAAGCTACATCTCCTATCCCAGAGAAACCCGATTCTTCCCTCTGCTGGAAAGGAATGTGGCTGTCCTCTCCTTATCACGGTCTGTTCCATTTAAGCCAACACAGGAAATAACTCCAAGCGTCTAACTAAAACAACAAGCTATGGATTCCCAGGCACAACATATGAGGTGGGGGGGGGGCACCCACAAACTCCCATACCCACCTCCTGCCAGGAGGAGAATTATGGTCACACCCAGTATATGACTAAACATGGCATTTGGCCCCTCCTAAGATGACCCCCTCCTCAACCCAGTCTCAAGCAAAGGGGATAAGCCTGATGGAACTGGTGGATTAGGCGAGGGCCTTCACATGAGCAATGTCCACCCTTGCATTCTCCCTTGCAGGAAAATGTTTCCAGACCACTAAATATTGCAGGCAGTCCCAGTGCCAGCAAGAGTCCAGAATTTGTTCCACTTCATGGCAGGGACAGGTGGGGACACCTCAGTTTGAGAGTGCCACTGGTCAGGCAAAGGCACTTCCTTCAGGAGGCTGGAATGAAACGCAGGCTATATGGAACAATACGTTTTTGGTAACTCAACCTCCACAATTACTTCATTAATCACTTTGAACAGCCTCAAGTAGCAATGCTCCAATTTGTGGCTTGGGTGGACACACCACAGGTACTTGGAGATATACACCAAATCCCACACCCAGAATCACAACCCCTTGCATTTTTTTTTGCCAGTTTGTGCCTTGTAGACCTCTTTGGCCTTAGCCAACATCTTGGGAATGTGAGGCCAGGCATCTGAATATTGCTCAACTATTGCTACAAGTCTTTGGGCCCTTGGACCACCTCCCTCCAGTAGTGGCAGTTATTTGCCCTACTGCCCATAAACTACTTGAAAGGAAGAATGCCCAGTGCTTTGGTATACCGAGTTATTATAAGCATACTTTGCAAAAGGTAGCAAATCTACCCAATCATCTTAATGGTAGTTGATATAACATCATAGGTATTGTTCTAGTATCTGAGTCACTCTCTCCGTTTGTCCATCGGTCTCAGGATAGTGGGAGGAGCTTAATCCTTGCTCCATCCCTAACAGTGCCAGGAAACCAATGCTAGAACCAAGATACAAACTGTGTGCCTCTGTCACTAACTATCGTACTGGGAACTGAATGTAAGCGATACACATATTGCACAAACAGTTTACTTAATCTCTTTGCTATAGGGACCTGGGACAAAGACACAAAATGGGCTTGCTTTGAAAAGGTATTCACAGTAACCCAAATAACCCTTTTCCTCTGGCTGAGGGGCAGATCGGTGATAAAATCCATGGAGATTATCGCCCAGGGTCTCTGTGGGGTTTCCAAAGGCTTCAGAAGACCCTCGGGTTTTCCTGATGCTCTCTTGGCCATGAGACACATGAAACACCCGTGCACATAATCCTTTGCGTCTTTGTGCATGGTCTTCCACCAAAATTGCCTGTGGGTTAAATGTAATGTTTTTACAAAAGTGAAATGGCCAGCACCTTTGGAATCATGGCACTTGACCAACTCCTGCTTGTGCAAAAAAGGAAGGTGTTGGCCAAGGTCAAAGAGGCCTACAAGGCACAGACTGGCAAAAAGTCTATCCCTTTTACTCAGTGTTTCTTTAAGCAGTGTGACTTCCAGGTCTCCCTCAAGTTGTTCTTGATGCAGCTGTTGCAAAAGAGGGAGGGGCCCTGTCCTGGGAAACTACCCATTCCACCCCCTCCCCCTTTCCTGTAGGAGATTGCCTGCTAGCAAGAGTGATAACCCCCAGCCCCAGCTTGTTTGGGGTGAAGACCGTTTCCACTACCTCCTCCCTCCAGCTTTATGTTGAAGGTCAAGGCATCAGCCACAAAATTTTGTTTTCCCCAGAAGGCAATTCAGCGTAAAATTGAATTTTGAAAAGAACTCAGCCCACCAAAGCTGTTTAGCATTTAAACAACGGGGGAACCTCAATGCTTGCAAGTTCTTGTGATCAGTCCACACATCAAACAGACAAGAGGCTTCCTCTAGCCAGTGCCTCCAGGTTGCTAAGGCTACCTTAATGGCACCTACCTCTTTCTTCTAGACAGCCCAAATCCATTCAGCGTCTGAAAACTTTTTCGATAAATAGGCACAAGGGTTGAGTTTCCCATCCTTTCCTCATTGCAGGATTGTGGCCCCCATGGCAATATCACTCACATCTACATGTACCACAGGAGGCCTGGCAGGTCAGCATGCTTAAGAATAGCTCAGAATAGTTTAACTCCTCAAAAACTTCAAAAGCCTTTTGACATTCTGTAGTCCATGCTAACCACCTTCCCCGCTGTTCTGGTCTGGGCAGGTCTTCCCTTGGTTTTTAGCAAGTCAGTGAGGGGTGAAAAATTGCAATGGAAATTACAGAACCCAAAAAATGCTTGTGCAAGGGGATATTCAGCCCAACACTGCCTTCACTTTATGTGGGTCCATCTTGATGCCTGGCCCGACATGCAGTTCCCCAGGAAATCTAAACAGTCTGTGTGAAGCTCGCACAAGTTCACATAGAGAGTTTTCTAATCACTTGCCCAGGACTGAGCGTACCAACTGCACCTGTTCCTCCAGAGTCTCCATATAAATGAGAACATTATCCAGATAGACCACCACCCATTTGTACTACCGGTATAAGCGGTTGTGCTACACCTCATTAACCAAGCTCATGAAGACTCTTGGGGCACCACTCAGGCCAAACAGCATTTCTTTGTAGGAGAAAGTTCCTAAAGGTATGTTGAAAGTCATCCATCCCCTTCCTTTATTCAGACTCTGTAATAAGCTTCCCTAAAAACCAACTTGGTAAATACTGTCCCTTTAGACAGACAGCCCAATGAATCTTTGATTAGGGTCAAAAGGTACTAGTTAGTTGTAGAACTGACATTCAAAGCCCTGTCATCCATACAAAGCAGCCTGGTTCGAGTTGGGACTCCTTGTCAGTGTTTCGAGCATTTCACAGCATGGAGTCGCCTCTTGGTATCTCCTGCCAACTGGATCCAGTCTATCAGAGTGTCAGGATTGTTCTGGATCAGGGCCCACTGTAGCACTTCCCCATTCACTCCCCCATTTAAACACATTCACAAACATCATCTCACTCAGTGGCCAAGCACCTGGATTCTGTAGCATAATCCACCACTGAACGGGACCCCTGTTTCAGGCACTGTAGCTGCATGCAAGCTTTCTCTTCCTGCATGAGATCTTGACATGGGTATTACAGAGCCAACATGAACTGGTCCAAGTTCCAATGTTCTGAGACCCCTGCTTCAAAAAAGTCTATGAACCAAGCAGCTGCTTCAGAAGTTCCCCCATGTAATGAACTCGGCTCACCTCCAACGAGAAGGCGAGCACATTACATGGCCCCAGTCTTCTATGAATCCCATTGCTTCCATTAAGAAATACAGGAGCTTCTCATTGGCCCCATCAACTGCCACCCTAACCCTAACCCAGATCCTCCCTGGGGGCCTCTGAGCAGTGGTGGACCCCCTCTTGGTGGCTGCTGGATGGGCAGCAGCAGGGAAACAGGCTGAATTATCACTCCTAATGAGGGAACTGGCTGGTGCAGCACCCACCCAGTGGGCCTCAGCAGCGGCTGCACCAAGAGTATGAGTGGCAGTGGGGGTTGTTGCAAAAGCAGGACCTCCTTCTGTCTCGTCATCTTCCTCACACCTCATTATACTCCCCCAACTCCCTCCGAAGTATCTTGTTCTCCTCTTCCAAACATTGCAGATCCCAGTCCATCACATCAACCTGGTAAGTTGCTCAGGACTCCATGAACTTGGACATAACCCTAGCACATCACCTCCTCTTCACAGGTGCCTGCAGCCATGATGGCTGAGTCTGCAGGAATGGCCAATAGCTGTGACCACAGGTACACATCTGGCTCCTCCACCACCTTTGGAATCGACCCTTCATCCCCAACACATACCGGACTTGACCATAATTCTCTTTCCTATTTGAACCAGGGGGGGGGGGGATTGGCATGGTTTCCCAGTCCTGTCAAACTGTCAGGGGTCCATTCAAGAAAAAAAACTTCTAGGTGAGCAAAAGTCTTCATTTAATAACAGCAGTTCAGGGAAAGATATGGCATCGGACATTTATATACAGAACTGGGAAACTTCACCAAAACCCTTTCAAATAGGAAAGAGGACTAACCTCACTACTCCAAGATACATCTCCTATCCCAGAGAAACCCGATTCTTCCCTCTCAGCTGGAAAGGAATGCAGCTGGCCTCTCCTTATTGAATTCTGTTCCATCCAAGCCAAACCAAAAAATATCCCCAGATGTCTAACTAAAATAACAGGCTGTGGATTCCCAGGTCAACTTACAAGACGTGTGTGTGTGTGTGTGTGTGTGTGTGAAGGGATGAGGTGGAACACAAACTACCATACCCACCTCCTGCCAGGAGGGGAATTGTAGTCAGGTGCAGTATAATGACCCAATGGGGGGAAATGGCACAGTCATTGCTAGAAATGTAACATTTTACAAGACTGGAGTCACACATTCTACAATTACTTACCAACCAAAAGCTGTGCAAATCTTGCAACAAAGCTCTGACTACAAACTCCAAAAGTGGGCTCCATGAACTTTAGATGAGCAGGAGGGAAAGATACCATTAAACCGGAGTACAACGTTACTCCTTTTCCTCCAGAGCTCATGGTAGATAACAAGAGGTAAGTCCTCCCATTATACCAGACACTCAGGGAGGCTGATAGCAGTTAAAGTTCCTGCTGCTCTGACCTGTCCAGAAGTCCTAAGCCTGCCATGCACCTCTCCAAAGCCCTCTACTTTGTGTGCAAGATTCTGCAATTCTCTCACTGGCTTTTAAGCTAAATAGGCATTTGCCTGATTGACCATGTCCCAGGGTAGGTTTCCACAGAGATGGGATCAGTGATCTGGTTGTACCTTTCAGGGAGAATTTCCTGTCCCTTTGGCGGATTCCTCATGGGCCAAAAAAAAAGTGGTGTGAAAATGATGTAAAAGGGTTTAAAACAGCATAAAGGGGTTTACACTGTTTTCACACTGTTTTCACACCGCTGTTTTTGGCCCATGCGGAATCCACCTTTGGGAACTGGAAAACAATGTCTGCAGACATTCTGCTGCGCTTCATAGTTTTGCCACATGCATTAGTGGCAGAACTAAGAAGGATTGGAGGACTGTGACAAGTTCCTTTTTGTAATCTGGCCTTTTGATTTCTACAAGAGGCAAAATAACACAACTGCAGCGAACGGCTTGCTTCATATAGTGGGTAAATGATCTTGCCATGTGTAGCCCAGGAAGCAAGTGGCAGCTGAGAGCCATTGGCTGTAGTTGGATGAACATGCATGAGAGCTACCCTTGGTCCTGCTAGAACAAGGCCTGAACAAGGCCTGGAAAATTCATCACAATTGCTAACATTTCAGTTTTCTAAAAAGAAGTGCCCAAGCGATGACTTTGGGAAACTCATCACAGATGGGGAGAGGAGGGAAGTTCCACCCATCTGCTTTCTACTCTGGAGCCAAGGTTGTAGCACCCTGCTCAATCCTGATTTGAGATAATAACATTAGAGGCAGCTCTTACATGAGATGAAAATGTTGACTGCTGGTTTGTCCAGAAGGGTTTTTTTGGGGGGGGTTACGACTACCATTTTGGCACTATGAGAGCCAGAGCTCAGTGCTAGTCCCAATAGACTGACCCAGCACCCGCTGATCCCAAAAAGACGCAATACATGTGACAAGGGTTGCCTGGCACAATATCCACAGTGATTGTTGTGTACTCCCTTTAGAGGTGCCTTGAGAAAACATGGTTTTCCCTGCAAAACTTCCTGTGTTCCCAGTTGGCTCCTGATGGGTAAGGCTCACATGATCACATGAACCTGTCTTACACTGAATCAGACCATTGATCCCTTAAGGCCAGTACTGTCTATTCAGACTGGCAGTGACTCTCCAAAGTGTCAGGCATAGATTTTTCCCATACCAATTACTTGATCCTTTTAACTTGAGATGCCAGGAATTGAACTTGGGACCTTCTGCATTCCAAGGAGATACTCTGCCACCAAATCACAGCCCCTCCCTGTAGCCATTGCATAAACATTCTTCAGAGGTTTTGCCCCAGCTGAGATTGTTTGCTTGCGCTGAAGACTGCAGCTATGCCAGTGAATATAGGAAGAGTCAAAGGTGGCAGCCTCACTTATTTCAAGGGGAGTTCTCTATTCTGGGTGTATCGCAATCCACAGCACCTTTCCACCCATGCAGGGAGTGAATTTTGTGCCATCTCCAAATTGGTTGTAGCAGCTCCATAAGAAAGAAGCAGCAATCAGTTAAGGTCTTCATTGGGGTAGAAGGCTAAAACTAAACACCTCATATTCCTATAGGAGCCTATAAAGAAAGGAGTCTTGGACCAGCTCATTTGAGGGAATTTCAGGGCTCCCTCTTGCTACAAGAAAATAACAGCCCCATCCATTACAACAGCAAGTAATACTACTTACATGACCAGGGGCTGCATGCAGATGGATCACTATTGGGTGCAGGCATGGAATGTGTTCTAAATGGATGCTGCGATTTCCTAAGTAGGTTTGCTCCCAGCCTCAGATATTCTCTCTGATATCATCTGCATTGAGTGGCTCATAAGCCATGGAGCATATTCCAGCTCAGATGAGCTCACCCGCCTAGCAGCCTTAACTCTTCGCTTGCTGAAATTCTGTACATGGGATAGGCTGCAATACAAGTTGCCTTAATGCACAAGCTTTGGCTGCCCCATCAGGAGTACAGGAGTAGATATTGCATTTGTAAGCATTTGATGGTTCCAGTGCAGCTTAGACAAAGGAAAATCAACCTACAACTTGGGGAGTGGTTAAAAGGAAACAGCACATTGATTCTGATCATACAGCCTTTCTAATGATGTGATCTCTGCATCAAATACACAGTTTTCATGTCTACAAAATAAAAATATTTTTTAGTTCCTGGTTGACATAACTGGGTCTAATATCTGGTGTTTCTGAAGGAAAAGAACATGAACATGGCCTGAACATGAGCATGGTCTGAGAAATTACCGTGAACACCTCTAAACTGGAACCAAATTGTTCCACACATCTCTAATGAAAGCTCTATTTCACATTCAGAACCATCCAATAAAGTCTGCAATATACTTGCCATGATTTGATTAATTATCTTGTTAATGGTCTAGTTGTTAATAAAAATGTGCACAGGAAATACAGAAAATGTTTAGGAAATGTGATCATACTGGGAGCATCAGCTCTGGAGAATGAAATAAAGGAAAGAAATAAAAAATGTGCATTCATTTCACTGATTTATATAAGACAAATATTTCAAGAAAACTGGCAAAATGTTTCCAGATAATCCCTCTACATTAAAAACCCATTTGTCCAGTTATCAATAAGAAACTATCCTTTCCCAAGAATATATTTCAGTTATTAGTGATATATAACACAGCCAGCCCTCCTCTTATTTTCCCAAAATTTCAATTGACTGGGAAATAGCCCGATAATATGTAGAAATATAAAAAGCTACACACTGAACATAAGCAGATGAATGCACTCAATTGCCTCCAGCCTCAATGTTTTTATTACTGAGCACGTCCCACTACACATGTAATTTTGCTCTGCCTCACCTTATAACTTTGCCTGTTACACCACCATCCACCAACTTCATTTTGTATCATGCTCAAAATCAATTGGTTAGGAAATGATACCATATTTCCTAAGCAATGCATTCCATTGTTCAACAGCATTTATTCCTGGTAGGAAGGTTTTCCGATGATTTCACGTAAAGCTATTTACCTGAAATTTAAACTCATTGCCTCTCGTAACTCTCACTGGCAAGCAAGGATCTGTATTTCACTTCTTATTTAATTTTAGAGACTGCTGTTGTTTACTTCATCCCCTACTGAGACTCCACTAAAGGACATGCTTGGGGAGCATTTGAAAAAGATGGATGCATTTCATTTGTTGTGGTAGCAATGTTCCTGGAGATTCATATGTTTTAGCTTTCTTCTTTTCAACATTTGTGGTTTATGGGCAGGGGTACACAAGAGATGTGTTTAATTAGGAGAGAGATGGTTCAGTTTAAGGTCCTGAATTTAGCAGCAGGGGATGGGGAAAATGAATCAAAGAAGAATGTGTCCAGAGGGATTGGGAACAGTCTCTCCTGGATGAGTATTTCGTTCCTGGGGTCTGCCAATACACCATTTTACATCATGAGATGAACTATTGACACTAGGAGCTCTTTCAGAAAGCTCACACTGCCTCAGTTTTTATTTTTTAGACTGAAGAATAAGAATATGATACAATTCTTTCCTGGCTTGAAGCAATCTGTGTGAGCACCCTGGAATTCACAGCAAGTGGATCAACAGTAGATGGAAGTCAGTAGCAAAAGAATTTCTCTTGTTAAAAGTAGGCAAGTATCATGCCACTGGAGATAGCTCAGAGAGCCGCTGCTACCACCTAGTGTTAAGAAATGAAACAAAAACCAAAAAAAAAGGGAAGTGAAAAATCCTCCCCAAATCACTGGACTTTGGGAAGAGCCTAAGTATCTCACAATACAATTTCTGAATTCAGGCTTTTTTCTGGGATTCCAAAATTATTTGGGTTCCAGTATTTGCCACAGGGGTTAACATCAAGAGCAAAATGGCAAGAGAGCTAGAGCCTGTTCTTGAAGGTCCTCCAAGTTTCAACCATATTGGACCACAGGATCCAGTTCGACAAGCCTCTGAATAAGGTGCCCCTAGCTATCCTCGTTGTCTCTGTTGTTTCCTAAAAGGGAAAAATTCAAAGAAGGCCAATCACGCAGCATCAACTACTGATCAACAGCTTCTAAATGAAAACAGAACCAATCCGCACAAGAGAACCAATGTCAAACGAGGGAATCCCAGAAGAACCCATGGCTGATGTGGCAAGCCCAACAGAACCAACAGCTCTCCATCAGTTGTGCTCCTGTTGCCTCCCACTCCTGTAAACAATAAAAAGACACCAGTGCAGCATGCATAACTCCATTTTAGGTGCGTTGGGGAGATTCACGGGATTATTTTAAATTGTGATACTTGTCTACTTTGCTAACATCTCTTGTTCCAGTGATCTTTGTTGAGTTTTATTCTTTATGACAGCAATAAAGTACCCTATTTATGTTCTGTAGAGTTTCCCCTATCTGATCCCAATGCCTGGGATAGCTATCTCCCTCCCACCTCCCATCTGTTGCCTGGAAAAATTGTGAAGTTGAAGAAAAACAGGGGGAGCCTTAAAAGGCCAGCCTCAGATGTTTTAGATATTTGCAAATATTTTGAGAAATAACAATTAGATTTTTAAAAATGTATTTATTTTTTGCCTACTCTAGTAGTCACCGTTCCTCCACCATTCCTCCAGTAGTCAAGTGATTTACACTTGCCAGCTGGCATTACATGTAGTCCTTTTTTTAAAAAAGACAAAGATAACTTTGTAATTCTGTTTCCTTAGGAAGAGGCCAAATTATACTTCACTGTGATTAGCCATGGTGAGTAATGATGAGTAAGGATTTAGATTAACTACTTTATCACTGCCCTGACCTGGATGGCCCTGGTTAGCCCAATTTTATCACATTTTGTATTTTTCATTTTATTAAATTTATATCCCACTCTCCCTCCCTGCCCAGCTGAAGTTGGGTTCAAAGCAGTGCACAACAGATTAAAAAATACAACCACACAAATAAAATATCCATTCAACTGCACAATAAATATCAGTATCTCAGTAAATATCCAAATCTAACATAGATCACGACCAAATGAATCCTAAGCCTAAAAACACTCTTGTGTCCCTTAAAACACCCAATGAAATCTTTCTTAACGCAGATGATAAAACAGTTCTCACACCCTTATCTGACAACATATCTGAAAGTGTGTTTCCTAACCTACCCACTAATTCCCAATAATCCTCAATGCTGAATGACACCAAATGTACAATTAGCCAATGACTACACATTCAAACTTAAAATGGATAATTTAGGAAGCTTAAATAAAATAAATTCTCTAGTTGGTCCAGTCATTCCCTCCAATTCTCTACCAACTCCACTGTTTTAGACCCCAACCCCACCACTGCTGCCACCATTACTACCATGGTCGGCTTCTCGATCAACTCCACCAAGTCTCCACAGTGCAGTTGAGGCTCTGCAGTTTCATCTATACCTCATGCCCCATCACTGCCATCATGGCCTCTGCTGCATCCACCATCTTGGGCTATCATGTTCCCACTCCTGGTAAGCAAGCACATCCCAGGCAGCTAGTCAATGTTACTGAGTACTCAGCATCTTCCACATGTGGGGTAGTGTTTTTCTCGATGTCTGTGTTGTTTCAGCCATGTATATGGTTGCATATCCTATCCTATTCTACTCTGTTTCAACCATAGTCTGCAATAGCTAAAACCAAGTAATAAACTATAAATAGGCTCTAAATCAGTGGTGGCGAACCTATGGCACTCCAGATGTTCAAGGACTACAATTCCCATCAGCCCCTGCCAGCATGGCCAGTTGGAAAGCAAAGTAGACAAGTATGTCAATTTAAAATAATCCCAAGTGAAGGCTGGTTCTGTGCTGCAGATAGGTCCGCAGAAGCTGCTTGTGAACAGCTTGGAGAGAGCCGCCATGATGTAGTCGTAAGAAATGAAACAAAGCAACAGCTGTCTAGGGCCCCTTCCGCACATGAAGAATAATGCGCTTTCAATCCACTTTCACAATTGTTTGCAAGTGGATTTTGCTATTCCGCACAGTAAAATCCAGCTGCAAAGTGCATTGAAAGTGGATTGAAAATACATGTTTCTGCATGTGCGGAAGAGGTCTGGGTGTGGACAGGACTTTTTTCCTCCATGGTCAACAAAGTACAGTTGGGAAGTACAGTGAGAAGCAGGAGCTGAGAGTGGAGGCTAGAGTATGGATGCCCATACTTAACTGTTGGCTCAGACCTTTTTTTTCTCCCACTTGGTCTTGCCCCACTGATTATGATTGATGGTTTTCAGTCTATATGGAAGCTGGAAGAAGCCAAAATCCTAACTCTGGGTTTTTCTCCTCAACTTTTACTCGGCATTGACCATGAATAGGCCAAAGAAGCCATAAAACAGTGTGTGGCAGATTTAGAGAGTCAGTCGGATCTAACCACGTCTCCAACCTTTATTGCCAGTGAATCTAACAGGTACTCTACCTCTCCTAGGATGTACCTAAACAACTTGGAGTTCCTAAACAACAGAGAGCTTTTACTCTAGCATGGTTCCAGGCCCTCTCTTCAGTTGTCCTGAAAGGTTAAAATAGGAACATTCCTTATTGGGAGAGAAAATGTCCCTGTGGATTTGGTCACATTAAAACAACAGAACTTAGAAATATACATATGCATATTATATTTATTTCACCACTGCTAGAGAGATTTCCAGGTTCCACAGAACAATATCATATTTCCTTGCTGCTTATAAATACCAATCCTGACATATTGCTGCCAGGTTTTATGTAGCAGCTATTGAGATACGCCACAAGATGGTCTGTGTTATAAAGAAGGTTTAATGATTTGATAGTTTATAGCCTTTTATTTTCCAGTTTTATTGCTCCCTTATGCCTATCCCCCTTTGTAATAGCTTTTTAGAGTCCTTTTAATAGTTTGTAACATTTTTGATCTTTTTTTAATACTTACGCTTTTATCCTATTGTTTTATGTTTCCATACTTTGTTGTGTTTCCAATTTCTAATTACTGGTAGACTCTTTAAGATATATAGTTATAATTTTAAAACATTTTATCCTTTTAGTTATATTTTATTTACTTTATGCTGGTCTATAGCCATAATAAAGGTCGATTGATAATTTAGATTGATTGAAGCAGAAGCTGACAGGCCCATTTGGTGGTAATGGGATTTTCCCCATGGGTCACTGTCCTACATTGCCACTGGAAGCAAGCAGAGGTAATCCTCAACAACTCTGCCAGTGCCTCAGGTGCCATTTGGCGTGGACTCTTCAGTGACAATCAGTGTCAGCTCACCCACTGCTTCTTCTTGCACTGCTGCCAGTGTACGGGAGGAAGCAATGGATGAACCATTTCCCTTGTAGGTGCTGCAACTCTGGCTTGTAGTTCTGCACAGTGTACTCAGCTTAGCTCCAGGGCCATTTTTACTTCCCAGCCTATCCATGGGTTTAGGTAAAGTTAAAGGGAGTTCGGTAGCTGTCAACCATCGCCACAACCATCATGATAATCACTAACATCATAACGGATGACAGGACTTCCCTCCCTATTTTCCCTGGATGACAGTGAAATCAGTAATGCCTGGGCCTAGATATGCCCAAACTCAGACTGGACATAATGACACGGGTTAATGAGGTCATCAACCTGTGACAGTGCACTAGAACTCAACTGGAAGAAAGATGAGGAAGCAGCCCAAGTAGTCTCTTGTAATTCTCATCAGTCATCCAATGGAGCGTAATGCTTAAATTACAACTGCAGAGGTTGAGGTTCAAATCTCCATTTTGCCATGAAACTTTCAGGGTGACCTGCTGGGACCAATCCTAAATGATCAGTCTACATTATAGGTCTGTTGTGAGGCTAAAAAGGAGAGGGGAGACTCTGTGCGCTGTCTGAAGTTCCCTGGGGAAATAGTGTGATCAAATATGATAGAGAAGGAAAGAGGGAGGCTACATTTTGCTGTTGGTTTCAAGTATTTTCACAATGCACTGCCCACTCCCCACCCCCATTCATGACTCATTGGAGTTCTGTATTAACCATTTCTCTAGGGAGCAGGTCACCAGAAGTCCACACCTGAATCAAAAGACCACATTCATTATATTTGCCTGTACAGGAAACTGTTCAGAATAAGGAGTCCACCTGGGTTTTTGCTCCAACTATCTTTTGAGGAGATAGTGGGTACCTTACATTAATTGGAGAGCCCAAAGGAAGCTGGGTCCATTATATGAAAGCATCAGAAGAACCGACTTCTATGGACAGAGTTTGGATCTGGGCTTGGTTGCATGTGATTTAGCTGCAGGGTTCTGTTGTACAGTTAATGCAGATGTTGCTATCCACTGTAACAACACCTTGAAAGAGTGGCTTGAAATCAGCATTTCAGCTCCTCAACTCTTCAGAAAAACCATCAAGTACCCTTAACATCTGACAACAATCTGTTCAGTGAATTGATCTTTTCAGTGAAATGTTCAGGAGAATAACAAAAGGAAAGCAGACTCTAGAAATGATGGAATGTGAGTGTGTTTACCTAACCACCAGGTGGTGATGTTGCTCCACTGAGACTTTATGAGATAACTAGGATGGCGAGTACACCAGTTTTCTCTAATGCAAAATGCTCAGTCAGCCTGCACTGAGAGCTGCTAGCAAGAAGATGCAGGAGTTTCACACAATTATGTTCAGAGAGCAGCGGAGGAAATGAAGAACAGCTGGGCCACACTGATATCTATCTTGCTTATCCTTTCTGTGAACTAATAGTCCCTTCTCAGATCCAGTACTTCAGGTGACTTCAAATTGTGAGCTCTAATGGAACTGAAATGAAATAAGCATCTCTTAGGGATATTTCAGGCCAATGTGTGTGTGTGTGAGAGAGAATTGCATGATTGCTGAGATCCAATTATTTTGTATTACTTTTCCAGCTAACCATCCCCACCCTTCCTTCCTTCCTTCCTTCCTTCCTTCCTTCCTTCCTTCCTTCCTTCCTTCCTTCCTTCCTTCCTTCCTTCCTTCCTTCCTTCCTTCCTTCCTTCCTTCCTTCCTTCCTTCCTTCCTTCCTTCCTTCCTTCCTTCCTTCCTCCCTCCCTCCCTCCCTCCCTCCCTCCCTCCCTCCCTCCCTGCTTGCTTGCTTGCTTGCTTGCTTGCTTGCTTGCTTGCTTGCTTCCTTCCTTCCTTCCTTCCTTCCTTGTCAAGTCACATCTGATTTATGGTGATCCTGGTGGAGTTTTCAAGGCAAGGGATATTCAGAAGTAGTTTGCCATTGGCTGCCGCAATGTCACAGACCTATTATTCCTTGGAGGTCTCCCATCCACATACTTGCCAGGATTGACCCCAATTTAGCTTCTGAGTTCTGATAAGATGAGGCTATCCTGGGCTATCCAGGTCAGGACCCATCCCAACTTACATCTCCTGAGTAATGCAGGAAAATTATCCTGACTGTTCTCCACCCTTGGTCTCTGCCAGTTTTCATGTGGCAATGTGGGCCAATTGATCAGCATATCTATGCTCTTCATCAAAGATATTTTGATCTTTCTGGAAATGTCTAGGGATTGATTTGATTTCAGTCATCTGACAGCAGATCCTTCCCTCAGTTTCCAAATGCCATATTGTCTTTCCTGATCACAAGGGTTTATTCAGGCCTCCTGTATCTTTTGTAGTTGAACAGAACTTCAGCAGGTGCAGTTTTCCTGTAGCAGAATGTGAAGAGCCATTACCACGATCTCTTGTTTTGTACATGTACTAAAGCAGGGGTGTCCAACTCTGGCACTTCAGATGTTCATGGACTACAATTGGCCATGCCAGCAGGGGCTGATGGGAATTGTAATCCATGAACATCTGAAGTGTCAGAGTTGGACACCCCTGTACTAAAGGGAAAGGAACTCAGTCCTAGCTAACTGTGTTTAACCACCTCATACCTCACTTAGATCTATGTCCACAAGTGCACAAGCAGCCAAATAGGTCTTCTCATAATGAAACCCCCTTTCCATTATATAATCTATAATCTAAGGATCTTCAGGGTGTGTGTGTGTGTGTGGGGGGGGTGTTGATAGGAACGTATGAATGTTTCTGTCCTACTTGTTTGTCCATCAGAAAATTGTGACTAGAATCATATTGGACAAAACAAATAATAATGCTTGTTAATGCTTCTCAGTGAATCAGGCCAAATAGCCATCAGGATTAAAGAGATTACTCTCTACACGCGTGTGCGCACACACGCACATGCAAACCCCAGCTGAAGGAAGGAACAGGTCTGTGTGAGAAAAAGGAGGCTGGGAAAAGAGAGACCTGGAGAAAAGCAGTCTTTGCCAAGACATTCATGGGAACACCTGATGAATGCAGAATCTCTGTTTTTGGAGATAAGATGTGGGGTGGCAAATCTGCTACCCTGTAGTGGGGCAGAGCCTCACCTTGCAAATTTTTACATAAAGTATTTTAGAGACAACATAAGACTTTAATAGTCTCTCCTTCAAAGGAAATCAACCTGTATACATGTTGGTCCCTGGAATTTCTTACTGTTTGGGGCAAGAATAGCTACAAATTATTCTGTCCCATTACTCACAGCATGCCATTGCTTCCACTCTCCAATCTAAATGTTGCAAGACTCAGTTGATTGACTGGGAGATAAAAACAGCACATGCACAGTCTTTATTAGACTCCAAAATAATTTTATCATTGATTTGAAGGGGCTGGAGTACTGTGGAAGAGTAAATGTGATGGCTTGTGCCCTTGAAGATTGTCTGGATGCGTTGCTTGGTACAGAATGCTACAGACACAGTTCATGGGACCATATCACTTCAATTTTGTTCCATCTACATGGGCTCCCAATCTGCTTTCAGGCTTAATTCTTTCCTTCATTCCTCCCTTTCTTCCTTTTTTTCTTCCTCCTGAGACAGGGCCTTCTTGGTTGGGGCACCAAAACCTTGGAACTCCCTCCCCAGGTAGAGTTGTCTGTCTCCATCCACCATTGTCTTCTGCCCACAGGTGAAGCCTTTTTTGTCTTGTTTGGCAATACTCGCAACAACTGTTATGTGCTTCTACATGATTTTTGCAACAGAACAACTTGACTCCAGAGCACTGTGGCCTTAGCTCTCTGCCAAAGAAGCAATGAAGATGGATTTCTGACTTGCTAGGTTGAAAGCAGGAGTTGCTCTGAGCCACACATATTTTCTTTACTAATCACTGACATGATGAGCTAATGGGTGAGAAGGGAAAGGGCTGCTTTCATTTATTGCCATTTTCAATCAGCGTGGACAGACACGTTTGTGCAAATGACATAAAGAGACATTTCATCAGTTCACTTAGGTCCTGAAGTGCTGCACTGGCACGTCCACAAGCGTTGCTATACAAGGGCAAAGAGAGGATTTGTGCCCTGTCAGGTCTGATCCCCTGAAAACACTGGGGATTTCCAGAGGCAAACTGGATGTCCCCATCTCAGTATCATCAGGTCATTCCAGCCCATTTGATTTCAGACACTGAGCTGGAGCCGGTTCCCTCTGAGTGTCCCATGTATTTTTCTTTTTAATCGCTTTTTAAAGCAACCATGCTTTATTGCGCTATTGATCAGGCAAAGCCCAGAATAATCAATGAGGCATGAAGAATTCTCCCCAGATGACAGAAGAGCAATTAACTAAAGTATATGGCCAGAGCCGTTAGCCCATTTAATTAATTAATGAGGTCACTTCATCAAGAGTTTCATAAAAGCCTGTGGAAGGAAGATGCAGCTTGCAGGATCCCCAGAGAGAAGCCATTTTCTGCAGAATGATTCCATATTCTCACAGTGACAGAGAGTTTAAACTGACATTCAACTGCCCTTCAGCACTTGAATGATCAGAAAAGGAAGGGATCATTACCAAAGAGGGAAGACAGTTTACCGCATCTTTCTAGTCATGAAATATACCTCAGATTAATGCAGTATGAGACATTGTGATCTTTGTAACTGAAGAAGCAATGCATATAGGCTTTTGAGTTACACAGAACTATTTCTCAGGCAGTTTAAAACAATAAAAAGGACACTTAATTGGGCAGAATGGAAAAGACATTATTGCCAGCAGACTATTTGTAAGATGTTGCCATCATTTAATTCAATTCTTTGTTCTTCATATTAAAAAATGTTGTGCCATTCAACATCAGGGTTGTTTCCCTTTTAATGTGATGGGAATGCAGGGGCAGTGATAAGAGTTCAGGCATAAAAGCCAGTGCCACGACAGCAAGAAGAAGAAGAAGGAGGAAGAAGAAAGAGGAGGAGGAGGAAGAGGAGGAGGTGTTTGGATTTATATTCCCAACATTCTCTCCTGTAAGGAGACTCAAGGTGGCTTACAATCTCCTTTCCCTTCCCCTCCCCACAACAGACACCTTGTGAGGCAGGTGGGACTGAGAGAGTTCCAAAGAACTGTGACTAGCCCAAGGTCACCCAGCAGGAATACAGGAGTGCGGAAACACATTTGATTCACCAGATAAGCCTCTGCCACTCAGGTGGAGGAGTGGGGAATCTGTAAGGGTGGGGGTTAGTTTCTGCTCTTTCTGCCTGGCCTTGACGCCCCACCCCCCCCCCCCCCCCCCTCCCCCCGCCCCCAACCCCCCCCCCCCCCACCCCCCCCCCCCGCCACCTCCCCCCCTCCCCCACCCCCCGCCCCCCCCATCTCCCCCCCCCCCCCACCCCCCCCCCCCCCCACCCCCCCCCCCCCCCACCCCCCCCCCCCCCCACCCCCCCCCCCCCCCACCCCCCCCCCCCCCCACCCCCCCCCCCCCCCACCCCCCCCCCCCCCCACCCCCCCCCCCCCCCACCCCCCCCCCCCCCCACCCCCCCCCCCCCCCACCCCCCCCCCCCCCCACCCCCCCCCCCCCCCACCCCCCCCCCCCCCCACCCCCCCCCCCCCCCACCCCCCCCCCCCCCCACCCCCCCCCCCCCCCACCCCCCCCCCCCCCCACCCCCCCCCCCCCCCACCCCCCCCCCCCCCCACCCCCCCCCCCCCCCACCCCCCCCCCCCCCCACCCCCCCCCCCCCCCACCCCCCCCCCCCCCCACCCCCCCCCCCCCCCACCCCCCCCCCCCCCCACCCCCCCCCCCCCCCACCCCCCCCCCCCCCCACCCCCCCCCCCCCCCACCCCCCCCCCCCCCCACCCCCCCCCCCCCCCACCCCCCCCCCCCCCCACCCCCCCCCCCCCCCACCCCCCCCCCCCCCCACCCCCCCCCCCCCCCACCCCCCCCCCCCCCCACCCCCCCCCCCCCCCACCCCCCCCCCCCCCCACCCCCCCCCCCCCCCACCCCCCCCCCCCCCCACCCCCCCCCCCCCCCACCCCCCCCCCCCCCCACCCCCCCCCCCCCCCACCCCCCCCCCCCCCCACCCCCCCCCCCCCCCACCCCCCCCCCCCCCCACCCCCCCCCCCCCCCACCCCCCCCCCCCCCCACCCCCCCCCCCCCCCACCCCCCCCCCCCCCCACCCCCCCCCCCCCCCACCCCCCCCCCCCCCCACCCCCCCCCCCCCCCACCCCCCCCCCCCCCCACCCCCCCCCCCCCCCACCCCCCCCCCCCCCCACCCCCCCCCCCCCCCACCCCCCCCCCCCCCCACCCCCCCCCCCCCCCACCCCCCCCCCCCCCCACCCCCCCCCCCCCCCACCCCCCCCCCCCCCCACCCCCCCCCCCCCCCACCCCCCCCCCCCCCCACCCCCCCCCCCCCCCACCCCCCCCCCCCCCCACCCCCCCCCCCCCCCACCCCCCCCCCCCCCCACCCCCCCCCCCCCCCACCCCCCCCCCCCCCCACCCCCCCCCCCCCCCACCCCCCCCCCCCCCCACCCCCCCCCCCCCCCACCCCCCCCCCCCCCCACCCCCCCCCCCCCCCACCCCCCCCCCCCCCCACCCCCCCCCCCCCCCACCCCCCCCCCCCCCCACCCCCCCCCCCCCCCACCCCCCCCCCCCCCCACCCCCCCCCCCCCCCACCCCCCCCCCCCCCCACCCCCCCCCCCCCCCACCCCCCCCCCCCCCCACCCCCCCCCCCCCCCACCCCCCCCCCCCCCCACCCCCCCCCCCCCCCACCCCCCCCCCCCCCCACCCCCCCCCCCCCCCACCCCCCCCCCCCCCCACCCCCCCCCCCCCCCACCCCCCCCCCCCCCCACCCCCCCCCCCCCCCACCCCCCCCCCCCCCCACCCCCCCCCCCCCCCACCCCCCCCCCCCCCCACCCCCCCCCCCCCCCACCCCCCCCCCCCCCCACCCCCCCCCCCCCCCACCCCCCCCCCCCCCCACCCCCCCCCCCCCCCACCCCCCCCCCCCCCCACCCCCCCCCCCCCCCACCCCCCCCCCCCCCCACCCCCCCCCCCCCCCACCCCCCCCCCCCCCCACCCCCCCCCCCCCCCACCCCCCCCCCCCCCCACCCCCCCCCCCCCCCACCCCCCCCCCCCCCCACCCCCCCCCCCCCCCACCCCCCCCCCCCCCCACCCCCCCCCCCCCCCACCCCCCCCCCCCCCCACCCCCCCCCCCCCCCACCCCCCCCCCCCCCCACCCCCCCCCCCCCCCACCCCCCCCCCCCCCCACCCCCCCCCCCCCCCACCCCCCCCCCCCCCCACCCCCCCCCCCCCCCACCCCCCCCCCCCCCCACCCCCCCCCCCCCCCACCCCCCCCCCCCCCCACCCCCCCCCCCCCCCACCCCCCCCCCCCCCCACCCCCCCCCCCCCCCACCCCCCCCCCCCCCCACCCCCCCCCCCCCCCACCCCCCCCCCCCCCCACCCCCCCCCCCCCCCACCCCCCCCCCCCCCCACCCCCCCCCCCCCCCACCCCCCCCCCCCCCCACCCCCCCCCCCCCCCACCCCCCCCCCCCCCCACCCCCCCCCCCCCCCACCCCCCCCCCCCCCCACCCCCCCCCCCCCCCACCCCCCCCCCCCCCCACCCCCCCCCCCCCCCACCCCCCCCCCCCCCCACCCCCCCCCCCCCCCACCCCCCCCCCCCCCCACCCCCCCCCCCCCCCACCCCCCCCCCCCCCCACCCCCCCCCCCCCCCACCCCCCCCCCCCCCCACCCCCCCCCCCCCCCACCCCCCCCCCCCCCCACCCCCCCCCCCCCCCACCCCCCCCCCCCCCCACCCCCCCCCCCCCCCACCCCCCCCCCCCCCCACCCCCCCCCCCCCCCACCCCCCCCCCCCCCCACCCCCCCCCCCCCCCACCCCCCCCCCCCCCCACCCCCCCCCCCCCCCACCCCCCCCCCCCCCCACCCCCCCCCCCCCCCACCCCCCCCCCCCCCCACCCCCCCCCCCCCCCACCCCCCCCCCCCCCCACCCCCCCCCCCCCCCACCCCCCCCCCCCCCCACCCCCCCCCCCCCCCACCCCCCCCCCCCCCCACCCCCCCCCCCCCCCACCCCCCCCCCCCCCCACCCCCCCCCCCCCCCACCCCCCCCCCCCCCCACCCCCCCCCCCCCCCACCCCCCCCCCCCCCCACCCCCCCCCCCCCCCACCCCCCCCCCCCCCCACCCCCCCCCCCCCCCACCCCCCCCCCCCCCCACCCCCCCCCCCCCCCACCCCCCCCCCCCCCCACCCCCCCCCCCCCCCACCCCCCCCCCCCCCCACCCCCCCCCCCCCCCACCCCCCCCCCCCCCCACCCCCCCCCCCCCCCACCCCCCCCCCCCCCCACCCCCCCCCCCCCCCACCCCCCCCCCCCCCCACCCCCCCCCCCCCCCACCCCCCCCCCCCCCCACCCCCCCCCCCCCCCACCCCCCCCCCCCCCCACCCCCCCCCCCCCCCACCCCCCCCCCCCCCCACCCCCCCCCCCCCCCACCCCCCCCCCCCCCCACCCCCCCCCCCCCCCACCCCCCCCCCCCCCCACCCCCCCCCCCCCCCACCCCCCCCCCCCCCCACCCCCCCCCCCCCCCACCCCCCCCCCCCCCCACCCCCCCCCCCCCCCACCCCCCCCCCCCCCCACCCCCCCCCCCCCCCACCCCCCCCCCCCCCCACCCCCCCCCCCCCCCACCCCCCCCCCCCCCCACCCCCCCCCCCCCCCACCCCCCCCCCCCCCCACCCCCCCCCCCCCCCACCCCCCCCCCCCCCCACCCCCCCCCCCCCCCACCCCCCCCCCCCCCCACCCCCCCCCCCCCCCACCCCCCCCCCCCCCCACCCCCCCCCCCCCCCACCCCCCCCCCCCCCCACCCCCCCCCCCCCCCACCCCCCCCCCCCCCCACCCCCCCCCCCCCCCACCCCCCCCCCCCCCCACCCCCCCCCCCCCCCACCCCCCCCCCCCCCCACCCCCCCCCCCCCCCACCCCCCCCCCCCCCCACCCCCCCCCCCCCCCACCCCCCCCCCCCCCCACCCCCCCCCCCCCCCACCCCCCCCCCCCCCCACCCCCCCCCCCCCCCACCCCCCCCCCCCCCCACCCCCCCCCCCCCCCACCCCCCCCCCCCCCCACCCCCCCCCCCCCCCACCCCCCCCCCCCCCCACCCCCCCCCCCCCCCACCCCCCCCCCCCCCCACCCCCCCCCCCCCCCACCCCCCCCCCCCCCCACCCCCCCCCCCCCCCACCCCCCCCCCCCCCCACCCCCCCCCCCCCCCACCCCCCCCCCCCCCCACCCCCCCCCCCCCCCACCCCCCCCCCCCCCCACCCCCCCCCCCCCCCACCCCCCCCCCCCCCCACCCCCCCCCCCCCCCACCCCCCCCCCCCCCCACCCCCCCCCCCCCCCACCCCCCCCCCCCCCCACCCCCCCCCCCCCCCACCCCCCCCCCCCCCCACCCCCCCCCCCCCCCACCCCCCCCCCCCCCCACCCCCCCCCCCCCCCACCCCCCCCCCCCCCCACCCCCCCCCCCCCCCACCCCCCCCCCCCCCCACCCCCCCCCCCCCCCACCCCCCCCCCCCCCCACCCCCCCCCCCCCCCACCCCCCCCCCCCCCCACCCCCCCCCCCCCCCACCCCCCCCCCCCCCCACCCCCCCCCCCCCCCACCCCCCCCCCCCCCCACCCCCCCCCCCCCCCACCCCCCCCCCCCCCCACCCCCCCCCCCCCCCACCCCCCCCCCCCCCCACCCCCCCCCCCCCCCACCCCCCCCCCCCCCCACCCCCCCCCCCCCCCACCCCCCCCCCCCCCCACCCCCCCCCCCCCCCACCCCCCCCCCCCCCCACCCCCCCCCCCCCCCACCCCCCCCCCCCCCCACCCCCCCCCCCCCCCACCCCCCCCCCCCCCCACCCCCCCCCCCCCCCACCCCCCCCCCCCCCCACCCCCCCCCCCCCCCACCCCCCCCCCCCCCCACCCCCCCCCCCCCCCACCCCCCCCCCCCCCCACCCCCCCCCCCCCCCACCCCCCCCCCCCCCCACCCCCCCCCCCCCCCACCCCCCCCCCCCCCCACCCCCCCCCCCCCCCACCCCCCCCCCCCCCCACCCCCCCCCCCCCCCACCCCCCCCCCCCCCCACCCCCCCCCCCCCCCACCCCCCCCCCCCCCCACCCCCCCCCCCCCCCACCCCCCCCCCCCCCCACCCCCCCCCCCCCCCACCCCCCCCCCCCCCCACCCCCCCCCCCCCCCACCCCCCCCCCCCCCCACCCCCCCCCCCCCCCACCCCCCCCCCCCCCCACCCAGTTTGGGGGAGGTGGCTGAATATTCTGTAAAAGTTTAAGGCCTGAAGCCTCAAAAGCCAGAATCTGCATCCCGTGTAACGCGATCGCTGAAGCTATGAAATAAACGTACTGAACTCAGTTCCTTTGTTTCGAGTCCTTTGAGGTTCCTTACAGAATCAAACCGGTTCCCTCGGTGATGAACTCACCTCCGTTTAACCACTACAACACGCCAGTTCTCGCGGCGAGCATATGACACTGGCACAGCTACTGCTCACAGAGGACTAGTGTGTATGTGAATGTGTGTGTGTAAAACAGAGTGTTTCATCTTGTTGCAAGGATAGCTGTGCTTGGTGTGGCCACATCCAGGGTACCCTCTTAGCTAGCCTAGCTGAGAGTTGGACCGGCACTGTGTAGAAGAGAAATGCCTGGAGAATATTTATGTCATTATGGTGTTTATCAGTTCTCTAAAAATAAATTTAAAGGTGCTGTTGTTGCTTGGTGAATAATGAAAGATGTCCTGTTAAGGTGTACAGATAGACACTGAATGCATTTGGCTAGCAGTCTGGCTGATGGATGCTGTGTAGTACAATCTTCCCACATATAGGGAAATCAATTCATCTCCTTTGGGAAATTAGCTGTGTTGGAGAAAGAGGCAAAGGGCAGGCGACATCTCAGCAGGAACACTGACTTCATTCACCATCAGTCTCTGGCATGTGATGGAATGTAGCACACGGGTGAGTCAGAGTGAGTGCCAGGGCCAAAGGATGGATAGGCCTGCATAAAAGAGAAGCACCAGCACCTGGGGAGTGAGGGGGGCTGGCTTGGGTTGCCAACAACAGCTTTGGAAATTCCTGGAGATGGGGAGGGCAGTGCAAAGAGAGGGTGGAGTTTGGAGAGGGCAAAAGTAGGAGGCCTGATAACTCAGTGAGAGTGTGATGCCATAGAGTCTACCATAGACACATCTCAGCGTGATCCCCAATTTCCTAAAGAATATAACCCAGTATATCAATAGTGTATTGTGCAAAATTTACAGCAAAGTGTAAAAAGTATTCTAAGTTACCAGAGACAGGCTTTTTACAGCTCTCTTCTATGCTGTACCTATGTCATCTATGGAAAGACCTGACCTGCACATTCCCAAACAATTTAAACCATTCAGTTCAAGAGTTACTTAAGTACTAAGAAACACCTTGCTAGAATTCCTAATAATGTTACAAAAAACCAGAAGAATCTATATTCTGGTTAAGTCCTCGAGGAAAAACTGAATCCAATAGAAAAATGAGTCTGGATACCATCAGAAGCAATGCTAGCTTAATGTCTCCTGTGACCTTAAAAGAGTCCAATTAGATTATTTTTTATGCCTTCCAGTAAATTGAGGTCTAGGTGTTCCATAAGATTCTTGTTTGCTACTCATTATAGCAGCATGTAATAACTCAGCCACTGACATGTTTAATCTGTAAGTACTGTTTAATCTGTAAGTACTGTATTCTAGTCAATTGTATTAAAGTATTTCTCATGCAGATAATTGGGCCTTGAGAAATATTTCAACAACGTCATACCTTCTGCAGAGGTAGACAGCCCAGTACAGTAGCCCCAAATTAGGGCTTCAATTACCATGATTTACGTTGTAGTGCGGGTGTTTCGTAGCTGTGACTGGAGCTTTCTAAGCCAATTTATACTTTATTTTCTGTTTCGACATTGTTATGATGCCTTGTATCAAATTCTTTAATTTGATCTATGTAAGCATATATTTTACATTGTTTCACTGAGTGAAGAGATATTTGATTACTTATGTGTAATACACAGTACTTTGTTACTTTAAGACAATTGGTGCAGATTGTTGTTTGTTTCAATATGCGTGCACCTAACCCCGCCACCCCCCCTTCGTTCTGGTGGATAGACTTCCTGGAGGGTGACAACTCTATACCACGCAGAAGGGCAGAAGAAGGCAGGCAGAAGCATAAAGAGAAACAAGGCTACAATGGCCTGGGATGGGAGCAAGCAGGGCCTAAGAAGGAAGCAGACCCACTGGACATAGGGGAGGAGAGGGAGGAGTCCAGAATTATGAGGAGAAGGCCAGAAGGAGAAACTTGAGAGAGAATGGCAAACTGGGAGAAAGAATAGACAGAAAGGAGCCATTACGGTTGGAACATTCTTGGAGATTTGGGTGTAGACTCTGGGGAAGATAAATTGGGAGAAGAACTTCAGCATAGTGCTTCCTCCAAAATGCCAGTTTACTCCAGGGGAACCAGTCTCTGTGGTCCGGAGTTTAGCTGTGATTTTTAGGGAGGAGGGTCCCAACTGTTGGTTGTCAACCCTAGGAGTAGTTCATATGAATAAGGTGAGAATACCCATACTGACTGGAAATTACTAATCAAAACTCTGACTGTAGACCTCTATTTGCACCCAGACTGGGGAAATCAAAAGTGCTAACTGTTTGCATGTTGCAGTGTTGCATGCTGCCATTTGAATCTACAGTAATGTTCATCATAACATCAGAAAGAGCATCACAATTTTCCAACTAAGGACCTTCTTTTAACATGTGATCAGAATATTCAGGTGGGCTAAGAATGCAACATATTACTGTGAAAGTATATCTTTTGGTTCTATGCTTGTAATGTGGTTCAAGGAATAATCAGAATGGCGATATCCCCACTGCTGATTAATCCCGGGATACTCACCTGAAATATCCAGGTTTCACAACTAACTCCCCACAGCTGAACCGCTGAACACAGATTCATCTGGGTTCTGGTGTCCACCCCCCCGCCCTATCACGTGTTTTCCCCAAACCTGCTTGAATGTGAACCTTTTAAAAAAACATGTCTCCAATAGGTTCAGGGGTCTAATGTGGTTTCAAATTTCCTGCTGTAGAGAGTGATGCAAATGCCTTCCTGCCAATCAGAGTGCGGTGAGCTGTGTGCGATGCGCGCACAGCATTTTTTTTGTTTCATGCTGGCTGAGTCTATCGTTGCAATGTGTGCACGAGAGAACATTACTCGCTTAAACGTGTGCATGAAAGAACTGTACTTGCTTCAACGTTAGCACAGGTTTTTTTGTGCAAAAAAAAAGTTCCCACCCAAACACGGCACGACAGCCAATCAGGATGAGGAAGGAAGAGCCGCTAAGCAGATTGTGTGTTGGATTGCGTGGTAGTGGAGATTGCTGCACTGTTTGAAAGTGTGATTGAGATGGATGTTCTCATCACACACACGCCACGGTGGGGAGGGTGAAACCTTGATGAAAAGGTGCCGTTTCTTTTGAAACCTGGTTGTATCTGTATTTAATTTTCAGTGGGGATTCGGCCAGTGTCAACACCATAAGCTGCTTGAGTGCTCCCTTGACCCTCCTCAATCTGGCTTCAGGCCAGGCTCTAGCATGGAGATGCTTTTCTTATGCTGATGGGAAATCTCTGTATTCAGCTAGATGGGCAGGGTTAGTCATGCTGAATTTATCAGCTCCTTCTGACACTATAGACATGCCATTCTTCTGATGTGCCTAATACTAATAAAATGGTTTCATTCTTTTTTTTATCTAACCATAGTCAGAAAGTGGGTATTGATTATATGACTTCTTCAGCAAGGAAAGTCTCATGTGGAGTTCCAGAGGACTCAGGGTTGTTGAAATCATTTTAGGGTTGGAGATTCGGACAGTCCGAATCTGGATTTTTACCGAATCTGCACTGATTCGGACGGATTCGGACGAGCAGGGGCCGAATCTGAGCTGTCCGAATCCTAACAGAGCCGCCTCCATGGGCTCTGGATCACCAGCCAATTGGTGTTTTTTTATTTTTGGTGTTTTTCACGTTTCCCTTGGCCTGCAGGCGCATTTTTAAACATATCGGCACCAATTTATTATCAGATCCTGATGATGCCCTCCAAGTTTGGTGCAGTTTAGTGTTCAGCTGTGCCATGGACCCCTCTGCGTCCCTATCCCCCCATTCTTCCAATGGGAACTAAGGAGATGAGGCTACCCTCGAGGGTCCATAACTCTGCCCCCCCCGAACCAAACTGCACTAAACTTGAGGGCACTACTGTGACAAATCTCCTGGATGATACACTGAAATATTGGTACCGATGCATCTATTAGGTCGCACTCCCCTGTAGCACCAACTCCCCCTCTAGAAATTTGTAGACAAGATTCTTTGTTCTTGCAGGACTTAGCTGCATTGTTGGCCAATAGGAATTTCTGATAGAGGGTCAGTGGAGTGCACATTTTCATGGTAACTCCATTAAACTTTCAGGGTATTAGGAGATTCTGATTCATTCAGGTCAGGGGAACTTTACTCTTTAGGGGGCAGGAGATGGCCCCACCTTGGGGTCCCATAACTAAACCCCTGAAGCAAAATTCCCAACCTGCACATGGTGTCATCCAGAGACTCTCCTGGAAGAACCCTTCCTGAAAGTTTTGTGACCATACTCAGAATCTGGGCAAATTTCAAAAGCCTGCAGGGGATTCATTTTGAGATGTATTGGCACCAAATTATCAGGGTATCATCAGGTATCGTTTTGTTGCCCACCAAGTTTGGTGCAGTTTGGTTCAGGTACACCCTCAAAGGGTGTAGACCATCCCCCCATTGCTCTTAAATGGAGATGATAGGGGATAGGCTACACCTTTGAAAGTCCAACTTTGGCTCCCTGAATCCAAACTGCACCAGTTCAGGTAATACCATCATCAGGACAGTCTCCCGATGATACCCTGAAAGTTTGGTGCCACGGCTTTAAAATGCTGGTTTGCGTGTTTCACTGCTCACCACTCCAGCAGGCTTCATGTGCAGGAGCTGTGAAACATGAAAACCAGAATTTTTAAAGCTAGTGGCACTAGTTCTCAGAATATCAGAGACTGTCCCGATGACACCCCAAGTTTGCAGCTTGTCTGTGGGGGCCAAAGCCATGGACCCTCAAGGGGGGATGTCTCATCCCCATTGTTTCCAATGGGAGCTAAGGAGATGGTATAATTACTTTGAGGGTCCATAACTTTGGCCCCTAAACTAAACTGTTCAAGCTTGGGGGGGTGGCCACTGTGACAGTCTCCTGATGATACCCTGATATTTTGGTGTTGATATGTCTAAAAATGCTACCAGAGGCACCCCTAAAAAATTGCCCAATATCTTTCAGTAGTGACTTGCATTGTTGTCATTAGGAATTTCTGGTGGAGGTTGTGAGGCGCACATTTATCATAGTCATTAACAATGGTAGGTATCTTCTAGAGAGTCTCTGGATGACACCATCCAGGTTTGAGGAACTTTGCCTCCATGGGGGGGCAGTGTGGGAGATGGACTACCTATAACATTGAACCTCTTGAAGCAACGGGTCACTAAACCCAGATGGTGTCAAGAAGAGACTCTCCTGAAGACACCTGAAAGTTTTGTGGGTTTATCATGAGAAATGTGCACTCCACAGCCTCCTACAGAAATTTTAATATTGCAATGGAGCCAGCCAGCCAGCCACCAGAGCACAGAATCTGGGAAATTCTTTGGTGACTGTGAGGGGTGCACTTTAGAGCTACTGTCACTAAAATTCTTGTGGTAATATATAGTACTGTCTCCTATGATAATTCTCAAGTTTGGTGAAGTTTGGGTTTGAGGCTGTGTGCCATGGACCTTCAAAAGTGTAGCCCCATCTCCCGTTACCATTAGAAACAATGGGGATGGGCACCCTTTGGAGGTGGGTCAATAACTTTGCCCCTAAACCAAACTGCACCAAATTTGGGAAGAACTACTGTGACAGTCTCCAGATGATATCCTGAAAGTTTAGTGCCGCTAGTTTTAAAATTGCGGTCCCTTTGTGCAGGCCAAAACGTGTAAAACACCCAAAATCTCAAAAAAAATAATAAACTGACCTGAATTTTTCGGATTTCCACTAACTTCAAGTATAATCTGAATCGGCTATGATTCGGATTCGGGTATACAAATCATTTTATGCCCCAAAATACCCAAATCCGAATTTTACCGATTTTTTTTAGTATTGACCAACCCTACATTTAATGCCTGTGTAAGTCTGTTGACTTAGATTGACTTGAACTGGGTTGTCACACTGGTTAAAGCTCCAGCAGCAGCCATCTTCATTTTAGGCCACTGGCTGAACATCTGTGTGTCCAGTGGCTGAACATACTTACTCTGGATAGTGGGTTCTGGAGGGAGCTGTGCTGTTCTATGTTATCTGTCTGGAGCTGTGTAACCCATCTTGGTCTGTGAGACGAGATCCTGGGAGTTCTGTTGGATCCAGCCCTTCTGCTGTAAAAGCAGATAAACTAGATGATAGAAATGTATTTTACTAACTTCATATGTCATGGGAATTGTCTTCTTGTTTTCTGAACTCATCTGATTTAGCCACATTAAATATAGCTACAGTAACTTTGAGACTGGACTGCTATTACACACTTGATGTGGGGTTGCTTTTGGACATCACAGAAGCTACAATTGATGCAGAAGGTCATAGCTCAACTGTTGAAGGTGGGTAAGCATTCTGAACACTGTATTTAAGATAATTATACCAACTGTCAATGTGCTGCCAGGCTCAGTTCAAGGCATGGGTGTTAACCTTTAAAGCCCTTCATGATGGCCTCCAGGCACATGTACACACAAGGTTGCTCCAGTTTTCAGGCTAGGCATCGATAGTTGACCCTTCGCTTAGGTCAGTTAGAACTGTCGCTGTTCAGGCTCACACTACTTTTGTGTTTGCACCCTTGCTGTGGAATGGACTTCTGGAGGTTGTAAGGAAGACCCTGACCTGGCACAGGTTTCAGAGTTTCTCGTCATACCTTCAGTAGACCATAAATGATGGCTGTGGCCAGCACTGTTCTATTTGTTTGTTCTAAATTTATGAAGGCCACTTTGAGTCCTGTTGACTGGGGGGAAAGTGGGATATAATTATTTTAAATAAAATAAATGAAAATGTGTGTAATCGAGCAGACTACGTTATATGTTCTTTGAACCTTGCTACCTGTGTCAATAGTGAGACCATAATCAATCACAGACATTTTGGTCCTGGATGGGCAAGAAATGTGGCATACAGGCAGGGATACAAACCAGATCATCCATGTCCCTCTGATTTTTCCTGGGCTTCAGTTTCCACCTATGCCATGAGCATCAGGGTCTTTTCTTTACAAGGAGGGCCCAGAAAATGTCAAAAAAGTTGCAAGCATCCAGTGCAATGTTTCTGACATGATTAGCCCCCTACATTCAAACTTTATGATAAGTGTCTAATCACCTTTTATCCCTCAGGTATTCTTTCCAATAACATTAGCCACAATCAACTCATTTAACTTTACTGTGGCTTTAATATCTAATCTGACAGCCCTTTACAAGATGGGAACAAAAGGCTTCAATTGGAGAGTGGTTAGCCCCATTTTACGCATCATTTCTTTGCACTTTTTAAATACAGCAGACAATGACCTTTTAAAATTAATTTATGGGATGCTGGAGACCCATAAAGTTCCATCTCCGACACAAAGGCCTGTTTAGGAATGTGCTGAGGAAGAGAGTGGGAAAGTGTAAACACTGAAACCACGGCAAAGGTTTTCTGAGCAGCATGTATAGTCATCACTTCAGTGTTCACTTGAAGTTCTTGTTGCATGTTGCACATCCCTGCAGGGGAAAGTAGTGCAGGAAAGTGTTAGATCTGAGTCTACTAAAACCTTAGGAACCAACAGGATTTTCGGTTTTCAAGAATCAAAACTCCTTTGGTCAGAAGTGAAAGAAGTGTTTTACTGTAAAAGCAACGGGTAGGCCAGTGGCATGAACATGAAAAGAAAACACTGGCTCTTAAGTAGACAGTTTTCCCTTTTGTCCAAGTCACTTCTTCTTTTGTCTCTTGTAGTTACTTCACAGGAATGAGAGGAATCACTATATAGTTAAGGTGCATTCATTATGTATTATCTGGTTACTATTTGATGCATTATCCTGCTCCTACTGCGTTGGTTTTTACTTCTGTAATCAGGGGCACAGCAAGGGGGGAAAGTGCCCAATACACCGGTGCGTCCTCCACCCCCGCCCTGCCCCGCCCTGCCCCCACCATGCCCCTACAGGGGCGCACGCCACTGTGTCATGCACCCCCTTTTCCCTTGGAGCTACGCCTCTGTAATTCCATTTTCAGCACTGTTTGGCAGATCATGTCTGACACTTTTTTTGCATTGTTTCTAATTTTTTGTAATCCCAGTCCTATTGCCCTGTTTATTAGATGTCTCACGCTATTTGATGTCATACTTTTACACTATGTAACCCACCACTCAACTCACCAAAAAAACCAGAGTAAATAAATTTTAAAATATATAAGCTTTTGGGCAAGCACCTATACATTTTATTGATGCATAGAATCTAATATATTCCAGGTACTATTATAAACAATAAAACTGATGTCAATCAGGTGGAGAGCTAGGAAGCATCTTGGACAGTTGGAAGATGGACAGCTCAATCTGGGGAGAGGGGTGAATCCACCTCTGGAGGTGGCACGACTTACATTGGTGAATTTGCCCTCCCCAGGGCACTTACCCTGACACACAGACATAGCTACCATGGGGACATCCAGGAACAAATTGCAGGTTCGTTTGTAAATTCTGTATTTTTTACTGTTTTCCCAATTTTGGTCTGCAGGGGAAGCAGTTGTTAGAAGAAGCCGAAGCAACCTAAAAATTTCAGGCTATTACTGTCAGGCAGGACTCTTCTGATGATACTCAGACAACTTTGGTGCAGCTTTGGTCCTAGGGAGTCCAAAGTTAAGGGATCTCCCAAAGGGGTATGACCCCATCCCTCTCCATTGCTCTTCCAATGGGAGACTATTACTAGTAGATGGGGCATTTCTTATCATTTTTTGAGGGTCCATAACTTTGGACCCTCTGGATCAAACTTCACTAACCCTAGGTGGTATCATAAGGATAGTCTCCTGCTGATACCACCCAGGTTTGGTGAAGGTTGGTTCAGGGGGTCCAAAGTTATGGACCCCCAAAAAGGGGTGCTCCATCCCCCCATTGTTTCCAATGGGAGGCTAATGGTCCGGTGATGGGTCCTTTTGAGGGTCCATAACTTTGGACCTCCCTGAACCAAACTTCACTAAACTCTGGGTGAAGTTTCATCAGGAGAGTCTCCCGAAGAATAGCCTAAAATTTTGGTACTGTTAGCTTAAACATTGCTCTCCATTTGACAGGCACCCCTCAAATTTTCCCCTTAGGAGTTCTCTCTTTAAATCCACCCCTCTTTGGAGCCAGGATTTGGGAAGGGGAGAATTTTGGGCTCCCTAGACTAAAAAACATTGAAAGTATAGTTGAAGGGACTTTCCTTGCAACCAGTCTAATTCTAAGCTAAAGTTGTTGTAGGTTTTAAAGGCTATATGCGGCCGTGGTCTGATAGATCTTTGTTCCTAACGCTTTTCACCACTCTGCTTCCTGTGGCTGGCATCTTCAGGAGGTGTATCAGCTACAGAGAGAAATCTGTTTATAAGAGAAGTCTGGACACAGTGTATAACAGACTTCTCTCTGTGATACACCTCTAGAAGAGTACTCCAGCCACAGATGTAGTGGTGAAACTTTAGAAACAAAGACTCTACCAGACTACAGCCACACAGCTCCAGAAAACCCATTGAACAAAAATCCAACATTGGACTAAATTTAGATGCTGTTTGGGGAGTGGGTGGAGTTGGGAAATCTATTCTGAAACAGCATCACTTTCAATGTTGTTTAAACTAGGGAGCCCAGAGTCTCTCTTTAAGGTGGATTTAAAAGGAGAATCTAGACTCTCTAGTTTAAACATCATTAAAAGTGATGCTGTTTCATGGTGGATCCCCCCTTCAAAAAATAGCATCACTTTCAATGTTGTTTAAACTAGCGAGCCCTAGGTGTGTTCAGATTTTTGTGTTGGGGCATGTTCTATAATGTGATGGTGACTTTGAGATGACCTGGTGCAAAAAAATGTTGTTTGGTCATGGTGGGGGAGGGACGCTGCCCATATGCAGGGCGCGCGCGCAAAACTCAGATTTTGTCCTGGGCTCCATTTCCCCTAGCTACGCCACTGCCCCGACAGAAGGGCATATCCACCAGTGCCTAGCCACTATGGAGCCTTGGAATACCCAGCTGCAGCACCCAGATCCACATTGCCACTCCTTAGCCAAGTCAGTGTGGAGGGGCATTTCCCGGGTTGGAGCCAACTTTAGTTGGCTTCCACTCCCCATTCAGCCCCTTTGCACTGGTGGAGCTGGCCTCGGAGATATGGCATGTTTTCCGTGGCATATCTCTGCTTTTCCCTGTGGGGGATTCTGGTGGACTTTTTTCTTACTTTTTGGGCTTACTATGCCACAGGAAAGCCCTTGTGGGGTGAGGCCAAGCCAGAGTGGCACTATCCCTCCCACCAGCCCTGTCCGGATTGGGTTGTCAGTCATAGATCTCCCAATGTTATATCTTTGACTCTTACACACCTAGGTTACCTACCTACCTGCCTGCCTGCCTGCCTGCCTGCCTGCCTGCCTGCCTGCCTGCCTGCCTGCCTGCCTGCCTACCTGTCTACCTACCTGTCTACAACATGTGTGTACACATATTCATTTTTCTTTCAGATATACTACTGATTTCATCTTAATTCAAAATATTTATAGAGCACTTTCAATCCTGTGAAACATTCACAAGATGGCTTAGATCAAGTTCTTGAAACAATACATTCTAATTAAAAATAAATCCTAAAACTACCATTTCTAAAGCAGAAGTAAAACCTGTTTAACAATAAATAAACAATAAACAATAGATAGACAACAAGACAATAAAACAGAGACCATAAAAAGGACTAAGGGTGAAGGGACCATGTGGAAAGCAAAAGAGTTCCTGAATCAGAACGGGGTATTGGTGCTGGTCATGGTTAAGATTTCTAGATAAGAAATATGTCCTGACATAAAAACAGATCAGGGCATATTTCTTGGTCAGTTGGCAACTCTACTCACTTGATCTACTGATAGGGTTGCCAACTCTGGGTTGGGAAATCCTGAAGATTGGTAGGTGGAGCCAGAAACGGAGAATTTTGGTGATGGGAGGAACCTCAGTGATGAATGCCTGCACATTAACCTGCAATTGAAGGCCCAGACAATTGAAACCCTTTAGTTTAAGTCATCTTTAACTTGCAGGAAATCTGACTGTGCAGCACATCTCATGAAATCTTTTCAGTAAACTACTGTACAGAAAGGATCAGATGTGGTACTGCAGCTAGGGTCATTACAGGAACAAAATGCTGTGAAAGAAAGATAAACAAAAACTTTTCCAGCCTTTGCTCTTAACAGTGCCTTGGTCACATAATGAGATCTTCAGGGTATAGGATGGAAGGCACCATACATACTATTGGCTGCATCAAGCTCCATCCATGGGATGGTCTTTTCAACAAGACCTTAGTCAAATTGCTCTTTTTTGCTTTCAGGTTCATTCTCTGCTACCACCATTTTCTGCTCAGGGTTTGAGTCTGCA
Organism: Sphaerodactylus townsendi; assembly: GCF_021028975.2. Lineage (NCBI taxonomy): Eukaryota > Metazoa > Chordata > Lepidosauria > Squamata > Sphaerodactylidae > Sphaerodactylus > Sphaerodactylus townsendi. The sequence goes on along the minus strand of NC_059427.1, from coordinate 111,872,659 downwards.
TTTTGAATAAGTACGATATAAACATGAATTCCCTAGTGATCCCTGACTAATTGGTGAATTTAATTAGGCTTCAACTGATGCCTGCAATTGGATGAAAGGGATATGTCTGGTTGATCAATTCCAGCTGAAGCTTTCTTCACTACTTCCTAGCATGGAGGGCTGGTACAAGGTTTATATGCACGCTCCTAGAACTCACTAGATACCTTGAGAAGATTTCTGGAGAAGTGGCTATGGAATAATTTAAATAACTAGGTAGAGCTACAAGGCATTTAGAAAATGCATCACCACGCTGCCAGTGGAATTTGCTGAAGACAACAAATACTGACTAATTAGTGTATGTGTGTCCCATTGCCCTGACCTAGATGGTCCATGCTAGTCTGATCTCACTAGATCCCACAAGCTTAGCAGGGTTGGCCTGGTTAATATTTGGGAGACCATCAAGGAATCCCAGGGTTGTGGCACAGAGACAGGCAATGGCAAACCACTTCTGAAATCTTTTGCCTTGAAAAACCTATGGGACATTGATAACAACAATAACAGAACACACCATCAATGAGTTCCTGTAAAAGGAAAGAAAATACAATGAAGTTTTGGGTCTTTCACTCAATTGGTAACTCCAGAGCTTTATTCTGTTTGCACCAATGTGTATTTCCCACTTCATCTATGGTGCACCTCTCTCTGGTGCTACAGAAGCGCTGAGAAAGGTTTTATCTCTTTCTACAAGGAGCCACAAGTTGCATCATCTTCATAGTTGCAGCAGCAGTAAAGTACTTTCTGAAAAACACTATTATACTGATAAGGAAAATAATTGCTGGGGTAGGACTGAGAGATATGTGTCCAACTAAGCATTACATGGACATTCAAGCCCAAATCCATGATGTTTGTGCTGCTTCCAGGCAATGTTGAGGCATGTGCTATGTTACCCAGCTTTCCCAGGTTGTGAACTTATTTGTAAGGAATCTCCACCAGCTGCTAAGAGTGTAACAGCACACAACTATTTAAGTAGCAATGGGGGAAATAACTTGGCTTAGCAATGCAAGAGGCAGGCTGGGTAGGGATCTTTTAAAGACTATGTATGCCAGAAATGGCTTGAAACGTATCTGCAGAGAATTCACAAAAGACCAAATTGCAGTTTAAATATTTTAATATAAATTTTGGTTGCAAACAATCACACAGTAAGAAGTCAAGGCACATACACACAGTTCCTTGTGGATATGCAAACAGGAGGAGAAGATAGGTGGGAGGATAAATGCTTGAAAAAGGGAGTTAAAGTGCAGGAAGCAGGGACTTGCCATACTGTTACCTAAATTGTTAAAGCTGAAGAAGATCTTGTAGGAAGGCAAGAATTCAAATGACCAGCATCTGAATCCAGGTGAAGGATGATGCTCGATCGTGTCTCAACCCAACTGGCAGACCAAGAGAGGTGGTACAGGCCAGTACATTTGAGCACTCGGAGCTTGTGGTGTCTCAGTACTTTCGGCATACCCTTTTGCCCAGGTAAGGGTGCCGGAACAAGTAAAGTTTAAGTTTTCATTTTTCTAAAATTCCCTCTGGAATTTCCCATACTGGAGCTTTGCTTCGGGCTGTAGGCTAATTAGCAGCTCTTCTATTGTTCCTAAGTAAAATTCTCGGGACAAATGGGGAGGTCAATTTGCTCTTAGATTTTTCAAATCAGGAAGCACAGAATGGCTTTATGCAGAGTAACTCTGTAGAGACACTGCCCAGGTTATTCAGATTTAGCTGAGACATTTGACCGGGATAAGGTGAGTGGTATAGGAAAGCCATAACAATGGGTAGAGGAAATGCAAAGAAGCAACCATCTGTTGCTGACCTGGTTTCCAGAAGAGATAGGAAAATGTAGTATCTGATACTAAGGTGGCTTTCCATATTCTTTTGTCTTACAGCCTTTTAGCAAGGTGTGGTAATCAAGCATGCCCTCCAACAAAATGAGTAACTCATCCTCTTGATTAGATTTTGTAAAGCAGACCTGTGACCTTTGGACATGCTGCTATCTACACAGAGAAGTGTATGACAACTGGCTTCTGCCAATATGATTTTTGAAGAAAAGATTATACTGGTCCACTGAAAATTTCCCTAAACCAGAGTCATAGAACTAGGGTTGGTAAATGGGAAAAAAATTCGGCCCTGGTTCGGATTCGGGCCCAATTCGGATGTATGGGGTCGGATCCCCCCCATCCAAGCCTGCCAGGCTCGGATACACCCAAATTTCCGAGATTCTCGGATTTTTAAATTTTTTTTGCTGTTTTTCCACATTTTGGCCTGCAGGGGCGCATTTTTAAAGGTAGTGGCATGGAAATTTCAGGGAATCTTCAGAATTCTGTTCTGATCATGCACTCCAAGTTTGGTGCAGTTTGGTTCAGGGGGGCCCAAGTTATGGACCCTCAAAGATAGCTCAAATCACCCATTGTTTCCAATGGGAACCAATGGAGTATAGGGGCTATCTTTGAGGGTCCATAACTTGGGCCCCTCTGAACCAAACTGCACCAAACTTGGGGGGCATGATCAGAACAGTATTCTGAAGATACCCTAAAAGTTTGGTGCCAATACCTTAAAAATGCGCCCCCAGCAGGCACCCCCAGAAATCTTCAGGGGATTCCTTGTTGTTGTGTTATTCTTTTCCAGCACTTTGCAACAGTTACACCACTATACGGCACCCTAGCCTTATGCAGCCTCGTGGGCTGCTTCATTCAGTAATCGCCGGAGGAAGCAAGCAGCAGGGTAAGTGGGATTGATTTTTTTTTTTGGTGGGGGGGATCGGTTGGCGTTTTCTTTGGGTTTTTTTCCCTGGCAGCTGGGAGGCAGCTGCCAGCGGCTGGGGTCTGTTTTTCTCCTCTTTTTTATTTTAAGCTGTGGGTGCGAAGTTTTTGTTGGAGGGTTATTTAGGAGTAGGGATGGTACTGGGGTGCCAACGCTGGTGTGTGTGTGTGTGTGTGTGTGTGTGTGGTTCCCTCCCCCCCATGCCACCCGAGGGATCGCGGATGGGAAATCCCTCCCTTTCCTCCCTCTTTTAAAAAGTTTTCCTGTTTGGGAGGCTTGTGCCGCTGCGGGGACTGGGTGGGGGGGTGCCTGGATGCCTGGGTGGGGGGAGGGTGTCAGAAAGTGGGGCATCGCTGCCGGGGGGGTTGTCCCCCCCCGCTATCCTTCCAGGTGGAAGGAAGTGGCTGGCTGCTGGGTGCCGGCTGGCTGGTGCTTGCTTCCCCCAGCTGGCTCGGAGCAGCCGCGGGGGAAGGGCCCAATCCGAACGAATGGCGTTCGGATGGTGCCTAGTTCGGAAGGGCTAGGCTCGGGCCCTTGGCCCTCCAAACCCTCCCGAACTTGCTGGGGTCGGCCTGAATTGCGTTTCAGGCCGATCCGAACCGCCAACTCTACATAGAACACCTTTACTGGGACCAGCTAATATTATAAAACTGTACTTACACTTCTCTAGAGCTTGAGAACACATGCACATAGATATAAATTTGTAATATTTTCAGAATGTCAGATTCTAACAATGATTGACAGATGCTCCACTAGTTGGGTGTGGCCAATTTGGTTTCACATCTTAGATGAAAATGAATTGATTTTGTCCCAGCTTGCTTTTTATGGCATTCAAACAATTAATGAAAACCTTGTCAGCTCAAACCAATTCTGTGTTCTTGCATTATTAACGGAGAACATATATTATCCTCCTGGGTGATGAGTCCAAGACAGACTCCAGTGAAATTGATTTTCCCGTGAGCCAAGAAATGTACAGAATGCAAAAGTGCTGGTTGTATAAATCATGTTGTTGGCTAAGTAGCAGAGGGCATTGAGCCCTTCCATTGAGTAATGCTGATGACAATCTCATAGGCTTCCTGAAGTAAACTCAGAGTAAAGTCTGCTTCAGAAGACTGCTTCAGCAGGCACCCTTAGACCACTCTGTCTGAAGTGGAGGGCACCAGCAGTGTATAGCATAAATTGGAGCACCTTCTTCCTAACATTACAATGCCCCTAACCCCAGTCTATGGTTAGTAACTTGTAACAGTACAAATGTAACTATAGAGAGTGAGAGATTTAGGTTTTTTTACTGAATTGTAGCTGCTTTCTCTAAGAAGGACATATAAGGACAGTGCTAAAATTGATTAAACAAGATCAAAACATTTATAGTCTGGCTAATTGCACTTGCCAGGGAAACAAAACTGAGAGTGAAAAATATGTTAAATACATTTGTACTATCCTTTTTAAGTTTCAGAACTGCTCTGTAAATGGAAGTTGGAAATGTGAATATGTTGCCAAAGTTGGGAGGTGGGATAACGTGGGAGGTCAGAAACGAAGTTGGGGATGTCCTGCATTGTTGTTTAAATAGTAGCAGGAAAGGATGTAAAGTGTTTTTTTAACATCAATGGTGTAAATAAATGTTATTGCTCATCTGCTTTATACACACACACACACGTATGTATGTATGTATGTATGTATGTATGTATGTATGTATGTATGTATGTATGTATGTATGTATGTATGTATGTATGTATGTATGTATGTATGTATGTATGGAGATGGGATGGAGATGGGCGTGTAGAAGAAAAGAATCATTCCTGCCCTGTCTTCCACCTCCAGCTTTGCTTCAGTCTAGCTAGTTAGAAGTTGGCGGGAAAGGTTTTAAGGGGTGCTTGAAATGACAACTACAAAGTCTTGTGAGAGGGAGCAGCAGTGGCGTAGGAGGTTAAGAGTTCGTGTATCTAATCTGGAGGAACCGGGTTTGATTCCCAGCTCTGCCACCTGAGCTGTGGAGGCTTATCTGGGGAATTCAGATTAGCCTGTACACTCCCACACACGCCAGCTGGGTGACCTTGGGCTAGTCACAGCTTCTCGAAGCTCTCTCATCCCCACCTACCTCACAGGGTGTTTGTTGCGAGGGGGGAAGGGCAAGGAGATTGTAAGCCCCTTTGAGTCTCCTGCAGGAGAGAAAGGGGGGATATAAATCCAAACTCTTCTACTCTTCTTCATGATAGCCTCTGAACCCATCAGCTTGGGTGTCTTTTAAAAATTTCCCTGCTGGCCACTAACCAGCCAGACTGTGTATAGAAGCTGTGTCTGTGTGTGTGTGTATCTCATCTCCCACATGGAGCCACCTTATGGCTATTAGATATATATAAATATATGGGTCATAGGAGGAATGCATACGAAGAAGGATCAAGCTAGACAAAACTGTGAGGGTCCATCTTTAACGTTCTTAAAACAGCTATAAGATGGAAGGAGGTGTGTGTGAATTGGGTTTGAATGTTGGCAATTTTCCTGCTGTAAGTTTGCCTCCCCCCTAAAGATTGTATTTGTTCCCCAACTGGGAAATGTAAGACCAATAGATTTCAATCAAAGGACTTCAGCATGTGTGAAGCTCTCTTTTGATACATTAGTGGAATTTTAAAATGTTTAATTCAGTCTCAGACTGGATTTTGATTTTGGCTCCTCCATGATCCTAGAGCCCAGTGGCTTTACAATCCCATCTTGAAATCTCCATCCCTATTTACCAAGCCGCATCACATTACTATATCATGCTTACTTTAGTAGTTTATTGGGGCTATTGCACCAGTACATAATTGTTGTTAAGAGAAATGAGGACAATTATTCTTGAGATGAGATAGCACATATATACAGAAAATGTAATCTGCAGGAAACAAAAATGAAATGTGATAAGAATGTTAATTTGGATGTAGGATTTGGGATTGCTGTGCCAGATGCTTGTATGGGAAATAACATGAATGTGAAAATAGCTTTATCTGGAAAACATTAACACAATGTGTAAGTGTGACAGATCTAAGCAGCATGGAGAGGCAGAAAAGCCAGAATGTAAAGTGCAACTCCCTCTCAGAGCCTGTGAGTGACAGGTTGGGAGTGGTTGGAGTTTCAGGAAGAGTTTGAGCTTCAGTCAAGATTTGAAGGAGTTCAACTCTGAGTTCTAGGGAGCAGACGTGTTTAGTGTGTGAAAGACCTCTGACTTTGGTGGAAAGAGAATAGTGAGAAAGAGAGGAAGGAAGAGAATTTACTTCTAGGGAGAGAAAAATTCCTAGGCCAGGTTTTTAGAATGAGTTTGTCTTCTGGACAGAGCAGATAGAACTGAGGGAACTGACTGTATGCCAGAGGGACCATTCACTTGTCAGAAGGGGAATTGCCCTGCACATTGGAGAACTATTCCCATCCCTAGTTCTTTGAAAGGTTTTAGTTCAAACACTGGTTGAATCCCCACTTGAAATTTCTCCCTCCCCACCGCAGCGAGCACACAGCAGACACACTCGGTTGCAGAACTCTTAGCAATCCCCACTACCAGGCAAGCTCGCTTCGCTGGTCTCCCCTGATTGGCTGGCAAATTACTGCCTTTGGATGGGCGGGACCTTACACCACGGAAATGTACTATTGCTTAGGAGTGTAGATCAAAAAACCAGCGTGTAAAAGTTTAACTGCGCTTTTAACTGTTGCTAACTGTGCAAATGACAGTTAATGCGCTTACCTGTGTAAAACCATTAACGCATTCAAAGTTACACATTTTACCTGATCTGTTTAACGCTTACATGTCTCCTTCTGGCTGTGTCCAATCCACAAAAGTGGAAAGCAGAAACCAAACTAGGAGCTGCACGACGCATTCCAGCGCTGATTGGTTGCCCGAATTCCGTTTCACACTCCAGGGCAGGAAATGAGTCAGGGTTTCAACCCTTATCCCTCCCCTCGGATCAGCTCTGAACCGTGTTAATGGGATCTATGTCACTTGCGGTAAACCCAGGTCCTACGCCGGAGGCACGCTGGATTAATCGTAGAGAGAACGCATGGAGAATCGGAGAATTCTGCCATTACTGCAAGCAATGTGGGAGGAATTCAGTCTCCTCAAACCCTGAATTTAGTCGTGTATTTCCTGAAACCTGGCTAAGACGGTAGTGAGGATTCGACCACTGTGAGGTTCAAACACTGAAAGTGAAGGGGTGGCCTATTACATCTGATACATTGAATTGAAAATGAACTGAAAAGTTTGGGATGGGAAAAAGGAGTTAGGAAAAACTCTTTTACATACGGTTAATAGGCACAAGAGCTACCATATGAACTTCTGGGTGCTAGCTTGCATGCTAGCTGTGAAACATCTTCAAGGTCCATCGCATTTTAAAAACATTAAAAACTATGTTACAAACCAACATCTTTTCAAAGCCAATTACCCATCTCTACAGAACTTTGAAAATATCCTAATATCTGTAAATAAAATTGCTGCTTTTGTTATTGACAATATTCTCTCCTAGTCTACTCCCCTGAAATTGGTAATAAAATGCTGCTACTTATTTGTCAAACTTAGAAAAAGCTTCTTGCATAGTTATCTGGGGTAAACACACACACACACACACACACACACACACACACACACACACACACACACACACAGAGAGAGAGAGAGAGAGAGAGAGAGAGAGAGAGAGAGAGAGAGAGGAGGTGTGATCACTTCAGTTGCCCAAACTGGTTTAGTTAAACATTTATTTTAAAGTAGGACAGTGTGGAACAACCGAAGAGACCCCCCCCCCAAGGTTTTCATGTGTGTGTGTGTGTGTGTGTGTATACACAGAAAAGCTGACCAGCAGGGAAAAAAAGATCTATGGGGAATTAGGGAACATTCATTGCCTTCAGGTATTGGGAGTTGGAAGATTTTTCCTCATGATCCCCCACCTTCACAGTGAAATATAAACCATGGAAGGGCAATTGGGTTCTATTCAGATGCTGTCCATTCAGCATTTATTGACTTTAGGGCCTGAGTTCTATAAGTCTCGGACCTTTAAGCTGGAAGCAGAGATGCTAATACTTTATTTCTAGGATCATGAGGTCACAGTGCATCTCGAGCTTATTGTGACCTTCATTTTCCACATCAGGTGCTTCTTGACAGGTTCTGCATATTGCCTGACCTTCCGTTTGCCTAATCACACGATTAATGCTTTTTAATTATGTGAATGTGGCCCCTTCACCTCAAGCTCTTCCTGTGGATTTTGTGCAAAAATGCATAGAGTGAGGCTGCGCTCAGATAACACAAACCCCTAGATTGCTGTTTGCAGCATGCTGCGAGCTCTGCATGAATGGTGAGCAAATAAGCACCCAGCCAGTCAGAGGAACAGGGGCGGTGATGTCTTCTGGGATACAACAGCACTGGGCCTTCTTGCCCCTCCACCCCCAAATTGGGAGTGAATTGCAGCATCAGGAGTTTGGAATTTGTGAATGGTTCTTTACAATCAAAGGGCAAAGTGGCATGACTTGGTGGATCCAGAGCTTATGAACAAACAAAACAACAAAAAATTGATCTTAGCCATCCACGCAGTGGGCCTTAATGGTTAGGATAGGAGTCTGTTGAAGTATCTATCAGGACTCTGAAAAGGCCACTCCCTACCCACCTGCAAACAGGAACTCAGCGTGTGTCTGTATGAAAAGAAAAAACAGTTTAGATTCTGGCCAAAGGAAGGAGATAGAAGAAGGCAAACATCTGAAACATGGAGGGGCAGGATCTTTCTCTATTGTGGCGTAGCAGCTTAGCTTCCACATAGGAATACGACTGTGCCTCTATTTGTGCTCTCAATTGGTACCCTATTTGCAAATCTGTTAATGGAGTAAATGTTGCAACAGTGAAATGTCTCCAGTGTTGTCTCCTCCAAATGGTGTCAACCCAGGTCATCGATATCCTGGAACTTTTCACCATTTGAAGAAGCTGTGCATATATAATAGTATACAAATGAGATGAAGAATAGCTGCTCTGCTTGTCACAATTCCACAAGTTTTAATAAGGCTTCTAAAAACTCTTGCCATGTGCACTGGGCTCAAGGATGCCATGTGCCATGGTGCCATGATATCGCAGTGTGTGAGATCCCATCAATAGCTAACAAAATGTGCCATCTTGAAGAAGGTACTAGTCTCTCCCTTTTTTCAGGACTGATATATTCTGCGGTTGCCTGGGGCTGCCACTAGTATCCCATCAAAGGGGCCAATCAACCCACACCTGCTTTTCCAGAAAAACTGCAGCCTGAGATGTTCCAACTGGGCCTCAGAACTCACATTTATTAAGCACGGCTATTTGTGAGGCTGCTGTTTAAGTTAGCACAACCTTTGTTAGCCTCAAGTCTTTGCAGGGGCAGTTGAAACGATCTCTTAGAAGTGCTGTTGAGAAGGGTGTTCTTTCCAGTTTCCCAGTTCTGAAAAAGTTAGGCAGCAGCAATAAAGCCAGCACAAAAGGCACAGCTAAGCACAGTTTTCTATGCCACACAGTTTTCTTTCCAAGCCACCCCCATGTTTCTGATTGCTACCTGCATTTCTAACTCCAACATCCGCTTCTGTAGGACACAAAAACACACAGCTAGTATTAGTGGTATGCTGATTCAATCCCCAAACTGCCATTTGGACAACCTTTTAGCAGACTGGCTAGTCTAGACATATCAAAATACTGTTTCATTGAATGATAACTCTCTTTCACGCACACATATACACTTCCTCACGCTCCTGCTACTGGGCTCTCATAACCAGTCACTTATTTTCATGTGTTTCTGTAGGGGGAGAGCTTGAGTCATGCCTAGGCTTTAGACTCCTGTTTTGATACTGAGCTCTGGAGAGGTTTGCTCAGGATCTCAAACTGATGAATTTTCAGATACTCTCTCAGATCTTTAATTTTCCTCTGGGATACACAGCCGCTTTGCTGGAAACATATGGGGCTGACAGGAAATAGTTCTTTCTGTGGCTGCCACTTTTAGAACATTCTGTAGCTGATTTTTATCATCTATTGACGAGAGAGAAAAACACATGAAAGAGCATTTGCTTGACAAACCGATGGAAAATGATCCAAAAGTATAAGCAAGGACACACAGATCTCTGCTGAGAACAAATTACTAATGAATGAACCCTGAACATCTCAGCATCCCGTAAGGAATACATCAGGGAATTATTCCACCTTGTGCCTGCACAGCCTTTGACCTACAAGATCATGCTCTGTTGCTTGATAGTCAGCCCTTAAACTGCTCCGATTTTTGATAGTCCTGTGTAGAACAGTAAAATGCAGATTTATAGTGGAGAAGTGCTGAGCTTGTTGGGCCACAGACTGTGCAAGGCTCCAGGCTCAAACCATGCCCCAGATTCCCACACCCTGCAAATTATTTTAAACAGTTTTCTTCTGTGGTGTTCATGGTGGGTTCTAAGGAAGAATAAACAGTGTTAGCAGAATCAGCAACATTAAATATCCCTTTAATCCATAAACTGGATATGCATAGTCTACAAAATATGACTCCCTAAGAAGGAGGGGCATTCTTTTCACCAGAACCTCCCCCCAGGGGAGCGTGTGCTAATTTATCAGTATGAGTAGAACAGAAGGCCATTTTTCTGAAGTTTTGCTCACACATGCAGGGTCAGAGATGTTGTGATGGGGAGGCATATTGAATGCTCTCCACAGATGTCAGTATTCTCCACAGACAAAAGGCTCAGATTAATTGTACATGCAGTTTTACCAGCAGCCACTGGCTTTTAGTACCAGAAGCATTGCTGTATTTTGCAAAATACTTTTATTCTTGCATGAATGGTGGTTGTTTAGGAAGGCAACAGTTTTTGCAAATGTATACAAATGTATTTAAACCAAAATGCCAGACAAATATTGAGTTCAAAGCAGGTTCTCTTCAAAAGAAGAAAAAAAAACCCTCTTCTATGTAAGAAAACTGGAAAATGGGATGTACTTGTTACTTTGTCCATCTTGTACAAAATGTCCTGCCCTCTTGTTAGGTCATTTAAGAAGGCCTTGCAATTTGGGGCAGTATGTATAGTCCTGAAACCTGGTAAAACTTTAGAGGGGTTATAAGAACCTAACAAGAAAGCCTGTTGTGAGAAAAAATACAATGGGCTCTAGAAAACTATTGGTGATCATTTCTTTCATTGTTCATAAAACATTAGAAGTCAACATTTGGAAGCATTTGCAGAGAACTAGTCCTCCCAAAGCAGGAGACATAGCTCCCCCTTCCATGGTGTTTATAACAGTTTTGGTTTGGGTTTTTATAATTTTCTTAAGAACTAGCCTGCTGGATCAGACCAGAGTCCATCTAGTCCAGCACTCTGCTACTCGCCAGTGGCGTACCTGCCTTGGGACAGGAAGTACCCTATGTCCCCGGGCGCCCCCCATTTGGTCATGTGAGGGGGCGCCAACATTTCAGGGTCATTTGTGTGTTTTAAATTTTTTTTAGTGTTTTTTACGTTTCGGCCTGCAGGGAGTGCATTTTTGTTTATATTTGGGCAGGACATAATTGGACAATTTTTGTCCGAATGTGCCCAAATTTGCCCAGATTCCAGCCGAATATGGTATTTGTTTCATCTGAATCTCCAACCCTCAAAAGTGATGATGTTTCAGGGTGGGGGAGAATCCACCCGCAAACAGCATCACTTTCAATTTTGTTTTTACCGGGGACCCCAATTCTCCCTTTAAGGTGGATTTAAAAAAAGAATCTGAGCTCCCTAGTTTGTGTAAAACAATTCATTGAAAGTGATGCTGTTTGGGGGTGGATTCCACTGGAGTGTGTTTTGTGAGGAGATGATGCTGACATTTGTTTTACAGTAAATAAGTTTTGCTGGGGGGGGTGATTTGTGAGAGATTTATACATGCTTAATACCGACTTGCACTGGCTTGGATTTGTTGTTCCTCAGGGCTAACAACCTACTTCACATAGGGTTGTTGTGATTGTAGGAAATTAGGAAAAGGGGAGTTGGTGAGGGGAGAAGAGCCTATATGTTTTGCTGGGAGTGGGAGGTGTTCTGTGAGCTGGTACAAAAAAATCATTATTTGGTCATGGTGGGGGAGGGTGGCTGCCCATACGCCGGGTGGGGGGCCCCGCCAAACTCAGGTTTTGTCCACGGGTGCCAGTTTGCCTAGGTACGCCCCTGCTACTCGCAGTGGCCCACCAGGTGCCTTTGGGAGCTCACATGCAAGATGTGAAAGCAATGGCCTTCTGCTGCTTCTGCTGCTCCCGAGCACCTGGTCTGCTAAGGCATTTGCAATCTGAGATCAAGGAGGATCAAGATTGGTAGCCATACATCGACTTCTCCTCCATAAATCTGTCCAAGCCCTTTTTAAAGCTAGCATGCATCAATTATATACAATATGTACAAATCAGTCATCAGCAACAAATATTTCTTTGTATACAATGTTTTTGTAAAAATATTATATACAGTGTTTTTGTTAGAGTCAGTAAGTGATTCCTTGGAGTGGGTGTACATGTTCCTGCTTGTGAGTGTAAGAAACAGGCAGTTTGGTCAACAGGGTGTTGCAGTGTTTCATAGACAGTTTGTGCAGGGCAAACAGCAGTTGCCACAATTAGGAAAAAAATAAATTGACGGAACACAGAGCCTCTCCTTTCCACACTCTCAGGTTCTTGTTACTCACCCTTGATGGCTGGAGTGTGTTAGCAGCCAGGTGGGCAGCAAACCATTTCCTTCCTTCTTTCCCTCCTCCTCCAGCCCTCCCTGGTAGTAAAGAGGCTGGTTGCATGCCCTCATCCCTTCCCCCATTTGCTGTTGGCATCCCCTGGTTCTCTTCAGGGCACTCCTACCCCCTTTCCCGTATGTGGAACTGGAGTCATGCTGGGCAGCAAAGGGTGGAGAGGACTGGAGGACCCCACTTCTAATGGTCTCCTTTCAAGCCATCAGGTACCAGAGTTGCAGCTTTGAATGTCCTCTATGAGGAAGCCTGGCCCCAGGTGCTTTCCCCAGCTGAGGATACCAGTGGGGGGCTTTTTGAAGGGCATGTAAGTGGGGCCAAGGCTTTGCATTGAAGAAAGACAGAGTTGCATCTCTGGGGTGTGTGTGTGTGAAGAGGGAAGGTGTAATGGTGAGGACTGTGTTGGTAAAGCAAAGGATTGTGGGAAGGGTAGCGCAGTCAGTCCCTCTTTGCTTAGAGTGGTGGGTGGTGTTCTGGGTGGTATTCTCTAGCCCTTTGGCTGCTTACTGCCTAGAGACATCCTTTGTCTGAGTGGTGTTCATTAGTCACTGTCTTGATTCTAGTGTTTTTCAGTACTGGTAGCCAAATTTTGATCATTTTCATGGTTTCTTCCTTTCTATAGAAATTGTCCATGTGCTTGTGGATTTCAATGGCTTCTCTGTGTGGTCTGACATAGTGACTGCCAGAGTGGTCCAGAATTTCTGTGTTTTCAGTTGGTTTATCATGTGTTCTGCTATTGCTGAATTTTCCGGCTGAATTAGTCTGCAGCGCCTTTCATGTTCTTTGATTTGTGTCTGGACGCTGTGATGGTGGTCCCTACGTAGACTTGACCACAGCTGCATGGTACATGGTAAGACTCCTGCAGAAGTTAGAGGATCCCTCTTATCCTTTCCTGAACGTAGCATTTGTTGAATTTTCTTAGTGGGTAGATTGTTTCGAAGTTATGTTTCTTAATCAGTTTCCTTATACGATCAGTGATTCCCTTGATATATGGTAAGAACACTTTTCCTCTGGGTGGCTGTTTATCTTCTTTCCTGTGGTTTGTTCTTGGTCTTGCAGCTCTTCTGATGTCTGTAGTGGTGCAACTATTAGCCTGTAGAACCTAGTTTAGGTGATTCTGTCTTGCAGGAGGTGGGGTTCACATATTCTTTTTGAATGATTTATCAAAGTTTTTATTGTGCTCCTTTTCTGTTCTGGGCGATGACTGGAGTTTTCATGTTGATATCTATCAGTGTTTTCTGTATACTGTGTGGCCCAATTGTTGGTTCAGTCTGCGAATGACTAAGACACCTAGAAATGGTAGTTTTCCCTCGTATTCTTTTTCCATAGTAAATTGGATGTTCGGGTGGATATTGTTAATATGGTCCAGAAACTTGTTTAGTTCTCCCTGGCTCCAAATTTTGAACATGTCATCCACATAACGGAACCATATAGTGGCCTTTTTGGGGGCTGTTTCCAGGGCTTGTTTCTCAAAGTGTTCCATGTAAAATTTTGCTGTTACAGGGCTAAGAGGGCTACCCATGGGTACCCCATCTCTCTGTTCATAAAATTCGTTATCCTATTGCAGGTAGCTTGTAGTGGGGTAATGTTGGAACAGGGCTGTAATGCCTTTAGGAAGAATAACTTTTTTATAAACTCTAGACCAAAGATAACAGAAAAATACTTATAGGAAATTTTGATTGGGAGCTAGCCAGAAGGTGCAAGGTTACCCGGGAACATAGAATGGTAGGCCAGGGGGAGAGAGACAGTTCCCTCATAGAAGATTCGAACTCTATCAGAAGGAATACTGAACAATTCCATAATTATTATCCTATCTCACAGCTTATGGAGACCATAAGATGCAGTGTACACTTGAGATGATTTGTTAATGCATGGAAAATGTCATCCTGCATTAGCTTATGGTACTTGGCCATTTAATAGGGTAAGCGCTCTAGCTAATATATGTTCATACTTACAGTAAAATTACATTTATTGCAGGCTATTTAATACATCATATCCCTAACTCTACAGCACAAATCCACAGGCAGCAATTAAGTCAATTTTCCTTATGCAGGACTGAAAACATGTGACCCTTATAAAATTGCACTAAAGGGCATAACAACTGCAAGCAACTTGGGCTTTGCCCCTCGGTGGTAGACCATGGGTTTATCCAGATGGCAATCAGCCAGGACTGATATACTCACCTGGAGCTTCCGTGGGATTGCTCTACCCTGGAATTCTCCTCCCTTTGTCATTTAGCACAGCAGTGCAAGGAATCACTCTGGAGAAAGATGTTTATAACTACACTTGAACTGCTTGGCAGGAGAGAGATGAAATTCCTTCCCATTTTCTTCTTCTCATTCTTCCCCTTGGGAAAGTGTCTGAAATTGACACTAATGTGGTTCTAAAGCATTGCGAGTGAGGAAATTACCACATTTTCTGTGCAAGTATGTGAAACAGCCGTTCAGGATTCCTGGATGAGCTGAATTGGTAAGCAGAGTTTGCTGACCCCACTGCTGGGATGTTGATCTCTGTGCTGCTGGGCTAAATCTAGCATCTCAAAACAGAATGTAAGGGAAGGAGCCTGCAAAACAGATTACTCATTTTTTTTTTGGTGAGCAATAGCAAAGGTGTTGCAAGAGATCTTTCAACCTGCCTAGAGTTTCAGACAATTATCTGACTCACACAGGTAACCTGGAATTGCTTTCAAACATGGGGGTCAGGTGTTCAGAGCCAGAATTAATTTGCTAGTTGGCAGAGATGGACTGTGTCAAGGTTTCCAGCAGGAATGGCAAAAAGTGCTTGCAAGGGTATTTGATGTAATATTCAAAGCAGCACAATTGTTGCAGGCTGCAGAGAGATGAAAAGAAAGGAAAAACCTCAGCTAGGCAGATATTATTAACAGGAATCTAGCCATCAGAAGACACGAGATGAGCCACTTAGGACTTCATCTTACTTCTTAATCACGTTGTAGTATAAAATAAAGATCAAGCTGATCAGAGAGCTCTCCCAGTGCTGCTTCTGTGCTGTGTTTATCTGCAAGAAAGCCCCCTCCATTGTTCTGGGGTCTAATCACAGCTGTTATTTTAGAAATGGGGAAAGAGGTGTGAGTTTTCTATTGATTTCATAAGCAAATGAGTGCTCAGTCACCACTAGCTATTCACCATAGCCCAAAGCTCTGCAAAGACCAAGAATGGAGAACAGCCTGCTTCAGAAGCTAATAACCTTTCTCTGTGGAGCAGCCTACAATCTCTGTTCTGTGTCATACTAAAAAATATGTTACAGTGATCAAGGCACTTCATCCCTGATTAGACTATGCCTTTGATGACTGAGGAATCAGTGTGGGCCATGACCACATGCCAAGTGGCTTGCAGGAAGTGCATTTGCTGAATGAGACAGATTCTGAGTCCTGTATTTCAGTACAATCTGAGTAACCTTTCTGTATAAAAGTTGGGCAGACAAAAATCAGACAATCCGAAAAGAATTTCAACCAATTGCCCAGCAACTGTCTATGGATCTCACCTCTCTAGAAGACAGAAGGTCCTTCTAGTGGCTGCCCATCCCTTAGGCCTTGGAACTTCTTTCTTCTCTAGAATTGTCTGTTCATCACTTCTGAGCTGCTGCAGACACTGTTGTATTCTAGAAGGTATTTGGAAATGCATTTTAAAAATGTTCAAAACTGCCAATTTAATTTCTCTTTGCTGGTTTTTGTTGTTTGCTGGTTTGGCTTATTTTTATTACTGACATGTGTAAGATCATTTTTTACTGTTTTGTTAACAGCATGGAGTGCCTTAGTAGCAGAAAACTAGAGTTTTACATAGATGATGCTTAGCCTTTACAAATCTACAAACTCATTTCTGTGCCTTATGTGCTTTTGGGGAGCAGATTCGTAAGATATAACTGTACTACTAAGCCACATTGGTTTTATAGCAATTTGAAAAACATAGCCTCTCTCAAAAATCCTAGAAATTGTAGTTTGGTGAGACTACTGAGACATCTGCTAGAGGTCAATAGATTACCTTATAGAACCACAGTTCCCAGAGAAGCCCATGGAGAACAAATGTGAATCTTTAATTTACCTCAATTTAAACATGTAGCATAGATACTACCCACAGAGTAAATCATGTTCTGTGTGAAATTCAGTTCAGACAAAACAATCACAAAGTTTAAAACTAGACACCTGAGAATCTGACAAGTTTGTGAATGCAAAATCCTGTTTTGTAACCATGATGCCATGATATGGCCAAACACAAAGAATCTTTTAAATTGTCTCAGTGCAGAAAATCCCAGCCAGCAGGCATACAAGAGCCGCAATCCTAACAACTCTTCCTTGGGAGAAAGCCCCATTGAATAACATGGGACTTCTGAGTAGACCTGCTTGCTCCCATAGATGCCCAGGTCAGTCTGGCACTCATAATTTCATGCAGGCTTCTCACTTCTAGACCTACATTCTAGAAATGTGTGTTTACAGCTCAACCCTGCAGTGTGGCTGCTTGTGAAGCAGGCTGGAAAGGAGCACTCATTTAACAATGTTACAAAAGCCAGCACTAATGCATGGAGAAATCTGCGGTGTTTGGAACAGGGGACAGCAGGAGGTGATGCATTTGCCTGTTTAAGCAGGCAGTAAATACTCTCCCACTGAAACACCCACTTTCACAAAGTTAATCTGTAGATAGGAAAGTAAGTGATCCATCCACAAAGGAAATTAAAACAAGCAGCAGACCCAGCCTCCTGAATATTTAACAGCTAGGAACGTGCTGTGAAGGACATTGGCTGCCCAGCCGCACAGAGTACATTGTTGTAATGTGAGCTATTGCCTACATTAGAGTTGCTGAGGAGTGGGGGTGTCAATTGTGCTAAGCAAGTGCCTGGAAAGAACATGAACTGGAGGGGAGATGGGAAGTGCTAGCTGGTTTTACAGACTAAGGCCATTTCCGCACCGGCCCAAAAAGCTGGTAAAAGGACAGTAAAAACAGCGTTATAGGCGGAGACTTCGCACGGCCATCACTGCATAAATGATGCTGCAGTGATGCGGCAACGCTCGAGTGGGCTTACAATGATTTATTTGAAAATCACTCACTGAGTGTATCTTTTCAACAACGACGCTCTGCAGTTGGCGTTATGCGAAGCGCCCACCAGGAATCGGTGCCACAGAGCCCACCCCCCACAATGGTGGCCCATACTGGTCAATCCTGGCACCAAACTCCCATGACGTCTACCCTGGGAAAAACAAAAACACTGTTTGGAAAGTGCAGCCATGCGAAGCACCAGGGTTCAGCTGATGTGCTACCTGTCTGCAGAGCGCCTGCCCATGTAAACGCTCTGTTGCTACAGCGTTGCTAATAACACCGACAGCACAATGCTGTAATTGGCTGTGCAGAAACTATCAGAGTGTAAGGTAGCCTAGAAGGTCCATGGCAGCCCTGCTGTAGCATTTCAGCTTTCTGTGGCTTTTAACCCCAATCTTACAAATAAGTGATCAACTAGGCTGTAGACCTCTATTTTCCAGCTTCCCGCCACTCGGATTGTCTCTCTGCCAAAGTATGTGTCTCTGATCTCATCCATCTTTGCCAAATTCTCAGAAAGCAGCAACCTGTCCAATATACTCCCTTATTAACCTGAGTTGATCCAAACCTTCCTTTATTTTTTCTTTAATTCAGACACACTTTTATGTAGGTGTATGGCATTAGGGGTAGACATTTTGGGGCTCCATGACTTTGAAAAGGCGCACCATCGAGCAGCAATAATGCTCACATCCTACCTTCTCTGTGTAGCCCCTTTGAAATATTGAGCCTGCCCACCATTCTCTGGTCTTGCATGCCACCATCACAACTGGATGCAGTGACTCCTCTTTTTCCTCCTCTTCCCTTCTGCTAGAGCTTGGGTTCTTTTGAACAGCAGTCGTAAAACTTGTCTTAAATATTGGAAAATGATAATGCCAGTGACTGGGTGTGCAACAAAGAAGTTCAATTTTGAGTAACCTCGTACTAAGAAAGCTAAAATGATGCAGCTCCTCCTCTTTTCACAAAGTATTCCCCTGTAATTATTCTAATAGGCTATTATATATTGTGGGTAGTCCTGCCCTGGTGATCCCTTGTCCGGCTCTTCTCCAACCCACTGAGCCCCACTCTGCCTTTGTCCTCATATGCCTCAGATTTAGAGGGAGAGGTACAATCAGCTTCTTCTCCTTGTCTGGTCAGTGCATTCTCCATGATGTCAGGCACCAATGGGCCACCATGTTCCTCCATGACCTCAGACCTAGGTTTCCCTTTCAAAGAGTTGGATCCCCTCCCCATTTCTCCCTCAGATCTCCCTCTTGGCCTACCTTCCAGTGCTCTATTGGCCCCCTGGCCTGTCAGAACTGTGGCAGAGCCCTCCTTGATAACCTGACAATGAGTCCCTTGAGTGTCTTTCCCCATTTTCCCACCTCCCCTGCTCATACCCTCCACCCAGGTGCTCCCTTTCCCACTCACTCTGTCTTACCCACCTGTTGCTGCCATGTCCCACCCTGTGGCTTTACCTAAGCCCATTCAACCATACTGGATGGGGTCTGCCTCCACCACCCACTCTGCTCTTCCCACCTCTGGGCCAGTCTTAGTTCTGTCCCCATAGATGGCTGGGTGTCGCTGGCCATGGCCACCGACCCTGCTTTTCCACCCTTTCTGGCTTCCTGGTTTTGTTTTAAATACACACTATGTAATCTGCCTTAGATGTTTGCTAATATTGGTAAGTAATGCAGGTAAGACATGTACATTAATCAGTTCATGGCATTTCATTGTTGAAATTTCTCAGAAAGTGTTGGGAAAGCCCTTTCTCTGTCTGGGACCCTGGTGAGTGACACCCTTTGTCAACAAGAGCAATATTGAGCCCGATTGATTAATGATCTAACTTGGAATAAGGCAACTATGTAGGTATATCATCAAGGTAAGGAGAGATGACAACTCAAGAGGAGATTATACTGATTATAATTATGTTCACAGGTAGCTCTCTTATCAACCATATTCTCCTCTGAGCATCTTTTTTCCCTTGAGCATCTTTTTTTTAACTTCACTGTCAGTACGATCTTAAGTGAAGTTGCATCTTTCTAATTCTGTAGGAGTCAGTGGGCTTAGAAGGGTATAACTCTGTTCAGAATTGCCTGCATGGACAGAAGTGACAAATTCTGGATGTTGCCAGAATAATAATAAAAAGGAGTCCTGTATCAGCTTGAAGGTTAATGGATTTATTGCCACAATGCATTTTATTTCGCAATAAATCTGTTAAATCTTGATGACTCCTTTTTGATTATGTAGGCAAGGTCTTTCATATTTCTGATCGTTTTTGTAGCTTTTACTCATGTTTCCACAGGTCAATCAAACCCTTTTTGTAAGCATATATGGCTGAGTTACCAGAATGATATCCAATGGTCAATATGTGGATATATTACTAGTTTCAGTCATTGTATTTAATTTTATGATTTTTAATTGCTTCTTATGCTGATGATAGGGTTCCCAGGCGAGTTTATTGCTTTGAAAGGCAATACTTTTCCTAAGCTGTTCTCCAAGGATGTTCTCCAAGGATGGATTGTATGTTTGAATGTCCCCCTTCCCCTCCCCAAATATCTTCCAACACAATCAAACATACATGCACATACCCAGTCTGTAGTGGTACAATCTTAGAAAAGCCTCACCACTTGACTCTGTTGTACATATAAAGGGCACTCTCCGATACAGGAACCTCCACAAGTTGCCTTTTTCTTTGTCTAAGCAAAATGGAATGTTACACTGCTGCAATACATTTCCTGCTTCCTGTGCCCTAATTGAAAATATAACCTTTGCTTTCCTATCATGCTTATAGACTGAACAGGATGCTTATATTCTTACAGCACCAGGGAATCTGCACAGGCAATTTCTCCACAGAAATAGTCTCATATATGAGAATTTATTGAACTATTGGAATGCTTTTTGGGGTACAGATAAGTGAGGAACTTTTCCTTCCTTAATCCTTCTGAGAAGTGTAATCAATTTTATCAAAACTGCTGTGACTTGGCTCCCCTTGGAATTTCTCATATAGTCTACCTGAAGAATATATGAGAGAGGTAGAATACCAGTATATGAGGAAGGTGGAAGCCCCCATATTTGCTTCTAATGCCTATAGTCAACATTGCAATGGCAATGTATTGTCGAAGGCAATTTAAGAAGAATTTAATCTGTCTTTTCCCAATACAGTTGTTTTCCTAACAATTAAGTATATTCTTCTGTCCACATCCATGAAGTCTGATCTTCCAATGTCCCCTAGTGTCAGCTCTTGAATAAAGTTGTATTCATTTCCTCTAAATTATCCAAACTGCACCCAATCTTTCTCCAACCTCCCTGACCCCTTATTTTTGTTTTTGCTTAGTAACTCTTCTTATAACCTGCTACTTCCAGTCTACCATAGTTTTTTCCTTGCCCTCTCTCATCTCAGATAAGAGCTGGCTCAATTAGTTGAAGTTCTTTCTTTTTTCCATTCCTATCAGTCCAGCTCAGATTTCCCCTTACTACTTCAAATATGTTCTAGAAATTCTAGGCCAGTGGAGTAAATGTGCGTGCGTGCGTGCGTGCGTGCGTGCGTGCGTGCATGCGTAAATGGGACCACCGCAGCAAATTCCACCCTGGACTTTTATATATCATTGGAATGCACTGTAAGCATGGAACCCTTGGCATACAAGTATACGCATACAAGTCAGGACTCTTTGCATGCTGTGAGAATCCTCAAAAGTCAGGGGCCCTGATGATGGGGTCAGAGTCATACTGTGTAAGTGAGGACAGAGTTTGCTGCTAGGTATCTTTCCCTGCTTAGTATGACTGAAAAGGGCTCTAGTCTCTCACCCTCCAAAATGACCAGTTACAAATGGATGTTTGTTTTGTATTCATTCTATAAGATACAACCATTTTTGGTTGTACTAACAAAAAGCATCAAGTACAGGAATGAGAAAGAAATTTCAAAAAAATAACTAAGAAGTGTCAAGCGTATAAACCAGGGGCTATGGCAGCAGAGTCCAGGCACATGACTCTTTGCCTTATTGTAGCAGGTTGCGGAAAAAGGGAAGTACTAACCCAATCTCTGCTGCAGTGTTGGGCCTTAACTGGAGCAAGGCAGAGAAAGCTACAACTGTGAGACACAATATTATGTTTCTTTTTCAATAAGTATGATATACTCAGTTGTAATCAGTTTTATATAAAACTGAGAGTGATTGGAAGCTGTCTTGCTAAACTTTGAATGAACTAGAAAGTGGCCGAGCTGTCACCATTGATTGAACGGCTGTCTGACCGAATGCACTCTAAAGGGCCATATTAGATCACTCCCAAACTAAATAAGGGGATGAGATGTTTAAATAAAGATATAGTGGAGAGACATTGAAATCCATAATGCTTTGTATCTCAACTATGTCCAGATTAAACAAGGGGATAATCATAAACCAGGAAGGAGGAGACCAGATTGCTGAATATAAGTTACTGAATAGATAATGTACTCCTATGATATATCACTGAATGGATATTATAACCATTATGCTATGTCAGTTTAGAAGTTTAATTGATGTAGAATTTGTCAGCTAGAAGTCAAGTTGATGAACATTGTATGACCTGGTAACCTGTAAACGAGGGCATCTGTACTTAAAAGTCTCTATTGTAACCTATTAGTGGAGTTTGTGTACTAAAAGCTCCTATTATGTCCATTTCAGATAATGAACAACTACAAGAAAGGAAAATATAAATCAAACTGGATTTTATCATACATATGTCATCTCTGACCAATGAGGAAACTGGGAAGGACATGATGAAAATGTATAAAGTATCTCTACCTCAGAATGATAGGTGTGCTCCACTAGTGGTGGACACCCATTTTGCAAAATATATTTCTATATCCAATAAAACTTTGCTGCTAGGAAAGGATCAGGTGACACAAGGAGCCAACAAGGACGCATCTGGCATTATAAAGCTGCTTACTGTGGCCTGGTTCTTTTTCTGAGTAACTTGCTACTTAGTGCAGGCTGAGCTTCCCAAAACCTGCTGGCTCACTTTCCTCTAGCCCTGGCACTAGCATTCTGCTAAATTCTTATAGGAAGAGCCACAAAGAGTTGTATTGAACCATATGTATTGATATTATGCATGGGAGAGTCTTATAGATGGATAGATGGATAGATGGATAGATAGATAAAAGAAACACAGGAGGTGGTGATGGCCACTAACCTGGATAGCTTTAAAAAGGGCTTGGACACATTTATGGAGGAGAAGTAGATCTATGGCTACCAATCTTGATCCTCTTTGATCTGAGATTGCAAATGCCTTAGCATACTAGGTGCTCGGGACAGGGACGTAGGTATAGATTTTTATGGGGGGGGGTTGGGGGGGACATGTCCCTGGGGGCGTGGCCATGCCTCCCCAAGCCCTGACCTCAGTGCTTATAAAAGCCAGGGCTTGGGGAGGCCAGGGATGGCAGACTCCACTGCCTCGCTCCCCCCCAGCACCAGCTGGGCTCCCAGCCGGCAGCCCCTTCTGCCCTCTCCTCTGGGCAGAGGCATAGCTAGGGAAAATGGAACCTGGTGCAAAATCTGAGTTTTGCGCCCACCCCCACCCCCATGAGTGGCCACTGCAATGCTGAAATCCTCCCCCAAACAGCATCACTTTCAATGGTGTTTAAACTAGAGAGCCCAAATTCTCTTTTTAAATCCACCTTAAAGGGAGAATCTGGGGTCCCCAGTTAAAACAACATTGAAAGTGATGCTGTTTGGGGGTGGTTTATCTCCCACCCTGAAACAGCATCACTTTCAATGTTTAAACTGTTACAGAGTGTTACTTAAATCCATTGGTTTTAGTTGTCTTAGAAGTTATAGCTCTGTTTAGGATTCTACTGTAACTCAGCTGGTATTTAAGTGCCACAGGATTTTTTATTTTGCTGCTATAAGCTAGCCTGGAAGCAAGACAAACAGTACCAATCTATGTATAGTGCCTACCATTCTCTGATTTCAGTGGGGGCGACAAGTGAAAGAACTTCAGGAGATTGAATTCCTGCATGTTATAGCCAATGTTTCTCTTTTGTTTTAATTAAAAAAACACCTTCCCTCTGCACTGGCCCTTGCAGCTATGCTTTTCTTCAGCCTGTCTCTGTTTATGCTCTGCAGGTAGGGTTGCCAGGTGCTCCCTCCCCTTCCCAGCCACCAGCAGAGATGTGGAGGTAGAGTTGCCAGATCCAGGCTGTGAAACACCTGGAAATTTGGGGATGGAGCCAGGAGAGGATCTCACCAGAGTATAATGCCATAGAGTCCATCCTCCAAAGGAACCATTTTCTCAAGGGAATCTGATCTCTGCAGTCCATAGATGAGCTGTAATTCTGGTGAGTACCCAGATCCCACCTGGAGGTTAGCATCTCTTTCTGCAGGAACTAGGGTTGTCCACTCTGGGTTGGGAAGCTTCTGGAGATTTGGAGATGGAGCTTGCAGAGGGCAAGGTTTGGAGAAGAAAAGGGGTATAATGCCTTAGAGTGTATCTTCCATAGCAGCCGTACCCTCTAGTGGAATAGGCCACTGTAGTCTGGAGAGCAGTTAGTTCCAGGAGATTTCCTGGCACCACTGGAAGGCTGGTAACCCTAGCAGAAGCACTGCTGAAATTATTCCTCCAAAACCACTTCTTTGAGAAATTTCCCAGACCTCTTGAACTTTTCCTGATAGCCTGGGTTGGAAGTAGGAGAAACTGCCTGGTCAACTGACAGTTAAGTAAAAAGCACATTCAGATTGACTGCTCTCAAGACACCCAGTGAGCCAGAGATTAGAAGATCCACCAAGCAACTGAGAAACTGTTAACATGGCCATAACTGCACACAGCTGCTCTGTAATAAACACAATGGAAACTACGAAAATGGCCCAGACTTTTGAATGCAGTTACTACAGGCCTTTGGGATGCATATGTGACAGCCTCTGAATTGGCCCTGCTCATGTATTAGAACTTCTCTCCTAGGTAGGCAGAATGGGTTGTTGCTCTGTCAGTCCAATAAATCTAATAGCACTTTTTAATTAACTGTCAGCCAAATAGACAATCACCCCACTTCCACCTCAGGCTCTGAGACAAACAGGAAAGAAGTTTGTATAAAGGTGATTTATGAAAGAAATACAGTGATGGATGAGAACAATAATTTGTAATTAAAAAGTACAGGTAATAAAATTCAGAGCTGGCTAAATGAAAGTACAGAGGCAAGCTAGGGGTATGTTTATGTTTGTGATTTACAAATGGACACCAGAGGTTTGTAGAGCTTTTTGCCAAAGGCTGGTGCTTTAATGCTCTGCAATTCCTATCTGTATAGTAGGCATCTATTCAGGAAATAACAGCACAGGATGGAATGCAGATTTTAGATCCTGAAACAAATGTCTCTGAAATATGAAAGTGTGTGCTACAAGGATCCTTGGCCGTTTCCCCACTCACCTTTTGTTGTGTTCTACTCACTCCAAGTAACGCGGGTTCCAGCAGCACTCCGGACTACTGGAGCAGCGACAACTCAGCCGCCCCGATTCTGCCGCCCTCGCGACCCCTCAGCATGCGTCATTTCTGTTCCTGTTCAAAACAGTGCCTTTTGGGAAACCCCGTGCGGAGCGCAGGGCAGTGGGGAAGCCCGGGTGGAAACCCTGGGTTTCAAACTCCCCACCGCTTTTAGTGACGTGGACCCTCCCATCCAATCAGGCCACGGCAGGGCGTGTGCGATGCACGCCCAGCGTTTTCCCCCATTTTTTTTACCAGAAAACCCACGTCTGCATGTAGCTTTGAACCCTAATCCTAATCAATTTGTCTGCACATAGGGACGAAGACACGTTGGTTTGTTTGCAAGAATGTTCAGAGATTCTGCGCCTGCGGGAACTTCCGGGAACCTACGCGAGGCTTCACGACGCAATTCGCGGCTTGCCAATCATAAGTCAGCACAGCAAAAAAGGGGATGAAGCATTGGGCAGCTTTGATGATGCGTGTGCATCTCGACATTTCTACGTGGATGTTAGGTGTTTTTTTTTTAAAAAAAGGTTCGGCCTCCAAGACGGCACTCCAGCCAATCGGATCAAAGACCCGCCCTGAGGAACACCGCAGAGCGCGCGGTCGTGGGGAGTGCTACGTTTCTGATGCTCGGTAGGAAATGAACTTTTCCCAAGCAACTACCTGCAGTGGGGAGCGTGACTGTGCGCTCCAAAACACCAATGCTTACAAAACTGGTTTGCCTCTGCTTTTTTTTTTTTAAGCGAGGAAACGGCCCCTGATCTGGTACAAAATACCAGCAGAAAGATTTCTGGCTGGCAAAATTACTGGGAACATATCAGTCTTAAAAGATCCATTGTGGCTAACTTTGGGAGAGGAAAGTTGTAAGGGGCTGCACTGGCTCAGGCCCACACAAAAACTAAAACAAGAAACAAAATCCTTAGAGCTTCTGGGTACAGTTTGAGACCTTGGGACTTGGATACATAAAAGACTGTCCACTGCTGTATGAATTTGGTGGTGGAAAGTGCTGCCAAAGTTGCAGCCAATTTATGGCAACGTCATACATTTTCAAGGCAAGAGCCATTCAGAGGTGGTTTGCCATTGCCTGACTCTGCATAGCTCTCACCCAAGTACTAAACAGGGCCAACCCTGCTCAGCTTCCGAGACCTGTCAAGCTAGGGCTCACATTTACCCATAATTTAGGAACTTCAGTAGAAGCTTTGCTGCACTGTATACAGTCACCACCTGAAGTTAGGTGAGTAGTTGCCAGAGAAACTTGTTTTTTTCTGTGGCAGCACCTTGTCAAACTACCACACCTTGATTACTCATTTTTGCCTCATTTGGTGGACTTTTCTGCTGACCCAGACTTTGGTGTGAGTGTCATAATGGTTTGCTTTTTTTGTTATAGTGTGCACGTGTATTTTACTTTGAGGGCTTTTGAGTTCATAACGGGTTTTATATCTTAACTCTTTTAATTCCTGGCTAATATTCTTTTGAATATTGTTTTTTATTATTGTTTTGTTGCTGTTATAATTGTTTTATTTTTGATGGTTAGAGTCATTATTATATAAGCCTTGGAAACTTCAGTTGAGCATATAAAGAGAGCAAACAGCAGGTTTCATTTATCCTTCCATGATGGTGCCAGCAAATTCCCTCCTTTTTCTCTCACGGATGACTTGTCATTCACTCTATAAAGAAATGACAAGACACACTTTGAGACTTTTTGGGCCTGCAGTGAGGCATAATGTGCCTTCTACCCCAAATCAGATATGCCAACAATAAAAAGGTCTGCTACTTCTACAAGACTCAACAGGCAGCCTAATGCTTTTCTGTATTGTCAACCATTATGTTATTATTTATTTGCTCTATTTATATCCTGCTTTTCTTCCCAATGGGGACCCAAAGTGACTTACAGCATTCTCCTCTTCTCTAATTTATCTCCACAACAACCCTTTGAGGTAGGTTAGGCTGAGAGTATGTTATTGGTCCAAGGTCCTCCAGCAAGATTACATGGCAGAGTAGGGATTCGGACTTGGGTCTCCCAGATCCTAATCGAACACTTTAACCACTATTCTATGCTGCCTTTCTGGATTCACCAGAGGGCTTCTGCAGAATACTTTTAAAAAGTGCATACTTTATTTCTCCTTTCAATCACATTTATGCCCTGCCCTTTTCCCCAAAGAAGAAGACAGTCTGGATTTATACCCAGCTTTTCTCAGGTTTAAGGAGTTTCAAACAGGCTTACAAACTCTTTTCCCTTCCTCCCCCCACAACAGACACCTTGTGAAGTAGGTGGGGCTGAGAGACTTCTGAACAAACTGTGAGTAGCCCAAGGCACCCAGTAGACTTCATGTACAGGAGTGAGTGGGAAAAAAATCCAGTTCACCAGATAGGATTCCGGCCTTCATGTGGAATAGTAGGGAATCAAACTCTGTTCTTCAGATTAAAGTCCACTGCTCCTAACCACTATACAATGGCAGCGTGCATGAGCTTTCCCTCCTTCAGTTTATCTTCTCAATAATCCACTGAGGTATGTTAGATAGATGGGCTGGACAAGGGTAACCCAACAAGCTAATTGGTTTGTGGGGATTTCAACTCAGATCTTGCGAGTTGTAGTCTAACATTTTAGCCATTATACCTTCACTGGCCTTCTGCTTTTATCAATTTATGATCTATCTTTATCCTTACAGTAATCAAAAAATACTTTAAAAACTATAAGAACTGCACACAAGGCATAGGATCCCCATCCTCCCCTGTCCAGCATGTGTTTGTTATTTCAAGAAAGCAGCCATGTTCATAATTCACTCCAGCAAGTTCACAGTACTTGTCAAATATTGAAATGAGCATGATTTAACCAGCTATTGGAAGTAGAAAAGGGACAGATGGGGGAGTTAGGACCAATTACAATACTGAACATGTAAAGAGCAAAATGCTTGTACCATTACCAAACATAGTGACAGGAATGGAATCCAGGAAAGGGTCCATTGGGTTCTTACCGTGCTGGGGCCTCACACACACGCACGCACGCACACATGCACACACACACACACACAGATGAGGAACAAAAGGAAAATGAACAACAGAGGCTGAGGGGAGAGGGAAAATGTAGACAAAACAAACACACTCACCCTGACTGAAAAAACACCAAGAGCAAGGAAAAAAGCCTTGCTCTCCTGAAAGAGGCAGGAACAATACTGGCAAGAGAGGGGAGGTCCCAGCCTTAAAGGGGAAATGACAGAAGTTTTGAAGTTCCTGCCTCTTGAATAACAGTGTGTAACAGATCTCCCTCTGTGATACACCTCTGAAGATGCCGGCCACTGATGCAGGCGAAACGTTAGGAACAAGATCCACCAGACCACCGCCACACAGCCCGGAAAACCCATCAGAATCTATTTATAAAAGTCAAAATATGACACAAGAGATATTTAATGAAATAAAAAATTCAAAACTGTTTTATTTTTCTCTCTTGGGGAAATGGAAAAACCAGGTTTGCAAGGAAGTCTCAGGAAATAAACCTGTCAGATTAAACAAAACACACAAATGAGAAAACTTAGGGTATTTATAAACAGCAGCACTTTTGTAATCAGGGTGTTTCGGATGTATTTTATACACAGATCTTGATACTTTTAATATGGACTAAGATAGAGAACTCTCAGCAGGCTGTGCTTTAATTGCATGGATTTAAGCTTCTTGAAACAATATTTCAAATGTTGACAGAAAGCGAACACACAAATTCTCCAGTTTTCGTCCTTTACCCCCCCCCCCCCACTTTAGTTAGGAGCTATTTCCCTTAGAGAAGGACTCTAAAATGACATACTCTCACACACAGAATCCTTCTTGAGCCTTCTCAGCTGTGCTCCTCTTCAGCTGACAACCTCAACTGCTAGTTTTCTCAGCTGCCAACTGTAGAATTCTAAGTTTTCATTTTTCCTTACAAACCTCCTGTCACTCAGGGTTCCATGACCAGGACAACTCAACCTCATGCAGCAGTTTGTCACAGCAGCATTCTCAAGTTAGCGGGAGAACGTCAGTTTCTCAGGAAACTCTGTTCTTTAGCACATTTTCGGAACAAAGGAACTTTAGAGGGAGATCAGGCATGAAATTGCTGAATTAGGATTTATCAATAAATGTAACTGGATTAACTAGGGCGTAAATAGACATGAAGCATTTCTCCCCAATTTTGATTGTTAAAGTAATGGGATAATTACATTATTACCTCATACTGCTGCTGAAAATGGTGACTGTACTTATCTTGGATGCAACTGAGATTCCCCAAGAAATGTTACAGATTATCTCTCCTTCATTTCACTGCCTTTCGACCCTACAGTTTAATATTTTTTTCTCTACCATATGAATGCATTTCATCCAACTGAAAACTCAGTCCATAGACCTCAAAATGTGAGCTCTAGCCTATGATTGTCTATGCCACAATGTATCTGTTAATCTGCAGGAGTCATAGTATTTTTTTTCCTGCTGCAACAGGCCATTTCTACACAGCACAAATAAAACATCTTGCAGGACTTTTAAAAAAGAACCACTTTGACTTTTTTTGTCTGCATAGCGCACACAAAAAACGGTGTTGCCAGGGGAAGTGGTTATTTTTCCCGCCTTCCCCACTAGCTCTCACTTCTGTTTTCGCCACAGTTCATGCCTGCCATTTTCGCCATCTTGTGGTTTGTGCGGTCTGCCATTTGGTGAAGGTTTTCCTTGGAGGTTTCCTCTGTTTGCCCCTAATACACCTGCCATTTCTGTGTAAAAAATACATGAATAATATTACTTTTGACTGCTGATTTGGCGCACGTGTAGTTTTCCCTTTTTGGTGTTGTTGTTTTGAGGGAGGTGTCCTCAAAGCTATGATGACTTGAAATATGCACACGTTGCTGATTCCCATATCATGTCATTGTAGCTTCGAAGGCACCTCCCACAAAACAAAAAAGAAAGAAAAATGACATGTGCGCTGAAAAATGACACGTGTGCTAAAAGTGAAAAGTAACTTTATTCATGTACTTTTTAGATGGAAATTGCGGACAGATGTGCTATAAGCACAGGAAACCTCCATGGAAACCTTCTGCAAATGGCAGGCAGCACAAATAATCCAGCAGCAGCAGAAAATGGCAGGTATGAGATGTGGTGAAAATGAAAGTAAGAGCAGTGGGTGTAAAATGTTTCCTGCTCTCCCCACAGCAAGCAGGTAACGTTTTCAAAATGACTGAAGGAAAAAAGTCGCTAGTTTAGCATTTTTGAAATAAAATGCTTGGAGGAAAAATAAAGCATCTTCCAAACATTCAAGGGGGTACTGTGTGGAATTCCACCCCAAAGAACTTTTTAAAAATGTCCTGAAGGGTTTTTTATTTGTGTTGTGCAGAATGGGCCATTCTCTCTCCAAGAAAGAGATGCCTCCTTCTTATGGAATGTAAGCCATGACTTTAAAGGAACAGAAAAAGAAGGATGCCAAGCATTTTCACAGGCAATTAAAATAAACAGAGGCCGCTTCCGCACGGAGGTGGAAGGGCTTGGGTCGGCGTACTCCATGCTGACCCGACGCTGCTGGGACCATCCGCATGGACGGTCCCAGAACCGGCTGGGACAACGGCGCCGCGGAGCGCCGTCGTCTGGCTGACCCGGCTCGTCCCTGGCCCTCCGGCACGTTGCCGAGGCCTGGAGACATGCCCCCCGGCCCTGCGCGCCTGCTTGAGCATCGCAGGGCAGGGGGGCCTGTCCCCAGGCCTCGGCGACACGCCGGAGGGCCGGGGACCAGGTAAGTGAAGGTTGGGAGGGGGAGGGCGCCTTGGAGCCACTGCCGTTCGCACGGCAGCAGCTCCAAGGCGGCATTTCCCAACAACCTCACTCCCCGAGCGAGGTTGGGAAATGCCAGCTTCACGCTGGTCGGGTGACGCAAGGGCGGCGCGGCTGCGCAGCAGCTGGGCCCCCTGTGCAAATGGCTCCCTTGGGACGACGTTTTTGCCGTCCCCAGGGCACCATAAAATGCCTGTGCGGAAGCGGCCAGAGATAACCTGGCCTCCTGTGGCCTCCTTGCTACTTCCCTGTTCCCTCAAGACAAACACCCTCCTGAATAATACCTTTACATTCTGTGGAACAATGGAAATATGGGAGCCATTCTCATCTTATCTGCCAGGCCACGTCACAAGGTGCAATGCATAATAAAGCTCAATACAGGCCACAGGTGTTTTTACTCTTTTGCAGGTGACTTTATTAAAATGAGTGTTTCAGTGAAACATTCAAGAAAGATGATCTTGTAGGTAAGTGGATTCTAGAGCATGAAGCACTTTGCAGGTAATAACTAGCACCTTGGAATTGAATTCAGGAACTGAATCATAACAAACTGACAGACTCTGTAATGTGCATACTGCACCTTGCTTCCAATAGTAAACAATCCATGGCATTTTGCTCAGTTGAAGTTTGTGATGTAGGCCGATGTAGAGCACATTGCAATAGCCTAACCTTGAGGTTACTGTGGCTTGAATCCACATGGATTCATAACCTGCTCTTCTGTTTTCATGGTCGCATACCTCCATGCAGACGGCAAATGGAGCCTGCGGAAACAACCAGAGCCCACAGCAAGCAGGCATGGACCCTCACAGCCATGCTGACGTCTCGCAATGCTGTGAGACATCCCTGTGACCCTGTATGCCTACACTGCTGTGAGGCAGGGATTTTAAAAAAATGGGAAGTGCGGCCAAGGAAAGCGCTTCCCAGGGCAACCATTCGCTCGCGAGCTGCTGCAACCCATGGAAAAACTAAAGAATCACAGATAGTGCGATTATTTTAAAACCCGTGGGGAGGGGGGGAGAAAGGGAAACACAGGACAGAGTCACATTAGGGGCAGGAACCGTGCAAAGTTCCCCCCAAGACAGGATTTTTACCATCATTTTTGGCCCGTGTGAAAGGCCCTTACTCTTTCATTCCTGTGGTAGGAAATTCTACGAGGAAAAGGCAGATTCCTGAAATTGTTCCAAGAGAGATTCCTCAGGAGGATAGATATGCAAGTTTATTTTCTGTAAGGAAAGGACCTCCAACCTCAGATCTTTTGAGGAAAATGTTTACCAAAATCCGTTGAGTTATTTAATTTTTCAAATGGCAAGAATAAATATTAATTGATGCCAGCATGAAGTTCTCTCCTTACGGTTTCTTCTATCATGATTTCTTGCCATTCTGAATATTTTACAGGAAACTTTGAATTATCAATGAATAACCTTTTCAATTTTAATTCTTTCATTCTTTAAATTTTAATTCTTTAAAATAAAATGGGCACCAGGAAGAACTGCTCTCTCTCCCCCCACCCTTCCCAGTATCTCACAAAGTTTTTTTCTGGTAACAAGTCAGGTCCCGCATGGTATGATAGTTAGAATGTTGGAAAAGGACCTGGAGCAACTGGGTTTTAATCCTTGCTTATTTGCTGAATTTTGGCCCATAGCGTAACTGCATAATCATTTACCTCTGATTTTCATCAAGTTGACCAATATTATATCCCAGAATCCCACTTGGAGCCATATTCAGCCCAAGCCCTTACCTCACCAAAGCCATGACTTGCAAGCTGTTGCATACACAGAATGTGGTAATAAAAGCCCATGGAAGAACAAAAAGGTCCCTTTGACATGCAGAAAGGATAGCCCTTCCCTGAAGGAATATAGCAGGAAACCATGTAGTCTGCCTCAATGGTCCTTGAGAATACCGGGTGTGTGCCTTAAGGAAAATGATTACTTTTATTCAAAGATCCATGTTTTCAGCCCTAAAGAGCCCAATGTACCTGATTCTACTGCACTGTATTTTATTTTTGGAAGTTTGTATTCGTAGGTAAATGACATTATGAAGCTTGTGATGTTACTTGCCTGTTAGCCTTTATGAAGATAGTTTTGTAGAATGTTTGTTAAGCTGAAGTAGGATTTCTGTCTCTCGGAATACTGATAAGCTGTCCTGTCTCCTCCTCCATCCAATGTCGCCATAACACACTCCCTGTCTTCCACAATTGTAGTGCGACCAGCGGTCAAGCTAAGAGAACAGACGAAGACGGAGAATAACATCTAGGTGGGGTCGCCAGCCCGAGGAGACCCGGAGATCCCGTGTTCCCCTACATGAGTCTCAGAGTCTGCGGTTCCTGGCACCTTTTATTGTTACTCTACTCCGAGTGTAGGAGAGGGAGGACTGGGGAAGTTCGGAAGCGAGTGCGAGGAGATCATCAGGTGATACATGATCTCATCTGGCTACGTCTTGAGGAGAAGCGTGGCGCGTCACAGGCCTAATCACCTGGGGCAAGACCATTGTCCCTGCGCCCGGTGATTGAGCCAGACAGTTCGACCGTGACTCATGGGGGGGATGAGGAGTGGGGAGGTGCGTCACCGGCAAGGCCGCGGAGTCGTTAAGCGTCCCAGCGTTCTACTCGGCACTGCTGGGTCGGCAGTGCACTACTATCTCCTCCTTTTTTACATTTTAGAAAGCGGGGGGGCGAAATGCTAAGGCGATTTAAAGGGGCGCTTGTCTCCTCCGCCCGTATGGTCAGGATTGACCAACCAAGCTGCTTGTGCAACATTAGGAGGAGAACTTAGTTGCGGGGTATTGAAATCACGAGGGTTTCTTACACGTTACAGGCAATAGTAGACACGCATTGAACAGAAACAAGATCCGATAACAAGGCACACAATTAAACCAATGCAGAGCTGTATGCTTTTAACCATCCTCCGGCAGCCAGCTTCAGAGGGCTGACCCCCAATGAGGCAAACATCATACTTCCAGATTAGATACAACTTCTTGCAGCTCCGCACTTTCATGTGGATCAGCTGGGAATTATCAGAAGAAGATTAAAACAACACATATTATGTACATTCTCACAACTTGGTGATGTAACAACAACAAATAGTCAATAAGCGTACGATTGTCTAGAATTAAGCAGCGAAGTTCCTGCTGCTTTCGGAGGCCAGGGCATCCAGGCGGTGGAGTAAGTTGATGGACCATGAAGTGCACAGGCCAACTTGACCAATAGTCTTAACGTGTGATAAGTCCGGGGACTCCCACTAGGAAGTTCGCGAGGCGAACTCCGCTTGAGGAGAGAGGCGACAGCGTCGCTCCGGCTGGGAGGGTCAGAAAGAGCAGGAAGCGGGCCTGGCCCGGCGTCCCGTGATCCGGAGGCTCCCGGGGTGGAGCCTGGGGTAGGACAATGGTGGCGACTGAGGCAGCAAAGAGTTCCGGCAGAGAGTCGGCGGGGATGGTCGCGTCCTCTCCCGCGGGTCAGAACCAGCCCCTGGGGAGCAGGATGTTTCGAACAGGGGAATGTCACTCCATGTGTGTACAGTTCCAACTGGCGAGCCGGCCGAATGGGCGGAGTGGGTTCCCCGTTGACTCGTCGGTGATGCGAGCAGGTGTTAGACTCGTAGTTGCTTGACCGTCTTGGTGACAAAGGAAGCCAGCAGGAGTTTGGGCAGCCCGGGTCCCCAGTGGCTCCATAAATATCTGATGGATGAGGCATTCATGAAGGGGGCTCAGACTCCGCTAGAAGTCTCGGGTGCTTTGCAGGCGGGGGGGGAGCGAGCAGGAGCTCAGCAGGCTCTCCCGGCTCTAGGTACTGGCCCGGGCAGAAAGATGAGGCGTTGGCAGCGTGACAGAAGCTGCTCCCGAATGTTGGTCTGGTGAAAAACGCAGGGGTGGCGATGCGCCATCGGCAGAGCAACAGAGCAGGCAAGGATGGTGAGTGCGCCTTGGCGTCTCCCCGTCATTGGTCTTTGGGGCGTTGGCGTGGCCGTTCCTGCACAGGATGGCTGGGGCGGGATCCTCTAGGGGAGATCGCGTTCCATCTCGGGATGGGAGTTGATTTCCTCACAAGCGCCATTCCATGGGTTGGCCTGTCATGGCCGAGGCTCCCGGAGTCCAGGAACCTGTAGGAAGAGGGACTGAAACACACACCCCTTTCCCAGGATTCACGAGGGGGGGGGGCTTAGTCCCGCCAGGCTCAATTCTAGGCGGATGGCGGGGAGGTGGGATCGAGTTAGTGTTTAGATTTAATATGGGAAGGAAGAAGGCTTGTTTTGCAGCCTGTGAAGGTTGCACAATGCAACCCTCCTGAGGCAGCCCTACACACTCCTCTTTCTTTAGTTGTTGTTTTGACAGGGAGGAGGCAGGAGAGTGGCTGACTCTGGTGGGAATTGGCTCAGGCGTCATCCAGGTCGCGTCAAGGCTGAGGTCGAGTCGAGCCTTGAGGGGAGAGCAGAAGCGGGTCCTAGGGGGGATTGTGGGTATGCATGCTTAATCAGCAACACAAAGGGGGCTTTGGAAGCACCTTTTGGGGATGGGTGCATCCAGACGAAGCAATCAGGCAATTAGAGGCAAATTCCTCGCACACACAAGGAGAAAGAAGGGGGGGTTTCTTTGCAAGAGTTGCACTTACCGTGACCTTGGTGGCTAATGCAGGAAGCTGGATGGTGCTAAGTTGCGTGATCGAATTATCTTCAGGAATTGCAGCCCTTGAGACCGCTCCTTAAGGAAGCGGTTTCGGCTGTATATTGCTAATAATGGTACTGATAAAGTTGCAGAGGCTGGGCATCTATAACTTAAATAGGTTTTACTGAGTATTAGAAGCATAATGGCCCTTTTTAAACTGGGGCCTGTCCTGACAGTGCTTTCGCGGTATCAGGGCGGGCCAGATTTTTGAAATCCCAGGAGGAGCCAGTCAGCCATTGGCCCTCCCGCCTAGTCGAAAAACAGAAGAAGAGGAGGAGAGGGAAACAGATCTAAACTTGCGTCAGCCAATGTGGCAGTGTAGGCTCAGGCAGACCCGAAGGAAAAGGTTCTCAAGGAGGAGTTTGAAGAAAAGTTTGAAGGTTTAGACTAAGATGGGCTGGCTTGAAGCAGGTCCCATCGGTATCAGAGAACGCCTGAGCTGTGTCGATTTAAAGGCGGATGCTGTAATGGGTGAAGCCTTTCAAGGCGATGGCGCACACATAATCAGAAGAAGGAAGAAACTTTAATTGAGCGCAGAGCATGGCTTAGAGGCAATGGAAAAATCCCTATGAGGAAAACTTTAGGGGCCTCTTGAAGGGCAAGACATACAGAAGAACATACATAGCATACAGAGCACATATATAAAGTAGCGAGGAGGATTACAACTCTGATTACAGCTCTGGTTGAGATCTTGCTCTCTCTGAGGCCAGTGACGATTTTGCTGCCACTGGGAGCTTTGAGCTTAGGGCCCTGCACAGGCGCAGAGGCTGAGATTTGGTTTGAGCCTTACACAGCTGGAGAGGGGCCAAGGGGCCCCTCTTCACGAAGGACCTTTGGCTTAAGGCCATTGTGTGAGAGCATCTTCCCTTTTCCATGCCTCATTGTCCTGTGGATTGGCTATGGGGCATTCTGAGGAGAAGTTCAAAAGCGGCAGTCCTCTTCCGTCAGCATTTCTTTCTGTTACGAATTCAGTGACTGTGGACTCTGCAGAATTTTTGAAATACGTGCCATTCTGGGGCACTGGCGGTATAGTGACTTGGAAGCAGAAGGGCTAGCAGAGAGCAGGAAGTATAGGAAAGGCAGTAGGGGGGGGCGAGCAACGAGGTTTAGATTAGCTGAACTTAGATTAGACTCAAGTGAGAACATAGAGGCAGGGTGTTAGTGAACTTGGCAGTTCTGCGGGATGTTTGTGTCCATACTGGGATGTGGATGGCTTCCTGGTGCATGGGGTCCGATGACCCCTGGGGCGATGAACAACCTGTTCAGCAGTGAGCTTTAGCAAGACCAGCCTAGTGGTCTCTGTGGGGATGGGATCACTATACTGAGCTGGAGCAGCGAAGATCTCATGAGGAAGCTCTGGGGAAGGGTTTGAGGTCGCGGATCACCGGTTCGGGCTGGGGAGATACCGAGCGCGGGTCTCCCCGGGCATTGGGAAGCGCCGGCCCTGGGCTTTTCTGGGGTCTTAGCCACTCTGGGGAGAACCCTCCTCCGTCAGGGTTGTAGGCCCCATGGTGGCTACAATTCCTCGATGTCCTGGCTTGCAATTGAAACACTAGATCTCGGGGTTGCCCCATGGCAGCGGAGGGAAAGTGGCGACTAGAAGGCTGGCTTGATGGGCGAAAGACCCGATATCCTGGCAAGCTTGGTATGTCGGCCTTCGGGGTTCCCTTCCCTAGGCCTGTGATAAGCTGCGGCACTCAGCAGGCGTTCTCCTTGGCAGCAGGAGTTAGCCCTGGGCCTCCCTCGTTGTCAACCTGCCTCTTGAGGCCTCCTGGAGCCTGTTCACAAGCTTCGGCATAGGGCTCTTGGGTTTTGCGGGATGGTAGGGAAACTCTGGGTTGGCTGGCGGCGTGGGGACTTTGATGAGAAATGCCTTATGGCGCTCAGAGGCGACCGTGAAGTGGCCTCAGGCAAGGACAATCTGATGGATTGGGGTTGGCCGAAAGCATGAAGCAAATAAAGCTGGCGGCTGTGTGGCGCCGCCTGAAGGCGTGCCCTGCTAAGGCATTGCTGGCGGAACTTCGGCTCTCCCAGATGCATGGGGTGTGCGGGGCTCAGGAGGAGCATCACGGAAGGCGGTCTTCCAGTCGTCCGGGACCGTGGGGTAGCTCCTGCTGACGCCTGAGCATGCTTCTCACATAGGGGTGGTGACTCCCGCGTCCCTTTTTAACTGGAGCTTCGGTGAGGATCAATATTATAGCTCAGAGTGATGCCCGACAACCCGCCGAACTATGCCATCCTCCCCCGCGGTATCCCGGTGCAGGTGGACGGGGGCACAATGCAGAATCTCGGCATCGTCTTCCGTCAGGGTTCTTTCTTCTGCAGATCGTGGCTAATCGTTCTGCAGAGTTTCCTGAAACCAGCGCCGTGCGATGGCGGCTGGCCCAGTGCAGTGACTTCGGAAAATGAAGAAGCGGAGCAGGGGAGGCTGGCCGAGCGGAGGATTTGGGTGGGCCCGAAAGAGCGAGGCTGGGGGCAGAAGGAGGACAATGCGTCCAATTTGGTGGATAGAAATTCGAGGCTGAAATTGAAGGTGAAAGATGTCGAAGGAGGCCTATAGCAGGAGCCATAGGTGTACCAGGCTGATGGCGTGGCTGTGTCTCTCTCCCACGTCAATTAGCAAAAGCATTACCGGTAGCGAGGCTCTGTCGAAGAGTCGCCCGTTTTCCCAGTCCTTAAGATTCAATGTCCCCCTCTGGGTACCATGGACACTGAGCTTCAATCTCCTCAGCCAATTTCGCAGCTCCTTCTCTTCACGGGGGGACCCTGCGGCATTTAAGTTAAGCTTTCCAGTTCGTCCAGCGTGCTTGTCGCAAGCCCTGCTTTTGCAAGCTCCCATACTCACCGGTGTTCCGTCGGACGAGTGTCTAGGGCGCGTGTCTCTGGATCGCCCGATCCAGAGGACGAAGCGTCACAGCGGTGGTCCCTGGATGCGCCCGATCCAGCGGACCGGTATGTAAGCCCTTCCCAAGCGGCAGTGAGCAGAGGTGGAGGTTGAGATTCCCAGAGTTTGGCACCAACGCCCAGATGCGACCCGCAGCGGTCAGCGTAAAGCGAGCGAGGCGGAGATAACATCTGGTGGAGATCGCCAGCCCGGGAGACCCGGAGGTCGTGTTCTTGATCTCCGTCTGCGGTTCCTGGCACCTTTTATTGTTACTCTGCCGGCGTGTAGGAGGGAGGACTGGGGAGTTCGGAGGCGGGAAGTGAGGAGATCATCAGGTG
The DNA here is from genome assembly GCF_021028975.2 of Sphaerodactylus townsendi. Classification (NCBI taxonomy): domain Eukaryota; kingdom Metazoa; phylum Chordata; class Lepidosauria; order Squamata; family Sphaerodactylidae; genus Sphaerodactylus; species Sphaerodactylus townsendi. The sequence goes on along the minus strand of NC_059427.1, from coordinate 111,834,085 downwards.
ATGCATGATCTCTGTCTGGCCTACGTCGCGAGGAAGCGTATCGTCTGAGCTAATCCTCACCTGGGGGCAAGACCATTGTCCCTGCGCCCGGTGATTGAGCCAGACAGTTCACGACCCGTGACTCATGGGGGGATGAGGAGTAGAGTGCGATCGTGACAAGGCCGCAGGTCACGTTGGCGTCTAGCGTTCTGCCTCACGGCACTGCTGGGTCGGCAGTGCACTACTACACACAATCAAGCACATTTAGCCTTCAAGTACAAGGACTACAGAAAACATCTGCATTTCTAAAAGCACCATAGAATGTTGTAAGAGGATTTCTTTTGTTCTATTAGCTCGACAATTAAGAACCAGGATGCCTAGGTGCTGTCTGAGAACACAGATGTCAAAATCCTAAATGTTGCCAATCCTCTGTAAATTGATGTATTAAGGTATTAATGTTTTGAATTGTTTTGGAGACACTCTTTCCCATGCTTGATCCTATAAAAATCCCTGTTTTTCGCCAGTTCATCGATCCCCTCTCGTTGCTATCGGAGGTGCTGACAGATTCAATAAAATTTCTTAAACGACTCTCAAGCCTCTTGCCTCTCGATATTCCCTGTCCCTCCCATTGGGAGTTGGGAAAGCCTGCCTACTTCCTTCTGTGGTGGTAACACTAGCAGTTTCTCAGTCCAGCCTACCTCACAGAGTTGTTTTTGTGAGGATAAGGTGGAGAAGGAAAGAATAATCTGATAAGCCCCCTCAGACCCAAATAGGATGTGAATAAAAATAAAATAATTTTTGAAAGTAGTGGCAGCAGCTTTACCTGCCAGGGAAAGTTATTCTTACAAAGTAAGGGTTCAAGACCATGGCTAAGCACAGTTTTGCTAACCACAACTGCTCAATCAGCTGCTAAGAAACCAAATTCCACTTCTTGTAGCCCTAGATATTTTGAGGTCCTAAACATATGAGCAAAATTCCATGCATGAATAATTGCAAAATATTTTATGCTGTGAAGAAGGATGGATATTTCCAGAACAGCAGCTGTGTGTCGGCTGTAAAATTCTTAGGGAACAAGAGATGACTTTCAATGGAGGATCAGTGACTACCAATTGTGAAATTACTTCAGGACTCAGAGACAATTTAAACAAAAGATTTTGCTCAAATACTGTCCCGTGAGTGGCATACTCTTGTCAAAGAAAAAGCTGTCTTCATCCACAGCCACAGCTAATTAGAAGGCATGCAGCGTAAAACATCATCAAGCTATCCTGCATCCAAATCTGACTGAGATTCTAAATAGGACAGAATCACCGCTGAAACAACTATTTATGAATTATCTTTCTGTGGAGAGTTTAGGGCCTAAGACTAGACCAGGTACAGCAGGGAAGAGTACTCTGATAAACAGGAAAACAACAGCAGGCTGAGCAAGCAGCAGAGGGGCAGGGAAGAAAAAAGTAATGGAACAGCTAAATGGCTTCCTTATCTGTCATGTTGTCAAACTGAAGAGCAACTGCTGTCCCCACCTGGAGCAGGTGTTTACTTAATAGACAGTGAGTTAATTTGTTCTTCCCCCAATCACTTCATTCTAGACTTCATGAGTTGTCCTCAGAGGTTTAATATGCTGGTTTGAAGGTCATGCTGTCCTCCTCTCCAGAAGGTGGCAGAGTGATTAAAGGAATCTGATCCCCAGAGACCCTGATTTATAAATGTATTCTGTTTTTAATTTGAACTCAATGTCCTGTTTCTCCCTATGATCAAAGGCAGTCAATCAACAATATTTGATTGATGGTATGCAAGAGAGTATAGAAAAATATAGTGATATAGTGGGTATAGTGCTGGACTATGATCTGGCATGAAGTTCAGTGTGTGATCTTGACCTGACCACTCTTTCTTAGCCTAATCTATCTCAAAAATATTGGTTTGAAATTAAAATAGAGGAGAATCATGTATGGAAGACAGGCATGGTAGTGAGTTGATAGAATAAAACATCGACCCCAAAATTATTCCATAAATCCTTCCATTAATGTTTCCTTTAGAGCAAACCATCTCAACATCAATAGCCAAATAATCTTTGAAACAAACAAATACAGCAAAAAGACAATTCAGATAATCAGTGCAGATTTCTTCTGGATGGCTATGCCAAAAAACAGCATCCTTTACGAGAAAAAAAGTAGAAGACCTGGAAGAATGGATGCAATGGACTGGAAGCATGATCTAAGCTAGCATCCTTTACGAGAAAAAAAGTAGAAGACCTGGAAGAATGGATGCAATGGACTGGAAGCATGATCTAAGCTAGTTTTAAACTATTGTATAGCAAGTTTTTAATTACTACTTACCGTATATTTTTAAATTTCGTATGTCGCCCTGAGCTCTACAGGGGAGGGCGACTAATAAGTAAAATAAAATAAAATAAATAAAAGGGAGAATATAGGGAGAAATTGCCACTCATTTGAGTCCCACTGGCACTTCACAACTTTCCAACCGATTATTACTTTAACGAGAGTTGTTTTACCTGTTTGACACAACTATAATATTCTACTTTGTACAAAAGAACAAACTATTCTTCTTTTTCCTGTTATTTGAATGGTTTCCTGAAAGGAGGAGTTGACTGTTTAACACACCCATCATGTAGGGAAAAACTGTCTCAACAGGAACAACAGTAGGGTTGAATAAGGTGTTGCTTTCTTATGTCCTCTCTGGACTCAGTTTCTCATGGGGCATTGGGCTGCCCACTACAGGCATTCCTAGTTGAATCAGTAACCATCATGGAGACAATAGTACATTGATCCTCTGCAGAGATGTGCTGCATATTTTGATAGAAGTCCAACATTTCAGAAAATAAAATCTGAGCAGAGGGACTGCTAACTGTAACAAGCAAGTCTGACATTCCCTTCAGGTGCCTTGTCAGAAGAAAGGCAGTTCAATTGCAGTTTCACTTACAAAGGCATAAACTGAGAGCTTTCCAGGGCTGACTACAAAGAAATGAAAATGTTTCTACCTAATGGAAACTGATAGAATGGAGATAGGAGATACATGGCATTGGGTAACTTCCTTTTATTGCTGTAAATAGGGGATGAATCAAACCCATTCTTCAGTTTCTACTTTCTTTCTTTAACTCATAAAAGCACAGTAGTGGTTTTGTTAAAGTCATGAAATAAATCAAGTTCTCCCACTGCACTTAACTGCAATGAGTATTGCCTAGGGAGAGGGAGTGGCTACTAGGAGAGAATTTCTCACTGCAGGCATTGAGTTAATACATAATGTATGTACTACCTTTTAAAGGCTGGAAGTAATTTATATACAAATATAATAAAACAGTATACTTGCATAGAACAAGGACCAATTAAAGCTCAGTCAATGCAGGTGCAGCAGCCAGCACAGATGGAAAATGGAGCCCGGGTCAAAACCTGAGTTTTACACACACACACACGCACACGCACACACGCACACACAGAGAGACCATGGGCCCAGGGCAAAACTTGAGTTTTCCACCTCCCCCATGGATGGCTGCCCGCCCCCACCAAACAACCTGGCTAACCCGGTTTAAAATCTGGGGAGGGGAGATTCCCCTCAAAATCCACCTCCCACTCTGGCTCCTTTCCCCCTCCCCCACCTGTAGAGAGCCTCCCCTTGCCTTGCAGTCTACCTGCCTCCTCCTGAGGGGGAGTCAAGCTCACCCATGCTATGAGGTGCCCCCTGTCTCTGCCCCCCTTCTTGTTTGCCCCACTTTCACTGAAGAACTCAACCCACATCAAAAAGATTTACCTGGAATGAGGTGGGGGAAAACAACTGAATGCCCGAAGAAGTCTGCCACCTCACCCCACAACCTCGGACCTTTTACAGGCAATCCTAAATGTAGTTATGCCCTTCTAAACCCACTGGCTTCAATGAACGTCAAAGCTGAGGGATGCCCTGTCAACTGCTCAGAGGGAACTGGGCTCAGGCCTTTCCATACCTCAAAGGTCAGGGACAGGCACTCTGCACTTGCTCAGAGGCCTCTCCTTTGTGCTATTTGTAATTTTGTAATTTTATAATTTTATATTCACACCCATATATATGTCTTTCAATACAAGATACACTTTCGACAGCTAATGAAGTGGGCATTCACTCATAAAAACTTCATGTCACAATAGGTCTTTAGAAATTAAATCAGTTGGAAATGTATTTCAGTTTGCTCTTTGTAACTATGGGCAGCCTTATCCAGATGGGGGAGGGGATGTGCACAGGGAGCACCACAAGGCCACACTGGTGCATTTCTGCCCCCCCCCCCATGTAAAGGATAGACCCATCAGCATAGGGAGCAAATGCACCAGTGGGCAGCCACCCCTTGGTTCTGTGATGGACAAATCCAGATGTCTGGGTTGCTGTGGAGCTGTGCTGGTGTCCAGAACAGATGCTGGCATGGGGGGGCTGGTACCTTCCTGGGAGTGGACCAGAGGTTAGTCAGCTTCTGTCCTGAATTTGTGGCCAGTTGCACCACAGCCCAGGCCCTCATCTTATGCCACCCTGAGTAGCATAAGTCCATTGGGCCCCATAAAGGGCTTTTTGGCAGCAGGGAGGGCTTTTGCTATTTCTCCCTCTCTACATCTCCAGAAAGCTGTAGTGATCTGAATAGTCCTCTTAAAGTGCTAGTGTGTTCCCTGACATGAGAGGTAAGTCACATAAAAAACAGGAGTGAAAGAAGGGGATGAGTTGATTGGTTGATACTGGAGAGAGACTGTGAGGGGTTTTGTAGAGAGAGAGAGAGGAGGCTGTCAGTTGGGAAAATGGGGTCTGAAGGAACTTCCTAATGTTATATGAAGTCATAAACAATTTAAAGAAATAATTAGAATACACACAGAAGACATTGGGAGACCAAAAAGGGAGTCAAATCCTAATATGGTCACACAGAGAAGAGTTATATGAGTCGAAGAAACCGGTACCTTAATGTCGGGATTTTGCAAGTGTCTGTCACAACTCAGTTATAAAAGGGTTAACTGTATGTGAACAAGTTGCTGAAGTCACTGTTTATGACCTGATCTATTGATTAGCTATTGGTCAGTCAGATAGCCATTGCTTACATGTTAGTGAGCACTTACATCTGAAGTTATAAAGTTAACTCTGTTTCTTTGTTTGAACAGACACAACACCAGAGTGGAGACATGAGATACACAACATCATGTGAGACAGCAGATAGGTAGCAAGATGTAACCAAACATACTATCATGTAGCTGTGTAACAGGAAAGAAAGGATTTCTTATTTTACCTCCATGTAACCTGCCCTTATAGTTAGTAAACTCATTTATAAAAAGCAACGGGGAATCTGTTTCTTCTGTTCTTTTCTGCTAAACATTAGAGACAGTAGATATCTGAAAGGAAAAGGAAGTAGAGCGTGAGCTAGGGGAGTTGTGTGAAGAGAAAGTGTGGGTCACTTCAATTTAAAAGTTGTTTGGAATTAAATTCCTAGTGGCAGCAATATATACCTTGGAAAGAGAGGAAAAAATAAGAAGTATTTTGCATGTATCATATTTATTCACAAAAGAAATAAGAGAGTGGCCATTGTATCTTGTATCTGTACCTTTACCTAGCACAAAAATAGAGGCAAATTGAAATATACTGGATGAGAAGCACTAGGATCATTGGGATTGATTTTGCTGACGTTATCTAAAAAGATTAAGTCCTTTATCATATAACATGGAGCTAGAGGCAGAGCGAGGAGAAACTGCGCCCAGGGTGCTTGTGCACTGTGCGCCCTGCATCCCTGCCGCCACATTGCCCGCCCCAGAACCCCCCCAGCATGTCCTGCCACGCCCCCACCATGCCCCCTCAACAGCCTGCCATGCCTTTGCCACTGATCCACCCAGGGCATTGCGCCCCCCCCCACCCTGTGGGTGCTACGCCATTGATGGAGCTTAACATCTACAGTAGCAAAGTAGCCTTTACAAATGGCTATTAGCTCTCCCACCAACATTAGCTATTCCACAAATAATAACCTAGTGCCTGAACAGTGTTTAAAATGTAATTAAATTTAATTAAGTGGAGAGGTCCTTAGTCATTCTCAAGTACAAACTCAAATGAAGTTCCTTGTAAAAGTCAGATCTCAAAGTTACAAGATCATGGATATGTCTGGCAAGATATCTGACCCAGAAATGATTGGAGTTTTTACACCTACAGCAAATGAAAGACCCTCTGTGAATGTTGTCTCCCTGCCTGCCCTCACAGGAGCAATGCAGAGTCCAGGATAATCCCTAGGCTCTGAACCTGCTCTGATAGTGTGAGCACCACTCTCCCAAGGCAGGCCTAGCAACTTGCTCAAGCGTGAAGCTGCTCAGGCCAGTAATGCTTGTTTTCCCTCCCAGGCGTGTGACACTTTAGTGAGCCAACCACCTGACAAGCACATAATCCAGTTAGTTTCCCTTATTCCCTCTAATTCACTCTTAGTTTATAATGTGGCATGTAATTTATCCATCACAGAGATGGAGCTCATAATGCAATCACATTTCATGGAGGAGGCTATTCCTCTTTGTTCCGCAGAGAAACTGACATCTGAGATCATCACAGCTGTCAAGAGTGCAGCTGTAGCATCTGTCCCAGTGAAGGTGAGTGCTACATGTCACTCATGTTTATAGAAATCGTGACTATACTTGCATATTATTATTTTTTAACTTGTTTTCCTGTAAGACCTGTAAAGAATCACCCTAAATAATTTCTGCAATTGTTTCTCAGGTGTAGGCAAAAAAATTTCCCCAGGCATCTAGCTTTTCTGACCAACTTCTGAGCAGATGATCAATACAGTGTATTTGATAAGCCCAGTGAGTTGGATCCCATGACTCATTAGATCAAGGTGCTGGTGGTTGTGCTATTTCTTGCATCCTCCTCTTCATAGACTTTTCCAACCTTAGGAACGTTTATTTCTGGGGAGACTACAGTAGGGATTGGGAAAGAGTCAAATTCACATTATCACTTCTCTCAGAAGAGCTACTCTGACAGAAGAGAGAGGAGAGATTGATTTTGCCCCCTTCCACCTCTCTATTATGGCCGGCCAACTTATATGGCTGTTAGACCATGACCCTGAGAGGAAACTTCTCTGAAGTCAGAAAGGACTATTGAGGGAAGGGGAAGGTGGGAAAGATCTGTCATCCTTCTGTCCACCAATAATGGGATTCAATTCAATATATATTTCACTTCCTGGGAATATATAGAATTTGGGTAAATATGACTGAAATGACACATAATATTCAGCACATGGATTGTCCCCATAATGGCAATCACGCAATCAATTCCATCCAAGTGACAATCCCATAATGCTATGGCACTGTCTTTCACCAGACCACCCCCTTTCCAATATTTGGCTACCATTCATGAAGATGAGGAACACTGAACATAGGAATACTAGGTCTTATGTAAACTATCTTAGATATAACAATGAGGATGGTGAAATTAAATGCTTGGTAGTTTTGGCAGAAGCTACATGCATAATAAAGTCTTTAACTCTGTCCTGTGTTAACACAATAAGAAAGATTGTGGCTTCATCCACTTCAAAGGAATTTTCCTTTGGTAAGTGGAGAAAAGAATAGGTGGCAAGGGAGTTGTCTTGGATCCAGTTCTTCATTGATCACCTTTATGGGCACACCTTGCTTGTAATATTCTGCCAGGCAAAATCTATATATCCCCTTTGGCTTCTAAAAGCTTTCTCTTTTTACGAGTGATTTTGGATTGCCCTCTGTAGATTTTGTGAAAAGTAGAGTACCGCACACAAACAGGTGTACTGACAATGGTCCCTGGTCTCATAAAATATCATCACAAGTCTATAGCTACATTAGCTTATCATCTTGACATAATAATACAAGGTGCATTGCTGTCAGTTGGTTATGCTGAAAATACTGATGCTAGTTCATAAGTCCGGGATGAGTAAAGAATGATTTAGTTCCAGGTGGCAACTACAGCCCAGTAGTAGCTGAGCCAGATGGTTCCTGAGTCAGATAAGCCAATTAGCTGACTAATTGTTGGCCTGGACTGCTGAATCAAGGTGCAGGATCTTCTGTTGTGTTACCACAGTAGCTAATACCATGTCAGTAGCTAGCCCACAACTGACAGCAGATGACCAGCAAGGAGATCAGGTGTGGGCACTCCCAGATGTGCAGCCAATAGGCAGCTCAGAGGCATCTCTGATTTCTGAAGCAGCCAGAGCAGACCAGCCACATGGACCCAGCTCTCCAGGGTTGCCAGTGCCCTTGGAATCTTGCAGGAGAAGGCAGAGGTCAGACCCTCAGGCACGGAGGCACAGTGTATACCTGGCTGCTCAGAGCAAGCTGTATGCTAACAGTGAAGATGAGTCCTTGCAGAACTGTTCCTGAGAGGCAGGCAGCACATGTGGTTTCCTAGCATGTGGCTATAAAATCTCCTGGGAGCAGTCACCAGCAGGTTCTCACAGGTTCCTGAGAGTAGGTTATTAATTATTTGTGTGTGCCAAGAGGGGGTTACTAATTGGTGATTTTGCCACGTGATTTTGGCCTTAGTTACGCCCCTCCTCTCAGCAGCAGCACGCAGAACTTGAAGCAGTCTAGCAGGATGTGGCAGCCTGCGCCTGTGTGCATTTGTTTCCCGCCCAAGGACCAGCGCAGCAGCTGCGTCCTTGCCACAGCCCCGCCCAGGAATGCCCCGGCCCCAGAATGCCTGGCCACGTCCCCGTCGTGCCCCGCCCAGTCCCATTGGCACTACACCACAGTTTGAATCCCACCACCATGGGAACCTGTTACTAAAATGTTTGGATCCCACCACTGGTCACCAGGTACGGAAGCAACAACATGGAACCTGTTGACACTCCACAGTCTGATTCCAGGAACTTTGATCTTGTACCAAATGACTAGCTTTTGCAACTCCTCTGGCTTTTCTAGACCTTAGACTGTCCGGCGTCACTCTTGGAAATTCCTCTGGACTGTGTTACTCGGAATAGAGAGAAAGATGCTGTAACCTGACTCAAGCAGCCAACAGGTAGGCAGAACATGGAATAATGGTATCTGAAATAAGGAGCATCTTATAAACATTAAGTGAAGAAATTCATTGGTATAAACATTAAGTGAAGAAATTCATTGTACTGTAGAGGTCCCAAATATTCTGGGTTGAGGGGCATTCCTGTAAGATAAAGGGTGTCTAATAATGAGGGTTGCTTGTCAATTGGGTGCAGAAGCATATGGGGGGGAAACGGCACCAGGAGACAATACTTGCTCCTGGCACCCCCGACCTCCACCCATCAGAGCCCCCCCTGCTGTGGAAGGCAAGACTAGGAGCCCCGGTGACTGGCTCTGCTTCTTGTCTCTGGCTGGAGGCTAGAAGCTGAGCCAGCGCTGGGGCTGCCAGGGCTCCCAGTCCTTCTCTCCACTTCCGGGGAAGGCATGACTAGGGATCTCCGGTGGCCGATTCAGATTTGTGCCTCTGGTTGGAGGTGAGGAGCTGAGCAGGGCACCAGGGCTGTGGTCTGCAGCCAGCTCCTAGGGACTGGTAGCCGGCTGCAGGTCATGGGCCCGGCTCAGCTCCTCGCCTCCAGCCAAAGGCGCAAACCATTCGGTCATGTGGGGGAGGCCGTTTGGTGCTGCCCCATGTGACCAAAAGGCATGCATCCAGGGACATGGGGTACCCCCTGTCCCTAGGGCTGTACACCTCTGATTTTGTGCCAGACATATTCACACAGCTTCATTATGATCTATGGCAGAAAGGAAGATTGGCCATCTAAAGGACCACCTGAGGCCACAAAGAGAAGGGCATTGGTACCCCACATTGGCTCAGCTTATTTCCACTTTTTGGTGGTGTGAGAGGTGACAAGCATCACTGTGCTTATGCTGGCTTACACCACCCCAGAGGGATCCAAGACAATGCTCCAGAAGCTGGCCTTGGACCCAGATGGTAGTACCATGGAAAGGGGCAATGGATGTACCTTGCTGGCATGAAAAAGCACCTTAAGCCAACCCTGGGCAGAAAATGTGTAAAAAAGATTTGCTCTTTCTTGGGAACCAGTTCTTCTCATTTGCACCTTCCAACTGATCTTGGTTTGTCAATTAATGTGTATGGGGTTTCTTCTAAACTAAGTTAATTAGTGGCCTAACGAGTCACATTTTCCCCATTCCTTGGAAGATTGCAAAAGGTTTTGTGGGGCACAGTCCTATGAAATGTATCCAGAATTGCTTGATCTCCATCCTATATGTAGAAAATATTGGGGAGGGAGTATTGATATTTTGAACATTGGCTCATTTTAGATATTTTTGTTGTGGTAAAATTAAAGTTTATGAAAGTTCACACAGCAGATATCAGTCAGATCAATGCTTTCAGTTCTCCTGGTTTTAAAAGTCAAGATTTCAAGAACATTATGAATCCTGAACAATGGTTTCTCCCACCTTTCCACATTTGAAATCAGCAAATAATGTATCCATATTTGACAAGATTGGTGTCATCTGTAGCGTAAACAAACTTCTTATATGGTTATTTGGACTGGGGCACAAAGAGCTATATAGGATAGAATTCATATAGGATAGAAGAATAGTCTTATAACATCCTTGCAAGTCTTCTTTAAATTGCCTTGTCAGAACAATGACCATTGACTTTTCCTATGGAAACCTGATACTCCACCAACCCATTCTGTCCATTTCTGAATGCTGCGAACTAAAAATATCAATGAAGATGGCACAAGCCTTCTCACTAACATCTTCCAATTACTTTCTGAATACAGTATGCAGAATGAAGATTCATAGCATTATACCTATGAATAGTTTCTGACAATGTGTTGAAGAACTTTGCAAAGCGGTTGCTCACTCCGATGTGTGCCCAAATATTTTGCAAACATACTGGGATATGTTAAAGACAGAATTTCCAACCTACTACAGGGGGTGCACCTTAATGAACCATGAGCAAGAGTCTGAATAGCTCATTCAACCGGCTGATGACAGATGTTCTTGGGGATTCAAGAGTAGATGTTACGCTGTTGGTTATGATACGCCAGTCAGGGAATAGGCATAAAGCATGTGTCTGTAATAATCTAGTTCTAACTAACAATCTGCAGTCATCGTCACCTGATACACACTCTATCCAAGGAACTCTCTTATGAGTCATCCTGGCAAATAAGGAATTAATGAGAAAATTTCAATCTGCAAGCTGACAACTGGAAGACGTGAAAACTGATCTCAAGAGTTATTTACTATGATTCACTCCCACCTCAGCTTTTCATTTCAGGGAACAGTTTCTTAAAACAGATGATGCTGAGATGGAAGAGTGCAACCCTGACTGGAGATTGCAAAGAGATTATGAAGTCAAAGTGAGGGAATGAAGGGCTAATGAACTGCATGGAGAAAGCTCAGGTTGGAAACTAATGGTGCAGGAAGAGGCCCCAGGCCACAGCTGAAGAATATAGCAAGGAAAGATGAGAGTAAGCTAAGAGCTCAACAAGAATAACACGATACAGTCCTGATGGAACTTTCCCTTCAGATTGCAGATGTCTCATTCAAATAGCAGAGGTCTCGTTGAAGAGACAATTTGCATCAAAAACTTCCAGCACATAAAAAACAAAATATGCCAGGGAAATGTTTCTCTCCTCTATTTATTTATTGAAAATATATCCATCCCACCCTTCCAACACACATGACCCCCAACTCCCCAAGGCAGCTTACAAATCAAAAGCTAAATAAAAACCACAAAAGCAAAAATGAACTTTTTTTAATAAGGAGGCACCTACAAGAAAGCATAAATTATTAGCAGCTCCCACACCACCGCACATACACATGTACACAAACTATAACAAAAACTATACAAGAATACAAAAGTGGCAACTTCAGTGTGGTGTAGTGATTGGGAGTGGTGGACTCTAATCTAGAGAACCGGGTTTGATTCTCTACTCCTCCACATGAGTGGCAGACTCTAACCTGGGGACTAGGTTTGCTGCCCCACTCATCCACATGGAGCCTGCTGGGTAATCTTGGGCTGGAAGCAGTGAAGTTGATTTAAAATTGGTGTGCTATGTTTCAGGTGGCCTACCTCTACTAGCCTTATGGTGGCTGTATTGTAAACTAACTGAAGTTTCCAAACACTCTTTAAAGACGACCCCTTTGTGGTGGTGGAGGTGGAAGATGCCATCAAGTCACAGCTGACCTTTGGAGACCGCATTATATCAACCCAGTCAGGAAGTCACTTCCCAAGCCATTAATGTGAGATTTAAGTAGTAGTGCAACACTATTCAACATAGGTGATGCATTTAAGATCATCTTCCTACTCAGTTTTAAAGCTCAGGAGGTAATTAAAGTTCACTGGGCTATTGTGAGGATAAGTATTTCAAAAGCAGTGTGGATGCTGAAGAGTACACAAAAAAGTAAATAATATTCAGACCAGCTCACATAGTCATGTGACTGCCAAATGTTCTCTCTCCAATCACCACCAGTCTTGTATGTTAACACCATTCTGTGGAAAACATTCTATGAGCCTATGACATTTTATACTCTTTCCTTGAAGTGATTTTTTTTTGCAATTGTAAGTTGTTGTTGTGGCTATTGTGGGTTTTCCAGGCTGTGTGGCCATGGGCTGGTAGTTTTTGTTCCCAATGTTTTACCTGCATCTATAGCTGTGGGAGAAATGTTAGGAGCTAGAATTACTAGACCATGGTCACACCACCCAGAAAACCCACAACCACCAGTTAGTTTTGGCTGTGAAAGCCTTCGACAATATAGAAAGTTGTTATTTGCAGTGCTACAATGTAGAAGTTACAGCAACATATTTCAGTGTACCATTGCCATTTTGTGTCTTACTTCATTATATCATTGTCTACAGAGCACAGGGTCACATGAGAGAAATCACAGTGGAAAATTACTGTGAATCAACACTCAGAGTTGATAGGTCAGAGGGGAGCATGATGAGGATGTCTATGAATTCCATCCATGTACTTTTAGGAACTGAGAGGGGTAATTAGGCCACAAAGTGATTGGGGGAAGTCCAACCAGATCCCAAGAGCTAGACCTCATAGGTGCAATAAATACAATATGGTATTTCACTGATATCATTGGACAACCATGTGATTAAGATGGAATTACCTTCTTTAAACAGAGGTATTAATTAGGTTTGCAAGCTTTAATCTATTTAGTGGGTAAATTAATCAGCTAATGCTTTAGTTGATTAACCAATAGAAGGTTATTTTAATTGATGTAGGCAGATTCTAATCATAAGGGTACAATTTAAGGACATTCATGTTTATTTTGGTGAAGCAAGTTTGTTTCTAGCATGGAAGTGCGACAGAATGAAAATTTGCACATTAATAATATTTTTTGTCTCTTTTTAACAATGGATGGTAGTTTCACTTATTAAATTGTAAGTTATCACACACTTTCTTCATTTTCTGAAAAAGGAAAATATATCATGTAGTTGGTAACACACATTTATTTAAATTTAATTGATTAAATGGTTAATTATTTAAGAAGCAGGTGATTAATCAACTAAAAATTCATTAATTGAACTGACAGAGTATTCAGATTTATTGTTGAATGCCCAAACTAAATGTTTAAGCCTTATAAAACTGATTAACATTCAGCATATCATTATTTTGCTGGTTAGCTTTTTGGTCTTTTCTGCTGTGATACAGCTTAGTAGAAGGCTACCAAACAAATATGCGTAAATTAGCATCAAACTAGTGAAGTTCTTCATTTCAAATGAACTTCAAAAGTTGATTTCATTTAATCCAGACAAAACGAAATTCATGTAGAAAATGAGTATCTGAATGTAGGCTACATCTGAATTAATCTTGACTATCCATTTTTATTTTGCCTGGAAGGAATCTTCCATTTTCTTGGGCAGCAGGTGAACTACCATCTCGACTTTTATTCACTTTCCCCACTGGAACCAGGGGAGGGGGAGCATGATGAGATTCTTTGAAGGCAGCCCCATTTAGAACAAATGAGTTGCATTTTATAAACGGATGCTCCTCTCCATTTGCAAATTGCCAGGTGGAACGGATGAAGTGCTGACAAGGTCACAGAGACTAAAGATGAAAGGGACGAGCAGGCAAAGCAGTGATGAACCCAATGAGCTGCTCGCAGCCCATTTATTACACTGTCTAAGGAGTGCCTGGAAAAGTGAACAAATGCTAATGAAGACTTGGCTAATCATTCACCCTGGCTGCTATTATTGGCAGGCAAGATAGGCATAGCAGACAAGGGGGCTGAATGTATCAGTAGGGGGTGTTCGGTTTTTCTGATGAGAAGTCATTTTGTGCTTTACAAAAATAAAGCTCCAGTGAAAGCTACCTGACTAGCTCTGAGGCACAATATCATGAAGGCCATGTCAGAATCACATTTCCATCCCCATTCCCTTACAATGCTGAATCCAGGAAAAGAACAAAAGTACATGAAAAGGGGATACATTACGGGCTAACCTGACTTGTACAGACAGGCTGAACTCTTTTACCTATTGGTGGTTGTGGGTTTTCCGGGCTGTGTGCCTGTGGTCTGGTTGATCTTGTTCCTAACGTTTCGCCTGCATCTGTGCTGGCATCTTCAGAGGAACATTAGAAACAAGATCTACCAGACCATGGCAACACAGCCCGGAAAACACACAACAACCAGTTGAATCCAGCCATGAAAGCCTTTTCTTACCTATCCTCATTAATGGCCGTTTCCCCACTTCTAAAATGGACGTCGATATGCACCGGTTTCGTTTGCTCCAGGATCTTTTGAGTGTGGGGTCATGTTCCCCACTGCAGCTTCTGCCCCTTGGTCCAATGAACACAGCAGCCAGGCAGCAGCCAGGCAGGACTCCCCACTATCTGCTCAGGGGGTGTCCTGATTGGCTGCTGCGTTGTGCTGCGGCGGGAATTTTTTAAAATTTTCAAATGGACGATCGACGTGTCCACGCTTTCCCAAGGAACCCACTTCTATCTATGCACAAACAACATGCATTCATGCCCATGAGCACTCAAAACAATATGCAGATGTGGATTCCTAGTGTTAAAAATAAAAAAATTAAAACCAGCTGGGCGTGCATTGTGCACACCCCCCATGCCCTGATTGGACGGGAAGGTCCACATTACTAAGTGGTGGGAAAATTGAAACCCGGAGTCACCCCCCGGGCTTTCCCACTGCCCCGCACTTCCTGCGGGTTTCTTCAAAAGGCTCTGTTTCCAACAGCGCCAGAAACAGAAAGGCTCTGTTTCCAACAGCGCCAGTTTCCAACGTGTGCTGAGGGGGCGCGAGAGCGGCAAAATCGGGGCGGCTGCGTTGGCACTGCTCCTGTAGTGGGGAGTGCTGCTGGACCCCACGTTACTTGCTGCAAGTAGCACGCAACAAAGAGTGAGTGGGGAAACGGCCAATGACTCTGACAGATTTTTCTCCTTCTGATACAGTCCCCAGTAGCTAAAAGAGATCTCACTTGTACAGAGGCTGTAAGGGACTGTTTGCAGGGGCCAAGCTACCAAATGGCTGAGATGACTCTCCAGCCCCAGTTATCAGATCTCATGTTGGGTCAACACTTGAGTTTCTCATTCTGATCCTCAGGAACCATAAGCCCTTACAGCAGAATGGAACAACTAGTTGGAAAAACTCTTCAATGTGCAACCTAATCTTCAGGAGAGGTCAAGGTCAGAAACATTTCTGCAGGAGTGGCACTCAAAGTCACCTCAGCATTTGAGCAACACAGATCATTTCCCTGGTGCTTTCAGCTATTCCCCGGCAATCACTATTGTTCCCCAGACCAATCCTAAACCTAGCTTACTAGCTTGGGTAATATCAATTATCTGCTGGTTCCTTGGATCTTCTAGCCTCATATTGCTGCCCATCCAAGCATAGCTCAGAATTTATGGGGTAAAGACATGCAGTTACATAACTTCAGTTAGTGTTCACAGATACATCACGGACTTCATTCTCCAATCACCCAATGAAGTGCTTCTATTGAAAAATGGAGTGTCTTGAAGCATTATGAAAACACCATCTTGGGCATTTATCTGAGATGGCTTCTTCACATATAAAAGCCACCACTGGATCTTGGGGTCATACACTGACGAGCTTGCATTCGTAAATTTATTTCTAACACATCATAGTTGATATAATTTCCCCAGGTAAGGCGTACAATGCTACAGCAGTATGCTGGTGATAGATATCCATCTATAACTTCCAAGCTTGCATTTAGGATCACATGCAGCTTTGCTGTGAATAGATGACTTAGGAGGATTATTCTGCATAATGAAAGAAAACAGTATTCTTCTTGATCAATCCCCCAAGCCAGCTTTATTGAAACTCATACAAATAGAAATTTGAGTTGAAGTGGATCATACACAACTTCTAAGAAAAACCATCTGTGTTAGCTAGCATATTGGAACCATCCCATAACCCTTGAAGAACTATTTCTCAGGGAAAAGTGATGGCAAGTCAGGCACCTGACTTTGGCTGAGTGTAGAAGGGCCCAGGAACCCTTCTGAAAGTTTCTTTTTGGCACCAGAAAAATTACTTTCCCATTGATGCACTTTCAGTACTTTGATGCACTTTCAGTACTGGGTTGCAGGGCTATATTTTTTCTTATTAAAATGACTAAAGTAACTTGAATGCCAGGATCCTGTGAGACTCTCAGTCTTGGGAAAATGTTGACTGGTCCATCATCTTGTGGCAGACAAAACTCCAGCTACCAACATACACCAGGAGGACAGCTGAACATACAACAAATACAAATACAAAACCTTTAATGGCATATAAAGAGTGGTAAAATACAGATTATGTTAAAACCAATTGACTAAAATTTACACAAAAGTTTCACTCTTGATCCAAGTGCCTTTGTTAAAAACCTGGCAACTGATTCAGTAGTGTGGGGATGATGGTCACTAAGCAGGTGTGAAACTATTTCCTTGTCTGATCTCACTGAAAATTTCTTCAAGATGGCCTCGAGAAAAAGCAACCGATAGACTGCCAAATCTTTGCAATGAAGGAGCACGTGTTCAGTTGTTTCGGGTAGGCCCGCTGCACAGGAACAAGTCCTGTTCTCCTGTGGGATGCCATGATATCTGCCTCTTGTTTGGGCAGTCGGTAACACATTTAGCCGAGCAAGCATAAAATATCTGCGGAGATGTGGATTGATTAAATTACTCATATATTTAGCCATAAAACCCGGCAATGGTGGTGAAATGCCATAAAATGTGGGAGAACAAGTTCTGCAGGCTCCAGCTGTGAGAAGCTGCCCTTCAATGTCAAGAGTACGTTGTTTCAAAACTCCGAAAAGCCTGTCTTTCATTCATCAGTGCAGGAGTTGGTCAAAAGATACACCTATGTTGTTTATTTGCTTGATAATTTTGGTGTGCCAGGTGGAGTGGAAGTGGTCGCTTAACAGAAATTATGTGAGACTGCCCGCGAGGGCTCTATAATGAAGGCGAAGCTTTCAGTATTTAAACAAAGAGAGCCAAACCCGGGAAAAAATTGTCTTGGCTCCGGGTTTCTAAACAAAGAACTTGATAATGATCGAGTTTGGAAGACCTAATAAACCATTTTAAGAAAACAAAGATTGAACACTCTCTAATTTCTCAGCGGTTTTTGCTCCCCAGATTGGAGCTCCGTAAAGTAATTGTGGCAGTAGTTTTAACTGAAAAACTTCCATTGCGGCAGGAAAAAATTGACCGCCTCTGGTGTGAAAAAATCTGGATATTGCCAACACTTTGATTTTACTTGTATTGAGAGTCTGGTGGATATGAGAGGTCCAGGTTAAGGAATGATGGAAGGTGATTCCTAAATATCTGTATGAATGGACCTGTTCAATCAATGTACCGTTTATTTTCCACGTGCTGAGTTTTTTTGAATTCGAAAAGATCAGCACTTTGGATTTGTTATAATTAATCGACAGGGCACTGTTTGTGCAGTACGTCGCAAAGGCTTGAAGTAGTCTTTGCAGGCCCAAGCTGAACATACTACAAACTCTTTCATGAGAATAGTTTGATAACAGAGGCACTACAATATGATTGCCAAAATGGCTGTGTGTGTGTGTGTGTGTGTGTGTGTGTGTATGTGTGTGTGTGTGAGAGTGTAGTTCTTGGCATAATCTCTTTAGACTGTAGTTTTCTCTATATAGATTCTTCCTTCTATTTATGTATTGCCAGAGGCATTGTATGGTAAATATTCATAACACACTTGAAACTTTAATGATAGCCTTTTTCTTTCTCTGTATTAAACACATCATTAGATGTTACGGAAATTGAAACAATCTGAATGGTTTCTTTGAGCAGCCATGTATACAATCAGGAAAATGACCAGTACCAGTAATAATTTGGTATCACTGAATATGACTACACAATATCTTTTATTAATGACCACTTATGCATGGGCTAGTTAGCAACAGCCCTCGCTGACAGACATATGACTAGGAAGCCTCCTGCATATCCTAGTGGAGTAATTATGTGATTATTCTGTCTCTGAAGCTGGAACATTGTCACACAATCTAAAAAATGCATGTTATGAAGAAGGTAATTACTCTTAAAATTGCTGGGTAACTTCAAGTGGAATTGGCAACTAATCTGAAGAAACTATGCAATTAATTATTGTGTACTTTGGCGTTTGTGGAAATTATGTAGAGAAGTTCCAAAGCTTTTAAAACTAAAAGAAAGCAAAATTGGGCTACATTTATTCTGAAGTTTGGATTAATGGAAAAAATGGACCTTCTTGTTTTCCTAGGAAGAGTTTTAAACACCCAAATTATCTTTTTTTTCCAAAATGGAAATGAGCTGTCCTCATTATTATTAATCCTCTTAATATCTCTTTATTTAACACACTAAACCTTAAGTTTATTTATTTATATTTATATGTATTTTTAGCTCACCCTATACCAGAAAGTCTCAGGGCAGTTTACAACATAAGATAAAATCAGAAAATACCGACAACCTAAAAACAAATGCAATATATAATAATATACCAATAAAACTCACTTAAAATCCATAAAACCTGTCAAAATTTATACATTAAAATTCATAAAAATCTGTTTAAAATTCATAAAACCTATTTAAAAATTCCTATTACCAGAAGGGGGAAAACCATCTATTCAGCCAAAGGCCAGGGAGAATGAAATGTGCATTTTTTCCCAGTTTTCTAAATGCTTATAAAGAAGATGCTTGATGCATCTCAGAAGGGTTATCATTCCACAGTCTGGGGTCCCTTCCTGAAAAAGCACTATCTTGCGTCTCCACCTTTTTTATCACTGAAGGTAGAGGTGCCACCAAAAGGACTTCCTTGGTTGATCTGCTGATCTTAGGACATGTGCAGCAAAAGTTACAGATGCTTGAGACTTATTTTTTGTTTGGACTGTCTAGTACCAACTGGTCACAACCAGAACCTGGGCTTTTCTGTATATCTTTAATAATTAATTAACAATGCCTGTGAGTTGGTCGCTGGTATTTGCTACCCCTGTAAATGTAGACTCCTCGGCATGCCAGCCAAGGACAGCTATGTGGCTGCCGAGAGATGAGCACGCATATGGCAGTCTGGAATGGTAAAGAATCTGCCCTTGTGGGTTTTATTTGTGTGAAATACTTAGATATTTCTAATTGGTATACACTTTTTGCCCTTTTATTTACAGAGATTGTAAGGCTTTGTTCTCTTTGAGTGATGGGGTGTCTGAGGGACAGAGTGAAACCTTGGATCGGTTCTAATTTGAGAGAACTGTGTTTATCAGTTGGATTTGGTTTGGTAGTCTTTATCTTTGTTTGTAATGGCTTGGAGCCACGTTGTTTTAGTTTATTTTACTCCAGAGAAACCATAAGCCATGGAAGCATTGGCGAGGTCAGGCTTCTACCTGTGCCAACTAAGCTCAGTGGTCTTAAATCTTTTTGTACTTTGTTGAAGCTCTTAGAGCCCCAGTCACTTTGTAAATAAAGTTTATGCGTTTCTTCTCATTTAAGATTGATGTGTATTGTTGAGAGCACCACCCAGTATAAGATCTTAGAGTTGCTCTGTGTTTTGAATTTTTTCAAGGGGCACACTCCTTGTTCCTAAAGCAATTTAGCAATTTGGCTGCAAGCCACACAGTGTGATTGTTTGTCTTCTATTAGTGTTTGTCTTCATTGTGTTAGTGTTTGTCTTACACTGACCCTACTGTTTCTTGCTATGGCAGATCTTATGGCATGGGCAGGTCAATATGGGAGAAGGAATTCCTTTACATAACTGGGGCCTGAGCCATTTAGAACTTTATAAGTCAAAGATAATACCTTGAACTGAGCTCGGTAGTGAATTGGCAGCCAGTGCAGTTCTTTAAGATCAGCATGATGTGCATCCAGCCAGCAGTACCTGTTAGCAGTCTTGCTGATGCATTCTGCACTCACTGCAGCTTCCGAACAATCTTCAAGGGTCAGCTCCACATAAAGCACATTACAACAGTCCAATAGTTCTGCTCTGAGTAAGTGGACTGCTATTATTTTGCCTTAGGTTGTATGTTTCTGCCCTGACCTGTATGTCCAGGCTGGCCTGATCTCATCAGATCTCAGAAGCTAAGCAGGGTCAGTCCTAGTTAGTACTTAGATGGGAGACCACCAAAAAAGCTCAGGACTGCTACACAGACACATGAAATGGCATGATGCCTTTGAATATCTTTTGCCTGGAAAACCCTAAAGCAGTGGTTCTCAACCTTTTTTCACTAGAATACCCCTTGGAAACCAATTTCCCTAAAATTGTACCCCCATATTAGCAAACTCATTGTGTACTTTTTTCGTGTACCCTCAGATGCTCTGGTGTGTACTCCTGGGGGCTTGTACTCCAGATTGGGAACCACTGTCCTAAAGGGTTGCCATAACTCAGCTAAAGTTTGACAGAACTTTACATGCATAAAGAATCAGCTTCAAAACTTGCCTATTCAACTTGAAGGCTAAAGAGGCTTTTGAAAATGTTTTCATCAAAAGAATAGCAAAAATCCAGGATGCAGTTAAAACGTCTTCAAGTTGGAAATAAAATAATTTAGGGTAAAAACATTTATTTATTTATTTGTTTGTTTGTTTGTTAGATTTTATAGATCGCCTAATCCTCAAAGGGCTTTAGGTGGTTCAAAATGCAATAAAACCCAATACATTAATTAAAACATTTAAAAACATTTGAAGTTCAGTATGCAGCATCATATCGGTGGCACCTGGTCTTAAGGCCAGCCTTAAGTTGTAGAACTCCTCAGAGGAAACATTTTATTTCCTGCCTGAAAATGTTTTAAGGTGGCTGTGCAGAAAGGGCCCTAACAGTTTATTTTTGCTTTAATGTTGCATGTCTAATTCAAAATGAAATTGATAAAGCTGGTACAATTGGCCTGGCTTGTGTCTGTGCCCTAACATGACATCACTAATGTAGTACGACAAGTTAAAAAAATATTTTAAAATTCTTTTCACAAACAAAGGATAAGGGGGAAGAGAAAATGACTAAAGTGGAGGTTAAGCAACTCTATGGGGCTGTGGATAAGGGCCAGGTGTTTGGTGGAGCAGAGAAATAAAGACCATTTCAACATGATTGCATTCTCAAAGAAAGCTGGCTCAGAAATGGATTGAAAAAAATAGTGGTTAAAGTGCTCAGGAAAACAGTGAAGGGAAAATGTTTTTGGGGGTGGGAGAGTGTAAAATTCAGAGTATTTGGCAGCAAGATATGTTGTAAACAACTCATGTGGAAAAGGCCTAAGGCTTTAAACTGCAGTCTCCTAAGATTGCATATGGTTTAAAAAAATCGGGATATAGTTTGTATGGTTCAGTGCAGAATCTAAATTTAGTTTAAGCAGACTTGAATTCAGTGATACTTCCTTCCTAATAAACATGACCAAGGTTTGACTTCAGATGTCTTTGGCCAATTATTCACTGGTGGTTTGTCCTGCAGCAAGGGTAAGTTTTCTCTGGGGCAGAGATTTCTGGACTGACACAGTCCCAC
Organism: Sphaerodactylus townsendi; assembly: GCF_021028975.2. NCBI lineage: Eukaryota > Metazoa > Chordata > Lepidosauria > Squamata > Sphaerodactylidae > Sphaerodactylus > Sphaerodactylus townsendi. Next base: position 111,812,252 of record NC_059427.1, on the reverse strand, counting down.
TTGTGGTGGCAAAGATCCTGGAAGCCTAATGTTTCCCCCTTGCTTTGAGGTTTTCTCCTTCTGGGGCCCTCCCCCATCCAATGCAGACTGAAAATTTTCAGCTTTTTTGTGTGACCCCTATTTCTTATACCAATATTGTGCAGGCTGCTTTCGTTCTTTTTGTATTTTTAGGGACATCCCAGCCTCCAATCTCTGTAAGGAATTGTTGGAGTGGGGCGGGGGGGATACAGTCTCACATCCCACTCCTCATAGAGATCAGTGGCCACCATTTCCCTAAAAAAAATAATGGTAGCTCCTGCTCAATGTTGATATAAGGAATATTGATATTACATGTAAAGGACTTTAAAGGGGGGGGGGGATCCTGCAATGTTTAATCTTGTCAGGATGGGGGAGTGATCTGGAAGTGGGACATGAAAGCTGTGCAAGCCATGCAACAGTCAGTGGGACACCTCCTAGGTAACAAGGAAACATGAGAAGACTCCACTGTGAAGTCACTGTGGTATGAGGAGCATTGCAGGAAGTGCTCCTTGCATAATGAGCCTTTGCCATAATATATCCCCTTGGGGCAGTACACTGGGTTACTCTCAGTATGTTCAGACTTTTTCCAGCCATACTTTTCTAGAATGTTCTTTGAACAGTTCCACAAAAGTTCTTAGAAAAAAAAACTTTATGACACATTTCACTGCTCTCTTTAGCAAGTGAAACATTTTAAATTAGGGCAGCATTTCAAAGGTAGTAGGACTTCATACATGAATATAAATCGTGCATTAGTAAAGCTATACCATGTGTTAGTTGGCATATTAGAGAACTGTGCCAGCCGGTGTGAGGCTGAACAGCACTCTTAAGGATTGAGCTCAGTTGCACAGATGTCTTCCCCATAATCCATTTCTGGAAATCAAAAGGTTTCTCTAATGTTTGAAGACAGCTTGACAACATTTGATCATGATTACCTTAACAGCTCCACAGTGTCTCAGGAAGTGTCCAAGTGGTTTCATTGAACTATCAGTTGTCACATGATGTAAATAATCCTGCATCAGTAGAAGTACCATTCTTCATCTATGGATCTGGGTGGCCTGGAAAGCAAAACTTAGCATATTGCTACCAAATTTTTTAAAAAGTCACTATATTGAACCAGTATGGTCAATAGACCTCCCATGTGTAACTAAAGATTCATTTATCTCAATACACAAGACAGGTACACTAATGAGAATTGTTCACAAAATGACTGGGCAGCTGGCACATATGCCACAAGCAACAGACTGCATAACTGCATGATGGGCAGCCTGCTTCTCCTTTCTATTTCACTAAATATGCTACAAATTTTCTCTTCGCATGAAGTTTTGGGCAGCCCAATCCAGATGGGGAGGTACTGAATGCTCATAGGGAAGAGCAGAGGGCTGCACTGACACATTTGCCCCCTGAAGGCCCCCTCTGCTGGCTGGGGGCAAAGGCACCGGTGACCAGCCACCCCTCAGCTTTGTGGTGCTGAAAGCTGAAAGTCCATGCCACCGCAGAGCACACAGAGTCTCCTGAAATCCCTTTGGAGGTGATGTGGGTCAGCCTTCACTGTGCCACCTCCAGTCCCCACAACCCCCCCCCCCCCCGGATTGTATATTAAACTGTCTTATTGCAATTGAATACTTTTTTTGGAAAGTGCTGAGGTTGCTGTTTATTTGTTTTGTTGCTATTTACCTAGGAAATTCAAATATCTTTAAAAAAAACCCTTCAAGGCAGCCTACAAATTATTTGGCCAAAGTGCAGCACACTGCAATGTTGTGGTTATACCAGCACATTTCGATCAGCCTGGCAAAACCTGGGCTGCAAGGCCAAATCAGAGCAACTCATAAAAATGCTAACTTTTCAAAATGGTTTAAAATAAAAACAAGTCTGCTCAATAAACACCCTTGGAAGTGCTTGAGCTCTGTTGGGAGAAAATTGACAGGCATATTTGTTTATTGTCTGCAGGAATGTGCACCTAAAAACAAATGATTTTTTTCTTTTTGGATTTAGATTTTGGAAAGAACTGAAACATAAGTATTCTGGTCTCTGACAGGAAGAAAATTGATTTCTCTGAAATGGGGTGTTGGAGGACAGTTTTACGGATACTATGGACCACCAAAAAGACATTAGTGGGTTCTAATCACAGCAAGCCTGAACTCTCCCTAGAACAGTAGTCTGCAACCTGAAGCTCTCCAGATGTTCATGGACTACAATTCCCATCTGCCCCTGCCAGCATGGCCAATTGGTCACTAGAAAAGACAATAATGCTATAAAAAGTTGAAGAAAAGAGGAAGACCCAACATGAGATGGATCCCCAATAAGGGAAGCCACAGCTCTCAGTCTTCAAGACCAGAGCAAGGCTGCTAACAATAGGCCATTCTGAAGCACATTAATTTATAGGGGTCACGTTAAGTCAGGAGCGACCTGGCAGCACTTAACACATATACACACAATACTGTTTCAAGATTCATGTTTATGTTTCAGGATTTTAGAATTATTTGTGTTCCCTGTTCTCTATGGTTGACTTGGGGAGTGGATGGCTGATGGAGTGGACTTCATGGAATGGCTGTTTTTCAGCCAAATGGCACCAAATTTGCAGAAGACCTAGCAATATATCTACTAAGTACCCACCTAGTGTCAAGAAAATCAGACCAAAAGGTCCAAGGCTTCCTGCCATCCTACTTGTCTTCATTGTTCCTAATGGTGGAAAGAATTCAAGGAAACCAATAGTTAAGCACACAAAAGCAACCACTGGCCAAAAGCCTACAAATGCAAGAGAACCAACAAGCACAAAAGAACTAATGTCAAACCAGAGAATTCCAGCAGAACTAGAGAATCTTCACAGAACTCATGTAAGCAAAGGGCATAGTTGCAAGCCCAACAGAACCAGTGTCAAACCAGAGGATTCCAGCAGAACTAACTTAAGGACACTGATACAAGCCCAGTGTAAACACAACCAGTCTTAAATTAGAGAATCCCAGCAGAACCCAGGGCCAACAGGGCATGCTGGACAGAACCAACATCCACTAGCATAACCTCCATTGGGCAGGATGGGCGGCTGCCCAGGGCATGAGACCGTTTAGTCACGTGGGGGGCATGTGAGGGATGTAGTCATGTGCAGAGGTGGGATGCAGCCGGTTCCCGAGAGGTGGTTACTATTTTTTTTTAGTGCCGAGAAGGGGTTGCTAAGGGCTAGCCTGGCCCCTCCCCCTTCCCCCCTCACTGGCCGGCCGCTCGGGCGTCAGCATCCCTGCCCTGCCAGGCAAACAGACTTGCAGCCAGCAGCACCTTCAGAGTTCAGGCAGTGAAGGAAGTTGAAGGTAATAGCAAACAAAAAAAAAGGGGAGGGGGGTGGAGCCCAGCCCAGCAGTCGAAGCTCTCCAGCAGTCGACTTTCAGCTCTCTCCCCTTCATTAATAATAACAGAGACTCTCTGGAGCCAGGAGGCGAGGCGAGCTGCATGCAACACGTGGGTAAATAAGGAAGCAAAAGAACGCAGCAGAGGAGAGAGTCTTGAGAGAAGCGATTAAAAAAAAGGAAGAGACAAGGTAACTAGCTTCAAGACTCAGTGGGTCAGAGGCAGCCAGGGACCTTTCATCAGCTAAAGTTTGCTCCTCTCCCTCTGGGATGCAAAAATCCTCTTCTTCTGTCTGCAAAACGTGGCTTTAGACATTTGCTTGGTGGGGACTGAAAAGGAGGATCAGCAGGTCTGAACTCAGTGGTTGGCAAACACAGGGGCAGGCATTCCTCCCAGTGACCTGCAATACTAGCTCCTGCAAGTTTCCCTGAAAATTGCAGCATTAACCCTCTTTGGAAAAGATCCTCCCCTTCCTGCTTTGTTTATCAGATAGACTGCAATGTCTTGCTTGAAGTCAGAAAGGATTAATGACATCAACCCTCTGGATTTTTTTGTGATCCATCAATCCTTTGGGATTCTGGGTTTCCATTCGAATTCCCACTGGCTCCTACAAACCCTGTACACAATCATTTGAATTGCTTACTTTTGTAATCAAAACAATTTTTTTAAAATATCCATTTTATTTACACTGTAAGACCCCTTGAGTTCTGCAAAATGGAAAGGAGGTTAAGAAACATTTAAAATAAATAAGTAAAATTAATAAAGAGCTTCCTTGACATTCTAAAACTTTATGTTGCTATTCGTTTTCCATTGGTCTAATTACAGAAGGAGAGGCTTACACCTCTGATTGGGTGGGGACTTGCTGCCAGAGCCTTTGCCAATGGCGAGGGGTGGGTGGGGATGCTGGCAGCTTTGCTTTTGTTCAGAGCCCTTGCAGCCCTTAGGTGGGTGCAGAGCTGCCAGGTATGAGTACTGGGCAGGTTGGAGTCCAGCATCTTTCGACTGGATGGTGTTTTGGGGAGTCTGGAGGATGGTGGGAGGGGGGCTGAAGGATTTCTCCTGCTTCCTGAGACTTAGAGCTCTTTTCAGTGGTTTCTGTTGGTGAGGAAAATAACAGTTCATTTGGGGGACTTTTGTACCTGGATTTCTGTTAATGTAATGGGTCATTCACTCTTTAATTGTTGTCCTTGCAGTGGGTATTCACAAGGTGATGGCCTCACCTAAACATTCCCCCTACTTCTGGTTGTGGTGGGTTTTCCAGACTATGTGGCCTTGGTCTGGTAGATCTTGTTCCTAACGTTTCACCAGCATCTGTGGCTGGCATCTTCAGAGGTGTATCCCAGAGAAACTGGTTGTTGTGGGTTTTCTGGGCTGTGTGGCCGTGGTCTGGTAGATCTTGTTCCTAATGTTTCGCCTGCATCTGTGCCTGGCATCTTCAGAGGTGTATCACAGAGAAACTGGTTGTGGTAAGTTTTCCGGGCTGTGTGGCCGTGGTCTGGTAGATCTAATGAATGAGCCTATAATTGTTATAGTGAATGAGCCTAATGACTTTGTCATTAATATCCTTTTGATGTATCTGTGCCTGAGCCTGTGTGTGGTGCGTTTTCCTGTTTGTCACTGCTTCACGTCGCACACCATTGTTTGTTGGTATTATTGAACAATTGTAAACAGCTTTTGGTTTCTCTCCTTACTTAAGAACATAAGAACTAGCCTGCTGGATCAGACCAGAGTCCATCTAGTCCAGCACTCTGCTACTCGCAGTGGCCCACCAGGTGCCTTTGGGAGCTCACATGCAGGATGTGAAAGCAATGGCCTTCTGTGGCTGCTGCTCCTGAGCACCTGATCTGCTAAGGCATTTGCAATCTGAGATCAAGGAGGATCAAGATTGGTAGCCATAGATCGACTTCTCCTCCATAAATCTGTCCAAGCCCCTTTTAAAGCTATCCAGGTTAGTGACCATCACCACCTCCTGTGGCAGCATATTCCAAACACCAATCACACGTTGTGTGAAGAAGTGTTTCCTTTTATTAGTCCTAATTCTTCCCCCAAGCATTTTCAATGAATGCCCCCTGGTTCTAGTATTGTGAGAAAGAGAGAAAAATTTCTCTCTGTCAACATTTTCTACCCCATGCATAATTTTATAGACTTCAATCATATCCCCCCTCAGACGTCTCCTCTCCAAACTAAAGAGTCCCAAACGCTGCAGCCTCTCCTCATAAGGAAGGTGCTCCAATCCTTCAATCATCCTCGTTGCCCTTCTCTGCACTTTTTCTATCTCTTCGATATCCTTTTTGAGATGTGGCGACCAGAACTGAACACAATACTCCAAGTGCGGTCGCACCACGGCTTTATATAAGGGCATGACAATCCTTGCAGTTTTATTATCAACTCCTTTCCTAATTATCCCCCGCATAGAGTTTGCCTTTTTCATAGCTGCCATGCATTGAGTTGACATTCCCATGGAACTATCAACTAAGACGCCCAAATCCCTTTCCTGGTCTGTGACTGATAGCACTGACCCTTGTGGCGTGTATGTGAAGTTTGGATTTTTTGCCCCTATGTGCATCACTTTGCATTTTGCTACATTGAACTGCATTTGCCATTTCTGAGCCCACTCACCTAATTTATCAAGGTCCGCTTGGAGCTCTTCGCAATCCTTTGCTGTTCTCACCACCCTACATAATTTGGTATCATCTGCAAACTTGGCCACCACGCTACCCACCCCTACTTCCAGGTCATTTATGAATAGGTTAAAGAGCACTGGTCCCATAACGGATCCTTGGGGGACACCACTCCCTATATCTCTCCATTGTGAGAACTTCCCATTTATACCCACCCTTTGTTTCCTGTTCCTGAACCAGTTTTTAATCCATAGGAGGACTTCCCCTCTTATTCCTTCATTGCTGAGTTTTCTCAACAGTCTCTGGTGAGGAACTTTGTCAAAAGCCTTTTGGAAATCCAAGTAGACAATGTCCACTGGTTCCCCATTATCCACATGCCTGTTTACACCCTCAAAGAACTCTAGTAAGTTTGTAAGACAGGACTTGCCTCTGCAAAAGCCATGCTGACTCTTCCTCAGCAGGTCTTGCATTTCTACATGTTTAATAATTTTATCTGTAATGATAGATTCTACTAATTTACCAGGAACAGATGTCAAACTGACTGGCCTGTAATTTCCTGGGTCCCCCCTAGACCCTTTCTTAAAGATTGGTGTGACATTGGCCATCTTCCAGTCTTCAGGGATGGAGCCTGATTTCAGGGATAAGTTGCATATTAAAGTGAAAAGATCAGCAATTTCATGCTTGAGCTCTTTAAGAACTCTTGGATGAATGCAATCTGGGCCAGGGGATTTGGTAGCATTTAGTTTATCAATGGCTGCCAGAACTTCTTCCTTGTCTACCACTATCTTCGCTAGTTCCTCGGATTCACCTCCTAAGAAGCTTGGTTCAGGTGCAGGAATTTTCCTCACCTCCTCTTGGGTGAAGACAGATGCAAAGAATTTGTTCAGCTTCTCTGCAATCTCCCTGTCATCTTTTAGCACACCTTTTGTTCCTTTGTCATCTAATGGGCCTACCGCTTCCCTACCTGGCTTCCTGCTTTTGATGTACTTGAAGAACTGTTTGTTACTGGTCTTGATGTTCGCAGCCATGCGTTCCTCATAATTCTTTTTTGTCTCCCTTACAGCTAACTTGCTTCTCTTTTGCCACCATTTGTGTTCTCTCTGGTATTCTTCATCAGTTAAGTTAGACTTCCATTTTCTAAAAGACATCTTTTTTTTCCTAATAATTTCCTCAACCTCCCTTGTTAACCATGGTGGCTTTCTTTTGGACTGTGCGCTGCCTTTCCTAACCTGCGGAACACATTCCAGCTGAGCTTTGAAGACTGTGTTTTTAAATAACCTCCAAGCATCTTGGACAGTTTTGACTCTCTTGATTTTCCCTTTCAGCTTCCTGTGCACTATCCCCCTCATCTTTGAGAAATTTCCCTTTCTGAAGGCAAATGTAACTACATTAGTAGTTGTCACTTGTTCACATGCAGAGATACTGAATCTGACAGCATTGTGGTCGCTGTTCCCTATCGGCTCAACAACACTGACTTCCCGCACCAGGTCCTGGGTACCACATAGAATTAGATCTAGGATCACCTCTCCCCTGGTTGGTTCCACAACCATCTGCTCTAAGTCACAGTCAATTAGCATATCCAGGAATGTTCTCTCCTTATTATGACCTGAGGATGCATTTTTCCCGTTTATATGGGGATAGTTAAAATCGCCCATTACCACGACATTTTTGCTTTTATTGGCCTCTCTAATTTCTTTTTCCATCTCAGAATCCTCTTGTGCACTTTGGTCAGGGGGACGATAATATATTCGTAATGTTAAACTATGCTTCACCCCTGATATTGATATCCACAGTGCTTCTGTAGAGGAATCAGCTCCCCCTGCATTGTCTATTTTATGTGACACTATGCTCTCTTTGATGTAGAGGGCCACCCCACCCCCAATATGCCCTGTCCTATCCTTCCTGTAGAGCCTGTAACCTGGGATAACAGAATCCCACTAGTTCTCCTCATTCCACCATGTCTCTGTGATGCCCACTATATCAATGTTCTCCTTCAAAACTCTGTACTCCAGCTCCCCCATTTTAGGTCGAAGGCTTCTACTATTAGCATAGAGACACTTGTATATTCTGTCTCTGTCCCTAACCTGGGATTTATGTGTTTTGCCCTCTAGCCTTTTGTAGACACTATCACTTATCACATTGCTATGCTCCTTGCTTGTATGTGGATGGTTTAGAAAAACCTCTCTCTCTGTCTGCATCCCCATAGATACTGTATTCCGAACCAAAGTCACCTCAGCTCCTGTTGGCTCCCCAGGGATCAGTTTAAAAGCTGTTCTGCCACCTTTTTAATGTTGAGCGCCAGCAGCCTGGTTCCTCTTTGGTTAAGATGAAGCCTGTCCCTTTTGTACAGGCCTGCCTTGTCCCAAAAGGTTCCCCAGTTCCTGACAAATCTGAAACCCTCTGCCTTACACCACCACCTCATCCACGCATTGAGACCCTGTTTCTCCACTTGCCTAGCTCGCCCTGCGCGTGGAACAGGTAGCATTTCGGAGAATGCCACCTTGGGGGTCCTGGATTTTAACCTGTTTCCTAGCAGCCTAAATTTAGCTTCCAGAACCTCCCGGCTGCATTTCCCAATGTCATTGGTGCCAATGTTGTCCACAACTGCTGACTCCACCCCAGCACTGTCTAACAGCCTATCTAGATGAAGCGTGACATCCGCAACCTTCGCACCAGGCAGGCAAGTCACCATGCAGTCATCACGCCTCTCACAAACCCAACTCTCTATATTCCTAATGATCGAATCACCCACTACAAGGAGCCCCCCACCTCCCCGAGGGGTATCCTCAGTGCGAGAGGATATCTGACCACCAGCTAAGGAAGGGATCCCATCTAAGGGAGCATCTTCCACCACCTCAGACTGGCACCCTCTGTCTCACAGAACTTATTTCCAAAGACTAAGTTATTGTTGTTGTATTTTCTAAAGTTATTTTCTAAAGCACTTTTCACAGTAAAAAAATTTTTTAAAGCATTTTGAGAATGTTGTCTAAATTTTTTATTTCTGCTGTGTGGCATGGGCCATTGCTGTGCTCAGATTTGTGAGTTGGGGCATATTCTATAATGTGATGATTTAGAAATGACCTGGTGCAAAAAAAAAAAATTGGGTCGTGGTGGGGTGGGGTGGCCGCCGGGGGGGGGCATACAACTCAGGTTTTGCCCAGGGCTACAGTTTGCCTCGTTACGCCCCTGCCAACATCCCTTCATCACATGCTCCTGTGCTCTCCCACCCACCCCCAATGAACTTCAGACAGGAAACATCCAATGCATATCCCTAGTAATAATGATAATATAATAAATATTTATTTGTGGTCAACAACCAGCATAAAACAACAATAGAAAAAATTAAAATAGAAAGTTCCAGTGGCTTTTAAGTACACCCAGATAAAAAGAGTAGTCAGTATCATAGCACTTAATAGCACAGGAAGTCCTCTATCCTCCTGATTGTCTAAATTTGTTTATTAAAAGGCAAAACTGTGCTATGGATCTAGAGACTCGTTGGTCCTTACCCAGAAGTAAACGGTCCATTCTCCATTGGTTATCTTTCTCCACCCATCCAGCCAATATAGGTCCTAATATTTAATCTCTGGGCTTATTATATATAGGACATTTTAAGAATTTATGTTTTAAAGTATCCACTTCACTTAAGGAGCAGGTACACAGCCTCTGATTGTAAGGAATTCTCTTATACTTGCCTTCCACTTCTGCGGAGGACAGGGTTTTGCTTTTAGCTAATGTTAGAATCCTCCTTTGGTTTTTGTTTTCTAAAAAGTATAAATAGGGAGCAGAGGTCACCCGATATTTAAGGTCATCTAGTGACAAATAGTTTGGTGCAAGTCTTAGATCAGAGTATCTCTCTGTGTCATGGATTCTTTGTTTAACTGGCGCACGGGCCTTTTCTAGCCCCAGGTTTAGGAGGGCAGAAGGGGGAAATTCCAGTTGCTGCAAAGTGTCTTGTACAGCCTTTTGCCACTTTGATTGGAACTCATCCCTGAGAATTAAGGGGAATAGTCCATGCGGATTTAAAAGCCCTGTAGACCACTTGTTCATTGAGACAATCTTAATGATGGCTTCAACCTCAAGCATCCCTGCTTCTAATCTGTTCCAAGCATTCGATGCGCTTGTAGATAGTTGTAAAAGGGACCTTAGAAATTTAGCCTGAACTTGTTCTGGCTGTGGGCTTTGAAATTTTATAACTGCGCTATTAAAGTTTTTATCTCACTCACAGAGACTGGTGACCATTTTGTTAGATTGCTCATTTCAGGGATACATTGGGAGTGGTCAAGGTGGTCATATAATGATTGAAAGAAAGATACCCTCTTGTCTGATAGAATAGTGGCTAAGAGGGGAGTTGACCACTTATTCTCCATCCCTGAGACCCATTTCCAGAAAAGCAATTGGGTTTTGGTCCTTATTGCCATTATTAAATTAGCCCAAAGATTTTCTGTATATCTTTTTTTGCTAGTGGAAATTTTAACCTTGTATTTTTTCTTTAGGTCCAGTAGGGCATAGTGGGCATCTTGTTTAACTTCCTCTTCAGTGTTTAGGACATATTTATAGGCTTCAACTAAAGTCTTTTTTGCAGATTGGCAAGACTGATTAAACCAGGGCTTAGAAAGAGGTTTAGTTTTCCTTGTTTTTGTCTGTGGGGGAGTAAGTAGGCAGAACTTTAAATCTTGCATGAGGTTTTCAGAAACTAATAAAGGGTCTTCTTGTTTTCAGAGCTCTCAATTGCCTTACACCAAACATTCCGTTTTTCATTAGTAGGAATCCCTTTAACCTTTTTGGCCAACCTTTCTGGCCTCTTTTATCTGGATACTAGGATGCTCCAAGCAATGGCGTGGGGGGGGGGGGTGGCACCAGTGGCAAAATGGTGCCCGGTCCCCGCCCTGCCCCCACTTACCTTAGTTCAGCTGACTGCAAAGAGCAGCCAGCTGAAAAAGCAGCCTGCTGGGCCCACCAGGCTGCTCCAGACTTCTGCCAGGCCCGAGGGGCGGGGCAAGGGGGAAGGGAGAGGGAACGCACCTGGTGTGGGGTGACTCCCCTGCCTTGTGGTAGCTATGCAACTGGCTCTAGGGCTCTTGTCTTAGGGGTATACAGATATTCATCTCGGTAGAGATTTTCTCTTCTTTTCAAATGTAAGAGTAGCAGAAAATGATCTCCTAAATTGGAGAGCACTTGAAGTTTTTTTTCATTGTGGGCATAGTGAATCTTGTACTAATATGTAATCTATTGTGCTAGCTTTTGTTCCTGCCATAAAGGTGAACTCCCCCGGGTGATCATCTTCTGTCGTACCATTCAGAATATTGTTTTTTAATCTAAAGGAGAAAAGCTTCAAGCATGCTCCGAAAAAATTATATCCAGTATCCTTGCCATATCTCAATTTACTGGCTATGCGTGGATCATCTCCTTCTAGGAACCCCAGTTTCTTTTAAAATTTGACTATTAGGGATAAATGATGTGTATTCATCGTAGCACTGAGATCGCCAACCATAAGCACCTAGCATCTGGATACTTAGAGGTGGCATTCTCAATATAGGCCTTCAGATTTTTCCAGGCTTCCTCAATTTCTTGCCAGCCCCTAAAGGGAGGAATGTAAACATTCACAAAGATTAAGCTTCCCTCATGCCAAGAGAGGTAAATAGACTGGGCCAGGTGGTTTAAGGAGGGAAGTTCTTTACTATTTATCACAGTTGCCATGGAAATTAGTATACAAAGACCATCTTTTAATCTTCCTGACCCTTTCCCTGGGCTGACTTTAACACGTGTAATATCCATCAAACTCTGGGGGATCTGCACACCAGGTTTCTTGTAGGGTGATGGAAGAAATCTTTGATGGAAGAAAGGAAGATCCATTGCTTGCGACAGACATCTGTACCTGCTGGTAACATTCCAAGATAGAATGGAAAGGGTGTATTCCAGGGAGGAAGGAGGCTGACGTCAATCTTCTATAGATAGATAGTCTAGTGTTCTTTCCTTGTCAAAAAGCACACATCCATAGTTAGTAAGGTCAAGTCTCGTGGGCTGATTCGTAATTATGGCCCCCCTCTTCGTTGCAATTCATCTTCCCTCTAGAGGCCGGCTTATCGGTGTGTATAGAGTTGTCTGATGACATCTCTTCTGAAATTGAATATTTAGGGAGAGCCTTTGCTTCCGAGAAGGTTTCCCAGTCTTCTTCATCTCTTGTAACTATAACTTTATTGAGATTGTGCAATTTCAGAATGATCTGGTATAATACATCATTCTCAGCACATGGGGCCACCTACAGGGATGTAGGTATAGATTTTTAAGAAGGGGTTCGGGGTGGGGCCACACCCCCACCCACCCCAGGGCATGGCCATGCCTCCCCAAGCCCCGCCCCTGGCCTAGCACTTATAAAAGCAGTTCTCCGAGGTCGGGGATGACAGACTCCCCTTCCCTGCCCTCCCCTGCCCCTCCCCTCTGGGCTGAGGCATAGAGGGAAAATGGAGCCTGGTGCAAAATCTGAGTTTTGCACACACCCCCCCGGGGTCCCTAGTTAAACAACATTGAAAGTGATGGTGTTTGGGGGTGGATTATCCCCCACCCTGACACAGCATCACTTTCAATGTGGCGTAGTGGTTAAGAGCAGGTGCATTCTAATCTGGAGGAACCAGGTTTGATTCCCTGCTCTGCCACTTGAGCTGTGGAGGCTTATCTGGGGAATTCAGATTAGCCTGTGCAATCCCACACACGCCAGCTGGGTGACCTTGGGCTAGTCACAGCTTTTCGAAGCTCTCTCAGCCCCACCCACCTCACAGGGTGCTTGTTGTGAGGGAGCAAGGGCAATGAGATTGTAAGCCCCTTTGAGTCTCCTACAGGAGGGAAAGGGGGGATATAAATCCAAAAATCATCTTCTTCTTCTAAACTGAGGACCTCAGATTCTCCCTTTAAATCCATGCCAAAGGGGGTGGATTTAAAAGGAGAATCTGGGGAAATTTGGGGTGTGCCTGGTGTCAGGGGTGCAATTGTTAAGCTAGAAGCACCAAACTTTCAGGGTATCTTTAGGAGTCTCTCCTAATTATACCACCCAGGTTTGGTGAAGTTTGTTTCAGGGGGTCCAAAGTTATGGACCCCCAAAGGTGTAGCCCCATCTCCTAAGCTCCCATTGGAAACAATAAGGGATGGGGGCACCCCCTTTGGGAGTCCATAGCTTTGGACTTCCTGGACCACACTTCACAAAACCTGGGTGGCATCAATAAGAGACTCACCTGATAGTACATCCCAGGTTTGGTGAAGTTTGGCTCAGGATGTCCAAAGTTATGGACCCTCAAAGATGTAGCCTTCATCTTCTATTAGCTCCCATTGAAAACAATGGAGGATGGGGCACTCCCTTTGGAAGTCCATAGCTTTGGGCCCCCTGGACCAAACTTCACAAAACCTGGGTGGTATCAATATTACACTCTCCTGATAATGCATCCTTGCTTGATGTGATGAAATTTGGTTCAGGGGGTCCAGCAAGTTATGGACCCTCAAAGGTGTAGTCCCTATCTTCTGCTAGTTCCCATTGGAAACAATGGAGGATGGGGTGCTCTTTGGGAGTCCAGATATAACTTTGGGACTTCTGAACCAAACCTCACCAAACCCGGGTAGTATCATCAGGAGAGTCCCCCAAACAATCCCTGAAAGTTTGGTGCTGCTAGCCCAAACAATGCGCCCCCTGCAGGCCAAAAACCGAAAAAGCACTGAAACGTTTAAAAAACCCACAAACGGGTGGGGGGAGCTTCGGACATGAATGGGGAGGGTTCAAACCCGAGAACCCCCCCTTACCTACGTGCATGGCCACCTAGAAACATGAGGCTACCTGCATTTCCTGGGAGACATTCAGCCAATTTCTGTCATTCGTCTCCCTGTTAAACTCATCACCAACTGGTTTCTGAAATTTTTGCCAGTTGTACCTTTCATATAGATGGGCCCTCATTTGATCAATTAACTGCAGAACTGTCTCCTGTTCATTCTGTTGCAGGAGTTCAAAAGATGAGCTTACATCATTTTCACTGTCTCACTAGAGGTTGGAAGTTGTTTACAGGCCTCAGGACTCTTAGAAGTTGAAGAAGCATATTCATTCCTTGGTGAGCTTTAGCCCTAGAAAAGACCCATTTCAAATGCATTTGATTTAATCAGGGAGTTGATAATAGAATTCTTGAATACTCTGAGAGGGTGTAAACCATAGTCCTTTAGAATAGCCCTTTTCCTCATCAAGAACTGTATTTCCGAAGGTTCATAGAAACACACTTTGACTCTGCAGTAAAGATCCAATCTATGAAGAAGTTCAACTGAAGAAATCTTGAAGGATTTAGTAAGGATCTGCCTTAGGTGTAGATTTGATCTATATATTGAGTCTCACTGTGGGATTTTTCCATTAAAAGGCAAAATGTCCAAAACAATTTGATTGGTAAGTAACTTCAGATTTATTTATTTGCTTTTATTTTTGGGTAAGTAGGCCTTGTAGGTTTGTTACTCCCTCCCTCCGAGGTGTCTACCATATTTAAAATATTGTCAGCGCATTTCTGATTAGACTGGGTGTGTTGGAGCAAAATATTTCTTGTCCAATCTTGCATTTCTGCAAATTTTTCTTCCATATGACTGAGCAATTTTGCACCCAAGCAGATCTCTTTGATGTCTATTAGGCAGACGGCCACTGAAGTGAGCCTCTTCTCAATAAGCTGAAATAATCTTGCTGACAGCATACACTGGTGTGCAATCTCGGCCAGAAGTCTTGAGTAGAAGTCATTAGGGAAAGCCATACTAACAATTTCCCCCTCCTCCTGAGTACTTTCCTCACTCTCAGCCCCATTGGTTGGCATTTCCTCAGGGCAGTCTTTACAATCAGAGGTGGTTTGGTCAAATTTCTCTCCAAGACCCTCTGTATCCTCTGCTTCTGTGCTCTCAAAGGCAGAGAATCTCTTATAAGTGGGGAAACCAATTAGCGACTGCCAGCTATTGGGCTGTATTGCAAGATAAGTATCCAATTTAGATTATTTTAAATTTGGTTGCTGTTGCATTGGCTCCATGAGTTTTCTTTTGGTCATATTTGCAAAATATGTTAAACGCTTGAGTTAATTCCCAAGAAGGGGGAGTATGAAAGAAGCAAAGGAACAGGCGGCGGCTTTGAATGGCTGCAATTGTTTTCCTAAAGCATTCTGTAGGAGCTGGAAAGAAGCAGCTTTTCTCTGGCTAGATTTATCTGCAATCCTTTAGTAGGAGCTGTAAATCACCTTTAGTATCAGTTAGAGCAATTTAAGAATGAAGGAGCGGGGGAAAACTAAATAAATAAAAAGTTCTTATCTGCTTATAAGCCAAGCACAATGCAACGTTCAGCCTTCATGGCCACCATCTTCCCTGCTCCATATCCCTAGTAGTCTGATCCATCTCAAATGGGTAATTAATGAAAAAGAGCATAAAATAACATAGTTTGAAATATATAGTTGCAGAGTACATAATTATGATATCTGGCATTGTTTATCCACCCACTCTTACCCAGTGAAGATATGTCAAAATTGAATAGGAGTGGTGAAAAGGTGGAACTTCACACTGTACAATAACAAAGGCCAACCAGATGAACAACCATGGGTGATCTTAGTGATCCTGGGGTGCTGGGCAAAAGTCCAGGCCCCCAGAATCACACACACACATTCCCACACCCGAGCCTTCCTAGACTCAAGCAAACTATTTACAAGGTGCTAAATGCACAAAGAAGAATTCAACACAAAGCAAGAAATCATACTAAACTGGGCAGTGGGTGACCCATAAGGAACTTCTCAGCTCATACAAAATCTGCAGGACTGTGATGAATGAAAGCATAATCAACCACAGTATCATAATAAATGAACAATGCTGCTGCTTGAGCCCCCGAGAAGTAGGGTATCTGGGTGCACTGTGGCTGTCAAGTCAGATGACTGCTGCCCCAGCCCAGAGGGGGCAGAGTGGACAGGCACACATGTGGGTGTGGTAGCTGTATGGTAGGGTGTGGTAAGCCAGGCAGCTCCTATTTAAGGCTCAGAAGAGGCAATTCCAATGGCTGCTGCCTGAGGTCATAGACGGCACTTCCTCTCCCTCCCTCTGTGCCTGGCCTTAGACAGCTGTAGCAAATGCCCTGTGGCTAAGACAGTCCTGGAGTCAATTGCCCACTGCCTTCCATGACATCATGTGCAAGACTGAGAAGAACCACTCAAGAATCACCTTCAGAATGCCCATAAATTTTGCAACCAGAAAAAGAGCCAGCAGAATTGGTGATGTGAAAGTGTTCTTTCTGGCTATAGATTTTCATTTTTAAAATTTCATTACATTTCTATACTGCCCCTCCCCCTCCCCTTTTGGGCTTGTGTTTGAGTATGCTTTGGTTCATTTGGTCGATTACACTTGAGGATGATTATGCTTTGGTTCTTGTTGGTTCAGTATGAGCTGAGAAGAGCCACTAGTTTTGCAGGTCCTGTTCAGGCCTGAAGTAGATGGCTGCCAACAATGTATGTAACTGGGAAATGACTACTTGATCCCTGAACAAGAATGCTTGAAACAAGATGGTAGGTGAATTGGGAAACTGCATCAATATTTGTCTTTTTGAGTACACCCAGATAAGGATTTACAAGCACAGGAGAATAATTAAGTCTTAATGAATATTCAGTCTTAATGAATATTGAGGCATCATAATGCTCTTGCTTTTTGAATCCATTTAGATTATTTGCATGAATGAAATCATTGACATGGCTTCTATGCTGTTCTTGGGGGGGAGGATAGGCGATAGGAATTGCAGAATCTGTATAAGTACACCTGCACCACACTTTGTAGTGTACAGTTTGCAGCGCCTTATAAATGGAATAAAGGATGTATTGCAGTAGTAATTGATTTATTATTTCCTTCAATTAAACCCTGCCTTTCTGCCCTATGGGGATTTAATTTTTGGTGGTATTTGGTGCAAAACAGGTTTCAACATATTCCAAATATAAAGTCACCCCATCTTTGAGAATATAAAAGTTCATAAATTAATCAAATGTCTCCCCTGTTCTAATCAGAATATAAGTGTGCCAAGTAAATTGTGCAGTAACCATGCAGCACTCTCCTTTGAAAGATCTGCTGGGAGAATCTAAGTTTTCAGTCCTAAGTTTTCTGGCCACTGAGCAGAGGAGTGATCAGGTTGAGAATATGAGAGGCCATGACAAGCCCGTCTGTTCCCACATTGTGAATGCAGCACACATCAGTGTGTGTAATCTCCAGTGCTATACATCAAGGATTGCATTGCGTCTTAAAAGGCCAGTTGAAATGCATGTAGGATTTAGCTGCCCTGCTTTCTTTGCACCTTTGTGTGACTCTGCACAATGCTGTAATTTATATTTATGAGATTATGAAGAGATTTTTAAAGGCATTAACTTTCCAAACACTCAGTGTGAAAATCTATTCTTCTGGGGTTTAGTATGGGAAGGGGAGGGGGAATAAATAAAAATGGAGATACAGAGTGCCAGAGAAAAGGACTGTGTGTCTGTACTTACTGATCAGAAGAAACTCTCCCTCCTGCCACCCCACTCCCCAATATCCTTCTGTGGGTACATAGTAAATAAAGTTTCACTCAAGACAAGACTGTCCCAGTTGCCAGGACCAACAGACTGCTGCCAACCTGTATCTCCTTGGTAACATGTAGTTAAGGAAGAAATAAAGTCATGTCTTAACACTCCCCCCCCCCAAAAAAAAAGTAGCAACCCATGGAAATATGATGTTTCATGCTTTGTGTTGTACAGACTAGCATAAATGCTATAATGTTCCTGACAGTTCCTGAAGAAATAGTAGCCTGCAAACTTGACCATTTACAGTTCAGTGAGAGAAAGTTTCTCCTTGCAGGCAGAGAACTAAAGAGGTTTTGGAAGTAACATCTTTGGGTAACGAGAACTCAGCTATTGGGAAGCTTAGACTCCAAGAAGAGCTGGGCATCATCGCAGTGGAGAGGCAAATTGAAACCTAATTGTCAAGCCTTTGTCTTTGTAAGGGATGCCAGCTCCAGGTTGGAAATTCCTGGAGATTTTGGGATGGAGAACAGAGATGTGGGGTTTGGGGAGAGTGGCAGACCTCAAACAGAGAAGGTTCAAGGGAAGATTACCTGAGATTGCTGAACTTGAATTCATTCACACATTCAGAATTATGTTCCTCTTCTACCCTCAGGGTTTCAGCCCCAGAAGAGTTTCTGCCCCTGATTATTTCTCTGGAAGGGAATGTAGCTTGGTTTAACCTAATTTCATCAGCAGAGCAGTGACTTGGAAGGGAGCCCACCAAGGAAGAGCCCACAGTTTATCCATGCTCTGGTAACCACCAGATTGAATTATTATAATGCGCTGTATGTGGGGCTGCCTTTGAGGACAGTCTGGAAGCTCAAGCTGGTGCAGAATACGACAGTTCATCTGCAGACCAATGCTTTGCACTGAGATCACCCCTAGTCTGAGGGGCAGAGGCGTAGCTCCAAGGGGGCGGTGTGTGTGTGATTCACCAGATGCGCACCCTGTGAGGGCTTGGCGGAGGCGTTCCGGGGGCATGGCGTGGTGTTCCAGGGTGGGGCAGGGGCGGAGGATGCACCGGTGCACCGGGTGCTTTCCCCCTTGCTACGCTTCTGCTGAGGGGTCTGCACTGGGTTCCAATGGGGTACTGGGCTCAATTCAAAATGCTGGTGCTAACCTATAGAGTTCTATATGGCTTTGGTCCTGGGTATCTGAGAGAGTGCATTAACACATATATTCCTGCTCAGGTGCTGAGATCACAAAGGGAGGCCCACCTGGCTGTCCCACCCCCTTCTGAGGTAAGGAGGTGGGGGCAGCCCAGAGAGCCTTCTCTGTAGTGACCCCTACACTGTGGAATGCCCTCTCTCCAGAGGTTCACTGGGTGCTTTGCAAAGACTGTCCTCTTCACCCGGGCATTTGACTGACTCTCCCTGCTGGGAGCCCCCCTCCCCCGATGTCTGTTCACCTCTCCCTTTTTTGTGGGTGGGGTGGGTGTGGGAGATTTTAGATTGTGTTGGGTTTTTAGGGTGAGTTTTTATTGTGATTTTACTGTTATTGCATTTTATTGTAATTTTTCTGCTGTATGATTTTTATTACATTATTGTAACCCACCCTGATGGGGAATAAATGTAAATAAATAGAAATGGAAATAGAAATAGAAATAGAAGACTCTGCAGATAAAGGCAATGACAAACCACTTCTGCTTCTCACTTGCCTTTAAAGCACTTTGCTGGTGTCACCATAGGTTATCTGCAATTTAACAGCACTTTACTCACACACAAGCAATTCTCCCCTGCTCTAATCAAGTTGATTGTATTTTGCACTGTTCCTCTGCATCTTGAGCCCTTTCTTCGCAACACCCCTTAAAACTCAGACTGAGTTTTAAGAACTCAGGTATTTCCATTCCTGCTTGTGTCTGACAAAGGGAGCAGTGACTCTCAAAAGCTCATACCCCCCCCCCCCAGTTTTTTTTGCTCTCTTAAGATGCTACCTGGCTGTTTACTGCAGACCAGCAGGGCTATCATCTTAAACTATCTAGATTTCTAGATTCAAGTCCATTAGCATCTTAGAGACCAATAAGATATTCAAGGTATAAGAGTTTGTAGAGTCAACGCTCCCTTTGCCGAATTCAGCTACCCTCTGAAATTACTTACATTTGAGCATCAAGAGATCTTTTGCCTGAGCTTCAAATGAATGAATACTTGAGCAATATCTCAGGGAGGTACTAGCAATGGGAGACAGTGAGGGAGACAATACTTAAGCTTTAATCTTTATTGAATATGTAAAATTAACAACACAAATAGTAGGAAATGTAGACAGATGGAAAGAGAAACATAAAATCCAAAAATTACGGAACTACTGAAATGCAAATAACTAGGTGGTCTGCAAAAACCATACCTGTATCTATAAAACTAGCAACAGCAAGCAATTCAGAAGATACAGTGGAAGCCATTCCAGATACGCTAGGTATTGTACTCTCAGGATGCTCCAGAAAATCAAAACACGCTGTCTGTGTTGTCATGAGCACACATTGTCCCAGGGGAGAGATAGAAGGACAAAAGATGCAGGTTCTTTCTAAGCCGTGCTTCTGTGAAGGGATGAGACTTTGGAAGAGGGAAGAGTGGGAAGCTGACAGAAGTTCAGCAGAAAGATTCATGTGTTGTCTGGTCTTAATGCAGTTGAAGAAGTTCCAAAGTAGTGTGTGGGGGAGTTCAGGTGGAAAGAGAGGGGTCTCTGTCCAGTTATTTCCGTTCAGGAGAAGCAGGCCTTGGGGGTCAGATTGAGCCTATTTTTACCTTTCTGGGATGCTGTTTTTATCCTGTTCTCCCTTGGGTATTTACTATCAGGTCAAATCCTATTGGTGACATTTTAAGAATCTTAGCAAAATTCTCGCTCTGATTGGTTGAAAGTCAGAATACTGGCTATTACTGATTTTTGCAAAGATAAGCATCTTTGATGCAAAGATAAACATCTGAAGATAGACAAAAATGGTCATAAAGGAGGAGGAGAGAATGATGGGTGCCGGGCAAGGCAGCAGGGCAGGTGGGATGATTGTACTATTACCTCTTGCACCATTTTTATTAAAGGATGAAGATCCAAGGATTACTTTATGTGCAGCAAAATTCCTCATGGTGGTGATTGCATGGAAGAAACAGATAATTTTTTTAAATGATAGTGTTAAAAATGATAGGGTTAATCGCAAATTTAGATATAAAATAGAATGTAAAATGCATAGAAATAGAATAAATAACAACAACAATTCAGTGTGGCTTGGCTTGAGAGATCAAATGACAACCATTAGAGGAAAGGAACTATTACCTGTGGCAAGCCTTGTAATAAAGGCTATGGGATGGCTGATGGCTTGTGATTAGGATTCCAGGGAAGGCAGCACTATAAGATAGATTCCTCAGTGGTCCTGGAAAATGGATTATTGTTCTGCTAAACCTCACTTATTATTTATGGCCTGAGCATTGATGAACCCCAGAAAGCCGCAGAATAGAAGTATTTGACAGGAACATACCCAGACTCTCAGGGGAACCTGGCTACTTACTCCTGAGTTTAGTGCCCTGACTGTCTGTAGCATGATGTTTATTTCTCAGCTATAATAACAAACCTGGAGGCTCTCCTGCAATCTCAGAACGTTAATGCCTTAAGAAGTGGTGGAGGCCACTCAAAGTCAGGGCTGTTTGTGACGTTACATTCTACAAGCATTCTGTACAGTGCCCTTCCCACCTTCAGACTGAAATAAAAGGACACTGGGGTCTTCATTCCTATTTGTGTCTGGCAAAAGGAGCTTTGACTTTTGAAAGCTTATACCCTGAAACTCTTGTCCGTCTCTAAGGTCCAACCAGACTTGAATCTAACTGCTCTACTGCAGACTGACACAGTCACCCTCTGAAACTAGGCATCAAGTATTCATCCCCAAACCTCAACATCTTCCACAAAACTTGTCTTGCCAACAGAGTTGTGAACAACTGGGGCTAGAATTTCATGAATAGTTTCATAAATGGAGAGATGCTGAGGCCATTTTTACAAATGAGGTTTAAATCAGATTGTGTTAAATTGGCTGATAATGTAAAAACTGCAGTGATACATCATATATTTCATTTCATTACTAAACTATATACTGTATAGAGCTACCTTATGCCTACTGGGGGTGGGGCATCTCCTTCTCCCCAGTGGCTGTTGTCCACACCAGCACTCCAGTTGCCAGTGGGAGCAAAACAATTAAATCACCCTCAGTGATGGCATCACATTACTTCTGGGGGACAGTCACAAGTGCTGTTGGAATTGGGAAAAACCCTGTGTCCCTGCCTCCTGCTGATTGCCAGGCATG
This sequence comes from Sphaerodactylus townsendi, assembly GCF_021028975.2. Lineage (NCBI taxonomy): Eukaryota > Metazoa > Chordata > Lepidosauria > Squamata > Sphaerodactylidae > Sphaerodactylus > Sphaerodactylus townsendi. Next base: position 111,790,443 of record NC_059427.1, on the reverse strand, counting down.
GACCAGCAGCCCTAATACCATACTAACTAAGCTCATATGCTACACAAAAGCACAGGTGTCCTCTGAAAGAAGCTAAGGGCCTGACTATGTCATATATGGTATGTGACATGAGCTAGGTCAGGGATCCACCAACACAACTCACTGAAACACATAACTTTAGGGGACTGACCTTACAAACTATTCCATTACTCAGTCCAGCTCCAAGTGCTGCAGGGGGAGAGGAGGAGCTGGAGCATGGTGGAGTAGCACACTGAAATATGATGACATCACTTGCAGGGGAAATCTGGAAGTGATGGTGGATAGCTCAAGGAATCACTGGAGCCTACCCTTAAACATGACCCAGAAACTGCAATGGTACAAAATGCAGTAGCTCAACTTTTGAAAGGCCAGTTTGAACATATAATGCCTGTCCTAGAACATCTCAATTGTACATCAGTATGTTTCAGCATTCAATTTAAAGTGGTAGCACTTTAACCTTTTCACACTCTGGGACACACAAGCTTTAAAGACCATCTCTGCCTATATCAACCTGTGGAACAACAGCATCCAGCACAGGGCAGAGGCATAGCTCCAATGGGGGGGAGAACGCACCAGGCGCATGCCCCTGTGGGAGTGTGGCAAGGGCATTCCGGGGTGAGACAGGGCAGAGGATGCACTGGTTCACTGGGCACTTTCCCCCCTTGCTACGCCTCTGGAACAGGGTATGCTGAATATCCCTTTATTTAGGTCAGTAAGAATGGTCACAGCCCATTTGAAACAGGCTTTATTTGACATAGTTCCTACACTTTGGAATAGCCCACTGGAAGAAGCAAGGTCTTTGCTAATTTTTAGGAAGATATGCAAAGCATAACTTTTTAGACAAGCTTTTACTTCGGGCAGTTAGCATTTTTGTTGTAAATTTGTGTCTCATTTCTATACTTTGAGACATTCATGGGAGAAAGTATGGAAGATTTATACTTTAAATAAAGAAATAATGTTGTTGTGCAGACTAATTAAATGTTTGTTCTCACAACTGATGGTTTCACATTCAAAATCCCTGGACTGGAGATTCAATAATTGATATTATTTTCATCTTGGCAGAGAGATTGCTTGAGAGGCAGCTTGATTTTGTAGCTCAAAAAGAGACATTGTTTGAACTGCTTATGTAATCCTTTTTCCATGACCAGTTCACAGATGCAAGCTGAGATTTCCACAGCCTTAATCAAAGCCTGAAGCATCTGTCATCAGCCACTGGGAGTACAGCATGGTATGCAGCTCTTCTCAGCTTTGCTCACCTGCCTTGAAATATTAAAGCAGATATCCTGACAGGCTAGGCCAAAGCCCATTTTGATTAATGTAGAGAAAAATTCTGAAGCTCTCCTGATACCTATGTGACACGTTTCCACATTTGCAATTGCCAAGAAGGAAAATTTGAGATGCTCCCTTGAGATTTTCAAGCTGAAATGGAATTTTGCTCCATGATAAAGAACAACTGTCTTCAAATTGCTAATGCAGAGAAAGAAAAGGGACTAGAGTTGTGTATCTCCTGGTGGAGACTTACCAGTGTTGGTGGGGGCGGGGGGGGGGCGACTTCTTAAGCAATGCAGTGACATCACTGGCAATGCACTGGTGTCAGTCATGTGTCTCCAAAAGTGTATTGCTAGCCAACTTTGAGAACACTGGCATTTGGGCCCAAATGCTGGAATGTCCCTGGTATCACTTGCTGGTGTGCTGACATTACTTCTGTGCATATAGGGAGTATTATCAACATGTTGAGAAGACACTGGCACTCCTCCATCTACCACCATTTCCCCCTGCTGGCCAGTTAAGTGGCAGTGTGGAAGAGTCCACCCGGGGTGGGGAATCTGCTGAGGGTGAGGGGTCTGCCAAGCTTAGGCATGGAGTTTCCCAGAATTACAACTAATCTCCGGATGAAAGAGATCAGTTTACCAAAGGCAAATGGCAATGACAGAGGCAAACTATGGCGTACTATAAATTCTAGATTAAATCCATCCCTAAATTCCTTCCTCCACAGGTACGCCTTCAAACAGAGCTGTAGTGAGGGGGAACTGCAGCAGGGGTACATGTGTGAACTGCACCCCTGCCACACCCCTGGAACGCCCCAGAATGCCCACGCCACGCCACGCCACACCACACCATGCACCTGCATGCGCCTGGTGCAAGACGCCCCCTGGGCACTATGCCACTGCCTTCAAATCTCTAGGAATTTCCCATTCTGCAGTTGGCAATCCTAGAAATGACTAAGGTTCCATTTACACATTATAATTCCTTATAGTTGTTGGCAAACACATGTGCAATGGAGGGGGGGGGGGAGTTGTGTCTTCCAAATCTACACCAGCTCTTTTCTGTTTATGACCATTGTATGCAAGGTAAAGCAGGTTTAACCCCTGCCCCCCCCCCATTTTCTCCCATCAACAAACCACCCCTTGAAGCTGCTGTTCACTCCTCTGTAAAAATAAGTGAGCTGAACAAGACTACATAGATTGGGGGGAAATGGTGAGAGAAGCCATGAGCTTACTCATTTATTTGCCAAAGGGGGAAAATGTTCATAACACTTACCATGTTGCCATTGAACAACCTCCATCATGTAATGTATTTAGCATGTGATACCACACTGAAGGCAATATTCAAAAAGGATAATCTTTGCACATTGTTGATTTTGTTTAGAGTTATGACCACTCAGCAGTAAGAACCTATCCATTTGATCATCATGCCAATAAATATTAAAACCTGTTCTCTAAATAAATGTTACTAATAGCAGCATTTTAGGATGTTCCAGGATAGATTTAGTGTCAATAGTATCCTAGCACTAATATGTTATCAGTGTTTATCAACAATCACAGCTAAACCCACTTTTATTATTGGGTGTTTTGTTTCATGCTGAAAGCACAGCTGGTCTTCCCAGCAGGTAGATCAGGTAGAGATCAATGGAGTTTGCAACTAAAATCTTCCTGCTGCTTTCCATGCTCAGACTGGCTTTCCTAGAAGCAGGACCTTTGAAAGATGACTATAGTGATAAGATGGGGGAAGGGGGAGGAGGAAGAAGAAGAGGAGGAGGAGGAGGAGGAGTTTGGATTTATACCCCACCCTTTTCTCCTGTAAGGTGTCTCAAAGCAGCTCATGGACTCGTTCTCTTCCTCTCCCAACCACAGACACCTTGTGAGGTTGGTGGGGCTTTTGAGTAACATGGGGGTTTTTTTGCAGATCCAAAAGGAAAACTTAAACAGAAGAAACAGAAGAAAGTAGGAAACTTAGAAGAAAAAAAGGAGGTGAAGAAGGCTTTCTCTTTTGCCAAAACAGCATGCTTGCAGTCACTGACACTGGATTTTACCACAGCTAGTGGGTCACAATAAACCTAAACTAGCCCACCTGTCAAAATAAAGATCCTCAAGAAAAACTGAGGAGGCAGTTAGACTCAGTCTGACTCATTCTGCACTCAGTGAGTGCAGCCAAGAGCTAACAAAAGCTCAAACTGAACAAGACACTATGTCTTCCAAAAGTCCAAGATTAGGCTAATCTGGATCATCCAGAGCAGGATGCTGTTATAATGCCATGTGCCATTTGTTTTTTGCTCCTTCCTTAAGACTTTGGCTCCCTAAGAAAGTCAAAACAGAATCTTAAATAGTTCTGAAATATATCAACAGACAGACAGACAGAGGCACTGTCTGGCAAAAGAATACATGTTACTCAAAAATTTGCTACCTTACTCATTCTGTAAAGCTGATCCAATAAAACCTATCATCTGAAGTACTTTGGCTCCCATACAGAGTTCTTTCTACTTATAAATTGATGACAAATCACTTTGTTTACATCACCAACAAGTTTATTAACATGAACAAGAAAGTGCTGTTTCAATACCAGCTGAGATTCAAATGCAGCACCTTCCCCTGATTAGGCTAGCTGTTAATTAATTGCTACCGGAGCTGCAAAGTAAACAGTGAGGTTAATTCACATGGCATTCACAAGGTAAATATTTTGTACATCTCCCAAATATTCCTAACATTTAACCACAGAACAATAGATCAGCCCAAGGCAGCATCTGCAGCAGTGATAGGTCAGGTGCATGCCAGAGATTGTCAATTAACTAGATTAATAATGAGTAATGACTACCATGCATTTTGCATATGATTGGACTCTTGTAATGCCAGAAACTGCAGCTGTGGCTGCAGCAACGAATTTGTTCTTTCCCCCGTCTCTAGTTCCAACTTTCTGAGTTCAGCCAAATAAGCAGAATTGTGCATTTAATGTATGCTGTTTTCAGAAGGGAGGGGAGCTCATAAGTCATATGGGAGGTAGAAAATCTAGTCAATTAGACCATGTGCAACATTATGATAGGGAGTGGGGAAATTTAAATGAAAGTTTTAAAACATACTAGTTTAGGACCACCCTCCCCTTTGATGTTAAGAGGATAATGAGATTGCAGAGACACGGAATGAATTCTTTGTGTCAATCTTTGCTGCAGACAAAGTGGGACAGAAATTTCTGCCTCGATAGGGAGAGCACTGGAAGACTTAAGTCAAAGAGATGAAATGCTGGGGCTAACTGACAAATTAAAATTGAGCAGTTCAATAGATGGCAAGTACCTTAGGGCTTGTGAAGTAAATAGTAAACTGCTGATGTATTAAAAATGAGCAATTTGTCACCAAAATATGCAATGCAATGGAAAATAGCCAAAGTAAGGCTGATTTTTTAAAAAGAGATCCAGAGTGTCAAGGAAATATCTGGCCAGCCAAATATCTGTTCTGGATATGTTGGTGGAAAGCACCATTAACAAGAACAAGCATGGCTGAGGGAGAATCAGAGCACCAACATTTTAGATTTCACTCAACAAGCTTGGATTTCTGTCAGGGAGCAAGATCATATCATCTGCCCTCTCCCAATATTTATGCATTTAGCTGAAGTTCTGAACAGAGCCACAAAGACCTTGGCTCTGTATCCATGATCAAATACTTCTTTCTATAGCTTTTTAGATTCTCTGGAAGAGTGGTAGTAGCATAAAAGTGCTTAAGGCGTAGTGACTGGTTAAAGAGAGAGCAGGAATAAAAGACCATTCCCACTATGGGGTAATGTAAGTGCAGGGGAGGCTTGTTGATACAATAAACCCAAGTAACCAAAAACAAAAACAAAAAGCCATATTTGGCATTGGGCGGGGGGGGGGTTTCAGGGTTGAATTCCAAAATGTAGGGGGGAAAACCCAAGCCAAATATTGAAAAATATGTATTCGGATTATCAGATTTCGACTGTTCAAACTTTAAAAGGCCCGTTTCCTGTGTGTAGCCGCCAGAACACCCTTTAAAAAGCTAGATTTTTTAAAAATGAAGAGTCTCTTTCAACTCCCCCTCTCAATTTGCCTTGGTTGAGTGTTAGACTTCTTGCTGGTGGTTAGGGAGGCAGGGAGGCCTAGGGTCCAGGACACAGAATCCTGCCAGCTATCTGAGCTGGACCAGAATTCCTTTACATCAGAGACAGAGCGGAGAGACTTCACTCCACAGACTCTGCTCTCAACTCAACACAAGCTGTTCTCTTCAGAACTCTCCACAAAGAACTGTCCGACAGGCTCTCTCTGTCTTTCTGTTTATCCAGCAGCGTTTTAGCGCCCCTTTACATTGGCCAGGGGCAACAGTGCCTTCCATCGACCAATCACCTTGCTTTTATTTAAATTAGGGCCTGCTGCCTACTTTTACTGTCACCCAGGCCTCTTTAAGCAGACCTGCTTCACACCAGCCCTTCAGGGTGGGGCAAGTCCGTTACAGTGAACAACTCAATGAAGCCATTGGTGGGGGTGAGCAGATAGGTTCATTTCTTTTTCATTCTATGTACTGTTGCTATCATCAGTTTGCCTAATTTTCCTTACTGTTAATGATTCTCTTGCCATTTATGAACAGTTCATTCTGCTTTTACACCATTTTATTCTACTTTTACAGTTATGCAAAAATAATATTGAGAAAAATGTCTTAATTGTAATAGGAGAAGTTCAATGGAAGGAGAGAAAAAAGACTTACAGATTCATTTCCCATGGGGTAGAAAAAGAATCAAAATGAGGGCAGTCAGACTGAACCAGACAGCTTTTGAAATTGTCTCATCCTTAGAAAAAGATAAATGACATGCTAAGCATTATTAAGGGAATGAAAAGAAAAATGCATTTTTACACAAATCTATGGTGTAGCTTTATCTGGAATACTGTGTACTCTTCAGGTCACCCAATTTCTTAGAAACATATGACACAATTGGAAAAGGTATATCAAAGAGCAGCCAAAATGATCACAGGGCTGGAGTACCTTCCCTATTATGAAAAGTTAGAGTGTGTAATGCCTCTTAGTTTAGAAAAAATACAACTAAAAGAAACTTGATCCTCATTTATACAATAACATAGTGTAGATAGAAAGAACCTCTTCATTTCCCATAATAGACTTTGGGGTTCTAATAAATTGGCTGGCAGTAGATTCAGTTCAGAAAGTAGATTCTTCACAAAGTGCAAAATTAATTTATAGAATTTGGTGCCACATGATATGATGATGACCAATAGCTAAATTGGCTTTAGACGGGTTTAAATAAGTTTAGGGTTAGGCCTATCACTGGATATTAACCATGATGACTACATGGAACCTCTATGTTCAGTGGCAGTGTGCTTCTGAATATATCAGTTGCTAAAGGGCAAACCTTGAGAGAGAACTAAAGCCTTCTGTCCCTGCTTGTAGACTTCACAGGGATGTTTGTCCAGGCATCCTGGGAAATGAGATACTTGATTAGATGGGTCTTTGATCTGATCCAGTGAAGGGCCTTTTCTAAGCCCCCTTTTCTAAACATTTTCCCACTGCACAAGTCTTACCACAGCAAAGTTCCTACTACTGATCCATAAGTAAATATACTGGAACTAACCCAAAGGAAAGAAAAATGGCAGGAAGAAAGGAAAGGGAGATGACAAAAAAGGAAGGGAAGCAAAGGGAAATCATGCAGATAGACATGATAGTTGCCTTATGAGGAGGAGCCTTGCAATGAATGGGAAAATGAGCAGAGATCCCTCCACACACACCCCTCCCTGTAAACACCGCTTTGAGTGTGAGATTAATTATAGTTGGAAACTGTGACTAAAAATTCTGCTAAAACTCCTCTCAGGTATAGAACAGTATACAAATATAGAATACAATATTTGGCAGTTTGAAATGTCTCTTCAAGTATTTCCACTCCAAAATCTTTTCTGAGCTTTCACAGTTTGTGTACACAAGCCTTCCTTCCTTCTCTTTCCCCTCCCCCCCCCCACATTGCCTCTTTTAGCTAGACGACAGGACCCTTGAGTGTGGCATCTCTGAAACATGTGAACAAAGGGGGCAGAAAAAGGAGGAAGCTGGAGGTTGGTCAGTTGGCTGACAAGCCATGGCCTCAGCCTTTGTTAGCCTGAGATAATTACCATAAACAGTGTGATAAGCAGGGTGTGACAAAAGAAGGCCATGGATTTCGGGAAGCCTTTGAACTAAACTAGATGTTGTGGCATCTTCACAGCCCTCATAGGGACACTACCATCATTTTAAAGTATTTTAAAATGCCAAGCAGCAGGCTGAGGCATCCCCACCCCTCAAAACATACAAACATATATCATGGCAGTTTCGGTACTTGGGAAGGTGCAGGGATGAACAAGAGTACCATGACCAGACCACAGCCAAGGCAGGCCTTTGCAGCATTTTTAAATCACTTTAAAATTGTGGTGGCGTTCTTGTGGCAGGCACAAGGATGCTGCCATGTCTAGTTTTGCCCTGTGGCATGTCTTAGGACAAAGCTGGATGGAGCATGGCATTTATGAGTCCCCTTCTGAATGTGGAACTGAGCTCAGGAAAAAAATGAAGTATTTATCAGCTCCCTGCATTTCTAAAACAAACTCAGGGTAGGTCTCTACTAGTGTATTTTCCTCCAAAAGTATGACTGACCAGTTAAGACCTGCCCCTCCCCAGCAAAACCTAATTAAGCCTGCAATAATTTGCACATTTATCTAACAATGAGCCCCGCTGAGTAAAGTGGAACTTTATTAATTTCTTGTATGTTTAACCTGTCTTTGTCTAAACAGAACTTAAAGCAGGTCTTCTGAATAAACATGGACAGGACTGCACTGTAAGCCACATAATGCTGATCAAATGTCTTTGCAAGAAGAACATTTCCCATGGCCCTGTCCTGGATGGTAAAAATATGAAATTATTATCTGAATGTATGGTTGCCAGCCTCCAGGTAGGTCCTGGATAATCTCCCAGAATTGCAATGATCTCCTGATTATAGAGATTAATTTCCCTGAAAAAAAATTGCTTCTTTGAAGCATGCATTTTATAGCATTATACCCTGCTGAGGTCCCTCCACACCCAAACGTCAGGGTCCATCTCCAAATCTCCAGAGATTTCCTGGCCCAAGGTTGCCAAGCATAGATCTGATTGGAAAAATGTGATGAAGATTAAAAGAATCAACTGTTTACGAGGTTGCATAACCAATGTATACCTATATGCATTGTTAATATCACATTCTGTATGGTTAATAAATGCCTGTGATTTGGGGGTCTCCAACCTATGGCCCTCCAGAAGTTCATGGACTATAGTTCCCATCAGCTCTGCCAAGTAGCCATGCTGGCAGGGGCTGATGGGAATTGTAGTCCATGAACATCTGGAGGGCCATAGGTCAGAGCCATATGTGTAAAGTGCCACTGAGTTGCCGCCAACTTACGGTGACCCCAGCAAGGAGCTTTCAAGGCAAGAGAGAGAGAGAGATGATTTCTCATTGCCTTCCTCTTCAGAGTCTTACATTCAGGTAATGCATCTGCATAACTTCCATGACCTGATAATATTGGGCTATATCATGCTGCTTTCCTACTCATTCCATGCGTATTAGCATTTGATTAGAAAGATACAATGAAACAATGCAATGTTCCTCTTCATTTTCTATTTCCTTTCCTTTTATTCTTACGGAATAACTTATTCACATTGCCAAAAGCATGTAAATGATGTTTCATCTGTACAATTTTTTCCATTCCACTAAGTGTGTCTAGATGCATGTTTTAATCATTCTGATCCAGCAGGGGCTTCTTCTGTTAGTTTTACCGAGGTTTGGTTGTCTATAGACTTTCTGAGAATAGGCGTGACTTATTTCACCTGATGCATTTCAATGTCCCTTCCCTTTCATCATTTTCACACCCCGTAATCATTTTGTGAACTTGCTTAACAGCCCCTGCTTCTGTGCCTTTAACAGCAGCTTGAGCGACAGACATTAGCAGGGGAAAATGCTTATCTTCACGCTGTGAAAAGATCTCTGCACATCAAGCAGTTGTTAAAGGCAAAAAAGCAAAGAGACACCTGAAGTGGAAAATTTTCCCAGAAAAATTTCCAAAGCTTTATTTTTCTATGTAAAAGTTTTCAATTTCTAAAAAGTTATTGTTTCGTAAAATTGACAACACTAAATGGATGCCATGGGTGATAAACACTGGACATGTCTGGCAGTTTTATAATGTTTTTATTAATATTTTTCAGATCATTATCCCTAGAAATTGTGTGACTGAGTTAACATATTTGTTATTGATTTGTAAACCAGAGGTGGGAGGTCAAAATCACAAATATAGTCCTAAGGTGTTTTTTTTAAAAAGCTATGAATTCAGCTGATTGGTGGTGCAGGTCAAATCAAAACCAAAGCTAATATTCCTATGTATATGATTCATCTCTCAGGAAGGAAGAGATATTGTAATCAGTGGTTTGGTATGGAAGTAACAGGGAATACAAATGATACTACAGAGTGTGGCAGTGAAACTGAGCTGCCCCAGTGACCTCTATGGAAGAGTCACATTCTGTCGATATACATGTGTGGACAACCGTCTCATGCATAGTTTTTTGAGTGCACACAAGTACATGTGCCAAAAATTTGCAGTGCCTCCACTTTTTTTCTCTTAAATGTAAACAATGAGTTGGATCCTCACAATTTCATAGTGGAAGAGAAGTTTCAAATAATGCAATACAATTTGTCCAAGACATTATGCATGAGATACTGTGAGATCAAGCACTGATTTTTCATTTCCCAGTAGCACTGCTGTGTCAAACCATCAAAAGTCAAAAGGCTGTCTAATGCAGTCATTTGGAAGTTGCTTGAAGATCATTATTTGGTGTGTGGGGGTGGAGTGGAATATGCCTTGGACTGTCTTCTGCAAGCTGGAAGGTTTGCACACAGGCTTAAGCAGGACCAACTGTTGAGGTAAGAGGAGGAGTGAGAGGAGGGCGCAGGAAGCTCTGGGAAATTGTGCTCAGAATTGACACAGCCAAACAGCTCTCATTCTACTTTTTACAGCCAGTTGTATGGCATGTGGGTGGCCAGCATGTGGAAATGCAGTGCTGGATAGAGTATAGTTAAACTGGTGCAAGTGCTAGCTACAGTGACCTTCTTGTATTTCTGTTTGCACATGTGCCCTTGCAGGAATATCCCATGTCATCAAACCTAATGTAATGGCAGTACATGCTATGTTGTCCTTAACGTTTTACAAGTATTATTCCAATAAAATAATTTCCACATAAAACTTTGTATTAATACATTAAAACCACATTTGATTTATTTTTTCTCTAATCATACATTTATGTTCAAGTCTCTATTGTTTTGAGATACCCTGTTTCCCCTAATATAAGACATCCCCGAAAAATAAGACATAGTAGAGGTTTTGCTGAAATAAGAAATATAAGGCATCCCCCGAAAGTAAGACATAGCAAAGTTTTTGTTTGGAAGCATGCCCGACGAACAGAACACAGGAAAAATAAGACATCCCCTGAAAATAAGACATAGCACATCTTTGGGAGCAAAAATTAATATAAGACACTGTCTTATATTCGGGGAAACACGGTATAAACTCAACATGGGGAATTTTAAACATATTTTTTATTAAACACAAATCAAAGTAAACCTGCTGAATCAGTTCATGCTCTATCGAACTCTAATTTTCAAACTCAAAAATTTCTTGGGAAAAAAACCTTTGCATCATCAGGGCTGCCATTTTCTCCGCAGGAATGGTCTGGAAAACCATGGAAAATCCACACTAGGACTTTCTGGAAACTCAATAGTTTCTGGTGGTTCCTAGAGAGGCATCATGTCACTTCTGCGGTTTCTCTGGAAGTGACATCATGCTGTTGCCTAATGGCCTCCCCTGAACTGCCACTAGGTCATGCCCACTAACTGTTTCTCAAGCTTCCACATATTGGGTTGAACACATGCATGGATGCCAACAGGGATGATTCTATGTTAACAACACAGGTGTTTTAGACTTGAACATACCTTTTTTTTTGCAACGCCTGTTCACTGTTAAACATCTTATATGGTTGTCTTGATAACTTCTTTGGAATTCAAAACACACTGCATTTCAAACTGTTTTGTGTTTGTGCAGTAGCAGTTCTGAGCATAGTAGTTGCCGAAGTAGCCATTGTAGAACCATTTTTACAATGTATTGGCTTACCTTGACTGAATGTATGCCTTGGGCCGGTCATTCCTGGAGCAGGCTTTGTATAATTGAAATCAGCTTCAGTAGAGTAAATGTGCTGCCTTTGTATCTGTACATTCATCAGTGAATGATATTCATTACTTAAACTACAAATTACATAAGAACAAAGCAAGAGTCCTGCTGAATCAAACCATCCAGTCCAGCACCCTGTCTCAAATGGTTGCTGATCTGGAAGCCCAGCAACAGGGCACGGAAGCCTTCCCCTGACACTACCTCCTGGCAGTGGTGTTCCTGCCTAGGGACAGGGGGTACCCTATGTCCCTGGGTGCCCCCCATTTGGTCACGTGGGGAGGCGCCAACATTTCAGGGTCATTTGTGTGTTTTTAAATTTTTTAAGTGTTTTTTCACATTCTGGCCTGCAGGGGGCGCATTTTAAGGCTAGTGGCACCAAAATTTCAGGGTATCATCCAGAGACTGTTCTGATGATGCCACCCAAGTTTGGTGATGTTTGGTTCAGGGGCAGCAAAGTTATGGACCCCCAAAGGGGGTGCCCCATCCCCATTGTTTTCAATGGGAGATAACCTGAGGAGTGAGGGAAGTGGCTCACCCATTTGAGGGATTTGCATAACTTTGGTCCCCCCAAAGCATCTGTAAACTTCACCAAAACCCTTGGGTGGCATCAGGCTGGAAGGAATAGTTAACAGATGATTCCCTGAAGAGAATTCTGGAAAGTCACTAGCTTTACAAAATACACCTCTTCCAGGTAACCCACCCCAAGAAATTTTGGCTCCAAATTCTTTTGTTTTGGCAGTGACTTTGCATCCATTGTAGCCAATGGGGAATTTCTGGCAGTGTGTACGCAGGCTGCACATTTTTTTTTTTGAAGATAGAGGCACCAGACTTTTTAGGGTGTGGCTCCAGGAGGGCTCCTCCCTGGTAATAGCATCCAGGTTTGGAGACCTTTGCTTCTGGGGGGTTCAATTTTTTATGGGCCCCTAAAAAAGGCTTTATTCTCTTTTAGTTTTCCCCCCGGCTCCTGCACATGAAAGCCTGTGGGCTGAGTTCTCTGCAGAACTCTCCTCAACTCCCCCCCCACCCCCCACCCCCCCAGAAGCAAAAAGCTCACCAAGCTTGGATGCTATTACTCGACAGGCCTCTTGGAGCCACCTTGAAAGTCTGGCACCTCTATCTTCAAAAATGTGCAGCCTGCCTCAGAAACTCCCCATTAGCTACAATGGAGCAAAGTCACTGCAAAACAAAGAATCTTGGGCAAATTTCTTGGGGTGCCTGGAAGGGATGTATTTTTAAAGCTAGTGACACCAAATTTTCAGGGTATCATCTGTTAACTATTCTTATGATGCCACCCAAGTTTGGTGAAGTTATGTTTGGGGGGACCAAAGTTATGGTCCCTCAAGTGGGTAGCCCCCATCTCAGGTTAGCTCCCATTGAAAACAATGGGGATGGGGCATTCCATTTGGGGGTCCATAACTTTGCTGCCCCTGAACCAAACATTGCCAAACTCGGGTGGTATCATCAGGGCAGTCTCTGGATGATGCCCTGAAATCATGGTGCCTCTAGCTTTGAAAATGCGCTCCCTGCAGGCCGAAAAAATACCAAAATACTCCCAAAAAACCCAAATACCTTGCATTCGTATTTGTTCATATTTGGGCAGGACATAATCGGACAATTTTTGTCCGAATGTGCCCAAATTTGCCCAGATTCCAGCCAAATCTGCTGTTTGTTTCATCTGAATCTTTAACCCTCAACAGTGATGCGGTTTCAGGGTGGGGGAGAATCCACCCCCAAACAGCATCACTTTCAATTTTGTTTTAACCGGGGACCCCAGATTCTCTCTTTAAGGTAGATTTAAAAGAAGAATCTGAGCTCCCTAGTTTAAACACCATTGACAGTGATGGTGTTTGGGGGTGGATTCCACAGGAGGTGTTTTGTGAGAGATGATGCTGACATTTGTTTGGTAAATGTTTTGCTGGTGGTGATTTGTGAGAGATTTACATGCTTAATACCCACTTGCACTGGCTTGGAGTTGTTTCTCAGGCTAACAACCTACCTCATAGGGTTGTTGGGATTAGGAAATTAGGAAAAGAGTTGGTGGGGTATGTATGTTTTGCTGGGAGTGGGAGGTGTTTTGTGAGCTGGTACAAAAAATCATTGTTTGGTCATGATGGGGGAGGGTGGATGCCCAAACGCCAGGCGGGGTGGGGGGGCGCCAAACTCAGGTTTTGTCCCCGGGTGCCAGTTTGCCTAGGTACGCCCCTGCCTCCTGGTGCTAGTATTTAGAGGGTTACTGTCTCTGGATGTAGATTACCTTTAGCCACTAATAGACCTATAGTCCGTCAAGCTGTCTAATCCCCTTTTAAAGCTGTCTATGCCTGTGGCCATCACTACATCTTCTGATGGCAAACTCCACTTTTTAATCACTCAGTGTGTAAAGAAGTATTTCCTTGTGTCCATCCTCAATCTACTTCCCGTCAGCTTAACTGGATGTCCTAGAGTTCTAGTATTTTGGGAGAGGGAGAAAAAGTTGTATTTGCTAACTCTCTCTACCCTATGCATAATTTTATAAACCTCCGTTATGTCCCTCATTAGTTGTCTCTTTTATAAACTGAGTAGTCCCAGACTCATCAGCCTGTCCAAAAAATAGCAGCTGTGCCATGGGTACATGTCTCACACTTTCTACAGTGAATACAAGGGAAAAATTCATGGAGTTTCTCTGTAATCTCTCCATCTTCCTTTAGCAGTCCCTTGGGTCATCTAGAAGTTCAATTGCTTCTCTGACTGGTTTCTTGCTCTAGATATGTTTAAATAAACTTTTGTTTGTCTTAATGCTTTTAGCAACCCACTCAGAACCAAGTCCAAGATCATTACCCCTCCTGCTTGCTCTGTGACCAACTGTACCAGTGCACAGTCAATCATGATGTCTAGAAATCCCTTGTGAGGGTAGTTGAAGTCTCCCAGTATCATAACACTATTTGCATTAGTCACCTCCCATTTTTCTCCTCCATTTAGTCTGTCCATGTGGGTGATAGTATACCCCCATTTTTAAGTAACATTGAGACCATCTTGGCCTAGAGACTTTTAGCATTGGCATATAGATACCTAGAACATTTCTCTTTCTCCAGAAACCCTCACCTCCCCTTGCCCTGTAGTCGCCACACATGGCTCTCCTTCACCATTCTACCCTGACTCCCAGGTTCTATTAGGCTGCTATCAATATTATCCTGAGTGTTTACACAATCATTCCTCTGGGCTGATGGTCCCAAATCAGAGGCTTCTCAGCTCCTTTCAACTTTCCTGTGATCAGTTTAAAAGCTGCTCTGTCATCTTTTTGATGCTAATCAGCAGCAGCTTGCTTCATTTTCAGTTCAAGTGAAGCCTGTCTCTTTTTTACAGGTTTGGCTTGTCACAGAAAGTTCCCCAGTGCCTAACCAATCTAAACCCTTCTTCCTGGCATTACTTTCTTATATATACATTGAGACCCCCATCGGTGCCTGTTTCGCTGGCCCTGCATGTGTAACAGGTTGAAATTATGAGAACACTATCTTTGAGGCCCTGGTCTTTAATTTTCTACCTGTTAACATAAATTTTTCCTCCAAGATGATATGATTACATTTCCCAATGTTATTGGTGCCAAGGTATACCATGACTGTTGACTCCACCCAGCATTATTTAGCAATCTATCTAAACATCGCAGGATATCTGTAACCTTCACATCAGATAGACAAGTAATCATGTGGTCAAAACATCCATCACAGACTTCTCTTTCTATGTTCCTAATGATCGAATCACATACTATCAAAAGACCACCTTCCCCCCGACACAACCCCAGAGTGTTATCCTAAGCAGGCAGTCTCCGCTTAACCTTGGGGTAAATAGCTGGAGACAGACAGCGAGATGGGATAACAAGAATTTATAACCCATGTGCACCAGGATTGTCAGAGTGAGAACTCTTAATCGAGAAGGCAGTTGTACAGTTAACTGAGTTTTATTAATAATAAAATAACAAAAAACAAGGAATATAATTTAAGCAATGAACATACATACATACATACGCAAGGCATACAAGAACTGACTAAGAGAGAAAAGGAGGAAGTTGGACAGAATTTCAGGAATGAGTTGCAGGCTTGAAGAGACATCCAGTAAAAGCAGTGCTGAAGAGGAAAATGACCAGTGTTTCCAGGAGCAAAAGGAAAAGCCCAAGTGGGAATGCACACAAAAATCCAGAACTCACATACACTATATCAGTGGTGGTGAACCTTTGGCACTCCAGATGTTATGGCTACAATTTCCATCAGTCCCTGCCAGCATGGGCAATTGGCATAAATTCTCATCAGCCCTGGCAAGGGCTGATGGGAATTGTAGGCCATAACATCTGGAGTGCCAAAGGTTCGCCACCACGGCACTATATGAATGACCAAAGGACCAATTTGTATGCCAGAAAATGGGTCCTGAAGTGATATAAGATAATCTGGCAGGAAACTCAGAGTCCAAGAGTCAATTGCTTTTTTTGGGTTCCAACAATAAGATAGAAGAGGCCTGATCAGTCATCAGGACCCAAGAAAATGCCTGTGATAGTCCCCTGAATATTGATTGATTGCTGGGATGGACCCAGATAGGATAAGTGGTGTGTGACAGTTTGCAGAAGAAAAGTGTGATTTTAAAAGTACAGGTCTGTCTGCAGCCCTTGGTGTTTACATTCAGAGTGAGGCATAAAAGCCTGGGAACAGGAGAAGCCATTTGCTTGGCTGTGGCATCCTAAACTCTGATTGGCCTAATGGCTTGATGATGCACAGAGGAAGAGGGATACCTCCCTTTGGAGAACAATTTGAGAGGCTTTTGGACTTTGGAGTTCCTGGAGTTAACAGCTATCAGCCTCAACTGTGTTTAAAACCATAACATCTCCGAGGAGAGTAGTTCAGTCAAAGTGTGTGACTGGTTCTACTGACATCAGCCTGAGAGCTGTGTGAAAGCAGTAACGTATTCAGACTGAGAGAACTGGTGGTAGGGTTTATTGAGGGGCCAAGCTGAAGGTCCATATATATAAACAAGTGAGGGATAAATCTTCAAGGGAGGGAAGGAGAATCCCTAGGATCAATAGTTGTTTTGGCTCACCCTGGTCTAGTTGGGGTCCCCTGGGAGGAAGACTCAGATGGAGAGAAGGGGACAATTGTGGTTCAAGATCCCCAGGCACCACCTGTAAATGCAGAGCCTGACCAGTCATTAGTCCCTGCAGGACCAGGTCTACAGGCTCAGGCAGAGCAGGCAGGCAGGGATCCACAGCCAGATCCAAGCTCTGCGATTCCCCAGCCAGCGTCTAGATCTGAGACACTTCAGCCTCTTCACAATGAGCCAGAAGGGACCCAGCCAGCCCTCTCACCCTCCCTGTCTCCAGAGCCCCAGGAGCAATACAGGAAGAGACTGTGTGCTAGGTTACAGCAGAGGAGACACAGTAGCAGGTTAGCAACCATGGAGTGAGCTGACTTGGTTGCTAAGTCCTTACAGGAGCCAGACTAAAGTAACCCAGCTGCAAGAGTTTTATTGCACTAGGGAATTGGAGACTGTGCTATAAAAGAGAGGTTGCAGCAATGTTGTGTTTCAATTTGTAGGCTACTGTCTCTGTTCCTAGCCTTGTGTACTCATTAAACAACTGCACCCGCTGAATCACTGTGTCCAGACTGTCTGTTGGTTTTTGAGGGCCAGTCTACAACAGTAGTTTGATGTATGAGGTTTTGTTTTGGGTTTTCCTCAAGGGAGTGTTTTGGGGGATTCTAACAGAGTGAAGCTTGTGAGGGTACTGAATATAGTGCCAGCCTACATTAGACCCTGAGGGTGTACTATCCATTAGCCAGAACCATCTGAAATATATAAGAAACTGCACCATCAAGGTAACACCTGAATAACATCTAAGCTAACTGAGAACTGAAACTGAAATTTATTAAATCTGTGCTGTGCCTAAAAGCCAAATACAGAATGTCTGTGCCAAAGCTCCTTTATGTATATATATTTCTCCTGCCTCATGCATCCTTTAACTCCCAGTTATTTATCTCCCTTTTCCATCTCCTCTCTGTTAATAAACATTTTATTCTGTTTAAGTTTAAAATCTCCCTCAGTGTTTACTTTGTGTGCCTTATTAAGGGCTTTAACTAGAAGGGTTTAAAACAATGGACATCCTTCACCTTCTGAGTCAGTGTGAGGGAAAGTGCCTCTGTTCCACCGTATGCTACAGTTATTTGAAGCACCTCAGTCCCTTAATGGGAAAAGGCAGAAAAAATCTGACAGACAGGTCAGTGAGTGGTTTCCCTGTCCAGAAAAGTTAAGAAGGTGTGTGTGTGTGTGTGGGGGGGGGAACAGGCCTGTCGCATAACGATCTGCTAAGAGCACTTATTAAACCACCTTTGGGTGACACAACAGGGATTAGCTAGCCCCATTATCCAGCCAAACACACCTTAGAGCCAGGGGAAAAGTTTAGTGGCAAACAGCCCTCCTGCCCAGGCTTGATACACAAGATTATATCCCAAAGTCCTCTGAGATGCATCCATTTTGTGGATAGCACTGTCTTGTTTTTATGCCAGTCTTTGGCACTCCATGCCTTCATGGCACCCCCTAGCTCAGTGGTGGCGAACCTATGGCACGCATGCCAGAGGTGGCACTCAGAGCCCTCTCTGTGGGCACACGCGCACAGAGTTCATCATGTAGGGGGAGTGGAAAATCACCCCCCCACACACACACACACACATCTAGGCTGGCCTTGCTGCTGAGTAAGCCCTCCTAGGGTTGTGATTCACCCATTCAAAGCGTTGCATGGTTGCTTCACCAAGCTTACTCCCAAGTAACGCGCGCCTTGGAGCAAACCGTTTTTTCTAAACTAAAACCTCAGTATTCAGGTTAAATTGCCATGTTGGCACTTTGCGATAAATAAGTGGGTTTTGGGTTGCAATTTGGGCACTCGGTCTCGAAAAGGTTCACCATCACTGCCCTAGCTTATTAGAGAGTATTGTCAGTACTGCTTACCAGAGAGTATTGTCAGTACAGTATTGCTCCATCATCCAACATTTTTCCTCCTCAGACTGATGCCCTCAAGACTCTCACTCTCCCCAACAGCAGAAGAGCTATCAGTACAGAAGTAAGCCCTGGAAGGTCTCACCCCCAAACTGCTCTCTCTGCCTTAGCTTCTCCAGGTAGGCAACCCTAGTCTCAAGGTAGAAAATCTGAGAGCCAAATGCTGTGTGCATTAAACACATATCCATGATGGGAAATAATCATAATATGCCAATCCCTGCAAAACACCAGATAATCCCCTGCTGGCTTTCTACCTTCTTAACTGGTATAGCCAATTAAAGCTGTTTTAGAGTGAAATAGGTACTTACCTGAGCTTGTGCAGATTTCCATAGCAGGAAGGACATAGCCGCATGCCACTCTCCGTGCTGTTGTAATCTTTCTTATAATCTTTCTCAGGAAACTTGGACTAGATTCTCCCTCCCCGTTTAAATGAATGAGCAAACCCCAAAGTCCTGTCCACAAGGAGCTGAGCGCCACAAAAAAGAACAACTTCCTTTAGGCGCAAAGACTTTGGGGACAACGCAGTCATTACGCATTGGAGTATAAACCAACAGGCATCTTTCCTTCTTAAACAGAAGGCAAGTCTGTGCTTACTCCGTGGGAAAGCCAGAGCTGGGAGCTGGGCCTCCTCTTGCACATCCAAAGGAGTGCATTGAGTACTTCAACTGCAGGGTCAACTCTGCCTTGTCCTGTGACTCCAGGTGTTCGGAAACAAGCACATTGCGGAGAGTTAATTTACAAGCCGGAAAAGCCAAGCTGGCTGGTGGTGGCCTGGAAATGCTGGGGGGAAGAATTAGGACTAATAAAAGGAAACACTTCTTCACGCAACGTGTGATTGGTGTTTGGAATATGCTGCCACAGGAGGTGGTGATGGCCACTAACCTGGATAGCTTTAAAAGGGGCTTGGACAGATTTATGGAGGAGAAGTCGATTTATGGCTACCAATCTTGATCCTCTTTGATCTGAGATTGCAAATGCCTTAACAGACCTGGTGATCGGGAGCAACAGCCGCAGAAGGCCATTGCGTTCACATCCTACATGTGAGCTCCCAAAGGCACCTGGTGGGCCACTGCGAGTAGCAGAGAGCTGGACTAGATGGACTTTGGTCTGATCCAGCTGGCTTGTTCTTATGTTCTTATGTTCTTAGATGGATTATTTCTTGCACACCATCACCCTGTTAGAAACCTTGCTCAAGGCATTGGTTACAAGCTCCAAAGGGATCCTGTGTGCCTCTCAGCCCTCTAATGAGCTCTACTTTAAGATGAGATTTGCAGCTCCACCCCAGAAGTTGGACAAAAGCAGGCAGCTGACTCACCACACTTATGCAGAAGCCTCTCCCACCAGGACCATCTCCCTTCTAGTGCACAAGCCAAAAACTAGGAGATTTTCACAAAGACACACCCCAAATAATCTAGAATCCACACCATCTCAAGCATACACTCACCCCTCTTCACCTCTTGTACCAATCCCAAGCTCAGCTCCCCTGTTGGAAGCCCTGTTCAAAGCAATGGTTCCAAGATCCAGGAGAAAGTCCTATAGGATCCTGAGTACCTTCTATAGGGTCCGTTTTCTACAGATCTCAGGAAGCAGTACAAGAATTTGCAGATGCAATCTGGTTGCGCAATAGGGGAAAATGGAACACAAGTGGGACAAACTTTATGTTTGATTTCCAGTTACCTTAGATTGTTTTTTTTAAAATGTATATTTGAAATGTTCTGGGAAAATGAGATATTACATATTCTGCTACTATAGAGAGAGTAACTGAACCTACCCATTCTGCAATGGTGAACGTTTGTGCAAAGAAAAATGGATAAACCATAGAACTGGAACATCACCTTCCCTAGGTATGATTTATCATGTTTTACCCTGCTTCCCCTAATATAAGACATCCCCGAAAAATAAGACATAGTAGAGGTTTTGCTGAAGTGCGAAATATAAGGCATCCCCCGAAAGTAAGACATAGCAAAGTTTTTTTTTTGGAAGCATGCCCGACGAACAGAACACAGAAAAATAAGACATCCCCTGAAAATAAGACATAGCACATCTTTGGGAGCAAAAATTAATATAAGACACTGTCTTATATTCGGGGAAACACGGTAGCAGATGCAACCATCTCTTTCAAGTTAAAGCCATCGAAATACTACTTCCAGGGGCTTCTATGTTCCTAGATATTCGAAGGAAAAATATAGACCCAGAGGATATCAGCTAGCATGGTTACGAGTGCTGGACTCTAATCTGGAGAACTGGGTTTGATTCCCCACTCCTCCACATGAGCAGCAGACTTTTATCTGGTGTACCAGATTAGTTTTCCTGCTCCTACACATGAAGCCTGTTGGGGTGACCCTGGGTTAGTCACTGTTTTCTCAGAACTCTTTCAGCCCCACCTACCTCACAAGGTGTCTGTTGTGGGGAGAGGAAAGGAAGGAATTGGAAAGCTGTTTTGAGACTCCTTACAGTTAAGAAAAGCAGGGTATAAAACCAAACTCTTTTTCCTCTTTAGCTAAATCAATGTAAAATCCACAGTCACTAAATTAAACCTTCATAGTCCAATCCTAAACATTTTTATTCTGGAGCAGTTCTCACTAAGTTTGACTCTTCAGTGTGCATGGGATTACAGCCTAATGATAAGAATGGCCTATTTGAGTTTAAGAAACATTTGGCTTCTCTTAGAGAAAAGTTAATTTAATATGTATTTCCTTCAACACTTCATAGCCAGGAAAGGTTCTCCCCTTCTGTTTTCTGCCACCAACTCTCTCTGCAGTTTGCCTTGTCTTGACTTTCAAGTGTCATTTAGCAGAGGATGAGGGGGCTGAATTCTCAGGACAAGAGCACTTTTCACAGGGTTTTGAGCACAGTAATGATTCCTCCCATTACCTACTTACACTCCCATTGTCCAGATTCATTGACAGGAAAGGAGATCCAGCCAGTGACCCATAATTGCCTTTAATTGAAAATCTCCCCAACTAAAGCAAGTAGAATTTTCTGGTTGAGCTTTTGTTTTCCAGCACAGATTCCTCGTCTTGACAGAAAGAACAAATGAAACAAGTGTAGAGGAGACAGATAGACCCAAAACTCTAAACAGGTAATCTGGCAGGTAGTAGCTGAAAATTAATACCAGGAGAATATTAACTATCCCAAAACTGTGCGCCACAGATACACCAGTATTTTGGGAGTACTGAAATATCCCTGTGGATTAAACATTCTCACTGTCAGCATATTCACACAAACCTCACTATTGACATTAAAGCATATGAGAGGGCCCCCCACAAAGACTTGCAGGGGAGGAGAACTCTGATTCCCTCCCTCTTATTTCTCCGCTCCAGCTCACTGTCACCTTCCCCCATCTTGGACTGCACCACCTCACCTGATTGACATCTTTTTCTCTCATTGCCTCCTCTTCCCCAATCATCATTGCTTTGACCCAGTGGTGGGATTCAGCAGGTTTGCCCCACTTTGGCAGAACAGGTTGTTAAAATGGTGCTTGTAAATAACCAGTTGTTAAATTATTTGAATCCCACCACTGGAACCGGTCATTAAATTATTTGAATCCCACCACTGCTTTGACCTCTTCCTCTTTCCCATTGTCCTCCAAGGCCCCATGCCAAATCTCCAGGAAGAGTGCTTTAAAGTGAATGATGGTTGCTGTGGCTACCCACAATGCCAGCTGAACTCCAGCCATTTTTTTAATGGAAGTACAGCTGATAAAGTTTTTCAAATATGTGTGTGTGATTTATTTATCTACAGTCTTAGATTCTTAGGCTTTTAGGGGTTTTTTTTTTTGGCAAAGCTGCAGGTTTTCTAAACCAGGACCACTGAGGGGTGGGGCTGAGGGTACAAAATTCCCAGAGCCCAAGTCAACTGGAGGACTTTTGAAGCCAGAATCATAATTGCATTTACTTTTTTCCCCCTAATGCAGTTCTACACTGCAGCAACTAGGTCTACAGGGAAGGCAGAGACAGTAAACAGGATTTGTTCTGACTGCTAGCCAAGGGCATTCTGCAACATTTACTAGGAGGCTGAGAAACCCTTGCTTCTCAGATCCTGCTAAACCCATCAGCCAAGCCAGCATTGGAGTGAGGCAAGATGGGCCAGGACAACCTACAGTTATTGCATTACAAAATGCAACCTGCTTGATAAGGTCATTATCTCCAGCAGCCTCTTTCTTTCTTTCTTTCTTTCTTTCTTTCTTTCTTTCTTTCTTTCTTTCTTTCTTTCTTTCTTTCTTTCTTTCTTTCTTTCTACCCACCTCCATAGTTTTGTGTGCACAACCAGATCTTGCATAGGTGTAGCTCTGTCAGTTTGTAATAGCAAAAACAACCCCAACCCCTGCCCCCAGCAAAAACAACCCCATTTTGTTGTCTTTTTAATTTCTCCAATGATTTTTGTTACTCTTTTCCTTTTTCTCTCTCTCCCTTTTATGATCTGCCATTGCTCAATCCCCACTTCTAATCCCTCCTTATTTTTCAATATTGATCTCAACTCATTCTCATTCATTCTTGTTGTCAGCCTAGAACACATATAGCAATTAAAGTTGCACCAACATGAACATCAATGTAAAAAGAAAAGAAAAGGATAACACATGTTGAGACTAAATGTTTAGGAGTAATATAAAAATAAAAGGTGCTTTATCGAGTTAATTCAAGATAAACTTAGTTTTACCTCAGTTTTACTTTATTGTTTTCTTCACAGTATGAATCACTTCCAAAGGTTATATGTTATATGTGTGTGTATGTACATGTATATAAACATAAATAATAGTTTTTGACAATCATAAATAATAGTTTTTGACATGTAATAGTTTATAACTTGTAATAATATACATCATATACCAATAACCAAAAACAGTAATAGGCAATTAGTGGTAAATCATTCAATGAACAGCAGTGGACAGAATTTCCAGATAAATTTTCGTATTTCACAACTGTCCTTGCATCAGTGCTGCTTTGAGGGACATGCGCTTTTTTCCTTTAGCTGTGTGTTGCCTTTTTACATTGCCAAAGGCAAAAATTGGCCTTTTGTCAGTGCTGCTTGAAGGATCCTATGCTTTTTCCATTGGAGATTTATCCTCCTGTATCTTTAAAACACTGAAATATTGTAAAAAAAATTTAGAAGCCTATATAAAATAAATTATCATTTAAAGCCTGAGTTGTGTAAACACTCACTGAAAGCTACTCCTAAGCTGTTCCCCCTTATTGTTGGGGAAATTATTTTTCACCGGACAGGAGACAAATAATAAGGCATTTAGGCCCAGAGGTAAGTGAGGCAAGAGGTAAGATAATACATAACATACAGTGATCCAATTCACAGTTCTGTTGCTTTTATAAAAGCTCCTTTTTGAATCATTCCATTATCATGTAGTTCTATTGTCCTTATAAAAATGTCCTCTTGAACAAATCTGCTTTACAGTTTGCAGAATGACAAAAATGTAAGAGGTTTCCTGACATTCCCAGAAAGGCTGTTCCACGGAAAATGCATTTCTGTGCTCCCTTCTGGATATGCAGAACTTCTGCACTTTCACAGTTGTTTCCACACAGTAAAAAAAAGTGCACTGAAAGTGGATTGAATGTGCATTATTCTGCAGAAGGGGCTTTTGTGCAGTTGTTCATTTTACACATTTGTTTGATGGCACCATTAGAAGCCATGTACCGATGATTTAGTTTGTGTTCAATTTGTAAATAATTTTTAAAGTTTTTTTAACTGTGAATTGAATATTGGGAGTCTCATTTGGCATCAGTTTAATAATCCTGTAAAAAAATGGACAGGTTCCTAACCTTAACCCAACAATAGCTAATTTTAAAGCATAGAACTACAGAAGAGACCAACAGTTTTAGAGAACTAAATCATTTTGCTCTCCAAACTTAAATATAGAAAATCACAACCTCAGCTTGTTTACTTCAAAACAAAATAAGAATGCTGAACAGTTAGCTACAGATGGTATGATAGGTGTTCTTGGTTTGAAAACTCTGTTTTGAGTGACTGAGCTTTCTGTTTCCTTTGATGAAAATGTATGGAGAAAAGAAGGTTGTATTTGTAGTTTCAGGTGTCAATAACTGGAGACTCCCACGCTTCTTTACTTCTGCAAACTATGTAAAATAGTTGTTTGGGAGAGCATTTTTTATAAAGCTAATAGAGATCAGGGATGCAGTCTGTGCCACAGTATATGCTATTCCATCATGATCTCATAGCACTGTTTTCATTTTTTGTGATTCCATTTTCTGCATTGCTTAACATAGCATGTCTAATACTTCTTTGCCCTTTTTGAATTTTTATAACCTTAGTCCTGTTGCATTGCTCTAGAGATCTCTCATGCTATTTGATTACATTGCTTTATACCATGTAATCTACCTTGAGTTTCATAGAAAATGAGAATAGTATAAATATAGTATATATTTATGAGTATAGTACAAATACAGTAAATAGTCATGGATGGCCTTCATATATTCATTTGCCCTGCAGATAAAAAAATTTCTGGCCATGGGCCTGCTTAGAACACATAGCAGCAACTCTTTGTTAATATTATGAACAGAAGTGAGGAATTAATATTTCCCCATCATCTATCAAAGTTGTAAAAGGATGCTTCCTCCCCCTCCACCCTTTACGTGCATAACATGTTAGTTAATCTATGTGCACTTTTGCACATGCAGAATAATGCACTTTCAATCCACTTTCGATGCACTTTGCAGCTGGATTTTACTGAGCGGAATAGCAAAATCCACTTGCAAACAATTGTGAAAGTGGATTGAGAGTGCATTATTCTGCATATGCAAAAGTGCCCATAACAGATGTTAGAATTTAGCTTAACTTCCATTACAAATAACACTGAATAAGGGTATGGAGACAACCTGGGCTAGGATTATTGATTCCTTTTGTAGGAAGCAGTAGATTGTAAGGCAAATATGGCTAGGATTTTTAGTGTCAGCAATTGGAAGAAACCAAGACAAGCCTGAGGTGAGCACTGTCATATACATACTGTTCATGTGATCATGCTCTGAAAAAACAAGTGTACTTTTTGGGAAAACAGGGAGTATGTAAGATGCTGTTTATCTTCACTGTGCTGCCCTGCCCTACTCCACACTCTGTTTAACCATTTCTGGGAGCCCTGATACTGTTGCCAGTTAGCAGACAAACCCTTCGCTTTATAAGAGATGGGAGGTTCCACCCTGCTGCTGGCCTGTGTGGTGGTGAGTGGCCCATACTGACATCAGATCAATCTTCAGCAGGCACGGGGGTGGTGGGGTGGTGGGGAAATGGGACCAACTAGGTATTTGCAAAGTTAGACTGCTTGTTTTGAAAACTGTATAAAATATGCTTTGGGGAATGTGTTCTTTGGACATTGGTTTGGCTGATTACAGCACTTTGTCCCGCTTTATTGCAATAAAAGCTCATGTGCTTCATTGAACCAATCCACGTATCTCTGTATTACTGAGAGACTACTGGAAATTTTTCCAACACTTTCATTTTTTGGCCCTGGAACCAGAGGTGGGATTCGGCAGGTTCTCAAGGGGATTCCCTGAAATTACATATCCAGACTACAGAGATCAGTGTCCCTGGAGAAAATGGATGGTTTGGAGCATGGATTTAATGACATTATACCTCACCGAGGTCCCTAGGCTCTAACTTCAAATCTCCAGGAGGTTCTCAACCTGAATTTGGCACCCCTAACCCCTCCTCATCCCCGCCAGTGGCCAAGGGGGACCTGGCAACCCTACCACAAATGGAAAGCCACAGGAACATGCAAATCCTTTTATTATTATAGATGCATCATAACAGTCAACCAAGTGATGTATTTTGTTATGGTATTTGGTTTGGATCAGAATCATGGGGGGGTGGGGGTGTAGATGAAATCTTTGTCCAGCATCCATGGTTTCTCTGAAGTACCCTGGTCCAAATGATTACTATTGCTGGTCCTATTTTGCAGACTTCACTATCTGAATGGGGACAAGCAACCCTTGGGTATCACTGACTCTGAGGGGCAGAGATTACATGCAAAGGAGAGTGATGTTTTATCTTTTATGTTTGCACAATAGGAGGTGTATGGCAGGTACCTGTGGTATTTACTAATGCACAATTCCTTCTTCTACATAAGAGGTACAGAAGCCCTCTTTTATTTAGCTTGGGTCACCTGAGATGTTGGTACTTGAAAGGAAGACCACCAAGGAAGACTGCAGAGGAAAGCAATGGCAAACCATCTCTTCTCACTTGTATTGAAAGACCCTTGCTGAAGTAATCATAAGTCAATTGTGACTTGACAACACTTTACACACATGTACACACCTGAGGTATATGTGCTTCTTGCCAGAGTTGATCAGGAGTGAGTTGAAACAAAAATCCAGGGATAAAGTGCCTTCACCATTTTTCCTCAGATTTTTGTTTCAACCCACTCGAGTTTCTACACATACAAAATGCAAAGGTTACTTTGTCATACATTTTAACACACCTGAAAAATTATAACCAAACAGCAAAATTCATTCATCCAAGTAATGAATTAATGAGATAAGACATGAGTAATAACACAATTCCCCCAACCAAACAAAATCCCTGTTACCAAGCCCAAATTAGAAACGTTAATGGGATCTGAAAAGGCAAATCAAAGCAAGCTAGGAAATAATGTGTTGATTGATACAGAAAGCAAAGCTAATGTATCACATGTGGAGATTCACACAAATCTGAAAAAAACAAGCATTTTCTTCAGTGTTACTCCCTCCCACAGCATCCCTGCTTCTTCACTTTGCAGATGCACACAGCATTCAACTGTCATTACTAATCCTTTTGACTACTTCAGCTGAACATATGCAGCATAACATTTTATCCTATTTATGCTTATTTTGAGCAATGCTGGTCACCCCCTTCTTCACTTTAGCTGCTCATCTTTGTCAGTCATCATCTTATTGCCCTTTCCTGAGGCCCATGTTGGCACGCAGCCTGTAAACATATGGGATATATAGGCTGCTTCCTCATGGAGAACATGGTGACCATTCTCCACCCAACTGTCATTGCTGGGAATGGTGAGATATTTTTAGTGGCAATAGAACTTCACCACACTTTCCTTTCCTCAGTTTCCCATGATGACAATACCTCTGTGCTACTGAGAGGCTTTTTTCAGATTTTTTTTAAAAAATAATAGCTAAATAGCTATATAGCATTTGAGCATTCAAACAATCTATTACAACAGATAAGGCTTAGATCCTGTGAATGAGTTCTATGTGCATTAAATATTCTTTGCCAGCAAGTGTGCTTTCTTTTCCATTAAAACTTCTGTTAGAAGAAGAAGAAGAAGAAGAAGAAGAAGAAGAAGAAGAAGAAGAAGAAGAAGTAGTAGTAGTAGTAGTAGTAGTAGTAGTAGTAGTAGTAGTAGTTTGGATTTATATCCCCCCTTTCTCTCCTGTAGGAGACTCAAAGGGGCTTACAATCTCCTTGCCCTTCCCCCCTCACTACAAAAACCCTGTGAGGTGGGTGGGGCTGAGAGAGCTCCGAAAAGCTGTGACTAGTCCAAGGTCACCCAGGTGGTGTGTGTGGGAGTGCCCAGGCTAATCTGAATTCCCCAGATAAGCCTCCACAGCTCAGGCGGCAGAGCTGGGAATCAAACCCAGTTCCTCCAGATCAGAGTGAATCTGCTCTTAGCCACTACAAGACAGAAGTTATTTGTTTTTCAGTAGGCCCTAGTGCAAACAAAAGTTTTAGAGCTATAGGAAATATGCTCGGTGGCAGAGAATGTCTAATCCACATGGAATTCAGACACAGAATCCAAACCAACTACTCCAGCTCTTTTCATTGCAAAGATGCAACTATCCCCTTATATCTCTGTAAAGAAAAGGGCTAGAGATGTTTACAATTGAAAATTGGGGATCTAGAGAAACTACTACATTGTTGCAATAAATTGTGATGAGTTTACAATGTTATATTGATCCAGCTATTATCCAGCTGTTCTTTTTTTAACTGGGGGGAAGACCTCTGGAGGTGTGGCAAGGAAAATGGCAGCCACAAGGTACTGCAAGGGGGGTCACCTCTGTAGTTTAGAGCTTCAATAATGTGCACCTTTCCTTTCAGACCACCTGGATAGCGTTCACCTCAAAAAGATCAGAGAAAAGCAGGTTTTGGAGAGAGTATGCAAAGGTCTGGGAATTGATGACAGACTATAATTAGGCTATAACAGTGGTGGCGAATCTTTGGCACTCCAGATGTTATGGACTACACTATAACATAAGGTTGCCAACTCTGGGTAGAGAAACAACTGGAGATGGTGGGTGGTGGAGAGTGTGGTTTAGGGAGGAGAGGAACCTCAGTATAATACCTGCAGTCTACCTTCCAAATCAGCCATTTTCTCCTGGGTAAGTGGAATAAATGTGCTAAATACATAAAATTGTGGTTCATGTGGTCTGGAAAACAGCTGTAATTCCAGGAAATCTCCAAACCCCCCACCTTACTAGAACATCAAATAGATTGTAGCCTGCCAAGGGATTTCAGTGATTGGCAGAAAATAAGTAGGGAGGCAGGAAGGTGGCGGGAGGTTATGGTGGTGGGAGGGGAGGTTGTATGACCCTTCTGCCCAACGGGCTAAAGTGTTACAAGGTTGTCATGATGTGAAGTCAACATGATATTTCGGGTTTGTGAAAACACTGCATTTGGTCAGGAGAGAGTTTTGGTGGAAACCTATGTGAAAGGCTGTTCGCTGTGCGCCATGGCAAAAACAGTGCAGGGAAAGCAACCAGGGTTACTTCAGTGACTGGAGGGCCTGGGAGCTCCCTGGAGAGTGATTTTGATTGATTTTATTATGGATCTACCTACCAGTAAGGGGGAAATGGTGATTTGGGTAGCAGTAGATCTGTTTTCAAAACAGGAACATTTCATGCCATGTGTGAGGATACCCATGGCCCAAAAATTGGCTAAAATGTTTGTGAGTCAGGTTTACCAGCTGCATTCGGTGCCAGATAAAACCATATCAGATTGGGGGAGCTGATTTGTGCCCAGGTTTTGGAGGCACTTTCTGAAGCTGTTGGGGGTGGAACAAGGGCTGTCTTCAGCATACCATGCCCCTACCAACGGCCAGACTGAGAGATTGAATGCAGTGTTAGAACAATACCTGTTATATAAATTACCCTCAGGGCAACTGGGTCAACCTGTTACCATTTGCAGAGATTGCATATGACAATGAAGTTCATCACATGAACAAATATCTTGAAGAAGCTAATTTGATGTCTATTGAATAAAAAAAGTGACAAGGCTTTAACAAAGAGAATTGCACAAGGTTTAGTGAAAAGGCTAGCTAATTCAACTCTATTAAACATAAGACGAGCTGTCAAACTGTGTCATAATGCAGACTATTGTAATATAACTAAGTGTAAAGCGCTGTTGGCAACACAACTACCAAGTGTTAAATAGAGGACCATGTTGCACAGTCACATGTTTTGATTGCCAGGCCAGAAAAAGTGGGGGGTGGGGGTGGGAGAGACTGCCAGCAACAAAATATTTTCCTAAAAATCATCAGTGTTCATCTTTTCTTGAGTTGGAGGTCACCTTTCCAATTAACACAACATTGCATTCATGGCTTTCAGCTGAGCTCTAATTTAGTTTGGAAATAAAACAACAGACTCTATTTACTGTATGGGAAAACTTGTGCCCGCCTTCTTCTTAGGATGCTCTCCCTGCTCACGCCCACCTGTTACAGTATCCTCTTGAGGCACCGATATCATGTTCCGTATCTATGTGCAGAGCTGGCGGTTGTTTTATTTGCTTTAGTCCTGAGAAGAGGCCAGGGATAAGAAGGATTGCGTCTTGTTTTATGTGCTTTCCTCACTTTGTACATTCTTAATAAAAAGAGGAATAGAACTATAGGACAGAATAACAACTCCCTTGCCTGTTCTTTTCCTATTTCATATAGCATCCATACATCTTACCATGCAGACAGCTCTCCAGAAGGTTGCCAACTTTTCAATCATCCTTTGTAGAAGTGCTTTTAACACTGGCTTGATCAGCAGAAGTTTTTCATGGCATGGAGATGGGCTGCTGCACACCATGTCACTTCTGAAGGTGTATATACAGAAGATGATTAAAAAACCACCCCTGAGCTTTATAGCCGTGTTCTGCTGACATTTCCAACTAAGTACCTGCTGTAGCTTGGGAGGCCATTCCTGGGATTCCAAAATGCAGGCTACTCCCCCATCACTCCAGTTCACATAACAGCAATCATCTTGAGGCTAGCCAAGGCTGATTTTTAAACAAGCACTTGAATAACTGCAGTGACCGGTATGTTGTACATCCATCCTCTACCGGTCAGAATCAAAATAAATCTATATAAAAAACTAATGACTCATGATAGATAACTGTGCATGTAAATATCATATACATTTTCATCCTCCCTCCAGTCCTACAGAGCAAACCCATATATCAGGAAGGAGATACATGGCTTCTTCTTTCTGAGTGTTTTAATCAACCCAGGATGATAATTAAGTAAAAAAATCGTTGACAGCAATGCAATTCTTCTTGCAGTTCAGAGAAGCAATACCAATTGCATCTCCTGCTATTTCTCTGGCCGTTTCCGCACAGCGGCGGAAACGGCTGGGTCGGCGCATTCCGCGCCGACCCGAAGACGCTGGGACTGTCCGCTCGGACGGTCCTGGGAGGAGGCGGGACGCCGGGCGCCCATGCTGAGCTCGGCCGCTTCGCCCAGAACTGGCGTGTCCCTGGAGCCTCTGGCTTGCGTCGCCGAGACCTGGGGACACTTCTGCCCCGCTAATGCTTGGCGCCTGCTTGAGCGCGCGCAGGCCGAGGGCGATCCCCAGGCCTCCGGGCGACTGCGCCGGAGGCCCAGGGACAAGGTAAGTGCCGGGTGGGGGAGGCGGCGTGAAGCTGCTGCCGTTCGCTCGGCAGCGGCTTCACTGCGGCGTATTCCTGAAAAGAAAGCGGCTTCCAGCCGTTCTGGGAATCTCTACGCGGCTCGCGGACTTCCAACCAGGCTGCGCGAGGATGTAAGGCCGGCGGCAGTAGCCAGTACTGCCCGATCGCGAATGGCTGCCTGGAGACGGCGTTTTTACCATCTCCAGGCCGTCATTTTCTGCCCGTGCGGAAAAGGCCTCTCAGTTTTGTTTTAGGACTCTCAGATTAAATTAGTATTATTCTACTTGAGCACACTCAAGAGAATGTGTAATGCACACAAGAGTATGTGTAATGCACTGAATTTGGTTCATGCACAACTTGTGGGGCTCTCTGGGGTTACTTTTCACAACAGTAAGAAAGTTCATATATCTCATCTGAGTCCAGGAGACCAGACATAGAAGATTTGGCTTGACAACAATAACAAGACCCAGCCTAATAGCTCCAGATTAGCAGCAAAAGAGACTCAAATTATTTTAACTGACTTAAAATGAACGTTTAATGGATGGATGGCATAATTGAGAGGAACTGGTTAATCACTTACAAACTTAAATCACTACATAAAAACATACACCCTTCTGAAAAAAGATTGCAAAGTAAAGAATCTACAGCAACTATACATCTAAGTTGTCCAGCAAAAGCATCTCATTTAAGGATTTTTTTTACTGCACATCCTGCTTAAATACCTGTTTTTATGAATGGAGATTGTTGTGGTGTTAAAACAATACATGAAAGATGTGGCATTTTTAGTATGCTGCATGGGCAAAACCCAGGCAGGCACAGTAAATAATCCATTTGCTCCAACCTTCCCCCGATGGAAAATCTTGCTTTGGCTTCTAAGGTACTAAAATCCAAAAAGCCTCCACATTAACTTGAGAGGCGCAGACAGGAAGTTTCTGACTGGGAATTACAGGTGAGTTGTGGCAGGAATTGTTATCATAGGTCCAAAAAGGGGATACTCCCCGTCCATAATTAAGATTTAGTGATACACAGCTATGTGACTTTTGTCTAGTCTTTTTTTCTATCAAAGTCTGATCTAGTCTGATCAGTCTATTTGAGTCCTGGGGCATCTGGTAAATGAGTCTTAGAGGTGGGCAGACTGACCCATTCCTCAAACAAGGAGGATGTGCAGATGTTATAAATTAGCACCAGCTAGCACTGTTTGTGGTTTGTTTTCTCTTGTCAATCCTGCTGTATTTCCCTTTTCAAGAAATTGCTTCCTAACTGTATGTGCTTCTTGAAAAATTAGATCTTTGTGGAACAAACCCCTTTTAGGATGAAAAAAAAAGATTTGATTCTTGGAGGAGAAAAAACACTCCAGCCCACTTGTGCCCACAGACAGTTTGCAGTATACAAGGACATGTCCTGCCAGAATCTTCATCTCCAGTTGAGAGGAAAACCCAGAAGGAGGGGGAGGGGGCAATCAGTCAGGAAGAGTGAACTCCACATTGTCCCACATGTAAACTTGCCCCTCCACGATGGACCAGGAACTAACTTTTTCATACTGGGAAAATTCAAACTGCTCTGGTGGCAATGGCTGCTGTTTGGTTCTATCACAGTTTGAATGGGAGGAGCTCGAACTGGATAAAGTTTTCCCCTTGACATCCATCTATTCAGTGGTGTAGTTCAGGCATCAAGCTGGAAGCAGTAGGTGAAAGGAAGTAAGCTGAATGCCAGAGGAGATGATTATCATGACACCTGTCTTCTCTCCTTGTGGTTCTCCCTTTTGCATAACAACGGTACTAGATATATTAATCTTGAACTATAACTAGGGTTTCCTGAATTTTGCATCAAATTTATTGTGCTTAGCTATAATAGGTAGACATTAGCTGATTACCAGGTCCATTCAGTTCACCACTGAACAGCTCAAATGCCTGACAAAGGTCTATTATGCATGGAATGCTTACCTTGGGGCTCTTCGCTGCACAGTGGACTTGTACTGGGTTCTCTTTGCACATGATTGCTAAAGGAGGCAGCTGGATTCTAGTCCAGGTCAAAAATCTGAGACATTTGAAACTGCATGATTATTAAGTGAATCCTGACTGAGAAATTCTAAGCAGAGTTACATTCTTTTAAGTCAATGGACTTAGAAGCATGTGATTCTGCTTAGAATTGCCCTGTAATTTCATTAATACCCTCATCAGATGTGGCATTTGAGTAGCTAGATTCAATTCCCACTTCTACTACAAATTCATTGTCAGCATGTTTAAGAAACTACTGTTAGTTTGACTGTGTTCATTGTCATGAATGAGAGTCCAGGACCTTCACAAAATAGTCCTTATAACAATTTGTCTGGGGAGATGTTTTCTTGATGGCCTTGAATCTAGACTTTTGGGATGAACACCCTGCAGAGCTAGAAGCAGACAATCAGTTTAGAGCCAGTTTGAATTGAAGTTGATGAACTAGGAGTTGCTCACTGGAGTTAGGTTCATCTAGTCACACAAGTCATATCCAGCATTTTTGCCCGGATCCTGTGGCAGAATCCAAAAATCAAATATAAAACATATAAAATATAATCGTAGTACAATTGCTGTACCATGAATTTTTTTTTAATTATAGCCAAGAACAGTTTAAAACTTTTCAAACAATCAAACAATCGTTAGGGTCATCACAAGGACAGAGGACAACACACTAGATGGAAGGCTGGAGATTTTATTTTATTCTTTTACAAATCAACAGACAGCCTAAGAAAACAGAAATGTTTCCACCTGGAGCCTAAATCTCAAAACGCTATAAGGAAAGATTCTCTGCAGGCTCAGTTTGTGTATCTGTAAATGACAACATTGTTACAAAGACACTAAAGAGCTCCAGTTTTGTATTATTCAAGGAAAGCCAAACTTTGTAAAGTTTTCTTTGGATCTTGAATTGTCTTGAAGCAGCAGGGAGCATTTTATCATTCCTTTCCCAAGCTATTCCACTTTATTTTCTACTTCTCTTTAGGGAGTCCCAGAAAGCCTCCACAGTGACTATCAATAACCATTACATACATCTAAAACTGATCAAACATTCACAGAAATATTACAACTTATTAATAGTAGCATCTGTAAAGACATTTATCCTCCAGTGCTCATATAACTAAAGTCACTTGCATGAGAACTGATTTCCTGGCTGTTTGCAAAGTTTCAAACAGAGATCTGGCATGTGATTGAAGCTTTGCAGACGTTCGAGGGGCTGGCACGGTTATTCCTCTCTGAGAATTGAATATGATTAGTGCACTTTCTTAGTGGCATTTTTTGGAAACAGCTTGAGCTCATCTCTAGAAAAGAATAGTCAGAGAAGCAGTTTTATTTTTACTCATATGTATCTGTAGAGCACTCTTAGCACAAAGGAAAGGGTAGTTTAGCAAGCAGTGGGTTTAACGAGAGGAGCTGAAAGGGACTGAATGTGAGAACACTTATATAGTACAGTGGAAGAACCTCTAGTCACTCTCAGTCCCTGAAATTTTTCCTCTGCATCATGATATTGTGTAAAAAAAAACCCCTCCTGTTGACCATTTGTCTAGACCTTCTGTGTTTCAGCTGAAGATTTAACATCTTTGCTCCTAGGACAGCATTCAGGCTGTGCCAGCTACCCTATTGGGGACTTGAAAGAAGAAGCCTTGACATAAGCATATAGATTTGTGAATGGTCAGAATCAATGCTGTTAATATCCCAAGGACGTTAACAAGAAAGTGCTGCTGGAGGAGAATTAGATCGATCTTCCTAAAGGTGCCAAGGCATTGTATGAGCAGAAATAGGTGCTGAAACTGTGACAATTAAGAGTCACCACAGTCCATCCCTATTGGGCCACTTTGCCAAAGATTTCCTTGTTCTGCAGCACATCTGCTTCTCTCCTTTCAGAAGGAGATTGTGGGTAGAAAACAATAGCAATGTAATGACTTCAATTAGGACCACATAAAATATCTCAATATAGTAGGCAGAAGCTTTTGAATTCCCATGAACAAGAAGTCAAATACTTTCCCCTCCCAAAAAATGGTAAAGGGAGAGAAAAGAATGTTTAGCAGGGCATAGTAGTAAAACTCAAAGTCTGCATTTTGTAACTTTCTCAAAATGGAGACCAAGACATACTGCAGACTAAATTAGATTAGACAATGGGCCAAACGACACTTTAGGTCTTAAACAAGTTTGCTCCATAGACTTGCAGTCACACTGCAGTTGTGAGTATCTTGTGTCCGAACCAGGGGCAGGCACCTAGCCCGCTGCCCAGGAGTTTCCTTCACTGCTTACTACAATCCCCGCCCATCCACTCATCCTACTGCACCCTGGCTCACCCCCTGCCTTCCCTCTTTCTCTGACCTAATGGCCAACCCCTCCATGGTCCCAGGGCATGACTGCAACAGTATGTACTCAGGCAATGAGGGGCACGGGAGAGGTCTGGAGAGCAACACCAGTCACAGAGGAGAGAATGGTGGCAGCAGGAGGTGAGGCAGCTTGGGAGTAGCTCTTCAACAGGACGACTCCCTGGCAGAACGGCAATACAGCAGCCTTGGGTCCAACAAAGGATATATAAACTAATATAAAGTTTTCCTTTCAATTATTTCTCAATGTACTAATCCTATCTTCCTTTTTCCTGACTAACCTCTGGGAAATACCATCTCCTTTAAAAAAATTTTTTATTCAAGATTAGATTCATATTTGTATAGTAAAGATAAGATTTACAATTGTCTCACTGTTTCTCTTACAAGAAAATTGCCAGGGCTTTACATTCACAATATCTAATTGTACATATCTGGAGCGTTTCATCAATTACATAATATCAACCGTTGTATAGAGAGTAGATAACCCGTCAAATTTGTGAGACATAAAAAGAGTTGTCGTATATACGAGAATGTAAGAAGGAAATTAAGCCAGTGTAGGTAGAGAAGAGGAAAAAGAAGAAAGCATGAGCTAGCAAAGAAGATCAGAAGGAGACAAGAGAGAGAA
Source organism: Sphaerodactylus townsendi (assembly GCF_021028975.2). Lineage (NCBI taxonomy): Eukaryota > Metazoa > Chordata > Lepidosauria > Squamata > Sphaerodactylidae > Sphaerodactylus > Sphaerodactylus townsendi. Next base: position 111,754,134 of record NC_059427.1, on the reverse strand, counting down.
GGGAAGATCAGCAAAGGAGAAAGAAGATAAAAGAGAAGAAAAGAGAAAAAAGAGTTTGGACTTCCTCTTAGCTTTGATTATTAATGTATAAACCATATCAATGGGAAATACCATATCCAGTTGAATCAGAACCCACCCACCCCCAGTTGTGATTCAATCATCTTGCCCTGAAATTTAATCATTTCTGGACACTCCCCAGGGTTTGAGTCATTAAGCGAAAGTATCCACCGTTTGACCTTTGATCTGGGAAGATTAGCTCTCTCAGCATAACCTGAAGGCCCAATTTCCCCTTATTGCCCATCTTGCAGTCAGTGCCTAGTGCTTTCTGGAGTAACCTCTGATTCTACTGCACGATGTGCCATTTACTTCCAAATGTGCCATTTGCTTCCTAGAGCTCAATGCAGGCATTGAATTCGGCTTCTCAGGAACCTTCTGCTCCAAGATAAGGTAATTATCACCTTTCCCCAACAAAATCTATTTCAGACCTATCCCCTCAACTCTTTCTATATCCTAGGACTGATTTAATACTTTGTGTGCTTGTATTTTATGTTTGAACATATACAAATTTATTATTTTATTTCCTTCAATAAAATTGTAAACTTTTACTTCTCTGACCCCTACAGATTTCTAGGGAGAAAAACCTAATGCAAACAAAGGGAGAACAACCCAGTTGCCCTCTCTCACACTGCATGGTCTGACCCACTAATTCCCCACTCTAAAAGGTGATACCACCAGTAGTCTTTTGGCAACTCATGTAAAGTGTAACCTGTATATGTCATGATGCACATTTCAAGGTGCATCATAGATTCCTGAGACAGAGGAACAAAAAAAAAGCCACTCTTCTGTTGAAACTGTAATCAGAACACTTTCCGGCTCTTTTCAGAATGCACAGGTCCCTTGAGGCAGAAAAATGTGGCAATCCATCTCTATATTAATAAAGCTGGAGAATACTTTTAGGTGATGCATTAGGTGGTGAGTCAATAGAAGCCAAACTGCCTTTTGTAAGGGCAGAGAGCATGCAAGCACCTTACTTTGAGAAACTGTTTATATGCCTTCAGAATGCATCAAAGAAGTCTGTATGCCAAGGAGATTCACCTGTCTTACCTCCAGGCTTCTGAAGAACTCCCTCCTAAAAAGAGCCTGGCCTTTCTCTTCCCATCTGATGTTTGATTTTCTTGTGAAAACAGACTTCATCCAGTGGCAATACTGCCCTCACTTATCTTTCTCCAAATTCCAGCTGTTACGAACAACCCTTGAGCAAAGACATTTAAATCTCATTGTCAACTACTGAAATACATTATAAATATGTTTTAAACCTTTTAACAAAATACAGTACCATAACTATTCTTTACTTGTATCTGTTCCCTGTGATGTATTCAGAAAGAAAAAAAAACATTGTCAAATTCCTTGCTCCCTTCAGCCTTCGGAAACTCATTCATAAGAGCAGAACTTCACACATTTCACAGCAAAGCAATAGCAAGTGATTTCTGTGCTATTGTGAAGTGGAAGTTTTCCCCAGAGAAACCATTCAGCCCTAAGGCTGCCTCAACCTTCAGGCCTAACAATTGAGCCCCAGTTCTAACAAATAATGATTTCTGGCTGCCTCTTCATTAGAAAAAAGTCCAAGGTGGCTCACTGCATTTAAAACAGCTGAAGTAAATTAGCATGAACACATCCTATGACACAATAAAAGTTCTTACAACATCAAAATCTTTTAAAACATAACATAAGCTGGTGTTAAAATATAGTAACATAAATGCAAACTTAAAGTAGCAATGGAAGGGCTTTAAAACAGGCAGGCATTATCAACTTTTACTATCTTCAGAAACTAACCAATAAAATTTCTTACAGCTATGTTTAAAGGCAGGAGGATGCTCACTTGAAGAACTCATCAATGCGACATCAAGTGAGACAAGGCTTGAACAAACAAATATGTCTTAAGTTGGTGCTAGAAACTCAACAGCATCAGTGCCAATCAAGGAGTTGATGGGACAGAGATCCACAAGAACAACTCAGCAACAGGGTCGCACTACATGTTACGGCTTTCATGGATCCAACTCATGGCCCCCAGTGTCATTTTAGAAGAAAAGTTAGCTGTTGAAGGGTCCCTTCTGTAGCAGCTCAAGGCAATCTTGTTGCCCATCCCAAGCCAGTATGGCATAGTAATGCTGATGAGTTCTCCTGCTGCTGCAGCTTGCTGGAACTTTTCCCTTTGGCCTTAATGGCCAGTCTGCCCCAATTAGATTTTTTAACAAATAGTTAATTAGTATTCTAACAATTCATTTGTCCAAAAAATAAAGGCAATTGCATATAATTGAGGGGTCCTGCCATCATATTGAGGGGTCCTGCCATCCCCCCCCATGGGGGTAGGTTTTAAATTGGGGTCGGACGCCTTTTATTATGTATTATGGTTTTTTGCTGTTTTATGAGTTTTAAGCTATTTTATGGGATGGAGCCTATGTGTTTATATTTGTACGACCGCTCCTCTTGATGTTGTAGTGAATGTTGTTCACCGCCCGGAGCCCTTCGGGGATCGGGCGGTATACAAATTAAATAAATAATAATAATAATAATAATAACATTTCACACTGCTTTCCTATGTCTTCCCCTGTCTATTTTTACTGCTCATCCCCACCCCTCTTTGCCATGTTCTTATAGGTAGAAGAAGAAGAAGAGTTTGGATTTATATCCCCCCTTTCTCTCTTGTAGGAGACTCAAAGGGGTTTACAAACTCCTTTCCCTTCCCCCCTCACAGCAAACACCCTGTGAGATGAGTGGGGCTGAGAGAGCTCCGAAAAGCTGTGACTAGCCCAAGGTCACCCAGCTGGTGTGTGTGGGCACAGGCTAATCTGAATTCCCCAGGTAAGCCTCCACAGCTCAAGTGGCAGAGTGGGGAATCAAAACCAGTTCCCGCACATTAGAATGCACTTGCTCTTAACCACTATGCCACTGCTGCTCCTACATAAAATATTTACATTTCTTAAGGCTTTATAGGTGTGAGGTGTGTCCTTGTGTCCTTAATGGCTGCCTGACTCACTGCAAGCCATGCCACAACTCTACCCTCCCTCCACAGAAACACAAGCTATGTTGCATCTCTTCCTTCTCCACTTACAGATACAAAAATCCAAGAACACCCCTGAGAAAACTTGAGACTGACAGGGATGATGAGTACCCAAAGATGAAGAGAAAAATAGCACACCAGATATCACAGGACTGTCCTCCCCAAGGTGCTGTGCTTTAGTTTTTCTACTCAGTAAACAATCTTCAGTTTTGAAAATATAGGGTCTTCTTATGCAGTCCTCTGCGGTCTCTGTGGTTCACTTCTCTTCTTCTGAACAGTCCTGCTCATAAGTTACAGTGAATGAACATACAACTTGCACATATATGTGTAAACAGAAAATGACTGGGAGGTGAAAACAGCCCTGGAACAAACTAGGCGGATTAGTGTAGCCCCTCAAGTATTTATATTAGCAGTGAAAGGTCAGGATCAAGTGGCCCCTGAGGCACAGATAGAGTTTCTGGGTTGTGATTTTCTTGCTTCTAGTTACCAATGGGCCACTAGGGCTGTGGCCCACCAGGAAATTTCCCTGCATATACATGTTTTTAAGAAAAAGCCAACACATATTAACTTTCCAAAACATCCAGGTCAGTGGTGGGATTCTAATAATTTAACAACCGGTTCCTCTGGTGGGATTCAAATAATTTAACAACTGGTTGTTTACAAGCACCATTTTAACAACCGGTTCTGTCGAAGTGTTGCGAACCTGCTGAATCCCACCACTGATCCAGCTACCAGGAAAAATAGGAATTTTCACTCACACATTCAGCTCTACATGTTTTCAGTGTAACATGAGAATTATATAACACACATGTAAAGAAAAATCAAGTGTAAACTATACACAGGTCATACATGCATTTACTGTAACTTATAAGGAGGGCTAATGAGTCCCCTTCTCTGGGCCTGGGTCCTCTCCACCTCCCTCAAGCCTTTGTTTTGTATCTTTATGCCTACAGCACAGGAGCAAAAAACTACCACAGCTGCAACACGTAAGTGTTTACCTTTGAAAAACAATGTTTTTACCTTTGAAAGTGTTTACCTTTGTAAGTGAAAGTGAAGTGTTTACCTTTGAAAAACAATTGTTACAGAGAATAGCTCTTTTTAACACTGAATGAAAAGCTCTGCTTATCTTACTTTGCAACCCAAATGACCTGAAGGGCAAACTTCACTAGTGTTGCACGGAATGACTCCACCTCTTGTATAGGTGCATTTAGGCTTGTGCCAAAAATAAAACATCTGGGCTCTCCTTATGAAAATGTGGATTTTCCTGGAATGGAGGGCTTCCTTGTGGAACCAGTGGTTGTGACAGTGAAAGATGATTTTGCAATGCCTGTAGAAGGATACCAGGGAGGAGATTTTGAACTCCTCAGGGACTCCATCCCAAAGGGATGATGATATTATAGCTGAGGAGGCAGGGAAGGGAGCACAGCGAAAAGCAGGTCCCCCCAAAAATCTAAGTAAGCATCTGAGTTTATAGGGGGGGGGGAGGGTCCTCAAGTGATGCAGTACTGGCTCCAAGAAGCTAATGAGAGTAAAAATGCTCTGTGGTTCCTGGTCATCCTACTATGAGTCAATAGCTTTTGTGTAGCATATTGTGCATGGCAATTGTGCTGCAGGCAGATAGGGTGTGGTCAGGTTCAGTCTCGCAGGACGGAACAGGCGGCAGACAAGAGTATAGTCAGAAGACAGTTCAATGGGTCAAGGAAGGCGGCAGACGAAGGCATAATCATGGGTCAGTTCAACAGGTCATGGCACAGGAGGTAAATAGGCTGGGAATCAGCAGTACACCAGGTACACGGAGGCAACAGGAAACACACTTGTTGCACCCAGGCAGAAGCAACCTCACAGCAAAGCTTATATAGAGAGCCTTGTCCAAGGGGTTGGGATTCTGCTAGGAGTTAATCCTCATCAGATGCAGACACTTCTGTCTTCTCATATGTTACTGCAACATGAGCACTCCTCCCTTGCTTCTGCAGCAGATGCCTCTGCTTCTGCCTCTTGTGGACAGCTGACGTATTACTGGGTACCCTAGGAAGATCTGCAGGCTCCTCCACTTGCACGTCATCAGGCAGGGAAGGGCTGGGAGTTGGCTCTACTGCCTGGTCTTTCTCAGGAACAGCCAACTCTGGCTGCACCGTGTTGTCAGGTTCTGCCTCAGAGTCCCCTGCATCCTGATAAGTACCTAGGGGCTGGTTCATGACAGCAATATATCAAGGTGTGAACAGCTTTTTACAGATCAAAGTAGAGGTGGAGGTTCAGGGTGCAAATCAACATGAACTTCATAGGAAATGTCATTAGCAAACCATTATATTTCCATGTGAGCAATGGTCTCAGGAGCATTTACAACTGAAAACAGGGACGTGCTTGAACTTTTATCATACTGCTATTCTCACATTAAGGGTCACAGCCGGAGCTTTCCCACTTGCAGTAACATCTTGCCGAAGGCTCTTTGCAGACAGGGGCATAATATTACTCTGTAGAAGCTGTTCTGCACCCACTTCTGAAGTATGGTGTGTTGGTAAATTGATCATCCTCAATTTTTTTTCCAATTTTAAACAAGAAAGTTTAACAGAACATTTGTCTCGTGGTGGATTTAATTGTACTTATTAATATGGAATAGATGTAACATTCTGCAGCATTTACTGCCTGGACTGGCAGTTATGGAAGGCAAGCTGTACATAGGCATATGGTGTCCATGTGCATGCATTTATGTGCACATTCATTAGGATCAAGAGCCTTCTGCCCTGATCACACTCAGAGATTCAACTGCCATGGACCAAAGAAGACGGAGGAAAAAATTGAGTGGTAGTCTACATATACTGCCAGAATTTTTAAAAAGCATCCCCAAAAAATCCAGTGAAGGCAAAATGGGAAAATATTTTTTGAAATGGACAGATACCATAAAATAGGGACAAATGGAGTGAAGGGAGCATAAGTGCACGAGACGTGCGTCCAATTTCATACCTAAACTTAATCATTCACCCATTCCAACTCCAGCTACTATATTATATTTTCAATCTTACATTTCCTACATGGAACACACAGCATCATGTACTTCTTGCTTTAATTTTCCTTCATAACAAGCCAATGAGGTACATTTGGCTGGGAGAGTATCAAACTATATGTTTGGGCTTTTAAAGACCTTACTCAGGTTCCCTGCAGCAGCTGTGGGGAATGGCTTTTTTTTTAAAAAAATGAAGAGCCCATTTGCCACTATGAAAGGAAAGCTCCTGTCTTACATCAATCCATTTTCCCACACTGAAACAACAATGACAGTGAATTATTTCCTCATTTCTGCTTTTCCTTGTGCAGAGAATATTCCCCATGCAGGATTGCCAGGATTCCATCTCTGGCTCCTGTTTCCAATCACTGCTGGGAGTAAAGACAGGAAGAATATTTAAAAACTGGTAGCCAGACTGACAGTGTGATGTCAATTCTGGGAGACAGCATGGAAGTTACTTCAGTCCTTTCCAGGAATTGTGATGTCCCTGCCATATTTTCCCAGAAGTGGTGCATTATCATCACTAACAATTCCCCCTCCCCCACCATGTTCCTACCCCCTGGTTTCCTGCTGGTTGCCAGATCATGCCTGGAAATCCTATACCACATGTAGCATTACCATCCCTGAATCATAAGAAAGGAGTATACAAGTACACTCTTTAAAAGAAGACGATAATCCGAGGGCTGGAGGGAATGGGTATCATTTTTAATGTATGTAAAATATAGTAGGTATGCAATAAGATAAAAAATGGAGAACATAATTTTTACTGATGCAGATATAAAATTTTAATTGAATGACTAAAACCTTAAATTAGTATCATCACAACATTTAAATTAAATCAAAAGTTACAGTAGGTAACCATGCACATTGCAAGCACTTTTGCTATGAATATACATAAAAGTGATCAATAATCAGAGCTTTTAACAAAACTTATAATACAGATTAAATTAAATATATAATTAGAGATATAATTTTAATTAAATTAATATTTTGCCTTATTTTGTCCTTTGGTTAACATTTTTCCTCATACAATAATTGTAAAATTACAAACAATCAAATTCTTTGAAGTTATAGTTAATCACTAACGAAATATCAGTTTTCTCAATCCAGCTCTGCACTATATCTTTAACCACAATGCTATAGATAGCTTAACAAACCCTTAATTTATGACTCTGAAAGGGAGAATACTAGAATGCAATTCCTTCTTGGTTGGGCCCTTCATGTACCTGCAAAGAAATTAGCAGTTCCCTCAATCAAGCTCTGCACACCCCCCCTCTCCTGCTGCAGGCCAGACTGATTGAGGAGGGGGGACTCTTGCCATAAGCAGTGCATGAACAACTTTAGTAACTGCTCATGCTCTGTGTCCTTTTGCTCCCTAGGCTCTCAATTCTAAACCTTTTAGTAGAATATACAAGTCAAAATGACGTGGGTTACAAACTCATCAATTGTGGCCTGTGTAGACATATCACATTTGGCACACAAAGGTTATGTGTTGGGTTTTAGCTTTCTAATTCCAGGCACAGCTGTCACTGATACCAAAAAATTCCCCAGAACTATGTTATTTTAAATCAGAGTTTCTTTTCTACCCAGACATTTCTAGTGAATCAATGCTGAAGCAAATTCAAAGGATGGCATCCACTTTGCTGATTACATATAGGAAACAGTGGATGTTGCCATCATCACAGCTATATTTAATGAACAGCAGAATGCATTGGGGGAGGGGTCAAAATAAGGGGTTTTTAATCACTTCCAGGAGCCAGAGGCCACACTGAATGTAAACAATCCTCTCTCTGTATGGAAGATAAACTCTTTTCTTCCACAACTTTTTTTCTTGCTCCCCATTAGGAATATAACATCCTTTTGAATTCATTTAGAGTATTTACGAGTCGCCTCTTCAGGTTCAAGGCATTTTGCTATAAAGATATAAATGATAATAAAATAATTAAAGAAATAATTTTTAAAAACCGGCTACATGTTCCCCCCACCCCACCCGCCCCCAGCAAATACAATAGTTAGTGCAGCCCTCTATCAAGCTAAAACACCAAACAGTAAGAGCAGTAAACCTAGGCCTTTTGGGTGCACTATGGTGTGACTCATAACCAAGAACTGTAACCAAAAGACAAAATTCTGATTTGTAATAACTCAGTTCTTGGGAAATCCTTCAGAATATGCGAATTACATGTAAAATGCAATGTATTTTTGACAAAATAAATGGGTGTTGCTCCCAGAGAGTTTTGAAGGTTCTGTTCTTAAATTATGACAGAAACTGCGGCCTGAGGATTATAAAGGTTGTACCTGTGCCATCTATAACAGTAGTATCAAAGTTTCTGTATTCAGGAAACATATTACATAAGAATTCATCTGCAGGACATGACAACCCCAAATAAACTTCTAAGGACCATCAGTTTTCCTCCATGTGAAGAGCAGTTATCCACTACCTGGGAGCAGACTGAAGTTTTAACTTATTGAGAAAGTTCCTAGTTAGGCAGAAGACTGCTGGTAGTGAGAAGAGAAGAAGAGTAGGATTTATATCCAGAGGTGGGATTCAGCCGGTTAGAGACGGGTTCGGTAGAACCGGTTGTTAGCAGAACCTGTTGTTAATGATTAACTCCATAAGGGACAAGGGGGCAATCTCTGTCCCTGGGTGCAACAAAACTCATCAAGTGGGGGATGCAAAATCACCCCCAGGGCCCCCCTTCCCTCTATGGCACCCCCCTGCCCTCCATGGCACCCCCCCACTCCCACCCCCCCCTCACTGAGCCCCACACTTACTTTCGTTTCCAAGAACAGAGATAGGAATTTGCAAGGCGATCCCTGGCTTAGAGTCTCTTTTCACGCAGCCTGCTGCCTGGCTCTCTATTAAGAGGCCTCCCCCCCCCCCCCCCCCCCCCCCCCCCCCCCCCCCCCCCCCCCGCCCACAGCTAACCTGAGCAAAGCAGAGGGGAGAAGCAGCTGGCTGCCAGGGGAGAGGAGTCCAGGTACACAGGGTTAGAGGAGAGGCAGGCAGAGGGGCAGGCTGGAAACTGCTGAAGGGTAAGCAGAACAGCGCCAGAGGACCTACCCTAGAGGAGGAGGTGGAGGAGGATGGGCGCGGTGGCCTCTGAGTCCAAGCAGCACCTAGAAGGAAGCACCCCACCCACCCACCCACATCGGGGCTGGGGCTCTGCTTGCTGCTCATGCACAGCCAGGCAGGGCAGGCTTGGATCCCATAGGGAGCTGGTGTGTGTGTGTGTGTGTGTGGGAGGTTAGGGTTAAGTTTTTTAAAAATATAGCCTTAAGTAAGCCTTTCCCCCTCCTCAGCCTTTTCCCCCACTCAGCCTTAGTTCCAAAGATGCTGCAGTCACAGAGGTCCTTTTCTGGCTTTCTATGCATTTACCAGCCTCCAGTTTACTTTCAGTTTGTGAATTTGTCCTCTCCAGATTTTCAAAGGTAGGGCAAAACCTGGAGCAGATCACAGATCTGGCACATCAGGTCTTCCATTTGGGAGCAACAATGCAGGGAAATCCGTGTTCCAGGATTGCAAACAACCTGTTTGGGGAAGTGGGCGCAGAAGGCAGGAGTGGGGATCATTTTTCCTTTCTCCCAGTTTTTTGCCAGCAGCACTCTGTCTATTAAATTTAAAAGGTGCATCACATTTTAATAAAAGCCATCACTTGTTGGAAGTTCACCAAGGAAGGAGATCTCAGTGCACACCCCCCCTTTCCTTTTAATGTTAATGCAAAGGGAGGTAACCAGAGTTCTAAAGCGATCTCAAGAGTCTCATTCTAAAAGTGTATTATTCAGACTGGAGTTGCTCATCTACAGATGGGTGGAATTACTACTGTATTATGCTGAAAGCAGAACATTTCTTTGTTTAAAAGTTTGGGGGAGGACACCATTTTATTTCTACTGGGGGGTGGGGGGAAGGGAAGTTTCTGCATAGCATGCCCAGATGCTGATTCAAAACAAAGGATACAAATATAATACATTGAGATTATTTTTTACTACTGTTTATATTCTAATATTTTAGCCCTATGTGGAAGTTTAATTTTTGTTGTCCATGCTTCTTGTCCTTTAAATGAGTTGTTAAAAATATAATTAAACTTCATATCTTAAATAAACTTAAATATAATTAAACTTCATATCTAATCATTAATTATGAATATGAGGAAGTTATGGGATTAGCAAAGGGCAGCCTTTCCTGTTTCCCTGATTATATAAATAGATTGGTTGTTGTGGTTTTCACGGGCTTTTTTGGCCGTGGTCTCGAAAGAGTAGATCTTGTTCGGCTAAACGTTTCACCTGCATCTGCAGCTGGCATCTTCAGGAGGTTATTATCACAGCACACTTCTCTATGGGATACACTTCGAAGATGTAGATGCAGATGCACGCAAAACGTTAGGAACAGGATCTACTAGACCACGGTCACACAGATCCAGAAAACCCACAACAACCAGTTGAGATCTGGCCATGAAAGCCTTCGACTAATTTAGCTGGGAAATTCTTTTGCAAATGAATGCCAGTGAACTTTAGCTTTGCTATTTGTGCATAATGGGAAAGAAATATATATAAACAACATGTTCTTCCCTAGCATGACCATAACAGTCCTATTTTCCCTAAGGCTGGTACAAGAGTCCCATCTTAAATAGAAGAGCGAGAGAACTATGTGTTGTGAGAGATTTATTTTCTCCTGTTACCATCCTGTTACCGTTGCTGTGAGGGTACAGTTTGGGAAATGTTTTTTGCTGGGAGGTAGAGGTTGTAACAGACCTGTACCCGGCTGTTCCTGCACACTTGAATATTATACCACCTGCGAGCAGCCAAATGCAGGCTGCATTACCTTTGTATTAAAAAGTAGGGTCCCACCTTGTGACCCGAAGTTGAGAAGGAATTATTCTGTTATTACAGTGATAAGCCAAAATGTATTAGAAAGTTTAGACTTTTAATGAATTTAAGATGGATTGTTTTTTAGTTCATCTGTGTTTTAAATAGTATTTAATGTGAATGATTTTTATTGTTTATTATATACTGGAAACTTCTCTGAGCCTGGGAGGCGAAGGGTGGCATGTAAATTGTATAAAATAAATGCATTAAATAAAAGTAGACTACTTGGAATTGGGTAGGCATTACCTACCAGGAAAGCCAGTATGATGAAGTGGTTAGGATCTGGGAGACCCAAGTCCTGAATTCCCGGCTCTGATATGGAAACTAGGCCGAGGCACTGTCAAGAAGGGGATAATGTCTTCAAGCTACTTTGGGTATCCCAGATCCTAACCAAAAACTTGCACTGCATATCACCTCTATAAAGCTCTTTGAAAAATTTAGTGTTTTGGCTATCTTAGCATTCATGTTTCTGCTTGTTCCTTGATTGTATGCCAAGCAAGATTGTCTTGATAAGTCTTTACAGCGGACCACAAAAGAATCATGTTTCATACTGTAATGTGTATGATGAGGTATGCCTTGAAGAGTGTCAGTTGATGGGCCAGAGTTAAAAGGTAGAACTAGGAAAAGCAGTTAGAGCCTGGGGACTGGGAAAGTTAAGACTAAGAGCATTGTCAGTATTAAAATTCCAATGTGTGCAACTACTGTAGAAAAACATGACTTGAGATTTGTCCCTGTCCTCCCTCCCTCCCTGAGCTCAAATGTGCTGTGTTTCCAATGTTGGGGGGGAAGCAATTGGGGTGTTGGATATAATAGAATTCCATAAAAGCGTTTTCCACGGCAGTAATAAAACATTTTTGAGAAAGCATTTTGAAAATGTTGTCCAACAAAATTTTATTTCTTCTGTGCTTGGCATTTGTTGCTGTGTTCAGATTTTGTTGTGAGTTGGGGCATGTTCCTATATGTGTGATTGTGAGCTTTGATATGACCTGGGGCAAAAAAAAATCATTGTTTTGTCATGCGTGGTGAGAGGGCAGCCACCCATGGGAGTGGGGGGCAAAACTCAGATTTTGTCCTCGGGCTCCATTTTCCCTAGATACACCTCTGTTAAAAGAAATATGACCTTCTACTTCAGTTTTGTAGAGGCTAGAAATTCTGCCTCATGAGGGAGGGCACTGGGCTTGAAAACGCTTAGAAAGGTGAAAGTACCAACAACAGTACTGGAGGGAGGTACAGAAAAAATCCAGAGGAGTGAGGGGGCACTGCACCTGGGGCGCACATTCCCTAAGCCCCTGCAGCAGCACTGCCCACCCTGCTCTGGAATGCCCCGCCCCCAGAATGCCCAGGCCACGCCCCCACCGTGTCACTCCCCTCCTGGTCCCGTTGGCCCCACCACCATCGGAACCTGTTGTTAAAATTTTTGAATCCCACCACTGTTTATATCCCCCCTTTCTCTCCTGTAAGGAGACTCAAAGGGGCTTACAAAATCCTTTCCCTTCCCCCCCCCCACCACCACCACAACAAACACTCTGTGAGGTAGGTAGGGCTGAGAGAGCTCTGAAGAACTGCAACTAACCCAAGGTCACCTGGCTGGCGTGTGTTGGAGTGCACAAACTAATCTAGATCACCAGATAAGCTTCCACAGCTCAAGTGGCAGAGCAGGGAATCAAGCCCAGTTCTCCAGATTAGAGTGCACCTGCTCTTAACCACTATATCATGCTGGCTCAGAGGCAGAAACAAAAGGTGTCCACTGTGCCCCCATGAACTGAAGCCATTGCGAGCGTCAGATGAGGGCCAAAGGGAGTCAGGGCTGGTAGAAGGAGCAGGCCTCCAAATGCCAAAGCAGGTGGCTAGAAGCAAACTGAGCTAAGTCACTTATGATTGGTACAACCCAGGTGGGACCCAAGTGAGCCATGGTGAGCCATGCACAGCTGCCAACCCCACAGGGACTGCTTCACTCAGCCTGCTCCATGGCTATTTTAACATCCCAGTCTGCCTCTGCTACAGTCACTATTCCCACAATGGCATTCAAGAGAACAAGAAAAGGAAGAAATGGAACTTAAAATTCAAGATGGAATGATGGTGTTTGTGGGTGATAAGATAAACTAGCACCTGCTTTGGTCCTGTGACACAAGCAGTTACCAGTAATTGCAACAGCCTGCTAGTATGAGGATCCCAAGGTTCATCAGCTGTACACTGACTCTGCTGATTCAACCATTAATACCACATTGAGTATGTGACTCTCGACCCACACCCAAACTCTGAATCACTTACTGATCTGTTATGGATTTATATCCCCCCTTTTTCTCCTGTAAGGAGACTCAAAGGGGCTTACAAACTCCTTTCCCTCCCCCCGCCCACAACACAACCTGGTAAACTGCCAGAGCCACACCTGACCATTACTAAACTTGACTCTGCTGAGATACAATTTTGGGTCCAACATTTACATACCCTCCAGTCTTCTCATCTCAATTCACTTGAGTATTTCTGGAATGCACAAACTTACAAGAGAAGACAGAAGGAAAACAGTTTTTTTTAATGTATCAATGGAGCAGCAGGGCTGGAAGTGAGATTCCATGAATACGTGAAGAAGGGGATGACATTTATAGCTTCTCAAAGTCACTGGTGTTATTAAGTTCCGCCATCTTAAAATCTTAGTTCATTTAAAAGGCACAAATGCCAAGCTGGAAATCAGCAGAAGAGCTAGAGCAGAATAAGTCACTCACTCACTCACTCACTCACTCACTCACTCACTCACTCACTCACTCACTCACTCACTCACTCACTCACTCAATCAATCAATCAATCAATCAATCAATCAATCAATCAATCAACCTTTATTGGCCTAAAATATCTCCAAAATATTCATCAATTGGGATACATTGTTGCCTCTACTCACTGGAGATGGCTATTGCAGTCTTGTGCTTCGCTTCTTGAGTCCTCATAGCAATTAGGAGAAACTTGGTTACCATCACCATTGTTAGAGGATGCTGGTCGGCTAAGAGATATGGTACTAATTCCTTGTTGGGAATTCCTTGGCCATTCATCAATAATGGTTCGATAAAATTTTTCCATAGGGATGTATAATGATCACAATGCAACAACATATGTGCTGCTGTTTTGGGTTTGCAAACCAGAGCAATACCTTTCACTACAAGGAATGTTCATATATCTACCCCAGAGGGTTCCCATCGGAAGGATGTTTAACTGTGCCAGTGCAAAAGACTATTGTTACTGCAGAGATTTAAGATGGGAAAAATAGGCAGGTAAAACTCCACAAGTGGGAGTTAAACCAAGTTCCAGTGGAGAGCAAACCCTGCTCACTGATAAGTACAGAATTTGCCTCTCCATATCCAATATTGTGTTTCAGCATCCTGAATGCTTAAGATTCATCAGAAGTCAAAAGGGAGTCAAAGGAAATCTGAACTGATTCTGTGAATAACCTGTTTGGACCTTTTGGACTAATACTAGTCTGATAGCATGAACCAGACCAAACTAGTAGAACTGGATCTGAAAAACCGGTGAAACCTAATTTTAGAGGTAAAAGCCATGCTTTTGTTTCTTGAAAATTTAACCCAGCTTCTAAACAAAGAGTTGAATAAGCAGCACAACTAGGAATTCCCAAAAGACAATGAATAAAAGTTGACTGAATTTGTTCAAGTCTTGAGATGGAAGCACGTATCCAAATGGGGATTCCATAGAACAGTTGGAAAGCAACTTGGCTGAAATGAACCAAGTGACTTTAGCATCAAAGAAACAAGTAACAGCCACTATTCTGTGTTTACCTGAGTTTATGGCTTGTTTCATCAGGCAAAATAAGTGATGAATCACTGTGGGAAAGGAATTGATGGTATTTATGACCAAATCAACTACCAGCAGAATCTTTTTCTATGTGTCACTTTTAAACAAACTTTTGTCGGACAGGTGTTCTGTGTCACCATTACACACCATTGTGACATCTGAGATTCCTGGTCACAGAGAAGTGAATAATTCTATACCACATAAGGTATGTTATGGATACTCCTTCCAGAATCACAAAAGATACTCATCTAGCCACAAGAGACATGAGAGACACATGTCAAGTGTCAAAAACTTCATGCAGTAGGGGTCTTAAAGGATTGAGTCAAGACACAAACATAAGAGCACAAGGAAAGCTCTCCTCAGTTAGACCAGTGGTCCATATAATCCAGTGTCCTGTTACCCACAAATACAGTAAGAATGCAAGATTTGCTATCACTGCTATCTGCTATCAATTTAGGCTTGAGCTGCAGCAAGACTGACGATAGAAAGAATTACGGCTTCATTTGGGGCTTATTTTATTATGCGTGCGGCAGCTGGGCAGAGCATGTGAAACCAGTTTGTTCTGTAGCTGGATCACTGACACACTATGATCAGCTACCAAATGTTTTGAGACCAGGCATACTGACCAAACTCACAATGAGTTTAGACAAAAGCAGCCTAAATTGATAGCAAAAAGGAAAAAAACACATCAACTCACAAACTGAAGCATGACCTGAAGTTTCTGAGCATTGTTGAAGAGCAGACCCATGTAGAGCACACAGCAGTAATCTCATTTTGATGATACAATCAGGGCATACACCACATTGTTTTTTTCTGTTAAGAAAAAGCTGCAACTGGTTAACAGTCAAAACTGGTAAAAGGCACTCTTGGCCATGGCTGCCATCTGCTTATCCATCGATAGGCCTGGGTCTAAGGGCAACCCCAGACTACAGACTTGTTTCTTCAAGGGTGTGCAACCCCATCCAGGACAGGTAAAACTTTAGGTCCTGGGTGAGACCTTCCTGCTACTAGTGTCACTTGCATCTTGCGTCACTGCCTGCCAACACGCAGCTGGTCAGGGGGCAGAAGCAGGCTGGCAGAAAGGGGGAGCCATGTATATCCCTTGTGCAATGATGTCACTTCCAGCTTGATGCAGAAGTCCCCCCCACCACCACCACCAGAGGGATGCAAACTATGGAAACTATAGTTTGGGGACAAGTGTTACAGTGTTCCCCTGGTGTGATGCTGGCATTTCTGTACCAAACCAGCTGTGATGTCATTGCACAGGGGACATGATCACCGCCCTCAAGTTTACTTCCCTAGAGCTCTCACTGGTTGCCATGAAGGACCTGGGAACTCTATTTGTATTGTGGCAGCCTGTGCAGCTTACTTCTTAGAGAATGGCACAGATCTACAACCTTCATTACATCTGTTTTGGCTCTCAGTGAGACACAACGTATGTGAATACTGACTTGGAGATTGCAAAGAAACACATATTTGAATCTCTATTATGTAAAATTATTATTTTCTACCTCTGCCTGGTTTAGAATATTTGTTAAAAGGAAAGGTGCAGGTATGTGAGACCTAGTAACTAAACAGCAGCTGATGTATAAGAGATAAAATTCACTAGAAATTTTTAGAATGCTGTTCAGGAATGGTTTTTATTTAAAATGGCTGTGAATTCCAGTGCAGACTTACTGTAAGGAATTCCAAAGAGCAGAAATAAAAAGGCTTTTGATTATAAGTCCGTTTATTCAGACATCCTGGAAGCTTTTACCTGCGACTTTATGACAGGAATGGGACCTCCCGCCTAAACTACAGGTTATAAAATCCCCTGTCCCATCCCCCTCCCGGTGTCTCCAGTCCCAGTCTCATTCTCATGGGAACGGAATGGAACGCTCATCTTGCACCATAAGATAAGCCCTCTAACAGTGTGGTTGCAGCCCGGATTCTGGCCGCCGCCCATGCCAAGGGAATTCAGTCAAGGCCAAAGCGACTGTGAAAATCAGCACCGCTTTGAGATCTTTATTCTGCTTCTCCTAACAGAAAACCCTTCCCCTGTTTCAGCGGAAAGAGCACGATGAAGCATAGAAATAAGGGAGGGGCATCATTGTTTTCTGAATACGCCAGTGATTATAGCGGAGAGAATACCCACCCAGAAACCAAATATTACCCAAGCGGTGCGATTAGCTGAGAGTCCAGAATAAGCGTCTATTTCATAGTGCTTGTGTCCATCAATTATAGTGGGGTGGGGGTATCTCAGGAAATTAGTGCCAGGCATGAGCTTGGGGGCCTCCTTGGGCAAACTGGAATGAAAGAGCGGGATGAATATTACTTAAGGGGAGTTGGCGGGGTTCCTAAGCGGGCAGTAACATCATTGATCACTTTTGTAATCCTAAGGACCCACGAACTTCTTGCCCAGTTTTTGAATATTTGGTAATGCGTCTCTAGGTTTTGTAGACAAATAAACTAAATACCGCGTGAAATCAGAGCGATGTTTATCCGCCTGAAACTTTTTTGTGAGTCCTTGGCTTGCTTAAGGCAGTCTGGACCGTCTTCCACCCTCAGCCAGGGGATGAAATCCCTGCTTGAATTCTGGAGGATGTAAGCCTCTGTGGGTGGCAGTTGGGGAGCATTGGTGGGAAGGAGCGGTAGAAACAATTTCAAAGGGTCTTCTGTGTGTGCTACCGACTGGCATTGTTGTAGGCGTACTCCGCCAAATGGGATTAGTGCGATTTGTCAGTGGTAATTAGTGTAACAAAAGTAAGTACTGCTCTAGTGTTCTGTTAGTCTCTGATTCACCCGTCACTTTGAAGGAGCGTGGTGAGGCGGCAGCCGCCCACGGTGGTTCTTTCTAAGTCAGGAAAGCCTTCAAAATTTAGAGATAGTGCAAGTCCTTGATGAGATACCACCTTCGGGGAAGTGTGGCGTCGATATGTTGGATAAACATTAAATTGCCAATTTAGGAGCGATGGAGATAGTGGTGCAGGGAATAAAATATTGCTTGTTTGGAGAACAGGTCCACCACCACCCATAACTGTGTTCCCCCCCTGGCTGTCCGGCAAAGTCTGTAAAAATCCGCCAGTACTCCAGGGCGGGAAGCAACTGGGAGAGGTTTTAAAGTCCATGGGAGTTTTCCGGAATGGATTTAGCCTCTGCGCCCAGGCGGAACACCCCTTGATATAGCCTCAATGTCTTTCGCATGGGCGCCACCAGAACTGGCGACGGGCAGATGCAGCGTCTTGAGGAAGCCAAAATGTCTACCCGACGGGCATCGCCTTGGCAGGCGAGAACCTGCCTGCGAAGGGGGAGACGCGTGCCAACACCCCACGTTTCCAAAGCGCCACCCTCCAAAGCGTAGCTGGGGATCTCCTGCTCAGCTGGCAGTTGAACCCGCCTCCAGTTCCGTAGGAAGGGGAGGCAGTAAGGCAGGCCGAAGGGGAGAAGTCACGGAGGTCTGAGACTGAGTGACAGCCAAACCCAGCTGGGAGGAAACCGCGGTCGCAGCGGGATATCCCATAGCGAAGAAACATCCCCTCGGGGAAGGCGAGACAGCATCAGCCAGTTTATTGGTTTTTTCCAGGGAAAAAAATGAACTGTGAAGGAAGCGGGGAGAAAAAAATCAATAGCGTAGTTGTTTTCACGGACATTTTGAAGTGGAGAGAGGCGGTAGAAGTTTTTTGTGATCCGACCAAACCTGGAAGGGGTGTTTGGCCCCTCAAACCGAAGGTAAAGCCGGAGTGCATGAGCCACCTTGACCAGCGACAGTCTCATGTCTGCGGTTGAGTGGGCTCAGGCCGGCACTTCCAGATGGTAAAGCACGGGACAAGTCCTGTCTTTGTGCTGCCGTACATCGAACCTCCGTGAAGGAGATGGGGTGGGGTGAACAAGTGGGGTTGAGTAAGTGGCGGATTTCAAAGCGTTGGGAGCGATTGGTCCTGAGACCAGGGAGGCTCGGGCTTGGTAAGCAGCAATTCTTGCCCAGTGTAGGGTCTGAAGTGGAAGGGCCGGGTTCAAAGCCGTTGGTCACTCAGAATTCGTAGAGATGGCAAACCAGGAAGGATTTACCGGAATTCTTATTGGTGGGGCAGGCAAAAATTGGGAAAGGGACTCAAACTCGTGCCGCGCTCCGGATCCGCATCTCCAAAACAATGGGTTGAGGATCAGATGACTCTCAGAATCTGAAATTATGGAGGACTGGTGCAATGGGCTGGGGTTCATCGAACAAAGTTTTTTGATGCCTCCGGAACAGGGTTTCATCATCTCAATGGTTTGGAATAAATCAGAACATCCATCCAGTACCGAACTACACATACATGCAAATAGAATATTTTGAAACTTGGTTTGATAGGGGCATGAAATGGGAAGCTAAATCAGGAATGGTATTAGTATTCATAGTATGGAATTTGAAAGTATTGATGCTGTTAAAATCAATTCGTAAAGCCTCGATGAAATGGGATATGACAAAACCTCTCCGAGAATCAGCGGTAGAATCGTCCTGGAGGTAAATCGAGATCTTTGATTGGGGCGAATTTGTTGGACATTCCGAAACATTCGTCCCGTGTCAGTGCAGAATTAGGAACCGTCTGCACAGAAACCGCGGAACAGGCTGGGGTGTGCCTTGGTGGAATCATGGGGCAGGGTTCTATCTAAGAGGTGAACCGCTACCTGTGGGGTAGGAATTTCCATGCGATGGATTCTACCCTTGGGCGGCTGAGCTCGGGCTGTAGTATGATTTTGTCGGTATCCCTATGGGGGGTAATTGATGTACTCCTGTTCCTGAAACACCCTGGCCAAGTCTTGGTAAGCTTGTGGAATATTTGTGGAATTGGAATTCACTGAGGTGTGCAAAGCTGTGGAAACTAGTGGTTCAATGTCTCATTTGGAGGAGGATTTCCCCACTTCATGTGCTCCCCATGAAGGTCGAGATAATTCTAGAATTCGCTCTTTCCAAATGATGTTTGGCTCGTGTAATAACAACCATGGCATACCCAAGACAATGGAGTGTTTGGCTACTGGGCTTAAGAGTACGGGACAATCTTCTCCCAATGGTCAGCATAGCGGAGAAGCGGAGTTCGCGTTGCAAAGCGAGGCGAACCTTCAGCTCGAGTGGGCTGCCATCCATTTAGTGAAGCGGGATGCTGGAAGCTTCACTAGAGGGGACTTCGGTCGCCAAGCTCCTCAGCCACCTCGCGACGCGCGTAAACAGTGGGAGCAGCGGAGTCCACTTGAGGCTAGGATATCTTAGCGTATGCTTAGCAGGGTTGGCTAAAGAGGCTTGAATAGTAATGAGGCTACCTTCACTCACGAATCTGGAGCAGGACCCATGTCAGGCTGAAGAGACAAACTGCCACTTCCCCCCTCCTCGAAGTCCCCGCCGATAGCAGCTTTGGGCGAACCTGATGGAGAGGACCCGGGACTTCCGTGGAGGCAGAAGTGCTTGTAGGGCGAACAGTGGAGTTTCCTATTTTTTGAACGAATTGGCAGCCAGATGGCCCAGGACAACCACGCAATAAAAGGCATAATCCTAAGCGGTGGCGTTAGGATGTAGTTTCGATGGAAGCGGCCGAACCCGATTCGTAGCTGGGGTAGCCGTGGTAGTGGGTTTTGTGGGCGATCCCCAGCAGCGTGAATCAGAGCGGGCCGCCGCTTGCGATCTAGATGCGATCCATTCTCGCGGCGGTCGCGGCGGGATCGCGGATGAGGATCCTGTTTCCACGAAGTTTGACATCCATAACCTCGAAGAAGTATTCACACTTCATGCGTTCAGAGCCAGTGGGAGAGGAGTTTAACGCCGCGCGAAATTCACCCAGGCAAATTCGGCAAAGAAACGGTTTGCCCTGCTGAATGGTTTATTGTCACGAATGCACCGTTTTCCAGCATCCGGATGCAGGCCGGACGCCAAAGCTTGGAGAAATCCTGCCACTGTGCAGTGTAGGTCAGCTTGTAATTCGTGAGAGTTACAAACCATTGACAGCCACCCCATCAAGACTGACCCTATGTCCCGTATTTTTCGCGTTCAGAGCGATATAAATCGCCGAACTCTGCATATGCATCAAGTTGCAGGATGAAGTAGAGAACTTAGAGGCGGTCCCGTCAAAAGCGAGCTGGAATGGGGGGGTCACCAATAACCTCTCTCAGCCGCTCTTGGAACCACGTTTGGGAGTTGGGAATTTACCTTGAGTAGAGCCCGGGGCTGAGGCAGGGGACCGAGATTGAGGTGCCAGGTTGAGAGTGGAAGCCCGAACCTAACACCGTCGTCCCTCCCGGCCGAGAAAGAGGCGCTTGGAGATGCTTGAGGAAGTTGAGAAGTGGGACCTTGCGAGTGCTGGCCCTGCGGCGGTAGTAGTGCGTGGCTAAAGGTGTAGGCACCGACCTGGAGTTGATGCCATTGTATCCGCTGCCTTTTCAACTCCTGCTCCAAGACGTAATTCCCTCTCTTTAGCGTGTTAATGCATCCTGATGCTATGTAGGGCGTTCTTTCACGCGATCAATTGCTTTCGCTCATCAGTTGTATGGCGCGGTCAGCTCACTCTCGCGTTTGTATGGCCTAATAACTACGGCTGGCGTTCCAAATCCATCTTAGAGTGATCCAGTACTTTGTCGTGGATCGTTAAATTCTCTGCTGATACTGCCGTTTACAGCGCTTCCTTGGCCAGTTCAACTTCGAGTTGGGCGTCTTTGGGTGTTGTTCACGGTCCTTTGCAGACCCTCGGCGCTCCTCTTCCCAGCCTGGCGGCTCCGCGGTCCCACATGCTTCTTTGGCATCGGCGCGGCCCTGGCCCGCCGTCGTCCCAACTTTTCTTTGGGCCGGGAGGAAGCGAATCTGGATGGGGAGTCAGATCTTCCTCAGTTCACTCCCTCTCCGGGAGAACCTCCTCTTGTCGATGGCTCCAGTCTCACCGCCTTTCATCAGCTTCCTGTCGGGGCTAGGAATCGGATCGGGGAACTGGCGGAAACCTTCCGATCATGATCCCAATCTGCGTCATAGTCCGGTTTCAGCTGTGGATTTGGGGCCGTTGAGTCGCCTATGCCACTGTTGATCCTTAAGAACCTCATGGAAGTGGAGTCAAGGAATGGTTCAATTGACTCCGGGTATCAGCATGGCGTAGTCGGGCCATTTCCTCAGAGACTGGTTGCATTTGGGGTTTTGTCCCTGCGGAAAGCGGGTGAATCCGATCAACAGGCGTTTCGATCCATAGCCAAGCGCCCAGCGATTCATGCAACTCCATGATGCAGCATCCGCATCGCTCATCAGCGAGGTGGGAAGATTTCGTGCTGGGCGGGCGAGAGGATTACCAGGTGAGACCGTTGCCCCACTGGTTCCTCCTGGGAAGGCTGGAACCCTCTATGGGGGGGGCTACCGTGCCTTCCACAGTTCAGAATGTTCAATCTCTGCATGTTAAAACACCTGAGATCCACTGGTTTTAAAAAGAGTATTAAAGATTGATTCCTGTCATAATGTAAGGAATTCCAAAGAGCAGAAATAAAAAGGCTTTTGATTATAAGTCCGTTTATTCAGACATCCTGGAAAGCACACACGACGACGGGAATGGGACCTCCGCCCTAAACGCTACAGGTTACTTAACATCCCTAATACATCCCCTCGGTGTCTCCAGTCCAGTCTCATTCTCAGCAAGACCAGATGGGCGGCTCATCTTGCACCATAAGATAAGCCCTCTAACAGTGTGGTTGCAGCGGATTCTGGCCCGCCGCCCGTGCCAAGGAATTCAGTCAAGGCCAAACGACTGTGAAGAGAATCAGCACCGCTGAGATCTTTACACTTACCTGAAGACTGTCTGCATTATACAGTGAGGCCAGATTCCTCATACCTTTATATTCCCTTTTCTAACTAATCAAGTTCTCAATATGCATCAACACGTAACTACCTCATTTTCTATTTCATTCTCTCTCTCTCTTCCCTTCTCCTAACTGGCACCATCCAATTAAATAGTTTCTTCAGCAAGAGTGTGCAGAGACAAGAAAGGAAAACCACACGTGGTTTGCTAGGAACCATGCTTAGAGCTGAGATTAATTCTGTAGAACTCTTGCTTTAAATATCCTGTCATTGTTCTTTATGAATTGCATTTAACATTTTCATAAGAAACTACTGAAACAATAAAATGATGAGGATGGGGAAACAGAATTGCCAACCTTCAGGTGGTGAGTAGCTGGATCATCTTGCTATTACTTCTGATCTCCAGGTGACAGAAATCATTTCACCAGGACAAAATGGCTGCTTTGTGAGGTAGAATTTATGGTATTATACTCCACTGAAGTCCCTTCCCTCCCCACACCCTTCCCTCCTCAGGCTCCACCCCCAAAATCTGCAGGCATTTCCCACCCTGGAGCTGGCAACCTTATGGGAAAACCATGACGACAATTCGTGCTGGTGAGTTCGGCTGCAAATGTGTATCAATTTTGCAAATGTTTCTTATTTTTCTCGATTTGAATGTGTACTTTTTAAAAAGTACTTTTAGGCCACTTTTCTCCCCAGAAGAAACAAAGTGGTTTACAAAAACAAACAAACAAATATTATTCGGGCAGGTCTGCCAAGCAGCCTTTCACAAGTTCCAAATAGCAAGTTAGAGGCCATGAGCCACACATATGGTTCCATTCAGGTTACAAACCTGCAGAAAGGGGCAGAATAAAGTCAGCCCACATGGCTCTTGGCTACACCTTGCCTGCTGCAGTGAGCCAGCAGGGTCTTCTTTAGGCTCATTCTGCACATGCAGAATAATGCACTTTCAAACTGCTTTCAGTGCTCTTTGAAGCTGTGCGGAATAGCAAAATCCACTTGCAAATAGTTGTGAAAGTGGTTTGAAAACGCATTATTTTGCATGTGTGGAAGGGGCCTTAGTTAGTTCCCTCCTCACTTATAGATATTTCTGAGAGTCGGCAGGATAAGAGCTTAAGCTACAGTAAGCAAGGAAAGACTGGAAAATAATGACTCTACTTGCATCATATTTCAGCCACTACCTATGACCTTCCATAAACAGGTCAAAATTGCTTTTTAAAACTGGCTTAGGAAATGGTTCATAATGTTGATCAATGATGTGGCATAAACAAATGTGGGTGGGATGAGGATTGTTCACAAAATGTATGTATTCAAATTTGGCAGCCACTTGTGACATATTGGAATAAACTGAAAATGTACAAATAGAGGTGTTATCATGTGTATAATAGTTCTAATAATATGAGTGCAATATGTTGACTTCTGGACCATTAATATGCTGTTTTATCATCACAGCCATATTAAACATTTTTTTCCTTTTGTTCAACTTTAATAATAAAAAGATTGCTTTTTGAGATTTCTAAATCAGTTTGTAAGGTTTTGGTGCATACAGAGTCTACCCCCCACCCCCACACCCAAAAACTTGCTTTTGTAAACATTACAATTAAGGACCTGCAGGCTACTTTGGCGGTCTTTTATAATAATGATTAGAAGGCTAGACTGCAATTGAAAAGCCATTAAAAAAACTCAGTTTCCACTATCAGGATGCAAGTCTATCTTTTGTATCAAGTTCAAGGAAAGGGTTTAAAGAATCAAGAGTTGAGCATATGCCAAAGTGGCTATCAGCCTCTGCTGCCAGGTCTCATTAATGCCAACTGTGCAGACAGAAAAGCAAGACATCTGCTCAAAGTGCATCTTGTTATTAATTACAAGCACCAGAAGAGTTTCAGCCAAAGTAAGATGGCAGAACTCATATTAGGAACAAGTACTATTCTGAGATCTGAATATTTGTATTTTTGTCATTATCACTACTGAAAAGCAGATTTATTTCATTCAAAAAGTTCAGTTCTACCTAAGTACCCAATCCGGTCCTCAATTATTTGAAAATAAATTATACTGAGTACAACTGAATTTACTGGTAAGTGTTTTAGGATTGCAGCCCAAGTGAGGCAATGCAGGAAGTAGAATCACACTACACAAATTTGAGCTGCCTATGATAACAGCCTTTCTTTTCTGTTTCTGGACACTAATTGGATCTCTCCCACAAACACATTACATGCTGATTATTGTTGGTGTCCTCAGCTGCCTCCACCAGTTGGACCTTTGAAATCTTTCCCTCCTTTCTTACTTGTTTGTATGAGTTTGATTAACTTTTGCTCAGATCTGCAGCATTCTTTAAAAAAAAACCTCTTGATGCCTCTTTCCCAGTCCCATTCTGTTTGTTTACAGCAGATCTCAGTGTCTTTCACATTCATTAGCACTTTGCCATCTGCTGTCTTAATAGAGAAATAAATGAGTGTTGTGGTAAGTTTCTTGAGAGTGCCGAGCGCTATATTTGCAGAAATATTTTTGTTCCTCTTTTCTCACTCCCCTACTGTATCCTTCTGAGTTTGATTTGATGGCAGAGAGAAAAGGAACTCTTGAGAAATCATGCTGCGGGGCAGTTTAGGCCCAATCTACATTAGCCCTTTTCTTCATTATTGCCATGATTTCTTCACTTATTGATTCCTCAGAATCCAGATAATCTTCTTCCCAAGCTACACATTTCAGTGCTTTTTCCTCTCTCTCTCTCTCTCTCTCTCTCTCAGTGTTGACTTATAATGGTTTGTTCAGCTTGTAAGACAATTGCTATGTTATCCTTTCAGACATGAATAGGCATAACACTATTACTGCATCTAGTAAAGTGAGGACTTAGTGAGTCAGCTTCCCCTCATTATTTTCCTCCTGCTCGTTGACAGTTTTTGACCTCTCTCTGGCATCAAACACTGACAAACTGGTAGGAACAATATCCCTTCCTTTACAAAAAA
The DNA here is from genome assembly GCF_021028975.2 of Sphaerodactylus townsendi. Lineage (NCBI taxonomy): Eukaryota > Metazoa > Chordata > Lepidosauria > Squamata > Sphaerodactylidae > Sphaerodactylus > Sphaerodactylus townsendi. Next base: position 111,728,674 of record NC_059427.1, on the reverse strand, counting down.
TCAAAATATTAAGGCATAATACTGCTTTGGAGGAAAAATGCCATCTTGGGGACAAACATAAACAATTCCCTTCCATATTTCAGTGATAGCAGCAGATGCAGGAAAGGCTGGAGTGGTGAAGCTTCCCTAGGAACCACCATTACCTTTGGAAAGGGGGGAAGAGGTGTTTGTAAAGTTATCGTATGCACCAGGCTCTCTCCTGACCATCTGCCTAGATCAGTGGTGGCGAACCTTTGGCACTCCAGATGTTATGGACTACAATTCCCATCAGCCCCCACAATTGGCCATGCTGGCAGGGGCTGATGGGGTGTAATCCTGGCTATCTGGAGTGCAAGGATCCGCCACCACAAACTCTGGAAATCTTGCTTTACTATTACCACTTGTCGATTCTGAGAATGGAAACAGCTTAAATGGAAGATGGCTACCACTACAATAAAAAAACTATCCTGTTTCAGGACAAGATAGATAGAACAGGGCTACTGCTAAGAAGCCATTCTTCTAACTTAAAGGATGAATGGAAACATGGGTTGTTTCTCCCAAAGCAGCTTCATAGCATTGGGGGGGGGGGGGATGGGGCAAGTCAGAGACAAAGACATTCATGTCCTCCTCTGCCACACTTACCATATATACTCATGTATAAGTCGAGGCACCTAATTTTACCACAAAAAACTGGGAAAACTTATTGACTCGCGTATAAGTCGAGGGTGGGGAAATGCAGCAGCTACTGGTAAATTTCAAAAATAAAAATAGATACCAATAAAATTACATTGAGGCATCAGTAGGTTAAATATTTTTGAATATTTATTTCAAAGAAAAACAGTAAACTAGCTCTGTAAGCCCTGATTTTCCCTTTAAATCCACTCAGAAAGGGAGGGGGGGTGATTTAAAGGGAGAATCTGGGGAAAATTTGAGTGTGCCTGTCAGGGGAGGAATGTTTATGTTAGCAGTAGCAACATTTCAAAGTATCTTTAGGAGACCCTCCTGATGATACCACCCAGGTTTAGTGAAGTTTGGTTCAAGGGGTCCAAAGTTATGGACCCTCAAAATGTAGCCCCATCTACTATTAGCTCCCATTGGAAACAATGGGGGATGGGGCATCCCCTTTGGGGGTCCATAACTTTGGACCCCCTGAACTAAACTTTACCAAACTTGGCTGGTATCATCAGGAGTGTCACCTGATGATACCCTGAAATTTTGGTGCCACTAGCATAAAAACTGCATCCCCTGGCAGCCAACAAAGTAAAAACCTAAAATATTTTTAAAATACACCTCACTTGCGTATAAGTCGAGGGGGGCTTTTTCAGCACAAAAAATGTGCTGAAAAATTCGACTTATATGCAAGTATATATGGTAATTGCTCAGGAATCTGGCTCAGATAGTTCTGTTCAATCTCCATCTCATCTTATTTATTTAAAAATATATTCCTTGTCTTATCTCACTGTCAAGATGCCTTGTAAATTCAACATTTGTAAAATATAACAATGTAAAAATGTCAAACAGGAAAAATAGAATAAACAGTCTGTTCCAGTTTCAGCTTTTAGAAAATTAGACTAAGAAACAGTAACACTTTGCAGGCACTAGAGAAGGCTGCCGCTTCTTCCTTGTCTCTTGTAACGGACTGTTCCACAAAACTAGTGCCCAAACCAAAAACCATGCAGCCCTCATCAAGGAGGAATGATCCTAGTAGATTGAAGACCCCAGTACAAGAGTCTGCTCAGAAAATCTAAAAGGCACATAAGATCAAACAGGGACAGGCAGTTGTTTGAGTAATGTTCTTGAGCCAGCCAGTATTCAACAATGGACATGCTTCAGACATTCCTCTCCCTGTCTTTGCTTGGCAGGTTTGGTGCTCTTCTGAACGAATTTGGGGAAGGAATGATGTCTGAGCTTCACGCCTCCCTCCAAAAAATCAGGTTGATGATGCTAGGTACCAGTAGTTCAATCTTAGGCAGTGTTACTCCAGTTCATTGAGTTCCCTTGGTTTAGACTGGAGTAATTGTCCTGTATAGGGGTATACTGCTACTGCTAGTCTGACAGAACTGATACTCAGTACTGAACACCTGCAACACCTCCATCCATATCTCACTTAAGCCATTAATTTATTACATGACTTTGGACAAGCTACTGTCTGTCAAATCCCTATCTGTAATATAGAGTTAATGATAATTTTGCAGAATTGTTGTAAAAAGTATTGAGGTCATACATGCAGCATCCTTTGAATACTTTGAATTCCCCTACAAATGCTAAACATTTCTTTTTTAATATAAGGTCTGAGCTTAGAGCACTGACACTCATGTCCCTTTGTCTTGACTTCATTTCTACACAAAGGAAAGAATGAAGAGCTGAAGTCCTACAGAGTGTGAGAGCAAAGATTTTAATAGTAAATCAAATAAATAAAAAATAAAGTAAAATAAGCAGTCTTCCTCATCCAATAGGAAGAAGCTGGCCCCCAGGTTTCACTCTGCCCTCCAGTATGGAAGTCAAAGTCACTGTTCTTTCAAGGTCACTGGGGGAGAGAGTCAGGACTGTTTATTAGCCGCCAAAGAGAGAGCAAGCTCTTTGCTTTGAAGTGGGGAGCAACAGCCACCCCTGTTCAGGGCATTAAACATTGATAAATCCTGCCAAGCATGTCTTGGTCTAATGCTGCTGCTTTGTAGGGAGCAGCTAATGCCCTTCTCTGAAATTCAGTTATTTGAACTGTGCTGGAAGGCACTCTGTACCTTTGCTCCCTGCGATCACTCAAGCGTCTTTTAACTTAATGACAACAACTTTGCTAACAGCTGAAATCAATACAATTCCAGCATCTCAATCTAATCATAGCTGGGCAGCTCCGGGAGCAGTCAGCTCAGATGCACAGGCTTTTGAGATGCGGGCAATCTCTGGCATCATGAGTTTAACCTCCAAATAGTTAGGATATCATTGGGTGCACATTATGGACTTAACAAATGACATAGTGGACAACAGCCATATTTTCCTTTACCAGCTCCTGGCCTTGTATTGAATTCCATATGAGTTTCATCAGTCAGTGAAGGGGAAGTCTCTGGCTAGCACCAAAAAAAAAAAAAAAAGGTCTCTCACATAGCGGAACCTTGCTCTGCCATTCCCTAGATCCCACAGAGCCAAATCCCACAAGGTTACCAACTCTGTACTGGGGAATTTCTGGAGATTTGGGATGGTGCTTGAGAAGGGTAGAATTTGGGATGAAAGGGAGATCAGTGAGGTGCACTAGGAAGAATAGGGTTTGGTGAGGGAAGGAATCTCAGTGGGTATGATGCCATATAGTTCACACTCCAAAGCTGTCATTTCTTTGAGGGGAACTTATCTCTGTAGACCAGAGATCGCATGTAATTCTACAAGGACTTGATCTGGAGGTTAGCAACACAGGTCCATTCCACACAGCAAAATAATAATGGGTTACATCCGTTATTTTTTAAACTGGGTCTATTTTATTCCTTTTTTGTCCTTTGCATGGATGCCCGTTTTCCATGAAGGAAACAATCTGTTTTATTTTTGCCCCTTTGCCCAAACCCACTTTTTTTTACAATGCAAAGTGCAAGCTCAAACATCTCATTTTTCCTGTGTTCTGATTGGCTGTTCCATCACCACAGTTCCCCTTCTGCCCCGCTCCTGCCCTCTGGAGAATCTACAGCAACCCTGGGAGCCCAAGCAGGACCTCCCCCTCCCATTTCTACAGCATGAAAAAAACATTTAGGGCTTTGAAGCCACGACACAAGAAAAACATGAAGCATGCAACTCCCCCTTAATGTTGTGATATACAAAATAATAAAATCTGTCCAAAAAAGGGAGCAAAGCAAAAGTGTGCATCTGCCTAGCTATGAGCACCCAAAAAATAAAAAGAAAAGGAATCCATTGGTGTACATATTTGGGTGAAATGGTGCTCACAGTTGCAGACAAGGGGAGAAAACATGCTTGAGTGACATTTCTGAAATGGCGGGCTATCACACCGATTGGCAGCTCAGCAGAAACGAAACTGACATGACAGAAGGTGGAGAACGGGCAGTGGGGTGGGAAAAATAAAGTGGTTTGGTACCAGTGCCATTCCCACTGAAGAGGGTTCAACCTGGGATTTTTCAAAAAGATTGCGATTTTGGTACTTTTTAAAAACCTGGATTGAGGGAAATATTGTGGTCAATCCCACTTTGAGGAAGGAACCCAAGAGACGTTCTTTCCCAAACCGGGATATTTCGACCACAGGGAGGCAGGCAGGCAGGCAGGCAGGCAGGCAGGCAGGCAGACTTCTCAACATGGCCAAATCTGTGGAAACTTAAATCTAGAGACTGGGGCCATGAACAGAGTGAGATCTTTTCTACAAACCTGGAAATCTTCTAAAGCTCAAAGACAGAGAGAGAGAAAGAGAAGGAGAAAAGTGGCAGTACCACAGTTTTCAATGTGAGTGATGATGTATTTGGGCAGTTTGGCAGGCATAAGAAGACACTGGGAGGCAGAGAGTGAGGTATACTCCTTCCTGTTGACAGCATGTCTTAAAGATGCAATCCCAAGAACAGAATAATCAACTCAGACCCTCATAGTTTGTACACCTATTAAAGAGACTTGCAACCAGTAATAAATAAATGATCTTATGCAATATTAAAACGAATAGTCCTTAATTACAACACATTTGGAAAGCTAATGCAACAGATACCCCTTTCAGCCTTCTATGGCCCATTCTGCACATGCAGAATAATGCACATTCAATCCACTTTCACAATTGTTTGCAAGTGGATTTGTCTATTCCGCACAGTAAAATCCAGCTTCAAAGTGCATTGAAAGTGGATTGAAAGTGCATTATTCTGCATGTGCAGAAAGGGCCAATATCACCAAGGCAGGGAAACCACTCACTCTTATTTTTCCTGTCTTTTCCCTTCAGTGACTGAGATGCTTCAGAAATAAGGTAGCATTTGTTTAAAAGCACTTTCCCTCAGCCCTGTTCATACCCAGAAGGTGAAGGATGTCCTCTGGTTTTTATTGTTCTTTTCCACAGGCATTACCCCTTTTAAGGCACAAATAATAATAATTCTGAGGCAGATATAAACTTAAGCAGAATAACACAGAATTATTTAACAGGCAGAAGAGATATAAAGGTAAGAATATTAAAGTTGGAGATGGATTTGAAAGAGACAAATAAGGCAAGAGGCAAATATTTACAGTAATTACACAAGAGAGCTTGGCACAAACTTAATTTTTTTGGTTTCCTTAGCACAGCATTTAACATTACTTAGTTCAGTTTGGCTTAGTTCAGTTTCACATATGCTTCACAGTTTGTTCAGGTCCTTTGCTTAGATGTTCTGACTTGTGGCTGTTCCACATACAGGGTTCTAACACTGGCTTAGTACATAACACAGTACTCTTACTCAGCCTTCCTAGTTAGAAAGACCCTCAAAATAAAACTCTCTACTGAGGTAAACTTAAAACAAATCCCCAGACCCCAGACCCACTGGTACACCAGAACTCTCCTCTCTTTAGAAGCAGTTCTTATCCTGGTTTATATAGCCTTGGCTTCCCATCGGTACACAGTGTCTGTATAAGATTGCTTCCACACAGCACTCAGGCTGACACAATCAGTCATTCTCTTTGGCTGATCTACTCCCCTCAGATTTTAGTTTTCACTCAGTTAAGACAGACAGTTCTTAACAGCACAAATGATTCAAACCAAAAGTCTTTTAGACTCTACTCACAAGGGAGATAACCTCTTCCCCTTTCTGCATTACATTGTTGCTTGCCCAATCAGAGTGCAGGAGGCCACAGCCAATCTGAGGGCTTCTCCTGTTCCTAGGCCTCTAAAACAGTATTTTCCTTAAACAGAAGTTCACTTTAAGACTCATATTTCTCTACAGTCCATCACAGCTAGCATGTCAGAACTGGTCAACTACTACTTAGTTAGCATCGCAAAACCAATGGAAATAAATCTTTTACTGGGCTACATGGACAGTCAGAGCATCTCCTCACAAGGCTGTGAGAGACTGGCTTATAGGATAACTATTGCATGACCCTAGTCCAGGACTGACAACATGTTCAGCAAGCAGAGCAAACTGGCCCTTCTTTTTATATAGAAGTCTGGAGAGGGTGGGATAAACAATCTGCACTCTGTTTTATTACTAGCACATTTGTGTTTGGGGGTGGGGGTGGATGCTGCACTCCCAGGATTTTATTTGCCCTTTGTAATCAGCAGCAATGATGGCAGCAGTAATTTCTCCTAAGGTTGGTGAGGCAGGGCAAAGCAGCAACATGTTGGGATGTCCAGGAGAACACTGGTTTTTGAGTGGGTTTCTCCACTCAACTCTTTCCGGAAGTTATTGTGAGCTAAGCTACCATGCACTTTTGATATGACATTCAGGACTGGAGGAGTAATAGTCACGTTTGTGATGCCAACAGACTTTGACATAGAATTTTCCCTTAGACAAGCAAAAAAGTATCATCAGAATCTATTTTATCTGATTTCAGGGCCACAAAACAGCATTTGTGACTTTAGTGTTTACGGAAGCACAGACTGTACTGTATGTCTATGCAAAGTAGATAAGTGGCAGACAGATGGATACTAGAAAAAATTTAATGGAAAACAGTCCTTTGGGAATACAGAGTCTCTGCTTCTTGTGCTGTTACTGGGAGATGCTCAGAGACATAACATCAAGCTAAAATATAGAGAAGGACAGTTTGGTTGCTAAGTTTAAACAGGCCTTCTTTGACCAGCCCCCCAATCTGTTCTCTGCTGGCAAGCATATAAATAGCCATGCCCAGAGCAGAAAAATGCTGAGCTGGATGGCACTTTGGATTAGGTTACTTTTCAAGCAAAGCAGATATCTTAACATGGGGATTTAGGAAGTAACATTTGTCTACAGCAGGATAATATTGACTTTGAAGCTTATGTCTGAAGATGAGTTACTAGCAAGGACTCCCCAAGTAGGACTTGGGTGCCAAATCACAACTGTGTAAAATAATACAAAAATTCTTTTTAGAACAAACTGCATTTATAAGAAATACATTCCATGTTCATCTGTTCTCACTTGATCCTGACCTGAAAGACTAGCAATCGCATACCTGTTTGTCAAGGATGATGACCACTTACTGCAGCATTTTCATGTCTTCTTCCATTTACTAAAAGAAACACTTTTATTTAGAAATGCTGTTTGGGATTTTTTTTCCCACCTGCCCAGTAATATTTACAATGCCACTGAATATAATTATAATAATGTATCTCACACTTTTGTGAGGACCGTATGCCTTCTCTTCATTTCATTAAAAGTATCGGGGGTTTGAAAATATTCAATTTCACACTTTTATGGTGGAATGTGGGAAAATGTGAAAGATTTTCCAGAGTCTTTTTGGTAATTCCACATGACAGGCTCCTTGAGAATCATATATTGCAAGAAACTGACAGATTTGGTAAAATAGATGGCTGCCTGAAGCAAGAACAACTAAGAAAATGTTAATACAGGAGAGCAGTTATTGGAAAGTGACAGCTAAACATAAAACATTCTGTGCTCTGCCAGAAGATATAGAATTTTGACATGTTTGCATATAGAATATAGAAGATATAGAATTTTGACATGTAACTACATGTTTGCAGAAAGTAAAGCCCTTGATTAAAGCATAAAGGACAAAACCTCAGGGATTAGGATTGCCCTCAGGGATTTTGTACTGAGCGATGATGGGCAAACCCAGGTGTGACTGTTCTGAGGGGCTGATAGTCCTGTTTACCTTCAATCTACGGTAACTACATGTTTGCAGAAATTAAAGCCCTTGATTAAAGCATGAAGCTTTCATCCAAGCATGAAATTGTCCTTAAAACCAAGGAACAGATCAAGGTTTGCCTGTACGTAGGGATCATAATCCTGAATCCCTTCCAGAAGGATCTGTATGTGGTGGAGTCAGCTACCTTCAGATATTATTCAGTTCTCTTTTTTGGTATCTGCAAGCTCCCTTCATGATGTCTCGACTTTCAGGATGGGGGTTAGGTTTTCCCATAGAGTTTTGGGGAATGCTAGAGTGTTCCAGTGACACATGCTGTCACTTCCAGTTATGTGACCAAAAGTGACATCAGAATGTCACTGCCACATTTCATTCTGGCCCAGTTTTTACTGCTGCAACACCAGGTATCAGTGGGGGACTAGGAACTGAGGGAGGGAAATTTCTCCCTATAGTTAGAGACCTACCCCCTAGACTCCACACAATCTGCTTGGTACTTAGTCTAGATGGCGGGGCAGGGTTGCCAGGACATAACTGGCATCCTGTGAAAGAAACTGGGGGACAAGACCTACCATATTGATGTCACTTCTAGTAAAATCCAGAAGTGGCATCATGAGATTTACAGAAATGCGATGGTTTTACCTTAGAATTATGGTAAATTCTAAAACATCCACTGTAGCACTTCTGGAAACAATGTCAGTGTGCTGGTACAATTCTTGTGCATGCTCTATCCCCCCTCTTTCCTCCCAGCAGTGCCTTAGGTACCAGCGGGCAAAGCACAGGATGCTGGGAGGTCTCCCATTGTACCCGAGTCCTGGCATCCCTATGGTGGGGACAACTTTTCTTTCAGTCTACTTGCCGTCCTCGTACAGATGAATGTGGTGTGGTGCCCAGCTTCAAGTTGACCCTACCCCATTGAGTGGTATTTGGCAGTTTTTGAGAAGTTGCAGCATGAAAAATCAGCTTATCCTGCTTAACTGACTCTGTCTTTGGGAATTCCTGGATATTTTTTGAATGGTAGCTGGGGAAAGAAGTTCATTGAGGAGGAGAGGGAGCTGAGCAGGGATGCAATGTCACCCTAGGACTTCTGTTTCTCTTAAATGCTATAGTTTGCCATAGTTTTCAACCGCTGAAACTGCCATTTTCTCCAGGGAAGGTGATCCCTGTTGTCTTCTGATCAGCTGGTATTACTGGAGAATTCCAGCCTCCATCTTGAGGTTGGTAAGCCTACTTATTATGCTTGTGACTGCCTCCTTGGCTAGTGCTTTGGTACAACTGTATTTAGCAGCAGCCTAAGCCAAGATTGCCTTTCTCAATCCTAGAATTTTGTGTTCAAATGAAAATATACTTGAGGACTCTTGGGTTTACTTTTTTTCCCTGTCTGTACTTGCAGCTTTAACATTGGAGGCCTGGATACAGAAGGTACGTTTTGAATTCAAAGGACATCTAGATTCTCATTCTGGGCATTCCCCCATTGCTAAGTGTTTCACTAATGGTCTGGAAGGGATGAGTTATTGTCTCAGGCAGTTCTCAGCTCTCCGCTCACACTGTAAAATAAGAAAATAAGCACCTGTCCATCACAACAAGGCTCCATGAGCTAGCTGCCAATATAATATTAAGGGTGCTGCAAGAGAACAGGGCTTGTCTAATTACCCTACCACTTGTGACAGCAAATCTATTTTTTTTTTTTGCACAGGAACTAGAAGAGAATCCAACGCCATAGTGGCTCTTGACATTGACTTCACACGCTTCAGGCTAAATTAAAAATCAATCATGTTTTTAAAAAACAATCAGTATTTTAATTTAAATCAGATTTTTTTTAATTCAGTTTTTAATTCAGTTACATTAAGTGTTCCCTAAAATATAACCTGATTTAAAATGCTATCTGTATGTAACATAAACCAGCACTAAAGTTTGCATTCATAAGTCCTTAGAACTGAGTGCATGATCCCTCTTGCCCTGTCCATGCTATCTAGTCTTGGACATTAATTGTGTGGGAGGGGGGTGTAGAATTAAATCATACCCACGGACCTTACCTATTCCATATATTCATAGAGGCTAATCTCATATACAGAATCTAAGAGCATACAGCTTGAATGTGTATAGGATCTGTTCAGGATTCTTGAGGGAAGTCAGGAACAGAGCCAGCAAACATGATTGTGCACCCCCATTCCACACATTCAGAAAGGCTATTGAATTAAAGCCTGCTTTTCTACAAGACCAAATGTATGACTTTTGTGGTCAAGTTTAAATATGGCCATTTATGAATGCACTAATTACCCCACGGCTTGGAAGCACTCGTGCTTCACAGTGGGGTTTTCCTGTTTGCACCATTCTTTGTCTTCCCCTATTTCTTTACACAGGTTAGTGTTCATATCTAGTCCAATCCACCATTTTGCCTGTCTTTGTTGTTTCCATGCAACCTCCATTTGGGGAGGTTACCTGCCACCTTTTGTTGCTGTTGTTGCCATCTTTGGTGTAGTGGTACTTTGATTTCAATTTCACTGAGTCCACCATTCCAGTGATAGACCTTCACCACTGAAAAGAAAAAGAAGCCCTTCTGGTTGTCCTGAAATGGTGACCCAAAGAGTGGGAGGAACTACTGTGGTCTGGGCAGGGGAAATCAGGGAGGAGCAAGAAAACCCAAGGAAAGTTAAACACAAGGGGATCTCCAGCAGTGGCGTAGGAAGTTCAGAACTCATGTATCTAATCTGGAGGAACCGGTTTTGATTCCCAGCTCTGCTGCCTGAGCTGTGGAGGCTTATCTGGGGAATTCAGATTAGCCTGTGCGCTCCCACACACGCCAGCTGGGTGACCCTTGGGCTAGTCACAGCTTCTCGAAGCTCTCTCAGCCCCACCTACCTCACAGGGTGTTTGTTGTGAGGGGGGAAGGGCAAGGAGATTGGAAGCCCCTTTGAGTCTCCTGCAGGAGAAAAAGGGGGGATATAAATCCAAACTCTTCTTCTCTTTTTCTTTCCCTGCAAAGGGAGATAAAAAGTTGCAGTTACAGAGCTTTTGAAAACCATGGGGATTCTCTGATCTGACAGTGAGATGAATGCTGAAGAGGGGAAATGTGTGTGTAACCAAGAATCAAACCCAAAGGGAATGTACACTCAAAGCAAAAGAGGCCACATGTGTATAAATGGCCTATGATAGAATATGATGACTACATATTATATGGTAAAGACCATCGAGATTTGGGCATTACTAGAGCATCATTCATCACTTCCAGTTTGGGATGGAATTTTCCTTCTTCAATTGTTCCTTCTTCATTACCACTCAGCAAGCAAGTGAGCCTTGAGCTACCCAATTGGCAACCCAGGCAGCTAGGGCAGTAGCACTGTGGCAGAAGGCATCATAGGGCTGCCCACTTTTGGTACCCCTTTTGGTATCCTCCACTCTCCAGCACCACAGACTATTGCCTAGGACTGCATAATGGGCAGAACACCCTTGAGTTTGTCTGTCTTAAGCTTCATCTTAGTAGCATTAAGTTTGCACTGTGCCTCTTGTCTTCCCAGACAGTTTTTAAACTCGGTAATAAAAGCCAGCAACAAACACAGGATAGCCTTGAAACGTAGCTTCAAGGGTGCCGTGGTCACACATCTCATTCCTACTTGAGGACAGAGTAGTTTTAATCAGGCAATTATTATTACTATTATCATTCCTTTCAAGCTCTGTTTACTGCAAAGCAATGAGTTTTTGTGTCACCTGGAGCAGTGAAAGGTTTACTGCTCTGTTTTAAGGAAAGCTGACACCTCGCACTGTTGGCTAATATATTCCCAGGTGAAATACACCAAAGTGTATTGCATCAATAAATCATCCTAGGCAGAACAAGTTGTCACGATAAAAGTGTTGGTTTGTTTTGGAAATAGTAAAAGGTTGAAAGTGTTTAGATGTTTTCTCTATTATCGAACCATTCCCCCCATCCCCAGTAATGGTTTAAAATTCCATTGCTGTTTCTCTAGAAATCTGAGGATGCCATTCTGGTGGGGTATGTCATAGCAAGGCCACCTCTCCCTGTTTCTCCTGTCATTGCTCCAAAACTCTCAGCATCCTCCTCCGTCTGTTAAACAGTCATCCTCATGAGGCAGAGCTCTGTCGTATCAAACATTTCCGGGGCAGTTAAGAACATTTTTACCCACAAATCATTCTGAATGTGGAAGTACCAGATATGGAACCGAGGCTCACCATTTCAGGCAGCAGGCAGGTCCAAAGAGAAAAGCAAGAGACCCACATCTGTTAGGTTTAATCCTGTGCTGCATGCATTTATCTGGGAGTAAGCCCTATTGAACATAGAGGGGATTACTTTCATGTAAAACCACATAGGCTGCACTCTCTCTTTTAGCCCCCTGACTACTATTGGTACTTGCAATACTGCTTTCCGTTCTAGGAGTGGAAGGGTGGTGTTGAGGAACACTCTTGACCCAAGAATTCACCCCAGTGTTTCAATTATTATGCCTGCTCTCTGTCCATGGGCAGAAGTCTTGCTGCAGAATGATAGCTAAGAGAAGGGAGAGGGGTAAAGATAGGAGCTCTCAAGCTCCCAGCACATAGCTCTCAAATTATTAATTATGGTACCCAACCCCCTGGGAAGACTAAAGTGATAGAAAGAAAACTCTTCCATTGGGTCAGGAAGGCCATCCCAAAGGAATGAGAAAGAAGGGATGTTATAAAATCTCATTTTAGGATTGTGGGATGTTCTATGTTTCTGGTAGTTTTTCTTATGAAATGTGTATAGCACTGTGCATTTTAGAATGTATAGTGTGCGCGTGCGAGCATATGTGTGCGTTTCCTCCCCCTGCCGCCGCTGCATGGCAACAATTTCTCACCCATCAAAGTGGAAGATAAAGTCAGCCTTTGGCTGTCCAGGTTAAGGCTTTTGTTATGGCAAGCCAGTACCGTAGAATTGCCTTACTGTTGATGTGAGAGGCATCCCACTTTGATGGCTTTCCAAACTGCTGAAAAGCTGCACTATTTTAAAGGGGTTTTAATGTAACATTGCAATTAAGATGGTCTTATCTGCGGCATTTAGTCTGCTTTATTTCAAGTTTGTATGTTTTATACATCTTGTCTAATTTTTCGGTATTGTAAACAGCCTTAGGTCCTCTTGGAGAAAGAATAAAAACACTCTAATAAATAAAGCAGCATCATTGCCAGTATGTACCAGCTTCTCTCCCTGTCCAGTCTAAGGCCAATTATTCACTGGTGCGCTGTCCCACAGTGAGGGTAAGTTTGTTCTTGGGCAGAGATTTCTGTACTGATGCAATCCGACTTGTGGTGCTGAAAAACCCAGAAGACCCACGATTAACGAGAGCGAGGAAGCCCCAATGTTCCCCCCTCACTTCAGGGTTTTGCTCCTCCTGTGTTGCTCCTCCATCCAACGCAAGTGCGACCAATACCCTTCACACCCTTTATTCTCCTACAGATAGGAAACCACTAGGTTTTTCCTGCCTTTTTTCCTTCAGGGTCTGAAGTGCCTCTAATAATGGTAGCATAAGGTAGAAAGCACTTTCCCTCAGCCCCATTCACACCCAAAAGGCAGAGGATGCCAGTTGAGTTTTATTTCTTTTTTCCACAGGCACTCCCTTCACAAAGGCACAAATAAAATAAATGCTTGAGGCAGATTTTAACTTACCCAAAATAACAGATTTATTAAACAGACAAGGAATGGTAAAGGGAGAAATATTAACAGAGATTGATGGATGAGGCAAATAAGGCATATATATATATCCAGCTGCTAAGTGGATTGAAAGTGCATTATTCTGCATGTGCGGAAGGGGCCTTTCTGTACCATACAGTTACTTCTTATATTGATATTGTGTAGGCTGCTTTCATTGCTTTTGTATTTTTAGGGAAATGCCAGCCAGGTCCTCACAGGGATCCACAGCTGGCATTTCCCTAAAAATGCAATCTGTAGGGAAGAGGGAGAAGGAAAGCTTAAGGCAGAGGTGCTGACAAATGTAGCTTGACTGTGGAAAGGAGAGAAGAAAGCACAAAAGGCGCTTTCAAACAAGGGAAGGAAGAAATAGTGGGGGAAGGGTGAAATGAGATGCCTCCCTCAAGTATTTATGTGTTTCCACTTGTGTTTTAATAGCAAATCTGTTCAAGAGAATGTTTAAATCCGTTTCTCCTTCACACACATACACATCCAATTGCTGTGATCCCATGCAGCTGTTGTTTCCGTATTAAAAATAGCAGGTTTTCCCAGCATCATCATGTCTGGCCTTCCATGGTCACTCTGGCAGACATTGGGGAAACTGATGATCTTGTCCTCTCCCTGACCTTTCCATTCCAATTGCAGTTCAGTTACTTCCGTTGCTGCTCCTTCCTGCAGCAGCCCCAGGAGGAGTTTGTGAAGACACCGATGATCACAACTGCATCTGTAACTGAAACATCTCCACCTTTGCAGTTGTCGGTATCAGCAAAAACATTAGGCCAGGTGACAAGAAAGACATCCAGGCTGATCTCTTTTTAAAAAGAGTTTAGATATGGGAAGTATTGTATTCTGTTTCCGGATCCATTGCAAGTCTTGGATGGCTGCTCAGTTCCTCTATCCAACATAATTATTCTATAATGTAAAAAGAGTGTAAAAAAGGCAGGTGGGGAAAGATCAACAGAACATCCAAAAGAGTAAAATCCTTGCCAGCGTTTCATTATTCTGTGGTAATAAATTTTATATCCAAGTGTTCATTTTTATTACCGTAAAGCGTAATGGACTGTTTCCAAGTGGAAGGCGAGCTACAACCCAGTCAGTAAGCAATAAAGCAAAGTTGCTTTCTGAAGATTCCTCCGCCGCTTCAATCAAAGCATCCGCTGCTGTATGTCACAGGCTCCCTCCTCAGTGACAGACATTGCTGAGTCAGCTTGCCAGAGGCAGTGTGCTTTGCAGCACAAGGCAACAACATGGAGACATTTCCTCTATCCAAATACAAAAGGATCCCCTGGGGCAAAAGGTTTTCTGAGAAGATGAGAACTAAGCATTTCCACAGGCCACAGTGATCTCTCTAATCTGAGCCTGATATTACCCTTAGCTATAATGCAAAAACGTATGCTTTTGGAGAAGTGCAGTTTTCTTCATCCCTAACATGACCCAGCTTCAAAATCTGTGCAATGCTTCCTGATGGCAAGCTTCTCCCTTTGCTTCCTTAGCCTACTGTCAGTGAGATGAATGCTGGATAATTTTGCTTCTCCCTCTCTTAAAGGTGAGGAGGTAAGTTCTGCTAGAAATGCAGAAATAGTGTTGGGAAGGAGATAAAGGGGGAAATGAGGTCTCCCTCCACACTGCCCTCACCCTAGAGTGGAGTCTCCACTCTAGGCTTGGAGATTCAGGTGCACCAAATCCCAGATTTGGCCTGAATCCGGGCGCATTTGAGCATATTCAGGTCAAAAAGGGCCTGAATATGTCCTGCCCAAATATGAACGAATCCGAATGCAAGGCATTCAGGCTTTTTGAGGGGGGGGGGGTTGGCGGTGGGGGGGAGTGTTTTTGCCTGCTTGGGAGGGGCAAATGCTGTGGGCATCCAGTTGAAGGTGAACCTGATGCCAACAGAACGAGTGCCCAGCCATCCAAACTTTAGCAAAGTTGGGTGGTTCCTTTCAGGAGACTCACACCAGCAGCCCTGCAGGAATTAGGCACCCCTACCCAGAACAACCCCCCCAGAGCCCCTCCCCCAAATCTCCAGCACAGAACCAGCTGGCCATAACAGCAAGCCCCATTGAAGTCTATGGTGGAAAAAGTTAATTAATTTTTCCGACCATAGAACTTGCTGATGAGCCTGGAAGATTCTGTGCTCTGCAGTGGCTCCATTGTACCAGTGGGGAATTTCTGTGCACAATGCACATTTTTGAAGATAGAGGCACCAGACTTTCAAGGTGGCTCCAGGAAGCCCTTCTGGTAATAGCATCCAGTCTTGGTGAACTTTGCTTCTACGTGTGTGTGTGTGTGTGTGTGTGTGTGTGTGTGTGTGTGTGTGTGAGAGAGAGAGAGAGAGAGAGAGAGAGAGAGAGTTCTGAGAGAACTCAGCCAGAAGGCTTCATTTGTAGGAGCGGGGGAAAAAATAAGCCTTTTGGGAGCCCATAAAATTGAACCCCCAGAAGTAAAGTTCACCAAGACTGGATGCTGTTACCAGGAGGGCCTCCTGGAGCCACCTTGAAAGTCTGGTGCCTCTATCTTGCTTTTGATGGAATTTGCACATGAGTTATGGTTTGGTGGCAGTGGTTTAGGAAACTGTCCCCAGATTTTGAAGAGTTCCAGTATTCTGTTTCTCATTTTTGCCCAATTGTAGATTTTCTCATCCAGACCATCACAACCCCCTCAGATATTGTTCACCCTGAAAAGGAAAAAAACAAACACATAGTGTACATGTTTCTTTCCCTTCCAGGGATAGCAATAGAACTCGGGAGGCTTTGTTTCTAACAGCAAAACCATGGAGGTAGCATGGAAGGATTAGATCTTTTCTCCTTCTATGCTTCAGTTACAGAAAAATGTATTCATTGAGTGTTAGAGTAGAATCTCCAGTTTTCAGATAAATAGGAACTACACCCCATCAGTTTTTCGTCAGCATGGCCAATTGGCCATGCTGGTAGGGGCTGATGGGAATTGTAGTTCCTGAACATCTGGAGAGCCGCAGGTTCCCTACCCCTGAGTTAGAGGTTCCAGACTATCTCAAGCCAAGTGGGCACCTTTTGAATTCTGAATGGATGGTGAGCATAACCACAAAAATGGCCTCTACAAGAGGTAGCAACAACTACAAAACAACTACAAAAAAGTAACTGGTTCTGGTGGGTTTTCCAGGCTGTGTGGCCGTGGTCTGCTGGATTTTGTTCCTAACATTTCACCTTCATTTGTGGCTGGCATCTTCAGAGGTGTATCACAGAGAAAAGTCTGTTTCACACTGTGTCTAAGTGAGAAGGGAAAGTTTAGTGGGGTATATTGTCCATGTCGCAGGGTGGAGAACCAATCATTAAGTGTTTGGGTGGAACTTGGATGGAACAGTAAGTAAGCTGATGTGTAACTCTTCAACATTTCAGATAGATGGTCTGTTTAACATTATGCCTTTAAAACGAACATATTTTTTAAAATATCTTCTTGCATACTCACAGCCAGTCTTTATGCTGTGGTGCAGAGCCAATCTCCAATGGTCCAACTGGGCAAAAGCCACACAAGGTCCCACCCACTTTATAAAAACTTTTGGCAAACACCCAAAAAGGTGGTTATAGAAGCTATGCACCCATGGGCACCACGCTGGGCAGTCCTGGCTTAAGTACTCTGCATTATGTTAATGACAACTGATAAGTTTAAATAATCTGTGTACATGCACAGTCCTGTTAAAAACCCAATGTAAACCTAACCAGCAGGCATTCATGGCTATTCATATTCAGCATAATTAAACAGGCTGGTTGATTGGCTCACATCAGATCAGTACCTTCAAACATGGTAGGTTTGACTGTAAAATGAATATGTAGTGAAATTTGCAGCATCAATAAATAAAATTCTTGTAGGTGCTGAAGTTCTTTCTTTTCTACTCTTGACAAAACTACAATTCTATCTGGAAATACTAGGGTAAGGTTTCTGCTTTCTGACTCCTATGGGTATTTAATTAAGTATGTAGGATTCATTGAGCTGGGTACGGAACCTCTATAGCAAATATTTGGATTCCCCAGCAAAGGCCTAAGCTGATGCTGTCAAAGTATCAGATCGGAAATCCATGAAGAGGGAAGGAGATATCCATATTAATTAAATTCAAATTCATATTTGTCACTGCACTTGTCATCTCTTGAACTGACTTTGAGAGGGAGAACATGGTAGTTCTTTTGTTCAAAGCAGACAGATCACATTTTCTTTCTACCATTATAATGACTGAACCCTTCCATTAAAATTATTCTGCGTGAACCCTTCAATTATAGAAAAATTAGAAAGCTTGGCCCTTCTGTCTCACAGATGCACTCATCTCCCTTTAAAAGGAAGGAAGGAATTAAATTAGTTAAAAGTCATATAATTCAGACATAAATAAATACTGTACTATAATACTGCCCTTCACTAATGGCTGCCAATCAGTTTGAATCAGTGGTATTTTCGTGCTTGCGGAGTTTTGCAAAAACCTGAAGCAAACCTGTTATGGCAGGTATTCGCAGCTCTTCAGAATGAACTGAATAGGCTGGATGATTAGCTTATATTTGATCATCACCTTCAAACACAGTAAGGTCTGCTATTGAACAAGTTCCTGGCAAAATCTGCAGCATCCTTTGTGGAAACAATGCTCTCCCCTATATCCACTGCCTTCTTGGAAGCTAAAGTAGGAGTTTTCAAACTGGGTTGTGAAGAATGAATTGTAAGGGTTTGTCAAATAATTGCTCTGGTAGAAAATCTAAAACCACTTAATGGTCGGGGGGGGGGATAGAGATCTATTTTATCAACAGAAAATGTGTATTTGTGTGAAATGTCAATTTCTGTAGGATCAGAAATACTAACAAGGACTGCCAAAAGGGTACCTGATTGCTTCCTGCTCATCTCAGCCTTCATTTTTTCTGTATAATTAAAATCTGTCATCCAGTTCTCTAGAACATGCAGTCTGCACAGAAAGCAACATTTTCTCCTTGTGCATTTTGAGAATATTTCCCAGCTGCCTTAATCAGATCATAAACAACTTCCACTAATGGCCTTTCCTATTTAATGTCTCACAAGATAAATTCCAGCCATGTTTGCACTTTACCAGCAGCATTCAGACATGGGAAGGAGGGCTTTGCAGATGAGAGATTCTCAAACCCATGTCTTTAATTTGCCCTGAGGATCATCCTAGGAGGAGTATGAGTTTCCATATTATTCTCCCATGTCACAGAGCTGGTATGAGGTCCCTCAGCCATGAGGGCTTAGTTGATACTTTCATCAGCTGCACATTAACAGCCATTTCATTTACATCCTGTGATGTATGAATTGGTATTTAAGTGTCAGGATTCTTAAAAGGAAGATGGTATATATGTATATTAAACCAATAAATGTTAGCAGGCTGGGTGGGAGGATAGTCTCTCTTCATTCTTGAGAAAGCCAGAGCAATGACAGAACGCTGAAATATTGTGCACACTGCCCCTTATTTGTAGTCTCTCCTTCTTGTTCCCTTCTTCTGAGCAAGTACCTGCTTCTTTCTGACTCTGTGGCCCAACAGAAGTGGATGCTCATGGTCCTGCACTGTAAATTGTCAGGTGGACTGCAGGTTAACGAGAAACTGCCACAGTTCAGTGCTTCTCTGAACTCAATCAGTAATCCCAGATGAGAATGAACGGGCACTGAGGGTTCCACAATGAGTCAGGGGGTAGTTTTGTAGGGCGCCAGTTTTGTAGAGCTCCCAATGAAGGCACCACATGGAAACACCGAACAATGATACAGCTGGATCCCAATTAAAATATATTTGTGTCCAGAATTACAGAAGCTGAAATATTGATCAGAAAATAGCTTTAGAAGGTTGTTTTCACTCCTCAGGAATATACATGGTCATGGGCAGAGGTATTTGTATCCACAGACTATGGGATAAACTGGATGGGATGTTGGGAGACTGAGACATTTTCTGCAGGAATGATTTTTTTAATCTGTTCTGACCTCAAACTGCATTACTGTTCTGGGTTTTGTTAAGGAATGTTAAGGAGGGTAGTTAGTTAATTCTTTCCTGTATATTATTAGAGAGGGTAGGTTAGACAGGTGTAGCCAGTTCCCTTGTTAGAGAAATTAGGTAGTATTGTTAGATTTATTCTTGTAGCAGTTATAGTATATGATCAGAAATGATTCTGTAATGCGTTTTGTTCAATACAAATTAGTGTCTCTGCCTTCTCCTCTAGCTCCTCCGCTGGCACTTGCCAGGAAGTTGCTGTGGAAGGAATAAATGCAAATGTCCTCAATAAAGTGTTGCACACAAGCAGGCTTTGTGTCAATATCTTAGAACAGAGTCCAGAAAGTCAGGCACAGTCACAAAACACATGGTGAAAGAAAAGGTAAAGTTTTGGGGGATTGTAAGCCTTATAGTATGGCCAGCCTTTTTAGTGACTGGAAGCATTTATGAGTTCCAGTGGGAATATAGCCCACCCAGCAGGTTGCATTTAGATAGATGAGAGAACATCAGGGTTCAAAGCTACACTGTCTACTTTGGAAAGCATGAGGTTCTTTCTCTGAAGGCTGATCTCTGCTGTATGAAATTGAATGTTAAGTCTGGGAACTCCACAGCCCGCAACAAATTGGAACGAAGACATTTTTTGTTCCCTCTGTGTGAACGAAGCACGTTTTCACAGTTCCATCTTGTCCCACCTGCAGTGGTTGCTATGAAGATGGGTGTAGCTGTGATACGTGGAACATGCTTTGGGATTTTCCCTTGGGAAGAAAAGAAACTTGTAATGATTGCTGGAAAACACTAGAGTGTTGTAGTTACTTGGAAACTTTGTAGCAAGACCTTCCATCCATTTAGTGGGCCCTTAATCAAAATACTTTACAACAGAAAAGGGTGAACCCATGTGCAAGTGAGGGATGATGTTTCCTAGGGACTACCAATGGACAGCATTTATGGGGGGGGGGGAATGTTGTATCCTACACTGCCAGGTTGTGGCAGGTCATAAACCAAACACCATTCAGCACTAGCTTCAAGGCCAGTAGAATGGGATCTGCATAGCATTACCTTTGTGCTCCCACCATGGACATCCAGCAGCCTGTAGCATGTTGAAATGGGGAGGTTGCCTCACCTTCTACTAGCTTCTACTAGCATATTTAAAATGTTGGAAGACTCCATACAGAATGGAAACTAGTGATGGCAGCAAGGTTTATTTATTCTTTTAAGTCCACCTTTCTCTCTGACTTATTACAAAGACATATTACAAAATTTATTTTAAAAATAAATAAATAAAACCATGTAATACGTATAGGTTGTTTCCTCTGAGGACAAAAGTCTGATGGTCACGGAGGAAAACAAGCTTAGGGCATGCTGAGTATAACACCATTTATAACAACACAATAAAGAGTAGGGCTTGTGTGCTAGGCACTTGTGCAATGTCCAATAAAGCTGGAGATGAAGGCTTTAACAGTGTTGACAGTGGCATCACAGCAGCAGCATTTCCTGCAGTATACCCACTAATCTCTTTGGTCTCATGCTTATCAAGAACAAGTGATCTAAGCACTACAAAACCCTTCACAGCTTGTGTTTTTCACCTTAAGGAACAGCTTTATTCCCAAACACTTCACAATTCAGTAAATAGAACTGGTAAGCAACCAACTAACGTTTATGGCCAACTCTCCCTTGAGAAAATCCTCATGCCATCTCAAAGAGACTAGAGAGTCTTCAGTTCAAGAAGCCTGAATCTCCACAGTGACATATTGACGCAGCGAAGAACACTACGGCTTCCTGGTTCTTTTGCTGCATAGCTGCATCTCGTGCTAAATAGTTAATTTACATATGAACATCTATCTCCTAAACTGTGTGTATCAAACAATCAATCATTTGGAGGTGGCAAACCTCCCGAATCTGTAATTATGGTGTCGCAGCTGATTGTGATGGAAGTGGAGCTGTCAGGGAGACGTCCGTGAGACAAACAGACTGGCGCAAAGCCCTCACCCAAAGTGCCTGCGCAAGTGTTCCTGCCATATGGGACTGTGATTAATAGGCAGCCTCTATGTAAATATTTAGCTGTTTAGGAAGCAACTGGATCCAATTACCTTTAAATGCATTTCTTTCATCCTGAGAAAGCATGAACAAGATTCGGTTTTAAAAAATGATGACTTCAGCCCTGCTAACGATGCAAAAATATTTATCTGGACGGGCAAAACGAAGAGAGCATGTGTGCGTATATGCAAGTGTGCTTCTGCTAATGTGAGTTTGTGAAGAATGTTTGGAACCACTAAGAACTTGCGGGATTGCTAATGAATGGATTGAGTTGACTGTACCAGACCCGAAGTTAGGCCTATTCGCCACCTATTATTGGTCCTCCACCTTTGAGAGATCTGTGGATACAGCTGGTAATAGTTTTCAAGGTTTCTCTTGTTTATGTGTCCTCCCTAACTGATACTAATCAGTGTGTTAGAAGAAGAGGAGATTAGTTGTATACCCCACTTTTCTCAACCATAAGGAGTCTCACGGCAGCTTGCAAACTCCTTCCCTTCCCCGCCCCACAACAAACACCTTGTGAGGTGGGTGGGGCTGAGAGAGTTCTGAGAGAACTGCGACTTGCCCAAGATTACCCAGCAGGCTTCATGTGGAGGAGTGGGGAAACAAACCTGGTTCATTAGATTAGAGTCTGCCACTCATGCGAAGGAGTGGGGAATCAAACCCAGTACTTCAGTTCACCATTTTTAACTACTACAACTCACTGGCTCTGGCCAAATTTCTGGCAGCAGTGGCTTCTATGCAAGGATAGAAATAGTGGGCGGTATTTGGAAGACTGGCTCTGGCCAAGATCAGTGGGCCACTGGACTGTTAAATAAAGCAAGATGGGATATTGTTTTAGGATTCCATACAACTGGATCTGTCCAGTAATGCAGTCAGAATAATGGGAAGGAGAAAAAAACAATTATTGTGATCCAGAACAGCAGTTACTATACCCTGTGGAAAATGTTGTGTGATTGTGAGACTAGAGCAGCTTTCATTAGTTATTTATTTAAAGACTTTTTAAATGCTGCCGTTCCACCCAATTGTGGTCCAAAAGATGGCAATCACAAAAACTTAAAACATTTAAAGTTAGCCATATTGAAGATGGAGCAAGATTGTTTTCTGCTGCTCCAGAGATTAGGACAAGGAGTAATGGATTCAAGGTGCAGGAAAAGAGATTTCGCCTAAACATTGGGAAGAACTTCCTCGTAGCAAGAGCTATGCGACAGTGGATTGCACTGCCTGCCTCGGAAAGTGGTGAAGTCTTTCTTTGGAGGTTTTTAAACAGAGGCAGGATGGCTATCTATCAAGGGTACCTTGATTGTTTATTCCTGCATGGCAGGGGGTGGGATTTGATGGCCCTTGTAGTCTCTTCCCTCTCTATGATTTGCAAACCATTAATAATCTGCTAAAGCCTTAAGAGAGCAGCAGTGGTATAGTGGTTAAGAGCAGGTGCACTCTAATCTGGACAACTAGGTTTGATTCCCCGCTTTGCCACTTGAGATTAGCCTGTGCACTCCAACATATGCCAGCTGAGTGACCTTGGGCTAGTCACAGCTCTTTGGAGCTCTCTCAGCCCCACCCACCTTACAAGATGTTTGTTGTGGGAGGGGGGAGGGAAAGGAGAATGTAAGCCCCTTTCCACACAGGAGAAAAAAAATCTAAACTCTTCTTCTCAATATTTTGTTAATTGTGTTGACAAGAGATTAAAAGAAAAATATATGGACAACTATGTTACATAACAATCTTTGATTGTAAAATACATTGATTGTTTTATGATCTTCTAGAGCATAATTTGGCATAATTATATTAATTCCCACAGTGCCCAGAATTGCAATCAAGCCATAGTGATGCTGGGGATTTCAACATTCATACTGAGACTAGCCTCACCTGTCTGGCTCAGCTTTCACAGCCTCTGTGACAACTATGGGTGTATCACCTTGGGCCATTCACAATTCCTTTTGAATTCTCTCAGCCTCATCTACCTCATACGGTGTCTGTTATGGAGAGAGAAAGGGAAGGAGTTAATAAGCCAGTGTAAGACTCCTTACAGTTGAGAAGGGGGGGGGGGGTATAAAGCCAAACTCCTCCTCCTCCTTCTTCTCTTCTTCTTCTTCCTCTTCCTCCTCCAGGATCAACATCAGGGAAGCCTTTAACATAGCTGTTATTCCTTATCAAGGAATGATGCACTGTGCCAGTATGTATGAATACTCACAGCCTTAATGTGTTACCAGAAACTCTGAGATTCACTTCACACATTACAGCCTCTTGATCTGTGTGTGCTCAACACAAAAATCACAGCACTTTTAATATGCGCATTTTTTCTACGTGTAACAAATTGTGATCAACAATAGGACTTCAAGTGCTGATTTTGCAGGGAAATTGCATGCAGACACCCCATTAAGAGAAGCAGCTGGATCAAGAACCCAAGGAAATTCCTATTGTGCAGTTTTCTGGAACAGCCTAGAGAAGCAAGCTAATGCATCATTCATATCCAATCCATTCTGCAGTCATTCCATTGGCTGCCCACCAGGTCACTGAGCTCAATTCAAGGTACTGGATATCATACAAAAAGCCATTCGTGGCCTTGGACCCTCATGTCTGCAACATCACATCTCTACCAATGTTTCACCATGACAGATGGTGGCTTCATGTGCCATTCTGTAAATGGCCAAGATCAACAATTGCCTGTAGACTTGCCTTCTTTGTAGTGCCCTCCATCCTGTGGAATGGCCCATCTGAGAATATTAGGAAGGCTCCCTTGCTCTTCGCATTTTCCAAAAATATAAATCAGAACTGTTCAGAAGTCCAACAATATTTTGCTTCACCCTGAAACCATTTCCTAATGAATTTGATTCATACCCAGCTGCTTACTATGTTAAGATTGGAGACCACTATTTAGAAGTCTCTGGCCGTTTCCACACGGCCCCCCAGGCGCCCCCACGGCGGCAAGAATTCTGCCGGCGTGGGGGCAGAGGCCGTTCGCACGCAAGCGTGCGAGCGGCCACAGGAGAGGCCGGCGGACGACAGGCGGCTCCGTATGGAGCCGCCTCTGCCCCCTTCCCTGTCCCACTCACCTTGTCCCCGTCGTCAGCCTGCTGGCCTCCGAAGCCCCGCCCACGCTGCCCTCCGACCTCCAGGGGTCGGAGGACGAGTGAGGAGAGCCGGGCTTCGGAGCGCCAGCAGGCCGGAAGGACGGGACAAGGTGAGGGACAGGGAAGGGAAATGCTGTATTCCCTCGGGCGGTGCTGTTCGCACCGTGCCGCCGGGAACACGCTGTTGGGGCAAAAACAACCCTGGGTAAGGGGGAGCGAAGCCAGGTCGGCGCTGCTGTGTTGCAGCAGCGCCACCTGTGCGAATGGCTCCCTGGGAACTGCGTTTTTGCCGTCCCCAGGGCGCCATTAAAGGGCCGTGCGGAAACGGCCTCTGGGAACACACAGCACACTCAATCTCATCAACACACATTGTTCTCATGAGGCACACTCATAAACATTGCCTCAGGATACATTTCACCCTATAAGTTAGAAAGTAAATTGCACCCACATGCAGGTTGGTCTTATCCAAGCCAATATGCGCTGAGTGTGCATTGTTCTCTGCTTCTTGGGCTTCTGGACAGGTAACATATCACCCCCCAACAATTCCTTCTCTGCAACCCTCATTCCACTCTTTAGTTTTGTAGGCTCTGTATGTTTGCAACACTCTTGTGTATGTGCAGTATCTCCTTGTTACCAGCAAATCCCCTTTTTCTGTAATTATAGTTATCCTCCTTATTTCTGGGTCTAATTTCTTAAAGAAGAATCCTGGTATACTCTGGTGGAGAATTCTGCCGTTGCCCACCTCTCACTAAGCTGCCTTCAATACTTTAATACCTGGTCAATCCAGGTAGCACTTTAGCATATCCCATAATACACAAGGCTATCAAGAATCCTCATGGCAGAACTTCATTCATTTCATGGCAGGAGATGAAGAAATTTCTAGCTAGTGTTGGTTTGACAACTCCTTCAAGTTCCAGCAGCAACTATGGGGTCGCTGCTTAAATTATAACAATCTAGACACAGGAAAACAACAAGTAGTTCTGCAGAGTATCTTTCAGTACCTTCCAGAGAGCCTTCTTGCATTACCTACAGACAAATTTCAAATCCCCAAACAGATAAATGATGCATGGGATTCATTGTTTTTCATGTGAATTTGCCACCGTGGAGCAATTTTGCTGAGTCAGAGCTCCAATGTTTTAATAAACACCCATGCAAAAATATCTCTTCTTAATGGGCAAGGCATGGATCCACTTTCCCTCTAATTAAACACAAGAGCAATACAAGCTGAGTTGATTAAAATTTGTCAGGAAAGAGCTCCCCCCCAAGGGGACGGTGAAATAATTTGAGCCAGTGGAAATGCTTGAGCACCTTGGGCTGTAACTTGATGCCCTCCCTCTATTATTCCGGACACGGGTTGTGTTGCGTGTCCTTTCTGCAAAGTATAGTACAGGAACTTTGGACAATGCTTCAATTCCCTTTACTTCTTCCCAAGCTGTTGTCTATATTGCAAACTGAGTGATATTATTACAGAACATGCCCTGAGGTAAGATATGACTGAGAATCTACTTTTATGCTCACCAAATATTTACTGCAAAAAAGGAGAAAGATATTATTTCATAAATCAAAAAATTGCTCCCCTGGCCCCTAAATGAAGTTTAAGAGCAGGCTCAGTAATTGCACTCCATGTTGTATAATGCAGAGCTGATTGAGTACAAGGGCAGCCAGCTGCCACCTGAGGGTTCCCATTCTGAAAAGCTAGGCTTGTTTGCAAGAAAATGGCCAAGACATTTAACCAGGCCAGTATTGTTAGGTTTCATCACTTGCATGACTTGTCAGGAATTGTGCATTACCCAGACTTTGGAGGATGTCACGGCCAGAGATTACTTTGTTTTCTTGCCTGTTATAATGCATCTATTTACAGCCCTCTTTTAATATTGACATATCTTTCTACAAGTACCTGGCTAATTTTTGTTCTACAGATTTTTTTCCCATGAGCAATTCTGGGCTAAAGAATACTGCCCGTCTCCTATGCATCATATCTGTAACATCTGCTAATACTGAGTATGAGTGTTGCTGCTGAGTTTCATTGCATATTATTTCTATAGATCTGGGGCACAAAAGCTGTAATTACTACCGTATATACTCGTGTATAAGTCGACCCGCATATAAGTCGAGGCACTTAATTTTACCACAAAAAGCTGGGAAAACTTATTGACTCGCATATAAGTCGAGGGTGGGAAATGCAGCAGCTACTGGTAAATTTCAAAAATAAAAATAGATACCAATAAAATTACATTAATTGAGGCATCAGTAGGTTAAATGTTTTTGAATATTTATTTCAAAGAAAAACAGTCTAGCTCTGTAAGTGGAAAAGAGGGTCAACAAGAACAATATGGTATCAACAATAACTTTAAAAGTACAAAAACCTTAGTTCAATCATCAACCAAGCTAAAACACAAGAGTTAAAATCCTTCAAAACTGGATTCCTTATCATCATCTGTATGTCCAAATTTAAATCTAAATCTTAGATTTTTAAGAGGGATATTATCAGAAATGGAAAATTCTACTATTAGCTTCCATTGTAAACAATGGGGGATGGAGCTGCCCTTTGGGGATCAATAACTTTGGATCCCCCCTGACCCAAACTTCACCAAACCTGGCTGGTATCATAAAGAGACTCTTCTGATGAGACCAGCCAGGTTTGGTGAAGTTTGGTTCAGAGGGTCCAAAGTTATGGACCCTCAAAAGGGTAGCCCCATCTACTAATAGCTGCCATTGAAAACAATGGGGAATGGGGTGGACCTCCTTTTGGGGTCCATAACTTTGGGACCCCAAGAACCAAACTTCTGTACCAAATCCGATGGCTGGTATCCTCAGGAGTGTCTTCTGAGGGTACCCTGAAATTTTGGTGTTGATAGCATAAACACTGCGCCCCCTGCTGGACGGCAAAGTAAAAACACACACAAAAAATTAATGACCCGCATATAAGTCGAGGGGAGCTTTTTCAGCATTAAAAATGTGCTGAAAAATTCGACTTATACATGAGTATATACGGTATTCACCCTTAATCCAGGATTTCTTGAGGCAAGCAGTAGCACTGGATTACTCTGCCTACCATCTCTATTCAGACAACACAGAGTATATATTCATTCATTTCCCACTTAATTTACTCAGATGCAAGGCAGGAAACAATGCAGCAACCAAGCTGTAAATGCATAAATTATAATGACTGAATGAATAAAATTAAAACAGGCAAAAGAAGACAAATTACAAATTTAAAAGCACTTAGAAAAAAAACACCCAGAAATTAAAACATTCAGGGTCAATAAATTCACATCCAAATCTGTTAAAACGATTCACATTTTTCTGTGGAAAAATGCATATTACTTTGGTGGTTTTGACTGTACAAAACCTTCACCTTTAGCTGTAAAAAATTTTTTAAAATTTATTTCAGCAGAAACTAGGTTTGAGGGAGGAAATCAGGTCAATTGTTCTCCCGCCTCCCCCAGCCCAGCCCTTTAGAAGTGCTTTCATGGTTCAAGACAATGTCCCTGCCCCTGGCCTCCCTGACGAGAGAGAATAAAGTGGTCAGCTCACACTTCCAGATAGAAGCTGACACCCAGCACAGAAAAAAGATTTAGGAGCTGGGAAGCCCAATCAAGGGGGGCAAATCCCACTCTGGAGGCAGCATAGACCTACATCAAAAGATTTGCCCTCTCTGGGGCACTTACTTCAGTGAAGGGGCAAATCCACTGCCGCCCAGCTGCTGGGGGGCTCTGGGATGTCCGGCCGTGGCATCTAGCTCCATGTCGGCGCTCCCAAGCTGTGCTGGCATGGCGGAGCCATTCCCGGGGGTGGAGCCGACCTCAGTCAGCTTCCACTTCATGTTCAGCTCCCATGAGCCAGTGGAGCTGGCCTCAGAAATACACCACATTTTCCATGGCACATTACACTTTCCCCTATGGCAGGGGTAGGGAACCTGCGGCTCTCCAGATGTTCAGGAACTACAATTCCCATCAGCCTCTGTCAGCATGGCCAATTGGCCATGCTGGTAGGGGCTGATGGGAATTGTAGTTCCTGAACATCTGGAGAGCCGCAGGTTCCCTACCCCTGCCCTATGGGGAATTTTGTTGGGCTTTTCCCCTAGCCTTTTGGACTTCCCTCGCTGTAGGGAAAGCCCTTTGGAGGGGGAGGGGTGGCGTTGGTGCCATCCTTGCCCACCAGCCCAGTCTGGTTTAGGCTGTGAAATGCTAGAAGTTTACTTCCTGGAGATTTCAGGAAAGCCTTCTTTGAACCACAGGAAAATGGGCAAACAGAGACATTAAAACTCCTTGACTCTCAGGCTGATTCAGTCTTGGGAGAAGGAGCACTTGCACCTGGGCTCCTGCTAAAGGTTGCCTTTGCCATGTGCTGGCCAAAAAAAAAAGACTCCATGGAAATGGGATGTTTGTAGAATACTGTAAATTCTGAGGTACAGTGCGAGACTTAGAACAAACGATGCTACGGCATGTACGAAATTGTGTGTTTACTCCTTCCTTTTGGATTCTTTGCTCAGTATTTTTCTGTGCTGAGAGCATCATTTTTAATGCTGGCAGTTGTTACCAGACAGACCCATTGTGTGTGGAGGAGACCTGCTTCAAGGTCAGCAGTGTCTCTACCTATCCTGCCAACTTTCGAGGTGGCCTAACAATGTAGTGCCAAGATGGATGCCATCCCTGCACTGGCTCAGTGATATCCCTAAGGCAGAAACCTGACTGGACGAAGTTCTCCTGAAAACATTAACTTGCAAATACCTTGCCTCACTTTCCTAAAGCAGTTAGAAAGAACAAAGCCTCCAGTCTGGGAAAACCAGTTCCCACCTTGTTCCCAGAACATCTGCCTCTATGACACAAAGCGTAATGCAGATAGACAACAACTTAACATTATCAAGACTTCATTTCAGTCATTGTCCAGTGAACTAATCCCATCTTCTATTTTCCTGTCTAACTTTTCCAAAAGACCACCTTTATCTGCATTGGCATTGTTCTGGAGCAGTAATGACATCAGTTTCACCCTAAAATCTAATCATCTCCAGGCATTCCCTGGCTTGGGTCATTAAACCTAAGTGTCCACCTCTTGTTCCTCTCCAGAAAACAAGAGCCACCTTTGTCCAGGAAGATCTATCTATCTTAACACTGCTAGAGGGTTAGATTTAACTATAAATTAGGTGCCCACCCAGTCAATATCCAGTTTTTTCTAAGCCTGCCTTTGGTTTAATTGTGTTGTGTGCCATTTGCTTTCACCCCATCTCTATTGGAGCTCGAGGAGGCATTGAACTCTGCTTTTCTGGACCCCTTCTTCAGGATAAGCTAGTTATCGCCTAGTTCCCCACTTCAAAACTCTGACCTATTCCAGCCCTTTGCCCTCAACTCTTTCTAAATCCTAGGACTGTGTGAATTCTCTGTGGGCTTTGACTGTTTGTGTGCTTGTACGTTCATTATT
This sequence comes from Sphaerodactylus townsendi, assembly GCF_021028975.2. Taxonomy (NCBI): domain Eukaryota; kingdom Metazoa; phylum Chordata; class Lepidosauria; order Squamata; family Sphaerodactylidae; genus Sphaerodactylus; species Sphaerodactylus townsendi. The sequence goes on along the minus strand of NC_059427.1, from coordinate 111,698,838 downwards.
TTTACTTTTTCTAATAAAATTGTTAAATTTTTACTCCTGTTTCCTGCGGATTTCTTGTGGAAACCCACCTCCATGAACTGTGATGGAAAAGATCTCATAATAGCTACCCAGCCTCTCACCAAGCAAGGTCTGCACCCACTAATTCCCCACTCTAAAAGGGGCAGACTCCAGCATTTTGGGTAACACGGTTGTTCTCTGTACCAATTAGACTCCACTGATCTAATGTGCTATTTAATATGGGTGCCAGGAAAAATGTGGGGGGGGGGGGTGTCAGTTGTAAAACTGTTAATCCCTCAGTGGTGTGTAACTGTAGAAAACTGTCCCCATGCTAACAGATGCAGAGCAGCAAGACATGCAGGCACAAAGCAATGCAGAAAAGGGAGATGGAAGCCCTGATCCTCTCAGCAGACAATTCCTACAGGGTCAGGCAGATCCAATTGGCTGCTGGTGTCTAGACATCTTCAAGAACAAGACTGAGTAGTCCCAATGGGTTAATTGGGCAATTCTGCCACACCCTGCACCAAATGTTCTCTGGAACAAGACTGCCTTATAGCTTTCCTAAATGTAGCAAGCAAAACTGCCCTCCTCATCAAAGGCAGTCCTACAAAGTCAGAGGCGGAGCTACCAGGGGAAAGGGGAGCGCATTGCACTGGGTGTGCGCCTGTGTGAGTGTGGAAAATCACCCTTGCCCCCCACGCGATGCCCCCTGACCACCTGCCCCCCACACACTTACCTTCGTGAAACAGTGCAGGCTGGAGAAGCTGCCTGTTCCCTTCAGGCTGAAAACTGCCTGGTGGGAACTGCACTTCCCAGGAGACCTTGCGATCCCCAGGGTCTCACGAGAACTGTAGTTCCCACCAGGCCATTTTCAGCCCGAAGGGAACAGGCCACTTCTCCAGCCTGCACTAAGGTCAGGGGGGGCAGGGCAACATGGAGGGGGGGCAGAAAATACAGAGTGCACACTGGGCGCACTCTGTCCCAGCTATGCCTCTGTACAAAGTGCATGTGCACTAGTCTAATTTGTTTGTAGTAGCTTGTAATAGTATGGGTCAGCATAGCTAGATCAGCAGAGTTTAAATAAAGGAGACAGCTTATGTGCTGGGGGGAAAGCACCCACAGCAACATTGCCAACTGAAGGACCTAATGCAGGGATCCCCAACCTTTTTGAGGCTGTGAGCACATTTGGAATGCTGACACAAAGTGATGGATATAACCACAAACTGGCTGTAGTTCCCCTCCCCCTCCTCCTCCCTCATGGTGTGCCAAAGTGTGTCTGGACGCTCATTGAAATATTAGCAAAAAATCTAGGAATATGGAAAGAGCTTTGCTGGATGTACTGGACCAGATGCTTCTGTACCAGGGTGGTTGCAACAGATTCAGCCACAAGATTGTTGGGGAATGAGGTTATGCATAACTCCATTAGCAACTCTGCAATACTTCAGGCAGAAGCAATTATTAACAGGATGTCTTTTAAAATGAATATATTGTTTAAAATATTTTCTTGCATACACACAGCTTACTGCAGGGTCATGCAAGTGAAGATCCTTGTGCTGAGTAAAGCAACATTGTAAAAAACCTGCACAGTCAATCAGCTCTCTATTGGCCAATCAGAAGCCTCTCTCACTTTCTAAAAACACTTGGCAGGCACCAGGAAAGGCATTGGCAAATTCTACGGTGCCAAAAGGCAAGATATTGGAGACCCCTGACATAATGCATGCCAGGGCAGCCATCACTGCGTTCTTACTCCCTGAGCCAAGAAGCTACATAAATTGGGTGTGCAAGTCGTGGCTTCTCTGGCTTACCCTAAGTAGTTTGGAAGAGGGAGTACCACTTTGGATGCATTTAGCAGAAAGCAGTCTAAAAATATTTTTAATAAAGATATACTCTGGCAAGAGCAGAAGAAATATTTACCTTGCCTATGAGAAATCCCCTACTCCTCAAGTATGCAATGCTGTTATTTTTACAGGATAGTGGCCAGTGTCTCACCATCACTATTTTTGCAAGCCTATCTGTGCTAACAGTAAGCCTTCACACCTTCACTATGCAAACACTGACATGAATGCCAGACATGGACTGAGGAAGAGTTGAAATTTGCTGGAATTCTTAAGATTTGCTGGAATTCTAAAATGAGAGGAATGAATCAGGATTCACTGAGACTGTCTAAACGGTATTCCTGTGTTTGTGTGGCTACTACTTCTCTCCAACATATTGCTCTAATTAAACAATACACCTGTGTGCTAGCAACTGATGTGCAGAGGCGTTACGAATTATGCAGAATGGGTACTGGACATTTGCCAGGACAGAATTTGCATCCTTCCCTCTTCCATATAATAAGATTCATATTAGGCTAGTCAGATGGCAGCTTTAGAGGGAACTGCTGGGTTCCTCAGTTTGTCAACTGTACATAAATGCCAATGCAATGGAACAGCAGGGGGCACAAGCCCACATCCTGGTCAAACGTGAGCCAAGTCTCCGAAGAGTAACTCACAGAACATCACCACATGTTCCTGCTGAATATAACCACCACAGCTGCAATGGGTGGATGTGAATATTGGACTTCTTTTGTGTACACTAGCAGAACATCCAAGCAATAGATTGTCTCACAGAATGAGATCTGTGATCTAGAATGTGCCATAGGAAGATCCAAAGCAATTATTTACCAGGAGTGGGATGTTTGATGGCCAGAAATACCCACCTCCTTTTCCAGTGCTGGCTCTATCAGGGGTAGGGAACCTGCGGCTCTCCAGATGTTCAGAAACTACAATTCCCATCAGCCTCTGTCAGCATGGCCAATTGGCCATGCTGGTAGGGGCTGATGGGAATTGTAGTTCCTGAACATCTGGAGAGCCGCAGGTTCCCTACCCCTGCTCTATACCTTAGAGAGCTCAGATCAATAAGGGGCAGCTCAAAACTACAGCAGACATCCATGGGAGAAGGCAGTGGCAAATGACCCTAGGGACAGGTCCCTGGGCACACACCCTTTGGTCACATGGGGGGCGCTGGATGGCCAAACGGGCAGCCCCTCTTCCCTGCCTAGAAGCCGGGTGCGAGTTCCCTCGCGCCTGGCTTCTAGGCAGCGAAGAGGGGCTGGATCCCAACTCGCGAGTAAGTGGGGCTTACTTACAAGCAAGACATGCTTACTCATGAGTAAGCAGGGCTCTACATGTGGGTGGGGGGGTGCCCAGAGGGTTTTTTGTCTCCGGGCGCTATTTGGCCCCGGTATGCCTCTGGGAGAAGGCCTTCCTGGCAATTTCCAACAAGAATGCCCCTTGATCGTGTCACCAGGACACAGTTTTAGTAGCTGATCTACAGCTGTGCATGTTGGCAGGGGCTGATGGGATTTGTAGTCCATGAACACCTGGAGAGGCGCAGGTTGCAGACCCCTGGACTAGTCCAAGGTCACCCAGCAGGCTTCATGGGTAGGAGTGGGGAAACAAACCAGGTTCACCAGATTAGAGTCTGCCGCTCTTAACCACTACACCATGAAATTCCTTGGGATTGAGGAGAAATTGCACATTTTAAATTTAATGCTTTCCCCAGTTGCCTGACATTTCTGTTTTGAAGACCAGAAATCCTTCAATCCTCACCCCTTGTGTCTGGGACAAAACCAGGAGGCATCTCTTCAGTCTCCAAGAGCCTCAGAGCGAAAACCTCCAGTTCCATTGTAAACTGACTGTATACAATATTTCAACCAGATGCCCAGACATGTGAGAGATATCACCTGGTATATGCTTGCGTCTTGACCCAATTTTCCTCAATTCTTTGGAAAGCTATTTCTCTTTTCTGAAAATATTCCAATTTTTCTCCATTCAAACAGGACTTCTTGCAGCCCCTTTCCTCTTTGCTCCCCCCCCCCCCCCCGCCCGGCCAACCCAGCCAGATGATCTCAGAGTTTTATCTGCTTTGTTTCAGAGAAAACAGTTGCTTGCTTCAGCTGATCTACAGTTTATTTTTCAGCAGTTGCAACAACGAGCCTTTGGAAAAATCCAGCTGCTCTCTTCTGTACAGTCATTAAAAATCAAAAGAACAAGCAGAAAATAGGAGGGCGATGCTGTTCAGTGGAATGCCGCCTAGCTTTCCCATCTTCCAAGTTCATATAACCCCAGAAAGTAGCAGGCAGGAAGGACTAATCTGTGGGGTATTTGGAGATACAGGCATACTGTGAGAGTTAGAATGATAGAAAAGCCCCCATGGAGGACGATTTACTGTCATTATTTCCATAACCTGCAATGCCTTTCAAAGTTTGCTTGCTTCAGTTTCATTCATTTTCCCCCCTTTGCAAAACTGAATTTAGAGGGACATTAGCTTCCCACCTACCAGTTCTGGATGCTGCAATGAAGTTCAGTTAGAGATTCTGCCACCTGCTTGGATTTGTAGGCAGCTGGGAAAGTCCAGAACATCTTGATTCATCACCACTTTTGTATCCCCTTCCCAGCTGCAGGAAACAGATACAGGCAGTCGTTATTGAGTTCAACGAACCAAGAAAATTAAAGAAAGGATGTTGTATTTCAAAAGCAAAAAAAAAAAAGAGAGATGCCAGAGTTCACACCTGCATGGAGACCCCCAGCCTTAGACTTGGAAACTTCATTCACAACATTCAGGCCGCTGAAAGGATGTAATTTTTCAGCACAACACAAAACTCTTTAATTCAAAGAATATGTAGGTCATTGTCTTTTCTAAGGGAAGTTTCTAGACCAGGCTGCATTTTCTGCAGGATGCTTGTTTGGTTATTTGATTTGAAAACAAGAACTGTACAGAATGCTAGACTGGAAAGTCCCAGGTTCAAATCTACACTCTGCCATAAAGCTCTCTGGGCCGACCAACTGTGTTCTCTCAATTGAACCTGCTTCATCCAGTTTTGTTATGAGGATAAAATAGCTAAAATGAAGGATGGGGAGATACAAATGAGCGAGAAAGACTCCTTTCTGTGCTGTCTTTGTTTTGCTAAGGTTCTGCCTGCAGCCAAGCTCCAGTGGCACCTTAACCACTAGCAAGGGGTATTTCATCACGTGCTTTCATGAGTCAGAGTTCACTTCTTCAGAGGTTTGAAGAGGAACTCATTTTGGAAATTATTTATAAGGAAGATTACAGAAGGGGGAGGGAGGCAAACAGAGGCTGGTTTGAATCCTGCTGTAAATCTAAAGATTCTCTGTGTACAGGATTAGAATGGATTTTATTGTTACTCATAATTGGGGATAAATGAGGTCAGAGGTTCTAGGTTATTTGGGGGTACAAATAAACAAAATAGCAAAGAAGGATAAATGGAACAAATCAGGGAGAAGCAGCATGAAGTTTATGAAATTGGTACAGGATTAAGAACAGCAAATTAAAATTTCTAACAAGTGGCCCCCATAGACCTATTAGGAATGTAGTGAGTAAGGAAATCCCAGCTCTCTGTTTAAGCCAAGATGGCAGGTAATGTTTCATTTCTTTACGGGTTAAAATTCATCACATTCATACTGTGTATTCCTTTTGAACTTTTTAAAAAGTTGTAACAAAAAAGTACTGAAGCACCACCTGCCATCTTGGCTTAAACAGGAACTTAGCTTTCCATACTCCTTCCTCCCCTCTTCTTTAATTTTCCCTACAATGATTTCCAAAGTGATTTCCTCTTCAAATATCTGAAGAAGTAGGCTGTGATTCAGGAAACCTCATACTGAAATAAATGTTGTTAGTCATAAAGGTACCACAGCGCTTTTTAATTTTAATACAACTGACTAACTCTGCAGTCTTCCTACAGATGTCTAACCAATACATAGCATTACCTTTTGAAAGCACAGCTCTCTTGGTAAGGCGGCAAAAGATCTGGGCTGACAAACTCTTTCCCATTACATCCTTACCATTACAAAAGAACATGTGAACTGCTGATATTGGATGAAATAGGCCAAGGGGGACCTGGGGCTCATCTAATCAAGCATTCTGTGTCCAGCTGCATATGTCTAGATTATTTATTAATTTATGAGGTTTATATCACAAATATTATAAATTACATTTCAACCCATATTTTTAAATTAAGTGTTAAACTGCTAGATGATTAAACCATAGTGATACATACATGCTAACAAGAAGAAGAGTTTGGATTTATATCCCCCTTTTCTCTCCTGTAGGAGACTCAAAGGGGCTTACAATCTCCTTGCCCTTCCCCTCTCACAACAAACACCCTGTGAGGTAGGTGGGGCTGAGAGAGCTCCGAAAAGCTGTGACTAGTCCAAGGTCACCCAAATGGTGTGTGTGGGAGTGTACAGGCTAATCTGAATTCCCCAGATAAGCCTCCACAGCTTGAGCAGCAGCAGGGGTGTAGCTAGGGTAAATGGAGCCCGGGGCAAAATCTGAGTTTTGCGCCCACCCCCAATATGGGCAGCGTCCCTCCCCCACCATGACCAAACAACATTTTTTGCACCAGGTCATCTCAAAGTCCTATCTCAATTCTAACATTGAAAGTGATGCTATTTTTTTTGAAGGCTGAGAATCACCCTGAAACAGCAGCATCACTTTTGAGTATTTAAACTAAACAGATTCTCCACAAATCCACCTTAAGGGATACTCTGGGCTCCCTAGTTTAAACAACATTGAAAGTGATGCTGTTTCAGGGTAGATTCCCCATCCCAAACAGCATCATTTTCAATGTTGGTTATTGTTAGTTTTCTGGGCTGCGTGGCCGTAGTCTGGTATATCTTGTTCCTAATGTTTCACCGGCATCTGTGGCTGGTATTTTCAGAGGTGTATGTCCAGCCTTCTCTTATAACAGACTTCTCTCTGTGATACACCTCTGAAGATGCCAGCCACAGATGCAGGCAAAACGTTAGGGGCAGATCTGCAAACCAGCCACACAGCCTGTAAAACTCACAACTACCAGTTGAATCTAGTTTAAGAAAGCCTTCAACAAGCACTTTCAATGTGTTTTTTTAAATCTAGAACCCAGATTCTCCCTTTAAATCCAAAGGGGTGGATTTAAAGAGAACCTGGGGAAAATTGAGGTACTTATGTCAGGGGCAATGTTTAAGCTAACAGTGCAAACTTTTAGGCTATCTTCAGGAGACTCTCTGATGGAAACCACCAGTTTTAGTGAAGTTTGGTTCAGGGAAGCCCAAAGTTATGGACCCTCAAAGGGTAGCCACATCTACCGTTATCTCCCATTGGAGACAATGGGGGGATGGGAACACCCACACAGGGGATCCATAACACAGTTCAAACCAACCTTCACACCAAACCTAATTGGTATCAACAGGAGACTATCCTATGATACCACCCTAGGTTTAGTAAGTTTGATTCAGAGTCCCAAAGTTATGGACCCTCAAAGGGGTAGCCACATACCATTGTTAGCTCCCATTGGAAACAATGGGTATGGGGTCACCATTTTGGGGGTCCACTTGCTTTGGACCCCTGAACCAAACTTCACCAAACTTGGCTGGTATCATCAGGAGAGTCACCTGACAATACCCTGAAATTTTGGTGCCGCTAGCCTAGAAACTGCGCCCCCTGCAGGCCAAAAATTGAAAAGAACCTGAAAAATAGAAAAAGCCATAAACGAACCTGCAATTTTTGCGCCCACCACAAGGTGGCGCCCGGGGCACTTGTCCCCGGATGTCCCCATGGTAGCTACGCCTCTGAGCAGCAGAGCAGGGAATCAAACCCGGTTCCTCCAGATTAGAATGCACCTGCTGTTAACCACTACGCCACTGCTGCTCCTGCTGGGATAAATGGCAACACATATAATTACGAATGGAGCTTGATGCAAGCATGATGGAAGAATTCCTTGCTGTTATTTCATCTCCTCTGATGGCCTTAGAAGTGACAACTGGAAGATAGAAGGAGAAGGCATAAGATCAGATGGGATCAAAGCACGCTGGAGACGGAAAACTCACAAATAAGGCATAAAGCCAAATGATTCCTATCTCTCTGGTATTTGGAGAAATACTGCATTTAGATATAGAGCTTCCATTTAGAGACAAGTCCCTTGTGTCTCCTGTAGTTCTGTGCACAGATTTAATTCTCAGAAATATGCAGGACTTCAGCATGAGGGAAGAAGGGGCTGAAGTGATCTCCTTCCTCTCCACCTGCTCTTTTTTTGTAACCTAAAATAGCTCAGAGAACCACAACTAGACCCTCTGGGTACATGTATGTATGCCTACACACAAGTATCCTCTGTGGTGGCTCCTAGGCCATTTCAGATACAGAGTGGTAAGATGTAATGCTACATCCAAAGCTTTGCTCATGACCTGAGTTCAATCCCATCAAAAATCAAATTCATGTAGCCAGCTCAAGGTTGACTCTGCCTTCCAAATTTTTGAAATCGGTAAACAGAATACCCAACTTGCTGGAGGTGAAGTGCAAACGACTGAGGAAGGCTATGGCAAACCATCCTGCAAACACAGCCTGCCTAGTAGACATTGTCATGTGATGTCACCCCATTGGCTAGTGCTTGCACCTTTACTCCTATTTTAATGGCTTAAGCTCCCTCTCCTCATGCACTGTGGTTTTAGTCCCAATCAGATGTCAGTGTGCCTGGAAATTCCAAACACAAAATTCTAAGCACATATCTGATTAACAGGACCCACAGTGGACATGAGTGGGGGGAACACAAGAATTTTACAATATACATATTAGAGCTTGTTAATTATCATCAGCCTAGGTGCAATAATTCTCTTGGATCACCATTTTTGTCTCATTAAGTTTAATAAATATTATTGACTGGAAATTTTGAGTTAGAGCATGAAAATACTTGGAGTAAGGTACAGCTTATAGGATGTCTCTGGGTTTGCCTTCAGTCAGCAGTGTATTCATTCCCATTCCTTGCTCATTTGAGTTGCCCCTTTCATTGAACTCCAGCATCAGCCTTGCACTTAATTTCTTTTTGTTTCAGAGAAGAATGAAACCAGCTAGAGAGCAGTATTTATCTGAGTGAAGATTCCTAAGTCTCAAGGAACCCACAAGCCTATGAATCACTTGGTAGTTCTTTGAAAGCTCAGTATATGCCTTGCCACCACAGGGAAAACTGCCTCTATCCAGAACACATTATCCTCTATCTCACTATAATAAATACTCCATGTCTAGAAAGGTTGTTGCACCACCAGAAACATCTTTGTTCTTACTTCAGGGATGTTTACTGTATTTGCTGCAGCAGTAGCAGAGAGGGCTGAAGAGGATGTTGAAGAGCATGAGCAGTTACTGCTCTGCTGAGGCCTGAATTTTGCCTGAGTCTCCACAAGTTTTGAGTGATGTTTTGCCATCACAACTGCTTTCTCTCTTTGTCATTGTCCCATAATGAAAGGAAATAATATTCCTGTACACCTAGTGACCCTTTCTGCTAACAGGGTATTAATGCCATTAACTGGTGTGTCAGTAGAGTCAGGATTGATTACAGCATAGATCCCACCTAACAAATATGGACAAGCATTCTGTATATTCATTAGCAAAAGGGCAGAGGGGGGGCCCTCATGGGACCATGAAGCCTACAGAACAAATGAAGGAGAAAGCAATGGCAAAGTGTTTGGTTCCTATATTGCAAATGATTGGCAGCCTCCTCATGCTGAAAGCATAGTTCAACTCATTGATGCCAACTGTTGTGCTGTGTTGCCTGGAATACAAATGGAAAGAAAGAGATATGCACAGCCCAGTGGGACCAGGATAGCTGTTTCACACAGCCTAACATGTGTTGAAGTGTGGGTTGAGCAGATTAGCAGCTGGCTCTGTGCTACTTAGGCTGTATAATTCTGTCAGCATGTGCCGTGCTCAGAACTCATCTCACATTTACCATATTGCTGCAATACACTTTTCAGAACCTTTGTATTCCTTGGAAACCTCAAAAATGGAAATTCCAAGGAACTGATCACAAGTTCACAAGATTAGTTTGGGGTGGGTCTCCAGAACTTCTAGATGTAGTCATCTCATGGTGAAAAAAGGTTGCAGTTATACTGTGCCTATCAGTTTGCATTGCTGGAAAAAGCTAGTGATGACTGTGTAATCATTCACAATGACATTTTCATGGGGATTAGACAACCTTTCACACCACTGAACTGCCCCCACCCTGAATCTGTTTGCCAGCCCTGCTTCATTGATCCAGAGAATGTGTGTGATTCAAACAAGTGCTTTGGCACTAAATATGACAATACTGTTCAGTAAACAAAAGATTCTCTCTCCGAGAAAGAGATGCCTTCTTCTTATGGTACTTATAATTTTACAATCAGGAGATGGGGACATCAGATATCATGAATGACAGCAGCAGAAATGGGTCAATCAACAGAAATCCAATAACATCTTGACACCTCAGTATCCCAAATGAGTTGTCAGGTCTGCCATACCTTCTCTATAGCTGCCTAGCTAAAGTGGTACATCTCCCAGACAGCCTTGATCAACAGACCGGGCCTGCTCCATTTATCTCCTTCTTCCCCTCCCCTTTGCTTTTCTAAGGTCAAGTGCCAACTCCATCAGCACTCCACCTGGCCCAAGAGCACTATGCATTACATTACAGAGAGATTAGAAGGTGCTACTTGTCTTCATATATCTACCTAATAACTGGGAAGTGCAAAGTCAGCATGGAAGGGAAATTGGCAGCTAATTGGTGTCCCAAATGAGTTTTCTGAAGTAACTTTCCATGAAAAAAGCTCCCTTTTTTCAAACTGACAAAAAATTCAAAGAGCAGAAAGCCTATAAGTAGAATCTGAAGGTTTTAGAAACCCATGATTAAGTTTATTATGCCTTGACAAATACACTCAGGCACCCCAAAGAGATTAAAATTGATTTAAAAGCATGATTTAAAGGAACTATTGGTTTGCTTTCTCATTTCTGAGAATTCCTGCATATTTCTTTCACAATTATGAAACATAGAAGCTGTTCACAAGTATGGCTATAAATGGGGGCAGCTGATCTGGCAGCAATTTTAGAAAATCCCTTAAAGGTAACACAATTATTAATGGCAAAATTGAAATAATTTGGTGCAGTAGTGAGTTTTAAAATTAATATACAGAAAATAAAGATGTTAACAAAATATGAAAATACAAGATTAAACAGATCTGATGAATATAAGAAAATGTATGGGTATTATTTTGACAAATATGAATTGTATCTTATTTCAAAAGAATTAAGTTAAGCTGTGGCATGAAGTATAAAAAGGTCTGTCAAGATGGGATAAATGGCAGTTGTCTTTGTTAGAGCAAATCTCTGTGATTAAGATGAATGTTTTACCCAGAATGTTATTTTTGAATCAGACAATACCTGTTTTGACAACTGATGCACCATTAAACAATGGCAGAAGAATATATCTACATTCGTAAGGCAAGAAAAGAAGCCCCAACAATTAAATACGAGGTACTCCAAGATGCAAAGGGATGAGGAGGATTGGGTTTACCAGATTCAAAATGATATTTTGCTGCTGAGAAATAGAAAGATATTGGAGTTGGAAGGTTGCAATCTGAGATTCAAATGGCACGGCTATTTGTGGTATGACAAAGTTAAAGTTAATGTGGACTTCTAGAGAATATGGGGTAAATATAAAATGTGTCTGAAAACACATTTATTGCTCTCAACACAAGAAGGGGTTTTTTTTAGAAGAGAGGAATGTAAACTGAAATTAAGAGAAAATTTCACAACAGAGGAATATACTTGCCACTGTTTTTTTATGTACAATAATCAGAAAGGTATAAAATGGACAAACAATCTTAAGGCTTGGAGCAATGCAAGTCTGGATCTGAAATAGAAAAGTAAACACATGATGAGCATGCTATTGCTAACAAGTTGTAGTGGTTAGGAATGGTGGACTCTAAACTGGAGAACTGAGTTTGAGTCCCTACTCCTCAACATGAGTGGTGGACAAAATCTGGTGAACTAGGTTTGTTTTCCCACTCCTGCACAAGAAGCCTACTGGATGACCTTGGGCTAGTCACAATTCTCTCTCAGCCCCACATACTTCACAAGTTGGGTGAATTCCCACTGGCAATTAATCCTGGGATAGTCACCCGAAATATCCAGGTTTCCTCAAGATCTCCTCACAGCAGAACCACAGAACACAGATCAGTCCCGTTTCTGGTGTCGTCCCCGCTCCTTATCACGGGATTTTCCTGGACCTGCTTGTATATGCACCTTTTTGAAAAAAAACACTCCAATGGGAGCTAATAGGAGATGGGGGCTACACATTTGAGCGTCCATAACTTTGGCCCCCATGAACCAAACTTCACCAAACCTGGGTGGTATCATAGGGAGGGTCTCCTAAAGACACTTTGAAATTTTGATAATGCTAGCTTAACAATTGCACCCCTGACAGCAGGCACACACACACACACACACACACACCCAAGGGGCAGGCCTAGACGTCTTCACTAGAAACATGCTACAGTGAAGATGTTGGAACTGGATGAAAAGAACCTGGATTCTTTTGAAACTTGGTTATATCTAGATTAAATTTTCAGTGGGAATTCAGCAAGATGTATATTGTGAGGAGGGGAAGAGAAGCTGCTTGTAAGCTGCTTTGAGACTCCTTTAAGATAGAGAAAAGTAGAGCATAAAACTTCTTCTAAAATGACTGAATTGTTGAAATTTGAGCCAGAAAGAGCAAGTGAAAGAACCTATGATAAGATGGGCTAAATTTTTTGCATACAATATACAAGTGGAAAACAGAAAATATGTGGTTGAAGGGTCTCAAATGCACATTAAGTTCTAGCCTTAAGGAGAATGTCTACAAAATGATGTATCATTGGCATATGTCACCAGAGTAATTCACTAGAATGTATAAAGTTATTTAGAATATATGAAGGAACATCAGGAAAGGATATTTGATCATTTATGGTAGACCTGTAGCAAAGCCAAAAAAATTTAGAAACAAACTCACTCTCTAACCCAGAAAATTCTGGAGACTGATGTACAATTGAAACCAGAGGCTTTTATTTTGGGACAAATGGACAAACAGCTAGAAAAGAATCATAGAACTTTGTTTTTATATAGGACTATGGCAGCAAGTTTATGATCCGCTCAAAAATTGAAAGGTCTGACATTACCTAAAACAGAAGAATGGTTTGTGAAGGTGATGGAATTTATAGAGATGTTTAAACTTGCTTCTTTCATCAGAGAAAAGACCATCTCTTCATTTATTACTGACTGGAAACCCCTTATAGACTTCTTGCAGAAAACGGGGGGGGGGGGCAACTGATGATTTGTGGATTTGATGATTAAGAAAAAACATTAACTAGATAATAGAAAAAGAGAGATTTTTTTTCCTTTTTGTAACTATCAGGGGCAACCCAATCCAGTTGTGGGGGGAGCTGTATGACAACCAGGGGCAGTGTGGTGAAGGCGGCACTGCACTGACTCAAAGGGGCTTCAGTATGGAAAGGTGGGAAATTTTTTAAACCCTTCCTGCCATTTGAATAGCCCTATAGCCTAAACAGGCTTATGCCACACTTTTCAGCAGTGTTAATTTGTGGCTGTGGAGGGGTGGTGGTGATTCTCAGGTGGGAGACGGGTGCAAACTGACTAAAGTTACCTGCACCCCGGGGACTGCCCCCAGCTTGCCCCTTGCTGCACTGGCATGCACTCAGACAATGGCACAGCTCCTGGGCAGGGGCTACTTTTGGGCATGGCCACCACAGAGCTTTGTCCCTTACACTGGCAGGATGGCCAAATGCACCAGTGCAGCCCTATGGGCCTATTCCCAACCCCCAATTTGGATTGGGCCTTAAGTATTAAGTTTGTAATTTTGCTTGTATTTGTCATAGAGAAAATCAGAAGCTTCTTTTTTATATATATCTTCTTTTTAAATTCCTTTTATTCCATCCTCCCCTGTATTTTTTCTTTTTTAGTTGTCTTTTTTTTAATATAAAAATCTTTCAATTAAAAAATAAAATGCAGGAACGGGGACAAAGATGTTCACTGTGACTGCCATGATTCTGGCCACTTTAGGCTGTTTTTTTTAACTACTAGAACTGCCTGCTTCAAAGACAGCACAAAGTAAATCTGGATGATCAATCTGGATGTCAAAAGCAGATGCATCTTCTAGTCTAAATTAGACTATTTTTTATCCTATTGAGATGGTTATAACAAATTGTTCAAGTTACTGGAATACCGGGAGACCTGGTTTAAATGCCTCAGGGGCTGTAGTTTGTTCAGGATTTCTTTAATATTATCAAGAAACTACTGCCTGACAAGTAGCAAAGGTTTAGAGAAATGTTGCAAAATGTTACTTGAAAAGTAATGAAATCTTTGACTGTATCCTGCCCCACTAAGTTTAAATATACAAGACTCTTAAATCTTTGTCAGCTTCGAATAAGGCTTAGATGTTTTTCAGCTTCTAATAAAGCTTGGGTGATTTTTAAATGTGCAGTGCCACGTCCCACCAAACATATGAGTTAGGTATTTGGGCATCAGAGAAACGGGCCTACACAATATCTTTCTTCCCCCTCAGTACTATTATAAAACAGACCACTTTCTCCCTTTCGGTCCTTCCATCACCATTTCATGTGTCTATGCAAAACACCCTTTTCCTTACTCTTGTAACATTATGTTCGGGAAAAGAGGTACAGACAGTTGTTTATAGTAGATGTCCCACATTTATGGAATTCCCACCAATTGCAAATGAAGTCAAAAATTCAGGTAAGATGAATTTTTCCTTTCTGTCTGCTGGCATGCTCAAGCATGAGGACTTTTTATTTTTATGCTAGAGTTTTAACTAGTAATTGATTGTGTGCTTTCTACCTTGTAGCCCACATTAGAGATTGGATAGGTCTTGCCCAAAATTAAAAGTGAAAAGCAGAGACGTAGTGTCAGCCCCAAGGTCTCCTGGGAACTGTAGTTCCTCAGGCCGTTTTGGAGCCTGAACTGTAAATAGGCCACTTTTTTCAGCCTGAAAGAGTACTAGAAAAAGAAAAAGAACTAAGGTAAGTGTGGGAAGGGGGCAGGGGCGCCGTGGGGGGCTGTGAGGGAGGGGGTGGGGGCGCAAGGAAAAGGGGAGGGGCCAGGGGGCAATTTTCCACCCCCAGGCATGTACCCGGTACACAATGCACCCCCCACCCCCTTGCCGCTGCACCACTAGTAAAAAGTGCAAATAGCCTCACTTCTGCTTCTGTTGCAGGTGTTCTCTGCATCAACATTGCAAATTTAATTTTGTGATTGGTTGCAATACTACAATTTTCTTCAGCTGTGATATAGACTACAGGGCATAGGCTGAGCTCTGGTACAGCAGAAGCACCTCAGCAATATATACGTTGAATGTCAAAATAACACAGATGCACTTCAGACTCATTTCAGATTTTCTGTGAATGCATCCTTAACCCTAGTCACTGATATCTGGGATTCACTTTTCTTTTTAGAGACAAAGCCCTTAGAGGAACGCTCTGTTTTTTTATGCATTTTCAGAAGCATCATTGTTGTTACAATGTAGTACCATCTCATTAGTAAGTAGTCCTCTCTAAGAAATCACTGCACCAGAAAGTTAGAATACAAAACCCATTTTAAGACTGGGATTATTTGTGGGTCTGCTGACAGCCTATAGATCCTTCACAAAGACAGTCAAGGACAGTCACCTGTAATTGATGCATTTGGCACATGCATTGCTTCCTTTCTTCTTGCTCTTTCCATTTTCTGGCCAGATAATTACTAGGCTATTAAGGACTGCAGGGAATCAGTGTATTCCCCAACGCCCTTTCTCCTCTCAACTGAGAAATCAAATATTGCCTTTGTCACCTGTTGTAAATGTAGCCACCTTGCCTCTTCCCACAAGTTCATCAAGAATATGGTTTGCCCTAGAACCAAGAAAGGTATTCACCATGCACACATGCCTGGACACATTTTTTTAATCCTTCAAGGGAGGAATTCTTCTTATCAGTCTTTGAGGAAAATTCAGCCAAGAAATCATATGGTCTCTGCATAAAATTTGTGGACTTGGGTGCCTGATCTCAGTATCGAAGCTAGCTGAATGGACTATAAATGTCCAATGTAAGGATTCATTAACATTATATTTGTAACAGTACAGAAACTCAGACACAGCTTGGATTCAAGATCATATGGCAAGTAAATCAACTACTAAAGATGTGTTTTAAAAGTTCTTTTGTCTTTTTGCTAAACCTTCCAACTTCTCTGTCTTCTGAGGGGGGAAAGCATTCATTTAAGCCTAAATATTCTGTCCTCTGGTTAATTTGGAAATATCTGGACTGTCTACTTCTCCTTATAAAATGTATGGCAAGAGAAGTTGGATAGGATTTCAAAGGCAAGTTAACACAGATTTCAAAAGTAATTAGTCTCATTGTATTTATGCCCCCTATCAACTTTGAGGTCGTCCCTCAAACCTGGTTAGTTTGTGTTCTGAAACCTGGCTAAGACAGTAGTGGGGATTTGACCAATATGTACAATGTGGCAATTGTGCTCACCATATACAGCAGACTGGTTTTATTTTATGCATGTTTCTCCATACCTGGGAAGTTGGCCATTAATCCTGCAAGAAATTGTAAAAGAGTTTGGGATATGAATTTGGAACAGTCTATTCTCCATGCTGGGAACATTGAATAACAGGGGCCCTTTTTGTACATCCATCCTAATGTTAATGCTTAGCTTATAGGTGAAAAAAAATCCTTCTACTGACATTTCGAAGTTCCAGTGCTGCATAGAATCCTATAACTTTAGCAACTTTTGCTGAACTCAGAAATTGAGAACTGAGAAATTGTGAGCAGAATTCATTGTCATGAGTTGCAGTGATGATCAGTAGCTGTGTTGATCTTCCTCTTCACTAGGTGCAGAAATAAAAACCAAGTCTGACCAAAAGATATTTCAAATAATGCCTCTATTAATGGCCATCTCCAGGCTTTAGTCACTTATCAGTTAAAGTACTTTTATGAGGGATCACCCTAGTGAACCCATTTCTCCTGAGGGCTCTTCCCTTACCAGGCTGAGCAAATAAGCAGGTCGCAGCCCCTGCTCTTTTGCTTTAGCACTGAATGCCACTGACCTGGTCAATCACTCAAGCATAGAAAGAGTGTGTAGGGCCTGCCGTGCTGTTCTGTGTTAATAGACCCAGTTGTTGCCTCAGTGCACTGGCAGCAATGAGGAGCCACTGAAATAGGGAGGTGTAGAATGGGACCAGGCTGGCATACAGGCTATAGCTGGTGTTTTACAATGCTGCTTCTGAACCTTCCAGACCCTCAAAGAAGGGCTGCCTCTGACTGCCATTCTCTGGGTACCAATAATCAGCTATGGCTATCTCTTGCCCCTCATGCACTACGTGTGAACTTTCCAGAGACACCTGGCTGGCCATTCCATGGGAATGAACATCACCTTTTACAGCTCACACCAGAGGCAACAAAGTCACTGAAGTGGCAACTTTACAAAAGAAAAACAGATTCAAATATGATGGATGGATAGCAAAAGCTGCTTTCTGCTCTTTTTCTGAACATCATATTCATGCACCCCAGGGTAAGACTGTGAAGCTCAGGAATGCCAATTCCTCTGCTGAGATTTAAGCTGAGTGCTTAATTCAGAAAGAAAAAACTGCAAAGAGAGTAAATGGGGAAAGGCTTTGATGTTCATAAGAGAAAGGACCTGTAAGTTCCATCCAACAATAACAGCTATTATTCAGGGATCATACAGGGACAGGAGCCTCTCACATGTGGCTCTAGGAACATGTATCATATGCATGCATTAAGAACAGGCAGTGCCTTGGAATTCCTGGGGTAATGCAAAATGTCTATAGTGAGTCATTCACTGTTCTTACATTTTTTTTCTTTCCCAGACCATTTTAATTTCTCCTGTTTCCATGTTTACTACTCATGAACGGTTTTTCAGAGAGTGCACTGGGACAGGAGCTATCAGCCCTGGACCTAACCATAATCTTTATTGTTAAAAAAATATAATGTTTCTTCCGGGTGAATCCAAAGGCCTGTGTAGGCTGGTCCTGGGTTTCTTATAGTTGCTAATTTAGAATGACTAAGAGAATTGCTAAGCACAGGAGCATGCCAGTCAAACTTCTGCAAGGGCATGTTACACATGTATTTACTTAATGGAAACACAGCTTTAAACTGCAAGCATTACAAGTGGGTAATGGGCTAATGGCACAAAAATGGATTCTAAACTGGAGGAGGTGGATGAGAAATTGAATTGCATAGGGTCCATTTGCATCCCAATCATTTCTTATGAGCACAAAGAAGAGCCCTGCATTTATAACACCATGCTCAGGCACATGAAATCTTACCATTTGAAGACTTCATGGCAATTGTTACAGTGGTTCTTGAACACATTATGTTAGGAATTTCCCCCTAAGCCTACCCTATTTGGATGTTTGTTAATTATTTTTTTAAATTAAATCTATATTTCTTGTGTTTCAAATATCTTAAAACATATCAAAACACCAATCTAAAACAATAAAAAATGAGCATTTTTGAACAACCCAGAAATTAAAGTTAGTAGGCATCTGCAACTGACACCCACTCAGCCTTCTTTAACACCAAGGCAGAGAAACCACTCACTCAGATTTTTCCCACCTTTTCACTTCAGGGTCTGAGATGTTTCTAAAAATGGTAGAATGAAGGTAGAAAGCATTTTCCTGAACCCTGTTATCATATACACCAGAAGGTGAAAAGATGCCTGTTGACTTTTATTTCCTTTTTTTTCCCCAGACAATCCCTACATTTGACATAGTAAAAATAAATATCCTGAGACAGATTTAAACTTAAACAAGAGCCCAGATTTATTAAACAGGCAGAGGAGAAGAAGGTGATGGAAAGGATTTTCAAATTTGGACATGGATAGTTGAAGCAAACAAGGCAGGAGGCAAGATAGAATATATTTTTACACTAATTACACAACAGAACTTGGCACATTGGCTTATACATTTTTGGTTTCTTTAGCACAGCACAGACTTAATATATTTCAGTTCAGTTTCAGATTGCTTAGATGTTATTTATATATCTGTTATAGCTTAGATGTTCCCAGATGTTACAGTTCCATATAATTCAGATGTTCTGGATAATGTATCTCACCAAGGGCCTAACACAGGCTGGTAAAATTCAAAGTACCCTCACAAGCCTCACAAAGTTAGATAACCCTCAAAATAAACATAACACACTCTCTTCAAGGAAAAATAAAGCAAAACCCTATGCAGCAGACGATCTGGTCTCTAGGGCCGTTTCCGCACGAATGCGGAAGCGGCCGGGTCGGCGTTTCCGACGCCGACCCGACAACGCTGATGAGACCCGTCCGCCGCGGACGGTCCTGGAAAAAAACGAGGCAGCCCGGCTGCCGGAAGCGCTGGCGCCCGGCCGACCTGGCATGTCCCTGGGCCTCCAGCGCGTCGCCGAGGCCTGGGGACACGCCCCCCTGGCCCTCTGCGCGCCTGCTCCAGGCGCGGGGTAGAGGCATGTCACCAAACCTCGGCGATCGCCGAAGGCCCAGGGATTAAAATCGAAATGCCGAGGTGGGGGAGGCGTCCTTCGAAGCAGCTGCTGTTAAGCTCGACGCAGCGGCCCGGCGGCGTTTCCCCAACAAGAGCGCTTCCGAGCGCTCTGGGGAAACGCCGGCTTCGCGGTGGTCAGGCGGCGTGAGGGCGGCGCGGCTGCGATGCAGCGGCGCCCCCTGTGCGAATGGCGGCCTGGAGACGCCTTTTTGCCGTCTCCAGGCCGCCATTAAATGCCCGTGCGGAAACGGCCTAGGAGTCTTCCTCCCACTCCTGGAAGATTTCTCCTGACATTGGTTATATATATATAGCTCTCAACCTGAGCTCCTCAATAACCCAAAATCACCCAGATTTCCTGGTCTATGTGTATATACTTTAACTACAGCACTTAGAGCTGTCACAACAGTAAGGCCACACAGAACCTCACACTGTCTGACTTCTTTCCTCAGAGAGGTAATGTTTTGTCCCAGCAAGGACAGATAGATGTTCATGTCAGGAACTCAAAATTCCAAAAGCCTCTCAGAATGTTGTAACAAAGGAGATATCCTCCTCCCCTCTCTGCATCATGCAGTTATTTGCCCGATCAGAGTGCAGGAGGCCACAGCCAATCAGCTTCTCCATATCGTAGGCTTTCTGCCTCATTCTGAAGGTAAGCAATACCTTACTTAGACAGAACTGCATTTTAAAAATTATATTTTGCAGGCAATCCATCACAGCTGCATTCTGAAATTCATTCTACATCCTTTCAAAAAGTTAAAAGGAAAGAACATCTTTAAACTCCAACAAAGAAGATATTCATGGACTCGAAATAACTGCAGAAAAGGCTCACTGACATGCAGTGCCATCCTAAGATGACTTACATCCTTCTAAGTGCATTGACTTCAATGTGCTTAGAAGGGGTAACTGTGCTTAGCATTGATCTGTTGATATAGTCAAGGCATTTGGAACCATTGACACTGAAGATGAACAGCATGTAAATTCAAGTAGGACAAGATAGTTGCTAAGGTATGTAAGTCATGGAAGAAACTTATCAAGCACCTGCTAGGTCAAAATGTATGACTGCCCGGTCAAATGGTGACTTAATGGCCATTTGATAGATACACGATGCATAACAGTTACACAAAATTTCTTCTCTTTCATGTGCATCCATGAAATAAAATACTGCAGAACGTCCTCAATGAGGCAGTAACATGACTGTTTTAGCTAACAGTCAATTCCTATGAATACGTCTCCTTCAGTAATTGTCAGATTTTGTGTCACATCATACAAGATTGAGTCAATTGTCTCCTATGAGAAGTAAGTTAAATTCATATGAAAAATTAAAGTCCCTGTGAATCCAAGGTGGCCATCCACAGAGAAAGCTACCTGATATCCCTTTATCTCTTTCCAATCAGCCTTTATAACATTTGGACAATTTTTGTACTGTGTATGGTTGGATCTCTCCATCATTCCCAATGCAGAGATGTAGCACAATTACTTGCCCTCCCTCAGAGGAACAGTGACTTATGTAGAAACATAAGAGATAGAAGGCCATGAGGGCAATTAATTCTTCTTCTTACAAGCTATAAAATTAATCCTTAGTGGCATGAAGTGAATTTGCAAAAACAAATTATGTCCCAGCTATGCAAAGTTTGGGAAACATTTGCCTCATTATTCATAGGGGCCAAACAAAAGGTGAGAGCAGCAGAGGTGTGTATAGGTCACCAAGGTAAGATGGATTTCAAGAGCTACATTGGTGGGCAGGAGGGAAGGTCAAACTCCCAGGCCAAAAGGAAGCACATCCTGGAGAAAAGTAAACAAGAAGACACAGTTTCAGGAGGAAGTACAAGCCTCACTTTCAGGAAGTCGTTTCCTCACTCCCACACACTGATATACACTTTCAACACTCCCTTTCCTTTATTAGGGGATTGGCAGGTGGGCTGAGTCTTCCTGCTGTCAAATCTAATTGTACACTAAGAGTGTCAACTTAAACAGAGTTACACCTTTCTAATTCTCTGCATTACAACGAAAGAATCACAGAATTCTCAAATAACCCATTTCGGGGGGGACACGGGGCAGCCTTGCTTTAGGGGCAGGAGCCATACGAAGTCCCCCCCCCAAAAAAAAACAGGCTTTTCCCTGTCCCCAGCTCAGGTTTATTGGCCCGATAAGTTTCTATGGATGGTGGACTCTCTGGCATTGTATCTTGCTGAGGTCTCTCCCCTATTCAAACCCCACCCTCCCCAGGCTCCACACTCAAAATCTCCAGGCATTTCCCAACCCAGAGCTGGCAGCCCTATGCTGCTGGCTGAGATCCAGTTTTATTGCTTTCTTCAAGAGAAAAAAATGCACATTGATTCTTCTAAATTGTGTCCATTTCGTTAGATATTCCCAAGTCCTTGTATGATCTGAAAATATAAGCAGTGACCTACCCTAGTTTCCAAATTATTCATGACATATATGCATACCGTATTTTGTCATTCATTCCTGCTCCACCTCCCACCCTTTTTCTTGAGCCTCATCCTGGTTCATTGTTCATCCCCAGCCAGCAGCATTCACTCAGAAGTTTATTTCATTGTATCAGCTTTATAGCAGACCCATTTCTTCTCATTTGGCCCTCCTTGACAGAGGAGAATAATGGATCAGCTCTCTCGTTTTCTACATCCAATTGCATATTTGATTCACACTCTCTGTATCAGGGACTGATTTTAATGAAATGTTCTGGCTTTTACACCCATGAAATATGACAAATCCATTTACAGTATGGAAATGTCTGTGAGGAAAGGGAACAAAGCACAGCCCTCGGCTACATTGTCCTTTTTTGGTGAAAGGGAACTGGAATGAAATGGTAACATGCCGAGGGAGGACAGAAGTGAGACTGCAAATGGAACAGTAGTCTTCCAAGTGTCCCCTGCTCTTGAAAACCTACAAATGTTATACATATACATTTCAGTTGTGGCTGCCATTCATTTACCAAACATCCATAGTTTTCATACATCATATAGTCAGCCCAAAAACATTTCTATTTCTCAAGTTTGAAATAAGCAGACATTGTGGTAGGGATGGCAATGGCCAACTACCTCTGAACCCTCTTGCCTTGAAAACCCTATGGCATACACACACACACACACACACACACACACACACACACACACACACACAATAGGCTTGCCAAGTCCAGATTGGGAAATTCTTAGAGACTTGGAGAGGGTGGGGTTTGAAGAGTGGGGAGACCTCAACAAGGTATAATGCCATGGCACTCCAGCATAACAGCCAAAGCAGCCATTTTCTCCACGGGAACTAATCTCTGTGGTCTGGATATCTGTTGCGATTATGAGAGATCTGCACACCGCATCTGGAAGTTGGCAGCCATAAGGGTGGGCAACTGACAATGTAGAGACCCAGTCTAGATCCCAGGGATCTTTCCTTCAGACATGTAATCCTTGACCTCAAAGATCCTTGCCCTCATATCTCTGTCTCTTTATTACAAGCTGAGACACAATCAAAGCATTCATGAATCCCTTCTTCACAACAGGGCAGGCTCTGCTCCTCAGATGCTCAGCACTTTGTAGGAGCAAAGAATAGATAACATGGAAGTATCTTGCTTATATCTCATGAGAGCAGCTGAGATCTATAATAGACAGAGATCTTTAACAAAACCTCTGCTCAACATCGAAAGAAAAGCATTAAATACCTGTTCACCCTATTCTAGACCTGAATGGCATGATGTTAGCTGAATGTAGCTAACAGTCAGTCAACCCAGGAGAGAATTTGGGCACTTTTAAAGTTTTGGGAATGGGGAGTTGGCACAACCACAAAATGGCTTCCATGAGCTGCTGGAGCCAATTGCAAAAGCTTGCAAGAAAAGCGTCCACCTGAAGTAGACAGTACACTTTCTGAATAGGTACTTCTGCCCTGCAAACACTAAGGTGACGGAGGACACACACACACACCCATTCCAATAGGAAAAAGGCAAAAACTGACTTTTTACTTCGGGGAAAAGATGATTTGTTAAAGAAACACATGCGCCTCGAATCCCATGCACAGGGACCATTGTACCAATGAGCACCACTTTCAGAATCACTGCCTCTCACAGTTCAAGCTAGCTGCTGACCGAGAACACTATGAGATGCACCTGGCAAAAATGCCTTCAAGACTCATCTTTCCAGAGTAAGGCTGTATTCATACCCAGCTGTTTATTAATACCTACAAACATTCCAAATAATGTATCGCACAGCATTGTGGAGTTTTAATAAACAGTATGGAAGGGACCTCAACAGATTTGCTTGAGGGAGTTCAGAATGGCTTTCTTCATTATAAATTCTTGCTCTGGGAACTCACATGAAGAAATAAACAAACTAACAACTCTTTCTTTCCAAAGAAAATATTTCAGAATAATTATGAATCTGCAATAATAGAAAACATTGTGTGTATGGCAGGTGGACTCCTTGCTAAATGTATCCTCTGTGGAGCAGTAGCCCTTTATTGGCTTGGCACTGAGCAATGAAGCTGGAAGATTCCTTTTCTTTTCTTTTCAAACAAGCATTTTAGCTCAGTTGCTTTGTGCAGCTTTGGAAAGGGGGGGGGGGACTAGCCAAAGACAGAAATGATTGTATTAGTGCTGGGCTGAATTTTTGCTCAGATAGTTAAATTGGGGGAGGAGGGAACTGTATATAATGAAAACCCTAACATTCCACTCTTTATAAAATATGTGTGAAAGCTATTGTTCCTCATCTGCTTGCATGCCATTTTTAAACCTTTAATGGACTTACTTCCTGCATATCCCAATCAATCAGAGATAATGTAGTTAACATAGTGCCATGCAGCCAATCATATTTGGAATGCATCACTGTTGTCCAAACAGCTGGACTGACATGTTTTTCTTTGTTGTGTGGCAGTAGTCACTTCATTGTCTCCTAAAATCAAGTAGCAGGACTTTAACCCAGCCGAGTTCTGCTTATGTAGATACACGTGACTAGCTAAAGAACTATGGAGATGGGACTGTACATGCACATCTGAATTTACATCACATTGAAAGTCATGAAGTTCACATGGATGGCATCTGCACTGACATATACCACTACACATTACTGGACAAAGAAGGAGCACCTGTCTGGTTGCCTTAATAGGGATACACTCCCTCTTCCTATAGCACCTATCTTGCCTGTTCTGCAGACAACAGTTCCCAAAGACTGGCCAGAAGTAAAGAGAGATGTACTGAAAGTGGCTGGGTAGGACCTCCCCTACCCCACAGCCCACTACTGTAAAAGGAGAGAGACCAAGCTGGTGCAGGGGAGAAAGAAGCAGCCACAGCTATGTGTATGGCAAAGCAGGGCTTCAAGATCTTTGCTATCTCTAGTGGGCTTCAGTGAAAGAAACATATTTGCCCACAGAAGCCACCAGAACAGACTGAAGATGGTCAGTCTTTTCCTGTAGTTTCTCCCCTCCTGCTATACAGAAGACAGATCCTAGTGGACCCCACTTCTACTGCCAGTGAGGGTGGCACTGTTTCTATGTTGCTAACACCAGCTTCCTCCAGTCCCTGAGTCTAGAGGAGTTATCCCTGGAGTTATTTGCAAGAGGGATGGTTATCCTTGGAGTTGTTTGCAAGAAGGATGGTTGCTCATGGAGTGTACACTCTTTGCACTTTGAAATGGACTTTATTTTTCTACTCCACCAAACACCTGACTCTTATCCATATTCTCATGTAGTCACCCAACCTCCCTTTCAGCCATTGTGGATTGATAGTTCTCAATAGCAGGGACGTGGGCTGAGGCATTTTTGAACTGCCATTTCAAAATGTCACTTCACATTAACACAAGAACACCAGTTCAAAAGAAAGATGAGGAGGAGGATTCTGAGTCATAGATGACATCCCACCACCATCAGGAATAACACATTTTCAGCAATATTGGGTGGAATAAGTGCAACCGAAGAAACAAGAGGGGGGGGCAAAATCATGGAGTGAAAGGAGATATGTGGAATGATTACACAGAAAATGTTCCCAAGATACAAGGTTTGACCACTGGGAAAATCTGTGATAAACAGTGCATCCCTGATAAGTCTACCCAGAACATCTACCTTCCAACTCTTTAGGAGATAGAGGAAGCCTTCTCAAGGACCTTATTAATTTGTCAATGAATGATTAGTTGTTGCTAGAGTCTGGGCTCAAAGTACTGTCTTAGCATGCTGATTCATGGGATGGAGGGCAGGGTTTTTTACAGCTGGTGCCTGCCTGTTGCTCAGCTATTAGGGGAATAGACATCAGTTTTCAGCAAATGTTTAGTTTTATAGCATCTCAAGTTCTTTGGTTTGCCCCAGGGGAGTCTCTATTAATTTAGTCCCCATTCCGTTGCCTGGAGGGAGACACAAAGGCAGTTTTAGTTTCCTTTTGTAGTGGTGAGTATCCACCAGACAATGATATTTCAGTGACAAAAAGAATGAATCAGATAAGAAGAAAGAGATGGTTAACTCACTGTATGAAGTTCGGTCTATTGTGCAGGGTTGGGATGTAGGTAGACACTACAAGCTAGTGGAGTCCAAGAGCTTTTCTAGGGCACCCCAGTAAGAGTGTACTTCTTTAAAAAAATGCAAATCCAGATGAAAGTGTGTTTTCAATTTGAAGGTGACTATGCTTTTCAACATTTTTTCTATCAATATGCAGTTTCTAATCACTAAAAAGGTTCTTGTATCCTAACTATCCGTACTGATCATCTCTTTACAAACAAACAAACGAAACAGAGCCTGCAAGTGATTGATATTATTTTTAAAATTAAAGATTAGTAACATAATTCCTCATTACTAAACTAAGTGAAATAATTGTACAAACAAATTCAAAAGAACTGCAATATATGTCTCCCTCTCCCCAGTTTTTCAATTGCTGCATATTCCTTAGTCCCATTCATGCAAATTTACTAATCCTACAAACACTTAAAGCTTGTGTTCCTACTTTGCATCATTTATTCCATATCGCCATTGGTGCTCCTGCTCCATTAGCAAAGTTTCACATGTCAAAGTGCCATTCACTTCAGTGGGTCTGTACCCTTGATTTTCTCCTTGTGGGCAATTTTGAACAAAAGCACATTCTCAAGAAAAATGACTTATAC
Source organism: Sphaerodactylus townsendi (assembly GCF_021028975.2). NCBI lineage: Eukaryota > Metazoa > Chordata > Lepidosauria > Squamata > Sphaerodactylidae > Sphaerodactylus > Sphaerodactylus townsendi. The sequence continues at coordinate 111,672,387 of NC_059427.1, read as the reverse complement.
AAGAAGGGACCAAATTTCTCAAGAAATATCTTCATGGTATGTTGGAAAATGGGGAAATCCTTACAAAAATGTCTTGAGTTCTTGAAACAAAACACAAAACCCCTCTGCCTAATACTAACTTTCATTTGCAGAAAGCCACACTTAGAGATGCCAAGCCCCTTAAGTGGGCCGCAGCGGAACACAACTTCTCCTGTGCTCCTTCATGCTCCTAAATCCCATTTTTCATGGCTGCTGAAAATGGAGACTAAGTATCTTTCAAGGGATTTAAATGATTATTTACAATTATTTGGGTGAAGTCCTTCCAATCAGTTAGTATTGGCTAAACCTCAGCTCTTGAGAGGGCAAGGGAAATAAGGAGGATTTGGGAGGCTTGTCTATCTGGTAGCCTAATCACAGCAATCAGGGTCAGGCAGGAAAGAAAAGTGGAGGATTATTCTTATGTGGTGTGTCACATCGTGGGGAACTGTTAAGGATTTTTACCTTCAATGCATTGTTTAAACTAGAGGTTGTGAAAAGGAGGCTGGTAAGAATTGGAAAGGAAGTGAATTTGAAGATAAAAAGGCTCAGGTATCAGCATCCTGGGATCCCACTTCCTCAAATGCCTCAGATAGAGAGAGAAACTAAATGGCATGCTAGGAGCTCTTTGATGAGAGCACCCAGAGGGAGGGAGGTTTAAGCCTTCTCTCCTGTGTAATTTCCGTTACCCATAACAGCCCCATTGAGGCACTGTATGTCGCATTGGGGAAGCTTGTGGTACAGTCCTTATCAGCATTAGGACTGTGGGTACTTGACAACTGCATTTTGTTTTAAGAAGAGATGTGAGATGTTCTAGTTTAGGCCATAGATTCTATGCTTCTTGGGACACATAGGAAGACAACACAAGCAATCAAATGTTGTTTGGTTCATGCTAGTCTTTGATAAAGTGGTTTTGTTATCTGCTACCCATGAGTTTTTCCATTATAAAATTTCACCTCCCTCCCACAAAGTCTGGTTTTATATAATTTTCATTTCAATACCCTGTGTATAGCAGTACTTTCAGCATCAAATTGTGTTCAAGCAACTATGCACTTAGAATATCCCTAAACACAGTAAGAAGTCCAAAGTGATATATTCAGAGAAAACAACAGATAAACACAATAAGTGCATTAATAACAGTATGGATTAGCTGAAATTCTGACTTCAAGTTGGTAAATTGGTTTCAGGGTAGAATTCATAGCTGCCACAGGTTTTTTAAAATATAAGTCAACTAGTGATACCCAGCCACGCGTTGCTGTGGGTTATTGTGGTAAAATGGGAAAGGAACTGTAGCAGCAAATCAATTGAAAAGGCCAGCAGTATGTGCTCATGGAAATGCACAGCCTGATGCTGTTCGGTGTCATTGATGTGTGTGCCCGCATTCCTTGGGGGAGGGATGGAAAGGTACCCCTCCCACACATCTAGGCTGGCTGGTCACGCTCCTTTACCTGGGAGTAAGTTTGGTTGGTGGCAATGGGTGTCGCTTCTGAGGAAACCCTCTGAGGGGTGTGACTCAGCCATTCAAAGTATGTCACGGTTGCTTTACCGAGCTTACTCCAGAGTAATGCATGCCTCGGAGGCAACCTGGTTTTCTGACCTGCACCCTCAGTATTCAGGGAATCTAGGCTGGCTGGCCCCTCCCTCCCCTCCCTTGCATGTCACCCCTCCCTCTTTCCCCTCCCTCAGTTCTCTTCCCTTGCATGCCACCCCTTCCCCTCCCCCCTCCCCTCTCCCTCTGCTAGGGTGGGTGGGTCATATCCAGATGCTGGGCCCGCTCCCTCCCCTCCCTTGCATGCCACCCCTCACTCTCTCCCCTCCCTCACCTCTCTTCCCTTGCATGCCACCCCTCCTCCTCCCTCCCTTCCCTCTCCCTCTGCTAGGATGGGTGGGTCATATCCAGATGCTGGGCCCCCTACCTCCCCTCCTGTTACCTGCGTGTGAGGAGGGAACCCCACCTGATGTTTCACATGGCAACATGTGTATGTGTTTCACTTCCACTCGAGTTATTACCTACGTACTGTTTTCACTGCTCATATCTGGCCATCTGAGCAAACATTCTAATCGGCAAGAACATTCTAAGGGTGACAGTTAAACACAGTCAGCTGAATGTCTTTCACCATGGAGCACCAGGAAAAGACGTTTTACCTGGGCCAGGTGTGAAATTTCAGGTATGTGAACATCTAAAAACACTCTTGCCTGGCTGACTACAGTGGCTGGGAATTTTCAGAGGATTTGGCCCAGCAGTTCCTGTGCAAAGTTAGCTAGGACTCAATACAATGATAGAGCTAGATATTTAGGGGTAAAATGCTGATTGAGGGGCGGGATTAGATTAGTTATCTTGTAAGTGGCAGGTTAGGTTACCTCAGAAAAATAGTGTATTAGTGATTTGTGAGGGGATTGAGGGAAAAATCCTGAGAAACAAGCTAACACTCCTTAAAGAGTTCAACATTTCTAGATTTAGTGAGCCATTCCAAGTAAAATCCATCAATCTCTCCAACAGAAATAGTCTGCTAAGTTTGAGTATACGATGCCATACCTTTTCTAAAGCAGAGCTTCAGTTATCCCTGTGAATAGTTACTATATTGGTACACCCCTTCAGTTAAATAGTCCAGTTCACTGACTTCTCTTCCCACCCACCACCCACTTCTATTTACAAGCAGCTGAGAAAGGCTAATGCTACACTTAGCCACTTGGCTGGTGACTATAGATGGGCAGCTCTCCCCCAATTACACAGTATGTTTTTAAGCACATCCAATATCAGGCCTATTAGATTATTTTGAACCAATCAAAAGTATTCAATTTGAACTTCTTACTGAACTTGAGTCAAGGCATATGACATATTAATCACACAAAGTGTTCACAAGTAATGTCTGAAGAATTAAATGAGTATTAAATTTATATACACACACTAAAAATAGACAGATCCAAATTTATGAACTTGGAAGGTTATCTCTCAAATAGAGGGACTGTACAATGCACAGCTACCCTATCATCAGTGCAAGTAAAAAGTGTAGGAAGTGCCTCACATTTCCACCACGTCCATGTAGCACATAAGGATTATATCCCTGTACAATAAAATTTCCTTGAGCACCTTCTGCAGTTCTTATTGGTCTGGTGGTAAGAGCCTTACTTTTTGTGAAGGGTCCTGTGGTCTATGCCTGTACACTTTTAGGAGAAGAGAAATGGTTAAATATGGCTTTGCTTGAAGACCTGCCCAGGTTCAATCCCTAGCACATCCAATCTAAGGATCTCAAGCAACAGATAGTGTATGGAAAGACTGTTTTCTGCCTGCAGCCCTGGAGAGATGCTACCAGTTAGAATAGGCAGTAGTGAGCTAGCTAGACTGATAGTCTGACTCAAAATCACTGTTTTCACCATGAGGTGAATGTGATGCTTTCGATATGATGAATGAGGTGAATATGATGCTTTGGAATTTTATAAATAACCACACAGAAAGAGCTAGAAAGTAGGTGGTACAAACAGTTTCAAAAATGCTTAGCAAGAAATTTCTTTCTGCCACTATCTGTGGAAACTCTTCACATCAGGCAAACAACCACTTGTTTCCTCTCCATTCCCTCTGGGAGGCTGAGAGAAATCATGTGATTCTCTTTGAGAACACTTTGTGCCATCCTGTCAAGCAGAACCCCCTTCCCAGAGCTTATTGCCAGGTGTAGTGTAATTCCCAGCTATGCTTCTCCTTCATTCACTCCCTCTATTTCCTTCTTTCTTTTATAAGCCCATTCATATCATCCAGGAGTAAAATTTTGTGTGCGCCTCAAACAATGTTGGACTTGGCAGAATGCTTTGTGTTATATTTTCCCTGCTCCTAGATACACAAGAGATCACTTACAAACTGACAGCAGAGAAAAGAAGTGATGCCTGTTGCAGACATGGGAGGGAAATAAGGGGAGAAAGGGGCTGCAGCATCAGCAGAAAGCTAAATTGGCTCCCCTGTGACAGCTCATAGAGCTTCAAACTCTCCTCTACTTCATAAGAATTCTGGACTGTTCTGCCCTTTTTTATGAGGGTTGTGAGAAATGGAGGGTCTTGTGTAGGAAATGTTCCATGTATAAAATTCTGCATTCATTACCAAGCATCGGGGAAGGAAATGAAACTCCTGAATGCACTGTTGCTGAATGAATGGCCTCAAGACATATATAGAAAAAGTAGCAGATGAATAGTGTACCCAATGTAGGACAATAGTGCAAACATTAGTTGGACCTGATTCTGCCTATAAGTAATCCCAAAAAGATTATAACCCAGGGATTATGGTAACAGCAAATAGAAGGAGGAGAAGAAGACAAAGGAGAAAAGGAAGAGGTGGAGGTGGAGGAGGAGGAGGAGGAGGAGGAGGAGGAGTTTGGATTTATACCCCACCTTTATCTCTTGTAAGGAGTCTCAAAGTGGCTTACAAACTCATTTCCATTTCTCTCCCCAAACCTTGTGAGCAGTGGCATGCCTTCAGAAAATGGTTCCTGGGGCAAGTTCTGAAATTGCACTCCTACCATTAAAGGTATCCCACTGCTTCCCACCTCCACCCCCAACAATCCCTGCAGGACAAGGATAAGCCACCTCTGGCCAAAGAAAATACTGCCTTCCTCTTTGGTCCCTGGACCCACAATCAAGGGGCAAAGGGGCTCTGCAAGTGGTACTGCCAGGGAGTAAGTGGGGTGGGCAAGGAGTGAGCAAAGTGGGGTGGGCAAGCAAGTGGGGTGGGCCAAGCTGGGCCAGGGTGGGGCAGGCAAGCAGGGCTGGGTAGGCAAGCAGGGCTGGGCAGGGCAGGACAGGGTGGGCGGGGAGAAGAAGGTGGACAAACAGAGTGGGGTGGGCAATCAAGCAGGGCAAGTAGGCGGGTGAACAAGCAGGGTGAGCAAGTGGGACAGGTGGGCAGGGAGGGCAGGCAGCCAAATGCATCCCCATGTGACCCAAGCAAGTGACATCTGGGTCTTGAGTCCCCTCCTGTTCCCCCATTAGGTACACCATTGCTTGTGAGGTACATCAGACTGAGAGAGTTCCGAAGAACTGTGATTAGTCCAAGGTCATTCAGAAGGCTTCATGTATAGTAGCAGGGGAACAAACCCAGTTCTCCAGGTAAGAGTCTGCCATTCAAGTGGAAGAGTGGGGAATCAAACCTGGTTCTCCAGATTAGAGTCCACCACTGTTAACCATGTAGACTTTTCACACTCCACAAGGCTTGGGAGGGTTTGTGAAAGGACAACTGTTTCAACAACACTTTTGCTTAGGGTAGAATATGAACAATATTCATTCATTCATTCATTCATTCATTCATTCATTCATTCATTATACCTTTATTGGCATGTTAGAGGATTATCACAAGAGTATAAACATATGAAAGTCATTTAAAAGAAAGGTTTTTGAAAAATCCAAATACTGAACTTAAAAGTTTAAAATATTTTCTAAATATATGGCTACTGCTAAAGTAATTTGTGAAAGCATAAAAGCTCATCGTTGTTTGATAACAGAGTGGAGAAATATTTAGCTCTGAATCTGTAGTTTGGCTGTATTCTGAGAAAGCGGGGAGAGCATATAGCTGCCTTTGTTGGATAGAAGTGATGCTCACGGTCTCTCAGTCTGTCACAAATTAGTTTGAAAATATACAGATGAACAATATGAAGATCAACAAAATATTCAGTGGTCATGACTGCAACAGGAAAGGAATATTCGGTGCATGCCACGTGTTGGGTTTTTGGGGGGTTGCATCTGGGGTTAGCATTACCTCTTCCACATGATCTTCTAGATCACATTTGGAGGCCTGAGAATTTATCTACTTCCCAGTACCCTGAAGAAGCAATGAGCTGGAGAACAAGGGCCAATTTGGTTAGAATGGATGAGATCAAGGGATATGAAACTGACATAGATCCTTGCCAGATTGTCTTCACAGCCAATGAGATAATTCAAATACAAAAGATGTGCCTTGGTAACTCTTTCTTTTCACAGTGTTTCCATCAATAATCCATGGCTTGGATGGGGCTTTTTTTTTTTACTATGTCAGTGCCCCTGCAACTATTCTTTCTTCACTTGATCTATCCGATACTTCGCTATAGTCAGTTTGTTACGTTGACATCCCATCTTTTAATGTTAGCCGAAATGGTGGGAGTATCCCTTTTAGAATGGAGAATTAGTGAGAGCAGACACTTAGCTTAGAAAAGGGTTGGGCAAGCTCAGAATCTTTTTTGCCTATGTATATAGAAGTCAGCTTTTGCAAGAAACTCACAGGAAAGCAAATAAAGTTTTCTTTATTTCTGTGGAATTCACTGAGGTCCCACAGGAAAGCAAATAAAGTTTAACAGTTTTATGTAGGGATCAAGGGGGTACACAAGCTCATAATAATCAAAGAAGCAGAACACACACACTGTCCTAAGATATAAGCAAATGTGAGGAAATCGATCTGGAATAGATGAGGGAATTGGGGTGTAAGGGTTATAGTCACCTGATCTTGTAGTGGAATGGTCTGATAAGCAGAGCTGAATGACCTGGAAGAACAACTTATTGTGGAACAAAATCACAGACAGAGGTGTCCAGAGATATTGAACACGTGTTACTGGGAGAGGGATTTCTTAGAGGGAAAAAGGGAACTCTCAGGATTATGCAGAGTGACCCTTAATTTCCCAGAATAAAGAGGAGTCCTGCCTTTCCAGGGAAAGACAAGAGGCAGACATCAACCTTAATGGTTACGTCATTGATCTAATGGACTGAGGCATTAGCTTGATGTTCCAAGATAAGGAGTGCCTCCAAGGTGGAAGTTAGCTGACAAAATTACAGCTGTAGAACAATGCCAATGCCATTGAGGTAGTCATTAAAGGTATTAGTCAGAGGAAGAAGCATTTTGTTAGGATGACACTGGGCAGGCAAGCATATTAACACATCCATTGTCTTCACAGAAGTGTATGGTCCTGGGCTGGAGATGGGAACACTGTCCAGGGCAAGGGCATTGTTTTTTACTTAATCCTGTCAGGAAGGTTATGCAAGAGGCATCATGTAAGGCTGATTGGGAGGGGGAAAGTTCAGACATAGTCCTCTTTCCTTGTGGGTACACTGAGCCAATACAAAGAATGGATTCCTCATTTTGGCACTGCATTGCTAGGCACCCCAAGGGTTGGTGCGGAGGGGTAGAGACACCACTGTCCTTCAAGCATGGTTCCCTCAAGCATGCCATAGGTTGGTCTGGCAACACTCACATCTCCTTGCTTCAACATTCCCACTTAGAGGTTAAATTATCTCTGAAACTTTGGAAAAATTGTCTTTGGGATGAGAATTTATCCCAAATTTGGATGGGAAACAAAGACCTCCAATCTCACTCAAGTTTGCAAAAGAGGATCTCTTTTTTGGAGGATATAATTCCTCAGAGTCTAATCCTGACTGGGAGACATAAAGGTTATTGGTAGTAATGTGTTTCTCCGTGAAGCAAATGAGTATAATAATGCATGAACCAATGCATAACTCTGTTACATTACCTGCATTCCTAAAAATCAGCACCAGCTATAGTTGGGATATCTTGGAAATGAAGTTTAGATAATATGAGGATTTCATCATGAGAGTCACCAAAATTACATCATTACTGGACCAACCAGCATCTCTCCAAATAGTGTCTGAGTACTGCTGCCAAGGGACAAATGGCCAATTCACCTGACTGATTGCCAATTCCAAACAACACTTTTGGTGCTGGATGGCATCACTTCAACCTACCATTTCCTGTCCTACCATAGGTGACCATGACCTACTATTGGGGTTGAGGAAAAAGAAGAGAAAAATCTACAAATACCAAAGTATTATTTATTCATTATTATTTATTCAATTTTGGTATACCACCCCATCCCCAAAGGGCTCTGGGTGGTGTACAACATAATCATAATAAAATACAAGTAACAAGAGGGGCAAGTAAACAACCACCAATAAATAATACCTAGCATTAAGCACTCAGCCCCATAAACTCTAAAATACTAATTTAAAAACAGTGATTGATACATAAAAACAGCGTCCCACAAAAACCTTACTTAAAAATTCTCCTAGCGAGGAGGAGGGGGGCACAGTGGGTCCCAAGGATGTAAAGGGACCCTCAGACAGGAGAACAGAGGGGGCACCATTCAGCGACTGGTCTCTCCAAAGGCCCAGTGGAACAACTCAGTCTTACAGGCCCTGTGGAATTCACTGAGGTCCCGCAGGGCCCAGACAGCTGAAGGAAGAGTGTTCCACCAGACCTGGGCCAGAGCCATAAAGGCCCTGGCCCAAGTGGAGGCCAGTCGCATCATTGAGGGGCCAGGGACCTCCAGTAAATTGGCCTCTGCCAAACACAGAGGCCGAGCAAGGACATAATGCGGTCCCGAAGTATCCAATCAAGTGTGCTTTAAATAGGCGCAATGGATTCAGTAGCAGTCCAAATCCTTCCTGCCCTTCAGAGGCATTCCTCCCATTGGGCAAAGTGGGCAGCTGCCCAGGGCACCACCTTGTGGTGGGCGACAAAATTGCAGGTTCATTTGTGGGGGATTTTGTAAACACCATAAACACCATTGAAAATGATGCTGTTTGGGGGTGGATTCCAGCATCACTTGTTCAAACTAGGGAGCCCAGATTCTCCTTTTAAATCCACCTTAAAGGGAGAATCTGGGGTCCCCAGTTTAAATAACATTGAAAGTGATGCTGTTTCCCCCAATTGGGGGGACTGGATACAACATCATAAAATGTTTTCATAGCAGTAATAAAACATTTTGAAAGCATTTTGAAAATGTTTTCCAAAAATTATTTCTGCCTTGTGGCATGGCCCATTGCTGTGTTCAGATTTGTGAGTTGGGGGATGTTCTATAATGTGATGGTGACTTTGAAACGACCTGGTGGAAAAAAATCATTGTTTGGTCATGGGGGGAGAGTGGCCACCCATGGGGGGGGGCATCAAACTCAGGTTTTGCCCAGGGCTCCAGTTTGCCTAGGTACGCCTCTGCTGCCCTTGCACAGTCATCCCAGCTAAAAGTAAGAAAGCAACAATTTGCCTGCTCCTGGGGCATATTTCCACTCAACCTATCTTCCCTCCCCTCCTCTTATCGTATTGTATTTGAAATTAAAATAATGCTTAACCTTGATAAACTGTGAGTTAGACTTGTAGGGAAATGGAGTTGGGAATAAATAGCTTGCTCCAGCGTGAAATTGGATCACTGTTGAGCTGACTCACAGAATGGTGCTTACAGCATAACGGTAAATGGTGTGGGGGTTTATAGCTAAACAGGAGCAGCACAAAGTAGAAATAAGCTGAAAAGAAAGGCTGTCATAGGGGACACTGTACACTCACCTCTTTGGAAGAAAGAAGAGAGCAAGAATGAAGCTGTTAAGTGATATCTGTCACTTACAAGAACAAAAGGTCTTAAGCAATATTTGGGAGGGGGAAAACCAGAAACAGAAACGTTTATCCAGGGTTGACAACCATTCATTGGAATAAGACAAATAGACAATATGCCACAAGAGGAACAGATTGAGATGTACAGGTGTACAGCTGTTTTATGCTACGGTTCATATAATTGCTGAAGTTTAGAGTACAACTTATATTTTTAAAGATCTCAAATAACACAGAAAGAAAGGGACTCTGGAAACACAGATTCACTGGCTATGTTGTGGCAGAAGCATAGCAACCACCCTGAAAACCTCCCCTCACACAACAAAATAAAAGCCCACAACAAAATACAGACATTCTAGTTAAATGGATTTCCTGTCGGTGTTGAGGCATGCAGTCAAAAAATTTGTCCAATGCATTTGGTGTGAAGTCGGGCTGAGCCCACTTCAGTTTCCAGGTGAGATAGCTGAATGTTTATGTCATGATTTTGAAAAAAGACCAAAACAACAAAACCTTTCTACGTTTGGGCAGTAGTCTATTTTCTCCTTGGAGAGATAAACCCCCTCTGCTATGGTATAACATAAAGTGAGTGCAGTGGCCATAATGCAGAACCTTAGGATGGTTCTGCTGGGCACAACAGAGCACAAGTAAAGGAATAAAAGAGAAGAGATTCAACTTCCTGCCTTGGGAGGAGAGAGGGAGACAATGAGATTACCTCAACCTCCTACTTTGCTCCAAGATGTTTAGCCCTCTCAACTAGTGCTATGGCTAAATATTCACAGTATAGATCACACACCTTGTATGTGTGTAGACCTACAACGCTGATTAGTTACAGTGGCATCATGTCAAATTGTATGCATGAGCTCAGGCAACAGTGCTCATGCATTAACATCAAAGAAGTTTTGTAGAAGCAGGACATGCCTGGACCTGATGACTCCTTGGACTGGTTCAGGCACTTCTATTCTGAATCTAGTAATTCAGCAGATAAATTTGGCCTCATGTCCACTTCAGTGTTAAGACAGGAATGATGCTTTCCTGGCTGTTGTGCAGGAGAAGGAGAAGAGGAGTTGGATTTATATCCCCCCTTTCTCTCCTATAAGAGACTCAAAAGAGCTTACAAACTCCTTACCCTCCCCCCTCACAACAAACACCCTGTGAGGTGGGTGGGGCTGAGAGAGCTCCAAAAAGCTGTGACTAGCCCAAGGTCACCCAGCTGGCGTGTGTGGGAGTGCACAGGCAAATCTGAATTCCCCAGATAAGCCTCCACAGCTCAGGCGGCAGAGTGGGGAATCAAACCCTGATTCCTCCAGATTAGAGTACACTTGCTCTTAACCACTATGCCACTGCTGAAGGTGTAGGGTGACCAAAATTCCACAAATAAATGCATGCGCACGCATACACGCACACACACACACACAAATTTCTTAGTGGCATCTGGTGTTCCTTTGATGAGACTGGTATCAAATCCAGTTTGCTGATGCCAAGCAAGATTTACATGCAAATGAGAAGCAGATCTAGAAGCCAAAGCTCTCCCATCATATTTCTTACTTACTTACTAATTGACATACTAATTTGATAAACAGGAGCATTTCTTCTCATTGTGGCAATGTAGTTTGCGCACTCAGCACAACTGGCAGTTGTTACTTTAGCCTATTAGCAGTACATTGGGGGGAGAATGTAAGGGGGGTGCTGTCTAATGATTTATCCTTGCTGGGAACTCCTGGCTGGTTGCACTAACTTGTTGAAATGCTAGAGGATTGGAAGCCCTTCGTCCAAGGTTTTTTGTTTTTTTAAAATCACCTTGGGCAAATATATCTTTGTTCTCATCTCTGTTTCTTGATGTTTAAACAATCCTCCAATTCTGTAAGCTTTTCTGATTCCTGAAAATATGAAAACGGAAAAGGAGCAATTGTTCTTACCTGGAGCCTCTCAGCCTTCTCTTTATATATGGACAGATTCACCCATGCACGTATGCCATTCAGAGTCTCACTACTTCTTTAAAATTTCATGAAAAGGATAGAACACTAGGGATCAGTTCCCCATTTTGCAGTACGGGTCACTGCAAACTCACCTTCACAGTTTCTCATTCTGACTCTATGCATTGATGAAATTCTAAAGGTTGACAGCCAAACCACACATACTGCTGGGAGTTTTGTGACTCATATTCAGCCCTAAAAAGCAGCCAAGAGGATCTTGGGCATGATACTCAGACAGAAAGGAGAATTCAATTCCTCCCCTCATTCATTTTCCTCAATCAAAAAGCTCCCCCAGTGGGGGGGAAAGGATGCAACCCATATTGTGCCAGTCATTTTCATATTGGGATTAACAACAGTGTGTGTGGCGGGGGAAAGGCTATTTTGATTGGGGAAATGGCTCAGTGGGGAGAGTTAAGCCCTCAGCTCTATTCCACCACAGCCCCAATGTAGGATGCCCCCTCATGCAGTTGTTTTTAAGAACTAAAAACATGTCAGGAGTGCCAACTACAGAATGCCAACATCACATATAATTTGGTAATTAAATATAGTCTATCTGTGCCAGTTGTACCACTCCTAAACTGTGGCTAATTACATGATTAATAGTAATAATGAAGCTGAGGAACTTGGCAGTTCACCAGCTCGAGAGGACCTCTGCACTGAAGGTTTTCATTGGTCCCCTGGAAGGTCCTTTCTGACTCTTTTTCCTTCTTCCTTTGCAGAGTTCTTTTCCTTGAAAAATAGCACAGGCCTCAAAAGTCTTTTGTTATTATTATTCTATATGCACTCCTGCCCCTCCCATAGAGCATGAAGGTATTTAATTGGGTTTAGCAGAAGTCTTTGAATGGCTTTAGACACCATTCAGTACATCACATAGCATTAGGTTGCACAGTCTTACAATAAAGAACAACTGTCTGGTAAGAGATGGGAATGAGCAAGCCCAGGCCAGCTAGCGTCATCAGCCCACTTGGCTATTATGTTTCAGGGGCAAATAATTTCTGTGAACCATTTGTCTGCATTGTCTAGAAAGAATGCTGTGGAATAATTTGAAACAGCGGAGTGTTGGGACTGCGAGGCGTGCACCACCAAACGCATTGTACCCAGCATAGCATCATCCTGCTTTTGTTTGGATCTCATTATGGAGAGATTTTCTTGGGCTGAACTTAAAATATGAGAGTGATTATCAAATCCAAATATAAACCACAACAGAATAGGAAATGCTATTCATATCCACATAGGACAAGTTTATGAAGGGCTTCTGGTGGAGCTGAAGGAAGGTAAGGGAAGGTGAAGAGTGCCTCCTGCAGAGACATTAACTGCCCTTTTAGAATAGACCCAGTCTTATTTGTAAAAACCAGAACTGGGTATTTTGCATGCTGAATGGTCAGATCTAATTGGGGATTTATCATCAGTCATGTTTGATGCATGAGTCTTACTGGCATAACAGCTAGCAAAGCTGGAGCAGTAAAAAAAAATGTGTTGCCAAAATGCAAACTGTGCTTTATTATTTCAACAGGTCTGAATGGGATAGACTCGGTTTTCTCCACCACCACCATCCCCATGCCATTAAAATAGGAGTATGTGGAGAACAGGGTCCTTCACTCAATTGACCACACTCCTACAGACAATGATATGCACCAAAATGGTGGCAAACACATGTGCAGAGAACAAACGACAAAAGAGTAATTGACTGCACCATATACTAACATGACTGTAACTTTACCTTGCTTTGCTACACAGAGAGCTTAACCACACAATATATTTTTCCAGGGTACAACCTTACCCAGGTTGGCAGATGTTCTCTTGCATTCCACTACACTAGGGGTCTGCAACCTGCGGCTCTCCAGATGTTCATGGACTACAATTCCCATCAGCTCCTGCCAATTGGCCATGCTGGCAGGGGCTGATGGGAATTATCGTCCATGAACATCTGGAGAGCCGCAGGTTGCAGACTTCTGCACTACACCATTCTCCCAGCTCCGGAAGGCATTGTTTGCCCCATTAGAGGCACCACATGGCCTGATGAGGTATTCACAGGCTTCCCCATTGGAGCAAATAATGTCTGCAAGGCTGTTTCAGATTAGGAAAATGGCACAGGGGATGGCTTGTCCTCTTTCCCCACATGCCACACAGTCCCATTCCAAACCAGACCCAGGCAAGCCTGGGAGGCACATGGTTCCAGAACACATCTGAAAATCTAACTCATTTGAGAAACTGTATCTCATAGTTAGGCACTGAGACTGCAAGGCAGACAGGATGACAGAGAGATGAAGGCAGGTAGAAGCAAGAAATGTTGGATCATCTACTTTACAAACACTCGAGCCATCAGTTTCAGGGCTATCCTCAGGGATGTCATGATTGTGCCAGTGGAGTGTCAACATTAATGCGGGGGGGGGGGGGGAATAGACAAGAGCCCTAACTTCTTACATGGGATGCACTTAGTCTGCCCCTAATTTGATAGCCAACTAATCTCTTCTTGAAACTGCAAGCAGTTTTGACTAAAGGGCTAGTCTTGAGTCATTCAAAGGGTCATCTAGGTTTTTCTGGAAGAAAGCACATTCAGGAATCCTGGAATTCATGTTAGGGGACATGAGGCCACCTTGTACACATTAAAGCTATCAGTAGGTACAGATGCCAAAATCTGGAGAGGGTATATGCAAAGGCATTGGAATAGCTTGATGTTGGATTTATCTTATTTTACAGCCTACCATCCTTAGCCTGCACAGCACATCCTAGTGCCAAGTGTGCTGAGTTTTTATTTTATTGACCTTTTAAAGTTGGGCCCACTTTTCGACTATTTTGCACCAAGAATTATGTGTGTATTAAACATGTTCCTTCATCTATTATTGTCAGCTCACTCCATTTTAAGATCCTCACATTAAAAGCCACATCCAGATCTCTGTACCCTCAGGAAAGCATGCTAGTATTGAGCCTGGAGGGCTGGATTCTGAAGAATATCTGCCACTCCCTTCAAGAGCTATCAAGAAAAAAATTAGTAAAAATGGTAGGAAACCTTGGGTTAATATTGGCCTGCAGAGGCAGACAGTGGCTCACTGAGGGCAATAACCTACCTCTCAGCATAGATAGCAATTTCTACTTTTCCCTCTGAATCTGTGCTGAACAGACTGTGTGCATATGCTTGTAGTCGACCCACGCGGTCAGCGTAAGAACGAGACGAGACGCGGAGATAACATCTGGTGGAGATCGCCAGCAGCGGGAGACCGGAGGTCCGTGTTCCTAGCGAGTCTCTCGTCTGCCGGTTCCTGGCACCTTTTATTGTTACTCTATCAGGGCGGTAGGAGGGAGGACTGGGGAGTTCCGGGAGAGCGGAGGTCGGGAGATCATCATGCATGCATGATCTCATCTGGCCACGCGGCGGAGAAGAGCCGCGACGCTGCCTGGAGCCTTAATCCTCACCTGGGGGGCAAGACCATTGTCCCTGGGCGCCCGGTGATTGTGCGCTTTCAGACAGTTCAATGCGACCCGTGACTCATGGGGATGAGGAGTGGGGGTGCTGGCGTGACCGGCAGGCTGCAGGTCCGGTTGGCGTCCCAACGCTCTTTTACTACTGCACTGCTGGGTCGGCAGTGCACTACTACACTTCCTCCTTTTTTACATTTTAGAAAACGGGCCAAATAAACGCCTATAGGGCGAATGAAGGGGACGCTTTGGTTCCTCCGGGCCGCTTGGTCAAGTTGGCTGCTGCTTGTGCAACATTAGAACTTGGTTGCGGGGTAAGGGAAACAGCAGGGTTTCTTACACACGTTACAGGCAACATTAGACACGCATTGAACGTAAAACAAGATCCGGACAACAAGGCATCACAATTAAACCAATGCAGAGCTGTACGCAATAGCACTCAACTATCTCTTCCCGCAGCCAGCTCCAGAGAGCTGGACCACCAATGGGGCAAAACATCATACTTCAGATTAGATACAACTTCTTTGCAGCTCACGCGACTTTCATGTGGATCAACTGGGAAACATCAGAAAGATTAAACAACAATATATTATGTACATTCTCACAACCTTGGTGATGTAACAACAAACAAATAATCAATAATAGCTGCATCGTATTGTCTAGGGTCGCTTGGACGGTTCCTGCTGCTCTCGGCGGCCAGGGCATCCAGAGCTGTGGAGTGTAGAGTTGATGGACTTCGCGAAGAGGCACAGGCCAGCCGCCAATAGGTCTTAAGATTGTAGGGAAGCGGAAGTCCGGGACTCCTAGCTCATCAGGGAAGTTACAGGGAGACGAACTCCGGGCTTCGAGAGGGCTGCACCGCTATCGTCTCGGCTACAGGTGAGGGTCGAAAGGCAGGGCGGAGCGGGCGGGCGGCGGCCCGGGCTCCCGGGTGGAAGCCCAGTAGGACAATGGCAGGCTGCATCGAGGCAGCGTGGGCAAAGAGTCTCCGCAGGGAGCTCTGGGCGGGATGTAGCGTTGGAACCGCCCTTCCCCGCAGGTCCAGAACCAGCCCCTGGGGAGCAGGGGATGCTCGAACACGGGGAATGTCCTCCATGTGTGTGCAGTTCCAACTGGCCGAAGCTGGGACGTATCAATGGGTCTCGGCCTGAAACTCGCTTCTGCTCGGGCGCCTCGTGATGCTGGGCGCAGGTGTTGGACCTGCAGCTAGCGCACCGCCTTTGGTGACAAGGGAAAGAGCGCCAGCCGGGAGGGTTTGGACGACGGGTCCCCCAGTCGGGCGCCATAGAAGTATCTGGATGGATGAGAGGTATTCTATGAAGGGGCTCAGCCCAGACTCCGCTAGGGAAGTCTCCGGTGCTTTGCAGGACGGGAGCAGGCAGGAGCTCAGCAGTGGCTCCCTGACCACCTCGGTAGGTACTGGCCCAGGCAGTAAAGATGAGACGCTATAGCTGCAGCAACCAAACTGCCCTAGATGTTGGTCTGGTGAAAGCTTGCTGTGGGTGGCCGACGCCATCGGGCAGGGAGGCAGTAAGCAGAGCAGGCAAAGGATGGTGGTCGCTGGAGTTGGTGGTGATGATTCGCAAAGAGAGCCGCACAGAGGTTCTCCGCGTCTCGGGTGGTCTTGGCTGCTATGCTTTAGCAGCGCCAGGGGTCTGGCTGGTGGTCGCCTTTGACGCCTCCCCCCAGGTCATTCGGCCTTTGGGCGCTGGCGACGGGCGCTCGCTGGGATCACTAAGGGGATCCTCTAGGAGAGATGCCGCTCCATCTCCGGGATGGGGTTGGTTTCTACTCCTGGCTTCTATCTCCATGGGTTGGCCTGTCATGGGCGAATCGGAGTCCACGGAACCTGTAGGAAGAGGGACTGAAACACACACCCCTTCCCCAGGTTACGGGCTGGTCCCGGCCAGGCTCAAAGCCCTAGAGCCGGATGGCGGAGATTGGGATCGAAAGTTAGTGCTTAGATTTAATATGGGAAGCCGAAGAAGGCTTGTTTTGCAGTTTCTCCGTGAAGGTTGCTTTTAATGCAACCTCTCCTGGGGACGCTTCTACACTCCTCTTCTTTAGTTGTTTGACACAGGGGAGGGTATGGCGTGGCGACCCCAGTGGGAATTCGGCTTCAGAGCGGCAGCAGGGCGCGCCAAGGCGAGGGTCCGAGCCTCGAGGGGAACAGGGCGAAGTCCTGGGGATTGTGGGTATGTACGCTTAATCAGCAACACAAAGCGGGCTTTGGAAGCACCTTTTGGGGGGATGGGTGCATCCGGGAATGAAGCAACCAGGCACTAGGAGGCAAACCGCAAGACACACAAAGCGGAGAAAAGGAAGGGGGGGTTTTGCAAGGAGTTGCACTTACCGTGACTCCGGTGGCTGGGCCGCAGTGAAGCTGATGGTGCTAAATTTGGTGATCGAATTATCTTTGTGGAATTGCCAACCGCAGACCGCTTCCTATATGCCCTCCGCCAGAGCGCCTGGCCTTTTAACATGGTATTGATAAAGCTGCCAGGCGTTGGCAGCCATAACCCAAACGGTTTGGGTATTAGGCGATAATGGCTGCAGCCCTTTAAATCCTCGGGGCCTGTCCTGATAAAGCCGCGTATCAGGATCGGGCCCAGGATTTTAATCCAGGGAGGCTTCAGGTCAGCCAACTGGCTCTCCCGCCTTTACTTCTTCAGTCGAAAAAAAACAGAAGGAAAAGGGGAGGGAGAGGGAAACAGATTTCCTGTGGAAATTAGAGGCAACCTCGAAGGGCACGATTGGAATCGATGATCCGCAGGACGGGTTTTACCCATCCCAGACCAGAGTCGCTTTTAACCTGGACTCATGAGGTCTCTTCCCAGAGATTGATACATGGATGTCTAGAACGATGGGCATGGACTCTCAGAGCTGCCGCCAAGTCCTGGGCTGTTGGACCGAGCGGAGCGATGGATGCTCCGCTCATGGTTTGTCTCCCCTACCACCCCCCAGATGTGCGGCGCTTCTCCTCGGTCGGCCACTGGTCAAGCACTGGCTGCGTTCTTGATGACAGTAACATCAACAGCTCGTGTCCACCAGGCCCCTTGAACTTACATCCTTCTAGCGGCGCAGCTCCAGATATGGACGGAGCTCCTCGATGGGTGTCTCCACCGCGACGGTGGTAGGCTTGCCATGTTGGCTGCTGGGGCTCAGGAAAGCCTTTATTGGGTCGGGCAGCTGGCAGCGATGGGGCAAGAGAATCAGCTGAGCCGCAGCTGGCTCCGCGGCAGCTCCTGTGGGATGCGTTTGTCCAGACCTGAGGTGGATGGGTCCTTCAGCGTGGAGTCGATCAATTGGGACGAAGTGAACAGTCCCCTGTCCACGGGCAGAGGCCTTTGGCAGCACCACCAGCCCAATTGTCCCGTAGGGATGGGCTCAGTTGCCATACTTGGTTAGCGACAAAGAACTTGTCCCCGTGGGGAACCAAAGGAGATGGGCTGGGTGCATGCGAGCCAGATGCCACGAGAGGGGGGGTGGTTTTGGCAGGGGCCTTGGCGCTGGGGTCTGCTCTAGTACTCTCCTCCTTGGTCCTGGTTGGGGAGACGCCTCGGCGGGAGTTTCCGACGGGCAGTCGTCTTTCCAATGGAAGCCTCTTCTGGCAACGTAAGCACCGGTTTTAGGTGGCCTTTCTCCTCCTGGGAGGACCTCCTCCATCGGGGTTGTAGGCTCCCAATCGGGCTGCCTACACTCCTTCGAAGTGTCCGGGTCTGCCGTGAAGTTGAAGCAGTCATCCTGAGACTGTCTCCACCGGTGGAGAGTAAAGTTGCAAGCAGGAGGCTAGCTTGGTGCGGGCTGGAGGACCACGTCCTGGCAAGCCTTAAGCATGTCGGCTGTTCCAGGATTTTTGCCTAGGCCCGCGGATTGCTCTGGCGGCACTGCGGAAGTTGCTTCTTTATGCAGGGCGATGAGGAGCCTGCTGCTTTTGGGCCTCCTCGCCATCTACTCTGCCTCTTTGAGCTTCCTGGAGCCTGTTCACAAATCCAGCATAGGGCTCTTTGGGGTTTTTGCCGGATGGAGGAAACTCTGGGTTGGCTGGCCGGGCATTGGGGACTTCGACAAATGCCTTATATTAATTCAGAGCATGCGACCGTAGCGGGCATTCCCCGTAGGCAGTAGCCAATCTGATCGTTGGGATTGGCAAAAGCATCGGCCGCAAAGTTGAGCTACGGTGGTAGGCTTCACCAGAGGTGGCTGCTCTGTTGAAGCATTGCTGGCATGAACCTCACTCTTCCCAGACCACAAATTCGCGCAGGGCTCAGAGCATGTGAAGGGTGGTTTTCCAGTCATCTGAACCATTAGGTGGTTCCTTTGGCGATGTATTTCCAGCATGCCTCCTCACGTAGGGGCTAGTGGACTTACACGCCCGCATTGCTTTGGCTATGAGCCTCGCAAGGATATATTATAGCTCAGGGCTACGTACTGACAACTCCGCTCAATCTATGCCATCCTCTTCGCTCTCTGTGAAGTGGATGGGGCACAATGCAAGCGATATCGGGTATCGCTCTTCCGCCAGGGTTTTCTTCTGCAGATCGCGGTATAATACCGCTCTGGCGAGTTTTTTGAAACCCGCCATTACGGGCGCTGGACGGAGGTGCAGGGCTTCGAAAAGGAAGGCGGAGCAGGAGGGGCGGCTGAGCCGCTGGAGAGTTTGAAATGGGTGAAGGAGCCGAGGGGGGGGCAAGGTTGAGGACAGGGCGCCCAACACCAGCGGATAGAGAAATTCCGGGTTGAAATTGAAGGTGAAAGATCGGAAGCGAGGGAAGCGCCTGCAGCAAGGGAGCCGTGAGGGTCTGTGCAGGCTGATGCATGCGACAAACATTGTCTCCACGTTGCAGAAGCGGCCGGTAATATCGGGCGCTACGAGGCTCTGCAGCGTAAGAGTGCTTCCGATGTTTTCCCTGGTCCTTAAGATTTCCTCCACCGTCCCCCCCCTCTGGGTACTCATGGACACTGAGCTTCAATCTCCTCGCTAAACTAATTTGCGCAGCTCCCCTTCTCTCACGGGGATCTCCGCACGCGATTTCGCTAACGCTTTCAGTTCGCCAACGCAGCTTTGTCATAAGCTCCTGCTTTCGTAAGCTCCCATACTCACCGTGTCTGGCCGACGACGAGAGCGTCCCAGGACGCTGCGAAACTCTGGATGCGCGCCGATCTATGCAGGACAGGCGACACCGAAACGGGTGGTCCCTGGATGCGCGCTCGATCCAGCTGATTCTTCGGTATCGCCCCTTCCCCTGGCGACTTAATGAGCAGGGTGGAGGTTCGAGTGATTCCCGGTTTCGCACCAGCTTGTAGCCCACTCCACGCCGTCAGCCGCAAGAACGACGCAGACGCCGGAGATAACATCTGGTGGAGATCGCCAGCAGCGGGAGACCGGAGGTCCGTGTTCCTAGCTGAGGCTCCCTGCTGTCTGCCGGGTTCCCGGCACCTTTATTGTTACTCTATCGGGCGCGGTGGTGGGAGGGAGGACTGGGGAGTTCCGGGAGGAGCCGGAGGTCGGAGAGATCATCATGTGATGCATGATCTCATCTGGCTACGTGCAGGCGGAGAAGCAGGCCGCATCGCTGCCTCAGCCTTAATCCTCACCTGGGGTAAGGCACCATTGTCCCCATGCGCCCGGCGTGATTGAGCCAGACAGTTCACTTCCAATTCGTGACTCATGGGGGATGAGAGCGGGGTGCGATGCGACCGGCAAGGCCGCAGGTCCG
This sequence comes from Sphaerodactylus townsendi, assembly GCF_021028975.2. NCBI lineage: Eukaryota > Metazoa > Chordata > Lepidosauria > Squamata > Sphaerodactylidae > Sphaerodactylus > Sphaerodactylus townsendi. The sequence continues at coordinate 111,651,919 of NC_059427.1, read as the reverse complement.
TTGGCGTCCCAACGTTCTACTACGGCACTGCTGGGTCGGCAGTGCACTACTACAATATACAATTGCCCTTCATCCCTTCCCTTTCTCCATTTAACTCATCACAACTATACAGAGTCCCTATGGAGTCCTAGCAGTAGACATTCTACTTTTTTTAATTAAATTAATGACTTACCATTCCAAAGTCAAAGACACTGCATTTCTCATTCAGACTGCTGCTAACCAGGAGCTCTCGACACAATTTGATTATGATGCCACTTAAGAGAAAATAAACCCCAAACTGATATTTTAGGAATTCTCTTGTCTGCAGAATGCTCTGCTAAAGACCAGGAATGTTATACACAGTTTTCAATTGATAAAGATTTGTGTACTATTCCTGTAACATGACCACACCATTCCCTGCTGTTCCCTCCAATGCAGGGGCTCCCAACCTGATCATGACTACAGGCATGTTACCTAGCTTAACAGTTATGAATATATTTTTCAAAGTAATGGGGAATAACTGAGCTTGGCAGTGCAAGAGGCAGGCTAGGTGGGATTTTTTAGACAACTATACCAGAATTGGCTTTTGAAACGTTCTACAGAGAATGCAGAAGAGACCAAATTGTAGTGTAAATATTTTTATATAAATTTTGGTTGCAAACAATCACACAGTAAGACATGGAGAAGCATACACACAGTTCCTAAGTGATATAAGCAGGGAGAAAAAGGATAGGTTTGGATGATAGGTTGGGAGGGGGAGCAAGGGACTTATACGTTACCTAAATTCTGCAGATAAGTTCTGGAAGAAGGCAGGGATTCCTATGCCAGCATGGAGAGTGGGGGCTAGCAGCAGCTGGAGCCAGCAGCAGCTGAGGACAGCCTGGAGGGCTTGAGCCAGCATTGAGAACTTGAGCTAGCAGCAGCTGGAGCAAAAGCCAGCAGCATTAAGAACCAACTTCTAATAAGGAGCTGGAGCAAGCCAGCGAGCTCACTAGGAGCTGGCTAGCTAGCCAGCTAGTGCTAGAGTAAAGAGCCAGCCTCAGCAGCAGGAACTTGGGGTGTGCTGTATTTTTATACCCCTGTGAGCAGTTTGGGGTGGGAGCTAGTAAGTTTCTATTCCTGTATTTTAAAGTAAGTTTCTATTCCTGTATTTTCTGGGTTTCCATGCTGGGATTGCAGGGCTTGAGCTAATTAGTAGCTCTATCTATTGTTTCTAAGTGTTGGGATAATAGAGTCAATTGTTCCTTGATTACATCAAGGGAGCTCTGAAAAGCTTTATGCAGAGCATCTTAAAAGACTCTGCCCAGGTATTCAAATTTGGCTGAGGCTTTGATTGGATCAGGAAGGGATTGATTGTTAGGGAGATCGTATCTAGAGGTAGAGGAAATGCAGGGAAGGAGCAATTGTTGAGAAAATGGTTTCTCAAAAGCACATCAGATATAACATCTAGTACCAGGGAGTTTTCCAGGATTCATTGTATCAGAACAGCCTAGCGGGGTGTGGTAATTAAGATGTGTCCCTGGGGCTTCCTATTGCCTGGAGTAACTCATTCACTGATTTAATCTTGCAAACAGACCTTTTGCCTTAGGCCTGCTTTTAGGGTGGACACTCTGCTACCTACACACAAATATGAGAATTGGCTTTTACCAATACAGTTGTACAGAAAAATAATATGAGGTCCATATTTCAATAATGTGGGGTGTGAGGGGTGGGCTAACAGGCATCTCGGGATTCTGAAACAGAATGGTGGGCACACCCACGTAAATAGCTGCCAGTGATGGAAGATCCAACTACAAAATTCCTGAACAGGTTATGCATACTCTTCAGCATTTCAGGTAGAACGTTTATTTAACAAGATAACTTTGAAAAAAGCCAATCAGACCTCCAATGGTCCTGTTGGGCAAAAGCCACACCTAGCTCCACCCACTTTCTAACAACATTTGGATGGCAACAGGAAAGTTGTTGGTGGGCACCATGCTGGAGGCTCCAGCTCTATCATCTGGGAAAGGTTCACTAATTGCCAAAGATGGTGCTTCCTTTGATATTTTGGACAGCACCTTACAGGGGAATCAGGCTGTCTCTTGGAGCCTCAGGAAGGAATAATGTTAAGTACACAACTTCTTTGGCTCAAAGAGGTATGAAGAAGTTGCCAAAAAGCTGAGGCAGGTTTCAGGTTCTGCTGCCATCAGATCTGAGTTCAGGGCTGTCCTACCCTCCAACTCTGTGGTTGCTTTTAGTTGGGTAAGTGCCCCAGAATAGAGCCTCTAAATTGAGCAAGAGGAGGGACTCCTCTTCATCCAGTTTCCTTATTTTGCTATGCTTTTTTACCTGTTCCCAGCGACCTTGGAATGGGTTTGACTCCCCCTCCCTGGCTGCTCTTGGGCACACCCTTCAAATGCTTCCCTCAAGGAGGGCCAACCTTAAGCTCAGCCAGTCCTCCTTGCCCAGTTCAGCCCTGAGAAGTGACAAGCTCCTGGGCCAATGGATACTTGTCTTGGAGTGGTGAGTTCACTGGCCCTTCTCCCTGGAGTTCTTTAAACAGTTGGCTGCCCCACACAACCTCTTCCAAGAAGGTCAGTACTGCCTGTTTGCCATGCTTCTTGGTCACCTTTAGTAAGAACCTTTGGTTTGTCACCTTTGGTAAGGTAGATTGACTTCTGCTGCTGAGCATGCTGCTGAGAGCTGGCTGGGATCCTTCAGGCTGGCTGATTGCTGAACACACCCTGCTGCTACCTGACAGGCAACTTCCCCAGCCTTGGGACTTGCTAACACTGCCTCTTGGAAGGGCTTGCAGTCCCCTGAGGTAAGCACAGGGCCTAAGATGCCAACCCTAGACACCAGGTTTCATGGCAGGAGGAATGTTTGCAAAAATATTTGCTGCCATTTTGGTTCAACACTCACGTATTGCATTTCTAAAGTAAGCTTTCACAGTAACAAGCACATAGCAATGGCATAATTCCCTTAAAATGGCATGTACAGTAACCCCACAACAAGAAGTTTCTATGGACAATTTGTTACATTGCATGAAAGTTAGAAGGTTGCAACATTAATTTCTAGTAGCTAAATGCGGCTGTGCGGTTTGGGGTAAGGAGGAATCACAAGTCTAATCTTGCCAGTAAACAAACAAACACTGTGTATTTGGAAATGCTGTGCCCAATATGCCTTATGATCAGTTGCTAATTAGTTAGTCTGATAACACTCCAATTCCAGAGATACATTCACCACCCATCACCCATTCCGGAGATACATTCACCACCCATCACAGGGAGAGTTCTAATGCAGATACACTTCCTTTCAACCAGGAAACCAAAATAGGTAACACACTGTTTCTTCCATACAGGGCAGAAAGGTGGTGGTGGGGGGGGAGAGAACAGTTACATGGCTACCAGTAAATGTTGCCACAGAACCAACAGGATTTCCATGGCATAATCTGAGGACATGAAAATAAGGCAGGAAGACAAAATCCCTTCTAGTCATAAATCATCGTAGCAAACAGATAAGGACTGGCATCCAGGAGGCACAAAACTCCCACCTCATCTGCTCACTCCTTCACTCTCTCTCACACAAAGTATAGAGAAACCCAGTCTTATCTAGATAGCCAGTCAGTGCTGAGGTGGAGAGCTCCAAAAATCTGTCCATAGATAGCCTATTGCCTTGCCCCGCCTAAGAAGAACTAAAGCATGAGGCTCCTTGGCTGACATGGAAGTAACTTTCTTCCTCAGCTATCACAGCTTCACCATCCAAGGACCAATAAAGCCTGCCTTTTCTTCTTGGCAATTTGTCTCTGTGCAGAATAAATTGAATATGTAATTTCATTTTCTCTCCTGGATCATTAACAACCTTGCAATTGTTCAGATTCACAATGAAGACAACAAACAAGTAATTACTGACAAAGTAATATTGCTGTTGAGAGAAGAATGCAATTGATTTTAATCTCTCATCAGTCCTGTTTACACTTCTGTTGTAATAGACATAATAAAGTGCTACAGTAGATTATGGTCTGCCATAAAAAAAATTTAAAAGACCCCACAAACAGCCTCCTGTGTTCATGAACGCACCGTCTCCATTGTGTACCTCGGCCTTCTTGTTCACTTTGGATAACTGCAGAATCTTCTTGTGTGAGGCTCAGCTCAGGCTCAGATGCTGTTTGAAACTTGACAGAACTCTCAGGAAAAAAACGAGGCTAAGAACTCATGCCTGCTGTAGCCTCTTTTCAAAGCATATTCCTAGTTCTGAATAAGGACCAAGCAAAGAATGGGGCCCTGACCTAGATGGCTCAGCCTAGCTTGATCTCATTGGATTCTGAAAGCTAAGCAGGAGGGGCTCTGGTTGGTGCTAAGATGGAAACCACCAAGAAAGTCCAGGATTGCTATGCAGAGACAATACATGACAAATCACCTGCTTGCCTCTTGCCTGTTAGGCTTGAGCAAATCCCAAACAAAACTAGAAAAACAAAACCCAAACAAAATTAGAAAAATTCTCATTTGGGTTTTTTGGCTTTAAAATTATTGATATATCTTTAAAAAAAAACCCTGGATACCTGATTCAGGAAAATATTCAGGTTTCCCTAAAAACCCTGAAAAAATTTGGCTCCATTTGAGCCTATAAGGAATTGGGGGGGGGGGCGTTGTGGGTTTCCATCTGTATGAGGTGCATTTTTCAAGCTAGAGGCACTGAACTAGCAAGGTGGTTTCAGGGGACACTCCTAATGAGAACACTCAAGTTTGGTGAAGTTTGGTTCACAGTGTCTAATGCTCTGAATCCCCGAAGTGGATTTGGAGACCCATAGCATTAGATCCCCTGAAACAAACATCTCCAAACCTGGGTTCACTTATCATGATAGTCTCCCAAAGCTACCCTGCAAGTTTTGGATGTCTAACTTGAAAATACTCCCCCTACAGAAACACCCAGAAACCCCCCAGATTCTTCCATATGAATTGACTTGGACTCCATTGTAGCTTATGGGGAATTTTGTTGGACTTAATATTTTTTAGCAGAGTAGCAGATGAAGAGACCATTAGACAGTTGTTGGTTTTATATAAATGTTTACTATCTATTAGGGAGGGTTTACATGGAAGAAAAATAAAGAACAGTTTTCTATTCTAGCACTAACTTAGTTACACAGCTTTGCACCATGTGGTTCCAACAAAGAAACATACTTTATTTTATAACTTCTGTCTAACCCAGGGGTAGGGAACCTGCAGCTCTCCAGATGTTCAGGAACTACAATTCCCATCAGCCTCTGTCAGCATGGCCAATTGGCCATGCTGGTAGGGGCTGATGGGAATTGTAGTTCCTGAACATCTGGAGAGCCGCAGGTTCCCTACCCCTGGTCTAACCAATACCTTCATCAATGGGCTGGCCATAAAACTCTGACCTCAGTAGCTAACCCCTTCATGTCTGAATTGTGACAGACACTTGCAAATACCAACAAATTTCTGGTCCCTCTCTTCATTGCTTTTCTTCTCTTTCCTGTCATCTTCTTCTTCCACTAAGAACTCAAAAAAAGCACTGTTAGGTGGGTCTCAGGAACAGTTGTTGGCTGAAGGCTTCACAGCTTGTGGTACTTCTTTGGGTTCTCTCCCCTGATTAATGTTTTAAATTGTGCCCTATCCTACTGGGTCATTGCCGCTCCAACAAGATGAGGAACAATTTAGGTGCAGTTGTTACTGTCCGCTTGCAGTTTGGGTTTGGGCCATGGGGAGGGTGAGCCTGGAATCACCTCCAACATCTCCATATGTCGCACAGGTAGTAGGGTTCAGTGGAGGCTTCTGGATTGAGGCGACGACATCAGGTACTGGGAAGGAGGCCACAAATTGAACTGGAAAATTGTTCTTCAAACCAGTTTAATGTGGGAAGAGCACTTACCCAAACCACCCAAAACAGACTCTGAGAAGATGCAGGCACAAGCACATGCTCACCTCATTCAATATCAAAATCCAGTTCTGGGTTGTCAAAGAGCTGCAGGAGGAAGATCAGCTGCTGGACTCCCCAGGAACCCACTTTGGAGCAGAATGGGTCAATGATGTTGCCCATTCGGGAAAAGAGGTACACACTCTGGATGCTCATTGGAAGGCATGAGAGGAGCTTCAGAGCTATGGCAGAGAGATCTGACAAAACTAACTCCATTATGGTCCAGCAGTTCAATGGATTTGTTGACTGCAACTCATAGGGCTCTTTATTTGCATTATATTACAACTTTCAGTTGTAGGTACTTAATCACCATTGCAGCCACCATCTCCTCTCTCATGCACCTCATCCTCCCATTGGGGCTATTGCCCGGCCAATGAGCTCCATCGCCAGGGTCATCATGGCAATTGCCCTGTGGGGAGTGCCACCTGGAAAGGGAAGCAGTGGAAGAACTGCAGCAAAGTTGCTTCCAGACCCCGGGGTGGGTGATTCTCTGATTTTAAAAAAAATCAAGTCTTTTAAAAGGGCTTCCCAGTGGCTGCATGCTGTGGAACAGCCTCTTTAAACTTTAAATGAATGAAAACCTGATAACCCAAATACCTATTCAGGTTATTGGGGAGTTTTGTATTTGCCTTGGGGATTTTTGTTGTAGCTTTTATTTGGGGCTGAATAAAACCAAATCACCAAGTCTATAGGAAACCTTACAGGGTCATCATAGGTCACATGCAACTTGATGGCACTTTCCTGCAAAGGAACTGGGAAACTGGGCAGAACTTTGAACATTTAAGAGCATGTTTATAAAACTTTAAGACTCATACATGCTATTGTGGTACTGGCTGCAATAAACCTTGTAGAATGATACCATAGGTCAGTGGTGGCGAACCTTTGGCACTCAAGATGTTATGGACTACAATTCCCATCAGGCCCTGATGGAAATTGTAGTCCATAACATCTGGAGTGCCAAAGGTTCACCACCACTGCCATAGGTGACTGAAACATGGAATAAACTTTGTAGCTCTTAGGTGTCAAACTGGCGACCCTCCAGATGTTATGGACTACAGTTCCCATCATCCCCTGCCAGCATAATGCTGCTAGACCTCATGATGCTGGCAGGGGATGGTGGGAACTGTAGTCCATAACATCTGGAGGGCTGTGAGTTGGACACCTGTGCGTGTAGCTGAACTCAAAATGGTGTTCCCAAACAACTTTCCTTCATGCAACTTGTGGAACACTTACTCTTCTTAGCAGCGAGGAAATTGGATGCAATTACCATGAGGTCTAGCAGCATACCCTGCCAGAGACATTTTGCAATGTTCATTTCAAAGCAGATGTTCTTCCCAACTTAGAACTTATTCATTGTCATGTAACAATTCACTCTCAAAAACAGCACAATTTCAAAATTCTATACATGCCAGCAGCCATTGGATCCAGTTCCCAAATGAAGCATCAGACAGTACTGTCTCAAATTAGGGGCAGCTGGCACTTAAATGCCATACTGGGTACAGATTCTGTACGCATTGAAAATCTATGCACACAAATCCCAAGCAGTACATAATGCAACAGCCTTGCTGCAAGAGATTATAGAGGGAGAAGCTGGCAGCGAGGAGGTAGATTGTGTTTTAAGTGAACAGAGATCTGATTTGGTTTTCTAATTTAAACTTATGAGCACCACAGTCAAGGTTAAGTGCTTGAAAGTCTAATTGATTTCAATGAGAGAGTTAAACATATATGTCCCTGTTTCCCCTTGAAATCAAAGGGAAGCAAAGGTGCTTAATGTTGCCTGGACTGTGCCCCGTCTTTATTTGCAATATATTACAACTTTCAGTTGTAGGTAGTTGTTCAGGATCAACATACAATTAACCACACATTTCCTTCTTGCCTTATTCCACCTTCCTTCACACATAGGCTCTCCTGTCTAATAGGTTCTACTATCTAGCAAAGCCTTTAGGAAACTCCAGAGGCCTCTGGTGTACAACAGACAATCCACACCTCTGAGGAGATGGTTTTTGCTGCAGTAGTTACTGGTCCAACCTCCTGCAGAGGGTTCTCCTAACAGCTCCTGAGCAGAAAGGGCACCTGGCCATGTCAACCGTGAACATTTGCCAGCCAGCCCAAGGCAGGGATAGACATCAGGTGAATACAGACAGGTAGAATCCCAACCTCCAAGATGGGCCAGTGCTCACATTCACGCACTGTTGGGATGTTGCTCATTTCAAAGCTTCCCAAGTCAGTCAGCTGTGCAAGTGGAAAGCTAATATGCCAAGGTTCAAAAAGAATGCTGGCAGCAGTTGATTACTGTGAAGTATTAGCTTTCGGTATGCAAAGCAATAAAGCAAGAAGCCAATGACGCCTTGCGGGTTAGCAGAATTCATTGCAGAGTGGAGTTTTGTGTGTCAGAGCTTTCCTTCATCACATGCACTTTAGGCATCACTGGCATCTCTTTGTCAGTGGCATAGTGCCAAGGGGATGGGGTGGGGCGCAATGAGCCAGGTGCATGCCGGTGTGAAGGCGTGGCAGGGGCATTCTGGGGCGGGGGCGTTCTGGGGCAGGCGGGGACATAGCAGGGGTGCAGGATGCAGACATGCCCCAGGTGCATTTCCCCCTCGCTCCGCCCCTGGTCTTTGAGCTGAACACTGACTCCATAAGGCTTCATTAGAATGGTCTCTGCGGATCTTGAAGGCATTGCTACTAAACTCCTGTTTTATTTTGTTGCTACAGACTAACATGGCTGTCCATTTGGAATTATATGTGGAAAGAATTGGTGTGAGAGCACTACTGAACAAGCGGCCAGTCTTCTAAATAAACCCCTGTTCTTGGACCTTCATATATGCAGGACTGTCTCTCTTGCTGTTTTCCAACATGATAGCTTTGCTCATCTATGCAAAGCTTTACAAAAGTGCCACAGTGAAAATCCGTGAAAACACACACGCATTCTCTGTGGCAGCTTTTATCTGACTGAAAAGGTCAGGAAGATCCCCACACTTCTGTCTTTTCTCAATCTGTGTAAAACAGAACTGCCCAGGAGGTTATTTTCTAAGGGAATAGGGTTATACTGTAATGGAATAGTTAAAGAAGATGAATCAATAAGAGTAAGGGCTGCTATACAAGCCACTGTTTATGGTATGTATTAAGTATTTATTGTACATATTGTGCAGCTGTTACTGCTTCTATATTTCTGATAGCTATATGAGGTCCTTATCTGCAGATATTGGGTCTTTTTTGCCTTCTATTTCTCCACTGAGAATACGGAATAGCTACACTAGCATTGCCCTGTATCAGTGATGTAGTTTAGGGCTGGACTGCCTAAAACTTATAGTGTGTGAAGGAATTTTGTTTTAAATCAATTATGTTTTTATGGTTATAACAACAAACTAATATGCCCTTTTATTTAGGAAAAAAATCTGTTTTAAATCAGTCTTCTTCTCTGTAGTTGTTTGAATTGCTGATTAAGTGACCTTGATTTAAACCAATCCAAGCTGCTACAGGTTGGCTTGAACTAAAAACATAAGAAAGAGAGCTGAATATGAACACCTAATCTCTAACTTCTCATAATCTGGAAGGGTTACTGTTAAGATATAGCCCAGTTCCTATAGAGATATCTTCATTAATTAATCAGGAATTCTTTCCTTCCCCCTACTTTATGAGTGGCCTTTATTCCTCTCATCGCTGTGGCCAATCATCTTTCATTCTAATTAATTTCCTTGGTGCTCACAGTGGCCCATGGCATGTGAAGCTGGCATTTGCATTACATTGTTGGGCTTCAGAGCACATTTCTTACCTGCTGTGACTTCTCCACAGAGAATGAAAACTCTCTGACTCTCCGATCCCATCAACAGATGTGCTATTAATTGACTGGGCTTTCTTTCCAACCGCCCCAGGAGAGCTCTCATCTTGGCTGTGCAAAGGATTGGAGACTGTTAGAGTTAATGCACTATTGATGAGAAGGCAACAGTACTGCACCAGCACCTACTTAAATGGGAAGTATTTTTAGACTCAAACAGTGTCTGGTCAGGAAGGGCCATCATGATGTGGATCTTGCCTGAATGTTGCACAGCCTGCGCCATTTTTGTGCTATGACATTTCAGCAGTTACTTTATGATCACTTTTCTGCAGTTCGCAACATGGAATCAGCGGGTGGAAACTTTGCTACAATCATCTGAAGCTATCAAGTATGACCCAGGCTCCAACCCAAGATGGTATTAGGTACCATCTTGCAATAGGTATGTTTCTTACTGCTTACACATTCTAAATTTTCTATTGGATCCTGAAGATACTCAATGCATAGTTTATTTCACATCCACATGGCATAGTGGTTAAGAGCAGGTGCACTCTAATCTGGAGGAACTGGGTTTGATTCCCTGCTCTGCCGCTTGAGCTGTGGAGGCATATCTGGGGAATTCAGATTAGCTTGTACACTCCAACACACGCCAGCTGGGTGACCTTGGGTTAGTCACAGGAGCAGCAGTGGCGTAGGAGGTTAAGAGCTTGTGTATCTAATCTGGAGGAACCAGGTTTGATTCCCAGCTCTGCCGCCTGAGCTGTGGAGGCTTATCTGGGGAATTCAGATTAGCCTGTACACTCCCACACACACCAGCTGGGTGACCTTGGGCTAGTCACAGCTTCTCGGAACTCTCTCAGCCCCACCCACCTCACAGGGTGTTTGTTGTGAGGGGGGAAGGGCAAGGAGATTGTAAGCCCCTTTGAGTCTCCTGCAGGAGAGAAAGGGGGGATATAAATCCAAACTCTCCTTCTTTGCTGGTGCAGCTCCAACTAAAATGTCCACACAGGCCTATACAGAGGAATTTAATATTAATCAGCAGTGCCTTGAGATCCTTATCCCGAAAAGCAATCCTATTTCCTGGAGACTAACCAGTTAGAAAGTCCACAAAACACAAGTCTACAATCTTACCTTTAGTGTGCTACAATCTTTTGCCATTGCTCGTTCACCTGCACTACACCTGCTTCACCAAGCTCTAACATCCATACTGAATTGGTAACCCTGCTGAAAGTATGTGTCCAAATTTATCTATAACCTTGCAGAAGCTTTCCTTTTTTTTAAAAAAAAAAAAGGGGGGGGGAGCTAAAAGCCAGGAGAGACATGGCATATGGCTGGATACTATCATCTTATTTCTGCTAACTTTCTCTCTGCTTCATACTCATCTCATTTGTGGAGTTCAGGATAACGCAGCACAGCCCCCCACCCCCCACCGCGCGCGCGCACGCGCACGCGCACACACACACTCAGAGCCAAATCTAACCTTTGCTATTCCACAAGGAAGAGTTTGGGCAGTGGAGGCAGCATCCCAAATGTGGCAGATTACCAGATGTCAATGTCCACTTATTTCAAAATGATGAGGGATAAGATCAACAAGTCCAGACTGAGACTTAATCAATGCATTCATTCAAATCAAGTAATTTGTATGCCTGCTCAAATATGAGGGGCAACTTAAACAATGTACTTGCAGTTTGAAGAATTCTCAGTATGCCTGCAAGAAGAACGACCACACAGAGAAAATCTGCCAGACAAGGAAAAATAAAAGGGAAAAATACTATCACAAGAAGGCCATAACTGCTTTGTAAAGTAAGTGAGAAGTTTGATTCATTTCTCATAATTCCCATTCTATCCTTCACATACAGCAATCCACTTCCTGCAGAGTCTAGCCAGGAAAAGACCCAATTACTGTGGAATGTACAAGAAATCAAAAAATATATCAAGAACTGCTGCTGTTACTTGGAAATACCCCCCTTTTCCTCCTCCAACCCCAGGATTTGGTGCATGTTTTACGCTCCACAGATAAACCACCTGAAACCTGCCTGAAGATCTATATTTTGCTGTTTCACAGGCTTGTGGGTTTGTCATTGACAGATAGAGTCAGTTCTCTTTTTCTGGGGGAAGGACAGAGAATCTCCCACAAATCTTGAAGTGCAGAAAAAGTATGGGGGTGGCTATAAAATCTGCTATAAAGTTGGTGGAAGTGTACCAAAGCACTGCAATAAATGCAACGATCGCTTCCATCTGTCACTGCATCGACTGGGTGGTTCATTCAACAACAAAAACCTGGCATGTCTAACTGGATGTATTTCAGTATTCTGTTATGGTCCTGCTTTATATAGTAGGATTAGGGCTGCTGTCATTGTCACAGAGAGGTGGACAGAAAGGAAAGAATCTGGTCTACATTATACTTGGAGAAGTACGTGGTGAATTAGTTGATGTAAAAGTACAGAATTGATTTATAACACTTAACTGGATCAAACTTTGCAGTATCACTAGAGAAGTGTGAATGCTTCACCTGTAGGGGAACTTTTAGAGTGCTAAAGCACTCGATAGTTGTGAAATACAGGAAGAATAGAACTGCAGAAAGCCAGCAGTAAAGTGTGAAATGTAACAAAATGTTCTTCCAGTCAGCTGCAATATTCCTGCACCTTTAATAACTCTTCCTGTTTTGAACTATGATGCCAGGCAAGCCACAAGCAGTTTGGGAAACTATCCTGTCCAAGGAGTGAGTTGTCTGTGGTTATGGAATCTTTGTTCTTCCTGAAGACAGCAGTGTGGTGATAATAAAGCACTTTTTCCAGACTTTGAGCTCCGGGGGAATGGAAGCTAGCGTTCCTCAACGTCTTGGAATCCTTTATCCTGTAAGTGAGATGATGACTGAAAGTGAAAATGGACCATCTCCAGGAGGACAGAGCATATGACCTTGAGTTTTGTAAACCTCAGAATCTATTTGCATGGCAGAAACATGACCAGAATGGCAGTACTGCCCATATGCAGGGCATTCTGAGATTGAGCCAGTACAAAGAGAAAACAGGATGCCTAGCAGTGGGGGAAGCATTCCATGCCAAAAACTGTCTTCTGGTTCTCTCAGAAGTACAAAATGACAACTGACCACACTACCGTCTGCAAACCCAGTAGAAGGAATGTCTCCATGAGTTAATCGTTACTATATCTTGCCTGTCTTGGAGCGTGGGTAGGATATGTCTTCCCATCTCTAATTTCAGGGTGAGCAAGTTGTCTTCAAAAGGTTCAGCAACTGGCATTCAGCAAGTGCATGAAAATGATGTTCGTTATGAGCAGTTAAAATCAATGGGCCACTCATGCTGTTGAAGAAATGTGAATAAATTCTGTACTTGCGGTTAAAAATTGTTCTGAGAGTCAAAGCACACCTTGTTTCAAGATAATGAATATAAATGTCAGATAGAATATCATCTTGGAAGAGGCATTTCCTGCTGTGTGCGGAGGAATTCCTCTTCTAAAATGGCACCTGCATCTTTTATTAACAATCTTGGTTTAAAAGCTGCTCTAATCAGAGGCAACTCTCATTTTTCAAATTATTTTAATCAGTTTTCTAATTGATCCATCAACCAAATATTGCAACTCAAAATATAAGCAAGTCAGCAGCATCTCTTCATCTCATGCCATATATCTAATGAGGGTGTCTACCGCCACACCCCAAACTGCTCCTTTTAGGCTAACTTAGGGCCTTTCCCCACTTACCTTAAGTCCCGTGCTACTTGAGGAGAGTAGCGCGGGGTCCCCCAGCACTCCCCACGAGAGGAGCGGCATCCCTGGCACTCTTGCAAAGGGCACCTTTTGATGACCCCGCGCTGGACGCCCGGGCGCACGCCAGGGATGCCGCACGCTGAGAGCAGCGCGTGGCATGGGGGGGATCATGTGCAGTGGGGAAATGCCCTTAAATTTCCATATGTCCATGTTCCTTATTTCATTCTGTGCATCTATTCACATTCTTCAACATGAAACATTTCTGCCTGTATTTTTTTCTCCCCGTCACTTGGGATAAAATTCTCATTCAGAGATCCTTATTTCTACTAGTTTTCAAACACATGAGAGAAAGTGCCCATCTTATTTGTTTATTTATTTTATTGAATTTCTATACCGCCCTTCCCTGAAGGGCTCAGGGGGGTGTCCATCAATATATAAAACAGTTAAAATCCATTCCACATTTATCTCAGTTAAAACCATATATAAATTATTAAAATTCTGATGGCAATTAAAATTGTTTCCCCTTCCCCATTTCTTGTACCCATGGAGGCCAGATATTTGTCACAGAGTGTGGTGTTATCCCGGCTAGCCAAATGCCTGGCGGAACAGGTCCGTTTTACAGGCCCTGCGGAAACTCTGTATGTCCCGCAGGGCCCTGATCTCACCTGGGAGCCTGTTCCACCAGGTAGGGGCCAGGGCCGTAAAAGTCCTGGCCCTTGTAGAGGCCAGCCGGACCACTTTGGGGCCAGGGATCACCAGAGGGGCCTAGCAGGGCGATATAGAGAGAGACGGTCCCGTAGATATGCTGGTCCAAGGCCACGAATAGCTTTAAAGGTCAAAACCAAAACTTTAAACATGACCCGGTACTCGATCGGCAGCCAGAGTAGTTGGTACAGGACCGGAGTAATCCGGTCCCTAATAGATGTTCCCGTCAGCAACCTGGCTGCCGCATTTTGCACGAGCTTCAATTTCCGGATCATGGCTAAAGGTAAGCCCGCGTAGAGCGAGTTACAGTAGTCTAACCTAGAGGTGACCGTGGCATGGATCACTGTGGCCAGATCAGAGCGGGAGAGGTAAGTGGCCAGTTGTCTAGCCTGCCGCAGATGGTAGAACGCCGCCGCCTTATAGACAAGTTACATTCATGCTTCCATAGAAACCTAGAAACATAGAGTTGGGAGGTACTTCTAAGGTCATCTAGTCCACCCTCACCACCACCACCCCGTACAACACAGGAAGCTCACAAATACCTCCTCCCACACCCCCAGGACTCCCTGAGCTTGTGAGCTGGCAGTATGATTAGAAGAAACACTGGGCACAGAAACACTATCAAGGACAATGTTGGTGGGCAGTGCAAATATCAGCTCAATTGGAATGTGTCCCTGCCACAAATGTGCCTGATGTCTCCCTGCTGCCCCTCTCTTGTGTCTCACCATCATTGGGAAACAAGCTTAAAGACAGTTTAAGGAAAAAGAAAATGAAAGCAGAGTGCCCTAGAGATGCTGCCTTCAGGTGGGATTTGAAGATCCTCCAGAATGACAGCTCATGTCTAGACTTCAAAAATCAGTTCCCCTAGAGAAAATGGATGCTTTGGAGGATGGACTCTATGGCATTGTACACCACTAAGGTTCCTCTTCTCCTAATGGTACATCTCCAAAATCTCCAGAGGTTTCCCAGTCTGGATCCGGCAACCCTCCCCTACCCATCCTTTGCCAGTACTCGGGGAGATCTGGCAACTCTAGTTACATCTGTGAACATGGCAGCACTTCCTGGAGAAATAAAGCTGAATATCAGAAGACTTTTCATTCAGATTAGTTAAATGTATGAGGTTAACAGACTGGATTTCTTTCTCAGCTCAGATGTTTCTAGTTTTGCTCCAACACAAGCCTACCAGAGATTATTGATTTTCATTAACTTTAGCATTTGAGTTAGCTGCATTCAATATTCTAAACAGTAAAAAGGATTCAGTTCAGATTTTACCGAGTTGATTTCTGATAGTTCATCCCTAATTTCTAATGTACTCACCAAGGTGCTTTTTAGTAAATCAAAGATGGTCAGACAATAGGGAACGCCGAGTGGCTGAGAATCTCCCATGTGGAACTGTGCAAGGGCTGGAGCTACTATTGTGTCTACTGAAATAACTTGCTTCTGCTCTTGACATCTGTCAATCTCAGCTGCCATTTTAGGCCTTGGAAGATCCTGACTGTGAACAAATTCCCACTGGAAATAAGAATTAATAACAGCCCCATGAGTAGAACTGTATAGCAGGCTGGCTTCTACTCCCAAGGAGTCTGAAACTGAATGAACAAAAGCAGCCGGTGATGTTGTGCTGATGCCTACAACATACAAGGAGCTGCAGTCATTCTTTTTCTTGCAGAGGCCGCTTCCTATCAGAACAATTTGGCACTAATAAGCTCCATTTATAACAGTAAGCAGTAGTTTGGCAGAATAATTGTCACTAAATACCATTCAGGGCTTTCTTGTTTTTTTTCCTGCAAGTCACTAATTATTTTGCTGCTGAAATAGCATCCAGTGGAGCCACTGAAAGCCAGCACATGGGGAGCTCAGCATTTGTTCAGCAAGGCTGTGGCACGGCCTGATTAGGAATTATATCAAGGCCATAATCCCCAGAACAATGTACCTCGTCCCATGCAAGTCATGTGCCTGCCCAATCACAGCCTCATCCACACAAGTGTCTGCTTGAACTCTAGTAGCTACTTGTGAGACAGATGCTCTTATTGGCTAGAGAGCCTGTGGATAGAAAAAGGTTGGTGCTTAGAGCAGGCATCTGGCAGTGTAGTGCCTTGTGCCATTCATGACTCGTCATATCATGGAACATCAGTGTATTCTCCTTACCAGCCTTTTACCAAACAAGCCCCACAACTTGTGCTCCAGCGACACAGTTTTCCTTGGCGGGGGTGGTTTGGGGGGAAATTATAATTCTACTAGTGCTTAATCAGTTTTACATCACAAAGGCATGAAAAGGAATCACAGAACCACAAAGTACACCTCCCATAAGGACTCCCAGTTTCATTTGCACCGAGAATTAACACTTTTAAAAAATTACCACTTGCTCTTTAATAGCATAGGTAAAATTGGATCTTCAGAGTTACTATTAATAACAATCCCTAGTCTTCAAGCCTGCTAATCATCAATTTGTGGGTTTTTAAACCATTTTATCCAAATAATCTATCAAGGGTTTCCAACTGTCCCAAAACTTAACTAGATTGTCGTGCTAAGGAGAGTATTGTTGGGGAGATCAGGGCTAAAAAAACATCACGCAGATACCTTATTTGGTAAAAATAGTTGGCCACACAGATGTTTTTTCACCACATACTCTCCCATTGTTCAGATTGGATATTATACCCAAAGTTGGTAGCCCATTTTATCATATATTCTTTCAATTCCTTCTGTTTCCAATCTCAACGAAAGTGTATACATCTTAGCAATAACAGTTTCATCATTTGGACACAGTTCCCTTTCAAATTCTGTTCTGGTATCACCAAAACCATACATTTTTTGTCTGACTTAAAGCTCTCATGGGCCTAACAAAACCAGTCACAACCAATATCTTTTAACTGTAGTCGTTCTCTAGTTTTCATTTTACATTCCCCCTGTGAGCAATCCAGGATATCACAATAGACAATCCATTTCCTTTCAAATACCATTTCACATCTATATAGCACTTCTTGTGGTGAAAGCCACCCTGTCATTTTTTGACAAAGTTTAAGTTTGACTTTATTCAATAGAATGGCACATCTAGTGTAATGGTTGTTAAAAATGTTGTTAACTTTAACTTTATCATACCATAAACAGGCATGCCATCCAAATTTTCAGCCATGTCCTTTTAAATCCAACAGTATTCTATTTCATAATGTCATCCATTCTTTCATCCAAACTATACAGCAGGAGGCAAAATACAGTTTCAATTCCAGCAGATACACACACACACACACACACACACACACACACACACACACACACACACACACACACATGTACTCACACCTTTTTTTCCCTTCTTTCACATCTTGGAGTACTTTATATTTGATCTAGGGTCTTTTCCCTTGCCAAATAAAGCTTGATAGGTCCTTCGGCCATTGTTTGAACATGGTATCATTTAATAGAATTGGTATTGTTTGAACTAAAAATAACATTCTTGGCAAAATTTATTTGGAAAATCCTGCTATCCTCAAATTCTGTTACCCTCAAATTCTACCACAAAATCTCCAGGAATTTCCCAACCTGAAGCTGGTGTCCCCAGCCAGACCTGGCCCCAGTGAGTCCTCCCTCAAAGACCACATAAGGTCTGGAAAGGACCATGCTCTCTCTTCCTGCCTTTTATTCATAGAAACCCAACCTGGAAAACTGTGGTTACCTATCAGCCTTGGAGGGAATCCATTGCTTAAAGCTATAGGTATTCCTTTTATCATTGTGTGTGTGTGGGGGGGGGGGGGGGGGGGGTTAAACCTCCCACAATGTTTTTTTGTTGTTGTTAGATTTCACACTTTTCTGCAATTTTTCTGGAGCATTTTCCAAGTTTGTAGAAAGGTCTGTATAGCCCGTACACAGCTCCAGTTGCTGGATTTACTCATCCTCAGTTTTGGCAGAGTTCACTATTAGTGTATAGATGATGAAATAGGCAGGACAGAATAAGCTCATGAGCAGCAAAGATAGGAACAGAGATGGCATAAGCATGGTTTGTCTCAGATAAGTTCCACTTGCCTATGCAATTTCTATATTCCTACCTTACAAAAGCAGTGGCAAACAGAACAAAGAGAGATCAGCCACCATCCCACTTTTGTAATGTAAGAATCGAGATCAGGTAAGATTGATAAGAACACCAGGCATAACTCTTAGATCGCCAGGCAAAGCTAGAAATCATATATGGCAAGACATTTATTAAGATTCAGTTCACTATACACACTTTATTACCTTTGGAGAATTTTAAAAAAGATATACATCTTTTCACAGCATGTTGGTTCTGCCAGGACTGCAGATCAGATCAGATCAGATCAGAATTTATTTATTTATTTGCTTGTTATTTCGGGGATTCATACGCTGTCTTTCCAGAGCCTTGCTCTGGAGGACTCAAATCAAAAGGTCTAAATTATAAAGGAAAGACGATTGGTCATGTACTTGGGGTTATTACAGGACATGAGGTTTGGAAATGGTCTTTGTGTGCTGGCTCATAGGACTATGCATGAGAGAAGAAGCAGTAAAGTTACCCCTCATGTACACATAAATAAGATGTAGGTTTGGTTGGGCAAACCAAGCATGGGAGTTTCTCAGCCTTTAGCAGGAGATGTAGAAGAGAACTTGTAAGAAGAGCACTGAAGGGGAGTAAAAGTGTTTCCATGTTTAGGTTATCTACTTGGCCCAGGTTGTTGCAATGATGGTATTGTTTTTCTTATTTTCTTCATTTTGGATGCAGTCTTGGATTCTGGACAAAAAGCACATTAAGGGTTTGTGAATAACTAAGGATCACTTTATTGACTGGTTCTTGACCTGAGGAATGTGCATTTTCAAAATTAAGCAAGAAGGTTCTGCAAGGCCCACGAGCTGCTGCAAGCTGCGCTCCTAAGCAAACACAGCTCATTTTTCACAACTTGAGCCATCCATGATCTTGTAGCATGTAACACAACATACACAGGGAAATCTTATAAGCACCTACTAGACAGGCACAAAGTTGCACAACATGGCACCATTTAAACACTGAGCAAAACAGAGAGGCAATCCAATCAGGGTTTTAACTTACATGTGAACAGGACCAGCTCCAGATTTGGGGGCTCCAGGAAAGACCCAAAGGCTTCCTCCCCTCCTCTGCCCACCACCAGATCCCACCTCTCCTCCTATCCTACCAACCCAATCTATACCCTCCACTGGCTTCTGTGTCCTTCCCCTGTTCCTCCCAGCACCTGTGATTACAGCTGCTCACACGTCCTTTCCCCAATTACCCTGGATAGTATATGGCTGGGAGTGGCACCATTATGGCCATCACAAATACTGTCACCTTACACCATCTGTGCCACCTACCCCAACTGTGGTAAACAAAACAGTGCATGTATCAAGGAGTGAACAAGCAAAAAAGGAAGGAGATTGTAGTTTTGCCCACGAGGCCCCAAGGAAGAGACGAGACGCAGAGATTCCATCTGGTGGAGAGCGCCAACGGCAGGAAGCGCGGGATTCCGTGATCCTGGCAACTCTGCCATGTGCTAGGCTCAGCCTCCTTTTATTAGGGCTTACAAGAGGGGGGGCAATGTGGGCGGACTGGGAGGCATGAGAGCGGGAGAGCGGGAGATCATCATGTGATGCATGATCTCATAGGGCTGCTACGTGCAGGAGGAAGCGTCCGCGTCTGGGTCTAATCCACACCTGGGGGCAAGAGCCCCTTTGTCCCTTTGTCTGGGGACATCTGGTGACCGTGAGTCAGGCATCTCATGACCTGTGACTCATGGGGGACTGGGGGGTGGGGGAGCCGGTAGCGCCCAGAAGGCTGCAGCCGCACCGGGCATTCCAAGCGCTCTATCTACGGGCTTCTGTTGGCTCGCTGGCTCACCCTCACATCTCCCCGTTTCTAACGCTTTAGAGCCGGCAAACCAAATTAGCTAGGACAATTTAGGGAAACGCTATTCTCCCCAGGAACCCTCTCTGCTGGCCGAAAGTTGTTTTGTGCAGCATGAGAACTTGGTTCCTGCGTAGGGGATGTCGAAGGGCTTCTCATATACATTATAGACAAGGCTAGAAATACATTGCATAGAAAAAAGGCTCCAAAAAATAAAGGCATACAATCAAAATCAATGCAGAAAATGAACAACAGTACAGTATCTGCGCGCAACTCACGCACTGCTGTCAAGTATGAATCAACAATAACGAAAGCGCAATCGGGTAGCGGCATGATCATCTAAGGTCGCTTGATTAAAGCTCTTGCTGCTCGGAGGCCAGAGCATCCAAAGCAGCTTGAGGTGGAGTTGATGTGGACTCTCAGAGGGCGCGAGGGCCAGACGGGCCGGGATAGTCTTGCTGTTACAGGAAACAAGTCCGGGACTCCCACAGGGGAAGTCATGAGGGGAAACATACTCTGCCCTCGGGAAGGGCAGAGTGGTGGCGACGCCTTGGCTCCCAGGGCGGAGCCTGGGAGACAGGACGATGGCAAGGGCGGGTTGAGGCAGCAGGGGAGTCCCCAGCGGAAAGCATGAGCCGGGATGTAACAACAACAAATAACATAACTTCTCTAAAAAATCAAGGCATGCACAATAACTTTCAACGCATCAGTTGGGTTACAGTATTCTCGGAGTAATTCCTTTGGAGGTCGGCTCCAAAGGGCATCATATAAAATGGAAACAATAAGCTTAGCTAAACAATACATAAGCTTTGTAGGGTGATGAAGGAAGGGGGCAGCCCGTGGCTGCATAATAGTCCAATGCATGGCTCTTGCTGTTGACTACCAAAGCTACAGAGCAATGGTGTTAGAGTCCATGGATTTCTCAAGAGCGTAGGGAGAGCTACTGATAGTCTTTAGCATTGCAAGTTCAGTGACCTCCCCACTTCCAGCCAAGCTGCGGAGAAGCTGCATGTCTCGGAGCATAACAATCAAGTGGCTGAAACAGCGGAGAGTTCCAAAGGTTAACCTATCAGGAATGTTCCTGGCTGCAACTCCAAACTTCAGCCAGGGGGCGGCAGAGAGGGAGAGAGAATGGCGATTGTAGATGAGGAGCAGCGACACGCGGCGTCAACCTCTGAGCTCTAGCTGGCCCAGATTGATGTTCCCTTCTGGGGGGGGCAATGAGGGCTGCGATCTCCATGGAAGAATAGGTGTGCTGGCTCCAGAGAGGTCCCTCCCATCTCGGCCCAGGCTGGGGGGCAATCATGCCCTCTCAATAGGGCCGGCTTTCCTCGTCCCTGGGATTGAGTTGGCCCCATCGAGCTGGAAACCTGTGTGGAAGAGAAAAACAAGCAAGGCTTTTCCCCCCCGGGGGGGTTTGCCTTTGCTAAGTTAGTTCTCATAAATGACAGTGGAGAACCTGAGCCCTGAGTGGGGGGCGAGCAATTTTGAATGATTGATAGAGAATAATACTTTGGATATGGTCTGCTGGATGAGACCTTGATTGGGTCGATGCGGGGGGGGCACTACTCCCCTTTCTTTCGTTTGTATGGCCCAGATCTCCTTAAAGATGCGGTTGGCCCATTCCAGCAATCGGCTTGCAATATTCAAGGCATTAGGAACACATAACACAAAGGTGGAGAGGGCCTGAGGAAAGGTCACACCCAGGTCGGGTGCTTGTTTGCAAAGCAATCCCAATCACCGTCTAAGCGTGGGTTTCTAGTAAAGCAACTTAAACAATTCACAATGCATAGAGAGGATTTAGAAAGAAAAATTGCAGAGAAATAATTCCTGGGCTTAAGGTTTGATCACACGAGCAACTTGAGAGGGGTTTTGCAAGAAAAACTTTTTATCAAGTCCTAGATCTAGAGGTGGGGTGTGTCAGCCCATTCGAGAGAAGGAGGAGGTGAGCAGAAGAAAAGGGAAAGGGGGGAAGGGTTTGGAAGTTAACCCTACCTTCCCCTCCTGTAAGGAGACTCTAGCTGGTTTGAATTCGCTGCCTATCTTCACAGTGGAGACTGTGTAAGATAGGTGGGGCTGAGAGAACCCCTAGGTACTGTGACTGGCCAGATGGCACTCAGCAGAAAATGTGGGAGCACGGAAATAATCCTGGTTTCACATATAAACCTGTGCTACGCCAGTGCGGCAGTGTAGGCTCAGATGGCCAGAGGAAAAGGTTCTCAGGGAAAAGCAGCAAGAAGGAATTTGAGGGCTAAAACTAAGATGGAGGTGGCTTGAAGCAGAATCCACTGGCATCCTAGGGAGCACTGTGTCCCTTTAAAGGCTGAATCTATAATGGGTGAAACCTTTCAAGGCATAGGCACACATAATCAAAAGGAGGAAAACTTTAGATTCAAGCACAAGAGTATAGCTTGGAAGCAATGGAAAAATCCCCCTCATGAGGGGAAAACCTTAAGGGTCCCCTTTAAAGGGGCAAGACACACAGAACATGCATAAGCATACCTAATACAATGAGGAGGTTTGCGATTTTGACTGTCCCAAGCAAAACCTAATCCGGGATTTCTTATGAGAGAGCATTCAAGGCAAAGCGCAATTCAATCATAACAGGGATTTCTGTGAGAGCATTTTAAACAAGGCTGAAAAGGAAGTGGGGTTAGTCTTTGTCCTCCGAATTCTGGCAGGAGGTGTATCCAAGCTGAATCATTTTTATTGAACGTACAATTGGAGTACATATCTTAAGAGGAAATAACATGAGCTGAAAAACATTCGGGCTTCCCTTTTCCCCTTCCTCCTGGGGCGGAGCCGGAGGCTCCTTGTCTTTGCTGTGGAAGAAAAGGGTTATGTGAGGGTCGAAGGAGGATTTGTGCAAGCCTTTGTTCTCTAACGGGCTTGATTCCTAACCAGCTCTAATCTGGACTTTAGGAGGCAAGCGTTCGCGTTGGATCTTTATGAGAATGGCTACACCTGGATTTGGGAAGCTTAACTCTCTGATCTCGGGTGAGGGATGCGCGTTCCTTTGCGGTAGGCTGGGGATCCTGCTCTTCCTGAGGTAATTGGCGCTTTTGCTGTTGCTGGGTAAGCTTTGAGCTTAGGGCTGCATGCACACATGCTCAGAGGCTATGAGATCTGGCTTCTGAACCCTTTACTCGCTGGAGGGGCCAAGGGGTAGCTTCTTTCTTTATGAAGGACTTCTAGGCTTAAGGCCATTGCGCTGGAGTATCTTCCCTCCCAGGCCTCCCTGCCTTGTAGATTGGCTGCGGGGCATTTTGCGGAGGTCTCAAGGTCGCAGTCCTCTTGGTTAGCGAGATGGACTGGGCATGGTGCCAGAATGTTGGCATTTTCTTCCTCCGGCATTTCTTTCCACTGCAAATCAGTGGCTATGCACTTTGCCTTGCGGAGTTCGGTGAGAACATTGTAACCTATGAGGCGATGCTGGACAACTCGCTGGGTGACGCCATCTTCCCCCGGCCATTAATGGTCGTGGTGAAGTGGACGGGGCACATGGCGAGGAGGTCGGCTTCATCTTTCTCTCGGGGGTCAGGGTTTCCTTCCTCCGCAGATCGTGGTAAATACGCTCTGCCAGAGTTTTGAAACTCGCGCCATTATGTGGCATTGACGGAGGTGTGGTGGTTTCGGAAATGGGAGGGGGAAGCGGGGCAGAAGGCGGAGTGAAAGGAGGAAGCGGCAGGGCCGCAAGAGTGCGGGCGGGAGAGTTTGAATGAGGCAAGGAAGCAAGTGAAACGGGAGGAGGACAGGCGTCCTGCTTAGTGGATAGAGAAAATTCCAGGCTTGAAATTGTAGGTGAAAGATCAAAAGGAGGGAGATCCATGGCAAAGACACCATGGACCTGCAGGCTGATGGCGACATAACATTGTCTCCAGGTCAGTAGCAGCGACATTGGCATGCGAGGCTCTCTGTGCAGAGTGCGCCCGATGTTTTCCCAGTCCTTAAGATTGAATGTCCCCCTCTCTGGGTACCATGGACATTGCCTATCAATCTCCTCAACCACTCATGCGAGATCCCTTCTCTTTACTGGGACTTCTGCGTCGCTTCGTTAGCGCTTTCAGCTCGCTTAACGTGCTTGTCATAAGCCGTGGCTTTTGCAAGCCGCCCCATACTTCTACCGGTGGTTCTACTCGTGGACGACGAGAGTGTCCTAGAACGCCTGGTCTGGAGGGATGCGCCGATCCAGCTGGACGGTCGGTACCGGTGGGGGGTGGGTCCGAGGATGCTGCCGATCCAGCCTGGACGGTCGGGTGCATCGGTGAGGCCCTTTCCCAGGCGACGGTAAGCAGGGTGGAGATTCTGAGGATTCCCGGGTTTCGCACCAGCTTGTAGTCTCTGCCCACGAGGCCCCAAGCGAAGAGACGCAGACGCAGAGATTCCATCTGGTGGAGAGAGCCAGCCAGCAGGAAGCGCCTGGATCTCCGTGGGATCCTGGCAACTCTGGGCTGCGTGCTAGGCTCAGCCTCCCTTTATTTAGGGCTTTACAAGCAGGGGGGGGCAAATGTGGGCGGACCGGGAGGCAGGAGAGGCTGAGAGCGGGAGATCACCATGTGATGCATGATCTCATAGGGCTGCTACGTGCAGGAGGAAGCGTCCGCGTCTGGGTCTAATCCACACCTGGGGGCAAGAGCCCCTTTGTCCCTTTGTCTGGGACATCTGGTGACTGTGAGTCAGGCATCTCATGACCTGTGACTCACGGGGAACTGGGGGGGGGGGAGCTGCGCCCAGAAGGCCGCAGCCGGCACCGGCATTCCAAGCGCTCTATCTACGGTTCTGCTGGGCTCGCTGGCTCACCCCTACAGGAGATATTGGTTAGGAGGAAGGGCAGGTACAAAGGTGGGGAGGAAACCCCACCAGACGCCCTGGTGTATGCTGCTGCCAGCCCTTCATGTAAATTAGGAATTCCCAAAGTGGGCAGTACTGCCCCCTGGTGGTGGTGGAAACATCAGGGGTACAGTGAGGAATTTGAGGGCAGTAGGGGGATAGCAGAGAATTTTGGCGTGGTAGGGGGGGCAGGGATTCCTGGACCAGCTGGTGGGTGAAAAGGTCTTGTCCTGCCATCCTTGTCATGCAATGACAGGTGAGTTTTAAAGGAAAAGAGTTTGAGCCAAGGCCAAAAGCCCTGTTGCTTCTGCTCTGCAAAGCAAAAATTGTTGCAGCAACAGCACACTCCTCACTATGTACCTGGGGGAGGGAGGAGCCAAGGCAAAGAACCCCATCATTACAGGATTTGTTTTTAAGGAAAATCAGTCCTCTCCTCACTGTGAAGCCTGTGTGGGAAGGTGCACGTGTGTGTGTGTGTGTGTGCGTGCGTGTGTGCGTGCGTGCGCGCGCGCACACATGTGTCTGAGGGAGAGGGGGGATGAGGAAGAGGTTGAGGGAGACTTTTAAAGGAAAAGCAGCAGCACTCTCCTCACAGTTTTGAATTTGCAGTAGTCCTAATACCAAGAAAGAGGTGTGTGTTCATATGTGTTGAGGGGAAGGGGCACTAGGGATGTAGCCTGGGAGCCAAGGGGGCAACAGCCTAAAAAAGTTTGGGAACCACTGATGTAAATGATCCATATAAGTTTGAGCACAGTAAGTTCAGCTGGTGACAATGTTCACGTGGAGGTTTTCAACCCCCCACTCTGAACCAGACAGCCAAACCTCACTAAACATGGTCTGGGTCTCACACTGGTGCTGGCCAGTGTTTCCCAGCAATGCCAGATGGCTATGTTACTGGACCAAGGGCCCATGTGAGCAGAACTAGCCCACTGCAGTTTTGGGGTGTATTCAGGTTAACATTACGTTGAAATCCCAAGGATTATTTATTTCTTATTTATTTTATTTTATTGCATTTATGCCCTATCCATTCCTGACTGAGTCAAGCTTGGGGCAGCTTACAAACATATAAACAATACATATAAAATATAACTCTTAAGAAAATGCTAAAAATACTTACAACCTAACATGCATCCACAGATCGCAAAAATTAGAACTTCATTCAGCCTGCAATCAACATAATTATCCTAGTGGCTCACCCCTGAACTCTGCTTTCTACATGTCACCTATTGTGTGTCATTTTGAATCATACTGGGGATTTGAATTCTCTGTGTTGAAATGGTTTTGTTCTCACAGACCAGTTGATCTTGATATCACTTTGTATTTTATAACAGAAATGTGCTGGGTTTTTTATCCCCTGGTAAGACATTTTTGGGTTTTAGTTGTTTACATTGAGACCTCTCCAGAACCCAGTCCCTAGGAGACTCCAAGGGGGGGGGGGGGGCATATACACGAAAAGAACAGCCTGAAAACTGTGGGGTCAGCAAAGACTGTAGGACAGTGGTGGCGAACCTATGGCACGGGTGCCAGAGGTGGCACTCAGAGCCCTCTCTGTGGGCACGCACAGAGTCCCCCCACACACACATCTAGGCTGGCCTGGGCCGCTGGGCTTGATTATTAACATTAAACCTAAGACCTAGTTTTGGGGAAGCAGTGTAGGTAACCCTGTTAAGTGCTGTTAAACCCCACTGATTTTCATGCGAAGAACTAAAGCATGATCCGTTACCTGGGAGTAAGCTCGGTTGCTGGCAATGGGGCTTGCTTCTGAGTAAACCCTCCTAGGGTCGTGATTCACCTGTTGGAAGAGTTGCACGACTGCTTGAAAGCAAAGCCACCAACTACCACCAAGCTTACTCCCGAGTAACGCACACCTCAGAGCCGACTGTTTTTTCTAAACTAAAACCTCAGTATTCAGGTTAAATTGCCGTGTTGGCACTTTGCGATAAATAAGTGGGTTTTGGGTTGCAATTTGGGCACTTGGTCTCGAAAAGGTTCACCATCACTGCTGTAGGAGAAAAATGAAACCTGCCCAAATCAAGTAAGGCCAAGTCATCTATGACAGCCTTCACTCTCAAAGTGTTTTCACTGACATATGCATTCATATGCATTCTATGTCTTTTCTGTGTCCTGTTCTACAGCATTCATAGTTGGCACAAACTACATGAGGGAAACTCAGGCCCCTTCCGCACACGCAAAATAATGCATTTTCAACCCATTTTCACAACTGTTTGCAAGTGGATTTTGCCATTCCGCACAGCTTCAAAGAGCATTGAAAGCAGTTTGAAAGTGCATTATTCTGCATGTGCGGAAAGAGCCTCAGATTTGCTTTTTTAGTATTTTGTTGGGAAATGATCTCTGAGTTGGGGTGGGTGAGCTTAAGAAAAAAACTTCCCTATAGCCCAAAATCTAATGAACTATTTGTGCCAGTAGTGAACAGTGCAATCCTAAGCAGAATTACTCCCTTGACTTCGATGGACTAATTTGTTGCAAGACGAACGGAGACGGAGACAGAGATGCAGTTTGGTGAGAGGGAGCTCCGCAGAGTGACTCTATGAGGCTCTGTGACACCCGTTTATTTAAGGGATTTGCAGGAAGGCAAGACAATGGGAGGGCAGGGACTTCAGGCAAAGGTTGCAACATCGCTACTGGCAAGTGCACGTAGCCACAGCAAGCCAGGAGTGACTAAGAGTCACGAGTTGGTCCGAAATACACATTCGCCCAGGGGAGACGGGTGGCCACGAGGACGGGTGGCCGAGCGGGATGATAGCTCCAGGCCAGGAGTGTGCTCACCGTGGGGAAACTGCCTCCGGAAGCCCATGTTTTCCCCACACTAATTAAAGAGTAAGTCTGCTTCAGATTGCACTAGAAAAATGTGTTCTACAATTCAGAGGAAAAGGAAAAAAGAGCTGTGATTGGGGGTGCATTTTGGAGTTTGTTCGGGGAGCTGTCTCTCCTGTGTGTTTTGCCATAAAGGATGACAGAGGGGAGTGATAATAAAGATGACTCCAGGTGCCCCTGGGGAGCATCATGCAATAAAGACCAGATATATTGTGGATTGTAAATACCAAGTTAGAAACTTTCCTTTTGTTTATTTTGCTTAGCACACCTAGATCTGTTCATGTAGTAACCTGAGTTTGTGCCTTGTAGAAATAAAGTAGTTTACTTAGAAAGAGTCGCATGCTACATTAATACACCCCTGTAGTGTCACCATTGGGTGACCCACAAAAGAGAGTGGGACTGGATTTTACCCAAAGTGATGGCAGTCTGGTCATGCCCACATAGAGCCTACATAGGTGAAAAAGTGCACAGCAAACGCACACACACTTTCTATTATTTTGCTCACTAAAAACTGTTTCCTGAATGAACATGAATTACATTTCAAGTACTTGTTTGCAATGGGAAGTTATCTGACTCTTTGGGAAAGTTACTTGTAGATATGAAATCATATGCAAGCAGTCAGTACGTAATAAGTCCTAAAATATTCACTTTATAGGGGATGAGAAAAGTTTAGAAGGACATTTGTGGATTTATGGGACACTGGGTATTTTTTTGGGGGGGAGATGAAACATGAGGTCAGAAGCAATTTCAAACTGCCCCTAAAGCTGTACAAATTATCTTTAAATAACATTTTAAAATAGCTTGAAGTATAATAGAATCTTGAGAAATGATAATACAATACCTTTGTAGAATATAAATAATACTTTAATATCGATTTTAATGCCCTAGTGCAAGAGGCCCTTGTGATCACCTTGTACTTATTTGACTGGATAAATTTGTATTTATCTAGTCCATGAACATATAAATTGGTAACTGTCTATCACCAAAAGTTGCTGGATAGAGAACCAGAAGCAGAAACAATCTCTGATCTTCTCCACATAGAATTTTACCAACAACATTTCATTTTAAATGGTTATGTGAGGGAATATCTTGCATTACCCAAAGTTTTGCTGATTCTAGTACTTTTGTGAGTACAGAACCAGTAATGCAATCATCTCTGCAAAAGCAAAGTTCACTGAAGTAGTTTTGCAACAAAAGGAACTACTGGTATTTAACAGTATCTGTCTTGTTGGACGTCCCTAAGCATAGCTGGATTTGCTTACATCCTATATCACATGGAGGTTTCTACAGCATGAAAAACATGTATAAAAAAGTCAATCATGTTTTGTCCCATAGTAGTAGTCAAAATTGTAACTCAGTAGTTTCTAAGATGAAAAGCTATCCCAGGTGCCAATTTTTCTTCCCAATATAAAATAGTAAAACAGTTAACCCTGTTCTAAAGCTTATAAAGAGCAAAATGGAACAAAGCTTTTTGCTATCAGATTTTGCCAAGGTCTTGAAATTAGCTGCTTGTTTCAAGGTTTGTTAAAGATAGATCAAAGATCATGACCAGACACTTAAAAAACCCCTCTAGCCTTTAGGCATGATCCTGGGCAATAAAGGTCAGAGTAGCTGCCATTACTAACAAAAACCTGGCAATGATTCCAGATCATTTCCCTGATTCAGGTACTAAATACACACTAGACTTCTCTGTTCCTGGTGACTCGAAGGAAGCCAATTACTAGGAAGCCGTAACTATCTATTGCTACAGTAACCTTGTAATTGACATTTCTGGTGTATTATATAGTCTGAAAGTCATAAACTTAATGAAAGTATATTTTTATAGTACATAAGCTTCATCTCTGATTAAATCAAATTTGCATAATGGGAAGTTATTATATTTCCATGTTTCTAATTTCTTTTTTTTTTAATCAACAATTCAGAGAATTTGTTTATGGGAAAAGTGGGCTGGCATGTAGGGATACTAGAGAACATACGCCTGAAAAAAATGTTTTAATAAATGTTGTCAGAGGAAGCAGGCAAGTCAGCCCACAGAGAATATGGCACTGTTGCCTCTCTCTGTAACAATTCACTTTCCCAAATCAATGGGAAGGCTCCCTGCTTTTGTCATTAAGCTGCTTCTCTGCGAGGATACCAAGATGCAAGGAATGAGGAAAGTAATTTATCAGTGCCAGACAAAGCATGCCACTGCTCTCTCTCAGCCTCACCATCCTGCTCCACTGGCAAGGAATTGCAAGCGGCATGCGTGTTTTCATTTCCAGTAAAGAGCTTATTTTCATGTGCTCAGGATTAAGTATTAGGCAGTTTTAACTGCAGTTTAAGCAGTGTATCATAGATTGGAAAGGAACAGGTGTGCTGTGTATGTGTGTGTGTGTGTGCCTATGTCTTTCTCATTTCTCCTCTTCTCAAAAGAGCACTAAAGTAAGCAGTGTTCTCTGACAAAGTGAATTATCAGGAAGCCCCTGTAGACTGAAAGGTTTTGTTGCCTCTCTGGAACATAGTGTTCAATGATTTTTAATATGGTTTTTTTTTCTTTCTTGGTTTTTTCTTCCATAGTAAGACAACACTGGAGAAACATTTCCATGTGAGTTTGCAAAATATTTGATTCTGACAATTAACTGGTTGTTGTGGGTTTTCCAGGCTGTGTGGCCGTGGTCTGGTAGATCTTGTTCCTAACATTTCACCTTCATCTGGGGCTGGCATCTTCAGAGGTGTATAACAGAGTGAAGTCTGTTATACACTGTGTCCAGTGAGAAGGGAAAGTTTAGTGGGGTATATATTGTCCATGTCCCAGGGTGACAAACCAATCAGTAAGTGTTTGGATGGAACTTGCTATGCAAAGGCGTGATTGACTGCATTGTAATGCGGGTAGGGGTTTTCAGTCCAGGGAGTGATTCACATTTGCATTCCCTGCAGCAGCAACAGTCTTAGTGAATGCAAACTTTGTGGTAGCGGGGAGTCCATTGTCCATGAACCCAGCATGCCCTTGGCCTTTGATTCTGGTGTTTTTAAGTACTGGTAGCCAAGTTTTGTTAATTCTCACAGTCTCTTCCTTCTCGTTGAAGTTTTCTTGGTGCTTGTGGATTTCAGTGGCCTCCCTGTGTAGTCTGACATAGTAACCTTCTGAGTTGTCAAGAATTTCAGTGTTTTCAAATAAAATGTTATGTCCAGTTTTGTTTAGAGCATGTTCTGCTACTGCAGATTTTTCAGGATGGTTAAGCCGACAGTGTCCTTCATGCTCCTTAATATGAGTCTGAATGCTGCATTTTGTAGTTCCAATGTTGACCTTTCCACAGCTGCAGGGTATGCGATAGATTCCTGCAGAAGTGAAGGGGTCTCTCTTGTCCCTTGTCGAGTGTAGCATCTGTTGTATTTTTCTGGTAGGTTTGAAGATTGTTTGTAGGTTATGTTTTTTTTCATCAGTTTCCTTATTTGATCTGTGATTTCCTTGATGTATGGTAGAAATATTTTTCCTGTGGGGGGCTGTTTCTCCTCAGTCCTCTGGGTTTCTCTTGATCTTAAAGCTCTTCTGATTTCTGTGGTGGCCGTTAGCCTGCAGAGAGCCCAGTCTAATTGATTTCATCAGGGAAGAGGTGAGGTTCACAAATTCGTTTTGCACAATCTGTCAAAGTTTTGATTATACCACTTCTTTGTGGTGGTTGGAGTTTTTATGTACATACCGGTCTGTGTGTGTAGGTTTTCTGTATACTGTATGGTCCGGCTGATGGTTGGGTTTGCGAAAGACCAAGACATCTAGAAAAGGCAGTTTTCCTTCTTTTTCAGTGTTCATGGTAAATTGGATGCTTGGGTGGATGTTGTTAAGGTGGTCCAGAAAATTCAGCAGTTCTTCCTTGCCATGACTCCAGATTGTAAAAGTGTCATCCACAAATGACCAGATTCCTCTAATCTCAGACTGTCAGGAGGAACAGTGTTTGTTATAGGCTAGATAGCCTGGATCTCTGGAATAGGGAAACTTCATGTGGTGGGGGCCCTCCTAAAGTCAGTGACCATTCCCTTTTGGTGATAAAGGGCAGGTGAACTAGGAGTGTTCTTGACTGGAGGTGGAAAGTTTTCCCTCAAGAGGCAACTGTGAGTGAATAAGTCTGTTCTGAAAACTGAGCTGTAACATCTGAGAAAGAAACATCTACCTGTGAAACCTAAAATGCTTTTGAAACCTCTATGTTCCATCTGAGAAGCTAAAGCACTGTAAATAAAATTTAGTTTTGTTTTAAACTTTAACAAGTGCCGATGCGTGACTGATTCACAGAAAGAGGCAGTGCCTGTACGATTGAAAATCCATCCCCCATAAACAAAGATTCCCTCCATTTTTCCTGAAGGCTCTGTTTTCTCCTCAGAGTGAGAAGGGATTGCTGTTGCAGTATCCATTGGGCAAAGCATTTGGGAAAATATCATTTGGAAAAAAATCTGGAAAATACCTTATCAGTATTTTTGGCTGGAAAAAAAATGCAATTTTAACCTGCAGTTGGCAATCCCAATCCTGAAAAAAACTGAAAAAATTATCTTTTATTGGAATCATTATGGGATTCCTGGCTATAGCCACTAAAAGAAAAAAAAAGCCTCTGTAGGTATTTAAATCTCACATGCATCACTATGTTCTATCAGAAATCTTTCTGGAACTGGAGGGGGGAGTCTATTTTTTAAAGGTAGAGATACCAAATTTGCAGCAGCTGCTGGTAGTTATTTTTCTTAGATGAACGCCCATGTTTGGTAAATATTGGACCAGGGGGTCCAATGTAATTGCCCCCCTTGCATCCTGAATATGTGTGGGGGGTAACTAGCAGCTGTGCTGAAAATTTGGTGTCCTTACCTTGAAAATCATCCCCAGAGCCCCCAGAAAGATTTCCAGTAGGGTATAATGGACACAATTTTTTTTTCAGATTCCTTTAAAAAAATTAAGAATAAAACCCATACCAGTATGGGGATTCAGGATTTTTCTGGAATTCTGAAAATTTTCAGTTCAATATACTTAAATCTGGATTGTATCCATTTTTTAAAGCACAGCCTAATTTCAGGAAATTTGACTTCACATTTCCTGCACCACCTTGGACCTTTCCTTTTGCTTGAAGAGCTTCAAATCACTCTTACCATAGGATTGTCCTTCAGAGTTGGTATTCATCTCAAACCAGCTCCTAATATATTGGTCAATAATTAAGACTACTGGAAGTTCTTCCAGCCTAAGAAACCTTCCTCCAAATTAAGTGGTTCCTCCTTTGAGGGAAGAGCAACATAAATTGGAAGAAGTCTCATAAAGATAGAGGAAGGCTTAGCTTTGTCTTGTGGAGTGGTAAGATGCATGTCAGTATCTTGAAGCCTGCCATCAACAAGGTATGTCCTTTTTGGCAAATGGATAAAAAGTTTTGGTACACATGTTCCAAGCAGGCATTACCCAAGTCTAAGAACAATCCCTATTTTTCCTTCTAGATCAGTGGTTCTCAACTTTCCTAATGCCGCGACCCTTTACTACAGTTCCTCATGTTGTGGTGACCCCCAACTGTGTGGTGACAGACTAGCCCACACTGAAGGGTTAATGTGTGTGTTAAGGTGCAGATTAGCTGGCCTTAGCAACAGCAAGCCAAAGTGTAAAGCACGCTCCTTATATGGAGATACCACCTGATTGGCTGGCAAGAGGTGCAGTTTGCCTAGAGCCTTATGTAGAGGGAGTTGGATGTGCTGGAGAAAGCCTGTCAGAGACTGACTTGAAATCTGAATCGTTTGGATCTTGATCTGAAGAGAAATCTGACTTTGTCATCAAGAGCTCTTTGAGCAGTGAAAAGCTTTGTTAAGCTGAGGTGGACCTAAGTCTGCGGAAGGTGACCTGCAGCGTAGCATCCAGACAAAGTGTGTCTGTCAGCGCACAGTTCCAACCAGTCTGGAAGTGAAGTCCAGAGGGGTAGTGAAACCCAAATAGGGACTAGTGAGAGAGGAAGGCTAGGGAGCCAAGAGTCCAGCTGGTAGTGTGGGACAGTGGGTGTACTAGTAGCTTAAAAGCTGAAGACTTTGGTGAGAGGGAAGAGTACTCTCAGTGGGCACCTGTGTGTGACCAAGTGTGTGTCAGTGAAACTGTTTGCTAAATCTGTCAAGAAATAAGCTCTTTCCCTTCTGTAACCAACAAACAATCAAACCTCTCTTAATAACTGAGAAGCCTACATTTCTAGTCAAATAAGCTTTAAAGTTCTGTCTCACATTACCATAAGTTCCAGTCTAATTTCTGTGTGCCTACAAAGGGTGGTGTCTGTCTGCATATAAGCCAAAACTCTCTCACAGAGTTTCTCTCCATTTTTGTCAGAGGCTCTGTTAATTTTATTCCTTCAGTCAAAGGGGAGTGTAGAAGAGGGGGTGTTTGATGGGCCAGTGACCAATACAAGGCTTGGCAGTGAACAGTGAAGGGTGGAAAACAAAATAGTACTTTTGGTGGCAGCATTTTGTGAGAGCCAGCCCAGTCGTGATACCAACCATAAAATTATTTGTGTCTCAGTTCCTGAAACCATTGGAAATATGTGTTTTCCGATGGTCTTAGGTGACCCCTGTGAAAGGGTTGTTCAACCCCCAAAGGGGTCGCAACCCACAGGTTGAGAACCGCTGTTCTAGATCATAGTTGTTTAGTCAGCCTACTGCAAACTGTGAATGTAAAGGCTGAATTCCAGGTAAAGATGTGTCTCTTTGGGACTCTCAAAAAATCCAAACTTCACATACACGCTACAGGGGTCAGTGCTATCAGTCACAGACCAGGAAAGGGATTTAGGCGTCTTAGTTGATAGTTCCATGGGAATGTCAACTCAATGCATGGCAGCTGTAAAAAAGGCAAACTCTATGCTGGGGATCGTTAGAAAAGGAATTGATAATAAAACTGCAAAGATTGTCATGCTTTTATATAAAGCAGTGGTGCGACCGCACTTGGAGTACTGTGTCCAGTTCTGGTCGCCACATCTCAAAAAGGATATTGAGGAGATAGAAAAAGTGCAGAGAAGGGCAACAAGGATGATTGAGGGACTGGAGCACCTTCCCTATGAGGAGAGGCTGCAGCGTTTGGGACTCTTTAGTTTGGAGAGGAGGCAGAGGGGGGATATGATTGAAGTCTACAAAATTATGCATGGGGTAGAAAATGTTGACAGAGAGAAATTTTTCTCTCTTTCTCACAATACTAGAACCAGGGGGCATTCATTGAAAATGCTGGGGGGAAGAATTAGGACTAATAAAAGGAAACACTTCTTCACACAACGTGTGATTGGTGTTTGGAATATGCTGCCACAGGAGGTGGTGATGGCCACTAACCTGGATAGCTTTAAAAGGGGCTTGGACAGATTTATGGAGGAGAAGTCAATTTATGGCTACCAATCTTGATCCTCTTTGATCTGAGATTGCAAATGCCTTAGCAGACCAGGTGCTCGGGAGTAGCAGCAGCCGCAGAAGGCCATTGCGTTCACATCCTACATGTGAGCTCCCAAAGGCACCTGGTGGGCCACTGTGAGTAGCAGAGAGCTGGACTAGATGGACTTTGGTCTGATCCAGCTGGCTTGTTCTTATGTTCTTATGTTCTTATGTTAAAGATCTCAAGCAGCATTTGAAAAAATATGCACTGAATACATGCATCTCAATCCTTCATGCAATCTCATTTCATTGTATTTTGATTGGCTCACCACTAAGAACATTTGGAATGGAATGTAAGAAAGAGGCCAACATTATGAAATTTACTAGGGTAGATATAAAATTGCACCAAGGGTTTGGGGCCAATAGGGATCCATGTTATCATAAACTCTTTTGGCCTGTAATTTAGGTAGCAGTTTCTTCTTTTTACTTCCCCACTGGCTTTAGGTCTCTTTGAGCAGAGGCCCAAATTTCACTGTAGCCTTTGCACTTAATTTCTGGTATATATGGAAAAGATGAGGTGCACATATCAATCACCTGGAGGAACTGATGTCGGCTCCATGGCCCCAGCTGCTTGGCCACCCATCCTCTCACAGTGCCACACTTTTCAGAGAGAAAGAAGGAAGTATCTGCTTCCCATTGCTACTTCCTTATCTCCTTGACTTATTATTCCCTCGATTTGTATTGGCATTGGGAAGGCTGGAAGGGAATACTCGGTGAGTATCTGCAGCAGCTGTCAAAAGTGATAGCTTACTATAGACATCTAACAATGTCAGAACATATGGAGGTTTATTCACAGGCTCTCTGATCCCAGCACAAACAAAGATGCAGAAAGCAAAGGCCAATACCTTGGTTGGATGGGTGACTCAGAAGAATGCTGGGTGAGACCAAAATTCCTGCTTGGCCTTTGAATGGTTGCAGTGTTGTTTACTGTCTGGCCAAATGACATAATTCCGCACATGTGCTTGCCAAGAGTTTCAGGGCATGACTGAGCATGGGAATCTCTTTTTCTCCTTGACAGTGTAATATTAATATGTGAACAGCTTTTATATGTCTCCTCAGCAGTTCAGACAGTGACCCTTTCCTCCTTGGCTGCTCCATCTCTAGTATTTATCCAACTCACTGGACAGTCAGATTGGCATTCCCAGCAGGGAAGCTGTTAAGAATCACAAATTTTAGGCTTATCATGTAAATAGCAAGGGACAAGACACCTGCTGCTTCCCAAATTACTTGTTGGCACAGACTGAGGAGACGAGAACAGCAGACAAGGAGATTCGCTCAAATTTGTACTTAGGATCTCAGATCAATGGCAAGTCATGAATGAACAGCTGCGGATAGAGAAAACGGAACAGTGGGGCTGTGCATACAGAGAGCATCCACTGAAGAAATACAAGCTACTCTTCCAATGAACAGAATGGAAATTCAGGATGAACTAGATTTTTTTTAGTGTGTGTGAGAGAGAGACAGAGAGAGAGATTAATCTAGCAAGAAAAACCTACACAGAACACAAGTTTCAGCATGTAGCTTCCATGGTTAAGTCTCCAGCCAGTCTCCAGAACTGTCACAATGGTTAGTCATCTTAGTCTGTCTGTAGCAGTGGAAAAAAGCAAGAATGCTGTAGCACAAGTCATCAGCATTTCAAAGCAGACCTCACTGGGCACCAGCTCAGTGATGAAGAACATGGAGGTCCTCAAGCAAAGCATTCCATTACCTGACTGGATGGACCTGGCTTTCCTAGATATTTTAAAGGGTGGACCTGTTGCTGCAGAAGGCACCAGGCAGGCTTACCCAACTCCCAACAGGAGGGACAGGGAATATCGGGAGGCAAGGGCTTGAGAATTACTCAATTACTCAATAAATTTTATTGAGTCCAACAGCACCTCCTGTAGCAACGCTAGGAGATTGATCAACTGGCAAAAAGCAGGGGGTTTTATAGGAACAAGCATGGGAAGGAATGTCTCCAAAACATTTCAAACATCAATGCATTCATTTGCAGAGCCCTGGCACCTTGATGGCAACATTTAAGATTTCAACATCTGTTTTATCAGTCAGTACCTAAAAATCCTGGTTCTTGATGGCTTTTGCTAACATGACAAAAGTGGGCCCTTTCCAACACTCGATAGTACTTTAGAAACGCAGATGTTTTTCTGTAGCCATTGTACTTGGAGCTCAATGCACTTGATTGCAGGAGACAATGTGTACATTATAGCAACATTGACGGGAGACAGGAATTCTACTATACTGGTTGTGGTGGGTTTTCCGCGCTGTGTGACGGTGGTCTGGTAGATCTTGTTCCTAACATCTGTTTCACCTGCATCTGTGGCTGGCATCTGTGGCTGTCATCTTCAGAGGTGTATCACAGAAAAAAGTCTATTTCGCATTGTGTCTAGTGAGAAGGGAAAGTTTAGTGGGGTATATTGTCCATGTTCCAGGATGGGGAACCAATCAGTAAGTGTTTGGGTGGAATTCTATTATAGTTTAACAAACACTCTACAAGTTATCTTCATAAAGGTTAACAGGCAAGTAATACCACAGGCTTCATAATATCATTTTCCTACAAAATATAAGCATACAAAAATAGAAATACAATGAAGTAAAGACAGGTACATTAGAATCTTTAGAACTAAAAGCATGGATTTTTTGAACAAATGAATTCATTTTCCTTAAAGCACACACCTGGTATTCTCAGGGACCCTTGGAGCAGACTATATGGGTTCTTCATCCATTCCTTCAGGGAACTGTTATCTATTCTGCAAGTCAAAAGGACCCTTTATTCTTCCATGGCCCTTTGTCACCACATCCTGTGTATGTGCCAGTTCACTTGTCAGCATTTTGGTGAGGTAAAGGGCTTGGGCTGAATAACGGCCTTGTAAGGAACTCTGGGATACAACTTTGGCCAAGGTGAAATAATCCTGGCTGAATTAAAAATTAGATCAAAAATAATTGTAAGGTGGCAGACCCAGATGACATGATTATTAGCATCTTCAGATCTCATTTAACCTTTTACTTCTTGTAAGTTTTCTGTATTTAACCTTTTACATGCTTAGTTAACAGAAATCAATAGAAACGTTCAGAATATTAAATTTGGGTTTATTCTATTTTAATCAAGAGACTACAGGTAATGAAATACACTAATGAAACATTAAATACACAGGTAATGAAACACAGTACAGGTAATGAAACACACTAATGAAACATTCAATACACTACAAAGTCATTGGTGCTGACCATATTCATAGTTCTTGCTTTGTGCTTGTGACACTTCATACTGTTCTGGATTACAGTAGTTAGAAAACAGCAACCTCATATCATCAGTGGAGGATTTCCTTCTCAATCCTGCTTTAAGGTCAGTTTTTCCCTGGATTGTGAGGGAAAGCAATGTCATCTGTATGACACTGAATTTAACAACTGCCTTACTGGATCAGACGACAGGTCTATTTAGTCCACTATCAGCATAATACTAAAGAGAGTTACTCCAGTCTAAGATCATTCATTTCAATGGGTTTAGACTGGAGTAACTCTGCATATTGTCTCCAGCAGTGACAAAATAAACACGTTACCTCTGGAACCTGTACAACCTCCCAAGCACAGAATTCTAAGGCAAAGCTAAGCCAATTCCTGCCCTTTTTCAATAGACTCTGTGCTCTCTTTTTCCTCCCTCATCTTTGCACGCTCTACACAGCTTGGCATTGGCAACTTTGCCAATGGAATAAATGCAGTTATGAAGCATTGCCAAAAATGCATAGGCAGGCTCTGAAAACTAAGTTTTGCGTATCTGATTTAAGTGAACCCTCTTCCCTTTTAATCAGCACCATACAAGAAGAATCCTGTTTCTCCCATCCCTTTTAGCTACCCAACACTCTTGGGATTGTACGTCTTTAATCATTTGTTGCATGCAAGCTTAATGTGCTTTCCCAGATAAAGCACATTAAGATTATTTATTGCCAATAAAGCAATATGGACATATATAAATTTAAGGCTGCCAGTGCTATGCTACATTCCAATCATATCTAGGAGAGGCTCTTTTGCAACCTATTCTGATTTATGCACTCACAGAATGGGCTGGCCAGTAACCAAGAGGCAAATTTACACTGTTCACATAGCATGCTCTAAAATGGTTTAATGGCCATGAAAACTTAACGGGACCTCCATAATTATCGGCTTCTGATTCCCAGATGCTGAATACAAACTGCTGGTTCTCACTTTTGAACTTGTGAACTATGATCAATGCTGAACACATCCCGTGATCACTGCTGAAGTTACTGTTACCTTTCCAAGTGACTGCTTCTTGGGGGTGTTTGAAAACCCCTGATGTGAATGGCAATTTTATTTCATTCATTCATTCATTCATTCATTCATTCATTCATTCATTCATTTATACCCACTCCTTTTTCCCCAATGGGGACCCAAGGTGGCATCCATCATTTCCCTCCATTTTGTTCTCACAACAGCCCTGTGATGTAGGTTAGACTGGAGAGTGTGACTGGCCCAAGGTCACCCAGCAAGTTTCTGGGCACAAGTGAGAATTCAAACCTGGATCTCCGAGATATTAGCCCAACACTCTTAATCGCTTTCCCATGCTGACTCTCAATTTGTTTGCAGTTTGAAAACAGCATTCCACCGCAGCCTTTATCCTGATTTTGTGCTCCTACAGATCAATGGACTTCTAAGAACAGTATGAGGGCACTGTGGGATTCTGTGATGGGGAGGGGGGAGGAATTTTCCCTTTTGACCAATGGAAATACTATTCTATTAGTGGTACATTGATGGAATGACAATTTAGGACCTGAGCCACTGTGGTGTAGAGTTTAGAGCGCTGGACCAGATTCTGGGGCACCCGAGTTCAAATCCCCACAGCCATGAAGCTCACTGAATGACCTCGAGCCATGCAGAGTCTCTCTGACTCTCTCTCTGCCTCTCCCTCCCTATCTTCCCCAGATCTACTGTCTTGTAATAATACTGTGCTGCCTGTGATTTTTGCTTTGCTCGTATGTTTGTACATGAAGCAAATGTCACAAAAAACATTATACTGCTCGGAAAAGTACAGAAATAACTCACAATATTAATGCAGTCAGGCTTTGGTGCACCTCCAAAGGAAGGTATTTATGCAGGCAAGGCATGACTTCTGAGAATGCCTTCCTGCAGAACTCTGAAAGCCACTATATACTTTCACTTTTAGTCTGGCAATATGGGGACAAAGACCTCCAGTTATGGGAAGGACTGTCAACAGGGCGGAAAGGAATTGCTTCTGAAGGATTTTCTAGTCTGGTCTAGCATTTCTTCTCAGGATGTTTCTTCCAGCATCACCAACAGAAGGCACAGCCATAGCGTACAGGGCCAAATATGGGAAGAAGAAAACAGGTACATTTTACTGGGGGTTATTTTGTGAAATTAAACAAATGCCTTTCATAACTCATGAAACAGCATGTTTGGGATGAGATTAAGTGTATGCAAGGTCCTATGTGACAAGTTTCTTTTGGGCCCAGAGAAATTATGCTTGGGTCCTCAGTAGCATGAGGAGATCACGTTTCCCTCCATAAAATGTCAGGGGCCACACTTACAAAAATTTGGGAAGAGGCATATCTGGGATGAGGCAAAAAGAAAAGGTTGGTCCATTTGATGGGGAAACAGACCCCCTGTAATAAAAAGCACAATGCCAGCCACACCCAACCAGTCCCTGAAGAGACTCCCTCCTGGCAGGCTCTGCAGAGAATGTCACAGCTCTCGCACTTCTCCCCAATGCTGTTTTAACTAAGCAAGTGCTGTCAGTCCTCTGTAGTCTGCACCTGCCCTCTAGTGGCCAGCTCTAAAATGGACTCCTGAGGTGAGGCAATAGTCATGTTTCTGCAGCACTCCTGTTGTGAAGATAAACAGTGCCACAAAACTCCCTCTGTGAAGCTCCATTCAGCTCATACAGGCCACTAGCTTCTTCCCACAGGCTAACTGCAACTGAATAGGGGACTATGGTGCTTTTGTGTGACTCTGCTGACAATGCCCCTTTCGTTCTCCTTTGGCATCACACCCAACATCTAGGGCCACACAGCACTGCAGACAACCAGCTGCATTTTTGCTGCCCTCTGTCAGGAGTTGCTTTCTTAATAATTCCCCAACCTGGAGAACTAGATGCTACTCAAGAAGCCAATGTCATTCCCAAACAAAGCATGGATCCCTAAAAGTTGCAGGAAAATGGCCTGTTATCCTTCACAAAAAATCCATTCCACAAGGAACGGTGATGACAAGAATGGAAGGAATGCTTCTGAGGTGCACCCATGTTGCTAGACTTGAGACACTATGCACCACAAGGAATCCAGAAGTAAGAAGACAATTCAGTGCCTGAACTTCTTGACTGTCATCAGACTGGATATTTTGTTCACTTTTGTCTCAAAACAGCACCTCTCAGCAAGTCTCCACACTCACTGAACTTTTTAAAACCATTTTTTTTGCATATTTTTAAATAGAGCCTTGCTTCTTCTTGATATCAGAATAGCAAGACTTCAGCACGAACCAGCAGGGGCTTAGCCACAACAGGGACATGTGAGTTAAATCTTCTTATAACCCTGAAATAAATCAGCAAGACAAAACCTAGTACCATTGGGGAAGGTTACTGAAAACGTGGTTTACTGCAGGCTGCGTTCTGCTTACCATGAACTGTGATACTGTACATTTCAGGGAACTGGCTTGGTTGCCAAGTGACCGGGAGACTGGCATTTAAGGGATTTTTTTTGCAAAGCCTGTTTTGTTTTGTTTTTAAGTTGCTGAATATGCAACTTTGACGTCTAAGGACTTAGAGGACAATCTACTATTTCTTCCTGAATCAGGCATAATTTGTCGCCGCAAGAGTGACAGTGGCTGTCTGCAGACTGTTTATGGACTATTTATCTGTTTCCCAGTTTATGGTTTTCTTTGCTTCAATGCTGTACATAGTGTTATTGGACTACTGTTAGATGCTTTGCACCATGCACTTTACAGCACTTGTGACACTTGCACTTTAATAAATAATTCTATTAGAGCTTAGTGCTTTAATAGCATTGGCAGCCAAGGGTATGATAGATTTTCCATTTCTTAGAATAGCAAGATGTACACAGTTCAGGCACAGCCCAATATTGTGACTTGCAGCTTTTAGCCACGATTTCAGAATGCTGGCTTGTGCTGCATTACTTTCAAACTTCAAAAAAAAGTGTGCGTGCGTGTGTGTTCAAGCTTTCCCAGACGGACTTTTTATGAAAGCATCAAAGAGAAAGGTTTTCTCATCCATTGGAGGCAATATTCTTTTTTGCAAGTGATTTTTCGATACAAGTTCACAGAGAAAGTTAGGCATGTGCTCACTTTAAACAATGAAAATGATTTTATAAAGAAAATTCACAGCACTGAGCAGCACAAAAGATTCCTATTGCTGCAAAGAAAGATGAAAATGCAGTTGTAAGCTACAAAGTCCCTTAGAAACATATATTTCCTAACAAGATTTTTATCACTGCTCAGTATTATGCCTCCATGACATCCTAGCACTGGAATTTCAGGTGCCCAGTCTTCAGAGCAGCATGAGTCAGCAGGCCAGTTCTTTGGTTCAATAGCGCAAATTCCTCTGTTCAGTACAAGCCTAATGTTTATCAAACTGTCTGAGCAGTTCCTTCATATCTTCCTGAGGTCATGAGTTCTTTAATATATCTTTAGCTCTGCTCCTAGTTCAAACCTCGCTTATGACTCTTAACTCAATTTCCTCTCTTGTGTATTCAGCAAAGATGCTTTAAGTACTCTCTAGCTGGTCCATTGGTTAATGAAATCAGATATGCACATGTTCCAGTTTTTCTCATATCTTACGTTTTCAGTAATATCCTCTCCATATCAAGATTGTTTTGGTTCAGTGGGTGCCCTTCCACATTAGTGACGGGGGAGGGGAATGCAGCATTGCCTGATTTTGAATACCAAAATATTATTTCAAATGTTTCTATATATGTTCCATACTTATGGTCACACAAGTATGGAAGACAATTTCATAACAGCTTCAGCTGAAATGT
The DNA here is from genome assembly GCF_021028975.2 of Sphaerodactylus townsendi. NCBI lineage: Eukaryota > Metazoa > Chordata > Lepidosauria > Squamata > Sphaerodactylidae > Sphaerodactylus > Sphaerodactylus townsendi. The sequence continues at coordinate 111,608,901 of NC_059427.1, read as the reverse complement.
GTTCATAACAGCACAAATAGGTGCAAACCCTTCTGATCTTTACAGAGTAACCCTGGAGGAAATTTGGGGTAGATGACAGTTTATTGATCTTCACCAGAGGCACACTCCAGTTTCAAGAAAGATTGCTTTAGAGAACCATTTTTAAGTACAGTACTTCCGGAGGTTAGCAGGAGAGGGACTGTCCATGAAAAGATTAATCAGGCATTAAGATTCTGACATGTGAGTTTCCATGCTGGTCTGCAGTAGAAGAGCAAGATTCAAATCCAGTAGCACCTTAAAGGCCAACAAGATTTCCAAGGTATAAGCTTTTGAGAGTCTAAGCTCCATTCATCAGATAAAAGTAGGACTCACGATCCCACACAGAAGATGTAATGGGTGTTACAAATAAGGGAGACTGCCACACCCCTCCCACCTTCTGACTGGGATATAAGGGCTCAAACATTTCAATTCCTACTTATATCTGATGAAGGAAACTTTGTTTCTCAGAAGCTTATACCCTGGAAATCTTGTTCCTGGTCTTAAAGATACTAATGCACTTGAATCTTGCACATCAGGCATTCAGAATGCTTTCAAAATTTGAAGGATCAGCTAGCTATTTCATTGTACTGTACTGAAACATAAGGCACCTAAATTATAATATTGTTCCGATAATGGGATTCCCCAACAATTTTCCTCTCTGGCAGAGCCTGGTCAAAATTTTAAAATTCTGTTTGATGTCTCTAGATTAACACGTTCTTCTGGAGGCGGAGGACATCTTAAATGGGTGATTCTTCACCCCACTATCAGGGAGGCAGGAACAAGTTTTCTGCAACTTCCTGTCTGGAGGGTCAACAGCCATCTTCCCCCAGTATTCTTCCTGCCTCTAAAAGGGAGAGTACATGAAAGCCCTCACCCCTTCAGCCATGGAGGCCAGGGCCATGATTGTATGGCTTTGTCACATCCTAGACATGCTCCCTTCAGAGGAACAGGGCTTAAGGGAGGGCATAGAGAGGGTCCTCACAGGGACCTCCTTCTTGGCGGATGCCACCTTCAATGCCTTCCTTCTCGCCTCTAGATCTATGGCTGTTTCAGCAGTTGTAAGATGCAATGGGTGACTTAGAACATGGCAGTCCAACCCCCATTCCAAAGTGTTGGTGGCGGGCATCCCTTTCCAAGGGAACTTGCTATTAAGTAAAGAACTCGAGCAAGTCTTGATGGAGTCCAAAGAAAAGAAGGCCATTCCAAAGCCCTTTAGACCTGAGCACCCTTCTAATCAGCCCAGATCCACCTTTAGAATCCAGAGAACCTAGAACCTCTAGGGATGGTAGACATGCTACCTGGTCAAACTCTGACTCCTTTAATAGATGCAACAGCAACTTTCGACCACCAGGCAAACCCGAAAAACCCTTTCAGGTCAATAGACCAACTAAACAATAACTACCCAGAAACTCCGGTAGGCAGCCGCCTCCTTCACTTTCAACACCAATGGAGGGACCCCCATGTCACACATGGACAACGGAGGTGGTCTCCTCAGGGCATGCCATAGAATGTTTCCGGACTTCAACTTCACAATTCCTCTCAGCCCCTCTCTCCCCCAACCCAGTAAAGGCCACATGGACCTTAACAGCAATTCAAAATCTTCTGCAGATCGCAGCTATAGATCCAGTCCCTTACTTGGAGAGGTCCTTGGGCAGTGGTGGGATTCAAAAATTTTAGTAACAGGTTCCAATGGTGGTGGGATTCAAAAAGTGGCATAGCGCCAATGGGGCTGGATGGGGCACGACGCGGGCGTGGCCAGGCATTCCCAGATGCTGAATACAAACTCATCGTTAGTCCTCAATGATCCTATATGTAATTCCATGTCATTCCATGTTGCTCCATGTTACTTAATGCAGTCTTTTCACCTTATTTAGGAGCCTGAGCCATGTTTTCTGCTATGTTCTGCTAATAATTGTTCTGCTATGTTCAAGTTATTCCTGTTTCATGCTGTTAACCACTACTTTGTTAGACGAATACTGAGGGAAGATGGCCGTCGACCCTCCAGACAGGAAGTTGCAGAAAACTTGTTCCTGCCTCCCTGATAGTGGGGTGAGGAATCACCCATTCAAATGTCATCCTTGCCTACTAGGAGAAGGGCCCTTCACGGTGAGTATCTAATGGACCGTTCTTTCCCAGCTCTTGCATCCAACTCAATTAACCCCTCAGAAACTTTTCTTGCTTCCTTCCCCTAAACCATCTTAGCTTTTCCCTCTTGCCTAAACTGTAATGGGCCCTAAGTACAGTGATTGTGAAACATTGTTGAAAAGCGAAATCATGAACTCTAGAATATATCAGCAAGCTGTATATAGGGGAAACAAAGTAAACTTTGCTGAAGTGACAGGGGGATTGGGGTTAGTACCAGTGGCCCAGCTGGTTGAACTATTCTTAGCAAACAATTCCTTTCTCCAACTTGATCTGTGCTTCTGTGCAGAAATAGTCATGAACTGCCTGCGATTTGCATTAATTTGTTACTGAAAAGTGTCTGATGAGACTGATTCAGCTCAGAAATGGCTTGCTTCAAATACTGCATTTTCTGTTTCATTTAAATAGACTTACTGAAGTCGCTTTTGAACCAAAACAGCATTGTAGAGTATGGGTTGCTATCTGAAAAGTAGGCTTGGGAATGATGTCATGTGGAGAAAGGTCAAGCTGGCGTTGGGTGGTGATTTGCTCCAGGCCTTCACATTCCCCCAGGAAACACCCTCTACCAATTGGCTCCAAGACCAAAAGTAAGCCCCACCGATAGGACAGCAGCTTGGGTAGTAACGTCAGGAGAGAAGAATGGATGAAGAAGTCATCATCACTCTCTTCCTACTCATGATTACTGTGTTTAAATCCTCCCTCCCTGATAACAAGTATTCTAACACATGATTTAAGCTTTTTTAATGTCTAATTATGCCCTTGTTTATGGGGAGAATAAAATGTCTAATGACTATAAGACAATAACAAAAGTCTGATGAATCAGTTCAAAGGGCCATCTAGTCCAGCAATCTATTCCCCAGTGGCCAGCGAAATGCCCTGAAAGCGCCACAAGTAGGGGCACAAGAAACCACTCCCTTCCTTGACACTACCATTCAGAGTATGGTAAAATAGACACTAAGGCTTGTTGATTTAGATGTAGATATGGCTGCTTCTCTACCTCTGCCCAGACATGTGTTTGAGGGAAGAAATAGTGTGGGGTTCCTCATACTCTCTTCCCATTGACAGTATATCGAAGCTACAACATCACATTCTTAAGTCGGGGGAAAGGAGTTTGCGAACCTCCATGAAATCCAGCCTAACAGATGGTTGCATCATCATTTGAAGGAAGCAGTACAGATTATCACTGTGACAATCTCCCAAGAGAACATTATCACAGCATTTATCATCTGCTCACCAAGCTCTGTGGGCTAAATAGCCTCACAGTCTCTTTGCCAGGTTTCTGCCATGTGGTGTTCCACATGGCCTGTCTCAGTGCAAAGTTAGGCAGAGCCTGTTCAAATATTACAAAGAAGGAGGGGGGAGAGGGATGTGCATGAACAACATGTATTTCTTTTTCTGCACCTGTTCACTAATTCATAGCAGGAAGCTATTCAAAAATGTAGAAAGCAGTTGTTCACTGAAACAGCACTGAATGAATACCAGCGTTATCTAAGCCAAAATCTCCATTGGGCAGAGCAAGATTAGTTTGATTGGAAGCAAGGTTACCCCTAACGGGAACAGAATATTGCTATTTTTGGAGCACCAAATCAATATTTCTCTGATGAAGAGCAGTTTTAGCATAATATATGTTAGGTTTCACTCTATGGTGTTTCAGTTAGAGACTGCATTTTCTATGACATCTGAAATGTTCTCACACATCACACTTATGCCTTTATACATTACATGGTAACCAAGAAAGCATGTTCCTCATAAATCTACTCTTGCACTAAGTCTCAGAGCCAATGCTTGCGAAATAGCTGCTATTACCTGCTGAAATTGCTTGCTATTGTTAAGCCAGTATGTCATGTAAATGAGGGTTTTCTTCCTTCAGTTTCCCAACTCTTCAAAAAAGCAAGGCCTCAACCACCAGACCAAGACATTTATACACCAGGTGTTTCCCAGTGGCCAGCTACCACCAAGACCAATTGCAATGACTCTCCTTGTAGCAGACATTAATGCATGTCAAGGATCAAATATGGGGGAATACAGGCCTATCTGGGAAAACCTCTTGCAAGGAGTATTTCAATCAGGCAGCAAACCTTTAAGCATCTATCCGGGCTGTAACAAAGTAACATAATCACATAAGCCAATTCAGTAAATTTAAGAGTCAGGCCTGTGCAATGTAAATTGCTGGTAATATAAGCGGCATCAAATGAAATAACTGGATTTGCTCTCATCTAAATCCTAAACCACAGAAAGAAACCCCATTGAGCTGTTTAAAACAAACACCTTCATTAAATAACTAAAGTAAAGCTACTGGGATTAAAACAAACATGTCAACAGGCAAAGACACCTAGATATAATCTTGTGGCAGAACAGCAGAACTGCATCAGGAAAGATGTATAAATAAATAATGCTAATCTCCTTCCTTTCCAAGAGCTGATAAGTAAATAATAGAAATTTTAGAACAATTAATAAATGCACGAGAGTTGGATCCTGCTGATAATGGTGTCTGACTGCTTATTGAATAATAGAGGAGCATAATACCCCACTACATTCAGTTTGGTAGGGAAGGGGATTCCTTTTTTCTCGTTTTTATATTTATGAATCTTCACCAAAGAACACACCAAAACCAACATCCAAAAAGATAAAGAAATTAACATTTTTTAAAAAATGAAAATTACACCACACTTGCCAATTTACACCACACAAAAGTGGGGTTAAGCTTGTTTCTCCTGTGGAGCAATTCGGACAGCTGGAGGAATTTAAATTTCCCTCCTTTCCACGATGCCCAAAGCCCCCATGGAGATGGTGCAGGTTGCCTCTACACACCCCCTTCCAACCTGGATTGCAGTGATAGTCACATTTAAATGTTTACCACATGCTTTCTACTTACAATCAAAATAAAAATTAGCACTTAATTGATATTATTAATTCATTTCACACATTTTAGTATCTTTTTCCTTGGTCTTCTTGTCCTGAAAACTACCAGTGTCTCCAGTGATAGATGACATTGATACATCATTTTATAAAAATTGTCTATAACCTTAGAACTTAAAGTAAACTTGAGATCTTTTAATTACATGTTCTCTAATTATTCTGTTTTTATGGTATATCCAAAAATTAATAGCCCACATTGTCATACAACCTTTCACTCCTCCTTCAGTTTCAAATCTCAACAAAGGTTTATACATCTTAGCTATTATATGTTCATCATTTGCATCCCCATCCAAAGAGGGTGGCAAATCCGCCTGTGGGAGAGGTGCTATACAACGCCAGTGTATTTGCCCTCCTGGGGCACTTGCCCCAGCAGAGGGTTGATTTCATCAGTGTGCGGCCATCGCCACCCTCTGCAGCACTTGAATGCTGCATCAGACGTTTGCGAGAAGCAGGAAAAAACTAGCAGAGCGCAGTCTGATTGATTGCAATTGTTATTACATTGGGAGTCTTGATCTCTATTCTATTTAGCAGCCTTGAAGTTTCTTAACAAGGTCGGTACTTATCTAGATTCTGACTAGCTTTGCTTTATTGCTTGTTTTGCATATTCAATTGTACGGTTGTGCATATGTTGATATTGTTACTTACAAGTAAAATCTTTTCACTCAAGTGGGAGGTATCTGTTTTTCCAACAGTTGTTTCAGCCTGGTTGGTACATATTATCTCTTGTTTACCTTGTAGTTCTGTTATCTTCCCCTTTTGCTCATTATGGTGCATCAGACACCACAGCAGGGTCCCAGTGGCCAGGGGCATGGCTGGGGGAGGAGCCGACATTAGTCGGCTTCCTACAGAACATTAGCCCATTATGCCGGCAGCCAGGGCTTTAGATTTATGTCACCAAAAAGGCGGCATAAGTCTATTAAGCCCAATATGGGCTTCCTGGCAGTGAGGATGCTTTTTTGCTTTTCAAGCCTCCCCACACCTCTGGAAAACCTCTATGGAAGTTTTACCATGACCAACCACCTGGCCCCTTTGATGGGACTGCCCTACATAAACCCTGTTCAAATTCAGATCTATTATGGTCAAAACCATAAAGTCTTTTGTCAGCTTTGAATCTTTCTAGTAGTTGTGCATTTAAAAAATGATGATTTTCCCTTTCTGTTATTAACTGTTCTCTTGATATCAATTTACAATCTTCTTGTGAAAAATCTAAAATTTCACAATATATTATCCTCCTGTTCTCAAATATCATTTATCATCTAAATGGTGCGTCTTGTGGTAAAAGTGGTATAGATGTTTGGTTTTTTTTGGCATAGTCTAGGTTTAAGTTTATGTCATTCTCAGAATGGCATTCCTAATGTAGTAATTATTAAAATCCTTATTTACCTTAACTTTATCATGCCATAAACAGGCATGCCATCCACATCTCAAATCATGTTCTGTTTCTTAGGTTAAATAATTTCTTTTAGCCATACTAAACAGCATGTGGCAAAATATAATTTCAAATCAGGTGAACTAAGTCCTTCTCTTTCCTTTGCATCTTGCAAGATTTTGTATGTAACCCAGGGTTTCATCCCTTGCCAAATATAGTTTGATATATCCTTTGCCATTGTTTAAAAGGAATGTCAGTTGCTAGTTTAACCCCTATGTTCTGAATGGGATGACCCAGAAAGGGGAGGGGGAAGAGACTGAAAGCAGCAGGAGGCTATAAAAACTCATGAAGTTGGAGGAAGCAAGGCTACCAGGCTGGGACGTTGATTGATTTTTTTATAAGCGCTTAACACTTTGTTTAAGGGTTTTTTGAGTATGTAATTGGTAAGAGTTCTTTTGGGGACCTTCATCATCTCGAATCCAGTTCACCAAGCCTCTGGAGTCTTCATGAGCCAACCACCAGCAGGAAGAAATGGACTTGGCATTATCAGACTGTAATTAGAAGGATTTGGAATGAAACTTGAACAGAGTCTTGAAGTGTGATGTTAAATGTTAATGTTTGATAAGTGTCATATGTTAAAGAAAAGTAAATCATTTTTTTAAATTTAGTTGTTGCAAACTCCTTCCAAGTTCTGCCCCACAGAACCTACAAACAGAGATTACACTAGCACCAGCACTGTTTGAAACAAAAATAGCATTCTTGGTAATAAATTCATCTTAATTACAGAAATCTTCCCCAGCAACAATACTGTAGTTTATTCCACGCTGACACTTTTCTTAACTTTATTCCATGTCTTGACATAACTATTTTGAAATAACATGCAATTCATATTTGTCAATGCAATACCAAAATATTTCACCCTTTTTTAACCTTAAGCTCTTTTATTCATCAATGCTGATTGTTCCTGTTGATTCATAGTCTTTGTTAAAACCTTTTTTGTTCATTAATTTTAAAATTGGCAAGTATATCAAATTCTTTCAGCTTCACCGTTACAATTCTACTCCTTTAATGGGTTTTCTAAACCCGACACCAAATCACTGACAAATGCTAAGTTGTAAGACTCTTTCATAATTTTTATACCCTCAATTCTCTCATCAGACCTTATATATCTATTCAGCATTTTCAAAACTAGTATCAATAAGAGAAGTGATAGTGGTCATCCTTGTCTTGTACCTTTCTGTATCTCACATAGTTTTGATAGGTCTCCATCAACAAATATTTGCACTGACTGAAGTATAAACTGATTGAGCCATTTTTTGAAGTTCCCTTCAAGACCCACATTTTCCAGCACCTTAAGCTTAAAAGATTAATTCAAATTATCAAAAGCATTCACTGCATCCCCCCCCCTCCCTCCCCAATCAAAGCAGCTTGTTTTTAGTCACATTTGGTAATGTTGAATAATTGAACCTTCATGATTAGCTACAATATAACTAAGGGGACTTTTGGGGGCTTCTGTCCTGGACATAATCTGGACAGGAACACAATTTGCTGTTAAGGTTATGTAAAATGCTAATAGCTATTGCCACAATGTCCATTATGTACAGTTTTCTTTTGAGCTTGGAATAATTAGATAAGTTCTGAAGGGTGATGAATAGAAAGTTAGCTATCAGTTTACCAAAAGGCATAGTGAGAAGAACCGCCTTATTTGCTTGGGGCCTGCAGGCTAACAACAAAATGCTTTCAAATTTTGAATACTGAATTCTACACCCCTCTGGAATTAGAATCCTATTGGAGTGGGAAGAGTAAATGATAATGTGAGTTGTTCTTGATTAGATATAAAATTGCTCTTCCACCTATTGCTTCTAAACTGACTCAACATGAAACAACAGGAGTAGTCTATCGGAACAGTAAGAACTGGGCATTGCAACAATAGGCTTTGGTAGTTTGGCTAACCATTTTCAACTGATCTTACTCGCTACTTCCAACTACTGATCTTACTGACCTTACCAACTACTTCCCACACAGCTTAGAACAAAGGCTGCAGTTTGGGACATCTGCTTTACATGCAAGAGGTCTCAGGCCCAACCTCTGGCAATTCTAGTTAAAAGGATCAAATAGTAGTTGATATGGGAGGTCCCAAGCTTAGACCCTGGAGAGCTGCTGTAGACTGACAATAGTGAGATTGACAGATCAGTGGCCTGACTTGGAATGAGGCAACTTCACCAGTTCATGTATACTTTAACTGAATGCTGATTGAAGGTGCATAGAAGAAATGGTGACAACTGTGCATTGAGTAGTTTGGCTCTGTACATGTGAGTCATGAGAATGGCCTCTTCCATATTAACATACTATAGAGCTTAGTCAATTACAGATTTGTGTTACCCAAACTTCCAGCAGCCCTTGTCCTTGACAACTCTGTTAACAAGTCACAAATATCATGGAGTCAACTGGCAAATTCTTGGGTTGCAAACAAACCACTAAGTGCAGTCCTGTAAGCATAGTCATGTGAATAGGGGGGGTGGAGTGGTCCTTAGTTTCTAGCAGGAGTTTAAATGCAAGCTTCTTACCTGTATCTCTAAAGCTTGGGACAGAAGCATCTGCTATAGAAACGTTTTACAAGAATGTAAAGCCCGGTGTCAACCAAGGCAGATAGGAAGCTTTTGTTTACTGCCTTGGGGCTTTGAGCTCCAGCTCTTTATATAAATATTTGTTGGTTTTTCTGGAGGAAAACAAGAACATTCTCTGATAAAGGGAAAAAAGGTAATTATCCCCCCAGTTAAAAGGCTCTGCTTGATGTTACATTAGAGGAAGCTGGGCTGGGTAGGTCCCTTGTGGGTGTCTTGTGTTTACTGCTCTCCTTAAAGGATAATGACAGAAGCATATTGGTCCTGCTGGCTATGTTTGATTTATTGGACCTAGAAAAGAATGAAGCTAATAGATGAGAAAGGAGCAAGAGAAGCTTTATAGTGCAAGGGCGTACATTCGCATTCACAGTCTATTTGCTCAAGAATGAAACGTATTCCTTCCCCAAGTCCAGAGCTGAATGCAGAACCATCTGCATTTGCAATATGCCCTTGTGAATGTGGTCTGGGGTGAAACTCTGCCTAACTTGCACTTTTCAACAGTGTATAGAGAAATGGCTCTCTGGTTGTTCTGTCTTAGGACATTGTCACCTGTACTTAGTAAACAAGGTCCTGAAATTGCAGTTACTTCCTACTTAGGTTTTTCCCCTGTAAATAAAAAAAGTATCTGGAGCATAAAACCATCCCAGAAATATATCAATTTTTTCTTTGGAGTGCTTTCTAATCAAATGGAGGAAAACTGGGTGCCCACAGAATTGGAACCCCTGACCCAAACTTCACCAAACTTGGGGGTTCTTCTGAGGAGAGTCACCTGCAACTATGCTGCAATTTTGGCACTTCTAACATAAAAAACAGCCCCCCCCAGAGCCCCCAAAATTCCCCATAGAATTTAATGGAGCTGAACAATTTCAGATATCCAAAAAAAGTTGGAAAAGAACCATTTACTGGTAGGGGTATCCAGCTTCTGGAGGGGGAGGGGGGCTTTTCTAAAAAAAAGTGGGTCCAATAACCGTGAATCCAAAAAATACTGGAAAAAACTGGTGCACACCCCTAATCCATAATGCAGCACCACAGACTCCATTTTGAGTACGGGATCAGGATCAAGGTTTTGATATGTACCTTAATAGCCCTAAACAGTCTGGAACCATCATATCTATAGAACTGCCTCTCCCAATACACCCCCCAGAAAGTGTTGTCTCTTCTGGAAACAACTTGTTGGTAGTCCATGATAAGCCCTAACCCTAGAATCATCCAATTGTCCTCTACTCTCTGTCTAGTGAGACCTGTACTGTTACCCAAAATGCTGTGGTCTGCCCCTTTTGGATTGGGGAATTAGTGATGGCAGACCTTGCATAGCAAGAGGTTGGGTAATTATTAAGAGATCTTTCCCACCAGAATTTACAGGGGTGGTTTCCACAAGAAATCCACAGGAAGCAGGAGTAAAAGTTTAACAATTTTATTAGAAAAAGCAAAATAATAAAACTACAAACACACAAATGGTCAAAGCACAGAGGATTCACACAGTCCTAACATATAGATAGATATGAGGGTACAGATTTGGAACAGATCAGGATTTGGGGGAAATAAGGCAAGAAGAGGTCCACCAAGCAGTGTCCTGTGCCCACACTGAGCTCCAAAGAGATGGAGTAAAAGCAGATTGCACGTAGTGCAACTCAACCAGGGGTTAGTCCAGAAAACGGTGGGCACTGACTGCAGAGTGAACAGCTAATTTATAGGCAGAATTGGGCTCTCTAGCCAGCCATTCTAAGGGACCTGATCTTCCCAGGACAAAGGTGGCTCTTGTCCTCTGAAAGGGGGAGAAAATGTTGGCACTTGGCTTAATGGTCTAAACTCAGGAAGTGCCTGAAAATGACTAGATTTTGGGATGGAACTAATGTCATTACAAATCTGGGATAATGCCAGTGCAGATGAAGGTGGGTCATTGTAGAGGTTAGTCAGGAAACTAGAAGATGGGATTAGTTCATTGAACAATGATTATTTGAAAGGAAATCTTGATAGCATTAAATTGTTGTCTATCTGCCTACCCTTTGTCTCACAGAGGCAGATGTTCTGCGATTGAGGTGGGAACAGGTTTTCCCAGGCTGGAGGCTTTGCCCTTCTTAATTGTTTTAGGACAGGGGTAGGGAACCTGCGGCTTGAGAGCCGCATGTGGCTCTTCTGCCCTTGCACTGCGGCTCCATGAGCCGAGCCGCCAGCTTCATCCTTGTCTGCCCTGCAGGCAGCAGGGCAGGCACACCAATCTTGGCACTGCAGTACTAGGTAACAGTACCCTGCAGGACTTAGTTCAGTTCTGCAGGGTCTGTAAGATGGAGATGTTGTGCCAGACATACAGTTGAGGCCAGTGGCAGTTTGTAGATCAGCTGGCCTCCCTTCCCCTTCCTTTCATTTCCCCCCATCCATATCCCCTTCTTTCTTCCCCCCTTCCCCCTCCCATTCCTTTCAGTCTCTGTTCCTTTGTGGACCTGAGAATTTCTTGGCTGCTGTCAGTTTCCTGATCACCATCCCCTTGGACCAACTTCACCTACTGAAGAGTGTTTCACTTACCAAGGTGGTACATAATACAGAACACCAAATTGTAAAATTAAACTAGGATTTATGGATTTAAATTATGTTTTAATTTTTATATTGGTGTATTTATTGTTGGAAGTTTCCCCAAGCCCAGTTTTGCCAGAGAAGGGCAAGGAACAACTCAAATAAAATAATTTTTTAAAAATTAACATATTCCGGGAGGAAAGGGGATTTTCAGTGTTCGGAGGCATTCACTCTTATTTCAGAGGGAGAAAAGACATCAAATAACAATTCCCTGGGAATATACATCTTTCTCTGCCTACTCCCCTCCCTCTTTCCAAAATGATAGCAGTGTCTTCGTAATTGATACCTTTATAGTCCAAATACACAATAGGATCCACTGGATATATGATAGCGACAAACATCAATTTTTCAGATTGATATTTTTATTCTATATACTGATTTCCCAGTCTCACCAAATAGTAACAATATAACTCAGTTTTTTATTCTTTTAGAACAACAAGCCCCATTAAAGAGGCACTGTCACCCCAACATCTTCTTTGACAAAATACTTTTTCACCACCTAGCCATTACCCACCAATAGAGTTTAAAACTATCCAATTCCTTTTGATGCAGATTTTATTTCCCACCTATCTACACACTTTTGGGATACAAAGATAGCCTCAGTAACTCCTGGTAAGTGGCGCAGAACAGTAAGCCATAAGAACATAAGAACAAGCCTGCTGGATCAGACCAGATCCATCTGAAGAGTCCAGAGTCCAGACCAGAAGCCAAACTGTAAACCACACAGTGCGACGGAAAGGTATGTGATGCAGAAACAACAATGACACTGCAACAGTTGTCCATCAAGTACTTCCCTTGCTACTCAGTGCAGCTACCCTGGGGATCACAAGCTGTTTCTCATTTTGTTCCCACCACCTTTTCCATTCCTTTCATTGAAACTTCCTGGACTTTATCCTCCTGATAGGATTGATTGTCCCCCCTCCCAAACACACACACACCTCTTATATTAGTAAACTTGCTCATTTTAAAGTCTAGCAGAAGGTAGGAGTTATAGATCAGTAGTTCTATTGTATGTGTGTGTGGTTGAATGCATGCTCTTTCTACTTTGTAGTCCCCTCACTAACAGTGGCGTTCCTGCCTAGGGACAGGGGGTACCCTCTGTCCCCGGGCGCCCCCCATTTGGTCACGTGGGGGGGCGCCAACATTTCAGGGTCGTTTGTGTGTTTTTAAAGTTTTTAAGTGTTTTTCACGTTCCGGCCTGCAGGGGGCGCATTTTTAAGGCTAGCGGCACCAAAATTTCAGGGTACCATCCAGATACTGTCCTGATGATACCACCCAAATATGGTTGTGTTTGGTTCAGGGGAAGCAAAGTTATGGACCCCCAAAGGGGTGCCCCCATCTCAGGTTAGCTCCCATTGAAAACAATGGGGATGGGGGCACCCATTTGAGGGACCATAACTTTGGTCCCCCTGAACCTAACTTCACAAAACTTGGGTGGCATCATAAGAATAGTGACCAGATGATACCCTGAAAATCTGGTGCCACTAACTTTAAAAATACACCCCTTCCAGGCACCCCAAGAAATTTGCCCAAGATTCTTTGTTTTGCAGTGACTTTGCTCCATTGTAGCCAATGGGGAATTTCTGAGTGTGTAGGCAGACTGCACATTTTTGAAGATAGAGGCACCAGACTTTCAGGGTGGCTCCAGGAGGGCCTCCTGGTAATAGCATCCAGGTTTGGAGACCTTTGCTTCTGGGGGTTCAATTTTATGGGCCCTAAAAGGCTTATTTTGTTTCCCCGCTCCTGCACATGAAAGCCTGTGGGCTGAGTTCTCTCAGAACTCTCTCAACTCTCTCCCCCCCCCCCACTCCAGAAGCAAAGCTCACCAAGCTTGGATGCTATTACTCAAGGCCTCTTGGAGCCACCTTGAAAGTCTGGCACCTCTATCTTCAAAAATGTGCAGCCAGCGCTTACACACTCAGACATTCCCCAGAATCTGCCAGGCTCTTCAGCAAGTTCTGTGGTGGGAAAAATTACTTTTCCCACCATAGACTTCAATGGGACTTTCTGTTATGCCCAGATGGCTCTGTGGTAGAGGTTTCAACAGGAGGCACTGTGGTAGGGATCTTGCTCTGCGTGGGGGCATTTCCTGTACCTGCTGGTGTGAGTCTCCTGAAAGGAACCAGCCAAATTTGCTAAAATGTGTGTGGAAGAGGGAAATGCTGTGGGCACTGAGTTGAAGGTGAACCTGATGCCCACAGCATTTGGCCATCACAGGCAAACTTTAGCAAAGTTGGCTGGTTCCTTTCAGGAGACTCACACAAGCAGCGCTGCAGGAAATAAGTCTTGAGCACTTATTTCCTGCAGGGCTGCTTCTGTGAGTCCAGAGAAAGACCACTACCACAGTGCCTCCTGTTGAAACCTCTACCACAGAGCTGGGCATAACAGAAAGCCCCATTGAAGTCTATGGTGGGAAAAGTAATTTTTCCCACCACAGAACTTGCTGAAGAGCCTGGCAGATTCTGGGGAATTTCTGAGTGTGTAAGCAGTGACCACACATTTTTGAAGATAGAGGCGCCAGACTTTCAAGGTGGCTCCAAGAGGCCTTGAGTAATAGCATCCAAGCTTGGTGAGCTTTGCTTTTGGGGGTGGGTGGGGGCGCTGAGAGAACTCAGCCAGCAGGCTTCATGTGCAGGAGCAGGGAAACAAAATAAGCATTTTGGGGGCCCATAAAATTGGACCCTCAGAAGCAAAAATCTCTAAGCCTGGATGCTATTACCAGGAGGGCTTCCTGGAGCCACCCTGAAAGTCTGGACCCTCTATCTTCAAAAATGTGCAGCCTGCCTCAGAAATTCCTCATTAGCTACAATGGAGCAAAGTCACTGCAAAACAAAGAATCTTGGGCAAATTTCTTGGGGTGCCTGGAAGGGATGTATTTTTAAAGCTAGTGACACCAAAATTTCAGGGCATCATCTGGTCACTATTCTTATGATGCCACCCAAGTTTTGTGAAGTTAGGTTCAGGAGGACCAAAGTTATAGTCCCTCAGATGGGTAGCCCCCACTTCAGGTTAGCTCCCATTGAAAACAATGGGGATGGGGGCATTCGATTTGGGCGTCCATAACTTTGGTACCCCCGAACCAAACATCGCCAAACTCGGGTGGTATCATCAGGGCAGTCTCTGAATGGTACCCTGAAATCATGGTGCCATTAGCTTTAAAAATGTGCTCCCTTCAGGCCAAAAAAACACAAAAAATACCCCCGCAAAAGCCCAAATACCTTGCATTCGCATTTGTTCATATTTGGGCAGGACATAATCAGACAATTTTTGTCCGAATGTGCCCAAATTTGCCCAGATTCCAGCCGAATCTGCTATTTGTTTCATCTGAATCTCCAACCCTCAAAAGTGATGCTGTTTCAGAGTGGGGGAGAATCCGCTCCCAAACAGAATCACTTTCAATTTTGTTTTAACCGGGGACCCCGGATTCTCCCTTTAAGGTAGATTTAAAAGAAGAATCTGAGCTCCCTAGTTTAAACACCATTAAAAGTAATGCTGTTTGGGGGTGGATTCCACTGGAGGTGTTTTGTGAGAGATGATGCTGACATTTGTTTGGTAAATGTTTTGCTGGGTGATTTGTGAGAGATTTACATGCTTAATACACACTTGCACTGGCTTGGAGTTGTTTCTCAGGCTAACAACCTACCTCATAGGGTTGTTGTGATTAGGAAATTAGGAAAAGAGTTGGTGGGGAGAGAGCCATGTATGTTTTGCTGGGAGTGGGAGGTGTTTTGTGAGCTGGTACAAAAAATCATTGTTTGGTCATGGTGGGGGAGGGTGGCTGCCCATACGCCGGGCCGGGGGGGGCACCAAACTCAAGTTTTGTCCCCGGGCACCAGTTTGCCTAGGTACGCCCCTGCTCACTAACCCCTATGCGATTAGTCTTTTTAATGAAAGATTCAACCCCAACCTATGTCTATTTATTTCTGTGAACTTCCCCACTTGCATGTTAAGTGCTGCCTAGATCCAGGACCTTGGTATATACTTTGTAGGATGACCTAATGATAATTGCTTAGGATGCATGTGTGCAGGGTGCTTGACAAACAAGGAGGAAGACACTTATAGTCAAGGAAAACAGATTTGTAAGCTGTTTGGGTAACACTTCCTAGCCTCTACGCCAGCACTCCTCACTCTTGGTGGCTGGGTCACACAAGGCCAGATGCAATTTTGGGTTGCTACAGCATGGTTATTTGATTAGACAATGACATCTCTGGTCTCACGCTGACTCATATTGAACTCTGCTTAAACAATATATGTAGTGAACAACAGTTGCATAACACAGCACAAACACAGAGAAGCAGATTAAATAATTGCGCCACATGCTTCCTCTCACATTTTTTCCAGTTGCATCAAAATTTCTTTTGTTTCAGGCAATGTGGATCATCATCAGCTCAGACTGAGGGGACCGGTATCACCTGTAAGCTATGAGAAACTTCTCTTACACCCTATCTGCCCCTTTGCTCTAGCAATGGATGGGGTTATGCACTTTCATTATTAATCAGTAGCAATACTGAGGCATTAGGATTCCATTTGATAAGCAGAGATATAGTATGATAGATGTAGACGTATTAATTTTCTGAGCCAACTGAGAGTCTGTTTAGGATGATGGATTTCAGTGTAATACTTGTGCTGATATGAAGTGTGATATCAGTGATATGAAGCTTTAGGGGGGAGGGAGTGCCTCAGCCCCTATATAATATATCCAGCCCATAAGTGAGCCCATAAGTGAGCCACAGCTATCATTTAGGGAAGAGAGACATTTGCCCACAAAATATACTTGAGAGGGTTAGGAAGAGCCTCGCTTTACTTATCCATTTGCCAAAAAGCCTCTCCATTTAACCTTCCTCCCCATTCTTTCCTCTGCCTTTCCTTTTTTCTTGCTCTGTGTTAAGAAATGAGTCTGTGCTCATAAATGGGGGCCCTGTTGTGCCATCTGTTTTTGTGTGAGAAGGGGTGCAGCTTAGAATAAAATAAAAATAAACATTATTCATGAGAAATCTGCTTTCTATTGATGTACAACAGTGATACTCAATCTATGGCTTGCAGAGGGTTGCATATTTGCAATTACCATCAGACCAAAAGAGCCAGATGAACCCTATGCACTATCCCAGCACCAAGCACACCCATATACAGTATATACGTATAATGTTTTAAATTGCCAGAGTTCCATAGGGTTATCTCTTCCCACCACTGTTGAATTTTTTGCCACCCCTTGTTTACCTGGAATGAGAATGGTGTGCAAACTTTCAAAATTTTCAGAACTCTTTTTTGTCTTTTGTACGTTTCTTTCAGAGGGAAGGCACCATAGTATAGCCCAGGGATGTCTAACCTTTTTGAGCCTCTGGGAACTTCTGGAATTCTGAGTGCAGCAACAAAATGGCAGCCAAAGAGGTGCAGCAACCAGCCCCAAAAGTATTGTCACAGCTTAACTTCAGTAATGCAGTATAGATCCCCCTTTGTGGTGGCAGCTGTTGCCAAAGCAATGTTTTTTAAAAAATAAATCTACACCGACAATCAAATCTCCAGTTGTCAATCAGTAGTCTTGCTGGGCAAAAGCCCTACCTAGCCCCACCCAATTTCTAAAAACACTTGGTGAGCAACAGAAAAGGTGTTGGTGGGCACCATGCTGCCCATTGGCCCCATGATGGGGATCCCAGGTATAGCCCAATATTGTCACATCTCAGAAGATAAACTGGGTCAGTACTTTGAAGCAGTGATGAAGGGAGGGGGAACTGTGCCCAGGGCATGAACTGCCCATGCGCACCCCTGTGTGCACCCCAACCCAACCCACCCCACCCCAAACACCCCCCAGCCCCGTCCCTGATAATGGTGGCACCCGCGGTGAGCCACCCCAGATGTTCCCATTGCAGCTACGCCTCTGCTTGGAAGGGAGACTACTAAGAATCTGCAGAAAAAGGCATTAACAAACTACCTCTGCTTCTCACTTGAAAGCCCTTGCAGGAGTTGTGACTTGACAGTTCTTTATACACACACATGTATAAAGCATTTTAGGAGGCTATGGTTGGGGGAAAGAAAATCCTGTATCTTTAATAGAGGCTTAAAATTGTGGAAATAGGCTGTTGAAGCTTTTCAGGGCAAATAACACGCCACTTTCCCCCCTCCAGGTTCCTGCTGGGAGAAGCCTGCACACTGATGTTGCCAGCCTCTAGGTGGTGCCTGGAGATCTCCTGGAATTACAGCTGATCACCCAGAGATCAGTTTCCCTGGACAAAATGGCAACTTTGGAGAACCAACTTAATGGCATCATAACCCTGCTGAGAATCCTGCCTCCCCAGTCTTGGCCCTACAATTTCCAGGAATTTCCCAGCCTAGAGCTACCTTTCTATCTCCTTTGTATGAGGCATGCAAGTCAGGTAGGTTGCCAACTCCAGCTTGAGGAATTCCTGGAGATTTTGGTGTATGGTTGCCAATGGGGAATAGGGAAATTCTTGGAAGTTTGGTGGTGGAACCTGAGAAAGGGAGAGTTTGGGGAGGGGAGGGATATTGGTGGAGTAAAATGTCACATGGTCCACTCTCCCTTTTATTCCCCCCCCCCATCTTTTATCTTCTTTTTACTTCTTGTCTTTTTTCATATTAAAAAAATCTTCCAGTAAGGACATATAGAAAAGCTGCCATTTTTTTCAAGGCAATGGAACCATGCAGTTTGGAGATCTGTTGTACTTCCAGATCCCCAGGTCCCATCTGGAAGTTGACAACTAGGGTTGCCACCACTAAGTTGGGAAATACCTGGAAATTTTGAGGTGAAGCCTTGTGGGGTAGGATTTGGGGAGGGGAAGGACCTTAGCAGGATGTGATGCCATTGAGTCCACGCTCCAAAGCAGCCCTTTTCTTCAGGAAAACTGATCTTCATTGTCTGGAGATCAATTGTAACAGTAGGAGGAGATCTCTGAGTGCCACATGGATGGCGACCCTAAATTCAGGTGAATGCGGGATGGCCGAGGCTATTCGGAATTGTGCCAGGAAGACAGCAAGAAGGTAGCAAGGGAAGTAAAGGGTCTTCCCACTGAAGGAGCCTGACCTGAGACAACCAGCAGCTGCCTGTCTTTAAAATAATCTGTGCCCCTCCCTCCTATCTTGCTTTCTTCTCAGCATGAAAACGCAGTAGCTCAGGCAAGAGAGTAAGATTGCCAAGGTGCTCCCAGGAGAGCAGACTGGTTTCAGAGAAAGCAGAGTAAAGCAAACCCTCCCCCTGGAGGTTTGTCTGGCTCTTCTCTTACTCCCTCAGGAAGCAGGCCAAAATGTTTTTGTTTAACCAGTTTTTTAATTAAGCAGTTGATCTTTTAATGCCATCTTTATAGTGAGTTTAAATCTGAAAACAGTTATTCATTTTAAGCTGCTCAGTGATCTGTTTTGTATGCTCTGGTGGGGTTTTTAATGCTGGATTTTAATTAACAATGTTTAGTGTTTTATATTTTTATTATGGTTTATTTTGTAAGCTGCCTTGGGCAAGTTCTCTGGTGAGGTAGCGTAATTTTTCCCCCTACACAATAATAAATAGATAAATAAAACCACTGACACACCACTGGGGCCAGCTCACTGTTTGCCTGTGTGGCATCCTCCTGGCCCGTTCCTGTCTGCTGTGATGAGAGTGTGGAGGCTGCATATCTCTGGCACAACAAGTACAAAGTAAATAAACAATTTAATGATCACTTTGTTAGGAGAGCAGTTAGACAAATTTGGGAAAATTATAAAGCTAAATTCCTAATTAAGACGCCAGGATGGATTTCACCACACGAAGCAAGTGTGTTAAGACCAAATGCAGGAGGTATAGAATATAAAAGATACTGGGACATTCTGAAAGAGGAACGAAACAAAATTAAAATAAAAGAAAGGCATGAAATACCGATAAATGGAAAACAATGTCAATGGTATCTATACCTCCAAATGAAAGACAAATTTAAACAAGACGAAAACAAAGGGTTTAATTTAGGGAAAGATCTATTATGGGAAAGTTTGTGTAAAGAGGAGAAAGGAATGATTAAGAGGAATTATAATCTATTATTAACCCAAAAAACGGAAAAAGAAAGGATAAAGAAGAATATGATTATTTGGGCAAAATCAATAGGGAATAATTTAAGTTTGGAACAATGGGATCAAATATGGAATAGAAATTTAAAATTCACAAGAAACATTAGTCTAAGAGAAAACGTAATCAAAATGTTTTACAGGTGGCACTTAAGCCCAGTAAAATTAGCAAGGATGTATCCAAATACATCTGAATTGTGCTGGAGATGTCTTCGAGAAAAAGGAGATTATGAACACATGTGGTGGGAGTGTCATAAGATAAAAGTTTTTTTGGAGAAAAATACATGAGAAAATCCAAGAAATTTTGGGTTATACATTCGAAATTAAAAAAGAAACGTTTTTGTTAAGTATTATAGATCCAGCAATACAAATACAACATAGAAAATTATTTTTCCATATGATTACAGCAGCAAGGACGATAATAGCGGGGAAATGGAAGAGCAGTGAACCTCCAGAGATAACAGAATGGACGAACAGAATAACGGAAATTATGGGACACGATAAGTTATCATCTATCATAAAGCAAAGACCTTTAGAAAAATATTTACAAGATTGGGAACCTTTATTGAATTACATGAAACAATTTAGCTGTGTAGATATGATAAAGATATATCAACATTGAAATAGAAATATTTCTGTCATGTATTTTAGTAAATCTTCAGATTAACAATTTAAAAAAATGTTTAGAAACAATGCATTAGGAAGGTAATAGGAACTATGATTTAGAAGAAAAGAAGGAAAGGAGGGTTACAAATATAAGTGTTTTTCTTTTGAAGTTTTAAACAATGAATATAAGCAAAGGAATTATTAAGTTAGTATATTCAATGACAAGGTGAAGTCACGAACTTGGTTATGAAAGTAATGTATATTAAGTTGAAAGAATTATATGCTATTGACATGGAGAAGAAGTATATTAGAAAATAGTTTTTATTGCTTGTTTGTTTGTTTGTTTGTTTTTAAAACTAAAACTTGAATAAAGATTATTATTAAAAAAAAGAGAGTGTGGAGGCTGCTATGGAGGGTGTGGTTAGAATAGAAGAGCCTTTTACTTCATTCCTGGTGCAAGGAAGACTTGCTGGTTACGTGTCTTCCAGTCCCTTCCGTAGCAGCTCTGTGAATGTGGGAGCTACCTATCAACCACCAGCCAGCACATGGATCCACCACAACTGTGACAGACTTCACACTCATGCCACTGATCTGGACACTTCGCCTCAACTCTCAGCTAACTAAACATTGTGACAGTGCCAGGCAAAGAAGTTCATAGCTAGTGACATCCTGCCGCAAGAAACAGAATGGCTCTGATAGGTTGGGTGAAAGGGTCGCATATGATTGAGGTACACCAGACTTCTTGCCAGGAGGAGATCTGGCCTAGGAAAAGGAAAGGATGAGACACAGGAAAGTTTTGCAGTAAGCTTTGCATTACAAATTTGGTAAGCCTCAGGGTTCTTTCAGAATCCCTGTAGCACTAAACCAGGATCTTCTGGCTGACTGGAACATGGAAAATAACTCTGGAACAGAATACAACATACCTTGTGCTGGCAGATGATCAAAAGTGTCAGTCCCAACAAAACAGATTGTGCAAGATCAACTGCTATGAGTTATGGTAATATGTCTCTGAACAAGAAAAACCACCATTATTGATATGACAACCACAGACATGTGGAGAGGGGAAAGGTTGGGGTTTTTTACTGGTCATTGTATAGCCATTTGGCTGGCTCAAGCTAAGGATTACTTTTTCATGCTGAAACAGTGGTCCCTCTGGAATGTGTGTGGAAAGCTATGCCATTTTGGCCCAATCCAGAAAGGAAAGAGCATGCAGAAACACCTTCCATGCCTGTACTGTCATGTTGGATCACAAATTACACTTGAATGCAGATAGGCAAGAGGCATGCAGTCAACTATACACATAGAATACACTGTTATGGCTTTCATGCATGAATTGCAGCAATGTCTGGGCCATGGTCCATTACCACTAACATATTCAGTTCTTAATGTTATCACATTTGTACATACTTAAATCCAGATACTGGGGCAAACAAGACAGATCTTTCTACAAGCCAGAGAAAGGTCATAGGTTTGCAGAAAAATCTGAAATCTTTATTTTCAAAAAATCTAAGAGGCTAAAATACATTCAGGGATTCAGTGCCTGGAGTTTTAAGGAACTTAAATGCAGCAGCCATTGGTAGACAATCGCAACAATATTCAAGCCTTGGTTTCTGATAGTACAAAGCGGTGAGAGCAGTGGTGGGGAACAGGACCCTTTCCAGGGCTGTTTTGGCCTTTGAGATCAGGCTCAGCAGCAACAACCAGGTGACTTGCTACCACACAACTTGCATGACTCACCCAGGCCTGAACAGCGGCCACCTCACAATGTAGTACATTAGCTAGAGATTCACATTAGGACCCAAGTTTGAGTTTCCACTCTGTCATGAAAGTTCCCTTGATGACTTTCAGCCCAGCACAAATTTTCAACCTAAAATACCTCACAGGGTTTTTGTGAGGATAAAATGAAGGAGAAGTCCCCATTGTGGAGAAAGTTGGGGTAGAAAAGAAGTAAATGAATAATAAATATCGTCGAAGATGGGATGACAGATCATCAGTAAATTTGATGGTACCGTGTTTCTCCGAAAATAAGACAGTGTCTTATATTAATTTTTGCTCCCAAAGATGCGCTATGTCTTATTTTCAGGGGATGTCTTGTTTTTCCACTCCACAGCTGCATGCTCTGGTGTTCTGTTCGACGAGCATGCTTCCAAACAAACACTTTACTATGTCTTACTTTCGGGGGATGTTTTATATTTAGCACTTCAGCAAAACCTCTACTACGTCTTATTCTCAGGGGATGTCTTATTTTTGGAGAAACAGGGTGGGTGGAAAGGAAAGAAGGGAGCAAAGGAAGTTGAAGATATGGGAGCTACCAGAAGGAGGGAAAGAACAAGTAGTGTGGGGAGGGAGATGTAGGAGAAAGTGGAGTGTCCCTGCAAGTCCTTGCATGTTTCCCATGATGCAACTGGGCATGACCTGGTTGGCATCACACATCTGTGCTCAGTTCAGCCAGCTCAACACAACTTTGTCTGGCCCTGAAAGCTGGTATTGTGCAGGTTGGACAGAGTTTTTTCCAGAATGGGCTGACAGGAAAAGGAAAAAAATAAAAGCTTTAAAAGAGGGGGCAGAGAAAGGTATGGTGAATTTCCCCCACCCACACATAAACCTTGGCGTCCCCACTTATTTGTTTGTGTTCAAAGGGAGCATTTATGTCACATATTTTGCCAGAGCTATAGTTGCAGCAGTATTTTAAAAAAATTCAAACAGAAACTAAAAAGTAATATTTAAAATAGTAATATTTATAAAAGAAATAGTACTAGTAATAATAATAAAAGTTCATTTAAAAGAGTGAAGTTTTGTTGTCAATTTTAATTAGCAGAGTGGAACAGAAGAGACAGACTCACAGTTGCTTTTTATATAAATGAATTTACTAACTATTTAGGAAAGGGTTACATGGAGAGAACATAACAACATCTCTCTTTTCTAGCACTATACTTAGTTACATGCTTCTGCCTTGTGGTCTCACATAGCGGCTATTCCTTGTGTGCTCAAACAAAGAAAAATACTTTATAACCTTTGCCTGTGTGACCAGTGGCAGGATGCCAGGGTCTAACTTAGTGACCAATAGCTAATCAATAGACGGGCTATAAAACTGTGACTTCAGTGACTAGTTTACATACACACAGTTATCTCTTTCATGGCTGAGTTGTAATGACACTTGCAAAAATCCCAACGTTAAGATCTCCAAGCCTTATAAACATACCAAATTGAACATGACATAAATTTTTGGCACAGATTTTGTGGGTGGCCAGTATATACAGCAATACTATGTAAGTGACATTACTGATTAGGATTAGATAAAAGATAAATTATTTTCTCAGTCACTAAACATCAATTCAGAGGAGTCAAGATAACAGAGCCCTTCGGGGGTGGGTGGTTTATCAAATCTAATAAACAAACAAACAACAAGAAAATTCATCTAGGTTCCTGATAAAGGAGACAGTATATGGCATAATGATGGTCATCCTCCAGTTCTGGGACACTACCAGAAGCGTAGCAAGGGGGGAAAGCACCCAGTGCACTGGTGCATCCTCCGCCCCATCCCACCCCGGAACGCCCCGTCCTGCCCCAGAATGCCCCTGCCACGCCCCCACCGACCCCATCACACCCTCACCATGCCCCCACACACACATAAATCATCCCAAGTGCCAATTCCAATTCCAAAACCTTTATTAGGCATAAAATCGCAAGTGCATTGATACCTCCTGAGTACACCTTGTAAGATCTCAGATTCTATTTTGGGTTGCCAAACAATTCACAACAACCTCTTAGGAGATCTGAAGAAGCAACCAGTAATGGGGAAGGCAAATGGGTTCGGAGGCAGCAGCAGAAGAGAAAAAAGAAGGAAGGGGAAGTACAGAGCAAATCTAAATGGAGAAACAGATGGGGATGCGGGAAGGTGGTGGACACGGTAGAAAAAGGATGGGAGAAACTGGGCAAGGAGCTATGGGAAGGAAAGAAGGTGCCAATGTGAAGAGTGAAGTCAGCTGAAGGGGAAATAATGAATTTTCTATTGGAAGTGAAGGACTGTGCACTGTCTCCTGCCTCAGTGACTGAGTCAGATAGCTAGAGGGATCAAGGCAATACTGCTCTGACACTATCCCTTTGATATGTGGATTGCTACTCTTGGGGATCTTCCTTCCTTCCTTCCTTCCTTCCTTCCTTCCTTCCTTCCTTCCTTCCTTCCTTCCTTCCAGCTTCTTCTCCACTCTCCACCATTTTTATATGCACACTTCTCCATCTTGCATCCTGTGGGGAGAGATGCAGACATCCAGCTAGTAGTTATATTAGAACTGAGAAGTTATCTTTTCACTTTCTTATCTAGTATGGAGTCCTATAATAAAGACTTCTTGTATTAGTTTGAAACTACGAACTGGTTTCAGGTTTCTTTTGTTTTCAGCATACATGCACACAAGTCTGGATAAGTTCCTCTGGGTTTTAGCTCTGTGCACTCTGCTATAATGAAAAGGTGTCTCTTGCCGGAGAGAAAGACCAACAAATCCTCTCCCCTGCAAATCATCACTGGTTTCAAATAGTATTAAAATATTATCAGATATATATAATGTTCTTCAGTTATGGGTGAAAAGTTACTCTCAAAAGGGAGTTTTTTTAAAAAAATTATGAAATACTGAATTAAATGAGCATTTAATCACTTTTAGGCATGAGCTCTTGTTCTCAATCAGCAGCTTTTATCTGATATATTGTACCAACAGGCTCACTATTTAAGAAGATTAACATTAGCAAGTTCCTGTGTACCATGCTAGAGAATATCGTCAGCTTTAAGGCAATTTTGGTACATTGTGAGTTGAAACCGATGACATTCAGAAATCATCACAATTAGAAAAGGCAGTTAATAAATAATAGGTCAGAATTAGACATCTCATTGAGGACAACAAAGGACTCAGCCTTCCATGTCCCTAATCATTTTTTGTTTCTAATGTCCTGTAGAGTGACATTTTTCTCCTGGAAGGAGACATCACTCATCGATTCGCCTAGTCCCTTCCTTTCTATTCAGTGTACATGATGCATGTGCTTTTGCCTCATTTTCAATACATTTAGTCTTGGCTTGACTGCTTGGATTTATCAAGTATCAAAGATCAAATGCCACAGACGTTTGAATCCTGGCTGTCAAACTGCACTGCATGTCAACCTGATATTGCCAGATAAATACCAAATACCACTTTATGTCAGCCAAGGATGCCTGAACACCCACCTGTTCAGCTCACATTCTGCTTGCCAGCCATAACCAAGGAATCGTTTTTTTGTTGAGTGGTTTGAATGCTTATTAGGATCTCAAGCCTGTTTGGTGGCTATTTTTGTACTCAAACAATGCAACAATGCTAGTACAATGCAACTAGCAGGATTTCCTATATGTGCATTTTGTCACAGCCTACTGGGAGGCCTAGTCCTCCCTCTAGCCTCCCACTGTTACATGCCACTCAGCAGCCAGTTCTATAAATAGGGAACAAACCAATCAGTCAGATTCAAATTATATATATAATTTTTTAACATGTTTGTTAAAAAAATGTTTTGCTGTACTCTCTTCATGTCGATCCTCGCACATTTTTGCACAGTTTTCAGAAGGGCATCCTCCCTCATCATCCATGAACCAGGGAAAGCATATTTTACCTGCTGTGTAGATGCAAAAGCACCCACAAGGCAGAAGGGATAAACACCGCCCCTGCATCTGCTGTACATCCACAAAGCAGTTGAGCAGATGCTTCAATAAAACAGCAGGAGATCTCAAGTGTGGCTCACTAAAGACCACTGATATTGAAAACGATTTGTTAATTTTCTGAATGTGTTCATTGTTAAATTCGCAGCACTTCTAATGTAAACTATCATTCTCCTGGCTATTGCCCTCTGGCTTGGAATTCACCACAATGGCTCTACACAATGGTGTTGCCTGTGTTTGTTTATACTGAAGCATTCATCTGCCACTTTTGTCCCTGAGGAGACAAGTAGGCAAAATTGTCTTCTTTCAACCGCTCATAAAATATTGTTTTTTTCTAGACTTAGCTGACCTGGTTACATTGGGCCATACTTGAGAAACTTTGTTGAAGGTCTTTCAGCAAAAGCTGCAAATCAGAATTCTTTAAAAGAGTCTGTCAACATTCTCAGTTACTGAATTTTACAAAAATATTTTGACATGTAGACATGTACAGCAAATAAATGATTGATTACCCACTTCTTTTTTCTTATGTACCCTCTGAACATTTGAAAATGCAAGGACAAACTTCCTGAATAAAATTAACTATATTTCACTTTATAGCTGAGAGGAGATTTCAACTCACTGTACCGCAATGGGCAAAGTAGCTCTTACACTTTCCTGAGGAGATGACTTCCTCAGTTTGTCCACTGCAGTCTAGAACAGTGGTGGCGAACCTGTGGCACGTGTGCCAGAGGTGGCACTCAGAGCCCTCTCTGTGGGCACGCACACACAGAGTTCATCATGTAGGGGAGCAGAAAATCACTCCCTCACACACACACATCTAGGCTGGCCTTGCTTCTGAGTAAACCCTCCTAGGGTTGTGATTCACCCGTCTGAAGCGTTGCACGGTTGCTTCACCAAGCTTACTCCCGAGTAATGCGTACCTCGGAGCAGACCGTTTTTTTTTTAACTAAAACCTCAGTATTCAGATTAAATTGCCATGTTGGCACTTTGTGATAAATAAGTGGGTTTTGGGTTGCAATTTGGGCACACGGTCTCGAAAAGGTTCGCCATCACTGGTCTAGAAGTATCAGATGTTGGGGCCTTGTGCAGTCTTTTGCATGTGAATTGCTGTATGCTTTCTGTTAAACGTTAGCATCAAAGGGCTTTGAAATCTCTGTGCTAAGCATTCACCATGAAATGTCATTGCTTCATTAGTGTCACTTTAAAAGGTGTATCATTAGATTTCCTGTGCTGCTGTGCAAGCTCTATAGCTACTGGGACAGGGAAGTTCAATTGCTGGCAGCAACATAACTCTATCTCTTCCTTTCTGCTTATGTGGTTAAGTAGTCACGAAAGCAGTATTACTTGACCGGCACAATGAGGCTTAATTTGTTTATTCTTCCAGAATCTCATCAGAGTCTGGAGTCTCAGGGGGAAGATAAAAGTAAGTTGGCTGGTGTGGGTGGAAGGGGGAAAGAAGCAGTTAAAAGCTATGGGGGCTTTCACGGAAGGGGAAGAGAAAATAGTGGGGGAGAGGAAAATAAGATGCCCCCTGCTAGTCCATGCAAGTCCCCTTTTTGTCAATACATCTAATTCTCAATGTAGCCAGATCCGTGGATATTTAACTCCAGAGGCCGGAGACATGGATAGACAAGACAAATCCTTTCACAAACTTGGAAAAGCACCAGGGTTGCAAAAAAACCTACATTCTATATTTTTAAAAAAATGGGGGGGGGGTTAACCGACCTCCCCAAACAATAGAAGCACATGGAGCTCTGAGAAATTAAAGTCCTCAGTGGTCATTGCTAGGCAAACAGTCTCCCAGCCTTTGCTTCTGTCAGTAAAAGGGGGTGGCAGGGTCCTTACTAGGGCTTTGCAGGATGTCTTAGTCGGGCCAGATATGGCAGCAATCACCAGGCAACTTGCTACTACATGATTTGCATGACTAACACAAAGCTGCCTGCTTGATTAACAGCAGCGACCCCACAAAAGGTAATAATGTGTAGTCGTTAGAGTTTCAAACCTTGTCCTGCTGATAGCAGGGAGAGGCGTGGGTCCAATTACTCTAATTAATAGTTTGCCAAGTCCGATAAAGGTAAATATTTTGGCACGTGGACATGTACAGCAAAATAATGATGGCTGACCAGTGGGACAGACCTGTTCACAGAAAGTCCAAAGCTTTGCAAAAGACAATTCTTAAACATGTACATATACTGGAAAACCACAAACGGTGGTTTCCCTAACCAGATGTGATTTGCAGTAGAAAATCCTTTTTTTTTTCCTTTTTGTATGAAGCAGCCCTGTGCCAGAGAAAGACACATCCAAACAGGCAGTATTGATGATGACCAGTTGGAGAATGATCAGAGCAGGGACTCATCTGAAGGCTTATGATCCAGCTTTACTGGAAGCAGCTAAACAAGTCTGGCTTTTGAAATGCCTGGATGGCAGAAATGCCTGGAATCCACATGTAATCCTCTCTGAACTCTTTGGAGAGGACGTGTACCATAGTGTACCAACTGAATAAGTAATCTGAAAACAACCCTTACCCTCTACATTTTCTAAATTCTGGGTTGCTACAGGAGCATTTGTTTTGCTGTATGGTAAAAAGAATCAACTGTTTACTGCTCCATGTATGTGTCTTTGTGTAAAGTGACATAGAGTCACAGCCACTTATGGCAACCCCTTAGAGTTTTCAAGGGAAGAGACTAGCAGAGGTGGTTTGCCATGGCTTTCCTCTGCATGGAGGCCCTGGTATTTCTTGGTGGTCTCCCATCCAAATACTAACCAGGGCTTATCCTGCTTTGCTTCCAACAACTGACAAGATCAGGCTAACCTGGGCTATCCATATCAAGGCCTACTGCTTAAGAACATAAGAACATAAGAACAAGCCAGCTGGATCAGACCAGAGTCCATCTAGTCCAGCTCTCTGCTACTCGCAGTGGCCCACCAGGTGCCATTGGGAGCTCACCTGCAGGATGTGAAAGCAATGGCCTTCTGAGGCTGTTGCTCCCGAGCACCTGGACTGTTAAGGCATTTACAATCTCTTCCTACTTCCTACAATATGCTAGATGGCAATCCTACCCCACAGATACAAGATATGAGAGAAAGCTGGTAATAGACCATGAAGCAAGAAAACATTGAATCAAAAGAACATTTGCTTACTATCATCTGGAGTCTTGGTATGCAGTTGATGCAATTTTTCCAAAAAAATAAACTGCGGAGATTGCACTGGAGTGGCTGAATCAGAGGGGGTGAACAATTTCAGTGCTTGCCCTAAGGCACCATTTTCTGTTGAAACCCCTGTCTGAGACACAAGCTTTGATTCAGCCTCAGTGGTATAAGGGATGCCTGTTGCCTTCATAAACAAAACATTGAATTTGGCAGGTCTTGATCTGATCCAGCCATACAAATCGACATTCTTATCTTCAATGTATTGTCGAAGGCTTTCACGGCCGGAATCACTGGGGTCCTGTGTGGTTTCCGGGCTGTATGGCCGTGTTCTAGCAGCATTCTCGCCTGACGTTTCGCCTGCATCTGTGGCTGGCAGAGCCTCTGAAGATGCCAGCCACAGATGCAGGTGAAACGTCAGGAGAGAATGCTGCTAGAACACGGCCATACAGCCCGGAAACCACACAGGACCCCAATTCTTATCTTCTTTTTGACTTGAAGAGAAGGGGAAGCCTCGCCCAGGGCAGCAATTCATGTGGTCTGCTCCTGAAATAAGAATAACCACCAAGAGCTTACAGGGGTGGCCAACCTATGGCACCCCAGATGTTCATGGACAACAATTCCCATCAGCCGCTGCCAGCATGACCAATGAACATCTGGGGTGCCATAGGTTGGCCACCCCTGGCTTAGGAGAAACAGCTGACCCATGGACGTCCTCATTTTTTTCTGGGATGGGTTCAAGGCCTGAGAGGAAGGCTGTGCCTGAGTCAGGAGGTCATACTATCAGCTCCTAACAAAAGAATCAATGGCCTGAGACAATTCCCACTATTTATTGTTTTGCCTTTTAACGTGAAGGGTCTAAAAGGCACTGGAAGTCTTGACAGAAAGACGGTCTCTCCCTCTTTTTTTAAGCCTCATTGAAAAAAATAGATTAACAGGTGTGTGCAGTGCACATTTCGCAAGGAGAGTTCAAGGTTAGACTCTGAACTGGCCAGAGAAGCGGGAGAGACTGGGCGGGCCCAGAGGCAGGAGGAGGCCGGCAGGCAGGCAGGCAGGCAGGCGAGGGGAGGCGGCGGCTTCTGGCTCAGCCTCTCGCTGTCCCCGCCCGCTCCACAGCAGCAGCTCCTCTCCAGCCAGCCCGGGTGAGCGGCGGCGGCAGCGGCAGCGCAGGCAGCTCGGGCTAGTGCGCGGCGAGCGGGGTGGCCTCCGCAGTGCTCCCGCTCCGTTCCGTCCCGGCATGGTGAGTGGAGGCAGGCGGGCGGGCGGGCGGGCGCGTGGGGTGTTGGGGCAAGCAAGGGCAGGGGGCGACGGCAAGGATAGGAGGCGGCTGGCGCTGCGGTGCCCGCAGAAGCTCCGGCTCCAGTGCTGCCGTCCCTTTCGCCAGGCGGCTACTGCTCTGCCTGCCAGGGACCGTGCCAAGGGAATTCCCTGCTGCCCGGCGAGCTCCCGCTTGGATGCTGGCCCCATGCACCAGCAGCAGCAGCAGCATGCCCGCCGTCGTCTTCCCTAGTCCCAGCAGGGGCGAGAGGAGCCCGAGACGACCCTCGGACCGCCCTGGCGCTTTCTGCCCCTCTTAACTCTCGGCCCCGCTAGGCCTCCTCGGGGAGGCAGCCCCAGGGGCAGCAGCAGCCCCTCCGCCTCCACCCCTCTGCCCTGGGCCAGGTAGCCTCTGATGTCTCTCCCCCCGCCCCTCTCTCTCTCGTAGCGCGTCACCATCCTTGGAGGAGCTTCCATCCGGACAAGACCCACCGAAGAGCCCCTCTGTGCCCCCCAAGCAACAGCGAAGAAGTGCCTCTTTCTTCTTGCCAGGATGAAGGGGCATCTTGCCAGCCGGAGGATGGCCCGGAGCTGCTCCCACTGAAGTATCCAGTGGCTGCTTCCTCCATCTGCCTGCAAATTTATCCATGGAGTGCCAGAGCCGAGGCCCTTGATTGTGCTGGGTTGGGCACAGCCCCCGCCCCCCTGCTCCTTCTGCTCACCATGGGCTGGAGGTACCCGCTGTTGCTTCTGCCCCTTGCCCTGTGTGCCCTGGTGGGCCCATAAGGACACCAAGGACAGGTGCAATATTGCATCAGTAGTCCTCCAAGGTGGTCAAGGACACTGGCCAGTACACCCCCCCACACTGCCTTGCCAGCTGGTGGGGGGCAGTTGTGCATGCAGTAGGGATGGGGGATAATCAAGAGTGGCCTCCAGTGGCAGTGTAGGCAGCTGTTGTGATTGTACTAAAAAGAGCATAGAAGATGTTGTAGCAGACATAGGGTCGCTCCCCACTCACCATTAGCCGCGGGGTTTTCTCTTTGTTCCAGGACGCTGAGCCAGGGACGCCCCCACATCCCCAGCCGCCCACCGCGCGGCTCGGGCGAGAAATTGCCGCTTCTTCCTCCCTCCTGGCGCCAGCTGGCCAAATCTGCTCTTCAAAACAGCAACATATTTCCCAAACCCAGCGCCAGCGGGTGGTGGAGTAGTGGGGAACCCGGAAGATGACGCCGCTATTGATTCAAGCAGGGCTTAGAGCCCGCCAATCAGGAAAAAAGAATCCTCCATTTTGTTTGGGGAGGGCCACCGCCAGTGCGCGCTGAATGAAGCCATTACATGAAGACGCTTGGACGCAGTAATAACGACGTGGATCGAGATATGTGTTCCCGCTTTGTTCATGGCGGTTTATTGCTGCAAATTCGCAGCCAATTTAGTTTATGAATTCACACAGCGAGGTGCTGCAGACCAGACCAGACAGAGTAGTCGGTGGCGGCGCAAGAACTGATTTTCACTTTATTTTATGCTGACGCCAGCATGTGCAGACGTCTCAAACAATGCTTCCAAAGCTTCCAGCTGGCGCTTCTTGATGACGTGCAGATATCCCAGCCTATCAAAAAACGCACTCCGCCCCAGCCAATGAAAATGGAGGCCCACCCTCCTCCATGACCCTTACACCTGTGCTAGCCCAATGAAAACGCTTCTATTGCCTCTATTCCCACAGGAACTCCTGTTCTTGGCTGCCCACCAAGTTAGCTCCTTAATGGCAAATGAGTGCCAGGGGAGCAAGAAGTCTCCTCCGCGGGTCATAAGCCGCTTGAGGCTTTTCGGGCGCTGAGGACGCCATTCTTGAGGAGTTGCACACCGAAGAAGGTAAGTGGGGGGAGCCACCCATGAAAGATCCAAAACAAACCACTGGCCACTCAGGGATGACAGTCAAGAAGAGTGTCTAGAGACTTGAGGATCAGGCATGAAGGTAGAGTGTTAAGATCTTGAGGATCGTGAGAGAGCACAGCTGCAGAACAGCAGGGCCTCGTAGTGTAGATTAGAAGCTATCTAATCACTAATAAATACAATATGTTAAGGCTCAGGGTGTAAGAATTGCAATAACTTTTAACTTCACAGAAATGAAGATCTGATTCAAGGATGGAAGTATTGATTGATGATCAGACGTATGGCTCATATGTATGAGAAACTTGTAATCATTCTTTTTAAATAGACTTTTGTTAAGATAAAAGTAGTAAGAATGAACTAATGTTCTTGATATAGTCTAAGTTATTTTAAGCAAAGATAACCTTGTTTGGAGTTTGAAGTTATAAGATAATGAATTGGCTAAGAATGTAAATCTTGTAATTAGAAGTAGGACCAGTTAGCTATTGCTAGGAACTGATTTTAAATCCATTTAAATAATGGAAGCTGTATTAGATTGAGGGGCTTTCAGAAGGGCTTCTTGCTTGGAGACCGTTTTACTTTGGGGGGCTAAGAAACATTGATGGATCTCCGTGTCATGGCTCGTTCCATTGCCTATATTACAATGATGGGTGTCTAGTGCAACACTTTGTTGATTTAGTCCATGTTAAGAATGCAAATGGTTGATGCTTTTAATAAAAAAGAGCTTGGAATGGAAGCAGACAATCTCTAATAGTATTTACTTGGTGCCCCTATATCCAAGAATGAGCCCACAGCATTACTAAGGGGGGGGTACACTCTGGCCAGGAGTTAAAATGATCTGGTATAGGAAAATAATTAGACACCTAGGATTTCTTACATGCGAGGCCTGTGCCTGAATCATCCCTGACAAGAGAATTCTGGAACAGAATGCTAGGTCAGATGTGAAGAGAAAAGACCACCTTATAAGCAGCTTTAACTATTTGTATTGTGAGGAATTTTAGCCACCTTGAACTGAGGAAGGGTGAGATACAAATGTTTAAATAGAATTATGGCAGAATGGGGGCATTCAAAAGAGGGCTCCATCTACATCTTGTTCTGCATGTATCTTGCTAGCTTCCCAACTTAGAATTTGAGGAAGAGTTGATAGTTAGGAGGTCTCCTGCAGCGAGATCCTGCCTTGACCTAAATCTGCTTAGCTGCATCAAGGTTGGGTATCCTTGTTCCATCCAGCCATACCTCCTGAGACTGTATTCTGTTAATGGAATTCCAATAACTACATTGCCTTCCTAGATGACTCTTACTGATACATTGTTTCAAGATTATGGGCCCTTTCACCTTCTCAGTGTCTTCCATTCAGTTCCTTGTAATTTATTTTATTTTATTAGGCTTGCTATCCCTGCCCTCTCCCAGCCTAAGCCATTATTTAAAAGAGCCTTTTGTACCCATCATTGTGGACGCTATTGCAATCTGGAACTGGGCTGGCAGGTAATCCACCAGATGCCTCTTTTGGAATGACAAACTTGTTCCTTTATGTGATCAGTCATAAAAGCATGGAAGGCCACCATCATTTTCACATCTAGGATTCTTTAGGAAGAGCATCCACTACCTGGTTACATTTATAACTTGGTTCAGCCAGATATCACCATCTTTCAACACAGTGATATTATCATGGCTGTGGGGCAGAGGCTTTATAAGCTATAAGGGAAGGGGTGCATCCATGCACCGGCGACGCCGGGTGGGGGCAAAATCAGCCTTTGTGTTCCTCTTCCTCTCACCCTGCCCCCCCCCAGTCTGGCCTGTTTTCAGCTGGCAGAAAAAAAGGTAAGTGGGGCTGGGGAAGCTGGCGGGGAGGGACTGGAGTGCCATTTTGCCCTGAGTGCCATTTTCCCTCGCATTACACCTCAAGGTGGCTATAATTGAGCTTTACAACCATGCTATCCATTGTCCATACAATTTTGCTGGAAGGAATGAGATAGAGATGTGAGGCTGCTGTAGCTACACATTTTAAAAGCTGTGTCAGTTTTGACCCTGTGTGACTTCTCTCATGAGAGCAGTCTCTTATCCTTTGATTAACATTATATGGAGTCTTGACACTCAGGTATGCGTTGCTCAAACCTTTCAGCAGTTACTGTGAACTTTTATCAAATATGTCTCTCTTTTTTCACAAGTTACCAATATGACCATGAAGCTGTAACTTCTCTCTTTATAAACAACAATACAGAGCCTGGTTTTGATTTGTAGCAGGAGGCCTTGAAGCAAAGTTTCCTTCCTATATCTCCAAAGCTTATGTTGGGTAACATTTTGCTACTAGCAAACATTTAACAAAGATGTGTGAAGCTCAGTGTCAGCCAAAGCTGAAAGGAGCTTTCCATTTAGAAGTACCCCAGGGCTTTGAGTTTCAACTCTTTCATGATTCTTTCCACCTTTTTTTGCTGGACAAAACAAGGAATAATGGGCAGCTCAATCATGAGGGCAGCTGTGCAGGAGGCATCCAGCTGCCCGTGGTTCTCCTGGTCTATTCCCTAAGGGGAAATCACACACTGGAAAGCTGGAGACTGCCCCATAAGGCTCCCCTGCGAGCCATGGGGCCCACATGGGCCATAACAGTCAGCATCCTCATGAATCGCACCATCATGCCCACAAGATGTCACAGGGAATGATGGAGCAGAAAAGGCAGGCATGAGCCAGCTGCATGAGGGGACAACCCTCAGCAGCTCCATGGGGAGGATGCATTTTTTGCCACACACCCCGCTGGTTGGATCCACTAGCCACCCATCATTATAGGCAGAATCACTGCATCCAGGGCAGCAGCATCACCAGGCAGACCCCACCCCCACTTATCCTGTCACAGGGAGACAGCCTGAGCCATGAGGGACATGCACATGCTTGCCTCCAAGTTGCCCGAAAATGTTGTTTCAATTGCTTCAGAATGGACAGCTCCATCTTCTGTGCAGTGTGGCCTAAGGCAGACCACCTGCTCCACTGCTATGTGCTAAGAAAGCAAAGAGGTGAGCAGTAGCAAGTGCCCGCCCAGTATCAAGGGGCATAGTTGACATGCCTCCCCTACTGCCCATACAGGAGCACATTTCTTGCCTTCCTGTCCAGTTAAGGCTGGCAGTGAGTATTACAGCTGTATGCCAACACGATGTGATAGTATCAAGGCAGACCCCTTGGAAACTATGGGATACAGCACATTGGCCAGGATGGACTTGGGTAGCAACAGGGTGCAGCTGAACACTGACCCAATCCCCCCCAGGGATGATGGTAGGCAATGGGGCAGATCAGGAGGCAGACATAGCTCTGCTTTTTCGAGGCATTATTTGTGTATTTAAAACCTGTATAAGCTGCAGAACTTAAGGTGGCTTATATGGAAAATAAAACAATGACCAAAAGAAAAAACCACCTAAAACACCACAGAGGGTGCAAGGAGGCTTCCCCATGCAGCTCTGCAGCATCTAAATAAGCCCCTCCCACCACCAGACTGCCCACATCGGGATGAGGTGGTCCTTCCATCCACCACCTCTGCCAGGGGATCTGGATGATCCACCTCCTGCCCACACTGTATAAGAGAGCGCATAGATGCCACTAAGAGGCACCATGCCAGACACACTACTGTAAGCACATCAGCACGTGAACTCCGCAGTTCCCTGTGGAACACATTGGGCTCCTGAGCTGCAGCACCAGAACGATTCCCAGGATTGTCTCTGACCAGCTGAAGAGGTAGCTGCTATTTCTATACACATTTTTCACCACAGC
Source organism: Sphaerodactylus townsendi (assembly GCF_021028975.2). Classification (NCBI taxonomy): domain Eukaryota; kingdom Metazoa; phylum Chordata; class Lepidosauria; order Squamata; family Sphaerodactylidae; genus Sphaerodactylus; species Sphaerodactylus townsendi. The sequence goes on along the minus strand of NC_059427.1, from coordinate 111,572,888 downwards.
CATTACAGTGCAGTTGTGACTGAGAGACTGGAGGGGTTCCAACTGACGCCAAGCCACGCCTACACAGCTTTCTGGATACCGTGGCTGCCTACAAGAAGCATGTGGAAGAGGTGGAGCTGCCCCCCATCTGTGCTTCCAGGTTCTCTGCATTCATGGGCTACTCCCAACCATCATAGGGGCTATAGGATGCATCCACATTTTCAGTGCTTGTGGTCCCCCCTCAAGACCAATCCACAGGCCTACTTCAACCAACATTGCCTCTACATCTTGAACATGAAGACCAGCTGCAACCCTAGGGCATCTTCTTCACAGACCTTGTGGTACAAGTTCCTTGGCAGCATGTATGATGCACAAATCTTTCTTACTGCCTCTAGCCTGATCCCATTTGCTGAGCACCAGATGGCATGGTAAGGGCTGGATTATGGTGGGGTCTGGGGGCAAGAGATTCAGTCGGGGGGGGCAGTGACAGCTGCCCTTCTCCCCAGCACAGGTGTCCAGGGCTACCCCCCTGCTTCCATACCTGCTCACACTGTATACCAAGGACAAGCCAGTGGGATTTGCTGCTTCAAGCAATCAGGCTAGCTGTTAGATCCACATGATCATCAAAAGGGTGCTCTGCCAACTGACAATAATAGACTTCCATTGCCTCTGCTATATAGCAGGCTGCAGGACCATGCAGCCCTGGACATCACAAAGCTCTTTGCCAAAATTGCAAAACCACAACATAGTTATCCAGCAGCTTCTGCTGCTGCCCCAACTAATGAATGGGAAGCCTTCTGAACCAGGGGACACAGGGGATAGGCCCCCCCAGAGCCCCAACAAGCACCGATGAACAGGTATGGTCTGGGAGAGACATGTGGCAGCAGGGACAGTGACACTGGGTGGCCTCTCCATGCAGTGCCCCAAGGGGCCATCATACCCTCTGGACTATCCTGCCTGACCAGACTGTAGCACATGGTCAGTAGTGTGTGTGGGAGGGGCAGATCCACTGCCCAGGAGCAAGGGGCACCTCTCCAGACCACCCTCATTTGGCCTGAGAAGCTTCTGAGGCCCCATCTTCCCACCTCTATATAATGCTGCCTCCCACTGCCCATGCCGCGACAGCAGTGATGACCTGAGCATGGAGCAGCATCCATCTCCACAGGTGCACACCCTACAGCTCCAGGTTCCTACTCCAGGACTCAACTGTTGACAGTTAGAAGGGGCCCAATCATGCTGCTTAACTTTTAGAATTGCCCACAAGAGACTACTAACTCACCAGAGCCAGCAAGGCCCATTGGCCATGCTGCCAGGGATGGAGGCTAAGGCCATCAGAAGTTCCTCCTCAGCTGGGAGCAATTGTGTGGGTCTGAAGCATCCATGGATAGTGTTGTGGCTTCAGATCCCTCACAGCACTAAGGGGCAGGGTCATGACCAGAGTGCAGCAAATGGTCAGGATGTGGAGGGATAAGTGTTGTGGGACCAGCAGTGGACAGAAAAGCAGAGTAGTCCCTCCTGAGGGGTGGGTGTGCTGTACAAGTGCTTGCCACCAGCATGGACAGTTCCAGATTCTAGCTACTTGGCAGCACATGAATGAATCACTGAGACATGAATGAATCACTGAACAGGTCCTGCCTGAGGAAAAGAACAGGAAGTGTACCCATAGGGGGATGTGTTCATGTCTACAAACACCTGGAGCCCCTGATGGATGTGTAGCCGCCATCCCACCATGGATGGGTCATGCCTGGGCAATGGGGATGAGAGGGGTGGATCTTTAGCAGAGTGGTGAGGCTCAAGGGTGAGTATTGCAGCAATCAATTCAGTGGTAGGCCCCCCCCACTGGCTAGCCGCACTGTGGTGGCACTGTTCGTCCAAGAATCCCTCTGCTGTAGGTTGCTCAGGTGCAGTTTTGACCCCTGACTGGGATTTGAAGGCAGAAAGGGAATTGTGAAGTATGGATAGGAGGGGGGGCAAAGTGCAGGGGACACTGGCATTGAATTGACCTTGCTCCATGCTTGGGCATCCTGCCACAGAACACTAGCTTGGGTCCTGCCTTACTTATGGCTGGCTGTTGCCTTGGTTGCTCTGTGTTTATGCAAAATACCTGGGGGTTGCCAGGGGGGTAAAAAGGCAGGAATCTGTGGCAGGAATCAGGTCCACAAAGATAAGATGGTCCTTACAAAGAATACCTTAAAAATTGTAATATCCCTCAAATGACTCCAGAGGATTTAAACAACTTAAACCAACAAATATCTGAGAGTGAATTAGCAGAAGTAATAATAAGTAAGCTTAAAAACAATAAAGCTCAAAGGGACCCGAAGGATTTTCGGCAGCCTTTTATAAAACCTTTGCAACAGAACTTGGTACTTACTTATTAGAAATACAAATCTGAATTATGGAAGGTAATTCATTTACCTCCCCACTGGCAAGAAGCTACCATAGTTCTAATACCTAAAAAAGCAAAGCAAGGTCCAATATTACAACCAGATCTAATATATACGATATCTTTTATTGAATATTGATTATAAAAATCTTTGCATCTATCTTGGCCAATAGATTGAAAAAAAAATTCTAAACAAAATAATACATAAGGATCAGGCAGGATTCCTTCCGAACATCAACTAAACAAAATGTCAGGGAACAGTATTAAATGTGATTGAATTCCTTGATCACAAACCAGACATCCTCTCTTGCTTCACTACTTTTCATAGACATATATAAAGCTTTTGATCCAGGTTAATTGGTGTTTTTTTTGCCAGAAGCCCTTGACTAATTTTGGCGTAACAGAGCACTCCAGAATGCCATATCAGCAATTTATAAGAACCAGTCTGCCAGAACTAAAAAATAAATTCTACTCTTTCCAAGAAGTTAAAAGAATTAAGTAAAGGTAGATACAAGGTTGTCCTCTCTCACCTTTGTTATTTATTTGGATTACAGAAATTCTTCTGAACAAAATTAGAGAGGACAACCAAATTGAAGGGATAAAATATAAAGGAGTGAGATATAAATACAAAGCATTTGCAGATGACTTGGTCTTCTTTGTTGGAAACCCCTTAGAAACTATAAGAGCACTTACTAAATAAGATTAAAAGAATTTGGGAAGTTAATGCAGGAATTATACTATAAATGACAAAAAAACAAAGATGTTAACGGTGACAATATGACTTGAAAAAAACAGAGAAACTAACTGGCAAAAAGATCTCAAATTTTGCTGTAGAAAAAAATAAAATTATCCTTTGGCCTTTTATCTTACTCAATAACAATTACAATCTTTTTTTCAAGATAACTACACTAACCTTGGAGTGAAATAAGAAAATAACTTACAAAAAAATGGAAGCATTCTTGAACCTTTCACCACTTGGGGAAAATTCTCTAATAAAAAACAAATATAATGCCAAAATTGGATTATTACATATTTCAAAATATTCCTTTTTTTTTAATTCTGAAACAAAAAACCCTTTTGAGGAATGGAACAAAAGAAATTATCTAGCTTTATCTGGAATGGGAAAAAAGCCACTTAATAAAAATGATACATATGATAGATGAGAAACACCGAGGTGGGCTCTCTCATTTCCAGACTTAAATTTGTACCATTATGCATGCATGCAATGCAATGGATCAGTGACTGGATACTGACTAAATGACAAGGAATTATTAATACTGGAAGGATATATGGCATGCCATTGGGCTGGCATAACCAGCTCTGTGACAATTCAACCGAAGAAATCAGTAGAAGGCAAATGTAGTAAAGCACATTTGTTAGGAAAAATTTATTAAAAGGTATGGCAAAATACCAAAAAATATTATATAATAGGATTGCCGATGGGTGTCAAGAACAGAATCATTGCAGCTACAGACAGTCTCACAAGATCAATTGATACTAAGATACCAAGATATGCTTCTTATAAAGTGCAGCTGACACCTCATATATGCTTAAACAAAGAGGAAACAATTAGTATAAATAATAATCAATGCCACTGGTACACATATAACCAAATAGTAAGCTTTTTATAACAAAGATAAAAGCTACTTTGGGATTTTGACTTCAAAGAAACTCCACCTTGACAGAATTATTTCCAAAACTAATAATAAGCTAATAGAAGTAATATCTATAGGTACTTCTTCAAATCCAAGACACATCCCTAACAAGTCAAACCAAATATATGATAACCTGGAAGCATGAGAACATAGGCAAAAACATACCACACTAGATAAATGGATAATATATTGGAAAATCTCCATTCATTTACACCATCAATAATAGCAATGCCAAAAATAATATTAAACATTTTACATATGGTATCTCACCCCAGCCATTCTAGCTAAGATGTTTAAAGATTTATAATTTCAAAAGTGTTGGAAATGTGGGGAAAAACAGGGGCACATTCACACATGGTGTGTGTGACATGCAAAAAAAGTTATAAAATACTGGAAAAAAAATACACAAACATATACAGAAGATTTTAACACTTGAACATTTCAAGATCAGTATGGAAACTTACCTGTTAAGTCCGGATAATAGCAGATATATCCCTTTTCAATAAAACACCAGCTTAATTGCTTTTTTATTTGTCAACGGGCAGCTTAGAAACTCTTCTGGCAGCAAAATGGAGATCACCAGGGATTCAAGCAGAAAGAGTAAGGTACACAAAAGTACACAAGAGCTGAAAACAGCAGATCCTAATATCATATTACCTGAAGATCAGTAGTTTGTACCAGCTATAATGAAACCCAAAACTCAGGAAATATCTTGGAAAACTGGGAAATATATATTAAAAAATAGATCACTTAGCCATAATATTGTGTTGTTGAAACATTCTGATGGTGGAACCTAATTTTTTTTCCCCTTTCCCTGCATCGGAATGATGAAAAGCAAATGTGAGTGCAAAATAATTACAGAATACAGATATTACTTATATATGATACAAACTTGTATAAAGATAGAGGTGTTGAAGAGTTTGGGGAAGTCTCCCCATATCACTACTTTCACATTTTTTTTTTTCTCATCTTTCCTTCTTTCTTCCTTTCTTCCTTTTTTTTTTTTTTAACTCTAATTTCTAACACTTTTCACTATCTAGCCATGCGGGTTACAGCCAAATATGTAAAACGCTATGAAATTTGTTTTCTTCCAGTAGAGTATAATAAGGAGACTGCAATAATGGAGAAGAGAATATTACTGTATATATGGAAATTTAGTGGTTTGAATGAATCCACAGCAAGATGGGGACTAGGGTTCCCTTTTTTCTTTTCACTTCTTTCCTGTAACAAGTCGGGTTGGTACAGACTTAAACTTTGTAATGTATGACTTTATTTTAAAAAATAAAAATATTTGGAAAAAAAAAGATAAGATGGTCCTTTGTGGATTATTTCACCCCACAGAAATGCACTCCTCTGCCCTTTCACTGAGATGTGCTTCTGTACAGTGTACTCATTCCTCAAGTGAGTTACTGTTCCCAGACTCCATGGGTGCCTATCTATATATATAAAAAGCTAACAGTGTTTTTGTTGATGACAGTTTACCTCAGTAACTGCTGGCCACCTTCCTGAAAAATTCCCAGTCACTATAGTCAGCCAGGCGAGCGCTTTAGATGTTCACATACCTGAAATTTTACACTCCGGCCCATAAAATGCTCTTTTCCTGGCCCATGGTGAAGGAATGCAGCTGCCTGTGTAAAATTTGTCACCCTTAGAATGTTCAGGTTGCTTAGAATGTTCACCAGATGGCCAGATATGAGCAGTGGAAACAGTACATAGGCAGTGAGTGGAAGTGAAACACATATACACACATACACACGAAGGAGAGGGAAGGGAGGGAGAGGGAGGGGTGGCATGCAAGCAGTGGTGTTCCTGCCTAAGGACAGGGGGTACCCTATGTCCCCGAGCGCCCCTCACGGTCACGCGGGGCCAACATTTCCAGGGACGCTTGTGGTTTTAAAAAATTTGGGGCGTTTTTTCATGTTCCGGCCTCGGCAGGGGGCGATTAGCAGCAGGAATTAAAATTTCAGGGTACCATCCAGAGATCGGTCCTGATGATACGACCTGAATTTGGTGATGTTTGTTCAGTAAAGTTATGGACTCCCCAAAGGTGACCCCATCCCCATTGTTTTCAATGGGTGCTAACCTGAGATGGGCTACCCATTTGAGGGACCATAACTTTGGTCTTCCTGAATATAACTTCACTGAAACTTGGGTGGCATCATAAGAATATTAATGATTGATACCCTGAAATTTTGCGTCACTAGCTTTTTAAAAATGTCCCCCTTCCAGGCACCCCAAGAAATGTGCCCAAGATTCTTTGTTTTGTAGTGACTTTGCTCCATTGTAAGCTAACAATAATGGGGAATTTCTGGAGGTGTAGGCAGGCTGCACATTTTAAGCACAGAGGCACCAGACTGGTGGGTGGCTCCAGGAGGGTCTCCTGGTAATAGCATCCAGGAGGCCTTTGCTCTGGGGGGTTCACTCCTTATGGGCCCCCAAAAGCATTATTTTGTTTCACTCCTGCACATGAAAGCCTGTGGGCTGAGTTCTCTCAGAACCTCTCTCAACTCGCCCCCATTCCCGAAGCCAAGCCCACCAGACTTTGATGCTATTACCAGGAGACCCCCCCGGAGCCACCGTGAAAGTCTGGAGCCTCTTACTTAAAAAAGGGCCAGCCTGCCTCAGAAATTCCTCATTAGCTACAATGGAGCAAAGTCACTGCAAAACAAAAGAATCTTTGGGCAATTCTCTTTAATGCCTTGGAGGGTGTATTTTAAAGCTAGTGACACCAAAATTTCAGGGTACCATCTGTTAACTATTCCTTTGATGTTACTCCAAGTTTGGTGAAGTTATGTTCAGGGGGACCAAAGTTATGGTCCCTCAAATGGGTAGCCCCATCTCAGGTTAGCTCCCATTGAAAACAATGGGGATGGGGGGCATTCCATTTGGGTGTCCATAACTTTTCTGCCCCTAAGCCAAACATCACTAAACTCAGGTGGTATCATCAGAGCAGTCTCTGGATGATTCTGAAATCATGGCGCTGCTAGCTTTAAAAAATGCACTCTGCAGGCCTAAAACACCAAAAAATACCCCCCCCCCCCAACCCCAAATACCTTGCATCAAGATTTGTTCTACATATTTCAAGTAGGACATAATCGACAATTTTGTCCCAATGTGCCTAAATTTGCCCAGATTCCAGCTCTAATCTGCTATTTGTTTCATCTGAATCTCCAACCTCAAAAGTGATGTCATTGGTAATTAACAGCATCACTTTCAATTTTGTTGGGACCCCAGATTCTCCCTTTAAGGTAGGCTTAAAAAAGAAGAACTGAGCTCACTAGCTTGGGTACCACCAATGAAAGTGATGCTGTTTGGGGGGGTGGATTCCACTGGAGGTGTTTTGTGAGAGATGATGCTGACATTTGTTTGGTAAAATGTTTTGGTTGGGGTGATTTGTGAGAGATTTACATGCTTAATACCCACTTGCACTGGCTTGGAGTTGTTTCTCAGGCTAACAACCTACCTCATAGGGTTGTTGTGATTAGGAAATTAGGAAAAGAGTTGGTGGGGAGAGAGCCATGTATGTTTTGATGGGAGTGGGAGGTGTTTTGTGAGCTGGTACAAAAAATCATTGTTTGGTCATGGGGGGGTGGGGGTGGCAGCCCATATGCCGGGCAGGGAGGGGGGCGCCAAACTCAGGTTTTGTCCCCGGGCGCCAGTTTGCCTAGGTACGCCCCTGCATGCAAGGGAAGAGAGGGAGGGAGAGGAAAGGGACGGAGGGGGAGGCATGCAAGGGAAGAGAAGTGAGAGAGGGGAGAGAGTCAGGGTGGCATGCAAGGGAGGGGAGGCAGGGGGCCCAGCATCTTGATATGACCCACCCACCCTAGCGGAGGGAAAGGGAAGGGAGGGAGGGGGAGGGGTGGCATGCAAGGGAAGAGAAGTAAGGGAGGGAAGAGAGTGAGGGGCGACATGCAAGGGACAGGAGGGAGGGGCCAGGCATCCTAGATTCCCTGAATACTGTGGTTACAGTTAAGAAAACCAGGCATGCATTACTCAGGGTGCCTTTTCATCCCCCCCCCCCCAAGGAATGCGGGCACACACATAACTGACATCGCACAGTATCAGCCTGAGTGTTTGCATGAGGATGTACTGCTGGCCTCTGCAATTGATTTGCTGCTACTGTTCCTTTCCCATTTCACCACAATAAGCCACAGCAACGCGTGGCTGAGCCCCGCTAGTGGGTTATATCACAGTTTTTGCAGGCAAATATGGGCTGTTGCTTGGGGCATGCTTGGGGCATTCTTGGGCTGGGGCAGCTTTGGGAGCCAATTAATTCCATCCATGGCCCTCCCCCTGGGCCCCTCCCCTCTCCCTCTACACAGGGGTTGCACCAGAATCACTCTGGCAAGGGGCCACAGATTGCTGATCAGCACTCAGCAACAGCAAAGCAGAAGATTTCAAGGTCTCAGGGCCGTATCTCAGAGATTTGCCAGCAGAGCAGTTGGTCATGTCCCTGAGCATCCCTCCCACATACACTGCAGTGTTAGAAAGGGTGTGTGTGTCACATTTCAGTCTACTAAGATACTATTTTGAAGACCTAAATGTCACAGTTCTTCAAAGGGAAACTTCAGTGAGAAACTGTTGAATTGGAACTCATCCATAGCTTTAATTGTATTAACTAGGACTTAAATAATGGTAGCGCCTCTCTTAGACACAACAGGGATAAATTGATTAACATAACTAGACAGAGTGAGTTACCAACAATTATAGCTCATGAGAAATTTTAATGTGATCTTGTATGCTTCTGAATTTTAAACAGAAATGTCATAACTAACACCTCTTGCATTTCCTGGTCTTTTAACCCTAGTTCACATGCACTATGTATCCACTAAATTCTCCAAATACATCTGGTGAAGTGGGCTCTAGGCACTCACAGGCGGTTACTCAGATGGGTCTTTATGTTTCAGTAAATCTGAAACAATACCCTTTTTTGTTTTTCTTGCAAGAGACAAATTTGGCTATCTCACTGGAATTAAGAATATTCCTGATAATGAACAGTGGATAATTACCCCCCACCAGAAGAAAAAGAATTCAAAAGGCCTCCGCTTGATCTTACATTAGAAGAAACTGGGCTAAGTAGGTCCCTTGTGGGTTTCTTGTGTTTACTGCTCTCCTGAAAGAAGCTCTCCTGACAGAAGTATATTGGTCCTGCTAGCTATGTTTGATTTATTGGACCTAGAAAAGAGTGATGCGGATGGATGGAGAAAGGAGCAAGAGAGGTTTTATGGTGCAAGAGTGCACATTCACAGTCTATTCATTCAAATATGAAACTTTGAAGTCCCAGATTGGGGGTGGGGCATGCCATCCCTATGAAGCAGAACAGATCTGAGTCTGAGGAGTGCTTAGATAGGAGACCTTCTAGGAACCCCATGTGAGCTGCCTTGTGTTCCAAAATGGAAGAAAAGCTGGAAACTCATCCTTCCCTCCAAGTCCAGGACTGAATAGGAACCACTTGCATTTGCAATAAACCTTACTGTCTCTTAAGAAAGTCCTGTCATGTGCGTCTCCTTCTCTCAATTCCTGCTTTTGGGTGAATTCCAAAACGAAGTTCTTGGGCCCACAAAGTTTGCTGTTCAGACATCCTTTGCTTTCTGGGGTGTGATAACAGGCCTGAGAGAAAGTGCTTTGAAACAAATGCTACCTTATTTCTGAAGCACCTCACACCCTGAAGGGAGAATGCTGGAAAAATAAGAGTGGTTTCCCTGCTTTGGTGATACAAACGGATAAAGGGGTGTCCATGCCACCTATCTTTTTCCTTTAAAAAAAAGAGGCACTCAGGACTGTTTGCAGTGATTAAATTACAACCATTATTATTTTAAAATAACAATAGTGGAGTTCTTGAAGGTAGAGGCTATTTCAGCTATTATCATGACTGGGTTTGTGGGAATATGGGTCTTATTAAGGAGCTAGGGTGTTTCTTAAAAATAAATACATGAAGATAAAAGAAGATAAAGAGAGAAAATGAAAATTAAATACAGTTTTCTTTTAATGTTCATCCATACACTGATTTGTATATTATTAAACTAGTCAAAGCAAGTACTGACTCACAGAATTCGATTTAAACTATTCATGCAGATTTAAACAATTACATAATAGCACAACCAGAGAAGAAGATTACATGATTATGACATGTGCCTCCTCTTACATTTACCAATCATATCAACATTTTCTTTGTTTCAAGCAGGTCAGATCATCATAATCTGGGACTGGGAGGCATAAACAGTTTCATCGGCAAGCCTCTAAGAAAATAATTCTCTCCAAGCACTCTCTGGCTTTAGCTGTGTGTTTGGTTATGTGCTCTTCTTGTTTTTTTTTCAATCAACAAGAGCAGTGATGCATTACAATCCTGTTTGATGAACAAAGATATATTACGGTGCATGTAAAAGTATTAATTGTCTGAATTAACTGTGAGTCTGTTTAAGATTGATGGACTTTTGCTGATGTGAAGTTCTATATCAGCACAATGAGGTTTTGGGAGGAGTCTCAGAGGGAATAGGGAGTTTTTTCTTGCTTTCACAAAAGATGGGGAAGCGGTGCCAGCTGCAGGCATGATCAGTCTCAGTGATTTTGAAGCCCTGGGCAAAGGTACGAAGGAGGGGCAGAATCGCTACTACTGCCACCCCTGCTGCCATCCCCAACCAAGCAAGGAGTGGCCATCGTCCCAGGCAAGGTAGACAGAAGCCTCTGCTGCCACCAGAAGCCAGCTGTCCAAGCCCTAGATGAGGAAGGAGAAAGTGGTGGTAGAAGCTTGCACTTCTTCATTTCCTGTTCCTGTGAGATGGCCCAAACACAGGGCCCAGGGCAGTTGCACCTGACTTTAGGTACATCTCTGTGTTAGAATAATTATATGAACAGCCATGTGTGGAAAGGTTGTTCATATTAGTTAAATTCTGCTGTGCATGAAACTAGGTGAACTTCATAAAAATCCAAAAAACTTAAGATCTTTGAGACTTTAGTGACAGCCACTGGAATACCACTACTACATGATTTTTTTTCCTCACGACACCTTTGTGGGTTCTTCTTACAAAAGCATAGACATATTTACTATCCCCCCCAGCTGCTCCCCTTTCATATCAGTCCTAAAACTATAAAGTAATACCAGTAATTATTATGGAAGAAGATTTGCCAAAAGACATACCATCATCTTTATCTCCCCAAAGCTCCACAAAGACCCCTTCTAATTACCAGGGAAAGAGCCAGTGTGATCTATTGGTTAGAATGGTAGACTAGGAGATGGGAGACTCAAATTAAAATCCCCATTCCAAAATGGGTGACCTTGGGCCAGTTACTCAGACACAGTCACAGCTTAACCTACCTCACAGGGATGTTGTAAGGGTAAAATGCCTGGGGGAAACAGCATTGCTAGCCACCTAATCACATTCTGTGATCAAGTTCTCTTCAGCTAGAGTGTGGGATTAAGCTATAGTTTTTATGGGAAGGAGGAAGAATAGAGTGGGGAGATGCTGCAGTCTGATTATTCAGAGAATGTCATATTTCAAGGGAGTAAGAAACAAAAACAGGAAAAGCGAATTTGGAATTTATTACCTGGGGACACTCAAGAAATTGCAGAGGGAATTGTTTGGAGATCCCCCTCCTCCCCATACACATACATAAGCACACACAAACAAATCCTGTTTGCCTTCCAGAATTCTTTAAATTCTCAGGGGCTTGAAAAAATTGAACACACACACACCATTTCCCCCCTTTAACTGATACACAGCTGCTCTAAAAATACTGTACTACTGAAGTATTTTCAGCATAATTTTAAAAAATTGTGTTATTTTTTGGTTTCTTTACAAAATCATAATTCTCTGTTCACTTGGAGAATCCTCTGATAAGATACTGACCCCTAGTTTATGTCTGGGAAGTCCATTTTTGCAGCTTTCATAATCTACGCAGCACAGGATTCACTTATCCTACCCACAGAATCTCCAGAAAAAGACTAATAGACTTTTGAATATCCTCTTGGGGCTCAGCTGGTCCTCTCAGCCCATTTCTGCCAGCACATGGATCCACCACAACTGTGACAGGCTTCACCCTCATGTCACTGATCTGTACACTTAGCCTCAACTCTCAGCTAACTAAACATCATGACAGTGCCAGGCAAAGAAGTTCATAGCTAGTGACATCCTGTCAGCAGGAAACAGAATGGCTCTGATAGGTTGGGTGAAAGGGTCGCATATGATTGAGGTACACAAGACTTCTTGCCAGGAGGAGATCTGGCCTAGGAAAAGGAAAGGATGAGACACAGAAGTTTTGCAGTAAGCTTTGCATTACAAATTTGGTAAGCCTCGGGGTTCTTTCAGAATCCCTGTAGCACTAAACCAGGGTCTTCTGGCTGACTGGAACATGGAAAATAACTCTGGAACAGAATACAACATACCTTGTGCTGGCAGATGATCAAAAGTGTCAGTCCCAACAAAACAGATTGTGCAAGATCGATTGCCTGAGTTGAGCTAATATGATGCTATGAAAGTGTTCTTGGACAAAAAAAATAATCCTTGGCACTATTGGTATGACAACCACAGACCTGCGAAGAGTGTTCTCTACATAACATGTAGATTATTCCTGGCCATTGTATAGCCATTCAGCTGTCTCAAGCTTTAATGCTGAAGCATTAGTCCCTCTGGAATGTGTGTGGAAAACCATGCCAATTGGCTCCAATCCACCAAGGGAAAGAACATGCAAAAGCATCTTCCATGCTTCTGTTGCCTTGCTGAATCAGAAATTGCACTTGTGGATTAATGCAGATGGACAAGAAGCCTCCATTTAAACAATGAGTCCATTTATTACTGTGGATTGCATCCTTGAAGAGCAGAAAGATCTGGACCATGTGTTATATGTGAAGTGTCATCAAGTTGCTTTCATGTCATGATGACCCTCTGAATCAGTCAGTCCTCCAAAACATGCTATCGTTAACAGTCTTGCTCAAGTCTTGCAGACTGAGAGATTGTGACTTCCTTTATAGAGTCAATCCATCCATCTCATGTTGGGTCTTCCTCTTTTCCTCCTGCCTTCTACTTTCTTTTAGCATTATGGTCTTTTCCAGAGTCTTCTCAATACGTGACCGAAGTCTGATAGTCTCAGTGTAGCCATTTTAGCTTTTAGGGACTATTTTTTAATACTCTGGGGGAGCATTGATGCCACACAATTCTGCAAATGCTGGCATTCAAGGCAATTTATAACACTATAGAACAGGTTAACAAAGGACTGCAGGAAATAAAGCAAGTAAAAATCTTCACCTCAGCCCTCATGAAATCCTACTTTTTCATGTGGTCTCTTTTGAAGCTTCATAGAGTTTTTTTGGATTTTTGTGTACCACAAGCTGTTATCCTTGACCTCTGATTTGAGAAAGTTGCATTAATTTTTGTGGAATCTGGGGGAATGAGTGTGCATAGCATCACACATGCAGGCTTCCTGAGTGTGGAACAACAATAAGTACATTTGCACTCCACATATGAGCAGTGTTCTGGAAATGTGGGAGAAGAGTTTCAAAATGGGATTTTTTAAAAAGTCTTTTGAAAATTGAATTAAATGAGCTTTTAATCAGTTTTAGACATGAGATTTTGTTCTACACCAGCAGGCTTCATTTGATGTATTCTACTGACAGGTTATTGATTTAAGGCTAATTAACCCTTTAAGATCAGCTCTAGCAAGTTCCTGCATACCATGCTGGGAAATATCATGAGTATAGGCAGTCTGAGTCATTTTGGTAAACTGTGAGTTAAAAACCCACAACATTCAGAAATCATCCCAATTAGAAAAGGCAATTAATAAATAATAGGTCAGAGCTAGACATCACTTTGTAAACACAAAGGGCTCAGCCTTCCATACCACTGATCATTTTTTGTTTCCATTATTTCATGGAGTGATATTTTTCTTCTGGAAGAAGACATCACCCTCTAATTTGCAGAGCCCTTCCCTGGGCAATTCTGTTTAATGTACATGATGTATCTTCTCTTGCCTCATTTTCAACCCACTTAGTTGATGCTTGTTAACAGTCTCCTGGCTGCTTGGTTATGTCAGACGTCATATATTAAATGAAATAAATGGTCAACTATCTAGCATTGTATGGGTTTAAGTAATGGTTGTCAAATATTATTGCATTCCAACAACCTAATGTTGTCAAATAAATATTAAATCTCAGTAAACTATCAAATATGAATGCTGCCATTCTAAGGGCTTCCATTAACTTAAAAGCATGCAAGTCTCTTTAGGACTGTGCTATAATGGCCCTCATGTAGCTTGAATTCCAAAACACCACTGCATCTCAATGGTTAATGCATCTCAAATACCACTGCATCTCAATGGTTAATGCATCTCAAATACAATTGTATGCCAGCTTTTATTTACAGTAAAACATTGAAATGAAATATTAACACTGATTATCTCACATTTACTAAACATGGAAAAAATACTTAGCTTCAAGACTCACAAACGATGGTTTTGGAAAGCAAATTGAGTTCCTGATTGTTGTAGAAAAGATCAGAGTCTACATAATAAATGAGAATGCTTCAAGAATTTTGTATCAGTAATTTCCCGCATAGGTTCTTCATTGTTGTTAAATCAAAACTTTGGACAAGTAAGTACAAATTCGGGGGCATTTTTGTGGTCTGGCAAGAGTTTTCAATCTTATTCTATTGCAAATGTTGCAAGAAAGAATTATTGTACCTCTGCCTTGGTATCTGAGTTTTGACATCAGTACCAAAAACATTCTGTCCACTCTGCTTCCCACTCCAGTACAACTTCTGATACTTTGAAATAACAGAAAAGAATGTTTCAAAGTAAAATTACTGGGCTTTCATTTGAAGTCATGTTGGAAGAGACAGAAAATTACACAATGAGTGTAGCTGTCCCTTATGCCAGCATATCTCAGAGGTATACTGGCGTAAGGGTTAGTTGGCTCCCTGAGCCCATTCACCTCAGGATCCTTCCCAGAGACGAAGATTGCAGTGACAAAGGGAGGGGAAACTGTGCCTGGGACACGAACTGCCCGCGTGCCCCCTCCTCCCCCTGCCCCGCCCCCAAAATGCCCCGAAACAGCCCGCTCCCAACACATGACTACAATGGTGGCGCCCGGGGCAAGCCATCCCTCATGTCCCCATTGGAGCTCTGCCACTGCTGGACTGTTCTGCATGTTTCGTGTATATTGGCCACAAGTGTCAAGTGAAGGTTCTGGCCAGATTAAAAGACCAAATGATTTATGCATATGTGATATGTGAAACATGACAGTCAGAGCTCTCTGCATATTGCCTCTTTAATTAACACACAGTGAGAACATTTTCCTGAATTTTTTAGATGGAAGAAGGACACCTATTCCACTGATTATTCTGTGCAATGTCAGATTGCATCTATCTGTGAAAAGCACATCCCTGTTCCCAGAATTTCAAACCTTCAGTACCCGGACTATAATGTTCTAGTCAGTGCAATGCCCTTTAGCCTTCCCAGGCTGACCCAGCTTTACTCCTATACTTCAACACTGAATACATCTTTTATCTTCAAATGTGCATATTATGTTTACACTTACTATGCTTCAGTTTACACTTAGCTACACTTTCCATGTTTAGTTCTGCCCTCTCTATCTTTCCCACATCTCTTTCTTTATCTACCTTCTTGCTTCTCTTTTTTGCTCTGTCTTGTGTCCAAAGACATGTCTGGTGCTACTAATGCAATGTCTTACCCTACATAGGTCACAAAGGCCTCCACTCCATCTCACTCAGCATACGTGCTAACAGATCCAAAGAAAGGAAAAGATACAAGGACACAAATGGCAGAAATTTGCCTAAAAGTTGACGGAAGTGACTACAGGGATGCAAGTCTTATTCTTGCAAAACAAAATGTATCATTGGGAATCTTGTTCCGTGTGCCCCTAGCTTTGACAATGAATCAAAACCTATCATTTACCCAGATCTGTAAATTGATATGTCTGTAGCTTGCCATTCAAACTTTTGCAGTGTTGATTCTCAAGGTTGGTAAGCATTGTTGAGTCCAACTCCCTATTTTTCAAATGTTACCAAACGAAAAGCAAGCCCTGTGTATGAGTGAAGTCTTTAACAAAGCAGCAATTAGAGGATAGCTGTCAAATTGAAAAGAGGTTACGAGCAGACCCGGTATCCCACAAAGATTTAGTCTGCGTCCGTTACTTTGCTAAAGTTTGATTAATGTCTTAACTGAAAGGGCTCGGGATGACTCAAAACAGTGAAGAATTGCAAACAGTAGAGAGTCTGACTGAGATTCAAACTGATAGCTTTTCTTTTCAAAATAAAAGTTTGGTCAAGAGAGTTTAGATTCTAGTCAAGCAGTTTAGAATGGAAACAATCCAAAGGGATACAGTCTGCAGCAGCTAAACAAAGCAAAACATGAATGTTCATCATATTAAAGCACTAAACATTCAAAACATTTCAGAGATCCTTTGAAACACTGATTCTGGTGTTTATGCCGATCTATTTGGGTTTGTTCGTAACTTGTTTGCTAATATTTTTAATTAACTGCTGGATTTGTTGTGTGATTTACTTATTATTGTGTTTTTGTCTGTATGGCAGCATTTTACTTGTTTGTATTAAATATCTCAGCATAAACAACAGAACCAGTATTTGGAAGGCCCTCTTGAATACAGGTGCCTTCAATCTACAATGGAAGGCCAAAGGAGCTGGGACAAGGGAGGTCTACAGGGCTCTGGCACAAAAACCCATCATTATCACAGGCAACGGGTCACTGATTCCTTATCTCAAGGTTCTTGTCAGTGGAGACAGTACTTTAAGTAATTTGAACAGAAATTATTTCAGTCAAATCAAATCAAATCAAATAAAAAACCTTTAATGACATATCTATATATATATATATAAATCTAAATGTGTGTTTGTCCCTGATGATCTCCCTCAGAAGCTGCTGGACGGATCACCCCCACATTTTCACAGGACGTCTGTCCCCGTTCTGGGCAGGTAATCAGACCTTCAAATCACCGAAAGTCCATACCTGAGCCAGGTAAAACGTCTTTTTCCTGGCACACCAGGCCATGAAGCTAGCTGTGTTTAACTGTCACCCTTAGAATGTTCATGCAGCCTGTCTGTCTGTGGCCTGAGGGCTTGGTATGAGGGCTTAGAATGTTCGTGCGGATGGGCAGAGATGAGCAGTGAAAACAGTAAATAGGTAATACTGTTAAGTAATACGAGTGGAAGTGAAACACATACACACTTTGCCATGTGAGACGTCAGGTGGGGTTCCCCCACACACACACAGGTAACTTTCACTCTCTGTGCCTCACCCACTGCTACCACACAACACACATACTCTCATACACATCCAGCTCATCCTCACACACCTCACTCTGCCCTCCCTCCCTCACCCATATTCGCCACAGCTCTCTTTTACTAAAAGCGAGCTGGAGTTTGCCTTTTTCTTCTAAGAAAATCCGCAGAGTGAGGGTGAACCAACACTACTGGCTCCACTTCTTTTACACGTGGTCCTTTAAGAACCCAGGGACCTGGCCTCGATCTGAGCGCCTCACCACCCTGCTTCTGCTGCCTGACTGGGAAAGCCTGCTTGCCCCAGTTCTGCCTTACCCAAGCCAGGACTGTGCGTGTCAACCAGCCTCATGGACAGCGGGATCCACACTCTGGACAGTTCCGTTGTGGAATGGAAAGGGTTACCTTATACTAAAAAACAAGACAGCACCATATAACGATGCGCATTGAAAAGGGAAAGAGGGATTCCATTTGACCATCCCAAAAGGCTATGCTGGGGATCATTGGACATGCATGGACATTTGTGTGGGTTGTGGACTGTGATGAGAAGGACAATTGCCACAGCAACACGTGGCCGGGCCCGCTAGTTATAAATAATTAGCAAAGTGCATAGAAGGAAATCATAAACAGATTAAAGGTTAGTTTATGGCAATTATTTCAGTCAAAACCAGCACTTTGAATTGGGCCTGTGAACAAATTTAGGACCAATGCAGTTGATAAAGCATGGGAATTTTATATCCATCACAGAAGATTTCTGTTAAGATACAAGTTGCCCCAGTTTGTACCAATGAAAGCTTCTAGACCAGGGGTAGGGAACCTGCGGCTCTCCAAATGTTCAGGAACTACAATTCCCATCAGCCTCTGTCAGCATGGCCAATTGGCCATGCTGGTAGGGGCTGATGGGAATTGTAGTTCCTGAACATCTGGAGAGCCGCAGGTTCCCTACCCCTGTTCTAGACAGTCTTCGATGGCTGGTCCACAAAGAGCATGCTATAATAATATAACCTGGATGTTACGCTTATACTGCCATTGGTAAACCAGCATATGTGGATAAAAGGCATGCCAGGCCAATTGCTTATTTAGATACACTGAAGGATCTAGGAGTACCCCCATACTTTATGGGGAGAACAAGTCCACCCAGAGCAGGGTTGTATACATAGTCCTCAGTCAGCAGTGTTACCCTCAGTCCACACCACCTTCATTTGGTCTGGAAAAGTTTCAATTTGCCAACATTTAGCCCCTAATTTAGCACAAAAGTCAAAGCTTTCCACATCCTCCCTGGATTAACACAGAAAGGAGAGAAAGAGCCTGGGGATTATCAATACACGGATGGCATCCCTTTCCAAATTTCCTTTGGGTGGAAATTAAGGAACATGGAAGAGAAGCTAAAACCATACAGTATCCCCAGAATAGGCACAGATTGGTGCAGTTTGGTTTAGGGGGCCCAAAGTTATGTACCCTCAAAGGGGGTGCCCCATCCCCCATTCTTTGCTAAGGAGATGGGGGCTACCCTTTGAGGGTCCATAACTTTGGACCCCCTGAACCAAACTGCACCAAACCTTGGGGGTGCCATCATGACAGTCTCCAGATGATATCCTGAAATTTTGGTGTTGATACGGCCAAGAATGAGAAGGATCCACTCAGCAGCGGTCGTGGTAACAGCAGAAGCAGTTAAGGAAAAGAAAACACAGGAACCCAGGCGTTGTTCACTTCAAAGAACAGAAGGGTTTTATTCCTTGTTTCCAAAGTCACAAAACAGTCTGACAGAGTGCAGCGCAGCAACTGTATAACCAAAGCACGCATAGACCAAACTGTTCTGTGCATATACATAGAGACATACAACCAATCAGGGAGCAGTGATGCAATCACACATGATGTGCTTAGTCATGGTTGCATCACCCACTGAAACTAGGTGAAGGTGAGAGTATTGCATCAGCCAAGCTGTCAAGTAGATTTTGGTAGATCTAAATCTGTTCAAGTCCTAACACCCCTTCCTAAGTAAAACTACTATGACAGCGCCTTTATTACTTTCAGCTGTTCTAACATTTGTCTGATGCTTATTCTGTGACACAGCTTTTAGTAAAAAACACATCAGCAACATTTCCCCGCTTCTGTCTCAACATAGGCCTGAAGTTGAATAGTTCCATTCTGTTACTAGCTCTCCTAACATTCCTGGTACTTTTTACTCCTATGTACTTAGTTCTTGTCTTCCTCATGTTTGCAGTCTCTCGCTCAACACGATGCAAAGGTCTGTGAATCATCAGAAACACCGATTTCATAGGCTTCTTTTATGGATTCACCCTAACTCAGTTAGCAGTGTCTCAACCCAAAAGTAATAGTTCTGAACACGCACGTTTTGGACAATCGCGCCAGAACTCAGCCACCTCAGGGAAGTGGACAGGCTGATTGTTGGTCTGTTTTCCTAGAACACCAGGTGATAGCTACATCACCATACTGAATGACAAAACCGACGCAGGACTCTCCTGTCACCACAGTCTGCAAATGAACTATCTGCAATATGCACGCAACTCTGTGCTGCGTGGACTGAATCAGTAAACCATGATCAAGCAGTTCCTTTTAGAAGTACCCTAACCACACGTTGTAACACCCTCCCAATCATGTTTTGCTGGGCTTTGCTTTGCTTTTCTCTGCCTAAGCGACCTAACAGCAAAACGCTTTGGCTATATCTGAAGCGTGTCCAGTTTAGATATAATGTAGGGAGACTACCTACAACAGATTTGGTGGCCAGTTCAGGATTGTTGAAGACTCCTCACTTTCCACTAACTTTCTACGAAAGTCTAGGGATTGCATTGGTGTTGTGGCAACCCTTGCGCTTTGACGAAATCTAGTCTTTAGCGCACCTCAATTCATTTATTTTGTTCCTTTTCTGACTCAGGAGATAACCTTGCTTTTGGTGTAGATATGACATCAATACCCAAGTAATGCGTTTGTGATAAAACCCTAAGTCCCCTTTTAGGAACATACTTGTCACTTTGAGTTGTTTATACAATTTGTCAAAATTGTTGTTTAGATGTCTTGCACACACACA
Source organism: Sphaerodactylus townsendi (assembly GCF_021028975.2). Classification (NCBI taxonomy): domain Eukaryota; kingdom Metazoa; phylum Chordata; class Lepidosauria; order Squamata; family Sphaerodactylidae; genus Sphaerodactylus; species Sphaerodactylus townsendi. Next base: position 111,552,578 of record NC_059427.1, on the reverse strand, counting down.
TATACCATCAACATAAAGAAGAATGACCTCTTGATTCTTTTAGTTCCCCTGATGTATAAGCATGCATCAGCAACGAGGCACCTTCTTAAAACCCCAGTTTAAGTTAAATGTACTATTCAGTTCCATTATACCAGTTTAGCACCAGCTTGTTTTTTGGTGAAACCATACAAGCAACGATGCAAAAGATAAACAGTATTTGGGTCTGCTTCTTCATACCCTGGTGCAGGCTTCAGATAAATTGCTTCCTTCAATTTAGCATTTAAAAAAGCACACTGGAAGTCATAATGCTTCACCATAAAGCCTTTCTTACTAGCTAATGCAAGCATAGCTCTCAAAGACTCAGGTCGTGCCGTGGGAGAATAGGTCTGGTCATAATTCAGCAAACAGTCTTGTACAAACCCCTGGGCGACAAGCCTTGCTTTATACCTTTGAGTACCATTTGGCAACTCTTTCCTCCGAAACACCCACTTTGACCCAATTGCCTCCTCTCCTTCAGCAAAACAGTCTTGATAAACACCTGTTGTTGCACTAAGGTTTTATACTCCTCAGCCATAGCTTCACGCCAGAGCTCTATTTCAGCTGGCGGTAGCTTTAACATCTCTTTATAGGAGCTTGGCTCTGATACCTGTGCTTGACAAACATAGACATTTTGAGAAAACCCATACCTGTCAGGAGGTATCCCTTTTGTAGACCTATCAGAGGTACGAGGCACTTTAATTTGTTTCTCATCTTCTTCACTACTGCTAGTGTCACTGTCTTGCAGCCCTTCCCCCTTCTCAGCTTTCTTTCTTGGACGCTTGCCACTACTGGAAGCAGTTGGTTGACCTTGAGCTGCTGCAGGCTGCTGCCTGGCAGTTCTGTTAACCCCTTCATGCTGAGTGAAAGGTAGCAAAACCTCTGTGTTAGCATGGATAGTTTCCCATCCTGCATGCTTTTCAAAGTTTGCTCCGAGAGATCACAACCTTCCCATAGAATGTGCAAAACGAAAACCTTTTGTCTCAGATTCATAACCAAGAAACCTCAATCTCACCCACCTCTGATCCCCCTTCCGCCTTTGGGCGTCAGATTTACCAGCACATTGGCATAATTGCCAAAGATATGCAAATGATCCAGAGATGGATCTTTCTGGTACAGCAAAAAAATAAGGAGTCTGGTTCACACTAGAAGACCATACTCTGTTGGTCAAGTATGTGGCAGTGTTCACAGCCTCAGCCCAGAAATGTTCAGGCATGTTGGCATCCAGCAGCAAACACCGTTTTATAGTATGTAGAACCCCAAATTTCCTCTCAGCAACCCCGTTTTCAAAAGGAGAGAAAGGGTTGGTCTTTCTGTGACGTATGCCTTTCTTTCTCAACCAGTTCTGGAACCCAGAACCCAGGAATTCACCTCCTCTGTCCGTTTGGAGGCAAGCCACTTTATGTGAAAACTGTCTTTCCACCATTGCCACCCACTCTTTAAACCTTGGGTAAGCCTCAGCTTTGGATTTCAGGAAAAGACTATAGGTGAACCTGCTATAGTCATCCACCAAAACCATGTGGTACTTTGCATGCCCCTGACTGGGTTGAAATGGTCCAGAAAGGTCTGCATGAATTAAACCAAATGGCCTATCTGACTGTCTGGTGCTTTTCCTTGTAGAAGGAAATGCCTTTACTTTGGCCTTACTGCACACAGTACAATCAAGATAATTAGGACAGGACTTGGCTTTCAAACCACACAACCTGGACATGTTTCCTAGCACTTTGAAACTGGCATGTCCTAACACCACGGTGCATATAATGAATACAGTCATCATGCATAGGTTTGTTAACTGCATTAGCCATGCTTTGCCCTACAGCATTGTTATTTAGCTGATAAAGGTTATTCTGCAGTATACCTCAAGTGGGCACAGACTCTCCCTTGTTTCTTAATAGTAAACAAGGTCTGCCCACTAAATTCCACCACATAACCTCTCTCAGCTGTCAATCTTACAGCAGCAACAAAGAGCAAAATTCAAATGAAGGCACAAAATATACATTACTCAGAGAGCCATTTTAGAGCAGGAACAAATGTTGATCCTTGTAGTTGCACCTTTGCTCGCGATTTGCCATCAGGCTAAACAAGCGTGGTCAATAACAGGTTGAAGCGCACGTGGGAAGTCAGTAAAGGAGACTTTCCTTTACATTCACTGATATGCTCAGAACAAGCAGAAGTCAATGAGCCATAGTGAGGTTGGAGTCCTTCTCCTTGCTTGTTACCAGGAAAGTAGATGCTTGTGATTCCTGTCTGTTAGCCCTAAGCTTTCCAAGGTGGCTTGTTCTTCCTCTGCGCCACTTTTGCATTTGTACAGGCCACGTGCAAAATGGCCAGGATTCCCACAGCGAAAACATTTTTTCACAGCACAGGAAGCGTAGGGGACGGCAGAATCCAGCAGGAAAATCCCTCTGCATGATGATTTCTCAGTCAGCCGTGCTCTCGAAGGCTGGTAGTCCCTCTGCTTCTGGTGGTCTAGCAGCAGCGGTGGCGTGAATCCAAAGTCGAAAGCGTAGACTCCCGCTGACGCTTCTGGAAACTGCATGTACCAACTGGTCCCAGCTGCTATCCAACGGCGAAAGCAACAGATAAATCCTTTGTGGGAGTTCTTCAAACTGTAAACCTCGATCAGCGAGAGGCTGTGCAAACGAAGTTCACGCGATCTGCTTCAGATGCTCAAACACAGATCCCCTCCTGGCCTCAGTTTGGAGATTGTAAAGTTGTCTTGTGAGGAGGACCTTTGCCCCAGCCGACTCACACTTCGATAGATGCCTTTCAAAGTCATACGCCCACGCCTTTGGCTGCAGTCCTCAAGCTTCGCGCAGATAAACCAACTGTGAGTTTTCCCACTGCTAGCACAATGAAGACGCCCGTGCTTTTTCATCTGCGACGCCGCTCAGCAACTGTAGAGGGCCACTGGAGGAGTAGAGATAACATTCCACAGGTCCTCCCACGAATGAGATAGCTCTCTGCATCTTCTGGCTCCAAGCCACATAGTTATGTGCCTACCAGTCAGCCTCTCCAGAACAGCAAAGCCCGGACATAGGTGGAAGCCATGGCAATAGCTGAGTCACACAGCACGCATGATACACTCACTGTTACTCCACGAAGTGCGCCGACGTGAGGAGCTGGAGCCCGCCATAACTCCTGAGAAGGGGATCCCACTCAGCAGCGGTGGTGGTAACAAAAGCCCAGAAGCAGTTAAGGAAAAAGAAAAACACAGGAACCCAGAAGCGTTGATAACCACTTCAAAGAACAACAGAAGGGTTTTATTCCTTGTTTCCAAAGTCACAAAAACAGTCTGACAGAGTGCAAGCTTAGGCAACCAGAGCAAGCAACTGTATAACCAAAGCACGCATAGACCAAACTGTTCTGTGCATATATACATAGAGACATACAACTCAATCAGGGAGCAGTGAAGTGCAATCACACATGATGTGCTTAGTCATGGTTGCATCACCCACTGAAACTAGGTGAAAGGTAGAGTATTGCATCAGCCAAGCTGTCAAGTAGATTTTGGTGATCTAACTGTCAAGTCCTAACAAAGAATGCCCTCCCTGCAAGAACATCCCGAAATTTGCCCAAGAATCTTTGTTCTGGATTGAGTTTTCTGCATTGCTGTCAATGGGGGTTGCAGGCTGGGGGGGTGACATTTCTGAAGGCACAGTCTCAAAACTTCCAGGGTCTCATAAGGAGACTTCCCTAATGATACCCCCCAGGTTTGGTGCAGTTTGGTTCAGGGGGGCCAAAGTTATGGACCCTCAAAACTGTAGCCCCCATCTCCTATTAGCTCCCATTGGAAACAATGGGGGATAGGGGCACCCCCTTTGGGAGTCCATAACTTTGGACTCCCTGAACCAAACCTCACCAAACTTGGGGGGTATCATGAGGACAGTCTCCTGATGATACGCTGAAATTTTGGTGCTGCTAGCCTAAAAACTGCGCCCCTGCAGGCCAAAAATGAAAAACCACTAAAATTCCCAAAAACGAACCCAGGATTTTGATGCCCCCCACAAGGTGATGCCCTGGGCAGCTGCCCACCTTGCCCAATGGGCATTATGCCAGTGCCACAAAATAAAGGACACAGGTGTATTTCTTAAGATCCTGAAGTGGAAGGAAGGAAAGACCTGCTGGGATCAGGCTGCCAAGAAGCAGAGGAGGCAGAAGAAGTGGGAGTGCTTTCCCCCAAATCTATTTGCCCTCCTGTGCCTTAAGCCATCAGCCCCCTCCCCTGTCTAAAGTGGATAGAGGGGAAGGGAAGGGAGGGGTGGCATGCAAGGGAGGGGAGGGAGTGAGGGATGGCATGCAAGGGAGGGGAGGGGGTCCAGCATCTGGACATGGCCCACCCACCCTAGCGGAGGGAGGGGAAGGGAAGGGAGGGGTGGCATGCAAGGGAGGGGGGAGTGAGGGATGGCATGCAAGGGAGGGGAGGGGGTCCGGCATCTGGACATGGCCCACCCACCCTAGCGGAGGGAGGGGAAGGGAAGGGAGGGGTGGCATGCAAGGGAGGGGAGGGAGGGAGGGATGGCATGCAAGGGAGGGGAGGGGGCCCGGCATCTGGACATGGCCCACCCACCCTAGCGGAGGGAGGGGAAGGGAAGGGAGGGGTGGCATGCAAGGGAGGGGAGGGAGGGATGGCATGCATAACAATCAACAAATTTAAAATACAATCTCCCTATAAAACCAATTAAAACAGTTTATAAAAACAGATAAATAAGCGCCCAAACTAATAAGTTAAAACAGAAAGCAATAAATACATACACCTTTCCATTGACTTCTGCCCCCATGCATATTCTGTCTCACCAAAAGGAAAACAAAACAAATTGTAACTTTATTCGCTACATGCTGGACCATCTATGTTTTAGAATGCTCCATTTGAGTCCTAGTGCCCAGGACCCAAACGGAGCACTCTAAAACAAAGATGTGCCTAGGGCCCAAATTGAGCATGTGGCAAATGAAGTTACAATTTTTTTTTTTTGGTGTGACAAAGTATAGTCCTGAAAGAGAACATGAAACCTGTGGGTTGTCCATGGGAATCAAGAGGGATACACTCCAGCTGTCAGCTGGCTGGCATAGACCATCAGTGAGGGCAACCTAGTTGATTTTCATCCCACTGGAAGGTGGAAAATAGACTAAATAGGCTCTAGAAAATCTGTTTCATGCAGAAACAGTTCCAGTTGAGAGGCCTCAATTCTTTCAAGTGCTTTGCCCAAAGGAGGTAGATTAGAGATTAGCAAGTAGTTGTTTAATTTTCCTGGATCAAGAGATGGTTCGCAATAAGGGCTTAACAGTGCTATATTTTAAGGCCAAGGGCAACAACCTGTCAATTATTAATTATCTGCCTTATTTACTGGCCCATCCTTCTCTGGCAGATTTCAGTAATCAGCCTGGACATAAATAGTACAAGTAGAAACTTCCACAGCTCCAAATATCCTGACTTCATTTTGTATTTATGACCTCATGATGCATTAAGTGAAAAGTAGTTTATAAAGTGTTCTGTCTTTATTAGTGTTCCCTACCTTGGATATTTTGGGGAAAGGCAAGACATAAAAAGTTTTAATTGTATATGTAAATAGAAGTAACCACAACTTGGTAGAGTGCTGTCCTGGGTCAGCAACAGAAAACAGAAAAAATAATCCAAGATGAGAAATTAATAAATATTAATTAAGGAAAACTGCTCAGTTCTCCTCTGGTGCATTTTACAGTAGGGAAAGGACAGAAGACCCTTCTAACCCTATAGTCCTGTTCCAATATAGGGAGGGAACGGAGGGGGTAAAATTTTGTGGTGGACAGTCAGCTGTCTGTTGGCTGATATCCTGGTGTCCTTTTAGCTGCTGAGATAGCCAGCTGCCTGGAGATTCTACAGGGATCACCAAAAATGGGTATGGTAATCTCTCCACTACTGGCAAAGCAGGGTTTAAGCTAACTCCTCTGTCCCTCCTTTCTTCCAGAGCTTGTCTTCCTTTCCACACACACTGCTATATCAAGGGAGGAGGATTTGTTTTAGTGAGGGAGAAAGGGGTGGTTTGTTTATGCTGTTAATCTACACAATGCTTCTTCCATGGGCTTTAGTTTGCATTGTTTTTGTGATGGAAGAACAGAAGGTGAGCCACAAACTTCACTTCTAAAACCTGATGACAGAATAGAATAAATAGGACTGGAATCAAAGCTTGATGGTTGCAATATATTACCCTTGCAGTTCTGTAAGTGTCCCATCCACCATCACACCTTTGGTTTTTCTTTTGCTGCTTTCTATTTGTTCTACTCACTGACAAGTCGAACACAGTATCTATTGTCTATTACATTTTCACCATGTCTCTCCTCCATGGAGCTCCAGGCAATGTGCACTGCTCTCATCTCCTGCACTTCATCCTCACAACAAAACTGTGAGGTAGGTTAGAATGAGACAAAGTAATACTATGTGAGCAAAACTTAAGGAGATTTTAACACACATTGACCCAGCTCCAGTCACACGCTGTATATCACACTATCCTAAACTTTCCTAAATAAGGGAAAGGGAAAAGATTCTTCACCTCAACTGGTCCATTTCAGTCTAGAAGAACTAGATGGTGGGGCGTTGTGTAGTCTGTTGCATGCGAATTGCTTTGAGCTTCCTGCTAAATGTTAGCATCAAAGGGCTTTGAAATCTCTGTGCTGAGCATTCACCATGAAATGTCATTGCTTCATTAGTGTCACTTTAAAAGGCGTATCATTAGATTTCCAGTGCCTCTCTGCAAGCTCCATAGGCTCAGGGTAGTTCAGTTGCTGGCAGCAACATGCCTTTACCATTCTTTTCCTATTTATGCAGCTAAGTAGTCATTATAGCAGCATTACTTGACCAGCACAGTGAGGCTTAAATTTGTTTTTGTTTCTATAGCATTAACAAATGTCTTCCCTCCCCAACATTTTCAAGAATGGCGAATTTTCTTTAGACATACTTGGGGAAAGGGTCGTGGGTCGTTGTAGAACACCTGGTTTTACTCGCAGAGTGTGCCAGAATCATGTCCAACATCCGTAATCACTCTATCACCATATTAGCACAATAGGGTTTACTTGTTTATATTTCGGAGTGTCCACCCAAATTAACATTTTTCATTATAATGGAGCTCCTCTGTACATAATACTGCTAAAATGCTCATGGAATTATGGAGAAAGCATTTGCATAATTGCTACTCAAAATGTCATTGTGGTCATCTTGTTTATGGATTGACAACAAACATTAGGCAATCACTCCCAGATTTTTTAAAACTATAAAACAAGCCTGATGCAGTCCAAATCACACTGTTGCTAATTACATTTAAAAACATATTTCCTGAAATGTAACAGTCATTTTAGTGAAGATTCACTATTTTAAAAGTTGTACCTTGGCAAGGAAGACATCATCCTTGCAGGTAGCAAGAAGAGGAATGGCCAGTATATTCCAGCTAGCAGTGTGAAAAATCAGGTAGACGTTATTCAGTGTTTGATTAACTGTAAAAATAATATTACTTTTTCTCAGGAGGATGCTTGATCATGGTCTATTTACATATTGCAACATACTTTTTGTGTGAAGCAGCCCTGTGCCAAGGAAAGATGGTGTGTTGCTGTAATCTAAACGCCCAGTGAAGTTCTGTTTCGGTCTGGGCTAGATAGGCAATATGTATGTCGACTAGCTGGAGAAACATCACAGAATCATTTGCAGGCACATGCTTCTCTTCTATTGGAAGAAGTTAAACAGTTCTGGTTCATTAAAATGCCTGGATGGGAGAAATGCCTAGAAATTGCATGTAATCCTTAAGAGGAAATTTTCACACAGTGTTCCAATTGAATAAGTCACCTGGAAGTGACACATACAATTTGCATTTTCTAAAACCTTTCCTGAAAATACCCCCATGTTTACCTCAGTTTGGGATGTGGAGAATTCTTTTTAATACAGAAGTGGGCATTTGCAATGGAGACATGTAAATGTCTTCCCAGCTTATTACAAGGAAAAACAGGGTTGGCACTCTTATGTCTCCCTTGTATCGCCTGGTTTGGCTCTAAGATGCAAGCTCTGAATGAACAATAATAGCATCTGTGTGTAAAATGCTGACAAGTTGCAGCCACCTGGTGGGATTTCAAGACAAGTGATTAAGTAGAGATGGTTTGCCGCTGCCTTCTCTGCAGAATCTTCCTTGGCGGTTTCCCTTGGAAATCCCAACCCAGTTTCATCTTCCAAGATCAGACTATACCATACCTTCCACCACAAATAACTATATAAGGGATGGCTATGATCTTTATAAGCTGCTGCTGGAAATGAAATGTTGAACTTTGTTGGCCTTGGTCTTATCCAGAAATGCACTGTTATTTTGACTGGATAAGCCTTGTGGATAAAAGAGGCCAAGTATTGATCAATAGATCTGTGGGATGTGGTTAGTTAGCTTCTCAGAGGGGTATCTCAAGAACAGAATCTGATCTAGGTAGATAAATTCTGACTGAAAATCAGTCACATTAACCCTCTGGAATATATATTTAGAAAATCTAAACTAGTCTACTATCTAGGATTACCTTTGTCTTGGTCATCATCTGAGAGAAGTACTTGTACACTTGAGCAAATGCTGGAGACAGAACTCGACCAATTCTTGCTCCTCTTTTCTTTCAGCAGTGTTCTTAAGACTACCTCTTTTCCAGCCCTTTGAGGATTGGAGAAGACTACATTTCTTGGGTCCTCCTGATCTAACATTGAACTACTTTACTGAACAAATTATTTATTCCATCCTGGCTGAAAGCAACTCATGGTTGGGTTCAATTCCTATCTGAACAGATGTCTCTGAACTTATTTTGGGAGTTTGTGATTAGATTCCTTGATGCCCAGTTTTGCTTCCTAAAGGGTTACTTCCTATCTGCCAAGTCCTAAAGCAAATCTTAAGTAGATCAGGATGACAAGGATAGTTATGAAGTTGAAAGGATCTGCTTTTTTTCTTTGCAGGTGTTGGATTCCAATTTTGAATGTTACTCCACCTAAAAAAGCCCTCAATGCAAATAAAAAGCACACAGACAGAAAAGTTGTGTGCCGTCTTTCCATCCTAATTTTCAGCACAGGAAAACATACCAAAAATGTGCAGCCCATTCTCCTGCTTGCCTCACTCTCCTGCAGAAGGCCTCATGAGAGTGTTGCAAATGTACAGTATTTTTTTTTCAGGCATGTTGGTTCCATAAGCCAGAGTGTGATCATTTTATGTACATGGCACAAGGATCAATTATTTCTATTCCTGATGTATTTTATCCAGTACATTTTCATGTCATCCTTCTTCCAAACAGCGTCCAGTAGCATACAGCAGTGTCCAGCTCCTCTCATTTATTTAATAATCACAAGAACCCTGTGAGGTAGGTTAGGGTGAGTCACCCAGAAGGCCCCTGGCCTAGGTTTGCCAAGTCTGGCTTGGGAAGATCCTGGAGATGTGTGGGTAGAGCCTGGGAACAGTGGGGTTTGGGGAGAGAAAAGAGCTCAGTGAGATATTAAAGCATAGAATCTGTTTTCCAAAAGAGCCATTTTCTCCAGGGGATCTGTAATCCCATTCCCAGAGATCTCCAGGCCCCACTCGGAGGTTGGCAATTCGATTCCCAGCACAGTGTTGACCTTTAATGGGAGACTCAAAAATTCCACTCCAGCCACTGCACAATGCCGGCTGTCAGTCCACGTAACAGCTTTTCCTCACATAACACCTTCTTCGCGTCTAGCGGCAAAGACCACGACCAACTATCCTGCTTCAACTTGGGAACATTTATTTCGCTATTCCCGGAGTGGCACTCCAGCCTTTTTCCCGCCTTCTGAGGCAGCAGAAAGGAAAGGAGTGGAAAAGAGGTTTCTTGTTAGTTCTGGAGGTGGACGCCCCATGGTTACTCTACACTTTGGAGCGGGACCTGTGGGGTTCCGGAAGGTGTCCCTAGAAAAATGCCGGCCGGCTCCTTGTCCTCACCTATCGTGGCGCCCCGTCCCCAAATCCCCCCGCAGGCCCTGGTGGCGCCGCGGGACTGCAACTACTTCGCAGGGGGCCGGGACTGGGCGGGCCTAGAGGCAGGAGGAGGCCGGCAGGCAGGCAGGCAGGCAGGCGAGGGGAGGCGGCGGCTTCTGGCTCAGCCTCTCGCTGTCCCCGCCCGCTCCACAGCAGCAGCTCCTCTCCAGCCAGCCCGGGTGAGCGGCGGCGGCGGCGGCAGCGCAGGCAGCTCGGGCTAGTGCGCGGCGAGTGGGGTGGCCTCCGCAGTGCTCCCGCTCCGTTCCGCCCCGGCATGGTGAGTGGAGGCGGGCGGGCGGGCGGGCGGGCGAGCGCGTGGGGTGTTGGGGCAAGCAAGGGCAGGGGGCGACGGCAAGGATAGGAGGCGGCTGGCGCTGCGGTGCCCGCAGAAGCTCCGGCTCCAGTGCTGCCGTCCCTTTCGCCAGGCGGCTACTGCTCTGCCTGCCAGGGACCGTGCCAAGGGAATTCCCTGCTGCCCGGCGAGCTCCCGCCCGGGCTGGCGCCGGAGCTGTTGCCCGCTTGGATGCTGGCCCCATGCACCAGCAGCAGCAGCAGCATGCCCGCCGTCGTCTTCCCTGGTCCCTGTCCCAGCAGGGGCGAGAGGAGCCCGAGACGACCCTCGGACCGCCCTGGCGCTTTCTGCCCTTTTTAACTCTCGGCCCCGCTAGGCCTCCTCGGGGAGGCAGCCCCAGCAGCAGCAGCCCCTCCGCCTCCACCCCTCTGCCCTGGGCCAGGTAGCCTCTGATGTCTCTCCCCCCCGCCCCTCTCTCTCTCGTAGCGCGTCACCATCCTTGGAGGAGCTTCCATCCGGACAAGACCCACCGAAGAGCCCCTCTGTGCCCCCCAAGCAACAGCGAAGAAGTGCCTCTTTCTTCTTGCCAGGATGAAGGGGCGTCTTGCCAGCCGGAGGATGGCCCGGAGCTGCTCCCACTGAAGTATCCAGTGGCTGCTTCCTCCATCTGCCTGCAAATTTATCCATGGAGTGTCAGAGCCGAGGCCCTTGATTGTGCTGGGTTGGGCACAGCCCCCGCCCCTCTGCTCCTTCTGCTCACCATGGGGCGGAGGCACCTGCTGTTGCTGCTGCCCCTTATCCTGTTTGCCCTGGCACTGCTGCTGACCACGCATGCGGCTGGGCCCCCACGGACACCCAAGGGCAACCGGACACAGGGGGCAACAGCTACTCGGCGGTCCTCCAAGGTGGTCAAGGAGCAACTGAACCAGACACTGGCCAGTTCGTCCCCTGCTGCCTTGCCAGCTGGTGGTGGGGGCAGCCGTGCACGCAGTGGAGGTGGCAGTGCAGGCAGCTCGAGCCCAGCATATGATACATGCATGGGCTATTATGATGTCAGTGGAACGTGGGACAAGGAGTTTGAGTGTAACAACAGCCAGAAGGATTTCCGCTACTGTTGTGGCACCTGCAATTACCGCTTTTGCTGCAACAAGCGTTCTGAGAAGCTCAATCAGTACATGTGCCGTAATAATGGCCGTGGACCCACTACAGATTCAATGACTACTGCCACTAGCAATGGTGGAACTGGAGAGATATCCAATGTCTATGACCCGAATGAGGACACCACTAATGCCACTGTCTACATTTCATGTGGAGCCATTGCCTTTGTTGTCATTGCAGGCATATTTGCCAAGGTGGCCTATGACAAGGCACGACAGCCACCGCAGGAGATGAACATCCACAGGTGAGAACAGGGTGTGAACCCTGTACCTAATCTCCCCCCAATGCCTTAATTTATTCATAATCCTCAGGAGATGGACATAATTCACAGGCAATGGACTACTAGCCCCCTAGACAAGCATTCCACATACCCACACAGGTTCAGTTCTGTGCATACCCCTGGTGCCATTAAAACCCACAACCCACATGATTAATGTGCTTTACTGAGAATGAGGTATCTTCCCATTGTATGACTGGATGAGAGAAAACTGCTGTTGTACAAAAACACCTCCAACTGTTCTCATCTTGGGTGACGAATGTAGTTAAGTAAGACACAGCCAACTTTTTACCACTTCAAAAATGAGACAATTCCCTTCCTTGTTCCCTCTTGTAGAACTCATCTGTCATGTGTAGGATGGAAGAGGGAGTTCTGCAGCACAGCAGAGATTCCTCTTTCCCAGAAGCAGATAGGCATACTCATTCAAAACTCTACTCTTTATAAAAAAAAGATTGCTTCATCTTCAGATGCCCCAGTGTGTCCAAAATAAATTGCTTCATAGCCATTCAAAGGAGATCAGGACCTACTTCTTAGGACACTCGGTGGTTTCCTTTGCTTAGAATCTTTTTGCTTCAGTAAGAATACATACATGTCCTTTCTCATTTGTATACTTGCTTATCCTTTCCACAACTAGGAGGGGATATGCTTTTGGAGAGCAGGTCTTCACTCCCTATTCCGATTAGAGAATTACAATTTTGACTTCTCTCTTCTTTAGGCTTGATCTATGTTTTCCATTTAATGAAATAGACACCAGAAATAGATTTTAACAAACTTTACTAGGCATTGTAAGATGCACAATGCAATGATTTCAGATGAGTTCTAATAATATGGTTAATAGACCTGGAATAAATTGCTTTGAGAGCAGTCAGTTAATAGCAAAAGTGTGTAAATGGTGTTTTTAAATAACTTATTAATAACTTATTGCTTACCCTAGTAATAGCATTACAAAATGATTTTTAACTTAACAAATAAATGAGATGCTTTCCTTGAATGGGTCAACTTGAAGAGAAACAGAGAATCTTATCCAAGAGCAAATTATTGATATCCTGCTACTGTGAAGGGAGCACCTTCTTAATCAATGGTGTAGGCTTCTCATTTCCCCATTCATAATTAGTGTGCATTATTTTTTAGCTCTGTTACCATAATTACCTGGCAAACCTTACCTCATCTAACACCTTTAAATTCATTTTTCAAAATACAAAGACCTTTAAAGGTTTTAAGTGCAACTTTCTTGATAAGGTCCTGAAATTAACATGTATTTAACCTATTCTCATCTCTACCCTATCACTGATGAGTCCTTAAATTTTTCCCTTTCAGATATCCTGCTTTGGATTCACCTTTGGCCTCTTATGGTTGACTTACTTTTTTTTTCTTTTATAGCAAACCAAAAAGGAAAAGGAAAAAAAATTACATAATACAATGCAAGCCTAAAATAAAGAAATAACTGTCCACTGTCAACATTTTAAAATCATAAATGGGAAATACCTCATTCCTCATTTTAGTGTTTCAAGCTTAATATTTATTTGTCACCCGTTTCTCATTTAAAAATGAGATCTGATAAAGTGGGCTCTAACTTATGAAAGCCCCTGCTAGAATAAATCTGTTCAGATTTAAAGTGCTACAAGGCTCTTTTTTTTGTTTTCATCTGTAAACTTTCCATGCCCTTTATCTCCTCTGCTCCGCACCACCCAGTCCTTTTTCTATGGCTCAAGCTGACTAAAACTCTCTTTTAAATTTCGATGTTCTCCCCAAACTTAAAGAACTTTTGATGTCTTTTTAAACTAGCCCTATTTCTTCTCCCTCTTTTCCTTTGCCACCTGTTCCACCATTCCACATTAAACACAGTTGGGGCATATTTTCATGAATGCATATTTACCCCTTGGGTTCTCTGACTGACACTTCCTTTATTTCCTGTGGTACCTTCACTTGTACTGTGCTGCGTATGCCTGATTGCTTCTTGTTTGCACTGCCCAAGTGCTAGGGAAAGAGGAAAGGTCAACCTTTCCTCCCCCTTAACTGCAACAGAACTCATCCTACTGAGCTTGTTAGCAAGCCTCTGTTAAATACCCCATGATATTTTGTGGAGGAGAACTGTCTAACATTTTTGCATTGAGCTGTGAAGTTCTGTTCCAAATACTTCTATTTTGAAGCATTATTTTGAGCATTCTGAAGTAATATTTGAATTCTTTTTTAAAGAGATAACTGGAGAAAGGGGCTACGCAGCTAGCTAGGAAGCACTGCGTAGCAAGAATACATTTGAAATGGTACAAGTCAGATGAGTGCCCTTCATATTACCTCTCGGAATGGCCACTATCTTTTCCCAGCTGACATGCATCATTGAGGCAAGATCTCAGGAAACAGTGTAGTAAATATATTTGGAGTCTACATGCCGCTAAAATGTGAAGTTATGAAATAATTTAAGAGTGAACCACTTTTTAAAAATATGTAGCAGAAGCAAACCTAGCAGGGAGGAACAGCTGTCTTTGCATGATTATCCTTCATTTATGTCATCAATTAAAGGCTGTGTTTTGTCAAAAGACCTGGCAACAGCTTACAAACTGAAAAACAAGTGTGCTTTGCATAGTGCATGAAATAAAATATTGGCATCTGTAAGTAAAATCCCAAGAGAGGTCTCAAACAGCCTAAATATATGGGCTTTTCTGTGAGGTTTGAAAGCAATTTATTTTGTTTCTGTCATTCTCCTACTGGTGTGTATACAGTGAAGGGCAACTCTTCAGCTGGTTTAAGTTCTCACAGCTACACACACCTTCCTGACAACCCTGGGTTACTACAGTACTAGAAACTAAAGCTTTGCTCTCTAAAGATTTATGCTAGCACTATTTGAATCCAGAGCTCTCTTGCTTTGAGTCAAGGAATTTGGATTGCTGTACCACAGAGTAACAGAATTCCAGAAATGAAAGGGGACAGCAATCAAATTGTTAAATTATCTCTGAGAAAGGGCTGGTCAGAGTTGAAGGCATGGCTCTTTGGCACACAAGGTTGGAAGCAACTCTTATTTGCTTTAGTGGTTTTTCTGCTAAGGCCAACTTGCCTCCAGTAGATCTTGGTATCACTGATGTTTTTGGAAACTTTGCACGTATTCCTTTCTTCACATGTTCCTTTTGCTCTGTTTAATGCTGTGGGGTTGTAAACCTCCCTACAAAATTACAGGAAACCTTGTCAGCCTTGTGTAAACACTTCTTGTCATTTCTGTTCTTGTGATGCTTCCTTTGCTTTTTAAAGATGAATTCTGAATGGTGAAATGAATCACCTGTATGCAGATAAAGGAATGAGTGACAGACTTGAGTTTTAGAAACATTTGACTTCAAGTGCCTTTGAACGAACTGATTGACTATTATTATTACAATATAGTAGATGACAAAAGATTATACCTTTCAGATTTAATCTAAATTTGATCAATGCTAGCACAACAGTTTAAATATTATGAAGAATTTATTCAGCTACTGGGGGGCAGGGGGTTGCGTGGTCTATGAAATAACGTTGTTTTTAAAATACACTTGTCAGAGTTTTTAAAATAACACTTGTCAGGGCCTCCTTAGTCGGGTTTCTTCCTTTTGCAGGGCATTTCTTGTGAGACTTACGGCTGCTATATTTCTAGAGTCTTTAGGGCCTCTGTATTGCAGATATTCTTCAGTTGCATGCAGGTTTGCATATTTAGGAATGATCAAATAAGGAAAGGCAAGGGACAAGTGAAAAGAACAGGAGTTAAAATGAGCAGAAATTTTACTTCTGTTCCTGTGTCCTCTGTTGAGGTACAGATGGAGCAGGAAGAGATTCAGTAGCTGGATTTCAAACTTGGTTGGGTTAATGTGTCTCGGTAATCTTGCAGCAATTTCAAATACCTTTTCAAATTAGAATGTAACAGAATAAACAGAGCTCAGTGATTTAACTGAAGCTTGGGGTTTTTTTTCTTCAATGGCTCATTGTTTTTCCAGTATTGCCCCTGTAGATTTCAGTGGAAACAGAATCAAGACCAAGGGCAGAACTATATGAGATACTGGGAGGTTTATGAACTAGTTCGGAGTATTTTTTTACTATTAAAATCTGGTGTGCGGGAATACAATTCTGTATGCTTACTTCAGGAGGGCAAATAGCAGCATCCTGAGGCCATTTCAGATTTGGGAAGAGGTACCAATGGGAAGATTGAAATTCCTCTTCACCTTGTACTAGTTGCCCATTCTACTGGCTTTTCAGGGAACTACAGTTTTGCACTCAGTTTGTGGAATTTCCAACACATCTTGTAGTTCTGCCCCTAACTGTAGGGGATTTAATAAAAAGGAATGAAACAGTTCTTGTATTTCTATTTAAGTGAGCAGCATTAGTTTAGTCTGAGAGGCTTTCAGTGGGATATCGGGTCTGCACATGGTATCTGACACAAGGGCTATCTTATCTGTAAACACAGATCCATTATTGCCAGTCATGGCAATTGGGATATAAAAAACTGTTCTTGCACTGGATATGAGAAAGCACTGCATGACTGGAGTGGAAGCTTGTTTTGTGTCATTTTCTTTTCTTTTTGCCATCAGGTCAAAGTTGACTTATGGCAACCCTATAGGGTTTTCAAGATGAGAAACATTTGGAGGTAGTTTGCAATTGCCTGCCTCCCCATCATACCCCTTGAAGGTCTCCTGTCCAAATATTAGCCAGGTTTTCTTGAAGGTCTCCCATCCAAATACTAGCCAGGATCAGAGCTGACAGTTATGACTGGCCCAGTATCACCCAGCAAGCTTCCATGATGTGAGTGGGGAACTGAACCTGGGTTTCTGAGCTTCTGGTCCAACACCTTAACCACTATGCTACACTGACTCTGTTCTTTCATATAGCATCATCCAAAAGTTATTCTTGGCGATCTCACACACGTGTTGCTCTCAGAACAACCAATGACTTTTTGAAGGTCATAAGAGATCAACAACGCCATCCTGTGCAGAGTTACTCCACTGATACCAGCAAGCTTAGACTGGAGTAACTGCATTGGATGGTGCTGTAATTGACCCAGCTCTATGCACATCTTTCTTGCTGCTTACAGAAAGATTTTTTGTTTATTTGGAAAATGTATATTCCTCTTCTCCAGAGACCTGTGTGATGTGCCTGATAAAAGAAAACAAATACAATCTATCATAAAACAACCATACAATTTTCAGAATTAAAATAAGCCATAAAACAAGTCTCTCTCTCTCTCTCTCTCTCTCTCTCTCTCTGTATACATAAGTTAGATGCAGACAATAAAAACATTTAAGAAGCTGGAACACTTGAATCAAAAGAACTGTTTTGGCCTGGCTTCTGAAGAACAGTAAAGAACAGGCACCAGGCATGACTCAAAGTGGAGAACTTTCCAGAATGAGGTGTCACCATTGAAATAGCCCTGCTGCGTTTGACTGCCACTTGCCTTACCTATGCAAACTGGGTCCCAAACAACAAGGTTTAGGATGTTATCTGGTGGGTTGGACAGCAAGGGTATCCATCCTCAAGCTGTTTTGGACATTAAACATAAGCACTATCATTTTAAATTTAACTTTTAAACAAGCAGGTTGCTAGTGCAAATAGTTTAGTGCAAGAGTGATACAAACGCTGCATGCGGTCCCAGACCATGACCCAGCTGTTGCATTTTAGACTAGCCAGCATTTCTGAACAATGTTCAAAGGCAGCCTCATGTAAAGCACATTCCAGTTGTCTAATTTGAATGTGTTCAAAGTATGGATCACTGTGGACCAATAATACTTACTGAGGAATGGCCATCACTAGCAGATCAGCAGAAGATGATAAAAGGTATTCATACTATGGAATAGGTCTGGTCTTTTAACTGTAAGCAAGGTCCAATTTCGTTGGACCTCCAAGCTGTGACCTTTGTCGGTCAGAGAAATGTAACCTCTAGGTTAGGCTGGCTCGGTGGCTCCTCAGTCCTCACACAGCTTTGTTGCTGACCAACAGCACTTCAGTCTGGTCTGGAATAAGCTTCATTTTATTTGCACTCATCCATCCCGTCATCTTCTCTGGGCATTTGTTCAAGACTTCTACAGACCCACCCAATTGAGTTGCTAGGGAGGAATAGATCTGGGTATCACCTGCATATTCTAGATCCCTGAATGATCTCTCCTAGTAGTTTTACGAGGGTCAAAATGGAGCCTGAAGGATTCCATATCATGACCACGAGGCCCTGCAGCTGTCCCCCAATACAATGGAGAACAGATGCCAGACAGGGCCTCATGACCTAGAGCTGAATGATGTAGTGCTAAGTAAAATTATGATTTATTCAGAAAAAAATTACAAATTACAGGATTTTTAAAAGAAACATGAAATAACATTCTATTACACCAATTCTACCTAGGCTTTGAACAAATAATTGGGGGCCCTAAATTAGATTATAGAAACATAGCTACTCGGGATAGTTACACAAAGTTAATAACATTAACAATCACATTCATGTTGCCATGAAAGTCACGCTACTATTTTTCTTTTTTCCTGTACCATCTGCCACAACTAGCTTCACTCATCTGAGTAGACTTATTCCTGACTGTGCAGGCATCTTTGGCAAGATGAAGTCTAGGGCCCATTATGCATGGAACACTCATGTCAAGCCTGTTCTCTGTGCAGTGGGCTTGTAGTGGGTTCTCCTTGCATTTCTCTGTCCACATGTGAGGAGGCGGCCCACAGCCTGCAGCACAGTTTGTCTGCTGAACTCTGCTGGGCCTCTGCTTCTCCCAGTTCTCTTAACTCTGTCCGTCAACAGTCTTAAAGGCACAGAGCTGATATTCTCCCCCCCCCTCACTTCTCCACACAGGAAGACTCTCTGCCAGCATCGCAAGAGAAGAGAGAGGCTTGTTTTAAAACAGAGTCTTGTCTGAAACAAAGTTTTAAAAACCCTCTCAGCCATCCAGGAGGACCGAAGCAGAGTGGGGGAAGTGGGGTGGAGCCAAAAAGATGCCTGCTTGTATTGTTTCTTGCAAAAGCCCTCTTTGTTGTTACTTTGTATTGAAAGAAGGATCACTCGATCTCTCAATATGTGCACTTCAGAGAAGCAGGAGAGGGGGGCAAGGGGGAGGACTCCAGGGCACCTGGCAACTGAGGCTGTGCTGTGCTGAGGGTGTGCTGGTGGAGGAAAGACTGAACACAGACATTAGACAGAGGTGAGAGGGGTTCCCCCCCCCCTTATACATGTGAGAGATCAATCTATCGACCTCTTGATCAGGGCACTTAAGGAAGCAGGAAGGAGCCAACAGTATGAAGGAGGGGTGAGAGGGAAGGCCCGCAAAGCGCTGCAAGGGAGTGGGAAGGCTGGCCATGAATGGAGAGAAAGGTCTCGGGCAAAGCTGTGCCCACCGGCAGATCTGTCCCGCTCTGGCAGTGAAGCAAGTTTTAAATTGTGCGATACGTGATTTTGCTTGCCTCAAAGAGGGTGGAAATGAAAGTGGGGCTCCAGAAAATACATCTGTACAAGAAATCTTGCTGTGGTGAACACTGGCCTCCACTACACAGCAAAGACTTTGTGCATAATTGGCCTAGTTTTCTGCTTGCTGTAGTTATGAATTCTGCATCCTTCTCACTCATAGTTCTGTGATCCTGTACCCTGCTGCTAGATTTTCCCTGTCACCCTCCATAAAATGACATAGATGCTAATTTTCTTCTTATATCAAGACACATTACTCAGTAATAACTGTTTATTGGACCTGCCTTTAGTAAGTAAAAGGTTTGTTAATTCTGTCCTTCATACAAGACAGCTGAAATAGTGAGACTTCGGCCTTGGCTAGATCATTTTAAGTAGAGTTGTTGGTCCCTACAAAAGTCAATGACGTTGAACCAGAATGCATGAACCAGAACGTGATTGAAATTAGACCCCGTTTATGTTTCTTTCTGCATTTTGCTATATAAACATAATAAGCATCAGATGACTGGAACTGCACACTGGAATTACTGCACTCCAGTTATACTTGGTAGACGGGGTATGCTAAGTATTTCCAGTCTGATACTGGTGTGGAAATTCATGAAATGAGGCATACCTTATGCCCTCTACCATCCTCTTTATCTGTTTCTCTGAAATGACATAGCTTTATTTTATTTGTTGTTGTCTTCAAAGTCAGGGTTTCCTTTTTCAGTCCCACCCAAATTGCTTGTTTTCTTCTTGTTCCTTAAACTAGAACCCTTGTTCCTATTGGTAGGTACTTCTGAAATTCCGTTGGAACTAGAACTCTTCTGTTCCATGAGCTCTATTTCAATTTGACACAGTCTAGGGCAAGACAACCCTTAGCACACATGCCAAACAGCAATGAGCCAGACCCTTTCGCTTGGCATGGAAGATGGGTTCTCTGTCCAAACAACTGGCCCCTGAAATGCTGGCATCACCACTGGGGATAGTGGTGTGAGAGAAAGCAACAGAGATGGATGGTGTTTGCAGTCATCTCCCAGACCAACACAGGCACGTTCTGGGTCTGAGGCAAGATGCTGACCATGCCAATGCGGATCAGTTTCTCCCAGTATTTCTGACCAAGTATATCCTCACCCTTTTATTTTTATTTTTTGGTCTGATGGCACACAAAGGTTTTTCTAAATAGATGCTGCGAGATTTTGGCACTCAGGTCAAAAAAATTATCTAACCTGCATTAGGCTGCGTTTGCAGTATTGCAAATCTACAAATATTGTTTATATTGAATGCTGTTGATACCTAACTAAGCAGGACACCTGATGGCGCAATTGTAGTACCTATTTGCATGGCCAGGGATGGTGTTGGCAGCCAGCTGTCCCATATCCTTTCTTTCTTAACCTGAGGAAGTATTGTATTGTTGAAGGCTTTCATAGACGGAATCAACTGGCTGATGTGGATTTTCCGGGCCAGGTCTGGTAGTTTTTGCTCCGAATGTTTTACCCACATTGAGCTTTTCACACTGCACCATGGAGAGAAACACATCTCACCATGGCATACCTCTAAAGCTACCAGCCATAGATGCAGGCAAAATGTTTGGTGCAAAAACCACCGGACTACAGCCACATGGCCCAGAAACCCACAACAGCCAGCTGATGATGTATTGTCTCTTCTTCCCTTGTACGTCAGCAAGAGCCAAGATAATGAATGTGGTCTCAGGCAAACTAGTCTTTCTTTTTCCAAATAACTTTTTATTGTCTTTTCTGTTTTAGGCCAAATTTTCTGTTACCACACAGTATTTAGACAAGTAATTTGGTTTAGTTGGAAATGGCAGGTTTTTCCTGCTCTACTTTTGGAGGCACAACAGCAATCCCACCAGGCATCAGCATTCATTTTCTCTGATAGGTTTGCAGAGTAATACGGTAGTTGCTTTTAATGCTGTCACTTTCTTTCCTGTACATGTGTTACCTCCCACAGCTCTGCTCCTTCATCTTATGATTCTTAGAGCTCAAAAGCCAGGTACAATTAGGCTGAGATATTACTTTCACTTTCCAAGACTTTGGTAGGTGTTAACGGGGGAAGTGCTAGAAATGTTAATGCTGTTGGTGTCTCTTCTGTGCTGAGCTGCCTCTGGAGATAGGATGCAAAGCAAAAATG
Organism: Sphaerodactylus townsendi; assembly: GCF_021028975.2. Lineage (NCBI taxonomy): Eukaryota > Metazoa > Chordata > Lepidosauria > Squamata > Sphaerodactylidae > Sphaerodactylus > Sphaerodactylus townsendi. The sequence goes on along the minus strand of NC_059427.1, from coordinate 111,531,336 downwards.
GGATGGTTGCCCACAAAATTTCTTATTTAATTTTCTGCAAGAGATGGGAATATGACTTTGGCCCCAACTCTGTTCTTCCCATAGCCATTGCAGTCTGTTGAAGTAGTCTTACTTGCCAGCTGTGTTTTCATCTTTACTGCTAAACTGTTGTATAATGCTATTGTGTAGCTTTACATTAGTTGTGTTACATTTCATTTTAATGGTGAACATGATGATCATCCTTCACCAACCTCCCTTACTTGGGGCTCTAGTTACTATCTACATGTTGCATTCTGTGGATAAGAGGTACCACTCAAGTGATATTCATATTAATGTATTGTCGAAGGCTTTCACGGCCAGAATCACTTGGGTGCTGTGTGGTTTCCGGGCTGTATGGCTGTGTTCTAGCAGCATTCTCTGGTGACGTTTTGCCTGCATCTGTGGCTGGCATCTTCAGAGGAGATCCTCTGAAGATGCCAGCCACAGATGCAGGCGAAACGTCAGTAGAGAATGCTGCTAGAACACGGCCATACAGCCCGGAAACCACACAGCACCCAAGATATTCATATTGTTGTTACTGCATTTTTGTTTTAAGTCAGCCCTGCTGTTATGTCAAAATATTCTTTCCTGGCCTATGATAGCACATGAACACAAGAAACAAGAGTTATTTAACCATTAGTAAAGAGCATTCCATGCTCGAAATGCAAAAAAACTAATTTTTTTAAATTGGTGATTAACTTTCTCTGGTGATTTCCACATAGCAGAAATAAAACATCCTGCAGACGTTAAAAAAATCAGTTTTGGCTTTTTTAGTTCACACACAGCCTGCCAAAAGTGTTGCCAGCAAAAATGGATCTTTCCCCCCACCTGCTGCACAGATCTCTTGTCAGTTTGCTCTTGTCATTTTGTTTGCTGCTGCAGAGCTTCTCCATTCCTCTGCCATTTGGTGAAGGTTTTACAGGGAGGTTTCCTTTGCTTACAGCTCATCCGCGCATGATTTCACTGTAAAAAGTAGATGAATAGTTCGTTTTGCCTAGTGATCTTGTGCACATGTCTTTTTTTCCTTTTTTGTTTTGAGGGGGATGTCTGAAGCTACGGCGACACAAGTGTGCACATATTTCAGCTTCTCTGATCGGGCCGTCATAGCTTTGCAGACATCCCCCTCAAAACAAAAAAAAAGGGGAAACAACAAGTGTGTGGGATTGTTAGGAAAAACAGACTTTATTCAGCAAAATCAAGCATGGATGAGCTGCAAGGTGAGGAAACCTCCTTAAGAGAATCTCTGCTGCAGCACACAAAATGTTGGGCACAAAAATGCAAGTAAAAGGTTTGGACTAGAGAAGTAAAGTATTTCCTGTCTGCTTGTGTTCCCTCAGCAGGCAGGAAACATCTTCAACCCAGGTTGGGGGGAAAGATTGCTAGTTCCCAGGTTGAGAAAAATAAAATGTTTTGACGATGTTTTGGGGGAAAGAGCTGTGCGAACTTCTTCTCCAAAATGCTTTTTAAAACATCCCCAAGACATTTTCTTTCTGCTGGGTGGAAATTACCTCTGCTTGCTGTTGCTTTGTAGGGTACAGAATTAATAATCCATTACTACAAGTTGGAATTAGAGCTTTTTATTTAATTCATATTTTTACAACAAAATACAAATTAAAGCAATAAACCATAGGGTCAAACAAGAAAGGGGGGAAAAATCTTGGTATATAAATTAGTACCACTTCAAAATATAAGAATATGTTAGCTAATCAATTCTCTAAATTGAATAACATGTATCTTTCAATCTTTAGAGTTACATAATTCAGAGTTTTTTCAAGCTGTACTGGCCAGGCTAAAACAGAGATGGGTCTGTGGGATTGCACATGTGTTAAAAATCCTTAAGCCATGCCACCCTCACCGCTGCTATTATTGAGAGTTGCACATAGAGCTATTGCTCAAACATACCAGTGGACTTTTAGTGAGAGTTTCAATAGTGAAATGTTCTTTTTGAAAGTCCTTGATCACTCTCTCTCTCTCTCTCACACATACACACACTCACACACACACACACACACGCACAAATCTTCAGCTAAACCCCAATTTTCTCAGGTTTATATATGTATATGTGATCTGATTTAATTGGAAATACTTGCAATTTCTGAAATCATAAGAAATCGGAAGTTGGAGCTAACTCTTACTGAGCTCAGAAGACCCTTCTTTATGCATCCAACAGCAGATGATATGATTGTGTTTCTTCTGTGCATAGCTAGAGATGGGGCACATGTAACATTTTTTAAAATCTGTGCCTACCATCTGGCTAATGTTTAATAGTCTGGAGAGTGAAGTCTGCTTTATATTTTAAATTTTGCATTAGGAATGAATTCCTGAGTATGAAATAAATATTTACAGTGTTATTTATGATGGGGGGGGGGGTAAATAGTGACTTTGACCTGTGCAACTGAAGCAGAGGCACCCAGAGTCCTCTCTCAAGAATATTTTGCATATCAAAACGGTTAATTATACATAATCTACACATGATGCTGTGCTGTGTTTCTGGTACTCAAGAAATGATTCTGAAGAAACAATCCTGAGAGGCCTGGAGCACAGAAATGTTTAAGGCTACATTATCAGACTTGTATCTCTTGTAGAAAAGCAGCTGCTCTTTTGCAAGAGGCTACAGTGGATGTCATGCCCTGTCCTGTTTTGCTTCTTTCCCAGCCCCTTCCAAAGGGGGGGAAAACGTCCCTTTTCACTGAGATGGTAGCTTCTTGTTTTGTCTGTTTCTTATGATGCATAAATGTGAGTAATCTGAGTATTTGAACCTTCTGCCCACACTCTCAGCATGTACAGTGTGAATCACCAACGTGTGCCTTTAACTGTGGAAGGATGTAATTGTGCATAGATTGACAAATATCCTCACACGTACACGTGCATATACCCATACAGCAGTAGAGCCTGGAGCTTTCACCAAAATAAGCTGGCAGTCATTTGCACTCACAGCCACTGTCAGCCTGGTGACTGTTCATGAGAGTTTTCCTAAATATTACCACTTGAAGTCTTTCAGAGCAAGTGACCCAAACCCAGTACCCCTTGCTGCCAGATACCTCCTTGGAGAATTATTGCAATGCCACAGTAAAAATATGAACATATGAAGAAGATGGAAGAGCCTGGCAGTATAGGAAGGGTATTGCATCACATGATCTGGTGTCAAACTCGCGGCCCTCCAGGTGTTATGGACTACAGTCCCCATCCTCCCCTGCCAGCATCATGCTGGCAGGGGATGATGGGAACTGTAGTCCATAACATCTGGAGGGCCGCGAGTTTGACACCTACCATCGAAGCCACTGTTGTCGAATCTGATTGATAATGGCTCTGCGGCATCTCAGGGAGAGGTCTTTCATATCACCTATCTTTTTGACTGGAAATTGATACTCTAATTCTAAGCCATGGACCCTTCCAAATTCTGAACTATGGGCCCTTCCAAATTTGATATTCATTCAGGAACCTGGAAAATGTTAGCACTGTGTGGTTAAAATTCCATACAGAGAACAGTATATAATCCAAACCAGATTCTGTTGGGACGAGGGTAGTTTGCTTGGGTTATTCTTTGAACTTTGTGATCCTTGAGCAGCCTGGACTCAAGTACCATTCTGACCGGTAAATGGCAGTCACTTCATAAGAATCTTGACAGCCTTGTCTCCTAGTATCCCAAGGGAGAAGTATCCTTTCAGGTCAACTGAATAATCTCTGTCAGCCTCTTGCCTCCAGCCAGGCAGCAAAAATAGTGAGCATAGGAATCACTGCTGTCTCTTTAAAGTTCTTGATGGGTGTAAATTAGTACAGAATTGATACACATTTGTGCATATAGGCTTTTTTTGTTCAAAGGAGTCTTGAGGCATCAGGTAATCCTTTAATCCTGTTTTTAGAGGGACCCAATTTCATTCATTCATTTGACTGAGTGTGACTGGCCCAAGGTCACCCAGCGAGAGCCAGTGTGATGAAGTGGTTAAGAGCAGGTGGACTCTAATTTGGAGAAACAGGTTTGTTTCCCGACTCCTCCACATGAGGGGTGGACTCTTATCTGGTCAACTGGATTTGTTTCCCCTCTACTACACACGAAGTCACAGTTTTCTCAGAACTCTCTCAGCCCCATCTACCTTGCAATGTATCTGTTGTGGAGATAGGAAGGGAAAAGGCATTTGTAAGCTGCCTTGAGACTCTTTACAGGAGAGAAAGGCAGGGTATAAATCCAAACTCCTCTTCTTCTATCACATGTGGGGATTTCAACCTGGGTTTCCAGATACTAGTCCGATGTTGCTGACCATTACACCACACTCATACTTCATATGGTATGGATCTGTCATCTTTCCAATAAGATTTCTTATGATATCTGTATAAGCCTCAGTGTGTCTAATTATCACAGCACCACCACTTTTTCATGCTGGGCGAGTCTCTAAGATATTGTGATCTGCAGCGGTATGCAAGAATAGCTCACACTCTTTGTTGTACCTGCATTCATTTGGACAGCCTTGCAGAAACCCAGAGAGTTAGTTTGGATATTGGCGTCAGAATCCAGCTCTTGATGAAGTTGTTCAAAAATTGGACGCTTCATGAGCTACCATTTGAAGAGATGAACGTGCATCTGTGGCAGCTCAGCTCTCCCATCTGCTCAGATAGGTGAAGCATCCTCTTAGATGGGGTTTGTTTTTCAGATTTTAGATGTACAATTGGCATATAACGCTTTTCCTTGTGTGTCATAGCCCAGGCCTACAGCCTTGATGCAAGTGAGTAGGATGCCTTTGGCTTCTCTTGATTTGAGTCTGGCATGATCAAGCCCTTCATGCTTGATTTCCAGTCCTGGTGCTCTCTCTTGCAGTTGGGAAGAATCCAGCTGAAATGTCATGTGTTGCGTGTGTGGGGAAATAGTCATCACCATCACATGTACATGTGATTACGCCATAGAGGTGTAACTTCCCTTGCTTAAGCTTTTTTGTTTTTGATGTAGTTCAGAAGCAGCACTGTGTGATTTAATTAGAAATCAACTAATCATCCAGGCTGGAAGTTACCTTTGCTATTCTGTGTTAATCCCAGGAGATACAATGTCAGGAGAAATACAGTATAGGAAAGTGCTTCTGAGTTATTAGAGCATAGGTGCCAAACTCACGGCCCTCCAGATGTTATGGACTACAGTTCCCATCATCCCCTGCCAGCACGGGGATGATGGGAACTGTTGTCCATAACATCTGGAGGGCTGCAAGTTTGACACCTATGGATTAGAGAATGGGATGGTGCAGTTTGATAAGACGTACCCATTGCTGTGTAAGTCTTGATCACAGTTGACTTTTTGTGGACACTCCAGACCATGCAGAGCAGCCTGAGTGTCTTCAGATATTTGAAATAAAAACAGCTATAGCACTCTTCTGTGATATAAAGAAGGGGTTGGCAAAGTACCAGGCATTATAGTCCTCCCAACAACAAGCAGGTGTTCTTTGCCTGCCTTTGGCTGTGTTCATTCTTTGTGTCTGTACCATCTCTACCACCTCTGAAGAGCATGTTGTTGCAATCTACCAGTCTTCATTATTATTTTTTCTTTATTCCATGCACCAAATAAAGTGCTATTATTTTAGGGGTGAGGTGTTTAAAAAAAAGAGCTGCTCCAGTTTTTTTTTTTTTTGCTTAGTACAGTATGATTTTCATCTTCGGTACAACAGAGGTTAGTAAATTAGCCTATTTCTCTTGTAGATGCAGTATGCTGGCCGAGAGAAGCAACTCTTTATGTGTACTTTCCCTCAGACAGGCAGCAGAGGAACAGGCATACAAAAACACATAGGTTTAGGGTATCAGTCCTCAGAATGCTACCTTGCAAACAGACAGTGAGGAAGAGGAGGGCCTTCCAAGGGTACCATAAATTCCAGTGTAATTTTTAGTGAATAAATACAGGAAATATTTCATGGAGAAAATACGGGTTAGTCATGTAAAATTCGAACACCATATGACTTGACGCCGTTTTATTAGGGACTGCATCAAAATAGATTGGAGCTCGTTGCTTTCCTCTATTGTCAACTGTAAGGATCTTCTGGATTGTAGTTTAACTCTTTAGTGGATCACTTCTGAAAGAATAGTTCTAGTTCAGCTCCCGCATCTCTCAAGCAAAGACCCTCTTGAAGACTCTACTCCAACAATGCAACTGTAACATCCAGCTACTATAAAGCATGGTTAGGCATCCTGAATGATCAGTGTGGAAATACATTAACTGACCAGGACAAAATAAAGAAAAGATGGGAACAATATACTAACAGACCATACAGAAAAGATGGAAGGATAACAGGTTCATACCAAAAGGAACGTTTGAAGAAGAACCTGAAAGTGATTGGGAGAAGCAAATCACCAGGAACAGATGGGATATCAATAAATATGTTCCAAACCACAGAAACAGAATCCATCAAAATCTTAACAAACACATACCAACTAATATGGAGACTATTTGATCTCGAGTATAGTTACCTGATGCAGCAGGCAAATAAACATTGCTCACCCATGCACTTGGGCATACCGGTAAAACCGCATACCATGGCCAGATATTTCCATTTGGTTTTAGAACCCAAACTGCGACGAGCTCTAACTCTTGTCAGGTGCAATATTCTCCCTTCAGCTACCACTCAGGGTAGAATACAGAAAGTGTCCTTTAACAAAAAACTTTGTCCCTGTGGCTCAGCCCATGAAGAATTGATCCAACACGTGATATTATATTGCCCGTTACGTAGTTTAGCTAAAAATAAATATCTAGACCCATGGCTAAGAACCTCCATTGATTATACTGATTTATCAATTGTGGTAATCATGTTGGATTGTGAATCTGCAAGAGTATTGGAAGCGTTGGCTAAATGTTTGTGCTCTGTTATTAGCAAATGGTCATAACTGTATTGGAGATCAAGAAGACAAAAGTAATGTCAACTGCAGAATTACACAACTTTATGTTTGATGATGAAGAAAGTGAAATTGTTCAAGATTTTCTATATCTTGGTTCCATCATCAACCAAAAGGGAAACCTGCAACTAAAAAATCAGAAGGAAATTGAGACAGGAAAGGGCAGCCATGAAGGAACTAGAAAAGATTCTTGTGTAAGGATGTGTCACTGTCAACCAAGATCAAGTTAATTCACGCTACAGTATTCCCCATTATTATGTATGCTCATGAAAGTTGGACAGTGAAGAAAACTGACAGGAAGAAAGTAGATTCCTTTGAAATGTGGTGTTATATGAGGGTTTTCCAAATACTGTGGACCACCAAAAAGAAATAAACATGTAGCCTGAACTGGAGGCTAAAATGACCAAACTGAGGCTACTGTAGTTTGGTCACATTATGAGAAGACAAGAGTCACTGGAAAAGTCAATAATGTTAGGAAAAGTTGAAGGCAGCAGGAAAAGAGGAAAACCCAACATGAGGTGGAATGACTCCATGAAGGAGGAAACCACAGCCCTCAGTTTGCAAAACCCGAGCAATGCTGTTGAAGCCAAGACTGTTAATTCATAGAGTCGCCATGAGTCAGAGTCCACTTGATAGCACTTAGCACACAAAATATAAAGGACAAAAACAGGAGGAAAGTCCTTTGGCTAGATGGACCTAGATTTTCTATAGATGCAATTCTCCAGTAGTTATTCTGTACATACTGTGCAGTTTCAGTCCATTTTTTTCTCTAGAATTTCAGTCACTATTGTGCATATGTTAAAAATTGATCTGGCTCCTCTAATATTGTTCTTAGCTCATAGTCCATCAACAGGGATGTAGTCAAGTCAGACCTTCATGGGTTGGTCATGCAATAGTCAGGGTTTATTTAGACATCCATGAATGCCTCCTTCACCTACATTTCAGTCTCTATGCAATGGTTCCATTCTATAAATGTTAGATGGATGGTGGGGAAGGATAGATAACCTTAACGTGTGGTGTAAGATGCTCTGTTGTTCACGCCTTTGAAAAATAAATTAAGATTTTAAAAAATCCATCTCCGGAAAGGAGGAACAAGCTTTTATATGACTAAATAAAGTAAGGCTCAAAGGACCACAAAACAGTGAGGCATTTTTGAAACTACAAAACAGAAAGATTACTTTTGTTCACTATCTTTTAGGAACACCATGACTTGGCTGTTATTGGGAGCTAGGTGGAACTTGCATATTACTCCCATTCTGCAGTCATTCCACTGGCTGCCCATCAGTTACCAGGTAAATTGAAGTACTGGTTATTGCATACAAAGCCCTGCATGACCTTGGATCCTCATATTTGAGAGACTGCCTCTTCCTCTAGGTACTTCCAGGGCAGCTTCACTCATCTGAGCAGGGGCTTCAGCAGGGGGCAACCTGCAAATGGACAAAATTAACAACTGCCAATGCCTTCTCTGCTGTGGCCCCCTCCTTATGGAATGGCCTGCATGAGCACTCCTGACTTTCCATAAACTATGCAAAACTGAATTGTCCAGGACAGCTTTTTCTATGCAGGCAATAGTGTTGCATTGTACTACCTGGATACATTATTAGGATGTGTTCAGCTTACTGCTGCTGTGTTCAGCTTACTGAAACTAGGATCCTATTATGAAATTTGTTTAATTTAATGTGTTATTATTAAGACTTACGCCCTTCCTTCAATTCTGATTTTTAAATTTCTGATTGGTTCTACAGCCCTTATCCTGTTGTGTTGTGTCATGAATGTCCTATCCTGTCAATTGAATTGACTCACTCTGTGTAATCCACCTTGGACTATAAAGGATGCAAATAAATATAATTAAATGTCCCTGTATTGTAGAACAAAGTACTGCTCAGATCTTATAACATTAAAACAAAACTTCAAAATCATGTGGTCAAGGAGAACTGTCACTGTCGTCATTTTGACCACCCATAGTATCCAACAAGTGTTCAGAATGCTTCTGTTCAACCACATTCCACATGGCAGTGAAACTGATGCACTATTAGGGAAGAATCCAGGTGCAAATTTGAGTACATCCCATTTGCAACAGAAGTACAATTGAAAAACAGCTGGGTTGTATTACCACAAATTGGAAATAGCTATGCATTCCTTATGGTAAAAGATTATTTAGATGTTTTCTAAAACCACAAACCTATGTAAACTTACACAGGAGAAAGTCCAGTTCACTTAGTTCTGAATAAATATGCATAGGACTGGGCTTCATTAATCCAGTTATGATGCTGAGTGGGACAGTTTCTTTCCACCCCACCCACCTCACAGGGTGTTTGTTGTGGGGGGTGGAGAAGGGAAAGGAGATTGTCAGCCCCTTTGAGTCTCCTTACAGGAGAGAAAGGGGGGATATAAATCCAAACTACTACTACTACTACTACTAGTAGTAGTAGTAGTAGTACTAGTACTAGTACTAGTACTAGTACTAGTACTACTAGTACTACTAGTACTTCTTCTTCTTCTTCTTCTTCTTCTTCTTCTTCTTCTTCTTCTTCTTCTTCTTCTTCTTCTTCTTCTTCTTCTTCTTCTTCTTCTTCTTCTCCTTCTCCTTCTCCTTCTCCTTCTCCTTCTCCTTCTCCTTCTCCTTCTCCTTCTCCTTCTCCTTCTCCTCCTTCGGAGTGACCAGTGCTAGTGTTTATAATCTTTTGGTTGTAAGAACTATAATAGACCTAGCACCCAACTGAATGGTTCTTTTCCTCAGTAATGGTTTTTTTCTTAATGAAAAGTAGCCTTCGGGGGTTGCAATCAAGAAGAGAAAGTAAGAGAGTCTACTTAACTATTTCTGCCATTTGTCCGCTCAAAATTGTTGTAGCAGATTTTCTCCCAATTGAGGAAAAGATTTAGAAACCTGTTAGTTTTTCCTAGCTCAAAGGAAAGCAGATTGGGAATGAAATTTGAGTGAACAATTGGGAAGTAGGAAAAAGGTAAGCAACCTCCTTCCCGTGTTGTGCCTTGGTTTGCCTGCAGCCACCTAAGGCTGCATTTCACATGTAGTTTGTTGTTGGAATTTAAACATATCATGGGGATATTTCTAACTAATCTTTCCTGTTCTGGGAAATGTATCCTATCAAATGTGTGTACTTATAAATAAATCCATGATACAGCCTAACAGTGTGCAGGTGTGGTATATAACTCTCAATTTGCCATCAAGTGACACAACAGTCATTTCTACTATTAGAAGTTCAAACGCATGCAATTGGAACAAGGTTCTCTCCCCTGCCGCCCCCCCCCCCTTGGTCATTTACAGTAGTTATGTGACTGTTTCATAAAAGTGAAACTTTCCCTCCAATATCCTCCCCTAAACCGTGTTGATTTGGTAAGGATGAGAGAAAGATGGGCTTGGATTGAATAGAAGAGCTCTCACTCCTTTATTGTACGTATTATAATTTCAATTAGTGTTAGCTATCTTAAACTGGAGAAGAGCAGGTAACAAAATATTTAATAAATAGATGATGACAGAATGGGGAATGGCTACTGCATTTTGCTCTGCTATTATTTATTTATTTTACGCGTATACTGTTGGGTTGCCAGCTCCAGGTTGGTAAATTTCTGGCAGTTTGGCGGTAGAGCCGGGGAGGGTGGAGTTTGGTCGGGGGAGAGACCTCAGTAGGGTATAATAGACTCCAAATGCTTATGAGATTTTAAGTAGGCATTATTTTAAGTTTTGTGAATTATTAATATCCGCGGGGAATCTGTGAAGTTTTTGCTGGTCTTTGACTGTATAAGAACAGAGACTGAGATTCAACCCTTCAAAGCAGTAGCTTTCTCCAGGTGAACATTCTCTGTTGTCTGGAGACCAGTTATAGTTCTGTGAGGTCTCCAGGACTACCTGGATGTTGGCAGCCCTAACACACTGTGGAACTGAAGGCTGCTTACAGAGCATTCACAGGAGGCCCTGACCATACCCAAATCTGCTTACTTGACTTCAGCAAGATTACAGCAATAATATTCTCTGCAATAATATTCTCCTGTGAATGGTGTATTGAGTACTACCCAAGGCCAGTTCACAAAATTGTTTTCCTATCTGAATAAAGCTGCATTCTTACTAGCTTCGCCTTAATATAACAGATCGCCCCAGCTTTGCAGTGCCGCCCCAGCCTCCCCTGTCTCACAGGTCTGTTGCGAAGATAAAAAGGGGAAGGGAATTCAATGTACTTGAGCTCCCAGGAGAAAGAACATGATAAAAAGTATACTGGATCATCACCATGGATATACTGTGTTTCTATAATCATGTCATCCATGTGCATGATTAGATACCTGGTACAGAACTCAGCATCTAGTAAATATCAGCTTTTGGTTTTTGTTTCTAAAAAGAAACAAGGTGCTAAGCCTTTGGGGCTTTTGGGGGGGGGGCTAATCCAAGTTTGAAAAATATAAAGAGTGTCTGGGGCTACTTGGAGCTACCGTTGACTGTGTGTCAGTACCTGAGATTCAGCCCAAAGGAGATCATCACTTTTTGCCATCATGTCAGGAAGGAGTAAGGGCAATGTCTGTTGCCTCTGCTCCATGGGATGTTGCTATTGTAGAAAGAGGGTCTGAGATGGAAGGATTGTACAGGTCTTAAACTTGATTTGTTCCTTAGAGAGTGAAATGGATTATTAAGAGTTGTTCATATAAGAACGCTCCCTGGCTGATTCCCTATTTCTTGCTCAGTGTTATGTGCTTAGAGGGAGAGCTGTGGGCAGGCAAGAGGCATGGGCTAGGTAAGGGAAAGGGTTCTAAGACACTTACAATCTTTTCCCTTTTGATTCCTCTTTCTCTTTAGAATTGTGGAAATGAAAATGGAGGTGAGGAGAATGACGTAAGCCACTCTGTGTGGGAAAAGCAGGGTATAAACACAATTAATCATATTGCTGACTCAAAAGTGCTACTACCGAGATGTGTCCAATGTGTCCAAATTTCTTCTAGGGGCATATCAATCTGACTTGAATTACAGAGACTTTGGTTGAGATTGACAGGGTTGGTCTGTCCACTCGTACCCTTCTTATTTCTCAGTTCAGCAGCAGGCAATATCAATTGCTGTGAGTTATTGTAGGTTATCATGATTGCATTACCCTTGCGAAATATCCCACCCAGTAGCCTCAGAAGTTTGAGTGTCTTAATCTGATATAGTGCACTAAAGACTAATAAAAGATTTTTTTTGGTGTACTGCCTTCAGTCTCCTTACTTGAACTAGCAGAGGTGCTAGTGGCTTGGTACTGAAGGCTCTCAGGTTTATTGTCTTGGGGCACATTAACCCACACTGAAGGCCCTCTGCTTTGGGGCATTCCAACTTAGTGATGTGCAGTTGAATATTGCCAACAAGTCTTCGAACTTACCCAGCATCAGATCTGGTAGCTATATCTGAGGCAGTCAAAGGCCTCCACTCCCAGGAATGGCTCCTGGACCTGGCAAAGTTGTGAAATAATTCTTGGGAATTTAGTACAGCCTGCCTAACCTTTAAAAAAAATTCTTCCCATTCTCTGGGGAACAGGATTTCTCCCAGCCAATCATAGCCACTGGACCTGCCTGGTGGAATGCTCTACCTCCAGCTGTCTGGGCCCTGCGGGACCTTGGCGAGTTCCGCAGGGCCTGTAAGACAGAGCTATTCCATCGGGCTTTTGGAGGGGCCGGCCGCGGTTCCACCGCCCCCCACATTGAAACTGAAATCAAAGCTGCCTGTCTGGACCATCTTGATTGGTCCCTAATTCCATCTTGGGCCCTGCCTATCTCCTCCCCTTTCTTTCTTTCTTTCTTTCTTTCTTTCTTTCTTTCTTTCTTTCTTTCTTTCTTTCGTTCTTTCGTTCTTTCGTTCTTTCGTTCTTTCGTTCTTTCTTTCTTTCTTTCTTTTGTTCTTTCTTTCTTTCTTTCGTTCTTTCATTCTTTCTTTCTTTCTTTCTTTCTTTCTTTCTTCTTTTTTCTTTTCTTCTTTGGCCTTTAGATCGGGCGCCTGTGTATATGTGTTCTACACAATCTTGTTGTTTTAATTTATTTATTGTTATTAATTGCTGCTGAGTTTTAATGGGTAACTTTTATGTTGTATCAATCTGCTGTTGGACACAGCCGTGTTGTGAGCCGCCTCAAGCCCTTCGGGGATGAGGCGGCCTATACATTTAATAAATAAATAAAATAAATATCCTTTTTTGGAGGGGAGGGAAATTTTAAACTGCAGCCAAGCTTTACATTGACCATTTTATAGTGGGTACAGGCTGAGCTGTTTCTCATGTCCTGGGAGATACATTTTGTGTGAATGAAGCTAGATCCTGGCTGGACAGATCCAGGCTGGGAATGTGCTTTTCAATTGACTGGTCTGATTCATTCATTATTATTACTAGCAGCAAAGCCCATTGCAGGGGGAGATGCAGTGGGCCCCAGCAAAAGGGGGGGAGGTGAGCAAGCATTTCCTGTCAATAGACTTTACCAGGGCTGTAGGAGCCCTCTCCCCACCATCCCCGGCATGATGCTTTCCACCTACCTGGTCCTGAGTCTGTGGCTTGGGTTGAGGGGAGAGTGAAAAAGAGTGGCTTGAGGTGGGAGGAGGGTGGGAAGGTGAGGATTGGGGGAGAGTTGAAAGGCGAGGCTTCGGGTGGGGGATGGTGGAAAGGAGTAGTTTGGGGTGGGGAGAGGGTTGAAAGGTGAGGGGTGGGGTGGAGTGGAGTAGGGTGGAAAGGTGAGGTTTGTGGTGGGGAGAGTGAATGGGAGGGCTTGGAATGGGGAGGATGGGACTTGGGGTGAGGTGAGGGTGGAAAGTAAGGTTTGGGAAGGATGGAATGGAGATGCTTGTGGTGGGGCAAACGGGAAGGATTTTGGTGGGCCAAGGCACCACTTCCCTGCTGAGGGTTGTGGGAAGGTGGGGGGATTGGGAGGGTGTTGGGGCACCTGGCAGAGCCAGGCTTGCTCCTGGGCAGGAGAAAGATGGGTGGGGGAGTAGGTAAAATGCTGCTTACAATTGGTGGAGGGTTCCTTTGTCCTGTTCCCCTGGGGGAGGGTTAGAAAGGATGACCACATTTGTTCATTAGAGGGAAGGCTGTAGAAGTATTATTTGTAATTGTTTTGGTTTCTGTGCCATTTAACATTTGGGTTGTTTTGACTTCTGACTGGTTTTTCTGGTTTTCTTGGCTTTTCTGGTTGCCTTCAGTTAGTGGGTTGGTACTTGGAAGGGAGACCACCATGGAAGACTCTGTCGAAAGAGGCAATGGAAGACCACCTCTGCTTCTGACTTGCCTTGAAGATGGGAAGTTGTGAGGCCATTTTGTGATCATTTGCCTTTTGCTGAAGTCACCATAAATCAGCTGTGACTTGATGGCTCTTTACAAATACATGTAATATTCCATTAGTAGGATTAATGATCACATAGTGGCCTCACAACTCCCCATGTTCTAAGATGAAATGAATTATCTGGATCCCTATCAATCTGGTTTTTAACCTGGATGTGGTATAGACATGGTCTTGGTTGATGATAAACACAAGGAGTGTATTTCTGCTGTTCAGTGCATTTCAGTGTTGTTTCTGCTGAGCTTCTCATTAGCTTCCAGTAATATTAACCAGTTTCCCTCTGGACTTCAGACCTTTTTGAAGGGAAGAACTCAGAAGGTGATTCTATGGGTCTGTTGCTCATTCCCTGGTCCAGTAGAATATCTTTTTTATTGTTCCTTGAGTTTTTAAACATCTGTATGAAGCCATTGGGATAGGTTGTCAGGAGATACGGGTGTGGGAAATATGCAGATGACATCCAGCTCATTTTCAGCTGGTTCTGAGGAGGCATCTTAATGCTGTGGGGTCTATTTATCTATGTTGTGGAATTGAACTAGTTAGAGATGTAGTTGTAGTCCTGAAGACTCAGGCTTTCAGTTTGGGGGACCTGTAGTAGAAGTATCCAGGACAGCCTGTTGTCAGCTCAGACTTGTGTAGCAACTGCTGTCTTTCCTGGAGAAGTGACCTCATGTCTTGATAACATCCAGATCAGGCAACTATAATCTTCATTTGCTGCCTGGGGCTTACCACCAGGATCATATAATGTTGATCCTGATTACACTGGCCACTTGTTTATTTTTGTGCACAATTAAAGTGCTGGGTTTGACCTTTAAATCCCTAAATGGGAGACAGATACCTGAAGAACCATAGTTTCTGATATAAATTTCCCAGATAATGAAATATTCCATGATGCCCTGCTTAATATGCAGTTTATCAAGTGGCAATGCCTGCCAGGACTATTCCCTGGGCAGTTCTAAGAATGCCCTTCCTCTTCTAAAAAGTTTGATTAGCAACCTGATTCCCATTTTTAAATGCCATCAAAATTTGCTCTGCCTTGCCTTTTTCTCAACTTAATCCCATGAATTATGTTTTTAGATTATCTGCTTGGATTTTTTAAATACTTTTTATTTTATCCACCTTTTTCTAATGTTTTATAAGTAATTGTGTTGTAGTTTTAATATTTCTTCTGAAGTTTTTTTTTTTAATATTGTGCAAGATGCTTTGGGGACATATCATGCCCAAAGGTGGGATACAAGAGGAAGGAAAGATTTGCAAATACCGGGAATAGTTCTTTAGTTCTCTGCATTACTGGCCATCCTTCCCTTGGGACTATCACAAGTAGAATAGATCATGCAAATGCATACAAATCACACCACAGGACTGGATTGCAATTTATTTGTATTTTTTTTGGTATATAGATATGATTACATAATGTGGCTTTTTTCTGTGGTGATTTTGATTTAAAGAATATACCATCAACAAAATTGATGCTTTCAATTCATTCTCATCTCTCTGCCCTGCTGTGGGCACATCCCAGCACCACAGGACACCATCATATTGCAAATATTTTATCTAGTATGATATAACGTAAAATGGGACTAATAAATCACATCTTTCGTTAGGACACCATTGAGCACAAAGAGGATTTTTTCAGTACTGCTACTGGCACTCTTTACTCTCTGTTTATATGACTTGTGCTGGGAAGATGGAAGAAAGGAATTATTTGCAACCCAGAAGGGTTATAGTACTGAAATGCTTTAGTTAAATGAGCTGTTTTCATATTGTACTTTTGGGTATGAGGAGCACCATTAGTTAATGCAAGGAATAATCCCATTGTTTTTCAGCTTCACTAATAACAAGGTTTCCCCACTTGAGAGCATGGAGCCTATCAGATTGTATCAGCTTTAAAGCTTCTTCCATTCTGTCCTTCTCTGGCTCTTGGAAGAGACTTTGTAGCTCTTGGCTACATAAAGAAAGTAATCCAAGTGTTTCTTTTCATTTGTGTTCTGCAGAGTCTAAAATTCTCACATCTTTCAAATGCCTTCAAAGGCAGCTTACTGAGAAGCATCTGGTAGTGTTGTAGTCTTTAATGCAAATGCATCTTTATACAGAACCTGGGTAGTATCATCCTTGTCTCCCCTGCAATTCCCAGTGAATAATGTTGTGGGATTTTTTTAAAAATTCAAAAATGTTTGTGAAAAATGGCATATTTGGAAAGCAAAAAGACATTATTATATTCCACAGTATTATTTCATAAAATATTCTAGCATTTCTGAATTTGGTGATATCTCATGTTCCACCTTATATTTCTTCCCTTGCCTCCAAATGCATTTAAATTGTGTCCAAATGTACCCTAATGTTTTCCTTTTTTCCCTTTTGCTCTGTAATTTGCTCTGTATAGAAACATTTTTAAAAGGAAGATTAAAAATGAAAAAAGGTTTTAGATTCTGTTCAGTAAAAAAGAAAGAGTATTGGAAACCTAGTATTATAATATTTGTACATCAAAACAATCTCCTTAATTTTGTCCTGATACCTGCTAAATTGCAACAATTTAAATTCAAGGGTTTTCAACCAACTTTTTACATGGAAAAGATGGTGCTGACATATACAATATGACAGTGTAGCAATGCTATTGTGCAGTTCTATTTCTCTTGTGGGATGTTCTGGAGAAATTGCTAGAGCTTTGTAACCATGGTTTTTAAACATTTTGAACTGGTTCCCTTCTTCAGAACTTACTATACATACTGGGTGCGCCATCCCAGTATAAATCTTCAGTTCCACAGGTGACCATGCAGAGACCTGCTTGCAAGGATCTCAAATTCCAGTGCAGTTCTATGCAGTTTAAGCTCATTGATTTCACTAGCTTAGAATGGAATAATTCTGCACAGGATTGCACTGTTTGAGTGCTGGTCTCTTCTCAATGCTTGAACTGCAAGAAAAGAGCAGGATATATCCAATGGTGTTCCTGTGGCGGTATGAGGGGGTTCGAGACCCAGATATGCTGGTGGCAGGTGCTAGACGGGCAGACCAGAGTCAATGAAGACATAGTCAAAGCAACCAGGGTTAGGGCAAGCAGCAAGCACAGACATAGTCCAAACAGTCCAGAATCAAGGCAGGCAGCAAGCAAAGGTGAGGTCAAGTCAATCCAGAGTCAAAGTACAGGCAGGAGGTCAGGCAAAAGTCAAAGAAACAGAAGTCAAAGAAAGACCAGGCATGTGTAGCTTACCAGGAAGTGCAGTCGTTGCACCCAGACAAAGCCAAGTCCAAGACTGGGTTCATATAGGAGGTCTGAGGCCCTGGCTCATGAGGCTAGGATCCTGCAAGGACTCAGGCCTCCTCAGATGTAGATGCTTCCAGCTCACAGAGCCTTCTGGCATGCCTAGCAGCAGTAAAAGCACTTCTCCTGTTAGCCTGGAGCTGCAGCCTCTGCCTTTGTCTCCTTTGTTCAGCTGGCTCATTGCTTGGCTCATCTACAGTTCCTGGTAATTTCCCAGCTGCATGGTATCAGGCTGTACCTCTGCTGTCAGGGTCATATGGGAGCACACTTGGCTACCTGCCTGCTGAAACTCAGCTGCCCTGCTCGCCACTCACCCTCCTGCCCCGCTCACCCACCTGTCCCACCTGCCCCCAGCCTGCCTCAGTTTGGGAGGGGGTGCAATTTTGGGGGAAGAGTGCAGTTGCTTGCAATCAGTACTCCCCCCCCCCCCGGCACCATTTCCTACAGGTATGCCACTGGATATAGCTGGCCCCTTCCTGGCCCAAACATGCACAGGGAAGTACCTTAATAATAAAGTATCAGCAGCTTATTCATATTATGTAGGGATGATGGGTCAGTACAGGTTGTATCACCCCACCATGACCCTGTTTATTATAGATCTTTTGCCAGAGAGCATTGAATTTGCCTAAGTCTTGGTTGGTGGGTGAGAAAGGAAATGCCTGCTTCAGGATCTTCTCCCTTTTTGAAATCCTATGTCTTCCTCCTGGAGCCCTCCCCATGATTGGAGAGTCTTTGCCAGTGACGTAGGTTTAGATTTTTATGGGGTGGGCGTGGCCACACCTCCCCAAGCCCTGCCCCCTCCTCAGCGCTTATAAAAGCAGCTCTCTGAGGCCAGGGATGGCAGACTCCCCTGCCCCCCCCCCCGTCTGGGCTCTCAGCCGGCAGTCCCTTCTGCCCTCCCCTCCAGGCAGAGGCATAGCTAGGGAAACTGGAACCTGGTGCAAAATCTGAGTTTTGTACCCTGCAACCCCCCCCCCGCCCCATGGGTTGCGGCTGTGATGCTGAAATCACCCCCAAACAGCATCACTTTCAATGGTGTTTAAACTAGGGATCCCAGATTCTCCTTTTAAATCCACCTTAAAGGGAGAATCTGGGGTCCCCAGTTAAAACAATATTGAAAGTGATGCTGTTTGGGGGTGGATTATCTCCCACCCTGAAACAGCATCACTTTCAATGTTTAAACTGGGAACCTCAGATTCTCCCTTTAAATCAAACGGGGTGGATTTAAAGGAGATTTAAAGGGGGTTGATTTAAAAGGAGAATCTGGGGAAATTTGGGGGGTGCCTGCTGTCAGGGGTGCAGTTTTTAAGCAACAGCACCAAACTTTCAGGGTATCTTTAGGAGATTCTCCTGATGATACCACCCAGGTTTGGTGAAGTTTGGTTCAGGGGGTCGAAAGTTATGGACCCTCAAAGGTATAGCCCCCATCTTCTATTGGCTCCAATTGGAAACATATTTAGGAGTCCTTTGGGAGTCCATAACTTTGGACCCCCTGAACCAAACCTCCCCAAACCTGGGTGGTATCATCAGGAGAGTCTCCCAAAAATTCCTGAAATTTTGGTGCTGCTAATCTAAACACTGCGTCCCCTGCAGGACAAAAACTGAAAAAACACTAAAAATACACAAAAAACACAAATGGGGGCGGAGCTTCGGACATGTAATGGATTTTTTTAACCTGGGGGAAACCCCCCCCCCCCCACTTACCTATGTCCTTGGTCTTTGCTTTTTTTATAGACTGTATTAGAAGTCTCATTCCTGTTCTTGCCAAACATTCAATTAAAATACCATAGTTAATAAAGTAAATGTGTTATAGGTGCTTTATTTTTCCACACTACATTGACATGTGAGCCCCCATCTTAAGGAATGGTCTCATGCTTCCATCATTTTGCAGGGTATGTAAAACAGAAATGTTCTGGAGGCATTTTTGTGAAGGGAAGAGGATTGTATAATGGAATGGTTCAGGAGGGTACCTTTCTAAATGAAATAGGACTGTGGTCTATTGCACTGCTTGTTGTTTGTATTACCTTGCTTTTCCTGCCTTGTCTTCTACTAGTAATCCATTTTCTTCATTGTTTATGGTGTGTTATGGGTTAATGTAGTTTGTTTTTTGTTTTGCTTTTTGCTTGCATTTTGTTTAATTTTGTAATTCTAGTCCTACTGCATTGTTCACTGGATGTTTTATGCCGTCAGGTTGCATTGTTTTTATATCTCGTAATCTGCCTTGAGTCTTAGAACAAGAAATAAAATGTTACAGTATAACTTACTGTACTGTGATCATATAATGTTTTTCTTCAAGCCAGAATACATCACATAAGAATCTGTGGTGTGACATGTGACAAATGTAAGCTGTGCTTGTGAGCTCTCTTGTGGCTTCCATTTAAAATATTGAGACTCTTGTTCATGCAATCCTAGCCACACCCATCACAGTGCTTGGAGTAAGCAATGACCAGGCCAAAGCAGCCTGTTAGGAACTTTTACTATTTTATGCTTCTTCTCTCCCTGATTTATTATTTCCTCATCCTGTACTTATTGCATACAAATATGCACACACAGGGACCAAGAAAGAAAATGCAGTTCCTATGTTCTGCTGTTTGTATTGCTTTCACATCCACTGAATAATGCATTTTAAATTCACTTTCAATGCACTTTAGCAATCACTTGCAAGTGGGTTTTGCCATTTCACGCAGTAAAATCCAGTTGTAAAGTGCATTGAAAGTGAATTGGAAACTCATTATTCAGTGTGTGTGAAAGTGTAAACTCAAAGCATTGTGTCCTCTGGGGACAAGGTCAGGATCTCTTGCTTGCTGTTCATGTTGTTTTATGAACATCTTCCCTCCTTCCTTCTAGGGCTCTGGCCGATATCCTCCGGCAGCAGGGACCAATCCCCATAGCACACTGTGAAAGAGAGACTATCTCGGCTATAGATACCTCCCCAAAAGACAACACACCAATCCGAACATCCTCCAAAAACCACTATACACCGGTGCGCACCTCCAAGAGCAACCCAGGTAAGAACTACACTTCTTCAGTACTAATATGAGCTCACTTAGTGTGGTCTACAAACAACGGGTCAAAATAGAGCAACATAGTATCATAGAGTTCACTATACACTGTAGTGGTGCCTGAGGAGTCTAAGAAGAAAAGTGCCATATGAAAAATCAGAAGGCGATTTCTTGTGGGGATGCACTAATAAGATTCCTTTGACCCACTATTTATAAGGTATCTCACCAAAGACTCCTGAGTAAGCTTAGCAGTCATGGGTTAAGAGGATGGGGCATCTTATAGATTAAACATTGATTAAACAACAGGAAGCAAATCACAGAAATAAGTTGGCATTTCTCACAATGGAGAGAAGAAAGCAGTGGGGTCCCACAAGGATTGCTATCGAGGCAGCTGCTATTTAATTGTTCAAAAATGTTCTGGAATTAAGGATGAGCAGTGTAGTGGCTATGTCTGCAGATGACACAAAATTATTCAGGATGGTGAAAACCAAGTGTGACTCTGAAGAGCTTGAGAAAGATCACCACAAATTGAGTAATGTGGCAAAGTTCAATGTAGGTAAGTGTAAGGTGATGAATGCTGAAACAAAAAAAACCTCAAGTTCAAGTATATGCTAATGGAGTCTGTACTTGCTGAAACTCAGAGGGAAAGAGACCCTCAGTGGATAGCTCAATTAAAATGCCAACCTAGTGGACTGCAGCAGTGAAGAAGGCAAACTGTGCTGGAAATTATTAGGAGATGATCTGAAAATGGAACAACCAGTATTTTGGGGGAAGGGGTAGAGGAAGAACCTCTATTACCTACTCTAGGCTCCTGGTCTCTAGCATCAACATAGAATACATACACATCTCCCTCTGTACCACTCAGGAAGGTCCAAGACAGGCTGCAAGAGGAAGTATCTCTGCAGCCCACCTTGGATCCACAGCAGTAATATGAGGAAAGAACATACCTCCTGTGCCATCCCAGCAAGATCCCCTGCAGCCTGGCCTAGACTGCCAGCCACCTACAGCAATGTGGCAGAAAGCACATATGCCTCCTCCCCATTGTGCAATATGGGCAGCAGCCTGCCTTGGGTCCCAGGTGAGAGTGGCATTGGTGCTGGTAGTGATAAGAAGTACAAGCCATACCTGATCTTCTCTCACATGCCCCCCCCCCACACACACACACTCTACATTGGTTTGGTGCCTTTGGGGCCACTTTGATAGTGAACTGCACTATTTATACTGCCTCAAAACCAGAGGCGTATCGGGGGGAAATGGTGCCTGGGACAACACTTGCTCTGGGTGAACCCCCAGCCCCGTGCCCCCCCCCCCCGTGCTCAGAGGATGGGACTTAGGGCAGGGGCGGCTTGGATGGGCACTACAGTGACAGTCTGGCTCCTGGGCCAACCTGCTGCCACGGCGCCCATCCAGGCTGTCCCCACTTCCCTGTAGGCCAGCTCCTGTTCTCCCCAGCCCCCCGTGCCAGTGCACCCAGGGTCATTTGACACACACCCCGTCCCCATGGGTGGTACGCCCCTGCTCAAAACACAATGCTTTTTGAGCAAGGTGAATTTAGATATGAAGCTGTGATTTCTCAAGTGTAAGAGGAACCAAGTGATGAGAAATCAAATGTTATACAAATGTGTGATTGTACAAGGCTCCCAAGGGCCTAGTCAAGAAATAAATGATCCTAGTATAGGGGTAGATGATGTAAAAATTCTTTCAGTCTAATAAATATGAAGAGTGAGAAGATCACTGTAGATTGTTTGAAGAATACTCAGGATCAGCTCTGATATCAGGGAAAGTCCTGGAACTTTAGTCTTAGACTTCAACTGTAATCTAAGAAAAAGCATCACTCAGAGAGAGAGAGAGAGAGATTGGCCATGTTTTTAAGTTCTTTAATCCATTTGCAAAGTCTACAGTATGTTAGGAAGATATACTTGCTGGAATTGATGTTTCCTTTGTTTCACTAATGTTTTTAGCAAGTGTGAAAAAAATGGAAAGGAGATGTCTACAAATCTAAATCCTCTAAATATCCAGAATGTTGCCTCTTCGAGCAAAAAACCCACATATTTGGTATTGTAGTGTTCGAGACAGAGTAATAGGTTTGCAAACAGCTATTGTGGCTCTGCAGTGAGAGAAAAGAAAAAGAAACAGATGTTGCACAATTAAGCCAATTGCACAGAATGAGGACGGTTCAAAAATGGCCACCTAGTCTTGGACAATTGTACAAGATATTCTGTGGTTTAAATGGGGAATGATTGTGAGCATCCCAGCACTGGGCACTAAGGCTCATTCCACACATGCAAAATAATGCACTTTCAAACTGCTTTCAGTGCTCTTTGAAGCTGTGCGGAATAGCAAAATCCACTTGCAAACAGTTGTGAAAGTGGTTTGAAAACGCATTATTTTGCGTGTGCGGAAGGGGACAATATTACACAAATCTGTGTTTGAAGGGGGAATGATTGGACATACATTGCTCTTCTGAAAAAAAACCCATGTTTTGGGGGAAGGGGCTGATTAACATTATGTATCTGTGGAAATATTCTATCCATTCAAATACCATTGTTTGGGAAAGCAGAAATGTATGTATGTGGGAGTAGGGATGATGATGGGAAATTTCACATATCCCTGATTTGGATTGCAAAGGCAACAGCATGCCTAACATATAGATGTGAGCAATAAGTCTCCTGTGAGAAAGTGGCTGCTCTGTTCTTCATGGCCATCTAGGGAATTCTGTGTTTGCTGTTGTGAGTTAGATGTAAAACATGATAAGTCTAAGATTACAAGGAATCTCTCTAATTGGTCTATCTATCAGTATTCCTCTGGCACTATCACTGAGGCATTAATTGCTCAGTCTTTGCATTAAAGCTGATATTCTATTTTTGCAAAGTTAAGGTAATGTTTCTTGCTTCCCTTTTGTTCAGAGGTAGGCAGTTCAAGGCAAACATTGCATTTCTTTAGTATAATATTAATAATATTACTATCTGTGCAGTACTTTTCCTAAGTCATCAAGGATTTCACATTCATTTTGGCAGTAATCCTTACACCAACTATGTAAAGTATGTCAGCATTATTATTCCCATGGTACAGGTGGTGGGAGTTAGCATAGTTATTTATAAACGCCTGAGGTAAAATTTGAACCAGGTGTTTTCTTGCTTCCATCTCAGAAGGTTAACATACAAACATAAGAAAATCAGACTATTGGTCCAACTTGTCCAGAACCCTGTTTCACACAATGGTCAGCCAATTGCACTGAAGGGACAACTGTCAGGGCATAGAGGCCAACACCTTCCCCTGATGTTGTCTCCTAGTATCAGTATTCAGAGCTTTTCTGCCTTTGAATTTGAAGGTTCCTTTTAGTCACTTTGACTAGTATCCACTGATGCTGTCCTTGATGAATCTGTTTAACCTCCCTAAGTCTAAGCCATTACACAAAAGTGAACTAGCAATTCATGCACCTGTTTATTTACAAATACACAAACTGAGCAACTACTGTGAGATTACAGAAGTGAGCATGAAGAAAAGAAAAAGAGCTTGGATTTATATACCACTTTTCTCAACCATAAGGAGTGTCAAAGCAGCTTATAAACTCCTTCCCTTCTACTCCTCACAACAGACATCTTGTGAGGTAGGTGGGGCTGAGAGAGTTCTGAGAGAACTGTGACTTGCCCAAGGTTACCCAGCAGGCTTCATGTGTAGGAGTGGGGAAACAAATCCTGTTCACCAGATGAGTCTGCCCATCATGTGGAGGATTAGGGAATCAAACCTGGTTTTCCAGATTAGAGTATACCACACTTAGCTTCTATACCACGCTAGTATGGTGGTAGCATACAGTGACATCACTGCAGTTTCATCAGAATCTAAGCCAGCACAGTGAAGTCCACATTGCCTTTCCTAGCATTGTCTGTGGCCTGGCAATACTGGACTAATCTTTCACTTTATGTGACACACTTGGAACAAAAGGTTTATTGCTGTAACCTATTTGCCTAATAGCATCCATCCTTATCTGTCAGTGACCTAAAGCTAAATAGAGCCATTTCCCCACTTCCCATAACTTGTCAACACGACTCAAACAAGGATAGGGGAGGATAAATCAGAAACAGCTGCTTTTTTGGAAATTGTGGCATTTAAGCTGTGGTATAAGAACTGCAATTTCTGGATAATGTGGAGGGCTATGATGTGTTTGAGAGCAGTGACAGATTGGATATGAAACATTTCTACCATCTCTTAAGTGATGAAGTAAGCCTGTAGAATGAAGCAACCATGGGAGTTTCTAGGACAGGAATACTAATGCTCAAGATAAATATCAGAGAAAATGTTTGCCAAATTCCGTGCAAGCATTTCTCATGTTGAACTAACATCTAGTATATTAATTTGTCAGTTAGGAGCAGTGTTTGCAGAGTTTGAAATAAGCAGCAGATTTGGTGCAAGTTTTCTGAGGGACTGATGCTCAGAGGGAGATTCTTCTGTAGGGTCTTTGGACAAGTCAGAGTAACGATTGATTGCAAAACTCTTTATCTAGATTCCTCCGAAGGGGTGAAGTAATATTCCTTATAGTGTAGTCCCTGATCTGTGCCCTAAGATTTAGAATCCAGTTTCTATTCTTTCTGTTCTGTGAATACTAATGCAATGAGAGGGAGGGAGAGGGAGAGGGGGGGCACATGAAGTTACACTAAAATAAAGCTGTCACAAAAAGAGATTCTGGACTCAGCATGACTGGATATTTGGTTCTTGTCTCCCATTGTGGTGTGCACTATATATCTATTTCCAGATAATGTAGCAATAGTTGAGGGAAGCTTAAACCAAGCGGTACTTGGGTGCCATGAACTTTGTGGTGAATAATCCATGTGCTTATTCCTTAGCAAAGTTCTATTACACAATTTTAAAAAGTGTAACAGCCACTTCACAACAATTAAAACTGAAGTTTGGAAGGAAGTGTAAACATTGTTCTCTTGGGAGGAGTTTCATAATCTGTGTAACTGAAATAATACTAATTGTTTAAGAGTTTGTACAAACCAGAAACCTGTCTGCTATGTTATACCAGGCCATAGACATAGAATCATGGAAGAGTCCATGTAGACCATCTCATTCAACCCTCTGCTCAATGCAGGGTAAACTAACTTACTTACTTACTTACTTACTTACTTACTTACTTACTTACTTACTTACTTACTTACTTACTTACTTAATTTATTTGTTAAATTTAATAGACCGCCCACCCCCAAAGGGGGTGATATGAAAACATGTTTCAAAGATGGTGAAAGAGTCTGATGAAATATTGCTCTGGTGCACAACAATACCATAACCTGTGTCAGTCCTTTGGTGGTTTCACATCTGAGGAACAACCTATTGACAGGATTATACCTTTGAATGCAGCACATAATTCGTTAGACCTCTGATCAGCCTGATATATCTGGGAAAGGCTTTTAATAAGCTATTTAAGTCAGGATGTTCCTGATGTGAAAACACTCAAAATGCTGTTTTCAGCAACTCCTTCTACCTGGGGGCATATTCTGAACTCAGTCTGCATGCAAAACGAGAGCAGAAAATGCCCTCAGTCTTTAAAAAAAATAATGAATGTGTCCAGCCAAATGCAGGGTTGAGCAGCAAGGGAAACATTTTCACTTTTAATCTTTACATAGGGAGAAAAGTTTTTTAAAGCAAAGCCAGCTAACTCCAAACTGGTAGATGAGAGAACAGCTCTATTTTGTTACAAAGCTGTGCTGGCCCATGTGGAAAGCACCACAGTCAGTAATATGTGATATCTGAATGGACCAAGGTCTCAAGCCCAAAAACTGTTTCATCTTGAATATACTTAGACTAGGGTTGCCAACTTCTGAACTGGTCCCTCTAGATATCCTTTTCTTTCTAGATGCCCATATCTTTCTGATCTGTAGCAAATACAAGGTGATTCTTTTTGTCTCCGCACCACAAAAAGCTGTTATAGGGACAATACATTATTATCCTGGCCAGTTGACAGCCCTAACAGGAAGGGATCAGGATTCAGCAATGGTTGAAAGAGCAAATGTAAAGGCCAAAGACCTAAAAACTAACTGTGCAAGAAATCTGAGCTACAGTCAGCTGTTGGGTAGCCAAGACCTTGGGTAACCTTGAGAAATACAAAACATAACACAAATAATTGAAAATGGAGATGTGGTCAACACTCTGTACAGTTAACATCATCATCATCATCATCATCATCATGAATTGCAATGATTTATACAGAACAATAGGCCTAGCAAAGCTAACAGCACTCTTTTGTTACAACAAATTATCAGAATAATAGATGATGAGAACTGTGCTCTTAATGCGTAGATGGAGAAACCATTAAACTGATGTAAAGTTGGCAGGATTGGATATTTGTACAACTGTACATTTTAGATGTTGCATTTAGAAGGAATTCATCAAATTCAGATGAGTTGTTTCCTGTCGCACACTTTAAAGCTAGGGGAAGGGCAACGCAAGATGGTTTTTGAAAAAAGTTATATTTTACTTCTACAGACCAGTTTAAGGTGGTTCTCAAAGTCAAAACAGTACAATATTATTGATATTAAAACAAACAATAAAATAATATCAAGTATAAAAATATCGATATTAAAACAAACAATAAAAACAAATACAGTTGTACTCACAGGCCAGAGTTTATTTTAGGTTGATGGGCGGAAATTTTGAAATTGATGGGCGGAAACCCTAGACAGCCTTGAAACAGGAAGTCTCTGTATACCCAATGGAAGTCCCCAGCAGACCTCCTTTTTAGCCCCTTGGTTCTAATGGGACCTCTTACAGGCCCCTTTTGACCACAGTTCCTATTCTGCTTCCACAAAAAGCAACATACATCTGAATCTTGAGATTTCTCTCAACATCACAAAAAGCTATTTAAAAATTTCTTTTGCCTTCTGGCTTATATGACCAGCTGCAGCATGTAGTTCAGTTCTGTTGTAAAGGTCAATGTGACATTTTCATGAATGAAAAGGTACAACTTCGTGGCCTTGTGGCAGTAGGGGAGGGACCATAGCTCAATGAAAGACCATTTACTTGGTATGCAGAAAGTTCCAGGTTTAGTCCCTGGCACCTTTAGTCGAAAAGGATCTTGCAGGAGGTGAGGTGAAAGACTTCTGTCTGAGACTCTGGACAGCAGCTGCCAGTCTAAATTGTCAGTATGGTCTGATCAAGTGTAAGGCAGTTTCAGGTATGTTCATGAGTACATTAACTCAGAGGATGTAACTGAGCGAGCATTGCCAGAGCCAGTTAATGACAACCTGTCCCATGAACATGGCGTTTTTTTTCATATGGAGTTATGGAAAGGAAGCTTTCCAATTCTCAGTCTTATTATAAGCATGAGCATAGTGACAAAATCTCTAACAGGTGTTAAGCGGGTGGCTTCAAGATTAAAAGACCTTCCTGACAGTAAGGCTGTATTGTTATCCTTAGTGAACAGCATGATCAGAAGTTGATGAATTTTGGTTTGCCTCAATAATTAGCAAGTTTTTGTGGTCGCCACTGATCCTGTGTTTTCTTGCTGCTTCTAAGTTCCTTCAAAACCTAGCATAAGGCCACAGATGGCTCCAGTTTCCCCCCTAGGTCCAGGCTTGAGAAAGTGCATGGTGGGATCTCTGATGTCATACTGAGCTTCAGAGCCTTTCAGAAACAGCAGGGCTTCTTCAAATTGCCTCCAAGGACCAGCGAGAAGTCAGAGATGAGAATCCATCCATTTCTTCCTCTTTAGTTGGGTAGGTGAGCACGGGCTAATGACAAAATGTGTGGATCCTTCAGCCCATGTAAATTCTGTGGCCTCAAGTCATTCTGAAAATTCTGTATCCTTACTGAGAGGTTTTTTTAAGGCATTTTGAAAAACTTTTAAAATCAATATTTATTCCTTTGAAATGTTGGAAAAATGGCTGTGTTTTTCAAATGTAATTGTATGCCTCCAAGAGGAATCTAGACATCATAGAAAGATTAGATTTGTCTCCAGAGGAAATTAAATAATTAAAAAAATCAAAATGGATAAGTTGATGAATTAAAAATAATTGTTCAAAGAAGGCTCTCTCTCTGTCTGTGTAGCCATCTTTAAACAAGTCTCAGCTGGTTTATGGTGACGCATAGGGTTTTTGAGGCAAGAGGTGTTCAGACATTTCCTGTCTCTGTAAGGCAAACGTTGGTGGTCTCCAATCCAAGTAATAATCAGAGCTGACCCAGCTTATTTATTTTTATTTTATTTATAACTATTTATACCCAGTGGTGGGATTCAGCAGGTTCACATCACTTCAGCAGAACCAGTTGTTAAAATGGTGCTTGTAAACAACCAGTTGTTAAATTATTTGAATCCCACCACTGTTTATACCTCCACCTCATAGTAGCACCTCTAGGTGGCTTACACAGGTTAAACTCCCTTAGTTTTTGAGCTCCGATGAGATCAGGCTAGCCTGAGCTATCCATGACAGAGCATGGGTATATTAAAGGTGAAAGTAGTCCCCTGAGCAAACACTGGGTCATTATTGTTGTTAGGTTAAACCCCCTTAGTTTTTGAGCTCTGATGAGATCAGGCTAGCCTGAGCTGTCCATGACAGAGCATGGGTATATTAAAGGTGAAAGTAGTCCCCTGAGCAAACACTGGGTCATTATTGATTCATCACAAAATTTATTAGGCAGTCTATGTTTACATAGTCTTCCCAGTAAACATTTGCCTTGCCTTTCCTAATCATATACACTTTACCCCCAACAAGTTGGGTACTTATTTTACCGACCTTGGAAGGCTGGAAGGCTGTCAACCTTGAGCCAGCTATCTGAACCTGATTTCTATCAGGGTCAAACTCAGATCATGAGCCGAGCTTTGATTTCAGTACTTCAGCTTACAACTCTGCACCACAAGGTAAATTATTGATCTACAAATAATGTACTTGCATATTTTAATCTCCCATTATTTTAGGGTATAACTGCATGGAAATTTCTCATGGTTTCAGTCTGGTACTTCAAAGCACATCTGGAAGTATGATGTAGGATATTGCTCATACAGTCTGTGCACAACCAGATGTAAGTGTTCCCTACCCCCAAAAAATCCCATAACAACTTGAATCCATCACAGTGAATGGTGAGCACCTCTTATCACTGGTCTTTCTCAGATGTCATAAGGCCAGTGCATTCTATTTTGAAAGGCTACCTGCAGAACTTGAGCCAGTTTTTCTTGTTATGTAAGGCTACCATATTTTCAGATAGGGCTTCAGAGAAATAATAGGAGTGGCTGTTCTGGGTTTTCCAGGCTGTATGACCATGGTCTGGTAGTTTTAGCTCCTAACATTTCACCTGCATAGTTATTTATAGAAATTTTATGTATGATTTTAGACTTTATGCCTTGGTAAGCCACCCTGACCCTTTTTGATGGTAGGGGAAGTGTATAAATGCAAAAATAAATAAAATAAATTAGCAGTTGCATTTGTACATACATGTCCTTGTGGTTTGAATGTGTGTGGCTTATCTCAGAAAGAACGGAGGTGGCGGGGGTGAAAGGAATGAAGTACTTTGTGGTACATGGTGGGTTGCTGAATTGTGTTTGAAAAGTCCCCTGGTTTTTGGTTTTGTGTTTTTTAGTACCAGTAGCCAGGTTTTGTTGATTTTCAGACTCCCTTTTTGTTGAAACTGTCTAGGTGTTTGTGGATTTCAATGGTTTCTCTGAATAGTCTGACATAATAGCTATCAGAGTTATCAAGAATTTCTGTGTCATCAAATAATATGTTATGTTCAGCTTAGGTTAGAGTATGTTCAGCTACTGCTAATTTCTTATTTTGGCTTAGTCCAGGGTCATCCAGATGCTTGTGGACTACGATTCTCATCAGCCCCTGCCAACCTTATTCTGGCAGGGGCTGATGGGAACCATAGTCCAAAAACATCAGGAGTGCCAGGGTTGGACACCCCAGGTTTAGTCTATAGTGCTTTTTGTGTTCTTTTGTTCTTGTTAGAATTCTGCCCCCTTGCTTCCCCAGGCATCTATTGCACAGCATATAGCTGTGGATAAGTATGCATAGGGATGACAAAGTGCAGCATTTAAAAAAAACTAAAAAATGCAAAACCAAAAACCAGGGGACTTTTCAAAAGCATTCAACAACCCACCAGATGCTTCAAACTCCTTCCCCCTCTCTCCCCTCCCCCCATCACCTCACCTCATTTTGATTTCTGAGATGAATCACACACAGGACATACACTTACAAATACAACTGCAAATGAACTCCACCCAGACACATGCAAATATACTTCATCTCCCTCCCATCTTAGAGGTAGAAGAAGAGTTTTTTTGGATTTATATCCCCCTTTCTCTCTTGTAGGAGACTCAAAGGGGCTTACAATCTCCTTGCCCTTCCCCCTTCACAACAAACACCCTGTGAGGTAGGTGGGGCTGAGAGAGCTCCGAGAAGCTGTGACTAGCCCAAGGTCACCCTGCTGGCGTGTGTGGGAGTGTACAGGCTAATCTGAATTCCCCAGATAAGCCTCCACAGCTCAGGTGGCAGAGCTGGGAATCAAACCCGGTTCCTTCAGATTAGATACTCAAGCTCTTAACCTCCTACCCAACTACACAAAACACTCCACATTGTGCCATGGAGAGAAACACATCATACTGTGACATGCCTCTGAAGATGCCAGCCATAAATGCAGATGAAACGTTAGCAGCTAAAATTACCAGATCATGGACATGCAGCCCGGAAAACCCATAACCCATAACAGCCAGTTGATTCCAGCTGTGAAAGCCTTCAATAGTTTACAGAAACATTTATAACCCTATTTCCCACTCAAATTTTTGTAGGTTTTAGGGAAGAACTGTATGCCTGTGAGAATGCCTGCCACTTTTCTGCAGCAGTGGGAGCAGAATGGTATAAGTAGGAAGTTCCTTCCCCCATGGCAGTCTTTCCTTATCACAGCCCCTGTGCTGCATTTAAAAAACGAAACAAACAGCAGAAATAATCATAAAGCTACATGTAATATGTAGCTCTGACCTGTCTGTGAATCATTAGTGTCAGAAGCTGAATAAGAAAAGTTATTTTTAAGTTCAAAAGCTTTTACTTGCTTATAATGAATGCATTCACTTAAATAAATAATAAGTTACCCTTTACTTCCTTTAAGCACCCTGCCATGGCCAGAATCATAATCATTCTTTCCAGGATCACTTAAGCATTGTAAAAGTGAGCATGATCTTGACAAATATACACTGAACCAGGAAGATTCTTGGGTGGGCAGAGCTGCAGTAGATTGGATGCATAGAGTTTAGAACAGTAACACGTTGAAGGGGGAAGGTACCAGCCTTCACTGATTTTTTTATACACAATATGCCTATTCTAAAAATGAATTCTCATTCTATAAATGAAAGGTATTCTTTCAGAAATTGATACAACGCTAAAAAAAATCTCTAGTTGTTTGAATGAGGCATTCTGCTTGCCACTTGTGAGCTGGAACTGATTGTTTGGTAAGCTCTTTGAATTCAGGTCAACTGAGCGTTTTCACACACAGTAAACTTTTTTTTTGCCACCACCACTGCCTCCCCATAAGGTGTATGTTGCGGGCTGTTCTTTTTTTTTAAAGAGAACACACTAGAAAGTTAAAAGTCAGTTTGAGATCTTTGAGGCTGATTCCGCATGGGCCAAAAACAGCAGTGTGAAAACGGTGGGAAAACAGTATAAACCCTTTTACACTGTTTTAAACCCTTTTACACCATTTTCACACCGTTTTCACACTGCTGTTTTTGGCCCGTGCGGAATCAGCCAGAGTTGAGACTAACTACTCTTGTATCTCTCTGTGTTTTTGGTGCTCATGCATGAACCCAGCTAATCTTGTGATAATTTCTTGTCATCCTTTCTTGAGTAGCTGACTGCACAGGTAGAAAAAGCAGGGAATTCAGTCTGTAGGAGGCAGATGGCAAGAGCCAGGGGGTAAGGATTTCAGATCCCTTTGCCACCTTTTTGAGGTGAAAACCCTCCCAAAATACAAATAAGATTTTGTTCAGTTTTCTTTTCTGTTTGACTTTAGCCAAATGCCTACTCGCTAAAGCAAAACAAACAAACCCACAGAGCTAACCAGCCCTGAAGGTGTCTAGGTACAGGACATGAAGATCTTTACAGGCAGGCAGCAGCAGACTGCAGAATTCCATGGCACGGACCAGCAGCAGCAAGCAGCAGCACTCCAAAAAATCTAGCTCTGGATTATTGCTTTGCTGCTGCTCAGAGAACCATGGAGTTCTGTGAGAGAATCATCACTATTAGGCAGACTGTTCTAGTCCTCCCTCTCCCTCCATTCCACTGCCTGAAAACCATGTACAATTGAAGCAACACAGTCCTGGGAGCCTTACAATGCCAGCCCCCCACCCAATATTTGAGTCCCAGTTACTAGGAAACTCGAATATCACTCCGAGTATTCCAAATACCCAAATATAACACAAAAATGCCAATAAAGTATTTTTGGATATGTATTTGGACCAGGTCCTGACTTGGATGGCCCAGGCTACCTCAATTTCATCAAATCACAACAGATAAGAAGTGTCAGCCCTGGCTAGTACTTGGATGGGGGCCCACCAAGGAAGTTCCTGGTTGCTATGCAGAGGCACGAAATGGCAAACCACTTGAAAACTCTCCAGGGTCCCCGTAAACTGGCTGCAACTTGATGGCACTTCCCACCAACACATCTGGACTGGAAATATCTGAATGCACAACCCCAGTATAGAGCTAGCTCAAGTCCTAGGAAGACATTTAGCATTCAGCCTGCAGAGCATGGTCCCAAAGCTATGAAGCCTGGCATCGCAGTTCTTATCGTCCACAATGATATCAGGGAGTTGTGAGTTACTATGGTAACAATATCTCCTTTTTTATAAAAAAAGAGACAGACTAATAAAAGTAGCAAGAGAGTGAGTGAGAGGATTAAGAATATAGATTTGCTTTGAAACAAAACATCACAGTGAAACTCAGCTGGCTCTGTAAGATCGCAAACTGTAGAGAGGATAGAAGGCAAATGGGCTTCACTGACAAAAAGAAATGGAGAGAGGTGCATCACTGGAAAAGAAGGCTGCTTAATATAAAAAGGGAGCCTTTGATATCAAAGGAAGCCTTGTGTACAACTCAGTGAGAATCCTGTTCTGTGGTGGACAGATGAACAGTGTGTGTGTGTGTGTGTGTGTGTGTGTGTGTGTGTGTGTGTGTGTGTGTGTGTGTGTGTGAGAGAGAGAGAGAGAGAGAGAGAGAGAGAGAGAGAGAGAAGGCTGACATAAGAAGGGAGCGTGTGTTATGTGCACAACAGCCTCAACACGTCAGAACTTAAAATTAACTTTGATCATGACTCTAAGATTGAATATGATTATGCCCACACCTTGTAGCAGAAGCATGGAGGAAACAAAGGACAGAGGGAAAAACCAAATTGCTTGCCCCAAAATTGTAGTCTGATGTGAATATGCACCTGGATCTCTCAGGTTTTCCCTAGCTTTTTCTCCATAAGTTTAGAACCAGACTAGATGATGGTGTATATGGGGAGGGTCACCCTGACTTCCAGTGCAGGATTTCTATTTGGCAAAACTACAATGCCTGGCACAGATCCTAACCTCTATTAGAAGCAGGACATTTAATATATTAATTTATGTGGGTAGCAAATCTCTGCTATTCCTTTGATTTTGTTGCTGCAGTTTTAGTGAACTTTATTCATACCCCTTCTTATAATTTTAAAGGCCAACTGGAGTAGACTTTCAAGGAGAGGAACCGTTAGATTTAGGAACACAAACCAGACTGTGCCTGAAGAACCACAAGGAGCATATGTTCTTGGGAGAAAACGTGTGAGGAAATTAGAACAAATGTGGGTTGAGGATGCATGCCCCATTCTAAAGAAATGGCATGTAACACAGTTAGGATAGTCACTTCAAAGCTCCTGATTCAAACACAAGGCTCCAGTATGCACATGTAAGGAAGGCTGCCTTCTTTTACATTCCCCTTTAAATGCCAGAGCTGCATAGAGCTCTCTGCTCTGCTTAGCTGCACCTTTTCTGTATGTGACTTGACCAGAAGGCAAGAACTATGAAATTGTATGAGAGTCTGCAACTCTGGGCTGCAACTGAGCTGTATGCCTGTTGGTCTGTGGGTTTTTACAGAGGAGGCCAGTTGTCTCTGCCAGGCCTTGAGGAATAATTCTAATCTGTATTCATAATATTGCACTGTTCATGCACCACCTACTCCAGAGCCCTTATGGCTTTTCTAGCTTCAGTTAAAGCACGTAAGCTGTAAGGTGCACTGTGTGTTTGTGCCATGCTGTCCTTTTACCAGAAAATGAAGTTGCTCTGCATGGCAATCAGAGACTAGCCACAGGAGATGTAGGGCTGCAGATATCCTGAAGGATAAAGAACTGCCTGATCCCTGTCCTTATGTAAAAAAAATGTTTTAAGGGGAACTGCAGCATAGTCCATTTGGCCAAAACCTTTTTCCCATGGTTGTTTGGCTTGAGTACAGTGCTATTGAGTGCTGTTCTGCATCCCTACACCATTGTGGTGAACTTGTGGATCTCTCAGGTTTTCCCTAGCTTTTTCTCCAGATCTCCCCTCATATCTCTGCAATGAAAGGAGTTAGAGACTTTATATATCTATATCTATATCTATCTATATCTATCTATCTATCTATCTATCTATCTATCTATCTATCTATCTATATCTATATCTATATCTATATCTATCTATCTATCTATATCTATCTATCTATCTATCTATCTATCTATCTATCTATCTATCTATCTATCTATCTATCTATATATATCTATATATATCTATATATATCTATATATATATATATATATATATATATATATCTATATATCTCTATATATCTCTCTATATATCTCTATATCTCTATATATATATATATATATATATATCTATCTATCTATCTATCTATATCTATATCTATATCTATATCTATATCTATCTATCTATCTATCTAGATATAGATATAGATATAGATATAGATATAGATATAGATATAGATATAGATATAGATATAGAGATATATACACACACACACACACACACACACGCTGAGAATTCAGAGAGCCTGATATACAGATTTTTACAGTGATACAATAATACTTTAAAAGCCCTGGTAGTGATTCTGTCAAGGCCTTAGGGCAGGGGAAATGCATGAGAACCAGCCACATAAAAGCTTGGTTGCATCTGTGCTGTACCAGCACTCACAGCAGCAGTGGGGAAACCGCCTAGTTGGTAGCCCTTCATTCAAATCCCTTTGTTAAAATGTTTCCTGCATTTAGGACTTGAAAGGAAAGTATAATGTATTAATCACAACTTTTCAGAAATCTAGATGGTTGCTTGTTATCTCTGCTTGTATAACAGTTAGCATTTGTGCGGTACTATCACTAGTTGAATACACAAGAGGAACTGTACATGGGCAAATTAGCCCTTTAACTTGTTTCATAGGATTACTGGGATAAGTATGGGCTGTAGGTCTGAACTGGGTTTTAAGTGGATTCAATAACAGGTGGGTTAGAATGATGGTTGATCTGAACCCATATAATGGAACAACATGATTCCAAAGCTAGGTTATTAGAAACATCACAAACACAGGCTCCTTTCCCAAGAATTTAAATGCCCCTATAGTAGATACTTTGCTCAGTGTGAAGCAGTTGACTCCTTTGAAGGATGATAAATTAAATTGTCTTTCATGTTTATTGTGGAATTCTAAAATGGGCAAGAGCTTCCTGTTCTCTACTGCCATATGCTTCTATTTCCCTATGTTTCTATTTCCCTGTCCATGGCTGTTTGTCGATCCAAGTGATTTGCCGAAGGAGGTAGAATTTATTCCCTTTAACCTAAAGGTCTTCGAAGTGCCAAGTTACTGCCAAACCAATCCGTCTCACAGCTTAATGACAAGAGACATTCACCCTGAGCTCCATTACAGCATAGTGGTTAGAATGTTGGACTAGCTGGGCTCAAATCCACACTCAGTAAAAGCTCTCTGCATGATTTGTGTCCAGTTACGCTTTCTATCATAATTTACCTCAGAAACCATAAACTGCTTGGAGGAAGAGTACAATAAGAATCTAATAGATAGGGTGCCTATCACATGCAGTGGATGTTTTAGCTAACTGTTAGCCACTGTGTTTTATTCATCATAACAGCCATTAAATGCTCTCCCCAAACTCACACACACTGTTGTGCATATTTATGGGCATTATTGGGAAAATCTAATATGTAGTATCAATGTGCTAGCAAACCTCAGCTAATCAGAACTCTCCCCAAAGTATCCTATGGCTTGTTCCATATGAGGCATCTGCGGTTACATGTCTACATCTATACATCTGGTGTTTCACATTTTATAGTATTTACTGCTGCACAGGCCTTGACAAGATTGGCCCCCTGACACAATAAATATTTTTCATTTGAAAATACGGGTAGTAATTACACAGTGTTCCCACCCAATGGCCTGGCAATCGCCATCTTGCAGGGCCTCTGGCTCTGTAGGCCTCTGAGTGGAAAGACGAGGGATTGTGTCAACATGTTTGTCCCTCTTGCTGGTATGCCTGCTCATCTGCCTTTCCTGGAGGCATGGGGGACATTCTTGGCTGGTGCTGCCCTGACCAACACTTGTCTCCCTTGCTGCTAAGACAGGCACCTGGAGCAGCTGTAGGACTGGCACTACCATGGTTCTTGCTGGACCTACCTCCTGGCCAGGCTCCAGGGAGTATGGTTGGAGGTATGGCAAGTCTAGGACTGGGCCTGGCACCAGACAAGTTATTATGGGAAACAGATATAATGGTTCCCCAGGTCCCCAAATGTATGAAACATATATAGATGTATTCAGATCCAGCCTAAGAAACTGAGGAACTGGGGGAAAAAAAACTTTGTTAGTATATGTCTGAATATAGAACGCAAGAGGCTGATAAGAACTCCTAACATATAAACTGTTTTATTCTTCTCTTGTGGGGAAATGGTCACATCAGACTGGCAGGAGGTTTCAGGCTTAAACTTGGCAGATGAAAAGGCAACAAGAATGAGGGAATCTTCATATAACCATATAGAATAGATAGAATGTAGCTGTTTTGTTCTACTGACAGGTGTTTATAATTGTTAAGAGAATTCACTTGGCTGTCACTCTTTAGGTAAACAGGCTTATTTGAAACAAAATTTCTAAGTCTGCGGAGGCAGAAATACACACAGTGGTTCCAATTTTCCTTCAGTCTTGATAGGGATTGCCCCTTTTTCCTTGGAGCGATTTCCCTCAGGGAAGAACTACTGGTTTCACTTCCCTATCTTAGGACCCTTTTCAATCCTACACTGTTCTCCTTCCACTCTAGCTGCCAACCGCCAACTTCCACTCTCCCAGGTCAACAGTAGAATTCTTTTTCCTTTTTTTGAACCCACTTTCAATCAGGGTTTCAGACCTGTATGAGGCATCTGCAGTTAGCTGTCAATCACAACATGCTTCTCATTGAGTAAAGGATGAAGCAGAATACAAGGGTTCACTGTTGTATATAAGGAGCTTCTATGAGTGAAACCAGTGTGTATAGTAGCTAGAGCAGTAGTTCTCAACCTTCCTAATGCCGCGACCCTTTAATACAGTTCTTCATGTTGTGGTGACCCCCCAACTCTAACATTTATCCATTTTACAGATGGAGAACACTGATGCAGAGAGTCTTAGGTGACCCCTGTGAAAGGGTCGTTCGACCCCCAAAGGGGTCGCGACTCCCAGGTTGAGAACCACTTAGCTAGAGCATTAGACTAGGATCAGGGTGACTTGGGTTCAGATCCTCACTCAGCTGTGAAATTCACTGGATGGCTCTAGGCCACCCATATACTTATTTACCTCACAGGATTGTTTTTAGGAAAAGACAAAAAAGAGGAAAACCATGTATGCTACCCTGGGAGAAGCAGCAGCAAGATAGATGGAACTGACAGATCGGCTGCATTTTCCAGTAATAGACTCAACTAATTTTTTCCTTCTCTTCATCTAACCCCCTTTTCCCCCCTCCTGCTCATGACAACTATGCTGTTTCTTCTGACTGCTTTCTCTGCTCCTACATCTTGACCTAATTCCCTTCCCTAATAATAATTGTTTGCTTAGAGCTGCTTCCCTGCTGTAAGATGCCATTTCTGATTGATTGGATGCCAGATGCCGACAGTTGGGAGATTTGCCTATGGATTTACCTGTCCAGTGGACAGGCTTAAGGCAGAGTCCTGGGTTGCTTTGTGGGAAGGGCTTCTGATTTTGATCACACTTAAGACACAGAAAATCACACATCTGTTTCTGGAAACAGTATGTTCTTAAAGACTCAGGCCTTGTCAGAGATCGGCCCGGAGTATATTCATACCCTACCGAGCATTATTTCTTGCATTTTAGAGCAAGTAGACAGTTCAGGTTGGTGCTGCAATCTGATAATATGAGAAGATACGCATGGTATGAGCAAGGGAAAAGGCCTCTCTTAAATTTAATTTCAGTAACTGTGACATGCCGGCTTTGTCCAGCTTGTGATAACCTCAGGGCTGGGCACCAGAGACTGTGTTGTCGCTCCATTCTCTGATGTTTCTGGTTTGCTGCATTTTCCAGCTCAGATGCTGTAACAAATTCTCTAGGCTGATATTCTCTGAAGCAGCCAATTATGTAGTGTGTAAACGGAATGTGTTGGGGGAACTGAAATTCTTTATCCTAGGACCATGCACAGATTGAATTCCCGATGCTAAGAGCTAGAACTCTCTTTTCAGCAGCAGACCATCCCTTTCCAGCCCTGTTCTGTTGCTTCTTTGACACTTGTCCCTCCCCATAATCCAGTCCCTGTTTCTTATAACAGTCTTCTCCTTTCCCATCCCCTCACCAGCATACTCACTGACCCTTGATCCTTACTCTATTGGGATCTCACAGATCATCTTGCTGGCACCTTCCTCTTGTTCTCAGGTTCCAATTCTGTCTCATCCTGTGTATGATTGAGGAGGAGGAGGAGGAGAAGGAGGAGAAGGAGGAGAAGGAGAAGCAGCAGCAGAAGAGGAGGAGGAGGAGGAGGAGGAGAGGAAGAGAAAGAGGAGGAGAAGCAGCAGCAGCAGCAGCAGCAGAAGTAGTAGTAGTAGTAGTAGTAGTAGTAGTAGTAGTAGTAGTAGTAGTAGTAGTAGTAGTAGTAGTAGTAGTAGTAGTAGTAGTAGTAGTAGTAGTTAAGGGAGAGTTTCTTTCTTGGACTGACTCTTTCTTGAAATGTCAGGAGCTGCAAGGCATTGGCTTGAAAGCCACTGGTATCTCTTCTGTACATCCTCCCCAGTTCCATCCTCCCCACAATGTGTTCAGCCCACAAGAAAAGCACAGTCCCAGAAGATGCATCATATTCAAAGGAGTGGCATGTAAGGGGGATATATGTTGCAGGGCCTGATGGTCTCTGCATGGAGGAGAGCCTTGCTTTTAGCATCCCTTTCTCCCATGATACTGTTTAGATGTTACAGTGAATTTTCCTGTGAAATCATGAATTAATTATACTCTGGTGCTCTGCATGCTCACTGTAGCTCTGCATGGCTGCTCTGAAATTTTGATTTCATATGAGTAGAAGTTACTGTGACTGAGTTTTGGAGACAAGGGATAGATGTCTGGTAGAGTTACACAGCAAGCAACCAAATGTCAGAGATATCATAAGAGGCAAGGCCAAGGATGATCCCAAAAAGAAAACATAGCAAGACTAACCTTTAATGCAAAGTCTGAAAATGAACTACCATAAAGCTTCTTCTAGGATTCAGGTTGACATTTTTGCCTGGTCTGCAATTAGCGCAGAGGGAATAGGCCAAAACAAGGATTTGAGGTAAACCTTTGGGCCAGTATGTCAGGTAAGGCCTCATGAGAGTCTCTCAGCAGACCATTGCCAGGAGTGAGATCCAAAACCAGGTTTAATTAATGAGACAAAATGGGAGATTCAAGAGGTATGTCTAGCTGCCCAAACAGCAAAGACTCACCTAAGTAGACTTCATCAGATGTGTGAAGAGAGTAAGAGAAGTAAGGGGAATACGATCAATCTGATAGCAGCCGCATACAATTTAGATACCCAGTCTTAACTAAAATGATACTGGATTTAGCATCCATACTGCACTAGTAACATAGGAAGCAGACCTGAGGGTTGAGGTACTATTTGTGATAAGGAGAAACTGGGAAGTCAGTGAAGGAAGCTACATCTTGTTTCTGGTATCTGAATGCCTTTAAATAAGATCTGTTCAAGAGTCTTGGCTGATCCATCCCATAGTATTTTGGAGCCAAAACAGAATTTCTCCTTTGACATTATGCCCAGTATTTTCCTTCTAGCCCTCAGCGATGGATACCCACACAGAATCCTGCAGGATCCTGTCTCTTACTGTGAACAACCACACAACCTCTTCAGTGACACAGGGCAACGTCCATGCTTTCATAATGCAGGAACAATAAAATCTTGAGCTGTGCCATTATAGGTGGGTATCATGGAGGACTCATTTTAAAAGCCCAAGACGATGTGCCACAGCATACGGTTTTTAAGGGTGGGTGTCCTCAGAGTAGTGGAAGAAATTCTATGCTGTTTTTCAATGTGAACACTAGATGGCACAATGCATGCTGTAATTACCCACCTCACTGCAGTACTAAAAGGATTGCTTCTGTCTCAGCTGCTTGATGCCTGTGAGTACAAGAAAGTTGGAGAGCCTTAGAGATAATACAAAAGGCCGATTTTATCTTCTTTGCAAAGTTATGGCATTACTGGCCCAAATTCAGAACCCTCTCCTGTTCTATTGATGAGGGAAGGGAAGGGAAGGCAGGAGAAAGGTTTGCTATACAGCTACCCTAGTTTTGTCTCTAAGTGCTTGAGCTAATTTCAGCAGTAGTTTCTTACAATGTTTATTTCCTTTTTATAGATTCAGTTTTTTATTTGTACTTTCAAATCAAAATCCAAACGATACACAAAGATAAAAGCTGACCAAATTATAAAGTACGTATTTCATAGTGACTTCCAGTTTCTTCTGCAATGAATATTAACCTTTGAATCCTAAACTTTCAGCATTTGGCCATTAAACATCAAAATAAAATAAAATCTTTAACATATCATCAATGGCTCCCTTGAGCAAAGGGTCTTTCCGGATGGGTTGAAGGAGGCAGTGGTCCGCCCACTCTTAAAAAGACCATCGTTAGATCCAGGTGATCTGGCCAATTACCGCCCCGTCTCGAATCTTTCGTTTCTGGGGAAGGTAATTGAGAGAGTGGTGTTGGAGCAGCTTCAGGGTTTCCTGGATGACGCATCGGCCTTTGATCCCTTCCAGTCCGGCTTCCGTGCTGGGCATGGGACGGAGACCGCTCTTGTCGCCATCACAGATACGCTCCGTATCCAGTTTGACCGAGGCGGATCGGCGCTGCTGGTTTTGTTAGATCTTACCGCAGCGTTTGATATGGTTGACCATGACCTTTTGACCCACCGTCTGGCCGCTTCCGGGGTTCGGGGCACTGTCCTTCAGTGGATTGCCTCGTTCCTCCGGGACCGGAGTCAGCAAGTGTGGTGCGGGGATGAAGCCTCCAGGAAGTGCCCGCTTCAGTGCGGAGTACCTCAGGGAGCGCTGCTATCCCCGCTATTATTTAACATCTATATGCGACCACTTGCTCAGCTGGTGCGGAGCTTTGGGCTGATCTGTCATCAATATGCTGATGACACTCAGCTCATTCTGTTGATGGAGGGGGGAGCGGTTGCCGCCCCGGCGGCTCTCCAGCATTGTTTGGAGGCGGTAGCTGGTTGGTTGCAGCAGAGCAGGCTGCAACTGAATCCATCAAAGACGGAGATCCTCTGGCTAGGCCGCAGGGGTGAGGTTGGAGATTTCCAGCCGCCGGTGTGGGAGGGGGTCTCATTGGCGCCGACCTCCTCCGTTCGCAGTCTGGGGGTCCACCTGGATTCGTCTCTTTCAATGGAGACCCAGGTGGCCCATATAACCCGGACTACATTTTTCCATCTTCGTCAGGCCCGGCGGTTGGCTCCCTTCCTCTCCCAGGCGGATCTGGCCACTGTGATCCATGCAACGGTCACCTCCAGGCTGGACTATTGTAAC
The DNA here is from genome assembly GCF_021028975.2 of Sphaerodactylus townsendi. Taxonomy (NCBI): domain Eukaryota; kingdom Metazoa; phylum Chordata; class Lepidosauria; order Squamata; family Sphaerodactylidae; genus Sphaerodactylus; species Sphaerodactylus townsendi. Next base: position 111,488,882 of record NC_059427.1, on the reverse strand, counting down.
TCGCTGTACGTCGGCCTTCCCTTGCGTTTGATTTGGAAGTTAAAACTGGTCCAACATGCGGCAGCACGCCTGCTCACAGGAGGCGCCTTCAGAGAACACATCCAGCCTGTGTTGCGGCAGCTGCATTGGCTTCCTGCTGAATCTCAATCATCTTCAAGGTGTGGGTTCTGACCTTTAAGGCTTTGCGCGGCCTGGGGCCCTCGTACCTTCGGGACCGCATCACCCCATATGTCCCAATTCGGCCTCTGCGTTCTGCAGAGGCCAATCTGCTGGTGGTCCCCGGCCCCTCTATGATGCGGCTGGCCTCCACACGGGCCAGGGCCTTTACGGCACTGGCCCTGGCCTGGTGGAACACCCTTCCTCCAGCTGTCCGGGCCCTCCCAAGGGACCTGGGTGAGTCTCCGCAGGGCCTGTAAGACCTGTTGTTCCACCGGGCCTTTGGAGTGTCCAGCTGCTAATATGGTGCCCCCTCACTGCTCTGTGCCTGGGGCAGTTACATCAGGGTCCCCTCATATGAGGAGCCCCCTCATATGGGGAGCCCCACTGGCCCCCCCTCAGGGAGGTAGGTTTTTAAATTGGGGCCAGACGCCTTCTATTTATTTATTATGTATTATGGTTACTCGCTGTTTTTATGAGTTTTAAGCTATTTTATGGGATGGAGCCTATGTATTTATATTTGTATGATTGCTCCTGTTGTTCACCGCCCGGAGCCCCCCGGGGATCGGGCGGTATATAAATTGAAAAAATAAATAAATAAATAAATAAATAAATATTTAATTTTAAAAAAGAAATCTCACTTTTTAACAAAATCTCACTTGTTTTAACTCTTCTTAACCTTAAAAACCACTAGTCATCTATTTTTTTCCTGTTTTGTCCACATATACTATCAAGGGCTTCTAGTTGTCCACGACGTTAAGTTCTTTTCTTTAAGTAATGAGATTAACTTGGCCATCTCAGCCCACTCTAAGACTGTCACCCACCATTCTTCAATTGTAGGTATAGTTGGAGCTTTCCATTTCTGTACATTACAGTGTTTATTTTCTGTGACTTTTGAATTTGTGCCACTAAGGCTTTTGCTTCACATTTTTAAAAAGCAATTATAGACCATGCCTTTTGCAAACATCAGAGCAGTTCCTTCATTTGATGTTTCTAGACTTTGCTTGCATCAGTTCCCATCATGTTGAGTTTTCAGCTCTTCTATTAAGTCCACAACCCTGTGTCCTATCACCTTTATCCACTTGTTACTTTTGAATGGGTACAGTGTACAGAGAGATTGAATCCTTAGTTTCTACAGTGGAAATACTAAGACGCCTTATTATGTGCAGCAATCTAAAGGTCAAAGTTGCTGTGGTGTTTCCTGTCAACTCCAGGACATTGCTCCTGTCACAGTCCTAGCCTTTGCCATCTGATATTCCTGTCTTTAGGCTAGACGTTTTTTGGGCTGGAATTCTGATAGTCAGTTGTTCAACTCAGTCTTGTTTTCTTAATGATCCAGAGACATGCCTAACCTTCAACAAGTCTAAAGAAAGAGGTGATATTTTACTTACCGGTATCTCCCTTATTTCTGATCCATGAGAGCTGTGTCCATATGCAATATTGAGGAACACAGTACAATGAATCAGCATTGAGAGAACAAATCAAGCTCTCTCCAAATGGTTAAATATATTGCAGGAAATAGAGCTCTTCCTTCCAAGGGGATGCATGCCTAAGTAGCACCATAGTTAGAATCAATACCTTGCTGGGAACTTCTAAGTATCCCTCAGGTCACACCCAAATTGTCATAAAGATAAAATCTTTAGGTGGCAAATTCGAGTATAATTAAGTCAGCTTGATTAATTGACTTCCCATTATAGAAAATGTGCTCACTATTGGGCAAAGATAGTTTGGCTGGTCTGTAGAAACATTCCCACCACTCCCACTCAAACAAGAAAGTTACAGAATGTATTTTTATTGTGTGGTGTGTTCTCTAAAGGTGCTTCTGACTTATGACTCCCTTACACTGGCTTAATGCCCACTGGGCAAGGTGGGCAGCTGCCCAGAGGATCACCTTGTGGGGGGCATCAAAATGCTGGGTTCGTTTTGGGGTATTTTAGTGGTTTTCCATTTTGGTCTGCAGGGGGTGCAGTTTTTAGGCTAGCGGCACCAAAATTTCAGGGTCTCATCAGGTGACTGTCCTTATGCTACCCCCCCCAGGTTTCCAGTGGGAGGTTTGGGTCTCAGGAGTCCAAAGTTATGGACTCCCCAAAGGGGTGCCCCTATCCCCCATTGTTTCCAATGGGAGCTAATAGGAGATGGGGGCTACAGTTTTGAGGGTCCATAACTTTGGCCCCCCTGAACCAAACTGCACCAAACTTGGGGGGGGGGTATCATCAGGGCAGTCCCCCTGATGAGCACTCCTGGAAAGTTTTGAGACTGTGCTCTTCAGAAATGTGCCCCTCCACAGCCTGCGTAACCCCCTCATTGACAGCAATGCAGAAAGAAACTCAATGAGAGAACAAAAGGCTCGTTTCTGCATCGTGGCAGAAAAATGACGGCCTGGAGACAGTAAAAACGCTTGCCCGCCTCCAGGCCGCCATTCCCGGGCGACCGGGGCGCAGCTGCAGCATTACAGCCCGGCGCCGCCCGGCTGGTTCGCCAAGCAGCTGGCGTATTCCCAGAACGCTGGGAAGGCGTTCTTTTGGGAATACGCTACCCCATGAAGCTTCACGCCTGCCTTGGGAGCCCTCCCGCGACCCGGCACTTCTTCACCTTGTCCCTGGGCTCTCCAGCTGGCGTCGCTGGCAAGGCCTGGGGACATCGCCCCCCCTGGCTCTGCGCCTCGCTTGAGCAGGCGGCGCAGGGGCCAGGGGTGTCCCCAGACCCGGGCGTACGCCGGGAGGCCCAGGGACACGGTCTGGGTCGGCCGGGCGCCGGGCAGCTCCGCAGCGCCCGGTGTCCCGCCTCTTCCCGGGAAGGACGTCTGTCGCGAGACGGTCCCAGCGTTTCCGCCGGGCCATGTGGAACGTGCCAAAAGTTGGGAGGCTTGGGCAAATTTCTGGATGTTCCTGCAGGGGTGCATTTTTGATGGGGATGTATCGACACCCAAAAATTTCCAGGGGTATCATATGGAGATGATGGCATCCTCCAAGTTTGGTGCGCAAAGTTTGGTTCAGGGGGTCCAAAGTTATGGACCCTCAAAGGGTAGCCCCCATCTCCTTAGCAAAGAATGGGGGATTGGGCACCCCCTTTGAGGGTCCATAACTTTGCACCCCCTAAACCAAACTGCACCAGGTAAGAGAATTTGGGGGTACCATAAGGAAAGTTTCCAGATGATACCCTGAAATAATGTTGGTGCCGATATATCCAAAAAATGCGCCCCTGCAGGAACATCCCAGAAATTTGGCCCAAGAATCTTTGTTCTGCATTGAGTTTTCCTGTATTGCTGTCCATGGGGGGTTGCGGGCTGGGGGGGGGGGAACATTTCTGAGGGCACAGTCTCAAAGCTTTCAGGGTCTTATCATGAGACTGCCCTGATGATACCCCCCAGGTTTGGTGCAGTTTGGTTCAGGGAGGCCAAAGTTATGGACCCTCAAAACTGTAGCCCCATCTCCTATTAGCTCCCATTTGAAACAATGGGGGATGGGGCACCCCCTTTGGGAGTCCATAACTTTGGACTCCTTGAACCAAACCTCTCCAAACTTGGGGAGTAGCATAAGGACAGTCTCCTGATGATATGCTGAAATTATCATGCTGATATGTCTAAAAAGGCACCCCCTGCAGGCACCAATGTCCTGGTGCAAAAAATAATTTTGGTCATGGTGGAGTGGCTGCCCATGGGTGGGGGGGGGCATCCAACTCAGGTTTTGCCCAGGGCTACAGTTTGCCCAGGGCTGCCTCGTTACGCCCCTGCTCCCTTATGACTTCATGAACTCCATAACATCCTGTCATTCCCAGCCTTGTTTAGGTCTTGCAAGCCGAAGTCCGTGCCTTCCCTATAGAGTTGTGTTAGGTCTTTGAAATGGTAAGCAAGTATTCAGTTCTCAAGAAGTCTTTATCAGATTTGATGTTCAATGCAAGGAAAGGGGGACAAAAACAAAAGTTAACGATTGCATGGCAAGCAGCCTCATAAACAAAGACCCATATTGGAACATATTGAAAAATATATTCCTCTTGTTGTAAAATCCATCTAATAATGGCTAATTCTGATACCACAGTCTTATGAATTCAGTTGGTATAGACAGACTTGTGTGTTGTGTGTATTTTCTGTCTTTACTACAAAGGAAACTAAAAATCTGGGGCATGGCATCTGTTGAAACCTAGTTGCCCTATTTTATATATTTTCCACCCAAATTGACGGATGTACCTGCATTATTAAGTACCTTTGCTGAAAAGAATTGAGCCATTCACTGTCTTCCCATTTTGTATGTCATAATCCTTTTTACAATCCTCCAGAGTTTTTGACCATTAGCTCCCTTAGTTACAGGCTCTGTGAATAATCTTTTCAGCAGCTACTACTTGACTCCTAGTTGTCTGAATCTATCCTTCCTCACATGCAGTCCTGCTCATCAATGATGTTTGATTCATTATTTGGTGTCTCCATCGATGTTCCCCTGCATCTCTGTAAATCATCTAGCTTTGCTCTGCGTATAGCCAGAGGTCTGACTGATGCTTTGACTTTTTTTAGAGTCGAACTTGACACAAACAATGAGATGGTTCACTTTGAGCAGTTGTAGGAAAGAAAATGGGCCATTGTTGGATGGCCCTTACCAAATCACAACGTCTGCCTTCTAGAACATCACTTTCTCAAATCAGGCAAGCATTCTGGCATGGCAAAAAAAAATCAACCCATGTAGTAGAAAGAAAAGATGGACAGTGGCATGGAATCTTCTTAAAGTGGTACCTGCAAAATTGGTTGATGGTCACAGAGATTATCCCAGTTAGCAAGGAAGAAGTATTCGTTTCTGTCCCGAACTCGAAGAAATAAATAACCATTCCACATACCAGTAGATTTATATAGGTTTGCCTACAAACCAGAAAAATTGACTACTCTGTTCTTATACCTTTGACAGCAGCTTGACTGCAACAAATTAGAAGGTGAAACTTTTCACAGCATTAGGATAATGCTCAACCCTGACTAATGTCTGCTAGACATGCTGCTGTTAAAGGCATACCTACTGAAACTAGTTGGAATGTTGGCAACCCCATATATCTATTACTCCTCTATTTAATTATTGGTAACAGATATGAGGGGTCATTTCTTGTGGCAGTCATGAGCTCACTAGAACAGCAGCTTTACAGTGTCAGGGAATGCAATTCAAGTTCCCAGTACTGCACATGTAAAAGTTGCTCCTGCTAATTTTGGGCAGTGTGATGCATCATTGCCTGTTTGTGTAATTTAAAGTCTTGACAGCCTGAGTCACCTTGTGCAGTAAATCATTAAACAGCTAGAATATGGGAGAGAACCTGGATACACAAGCTTGTGTTCAGTAGGTTTGTTTAGTTGAAATGATTTGTTTAGGAAAGCACACCTGTAGCCTACTTGGAAATTGTGATGACACAGAGCTACAAGACATTGCCGCATTATGCATGGAAGGCATACCTCAGGGCTCTTCACTGCTCAGTGAGCTTGTAATGGGGTCTACTTGTGTTTCTCTGTTTACATACAGGGAGGCATCCCATAGCCTGCAGTGCAGTTTGTCTGCTGAACTCTGCCAGCTCTCAGTTCTCAGTTCCTAATTCTCTTAACTCCGCCCATCAAATCAGCCTTAAAGGCACAGATCTCTCCCCCTTCCCTCTTCTCTCTTTTTCCTCCTGCTGCTATTGCACCAGGGAAGACTGAGGCTGGTTTTAGAAACAGGCTGGTTTTAAATAAAGTAGTACGGGGGAGGTGGGGTGGAGCGGAAAATAGACCCTGCTTGTACTATTCCTTGGAAAATCCCCTCTTTTATTATTATTCTGAGATATAAATATCTTGATACATGCATTTAGAGAAGCAGGAAGGAGCTGTCAACATGAAAGCGGGGGCGAGGGGGAAAGAATAGATGTCAGGGTGAAGCTAGGTAGGCTGGCTGTGGACGGTGGGAAGATGTCCAGGGCAAAGCTGTTCTCACTGGCAAATCTCCCTGCTCTGTCAGTGAGGCAAATTAAAGCTGTACTAGAAGTAGTCTCATTTGCCATGGAGAGAATGGAAAGTGAAAGCAGGGCTCCAGAAAATACATCCAAACAAGAAATCTTGCTGTGATGGACATTCACCCCCATTTTACAGCAGACATGTTGTGCATAACAGACCTTAGTCTGACTGACCTATGGAGAATCAAAGAATAAGACAAGCACAGTGTCCCGTTTTGAATTGTGGCCAGGAAGATGGCCCTGGGGTGTTACTATCAGGGCCTGAAGGCAACAGCCCTCTCATACTACTTGCCCCCAGGATCTGGTATTTAAAAATACATTGCCTTTTTACATGGAGTCTTCATTTTTCTCCCCTAGCTAAGTGCCTTCCTTTTAAAAAGCCATATGAATGAATAATTCTCATCTGTCTCTTTCAGTCCCCAGTGATTATCCCTCAATAAATGTAGGCAGTGGAAAAGAGACAGTGTAGAATAAACCCTATGTGTCTCCTGTTCCATTCAGTAGAAACATTGTACTGTTGGTCAAACTTGTGCTGGCACAGGAGCTTTTGACATCATGCTGTATGAGTCAATAGTGCCATCACTGATCTGTGGAAAAGAGTATAGAGCCAGCAAACTGTAAAAGCAGAAATTGGCATTAGAACAGTCAAAGTAGTACATTGAACTCAACTAGGGCTATCTTTGCTATTTGTTTGTTTGGCACCACATATAATGGAGCCCTGGCACTGCATCTGATGAGTTTTGGAATATCTGAGAGGCCATAATAGGATACCTTGAATGATATTTGTATTTTTAATTATTATTTAATTTTGTTTAATGTCATAGCTGCCAGTTCTATAGCTGCTGTTGGCCTTTCATCACATTTCAAGCCTCACTCAGAGGCCTAGGATGTTGTAATGTATTGGTGTAATATTTGTGCAGATGCCAGCAGGGCTGCCTTCTGAATCTGACAGATGTTGATTCTGTCAATTTGAAGATGTTTCAAGTGCCACCCTAGTGTTTTCGGAATGGCACCCAGGGCACCACTTACCACTAGGACAACCTCAGTTGGTTTGTGCCATAGTCGCTGTATCTCTATTTTCAAATCGTAGTATTTGGTGAACTTCTCATGTTTTTTTCAATGACCCTGCTATCACCAGGTACTGCTATGTCAATGATGGTCACTCTATTGTCCTCAATCACTGTGATGTCCAGTGTATTGTGTGCCAACACTTTGTCCATTTAGATTCGAAAATCCCACAAGATCTTTGTTATTGACACGAGATAACACTTTTAGCTCCTGACACCCCTTCCCAGATGCCTGGCTCACCTTTTATACAGTATTGTTTAACATTTATACATAGTACTTCTGTACATACAACAAAGAGTGGATAATTCATTTTAGAGAAGCATCAGTTACACCTAACAATTCTAAACATATTTCATGTTTTGCAGAGGTTAATGGTTTGGTTAACACGTCTGCCTTATTGTCCTGTGAAGGTATAAAACTTGCCTCTATGAGACCTGTTTGGCTCATCTGTCGGTTGTTCTGGTAGCGGACACCAATACATTTTGTTCTGGCTTTGCCGGAGTCACCCGTTATTAATTGTATACAACTCTGTGAGTCATTATATAGCATGGAAGGTTTGGGTACTTTGAGACCCAGATCTTTGGCTAATTCAGACACCCAGTGTAAATCTAAAGTGCAGCTATTCACTGCACTGTATTCAGCCTCACAGCTGCTTTGTTCTATGAGTTTTTGTTTGAATGAGGCCCACATAATAGGTACATTTGCGTAAGTTATGACATACCCAGTAGAAGACGCATTATTTTCTTCATTTGCGAAACTGCTATCAGCATAACCAACAATGTTGGTAGTTTGGTCTGGACACAGCAATATGCGGTTGGATGCGGTTGCGTTGAGATATTTTAGTACCCTTTTCACCCCAGTACAGTCTGTTTCTGTTGGACTTTGACATCGTCTGCTGAGCACATTTACTGCATGTGAAATGTCTGGTCTGCTGATAGACGCGATATACTGTAAAGACCCAATTACACTTCTATAGAGACCTGAGTCACCACAATCTTGCACTCTAGTTCTTGAAAACCTACTACCATGGGTGTTTCTTTGCCAAGAGAGTTAACCATTTGTGTTCTCTCCAAGAGCTCTTTTATTTTACTCTTTTGATGCAGTAGTAAACCCTCATCCGTTTGCATAAATTCCATACCTAGGTAGGTGGTTAGTCTACCCAGATCACGCACTTCAATGTGTTTACTTAATTTTTGAAACACCTGGTTCACTTCTTGTTCAGTTCCTGCTAAAATTATGATATCATCAACCCAGACTACTAGGTATACCTAAGCACCCGGTTTTCCTGTTTTATATACACAAGAGTCAGTACCACTACTTTGAAAACCCTCTTTGACCAACAGGTCATCTAAATGGTTTCTCCACATATGTGCTGACTGCTTTAAACCATACAGAGCGCGTTTCAGCAACCACACGTTGTTTGCTTTACACTGGTAACCTGGTGGTGGTCTCATGTATGGTGGTGGTCTCATGGTGGCCTCATTTACTTTTGCATTCAAATAGGCCATACACACATCAAGTTCTTTGGATACATATCCCCTCTGTTCAGCTATGGCTAAACACAACGTAATGGAGTCGTATCTGGCTGTGGCAGCATAGGTATCAGTAAAGTCTTCAGGGAAATTCTGCTTGAAACCTCTTGCTACAAGTCTAGCTTTATAGAGTGTGTCACCATTTGTTGTGTGCTTTCTTTTATAGACCCACCTGGAGTCTAAAAGAGTTTTCCCTTTTGGTATATCTACCTCAGTAAAGACATCTAGTTCTATTAAAGAGCTAAACTCTGAATTCATAGTCTCAAACCATAACTTTTGCTCAATTTCATCTCTTTGTAAAACTTCTTGGTAATTATTTGGTTCAGACCGCTCTTTTCCATTGGTTTGTAACACATTCACAGCTCCATTCTCTGTTTTAACTTTATGCTGTGCATCATATCCAAACCTCTGGGGAGGTTTTCCCTTAGTCACACGTTTAGATCTTCTAGTGATTGATTCTGTTCCTTTAACACTTTCTGAGTCTGACTCATGTTTAACGGGAACACCTGGCTGATGACTGTCACAAGCTACTTCGGAGGAGCTTGTACTGTCAGTTCTCTGTTTTATCCTCTCAGCCTGTTTCAGCGTAAGGCAAAACAACAGAAGAATTTCCCTGCTTACATACTAGGGAGTCTACATTGCTATGCAGACAGGACCAACCTGCATGTTTTTCAAACACGGCACTCCTAGAAAATAACACCTGGCCATTCGGCAATAGGAGCCTGTAAGCTTTCATGCCTACTTGAACACCCACGAACTGAAGTCTTTGTGAGTGCACCTTTTGTTTCCTTTTCTGTGGTGGTAACAGAAAATTGGCATATGACCCAAAAGTATGCAAATGGTCCAATTTAGGTGATTTCCCATATAGTTTCCTACATGGAATGTCATTTAGTGCTTTGCTAAACAATCTATTCATGACATACGTACAGTAAGCCCATGCCTCTGCCCAAAGAGTATCTTTTGCATTTGCATCTAGCATTGCGCGGTGCACCATTTGTTTTAATACACCAATCTTTCTTTCTGCCACACCATTTTCAGAATGCACATATGCATTGGACACCCGTCTTTCAATCCCTTGTTTGTTCAGCCACACAGTGAATAGATTACTTAAAAACTCTCCAGCATTGTTGATTTGAATTTGTTTCGCATCACAACCAAATTGTGCACGGATTTTTCTATGCCACAGTTTTTTATCCACAATTACAAATACATATTTTGCACTCCCGATAGAAACACCATATGATTGTGCTATATCACAGTGCACCAAAACAAATGGATCCTGAGTAGCCCTTGGGCTTTGTTTCGCTACCGCATGGGTTTTCACTTTCCCAGTCAAACACACCTTGCACTCCAGAAAATGATCACATTTTGCATATCGCACACCACACATTTGTTCTGTTTGTTTGAGTACTCTGAAACTCACATGCCCACATTGTCTATGGAAATTGAGCACGCAGGTAGCTGGGTCATTTACTCCACAGGTAGCTGGGTCATTTAACCCACAGACAGTAGTTTGGAACTCACTGATTACAGAGGTATCATTATTCGTAGTCAATCTATAGAGTTTGTTACTTAACACACCCTGTGCCAAAAACAACCCCATTCCTGGTTATGGAGCATCCTGTCCCAGTGAAAGTACATACATACCCATCCAGTGCCAATCTGGATACACTAAGCAGATTATGCGCCATACTCGGCATGTGTAAAACGTCTTTCAGGGTAATACCCATAGTGTGTAAGAACACTTCCCCTTGTGATTGCACAATGGCTGCAGAGCTATCAGCAAGAGTCTCCTCCCCGATATCAGGTGCCCTTTTTCTCTGTAGCAAGCTGGCCTTTGCTACTATGTGCTCCGTAGATCTGGTGTCCACAAGCCATGTAGTTTTCGGTGCTTGGGTCCGTTGCACCAGGAAAGCACTCCCTTTCCCGGTTCTCTGTGCAGCCTGCTGCTGACGTCTAGATCTTTGTCTCCCTCGGAGGCAATTCCTTGCTAGATGGTTAGTAGCTCCACATGTGTAACACCTGCATACAGCATTTGTCTCCGCTGATCTCTCATCTCGGTTCTTGCTGCTGTTATTGTTACCTGGAGGCTGATGGTGGGCACGCAAATCCCTTTGCCCCTTCCATTCCAAAAGCCTCCCGGACACATAGTCCAATGTTAAATCATCCTCTGGCACCCTTTGTAAACCATCCACTAACGGGTCCCATTGTGTGCTGAGAGATGAAAGCAAAATCAGAGCTTGCAGATTATTAGCGAAAGTCAAACTATCAGACAAATCCGCAAAAAGCGCTCTCATTTGCTGCAGGTGGGTTATTACATTGCCTTCATGCAACTTGAGGTTAAAAAGTTTACGCACCAATATCAGCTTGGAGCCTGCCATAGACCTCTGGTACAGCTCTTTCAGGGTAGTCCAACAATCGAAGGCTGTTTGTTTGTCCCGTAGAAACACCAATTGGCTGTTCTCCACTGCCAAGACAATAGCTGCTCTGGCCTTCTCATCAACTTCCACTTCTACATCAGCAGCAGCATCTGGTGCCTTTTGAGCGGCTTTCCAGAGTCCTTCACAGATGAGGTAGCGTTTCATTTTCTCCTCCCATGAAACATAATTGGACTTATTGAGCCTTTTGAACAGCAGCCCATGAGTAGGACCTATCATACTCACACCACACTCCTTGCTCCACTCACTAGGCAAAGCCACTCACCAGTGGGTCGTTACGTGCCTAGCGTACTCTGGGCCCATAACCTGACACAAGATAACAGCGGAGGCACCTCTGAGCATACACAGAGTGCAGTAAGAATGACTGGAGCCAGGTACTTCACTCAAATAAATGATGTATTCAATTAGTTGCATTATATACAGTGTAAATGGACAGAGCCTCCAGCTTGGGGTCTGTCCTCAGCAAGGACCCAGATTACTCAGGCTTGTATTACTTATATACATTATACAGCACAATACCCAATGGCTGTTGTGGTCACAGGTCACATGTTTATTTTAAACCTCCAACAAGCAATTACAGCAATTAAAGAATTTGCCAGGCAGCTGTTACACTTTTAGCTCCATGTCCCCATGGAAGCTATTATTATTTTCTTATTAAGCATCAGTTATCCCTATAGTTATAATGGGTTTAGTAGTTCCTTGTATAGCATTCTAAGGGAGAAAATTATAGTTAGACCCTGTCCCTTTAAGAATTTTCCATAGAGACAGTCTTCCTTCATTACCCAGTAATTCCCCTGTTTAGCTCAGTCAGTCTAAGGTGCCTAGGGAGTTAAAAGGCTGCAATAACTGTTACATCTATGTTGCATAGACTAAAGTGTATATAGTCTAGAGAACACAAAGTTAAGATGTCAACAGAAAATAGAATCCAGACAAAAGACTGAAGGAACCAGGAGGAAGCATAGACAAGTGGACTTTCTTGAAAGGAGCCAAGAAAGAATAAAAGTCTACAGCTTCAAGTTTGTTCACCAGTCAGTTCACCTTATCTTAGGCCCCTTCCGCACACTCAAAATAATGCGTTTTCAAACCACTTTCACAACTGTTTGCAAGTGGATTTTGCCATTTCGCACAGCTTCAAAGAGCACTGAGAGCAGTTTGACAGTGCATTATTCTGCATGTGCGGAATGAGCCTTAGTCAGACCCTGGGAGGGGTCAATTCATCTAAGCAATAAACCTTGTTTTCAAACTGTTGCACCTTGCTTGTGTGTCTCCCACTCTGTTCCAGCCAAGAACAGGGCACCTTCAGATTTTTACTTGGGGAACAGAACAATCTTGACTTCTCATTTTCCATTACTTTCTCTGGACAAAGTTCCCACCAGTTTTTAGCTGTCCTAATGTTATGTTTGATATCACAGCTGCCAGTTCTTTAGCTGGTTGTTGGCCTTTCATTACACTTTAAGGCCTAGGAAGTTGTAATGTATCAGTGCAGTATTTGTGCAAATACCAGCAGGGCTGCCTTCTGAATCTGGCAGATATTAATTTTGCTGCCCCAGTGTTTTGCTGCCACCAGTGTTTTCGGAATGGCGCCCAGAGTGCCGATTACCACTAGGATGACCTCAGCTGGTTTGTACTGTAATCTCTGAAACTCAGTTTTCAAATCGTGATATTTAGTGACCTTCTCATGTTCTTTTTCAGTGATCCTGCTGTCACCAGATATCGATAGTCACTTTCTTGTCCTCGATCATTGTGATGTCCAATGTATTATGTGCCAACATTTTGTCCATTTGGATTCGAAAGTCCTACAATGACCTTCTCATTTTCCATGACTTTCTCTGGACAATGTTCCCATTAGTTTTTAGCTGTTCTTATGTTGTAATTTTTGTATAAATTCCAGTGGATCATCTTGGTCACTGAATTGCGCCTCTGTACTCAATCTGGGTGATCTTTTTGCAGCAGCTAAGGACATGGATCTACTGTTTCATCAGCTTCCTTGCATAGTCTGCACTTTGAATCATCTGAGGATTTTTCGATTCTGGCCCTGATCATATTTGTCCTAGTGGTCTGCTCTTGAGTGGCTAAAATCAGTTATTTTGGTTTCCTTTTTCAGAGACCCAGTTGTTAACCCCAGCCAGGTTTTTCGTTGTCCACCTTGTCCTTGATCTTCTCCAGAAATTGGTCTTCCAATGCTTTGTTGTGCCAGCTTTCAGTTCTTGTTTTAATCCCTTTTTTTCCTGTATTCCTGTTTGGTTCTCTGGGCTTTCAGTAAATGTCTATTCTTCACTTCAATCAATGCCTGTTTTTGACTTTCATTCACATAATCAGCCAGCGCGTGTTTCTCTTCTTCCACTGTTTGCTTTACTTGCAGTAACCCTCTGCCACCAGATTTCCAGGGACGGTATAATTTATCAGTATCACTACATGGGTGTAAGTGCCACACTTTTCCAGGTCAAACTCCATCAAAATGAATATTTGGACTGTGTTCACTAGTGACTGGATTTGTGTGTCTGATTTCCCGTAGAGCTTCAAATCGTCCATGAACAACAAATGTGAGATTTTTTTCTGAATCTTTGGCCATTTGATATCTCAATTTTTTTTCTTTAAAATTACTGTTAGTGGGATCATGGTGATGATAAACAGTGAGGGCAATAGTAAATCACCTTCGAAAATTCCTCGCTTGATGTTGACTAGTTTTGTTATTAAATTTTACTTTATTTATACCCCTCCTTTCCTCCCAAGGGGACCCAAAGCCGCTTGCATCATTCTTCACTCCTCCATTTTATCATTGCAACAGCAACCTGGTTAAATAGGGTAGGATAAGAGAAAGTGACTGGCCTAAGGCCACCCAGCGAGTTTCCATGGCAGAGTGGAATTCAAAGCTGGTTCTCCCATCTCCTCACCTGACATTCTAATCACTACACCATGCCAGCTGTCAGGTCACCTATAAGGCCATATACAAAACTCAACATTCAAATACAAGTTCTGCCTTAGCTTTATAATCAGGGAGGTTGGAGGGGAAGAGGGAAGGGGAAAAAGGCAAAAGAGGGAGTTTAGTTTGAGAATGCTACAACAAAAAAGTGAATTTTTCACTGATGTGGTATAGGGATTAACAACAACTGACTAATATGGAGAAGCAGGTTTGATTCCGCACTCCTATACATGAAGCCTGCTGGGCCAATCACAGTTCTCTCAGAGCAGGCATGAGGCAGGCAATGGCAAGCCACCTCTGAACAGCTCTTGCCTTGAAAATCCTACAGGGCTGCCATGAGTCAGTTGTGATTTGACCGCATGCACGCACGCACGCACACACACCACACACACTCACACACTCACTTCAATCCAGTTCATTCCAGGGCCATCTTTCCCTTGGTGTGCTGCAGGGAGGAATACCTTCTCAGCAGTATTTGGTCTTCTATTTGGTGGCTGGGTCAAATATTCCTTTGCTTGCCATTGCAACTATCTCAGAGCAACTGACCTGCCAGCTGCACATGACATATATACCAGTCTTTCTTTCATGGTGCCTTTTCTCCATAATTATGCAGCACAGTCCAGTTAGCCTTAAGTGACCATGGGTTGGGTATAGGGATTATACATTATGCATTAAGCTAGCGTTTGGATTTGCTGGAGCCATTGATACCCTTCACTTTGTATTAGAAACCTCCTTGTGCATGTGGGTATATTTAAATGGTCCTTCTTTGAAATGTTTCAGTCCACTCCAACATCACAATAATGAGTCCAATTATGGGAGATTTCCCTCCATCTCCTTCTTGCCACTCACAAAGTACCTTCACAAGCTGGCACATGCCTTGGCTTGTAATCAGACAGAACTCCTGTGCTCAGGAAGTAGCTGAGACATAGCTAAGAAAATATAGAACATCCTGTTCTAAGTTCTTGGCAACTGCTCTATATGTTGATTGTATCCTTGCTGAATGGAGCCAAAGCTTAGATAATCCCTTCAGTTTCCCTTCATAGGGGAACTGATGCATCACCAGATACAAAGAAAGACAAGTCTTGCACTTTAGATAGTTATGCAGAAAAGGGTAATTTCAGCAGGTGCACTTTTTCCTCACCTTTGCACAACAAAGTTGAGATTCACTATTTGATAAAGGGTATAGGAGCCTCTATCTCAATTTTCATCTGGACACCCCGTGCCTTTATTGCCCACATTTGATCTCTCAGAGCAAGCTTTAAATTAGTAGGCTTTATCTACTACTGAGGAATCCTGCTTCATCTGTACTTCACATATACAGAGATCCTCTGAATAGATCAAACTCTAAATTGAAGGATTTAAACATGTCAGCAAAAAGATGGCTCTAGGGCAATTCTTGCACAGATGTTTCTTAAAAGGAAAGTCTTGACATAGCATTAATAACAAAGTAAGCAAACAAAATACTAGAGCTTACTACATTGTGGCATGCTTATGTCTAATATTTAATATCTTCTTTCAAAGTCCTCTGCAAAATCCATGTCTTTCTAAGAAACTTTTAGCCTCGGTTTCCCTGTAGCTTCCCTCTGTCAAAAAAGTTGATTAAAATCTCCTCGGGCAGGGACCTAACTTTTGGGTTATGTTGGGCTGTATTCTTTACTGATGGTGCAATTGATGATGTTCCAGAATCACAACATAACATCAGTGATGGTGCAACTTCTTCTTTTTCCTCTTCTGCTTCTTCTGCTGCTATCATTCTCCTCATTTTGTCTCATACTGATCTGATGAGGTAGCTTATACTGAGAGTGTGCTACTAGTCCAAGGTCACCCAATAAGCTTTCATGTAAGAGTTGGAATTCAAACCTGGGCCTACTCCATCCTATCTGCTACATCATATTGGCTGTTCCGTCCATCTGTTGCTCTCTCTCTCTCTTTTTAAAAAATATTTCAGGTTAAGAGGAAAGTTTAAGATAACACTAATATGACTTAAAGGCTCAGACAAATGAAAAAGATATCAAAGCAATTATTTTTTACTATTTGAAAATCCATCTGTTCTCCTTCAGTGGGGCTCCAGTCATCCAGACTGGTTCGGTCATGCCTCCTTAGTTCAGGCAGAGCTATGTAAATTCTTGCAAGGGGGCCGGACCTCTCCAGTTCAGGACTGTCACTGTTTGGTGCAGCTCCAAGCAAGAAAGGAAAAGATATAATTCTTTTTGCCAGGATCATGGGGGAAGACAAATCAGACAAAAAGTCCAGTGGAACTCTCAGGGCCTGAAAAAGAAAGAAAAAATGAGAACAAGGATAAATCCTCGCACCCAGAGGTTACTAGGATCAGGTGTGATTTTAGAAAGGGTCCCTTAGGTCCCAACAAAAGGGGACAACTGGCACATGCCCAGGCCCAATCATCAGCAATGGAAATTCTTCAAGGACTTGGTGATGAGTCAGTCAACTCTCCACTGGCTGAGGCCAGCTCAGATAGGCTGGTCAGACTTTCAGTGGGGTCCAGCCCCACTCCATCAGGCTTGGGGAGAAGTGTAGATGGGACATTAAGCTCTCTCCATTCTCCCACTCAGCAGAGTTGCAGGGGAAGGAGGCAGCCATGGGTGTGGCTTAGAGCCCTCATCCCCCCTGTAGAACCCAGTGCAGCAGTAGCAGGGAAAGGGCAAGCCCTACACTCCCTCTCACTCTCAAGTTTCAGTCGATCTCTGGGGACACATGTGGGTCTCAAGAATAGTTCAACAAGGCTACAAAATAGAGTATTCTTTTTTGCCCGCACCCTTCTTTAAGTGTTCTTCTCCTCCCCCCCCCCCCAAAATACCAACCAGTCTTGGAGGCTGTTCAGCACCTCCTAGACATAGGGGCAGTAGAGAGGGACCAAGAGCATAACACCACCAAAGAGTATATTCTCTTCTGGTCCCCAAAAATTTGCAGGAATGAAGGACCATTCTAAACCCAAGATATCTGAACTTCTGGGTAAGGAAGAGAAAATTCCATATGGAATCTCTACAATCCATACTCCAGACAATCCAGAAAGGAGATTTCCTAGCCTCCATAGACCTCAAGTAGGTGTGCCTGCAATCCACCCATCCTCAAGATGTTTCCTGCACCTATCCTCAAGATGTTTCCTGCATTTTTGCCTGAGGGGGAAGCATTACCAATACAGGGCCTGCCCTTTTGTCTTTCATCTGCCCCCAGGGTATTTACCAAGATTCTGATTTTGCTAATAGCAATACTCCTGGTGGAGGGGGTACATGTATGCCCTAATGTAGATGATGTGTTGATCAGAGCGTCATCAGAGGGAGCATTGCAGAGGGACATGACAACCACTGTAGCCATACATTGTTACCTGATAAACTGGGACAAGAGCACCTCAACTCAACATCTGATACATCTGGGAGACTTTATGGACACAGAGGAAGGAAAAGTGTAATTGCCCAGGGACAAGCAGATGAAGATGAGACAAGTTGTCAAAGATCTGTGCAGCAAGCACAAAGCAGATCTCATGGAAATGGTGGCAGTTCTGAGTCTACTCATCTCAGCAACAGATCTTCTCCCCTAGGCAAGGCTTAATACAAGAAATCTACAATGACAGTTTCAACATTTTCAGTGGGACATAAGCATTCGGGGGGGGGGGAGCATTGGACCATCTACAATAGTGATGGCCCAAGGGACTTCTCTATACCTTCCCCACCACATTGCTCGGCAGGTTTCTGAAAAAAGTCAGGGAGGAAAAGGCTATGGTCAAAGTGACTGCTCCTCACTGGCCAAGGAGGGCCTGGTTCTCTGGTCTAGTAGACCTGGCAATAGGTCCTCCCAATGCCAACTACTGATCCAGAGGGATCTACTGCTGCAGGTACCAGTATGCCACCCTGACCCAACCTGGTTGAAAATGAAGGCATGGATATTGAACAAGGAAATTTAGAAAAGCTGATTTTTTTCTGTGAGTTTGTAGACATTATGATTCAATTAGATAGGCAACCCACCAGAACGATCTACACTTACACCTGGTTTACCTTCAGATCTTGGGTAAAAAAAAATCTTTAGATCCCCTGTTAGTTTCCCCAAAATAAGTTATAGAGCTTTTATTTCAAGGCTGAAAATTAAAACTATGACCAAAACGTTGTTGTTGTTGTTGACCAAAATGTTACATAGACAAACAGCAGCACTGTCAGCAGTTATGGGACAGAGCCAGGAGGTTCCTAGTCAAGCACAGACTTGTTAAAAGGTTTTAAAAAGGGAATAACCCAGTTAAGTCCCCCCTCCCCCAGTTGCGCATCATTATCCAAGTTGGAATCTAGCGAAAGTGTCGAAAGTCCTGACAAGACACCCATTCAAAGCACGTAAGAAGGCATCCATTAAGCACCTAACCTGAAAACTGACCTTTCTGATAGCCATTGTGTTGCCCAGATGGGTTTTAGAACAGAGGCCTTATCAATCAGATCAGAATTATGTGCTGTGCAGGGCACAGTGACTTTAAGAACTGATCCATCATTCTTACCTAAGGTGGGGACTGCCTTTCATGTAAATGAGCCTATAATAAAAATGAGCCTTTTGCCCTTAACACCAGTGGCACACTTTAGATGTCCATTGAGCCTTAAAGGGGTACATTAAGGCTATGGAGACATTTAGGAGATCTGATGTTTTATTTTGTCTCTTATGGACCAAATAGGTTGAGATATAAGGAATCCAGTAGTTCTATGGCTAGATAGATTAAGCTCTGCATTCATATGGCTTACAGTGGCTAGAGTTCTCAGTTCACAGGTTCAGTGGTGGTGCATTTGACCATGCCAGCCACAGTGTCAGCAGCTTTCTTCAATCGAGCCACTGTGGAGGAAGTGTGCAGAACATCTACCTGGTCTTTGTGGTCTACCTTTGATAAACACTACTGGTTAGATCAGTACAGCTTTTGGCAAGTGGGTGCTGCAACAGGTGCTTCAGTCGGAGTGACTTGGTAAGGCTCTACAACTTATTTGAGTAGACCAAAAAGGTATCCCACCCTCATTGTAAGCTTAGGTACGTAACCAATCTAGATGATTGGAGCCCCTCTGAAGGAGAATGACCCTTTGGTCTTATTGTGAAGGCATCTTTTTTAAAAAAATGAGAATTTTTATTTATTTTACACACCTAAATAGCACATACATAGAAAGATAAAGAAAAAAATCCCAATCTAGTCCCCCCTCCTCCTATAATAATAATAATACTAAAAGAAAAGAAAAAAACACATACACAGACACCTAGACATATGTATGGTGATTTCCAGCTACCTCCCTAAGGATCCAAGCATAAATCTAACTCTGTGCTCATAATTTATATCTACTCTTTTTTCACTTTTAGTCCTTCTTGTAAAGTTGTGTTACTCCAATACGCTGTTTTCATTTACATCTCAAATCCTGCCATTGTTTTTCTGTGTGTATATGTTTTCAGTAAGTAGTCCGCAAAGGATTTCCAGCCTTTCAGAAAATTGTCCGTATTCTTGTCTCTTATAACCACCATCAGCCTTGTCATCTCTGCCTACTCAGTGACTTTCAAGATCCAGTCTTGTTTTGTTGGAATTTTATTGTCCTTCCCTTTGTATGCATACAAAATCCTTGCTGCAGTTGTCGTATACATAAAAAGTGTTCTATATTGATCAGGAATACTTTCCCCCATCAGCCCCAACAGAAATGCCTCAGGTTTTTTTAATTGTTATTTTCAAAATCTTTTGCATTTCTTTAAAAATCATATCCCAAAACAATTTTGCCTGTTTACATGTCTGCCACATGTGAAAAAAGAACCATCCTGTTGTTGACATTTCCAGCATTTGTTTGATATGTCCTTATACATTTTAGATAATTTGGGGGGGTTAAATTCCATTTATACATCATCTTATAATAATTTTCTTTTAAGTTATAACAAGCTGTAAATTTCAAATCTCTTTTCCGTAAGCTTTCCCATTGGTCCATTTGTATGCTTCTCCCCACATTTGTAGCCCATTTTACCATCATTGATTCTACTCCCTCTTCCTCAGTTTCCCATTTTAATAACATCTTGTACATTTTAGTAATCAGTTTATCACCATTTATACATAGGTTACTGGTACTTTCAGATTCTGTCATCTGTGTGGCAAAACCTGTATTTTTGTTGTCCGCTTTGAATGTTTTAGTAATTGGTAATAATGAAACCAATTTTTAACTGTCTTGTCTTCAATGGGGCAAAGTCATCCAGAACCCACCACAAATAGGGTTGGAGTTTCTAAGAGCATGCAGGAGTTTGGTATGTCTGAAGAGGTCCAGCCCCCTTTCATCTAGCAGGCCTTGCAAGAATTTATATAGCCCTGCCTGAACTAAGGAGGTTTGACCTAACCAGTCTGGATGACTTTGCTTCACTGAATAGAAGATGTCTTCATGGTAAGTCCAACATGTCAATTTGTTTGAAAGGATTGATATGTCTGGACTGGGTCTGGCAGCACTACGGTTTTTCCAACACTCAGGTGGCTGAAGGGTTTATGAAGCAAGTGGAGATTTGTTATGTTGTTAGCTATGTAATGAAGGTGTTTTTTTTTTTAAAAAAAGCAACTTATACAAATAGAGTAAAAGGCATGTGTGATTCATGGTAAGAATGTTAAAGGTAACACATTCCTAAGTATGCAACATAGCAAATTATCCAAGTCTCCCCAATGTCTCTATTACAGAAATTGGGTCATATGATCTAATTTATAAATAACAAGGAGTGAAGAAGTGTAGAATGAACGGGTACATAACCATGCCTAATGGGAGGTTACTGTACCCACATTTTTCTTAATATACTCACTTTTTTGGCCATCAAGTCACCTTTTTTTTTAGATATAAAGTCACAACTGACTTGTGGTGATCGCTTTTGGGGTTTGCAAGGCAAGAGACATTCAGAGGCAGTTTGCCATTTGCTGTCTCCATGGCCCTTTCCACATGGTGGCAGCGGCGCTTCTCCACCGGCATAAATTATGCCGGTGGAGGTGTGGGGACTGCTCGCATGAGCAGTCCCGGCTCCCTCCCTAGCCGGAGAGGTGGCTCCGTATGTAGTCGCCTCTCGGTCGCCCTCCCCCACTCACCTGCCTCTCCAGCGTCGCTCTGGAGGGCTACAGGGACCTGCCCACGCTGCCCTCTGACCCCTGGAGGTTGGAGGACAGCATGGGCGCGTCCCTGCAGTCCTCCAGAACGACGCTGGAGTGGCAAGTGAGTGGGAGCGACAGGGAAAGGAGCGGCTTCCCTGCGGTGCGGTTCGCACCGTGCCGATAGGAAGATGCTCCTTTTCAACAACCTTGCTCATGGAGCGTGGTTGGAAAATGGCATCTTTGTGCCACTGGGGGGAGCAAGGATGGCACTGCTGCAATGCAGCAGTGCCTCCTTTGCGAACAGCTCCCTAGGGATGGCGTATTTGCCGTCCCTAGGGTGCTGTTTTTGGCCCGTGCAGAAAGGGCCCATGACATGATCCTAGGTAGTCTTTGGAGAGCTCCTGTTCAAATACATGACACTTCTGAGATCTGACAAGGTCAGGCTAGCCTGGGCAATCCCGGTCAGGGCCTCTACCCATTCCTTCACATTTTGTGTGAATAGGGCTATGTGTGTATTTTGTGGTATTGCTATGCATGAATGTGTATCCAAAATGAGTACTGAAGCTGCTTCCCCCTCCTGCTGAAGCCCACAGTGAACCCTCAAGAATAGCACGATGAACAAAGTATGGTTCTGCTGTGGGAAGGTGAATTGGTCAAAACTGCTAGCCCTTTTTAAAATGGAAATCCTGTTCTTTTGGAGGAATTGCATGGTTAGATATACCATACTGTTTGCCAAAGACTTTCTGGAAGAAATAAAACTTTTTTAATCCTTTCACAAAATGGCACAGGTGTGAGTAGGAAGAAGAAATTGCAGTTCATGTGCACTATTCCATAGGTGTCAATAACACAGACAACTAACAGAATTTAAAAGCCACAGTTGGTACTCTGACTGGGAGAAAAACTCATTTTCCCCGTTTCTGAAACATTGTGTTTCCTGAAACATTGAAATACTAGGAAAGCATGATTTCCTAGCAGTAGAATCAGTAGCTTGTGAAAACAGCTCCATGACCAATTATCATATGAAAGAAATATTGCCCAGAAGGATTTTTAGCAATGAAGATACTGATTTTTTTAAAAAATGCACATATTTCAATTGTTAGTTGCTTACATGAGGTAAAAGTAATTTAATTTCACTTAAAAAACTTAAAAAAACTCTTTTAAATTGGAGGTCATATATTCTATCTGTGGTTAACTAAATTTAGTAATATGAAGAACATCTCCTTAATTGTTCTAGTTTCTGTCTGTCATTCATTTTGCAGGCATTGTTGACATCTGAAGAAAGTGAAGATGATTTGTGAAAGTCTCACTTATGTAGAAACCTTTCCTTCTCTGATAGAGAAACAGTTCTGTTCTAATTGTATTTTTTAAAAGTTAAAATACTATTTCCGGGCTCAGAAGCCAATTTCAGTACAGTAACTGGGAAGATTTTTCTTCTCCTTCTTCTCCTTATTAAAAACTAGGGAAATTTTTTGAGTTTAGTAGAATTTAATTGGAAAACTTAGCATAAATTTGGTGAAGCAAAACCCAGCAAAATGTCAAAATCTGACAAGGGCAGCTTAGCTAATTGGGTTGGTGTAAATTTACCACCGTTGTAAATGCTGTTCAAGGATTGAAATCTTTCTCCCACCTTCCACACAAACCTATAAAAAAACCCAAACTCAGGTCTGAGAAATCCCAGAAACAACCCAAGAATCAGCCCTAAAATAAATAGCTGGATTAATAGCTGAGGATGAAGTGGAATTTTGAAAGTTAATTGAATTCCTGAAATTGAAAATAATACTATCAGCAGTTAAATTAGGAAATTCCTGTGGATCGCGAAGAGCTCCACGCGGACCTTGATAAATTAGGTGAGTGGGCTAAGAAATGGCAAATGCAGTTCAATGTAGCAAAATGCAAAGTGATGCACATAGGGGCAAAAAATCCAAACTTCACATACACGCTACAAGGGTCAGTGCTATCAGTCACAGACCAGGAAAAAGATTTGGGCCTCTTAGTTGATAGTTCCATGGGAATGTCAACTCAATGCATGGCAGCTGTGAAAAATGCAAACTCTATGCTGGGGATAATTAGGAAAGGAATTGATAATAAAACTGCAAAGATTGTCATGCCCTTATATAAAGCAGTGGTATGACCGCACTTGGAGTACTGTGTTCAGTTCTGGTTGCCGCATCTCAAAAAGAATATCGAAGAGACAGGAAAAGTACAGAGAAGAGCAACGAGGATGATTGAGGGACTGGAGCACCTTCCTTATGAGGAGAGGCTGCAGTGTTTGGGACTCTTTAGTTTGGAGAGGAGATGTCTGAGGGGGGATATGATTGAAGTCTATAAAATTATGCATGGGGTAGAAAATGTTGACAGAGAGAAATTTTCTCCCTTTCTCACAATACTAGAACCAGGGGGCATGCATTGAAAATGGGGGGGGGGGGAGGGAATTAGGACTAATAAAAGGAAACACTTCTTCACGCAACGCGTGATTGGTGTTTGGAATATGCTGCCGCAGGATGTGGTGATGGCCACTAACCTGGATAGCTTTAAAAGGGGCTTGGACAGATTTGTAGAGGAGAAGTCTACCAATCTACCAAGACTGGCTACCAATCTTGATCCTCCTTGATCTGAGATTGCAAATGCCTTAGCAGACCAAGTGCTCAGGAGCAGCCATTGCTTTCACATCCTGCATGTGAGCTCCCAAAGGCACCTGGTGGGCCACTGCGAGTAGCAGAGTGCTGGACAAGATGGACTCTGGTCTGATCCAGCAGGTTCTTTCTTATGTTCTTATGCTTACTTTCAACTTCTGATTATTTAATCAGTTTTAAACCTGCAAAGGGAACCTTCTTCTTTTTCTATGAGTGTTGCATTTACTTAGTGAGGGACTATGTCAAAAGTTTTTTGGAAATCCAGGCCTATAATGTGTATTGAATCACTCTCATTTATATGTTGGTTAATCATTTCACAGAACTCTAGAAGGCTGATAAAACTGGACTTATCCTTTCAAAGCCATGCTAATTATTCCTCAATAGGACTTGCTTCTCTGTGTTCTTAATAATTCTATTTTAATAATAGATTTCTCCAATTTGACATGAACAGATTAGGCTAGCGAGTCTTCAGTGGTCTGAATATCTTCTGGATCTCTTTTTAAAATTGGCGATAACTTTTGCTATTTTCCAATATTATGGAAAGGAGGCCAGTTTTGGTGGTTGATATTGCATTTTGGAGGGTTAAGAGATCATTTTTCCTATATATTCCTTATGAACCCTCGGGTGTATGCCATCTGACCATTAGTTTTTAATTTGCCTGCTAGCCTTAGAACTTAATCTAGCATCATCGCTCTTTGATGCAGTTCTTCTCACAACTTTCCTGAAAAGCAGGGCTAAGGCATGCAGTTTTGCAATGAAAATACATTTTTCAATGAAAACTGACACAAACAGTTCATTCTGTTTCTGTGCGGCTGTTACCCCAGTCACCCACCCGCCACTGCAATCTTGAGACTGCAATCCGAGTGTTCTCTAATTGTGCCTCTCTGGTTGAAGTTTTTAAGAACTGGTTCGTTTCTTTTTTAAATGAATGACAGTGCTTTCTCGAGCTTCTTTTTAATTCTGCAGCCTTTGCTGATTTATGCTTCTCATAGGTAGCAAAGGCAAAGCAGAAAGATGTTAAAGCTACCTGAAAATAATCCCTTGAAGGCAAAAAAGTTTCAGTGTTCAGCCCTCTCCAAGATCACTTCACTCAAATTTAGGTTGTTCTTGGTAGTCAGCCTGGATGATAATTTTGCCTAGAAGGCCATGTGTACTTGAAATGCCCTTCCTTTCCCCTGGGGATTCATGTTTCATGGGCAGGGAATTGCAGCTGTTTGTTTACAATTTGGCTACACTTGATTGGCAGTATAAACTGATAGTTCTTCTTTGCTGGAACACTGAACCTACATCTTCTTATTCTTGTTCATTTCTGCTCTTTAAATGGTATGACTTAAGACTCTGAAATGATCCAGAATATTGGAAAAGAAAGCCATCAGCTGAGTGGGCAGTAGGCAGTTATTTTGTCTCCACTACTCTCCCCAGCAGTGATCTTGAACTGTGAATTCAAGTTCATATCCTTTATCCACACATACTTTCACCCTTGCAAATGGTTAACATATAACTCTGAATTTTACTACCAAAAGAGCTTGCTGTTTTGTAACCTGTTAGGAATAACATTTCTGAAAAGTGGATAACAGGTTTGTTCAGTTTTAATTCTATTGTTCCTGAATTGGGAATATGATTGCCATTTATAATCAAATTTATTCCACAAGCAATGTACTTGAAGTGTATTTGCCAAGAAATGTTTCCTTTTTAAACAGAATAACCTTGTTGCTGTTGTTGCATTGTCAGTAATGGACCACTCTGATCATGGTTTGTTCAGCATCTGATAGGGAGGGAGTTGTTTTCCTCTGCGATTTAATATATAGGATACGTTTCCCTTTCCCCAGTGTTGCACAGCTTCTTCCAGATATCCCTGTGTTTTTGCTTGTTGAGATGAAAGACAAAAAGGGACAACAGAATAGATCTCAGGAGAGAACCAGCCATCACAATTGAAGCCAGCTCAGTTGTGAGTAACAGGATATGCCCAGGAGATGCAACCTGAGTCAAGTATCACTGTAGAAAACCACTTCCTTTTTCTCATAGCAGATAGATTAAGGGAACTGGGCAGTTACTCTGAGCTGGAAAAAGAATGTGGCAGTGCATTTAAAAACAATAACACTTCACTTCCATTACAAGGAAGCTTTGCATGCCCTACAGTTAAGGCTGACCTGGTTTCCTTAAGGAGGTGAAACAGAAAAGGATCTAAAGACCTTTAAAAAAACAGGTAATTAGTGACCATCTGTCCAGAAAGTGCCCTCCTCAGCATCAACATACATGTGCATGAATGTGCATGGAATTTGGTTGCTACCTGTGTTCATTTAACAGCCTAACAAGCAGAAATTGTATGTGAAGAGTTCTCCCATCCCTATTATTTCCCTGCCAAGTTATGCTTCTGCAGTTCTATTTGTATTTGCTGGGTTATTATAAAGAGGCACAGTGGCTAAAAAAAGTGCAACTTTGCTTGGGTGGCCAAGTAAGCTGTGTGTATTGATGTGCAAGCAATAGGTATGTCCCACCCAACTCACTATTTCCTCTTTGCTCTGTACTAATGAGATCTCAAAAGCTAAGCAGGTCAGTACATGGAAGGAAGACCACCAAGGAAAACTCTGCAGAGGAAGGCAATGGCAAACCATTTTGCCTTTTTACTTGCCTTGAAAGCCCCTTGTTGAAGTTATCATTAGTTGCTTATGATTTTGTGACACATATGTACATGCCAATCCAAAGCTGAAAGAGAAACTGGTGAAACACTTATACAGTAAATGATACTGTATAAGAACACTTCTGAAGGTTGGGATGGGGATATGACCTTGGCATACCATTCCTTCACCACCACTCCTCCAAGAGTGACCCTGTGTGTCATATCTAGTGATGGGATTCAGCAGGTTCACACCACTTCAGCAGAACCGGTTGTTAAAATGGTGCTTGTAAATAAACAGTTGTTAAATTACTTGAATTCCACCACTGGAACCTGTTGTTAAATTATTTGAACTCCACCACTGGTCATGTCCCATTTCTCCTCTAAATAACACACTCCTATCCTCTTTGAATCTTGCTGAGAAAGGCAGGCTTATAGATGAAGTAAATAAATGCCCACAAGTGCTGAGAAAAGGATGAAGACTGTTCACTAGGTACAATTTTTAAACTACAAATATATTTTGACTCAAAGATTTAGCATGACTATTTCTTGTGGAGCTGCATCAGCTTAGATCATGCTAGATTTGATAATCAGTATGCCAGCCATATTCTCCTATGTGTGTACCCTGGGGTAAAATGGGGGAGGGCGGAATCATGAATTACCCTTTTTTTGTCAAGAGGGAGAATGAAAGTGTGGTAGATACACAAGTGATCCTCTGATACTCTGAAAGTGATTATCTGTTGCTACCATTTCTTTTAAAATATTTACTTAGTGCAGACAATAGCATAAGTGTTCTACACAATAAACGATAGACATAGAGGCTGCAGCTTGCAAGATGTGAAGCTTGTGAGGTTGTAGAAAAGGCCAGGAATATGTGCATAGGGGTGGTGGCAGTTGAGGTCAATATATAAGTGACAGGGATGTGATAGGAACTCCTTCTGTGTTTTGAATTGATTCCTGTTTCACCTACAAAATATGTCCAAGATTTATCTTTCAGATTTTTTTCTCAGGAATGGAACTATGACTATCATTGATCTGGAAGAAGACCAGAGGAAGTTACGTATTGTGATGTGCTGTTTCTCATCTTTCCTTGGCAGGTCACTATGGAAAGGATTTTTATCGAAGTGGAGGTCCAGATTTCCATAATTTCATCTCCTCCGGGTTTGTCACATTAGGAAGAGGACACAGTAAGGGTACAGTGGAAACCATTTTTTGCTAAATAGAAAAGATGGGTTTAAGTACAATCTGTAACTTGGAAGCTGGGCTGTATGTGACAACAGATAGCAGTATTAGTGCAGAAAAATATAGGTTTATGCTGGCACATAGTGTGGTAGGTTTACTAAAGAACCATAGGCCGCCTCTTAAATCCTGCAGAGGGAGCTATGGCATGAACAGCAGTGGAAGTTATAGAGTGGCAAACAGGCAGGCTCTAGTTATAGTCTGCAGTCTGACATGTTTGTGTAGCTCTGTGTTTTCCTGAGTGCATGGATGCAAACTGCCTGTCTTGCCACCATATTTTCAAGAAGACTGAAGGGGCCAGGATAGAAAGGAAAATACTGCTTTGGGAGCATAGTGCACTCCTCTTATATTATACATTTGTGCCACTCAAACCAGTGCCTGCATCAGATGCAGCGAACTTCTAGTACCTGGATCAATTACTATGGGCAAATCCATCAGAAACATCTCTTACACAGACCCCACTGAAATCAGTGGGAGTTGCTCAAGAGGTCAAAAGGTGCACAGCTTGCACAAGTGTGTATGTTTTTAAACTAGGCCAAGGTTACCTTATCTTTCTTCAAACCGACCTGGTGAAGGGTGAGTGCATCCCTGTGCCTTTTGTGTGTCTCAGTGTGCAATGATTTCCTGTAGGGCTAGGTGCTTTCCTGGGAGTTGCCTTTTATTTCATTTACTTTCGATTGCATCATGTAGATTTGGCCATTTGCATGAATCATCTTAAGGTAATATTTTCTTTTCAGGTACCCTCTGTGGTTCACCTGTTCTTCATTTGCTGTACTGTATGAATGTTATAAACTGTGCTGTTGCAGGATGACATTTTCATTGTCCTGCTACCTAGCACGTCACCAGATTTGTTGGTCTTTTGATCTCTTGTAGGGTTTTTTTTTTACTGTTTCAGTGAGATTTGTGCAGGAGATGCTCCTTACAGATTGTGCCATAAGGTTACTGCCCAAGTTATTCACTTCTTGTTCAAGGCATTGTCATTATAACAGGAGTGCATTGTACCGAGAAATGTTTCCCCCCAATATTATAAATATTTTATAAAGTGATTTAAGGGTTATATATTTTTGTGTGTCTACATAATCTGTGAGAGATATAAAGATATATATATATGCAAACAAATATAAATAATAAACTGTACAAATCAGAAAACATGTCAGTATCCATATTCTGCACTGTCTATGTTCTGTGTAACATCCTGTGTATACAGTTTGATGCTGAGTGTGCTAATGTGATGTGAATAGCAAATAGCAAACACATACCATACCATCTAGCCATCATGGCGATGCTCACAGTCAACACCCAGGAGCTTGTTGTTTACCGGGACCTTGATGGCTTTTCCTTTAATGACTGATGATGGCTGTTTGGATGGGCTTCTAATACACTATGGTATGAGTTATTATTTTAAACTTCTCTTGTGCATATTCTGTATTCAGACTGTTGAAGAGTGGGCTAACCTTTCTGAAAGACTTGAGAGGAGATAGGGGCAGTCCTGTCTGTGATACACCATTTAATGGTCCTAAGATGCTATGACTCACCAGGCTAGCTGATTGTCAAGTCTCTTCCAGGGTCAGCCTCACTCTGTGGCACACTTGCGCATTTATGGTGGTCTGTACTGCTGGGCAGGCACAAACCACAATGATAATCTAACATTGTTTCCTGCTGACTCACTGTGAGACTATTGTACATTTATATAGATGTATATGGAGATACTATTTCTACTGAAACAATGTACTGTATGTGGAAACATATTGTTTCGTCTGTCCATCATTGTTGTTATTTCCATGGATGTTCATCATTCACAAGTTGTAAAAAAAGAGAAAGAGAGAGACATTTCTTTTTCTGACATTTTTTGCTGTTTAAATGGAAGAAAATCCTCTTCACAAATGTCATCCGAAGTGATGTGAGTTCTGTAGAACTGTCACAGAAGAACCAATATATGTGTGTATTGTCTATGTTTTGTGTGTTCAAATAAAGTTTACTGAGGTGGAGGCAGAGCACAAATGTGACAGTGCAGTGGATGCAACATATGTACCAGGAACCAACTTTCAGACAGAGGACTTGTGCTTCCTCTGAGGCCACCCTTTCAAAAACGGGGCAGGGGGTACATACTGAGATTACAGACAGAAGTGACAGATGGTCCAGGTAGTGAGGGAAAACACAAAATGGGATATTGCTATATTCTGTCTATAATAAATAGGGCTGCTTGCTGAAATGCTGAGGCAAGCTCCCGGAAGTATCTTATGCCCTAGGAACTGCAGTTTGTTACAATCAGAATTTCTGTTTGTATGAAAGAATACCGTTTTTCTTCCTACATTTGTAGATGCTAATGGGATCTCTCTCCAAGAAATGTGTTTGTGCTTGGCAGGGCAGAAAGGCAAATATGGGGCAAACAATAGATAAATGATAGCAGCCGTGTGCAAGACAGAAAGTGTTGAATGGCCTTTTGTTATGTCTTTATACAACATATTGCCAAATCTCACTATTTTATTGGGAAGTTTTCTAAAATAGATTTCACCCTCCCCAAGAGTGCCAACTCTTCCATAGTAATGTGATTAATTACCTGTATTATGTTCAAGCATTATTATTTTCGGAAAAAAACTTTCAGACTCGGCAGGACAACAAAAAGGGCTTGAAAATATATTCTACTGATGCTCAACTAAGATGCTTGAATTTATTCTTTTAATACCCCAACCTTAAACATGTTTACTTTTAAATAAATCTCATTTATTTGGGTAGGATTTCCTTCAAAGTACATATGTTTCAGATTAAATCCTCTATCTGATCCTTTCTTAAAGATTCTGGAAGTTAGATTCATATATTTGAGCTGTGAGACTTGGCAATGCTGCTTGCATAGCTGTGCCCAGTGTGACAATTTTGTGTTCTGTGTCTGATTGATCTGGCCTTTGTGATGTTGGTTTAGCTGTTAAAATGTTTACAAGTAAACAGCCTTGCTTGTAAGCTTCCCAGGAGCATCTGGTGGGCCACTGTTAGAGAGAGAATGCTGGGCTAGACAGACTTTTTTTTTGGTCTAATCTAGTAGAACATTCCTTCTGCTCTCAACAGTTTGTGAAATGTGTGAAAAATTTCAAAAAGTTATTTGCAAGTGGAGGCTTTGTTGATGATGCTGATAGAAATGCCCCTATCCCAGCCTATTGGTGAATACTGCTGTGTGCATGTGAGTGTCATAATTGTTCATGTAAGTGATGGCTTGCTGATCTCATTGCTTTAGATGCTGTAATTGAAGGCATGTGTCTTGATAATTTTGTCTGATTAATGTTGTGTTGGCTCTAATATCTCAGTAATGCTACCTGTAGGCAGAGGTGGTTCTGTCTCAGCAAACTAACAGCAGCTTTAGGAAATAAGCTACCATCATTGCAATTGCCTGATATAACTCCCTCTGGAGAAATGTAGCTTCATGTTATGGCTGTATCCCAGGTGGCTTCTATTTAGCATTAATTTACTGTTTTTAGTGCTATGTTTAGTTAAGCAGAATGTCTGAATCTGTGTTGAAGCATTTTTTGCACTTTCTTGTGATAGCTATGCTCCAAGGGCTGAATCAAGGGCTGATAAAAAAAAAGATACTATTTGAGGATGAAAACAGGGACATATGACATACTAAATACCATGGATACCAAACAGATAACTTCAGGGATTTGACATTCCATGAGTGTCAAGTATGACACGCTGCTGGATGAGTCATCTCACTCTGACATTTTAATCCAAAGATTCTTTCAAAGCATATTCTGCAAACCACGGGTTGCGGCAATAGGATCTTGTTTCAATGCAAATAATCTGGGAGTTCTCATATTGTAGGCCTGCTGGTGATTCAAGGTCTCCTCATAACTGCTGGGAAAAAAACAACAGTGAATGCTGAAACATAACAACAACAACAACAACAACAACAGAAACAACAACTACTCTGAACACAATGTTCCATTGCTTTATTCAGTTTGCTTGCACTGCTTTCATTCCCTGGCGTCTGTGCAACACAGGGCAATACCCATTTCAAACTAGTATAGTAGAAGCACTACTCTTCCTGCCGTTCCCAGATTGTACCATATTTGTATGAGGGTGAGATAGATACACGATAAGCATGTAATTAGTTCAGCAATTGTCTTAGAACACTGGGATACACTAAATGCTGACAATTGAAGGAAGCGTACTTCATACCATTAATTTGTTGACCACGTAGCCCATTTTTCTCAGTTTAAAAGTAAGTCCCTTTTATTACTGTATCTCTAATTAATCCTAGGAACTGAGTGAATAAATATCCCACATTACAAAGACATTGTTTACATGCAGCTTAAGAAATTTCAATGCCAAACTGTTTTAAGTACTCCTGGGACAAAGAGATTAAAAGCACCAGAAGGTAATGCTACAGCATCTCTCTTTTAATGCCTGATTCTTAAATTTAGTTTGAGTTTATGGGACTGGAGTCTGAAGAGGAGCATCAGTCATTCATTATTTGTGATCTACAAAATGAATGTATTCCTCCAATTGTTTACTATGGCCACTGGGTGTTTGTCAATCTCCTGGATTTTGTCGTTCTTGGTGAACAGCAAAAACATCAACCTCATCAAGTTGTGGAAGAATGTTTTAAATGTTTTACATGGCTGATAGTCTCCGTTAGATTCTTGGTCACAACTCATTCAGATTTTAGCCACAGCTGTCTCCATTCATATGCAAATATGGTCTGAAGGAAGTGGGACAGCATGCTTATTAGTAAAGAAGGCTGTTCCTTGTTCCCATTTTTAATTGTTTTTCCAAAATATTAGCAAAGCATGGACATACAACTGGTCAGAACAATAGTATGTCAATGAAACCACAAACAGCTTAATGGTCTGAAGTGGAATTACATTTGTTGGCAGGGGGAGAGATGAAAGAAGGTAGACAGGAAAAGGATAAGAGACAGGGATAAGGATGATGAGATGACATTTCATGTATCCTGCATGTTATGCATGTGGTAGCCATTATTCCTTACAATTCAGAGGAAGAAATCTAGTTGAGTGCAAGCAAAGAGTTACATTAGGTATTAAATTTAACTTTGAAATGATAGTGTGTCCACCTATATCATATCTGATGCACATATCCTATTACTTTGGTGAATTTTCTACAGTGTCCCATGTAGAAATGTGAAAAGAAATGACAAAAGTAGGACTTGGACCAGGGCCTTTCTCTTCCAGTCACCCAGCAAGCTCTGCAAGCTCTTCAGAGCCATTGACTTTGCCTTCCCTCTGTTGATGTCCCTTGCTTCCCCTGAGTGCTGTCTATGGTTCTGATGTTTGCTTCCCCCAGAGTGCTGTCCATGGTACTGATGTCTTCATCCAAAACAGTAGGTTTTTTTCCTTTGTAGATTGTATTTCAAATTTAGCATCCAGTGTTTCTCCACTGTTTGCCTGTAATAAAAATAAACTGACTAAAAACTATTTTATAGATGTACATCCATAAAAATGCATGTGCCTCTGTGGATATCCCCCTATACTGAGGTTCCCAGAATCTTCAAGGGGTGTGATTAGGATCTCCTTTGATTGTGTCACTTCATATGCCCGTGCCCTCAGATGACTCTGGTTCATTAAACAGTTAATGTGCTGCCAGTTAGATGTGATTAAGGAAAACTAGAAGGGACATAGTCTCATAGCAGCAGCCAGAGTTCTCCATGAATGTAAAAATTGAGGCTCTGGTATGTAGTTTCATTAACTGTAGTATGTAGTTTCATTAACACTTGTTAGCAAGCTCTCATTGGCATGGGGTTATCAAATTGCAGCCATCTGCATCCCAATGAATCAGTTTATGTCACTCTAGATAATATCTATTCACTGAGATGGCATGCAGCATCCTCTGTACACAGTGTCTATTGTACTCTCATTTCTAATTGATACTGATCCATATTCTGCTGCCAATAGTATATGTTACAGAGTGGTTAGGACAGAAAGAATATTTCGTGCTCATTTTACACTGAGATATTTTGTGACTCACATGGTTTATGGCATAAAGATTCCAATAGAGACAGACATTTTTAATTTCTCTCACTTTTTAATTTGGTTATCTGCACTTTCAGAAAAACTATGCTCAGCATGGGCCAGAGGAAAGAAGACAGAAGTGAAAAGCTATCTATGTGGTTAACTAATAGACATCATAAACATGCTTAGAGCAAGTACTTCCATGATTTCATTGCAGTAAGCCAGGGAAGGATCTAACAAAGTAGGGAAAAAATCAACACCATTTTAGATTTATTTGAAATTATATACTATATATCCAGTAAGAACAAATCCAGCTATATTTGGTAGCATTATATTTTTCATACACACAGGACACAGAACTTGAAAAGATTAAAATATACTGTAACTGAGAAATTCTCATAGTTCAGCTAATTCTGAAACCATACTTAGTACTATTTCTGCATTCTGCAGGAAATGTACTGAGCGTTTCATTAAGCAAGTTTTGATCTTGCTTTTATAGAGTTCTGTTTCCAGCTGTAATTTCACAGGGCAGAACTGAAATTGTAAAGAGATAACTGGTAGAATTAGCTGTGTGTCCTGGCAATTTAGTATTTAGTGCTCACTCTACACTAAGATGTTTTGTGACTCACCGTTTTTGGATTTGGAGTTGGCACTTTTAGTAAATGGCTGACCAAAGCAATAATGGATCTCTGCCAGACTGCAGTAAAGGATCTTTATTGAATAGATGACAGCTGCCAATAAGACAAGAAAGAAGAAGCAATGTGTTGGTCATTAGGATGTAGCTTGCAACTGAATTGGCACCAAGAGAGTCCCATAAAGAAAGGATATCTGCCAAAAACCTTGGAGAGCTGGCAAAGAGGCATCAAGGTGTATGAGAAGTGCCCTTCACTGCCAGAAATATAGCAGAGAGGCCAACTGAGTTATTTAGATGTGTCATCATCACAAGAATGTGAGAAAGAAACCCATACAACTATGCATATAAGGAGAAGCCTGACAATAAAATGTAGGCAGGCAGGTGGACAGATAGTTAGCATGGGCTTATTTAGACAGAAGCTTGTAAGGAATTAGTGCCACAAACACATCATTAAAATGAACCATTAATTACAATCTGGTCAAACACAGTGCACTCTTATACAGAGTTAATTGATCTTGAGGCCATTGAAGTCAATTCATTTAGAAAAGGTGTGACTCTTTTGGGGATTTACTGTTCTTGGAAAAGTGTAATAAAATGGTAGGTGAAAATTCCTTGATCCTGTCATGGGGCAATTACATTCAAATCCAGATCTGAGGGTACGTATCCTGGCTCAGGACTACTGGGGTCAGCCAGTTGAACTGGAAGGTGCAATCAGAATGTTGACCAGGTAGAAAGAGAAAACCAGGCTTTTAGGATTTGTATTAGACTTGGTAGATGCAAAGTCTTCATCCCGCCAGCCTACTTACTGTCTACACTCTGTATATGTAAAGGGCTCTGAGACCTGAATATACCCAGTCCAGACTTACCAGGCTAAGTACCCCCCATGTTAATGCTCCCAGATCAAGTTACTGAAAGCTAATGCCTAGTATGAAGCAATACATATTGGAAAAATGGCTCCACTACAACTTTGGGTACTGTAGCTGCCATTTCTTCCAAAAAGAGACCTTGGGATCTTTGTAGAATGAGTGCATGAGATATAGCAATTAACTCAGCAACCAGAATGATGTGGTTTACAAATAAAGTAATGAAAAATTATGTTTATTTATTTCAAATATTTTCATCTCATCTTAAAACAACTACTTTAAAGCACAACTCAGTACTTAAAGTCAACAGGTTGAATCCCAAGGCAGTTTTTACCACCACCTCCCACAGCCCCCTGAGGATCCAGGAACCCTCCAGAATAGTGTGTCATGTGCCACAGGTACTACAATAAGAGCAGGGATCTGCTAAAATTGCCCCTCTCAACTCTTCCAGAGCAAATTCTGAGAGGTCCACCTGCACTAGCACAGGAGTGAGGATGGTGATTTTGACCAATTGGCCATCCTGCTGTAGCCTCACATTGCCTGTTGTTCTGGAGGACAGACATGGGTAGTACTGACCACTCCCTCTCAGAATTCTAAAGGTAACCACAGGGGTGGGGACCCCTGCTTCAGTTATCGTTTAAACTGCAAGAGAAAATAATTGGATGGCAAAGAGTGGAGTACTTTGGCACTACCATCCTTCTTTGGCTCATATTATACGTCTGAGTGTGTTGTAGATTATTAACTACAGGACACTAACGGAACACCATATCATGTGGATATAACCACACACGTATCCAAAATGAGAAAGAAACCAGAATGGGCTATCATGAGCTTCCCCAGTGTTGATAAACTATTCCCCACCCTGCCCCTGTTGCGTAATGTTATCTCACACAACTGGTCACTGAAAACAATAACTATTCCCAAGACAGATTGACCTTAATGGCACAAGAAATTGATTAAGCGCATCATGTTTACATGCTCACCTTACATCAGTCAGAATCAGATTTGCACTCCTTCACCTGCCTGCACCTTAGGCAACTGGAATCTTCTGTTGAAGCTGTATAATTTGTCACAATGAAAAAAGAGCTTGTTAGTACTGATGCAACTGGCACTAATTGAGAAGCAGTTGTGCTAGTCCTGTGGGCTTGAGAAGAAACTACCGAGGCTAAGCAGCTGGCTTTTCATAGTTAAGGTTCTGCCATGTGCCCCTGCCATGCCACACACCTGTGTCTTTAAGGTGTCCCTTATCACCACCTTCTGTCTGTGAATTTATTTGTAACAGCATTTGTATAGCAATCTATTTCACCCTAATGAATTCCCCTTTCTTTGCCTTGCGCATTATGTCAAAATAAATCACAGTGTTCAAATGAAAAGTCAGCCTATTATTGAATGCTCTTTGTGAGGGAGGATTATGACAGCTGCATGAGTCCAGTTTGGCAGTGAGCATTGAGGGTGGGAATCACTGCAGTGCTTACACATGTGAACAGCGAGCAACTTCTACATCCTCTTTGGACTGGTTGCCTTTTGATATGTATTGACTGGTGTTTGAGTGCATATATGGGCCTATCATTTCCTGTAGAGAACTCATTAAAGCTTCTTAAAACTGGTACTTTGCCTACAAAGGATATCAAAAGAAATTCAATATTATAAAATGGAAATATATAACTAATTCTGTTGTCTGGGATTCATTCACAATTAGCTCTAACTGGATCTTACAAATCATGGGTCTAGATATTACAGAGTCATTGGAGCTGGGGGTAATGTGAAAGTCACTCAAGAAAGTCTTTGGACTGACCTAGGGCATTATGCAGCCACCACACCTATCAAACTGGCCAGTATCATATTCAAATCATAATATGCTGAACAGCTAACAGCATGAGTGAGATGCCATACACCAGTGGTTCTCAACCTTCCTAATGCCGTGACCCTTTAATACAGTTCCTCATGTTGTGGTGACCCCCAACCCTAACATTTATCCATTTTACAGATGGAGAACACTGATGCAGAGAGTCTTAGGTGACCTCTGTGAAAGGGTTGTTCGACACCCAAAGGGGTTCCAACCCACAGGTTGAGAACCACTGCCATACACTACAACACACACACACACACACATACATATATACATATACATACATATACACACACACATACATATATACATATACATACACACACACACATACATATACATATATACATATATATACACACATATATACACACACACACATATATACACACACACACACACACACACACACACACACATATATACAATCACCTCATCTGAACTTGATGTGTGTGAACCAATTGCGCAGGCGATCAGAATACTGTATAATAACTAAAGCTTTATCTTAGTGAATGTCTACCTTCCCCCAAGAAATGGGTCAGTAGCTAATGATAGTGATTGGAGAAGATTGTCAAATTTTATAGGTGACTTAGAAGCCAAGTATTCCCAGTCAGAGTTAGTAGTTACGAGGGACTTCAATGCTAGGGTAGGAAATGATCCTATTCAATTATTCTCCCAAGAAGATATAGATCAAGAACTCCTTAAGCTACATTTCACACCACATGTAAGGACTTCTAAGGATCTCATTTCTAATTCAAATGGGCTTCACTTAGCCAAATTGGCCCTTTTACACAACAAATTCTGGCTGAATGGATTGATTAAATTTCCAAATTCAGGCGAATTTACCTTTATTTCTTCCCATGGGTGCAGCATAATAGATTACATACTCGTGTCTCCACACTTGCTAACCAACCTCCAAGCCTTTAGGATAGGTGATTCTATTATTAGTGATCACCTCCCACTCATCCTTTCCTTCACTGAGACCTTAACTGCCACATTTTCAAATTATAAGGCAATCAACACAACCCCCATAATAAGATGGTCAACCCAAACATGTAATAAAACCAAGGAAGCGCTAAGCAACACTATCTGCAAATTTTTAGGTTTCTCAGTAGTTACTGCAGATAATGCAGTAGAGGAAACTATGAAAAACTTGTTTCATACTTGGTGTCCCTTTTAGGGGAACCAAGAGGGAAGGGGAATTACAAAGGTAGTGATTGGTTTGACACACACACACATATATATACATACATATATATACACACACACCTATGTAGGGGAAAAGAATGCATTTATTAACAACTCTAGAAAGGCATTTCAAACGAGTGAGTCATGTGTGCTGCATTTTTTTAAAGTAAAGTCATTGATTCATTTCCTGCCCTTCCACTGAGAGTAGCTCAGTGTACATTTTATCTTTGAAAGAAACCTTCTGCGAGGTAGAGTAAATTGAAACAGACTGACTTGCCAAAGTTTCTAGTAAACTTCATTGAGAAGAATACGAGCCTTGGTTTCCCACTTCCAAATATCTGTCACTGCTACACCATAGTCCATCTGGAAAAATCACACTCCAGATAATGAGCATAAAAGCAAAACCTGGTTTTTGAGTTAGTGCTAAACATTTTAGCTTTTTTGGACAAGTCCATCATTCCTAATATATCAACTTCAATTATTTATTGATTTGATTTAAGCATGCCCAGACTCAGGGCAACTTCCAACAATACAAATAACATCACAATTGAAGCATTAATAAATACAACTTTAAAACCATAATTCCTTCTCTAAAATTCCATTTCTGAAACTTTGTCAAAATATAAGAGCCCTACTGGCTCAAATATTTATTCCATGTAATCCAGCATCCCATTTCCCAAAGTGGTGAACCAGAGGCTTGGGAGTGAACATAGGCTAAAGTTTTTCCCTGTTGATGCCCCAGCAAGCAGTGCTCAGAGATGTATCATCTCCAAACTTAAGTAATACCCATTTGTAGACCTATCCTACATGAATCTATCTGTCCCTTTTAAAAATCTTCTAAGCCAGTGGCTGTCACTACATCCTGTAGCAGTTGGCTCCACAATTCCACTTGTAAATTATATACTGTGTGAAGAAGTACATTGGTTGTCCGCAAGTATTTGAAGAGGGGGACAAACCATTCTCTCCACACCATGCATAATATTTAGTGTTGATCTATCCCTTTCTTTAAGCAGATCATGGACAGCCCTCTGGGAAGAATACTCTGGTTTTGGATTAAGCAAGGTGATGGTGTAGATGCCTTTACAGTCCTGTCCCAACTCTATGAGTAACAGTTGTGTTTTTAAATGAAAAAAATTGAAGGGGCCTGTTTGAAGAAGAATTGTGTTGGTGGGGTTGCATAACCCCTCTTCCTTTACTGTTTCTTCCATCCAAATCACCTCCACCCAAAATGGCTTTTTTTCTGAGGAAAAATGAGTTTGTATGCAAGGCTTGGGCAAGATAATCTCAAGAAAGTGCGTGGAAACTGGAGCTCTTCCAAGCAGCAGTAACACAAAGGTAAACACAGGCAGCATCCAAGGACTCACTTGAGTTCTTGCAATGGTGGTTTCACAACACAAAACCCCAAACAAATCTATAGAGTTTAATACTGAATTCAGTAGTTTATAGTGCCCCGGGTGTGTTTGTTCCCTATTTATATCCTAAAGGCACAAATAACGAATGAGAATGAAATACACTCAACACATTTGTTTT
This sequence comes from Sphaerodactylus townsendi, assembly GCF_021028975.2. Classification (NCBI taxonomy): domain Eukaryota; kingdom Metazoa; phylum Chordata; class Lepidosauria; order Squamata; family Sphaerodactylidae; genus Sphaerodactylus; species Sphaerodactylus townsendi. The sequence continues at coordinate 111,449,234 of NC_059427.1, read as the reverse complement.
CACTGGTTGTTAAACCATCAAGACTATCCTACACAATTAATTCTCAACTTTTGTCAGTATTAATGATACCTCCCATCATGGTTTCATCAGCAACATCTTTGTGTTTCTATTATCTTGGCTACAAACAAATTATTGAATAAATTGTCCTCAGGAATTACTCTTATGGAACTCCACTAATTATTTTTGTTCTGAGCTGAATCTCAGCATTGCCCTTTAGAAAGTGTCTTATTTATATATTAGTTTATTTTGATTTGTGAAAATCCTGTCTTCTAAAAATCATGCCGTCTCCCTCTTCTTCATATTATTGTTTGAAGATTGTTATTGATTATATATATATATATAAGAGTTAAAAGGGACTAAGGGTCTATCCGGCTCAGAGTCTTGCTGCAAAATAAGAACAGCCATTCACAATCTTTGACAGATGGCCAGGGGTGGCCAAATTATATCACAGCCCTAATTTCCACCATTCTTGCCTCTCCCTACATAAGGTTCTTGCCTCTCCCTGTATAATATTATTCAAGGAGCTTGGCTTGGTAGAGCCTGCCTGCCCAGGCTGAAAAAGATGGGCATTGCTGACCCATGAAATAAAAATCACAGAGAGCAGGCATTACAGAAAGGTGCTTATATAAGACATGACTCAAGATTTTAATTTTTTTTACAAATGAGCCAAAGCATATGCTGCACTTGAACTGAGTGGGGGGAGATTTGTTCCCAGTACTAAATACTGTGAATATCTGATCAGCCTGTGAGATTGAAGGAAAAAAAATCCAACATTTGATCCCAGGGGAAAATTTATTGGGATAATTTCTGTGCCACTAAATACCCTATGAAAGTTCCTGATACCCAGTGGAAGTAGGAACAAACCTCTCTCAGACCTCAGTGTGCCCGGTGAGCTATGTTGAAACAAAAAAGTTATCATTTGGACCAGTGAATACTGGATGACTTGCTCTGAAAGCTGAAATTCCCACAACAGGAACAAACATGCCAGCCTGTGCTGCCTAGTTGAAACTCATAAATGATCATCAAGAGGAAACATGTTCCTACCTGTACAGCTGGGATCGGCATTTTTCATATCCAGCACTTCCATTCCTGCAACAGATTGCCCTGTGGGAAGCTGACTGTAGTTTGTCTTTTGTATTGAGGCACTGCCAAGATGCCCCACAGAGGATATGGACTCCACTTTTCTAAGGAAGGGTAAGAAGAGTTTAAAATAGTCCCGCCTTTCCCCACTGAGTTTGCAATCTGATACTTCCTTGAATTAGCTGATACAAATTGAAGGCTGCCTTATTCTGTGGGAAATGGATAAAGGACTCATAAAATGACCATTTTATCTCACTGGGGCTTTGGTTGTGGCCCATATTTACTCAATTGGAATGTGATGCTTTGCACATCATAGAGCTTTACAACACGATCATTCACATGTGTAGGTATCACTTATGTATACATGTGTTCACAGGAGGCGTGACAGATACCATTGAGCCAAGTAAGACCAAGTATTTTAGTCATTTGTTCCTGTGAAATTGTTTGGGACCCATATCTATCATTGCCACATCCGCAGCCTTTTGTGCATGTGTCCATGGTGCAGTTTGTCCTGATATATCAACTGGATGGTTCACAGATGCCTTAGTAATTGAAAGGCAAATCTGCAGGCAGTGGGCTAGGACCGAAGCATTGGAACACTGACAAATCCCAGGTCAGTGATGATGAATTTTTTGGGATCTGTATGTCAAAAATTCAGAAAATGCCTAACTTGACTCTGTTGGCGTGTCATCCCCCCCCCCCCACCGCCACACACACACAATTCTTTACATGTATCAGTCATGTGTGGTGCTATGAAGTATATAAAGAAACATCAAATGATTGAAAAAATTACTCAAACTGAGAGTTGTTGAGCCTTGGTGAATGCTGGCTTGTTACACAAAACGTGGTATGTCACCTTTACACATGTGTCATTGGTTTGTCATCACAGTCCTGGGTGGTTTGCAAAGATGCTGTTTAATTTTTAAAGCCTATTCAACTCTATTGGAACAGATTTTCTATGGAGATGTTCTGGTAACTGCTATAATTCTCCCCCACCCATCGAACAAAGAAGATGCTGGGCACTATTCACAAAAGGGGGAGATCTAATGTTAATTGACTCAACCTTGCTGTTAAATTACAGCTCTGCAATGAATAGAGGTTGGTCTCCAGTGCTCACATTCTTCATATTTGATCTATGTATTATTGTACTCTCATGACTTTTCTTTCTAAGGACCAGTCCTTGTTTTACAAGATTTTGGTTTAATCTCATGTGAACACTTATGGTTTAAAACAAGGCACCATTCCAATACACATGCTGTTGGCTCCCATATTTTAACATTGCATGTATCACCTGCTGTTAATGACCAGATAACACTCAGTTTGCAAAATAGTTCAGTATCAGTAGTTCAAGTTGAATGAAGTAGCAGGTTCTTAACATGACATTCTGTCAAATCAGCATCTCCTCTGGAACAGCTTTTCTACCTGCAGAGGAGAGAGAGGGAGACTTTTGCCTATTTCCCCCTCCCACTGCACATTCCCAGTTTGCTCCACACACTTCCTTTTGATCCGTCAACATGTAAGAACACAGTTGTGGAGATACAGAGTGCTGCAGTAAGAAAGTGAGGCAGGAAAATTGCCTGCCTTCCTCTCATCTAACTTATGGGATGGGAATATGGATTCACTCAGTATGTTTCTGGCGAGCTCACTCTACGGGCATAAAAATGTGTTTTGCGACTCCTCTGGAACCATGGAAGACCCTCTGGCGGATCACATGACAACTGATTTTCTTCTAGCGGTAGTCAACCTGGAATTGAGATAAAGCCCCATCAATTTCTAGAGGCTGAGGTTTAAAGAAATGGAAAGTCCAAAAAGAGAAGCATCACTTTTGCCTCTTCAGGAAGCAAAATGTCAAAAGTGCCTACACAGGATCAACAAGATTAGGAACTCCTGTGTTGTAGGATTCCAAATGTCCACATGTTTCCTCAGTGATAGATTATGAAAGGCAGGTGTCTTGTGCAGTGATGCTCCACACACACTGATGGCAACTGACTAGTCCTTGAAGTTAGATCTCTGTCCATAAGCATTAACATAGATTCATCAACATATGCATTATCTCATGATGCAAGGGGATTCTAAAAAAGACTACCATATAGAATGATAAGCTGCAATATCTGTGCTAATCCATCTATAATGCTTCACTGGCCAAGAAGAGTATTCCCTGGAATGAAACAGTAAGGTAAAAACTAGGAAAATGAATGTTCTACTTTCCATTTGTCAAACATCCTTGCAGGGCTGCAGAATCTGACATATCTCATCCATTCCTGTGACTATGGTGAGTCAAGGTACTTCTTTCTCTCACTTCAGAAAGAATGTGGTTCTTTTTGACCTATAGTTTGCATTAACCAAAAAAACAAAAAAAACCTCAGCTGTTAACATGTCTCACAACAAATATAAAGAAGCCAGGAAGGGAGTGTACAGGCACTGCATTCCACAGCCACAATGACTGCTAGGCCAAACTTTGTCTGTTATAAGTAGGCAGTCTTCATTTTAATTAGGGGAATTGGCTGACAGCAGAGAGTGAGAGGATGTAACTGGAATCGATAGCCTATGTGTATCAAGATAGTGGTGGGTGAAAACTTTGTAGAGACTGGGACAAGTATAGAGACATCATCTGACCTCAGGTCAAGGACGTATGTAAGGGGGGGGGTTCAAACTCCCCATTACATGTCCGAAGCTCCGCCTCCCGTTTGTGGGTTTTTTTCAAATATTTTAAGTGGTTTTTGGTTTTTGGCATGCAGGGGCGCAATTCTTAGGCTAGCAGCACCAACATTTCAGGGATGTTTTGGGAGACTCTCCTGATGCTATTAGTCAGGTTTGGTGAGGTTTGGTTTAGGGGGTCCAAAGTTATGGACTCCCAAAGGTGGTGCCCTCATCCCCCATTGTTTCCAATGGGAGTTAATAGAAGATGGGGGCTACACCTTTGAGGATCAGCAGGCACCCCCCCCCCCAAATTTATCATCGGGAGAGTCTCTTACTGATACCACCCAGGTTTTGTGAAGTTTGGTCTAGGGGGTCCAAAGTTATGGACTCTCAAAGGGGTGCCCCATCCCCCATTGTTTTCAATGGGAGCTATAAAAGATGGGGGCTACAACTTTGAGGATCCATAACTTTGCCCCCCCCGAACCAAACTTCACCAAAACTGGGTGGTATCATCAGGAGGGTCTCCTAAAGATACCCTGAAAGTTTGGTGTTGCTAGCTTAACAATTGCACCCCTGACACAACCAAACCATAGTCCTGGCAATCTGGCTTCTGTGGCACACAGACACAGCCTTGCATTGATATGCAGCTTCTATGGCACACAGATACACAGCCTTGATTGTTAAGCAGCTTTTAAAGCCCCCCTGCTGTTGGCACCTCTTAATGGGGACCTGTGGATGGAGGAATTTCCAGAAGTTCGAATAAAGTGCAAGGCAGAATGATTGAGGGAAAATATCCCATCCCCAGAAGTACACATACCCCACAGAGGCAGAAACAGGCACAGGAAAAACCATAGAACATCTGTAGAACTGAATAGATAACAAGGAACATTTGGCTCAGGGATAGGAAAGAACTGCCCATATCCTAAAGAACCTTGGTCTGATAAGGCTGCAAGGGGGAAATGAACTCTCTTGAACTTACAGCCATCGCTTAGGGGATCTTCAGAGTGGTAAGAGGATCAGGAACCAAACTGAGTTAACCTGGTCCAAAATGCCTAAGTTTTTCAGAAGGGAGGGGTACCTGGCTCAGCTCGGGAAAAGCTTGCAAATCTTAACAAGGCAAACCTTAACAAGGCCAATGCCATGGCGGGCGCTCAAAGCTTTTCTTCTGAAGGGCACAAACCTCAGGAAACCAAATCTAAGGCACTGGCAACTCCTATTTTGCAACTCACAGCCATTCTAAAGTAATTCCTACCCTATCAAAGCACTTTTTTTACTGCACAAAAGATCCATCCGGAATAGCCCCAAGTTGGGGCAAAAGAGGAAAGCACTTTGCAATCTACTATGCCTCACAGCCATTTGGATGGACTTGTGAACTAATAGGGTTGGCTGAACAACATAATCCTAGGAGGTGAAAAGGGGAGAAAGATTCCCAGTCATAATAGTCACTCTTACAGTGCTTTACACAGGAAATCACACACACTCAAACACACCAAAGAGTTTCAAACCGGGATGTCTCCCTATGTTTGCACCCTGAAAACACAGTATTGAGACATGCAGGATCCACCACTAATCTGTTACCTTAAATAGGCAATCTCCACTTTAGTTGGTGGGACTAGCTGGAAGCAGGGAATTCGAGATGGTAACTGGAATCACTAACCTATGTACATCAGGATAGTAATTGGTGAAAACTTTCAGTGAGCAGGCAGTTGTGTAATTACAATATGGTTTTATTAAAGAATGAAAATAGTAAACAAGAAATATATTTTAAGCAATGAACATAAGCATACAAAGCATACTAAACCTGACTAACAAAAGGGGAACATTGGACTGGGTTTCAGGGATGGATGGCAGTTAGCAGTCTTAAAGGGATGTCCAGGGGAAGCAGCACTAAAGAGGAAAATGACCAGGAGCAAAGAAAACAGTCCACACACACAAGTGAGGGTGCATGCACAGATCCAGAACACACACACACACACACACACACACACACACACACACACACACACACACACACACACACACACACACACACACACACACACACACACACAATGAATGGCCAAAGAACCAATATTTATACCCCCAAATGGGTCACAAGATAGTATGAGGTATGGACTCTCAAAGCCAGGAAAGCCAGAGAAAAAAATTGATAGCTTTTCCTGGATTCAAGCAAAAAGACAGAAGAGACTTGATGAGTTGTTATGACCCAAAAGAAAGCCTGTTTCTCTTGAATACTGATTGCTGGGATGGGTACAGTAGAGAATGTAATGGTCTGCTCAAAACAGTGATTAAATCACTTTAGGATGACTCAGTGGAGATTAGCTAGCGCTATTGTCCTGTCAAACACACCTTAGGATCAGGGGGAAAGTTCAGCAACCAACTGGTTTCTTAACCAGGCTTGGCACACAAGATGGATCCTAGAACTCTCTGAGAGGCATCCATTTTGTGGGAAGCAGTATTGTGGAGAGCCTTTGCGGCACCCCTTAGTGGGAGGAGGGGTCCAACTGCTTACAATTCAGATGCCTTTGAGGCTGGTATGAGTAATATTAATACACAAGACCCAGGACTGTTCAACATCAGTTTATATTCTGAATGTGGGCAGCTAACCTCACACCACATAGCTCATCTATACCCAACTTGCCCTGAGCAGCAGAAGCCAGCTTCTCAATTATGTGAGTTTAATAGTGAATAAAGGCCAAGAGACAACATGTACAACCAAGGTGTACAAACAGCACCTGGAGACAAAGCCTCCTCCAGGCGCCCCACCCACCCTGCTGCAGGGAGCTGAAATGTGCTGGCCCCGCCCACCTGCAGAGTTGGGCATATCCTCAGCCCTACCCCCTGGCCTGCCTGGAGACCCAGGACATGACCTCATCCCATTACTTTTAGAAGGCCCAGTCCTGCCTTGAACTATCTTTTTAAGTTATGGTGAGCATTTCAATTAGTAATTTTCATATTTAGCAAAGGCTCGTGGGTATGTTGTTGAAATGATCACCAGATCTTGAAAACATAGTCCAAGGCACTGACCTTGGAGATCAGGGATATGGCCCCATCCCCCTGCTTTTAGCAGGCCCAGTCCTGCCTTGGACTATCTTTTCAAGTTATTGTCGAAATGCTCACCATAACTTGAAAAGATAGTTCAAGGCAGGACTAGGCCTGCTAAAAGTAATGGGATGAAGCAGGGTTAGAGCTCAGGGAGGCCCAACTCTACATGCTTTTGCATGTGGGCGGGGTTGGGGGTTTTTGCTTTCTGGGCTCCTTTGGGAAGGGTGGGGCTCTTGGGGGTGACAGGAGGCTTGAAAATATAATCCAATGCACTAGCCTGCTCCGTACCTCCATTGGGGAGGCTGACTCTTTGGTCAACTAGGAGGCCGATTTTGCACCTCCCACGTGATCAGATGGCATGTGCCCAGAGACATGGGCAGATACACCACTGTCTTCAACCTTGCCAATTTTCTGAAACTGGTCTTTCATTCATTGCTGAAGTAGCCCATTCTGTCATTGGTGCAAACTGAATGGGAGTCCCTCTCACTCAACACATCCCCTTTTGCATTCTGTCATTATGAAAAGTCTACGGTGGACATTTCAAAGTAGTAGCCTGGGTGAGACTGATGGGCAAAGCCCTACAATGAAATCAAAAGTATTGTTGACATAAGAACAAACCACCTTGGTTGTAAGGGAGAGAAAGGAGGCAAGATTTCTCCAAACTTGTATTGTAGATAGCAGACTGATGCAAAGGTGGGACAGCAGTGCCTTCAGGCATCCTGGTACACTAGATGGTATTGGGGTACCACATTGTAAAGCTGTGATGCAGTCGTATACCTTCTCATTGAAGGGAAGATGTGTGATGAAATATTGCATTAGGTTTTTCAGCTGGCTCCTATTGAATAGAGGGGGCTTCTGCATCCTAAAATTATAAATACCACCAAGTGCAGCACAGCTCCTGAGGATTATAAAAGCTCCAGAACAATATGTTATTCTGCCTCCCTACCACCTTTGCTGTTCACATGTACAGGAGCTTACCCAGCACCCCATCTTTCTGGACATATAGACGGGACAGGAGATACCCTAGAGTGCTTGAATGGGGGATGGTATTGTTTCTGACCCAAGTTGCTGTGCAAGCACATAGATTTGTGACAAACTTTTTGCTGCATCATGTAACTTGGCTCACTTGCTTGAGTAATATATCAATACACCTTCTGCAGTACATACACCTTTGTACTATCACATATGAGCTTCTAATTAACAAGCTTCTTTCTTTCCATGTGGTTGGAGGCAAACATAACTCGAAGAAAGATTGTGTAGAAGACATACAGCAATGTTACAAACGGTAACAATCCTTATTCTACTGTAGCTTGAACCCATTGATCCTCATCCCTGCCTGGGATGACACTAAGGGTCAGTGTTCTGACTTTGGTAAACATTTGATGAGATAGTTTCATATGGCAGCCTTTTAAGTCGCTGAAAACAGTCATGCCTCTCTTTCTGTCACATTCTGCTCCGACCTTCTCTTGCACAAGCTAAACATTTCTAGTTCTTCTGTCCTTTTCTCGTAGGTAACATATATTTTAAATTATTCAGCATCTTAATGGCTGTTTTCTGAATCCTCTCCAAATTTACATACATCCTGCTCAAAATATGGTAATCAAAACTGGACACACTGTTCTAGCATTTGCTTTATGTTGTTGTTCCAGTACCGTGCTATTGATTTTTGATTCAGATTGTGATCCACTCTAATCCCTAAAGCTGTCTCAGGAATAGTAGAAGCTAGCCAGTTTCATTCCTTTTTGTGGTTTATGCATTTGAATTTATCTTTCAATTGTGTAATACTTCACCATTTGTCATTCTTTAATTGTATTCTATGGCATATAACACAGTTCTGTAGTGTCATTGTGAATAATAATACTGTCCCCTGTGGAATTTGCAGTTCCTCACATTTCCTGTGCATTGGATGAGTATAATCTCCACCTTCATCCAAGTTATTAATTAAAATGTTAAATAGCATTTGATTTATGTCAAACATCTGTAGGAACCACATTTTACAGATATATTGAATCAGAATTACAAACTGGCGGTGGAAAGGCAATTACCATGGTCAAGTATGGTGCAGGCCAGGCCAGTTTTTCAAAACCCATCCCTGTCCGCCAGATCTAACAAGGCCCAAGAAGGAGACAGAAAAAAAGTCTTCCTTCCTTCCTTCCTTCCTTCCTTCCTTCCTTCCTTCCTTCCTTCCTTCCTTCCTTCCTTCCTTCCTTCCTTCCTTCCTTCCTTCCTTCCTTCCTTCCTTCCTTCCTTCCTTCCTTCCTCCCACCCATCCACCCTCACCTGGCATCCAAAATCTGAGAGGGCTTTTGGAAGGGGAAGGGAGGTTGGAACTCTGGGATTGCATTGAGAAGAAGTGCCCTCATGGTGTCTCTGGAGGTAGAGTTTGGGTTGTTCACTGTTGAGGTGGTGGAATATACATGACCATCTCTCTAGGTGACATATGCATTTTATAAATGTATTCGAGTGCCAGTGTAGTGTGTGGTTAAGAGCAGGTGGATTGTAATCTGAAGGACCAGGTTTGATTCCCCACTCCTCCACATGAGCAGTCGAATCTTATCTGGTAAATCAGATTGGTTTCCCCATTCCCACACATTTCTGCTGGGTGACCTTGGGATAGTCAGAGTTCATTCAGAACCCTCTCAGCCCCACCAACCTCACCAGGTGTCTGTTGTGAGAAGTGGAAGGGAAAGGAGTTTGTAAGACCATTTGAGTGTCCTTACAGGAAAGAAAGGAACTGGTATAAATCCAAACTCTTCTTCTTTTTCTAAATAAATGAATAAATAGTTTTTATTCTGTCCTTTCTCCAAAGAGCTTGGGATGGTGTGTATGAGCCTTCCTTCTTATAACCAGAATGACCACATGAAGTAAATCAGGCTAAGATAAAATGACTGGCCCAAGATCACCAAGATAGTTTCATGGCAAGTAGGGGATTTGAAGCTGGGTTTTCCCTGCTGTAATATTCTAACCACTGTACCTTACTGACTTTCATCATGCTGGTGATGCAGCCCATCACTGCGCTGTTTCCAAGTTAACATTCTGCATCAATAGGCAGCCATTCCCTCTTATAGGAGAAAATGTTCTCATGTATGAGTAATGGCCCTTACATCCTGGTCAATGACACTGGTAAATCTGTTTAATCTCTGTGCTATTTGAGATATTCTAGTACAATATTGTTAGTGTGGGTTGCTAGAATTGTCTTTCTTTGAGGTTTAATCCTCTCCACTGATCTACAGCAGTTAAATCTTGCATTTTCTCTCTAGAGCAGTGGTGGCGAACCTATGGCACGGGTGCCAGAGGTGGCACTCAGAGCCCTCTCTGTGGGCACGTACAAACAGAGTGCCCCCCACCCCCCACACACATCTAGGCTAGCCTGGGCCGCCGGGCTCCATTATTAGCATTAAACCTAACACCTAGTTTTGGGGAAGCAGTGTAGGTAACCCTGTTAAGCGCTGTTAAACCTCACTGATTTTCATGCGACGAACTAAAGCACAATTCTTTACCTGGGAGTAAGCTTGGTTGCTGGCAATGGGGCTTGCTTCTGAGTAAACCCTCCTAGGGTCGTGATTCACCTGTTGGAAGCGTTGCACAGTTGCTTCAAAGCCAAGCCACCAACTACCACCAAGCTTACTTTCGAGTAATGCGTGCCTTGGAGCCAACTGTTTTTTCTAAACTAAAACCTCAGTATTCAGGTTACATTGCCGTGTTGGCACTTTGCGATAAATAAGTGGGTTTGGGGTTGCTATTTGGGCACTCGGTCTCGAAAAGGTTCGCCATCGCTGCTCTAGAGCCTATGCATCTAAATAAATGCAAATAAACAATTCAGATTTAACTAAGCAAAACTTGAACCCAAATTGCCTGTAAATTAATACGGTTGTTATAACTCGTCCCAACAGTCATATTTGGCTTTGGGTTCTGGTTGTCTGACCACAGGACAGTTAGAGGGAGGATGAAAAGTGAAGTATGTGACTCTGCAGATATGAAATATGAAACTGATAGAGATGTTTCCCAATCAGCAGAACTGCATACAGTTCGCCTCTCTGAAGAGGGTTGGGTTAATAGGACTCTTTTTATAATATGTGTATGCCAAACATATGCATTATTTACTTGTTTGATTTTATGTAAGCAGCAGTAATTCTTGTTTGCTTGCAATTCTGTTCTTACTGGTATTGCACTTGGTAGGAAGAAATATTGTGTTCCCATGGTTTGGCATACAGCAGGCACTGCTTCAAATTGGGCATGGCCAATGTTATACGTGTTCCTCTTGGCAATAGCCAGCACTGTTGTTAGTTACACAGAACTAAATATTATGCTTGCTCACACTGGCATACAGGCAGGCAGCACAACTGGCTGGAGAGTGTAGGCAAACCATACGTCATTCACCTGCTCTGTCCTAATGTATGTCTGACAATTAGTAGCACGAGACAGTGAGAGAGAGAAGGTTAAACTAGATGAGACATTAGAGATCAGTGATAGATCAAAAACCTCTCCACATATGTGTTATTTCTTAAAATGCAGCTGGGCAACCACACAAGGGTTTTTTCCTCATGCCAGTTCCTCAAGAAAAAATGTCTCCTTCAGTTGCCATTAACCCAAGGAAAAAAACATGCAACCTTCCATTCAGAGATACACAAAATATGAGGGATCGGTTTTTGAACAAAAATTAAAGGATAGCAGCAAAGCTTTGTTCCCTCCAGCATCTTTGTGTTGTGTTTGTGTTGCATTTCTTTCAAGCCCCGGGTAAGACATGAGAAGGGGCAGAGTTTAGTTCCCCTCACCCACACGTTTTAGTTTGCTTTAAAAATACCCCTCATTCCAGTGACCCTGATTTAGATTTGAATTGGTTGACTCATACTTGAATATTAATTGGTAATCACTAGTTGCTAAACATCTCCTGACGCTGCTTTGCAAATGAGAATTTTCATTGCCTACAATACGGAGACTCGTGAAATTTGGCAGGAAGAATTAAGAGGTACAGTCTTTTGAGAATTTATCCCAGTTAAAGGGGGAGGAGTTACAGCTTCCCATTGAAACCAACAGAAATTAATGACACATATAATAACTAACAAATAAGTGTAATATCAAAAAAGAATAACCATTAAAATGACCACCCTCAAAAAACCATGTCATCATCTATAAAACACACTGCCTGCCATTTTATATACTGCAGCCTCTAGGAAACAGCCTGGCTGTTGATAATATATTGCAAGACAATTGTGTTTTTCTAGTATATCTTTAATCCAAAAGATAAACAACCTTTTGGCTTTGAAATCACTATAGGAGGATATGTTTCTGGAGAGTAAATGAACAGAGCATGCAGCTGACAGAGTAGAGCTTTCAAAAATCTGTAATAGTGGAGCAGCCTGATATGAGAACTAGGTTGTCACAAGTATTTAATCAATGATATTTTGGGAGAGTTATCCTGGGTGGAGGGTAGATGTGTTTCCTCCCCCCTCACACTCCAGCCATTAACAATGAAGCTTGCCTCTATCAGACATGCCCCACCCTAGGTTCTGTTTCTTGGGTCACATTAGAATATGACAGAATGTTAACAGATTGGAATTGAATGCTGGGAATTTGTCTTTGTGTTAGTAGATATTTCCCATGCCCATGAAGTTGTTTGTTTGTTTTGGCAGCTGAACTCTTAGTACTAGTCAATGCAATTTTCACGATTACCTCTGAAATGGTGTTACCTATCATAATATTTTTATTTTGCATCATTGCAGTGTGTTTAATATTCTCAAAAATATGAAGAAGTGACAGTATAGCTGCAACCCAATCATGTCTTTTTTATGCAACTATGACAATCTTAGGGGAGTTTTTAATTGTAAGGGCTTGCTACATAGAATATACATTTCTTTTAACCCTTCTCCATATTCCTTTGCTCTGATTCATTCCACATTGCAAAGTCAGTAATGTTTTTCTCACAAATTGGAGGAGATTGAATGCTCAAGGGAGAGAACCACGAGAGGAAGCACATAAATCCCCTAAACTAACATAAATAAATAACATTTTGGTGACACCCACCCAATCTATAAGTGTTCAATCTACTGTGCAAACATACCCTGTGCATGTAAACACTATATGTGTAAGGTCTGTGTGCAAAATCAGCAACTTCTGCTAAATCAGGGGTTCCAGCTGAAAACCCTATGTGCACAGAGTCCATTCCTATAGGAGACCACATGCTACAGGGTAAGGTCCACTGTCCAGTCCCATAGCCCATCCTCCTTGTAGTCAGTTTTCTTTAGTTTACTATGTAAAAAGGGTAGTGTTAATACTGCCCATTGCTCCACCCGTATCCCATTTCAAACATTACTCACTGTGAAAGGAACTGATACGCGTCCGACTTGCTGCAACCTAGTTTCAGAGTTCTGAGCCAAAATGGACACGTTGCTGGGAGTGCCTGAATCGTTCGTCAATGTGTTTGAAGTCCGCAGTAGATGAATTAAAATAAACAGTATATCTGTCTGGAATGATATGCTCTGTCTGCTTCATCACAGAGACTTTTACTTATCACACAATTAAAATGAGGCCCAGAATCTGGCGCTTTCATTCAATACTCGTGCTGGGCAGATGTAATTACACTGGATTCAACTTGGCCTCAAGGCCTTGCGGTGCTTTCTCTTCCTGACTTTTAATAGACCTTCTTGGTCTGTGGTTGCTGTTGTTCATAACCATATCATGCATCTTAGGTCTGCATCACAAATATACATTTGTATGAGTAACAAGGAGCAAGTTCATTTTCCCAGCAGAGCCCAAACATTCACCAGAGCTGTCTGAATCTCAGTAGCTGAGTTTCTGCTTGGAGCTCTTGGAAAGGGTCCAGAAGCACAGGAGTTCAGGCACGATCACTGAGCTGCTTTTTAATGGGATGGGTAACCATCATTTGGACACCATGACGTCAAGGTAAATGTCGCGCCTCTGGGGCCGTGATGCCTCCCATTGGGCCTGAGATGGAACGGCCCTTCAGCTGATTTCAGCCCTCTGACTTCCTGATACAGGGCCAGGCCCAGAGCACGTCCTGATGCAGATGTTGACATACATAGAGTACGCATGGTTCACTTACATTCTGTCTCACATCTGAGCAGCCTCCACTGTGCTCTTTATCCGATGCCTCCATTGTCGGTTGCAGCGTGGCTTCTGGGTGGCCGACAGTGAAATGATGATCAATCAATATCCTGATGGCTTTCCCCAGTTCCCTTCCCCCCACCTCTGACTCTCTTTTGCTGCCTACAGCTCCTCTGTCTGTTCAGAGACGTCACCGGGTGGTTGTTGTTGCTGCTGCAGCTGCTGCCACCTCTACTGCACTCTGATGTCATCCATTTATTGAGCTGCATGCTCCAGTAAGAGACAGTGTAGGATCCCTGGTAATTGCCTTCCTTCTCGTCGCTTTGCTATACCTTCAGCCACAGGATGAGCAGCTCTGAACAAAAACAGCTTCTTGTCTTATTGAGCAAGGTCCCGGAAGCAACTCGCTGTGCTTAAAATTCCGCGCATGTGTGTGTCTGGGATGCAGACCTGACAGCCTGTGAGTGATGGGGATGGTGATCTCCAGCATATCAGAGGAAGTTTCTGGTGCAGCATTTCTGTGGCCATTTCAGAAAAGCACCACCACTTTTCTGTTTTCGTGCCCCTGCCCCTTTCTCTTTTGAATGCTGCATTTTTATGGAGGATTCAGTTGATAGATTTGTATATACAAAAAGGTCACAAGAATGTTGGATTTCTTTTCCCCCCCTGAACACGCACCAAAAAACAACCATTCTGTTTCTGTAACATTTATTGCCATTTAAAATGGAGCCACCTTTGAATATTTAGGCTACTGAGTTACGAAAAAGCTTCAGCTGAGATGCAGAGAATGCGTGGGAGGAACTTCATGCATAACCCATGTTTGGCCCGCTGTTTTCACTGCAACAGCTCCCAATGCCAAAGAAACAAGCCTCTTCCCAAACTGATCACAGCAATAAGATGTTTATCTGTTACACAGTGGTCAGTTCACTGAAAGCTCCTGTGGAACACTTTCTTGACAAGTAAAAACATGTAGTATATACCTCAGCAAAGTGAGTAATCTCCCTGGAAGATATTGTTGAGGGTCAGTATCTGACAAAATGTATATCATACCGAAACAGTGTATTATTATTTTTGTGGTTAGTGTTTTAATCATCGCTATACCAGTTTGCTGTATACAAGTTGTTTTTACCCTCATCACTTTTGTACAAACACACCTGGAGGCATCTATCTATCTATCTATCTATCTATCTATCTATCTATCTATCTATCTATCTATCTATCTATCTATCTATCTATCTATCTATCTATCTATCTATCTATCTATCTATCTATCTATCTATCTATCTATCTATCTATCTATCTATCTATCTATCTATCTATCTATCTATCTAATCAGATTTATAAACCGCCCTCCCAGGGAGGGCTCAGGACGATGAACAACAAAAATAAAACATAGATTTAAAACACAGTATAAACTACTCCATATACAATCTATCAAACAGGAACCATAAAACATACAATGGCGTCAAGTGCCCTCCCCCCTTCATACCCATGGGAGGCCAGATGGAAAGGCATGATGTACTCAACCAGGCTAGCCAAATGCCTGGTGGAACAGGTCTGTCTTGCAGGCCCTGCGAAAACTCTGCAGGTCTTGCAGGGCCCTGATCTCCCTTGGTAGCCTGTTCCACCAGGTAGGGGCCAGGGCTTGTAGAGGCCAGCCTGATCGCTTTTTGCTAGGGATCACCAGTAGGTCCTCCTCCGAAGAACAGAGGGGCCTAGCCAGAGGTGGGATCCAGCAGGTTCTCACAGGTTCCCGAGAGTAAGTTACTAATTATTTGTGTGTGCCGAGAGGGGGTTACTAATTGGTGATCTTGCCACGTGATTTTTGCCTTATTTGCGCCCTCCTCTCAGCAGTAGCGCGCAGAACTTGAAGCAGTCTAGCAGGAGGTGCACCGGCGTGCGTGGCAGCCTGCGCCTGCGTGCATTCGTTTCCCGCCCAAGGACCGGCGCAGCAGCTGCGTTCTTGCCACAGCCCCGCCCAGGAATGCCCCACCCCGGAATGCCCGGCCACGCCCCCGTCGTCCCCCGCCCAGCCCCATTGGTGCTATGCCACAGTTTGAATCCCACCACCATGGGAACCTGTTACTAAAATTTTTGGATCCCACCACTGGGCCTAGCAGGACAGTATGGGGAGAGGCGGTCCCTCAGGTAAACAGGTTCGAGGTAGTTCAGATCCTGAAAGTTAGTAATCCCCAAGGCCAACTAATGATTTCAGTGGCTGAATTTAACTTATGCCTTCTCTGCCCTAACCTAAAATGGACCATATTGCTTTCCATCCTGCAGCAAAAGAAATGCTAATAAAGACTGCACATGCCCCTTTATAAATAAACATTGTGATGCTGAGTCAGAAAACTTCCTAATTCTTCAGATGTTTAAAAGGAAATTTTCCTGGAGGTGCAGAGAACAAAGAGACTACCCTCCAAGCTTTCCCCGTTTTTTCTAACCGCCATGTTTGATTGATCTAGCTTTGCCCACACATTATAGCTTTTGTGGTTCTTATTCTCGTCTTGTTGACAGCATGGAAGATGAGAGGCTAATACCACTGTTGGGATCTTGTAAAACCTGTATCAATTATGATAATTTTTAATGTATTCAGTTTCCCATAATCATTTTTGTATTCTTCCTGAGCAAACTACGGCCATTGGAGCAAACTACGGCCCAGTGGAGTTCCGGATCGTCTTCAAGGTGCTGGTAACAACCTTCAAGGCCTTACGCGGCATGGGGCCCTCATATCTACGGGACCGCATCACCCCTTATGTCCCACATAGGCCACTGCGCTCGGCAGTGGCAGAATTGCTGGTGACCCCTAGCCCCGCGACGATGCAGCTGGCCTCAACCCGGGCCAGGGCCTTTACGGCTCTGGCCCCAGCCTGGTGGAATACCTTACCTCCATCAGTCCGGGCCCTGCGGGATCTTGGCGAGTTCCGCAGGGCCTGTAAGACAGAATTATTCCACCGGGCCTTTGGAGAGGCTGGCCGCGGTTCCACTGCCCCCCACTGAAACGCTGCCGAATTTTCATCTTTGTCATCTTGGTTGGGCCTGCTATGACTCCATCTGGGCCCACCTGTTCCCTCCCTTCCTTCTTTCATCTTTTCCCTTGCTTTTAGCCTTAGGAACGGGCGCCTGTCTGAACTGTTTTATACTGTTGAATGGCTTGGATCGTTTAAATTATATGTAACTGCTGCTGGAGTTTTAATGTTTAAGTTATGTTGTTGAGTTGCTGTTAATAACAGCCATGTTGTTGAGCCGCCTCGAGCCCTCCGGGGAAGAGGCGGCCTATAAATCTAAAATATAAAGAAATAAATAAATTTTTTTGTAACGTCAGACCTGCTAGAGCCAAATATTCTCTGAGAACAGGCTGACACTAGGGAATAAGTTAGGTTGTTTATTATTTTTACCCAATAATAGAGTCACAGGTTCTGATATCCAATTACAGCATAGAGGTCTGCCTATCTCCTTATCCCCTTCACCTGCCCACATCAAGACTTCACTTGCACTCCTTAGGCTAAGGTTCCTACCTAAGATTCCTTGACTGAGTTCTGCAGCCCTGTACCCTTAACGCAAGTTTAGGCTTTAAAGGAACCTGCTACTCTCCTGGCCAGGAGTACAACCTTCCTGGTTCTTCCTGATCTCCCTGACTTTTCTAGCTGGCCTTCCTGCTGTTCCTTCCTCCTGCTCTGTTCTTTTATTCCCCTTCCTCGTGCCACACCGATTCCCTGGCTGTCTTGGATTATACCTCAGTATTGTTTTATTACATTGGAGGTCTCTAATCCCAAGGCAGCCTTTACTCATGAGGAAGCTAGTCCTGGGTGTCCTGGTCCACACCTGCAATTCAGGTACTCTCGGTGTCCATTCCTCCTCCTCTTCTTAGCCAATATGCAATCTTTCTTGGGACTGTTCCCAGGCTCTTTCACTTCACACCACACCCAAGGACCCCTTGGGATGTGACAGAGCCCCACAGAACTCAATGAGATGTACTTCTCTGTGCACTTAGAATAGGGGGACCATTTATACTCAACTCTTTTAATATATTTCCTTCAATTCAGTATTTCCTGGCAGAAATTTACTTCACTATTTCCTGGCTGAACATCACGAAAACTGTATGGATTTATTTACTTGCCCCTCCTGCTGTGAGCTGGAATCAAATTTGTATACCTGAAATGTTACTGAACTGTTTCAGAATGGTATTGCATGACTTCGTTATCTTAACTTGAACTTTCTTCCTATTGTTGTTTAGCTTGCTGAGTAGAAGAAGTATGTTTTGGTTTACTAGGAAGTAATATGCTGCCCTGCCAATGGAATGGTAACTTTTGTAGGAATTAGTAACTCTGGGTGTCTTGCCTTGGGATAGTATTTTCCACATATAACTCTCAGAATTTTAGCTAAGCTAGCACACTGTTTTTGTGCTCATTTTTCTTACATGCCTGACTAACTTCTATTCTGTTTTCATTGTTTGAAATCACACTTTGGACTTGGCTTATTCCAAAGCTCTGGTTTGTCAGCCAATGAATTCTTATATAGCTTGGCATTATACTATGGGATACTGCCAAATTCCAGAGGAGATGAACCATGAACTTCAGGGGAATAAAAAATATGGTGCAAAGACTCACATCTATTTTAGCAATGCTCATGTTTATGTAATCTTTATAGAGTAGGGCAATAGGAACTACCCTGAATTAAAAAGCACCAACACAAAATATAACATTAACTAGCTGATTTTCTCTGAAGTATGAAAAAATCATTGTGAGAGTGATTTGCAGTGTAAAAGCCATGATGGCAAGCTAAATAAAACCTTGGGCCTATTACGTTAAACTAAGCCACGTGTTCTGCAGGAGATCAGTGAAGGATACGTGCATGTATTCTGACTTTCTCGATTAATCTCCAAAGACTTTGTACTAGGGGAAAATTATGTCGGGAACATCTGCCCGAACATCCAAGTTTATTTAGGAAAAATTGTTCAGAACTGTGTTAGTAGAAGATCATACAAAGGATGTATAAAAATAATAATTTTAATGTGAACCAGACTTTCAATGTTTCATGTGCAGAATTTTATTTGAACTCTTAAGAACTCTTTTTCAACCAGCATCAGTCACTTTCAGAAGGCAGCCAGTAACCTACAGCGTATGGTATATGTTGAAATTATCTCACCTGTCATTATCAATAAAAGTTCTTCATGAATGAAGGACATTTATACATGAATATGATTCTATTGTTTTTTTCTTAGGATTAAGAACAATGTGTACCTAATACAAAGCAAGATGGGGAGTGTCAACAAAAGAGTGAAGAGCTTCTGTATTTTTTCTGTGTTAACAGCTGGGAGAAGGAAACTATACTTCTTAAAACTACATCAGGTCTCATCTCCCCAAACAACAAATGCAGAAGAATACACCTCAACGATTATGCTTCTAGCTCCAAGAATCCCACAACTCTAGAGCATTAGCAAGTGCCTTATTATCAGGATGGTTGTATACTGCTACTTTTATAAGCATATTCTTCTAAATTAGCTTTTCCACCCAGTTCAATCAAAGTTTAAAAGGACTGCCGCATCTGTGTTGTGCTGTGATATGCACAAACCGTTTCCATCAGTAAGTCATATATAAGATGCATCATTTCAGCTGGAAAGAAGCAAATGCTGGAGAGTATGTTCTGATGCTTCCAGGATTTCTGGTCAGGTCTGATATGGGAACAAAATATAAACATATTGTTTTTCAGCTGATCCAAAGCATAGATCTCTTTGAATAGGTTTACAAAATGCAGGTGGCCCCTTCAGAGAGGATGGCAAAAATCTTCCTTTCAGCTTCTGCAGACATCTGTGGTCAGTGTCATAGAATTGCTCTCATTTGGGACCGAGGGCACAGTTTTATTGCATTCTTCACAGCTGAGCCAGTAGAACAGATAAGCTTTTAGTTTGTTTCTGCGTTCCCTTATATAAACAGCAATCCAAAGAAAACTTTCTCAGGAGTAAAACCCACTGAATAAAATTGGGCTTAATCCCAAATGTTTAGGATTGCTCCCATAATGTGGCTTATTTGCTTTTGTAATCAGAAGCTCTCTCACTGAAGGATTCCTTAGTATGTGTTGCTCTTTGCTGGATTAGAACTCTGTAACCCATTTATGGACTGCCCTGTAGAGCCCAAATATATGGTTGGTTCCTATCAGGAATGTATGTGAGGCCCTTTTCATGGATATTCTTGAAACAAATTTAGAGAAGGAAACAGGAAATCACTTTGGATGGAGGCAAGCTATGAATTCTCTTGTTGCTTTGGTATTGGTGTGATGTATCCTGTTCCCTATATATACCAGAGCCTCTCAGTCGCTGGGAATTGTTTCTGGCTAAACCAGATTACCAACTGTTCATTTGTGGCTGCTACCTGGCAGAATCAAGTAGCCCTAGATAAAAATCGAAGCTGTCAGTCATCCCTTTTCTTCTGAAGAAGTTGGAAGCCCAGCTCTTTCTACACTGAATTTGCTTAGGAGTCATTAACCACCTTTCAAGGCTCCCATGTGATGCCACTTGTCTATGCTGTCACATCCATCGTAACCATCTATCTGTCAGAAATAGCTTAATGTGCAGCCAGGAAAAGGATCATCAGCTAATGTTCTTTTTTCATGGGAAACACAATTCCTCTCATATAGGAGAAGTGAGTATGTCAAGAGAAGGAAAGGGACCATGCCGTAGCTCGATCTCATCAGATTGCAGAAGCCAAGCAGAGTCAGTAATTGGAAGGAGACCACTAAGGAAGACTCGGCAGAGGAAGACAGAGACAAACCACCTGTTTCTCATTTGCTGTAACTTGGCTGCCATGACAGCGCATTACACAAAGTTCTTCTCTCTTTCCCACATTTCACTAAGAACTTTTTAAAAGAATCCTTTTTTTTTTTAATTGGCTCAGGATTGTCAGCAGTTCTTTGTAGGTGACTCCTAGACATTCTGGACTGGAGAGACAATGCTACAGCAAGTGTCAGGAGATAATGACTTGGGAAGGAGAGTAAAGACAGGAGAACAGCTCAACCAAGGTACCCGAGAGAACAGTTTGTGGGTAAAAGAAAAACGGTAGGGGGAGACAGAAAGGCTCATAAAGAGTACATGGGCTTATATCACACAGGCAGCTAACTCAGACTCATCCTTCCCATGCATCCTAGTCAGCCTTTCGTTAGGGGCATACAGCAGATTAATGCACTTGTCACTCTGATTTCCCAGCATGCTTGATAATTTCTGCCAGCTTCTCTGCCAGCTCTCCCTCAATTTTCCTGCTCTGACCAACAACAATCAAGGAGCAACTCAGACTCACATTAAAAAACAGAACTCATATTAATGCTCAAGGTTCACAGACATTCTTGTTCTCTCGTGTTGTCTTTTCTTTAGGCAAAACCAAAGCCATTCATATGAGAGCCTGGCTTGGGGGAGCCCTCTTTGGCTATAAGAGAGAATAGTACCATCCTGCCCAAGGCCTCAGTTCCTGTGCTGCCCAGAGTATGTCCCTCTCCATTTCCGGCATGATTTAGCATCTCTGTCTCTATCTTGCACCGATACTGCCCATAGTCACATGGTCCAGAGATATATAAAGATAGATAAGCTCTGTCCTTGATCTCGAAAACAGACATTTGGCCTCATTCTATTAGATCAGAGGCTAGGTAGCTCTTCTCAGTATAATTGTTCCTTAATGTTTACTGTTCATCCAAGGCTATAAAGTTTGTGCTGTGCACCAATTAGAAAAATAGAACAAATTCATTTTCTAAATACTCTGTAATATTCTGAGAAATCCAGATTGGATGACACAAGGGAGGGGGGGAGTAGAAAACTAAGGCTTTGAATAATAGGATTAATTCAACTCAGGCATCTAATCACTCATGAAAGAATAAGATTAGCTAAAGCACAAACCATTGTAATCTGGGCAAATGCCTGTTAACAGAAAGCATACCTGGATTTATTAGCTTCTGCCAATAGGAATGTAGCTGTTTACAGCCTGTACTGCTTTATCCCTTTTCTTTGTGTTAGTCCTCTGGCACAAAGAGAATAATGCTAACCACGACAAAGCTTTTAAATCATTTCTATAGTCCAAGGTATATTCAAGAAGAACTGACTGTTACTACAGGACATCAAGAAACAGTAGCCTTTTTCAGATGTTCTAATCTGGTAGAATAGGATTGTGACCATAAATTCCACCCCTGCATGTCTTCAGAGTGCTTTTGCTTGGGATAATGAATGCCTCCCTGGTAGAGGGGAATTTTCCCAAGACTCGCAACCAGGCAACAATAAGATATTTAGTAAAGAAACCTTTTTTGCCAAAGAATCTTGGGCAATTGCACAGGGTCATAGCTACAGAAAATGGTGCCCAGGGCAAGTACTGAAATTGCTCCCCCCCCCCCCCAACTCTGCTGCTCTAGCACACAGAATGGGAGTGGAGTCTGAGGGGGCAGGATGCCAAGCGAAGGAAGGAAGGAAGGAAGGAAGGAAGGAAGGAAGGAAGGAAGGAAGGAAGGAAGGAAGGAAGGAAGGAAGGAAGGAAGGAAGGAAGGAAGGAAGGACAAAGAGGGAGATTTATACCCCACTTTTCTTTCCTGTAAGGAGACCCTAGGTGGTTTACAAGCTCCTTTCCCTTCCTCTCCCCACAACAAACACCTTGTGAGGTGGTGCTGAGAGAGTTCCGAAGAACTGTGACTAGCCCAAGGTCACCCAGTAGGAATATAGGAGTGTGGAAACACATCTGGTTCACCAGATCAGTCTCTGCCACAGATGAAGGAGTGGGGAATCAAACCTGGTTCTTCAGATTAGAATCCACCTGCTCTCAACCACTACACCACACTGGCTGTCAGGAAGAGGTGGGCAACAGGCAGGGGCTTAGCTACAGGAAATAGTGCCTGGGGCAAGCACTAAAATTACACACACACCCTGGATTTCGCTGCCCCAGCACAGCCTGCACAGTGTATTAGTGGAGTCTTGGCTGTGGGGCGGGGTGGTGAAAGAAGGAAGGAAAGGCTCTGTAGGAAGAGGTGGCCAGCAGCTCTGCACCCCTGGAAAGCACTTTTCCTGTTTCTGGACAGGGAGAGTCCACAGCCCATCTCCTCTCCAACTTGCCCCATTCACTTGGAATAGGGGGGAATCCAAGGAGAAGGAAGCCATTATTATTATTATTATTATTATTATTATTATTATTATTATTATTATTATTATTATTATTATTATTTATTTATTTATTTATTTATTTATTTATTTATTTATTTATTTAATTTGTATACCGCCCGATCCCCGAAGGGCTCCGGGCGGTGAACAACATTCACTACAACATCAACAGGAGCGGTCGTACAAATATAAACACATAGGCTCCATCCCATAAAATAGCTTAAAACTCATAAAACAGCAAAAAACCATAATACATAATAAAAGGCGTCCGACCCCAATTTAAAACCTACCCCCATGGGGGGGGATGGCAGGACCCCTCAATATGAGGGGACCCTGATGTAACTGCCGTAGGGGGGACACACCCACTTGCCTCTCCAGCTGAGCAGGGGAGGCATGCCTGCACTCTGCTCTGGGGACATCTTGATGACACAGCAGGTTGCAGAGGCAGAAGTGGGCAGGTGGCTGGCAGTCAAAGCATCGACATCTCCAAGGTGGGGGGGGGGTGGCATGGAGCAGCTGGAGGTAGTGCAGGCAGTGCAAACATCTCCAGCTCCGCACTCCTGGGCAGGGAGGATGTCTGTGACTTTTCCCTGGCTGACACTTGAAGAAGCTGCTGTGCCCACTGGGATCCCAGCAGGAGCCTGAGTGGAGAGTGACTGACCATCTGGCAGAAGGAGTTGGCCACAACGGCAACAATCCAAGAGGGTGGAAGATGGAGGTTGGTGGGAGGTTCAGGAGGAAGAGAAAGCAGTGCAAACACTAGCTCCTCACTCTTGGGCATGGGGAGGGAGTGGTGGCCGAAAGCACCCCTCTTCTGACCCCCTCAAGTTGAGCCTGGGGCTTGAGCTTCCCACAGTTCTTATGCAGTTTTAATCCAGTTTTGAACCTGTCATTTCAGGGCAAGGGGGCTGAGGCAGTGGCAGAGGCAGAGCAACTCTATGAACTTCTGTCCTTGACTTGTCTAAGACAGGCTTCAGGGAAAGGCTGCCTGTGGCTCAGTGGCAGAGCATCCGCTTGGCATGCAGAAGGCCCCAGGTTCAATCCCCAGCATCTCCAGTTAAAGGATCAGGTAATAGATGATGTAAAATATCTCTGCCTGAGACCCTGGAGAGCCACTGACAGACAGTCTGCGGGAATAATGATCTGGTTCAGTATAAGGCAGCTTCATGTACTGTACACTGCCCTGAGCCCTCCGGGGGAGGGCGGTCTATAAACCCAATCAATCAATCAATCAATCAATCTAATAATAATAATAATAATAATAATAATAATAATAATAATAATAATAATAATAATAATAATGTGTTTGTGTGGGACTGTTTTCAGGCCTTGTTATGGAACACAGGTGGTTGCCAATTCACATATTACCTGTTTGCATGAGTTGTGTCTAGGTCCCCTACTCTGACTTTCATTCAGATATGAACTGTGATTTCCCCTCAACTACCAGTCTCCCACACATGTATTTCCTACTTTTGATGGGGTTCACAATGCAGGAAAAAGGG
The DNA here is from genome assembly GCF_021028975.2 of Sphaerodactylus townsendi. Taxonomy (NCBI): domain Eukaryota; kingdom Metazoa; phylum Chordata; class Lepidosauria; order Squamata; family Sphaerodactylidae; genus Sphaerodactylus; species Sphaerodactylus townsendi. The sequence goes on along the minus strand of NC_059427.1, from coordinate 111,424,778 downwards.
GGTGACATGGGTGGGTGGGAAATGTTGGCTGATAGAGGCAAGTACACACAGTGGAAAGTCTGAATGCAGAATATAGAAATCTGAAAATAAAAACTTAATATTTTGGTAACTGTACTATATCCATCTTACCAAAATATTTCTAATATGCAAGAATTTATATCTACTTGAATTTATATCTACTTTTGAAAATGATCAAATGACCTGTTTAAATGACTGCTTTATTCTTAGAAGTATATAGAATTGGGAATCCAATGTTTTTCAGATGCTGCTTCTATATATTTTGCTAAGAAAAGTGGCAATTAAAGTTGTATTTGTAACCCTGAGACCTGTTATGCATGGAGCGCTTTCCTCGGGGGTCTTCACTCTGCAGTGGAGTCTCCTCGTGTTTCTCTGTTTACACAGGAGGAAGTGCCCCACTGCCTGCTGCACAATTTCCCTGCCCTCACTTCTAGGTCACTGCTAGACAGTTGCAAGGTTGCCTTTAACAAAAACATTATTTTTTTTATATCACTATTTTTCATATCATTATTGTGAAGGAGTGTTATAGGTTTTTTTTTAAGGTTGGCTGTCAGTCTTCCAGAAATGCCTATGATTACGGAGGAAGGGAAAGAGCATAAGGAGCAGAAACCCCACAACCAGGGAAAACATCAGGGTTTGCCTGCTCCCAGGAACTGTGGAGCTTCTGGATCCAGCCGTGTCATAAGTCTGAGTGAGTCTGCAGTCCAAATTCTGCCCCAAAGGAGGTGTACTCTCGCTGTGAGGCACGGCACCTAATGGACCTAAGGCTTAGATCTAAAGCGCACAAATTATTTTATACTCAACTATCTGTATATGTTTGCAAGAAACACCCTTAATCGTTGAGTATATACAGACAGTTGTTAGGGTGAATGAAAATTCAACCACTATCACTGAAAATTTATGATTTCCCAGCAGCCAAAACTGAGTTTAAAAACAAACAACACTGCTAACTTTTCAACTGAAGCATTCTTTCTCAAAAATGGAAACAAATTCCAGTGAAGCCCAGCTGGTTATATTTTGCTGAAGGGGAAGAAGAGAGGCAGTAGCAAACTATACAATGTGACCACTTGTTGACTGTGCTTGTGTTTTGCTGAATATACAACAAATTCAGTTCTGAGCCACCTAGTTCATGTCACTAATGCATATCACAATTCATTCACAGTGGAGTGAAGAACGCTGCACCATAAATGATAATAGGCCACATTTATTTGCGTTGAGCCTAGGGACAGAATAGGATCACTGTAACATCAGATAATTCAAGAGATGTATTGTGGCGTCAAGAAACTCTTGAACTCATAATCTTCAGGAATGCCTGATTGGCCATGCTGGCAGAGGCTGATGGGAATTGTAGTTCATGAACATCTGGAGAGCCGCAGGTTGCAGACCCCGAGTCTGGCATAAGGATCCTGTGCAGATTAATTTCTTAATGGTACTGAAGCCCCATTGATTTTCTTTGCAATGAATATATGTGGCATCCACTCACACATTCTCATTTGCATGGCCACATATATGTATTGTAAATATTTTGTCAAGGAGTTTATTTGACATTTCAGTTGGTTAACTTGGCCTTAAGCTGTTGTCAAACTATGAGAATCTGTCTGCGGCTCACGTCACTTTGCTCTAGCACCTAAAGTGGTTGTTGAGCTGAAAAAAAAAATCTATAACCAAGGACATTTTTGCTATCCATCTGCAGGAAGTGTTAATGTCATCTTTAGCTTCTGTTTGTGCCAATTAGGGCAAAGCCCCATAGAGAGCGGCAGATATATGACGCCAGCAAGAGCTTTGGCTGCTGTTTGGAGCCCAGAGTTCATGCTCATCATTCATCCCACTAGTCGCAGAGTGGTTCCAACAAATCCATCCATGCAACACTCATTTTAGTGAAAACCTTTGGCCTGCTTCAGCTGGTAATAAATCACCAACATAATGAGGTGAAGCTGCTAGTGGAACATGCTCTAACAATGATGACAGGGTCCAGTAGGCTCTATTAGGCAGAAGAGAGATGTTTGATCTGTGGAGAGTCTGCTGGGAGCCCAGGTAAATGGCATGCTCAGAGGAATGACCCAGGGAGAGTGCGGCTTATGGAGACATCCTGGCAGTGTGAAAAATGATGGTGGGTAATGCACAGCATCTCTCACAGGAACACAGAAGTGACAGCTATGGATCAGCAGCTCTATTTGGGAGTCAACGTATGTCTTCCCATAATGTCTTCCCAACCCATGCATAAGTGGGAATGGTCTTGAATGACCATTGACTTGACTCACTTCGTTCAAAGCTCTCAAGAAAGATACTCCTTCTCTGCATGAATGAAAAGTGTCTTGGCTATCCTAGGTTTGTAGAATAAAGTGGAGGGGCAAGATTAGATGTTGTTAAAATAACCTAACCCTTTCAAACATTTGGGTATGATGTTTGCATTGAGAGACAACTTCCTGTTTATTTGTTTTTCAAACAGGTATAGGAAATGAGTGAAACTGTGTTCCTACTTTCAACTGTCTGGCAAACTGGGAACAAAGATTGAACGTCTAGCCACCCTCACTAATTAATTAAGTGGAATTCACTATCAATCACCAGGCACCATAAACTAAGTCTAGTAGCCATTTCAGTTGTAGTAGTTTGGGCTTATGTACAATACTTGAATTTAAGAAGAAGAAGAGAATAAGAGTTTGGATTTATATCCCCCCCCCTTTTTCTCTCCTTCAAGGAGACTCTTTTCCCTTCTCCCTTCACAACAAACACCCTGTGAGGTAGGTAGGACTGAGAGAGCTCAGAAGAACTGTGACTAGCCCAAGGTCACCCAGCTGGCATGTGTTGGAGTGCACAGGCTAATCTGAATTCCCCAGATAAACCTCCACAGCTCAAGCGGCAGAGCGGAGAATCAAACCCGGTTCCTCCAGATTAGAATGCACCTGCTCTTAACCACTACGCCACTGCTGCTCCTATTAAGCTTATATTGCCATTTTTGATCCAAATTATAAATGGATACAATCTACTGTGCCAGTTGTGTTAATCAAACTTTAAGTAAGCCTTCACATTATGCTATTCCTTGTTTGACAGAATAAAATTGCAAGTCAGAGTCAACTCACATAATTCCATTAAAGCAGGGGTCTGCAACCTTTCACGCTCAAAGAGCCGTTTGGACCCATTTTCCACGGAAAAGAAAACACATAGAGCCGCGAATACTTTTTGACATTTAAAATGAAGATAACACTGTGTATTTTGGTTTTTTACCTTTACACTTTGTATAAAACAATTATAGTGTGTTGCTTATGAAATCCATGAAGTGCTACAGAGAAAAATATTTTTATTTATGTAAAGAACACATTTTGAACATTTTGAACTTTTTAAAGAAAATAACTAAAAATTAACAAAAAATACACCACCCCTCCCCTCCCAAACGGCGGACGGACACCTCCCCTCCCACACGGATCCCAGCCAAGAAGGCTGCCTTGCTCCTGCCCTGTCCCCTGGGTGCTCTGGGGGTGTTTGGCCCGCTCAATGGGCAGCGGCGGCTTCTGCAGCCCTCCTTCCCACCATGGCAGAGCTGAGAGTTCCCCAGCTGTGCCATGGTGGAAAAGAGGCTGCAGAAGCCGCCGCCGCTGCCCCTCATGCGGGCCAAACGCCCCCCAGAGCAGCCGGGGACAGGGCAGGGAGACCAGCACCCAGGCCACCCCCTCACTTTCTCCCAAATGGCGAACGGACACCCGCCGGCCACCCCTTTTTTCTCCCCCTCTTTGCAAAGGGGGGGGATTCCCCACGCTCCCCAGGAAGGGGCCGGGAGCCGCACCACAAGGTCGAAAGAGCCGTTTGCAGCTTGCGAGCCGCGGGTTCCCGACCCCCACATTAAAGTGTATTTGCAGTGCCATCCTAAGAACATTTTCATGGGTTTAAGCCCCGTTGCATAGACCTGACGAGGCTTCTGAGTGGCGCTCCTGGATAGGGCACTGTTAATCCATGCTCACATTCAGCTGCATATTCAGTTGCTCCAAATTGTGTTTTGTTTGCATGTTGGTTAGGGTGTAGTGATTGTGTTAGAGTTCTACTACAAGAAGCTCAGTTCAAAGCAGGTCATTATCTGTAGCTTAAAAAAGAAAAGATTCCTGGCTACCTCCAGAGGCGTTTTGCTGCAAGCATTTGCACAACTCTTGTCAAGGGCAGCACAATGTTTGATACTGGAGATTATAACTTAAAGGATTAATTTTCTCTCAAATACTGAACAGTGACATGGAGCAGGGCAGCTAACACTGATTAGATACAGAGTAGCAATTACAGCATTAGGGAGTTAGACATAAATTTACATTACACCTATTCTCAATATAATTGACCGATCTTTTTAAAAATGCGTTTTCAGGTCTGATACTGTTCATAGTTTGTGCTATTACATGAAAGAACGCTGGTATTGCAATGAATTATTAGACTAAACAATACGGCAGAGTTGCAAGTGGGTTGTTTTGTAGAACTTTAACTGGATAACAAATAAAGTTACACTACCCTATAAGAACAGCAAACTGTATCTATGCAAGTCTGGGTCACTGTGTGGTCTATCTGTGCCTGTGTGTCTGCCTCTCCCCTTTTGCTGGAAAAAGACATGGAGAGAACTTTCCAGAAGCTCACGTGATTCTGGTCATGTGATTTAACAAAACTCTTGCTTGACTGAATGAAGCAGGCACTTGTAAAATCCTACCAACGATGCGGGTTCGTGCACTCAGAGTTCTAAGATGAGGTGGACTGAGTTGCACTGGAGCCAGCGAGACTTCGTTGCAGTGCAACTAAATACACTTTAATGTCGGCAATTTCTGACAACAAAGAATTTTGTGCTGTGTAAGAAATTTGCCTTTATGATGAAAAATGTGTATGTAAACCATGATTGGTGATTGGTCACATTCATATCAGCTTTAGGTGAAAGGTGTGTTTTCTGTAAGAAAAAATGGATCTTGTATAAAATAGCCTGGAAAACCCAGTCTGATTCCCAATGAAAGTGTGGTGGGTAGCAACATGTGGCAGACAGTTCTTCTGCCTTATCAGGCCTGATTTTCAGCCACATGTAGCTTGTCACTGCTTCCAGATGTATGGTTAGGCTCTCTATGGCCTCCCTGGATTTATATGAAAAGGGGATCTACTGCCATTATATATAGTTTGACTGAGATTTATATGCCTGGTACTCGGTGGGGGGTCTGGGTTTTTCTCCTTCCGTCTAATGGGGTTCACAAGACTGAATGCTACTATCTACAAAATATACCCCTTTACCAAAAGAACAGGTGTATTGGGGGATATAGTTTGCCACGAGAAAGGATCCTCTTCTGCCTGACATGTAGTTTTCTATGCAGAAGGTGGTTGGGGGGTGAAGCTGACCTGAAGTCTGGTGGTGCCACCTGTAGACCACGCGTGTCTGTTCCACTTCCATGAGAAGCCATCGGTCCTAGGATGGGATCTGAGAGAATCAGAGTTGGTTGAATACATGACTATAGAGAGATGTTTTGTTCTAATTGAGACAAGCTAAACAAACTTCATAACTGTTGCTCAAGCTTCCTTTCCTCTGAAGTCATATATTTTACATGACAGTGATTCCATAAGGACATCACAGTTACGGAATGCTTTGTGAAATGGACTAAGTGGATATGTTTTTGTACTTGCCAGGTCTTCTGTGGGGTATTACCGTTTATACTCGCGTATAAGCCGACTTTTTCAGCACAGTTTTTGTGCCGAAAAAGCCCTCCTTGGCTTATATGCGAGCCACCCGCTGCCCACCACCAGCCGTCATTCCCCTCACTCACCCGTCTTTCCCTTTCCCCTGCCGGCTCTGAAGGCTTGGCTCCAGGGAAACTGCCGCTTGGGCAGGGTGTCTCTATCATTCTCTTAAAAGGGCAATGCTCCAATTGCCCTTTCAAGAGAATGATAGACACACCCTGCCCGAGCAGCAGCTTCCCTGGAGCCAAGCCTTCAGAGCCGGCTGGGGAAAGGGAAAGGTGAGTGACTTAGGGGAAGGATGGGCAGCGGTGGGCAGGAGCCTGCTGGCCCCTCCACAGGCTTGTGCCTGGCGTCCTGGGTGGCCCTGGCTCTTCCCTGCCCCCACCTGCTCTACAAAAAGCAGTCCTCTGTGGAGATCCGGGAGGCAGCCTTGGCTCCCCTTGGCTGCTCTGGCGTTTTCTTGCTTGCAAGCAAGGAAATGCCAGAAAGAGCAGTCCTATGCTTTTGGAGTTTCCTTGCGCGCGAAACGAGGAAGCCCAAAGCAGGTGCTTTTCGGGTCTGGCGCTTGCCTCGCTTGCGAAGCCAAATAGAAAAAACGCCAGAGCAGCCAAGGGTTTCTCAAGGCTGCTGTATGGGGATCTAGGAAGGCGGGGAAGTAAGTGGGTGGGGAAGCTGACTCCGTGGGGAGCAGGTGCCCCGGCTCCCTTCCCCTGCCCCCCACCTGCTTTGGAGTTACTTCACCCTAGACTTATAAACAAAGCCAATAAGTTTTCCCAGTTTTGGTGTAGTAAAATTAGGTTTCTACGGCTTATACACGGGTCGGCTTATACACAAGTATATACGGTAGGTTATCAGAAACAGGACCTGGAAATTTGATTGTTGCTAAGACAAGTATATCTTATATGTGAAACACAAAATATATTTTATTGAATGTAAACTATCCTTGGCAGTTCTTGAACTTCAAAGGTGACATTAATATAAAATTAATTGGAGGGAAAGATATGGACAATTTTTTTAAAAAAAACCTGTGTCAATATACATTTTCCCAGGAACATTCAGAGCCTGGATCTAAACGGCCACATGGGATGGGGGTGGGGGGTAGAGTCATTGGATCTCAGCAAGACCCTCTGCTGCATCTCTTTGACTTGTGGGAGTCAGGAGAAGCCTACATACTTCATCAGGAGACATGAACCAACCTACTTTAGATGCACTACAGTATACCACAAGATGGTTCCCTGTTCCAAGGAGCATACAATCTAAAATTTCCCATTAAGAGATGGAAAGATGTAGACCCTGCTAGACATTATCCTATTATGAGCTGGCAAACGACACCCCTAGTTGCAATTTTGAGGGCAGTTGGTATCAGTGTGGGTATGATTTTGTCCACAGAATATGCCCTTGCCTAGAACAGAGAGCCACCTTCCTTGGGTTTAATAACAGCGTGCCATGCCCATGTCCTTGAAGCTTGTAAGCCATCGCCAGAGGAAGGGCCACTTCCAGGCTCTCCTTTCCTTCCCAAGGTTATCACAATAGGCTGCTTTAATATGCTGCCAAATAAAAACTTGGCTGACACCTTCTCCACTCTTCTCATCCTTAATTTGGCATAAGTGCCTAAGCAAAAGTGCCCGGGATGCTGTAAGGGTGTCACGAAGCTTCGGCTTTATTTGCTATTATTGTTGCTTTCAAGTGGAAAATTGATATAATAACAGCTTTCTCTCGGCACACAGCAGTCTGCACATTTGTACAATGCTCTCTGAAGATGATCAGCATCCACTGGCAGGAAAAAAAAGTGACAGATGCTGCCTGCAAATAATGGGCTGATCTGTTTCCTTTGGAAGGGAACTTTAAAACGATCCCTTGAGTTTGGCATGTCACAGTGTGGTCCAGCAGCCCTTATGTGTGCATTTGCTGCAGCTGATCTTTTTTTTTTAGCTCATTTTATATGAATATTCAATATTGTTTCCGTTAGACGGACAGAAAATAAGAAGATTTGAGCAACAATAGACAGTCAGTAAAAAATGTGCAAACTAGAATTTTTACATAATAACCAATTCATATGTTCAGGTATACATAGGGGCTTTCCGCACTGACAGAGTTGTACTGGTTTCTATCTAGGTTCACCTCAGTGTATCCGCACTGCAACTGAGCTCAACGTTGACTTTGTCTCTCAGTTCCCCTGCTCAAATTTCGACATCCCTGCCGCGGTTATGAACTTTCACCTTTCTGCTGGAACAGGTGATACCGCCCGGAAGCTTCGAGAAGTGCGGACGCAATGAAGCGACACCTCATCCGTTCAGCAATCAGGGCAGCTTTTGTGGCATGCGCCAGAGCGGGAGAGTCATAGTGAGCATGTAACGTAAACTGTAAAGCTGCGAAAAAACCACTCCATTTCCGTGGTAACTGTAAGCTCCAATCCGCGATGGGAGGCGAAACAGGCACCAAAATGATCCCGCCCACTTATCGAGTTCCAGGGGCCAAGTAAGTTACCAATGCCCGGACAGCCGGAATCGCCCCCACTGGAAGGGAACAGTGGGCAACCAGCCTCTTGTAGTGGAAACCCCATAGAAGACCTAATGACTCCCTTCCATCAAACTGGATTCAAGGACTCCCTTCAATTTCTTTCAGCAGAGAAAAATATTTCTACAATTGAAAAAGTGTCCTTTCCATATCTAAAAATATTTCACTGCTGGTTAATGGTGTGTGTTTTGTTGTTGTTGTTGTTGTTGTTGTTGTTGTTGTTGTTGTTGTTGTTGTTGTTGTTTTCAATGTAAAATCATTCCTTTCTCATGAAGTTTTTTTGAATTATATTTTTATTGGTTTTTGAAATGCAGTAATGTGCATAGTAAAAAGTCAATGTAATAAATGTGGAGAACAGATAAAATATGCTATATATAATACATTCTATGTGTCTAAATGCTTGATGCTTAAATTTTACATAAGTAACACTAACAATTGATGCAGAGGAGAAGTTTTGAAAAGACAAATGTCAGTGGGCTAAGAAGGTATACTGCACTGCAAGTATGCTGTACTTAGCACAAGTTCTTTGGGAACCGCAGGATCTTAACTCACATGAAATTACCAAGTAATCTTTTATACCAATGATAGATCAAAGTGTCATATTAAGTGGAGTTACAACCTTCTTAGCCTATTTACATTGAAAACCTTTTAGATGTTCTCTGTTTTGCATAAATGAAAAGTCATCAGTTGAATAGTCTGATGAATGTGGTCTGTGAATTTAAGGTGTCCTTCATGATTTTAAGAATGGTAACTTGCCGAATTTGTTTATCTAGCTAGGAAATGGATCATATAGAGATCTGAGGAAGCAGAATTAATCAGGGCCCTAATTTTGACCTCCAGTGCAGAATCTGAAAATGAAGGGATAGGAAAAGGCATAAAGACCATCTAATCTAACCGCTGCTTGACAATCCAGACTGCACAGCAGGGACAGAGTGTGGGGGAGTTCCCCTGCCCCTGCCACGTCCCAGAATGCCCACGCCCTAGAGAGCTGCATACGCCACACCCATGCCACACACTCACAGGGGCGTGCACCTGGTGCATTGTGCACACCCCCTATCCCCTTGCCTCTGCTGCACAGTCCATACTGCAAATTATTATAAGCGGGAAGTAAGCATGCTTCAAAAAAGTGTCCATACAGCTCAAAATGAGTGAGCCAGGCTATAAACTACAGTGGAAGAAAAAAAAATCAAAACCTTTTTTTGTTGTTTCTCAAAAGGTCCACCAAGCCCTCCTAAGGAGGAACAAAATGAGTTGTCTTTCCACATCATCCAAATTATTGTTTGTAATTATTCTTAGTAGCCCAGAAGAATAACGTGGAAGAATCTAGAAGCATATATACATTTAAAACCCCTTTATGATCTCAGTAAACCCCAACAGGAACACCTGCAGGGAGAATAACATAGTAGCCTTCACACAGGTATCATATATATAAACATAGTATCAGTAAAGGCCATTTCAGACAGCAATGAAATGAGCTATAGACAGGGGAGAGACAGTGCAAGTGGGAGACTGGGTGGGTTGGTGGCAGGTTTTACTGGCTGCTCATCTTCTCCTTCCTCCCCCAGTGCTTTTCCTGGTTCTTCTCCTCCACCCCCCCATTCACTCTGGGGTCACCCTGTTGTTCCACCGCTGCTCTGTGCCGCTGCTTTGGACCTCACTGGTGGCTTGCTGTGACTGGGATGGGAGCCTGAAGGTTAGGGCCCCAGACAAGAGGCCCAGGTTGGTTTTTTGGGGTGGGGATTGGGGTGGCTTGGAGAATGGGGAGGCGGGGGGAAGCCTGGTGGAAGGGCTGGCTTGGTGCCGCTTCCGCCAGGCTGGGAGGCTGAGATTTTGGGGCAGGGGGAGTGGGCAGCTGGGGACCTGGGAAGGTGGTACTTGGGCCAGTGGAGCACCAGACAGCAGGGTACTGCTGCTGCTCTGGGCCATGTTGGTTTGGGGGTGGGGAGAGATGTTGGAAATGAGGGCTCATACTCCTTTGCAGAAGCACAACCAATTCTGAACAGTCCTCTAAATCATCGTTAACTTGAAAGGGAGGGGTCACTTAACACTGCTGAATAAAAATGACAGTGACTGAAAATATTATTTTTGTTCCCTAATGAATTTGATAGCTGTGTTACAAGAGCTTTACATCTGAGGCAACCTGAGATCACTTCAAATTAGCATGAGACGTGTATGTGTGTGTTGCGTTTTCTTTTTGAGGGGAACATCTCTAGCTGGTTTGGCAACATCCTCCACTATGTGATGCATTAATAATAATTTAACAGATGTTACACAATGGAAAATTAAGAAGCATTTGAAAAGGTCTCACATATTCCTTTGTGAGTATCCTGGGACTGTCTCTGCTCATAACAGATTTTGCACTTCTGCTAAACCAAGTGGAGAGAAGAGCTCCCAGTTCAAAGAGGCATGGTAGCTCATTGCAGACATGGCTGCACCCACTGGGCCCAGGCTAAGACAAGGAAGTAAATTCTATCCCTTTGAGGAGTGCAGATGAGGCTTGTATTCAGCTAGCATCAATTAACGCTTCAGGTCCTCAGCCAACTCCCATCAAAGTCAAGCTGCTTATTTTAATTAGCTTTGTTTCTATTTAAGCCCCTGACTTTTCTTGCTTATTATGGCAAAGTTAAATTGTTAACTCAAATCACATCCCAATTAAAAGCTCTAGCATTAAATCTTATTTTTTTCCCCTTAACATCTTGGCTTAAAATAATTAGCATACGCTGTAGAATAATAACCATCAGTCATTATCCTTACTGCCATATCTTAAGGCACACAAACCAGTTAGGGGATGCTGCTTGTAGTTCTTCTTTCTCAAGCCCAGATGGCACAAGCAAGTTCTGATTTTCCGCAGGGCTTGCTTAACCAGACTTCCAAGAAGCAACAAGTGAGATTTATTAGTTGCTTAGATTTATATCATACCCTGTCTGCAAGTCAAATGGTGGAATAAACACACATTTTTAGAATTTAACATTTTAAAAAGCAGGATTACTGGTAGTCAGTGAGACAAATCTCTGTTCCTGTGAATCATGGGACTCTTTCACACACTCATTCATCATTGTGTGCTATGAAGTTGCAACTGACTCTGGTGACCCCAGGACCATGGGGTTTGAAAGTCAAGAGATGAGCAGAAGTGATATGCTATGGCCTTCCTTAGTATAAAAACCAGGCAACCCCATCCAGGGCCAAAGCGGTGGATCACAGCACTGCTACCACACACACACACACATACATTCACCCTGCCTCCAGAGTGCTCTCAGCCAGTGCAGGGAGGCAAGAAAAACAACAAACCTCCTTGGTCAGCTGAAAGCCCCCCATGGGGCTGAATGGACTTATGGCATCCTTTTGGGATACGTAAGCAGAAGGTCTGCGCTTCGACTCGGCAGTGCCTGCAGCCAAAAAAAAAGCCTCCAAGCTGACCCCAGGAAAACCTCACCCGCCATCCCTGCATCCAATTGGATGCCAATACAGGATGGGACACCAACTACCCTTCCAGGTTGGGTGCCACAGAGATCTGCAGTGCCCACCTACCTCCCAGGTAGCCTCCTCCACCAGCACATTTGCCAAATGCGTTCACGGTGTGAGCAAACATGCTGGTGTGAGCTCATGGAAACTCCAAAACGCCATTCATCTCCCCCCCTCCACTCCCCGCTTTGGACAGGGGTGCTAGTCTTCCTTGGTGGTCTCCCATCCAACTGTTAACTGTGGTCAACCCTGCTTACCTCCCACACTCAGAGATCAGTCTAAACTGGGCTATTGAGGATGCTATCATACACAACAGCAGGGTAAATCCTAGTTTTTCACAGAATGAATGCTCGAAAGAGAGCTGAAGGCAATTGTGGGTTGCTGGTGAATATATCAATATGATACATGTTCTTGCCATAATCACACTTAACATTATAAGTTATACACTTTAAAACATCTTATGCACAGAATCCATACAAACTAAAGAAAGGAATGCTGTGCTTGAGAAAGGTGAAGGCCATTTTGGACTTCCTTAGCCACTGTCACATTTCTATCTAGCCTTACCGCCAAAGAGCTAAGGACACCACATAGGTTTCTCCTTCCCTCCATCACAACAACTCAGGCAGGGTAAATCGAGAGGCAGAATAATGCACTTTCAATCCATTTTCACAATTGTTTGCAAGTGCATTTTGCTATTTCACACAGTAAAACTGGCCTGCAAAGTACCCAATGAAGAAAGTGGATTGAAAGTGCACATTATTCTGCAACGCAGAAGGGCCAGAGAAAGTAACTACCACACCAAGGTCATATGGAAAGCTTCAAGTTTGAGTGGGGATTTAAACCTAGATCTCCCCAATCCTTGTGCAATGCTTTAACCCTACCCACACTGTCTATTTCAGGTGAAATCTCAAAAGATAGCTGTGTTCTGCTGCAATTCTACACATATGTGTACATACATAGACCTTAATTGGTATCAAAATTATAATCCAGTATAATAATTAAAAGGAGACACAGTTGATTAACATTAAAAAGTAATAGAAAACAGAATAGAAAACAAAATTATAAAAATACATACGTTATACATTTTACAGTGCCTAAAATTAACACTTATTCCTAACAAACGCGAAGGTTTATAGCGCCCTGTAGTAAACTAGCTACCCTTTCACATAGGTCTGCGGAAGGGCTACTTAATAAAAAGGACATCAGAGACAGTTCTCGGTGCAGGAATAGGGCTTAGGAACTTGGCCTGAATCTCAGCATAGAATGAGCAGAAGAATAAAATATGTTGCACTGTTTCAGTAGTTCCTCTTTCTATGTATGGTGCTCTCTGGAATTTTCTAGAGAGTAGGGCAGATAACAGCATTAGCACAAGTGAGCTTATAGCGTAAGATCTGGCAGCTTGCCTCAGATTTTTTATGTGAGGGAAAGATTTTTAAAAGCTATATGGCCTGGTGTGCTTTCAATTCCAGACTTAACAGGGAGCATATCTTTGAGTCAGCACATAGCCAAGGTCTTGAGCCTCAAAAGAATTTGTGTTTTTATGCCTCTGTAAGCATCAGGAAGCAGAACAAGAATGAAAGGGACTCAATGCCAGATGAGGCCAATAGAGCTTGCTATCTTCTCAGGGTTCGTAACTAGCCAGCTAGATAACTGTGGCTACGCTCCAAGACAGCGGAATCATGGTATGCGGCCCTGGGACGGCTTGACCAAACGCCGCCCTCAGGCCATGTCGCATAGGCGCGACGCTGCTTCAAGAACTTTCGCCTGTCGCCACTACCATGGCGCTTGAAATGCCGGTATTTGTGGACTAAGCTGGAAGGCGCGACTTTTCTATGAAACGCCACAGGAAGCTGCTGCCGTCTTGAACAGCAGCGCTTCACTGGCGCTTCCACACACCCCCCCCACACTCCTCCTTCACTTATTTGCCCTCGGTATTAAGCGTCAGCCTGGGATACGCCCCCCCTGCTCTGCGACCACGGGGAAGCAGAGCACGCGAGGGTAGCGGGGAGAAATTCCCAGGCCAGCTGTACGCTTTACTTCTGGAGGGCCGAGAGCAAGGTAAGTTGACCGGGCGACGGTGTTCAGCTGATTGCCGCGCCGTCTTCCGTTCTTTCTGGGACCGCCCATCGCGGACGTGGCCTAACATCATCGGGTCAGCGCCAGAAACGTTAATTCAAGCCTCCTTCCGCCTATGAAAGCGCGGTTGCCTGTGATTCAGTAAGCATCTGATAAATTAGACTTGAAGGGTCAGAGTTACAGTGTACCCACAGCAGGGGCGTAGCTGCAATGAGGGCATCCGGGTCAATTCGCCCCAGGTGCCGTCATTGCAGTCATGTATGGTGGCGCATGGCGCTGGGTAAGGGGTACGCAACTGATGCAGTGATATTGGCTATAGCTATAGCTGATTTTTGAAGGGGGCGTGTGCACAAAGCGTTATACTGGAAAAGGAGCCCTAAATATCTAAATTGTTTTATTTGTTCCAGGCTATGGTAATTTAACTTCCAGTTATAACAACGCCAAGTTTTAGCAAAAACAAGAACCTTAGATTTTTCATAATTAAGTTCTGATCTGTTGATTGCACAATATTCAGCACAGCATCTCATCAAGAGTCTCAGTCCTGCTTGCATAGATGACAACAATATAGCATCGTTTGCATATAGCAGAATGGGTACGTGGATGGACCTCATCTTGGGCTGTGTCTATCCACTTCTAAAAGAAAGGAGCTAAGTCATTTTTTAAAAGAGTAAATAGAAAAGGGGCTAGAAGACAGTCCTGCTCAACTCCTTTATTGATAGGGATCTTTCCAGTGAGTGATCCTGACAGAGAGCACTTAACTTGGCAGCTTGTAGAAGTATTCTGCAATTCTAGTGATGGAGATCCAGACCTCATTTAGAAATGTAAACCTTCCTGAAAATAAAATATGTGCCCTTTTCTTTCCTTCAAACACTCAGATGTAAATGAGGTGCAGAACTAAGGCAAGGATTAGAATCTGGATCTCTATAAGGTTCTCCACAATGAAAGTGTTTCTGAGCTCCTTCATACATGGTAATACTTCTGTTAGCTTGGAAACTCTTACCTGTACAGGTTGGAAATGCTTGCCCTGTGCAGCAGTGCAGAACAACTTCCCACTTGCTGGCACTGATGCAAAAAATTCGACCCTGTGGTTCAGAAACAGCATCACTAGACATAAAAAATTGAGTAATTAATTGGCCAATGCAACAACGTAACCATGGCACACACAGAGATATTATCTGCTGCCCTGTTTGAATCCATGACACATTGTTTTAGTTTGAGTTGTACTGTACGCAAAAGAACTTGCCAGGCAACATGATTAATGAGTTGAAATCAAGGAACATAGATGACTATCCATTAGCTTACCTCTGCAATCCATCGTATCTTCTTCATCAGGAGTCAGACAGGAGGATGGTCAGATGAATCAGGTTAAAATCTGCTTTGGTGAGATTTCCATCAGTTTGACTATATCTATTCTGCGCACGTCTGCATCTAAACACTCTAAAGGAGGAAGTCAAAGATAAGAAACTTCTATGTATCATGAATGCTTTGCATACGTTAATTACACAAAGATCTATGCAGGGCATAAGCAATCAAATATATATGGTAGAAGGTGTCCAATTAATAATAGACTGAATACATGCAGATGAAACACAAAGAAATAAGCATGAATAAAATTAATCTTATTTACGCAATTACAAGAGCTAAGCCAAAGCAGATCTCCTGCACTTCACAATCATGTTTGCAGACAACAAAGAGCTGCCCTCCACGGTTGTTGATTGAGGGCTACATGTAGTAGTTCAATGTTTACCAGTCTTACCAGTTATAAGGTACAGGATGGATGGAGAATTTAAGGTAAAGAAGCATCTACATTGTCTGGGCGGTAGAAGCTGCAATAGCAGACTCAGTTTTCTTTGTCAGGGATGGCACATAGCTGGTTGAGGGGCATTCCTGGACTGAAATAGCCTGAATGTATCCAGGTAATTAAAATACCATTCTGTCAATGTAATTGCTACAAGACTGAATACATGCAAGTATTTAGCTTGCTATATATTGCCATGTTGTAACGGGACATTCTTTCCTTGATCGGTACTCTCCCTTTCACAGGCCTTGTAGATAACTAGGTTTATCCCTGACACTTTCCTCTCCCACAGGAAAAGGGGATGTTTCCATTGATTTGTGGAGGTGGAAGTCCAGGTGGTTGTTTCTCTATCTGTTGCTGAACTTGAGGCGTCACGGCACTGAAATAACTCTTTCTTACATTCTTTGGGAAATTGGGAGGGGGGATTGTTTCTGAATAAAGAAGGGGGCAAAAGCCAGGTTCTCCAGAACTGGCTTCTTGCAAGCTGGGTGCTTTGTTACTTTTCCAGTAAACGCTGCTGATCGATATTCCAGGGCCTGTTTATTGTTTCAAGGACCGAGACCTAACAATATTCATTCAAGCAAGCTTCCTTCCCAACTTGGTCATATCTGCTCATCCAGACTGAAGGCAATGTAATACAGGAAGGTCTTCCACATTCTGAACTGGCTGTGTTTCACCTCAGTGACATTATTGTAATGATATTTGGCATTGGGATTTCCCTACATAATCAAAGGCCCCTTCCGCACACGCAAAATAATGCATTTTCAAACCACTTTCACAACTGTTTGCAAGTGGATTTTGCTATTCTGAACAGCTTCAAAGAGCACTGAAAGCAGTTTGAAAGTGCATTATTCTGCATGTGCGGAATGAGCCAAAGTCCACATATCCATTTTGACACTTCCAACAGCTTCAAGTGTTTGTGTTAAAATCTTATTTAATATCTGTAGAGTTCAATAGCACCTATACAAAACCATATATTGTGACTGCCTTAGGGATAAACGTACAGAGAACTCTTTGTTAGATCTGAATTCACACACACACACACACACACACACACACACACACACACACACACACACACACACACACACACACACACCCCTACCTCTGTTTGAGGGATCCATGAATACTTACAGCAGGGGTAGGGAACCTGCGGCTCTCCAGATGTTCAGGAACTACAATTCCCATTATCATTCTCTTCACCAGCATGGCCAATTGGCCATGCTGGTAGGGGCTGATGGGAATTGTAGTTCCTGAACATCTGGAGAGCCGCAGGTTCCCTACCCCTGACTTACAAGAATTTAATGGATTCTTTAGACACAATTAAAGTTTATACAACCTGCATATGAAAAAAGTTTCTTCAGATCAGAACTCCTTAATAACTTGTTTGGAATTTGTTCTCTCAAAATGTAGCATAGGTCCTAATTCTTGCCAGAACTGGAAGAATTGAAACTAAGGGAGAGTACGAAGTGTTCTTTGTGTAATTATCCTCCAAGCAATTGCATCATTATTTACAAATGATAGGTAAATGTGTGCTTGTCATGTCATAGAGATGAAGTTTGTGGATACATAAATTATTAGAATGGCTGGTCATAGAGTGACCCTGGATGTGGTAGTATCTGGAGAGTCATATCCCTTAGCTTCAGCTTGCTCATTAAATTGTAAAATTCATTGCCAATAGACATAATGATGGCCACTCACACAAAGGAATTAGGCAGATTCATGGGAGATAGGTCCATCAATGGCTATTGACCAGGATGCCTAAAGGAAATCTCCACATCCAGTGGCAGTAAATTTCTGAATGTCAGTACCAGGAGACAACATCAGGAGATGGCTTGGGCCTCTGTTCTATTTCTTTACTCTGTAGGGCAACTGGTTGACCACCATGTGAAACAGGATGCTGGAGTAGATGGATCACTTGTATGACACGGCAAGGCACACTTCTTATATGCTTAACAACCATTAGATTTCTTTAACTTATTTATACCATGCCTTTCCCCTCCATTTTATCCTAAAAACAATTCAGTGAGGTAGGTTATGCTGAGAGTGGGTTACTGCCCAAGTCACCCATTCGTAGCAGAGTGGGGATTCAAACCCGGGTCCCCCAGATCTTAGTTTGATGCATTTAATCCCTGATTAAAACTGTGTTGTAGAAATACCTGTGTGTGACTGCTAATGGTTTTCACTAGGTATCCCAGAATAAAGAATACCGGTAGCTATATTTTTACTTGACAAGCTTTGGAGTAGCCAAGATGGATACCTTTGCACTTAGAACTGCCTCACTGGCCATAGCTGTCTGGTGGTCTCTGATGGCATTCCTCCCTGACTCTGAGATTTAGAGCGTGACTGCAGTAGTTGTTTACAAGGGTCACTGCCAGTCCAAAACGTCTCTCATGCACACCTAGCCCCTGGCTTCAGATAGCTATATGGTCTAACCAGTCTTGCAAAAATCTTTCCATTACCTCTGAGCTGCTGGGGACTTCCCTATCAGTCTTTGCATATAAAGATGTGGCACCATCTCTCTTCTCTGCAGGGAGAACATGGTGGGTGTATGTTCTTACAAGATTGCCAAAGTAATTAGTTCAATAAATAGAAAACGTGAGGTATCCCTGCTGGGTGACTAAGTTAGAATGAAAGTACACAAGGGAGGCTGAAGTCAGATATTACCTCTCCAACTTAAAATTAAAACAATTGATCAATTGGCCCTACTGGAATTAATGGAAAAACAAATGCACCTGCAATATAAAACATAAAATGTAACAAACCTGGCCAGATTGAAATATCCTAGGTCTCAATGGTGCCTTGCATACTTTTATCAAAAAGAGTATATTTATAAAATACATTGAAAACAAAGTCATCTCCTAAGTTTATTTTATTGTTCCTTTGACTTCAGTGTCTCAAGAGATGGTGATACTTTTGCTGAAGACATATTTTATCTGTAGTTTTGTGGATGGAGGAGGAGGCCTGTGAAGGAAACTGGGATTTTATTATTATTGCTTACATTCTGATTTTTCTTCAGAGAATCATGGTTTTCATACTATTGTTTCCATGGCCCAGAATATGGTTTTCATACTATCGTTTCCATGTTCTCCTTCTGCACTGTGTGATTTGACATCAAATATAGATAGTACTAGTCCTCATTTATTTATTTGATTTTTGTCCCGCTCTCCCTTGCTGCAGCAGGTTCACAATGGTTCACAATATAAAAATAATACTATTATAATACATAAAATTGTAATAAACAATAATACACTAAAACATGCAAAACATATAAAGAGGACACATAGCCCAACCAAGATTGAAATGGCTCAGAAAGTTCACAACCCTGTATCTTTAAAAAAATTCAATAAACAAGAGAAGGGAAAGAAAGGGAGGCCAGCTAAGATGGAAACCTACCCATTCCTGTCCTCAGCTGTAGGCCTGGGGAAACAATTCTGTCTTGCAGGCTCTGCAGAACTGAGATGTCCTGCTGGGCTCTGGTCTCACTTGACAGAGTGTTCCCCCAGGTTTGGGACCAGGGCTGAGAAAGCCCTGGTTCTAATAGAGGACAACCAGACAATCTTCAGGCCATGGACCACTACCAGATTGTTACTAGCAGAATGTAATGCTCTCTGGGGGACATTTCAGGAGAGGCAGTCCTGCAGGTAGCTGAACAGACACCATGAACTGAGACCTTGTATCCGATCTATGTGAGATATATTCAACCTGTCTGGCTTTCAACTTGTGTCTCCAACAACAGAGAAGATCAGTTATATCTTGTAACTTTCTGTCAGAACAAGTTGAATTTATGAGAGCAGTCTATTGGGGATACAAAACACCAAGGGAACAGAATGGTACACATGAAACCAGCAGGGTTTATGAATCCTGTTCCATAACAGACAGCACCTTCCCAAGGTCAGAAGCCTCCTTATACTCAAGCAAGGAAGAAGATAGCTTCCAGCAATGTTTTATGTGAGGTACATGTAGCCCATCTGAAATGCTGGTTCGAAAAATAAAAAGGTTGAAGTCATAAACCCATTCATCCTAACTTGCCTTCAAGCCAAGCCATACCTAATCAATGGCACACTGCTGATTAATTTTGAAACCTGTGGCATCAACATTGCATTTTCAGTATTTGAAAAACACAGTGAGAGGACCTCTAGCAGGCTGGGCAGAGGGAAAGAAGTTGGCAAGAAGTGTACCAGTGCAGCTAGAACTAAAAGCAGATTTGCTATAAACAAAAATGGCAGGATTAAGTACAATCATAAGATGATACGGGTGGGTACACTACAGAAATGGGTAAATTCTTGTGGAAAGAATGTTGTTGGGATAAGACCGCATCTGATCACCTCTGATTCGTGGTGGAAAGGCAACCTGAATCTTATGTCCTGAAGAAAACATTACATTGTATGTTGCCTATTGGAAGGCTTGCAGTTGCATATGAAATCCAAATAGTCCAGTCGTCAAAAGACCGTGATGAAATCCAAGAAGAAAATAAGGCAGCTAACCACCCACAAGCTGTTTTTGCAAGCTTACCCCAAGTGACCTTGAACTCACAGTCTGCAAAGTGTTTATTTAGAGAGCAATTCTCAGCAAATCTCCTTAGAATCCTACTCAAATCTTTCAGTAGAATCTTCTTCAGAAAAGTGTTTTCAGGATTGCACTGAAAGTTATGTAATCTGCATCCTGGGATACTCTTGTACTTCTCTGAACCTTGCCTATCTTTGGACAGATATTTCTGTGAGCCCAGATATCAGCCAGAAGTAAATTTGCTGTCAGTTTCAGGCCTCATGCTGCAAAGGCCTCCCAGATTCTGCTAGAAATTTGCAAAGTAATTGATCAGCAGGTTCCTGAAACAGCCTTGCTGTTCTCTTGATATATTCTGAGCTATAGTTTGCCTTGCAAACCGTACAGAATCACCATAAGTTATCTGTAATTTGATGGTGTTTTCCACCACCATATTTTCCTAGCCAATTTGTACAACCCGTTTCGCATGGATCATTTTGCCCTTTTACCCACAGTGATATGGTTGTCTAAGGCAGGGGTGTCAAACTTGGGGCCCTTCAGACGTTCATGAACTACAATTCCCATCAGTCCCTCCCAACATGAGCATTGGCTATACTGGCAAGGGCTGATGGGAATTGTAGTTCATGAACATCTGGAGGACCACAAGTTTGACACCTGTGGTCTAAGGGCTTTGCTTGAGTCCAGATGTTCCTGAGTGAACATGTATTCACCTGAGGAATTTTTGGCATTGACTCTGTAGTCTTTAAAATTACTTTTCTTTCACAAAGGTATCAGATATTGTCACGTAATCTTTATCCCTTAAGCAAGGTTCAGATTCTTCAGCCAGCATCAATATATTTATTTCTGAACATGGTCTCACATTACTTGGTTATTGCTACTTCTCCTTCTGTGGCCTCCTTGCTTTGTATCACCCAGTTATCTGGGGCATCTGATCCATTTGATCCAGCATTTGAACTGATGGCCTCTGGCCATGTGCGCACAAAACATGTAATCCACAAGCTGACTATCACTTTGGTCTCTATATAGTTTTCTTTTTCTTCAGGGCAGGCCCAGTAGCTGACAACATGTCTCCAAGGCATGACATATCTAAAAGGAATAAAAGCCACCTGTCCTGAAAAACAAAAAAAAATGGAAGGGAATTTGTTGAGCATCCTGAACAACAAATCAGTATGTTTATTCTTTCATTCTGGGTTATACCCTTTTCCTTTGATTGCTGTAAATATTTCTAATGTGACAGCTTCTGTTTCATCTCCTTTTTTCTGTTCTTAATTCTGCTCTTTGGTTGAGTATTCTCAGTACTTCATCTCACCCATTATTTCCTGTCTTGCAACTCCTTCACTGATTCCTATTTCTTTACCTACCTCAGTTTTTTTTAACTTTATGTAGTCTTTAAATCTCATCACTCTTTGGATTCTTCTAATCTCTCCTCTCTGTGTTTTTTGCCTCCTCATATTCTCTGCTATGTTGAATAGTTTTCTCTCATCTAAACCTCCAGTTATTTCTCCTGATTCATGTCTCTGTCCTTTCTCTCTTGTTGTCCCCCTCCCAAGTGTTTGAACACTATGTGGAAAAAATTATTTATCCTCTGTTCTCTCTTCTTAGGGAAAATAACCTGGTTCTTAACACTAACAAGACAAAGGAGCTCATAGTGGACTATAGAAGGAATAGCTCAGAAATTCAGCCCTTGACTATAAATGGAGATCAAGTGGAGCGGGTGGCTAGTTTTAAATTTCTGGGCGTTATGATTAAAGAGGACTTGACCTGGGGCGTACAGACTGCCGCGGTGGTTAAGAAAGCCCAGCAAAGACTGTACTTTCTGAGACTTTTAAGGAAGCAACAACTAGATGGAAAACTTCTGGTGTCCTTTTACCGCTGTGCTATAGAGAGTGTCTTAACCTACTGCATCTGTGTATGGTTCTCCAGTTGCACAGTGGCGAATAGGAAGGCGCCCAAAGGGTGATCACTACTGCACAAAGGATTATCGTCTGCCCTCTTCCCTCCTTGGAAGAAATCTATAATTCCCGAAGCCTAAATAAAGCCCAAAATATTCTGAGGGACCCGTCTCATCCAGCACACTCTCTTTTCAAACTGTTACCATCTGGCAGACGATACAGGGCTCTCAGAACTAGGACAAAGAGGCTTAGAGACAGCTTCTACTCTAGAGCTGTGGCTATGCTAAACTCCGCTGCTTCATATTGATGTATTTGGGGCTGTGTAGGGATGGGTGGAGGAAGGGGAAGTGAGGATGATGTATGAGTCTGAAATTGTGTGCATCGAGGAATGCTGCTGTAAATTTCGTTGTGCGTGCACAATGACAATAAAATGCTTATGCTTATGCTTAGCCTTCTTGCTAGCTACAGACATCTGGCCAACACGTGCCCATTGAATGTGCTTGGGAGGGGGGGGGCATCATAACAACACACCGTACCTCAGCCTATACATGCTCAGTTAAACTGAATGTACGTGTACACAAACAATATGTGTGTAGGGTCAGTTCTGAACTCCAGGGATCTTGTGGCAGGGCTTGTCCTGCCAGTGCTGCACTCTACAAATGTTCTATGTGTACACTCTTCCAGATGCAGAAACTGGGATAAAATAGACCTGGATTGTAAGATATCAATTGTAACCCACCAAGGACGTAGGTAAGGGGGGGTTTCTTGGGTTCAAACCCCTCCATTACATGTTCGAAGCTCTGCCCCGCCCCGTATTTTTAGTGTTTTTTTGGTTTTTGGCCTGCAGGGGGTGCAGTTTTTGGGCTATCAATGCCAAAATTTCAGGAAGTTTTAGGGAGACTCTCCTGATGATTCAACCCAGGTGTGGTGAAGTTTGGTTTAGAGGGTCCAAAGTTATGGACTCCCAAAGGGGGTGCCCCATCCCCCATTGTTTCCAATGGGAGCTAATAGAAGATGGGGGCTACACATTTGAGGATCCATAACTTTGGACCCCGTGTACCAAACTTCACAAAACCTGAGTGATATCATTAGGAGAGTCTCCTAAAGATACCCTGAAAGTTTGGTGCTGCTAGCTTAACAATTGCACTCCTGACAGCAGGCACCCCCCAAATTTCCCCAGATTCTCCTTTTAAATCCACCCCCTTCGGCATGGATTTAAACGGAGAATCTGAGGTCCCCAGCTTAAACATTGAAAGTGATGCTGTTTCAGGGTGGGGAATAATCCACCCCCAAACAGCATCACTTTCAATGTTGTTTTAACTGGGGACCCCAGATTCTCCCTTTAAGGTGGATTTAAAATTATTATTATTATTATTATTTATTTATTTAATTTGTATAAATTAATTTGTATAAAAGGAGAATTTGGGCTCTCTAGTTTAAACTCTAGTGAAAGTGATGCTGTTTGGAGGTGTATTCCAGCATGACAGTGGCCACCCATGGGGAGGGGGGGGGCAAAACTCAGATTTTGCACCAGGCTCCATTTGCCCTAGCTACGCCTCTGCCCACAGGGGAGGGCAGAAGGGGCTGCCGGCTGGGAGCCCAGTTGGGGGGGGGGTGGGGGAGGGAGGGGCAGGGGAGTCCGCTGTCCCTGGCCTCAGACAGCGGCTTTTATAAGCACTGAGGCTGGGGGGGCAGGGCTTGGGGAAGCATGGCCACCCCCCAGGGATGGGTGGGGGCATGGCCCTGTCCTCGAACCCCCCCCCATAAAAATCTATACCTACGTCCCTGTAACCTACTATAATTGTGCCATGCAGAAACAGCCTAAGTGACAAGTAACTTCATCATCTTGGAGTAAGGGGGGAACAAACGAAGGCCTGTTTTTTCCCAGTTTAAAGTTTCCAAAGGAAACAAACTTGCTTGTTTTCTGGGCAGGAATTCTCAAATATCTGTATTTATTGTTCATATCACACAACAAAGCCCCTGTTCTCTCACCCATGTGAACTTCCAATAAAGAATGCTGGCAATTAAGGGTCTCCGAGTCCAGAAGATTAATTGCCCTGGTTACTTGACATTGTCTGTCAATTTGATTGGCATTAATTATCTGTGTGAGCTGAGAGCTGTAGTTCTGATGTCCTAGTATGAAACACATGCTACTGGGGGAGGGCTCCTTTCCCTGCATACTCCTATACTCCTTTGATCCATAAAAGTCAAAAGAACAACAGCAGCAAAGCAAAAACAAAACAAGGCAATAGGTACTGCAGAAATGTATGTGTGAGTATATATAACTTGTTCTGTTTTAAAATCCAATTTATTATAAAACATAGTAGGAAAGAAACAAGCTCCTTAAATACTGTCAGAGCCTAATGTGTTTGAGGGACAATCCTTTTCATCAAGGAAAAATAACCTTTAGAAACAACAGACTCAGGTGTGTGCGGGGGATATATTGGCCTTTTCAGAATGGGCAGAGGTAGGCTTTGTAACAAAAAAAAAGTGCATTATCATGTTTGTATGATCCAGACCTCCTAAAAATGCAGAGCTGTAAACCCGTCTGCATCTTTGAGCTATAGGATACTGCCTCAGGGCCCTGTCCAAGCATCAGGTTGTTTTTTTTTAACCCATTGCCAAATCTGATGCCATAAAATGCTGGAAAAACCAATAGATTCTTCCTAGTCACCTGTATTCCTACCTTGGCGTGATCTGATGCTCACCTTGAAGCGCTTATAGTTCTCCCTTGAGTCTTGGGTCTCTCGTTTTGAGTCCTATAGCCCTCTTCTTGTACTTCTTCCCTGACAACTCTTTGTGTCATTGACACCGGATCAATTCTGTTAAAACAGTGGAATAAATTCCACTTACCATGGTTTGAGTGCTCCTGTGATGTTGTAGTGGCGTGACAAGATACCATTGGTGTGTTTTACGCAAGGACTCCCAGTCACCTTGGTCATAAGACATTTAAGAAAGACTCTTTATGTGGTACTGCTATGCAGGTGTGTTTTTAAAAAAACTAGTTCCCACAAAATGGCCATCTATATTTTTGTGAAGAGCTGGCTGTAATTTTCATAACCAGATTGAATGCATCAATCTCAATGTATAATTCGCTGCTCAGCACACAGGCATTTTCACTCACATGTCATATTGTCTGGTTTCTGAATTGGCAGGTAATTGGAAATAGCTGGCATCCCAATGAGCTGAACAGTCAATCATCACAAAATTATGCAAAACTCATTAAAATGTGCACTTGCAACTAACTGGGGCAGGCTGAGCCATTATAACCTACTTTCATTTCCTGTGAGGTCACTCAGATGTTTTCTAATTATCTGTTCTTTGTGTTCCAACTATTTACATTGTGGAGATCATGTGCCACTTAAGAGTGGTCTATAATGTACTTCGTGATTTTCAGTGACGTGCTTTACTTTTCCAGTCCAAAGACAATATTTGTTAATGGTATATTCCACTGGAGCTGGTGATTCTTCATTGTAGGCATTGCTGGTAGAGCTACTTTACAGGGCAGACAGGCAACATTCATAAATGACAGGATCGGCTGTATTTCTTCTAAACATTTTGCAGCTGCAGGTATTGATTTGGTGACTTTTAAAGACAGTCATCAATCAAACAATCAGAAAAGTGTTTTAATGTATGTAAGTGGTGAGATATCCCACTACTTATTTCTAAACATTGACTAAGTCTATGAGAATGCAAATCTCAGGCCTCCTCTTCTGCACAGGAGAAAAAGATGAGGCATTTTTGGCAAATTTTAGTAGGAGACTAAGGAGGAGTAGATGTTGTGGTGGTAAAGGTGGTGTTGTTGTTTTTGAGAATCTGAACATCAGCTGCATCGGTGGAAGGAGTACCTTTCAAGGGCATCTTTCAAGGACAGAACAGAAAACCTGACAATTTTTTTAAAAAAAATTACACTTCTCTGCCACTCTTCATTTGGAAAAATCACAGCTGCTGAACTTTGGGACTGGAGGGTTCAGTTCTCTCACATGGTAAAAGATCAGCAATTATTACACAAGTTTAAACCTCTCTAAAATTCACCTCAGCTCATAATGAGCTTGCCTCGCTCCAGCCTTCTCCTTTACAGCCACCAGTCCTTCTGGCCTCTGGTCAACCCCCTACACAAAGGAAGTGATGAAGGCCTCATCTTTTTGGTCTGGAAGCTCATATGGAGCATCTCTTGAAGCCAGTTCCTTTAAGGTCAAGGGATTCAACTGACAAATTTGCTTGTTTGACTGTCTTTGTGAAATTTGTATGCTGCCTCTCCAGAAGCCTGCTTGGGGTGGGTCACAAAGTAAAAACAAATATAATATAATAATAAAACCAATAACATTATCACTATTAAAGCAAGGCATAAAGCAACATTAAACAGCCTAAAATGGTATATCTAAAGTAGCCCTCACTAGGAGTGGATCATAAAATCAGCCAAGGTGGACCACTATAAGCCTTGGTCACAAGAAAAATGTTTTGGCCAGGTTATTGCCAGGGAGGCAGGGTTCCAAAGGTAAGGTGCCATCTCTGAAAAAGCTTTGTCTGTGGTTGTCAGTCACCTCTGCTGGCAGGATCACAAAGAGCAGGGCTTAGAAAGAGGATCTTCTCTGACAGCCTGAACAGAACAGGAGGAGGCAGTCATTCAAATACCCTGATCGCAAGTCTTTGATGGCCTTATAGGTAAAAGTCAGCATTTTGAATTGTTCCTGGAACAAATGGGCAGCCAGTGCAGATCTTTCGGCCCAGAGATAATAGTATATGACTGCTGCATTTTTGTTCAACTGAACCTTCTGAACGATATTCAAAGGCAGTTCTGTGTAAAGTACATTATAGTAATCTAACCTGAATATAAACAGCATGGATCACTGTGGCTGGCCTGTAAGTCAAATTTGATAAAAGGTACTACTTGCCACAGAGGAAACTTCAAACTCCAGCAGCACCCTCAAGCTATGAACCTGCTACTTCAGGAGAATATTTCATCATTTGGGACAGGACAGCCCTTACATGGCTTTGACCAACAGCATATCATTCTTGTCTGGACTGGACTTTCAATTATTGGTCTTTACCCATCTCATTAGCTTCTTGAAATATTTGTTCAGGACTTCCACATACGCATTAAAACTAGCTTTTAGAGGAAGGGTTCTCAACCTTTTCGAGCCTGTGGGCACCTTTGACATTTTGACTCAGGGCAGTGAGCACAGTCACAAAGTGGCTGCCACAGGAGGTGGAGCCAGCCACAAAATATTAGAGATTGAGGTTATATATAACTCCAATTGTATCTCTTCAACATTTCTGTCAGCTTCTCCTAGCTCTTCATTCACAGCTTGGAGGAAGAACAAGAGCTGACCTTGCTAAAGGAGCTACCACAGTGTCTGCATTGCGAACAATAGGCCTCTTGGCTTCAGGTGCATGCAGCCTTTTTTACACATGCATGACAGCTGCTGCTGCTGCTGCTGAGGAGGAGGAGGAGGAAGAGGCTTCAAGATGTACCATGTGACATCGGCTTCTTTGATGTCATTCCGCCATGATAGAAGAGAGTGGAGGTGGGAGGTGTGGACTCTGGAGCTGAGCTAGTTAGTTGTGTGCTGCAGTGTTGAACCTTTCTCATGCTAATTTTAAAAAAAAGAACTCCCCCATGCTTTACATCACTGGAGAATCCAGAAACCCAGGCATCAGAAGATGACCCCTCTGCACATGCAAAAATGACGCCCTGTGGCAAATTTGGTTAAAAAAAAATTCCATGCAAGTCATTTAAAGCATTTCCAAGACTTTAATAAATCATCTCCTTTGTGGAGTTCCACACTTCCATTTTCCCCCATTTGTCCAAGATATGTTTCATTTTCCTTTTAATCCATCATATTTGAAAACCCTTTTACAAAAAACCTGACCTATTTCTCAAGCCCTCACTCAACTATCCCCTTGGAGCATGGCCTACCATTTTTTTCATGTCCCTCTCCTCCCTCCCTTCCTCCTTGCCTCGTGGTTTTTATCATTTTGTGCATGTTATATTATTGTTTTTGTTTTTCTCACTCCTCTCCCCCTTGCATTTTCTCTTACTTATGGGTAAATTTATTCATGAATAAATCCACAACTACACAGAACAATGACATAAGAGATTGACAAAGCATCAAATCAATGGGTCAGAAAAAATGAAATGTTTGGAGGATGTGAGTAGAGAAAAACATCATGGTAAAGGGGGCACTGAAAAGAAGAAAAAGAGTTTGGATTTATATCCCCCATTTCTCTCCTGCAGGAGACTCAAAGGGGCTTACAATCTCCTTGCCCTTCCCCCCTCACTACAAACACCCTGTGAGGTGGGTGGGGCTGGGAGAGCTCCGAGAAGCTGTGACTAGCCCAAGGTCACCCAGCTGGCATGTGTGGGAGTGTACAGGCTAATCTGAATTCCCCAGATAAGCCTCCACAGCTCAGGCAGCAGAGCTGGGAATCAAACCCGGTTCCTCCAGATTAGATACACGAGCTCTTAACCTCCTACACCACTGCTACTCCAGAAAAGATTCTGGAGATGTTCTAAACGATTTGGGAGGAAGGAAGGGCCAAAGAATACTTTTTCTCCCTCTCCAGATACCAGAACTCAAGGTCATCCAGTGAAGCTGATAGGCAAAAGGAAATACTTTTTAACACAGTGAGTGATTAAAATGTACAGTTTGCTGCTAGAGGAAGTATTGATGGCCACAGGCATGGAGAGCTTTAAACGAGGATTAGATAGATCCTTGGAGGATAGGTCTTTCTGTGGTTATGAGCCATGGTGACTAAAGAGAATGGAATCTAGTAATTCAGCAGAGTGTTCAAAGGCTGTTGTGTGCCGCAAAGCCCATCTAGTCTCGGTATGCCAGCAACAAAATTAATCAGAGCCTTTTCATGTATTCAAACTGAAATACTTTATTTATTTTGATGTAAACCAGCCAGAACCCTTCGGGGGTGGGCGGTTCTAAAATCTAATATATAAATAAATCAATAAAAATGAATAAAATTATAGGAACTCTATTTTTGCGCAGGGTAGAGTAAACATAGTTTATTAACCTAGTTTAACTAACTAGGATGGAGGGAGATACAAGACCTGCATCCTGCTCTCATGGTTGTCAGATGAAGAAGAAAATACATGTGTGTGAGTGGAGGTGTGAAAAGGAGGAAGTTTTCCTGAGAGTATCAGTCTACACATCACAGGGATAGGGTCAGAGCAGTAGAGAAAAGATGCCCAGTGCCTTGAACCCTCTGTCTCCCTGACTCTCTAGTCACATCTGCCTCTAAAACCTGAGTTTAAGAAACAGCACAAAGTCCTTCACTTTCAACAATTTCCGCATTCAGAGGCAGTCAATCTGTGAACCCCAACGCCAGAAGGCAACATCAGGGGAAGACCTCAGCCTCCATGCTCTGTTGTTGGCCTTCCAGACGAACTGATTGGCTACTGTGTGAGACAGGATGGTGGTCTAGATGAACCACTGGTCTGATCTGACAGGGCTTATCTTATGGTCATTCAAAACAACAAGAGAAGAATTATTTTCATACATTCCACAGCTCCTTGCCCCATTTTTTTCATACCCTCTACATAAAATGTACAGTCTGCAGAGGGAGGATTCACTCACCGCATCTGAAGAAGTGGGCTCTAGTCCATGAAAACTTATGCTAGAACCAACATGTTTTTAAGGTACTACAGAACTGTTTTTTTGTGACACACAAAATGGAATTACCTGCATGCAGAGACACTCTGTACCTTGCATAGGATCCATATTACTGGAGACAAGGTATATGGTCATGTTTTGCACTTTACTGATGTTGTTCCCCCCTCTTTGATTCTTTTTTGTAACTTACAGTAGGTTGTGCCCTTTGGGGGTTTTTTCCCCCCAGACACGAAGGGACGACACAGGGCAATAGGCTAAACCACTGCCCTTGGTGACCCATAGATTTTTATCTTCCCTAAATTGTGTCCTAATTTACATCTCAGTGAGAGTCTTGGAAAACTGAGACAAAACCTAACTACATAAGTTCCACTCTTCATTTACGTAGCCTTAGTTGGGGCTTTGGCTTAGTGATAGAGCACCTGTTTGGGATTCAGGTCATTCTCGTTTTGATTCCCACTATTTCCACTTAAAAGGATCCAATAAGAGGAGATATGAAAGACCTCTCTCTGCCTGAGACCCTAAACACTGTCCTTGATAGATCTGACTCAATATGTGGTAAATTTAATGTGTTCATGTTAAAACAGTTTAATTGCTTGTTATACTCTGGTGTAAATGCTTCTGTATATATGGCTAGATCAAGTTTTGCATTATTCTATTAAAGGAGGTGTGATATGGTATGGGATTTAGGGCAGGCCTATTATTTTGCTATCTGCATGCCCTTTCAAACAGTCTGTCTCTACAGCAGTTTTCTCCCCAGGCTTCTTCAATTCCCATTTTCCTTTGGTGGGGAAGGGAGATGAAAGTAGAAGTGATCCTTGTCCTAATGTTTAACAGAACAAAGTCTCTATTGTATACAAGGGATCTTGCCTTGTTTTATGGCTACTCCACACAATGCCTTCCCCAGAAAATGGTCTTGTTCCTGATAGATGATCCAGTTCCTTCTTTTCATTGGTCTCCTTTCCTCACCTGAGCTGAGCCAGGGATGCTAGTGATGCAATCATGGTCTCAGTGCTTTGTATATGAGCTGCTTTAAGACATGTTTAATTCATCTTCGGAAATAGTACTGTTAAAATCCTTTGATTCACTCAGAGATATAATAATGTTCTCCTTCATAAAGGGACGTCAGAATCTGATTGTGTCTTTATCATTCTTTTAATTGTGATTTTTGTTCTTTAACAAAGGAGAAAAGATGAAAGGAAGCAGAGAAAAATATATATTTACATAAAAGTAATTTCAATAGATGAGTGAAATCAGACGAACCAATTTACAAGGCAGGGAAGGTTACTACTGATTAAATGCCCTGTAATCTTGAAAATCTCTTTGGAACTTGGCTTGCTCTGCTCAGCAGTTACTGTAACAGAAATAGTTTCATGGTTTAGACTTCCACATCCTTTTAAAGCTATTAACATGACTATATAATGCATTGGGGAAAGACTAGTTCATACTTACAGCGCAACCCTAAGCAGGTATACTCAGAATCCTGCTGAGGTCTGTTCAGTAGGGCTTACTCCCAGGAAAGTATTCTTAGGATTTAACTGTTTGGGGATTGTTTGATGCTGACCTATTCTTGTTTTTGTTATGCACCACCTTTTATAATCTTTACTTGCATTCATTCTTGCAATAATATTCAGTGCTGAATAATTATAATTTACTTTTTACAGATGGAGAACTAGTATGTTGAAAGTGGTCCCCTGAATGAGTTTTCCCTGTACTGGTCATCCTTCTGCCCCAAGTCATCCTCCTATACTGGGACTAATCCATAGTGCTGCTGCAGTCCCACTACAGTTGCAGCAAAAACAGTCAACCATCATATATACCTGGGAGACAGAATACTATTCCACCTGGAGGTCACCTTGGTTCCTTGACTCCACGGCAGGCACGTATCTGTACGTTTCACAACAGCCTGGAGCAAGAACAGATTGGGAAGTGAAGGGAGCCCTGGAGCAAGTCCAGCTAAATGGTCCCTTTGGTGCTATAAGCTGGCATTGCAGCACTGCTTATCTCAATGGGGCCAAGAATAAGCATTAGCTCATCTATCCCTCAAACTGGCAACAGCATAAAGAGGAGGGAATGGGTGACCTGACACCAATTGCCACTGCTGATGGTGGAGTCTGAGCTGAGCGGACCCTGAGGCTCAGCTCTACTTGCTCCTGGCTGCCAGCAACCCTCTAAGGCAGTCCATCAGGAAGCTTCCCTGCAGATTATGAGAATGGAGACAATCAAGAGGAAACTCTAGGAAAAAAGAAAAAAATATTATTTCCTAAACTCAGGAGGAGGTCTAAAAATTTAGATGAGCCATTAATGGTTTATAGCACAGTAAATGTTCAGTTGCGCCAGGCAAGTGCTCCAAAGAGTTTGTGTGGTAGCAGAGACAGTTGCAGTTTGTGTGTGCGTGTGTGCATCTTGTGTAGTACACTTCTTGAATTTTAACACATTGCAGGCACCATCAAATACAACACCTTGTATGAGAGTTTAAGGGCATAGCATAGTGATAGCGAACCTTTTCGAAACCGAGTGCCCAAATTGCAACCCAAAACCCACTTATTTATCGCAAAGTGCCAACACGGCAATTTAACCTGAATACTGAGGTTTTAGTTTAGAAAAAACAGTTGGCTTCAAGGCATGCGTTACTCAGGAGTAAGCTTGGTGGTAGTTGGTGGCTTGGCTTGGCTTTGCTTTGAAGCAACCGTTCAACTCTTCCGGGTGAATCACGACCCTAGGAGGGTTTACTCAGAAGCAAGCCCCATTGCCAGCTACCGAGCTTACTCCCAGGTAAAGGATTGCGCTTTAGTTCTTCCCATGAAAATCAGTGGGGTTTAACAGCGCTTAACAGGGTTACTTACACTGCTTCCCCAAAACTAGGTCTTAGGTTTAATGCTAATAATCGAGCCCAGCGGCCCAGGCCAGCCTAGATGGGGGGGGGGGCTCTGTTTGTGCATGCCCCCTGGCACAGCACATAACTATAGTGTGCTAATGGAGTACTACTCTAATTCCAGCATAGGCCATCAAGTGTCCCAGTCATGCTCAGTGTTTTGCTAAGGAATATTGTACAGGCAGTGGAGCTGTTGGGGATTTGTGTTCTCAAAATAGGTTGCCACATATGGCACACTGGTCTTTGCAATGAGTTTCATAGATCGAAGCACATATGAGATTCATGGATCTGCCACATATCGCAAACACTTGTCATCGCAATGAATGTGATTTAGGCGTAGATTTAGGCACCAGCTGAAATGACAAGTCATACTCCATTGTTCATGATGAGAGTGATTATTTGGTATTTTTCTTGGAGTTGATTTTAAAAAATAGGAAAATTGGTGATATTTGAAACTGAGAATGGTAATTTTGATAGCAGGGAATGATGAAACAGCTGCCAGACCTTACAGATGAGATCTTTTCTGCTGATGGTCCACCAGAATAGCCTTCTTTGCCAAGTAAGCTTTAGAAATGGGGGAATCAGTGGCAGGAAGTGCTGTCTATCTGGCAAGCTCTGACTGGGTGAGCTGTTGTTAGACAGACTTGAGTGTCAGGGAGGTTTGAGTTCATGTTAAGCTCATGATGATTCCAAACTGAGGAGTTCATTTGTGAACCATCCCAATTCCAGTTCCATCAGTAATATTAACACACTCTCTGTTTTCTTTTTGACTGTAGGTTTCATTAAATTTATACTTACCACTGAAGTTCACTTCTCAGCTCTCAATGGTGAAAGATTGTCTTATCTGCCAATTGGGTCATTTTGCAACTGCAGACTGTGAAATTCTTTTTGAAATTCTACAAAAGTTTCAATTTTTTGGAGGAGTTGCTGTATGTCAATCAAAATGCACTAATTTATTACCTGGATCAGTGACATTTTCTGTTGAAGTACGACATATAAGGCTGTTCTTAGCACCAGTAACTAATGAAAATCCCATTTGAATAACAAGCAATTAAGAACCACATTAACTGATGCCACCCCACTGAGATAAATGCTATAGAATGCAGACAGTCAATAAGTAGAATAAAACCTATTTGTGGTTAAAGGCTTTATTAATGGGGTTGTTCCTCACCATTTTGTGGCTCCCCTATGTACACACCTAGGCAGACATGCATGCTAGTGGGGGTACTAAGACAGATTGATGTTGAAAGTGAGAATTGTTTTGCAGACTGAACTAGAAATCCATTAGTTCTCCAAGAAAGTAACCAGCGCTTTTTTGTTGGAATGGTCAGCGGCCTTCTGGCAATGGGTTTAGTGGGACTTGGGCATCTAATAAAGTAGTATTGCCTTCAGTCAAAGCAGTAGCTTATATAGGTTCTGCTGATCTGAATTTCTTCTGCAATAGAATTGTCAGTAAAAAGTGAAAAGGAAGTGGAGTCTCTTGGGTTGCTTCGTTACTGGATTCCCAATGCAGCTGTCACTGACACATCCAATAGTTTGGTGGAAAGAGATATTTCAATACTTAGAGGAATATCTAATGTAATAAAGAGATTAAATTATTTGCAGAGCCAGTGATCAGCCAATCAGCATTCCCTTATTTGAGCTCCTTCCAGAGCTACACGTGGAAAACTTGTTCTCTCTTTCTCAACACATACATACACACACATCACTACTGCAGCAATGCATTTAAATGCCTTGTATTAAAAAAAAGATTAATGACATGTCTTTTCTCTTATTTTATGCTGCAGTTTCTCCCAGTGACATTAGGGTAACCAGAAAGGGGTAATGAGTGATATTGCTACAACACCAGTATCATAAATAAGGTGAAGTGGGGGTGTCTAAAGGAGCTACAAAACATAATTTGCTCATAGCTCATAGCCAAGTAGACTTGGGTACAACAAAGGAGATTTCATAACATTCCTCCTCCATATCCTTTCCTTTCACTAATCGTCTAGGACCCTGCTGCCCATGTTGCAGCAGTTCCTACATGGAAAATTGTATATATCACTAGCCATTTTCAGAGGAAAGCTGTTAAAGCTTTAAATGGCCTAGGTCTGGAATGCTTTCGCAGTCACCTCCTGCTCATTTCATTATAACTTCTAAGAGTAATCTGGAGTGCTGAGTTACACATATAATCTCTGTATATGCTCATTATTTTGTCCTATCCTTCCTATTCATAGCCACCCAAAGTCTTGAGACTTCAAGAATATATACAAATTCTATTTGCCACTCGAGGAGGGGAGAGAGATAGGCTGAGGGCACCCAAATAAATACACCAGACAACAGTTTGTGGAATAAAACTGGTCACAGTTTGTTTATTGATTTGTTGACAGAAGAAGCAGAGACTGCCCCCCCCCCCCATAACACCCCTTTTCCAGACCCAAGCAATAGGAGAAATCAGGAGCAGCAAGAAAGTGGGATCCATCTGGGTGCCGGCCTCTGAATGAATCTCGCCTTGCTGCCTGGGTGTGTGAGTCAGACAGCATGCAGTGCTGAGGCTTCCCCCACCCCTGAAGTTTGCCCCACTCCAAAGGCCACTAAGTGGGACCCCAAAATGCAAAGGGCCAGCGCACAGGCTTCTCCTCCTCAGAATGGATCAGTCCCCATGTGCAACCCCAAGCGGCAATAGATAAAGTAACAAGAAATATTGTAACAACCGCACTACAAAAATGGGCAATAAAAAGGGGAAGGGTGGGGAGGACAGTTGGGGAGAGTGGAGTCAGAAAAGGCCAAGGCCTGCCCTGCCCAACCTTAAGATGGCCTGGCCACAGGGGCTCCGCCCCCCGGACCATGCGTCTCTGTGCCAGTCAAGCCCCAACGACTCTCCCTTAAAGCAATATGTGGCCAATGCAAGGGACTGTCCTTGTTCCTCCAACCACCCCCCACCCCCAGATGGCAATGGCAGCCTGGGTAAATCCAGGGCTACTTTTTTTGGCAAATTTTTAGACACAACATTTGGATAAGGGCATACACAGCGGTGTACTTTATCTATTGCCGCTTGGAGTTGCACATGGGGACTGATCCATTCTGAGGAGGAGAAGCCTGTGCGCTGGCCCTCTGCATTTTGGGGGCCCAGCTTCAGAGTTTTCATCCTCTAGAGATTTGCCAAAACTAAAATTTGTATATTTTCTTGAAGTCTGCAAGGCTTTTGGTGATTAGGAATAGGCAAGGATAGGACAAAATAATCAGTATATTATAATCTGTCCCAAGCCATTGCAATGGAATGGGCCATGAGTGCATGTAAAGTGCTTTCAGCTGACTTATGGTCACCCCATAGGTTTTCTAATCAAGGGATAGGAAAAGATTGGTTGCCACAGCCTGCCTCTACAAAGTGATCCCTGAGTTCTTTAGTGGTCTCCCATTGAAGCGCTGACAAGGGTAGTTGCTTCCCAGATCAGATGAGATCATGTTATAGCATGGGCCATCCATATCAGGACATGGACTGGGTTATATATAACTTAAATTAATGAGAGTTTTTTATGTAACTGGGCGAACTCAGTCTAGACAAAGATTAAGATAAGAATACATATGGGTATCCAAGTATTTAAAAGCTTGCTGTGGGTTAAATCGAGAAGAGATAGGTAAGGATTGATATCTAGGAAATGCTGAACCATGTCTGCAATCCCCGACACAATTTTCCTTGCAGTAATACTGAAACAGTCTGATTTCAGTAAGAGTCCTCTAGAGAAACATCTGGGCAATGAAACATGTTGTGAACAAGCTTTAAAGAAGTCATTAAATCACCTTCACTGGAAGTTGTTAAGAGAATGTGTATAAGCATCTTTGAGACATTGGATTTTAAACTATAGATTTTAACTATAGACTTGAACAGGGCTCTTAGTGTATTATGATTCAACCCATGGAGGCCCATTAAATGTCATGGTATCAGTGAGACAACCCTCTCCCTTAGCTGCGCTGGAGAGAATATTCCTGAGTGTTTCTCGTTTGCGGCCTATCTGTCTAAACCTCTTGTCCTTGTCTATATATATAAAAATCTAAACGTGTGTTTGTCCCTGATGGTCTCCCTCAGAAGCTGCTGGATGGATCACCCCCAAATTTTCACAGGATGTCCCTCCCCATTCTGGGCAGGTAATTGGACCTTCAAGTCACTGAAAGTCCATACCTGGGCCAGGTAAAACGTCTTTTTCCTGGCGCACCAGGCCATGAAGCTGGCTATGCTTAACTGTTACCCTTAGAATGTTCGTGCAGCCTGTCTGTGGCCTGAGGGGTTGATACCGTATATACTCGCGTATAAGTCGACCCGCATATAAGTCGAGGCACCTAATTTTACCACAAAAAACTGGGAAAACTTATTGACTTCGGCTGGTGATAGAGCTCGAGGGTGGGAAATGCCCAGCAGCTGCTGGTAAATTTCAAATAAATAAAAATAGATGCCAATAAGAATTACATCAATTGAGTAGCATCAGTAAGGTTAGAAATGTTTTTTTGAATCTTTATTTCAAAGAAAAACAGTAAACTGGCTCTGTAAGTGGAAAAGAGGGTCAACAAGAACAATATGGTATCAACAATAACTTTAAAAGTACAAAAACCTTAGCTCAACCAGCAACCAAGCTAAAACACAAGAGTTAAAATCCTCCAAAACTGGATTCCTCATCATCATCTGTATGTCCAAATGTAACCCAACTTAGATTTTTAAGAGGGATATTATCAGAAATGGAAAATCTACTATTAGCTTCCATTGTAAACAATGGGGGATGGCGCATCCCCTTTGGTGGTCAATAACTTTGGATCCCCTGACCCAAAACTCACCAAACCTGGCTGGTATCATAAAGAGACTTTCTCCTGATGAGACCAGCCAGGTTTGGTGAAGTTTGGTTCAGAGGGTCCAAAGTTATGGACCCTCGAAAGGGAAGCCCCATCTACTAATAGCTCCCATTGAAAACAATGGGGAATGGGGGCGCCTCATTTGGGGGTCCATAACTTTGGACCCCCTGAACCAAACTTTACCAAACTTGGCTGGTATCATCAAGAGTGTCTTCTGAGGGTACCCTGAAATTTTGGTGTCGCTAGCATAAAAACTGCACCCCCCTGCTGGCCGGCAAAGTAAAAACACACCCAAAAAATTTAATGACCCGCATATAAGTCGAGGTGAGCTTTTTCAGCATTAAAAATGTGCTGAAAAATTCGACTTATACATGAGTATATACGGTAAGCCCTTAGAATGTTCGCGCAGATGGCCAGAGATGAGCAGTGAAAACAGTAAATAGGTAATACTGGTAAGTAATACGAGTGGAAGTGAAACACATACACACTTTGCCGTGTGAGACGTCAGGTGAGGGTCCCCCCCCCACACGCAGGTAACTTTCACTCTCTGTGCCTCACCCACTACTACCACACAACACACATACTCTCATACACATCCTCACACACCTCACTCTGCCCTCCCTCACATCCAACCACCACTTACCCACTTCCTCACCCATATTAAATACAGCTGAAACTTACTAAAAAAGCAAGCTGGAGTTTATACCCTATTCTTCTAAGACAATCCGGCGGGGTGGAAGTGAACCAACACTACCTGCTCTGCTTCTTTTTTTTGCACGTGGCCCTTTAAAAAGCCAGGCCTTGATCTGAAGCCTCACCACCCTGCCTCCTATTAAGCCTGACTGGGATAGCCACCAACGCTAGTTCTGCCTTACCCAAGCCTACCCAAGCCAGGACTGTGCGTGTCAACCAGCCTCATGGACAGCGGGATTCACACTCTGGACAGTTCCGTTGTGGAATGGGAAGGGTTACTTTATACTAAAAAAACAAGACAGCACCATATAACAATGTGCATTGAAAAGGGAAAGAGGGATTCCATTTGACCACCCCAAAAGGCTATGCTGGGGATCATTGGACCTGCATGGACATCTGTGTGGGTTGCGGACTGTGATGAGAAGGACAATTGCCACAGCAACGCGTGGCCGGGCCCGCTAGTTAACTATAAGAAGAAGAGATACAACACAAAAATTAACTCTGCTCTGAACAAGCATTTGCGTTCCATGGGAAGATTTAGGGTCAAACGATATTTTATACTTTATGAAGCCCCAACAGCTATTTGCCTATTACACAATAACTTGGAAACCCCTTCCCCACAGCTGCTTTTACTCCCACTTGTGATGGTGACCAGTGTTTATATCCCAGATGTCTGGAAGTGCAAACTCACTTTTTGTGAGTTTTTGGTGTTTTGAATGCAGAAATAAGTAAAGGTGTTGATCAGGGGCCAACAGAATAATTTAGATCACAGGTGTCAAACTCGCAGCCCTCCAGATGTTATGGACTACAGTTCCCATCATCCCCTGCCAGCATGATGCTGGCAAGGGGCGATGGGAACTGTCGCCAATAACATCTGGAGGGCAGTGAGTTTGACACCTATGATTTAGAGAGAAGAGATTAAGAGTGCAATCCTATACACACCTTCTCCATTCTAAGTCAATTAATACCAGTGGATCAATGGATAAAGGCAACAGTGACTGTGTAGGAGTTCACTGCAAAATATTTCAATCCCTGGATGAACTCCAGGAACAGCTGGCAATGTTCTGTGCTACAATATTGTTAATGGACAAGGAGGAATCCTAACTTTTACACACCATCTTCCACGTGTTCTCTTTATATGTTCTTCTGAAGTGTTCACTGGATCATCCAAGGTAATGTGAGAGCAATATCACAAGACCAAGCACGGGACTCAGAAGGCAATCAAAAAATTATTTAAAATAGAGCGTATTAAAGCAGGATTTTCTTGTAAAGAATCAACAGGTTTCAAGAAAATAATAGGAAACACCTCATAAAAGGCTTATCAGGTTGGTTGTTGTGGAGTCCTTGCAATATGTTTTTGTGTACTTTTTGATCCATTCAAGACCTTTCAGTACTTTTTGATCCATTCAAGACCTTTCTGCATCTGTCTGTATCCCTTCCCTGATCTCAAGAGTAAAACCCATTCATGGAAAGGAGCATTTTAAAAATTTGCTCTAATTAGTCTCTTTACAGTGTCCGATTCCCTATGGAGTGCCTGAAGTGCTGAAAGCCTTCTAATCAACTTGTTCCAAATTCTCTTCTAAGTCTCATTACAGCATGCCGGGGTCTTTCATCTTTGTGTTCCTTGTTAAATTATAATGCTCTTAAACAGGAGGAAAGGGCAACAGAGAACTAAGGTATAATATGAAACCTGCAGGTGGCTTTACCATGAAAGAGATAGAGAAGAATAGAAAACAAAGACACTAATTTAGTAGCTTTTCTATTAACAAAGAAAAATGCCCAGTGGCCATGTTTGTAAAGGAGCTTGATGCTGGGGCTGCTCAGTCAGAGCTGTGTTCTTCAGATACATTTAGATTTTGCCCTCGGTTTCTTGGAAGATACTGAAAGAAGTATTTGGACTGGTGGGTAGAATTTGCAATGTTAGGGCAATGATTCAAAAGTCAAAATTCTTGTTTTCAAGAGACAATGTCCTAGTTACGTACAAATTTAATCCTAGGATAATGAACCCTAGACATGATTCTTTTGGAAGTGGATTTCACATATGCTTGTCTATATCTTCAGCATCTTACAATGGATAGCTTTGCACTGTCTGTGGGAGAGCGGAATACGGTATAAAATTCCTGTT
This sequence comes from Sphaerodactylus townsendi, assembly GCF_021028975.2. Classification (NCBI taxonomy): domain Eukaryota; kingdom Metazoa; phylum Chordata; class Lepidosauria; order Squamata; family Sphaerodactylidae; genus Sphaerodactylus; species Sphaerodactylus townsendi. The sequence goes on along the minus strand of NC_059427.1, from coordinate 111,384,688 downwards.
CCAGAGAGTACTGATAGGGTCACACTGATCTGTAAGACTGCACCAAAGCACTCTGAAAATTTACTTCCATCTCTGAAGTTCCTGCCTTTCTTGTGGAACTAGCTATAATAACATACCCAGAGTGAAGGGTACCCTATCATATACCAAAATACAGGTGATGAAAGCAAAAACAAAAAAGGACTTTCACTTCAACAAAATTGTGAGTCATTCATATGTCTTTTTAAGCTCTATCTTGGCAAGAACTAGTCCTGTAACTGCTGTCCTCCAGATACCTGAACCTGATGTGACCATTTATATTCAAGAGCTATGGTTTAAATTATATACCGGGGGGGGGGGGGGGAGTTAAATTATATAATTATATACCACGCTCAAAAGCGTGGAAACCAGCGGCATGGTCTGTCAGTGGGAACAGAATTGACCAAGTCAAAAGTTTCAACTACTTGGGAATCCGTTTCCAATATAACCTGAATTGGACCGAGCAGTACAAGCACATCTCCCTCTCCACCAATCAGTGCGTGGCAGCAATTAGGCGGTTCTTCTACTCCCAAGGGGGTCAATGTGTCCCAGCAGCAGTGAGAGCCTTTGAAGGCAAACTGATCCCAAAAACCTTGTATGGCGCTCCAATCTGGCTAAATCATAATCTAAAGCCTCCTGAGTCTATACAATCTAGCTTCTTTCGCAAACTACTTGGAATTTCGAACAGCGTGTCATCTCTCTCTTTATGTTCGGAATTAGGTCTAAATCTTCTCGAAACACGTATATGGCTCTCCTCGCTTCGATACTGGCTGCGCCTCCATTTCCGATCAGAACAGGACAGCCTAACAAAGCGAATGCTTTCGGATTCCTACCTCTCCACTTGGAGTCTTCTGATCAAGGAAAAAATTAATTCGTTAGGCTTCGCTTTAGACTTCTTCATAAACATGGACGAAGCGCAAATAGTCAAACTTCTGTCGCTAAGGCTACTTGACATTGAAAATCAATTGCTTTCTACTCAATACATGAAGGGCATTTTACCGGAGGGCTCCCACCCTCTTCCCTTCAGTAAAGGGCTACCAAGGTACTTTTACAATATATCTTCACCATATCTCCGACGTACCCTAATGCTAGCCCGACTGAATGCCCTACCTTCAGCAGTCCTGAGCGGCAGATTTCTCCAGATCCCATACCAACAAAGAACGTGTCCCTGCTCACAAAAAGCCATCGAAACAATCGAGCACATCCTCCTAGATTGCGAACTATATACTTCATCTAGAAGACAATATATAGACCCATACACTGAGGACTATGCCAACTCACCAGACAAGGTTAAATCCTTCTTTCTGCTTTGTGATCAGTCTCCTCAGAGATCCCTAGACGTTGCCAAATTCCTGGCGCTGGCACAGCAGATTCGTCACAGATTTTAGTTTATTTATTTATTTATTGTTTTAACTGCTGGAAATGTCCGAACCTACTTATTTTAACTTGATTCTCCTCAACCTCCCTGTTGTATTTTAAACTTATGCCAATAAAAAGGTTGATGATGATATACTGGTATGAAAATCCAATCCATGCTTGGCTCATCATGCTGCAGGTGGCAAATTGGCAGTCATGTGGCCGGCTCATGGTACTAAGAAACGAAAACACCAGGAACCACTATGAAACCAAACTGTTTTGTGAAGAAATCCTGGCCAGGGGAGTCAAGATACATTGTGCTTTTGTGGCTGCCTAGCTCCATCCTTGTGTTCACATTGGTTTTAAAAGCATAGTGCATTAAATTTAATGCACTTTTCTGATTTATATTGTTTATATTATGTTGTATCACTGTTTGTTGTTGGTTTTATTGTACATCGCCCTGAGCCCTCCAGGGGTAGGGCGATCTAATAAATAAAATAAATAATAATAAATAATTTGCAAAAAAAAAATGCCAAACATGGTTAATAACCTGATGATCAGAATTTGGCATCGAAAACAAATCTGCTTTTCAGCAAATAATCCAAAGGAAATCAGGAAGAGGTTTGGAGATTAGGAGGTCTAAGTTGCTACTATTTATGTCAACAGTCTCCTATCAAGAACAACATCAGGACTGTCCTCTCTGATAAGGTTGTTGTCTCTTAATGGCCATTTACATACTTGTGGCCTCTTTCGCATTTAGTGTACATTCCTTTTGGATTTTGCTCATTTTTCCTCTCTCATCTCCTTTTCCTTTCCTTTCATATCATGTCTATTAAATTGTAGGCCAATACTGTAAATTGCCTTGAATGCATTGACAGAATGGAGATATATAAATGTGAAAATGTTTGCTGTGGGTTGGGCGTTATCACAATCATGGCAGTAACATAAGCAGCCTACATGGCTATTTCAGTTTCTGAAGTTCCCTAATTTTAAAAACAACATTATTGGGGCAAGCACATTCCCACCGATGGGCAGGAACAGTCGTACAATTTAAGGACTGAGTGGTTCAACACAAGGCACAATACGCAACCATAATTAATACACAGGTAAAATGGGGATAATTCTACAAGACAGTGCAATGGTGGCAATTGATGGTAATAAATACTGAATAATCTGAATTTTTTCTTATTAGCCAGGCATAATGACAAGGTTTAATCACAGGATTTGATCACCAATTTGAAGATGGTGCAGTTGTTTTCACAAAGAGGTAGACATACATGTCGGCAGTGGTGGCCTTACAAATTGGTGTATTCTGCTGAAATTCTAGGGTTCCTTGGAATCTTGACATTGCAATGCACACTTGAAAGAGGGAGTCCATGGGATACTCTGTATGTAGCCCAACGAAACAATCTCCTTCAGGCTGATCTCTTCATCATCAGTGCTCACTGGTGGAGGAGTCTCGTTGTCAAGACACACCATCTCCTCCAAGCTCTCTCCCCTGATCTGTTGCCTCATCACTGAGCTCTCGAGCCAAAAGCATCTCTTCGGGCTGAAACATGTCACTTCTAAAGGGATGCAGTCATTCTTCTTTGAGGTATTTGTTGCTGGTGACGCTAACTCAGCCTATACCTGTTGTATTAGCTGAATCAACAGCTCTGCTTCTGAGATGCCCATCATTCGACAATGATGTCATTGAGATGCCCCATCAACCTCAGATAGCTCCTACACCATTGCAGTCTGGGTCCAGTGGCCAACTTCCCCAACCAGGAGGTTCTCAGCCGAAATTCTATCCTTACTTTCAATCTCTGCTGGAGTTCTGGGTATAGTAGGCCCATCATCGTCAATGCCATGCATCTCCCACTTCTTCCTTATCAAGTGAATGCTCAGGCCAATACCATTGCCCTCATTGTCGAGATGCTCATCTCGTCATGCCTCTGCTTGATCTTGACATCTTGTCTGTGGGAGTCCCATTCCCATTCCAGATGTCCACATAAGCATAGTTCCTTGTTTTCAGTTCATTCTTGCAGGCGAGATTGGTCTGCATCATCTCCTCAATCTGAGCTTCACCATTTTGGCTATTGGAATCTATCAGAACCAAGATACTCAGCGCTGTAGCATTCTTGGGCTCCTCCTTCACACCAGGGGAACTTTCAATCCCACAGTCACCACCAGTCATCATCATCCAGTGGTCTGGAACCGAAGATTCCACCCATCAAAATTGATTGGAACCATGGCATTCTCCACACCCTTAGTATGTTGGGTTTCAACTTCAGCAGAGTCCAGCCATCACCATGGCTCATCAGACCTGAATAGTTCAGAACTGAAGGAACCTTCTGCAAGGTTGGTTTCTAGAGAGCTCTCTGAATTTTATGTGGGCTCAGATGAGGCCTCTGCCTCATACTTGCTAGTTCCAGAAAACACTGTTAGAGAGCAGGCAGCTTTGGCACCCCTGAGTGACCTTCTCCTCTTCTCTGAACAGCTGGTCCATGTGGCCAGAGCCACATGCCTCTATTGCCTCTATTGGCTTCTCAACCAGAGGACCCTGACCAGTGTTTCTGGCCAGTAGTGTCATGGAATTGCCAGTTACCAAGACCCTGCTGTCGCTGGCTGAATCTGGGTGGTCTAAACTAGCGTCTGGGTCGGCCTGGAATAAACAAAGTGGAAAGCATCTTTAAAGTCCACAGGGAAGCTTGTGAGTTCCTTTTCAGGCACCCACAACCAAATGTGATGATAATTTTGGCAGTCCCCTCCTGTAACAAGGGTGCAAATCACTTGTCCCCTCTGGGAAGAGGGGAAGGAGGGCAGAAAAATCAATGTAGTCAGGCACAATTTCTATTTCATTGCCGTCCTTCACACCAAAGTGGCAGCTTTCATACTGATAGTGTCACAGTACCAAATTCATCTTTGGGATAGAATCAGCGGTGGGATCCAGCAGGTTCTCACAGGTTCCCGAGAGTAGGTTACTAATTATTTGTGTGTGCCGAGAGGGGGTTACTAATTGGTGATTTTGCCACGTGATTTTTGCCTTAGTTACGCCCCTGCACTGCTCCTCAGCAGTAGCGCGCAGAACTTGAAGCAGTCTAGCAGGAGGTGCACCAGCGTGCCTGGCAGCCTGCGCCTGCATGCATTCATTTCCTGCCCAAGGACCAGCGCAGCGGCTGCGTCCTTGCCACAGCCCCGCCCAGCAATGCCCTGCCCCCAGAATGCCCGGCCACACCCCCATTGTGCCCTGCCCAGCCCCATTGGCGCTACGCCACTGTTTGAATCCCACCTCCATGGGAACCTGTTACTAAAATTTTTGGATCCCACCGCTGGACAGAATGTCATCTTTATTTGACTCTTGGTCAGATGAGTCCAGGGCAAAAATACACAGGGGAAGAGTTTCTTTGGGGAAGTAGCAGATTAATTCTGCAAAGAGTATGATTGATTCAGCTTCCAATTCCATGGCCTCTATGGTTGCCTTGAGAAAGCTCTCCTGGCTACGCTCCTCAGGTTTAACCAGAAAAAACTGTATAGAGGATTTCTCCTTTGATGGACATGATCTGTTTAATGAACAGACAGATGATGTCCTGCATAAGTTATGGAAGGAGACCTCAACCTCCAAATACTTGCCCCAGGTGCAAACTACTAAACGTTATTTCCCCTATGAAAATTATTATAATTGCTCATATAGGCATCTATATCCAAATAATGCTCAATAAAGGCAAAGTCATCGGTCATGTGCCCAGTCTCAGGCAAGACGGTTCACTGCCTATTAGAAGGGAAAGAAGTTAGGGAAGTCTCCTTCTGAAAACCAACTCAAGGACAATAGTTCTGCATCCTAACCATTGGTGTTTTCCTGGATAGACTATCCCATTTTCTGTGGTTTTGGCAGAGGTGTTCCTCCCATTGGGCAAAGTGGGCAGTTGCCCTGGGCGCCACCTTGTGGGGGGCGCAAAAACTGCAGGTTCGTTTGTGGGATTTTTTTGTATTTTCTGTTTTTTCCGTTTTTGGCCTATAGGGATCGCAGTGTTTAGGCTATCAGGCCCAAAATTGCAGTAATGTTTCAGGTGACTCTCCTGATGCTATCACCCAGGTTTGGTGAGGTTTGGTTCAGGGAGTCCAAAGTTATGGACTCCCAAAGGGGGTGCCCCATCCCCCATTGTTTCCAATGGGAGCTAATAGAAGATGAGGGACCCTTTGAGGGTCCATAACTTTGGACCCCCTGAACCAAACTTCACAAAGCCTGGGTGGTATCATTAGGAGAGTCTCCTAAAGGTACCCTGAAAGTTTGGTGCTGCTAGTTTAACAACTGCACCCCTGACAGCAAATTTCCCTAGATTTTCCTTTTAAATCCCCCCCCCCCTTTGGCATGGCTTTAAAGGGAGAATCTGAAGTCCCCAGTTTAAACATTGAAAGTGATGCTGTTTCAGGGTGGGGGAGAATCAACCCCAAAATAGCAAATCTTTCAATGTTGTTTAAACTGGGTACCCCAGATTCTCACTTTAAGGTGGATTTAAAAGGAGAATCTGGGATCCCTAGTTTAAACACCATTGAAAGTGATGCTGTTTGGGGGTGGATTCCAGCATTATTTAAACTTGGGTCTGTAAGACCATAAAGCTGGCGTATGACTCTGCAGGGGTCTCCTGCCCATTGGATATCCATGTGCATCCCACCATGTGCATCCCACCAGTGCATTCCACCAGTGCATTCCACCAGAGCGAAAGCAGCATCTGCTGCCTGGGCATCCCATATAAACATCCAGGACATTTGCAGGACAACTGCCTGGTTCTCTCTGATGTCCTTCATTATGCATTACCCTGTAGCCATTGACTCATGCAGGGAGGCTGCAGTGAGCAAAGCAGTGTGCAGGTGCTGTTCAAATAGAGAGCTTCATACCTGCCTCCACAGTAGTCTCCCAGTGTGGAGCTGCCTAGAATACCCATGAAAACTAAATACCTATGTAACTGCAGTTCATCGAGTGGGTTTCTGTGCAGATACACATCTCTCCCTCCTACCCCCCAACCTGGACTGCTATTTATCGCTGCACTGCAATGGTGGTGTTGTTGTTAACTCTTTACTACTTCTTGTCTGGCCATGGCAGTGGTAGGAGAATTGAGGGAAGAACACTTTTCCCCTTCCTATCATGTGGCCATTTGGTCAGGAACTTTCCCTCCCAGAGGGAAGGGGCAGTGAGTGCTCTTTAGAGCTGCAGTGCAAAAAATAAATCTTGGAAATCTTTATGTGGCAGGCCTGCGCAAGCACAGTCCCAGTGTGTGTCTTCACAGATACCCACTCAATGAACTACTACTACACATGTTAAGTGCAACACTATATTTGCTTACAGACACTAATCCTGATATAACTTACAGTGTTGCCAAGTTCTGGGAAACAGCACTCGAAATATGTTGCAGGGTGGTCTGTGTAACAAATTAGGCTTATAGATTTGATAGTTGTAGCCTTCAATTGAACAATTTTAATGTCTTTTTATACCTATCCTCCTTTTACGGTGTTTAAGTTTTTTATTCCTTTTAGAATTTATGCTTAACATTTTAATATGTTTATCCTTTTTTTCTATCCTTTATTTCATTTATCTTATGCTGGTCTGTCACCATAATAAGGATTTGATTTGATTAGTTAACAGTTTGGTTAATTGATATGATCACAATAACAACGGTTAGTTTAACAAAACCATTGAATGGCAACTGAACTAAGCTGCTGCCTGGATGGGCCTCTTTTATATTTCTCACAAGTACAATTGAGGGGACTTGGCTTTCTCAACAGCATTTCTTTCAGCACTTTGTTTAAAAAATCTGGAATGATGACGTGTTTATGCCTTGTAGGCTCTAACAAACACTTCTATTTCGTGATTCTACAAAAGCAATGTAACAATATCACAGAAAGGCATATTATCACATTCTTGGAAAATCAATTAAAAATTAAATATACAAAAACAAATTAGTCTCATGTTGACACCCAAGACCTCTTGCAGAATTGAAATTTTATAGCAGCCATAAAAGGGAGTTTATTTGGTAGCATATTCATAAGCGCCATGCTTTTCAGTGTTGCTACATTTTTATGGAAATGAACCCAAAGGGAAAGGTTACAGGACTAAAGTGTTCAGCAATACCTATGCCAAAGAGAAGAAATAATTAAGGGGAGAGACTAATTTGGAAGACTATGTAGAGAACAAGATACTGGGGGCATACAATGAGGAGGGAGGGATTGCATATTGTCAGTTGCTAAATCCTCTGATGCTAGAGGGTAAAATATAAAATATGTTCAACAAGCAAATGAAATGGCATTATACATATGACTTTGTAATAGGGTTGCCAACTGCAGCTTGGGAAATTATTATAGATTGGGGAGGGGCCGGGAAAGATAAAGGAAGCTAGGATGTTGGGCATTGGGATATTTGGAGTTGGGATGTTTTGGGGGAGGGAGCTCAACAGTGATATGATGCCGTTGAGTCAATCTGTTGAAACTGCCTTTTGAGATAGTGAACAAGCATATAGGCAACAGGTAGACATTATATATTGAGCCTTTCAAAAGACTCTTGACAAAGTACCTCAGCAAAGACTCCTGATTAAACTTAGCAGTCATGGAATAAGAGGATGGATTCTCTTATAGATTAAAAATTGGTTAAAAGACAGAAAGCAGCAAATAAAAATAAACGAACAGTTCTCACAATGAAGGGAAGAAAGCAATGGGGTCCCAACAGGATCAGTCTTAGGGCCAGAACTACTTAATTTGTTCATAAATTATCTGGAACTGGGTAAGTAGTGTAGTGGCCAGATTTGCAGATGAAACAAAATGATTCAGGATGATGAAAGCCAAGGATGACTGTGAAGAGCTTCAGGAGGATCTCCACAAATTGAGTGGGCATCAGTGTAGCACATGAAATTCAGTGTTGGTAAGTGTAAGGCAGGGGTTGGCAACCTTTACCACCCAAAATGCCATTTGGACCCGTTTTCCATGGCCCCAAAGATCTACCGAGCCGGAGAGCTGCTTCCGGTTCAGCCCCTCTATTCACCTTTCCTTCCAGCACTCCTCTGGAGGGCTGAAGGGACATGCCCACACTACCCTCCAACCTCCAGGCCATGCAGAGCCTCAGTATAAGGCTGAAATAGCCACATGCGGCTCTGGAGCTGCGGGTTGCAGACCCCTGGTGTAAGGTGATACACACTGGAACAAAAATCCCACCTTCAAGTATAGACTAAGTTGTTGAGAACTTGCTGAACTAGCTCAATGAAAGTATTAATCCAATGTGCTGCATTGGCAAAAAGGCAAACTCTGTGCTGGGGATTAAAGAAGGAACTGAAAATAAAATGGGCAACATTATAATGACCTTGTATAAGTCTTTGGTTTGACCTCATTTAGAATACTGCATATAGTTCTTGTTATCACTTCTCAAAAAAGACATTGCAAGCTGGAGACAAAGGCAACCAAAACGAAGATCAAGGGAAAGCTTCAGCCTCTGTACACCGTTCAGCCACTGTGTGAGAAAGGATACTGGGCTAGATGGACCAATGATGTAATCCTTCTTATGTTCTTACGTTCTGACATTTTCTCCAGGGGAACTCACGTCTGTAGTCTAGAGATCAGTTGCTATCCCTGGAGCATGCCTGGCCGCATTTGGAGGTTGGCAGCCCAACATTGTAAGGAACTGGAGCTGTTGTGGTGGCCAGTAAACAGTTTGTGCCTGGTCTAATATTTTCTGAAGACATTTGTTTGTTCCACACTTACAAAGTTAAAAGTTCTGATATAAAAGTTCTGTTGTATGACTCATGCTTTCTGCTGCCAAGTGATAAGTACGGATGCATGACAAATATGGATGCATGACATGTTTGATTTGAAAGATCTTGTTGGGTCTGTGCAATTTGGTGTGCATCCCAGTGACCTTACATATTCCCTTGATTTAGAAACATTAAGAAGCGCTGCTATGCTTTAAAAAGTATCTAGTCTTAATGCTTGTATGTACATATAAGCTTCTATCATTTATTTATCTTCAGCCTTTTTAAAAACTGTATAGTTGTCTTAAGGACTTTGATGTACAAGTATGATCTATAGCTGTCATGTAAGATGACAGGGTTCTTTAAAAACAAAAATAGCACAATGAACATTGTTTCAGTGTGGATTTCACATTTTGTCATTTTGCCGTTATGCTCATTTGTATTAATGATATCACAGTCACTCATCTGCTTACTGTTCATTGAATGGGCCCTGACGTGTGGGTTTTCTCACAAATAATAAATAATTAAATCACAGGCCACACAGCTTGGTATTTCCAGATTTACAATGAAGATAAATGTTTGTACTATTTTTATTTCACTTGCTTAATGGGTAGTTGAGCCTATGCTGGTACAATTTGAGCCCAATGCTATGCATATCACCTAAGTCACCTGTCCCTATATCTGGTCTTGCATGCCAGTGGGAGGCATACCCTGCTTACTGCGTAGGTAACAGTTTACTTGCATAGGTGTTCAGTGAATAAAGAAATCAAGTGGCACAATGAACTTAGTAAGGTCTGTAGAAAAGTCTCCGCATCCCAGAATAATTAGCAAAAGCTTTCTAAGTACTTCCAATAAAGGGTGTAATTAAGATGGCTTTGCAAAGAGCCTTTTACAGAGCAAATTTCCTTAAGTCTTGCAAGAAACATTTCCTACTAGATCCTCTGCATTCAGTACCATAAATAGAGGAAAGAGAGGGAATCACATAATGTTTGATTAACCTGAATTATTTGCTATGGTAAACAAGTAGGTTTTGAAGGTCTCTCCAGGACTGCAGATGATTTTAGCAATTATCTCAGCAAAATAATTATAGATCTCCAAGCAGAATGCTCTGACAGTATAAAGCAAGAAGCAAGGTGACCTCCTAGAACAATCTGCCACAAAGATTCTCAGGAAGGGGGAATGTTAGGAGGAGCTAGTTTTATTGATATATTCTTCATTAACAGAATTAGCTGCAATGGAGCTTTAAATGACCCAAAGCAAAAGAAGTCTTTTAACACACTGGCACTATTGGTTTTGTCATTTGGTTTCTCAGGAAATATTGTGACCCAGCCAATCTTTTCCTCCTTCCGTAGCATTTTTGCTCCTTGAGCAATGGCCTTGACAAAGGACAAACTTGGTTAGGTGGAACATGAAAGACAGAGTTAGGAGGATGGAATGGAAACCAGACCTAGAGTCTTTGGAGGTCCTGGCCAAAACTGTAGGCTCATGACCATGAAATAACTTTATCTTTCCTTGCTCATGAGATTTTAGTACATGATGGATTGAGGAGGAGGACAGCTTCTAGTGCCTACTTGCACATGGCCACTGAACAGAAAATGGACTGGACCCAGTAAAGAAGCCAGAATTAGATTGCCAAACAGTTCACCACCACCAGACTCTGTGCCTGCAGTGAAACCACTTGTATCTTGCCAATCAACACCAGGGCTGGCAACCTTCTCTGATTTCCGTCACTGCCCTGTTGCAGCATGTGCCTCCCAACTCCCCCAATTTTCACCTCTTTCCTTTCAGAAATGACAAGAATAGGTATTTCAGGAGCATCAGGAGCAAATAGCAGGCAACAGGCTGTCAAATTCACCCAGCTGAGCCAGCAATTGAGGATGAATGTCCCTTCCATCCGATGGCTGTTCTGACTCTTCTAAGCCTGCCAGGCAGAAACTCTCCTCCTACAGCAGACATTCCATCTTGCCACTTCCTCATCTGTGCTTACATAAAGTCTGTGGCTTGCAAGGTCCTAACGAGATCAGGCAAGTGCCCAAGGTTGTTAATGTTATGATGCTGGGCAAGCAAGTGCTGACTCCTCTGCATACATAAGTTATCTTTATTTTAATGCCAGGCGGGTTTTTAACAGGCAGCAGGTCCCATTATTAGAATCTGGCTGTGCAATTTACGAACTGTCACATGCTGAACTATGCATGCTTTGAGTTTCTGATGCATATTTAATGCTAGAAGCCTACACAGACCGAGACTGGGTCTGTCAGGAAGAGTGTTTTTCCCCCTTTAGGCTAGGATGGTTACATTTTTACCATATAATTAAAATGTTGTCCCCACTGGAATATTTGCAGCCAGTTAACATGCCTAAAAAAAAAAAGACCGAGAAACTTCCCAGATCTTATGTTGTATTCACAAAAAGTATAAAGATGACTTTTCTCATTTTTAAGGAGAAAAGTTGGCTGAAATGTTCACACTATCACTACAAAAGATGTTGGGATCCCCTCTGAGAAATTTTGCTAATTGTGCTGAAATGTCTTGAGATCTTATGCCATATCCAGGCATTCCAAATTTCTCTAAGTTAAGAATTTGAGGTGTCCTAAGGGTATGCGAAAATCTTTCAAAAATATTGCTGACCTTTCTAGAATTTTTGTCCCCGCAATTCTGATGGAAGCTTTGCTGTTAAGAGGGATCCTCTGAATTCTCTTTGAATTTCACTTTACGTTATCAAATTTCCTCTTGAGGATATGCCTGTGCTTTCAGCGAGGGGCATCTCATATTTAATGTCTACAATGTACCCCTGAGGTATTTTTCATACATATGCAAAAACGAAACAAAAGATGAATAGGTCAAGCCCTCTTTGAAAATACATGTGTTATACAGGTACATTCTCAAAGACCTGGGACTGGCTGTAGCTTTCCAGCTGGGGGTTGTGTAAAGCTGCTTTAGGATACTGCAAACAGAAAACTGTACAAAAAGCTGGTAAAGCAATAACTATCACTCTGCCTTCAAATCATTAAAACCTCACACTCATCAGCTGCGAGAGATGTTACCACAACCACCCACAGAGAACCCAATTCATGTACAGTTAGGAAAAGAAAGAAGGAACGGTCTTATGCGGAAGTTCCTGGTATAGAAATGTCATTCGTTCCCTGCTGAGATGCCTGTTGGTACTTGCTGAGGTATACAACATAATACTGCTTCTACCTGTTCCTCTGATTTTTGCTCACATATCTTCAACATCTGCCTCTTGTGCAATGCTCTCATCTTGTACCTCCAGAAGGGGAACACAGGAAAAAGAGCTTCTCCCTCTCTGACTTACAATTTAAAATGGATTATGTCATAAGTCCAGCAGTAATTCTAGTCATTACCTCAATGTAACATATTTGCTTTCTAAGGTTTTTCTTTCCTCCTCTTCTAAAAAGTAAATAGCATTGGGTGGTGTAATAACGTGTCCATAGGTGCAGTTGCTGCATACATGGATGCTCATCAAAAGCATAGATTTAGCGCTGGGTTGTTTTGCTCTGTGCTGGAAGGTGGGCTCTCTCTCAAGGAATAAACGATTTGACAGTGAGATTAAAAATGTCCCATTTCAGATTTCTCTACTCGTCAAGATGTCTTGGGCTCCATGTTTGCCAAACCTTACCTTTCAAGATGTTCTAGAACTTTTTTTTCTCAGAGCAGTATTCCACCTCTTTAGCTTCCTTGAAAATTATTTCTTGGATGTATCTTAAAAAAAGAAGCACATGTTTGGAGTATGGGTGTCCCTCTATGAAGACAAAACAAATTTCATCAAGTTCACAGAATAATGAGAATTGGGGGGGGCGGGGGCGGGGGATAGAATACTCATTTGTTGACTGGCAATCCAGAAAGAGGGAGGGAGAAAAGGAGGGAAAATCAGGGGGTTTGGCATAATTGCTGTTATCTGTGCCATACTGCACAAAATATACTGTGAAGCAGTAGTAATTTTAAAAGCACTAAGACCATAATAGCAATAATAGTCAAAATGGTTACCCTGTGCTTTCTTTTAAAAAAGTCTACTGACTAGTTTTCTCAAAATCTCTCTCATTATGATGGATAGGAGGAGCAGTGTAAGATAATCAAACACAATGCTATACTGAAAGTAATAATCAGGAAGAACAGCTCCAGTTCTTGGTAGGAGCAGCGACAGCTGCTTCACTATGTCTCCAGCCTCTCATACCCAGTTTAATTGTTTCAATTCAATGGAAAGGCAAAATTTAATTAGACATTTGATTTGCAATAAATTCATGGGGTTGGCTTCTAACTTCAAGGTCGCCAGTCCGTAGAGCCCTATAAGGGGTGTTTCTCAACCAGTGTCCAAGGCCTTTTCATATCATAACTAGATATGGATTCTAAGTAGCATGAAAATGTATTATTATTAGACACTAGGCAGTAAATATCTCAAGAACCAAAATGAGCAATTCATTGGGTAAAGTTTCTTACCATAGGGTTTCATGCTATGGTTTCTTGTCTCATATCTCACTATTATATTTAGAAGTATCTGTTCTTCCTTATCCTCCTTGACTTTTCTGCCGCAAAAGGCCCTCCTGATGACCAGAAGAGCTTCTTTGATTGATGGAACAGTCAAGAAGACCTCTTTCTGTCATCTTAATTTGCAGACAGGAATATATGGGAGAAGATGGTCCTTCACATACCACAATCCCAAGTCATATAGAGTTTTAAAGGACAAAACCAACACCTTGAATCGGACTTGGGAGTGGATTGGGAGTATAATTGCAGTAGTCTAACTGCAACATTCTGATTAGCTGCAGCTTCCAAACACCCTTCAAGGATAGCTCCAAGTTGAGTACATTGTAATAGTCCAGTTTAAATGTTAATTAGACATGGATCATTGTGACTAGATTAGACTGAGACGCAGCTAGCACACCATCCAAAGCTGGGTGAAAGCACTTCAAGCCACCGCAGACACCTGGTTTTCTTCCAAACACCCTGTGAGGTGGGTGGGGCTGAGAGAGCTCAGAAGAACCATGACTAGCCCAAGGTCACCCAGCTGGTGTGTGTTGGAGTGTACAGGCTAATCTGAATTCCCCAGATAAGCCTCCCCAGCTCAGGCAGCAGAGCGGGGAATCAAACCCGGTTCCTCCAGATTAGAGTACACCTGCTTTAAACCACTACGCCACTGCTGCTCCAGAGAAGGAATGCATATTAATATGTAATTTATAGTTTGTGTAATACATAATATTAGCCTCATTTGACTTGTTGATTGCCTGGGTTATGAATCATATAAATAAATAGATATTTAAAATCTATTTATAAGAATATACATAAATAATAAGGAATTTATGATGGATCAAACATTTCCTCAAAGTACATGTAGAACCAAGTGACTAAATTCTCATGAGTTTTAGAATTTTTACAGGAAGCAACTTTTTCAAAAGGGCGACTAACATAGCACGCAGCTTTTAGAAATGGTCTCTTCAAAGCCACCCACAGGAAGGAGAAACTGTGAACAGAACTGAAATTACATCTATAGAGCAGGGGCCAATTCTCTCCTGATGTATCAGTGTTCCTGGCAGGCATCCCAAACAAGGAGATGTACAATCTGCAATGTGGCAGGTGGCCTGCATTCTGCACATTTTTTCTATCGCTTGCAGCAAGAAAGAGCAGCTAAGATTTACCTTGACTGCCATTACTGCCCAGAGGTGGGGCATGGAGAGGGGCAGGCACTGGCGTAATGCCCATTGGGCAAGGTGGGCAGCTGGCCAGGGCATCACCTTGTGGGGGGCATCAAAATGCTGGGTTCGTTTTTGGGTATTTTTTAGTGGTTTTCCATTTTTGGCCTGCAGGGGGTGCAATTTTTAGGCTAGTGGCACCAAAATTTCAGCGTATCATCAGGAGACTGTACTTATGCTACCCCCCAAGTTTGGTGAGGTTTTGTTCAGGGAGTCCAAAGTTATGGACTCCCAAAAGGGGTGCCCCATCCCCCATTGTTTCCAATGGGAGCTAATAGGAGATGGGGGCTACAGTTTTGAGGGTCCATAACTTTGGCCCCCCTGAACCAAACTGCACCAAACTTGGGGGAATTGTTAGGGCAGTCTCCTGATGAGACCCTGAAAGTTTTGAGACTGTGCCTTCAAAAATGTGCCCCCCCAGCCTGCAACCCCCATTGACAGCAATGCAGAAAACTCAATGCAGAACAAAGATTCTTGGGCAAATTTCGGGATGTTCTTGCAGGGAGGGCATTCTTAGACGTATCATCACCAAAATTTCAGGGTAACATCTGGAGACTGTCATGATGGCACCCCCAAGGTTTGGTGCAGTTTGGTTCAGGGGGTCCAAAGTTATGGACCCTCAAAAGGGTAGCCCCATCTCCTTAGCAAAGAATGTGGAATGGAGTACCCCCTTTGAGGGTCCATAACTTTGGACCCCCTAAACCAAACTGCACCAAAATTTGGGGGTACCATAAGGACAGTTTTGAGATGATACCCTGAATTTTTTGTGCCGATCCAACCAAAAATGCACCCCTTGAAGGAACATCCCAGAAATTTGCCCAAGAATCTTTGTTCTGCATTGAGTTTTCTGTATTGCTGTCCATGGGGGTTGCAGGCTGGGGGGGCACATTTCTGAAGGCACAGACTCAAAACTTTCAGTGTCTCATCAGGAGACTGCCCTGATGATACCCCCCAGGTTTGGTACAGTTTGGTTCAGGGGGGCCAAAGTTATGGACCCTCAAATCTGTAGCCGCCATTTCCTATTAGCTCCCATTGGAAACAATGGGGGATGGGGCACCCCCTTTGGGAGCCCATAACTTTGGACTCCTTGAACCAAACCTCCCCAAACTTGGGGAGTAGCATAAGGACAGTCTCCTGATGATATGCTGAAATTTTGGTGCTGATATGTCTAAAAACCTCACCCCCTGCAGGCACCAATATCCTGGTGCAAAAAAATTTGGTCGTGGTGGAGTGGCTGCCCATGGGGGGGCATCCAACTCAGGTTTTGCCCAGGGCTACAGTTTGCCCAGGGCTGCCTCGTTACACCCCTGGGGGCAGGCTCAGCACTGGCATCCAGCTCAGCATGGGGCTGGGCCACCCAGCTGCTGGCGCGAGTGAGATACGTGCCTGGAGGAGGCGGGACTGTGGCCTTATATGGGCAGACCGGGCCATCCCATGCCTCTTATTGCCCAAGCACTGACAGCTTCTCCTGCCCACCCTCTCCCTCTCCCATGGGTCTGAGTTTTTTGTTTTTGGCATTCTGATTACGGCGATTGTTGTTGTTATGTGCATTTCTCCTGGCACAGCCTGGTGGGTTGCACGTGGGGACTGATCTGTACAGGAGAGGAGAAGCCTGCATGCCAGCCCTCCCCATTTGGTGGGTGCCTCCAAAAGCGGCCTGGGGGTGGAGCGAGCCTGTGAACCACATGCCTAGGCAGGGGCTGCTGGGGGCTTGTGCCCCCTAGCACCAAGGGAAGTTCATTCAGAGGCCAGCACCCAGATGGCTCCCACTATCTTGCTGCTCCAGGCATTGGTGTTTTCTCCCATGCATCAGGCTGGAAGAAAGTTATTACTGGGGGACAGCAGATGTGCTGCCCAGTGCAGGATCCATCCCCTATGTTGCACCTTTGCTTCCTTTTGCCAGCACACCAATAAAACGGCTGTGGCCAAATTTTACCCACACAATTGGTTTTCTGTGTCTCCTTCTGCACCCTCGGACCGTTTCCTCCCCTCCTCAGCTGGCAACAGTGGAGAAATGCAACCTTTTTGAGCTGACAGTAGGATATAACCCTTTCACAAAAAACAGCTTGCTAGCAATTTACCATAGGGAGTGAGGATTATAAAAGTTGTGCTTACAAAAAAGTGATATCTAAGAATGTTGTTTTTCCCCTGCAGGGGATTGTGTATTGGAACCAGAATACACATAGATTGAATGGGAAATACAGGCTCCACTAAATTAAAACCACTGTGTGACCTCAGGAATACATAAGAATGATTGTTTAATTGTAGGAAGTTTTCAGGCCTTTTCCAAATCAGTTGACTACGATACAGGACAACTTGGGAATATGTCTTGACTGCTTAACTGCTAGGGAGCTGATCAAAGAATAGAACCACAGTTTTAGCACTTCTTTCCTCATCCACCTTCAAATGGCTGACACTTCATGATTCTGCATTAAAAGTAGATAAGTCTCTAGGTCAAAGCATGCCTAACATAAATGGACCATAGTCCATAGAATTTATTGTGCACAGAAGCACAGACTTGGTACACATGAACCACATAGATTCCAATTACTGCTTTCAAATGTGACTTCTAGCCCTGATACATCAACAGAACACAATGCCAGTTTTCCTTTGAAAAAAGGCAATATGGAGGGGCATCTGCTAAAATGTGACAGTCCTACTTTAAAGGGAAAGTGTGGCAAAGAAATCTGCAGTGGTGGAATTAGAGATCAAATGCTATTTAACCTGTAGGCCATCAACAGGAATAGAGATGACTAGTGGAATCAAGCATATATTTGCTAAAAGATTGTAGTAGAGGCTCTAACATCTAACATCAATAATTAGCATTTGCATGACAAAGACTTTGTCTCATGGGGTGCCTGTTTTGAGTGGAAGCATAAGATGTTCTTTAAAAATGTGTCCTTTATCTGTGCCCTATTTTGCTTCCTAATAGGCACTCAAAGAGGGTTATAATATTTTATGCTCTTCCATTCCAATTTCACCAGAATCCTGCAAGGCAGGTCAGATTGAGTGAATGAGATATGCACAAGGTTTCAAGCAAGTTTTCAGACAAAAGGATCTTTGAATCAAGGTCTCCCAGAACCTAGTCCAATGCTCTAACCACTACATCACATTGGTTTTCACCACAAACAGTGTCACATAACAGTGACTCCAAAGACAGTCTGAATCCAGTTGAAATACAAGTTCTCTCCCAGAGACTGAGAACCTGCAAAAGGATTGGGCTTAGAGATGCAAGTTTATCACTGATATTGAAAGCAGTGATTCTGAAGGCTACCATGGAACCAAGAGTAAACCACTTAGGCTTGCTCCCAAAAGCATAATTGGTGTTCAGTTCTGAGCTCCCCATGGAGAATGCAATGGCAGGATTAAGTATCAGTATTGAGAGATTGCAGCAAAATGGTAAATCGAGGCTACTGTTTTGGGTAGTAAAGTGAAGCTCAGCAGGCCATAAGCCTGTTTGTTGTCTCAGAACACAACCAACAAGAACAGGAAATTCCACCCACTTCAGCAACCCTCCAAAAACTAGAGGGGCTGAAGAGGTCCAAACAAACCCAATTAAAAAGCATAAAACCCTGCTAATGCCTAACACCTTTTACAAAAAGCCACTAAAAATAGCAAGGCTCTGTTAACCCATGTCTTCAAAGATTTCCCCGTGAAAGTGGGTGCAGCCATGAAAAGGTTCTTTCACTCAGACATATCTAAGTCTTTGAAAGAGGCCCCACTTGCAAGCTTTTTTCATCAGAACAGACAGAAGGAGGGGGGAGGGAGGTCTTCAGCCAGGCAATGTCTATCAGGCCAACTCCCCTTTGATCTAACAGGCTCACCTCCAGGCTGTCAGACCCAACAGAGCCCAGGGAGGTTGGAGGGAGGCTTTTAGTCAGGCGGTCTCTGCCACACCACACCTCCAGGCTCTTGGATCCAACAGAAACTTCAGAGCTGACAAAAAGAGGGGTAGGGAATACTTCAGTTGGGCAGTGTGTGCCAGGTCACACCTCCAGACTCTTGGAGGATCCAACCTAGACTAGGGATGGGGAGGGATTCTTTCAGTAAGGCAGGCCACAGCCAAAGCCTTAAAAAACAAGAGTCCTTCTGCATCAACGGCTCTTAACACCTCCAGGTTTCCCCCCTCAGAGCTTACATAGCCAAGGATGGCGAAGGTGCCTTTCTTCAGTCTGAGTCCAGCTCTATCTGATCATGCATTCAGGGTAAACTGGCGACAGAAAGATAGAAATAGTTCTCAGCCTCAAGAATGAGGTGAGGAAGAACCACAGAATAGCAATGGAGATCCTCCCTTCACAGTGACAAAAAAGAGAACTGAAGGAGTACCACCCCTCTCCTGGTCATGTGATTGTTTTGGTGGAAAAGCATAGAGGGAGGAGGGGCACTTGTAGACTACTAGAAAGTTCTAGAATCTGGCCTATGCACACACAGCCTTGATGTGTGCCTGCACAGAAACCACAGTGATGAACTGTGGGGTTCTCCTTCTCCTATCCCTTACTCTCTTCCTCCTGCTCTCTACTCTACTTCTTTCTCATTCTATGAGGAAATCTAGATATCCAGGAAGATTGCTATAGAAAACCAATATGGCACTAGAATGCTACCAAGATGTCAGACCTAATGAGACTGTTAATCTCATTTTAAGGGGCCTATCTGCAGAATAAAGATGGCCATGGCTAGGGGTCAAGTGTCCTACCTGACACCTGATTTATTTCCATGGATGTTGTGCAGTGTGCAAGTCCTGCAGTGCAATTAATGTTGGAGACATTGGTATCCAACTAGGTTGCTATGGCAACCAGCAATGGAGTCTTGCAAGACCTCCAGAAGTATTTTGGCTATCTTTGCACTCTTATTGATCTGCAGTGTATTCAAGATGAATGCACAAATCTCAGGATTCCTTAGGAGTTACCAGTGTGAATGAAGGGGGAGGGAACTGTATTTTTCTGCATATCTGAGTGTTCACCCAGAGATGGAGAGTCCTCTTTTCTTTTCTGCCTCACCCCACTGAAAAGGTTTAACTATCCAACTGTGGTCCAGGATCTCAATTAGATATATAGACAAGAGGAGGATCAGTAAGGATTCACAGCAGAGAAGGGATCCCATTTCTCTTTCACCAACCTTCTTTTCCATGCAAGCTCCACTTTCACCCTTTCCATTACCCACTTTTGCCCCCGATACCCTGGCACTCACTGCCCTTCTCCCCTCTGGCTCCAGCTCCCTCCCACATACACACACACTTGTTGACTCCCATTTTCTACCCAAACTAGTTTCAGCTCTGCTTTCTTTCCATCCTTCATATTTAATTACCGTATATACTCGTGTATAAGTCGACCAGCATATAAGTCGAGGCACCTAATTTTACCACAAAAAACTGGGAAAACTTATTCACTCGCGTATAAGTCGAGGGTGGGAAATGCAGCATCAATTGAGGCATCAGTAGGTTAAATGTTTTTGAATCTTTATTTCAAAGAAAAACAGTAAACTGGCTCTGTAAGTGGAAAAGAGGGTCAACAAGAACAATATGGTATCAACAATAACTTTAAAAGTACAAAAACCTTAGCTCAACCAGCAACCAAGCTAAAACACAAGAGTTAAAATCCTTCAAAATTGGATTCCTCATCATCATCTGTATGTCCAAATGTAACCCAACTTAGATTTTAAGAGGGATACACTGTACTCTGAAATGAAAAATCTACTATTAGCTTCCATTGTAAACAATGGGGGATGGGACCCCTTTGGGGGTCAATAACTTTGGATCCCCTGACCCAAACTTCACCAAACCTGGCTGGTATCATAAAGAGACTCTCCTGATGAGACCAGCCAGGTTTGGTGAAGTTTGGTTCAGAGGGTCCAAAGTTATGGACCCTCAAATGGGTAGCCCCATCTACTAATAGCTCCCATTGAAAACAATGGGGAATGGGGGCACCTCTTTTTGGGGGTCCATAACTTTGGACCCCCTGAACCAAACTTTACAAAACCTGGCTGGTATCATCAGGAGAGTCCTCTGAGGGTACCCTGAAATTTTGGTGCCTCTAGCATAAAAACTGTGTCCCCTGCTGGCCGGCAAAGTAAAAACACAAAAAATTTTAATGACCCGCATATAAGTCGAGGGAAGCTTTTTCAGCATTAAAAATGTGCTGAAAAATTCGACTTATACATGAGTATATACGGTAATGTAAACCTCCCCTTCTTTCCAGTGAGGAGCCGCAGTGGCTTACATCATTCCCGTCTCCTACATTTTATCCCCACAACAACTCTGTGAGGTGGGTTAAGCTGAGAGTGTATGACTGGGCCAAGGTCGCCCATCAAGCTTCCATGATGAGAAGGAGGATTAGAACCTGGGTCTCCCATAGTGACTCCCTCCTACTCTGCAAACCCCAAATCCACTTCCATTGCTCTTTCCTTCTTCACTCTTCCAATTGGCTGCCATTTTCTCCTCTTCCCAACCATCCTTCCACAGTCTCTCCTTTCTCCCCTACTCTCTCAACTTCTTTTCTCCCTCCCCCAGTTCATCTCATTCTGATTATAGTCATGATAACTACCGGTACCTCAATACTGGATGCCACAGAAACCCCAAATGCCACTTAAACTTCGGGGGTTTTAGCCATAAAAGTTTTCCCCAAAAAACAGCTTTTTCTGCTAATATCAAGGTTTTGCTGAATTTGCAGAAAGCTGTATCCTAGCTCAGGCTGGCTCCGTTATGCAGATGTTTTGATCTGCATGGGCACCATCTGTTGGCTGTTAAGTATAAGGATAGTTAATATAAGTTAACTGCAACTTGATGGCACTTTGCACTTAAACACACACACACACACTATAACTACCTCCAATTGCAGGCATTAATGTTGTTGTGTAACAATTCAGAAGTTTCAGAAATTGTCATTATCCTGGTACATTACAGCTCCATGTAGAATTGACATCAAGAGGAGAAAGCAGTTCGGCAGATTTATGCCTGATAGGATCATTATGCAACTACAAGAATTAGTAGATCTTCCTGTCAGGTGGGATCACCCCTTCTGTACATGGCATTTCCACTAATTGTGCTGCTGAATCACTTGCTTGAAGAGGGCTCTGTTTGCATGAGCTATTATTCCATTATCTGGAGCTATGCCTACTGGGCTCAAGAACAAATGCTTTTGTTTGAATACGTTGGCAAGCAGGCAGGACTGCAGTATAGGTGGGTGGGCAGAAGTAGTGGCTGTCTTTGTCCTCCCCTGTGATAAGTAGCACAACAGCTTTCTATGGTTGAGTAGGGGAGGTATGAAGCGAAGGCTTTGCTTCCTCATGTTGTAGACAGCTAATGTGGTATAGAAGTTAGAGTGCTGGTCTGGCATGTGGGACCCAGGTTCAGATCCTGACTTTGCCACAGGGCTAGTGGAATGCAGCACTCATGCACCCCGCCCAGCCTGCCTGCCTTGCCTTGCTACACTTCATTGGCTTGACAGCCAAACATGCCTGTGCATTCTACTGCTGTTTAAAAATAGACCTCATCCACCCTGGTTGAGAATCCTGGTGGGAAAGAAGGAAAAAATTCATATAGGAATGTTATCATACCTTCCTCTACCCAGTTTGCAAAGGAGAATTTCAGTTACATCTCCAGTGGAGACTGCATCAAGTATAGACAGCAATTATATGCTAATATTTTAATATTTAATATTTCAACAAGCTCAAAGAAAAGGGTTGCCATAATTGACTTCTGAGTATATGCAAACAGTGGCTACCAGCTTCAGATGCCCTGATGAATGGCAAACATGCAGTGCTGAAGCAACACCCAAGTTTGAAATAACTTTCATTTTTAATTGCTAAAAATAATAATTTCAGGCTAAGGGGACCTACTTGTAATAAAAATCAGTATTATGAACAGGGGGCTTCATATTATGAGCCCATTATCTGATCACCAATGTATTCGAGTGGTTTAGGAGGGCTAGGTCTGTGACATGGCTACCAATCTTGATCCTCCTTGATCTGAGATTGCAAATGCCTTAGAAGACCAGGTGATCGGGAGCAACAGCCGCAGAAGGCCACTGCGTTCACATCCTACATGTGAGCTCCCAAAGGCATCTGGTGGGCCACTGCGAGTAGCAGAGCTGGACTAGATGGACTTTGGTCTGATCCAGCTGGCTTGTTCTTATGTTCTTATGTTCTTATGACATGTATTCTGGTAAATTGATGTGGTGAGAACAAATCATACACTCCGAGCAAATTCAAGAATATCAGAATTCCTAGCTCTATTTTTGACGAAGTTTTAGAGATCAGTGTGATTGAATCTAGTTCTCTTTAAAATTATTGCTAAGACAGAGACTAACTGGAGGTGGAAAGTGCCATCAAGTCACAGTAGATTTGTGGTACTCAAGGTGGCTTACAATAGAAATAAAACAATAGTTATCAAACATATGAAAGACAATAGTTTAAAATCTCCATGAGAACTGCCAACAAATAAGGACTAAATTAGTCAAAGGAAATCCTAAATAAAACTGCCATTAGCTGTCTCAAAAGTGACAAAAGGTGCACCTCACTGGGGAGGTTGTTCCATAATTGTGGGGCTGACATAAAAATGTCCTCTCTCTTGTGCCCACCAAGCAGACCTCTTCACGGCTCTGGCCCCGGCCTGGTGGAACGCTCTTCCTCCAACTGTCCGGGCCCTGCGGGACCTTGGTGAGTTCCGCAGGGCCTGTAAGACGGAGCTGTTCCGCCGGGCCTTTGGAGGAACCGGCCGCTGATGGTGCCTCCCCCTTTCATGGCCCTCTGCCTCATGGCCCTCTACATCTGGGACCTGCCATTCCTCCCTTTTGGGGAGAGGATTTCAAATACGGAGCAGCTGGATGCCATTTATATTTATTATTGTATTTTTATTGTATTTTATTGTATTGTATTTATAAGACTTAGCTTTTACTGTTTTATCGCAGCTTTTAAAGATTTTGCCATTTTATTATGTTTATTGTTGTACACCGCCCGGAGCCCCTCGGGGATAGGGCGGTATAAAAATCTAATTAATAAATAAATAAAATAAATAATAGGTAGGGCAGTCAGGAGGGCTTCTCCTTGTAATCTACATTCCTGGGCAGAAATGTATGGGAATGCACTCTGAGCCCTTATACCACCTAATTTTCAAGGTGACCCAAGCTGTGAGCCTAGCTTTTCAAGGGAAATATAACCCCATCCAAGACAGGAGAGATCTGAAGTCCCTAGTCTTCCTTTCTGGTAACCCAGAGAGCTTCTACTTTGTCAGGGTTAAGTTTCAGTTTGTTCATCCTCATCCAGCCCATTACTGACTCTGTCCATTATTCCTGGGTCAGTCAGATATAGCCATAGTGTTCAGAGCATCAGTAGCATCCCTGGAATTAGGTGGGTGGAAAAAAAAGATAGAACTGAGTTGCACAGCAGTCCATACCTCTTGATGACCTCTCACAATGGCTTGGTATAAATGTTAAATAGTGTGGTGGATAAGATGGAATTCTGCAAACCCTCCACAGGCCAATGACAATGGGGTAGAGCAGGAAGTCCCCAGCACTCCTTTCTGAGACTGCCCCATGCCCCCATCAGGTAGGAAGATTGGAGAGTGGATAAAGTTCTCTAACATAGTAGGGTTCACTGAGGATTTTTTCAGACCGTGTCTAATCACTGCCTCCTTTAACATAGGCAAGATAATTCCCATTCTCAAATAAGCATTTATCCATTCAACCACTGGCAGCTTTTATCAGCCAGGAGGGGCAGGGGTCGAAATCAAAGACAGTAGGGTCTCATCTGCCGAAGGATCTTGTCCACATCCTCAGGCTCTATGAGTCAAAAAGAATCCATATAAATTAGACAAGCAGATGTCAGAGGTGTATCATCGAAACATGTCTCTATACCAGAATCTAACCCAAAGTGAATCTGAGTGATTTTGTCCGCAATGTGAGTAGAAAATTGATTACAGCAGGCCATCATGTGGTCAGAGTTCAATTCCTGGAGGCTATGATTTAAAGGCCCTGAAACCACACAAAACAATTTACTGGCCATTTATGTACAGATGCCGTGGTGAATATATTCTGAAAACCTCAGTGGCAGTAAGCTGAATATCCCCAGAAATCCAAAACAGCCTAAGCCTAAATTTATGCTAACCCAACTTCTAGACCCGGCAGTCAGGTTGGTACTGAATGTACCAGGAGTCAGGAGGAAATCATGTAATCTTAAGGAGCAGATGTTCAGTAATCAGAAAATAAGTTACGGTTATGTTGGTGGTTGTGGGTTTTCCGGGCTGAGTGGCTGTGATCTGGTAGATCTTGTTCCTAACGTTTCACCTGCATCTGTGGCTGGCATCTTCAGAGGTGTATCACAGAGAGATACAGTGTGTAACAGACTTCTCTCTGTGATACCCCTCTGAAGATGCCAGCCACAGACGCAGGCGAAACCCACCACAACCAGTTAGGAACAAGATCTACCAGACGACAGCCACACAGCCTGGAAAACCCACAAAAACCTGTTGAATCCAGCCTTGAAAATCTTCAACAGCTACGGTTATGTTAGGTCTTGGACTAATAAACAATAAGCAGACTCTGGATACAGGATAAGTAGCCTTTATTGAGTTGGCATCAAGAACTCAGCTTCAGAAAGCTAGATCTGGCAATCCTGGCTTTTACAATCATATTTATTCCCCTTTGTCTCCCCTGAACTTCCCCCTTCCAACTTCCCAAAGATTCTGAGAAAATGAGGTGTGAAGGACTTTGTTTTTGAAGACAAGTATCCCAAGGCCAGGACAGCAATAGTCTCCTGCTGGGCTGTGCCCGCGGCCTTCACTACTCCCTTCTCCCATCTGGAGTGCCAGGCAAGGCCAGCCTAGTTATCTACATGTCCAAGCGCATAGAAAATAGATTAAACAAAGATAAAATGCCCATTAACATATGACAGGTGCAGTTATATGGGAGGTCAGCACTTGAGCCCCCACTCCAGCGGAAATGATATTCTTTTGCCCTGGTGTCATCTCCAGCATCCTTTGTGTGATGCCAGGAGGACAGGTTACAAAAATGACTATGCACCCTGCTCTTCCTTTGATGTTTTCTTAGATCCTATCCCTCCTTTGTACCGATAATCACATTGTAAGGCTGGTTAGGGTGAAAGACAATGACTGGGCCAAAGGTAGTCAGTGAGCTTCATAGCTGACTGAATTTGAACCCAAATCTCTCCGCTATGACAATTTATCCCATTACCTCTGCTAAAAAAACAGACCCCCAAAATTGAAATTTGCTACAGCCATTAAGTTCTCACATCTCCAGTTTTTGTCTGGCTGGCTGGCTACAAGCAATGAAACCAGTCTGTACAGATCATGTTCTTCTGAGGATGGCACACTGTAGTGAAAGGAATGTGAGAAAACATACACAATAAGGCAAATTCAGCAATTTCCCCTGATGGAGCTTATTTAAACTTGTTAACCTCAAATGGTGCAGAGCGACAACAAATGGCAGTTCTCAATTACAGCATGAATGATGGATCACTAAAGGTCTAGTCAAGAGGAATAGCATATTGAACAAAGCATAGATGGGAATTGCATTGTCACAACGTTATCAGCCTGGATTTCTAATGTGTTATATGTCTAGGTACCAAGTGGACTACAGTTAGCCCTTATGCCACTTGCAAATGAAAGGCTTTCCAGAAAAGAATGAAGGGATGAGGGAAGAGAGAATGGGATTTCTGACTTTCTAAAGTAAAAAAGGAGTCTCTCCAACTTTGATTCTTAAGTAATGGAACTCACATTCAGTTGTCATTGATAAGGGAAATCCCCCTATCTAGTGAATCTCCACACGTAGGGTAAAAAATGGATGTGACAGGGGCATGCTGTCTTTTCCAATCGGCCAACAATTGTATCTGGAGCAGATTTGGGGGCTTGACCCTGGTGAGTTTCCCTCTTTTTCTTCTTCTTGAGACCTAGTTGTGTAAAAGTCCATAAAGAAAAAACCCTTTGGGATAATCAGATTCTAATATATAGTTCCTTCTAGCAAATATATTAAAATCCCACTTAATATTCTGAACCCTGCTATTCAACCCAAGTTATAGAATAAGGCTTTTGACACAGCATGCTCAGTCTGAGCCATCCATTCATGTCGGACACAAGATCAGGGTATAGTCCCCATTCCAGCTCTCTGCCAGGGTTAGCACACTCTGTTCATTCTGCTATGATAAGGAGGGAAAACAGAAAGAGATCTGTCCAATTAGCCTCCAGATATAGACTCGTATCTGCAGAGCTGTCTTTAGTGCTCTGGACTGCTGTTTAGCACACACAAGAGAATTGCTGGGTGTTTGTTCAAGGTGAATACACATTAAATAATTTTATGGTTGATCCCAGCTCCATCAGGGGATGTGGCTGGGAAGAAATGTGAATATGCAGATGTATTCGCATCATCGACTTTGCAAATGCAAAACACACGGGGATGAGTGTGGTTAATATACTCACAACTGAATGCCCCGACAGAGCTGTTTCAGTGGCTCTTGCATATGAGTAAAACTTCAGGCTTTGGAGAATCAGTAGGGATGAGTAGAAAAAGTCCTTGAACAAAAACACAAAGAACACCAAATCAAGTTATGGTTATGACTTAAGGCATCCCAGTGAACATCAACGTTACGCATTCACAGCAAAGTCTTCTTTTTGAGGCCAAATGGAAGTAAGGACAGAGTACCAGTCCTTACAAGAATATCAAGACTTGGTCTCTAAAGTGAACTGATGGTGATTCCCATACTGTCTGGGTGAGTAGGGAAACACATGTATTTTCTGTGTAGGTATACTTTCTGTTTCAGTGAACCTATGGATCACGTGAATGTAACCTGTACCTGGATGGAAAAGCTAACAGCCATGCATTGCCCTATTCCCATGGTGGCGAACCTTTGGCACTCCAGATGTTATGGACTACAATTCCCATCAGCCCCTGCCAATTGGCCATGCTGGCAGGGGCTGATGGGAATTGTAGTCCATAACATCTGGAGTGCCAAAGGTTCACCACCACTGCCCTATTCAAACAGTATGGCAATCACATGTACTGCACATCGTCCTCTGCATGCTTTGGGGGGAGTCCGAAAAAGTCATCCACATAAATTAGAAAAGTTCCGTATTCTAATAGTGCTTTTTCCAAGTAAGTATAGCTTATATACTTATAACAACCATGTAAGACAGTATTGCTACAAATATAAATATTAGATTTTGGGAGTGAAGGAAGCTGAAGAAATAATGGCTGTATTCCTAAACTCCAGCAAGATATTTCATGCTGTTAAGCTGATTTGGATCAGCCAGAGGCTCCCAGGCTTCTTAACCACTTCCTAACCAATGCAAGCAAATTAGTACTCGGGTCCTTTTAAAAAAAAAATCTGTCAAAATTTGGGAAGCAAAAAAAAAATCATTCTGAGGTTTTAATGCATTCCTTATTACTAATTTCTATCACAGTCATTAAGAAACATAATAATATCCCCCCAATTGGCTGTTCTAGAACAAACTCAGATAGTTCAGGGTTCTGTAACTCCTCGCTGTCAACAGTCTTTCCAGGATTTCCAGCCAAAAAATGCTTTTCTCCTTTAACTGCAAATATCAAGGACTGTAGCTGGGACCTTTCTGCATGCAAAGCAGACTTTCTGCTAGTGAACTACAGCCGTCCTGCTGTGTTTGGTTAAGAACAGTGCTTTCTTATCTCCAGCAGATCAATGTTGTCCTTGCATAAAAAACAAAGAAGCTAATTTCAAGTTCTTTTTCATTTTGAAAACTAAAACACATAGCCAGAGTACAATACAAATACAGAACAATATAGTAACATACAAAACTATAATAATTAGATCTAATTGTAGCAAGTCTAGCAGAGTAATGGGCATTCCCCAAATAGCGGATGCAAAGAGGGGGGCTTGTCTTTATTGGTCAACCAAATTGATGGTTGAAAAATATGTCATTTATGTTTTAGTGCCTCTGAGACATGTCATCCAATTGTACATGGAAATCCACTGTGACTTGTTTACGTGACTTATCACTGCTTTCTCCACAGTCGGAGAGATGAGGGGGAAGCCATTCATGGGAACTGCTCACAAGCTATAGTGGATGCTGGGCCAAGTGTGGGTCAGCACAAGTTGTGTCATTAGATATCAAGAAAAAATACATTGCAGTAGAAGAGGAGTCAAATTGACAGAAATTCCGCCTGAAAGTGCAGTTTGGATTGGAGGAAGAAACCAGTGATTAAACTAGACCGCAACTGGAATTACAGCTCTCAGCCACTTCCATTTGTAAAAACCACTGATACACATCTGTGATTCTTGTACTGTGATTCTTAGCGTTTAATCAGTTTGGGATCATTCTCTCAATGTGTTTCAATTCTAGTCTCCCAAGCTGCAGTTACAGTGGTACAAGCCAGTCCCAGCTTTACGATGTAAATATCTATCCTGAGACTCATTAACTTCTTCCCAAAGTTCTCAGAATTTGGCATTGATTTATTTCTAACAAGACAGTTTTCCCTATGGTTGTGTTTGTCATCTAAATCTCTATCTTATTACTTTGGACAGTAACTAATTCTTGGATTGTTTTAACAATTCAACAGGGCTGTGACGGAGAATACATTGAATAATATACTTCCTCTAGTAGGTCCATCTTTACTTTGCAAAAAAATCTCTAAAATGCCGTTTTCGTGCCTGTGCCAATCTGGTTCACTCATCTGCTGCTAATTTGTGGGCACTTCTATCCCTTTCAGGCACTACATCCAGATACAATTGGAAGACCAATAGCAATCACATGTATTGGTGAGAATGCACTGCCTGTGATGCTCCCAATATGCAGAGTTTACTCATAGTTTGAATAAGGGAGTGCATGTATTTTGCATGTCCATATGGCTCCAGTTTGCATACACTGAACACTGGATTTTCATCTTACCAAAGCTGTATTCATTAGTTACGTACTATGCACATTCCTTGATCAGACTGCATAGCAGCAGCATATTGGGAGAATCATAGATAAGTGCATCCTCCTAACACTTACGTTCGCTGAGCTCCCAGTGCAACTCGATGTATATCTGAAACGTCTTCTGTTTCACTGCATTTTGCGATGTGAGTGTGTGCACACTCATCAGAAAAAAAGAGGGCTTCAGGTATAAGGAGGAATCAGTGAGAAGGGATGGAACTAGTTAAGAATTCAGGGAACCAATTAGACCTGCAGTATAATGGAAAACCAGGATATACACAAAACGCACCTTCTGGTATGATATGGTGGGAGTTTCGAGATGAGAAGCACCGTTTCAAATACCTGTCTCTTTCTTTCAATTCATTACGATGGTCTTAGGCAGGATCAATGTATTCTAAGTCTCATGCACTCTGCCTCCAATAAAGTTATACTGCCCAGTTTAGTGACATGTAGAAAGATAAAATGATGTACATGAATCCTAACTACTAACAGAGGACAACGCATAAGCAGAGCTATTGTTAATGATGTAGCTGAACTAAAGATGAATGACACTAGTTGTTGATGTAAATGAGGGAAAAGTTCAAAACTGTTTGATACATATAATAGAACATGGAATGTGAAATCCATGAAGCTTGAAATCATAAAAATGAGAAACAGAATGTTTAAACCTTTCAATCCAGAGAATGAGTGAACTGAGTGGACTGATGAGGACATTGTTAAAATTTCAAAGTATTTTACTCAGAATCACAAACAGAAGGAAATGTAGCATTAACAGGAGACAGCACAGGCAGTCAGAGTTATGATGCAAAGTCTGCCTGAACAATATTCATCAGAATTCAGGGAAAACCTATCAACCTAAACAGGATGTACTGATAAACATAGGTGTTTGGAATGCAAAAAAGAGGAAACAAATAGGAACCCAATATTAAGTTGGCAGATTTGGGCCAGGAGCAACCATAGAATTCTGTGAAGACAACAGTTTGTTCATTGCAAATACATGTTTCAGGGCAACCAAACAGATGACTTACATGTGAACACACAGACAGCCATAGAAATCAAATAGATTATATGAGCCAGCTGCAAAGGATGGAGAAGCTCTCTATTAAAACATGACCAGGAGCCAACTGTGGTACAGACCATGAATTGCTGATATGAGAAATCAAAATAAAGCTAAAAAAACATAAAGCATTCATATTCCAAATAAAATCTAGTCAGCATTCCTAAAGAATTTATGACCACATAAAGAACAGATTTGCATCGGCCAAAGTTCAAGGAATGTCAACCAAAAGAATCTTGCAATAAAGCAACACATATGACCGCTAAGAATGCACAATAACTATACCTGGAGCCCCAAGAAGGTCTAATGTATTACTGAGGAAACTCTTAAAATTGGTTGAAGATAGTTTATAAATAAAGTTAAAGGAGATGCAGAAACAGGATCAAAAGTCTTTGAAGAAGAACCAACCATTTGGTATAATCCAGACCCCTGTGGCAGTGGATGGTACAGTGGGAGGCAGCACTGTGCCACCTGCACCCACTGAAGTGCAGGGAGGGAGAATAAAAGCAAAAACCTTTCCCCACCAGGAACCCTCCATGGAGCCTACAGAGGAATTATGCCTCCCTAACACCAGGCCTGGGGCCACAGCACAACTACAAACTTAGAGGAAGCTGACCAATATGGAACAGGGTAGCCGGACTCTCTGGCACGCCTGCTGTGGAGCTACAGGATGCACCAGCTGCCAGCCCATTTGCCTCCAGACCTGCAAGGGTGCCCCTTAGCTGGGCTGCCATTGTGGCCCCTACTCCTTGCTAATATTCAGCACCTCATTCTGGGATCAGGCTGCTTGAGTGAGAATGCTGCACTGAGAGCAACTGGGAAAAAAAAAACAAATCACAAAGAGCAGATGGAATATCAAAAGAGCTGTTCCAAGCCACAGAAACGAAGTCCATAAAAATCTTGACAAGAATATGGCAGCACCTAAATGAATGGGTATTACTGGTGACTGGAAACTGTCAATTTACATCTCCAATCTGGAAAAAAAAAGGAGACTTCAAAAAAAAAAAAAAAAAAAAAAGATTGCAGCAACTATTGAACCATTGCATTATTTTCTCATGCACATAAAGTAATGCTCAAAATCTTACAACAAAGACTGTTATTATGTATGGAATGAGAAATCCCTAATGTTCAAGCTGGACTCAGAAAAGAAAGAGGCATATTGCAAATTTATGTTTGTTAATGGAGCAGTAAGTTCTCATTCATACCACAGGTCAACACATAGTCTGTGGATCACAGAAAAGCAGCAGCTGTACCATTGTGATACATAAATGTTGACCTATGCTTTCAAATTCAGTATCTTTAGAAATTGAAAGAAAGAGATTGTCTGTCTTTCATGACTTCTATAGATAAATTCTTTTGTCACAGTTAGTATGTATGTGTTATCACTGCAGAAAATCTAGGTATTTTTCTAAAAAATATAAATAAGATAAAATATTACTACACTAGAAGATACACCTTAAGGAAAAAATGTATATGTCTCTTTCAACAAAGACAGGTTAGCAGCCTGTACATACCACAGATGTACACTCGGACCACAGTTTACTCTGAGGGATTCATACCCCAGGAAAACAGTTGTGCCGAACATTTCAGAAGGGGACCTACACATGACTAAAAGGTAGGGTACATTTCTGTCCCCAGCATCTGCAGTTAAAAATTCTTAGGTAGAAATTTTTCTCTGTCTAGAACACTAGAGTCATTGCCCACCAGACTGTGTGCACTAGACAAACTTGCCATAGGTCGGTTTCATATTTTCATCACAAAAGTAACTGAAATGCTAAAACATTAAACTCGAGTGTCCCTAAGAACTCCCCCCCCCCAATAGTTTATATAAACCACACAAGTGATAAAACTTATTCTGGGCTGAGGTGGTAGGTAGGGCAAATGCTTACAAAACGAGCATCTCAGGAACAAGGATTTGGTCTAACTTTCTATCTGCAAACTTTTTCACACAAACGTTGATAAATCATATCATTTTAATGAATAAAACAACTTTTCTGTACATCAAACTCACTTAATCTGCTACATAATCTATATGTTCACCTCAGCTTTCTTCTCTGGGACAAATAAGACATTTCACTTAATGCAAGTATCTCTTAGGTAAAATAACATGTAATTTACTTCCTTTTCCAGGTCCAGCCTTCCTCTTTGCTTAGCGCATGGCCAATTGGCAGGGGCTGATGGGAATTGTAGTCCATAACATCTGGAGTGCCAAAGGTTCACCACCACTGCCCTATTCAAACAGTATGGCAATCACATGTACTGCACATCGTCCTCTGCATGCTTTGGGAGTCTGGAAAAGTCATCCACATAAATTAGAAAAGTTCCGGTATTCTAATAGTGCTTTTCCAAGTGCAGCATAGCGATATACTTATAACAACCATGTAAGACAGTATTACAAATATAAATATTAGATTTGGGAGGAAGGAAGGAAGAAATAATGGCTGTATTCCTAAACCCAGCAAGATATTTCATGGTTAAGCTGGGATTTGAAATAGAGGCTCCCAGGCTTCTTAACCACTTCCTAACCACTGCAGCAAATTAGTACTGGGTCCTTTAAAAAAAATCTGTAAAAATTTGGGAAGCAAAAAAAAAAATCATTCTGAGAGGCTTTACGTATTCCTTATTAATTTCTATCACAGTCACAGAAACATAATATCCCCACCAAGGTTCTGTGAACAAACTCAGATAGTTCAGGGTTCTGTACTCTCTCGCTGTCAACAGTCTTCCAGGATTTCCAGTCAAAAAAATGCTTTTCTCTCCTTTAACTGCAAATATCAAGGACTGTAGCTGGGACCTTTCTGCATGCAAAGCAGACTTTCTGCTAGTGAACTACAGCCGTCCTGCTGTGTTTGGTTAAGAACAGTGCTTTCTTATCTCCAGCAGATCAATGTTGTCCTGCAGGCTAAACAAAGAAGCAATGTTTCTTTTTCATTTTGAAAACTAAAACACATAGCCAGAGTACAATACAAATACAGAACAATATAGTAACATACAAAACTATAATAATTAGATCTAATTGTAGCAAGTCTAGCAGAGTAATGGGCATTCCCCAAATAGCGGATGCAAAGAGGGGGGCTTGTCTTTATTGGTCAACCAAATTGATGGTTGAAAAATATGTCATTTATGTTTTAGTGCCTCTGAGACATGTCATCCAATTGTACATGGAAATCCACTGTGACTTGTTTACGTGACTTATCACTGCTTTCTCCACAGTCGGAGAGATGAGGGGGAAGCCATTCATGGGAACTGCTCACAAGCTATAGTGGATGCTGGGCCAAGTGTGGGTCAGCACAAGTTGTGTCATTAGATATCAAGAAAAAATACATTGCAGTAGAAGAGGAGTCAAATTGACAGAAATTCCGCCTGAAAGTGCAGTTTGGATTGGAGGAAGAAACCAGTGATTAAACTAGACCGCAACTGGAATTACAGCTCTCAGCCACTTCCATTTGTAAAAACCACTGATACACATCTGTGATTCTTGTACTGTGATTCTTAGCGTTTAATCAGTTTGGGATCA
Source organism: Sphaerodactylus townsendi (assembly GCF_021028975.2). NCBI lineage: Eukaryota > Metazoa > Chordata > Lepidosauria > Squamata > Sphaerodactylidae > Sphaerodactylus > Sphaerodactylus townsendi. Next base: position 111,350,436 of record NC_059427.1, on the reverse strand, counting down.
TTCTCTCAATGTGTTTCAATTCTAGTCTCCCAAGCTGCAGTTACAGTGGTACAAGCCAGTCCCAGCTTTACGATGTAAATATCTATCCTGAGACTCATTAACTTCTTCCCAAAGTTCTCAGAATTTGGCATTGATTTATTTCTAACAAGACAGTTTTCCCTATGGTTGTGTTTGTCATCTAAATCTCTATCTTAGTACTTTGGACAGTAAATAATTCTTGGATTGTTTTAACAATTAACAGGGCTGTGATGGAGAATACATTGCATTATACTTTTCTGTAGGTTCATCTTTACTTTGCAAAAATCTCTAAAATGCTGTTTTTTGTGCCTCAGCAATCTGGTTCACTATCTGCTACACTTGTGGGCACTCTATCCCTTTTCAGGCACTACATCCAGATACACTGGAAGACCAGCAATCACATGTATTGGTGAGAATGCACTGCCTGTGATGCTCCCAATATGCAGAGTTTACTCATAGTTTGAATAAGGGAGTGCATGTATTTTGCATGTCCATATGGCTCCAGTTTGCATACACTGAACACTGGATTTTCATCTTACCAAAGCTGTATTCACATGCAAATTATGCACATTCCCTTGATCAGACTGCATAGCAGTTGTGCATATTGGGAGAATCATAGATAAGTGCATCCTCCTAACACTTACGTTCGCTGAGCTCCCAGTGCAACTGGATGTATATCTGAAACGTCTTCTGTTTCACTGCATTTTGCGATGTGAGTGTGTGCACACTCATCAGAAAAAAAGAGGGCTTCAGGTATAAGGAGGAATCAGTGAGAAGGGATGGAACTAGTTAAGAATTCAGGGAACCAATTAGACCTGCAGTATAATGGAAAACCAGGATATACAGTACAGGTAACCACCTTCTGGTATGATATGTGGTGGGAGCTGAGATTGAGAAGTACCTGTTTCAAATACCTGTCTCTTTTCAATTCACATGATGGTCTTAGGCAGACCACTGTATTCGAGTCCCTATACCCCCGTCTCCAATAAAGTTATACTGCCCAGTTTACAGGATAGTTGTAAAGATAAATGAGATGAACATGAATCAACTACTAACAGAGGACAACGACAAGTAGAGCTATTGTTAATGATGTAGCTGAACTAAAGATGAATGGACACTCAGTTGTTGATGTAAATGAGGGAAAGTTCAAAACTGTTTGATACATATAATAGGAACATGGAATGTGAAAACCATGAAGCTTGAAATCATAAAATGAGAAACAGAATGTTTAAACCTTTCAATCCAGAGAATGAGTGAACTGAGTGGACTGGATGAGGACATTTTCAGCTAGAAAATTTCAAAGTATTTTACTCAGAATCACAAACAGAGGAAATGAAGTTACTTTAATAGTGAGACAAGATGTAGCACAGGCAGTCAGAGGCTATGATGCAAAGTCTGCCTGAACAATATTCATCAGAATTCAGGGAAAACCTATCAACCTAAACAGGATGTACTGATAAACATAGGTGTTTGGAATGCAAAAGTAGGAAACAAAATAGAACCCAATATTGTTGGCAGATTTGGGCCAGGAGCAACTCATAGAATTCTGTGAAGACAACAGTTTGTTCATTGCAAATACATGTTTCAGGCAACCAAACAGATGACTGTATATGTGAACATCAACAGACAGCCAATATAGAAATCAAATAGATTATATGATTGGAAGCAGAAGATGGAGAAGCTCTATTAAAACATGACCAGGAGCCAACTGTGGTACAGACCATGAATTGCTGATATGAGAAATCAAAATAAAGCTGGAAAAAAAAACACAAAGCATTCATAGTTCCAAATAAAATCTAGTCAGCATTCCTGAAGAATTTAAGGACCACATAAAGAACAGATTTGCATCACAAAGTTCAAGTGAATGTCAACCAAAAGAACTATGGGTTAAAGCAAGATATATAATCAAGTAAGAATGCACAATGACTATTCCTGTAGCCCCAAGAAAGTCTAATGGATGACTGAGGAAACTCTTAAAATTGCTGAAGATAGTTGAGAAGCAAAAGTTAAAGGAGACAGAAACAGGATCAAAAGTCTTTTGAAGAAGAACCAACCATTTTAGAGCACAATCCAGACCCCTGTGGCAGTTGGAGGTGGTACAGTGGAGGCAGCACTGTGCCACCTCCAACGGACTTTCTGGAAGTGCAGGGAGGGAGAATAAAAGCAAAAAACCTTCCCCCACCAGGAAACCCTCCATGGAGCCCAGAGGACTTATGCCTCCCTAAATCCAGGCCTGGGGCCACAGCACAACTGGCCACAAACTTAGAGTGGAAGCTGACTAATATGAATACCAGGGTGGAAGCTGGACTTCTGGGTACGCCTGCTGTGGAGCTGTGGGATAATCAGCTGCCAGCCCATTTGCTCCTTGCATCTGCAAGGGTGCCCCTTAGCGGCGGGGGGGGGGGGGCTGCCATTGTGGCCCTGCACTGCTCCCTAAGCACATTCAGCACCCCCCATTCTGGGATCAGGCTGCTTGAAAGTGGAGTGAATGCTGCACTGAGAGCAACTGGGAAAAAAAAACAAATCACAAAGAGCAGATGGAATATCAAAAGAGCTGTTCCAAGCCACAGAAACGAAGTCCATAAAAATCTTGACAAGAATATGGCAGCAAATGAAGAAAACAAAACAATGGCACACAGACTGGAAACTGTCAATTTACATTCCAATTCCAAAAAAGGAGACTTCAAAGATTGCAGCAACTATTGAACCATTGCATTATTTTCTCATGCACATAAAGTAATGCTCAAAATCTTACAACAAAGACTGTTATTATGTATGGAATGAGAAATCCCTAATGTTCAAGCTGGACTCAGAAAAGAAAGAGGCATATTGCAAATTTATGTTTGTTAATGGAGCAGTAAGTTCTCATTCATACCACAGGTCAACACATAGTCTGTGGATCACAGAAAAGCAGCAGCTGTACCATTGTGATACATAAATGTTGACCTATGCTTTCAAATTCAGTATCTTTAGAAATTGAAAGAAAGAGATTGTCTGTCTTTCATGACTTCTATAGATAAATTCTTTTGTCACAGTTAGTATGTATGTGTTATCACTGCAGAAAATCTAGGTATTTTTCTAAAAAATATAAATAAGATAAAATATTACTACACTAGAAGATACACCTTAAGGGAAAATGTATATGTCTCTTACAACAAAGACATGCTTAGCAGCCTGTACATACCACAGATGTACACCCAGAATCCACACAGTTTTCTCTGAGGGATTCATACCCCAGGAAAACTGTTGTCCCGAACATTTCAGAAGGGGACCTACACATGACTAAAAGGTAGGGTACATTTCTGTCCCCAGCATCTGCAGTTAAAAATTCTTAGGTAGAAATTTTTCTCTGTCTAGAACACTAGAGTCATTGCCCACCAGACTGTGTGCACTAGACAAACTTGCCATAGGTCGGTTTCATATTTTCATCACAAAAGTAACTGAAATGCTAAAACATTAAACTCGAGTGTCCCTAAGAACTCCCCCCCCCCAATAGTTTATATAAACCACACAAGTGATAAAACTTATTCTGGGCTGAGGTGGTAGGTAGGGCAAATGCTTACAAAACGAGCATCTCAGGAACAAGGATTTGGTCTAACTTTCTATCTGCAAACTTTTTCACACAAACGTTGATAAAATCATACTGCATTTTTTTATGAATAAAACAACTTTTCTGTACATCAAAACCTACGAATCTGCTACATAATCTATATGTTCACCTCAGCTTTCTTCTCTGGGACAACAGACATTTTACTCTAATGCAGGTGATCTCTTAGGTAAAATAACATGTAATTTACTTCCTTTCCCAGGTCCCAGCCTCTCTTTTGCTTAGCCCTGGCAGAGCTGCAGCTGCTTAGAGACTGTGATAGGAGGTTAATCTTTTAATGAGATTTTAAGAGCTTTAATGCTCATTTCAAGCAAGGAAGCCAGAAACTCAAGACCAGGCTGTATTAATAATGTCAGCTGTATTCCAATGTACAGATTGTAGTTATTCTTGGAATCCCAGAAGTCAGGGTAAAACTGAAGTAGATTTTGGTTATATTCTTCAACAGAGCTGTGATCCCCATTAATTTCACACACTCTCTTTGTTGGCTATCCTAATCCAATGAGTTGAGTGCAAACTGTCTTCCAGACCAACTAAAAAAGTCTGCTTTGGGATAATATTCAAGGCTTTTAAGCGCAGGTGCATTCAAATGGAAGCACTTTGATGCAACCATAATGAGGACTCATGTTAATTTCTCCTAACCAATGTATATGTAAAATTATGAAAATGCATGTAAACAAGGATACCTTGTGGAAACAATGTTGCATTCTTAATTACAGAACCTGCTGCTGTCAGCAGACACTGCTTAACAATATCAGCCAGCTACTTCAGCAGGAAAACTAATATGTCAATGTCAAGGAAAATGAGTTACCAACCAACTGCATGGGAAGAGTTGGTCCACACTATTAATCAAATGAGGCATTTGGTAGCTGATCATATAATATTAGTGGAATAATTTGTTTTTCCTTGTTGTACTATCAGATGAATATATTTGCTGAATAATTTGGCAGGCTCCAAATAGAATATAATTCCCTGGAGTGACACACATTCAGAACCCATCATTCAGTCCTCACTGAAAGGACTGAAAGATCTCAGACATGGTGTTTACTTCATCTCTGGCTATAGCTTTGAAAACACAAACTGTACAGAGATAAGTCCAGCTGATTCCAGCAGCAGCCTGAAATTTGAAAGCCTGCAGGAAAGTTCAGCTCCCTTTCATCATCATCATCATCATCATCATCATCATCATCATCATCATCATCATCATCATCATCATCATCATCATCATCATCATAACTGGTCTCTCCATAAGAGCAACTGTGACCAGTTTGGAGCTCCTTTCCGTTATCTTTTGATATCTTAAAATCTCACCCACATGTGGAAGAACACTCTATGAGGGAAGGAATCTCCATCCAGAGAGGTAGCAAGGGGGAAAAGCACCCAGTGCACCAGTGGATCCTCCGCCCCCGCCCCGGAATGCCCCCACCCCTGGAACGCCCTCGCCACAACCCGACAGGGGCGCACGCCTGGTGTGTCATGCACCCCCACCCCACCCCACCCCACCCCCCACTTGCCCCCCTTCTTGGAGCAATGCCTCTGTCTCCACATGTTTATTAGAAAAACCCATTTGTCAGTTTAATCCAGCAGTCACTGGCAAAATGGAACTGGATCCCATTAGTCCTGATGCCACAAGGGTAACTGGATAAAACAAATAACAGTTTTCAAGTGAAAAAAAGATTTTATGGTCAGAATTTGTGGCACTGCTGGTGGATTTATTCCCCCTCCAGGAGGCTCAGGCTGCAAATGTCCATGCGTGTTGCTAGAACTTCTCAACAACTGTGCTTTGTTGATTGCTGCCTAGTAAGAGAAGATCACAGAATGCTTTCTGAACACAGGAGTGGGTCATGACTTTTCCCCATTTTAAAGCACCCTCCTCCTGTTCTGCTTCACTAGGTGCAAGATTACACTGAGCTCAACAGCAGTGGCATGACCACAGATTGCACCTTCTCAGATGCTGGCTGCAAGGAGGGCTATGCTTTGGGTGTTCAATTCCAGCAACAGAGGCACAGTTGCAGGAGGTGCTTCCTTAAATGCCACCCTGCTGGGTGTAAGGTGGGCTTCAGAGGCTGCTTCCATACATTTGAGCTCAGCAGGTTAAAAAAAGGAAGGGGGGGTATGTGCCTCCTTCTGTGCAGCCACTTTCAATTTGGCACCCCACGGAGCTATTTGCTTCAATCAGGTGGAAGTTAGCCCTGTCTGAATGGGAGCTCAGCTAATGGCTGGAGAGATATGTTCCCGAAAGGGCAGTTGGCCTGCAAGGTGGGATCTGAGACCATATCTCTGCAGGAAAAATCAGTTGGCAGTTTTGAACTGGGAGAAACACAGATCTGAAAGATACAAAAATCTGATGCGGTATTTTTTAAAGCTGAAATTGGCTAAAGTCGAAGCATCCTTGGGATGCAATTATTCTTTTGATATCTGATGCAGGTCCACATATTTCATTGCCTGCTGTAGGAGTCTATTTGATTCAGATGTAAGACAGATAACAAAAAGACAACAAAATTTTCCAGATTTTCTCTCCTTCTTAAATAGAGGAGACTAAAACCTAAAACCCTACCTTTCAGACTTCTTTGGAAAGCGCAGAACCACATTTTGCCTTTGATTTCCTTGCGTCGGTTCAGCAGCCCATGCCTCCATCCCTCGCCCACCTATCAGAAATGGGTTGTTAAGGCTGTCACTGAGATGATCTTGAACAAAAACATACACCTCTCTGACACTGGATGTCCTTGCTGTATGAATCATTTGCATACCAGGCTAATTCAGAGCGTTTTGTGGCAACTTCAGCTAGAATCTGACATAGTGACAGTGAGTAACTATGGAACATTCCTTGTAAAATATTATGGCTTTTTTTACAAGAGCAATATCAGTTTAATAACATCTGTACTACACAAACTGGAATTTAATCTGGAATTCCTACATATAAAACTGATGAAAAATAAATGGGTACTATAACAAGACCTGAGCCCCATCCTCCCCAGTTTTATGGAAAATATACCTGTGGACTTTGGATTACAGCTCCAAGTTTATGATTTGTGCTAACTAAGGCTGCAACAGAGCCCCTTGGGATGGGGCGGTATATAAGCTCAAAAAATAAATAAATAAAAATAAATAAACATTTGAAACCCAGGCATCTCTGTTTTAATGTCGTAATACACCTTGAAAATTCTCTAAAGGATATCTCAGCTGGCCGCTCCCTCTCTGGCATGCATTTACAGCGTGGGTTTAGGTGAAAACATTATATATTTCAAATGTCATGGTGTCAGTGGATATATAAATCTGTAATGCATCTCCACTAAAACTGTAACACGTGAAACAGACTTGTATTGGAAATTTATGTAGGATAAAAACATGCTGTGGGTACAAGAAAGATTAGTCATAGCAGAGAAATCACATGAATAAATGGAGAAGTAGAAGAGCCAAGAGTCATTGGGATCTTGAGCAGTCAGAAAAGAAAGTGTTTACTTCTTCATGACCATATATGTGAACAAATAACATGCTCTTATAGGTAATTCCTGAGATGGGTATTAAAGTGCAATCCAGAGAGTGTAAGGTTCAGCACTCAATGGCAGTCAGTTTTCTCCCTCTTGAGGAAAGAGGGGAATTCCTATCTTTACGCAGCACTTTGGGAGGTTGCAATGGGGGCAGAAGGCATCGCAAGCAGTGTGAAAAAAGCTTGCCTGTTAAGTAGCTGGAAGTCCCCAGTGTGGTTGCTGACTGCTGATGTTAAAATGAGGGCTGCTAGCCTGTCAGCCACAGCACACTTCATGGTGCGGACAGTGACAACTCCTGTCTGCTCTACCATCTCTCAACACTTATAGGTAAGGGTGGCGTTTCAATCGCCCTGTAGCTTCACCAACTACTTCACCAGTTACTGCTGACAGTACCCAAGACTCTTTGAACTAACTGGAATTTCATACGTACTTTTCAGCTTTTTCCTGTCAATTTAATGTGGAGTTTTAATTCATGCTCACTTTACAAAATGTTCTATTTACTATACAAGAGCAAACAAATACTGAAGTTTGCACTGAAACGGTAAACACCAGCTCTTGCTAGGAGGGGATGCTTTCAAGCAAGATATTCATCAGATGACAAAAGTGAAGTCCAAAAGCAGAAATATGAATTGAGCCTTCAAAACAAAATTAAGTGCCTAAAATTCATAGCGCTTTACACATTTGTGTGAGAGAGCCATGACTGGATCCCCTGGGTGCTTTTTTAACATTGAGAAGCCACTATAGTAGAAGCTCAATTTGAATCCCCCCATTTGCCTGACAAAAGGTACCTCTTCAGTAGTGGAGAAAAAAAACAAGTATAATACAGGTGTTTGCTTTTTTCCCCCTACCATGTCCAATAACAGCTTCAGAGAGGATTTCTTCTGGGTGAATGCCACAGGTTGCATATGTGTCTGCTGTCAAGTTGCAACTGACTTACAGAAACCCAGCAAGGATTTTCCAAGCCTAATGAGTAGCGGAGATAATTTCCCATTGCCACCCGAGGGCGGGACTGGTACTGCTCAGAGTCCCCAAACAACAATAATGACACAACACTCTTGTCTGTGGGATAAAAATTTTGGCCATAGGATGAAAAGAAGCATGAGGCACAGCATGGGATCTGATCTGTACACTGGGCAGCCCGAGTGCTGTCCCACAGTAAAACCGTCCTCCAACCAGCCAGTTGGAGGAAACAATTAACCTTGCGCAGCAATCATGGAACTCAGCTGGGCGGAAGCCGGAAGGCCTCTTGCTGGAGATCTGTTTTACTGCTAAGGGGCACAAGCCTCAGTAGCCCCAGCCTGGGCGTCCTGACTCATGGCTTGCTCCACCCCAAACCTCTTAAGAAGGTACCACCAAAGAGGGTAGCTCCCAGCTCCCTTCGCCATCAGATCAGTTCCCATCTTGCCAATCCGCCAGCTTGGTTATGACAGAGAACACATGCATTAACATTGAACCAAGGGGAGAGGTGGGTGGGAAACTTGCTCTGCCACGCTCAAAAGGAGGGTTCCAGAGCTGGGCGAAAGGCTCCCAACCGGCCCCTCTTGATGATGTCATGACACCGTGCCAGCATCATGACGTCCTTGCTCATAATGGGCATGGCTGCCACCTGCCTTCAGCCCTTTTAAGGGCAGGCGCAAGGGGGGCCTCTTTACTGTGCCCTTTTCCAGCAGGCAATGGCAGCTGTGCTAAATCACAGCCTTTCTTCGCTGCCGCCTCCAGAGTCCCCCATCAAACCTGCTTAATTTCTGACATTTGATAAGATCAAGTTATACCGTACCATTCCACTTCCCTATCATAGACTGGAGAGGCTTGAAACCATTCCTTGAATGCTACAAATTGTTTGGGGGTTTCCACTGCTGCTTTTTAATATTCAGTACTAGGAGAGCTTAATTATGGATTTCTCACATTCTGTTACATGTCCCTAAGTTTCTCAGAATGTGTGTGTTCCTGCAGCAGTGGCGTAGGAGGTTAAGAGCTCGTGTATCTAATCTGGAGGAACCGGGTTTGATTCCCCACTCTGCCACCTGAGCTGTGGAGGCTTCTCTGGGGAATTCAGATTAGCCTGTACACTCCCACACACGCCAGCTGGGTGACCTTCGGCTAGTCACAGCTTCTCGGAGCTCTCTCAGCCCCACCTACCTCACAGGGTGTTTGTTGTGAGGGAGGAAGGGCAAGGAGATTGTAAGCCCCTTTGAGTCTCCTGCAGGAGAGAAAGGGGGGATAAAAATCCAAACTCTTCTTCTTCTTCTGCCCTCCTCTGTTTTATTAGAATAACAAGAATTCATGGGGCTACTTGCTCTTCCCATTCTTAAGCACTGGAAAGCCTAGTGGACAAATCCAGTGTAAACAAAAAGGATGTCAAATTATTGGAACTATTTTCTTACTAAGGGTATACTTTCTGTACCTTCAGAAGCTATATTGCAAGGGGAAATTTAACAGACAACTTTTCCTAGCATGAGATATAATAATGTCAACATTTTCCCTAGCTGAATTTATGCTGGTCACAAAGCTGTTAAAAGTATAGGAGCCCTGCCAAGAAGAAAATTGGCAACTGTATTACAGAAAGTCTCAGTGCAGAGACGTGCAAACACAAACAAGGGAACAACTGGCAGCTGTTAGTGTATTTGTGGACCAGTCAAATAATCCCTGCCATTTGAAGGATTATTGCACTCTTCAAATTCTCATTTAGAGTTACCTTCACCACATCTTAACAGTAGCCAGGAAATATTGGTTTGCTTAAAGAAGAAGCTGTGGATGATGTGGCAGATCCTGAATCTCTGTAGTAGAAGAGGAGGAGGAAAGTGAGGGGAGAGGATGGGATGGGATTTGTATTGGTGCTTTGTCACGTTCAAGGGAAATGAGAGGAGGAGCATCTAAAATAACACCCAATTTCTTGGTTTCCTTGGAGAGGGGGATTTCCTGCTTCCCTGGAGATCAGAGCCAGAGTTGTCAAAGTGATAATTTTTCTGAGATTTATGCACAAGGAACGTCTATTGATTGCTAGAGTTCGTTCTTTTACAGAAATAATAGAAGCCTGCATTGCAGGGGCTCACTGGCTGTTGGGAATGATAAGGCTCTTTGCAAGCATTAACATGAAAGTTTCCCTTGCATAAAATATTGATTTCTTACTAAATCACTTGTAAGCAAATGTAGGGGGGGGTGGGAAGGAGAGAGAGTGTGTGTATTGGATAGTAGATTAAAATTGGATAGTAGATTAAAAATACTAGGAGGCTAAATTTCCAAGTTATAATAATTATAATAGTAGCTTCCACGACTGAGTCAGTGTTCTGTGTCTGTATTATCACAGCACCATATTTTCACCACTTTCAATTTGGGAGTGAAAGCAGTGCTTCTAGGACAGCGTCTAAGAGAATTCTCAGTGAAATCTGCCACTGGAATTTGACAAGACTGGGAATGGCAGCCATGAAGGAACTAGAAAATATTCTGAAGTGTAAGGAGGTGTCATTGGTGACCAAGATAATTCATACTTCATTATTCCTCATTACTATGTATGGGTTTGAAAGCTGGACAGTGGAGAAAGCTGACAGGAAGAAAGTTGATTCCTTTGAAATGTTGTGTTGGAAGAGAGTTTTACAGATATTGTGAACTTCCAGAAAGACAAATAAGTGCATTCTAGATCAAATCAAGCCAGAACTCTCCCTAAAACCTAAAATGACTGAACTGGTCACATTATGAGAAAACAAGAGTCAACTGGATAAGACCATCATGCTAGGAAAAGTTGAAGGCAGCAGGAAAAGAAGACGGTCTCACATGAGATGGACTAATTCAGTTAAGGAAACCACAACCCTTAGTTTGCAAGACCTGAGCAAGGCTATTAACAGTGGGACGTTTTGGAGATCTTTTTTTCCCCAAAAGTTTTTATTAATTTCAAAATTTAACAGAGATCAAAAGAAAAAGTTTGTATAGATAAATATAATATAATAAATTTACGCTGATTCATAAGATTGTCATATCAGAAGTGACTTCATCAAACACAACACACACATTTTGTAAGAATGTTAATCTTTTCTGCTGTAATTTTCATCCCTTATATTTTGCTACATTTACAACTTTTTTACTGATTTGGGTTTATTCCTCTTGCCTGTAGCAGTCCCAGCTAGGCATGGGTCATTAGGTAAATGCAATGGCATAGAACACTACATGGTCAATTCGGCTACATGCTGACATTACTGAAGGCAAGCAAAGCCAATTTAGGGTGAGGGCAACAGTTATTGAGTTGGTCACATGGTCATAGAGTTGGAAGAGACCACAAGGTCCATCCAGTTCAACTCCCTTCCATGCAGGAACAAACAATCAAAGCTCTCCAGACAGATGGCATTCCAGCCTCCACCACCCTCTGGGGCAGCATATTCCACTATTGAGCAGCCCTTACCACCAGGAAGTTCTTCCTAATGTTTTGGTGGAATCTGTTTTCTCGTACTTTGAATCTATTACTATTCCTAGACTCTGAAGCAGCTTCCTCTTCAACATGACATCCCTTCCAATATTTAAACATGACTATGTCAACCCTTAATCTTCTTTTCTCCAGACTAAACATACCCAGCTCCCAAAGGCCCCTTCCGCATGTGCCAAATATCCCGTGGTAGGGGCAGGAACTTTGCACAGTTTCTACCCCTAAACCAGGTGAATCCTGGGAGAACCCCCCCCCCCATACCTGGATTTACGTGAATTGCACTTTCCATGATTCTTTTTGTAAAACCTGGCATGGAGGTGGGGCTGAGTGAACAGCCCCGGAAGGGAGCCAGATTGACAGCGGCTGCGTCGTCCTCTTTGCCCCCCTCAAGCCATGCCTGCGTGGCCACGCAGGCACGGGGTGACCTGCTGGTTGCAGTTGCGAAACTTGCCAGGCTGGGGGGAGGGGCCCCGGGCCCCAGGGAGGTGGAGCAAGGAAGGCAGCCGCGGCTCCGTGCGGAGGCATGGCAGCAACCCGCTGTGGTCCCACGGGCCCCTGCGGCCCATGGCAGTTTCAGGGCCACGTATCCCAGCTGCCTGCCAGAATATTTGGCCCATGTGGAAAGGGCCAAAATCTCTCCTCATGGGGTATGTATTCAAGATCTTTGACTATTTTGGCATCCTCCTCTGGAAACGTTCCAGCTTGTCAATATCCTTCTTGAATTGTGGTGGAGATAGTATTCCACATAAGATCTAACCAATGCAAAATGAAGTGGTACTATCACTTCCCTTGATTTAGACACTATACTCCTATTGATGCAGCCCAGACCTGCTCCGCACATGCAAAATAATGCACTTTCAATCCACTTTCAAGGCCCTTTGCAGCTCAATTTTTCTGTGCGGAATAGCAAAACCCACTTGCAAACAATTTTGAAAGTGGGCCCCACAATCACATTAGCTTTTTTCGCTGCCACATCACACTGTTGACTCATGTTCAGCTTGTGGTCTACTAGACTCCCAGATCCCCACGTGTACTGTTGTCAAGCCAGATGTTGCCAACTGATTTACATTCTGAGTTTGAATGGAAATTCTCTCCCTCTCCCAGCCACCTGTTCAAGCCTCTTACTCTCTATGCATATGCTGACTGTCCTGTGCATCTATTTTCAGCTGTTATCTTCTCACTTGTTTTTATGCTGGACACTACACAAATGGGAGGAGTGGACAGTTGCATCTCTTTGGGAAACTGACACGGATGGTTTTAGCTACTGCTGGGGCAGTTCACTCAACATTTCTTTTTGGTGCCTGGCCCCTTTCTTTGAAAACTGAGATGTAGCTTTTCCTTTTGCTAAGTAAATTATTTCTCTCGAGCAACCCTAGAAAGATCTTTGTGGAAGCTCTCTCTGTTGAACCTGCATTTTGATTGTTATCACCTTCTTTTTAACATTTCAATTAATTAGCTTTTGCCCATATATCAGCAGCTCCAGAGGCTATAGCCATGTAAATTGGTTCCTCATCATCACTTTAGCGGCTAGCACTTCAGTGGAGCTGAGAAGGGTAGGGTAAAAGTGCCACTGCCAAGGTGACTTCCCAGCAATTGGATACAGGGTAAGCCATTGCAGAGGGGAAATAACTGAATGTAGCCTTGAAAGAATTACTTCAACTGAGATGGCATGAGGAAGATGGCATGAGGAAGATGGCACAAGGAAGATTTGGGGTGCAGCCATCATGTCATTGGAGCAGGGTCTTTTGCAGGTACTAACCTGCAAATGGCCAAAATCAACAACTGACCGTACATGTGCCTTCTCAATTGTCGCCCATATTTTGTGGAATGGCCTGCCTAAGGAGGAGAGGAAGGCTCCTACTCTTATGTCTTTATGCAAACTATGCAAAACTGAATTATTCAAGAGGGCTTCATTTTCTATGAAGGCAATAGAGTAGCGGTGTGCAAAATGATTCACAAAGTTACTTGCAAAAATCACTAAGGACTGCAGCCTATATTGTGCACAGCATGCTAAAGCTATGGTCCTACTATGTTAATACTTTATTGAATGCCCCATCTATCGATTGTATTGACTCATTGTGTATAATCCGTCTTGAGTCCAAATGAAAAAGGCAGACTGTAAATAACACAAATAAATAATTCACAGGGACGCTGATTCATTTAAAGAGAACCTGTTAAAAAGTCCACAAGAGCTAGTAAAGACCCCTTCTGCACACGCAGTATAATGCACTTTCAATTCACTTTCAATGCACTTTGCAGCTGTACGGAATAGCAAAATTCACTTGCAAACAATAGTGAAAGTGCATTATTCAGCATTTGCGGAAGAAGCCAAAGTCTCAACAAAATAATAACGCCCTGGGACTGCTTGGTGACAGGGAAAGCACTTTGGTTGCAGGAAAATCACCAAGAGGACACTGAACACACAAGCACTTTGTACTAACGCCCAAAGGGGAGAGCAAAGGCCAAGCTCTGTGGCTGATCTCTCTCATTTCAGAACTCTTAACAGATACTCCATATCTAGAGACTCAATACAAAGGGGCACCAGCGCAGTAACAGGTAAGCATGAGCCTGGATCACAAACCTTCTTTCCCAGTCCTCTTGCTGCTATGGTCATGCCTTCTGATACCATGATCCCTTGCATACAAGGGGGATCGGTGTGTCATAGGTGCGCTGGGAGAGATGTTGAGATGAGAGGACCCAAGGAATGAGCTTATAGCCCAATTTCCACATTGGGCTATAAGCTCATTCCTTTGGCAGGCTCCTTCCTCCATTCTAAGTGGAGCAGGTTGCCACACAGCCCTTGAACTTATTCTCTTGCAGGAACAGAGCATTGTGCAGCAGGTGCCATGGTGAATCGATCATTAGTCGTCGTAACTCCTGCACTTTGGTGCAGGACAGATGAACTTAATTCAGATGGCACCAGCCTGTACTTTGAGGGTGTGGTTCCAGAGGAGTTCTGCCCCACAGGCTATAGAGGAGACCATGACAGACATAGCCATTTGTTGCTGCTGCACATGTTTCTGTTTTGCTTTCCTGCAGGTGAGGATTCAACAGGGAGACCTCAGGGTGTGGCTAATGCTATTCTCCCCCACCCACCCACCCACACACTGCTCAGCCTGCTGTTCCAACCTGTCTCCTGGAGTGAAGTGTTGCACCCAGTCAGTTCTTCCAAGTTCCATCTGCAACTCCACCCAATTTAAATGTATGCTGTGTTAAGGAAGGCTCAGTCCCTACCCCCATGACATACACCCATGACTCCAGGGACTTTGCCATGATTTGCAGTTCAATGAAGTCTAGCTGGTGTCTCAGCTGTGTCTCTGTCTGTTTGGTTCAGACTATATGACATGAGCTCCATTCCCCTCCTATCCCCACTTTCTCCCCACCCCATCTATAATTCTCCCTGAGGGCTGCCCAAACCCTTTAGGGCACAGACTTGTGGCACTACAGTTATACCACCAGCAGCCAGCCACCACAGTTCCAGTGGGCCTGAGGACTGCCCTGCCCATCTAGGACTTCCTAGTTTACAGCTTTTTCTCTTTTTTTTTTTTTTTAAATATTTTTATTGATATTTCGGAATTATTACAGATTTATATTGTATACTTTATATACATCCTCCATAATATTTTTTCCTTTTCCTCCTTCTTCTTTCTCTCTTCTTTAGATGAGCAGCAGGTCCATCTTTTCAATCTTCTTTGTCCATTTTTCTTTCCAGTAATTCCAATTCTCATGAATAGTCTTTGTAATTCCATCCAAATCTCCTTCATATCCTTTTATTTTTCACATATTTGATTTCTTTGACATTGTGTTTAAAATTTCCTCAATTTGCATGTTCACATATTCCATCCATTTCTGCATTGTCCAGATTTTTGTCCTTCCAATCTCAATGCTATTACTGCATGACCACGGAACCTCTGAAAAGTTTTTTCTTTTCTTTGTTCTATATAGCATAATCCACCATACCTTATAAATAGTAAATCTATATTTATCTTTATTTTTACCTTACATATTTTTTCTATGTATTTTATCACATTTTCCCACATATTTTTATCATTTCTATACATTCTAGCTCACATATGGGTATATATTGCATTTTTTTTTTCTCCACAATGCCAAATACTGATCAGAGTTCACTTATCATATATGCCAACTGTTTCGTGTTCTATACCATTTTAATATTAATTTCTTCTCTCTCTAGTCTCTGGCATATTTATCTATTTTTATTTTATTCATATTATCTATAATCCTTTTAATAAGGTCTATGTCTTTTCACTCCATCTTGTTACATTTTTCCATTATGATTCTTATCATGAATTCTTGATCTCTATCATGCTTGTATATAACTCTAATATTTGTCCTTTCTTTTCCCTCATATATTTTATACAACTTTTCATTATACACTCTTCCTCCTCCTGAGGCTTTTATCTTTTTCCTTGTATCTCCTTAATAAGTAACCAGTTTTCTTTTTACCTCTCTCTATAAAATTTGGAACGGCATTAATTCTCCTCTTTCATTGTACAGTTGTGCTACCTTGTATATTCCTTGTCTGTGTAGAGATCTTATTGTTTGTGCTCCTTCCTGTCCAACCATGCTCTCATGAAGTGGTGCCGCACCCAGTAGCCTCTGGCATCCATTTTCCCTTCCATTTCTCCCAGATTTCCATTAACACCTTCTAGGGCCTTAATTCTTTTGCTCTTTCATTTTTGAACAACTTGAATATTCCAAAGCCACCTGTTCAAGCTTATTTCATTTTCGAACTTCATCCATCTGTTCTTTTATCTATTTGAATTCATCAAACTTTTATTTGAAATGCCTCAGAGTATTCCTGTAATTTTGGGAGCCCCAGCCCATTAGTTTTTTAGACATATAGACTATTTTATTCATCACTCTTGGTTTCTTTTTTGATTAAAATGCCCATAGTTTAATTCTTTGTCCCATTCTTCAAATTGTTTTTTTCTGCACTTCCAACGCAAAGTACTTGGGGCCAGATAGAAGAGTTTTGGCATTATACACATTTTAATGCTACTATTTTCTTAGAAATAGATAGATCTTCCTTGCCACCCTTTAATTGTTTCCATTATTTTTTTCCATATTACTGTGAATTATATTATTTAAACATCTTTCCCTTCTTATTTGTTAATGTTATACCTTAAATATTTAATCTCTTTCACCATTTTCCTAGTAGTTTTTTCTATATTTATTCCCTGTGATTTCCTCAGATTTCCTCCATATTAAATCCACCAAACCAGAATGCTTTTGAAAGTCTTCTAATGGTTATTTTTTAATTCTTTTTAAAGTTTCTACAGGTTAGTTGTTATTAGTAATACAAATCATCTGCAAATAAGTTTAATCTTATTTCTTCTTCTTTTATTGATTTTATAGCCTTGATCCTACCATTATTTCTAATTCTATCCGCTTAGGTATTCCATTGCTACTACAATAATGATGGAGAAAGGATTATCCTTGTTTTCACCCCTCTTTTCTATCCTAATTTCTTCTTCCATCATCCATTATTTATCATAATCTTTTGCTTTTATTGTTTTTATATAATTTTAATATCATTATTAATCCCTTTCCAAACCTGCCTGTTCTCATTATTTGGAATAAATATGCGGCTAACTGTGTCAAAATGCTTTATAGACACATCTAATTTTATCATGGCATATTTTTTTTATCCTTACTATGTTCCATCACATTCAATATATTTCTTATGGGATAGCTAATATCTCTATCCTTCAATTTAATCCCAGATGATCTTGGACCAATCATTATTTTGCAATATTGCCTTTATTCTGTTCTATTAACATTTTAGTAAATATTTTATAATCCTGGTTTAATAAAACTTATAGGTCTGCATGATTCAACCTGTTCTGGATTGTTTCTGGTTTTAATATATGATTATTTCTGTTTCTCTCTCCATGTTTCAGTATTTTCTGTCCCTCAATATCTTATTATATAACCTTTGTAATTCAGGTATTAATATTTGCCATTTCTTTGTAATACTCTGCTGTAAATCCATCTAAACCATAGAGACTTGTTGGTTCTAATTCTTTTATTACTAAGCCTATTTTGTGTTATATCTTTTCTCCATACTTTGTTTCTCCTCCTGTGTTAGATCTTTTTATGTATTTCCTCTATCCTTTCTGTGTCTATCCTTTTAAATAATTTTTGATAAAATTGTGCAAACCTTTGTCTAATTCTGTTTCCTGTTATTCTTCTTTGTTTTCACTCTCATTATTGATTTAATCCCTTTGTTTTTTCTTTCTTTTCTTTTAAATAATTGGCTAGTTGTTTCATTGACTTTATATTGGTTCTTTTGAAATTGATTTTTTGACCCATGTGTCTTTTTTTTCCATAACTCTAATTGATCCAATTCCTCCAGTTGTTTATTTAGTAGTTTTTTAATTCATTATAGTCAGTTATATTATTTTTGTTCTGTAGTTTGTCTCTAGTCTTTTGGATTTTTCCACTAATTGATGTCTTTCCTCTATTTAATGCCTTTTTCATTTTTTTGTATTTCTATACAATACCCTCTCATTACTGCCTCGAAAACTTGACAACATCCTCACAATAGAGACGGTGTTTCTATTTTCTAAAAATAGTTTTTCATTCCTTCCTGTAAATCTTTCTTATTTCTTTTCATTCTTCATTATGAGATATTGTCATATCTCCATCTATACTGTTTGTCCTCTTTTTTGCCAGTCTGAGTGTAGCTTACCAATCGATACGGTCTTGGATCTACTCTGTGTGTCTGAATTTACACATTGTATAGACTCCATGTTCTTTTGTCAGAATATAGTCTATGTATGTAAATTTTTTTTATGTCTGTTAGAATAGAAAAGTTGTTGTTGTGATTTTCCGCCTCTCATACATATAGTTATATTCCATTGTTTAAAGCCCTTATAAGTTCTCAAATCCATATTACAGTCTCCCCACTATTAATGTTTCTCCTTTATATTCCCTTTGTAATTTTGTTAAATTGTTTCTGTAGGAAACTCTTTTTGTTTTTTGTTAGGTGCATATAAGTTCATTAGTGTTATTTGTATCTCATTAAGGAAACCTTGTAACAAAATCCATCTCCCATTTGATCCTTCAATATTTTTGCACTTGTATGTTTATATTATTTTTCACCTTCAAAATAGCAACTTATCTCTTCTTCCCTTGCCCCTTTGATTCACATAAGGCCTTCCAGCCCGGTAGCTTTATTAAGGAGCAATATCTCTCTTCTTTTTATGTGTTTCTGGATGCAAACCAAATCCCAGTTTTCTTTTCTTAACTAGTTTGGCTAGTTTAAATCTTTTGAAATTGGAATTTAATCCATATTTGCTAGACAAGTTTTAAATCTCCTGCCATAAGTAATACACTTTTGTCTACTATTTTCGGCCTGCTGCTGTTTCATATCTATTCTTTTTTTTTCTTCCCTCATTTTCCCCTTTCTCCCTTCCCAGATGTTCTGAGGAGATTCTCCCTCCCACATCTTGATTTTCGCCTCATGTGTCTTCTCCCTCCTCCAGCATATATTCTTAGTCACCTCTCTGTTAATGGCAATCAATCAGTTTAAAAAATTTATAACATTCCAATAAAAGATACTTCTAAATACATACATATATCAACTAAATTGCATCTATTAAACTACTTTTTCTCAGAAGAGAGTTTTCTTCGGTTCTGGGCATTCCGCCCATTTTGATGTTTACTGAAACAGTGTTAAAGCTAAGATAATACCTATTCAAAACAAATGTCTGGGAACCTTTCCCAGATTGTTAAAGTAAACAATGTTAGAGCAGATTACTGTTTTAATATCTTCCAAAACTACATACAAGAGTTATTTTGAATTAAGTGATTGTTTATTCAGTTAGATTCTATTAGTACTTAGAGGAAATGTTATATAGCCATTTAAAAGAATTTTGAAGAAGTCCTTGGCTTATGTTATGCTTTTCTTAGGCTTTGAACGTCTGCCTGGTATCTTGTGAAGTCGCGTAGCCTGGTCCTGGTATGTCGCCTTCTTTCTCTGATACTTGCACTGTCTGCTGTCTGAGGGTTTCTGCAGCTTCCAAGGAGAGACCCAGTTTATCCAGAAGAAAGTTAGCCCTCTTTGGGGTTCTTGCTATATATTTCTCGATTGTTTTCAAAATGGTGAATCGCCATTGGTAATATCCATGAAAATCTTCTATTTGCTTTAAATAGACGCTTGCATATGGCAATTAGTGTTTTCTTGATTTGTGCAGCGTTTTCTGGTGAGAGATCTTGTCTCACAAAAATTTCTTTTCAACTCGCTTATACATCAAAGGCTGAGCATTTCTCAGCTTCTGTATAGTGCGTTTCTTTGATCTCTTCTGTGGTACATTTGAAAATAATGTCTGGAATTCTGTTTCCCTGAGAAAATCCTCTGTGGAGCTCTTTATCTATACGATTCGGTATGGTCATGGAATGTTTATAGAATTGAGCCAATGTATTAATTGGTTTTTTATATCTGTTTTCGTCCTCCATTCTCAGGACTCCAATTAAAACTAAGGTTTTGGCGCCGCTTTTTGTCTATCTGAGAGAGAGGCTATTTTGATTTCAAGAAGTCAATATCGCCAGTGTTTTTTTTTATTTGTTTCGTTTCTTAATCACTCTCTCCTCGCCCAGTGTTAGAAAGTTTCTTTGACATGTCTTGTATGTCTTTATCAATTTACCCAATCGTGTTGATCTGTGTTGTCTTAGTAAAGTCATCAAAGGAAGCCTTTATCTGATTTATAGCTCTGACAAATCTGTTTTAGTTACAAGTTTCCTTGGCGCCATGTTTTGTTTTGGCCTTTTTATCTTTTAGTATTATTTTAATTGGACTCACCGCTTGTTTTTTCGTCTCTTCAAAGCTGTCCGGTGTTCTCTCTTTTGAGTTCTCTGTTTCAAGTTGATTATTAGTCTTTATCTTCTCTTTTATGCCATTAAATCTTTGTTGTTTGCCGGGAGGGTGTCGAAAAGCGTCTAATCCTTGTCGGACATGCGCAGAAAAGCCACAGCTTTTTCTCTTACCCATTGCATTACATTAGCTCTCAATGGTCCAGACACATGTCTTCTCTCTGCCACTGTCACTACCTTGACCTTGTACCGAATCAGGCCATTGGTCCATCTAGCTCAGTAATTTCTCAAGTGACTGGCAGTGGTAATTCAAGCCATCAGGTAAATGAAGAGCTTTCCCAGCATGGCTTTCTGACAGCTTCTTAACTAGCGATGCCAGATTTTGAACCCACTGGGCTCCTCCAACTGAGCCACAGCCTCTTATATAACTTTTTGCAGCTCTTTTCTAAGTTAAAAAGAACTCGGGTTTTTTAGCTGAAAGAACAGGAACTCCTAACTTAGAAACATTGTACTTGCCATCTAGGGGATGTGCTGGATATGGATATAACATCAGCAGAGTGTGGGTTTGAATGCCATTGTAATGAATCTAACAGAGGTGTGCCTATTTATATACTAGCTACATGTTTGCCCATTGTGTACAAGAAATATCTGAAGATCAGTCTGCTCTACTTACTACAAAGGACATCTGTGTTGCTCACTGTGAGCACTGTACAGGCTGCATCATGAAAAGCCTGGGTGGATTGTGACTCCCACATCTGGTTTATGCCTGCAATGCAGAACAATTCAAATCATCCTTTGTTTTCCTGGATCATTTTTCCATATTAAAAAAAAATCAAAATAAATCTGAATCATAAGCAGGATTGAAAGTGTCTGATTGGTTCCATATATACATTTTGTTATATGTCATTTTCAGTCCTTAACTCATAAGTGATCCAAAAATTGAAGAAATATATTTTTTAAAAATCCCAAATGCTGGGTTGCACAAGTATCAAAAACTATGAAACTGGCATTTGGAACATCAGACTGGTCTCTAGTTCCTACCCAAGGATAACCTATAAAAATTTAGAATTGGTACTTAGAAACATGAAATGTTTTCCTAATCTTGATTTAAGTAATCAGTTCACTTGCTTTCGTAAAAAGGTCAAATTAAAATAAAGTTACAGCTGTGTCATATTTTTAGAGAATCAAATTAATTTTGGATTGTTGATGCAAAGCACATTAAGTTCTGACTAGATTATAGATCTTTGTAGCTCAAAAACTAACAGACATTAATCTAATAAGTGGTATCCATGTGGCATAACTGAATTTAAACCTCATGAATTTAAGGCAGTGGTGTTTATAAACTCTCCTTCATCTATATTTGGCATCAAATATTTGTAACCTTTATATCCTTGTTGGATTTTAATTACTCTTTTGGTTCAACAGCCTTTTGCACGTACCTTGCTGTCTCCTTTGCATATCATTAGATAATTTCACCAAGTTTGTGATGACAAGATTAACAGTCGCCCAGTATCCCCATCACAAAATTGGGTGCACTGATGCCTGTTTTGAAAATTGGCTTTAGTATGTCTCATCTGTGTAGAATTGTGGCCCCTGTCATGTTCCTCTGTTTCTCAGTTTAAGGCTCCTTCCGCACATGCAGAATAATGCACTTTCAAACTGCTTTCAATGCTCTTTGAAGCTGTGTGGAATAGCAAAATCCACTTGCAAAGAGTTCTGAAAGTGGTTTGAAAATGCATTATTCTGCGTGTGCGGAAGGGGCCTAAGTCTCTGTTTTGTTTAGAGAGAGACTTTTGTGTGAGACTTAGTGCTGATGTGTGTGAAGGAAGGAACTTGAGTGAGATGGTGTGGAGTTCTATGAGTGAAAACTGTGTGGAAGTTATGGGTTGGATGGTCAGTTGGGAGGTTAAGCTTTTTGAAGGTTGGTGTCAAGTGAGAAAATAAGCCCGTGGGGAACCATTTACTGAAGGAACTGAAGGAACCATTTCACTGAAGTCTACTGAAGGAACCATTTCACTTATCTATGTATCTGAAGTCTACTGAAGGAACCATTTCACTTATCACTTTCACTTATCTATGTAACTGAAGTCTACTGAAGGAACCATTTCACTTATCTATGTATCTGAATCCATTACACTTATTAACCATATAGAATCCATTACACTGTTTCACTTAAAAATAAAATCTGTTCATGTTGGAAAGTG
Source organism: Sphaerodactylus townsendi (assembly GCF_021028975.2). NCBI lineage: Eukaryota > Metazoa > Chordata > Lepidosauria > Squamata > Sphaerodactylidae > Sphaerodactylus > Sphaerodactylus townsendi. The sequence continues at coordinate 111,327,867 of NC_059427.1, read as the reverse complement.
CAATCCATGGGTGGAGGGATGAGACATAGCTGTACTGCCTCCAAAGGCGATTGGGGAGGCACAGAGAAGATTAAAAAATCCAGAAAGCCAGCAAACCCCTGAAACTCACAGTTGATGTCCAATGGCCTATGTCTGCTCTTTCGATGGCATAAATCACCAGAAGGCCTAGGGGCCTTCCCAAGTCAGCCCCCCGCAGCTGGCATATTTGTCCCTCTCACCAGCCTATTTGCCCCTTGCACCGTTGTACAGGGCACTCACATCAGCTTGCCCTTGTGCTGCCTCACAACTCCTTCTGACTCCCTCCATGGATTGCATTATAAACTGTTTATTTTTAGAGTAAAGGATCCCCTTTTATCTCAGAGCCGCCCCCATGAACCAACTGTTCTGTCAATCTACCACATACAACTAAGCCATCCTGTTCTTTGGTGAATTCTAAGGTGAGAGCCTTTGGCCGCAAAAATAAGGAAGAGAAGGACCCAGGATAGCGCATTTCGCCTTAGAACAATACAGAGAGGTGCCTTTACAACTGTTGCAAAGAGAAAGAGAAAAAAACTTGGGGCTTCAGATGTTTACATATATCTAACCTTTGACTGAAACTATAGTGGCATTTTTAAAAGGCTTTGAAGATAAGATTACTTCAATGCCATCCATTAAAGAACTATGACTCCCCAAACCTTCTCGCCATTCCAGCATCTCTCTTCAGGCAGACAAAAAAGAAATGCAAAAAGGAACAACTCCCTCCTGTGCTCTCTCATTTTGCAATCCAAAGTCTCCCCTCAAATGGGAAACTAATTGCATTATATGAATGGTAGCCAAAGGGAAGCGAGTGAATTTGGCTTTTGGTCTGGAAGTACTGCACAGCCCTTTTCTTCCATGTATTTTCCCCCATGTATTTTTAAAATGTGTTTTATTAACAACTGACAATTAGCAGCATTTCATCTCCCATTTAGTATGCAGCTCACTTTATGGCGGAAAAAAAACTTTTTTGTAAAATTGATGGAGCATTTAAAAGATATTATTGATAGAACAGAGCAAAGTTTAGGAATTTATTCTGATTCCGGTGGAGGCAGTGACGGTTACATCTTAGCTGGCCTTCTTCAGTTGTTTTGGTTTTGACTTTCTTCACTGTTTCCCTGCCTCATTGATACCCCTGTGTGGTATTTAAGCTGCTAGAGTGCCAATTGGAATTTAAAAATTGATAAGGTTTTTAATTTTACTATGTATACTCCCGTACTTTTAACTGATTGTAGCCTTTCAATTGTTATCTGCACTGAGCCTGACAGTAGTCAGAAAAGGGTGGGGATATGAATCTAATAAAATAAATAAATAAAGGACATTTCTAAGGCACACTGCAGGGGTTCTCTTTGCATACGGTCAGCTGGGCATCTTCCTTGCTCAGCATTCCCACCGTTATACTTTATCATATCCAAACTCTTGCTGTTGCTAGCAAGCCTCCCCAGCGGCCAGGTTCCTTTCTAGGCACCAGACGCAAACACAAGAGCAAATATTAGACGTGAATAGTTTGTGTGTGTGCGTTGGTATGTGACACACATCCACACATTTTAGATATATGTATGGGTATGTATATACACACACATAGAGAGAGAAAGAGAGACAGAAACAGAGAGAGAGAGAGAGAGATCCAATGTGGTGTAGTGGGTAGCATGTCAGACTAGACTCCCACTCTGCTATGAAAGCTTGCTGGGTGATTTTAAGCCATCACAATCTCACTGTAATTTACCTCATAGTGTTGCTGTTGTCAGGATGAAACAGAGGGCAAGAATGATGGGTGAAGACACTTCAGGTCCCTCCAGAAGGGAAAAGCAGGATACGTATGTCATGTGCTTAAATGGGAATACAGGAAAGATTGTATTGATGTAGGAAGTGACAAATGAAGTTTCCCCATAATTTCAAGCTACCAAACTAATTTCCAAATGGGCTGGGGGTTTTAACAGCACTATAACTGAACTTTTGTTTTGCTTCTCCCCCGGTGTCCGTCTAATGGCATCAGTACATTGAACCTCTTCCTGGCTCCTGTATAAGCCTTGGTTACAGTCATTAAATCAATTATGCTTTTCACACATTAAAATGGATTGTATCCATGCATCTGTCATGAAGCAAGCTGAGCCCGTTCCCAGATTCTAGTTTTTCTTGTTAACTTTCATATCTGAGAACTTTCTCCTCATTCTTGTAACTTTTAGGTTTACAGAACATCTTTGAATATGTCTGTTCGTGTGAGATTTTGAACGCACTGCAGTGGTACCCTTTTGCCATTTCCTACATGTCATACTTCTGTGCTCAGAGACTAACATTTGTCCTGACAATCTCTCATGGTGTCCATGAGACAGTCAGGACAGGGTTTGGCCTAGGGTTGGGATTCCTGCTAACCTTTCAGATATTCAGAATTCTAGCTTTGGCCCATCTCAGAATCATATTAAAATGATTACTGTGTGTGCTTAACAGATTCCATTTAATGAAAAGTACTGTAATTATAGGAAAAGAGTAGCATGTTTATTTTATTATTTTTTAAAATGTCCTAATTGTGAGAACCAGAGGCGTACCAGGCAAAAATGGCACCCGGTGCATGACCGGCTTTGAGTAATGTACCCCCTGCCCGGCTCCCCGTGCCCTCCCGGCCCAGCTCCCCACATTGCCCCCCTTGCGCGCCCCACTTATGGCAGCCAGTGGGGGGGTGGGGCTCGGCAGCAGGCGGCGCGGATAGGCGGCACGGCAGCAGGCTGGCTCCTGCCCTTCGGGGAGCAGCCTACTGCCACAGAGCCGCTGGACCCTGCCCTCCCTGGCCTATTTTAGGGCTTCCCAAAAGGTTTTATGTCCTCCAAATGACAGTCTTGTTGCAAGTTTGTGGATCAGCAGAACTCTGTACTCTACAGCACTGTTTGTTATTCAGATGTAATTTTTAAAAATCAAAGGGAGGCCGGGGGGGGGGGGTTGAGGCTCTGTGGCAGGCAACTTGGGTGGGCACTATAGCTTGAGCAGGTGGCGGGTGGCTCGGGTAGCCTGCCTGTGTGGGCCGCCTGCTGCCAGGCCCTGCCCTCCCCAGCCTCCATGGGGAGGGCAGGAGCTGGCCAGCAGGGAGGCCGAGGGGTGGGGCTTGGCAGCAGGCAGCTCAGGCGGGCTCCATGGCAATGGGTCAGCTCCTCCCCCCGACCTCCCTGGGGGGTGCAGGAGCCGGCCTGCAGCTGTGGCGATCAATTCAGCTAGCAAGCCCCCCCCATGACAAAATGGCGTGCACCTGGGGACATGGGATACCGTGCGCCCAGGGACATGGCCCACCCACCCTAGCAGAGGGAGGGGAAGGAGAGAGAGGGGAAGGGTAGCATGCAAGGGGAGGGGAGGGAGGGAGGGAGGGAGGGACTGAGGGGTGGCATGCAAGGAAGGGGAGGGAGGGGGTGCCCTGGTGAGAACAACAAGGGCTGATAAGCCTGCCATCAAGCTCATAAAGCATTAGTGCAACCAGCTAGATAGATCAAAAGACCCCAAACTGTTAAGTGTGTCTAGCAGCACTCCCTCTTTTTCCAAGCAGCCACCATAGACTGACTCAAACAGCTTATCAGTCATTTTCAGATTACAAAGAAAGGCCAAGAATCATAATATGGGAGAGCTCATGGGATTTACATACAGATAACAGTTTGCAGGAGGCAAGTAGGGGTGATGGAAGACTAGAAAGTTATATGTTTCTTGCAGCAAATAATATTTGCCTGAATGCCCTTCAATGTAAAGCCCCCAGTTCCGTAAGACAAAATGGGATTGATTATGTTTGGAAGCTGACTTCAAAATTTTGCCTGACCAGAGTCTTTTTCAGAAAGGACTACTTGCACCCAACAGCATGTGCTTGTCATTCTGTAATCAGCAACCCCATCCTGGTTAATTTCACCATTTTTCATCACTACAAGATCTCATCCAAGATTTCCATTTCAGTTACTAAAAATAAATTCACAAACCCAAACTGGTCCCTCCTGTGCAAATGGTGCCTGAGAATATAGGCTACTCCTGTATTAAAAGTACAGATCCAGGTCACTGAGCTGACCTACTTAGGGGATATTTTAGGGCTTCCCAAAAGGTTTTATGTCCTCCAAATGTCAGTCTTGTTGCAGTTTGTGCATCAGCAGAACTCTGTATTCTACAGCAGTGTTTGTTATTCAGATGTAATGTTTTTTTTAAATCAAAGCTTAAAGAAAAGGACATTAGAAGTTATTTAATAATTACAATGGATTGGACCCCATGGCTCAGTTTAAGGATAGGGTAGAGGAGAGAAGGCAAATCAGAGGAAGCTTTAGATTCCATAATATGCGCCACTGTTCTGCTTTTACCAGTGCCCTAAATTACAATAGAGTTTAAATTACACTGGAGTTTGATGACTGTCCTAACTGTTTAGAATTGCAGTCCTAAACTGCTACCTCATTCTGAGCCCATTGACTTCAATGGACTTGGAAAGGCTGATGAAAGGCTGGACAGTCTGGAGCATGGCCCACAACTCACAGTCAACACTGGTCATCCTCCCCTGCAGCCTCAAGGGCCAGTGAGGGGTGGGCTCAAGAAACTGCTGATCAATTCAGGGCCTGGACAAACCCAACTGATGGCCCATAGGCCATTAGTGTACTAGAGGAAGGGTTTGCCCAACTGAGCCAGATCAGTGGGCTGGGCTGGCTTGGGAGGAGGGGAAATAGGGAAGGGAGGAAGAAGGAGGGGGAGGAGGAAGGAGAGTGACAGAGAAAGAGAGAGAAAGTGGGCTATAGGGCACAGGTGTCAAACTCGTGGCCCTCCAGATGCTATGGACTACAGTTCCCATCATCCCCTGCCAGAATGATGCTGGCAGGGGGTGATGGGAACTGTAGTCCATAACATCTGGAGGGCCACGTGTTTGACTCCTGTGCTATAGGGTGAGCACAGGTAATTACTATTAAGAAGGTACGAAAGCCAGAGCAATCAGAGAGACAGTCTGGCAAGAGGAATAGAGCAGCTGATGGAGATAGGCTAGACTAGAGACTGCCCATGGAAGAGAAAGGAGAGACCACAGAGGGACCAGACCCAAGACCTGTCCAGGGGGTGCTGCTCCACCACAGTATTCTAATACCGTTTCTTCTGTTATGACTGTCTACACAAGTGCAGCCATTTTCCCACTGCTACTGTTAGCTAACATGCTGATAATACTTGGCAAAGCCATTTTCGTTTCAAGTGTTTAAGGACAGAGACCACAATGAAAAGGGTGCGTATTTTATATAAATATAAATGAAAAGTCAAACCAATTTTTTTAACCACATCCTTTTCAGTGACAATAATGGACTTGTTAAACTTGAACTGAAAATCTTTATCTGTAGAGAGGAATGTTTCTAGGGCAACACTCAAAGTGTGAATAAAATGTGATGACAGATTAAAAGGGTCTCAGAAATGCCAGACATAGTTGTATTGCTACCGACTTAGTTATATAGTCATCTCTGCTATAGTATCCCTGTGGTTTAAGTTACTTACAGCCACTCACATCAAAAGGGCACTACAGAGTGTCACCGTCCTGATAGGTCACCCATTAAGCTTGCCTTGTGTATTCCAGTCAAGTCACATCTTCAGACAGAATAATACTTCAATAAGCCTTTAGCTGGAATAGATTTTCTTTAAATGCCAGAGATGAAAATCAAGACAAAACTGGTAGCATATTAGTTATCAGGGAGTTGGAATCACAAAAAAAAGTACTGATAATCAGATTGGATTAATTTTTTTCTTGTAATCAAACCTACATGACACTTCAACAATTATATTAAATAAGCTCAATTTGCAGCACCTGTTGCAATTATTTGATTTTTAAAGATTCATTCTAACACAGGCAGTGGCGTAGCACCAAGGGACAGGGTGAGCCACGATAGACCAGGAGTGCACTGGTGCGGGGGCGTTCTGGGGCATGTGGAGGCGTGGCAGGGGTGCAGGACGCAGGCATGCCCTGGGCACAGTTCCCCCTTGCTCTGCCCCTGAACACAGGCACCAAAGGAATGGAGGGGATATATGTCATTGCATTCAGTTTGCCTCACAGTATGGGTACCTTAATGATAGGTACGATGCACTGAAACTATGGATAACTAACTAGTAACTCCCTCTGCAATATCATGCCAAATATTCTGCAATTATTACAGTGCTGTTCATAGGACTCTTCATATTTGAGTGAATTATTCAGTCTCCTTTCAGGGGAAGCAACTTCAAGCATGGCTTCTTTGGGCAAGAAGCTTAGGGGAGGGTTGCCATAAGAGCTGAGCATCTACTTCATCTTGTGGTTTTGCAGCAAATATCAAATCTACCTAGTGGTGCGATTCAGCAGGTTTGTACCACCTCGGCAGAACCGTTTGTTAAAATGATGCTTGTAAACAACCGGTTGTTAAATTATTTGAATCCCACCACTGAACCTACCCAATCAAATATAACTTCAAAGCTCGTTGAAGACTGTAAGCCATAAGGGGATTTCAGTCCTAGATGTTACAGTTAGATGTTACGTTGCATTGTAAGCAAAGAGGCCATTTTCTGGGTAATCAGATTAATAAGGCTTGTAGAGTGATGTTATTGTATTGCAATGAATTAGCAGAGTAAATAGGGCAGATATGTGAGTTGTTTTGTAGAACTTTACTGGATAACAAATGAATTTACGCTAAATATAGGAACAGCAAACTCTATGCAAGTGCTCAGTTTGTTTATCTGTGCAATCTATCTGTGCATGTGGGTCTGCCTTTCCTCTTTTGCTGGAAGAAGAAACCAAGATCTTTCAAGAAGCTCATGTGATTCTAGGCATGTTACTTCAGCAGTTAATTCTTGCTTGACTGAATGAAGCAGGCACTTGTAAAATCCTAACAGATGTGCTTCTGATAACCCACTTGTGTTGGGAATGACTCTGTTTTTTACAGCTGCCGTTCAATTTTCATACCAGACCCATATAATAAATAAAATTATTACTGATGTGAAATAAGCAATGCTACTGCTAAGCAATCACTATCATACATTGCCCAATCACCACCACCCTAAGTCATCATGCATCAGTTTGGTTGAGGGTTACACTGCCAGTATCAGAATTTATCTTCTTCTTTCAAGATCCAGGAAAACGCAGTGGGTAGAAATTATTTGACTCTACAGATAACTTGAACTTCTTAACCGCCCAGAGCTCTTTAGAGACCCAGACTGCCTAAGTGAGCCTAATGCTCTTTAAAGCATGAACGAAGCAAATAACAAGGCAGTCTCTTACAAGATTGATGTATTCTCCAGAGTCCCAAGGCAAAACATAACCTAAACAGATAAATACTTATTTACAAAAAAAAGAACCAAAATAGCATAGAAAGTGAGAAAGTTTTTAAATAATTACTCTGCGTTGCTTGTCACTGGTCATTCCAGAAGGTGCCTTCATCTAGGACTTCAGCTCTTCAATTTACAGAATTTAAATTGTTACGTTTTCATGAAGTATTGTTTTCCTCGCCAAATAAGCAAGACAGATGCTGACAAACAGCTGCCATCCATTTTTCATGCCAATCCCATAAATCTCTTAAAGCCAGATGAAGGCCTTCCCTGCGGAAAAAAAGTATTGGTTTTACTTTGGAAATAAGACTTTCCTTTCCCTGTATTCCATTTACAAAGTACCTCCTCTGTGACTCTCCCCTCTCCCAACATGTTTTTACATATGTATGTCTTGTACATGTTTCCATGTCTTAAGTTAGTCATTCTTGTGCATACATGAAGATCACTTGGTGCTAATAACTAAAGTATCACAAGAATACAAATACAGATGGCTTAGGTCTTGCACATAAATATTATGCTCTTGAGAATGAAGATAATTCTGCAGAAAAGGTTAAGATATCACAAAAATGCAGAATGTTCAGTGTTTAATGACTGAAATGTCATTGCATTATGGTTCTGCATATAAATGTGACTCACAAAAATATTTATCAAAAGCATTCCAGATTTCAGTGTGGCCACTGGAATTTTTGGATCCAGACTTGGAAATGCTAGAATGGCCACCAGAACGCTCAAACTTTGGCAGTATAACTGGTTCAGATTTTGGCAGTATAACTACTTATAACTCATACTATCACTATGTTCTATATATGTTGGAGGTATGTGTGAACTGAATTGATATCAAGCCTGTATCCTTAAGCTGAAGCATCAAGATTAATGTTACCTATGCCCTTTGGTAATAATCAAGGGAGAACATATCCTGGTTCAGCCCATTCCCAATCTGTTAATTTTTATTCCCTTGACATTAAAAATACCCAAAACAGAAAAAAAAAACAACCCAATTTGTACAGGAGTTTGAACAAAGCAAATCAGATTTAGAATGTTTGGTGCTATTACAGTACTCCTGGTTTTCTGATAAACAGGGATATTTTGCTATCATAATTTCCTAATATGCAGCACTGTCTTTTCTTCATGATTTAATCCCATTACTTGCAGATGTGAAATAATGATCAGTAGCTATAGAGGCATTTAGTGCATCTCTTAAATTAATGCCAAGTTTTGTCTTATGCTTAAAACCAGAGAATCAGTCTCTTTATTGCATATAAAAATTATGATGTTCTTCTCCAAAAGGATGGCACTTACTCTCTGACAAATTTAGAACACATTTCTTGAGAATTTAAATAAATAACTTAATTAGTCTGAAAGTTAAAATTAGTTTTAAAATGTGTCTTCCTGCAGCAGTCTTTTTTGTTTCAGTTTTAAAAATAGATGAATAAAGCAGCCTCTTTAACCAGCCTGTATCAATAAAGTTCACGTCAATGTTGCTGCCAGTTTAAAATATAATTTCAGATTATATTAATTTTTCTAATCCATACCATTCAATATAGTTGAATGTTTATTTTTCTGCAACGATTGATTAACATTTTGCTAGAGATAACATATCCTTCATTTTTCTTTATAACTGCCTTTCTTGGTGCTAATAAAACAGACCCTACAATGACCTTTGCATTGTAATTTAGGCCTATAAAAAAACTACAGCACATCCTTATACCCCTTCATTTGTATTATTGTTCCTTGGTGTGGCATGAATGAGAAGATATAATGATTCTAGTGTGTGTATGCATGTGTGACTTTAAACTGAGAGCTGAGTTGGAGAGAGAAAGAGGGGTGAGAGGGGGATGAGAGAGCAATATGATTGGTTGATTCTAGAGTGTGCATGTGTGAGGGCTCTGCTGGACTGACAGAAGGGTCAGAGAGTCAGGGAGGGCAGAAGGTGACAGGATTTCAGAGTGAAATGACTGGGAGTGTAAAAACTCTAGTCAGAGAGAGTTAGAGCTCTGTGTGAGCATGGCAAAATGTGTTAGGGCTTCTGAGTCAAAAGACCCAGCATTGAGAATTACCCAGTGTGTCAGAGGGTAAACAGAGAAAGTCAGAGCCTCAATAAACTGTTAGACACAATAAAGACAGAGAGTCTGAGAGAACAGTGAGAGAGAAGCTGTCAGAAAGTGTCAGAGTGAATTTATGTTAAGTCCTCAAAGTATTTGTTGCCTCATTTTGATTTGATTTTGTAAATATTTTACTAGAAACCTTGAAGTTACTTATTAGTTATAAATAAAATCTTACTTTGAAGAAACATTGGAATCTTATCCTATTTTCCTTAAGATCACATAAGATCACATAAGATCACTTAAGATCACATTTTCCTTAAGATCACACTTTGCACTATGGGCTCGTACACACTACCAAAAGGAAATAAAGGGGGGAGGTTGGAATTTGTGTTTCTGGTGGCGGCTACCTTGGGGGGGGGGGAGTTGGGGGAACAAATGTTTGTTGCCGCCTGTACATTTATTTATAAACCAGCGGACCCGGCCACGCGTTGCTGTGGCAATCTCCCTCCTCAGGACAGTTTCTCTGCTCAGGGCAATTTTCCTCCACTCCAGAAGAACTACCCCCAGCCACCCCCAACGGGGCCCATTTAAAAGTTCGCGGGGTAATAATCTCCATGTATCCCCAGAGTGATATATGAAATGTAATAGCTGCATAGAATTGAACTTGCAAAATGAGGTATGTAAAGGGTGGTCCCTTGGAGAGCTGTGGAAATGGTAGGCACTTGTCGTGCACCTTTGTAAGCAGATGGGGGGTGATGTTGGCAGGCAGCAGAATTGGCGGGCAGCCTGGGCGCTGGGGTGCTTAGCTGAAGCGGCGTTGAGGTGCTGCAGAGTTCTTAAGGAAGGGTGACTGCTGAGGCGGCGGTGAGGTGGCTGTCCCTGTGCCCCACACAACGCGATTTCCCCCCCAAACCCCAGCTGTGCTTGCCCACCCTCCAGCTGGACTCGCATCCTCCCCCTTCCCTCTCGCCCCTCCTCAGACGCTTGCCCGGCACCAGGCAGCAGCCGAATGCGCCCACGATACGCATGGCCACCCACCAGTCTCACTTGTCCACGTCACACAAGCAGGCCCCCCTCCCACACAACACCTCCTCAGATGCTTCGCCCCCACTACGCAGCGGCCGAGCGTGTGCAATACGCATGGCCGGAACAGAAACGCCCGCCACTGTCCCGCTCGCCCCCCAACTGCAGCAGTGCATGGCCACAGTTGCCCAGCGCACTGCCCCAGGCACCATCCTTAGCAGCGGCATCGGAGTGAGAACAGCTGCCTCTCCGCACCTTCACCTTCTAGTCACTGCACCACATGTCGCACCCGGCCTCTCCCACTGCACACCACCTCAACCTTTTCGGTCTCCCACCCACATCACCATCCGCTGCCCCCCACGCTCTCCCCACCCAGCAACCCCGCACCACCAGCCACCCTTCCTCAAGAATTCGCCAGCACCTAACCGCCGCCTCAGCTAAACGCCTCAACACCCAGGCTGCCCGGCAAATTCTGCTGCCCGCCAACATCACCCCCCATCCGCTCAGAAAGGGGCACAACGGCAACTGCCCACCATTTCCACAGCTCTTTAAGGGACCACCCTTTACATACTTTGCAAGGTCAATTCTATGCAGCTATTACGTTTCATAAATCATTCTAGGGATACATGGAGATTATGTTTTCAAAGACGGAAAAGCCATTGCTCTCAACAATCTGGGGGCTAGCAAGCAGGTACATAAAAGAGACTGTTCCTTCCCACAGCTTTACTCAGGTGTGTAAGCAAACTGTGGCACAGCAAGGAGCAGCAGCCACATGTTTGCTTCTTTTCTAGGAGCTGCTTCCATAGACAGCATTGCAGCACAGAGGTGGAGGTTCACCCTCAATGAACTCAATCCTCCCAGTTCTTCCTGCAATACCAGAAGCTAGGGTGCGTACCACTAGGCCCTCTCAGAGAAGTGGAAGTAGTCCACTGCTCTGAGAAGCTCACTACACAAAATAATTGTCCCTTTTCCAGTATTTGTTTCACTCTTCATTCTGCTCCGTCAGTTGTTGGGAGTGGGACACATCCATGCTTACTGTATCTTAGATGCATTTCCACTCTGTATAGTAAACAGACACACCTACTGTCATCTTTTATACTGACCGGCTATTAGGCTTCACCTTCTAACCTCTTTTTCCTCTATATTCAGGAGATACCCCCAACCTGTGTGATAAATTCATGTTTCTGACAAAGTGGGTTCCAGCCCATGAGAGCTCAGATCTTTAAGTTGCCACTACACTCGTCGTTATTTTTAATGAACATTTTATAAAAATCAAAAGGACACATGGAGAATGTGACAGAAAGATCCTGATACATTAATTCAGAGGCTTTGCATCATTAAGTAATTTCAGTTCTACAAGACAACTACGGTAATTCCATGATCTAGAAAGAAAAGAGGAAAGTCAGAACACTGAGAATTAGCACATTCATATAGAGAAGCACACAAATGGTGTTGAGCCCAAATGTAAAAAATCTCTGCTGGCAATGGGGCGGGGGGCGGGGGGGGGGGATGAGAGATGACCTAGAAGTTGCCCTTTTCCTCCAGCCTTATCCACATAAAATTGTAACAGATCTGAGTCTTGCAAATTAGGGAGTGCAGTTGTATCTGGTTGGCATTCATTAGGAATCTAATTAACATCAATTAGTCAAAGAGATAATACCGAGTCGTTCTTTCAGCTCACCCTCTGTGTGTCTATGCACACTGTTCTTTTTGCTTGTAACAGTTTGAAGAGTTCAGCTAAATGTGATAGCAGCAAATCTGAAACACTTGAAAAGCAAATTGGAACCAGAATAGGCAGGATCCACAATGTGCTTAAATTCTCCCCATTAAATTATCAAGACATTTGATTTGTTTGGAATGTTTCCAAAAAGATCCGGGAGGAAAGTTGCGCACATCCTCTGTGGGCTACATCTTTTGACTTTGACTCAGTATATGAGACTTGGAGAGCAATCCTAAGCAGATCTACTCAGAATTCTGCTGGGTCTCAGGATTTCAGATTTCATCAGTGACATTGTACAGCTATCTATTCCAGACTATGCAAAAAGAAGCGCAGGCAGAAGCATATTGTGACAAACTGCAGAAGAAAGTGTGATAAGTGCAGGTGTGTCAGGAGCTGTTATTGTTTACATTCAGAGTAAGACACACAGGCCTAGGAACAGGAAAGCCAACTTATAGGCTGAGGCAACCCTGCACTCTGATTGGGTGAAGGAGTGGGAGGACATCTCCCCGTGTAAAACAATCTGAGGGGTTTTCTGGAGTTTGAAGTTCCTGAAGTAAACAGCTTTTGCTGTGCTCATCACACGACCTCTCTGAGGAAAGTAGTTCAGTCAGTGAAGTAAATCTGTCTGATTCTACTGTGGACAATCCTGTGTGCTGTGGTTTAAGCTAATATACACAGACAGGAGAGAACTGGTGATTCGGTTATTGAGGAGCCCAGGCTAATGGGCATATATATATAACCTTGGGAGGGATATATCTTTCAGAAAGAGGGAACAAGAATCCCAAATGCCAGTTCGTCTGGGGTATTGGCAGGGCCATAGTGAGGCGGGCCAGGGGGATTTTGCCTCGGGTGCCTGGCTGCCATCCTACAAAAAAAACCTGGTGCCTTTAAAATGCACCAAACTTCTATCCAAGGTGCATGGAGACCAGCAAGAAACCGGGGGGGGGGGGGGGAGGGACCAGGGCAGGGAGGGTGTGCTCCTTCCCTGGCCTTGTCTTTGCCCCAGTGGTTTCCTGGCGTCAGTGTGCCTCAAATAGAAGGAAAGTTATCTGAATTTTAAAGACACCATTCCTTTAAAATTCACCTAACTTTCTTCTGTCTGGGGTTCACCAAGGCCAGCAAAACACTGGGGTAGAGACAAGGCCTGGGAAGGTGCAAGCGCTCCCTGGCTTTGTCCCCACCCCCAGTATTTTGCCAGTTCAGCATGCCTCAGATAGAAGTTTGGTGCATTTTGAAGGCACCAATGTTTTGTTTTGTTTTTTTGCAGGATGGCAGACAGGCAGTGCCTTTAAAATTCAGCTAACTTTCCTGTCTGAGGTGTGCCAAAGTCAGCAAAACATTGGGGTAGAAATAAGGCCAAGAGGAAGGAGTGTACTTCCTGGCCTTGTTCCCACCCCCAGTGTTTTGCTGGCCTCAGTGCACCTTGGATAGACGTTAGTCACATTTTAACTGCCCAATAGGGTCTTTTTTTGCATGGTTGACAGGGGGTGCAGCTGTTGAGAGGGGGCCCTGGGCACTGTTTTTTAAAGCTATGCCCCTGAGAATTCAGTTTTGTTTGAGGCTCCTCTGAAGAGAGTGTTTTATGTTGACTTTGGAGTTTTATCTGTAAGGGCTGAGTGAGGGTACTGAAGTTAATGTACCAAGCCTGGTAGAACCCAGGGTGTTTTATACTTAAGTCAGAACATTTTAAGTAACAGAACTATCTAAGTCACTGTACAATCTGAAGAACGTTGAAGCTTACTGAAATTGACCAAACTTATTTGAGCCTGTGCCTGAAAACAAATACTGCTTATTGCCAAAGCTCTTTTTGTTTATATATATCCCATCTCCTCTCTTGTTAAATAAATCTTTTATTCTGTTTAAGTTATCTCTACCTCTTGTGAGCCGGTCGAAAGTAAAGCGGAAGGCGGAGTTAACATCTAGTCAGAGATGTCGCCAGCGAGAACCCGGAGGTCCGTGGTTCCCTAGGGTCTCGTCTGCAGTTCCTAGCACCTTTGTGTTACTCTATGAGGGGTGTGTAGGAGGAGGGACGGGAGTTCGAGGCGGGGAGAGTCGGGGAGATCATCATGTGATACATGATCTCATCTGGCTGTGGAGGGCGTGCAGCGTCTGAACTAATCCTCACCTGGGGGGGCAAGACCATTGTCCCTAAGCCGGTGATTGGAAGCAGGCAGTTCGACCATTGACTCATGAGACCAGTGGGGTGCGTCCGACCGGCAAGGCGCAGATCGTTGAATCCCAACGTTCTACTGACACTGCTGAATTAGGCAGTGCTACTACATCTCCTCCTTTTACATTTTAGAAAAGCGGGGCGAAGCGTGGAAGGCGATTTAAGGGGCGCTTGTCTCCCTCGCCGTTTGGTCAAGTTTACCAAGCTGCTTGTGCAACGATAGAACTGGTTAGCGAGGTAGAAATCTTGGGGGTTTCTTACACGTTACAGGCAATATTAGACACGCATTGAGAGCGAGCAGATCGATAACAAGGCACACAATTAAACCAATGCAGAGCTGTACAATAGCACTCAACCATCCTCCCGACAGCCAGCTCCAGAGGGCTGACCACCAGCAGGGCAAACATCATACTTCCGATTAGATACAACTTCTTGCAATACGCGCACTTTCATGTGGATCAACTGGGAATTATCAGAAAGATTAAAACAAAAGCACATATTATGTACATTCTCACAACCTTGGTGATGTAAGCAACAACAAAATAATCAATAAGCGGCCGCGATTGATACAGGGTGCAGCTTGGCGAAGTTCCTGCTGCTGCGAGGAGGCCAGGGCATCCAGGCGGTCGGAGGTAGAGGATTGATGGACCCATGGGGGCACAGGCCAGCCGGCCAATAGTGCGTGTGGGAGGCGGTCGGGGACTCCCACTAGGAAGTTGCGAGGGAGGCGAACTCGCTTGGTGACAGCGTGGCTCCGACAGGAGGTCGAGGCAGGCCCGAGGCGGCGATCGGGCTCCCGGGGTGGAGCCTGGGGTAGGACAATGGTGAGAGGCGACTGAGGCAACAAGTTCCGGCAGGGGAGTGGGCGGGGAATGTGGTTAAGCGTCCTCTCCCGGGTCAGAACCAGCCTGAGGAGGCAGGATGTTTCCAGAACTGAGAATGTCTCAATATTGTGTGCAGTTCCAACTGGCCGGACGGCGAATGGGCCCAGGTGGGTTCCCGTTGAAGCTGCGCCCGGTGATCGCGGCGCAGGTGTTAGGCTTCGTGGTTAGCGACAGTCTTGGTGACAGGAGAAAGGCGCCAGCCGAGGAGGTTGGGCAGCAGGTGTCAGCGCTCGCAAAATATCCCTGATGGATAGAAACATTCATGAAGGGAGCTCAGCCCAGACTCCGCTAGGAGAATCTCCGGTGCTTTGCAGGCGGGGAGCAGGCAGAGCTTAGCGAGCTCCGACTCCCTAGAGTACTGGCAGGCAGAAAGATGAAGGCGTTGGCAGCGGCAGCAAGCTGCCAGATGTTGGTCTGGTGAAAGCTTGCCAGGGGGTGGCCGATGCGCCATCGGCAGGAGGCAACAGAGCAGGCAAGGATGGTGGTCGCTGAGTTGGTGGTGATGATGTCGCCCAAAGGCGGCACAGAAGGTTCAGTGTCTCGGGGTGAATGCTTGCTGGCGCCTTGCTCTGGCGCTGGGGCAGTGGTCATGCCCAGCGTCTCCCAGGTCATTGGGGTCTTTGGTTGGCGGCTGGCGTTCCTGTTGTGGGATAAGCTGGGGCGGAATCCTCTAGAGATGCGTTCATCTCTCGGGATAGGGGTTGGTTTCCTCCTATGGCGCCATTCCATGGGTTGGCCCTGTCATGGCGAATGGGAGTCCACGGGAACCTGTAGGAGGGACTGAAACACCCCCCTTTTCCCGGGTTACCCGATCCATCGAACTCCAGTTCTGAAATGGGATGGCGGAGGTGGGGCTCGAGTTAGTGTTTAGATTTAATATGGGGAAGAGGCGTTTTTTTGCAGCCTGTGAAGGGTTGCTTTTAATGCAACCCTCACAGGGCGCCTACACTCCTCTTTCTTTAGTTGTTTGACAGGGAGGGGCAGGGAGGTGGCTGACCTGGTGAAATTGGCTGGCGTCGTGGGAGTGCGTCCAAGACGAGGGGTCGAGCCTGGGAGGAGACAGGCGGTCCTGGGGGGGATTGTGGTATGCATGCTTAATCCAGCAACACACAAAGGGGAGCTTTGGAAGCACCTTTGGGGGAATAGGTGCATCGAGGAATAAACAATCCGGCAATTAGAGGCAGGCTACCGGCACACACAAAGGGGTTTCTTTGCAAGGGGAGTTGCACCCCGTGACCTTGGTGGCTAATGCGGGGCGGGATGGTGCTAAATTTTGTGTCCGAATTATCCCGGAGGTTGCGCCCGCCGGAGACGCCGCTCGCAAGGCGGCCGGCCAGCGTGGCACTTCACCATCATGAAGAAGATCATGTTTGCAGCAACCTTGTGGGTATTAGAGACATAATAGGCGGCAGCCTTTTTTAAACAGAACCTGTCCTGACAGTTACTACGGTATCAGGGCGAACCCCGGAATTTTAATCAGGAGGGCCAGTCAGCCAGTGGCCCTCCGCCCAACTACTGGTCGAGAAAAACAGAAGGAAAAGAAGGAGGGAGAGGAAACAATTTCCTGTGGAAATTAGAAAATAATTCGGAGGAGCAGGGTGGGATCCAGCGACCTGTGGCGGCTCTACAAGTCCCAAACCAGAATTAGATTTTGACCTGACTCATGAGGTCCCTTCCCCGAAGATTGACATGGATGTCCAAAATGATGGGACTGTGAGCTACGCTTCGAGTCCTGGGCTGTTGACGTGGCAGGCCCGGATGCTCCGTCTGAGTTTGTCTCCCACCAGGTAATGCGGGGCAAGCCTCGGTCGGCCACTGGTGAAGACCCTCGGCTACTCTGATGACAATGGCAGCACGCCCGGTGTCCACAGGCCTTGAACACCACATCCTTCTATAGCGAGCTCAGATATGGGCCAGAGGCGCTCCCGATAAGCGTCTCCCACCGCTGCGGCAGTGGTGTAAACTGCGCCATGTTAGCTGCCTCAGGGCTACATGCTTAACAATAGATTACGACGGCGAGGGCAGCATGGAACCAAGAGAATCAGCTGGCGCCCAGCTGGCTCCGGCGGGGCAGCTCCTGTGGGATGTTTGTCCAGACCTGGAGGTGGATGGGTCCTTGGTGGCGTGGAGTCGATCACTCGAGGGTTGATGAACAGTCCCTGTTCAGCGACGAGAGCCTTTGGCAGCACTAGCCCAGGTGATGGTGGGAATGGGCTGGAATCATACTGGGTTGGGCGACAAGAACCTCGTGGGGAACGGAGATGGGCTACAGGTGCATGCGGCGAGATGCCCTGCGAGAGAGGGGGGTGGTTTGGCAGGGGCCTTGGCGTTTGGGTCTGCTCTGGTACTCTCCTCCTTGGTCCTGGGCTGGGAGAGCCGGTGAGGAGTTCCCGGCGGGCAGTCGTTTCTCCAATGGGAAGCCCTTCAGCAGCGTGGGCACCGGGTTTTAGGTGGCCTTCTCCTCCACAGGGGAGGACCCTCACTACGCTCCGGGGTTGTAGGCCCCCACCCGGGCTGCCTACACTCCCTTCGGAAGTGTCGGGTCTGCGCCAGTTAAAGCAGTCATCCTGAGACTGTCTCCCGCCCGGTGGAAGTTAACTGCGGCCGAGGCTAGCAGTGGCCGAGGAGGGACCCAATATTTCAGCAAGCCAAAGCATGGCCAGTTCGGGATGCTGCCTGAGCCCGTGGTGCCCTGCTGGCACTCCATGGAAGCGTTCTCCTTTGGCATGAGGAGCTCGTTTGGAGCCTCCTAAACTATCTACCACCTCTTGGCTTCCTGGGAGCCTGTTCACAAATTCAGCATGGGGCTCTTGGGGTTTTGCCGGATGGAGGAGCTCTGGGTTGGCTGGCCGGCATTGGGACTGATAAATGCCTTATAGGCACTCAGAAGCGACCGTGGGGGGTGGCCTCAGGCAGGTTTTAATCTGATCGTTGGGATTGGCAAAACATCCCGAAACCATTAAAGCTGGCAGTGTAGAAGCGCCGCCAGAGGTGGCTGCTCTGTTGAAGCACTGCTGGCGGAGACTCACTTTCCCGAACCACAAATTGTGCAGGGCTCAGGAGCATGCGAAGGTGGTCTTCCAGTCATCTGGGACCATTAGGTGGTTCCTTACTGCGATGGCCTCCAGCATGCCTCTCCGCGTGGGGCTAGTGACTCCCTAAGTCCCGCATTGCTTCGCGAATTTCGGTAAGGATGTTATAGCTTGGTGATTTTCGTTAACCAGCGGGATGGCCATTCTCCCCTCAGTATCTGTGAAGTGGATGGGGCACAATGCAAGAATCTCGGCATCGTCTTCGTCAGGGGTTTCTTTCTTCTGCAGATCGTGGCTAATCGTTCTGCGAGTTTCTGAAACCAGCCGATACGTGGCTAGCCAGTGCAGTGGCGGAGAAAATGAAGTGAACAGGGGAGGCTGGGCCCTTGAGAGGATTGGGTGAAGGCGAGGGGGCAGAAGGAGGACAAGCGTCCAATTTAGTGGATAGAGAAAAATTCGGGGTTGAGTGAAGGTGAAAGATCGGGGAGGCCTACAGCAAGGAGCGGTAAGGTCTACTGAGCTGATGGCGACAAAACATTGTCTCCGTCAGTAGCAGCGACATCGTGAGCTCTGTGAAGTCGCCGATGTTTCCCAGTCCTTAAGATTCAATGTCCCCCACCTCTGGGTACCATGGACACTGAGCTTCAATCTCCTCAACCAATTTCGCGCCCAGCTCCCTTCTCTTCTGGGGACCCTGCGCATTTAGATTAGCAGCTTTCCCAGTTAGATCGCGTGCTTGTCATAAGCCCCTGCTTTTGCAAGCTCCCATACTCACCGGTGTTCCGTCCCGGGCGAAGTGTCCCTAGGGCGATGTCTGGCGATCAGAGGACAGGCGATGCAACGGTGGTCCCCTGGATCGCCCGATCCAGCGGACCGGTATCGGCCTTCGAGCTGACGGTGAGAGCAGGGTGGAGAGTTGAGATTCCAGTTTCGGCACCAACATGAATTAAACCCGCAGCGGTCCAGCGTAAGAAGCGAGCGAGGCAGCGGAGATAACATCTGGTGGAGATGCGCCAGCGGCGGAGACGGAGGTCCGTGTTCCCCTAGCGAGTCTCTAGATCTGCGGTTCCTGGCACCTTTTATTGTTACTCCGGGGTGTAGGAGGGAGGACTGGGGGGGTTCGAGGAGGCGGAGAATTAGGAAGTCATCATGATGCATGATCTCATCTGGCTACGTCTTGAGGAGAGGAAGCGTGCAGCGTCTGAAAATCCTCACCTGGGGGCAAGACCATTGTCCCTGCGCCCGGTGTTGAAACCGAACAGTTCCGCGACCCGTGACTCATGGGGGGGGATGAGAGTGGGGGGTGCGTCGACCCGGCAAGGCCGCAGGTCCGTTGGCGTCCCAACGTTCTACTACGGCACTGCTGGGTCGGCAGTGCACTACTACAACCTCAGTATTATTATTTGTGCCTTATAGAAGCATTAGCCAAGAAAGGTTTTAAATGCAGGGCTTCCTTCACCTTATGGGGAGTGTATCAGGGCTTAGAGAAAGTGCTTTTATCACCTTATGCTGCCATTTCTGAAGTACCTTAGTCCCTGAAGTGGAAAAGGCAGGAAAAATCAGACAAGCCTGGTCAGAGAATGGTTTCCCTGCCTTGGTGATATTGGAAGGTGTGGGGGTCCACTTCATGTACCTTCTCCACCTTGAATCCTTTGAATCCCTCTCCAGTTCCCACTCATCCTAGGTGACAGTATAACTGCTGTGAGTTATTTGGCTCCTTAGGCAGCAACATTTGACTTTCTCTTTTACTGAGGGAAAATATGCCTCTAGGCAATGACTTTGGTGTCTTTCTGCTTTTTAAGTATATAGCACCTGATTCATCCCAAAAAACACTACTTTATCCAATGTCCTTGTTAAAAGAAACAGATGTACTTAACTAGGATCAGATTCATTCAAAAGCTTCTCTCTGGCCATTGAAACAAGTCCCAGAGTTAGGAGCCTGAACAAAAGAGAGAGATGAAGAAGTACTGAGTAGCCAACCCAGATGCAATCACTGTAATAACTGCCTCAGCTTGTAACAGCCCTCATAGTGCTCCTTCCACTAAACAAAGCATCATGCTCATTTCTTTCATGTTTCTGAGCTGTTTCTTTGGGCTAGAAAATACGAGACAATGGCTCCCCTCTTTCCATTTTGTTGAAGGAGCAACCTTAGCCTTATTTGCCTCTCAGTAAGGTAAGAAACTGCTTTAATACCCATCCAGTTACTGAGACCAAGTGGCAATGTGTGGATTGCACATCCTTTAAAGAGCTGAAATGATTACACGCATACTTGAATCCATCTGAGGCCGCATTTATGTTCTCTTAAAAGTGGAGGTTGCCTAGCTGCAAAGTAGTTAGATCTATGTGTTATCTCTTAAGTCTAAATGTCTTTCCAAATTATTGATTGTTAATGCAATAAATGCCCAATAAATGGTCACTCTTTTATCAAGGGCAGTCCTTGCACTGGGGAGGGGGGAGCTTGGGTCAGTGGCAGAGCATGTGTTTGACATGCAGAAGGCCTCAGGTTCAATCCATGGCATTTACAATTAGAAAAGAATCAGGTACGGAGGTGGTGCAGAATGCCAGGACAGCTACTGCCATTCGGAGTAGACAAAACTGACTTTGGCTCCTTCCACACATGCAGAATAATGTTTTGGTGAAGAACTCTGCACAGCTTTTCCCCCAACATGACTTCAGGACATTTTGTTTCTGTTCAAGCTGGGGTTTTCAGAAAACACTAAATTAACTATTCTTCTCCCCCCGCCCCAAGACAGGTCAAAACATTTTCTGTTGACTGTGCAGAACTAGCATTTTCTTTTTCCCACCCGAGTTTAAAGCTCTCGCTTTCAGTTTCTCCACAGCTCACACCTGCCATTTTCTGCCCTCTTCGAGAGGCTCCATGCTGCTGCCAGTTGCAGAGTATCCCCAGAATGACATCATAGTTTTGAAGATATCTCATTTAAAACAAAAAAAAGGAAAAAAACGACACGAGAAAAGGATCAACTAACTTTATTAATGCACTTTTTGCACTGAAAGGACACACTGAAAGGACACTTTATACACTGAGCTAACTTTATTAATACCCTTATACACTGAAAGGATGAGCTGCAAGCAGAGGAAACTCCATGAGGGCATTCTTCAAATGGCGGCAGCAAATGTATTTACAATTTGGTATCTATGGTAAGGCTGATGGGAATTGTAGTCCATGGATATCTGAAGCACCAGAGTTGGACACACCTGATCCAGATCTTGTAAGCTTCCTTGACTGCTCAGAACGGTGTGTCCCACTCTGGACTTCTCAAACAGCACGTGCTTGCAGTCATGCTCCTCCATCTGGAA
This sequence comes from Sphaerodactylus townsendi, assembly GCF_021028975.2. NCBI lineage: Eukaryota > Metazoa > Chordata > Lepidosauria > Squamata > Sphaerodactylidae > Sphaerodactylus > Sphaerodactylus townsendi. The sequence continues at coordinate 111,306,391 of NC_059427.1, read as the reverse complement.
TCCCAGCTCTTTTTGGATTCCCAAATGATGCTGTGGACACTTAGGAAGAAAATAAGGGAGGCCTCTGCCTGGCATAAATCAGTGTCTGCAGCTGTTCATTAGCACCAGCTTCCTTCTTATCTAGCTAGCTGACACTTCAGTGTTGCATTGATTCTCAGATAACATTTTGAGTAGCAAGTAGCAATGGTGAGCCTTCCACGCCAGTGACTTCTCTGAAGTTATTAAATTCTAATCTGACATCTTCAGATAGGGCCTGGATTTAGCGTGTACTGATTTTTCTGCCATCAGCTCACACAAAGGTTGGTGGTAGCTCCGATCGCATGCAAATATTACCCTGTGGCTCTTTTTCCTGCTTAGTAAAGTAACGAGGAGCCACCCAGAGCCACTGCGGGCAATAAAATGATTCCCAGGATGGAGTCACATTGTGGAGCCACAATGTTTTGTATCTCAACATCTCTTCATCTCACCACCGCCCGTCACACCCCACCCCAACCTTCCGCTACCAGATCCATGACTCAAGCTTCTGATCTGGGCAGCGTATAGTTCAGGCTTTTCACACCAACATTTGAGAAAGGAAAGAAAGCAAGGGATCAATTCTATTGATCAAGTCAAACATATTTTCCCTTTCAAACACACCATTGCAATTGTTTACTTTGGCCCTTTCCGCACAACATTTTCAATCCTCCCTTTTGTTCGCACTCACCTCCTTGAAATGATTCCTGGCCACCATTTTCTGTTTTTCCCTGGTTTTTCCCAGTGTGTCGACAGATTGGGGCTTCATGCTTCACAACCTTATGCTGCAGTTCCCTGAGTCTTCTGTAGGCGATGCCCTCAAGATTAAGTCCTGCAAAATCTCAAAAACGCTGTGAAATGCTCCAAAAACAGGGCCAGGGGGCTTCTGCAGGCAAGGAGTGAATTCACAATGGCGTCTTAAAGGGACAGCACACAAATGAATCCTTTTAAAAAATGTTTTAGCCAAAAGGATTGCTAGAAAACAGGCTGCATTAGAAACGTTTTGAGGCTGCAAATAAAACATTTTGGGGGAGAAATAATGCAGAACACCTTGGAGGAAACATTTTATTTCCTACCCCAAAATGTTCTGAAGTGTCTATGTGGAAAGGGTCTTTAATAAACTATTACTTGAACCCTCTTTAGGGGAGGCAGGATTTGATGCAGGAGTTGACTTTTGAGATTATTCACTGAGCCTTAATTAACAGTTATGTTATTCAGTCAGGGAGGGGACCAGGTTTATCTTTGTTTCTCTGCTGCCCTGATTTGCACAGCTAAAAGTCTGGGGTAGTGAAGGAATGCAGGGGGATACTTTTTTCCCAGTTGCTTTTTTCCCAGTTGCCAATAACTTCTCACAATGGCTTTGCAAAACATGGGACTGTTGGGAAAATCTTTGAGTCTCATTAAACTAAATTAGTTCATTTAAGCATAAATAAGATTAGCTTCAAGGCATCTTTTAGCGTATACTTCTATGACAAAAGCAGTTGCCCCCCCCCCCTTCAAATGTCAAAGACTACTGCCTGATCTTTCAATAGAATGGGGATGGAGATGGGAGTGTGGCCCTTTTCTGGCACCGTAGAAGGTACGTGTATGGTGGGGGACGTGGAATGGAGGTGTCAAGTTCTGATCCGGCCTGTGTGCATTCACTGAAACATTTAATTATGTTTATTTTTAGTTATTTATTTGCAAAATTTATATCCTGCCCTTTTTGCCCCTGCCATGTGCACATGTACAGTTATCTTAATTTAATCAGGAAACCCTTTTTCCGGGGTTTTCATTATATGGTATAAACTCTATATGTTTGTGTATGTGTGTGTGTGTCCAAATGAATTTGCAGAGCTCACCATCATGGTCCTGCTTCCTTAAACGCTCCGTCATCCTACCTCCTTTGAACTTTGAAAATTGGCCTTGGAAAACTAGATAATTTTTTAATGCAAGGATTTCACTGCCTCCATCATCTGGCTCTAAGTGCATATAGGTGCTCAGCTGGATGCTCAAGAATTTCATTCTCTCCTTACACTTGGGAATGAGAGTGATGAGAATCAGATTTGCCATGCAGTGGCCTAAGGGTTCAAAGATCCATACGCTCTAAAAACAAGGCAAAGGGACTATTCATATCACTGTCTATAAATATGCTGGCTGGATGTCTGTGTTTTCTGGGTTTGTTTTGTACAATGAATTTATTATTTATTACATTCTCTGCCCAAAGACACCCAAGGCTATTTACAAAGCTTCATCTACCCCTTCAGGACAAATGGGTTCCAGCACACAGAGAAATTTGTTCACACACCACATGCAGTTCCTAAGGACGGCTATTAGCCAGATCAGACCTCATTTAAACAACCTAAAATTGAGAAGAATGATTCCACAAGGGATTAGTGAGGTGAACATTGCATTAGTCTAAAGGCACATGTAGTCAGTTTTCTTTCTGTGTAAGGGTCCTTATCATGCAAAGAGGACACACATGTAAAGTGTTATTTTACTCTTCTACATATTATCACATTTTCATATATCATGGCTGCAGAAGAGGACCACTGAGAAAACAGGCTATATTATTCTTGTTTGGCAGTGACATTCCCATGTCTCAATATTCTGGAATAGCAAGAATTGTGATAACCCATGAGGATCCCTTTGCCTTTTTATAGGGGCTAAGAAAACAAATGAGGCCTATTTGTTCAAAATTCAGAATGTAAAAAAAAGTTTACAACTCAGAATATCCTTTTCCCATTATTTTAATGCCTTGTCACATGTTATGGTTGGTGAATAGAGGCAATCTTAGCCACTGGTCAACAAGAATAACTGACCTGGGCTGCATACTAGGGGGAAGTTCAACATCCCATGGTCCTAACACCCCCCCCCCCCCCATTTCTCCAATGGGGGAAAAGAAAAAGAGCAGGCTTCTGCCACCAGTACTCCCATCTGTCCTGTTTGAGGCACAGTCCTGTATTGAAGTGAAATAGCAGAGTAAATAATAGGGCAGAGGTATGACTGAGTTGTTTTGTAGAACTTCACTAGATAACACATGAATTTACACTAAATATAGGAACAGCAAACTCTATGCAAGCGCTCAGTCTGGGTTTCTGTGCAAGTTAAATCTTGCTTGACTGAATGAAGCAGGCACTAGTAAAATCCTAACACTCAGGCAGGGCCAGAGCAAGGGGGAACTGCATCTGGGGCACACATGTGCCCTGCGTCCCTGTCTACCCCCATGCCATGCATAGGTGCGTGTCCACTGCATCGCACACCCCTCGCTTCTACGCCACTGCGCTCAGGCTGTTATCTTAGTGGTGGCTGCTTGTGCCTGTTACCTTCAGAGCTCCACCATTTGCTTCCACCTGTCTCGCTCAGGGTGAGTGTTGCCCCTTTCCTGGCTCCAAGAGGAGCAGCAGTGATTCTGGGGTCCCATGATGGACCTTGTCCAGGGCTCCAGAATGACTAAGACAACCTTTAGTTTAGAAGTAACTGTTCTTAACTGTTGAGGGCTATATTTATTTGCTTATTTATGTTGTGCGAGTTGCCATTCAGTAAAAAGCAAAATCATTTCCCTATGATTTCTCATTTATTTACTTAATTTATTTTAATTATTCAAAAAGTTGCAGCTGAATGCACATGACACATGCGGAAGATAGGCTGGGGCTTGGCTGTGAGTTGTGAGGAAGGGAAGCAAAGAAGCAGCAGTTATTAAATATGATGATTGCAAATATTCAGGAGGTCCAGGAGTATCCTCTCTCTCTGTTCCTTCTCCTCTGAGCCAAGCTGAAAAGATGTCTACAATGGCACAGCTTTCTGACAAGGCTTGGCACCAAAGAGACTTGCAGGCAGACAGTGATAAAGGCAGAGGCCACAGCACAGGTTTTCAGCCCAAACCAGGGTTTACACTGTGACCAGCTGTGGGTGGGCACCAAAACTGTTTTCATTCCCATGCTTGGGACACCTGTAATTGGCTGGCTTTTGGAGTTGGGATCCAGTTGCCCAGTTTTTGAGTAGCTGCAGCTTATTGACAGCAGCAGCTTCAAAAAACTGTTCAAGAGAAGACTGGAGTTTGACACAGCTTCTTGTTGCTGAAAGTTGTCGGTGATAGAGCAGAGGGGGTTAGGAAGTTGCACAAGAATGAGGATAGGGAGACTTGGAGCTAGAAGAAGCTATTTGTCTTGTATGCTGCTGTGTCATCTCCCAGCCTTGATAGTCTTCCTTATAAAATAGGCATGTTTTGAATTGAAATATTATTTATATACTTAATTCCATGGTCATGCACTGGATACATGTGATGTGACCTGTTTTCTGTGGCTTATTTCACTATTTTAAGCTACTGTTTATTGTTCCTGCTGTTGATTGTAGAACAGTTGCTGCCTGGATTGCGTTTGGAATCTTGATACTTTATGTGGATGATATTGTTTCTTTATGAAAAAAAGCATAGGCAAACATACAGCTTTGTGTCTAGGCTGAGGTCTTAGTTCTGTTTTAGCAGCAGATTTTTTGTGTGAGTGAAGTTTTTTTGTTTCAAGCGTTGCTGGAGATAGTCTGTCTGCAAGCCCTTTCCTTCCAGTCCTTGGATTACTGTTTTCTCTGAACTGTTTTAAAAATTGTTTATTATGTTCACCTAAAAAGCAAAGGAGCAGTGACAAAGAAACATGGCCCTTCTTTTGCTTAGGATTACATGAGCTCAGTTCCTATATGAAGAATCCAGCTGCTTGATTTTACATTGGTTTGTCAGTTAACTGGAGCCTGGTAACCTTTACATCAACAAGCATGAAGTGCTGTCTGTGCTGTAATATCCTGTTCCAAGTAGAGGGGTGACTAAGTGGCATCACAGTGCATGATCTACTCTCAGAGATGCTTCAGGCAACAGGAAAGCAATCAAACAGTTCTGAACATAATGCTGGTCTGTACAGTTTTCTTATTTGCTATAGCTCAATAACAGCTCCAGCTGCTTCTAAGGGAAAATACTTTGTGTCCCTCAGACATCTGTCCCTCCTACCTGAAAATACAAATCTAGACTCTCACACAAAAAACTTACATCTTTCCATTAATTTGTTTTCCCTTCTTACCTTGTGCCACAAACTGATTCCCTGAGGAAATATGACCACCTGCTTTCATATAGGCCTTGCAAGTTTGACAAAAATGTCTTCCCCTGGACTTTTCCTCAGAGGTAACTGCCCTCTTTGCTCTTTCCCTATAGATTACTTAACTCCAAGGCAAGAAGAAACCTTGGTAATGACAGTTAAAATTTAGTGACATTCCATTATATTTGCTATTGTTAAACAAAACTGGTAATTTGTGATTTGCCCCTAAGATTGCATGACTTTAGTTCTACAGCACATATTAGAGGTTGCTGCACTAGATGTTTTTAGTTGTTCTTAATATTAAACTTGCTTTAAGCCTTTTCTCATTGTGGTCGTCATTTTTCTCATTTTTCTACACCATTCAGCACTATCCCAAGCTAATAACTATTTTATTCAGCAATAATCTCATATCCTTTTTCAGTGCCTTGTTATGTTATCCAGGTTTGTGCTAAGGTTTCATGGAAGGCTTCTGCAAGAACTCATTTTCTGTGCAAGTTTTCTGGCTGTGAGTACCATTTGTCTTATGGTCCAGGCTAGCCTGATCTCATCAGATTTCAGAAGCTAAGCAGCACTGGTCCTGACTAGTACTTGGATGGGAGACCACCAAGGAATATGAGGGTTGCTATGCAAAGGAAGGCACTGGCAAATGACCCCTGTTAGTCTCTTGCCTTGAAAACCATACGGGGTTACCATAAGTAAGCTTCAACTTGATGGCACTTTACCCATGCATATTGTCTTGCAAAAGGTATGCCATACAAGGCAATATGGGTTGTTTTGGTTTTTGGAGGGGGGTGGTTGAAAGACATGAGAAACGAATGAGTAAATGAATAATTGATTTTGTCTTCTAACACTTTTAGTGTTAAATACTACCCCTGAGTTCAAAGTGATTTATCTTGATCCTGTTCCTCTACCCTGCAGTATGAGTATTGGCCATTTTGGCCATTTTAAAAAACATTCTATTATTCCTTGCTCCACAACTTCTTTCATTTGGCTCCCCAAGAAACCACTTCTCATCTTTCATACTGTCCCTTTAACAACCAACAGATTACAAGTGCTTACTTGCAAAGACCAATTAATGTATTAAGAGAAAAAGTAAGGATTTATAAATTGGTCACTTGTTGTCTGATGAATAGCCATTACCTTCACTTTTATGGTACACATGTAAGCTTCTTGTGCCAAATTAACCTACCTGACCTATTTATTTTAGATCCTTACAGAGGCTTGTTCGATATCCTTTCTTTTTGTTGGAAACCCTAAGATACAAATCCTTCTCAGTTGCAGTAGGTTCTTGGCTCCTAAATCCCTAAGGAGCTTTTGAAACTACTAGCAGAATCTTTTAACTACAAGTAGACCAAACTTAAGAAGGTTTCCTTCCTACCACCTTAAACCAGAAGAGGTTTAACTGCAAAATTGAACAACTGTATTTTTAAATACTTTTGTTTATGTTAACATGCATACATTAATTGTTTCTACAAATTTTAACAAAATATTCTTATTGATATATTTCTATACTGTACTCTGAAGAAGAGTTGCCTTAGGGTATCTACAGACTAAAAATAACAATATAAAGGTTAAGACTACACAATAAAGCTGCTTGTTATAAACTAATTTAAAACAATAGTCTAGTAGATTCACATATAGCAAATGATAATGCTGACTCGCTGTGAAAGACCTTCTCAAATCTTGATCCCCATTCGCCACAAAATGCGTTCTTCCTCATAAAACATATTAACACTCTCTCCAACATATTCTTGTAACATTTTGTAAATGTAAGATTTTTCGAAACCTTATTTGATTCTGTAATACTTTCCAAGTCAGCAAGCTCTCTACATATATTACATTCCCTCAAGGTTTTTCTTCAGTACATCACATCTTCCTGTACATATCACAGGAGGCGGGGGTAAGGCTATTAATATTTTCTTTTATTTTGATAAGATATTACATCAGTATTTTCATCTACAAATTTTTATATGTTATATTTTATTAAGTTAAACACTTTCCTTTAACAATCCAGACCAAGGTGGGTATCTCAGTCTGTGGCAGCAAAATAAAATAGGAGTCCAGTGCCTTAAAAACTATTTGCATTTCTTCATATTTCTTCAGATGCATGAAGTCTTCATTGCACTTTAGGTATTGCACAGTGATGCCATTGAAGGTCTACCTGTGAACATCTAATTGTTAGTTCATCTGCAGGAATTCATAGCCACCACGTGAACTCAGTTCTAACCTGGGGAAAGCAATGGAAGCACTTTTAATTCAGCTAAAATTGTAGATTGGAAGCAGAGTTTTTCTGTCTGTGGAATTTTGCCCAAATATAGATGCTGCGGACAAGCAGCCTAGAAACCTTGCTCAAGGTCCATGTGTAGCTACCAGTATATTCTGCTTCAAAGCATATTAGCAGTTGAATCACCTTTTATCCAGACAGCTAGGCTTGTGGGAGAATTTGGTAATATTCCCTTGCTGGGTGTACTAGGAGTGCCCTGAGTAGCAGAACATCTGGACCAGACAGTGAATGCTGTGAATTTGATTACTGGCAATAACCAACAGTCTGTGATGAAGGTGACCTGAACACTTGTCCCATTAAATGTAAGTCCTAAGGGTGTTTTCATCATACAAAGGAATTAAATAGGTTCTTGATAGCTGACAGCATTCGATGCATCAAAAAATTAAAACATGACAACTGAATTAACTCTTTGTAAAACAGGCTTCGTCTCAAAAGGACTGTTTGATAATGTGGACAAAGAATAATAATGCAAGCCAGTGCATAGTCATAAATAAAAAACGCATATAATTCTGCCTGCTTCTACAGATTAACTGCTTGATGTCTCTAAAACAATCATGGTCTTTAAAATGTATACTTTTAAGAACAATAGTAACAAATGCCTATGTAGTGTTAGAGGGATGCCAGGTTCAATAGAGAGCATAGTGAGGATACAGTTACTGGCAGAAAGGGCTAATGATCAATAGAATGGTCAACCTCCAGGTGGTAGCTGGAAATCTCCTGGGGTTATAACTAATCTCCAGGTGTCAGGCATCAGTTCACCTGGAGAAAATGGCTAATGTGGAAAATGTACTATATGGCATTATACCCAATTGAAATCCCTCCCCTCCCTGAACCTTGACTTCCTCAGGCTCCACCCACAAAATCTCCAACTGTTTCCCAACCCAGGCCTGGCAAAAGGTATGCCATACAAGGCAATGTGGGTTGTTTGGTTTTTGCATACCAATTATGCAAAAGGCAACTGCTGCATGATGGGGGCAAATGTCAGCTGCAGCAAGATTTCTTGCACAGACATATTTTCTTAAGCCCCACTTTCACTTTCTATTCTCCTAATAGAAGACCACTTCTAGCATGAATTTAATTTTGCTTCACCACCAGAACAGGCAGATTTGCCAGTGGGCACAGCTTTGCCTCTTCCCTCTCCCCATAGCCTGCCTAGTCTCACCCCCCCCCCGCCCCGTCCCTTGTATTGCTTTGCCCACTTCCCCCTCACCCTCCTCTCTGTTGCCAACTCTCTTTCCAGTTCTCTAATGCTTATATCAATACATCAATCAGAGAGTTGACATTTGCATTTCTGCTGTGGATCCCTGGGGAAATGTAATCCTAGGCTAGGGTCCGCCACACATGCCTGTTTCCCAGGAGAAGTCTTCATGTTTGACAAACAAAAACAAAACAACCACACACACACACATACACAAACCCAGCCGCAACTCTTGCAGTCTATTCACCTTTTGAATGGGGGGAAGGGAGAGGGAAAGACCATACCTCCTTGGTGCTGTGGATGATAATGCCTGGGATTGGGGAGTGTTCTTGCCGGTGGGAAACCTTCTTGCTTTTAAAAATGTTATCACCACTACTACCACCCCATCTTTAATACCCAAATTTGATCACCAAAGAAGTCCCGAGAAAGGCATATGACTGCTTAGCAATGCCCCCTCCCCATTTCCCATGCCACATTGCCAATCCCCCCCCCTTTCAAATGACACAAATAGTTGGCCAAATGAGAGTCTCCAGTTTGGGGCTGTGGCTTCTGAAGGGAGCGGGAGAGAATATCAGCTGTAGTATCAGCTCTGAGCTCTGTGCCTTTAAGGCTGTTGATGGGTGGAGTTAAGAGAACCGGGAGGAGAGGCCGACAGACAAACTGTGACAATGGCTGCCTCCTCACATATAAATGGAAAAACATGAGGAGAGCTCTCTACAAGCCCAGGGCACAGAAAACAAGCCCAAGGCAAGCATCCCATGGGTAATGGGGCCATAGGCAATGCAGTGTATCTCTCAGAACAGAGGAGAGGCAAGTACCATTGATTACATAATAATCTCTCCTTTTCCATTAACTTTTGCCAAGAGATTTGATGTTGGTGATAGAACTGACAGCGACCACCTTCCCCTGGGACTCCTCCTTGGTTTTAAGAATAATATCTTCCTAGCTTCCAATGCTGATGTCTTTGAAGGAACACATCCTTGTTCAAGGAGGCTCTTGTTTCCTCAACTTCTCTCTGATTCGGTCCACCTTTTGTTGAGCATGACCTGTGGTTATAACAACATTGGAGTCATGACTGATTCCATGAAGACTCAGGGGAAAATGCAATCGTCTGTGGAGAAGTTGGTAAGATGAATTTAGAGAGGTTCACAAAATGGTTTAAAAATGACTTAGGTTGACATAAAGGGGGAAAGGCAGTTCTAAGCATGGAAAGAGACACGACAGGAAGCTCAGAGATGAGCACAAAGAGGAAATAATAAAGGAGGTAGAGGGTAACTGAACTCATGAAGTAGCAGGAACGGATTTGAAAACTTTAGATAGTATGGAGCTAAAATACTTCTATAATGAAAGGTTACAGAGTGAGGAACTGCATGGTCCAGCTCAACCTACCATTCACAGAAAGTCACAGTTCCTTTACTGTGCTATGTAACAGTTTCATTTCAAAACAAAACAAAAGACCATTTGTAGTTAAGAGTGAGCTCTGCTGATTTGGGTCAGTGCTCTTACAGAGGTACAAAATATTTCAAACTGTGATGTGGGAAATGTTTGATATTCTTGGAAAATTATCTACTTTTTCAGAAGTCAGCATTCGTTGTTTGTCACAAATCAAATGTAAGGTAACCTGATCATGTTAGATTTAAGCTTTGGCCATAGCTACTGGAACTGCTACCAGCCTATTATCACCTTTAAACATTTTAAAGTTTTTTTAATGCATTTGCAGCTGTGTTTTCATTCTAACCTCAGTGGAAAATTGATTTTAATCACTGCTAAAGTTTCAGCTAAGTGCAACTTTAGAGGTACTGCTAGGAATTTCCATATTACCATCAACTCTGAAGACTCATTCAGATAATATGGTAGTGGGAAGGGGACAAAATCACAATTGTCTGCTCTTACCGGTCTCCTTTTCTGATGGTTCCTTAGGAAATGGAGTCTCCCTCTTAGGGATGAAATCTTCAAAAAGAATCCCAAAACGAACCTTCCAAGTATTGGACTGTTTTATGTATTTACTCCTACTATTCATCCATTATGGAACTCTGTTTTGAACAAGTAACCTGGGGGTGGGGCATGGCTGACTGGATAGTCCAGGCTAGCCCAATCATATCAAATCTTGACAGCTAAACAGCATTGGTGCTGATTAGTATTTGGATGGGAGACCACCAAGGAATACCAGAGTTACCGCAGAGAGGCAGTCAATGGCAAACCACCTCTGAACATCTCTTGCCGTGAGTCAGCTGAAACTTGAATGGAAAAAAAACTTGGGAGGAGAGGATACCAGTTGTGAAAGGTACCATCGCAATTGAAATTCAAGGAAATTGAGACATTTTATGTTCGGTTCAGTTTTAAGTCATTTAACTAGTTTTGAAATAGAGTTTGGGATAGGAAATGGATACACGAATGGAAGCACCTTTTCCACTGAAACTCATTTGTTTGATCATTTCATGATCGCAGCAGTGGTGTAGTGGTTAAGAGCAGGTGCATTCTAATATGGAGGAACTGGTTTTGATTCCCCGCTCTGCCGCCTGAGCTGTGGAGGCTTATCTGGGGAATTCAGATAAGCCTGTGCACTCCCACACACGCCAGCTGGGTGACCTGGGGCTAGTCACAGCTTCTCGGAGCTCTCTCAGCCCCACCCACCTCACAGGGTGTTTGTTGTGAGGGGGGAAGGGCAAGGAGATTGTAAGCCCCTTGAGTCTCCTACAGGAGAGAAAGGGGGGATATAAATCCAAACTACTCCTCCTCCTCCTCCTCTTCTTCTTCTTGTACTTATTGAAGAACATAATTCTCTGGGTAAGGGGTTCTTTGTGTGCATATGTTCACAAGAAAAGCAGTGTTGTGAGATCAGCCATAATCTGCCTAACTTCAGCATTTTATACCTTTTTTAAAAATCAGCTTCTGAAATGATAAATAACCCAATCTTCCATTTTCTCTTTACTGTTAGAGTTTCCCCCCATATGCTTAAGCTGTTTGTTTCAGTAGAATTTTCTGTAGTCTCTTGATAGTCTGTAAAGTCCTGATGAGACCTAGCTCACCAAGCACAGTACAGATGATTCAATACTTCTGCTACTATAACTCGCAATAGTAAGCTCTGTCATTGTGTCAGCTCAAAATGTATTGACCACAGCTTATTTACCAACATTTCTCTTCGTGGTAATCCCCTCTTAGTTTGCATAAGTACATGGACTATACAGATAAATTGATCTGGAGGAGGGAGTAGCAACTCTGGATATAAATATGAATATTTAAAACCCTTGAAAAATTATGTACTATCATTGAGCAGAAAATACTATCTTCTGGAACCAAGACTTTAAAAACACCTCCAATTGTACCTCTGGAATGTATTTATCAGTGTTAAAAGGTATAATAATCTGCTTGAAAAGAAAATGGTACATGAAGTTTGGTTTCTATGGTATAGTAATGAAGTCACTATTACTGGCAGAATAATTTAGGATATGAGTTATAGTACAAATTTGAGGCAGTGCCATTCAGAAAAGGCATGTGATGACTTGTCTCCTTGCAATTTTGCACTACAGTGAAAAAGACGATCAGCCCCATCCAAAAGGGGGAAGTGAATGATTCAATGGAACTGGCATGAGCTTGCACTGATGCATTTGCCCACCTCACCAGCGCATTTGATAAATGTGTGATAGGGTGAGCAAACTGGGAGGTGGGCTGGTGCCACAGACCTCAGCAGTGCCTGATCCAGAAGAGAGGCAGGCCATTCTGGACTGGTTTGGCATACAATTGGATGTCAGTGCAGGGGGGAGGGCTGGGGCATTCCTGGGGATGGAGCTAACCATAGTCAGTTCCCACTGCAGATGCTGTGGCCAGCACCAAAAGGGTGGCATTAGTCCATTCAGCCCCATGGAGGTATCTCATAAAGTCATTCAACACTGAGGCAAAATAACTTGACTGCTTCACTGTAAATAGCAGTATGTGTGCCTAACAGAGGCTTGAAATACGTACTATAGTGTCTGTAATTAGATCAGATTTTTCAATTCCCATGGCCACATGTGTGAGAGCAGTGCTATGTGTACATGACAGATGCATCTGGGGTCAGCAGTCAGAGTCATGTTGCAGTGACCCATCATGAGAGTGTTTGCTTGAATATTTCAAAAATAAACCCAGCAGACATCATGCCAGCTTCTCTATTAAAGGAGGCAGTTGTTACTTATTACTCAACTGGTCTCCTCAGCACCTTCTTACTCAGTATCTTGTACTGGAAGAGTGGGGAAACGAAGCTACAGTCATTTAACAGAAGTTAATTAACTTTTTCTTCCTTGTATAGTGACATGTTTGAGTTATCAAAGGGTATAATAAGGATAACCTGCAATTCTCCAGCACCAGGGCCCTAACTCTCCTTTGAGACAACGACACTCCCAGTCCTTTGCTAAACACAGCTTTGACTACCAAAATATTGTCTTTAATTAAATACAGGGGGCTCTCTGCACAGCTGGCAAAGGGGAAGATATCTGCTGTTCTTAGAACTCCCACAAGAGCATTTCCCACATCTTCCTTCCTTGGTAAAAAAAAAAAAAAAGGAGCATGTGCTTGCTGGCTTTGAAAACAAAGCACAAGCCCAGAAATAAACCATGTTACTAGAATTACCAGGAGTAGTAAGGACAGCCCGCCAATGCCGCCAAACATTACCAGAAAACAATAGTTTTCACAGTATCCTCCTCCCAATTAGATCTTCCATCTCCATTTTTAGCTTCTGGCATTTTGTGTGTTTCAAACCTGCATCAGTTTGTGGGCTAGCTTCGTGTGCATATGTTAATTCAGGACGGTGAATGCATACTCTCCAGCATTTCACAGGAAAATAGGGATGCTGTTCCGCATAACTGGGCGAAACTTGGGGCAGAGTCTAACACCCGAGCAGCATGGATGATCTGGTGAACAATGAGCATTATCCAGACTTACAAGTTGAAAGCAGGATGTAGACATGCATGCAAAGCAGATGGCTTCAGTTGACAATAACAATGACAAAAGCCATAGCCAAACACTTGAATCTGGCAGTAGGTGGGTAAATGAATGCAGATAAGGAAAAGAAGAACATGAAATTCTTGACACTATCATTATGGGCGCTGTGACATCCTTTGGCAGTTTGTCTGTAGCACAGTTGGGAGAGTAACAGTGGAGCACAGATTTAAACCCCCTTGTGCTATGCTAAGATCTATTCCCAGGGAGCTGTTATCTCCTATAATATATGTATCCCATTCTTACAAAACAGGGCTTTGTCTGGAAGATTAAAAAAAATCAGAATGTGGGATATGCTACTACATATGATAGTACTGTCTTTAGTATCAAAAGTGAAGAGAAATCACTGGCTGCTCTATGCAGAGCTAGGTTTTTCCCGCCAGAAGTGCTACAATATTACAGGAGTCATCTGTGAGTAATTTTTAAAAAATCAAATCCATTGGTCCTGAGTTGGACATTTAGTTTTGGAATTGATTGGCTCAAGCTACTAAAGCAAGCAGATATTAATACCATTGTCACTTCTGAATGTCAAAAATAAGAGGTTTTCCTGTTGGGATTGCAAACTAACAAAAGGAACAAAACATCCCTGAATAGATGATTGGACCATTGGAACCTGGAGGTCTATTTCAGTCTATAATATTTCCCTATTTAGGATTCTGAAGTGGGCTCAGAATAGACCCGCAACACCCAAAATAGTACTATTCCTATGTTTTGATAAAGCCTGCATCAGCTCCTGCTGCCATGGCCCACCCACAGGCATATTTTTGATGCTTAATGCACATTAGGAAAAAATGAATAGCATAGCAAAAACAGCAAGTGTTGGTCCAGGGCAAGCAGCTCGCAACAGGTAACTCAGAAACTTTATGAACAGTTACAGAGATGTAGATGATCAGAAGGCTGAAGACATCTGGTAAATGACTCCTTGGAAATGTCATTTCAAAAAACAATCTTTTACTTGTAGTGCATTTATATAATGATTTTTTTTAATTTTAAAAAATCTCCAAAGGAGCTGATATATATCAGAATATCAAAACAGATCAATAAAAAGAATGAAGCAGTAAAGATATGAGAGAATGTGCCTAAAAATCAACAAGAATAGAATCATAGGCTCATTCCGCACATGCAGAATAATGCACTTTCAAACTGCTTTCAGTGCTCTTTGAAGCTGTGCGGAATAGCAAAATCCACTTGCAAACAGTTGTGAAAGTGGTTTGAAAACGCATTATTTTGCGTGTGCGGAAGGGGCCATACATACAAAGGAGTTCTAGCACATGGGCCACAATGGTTTTCCTCATGTGTTATTATGCTTGTGTACCCTTTCCCAGCCTAAGCACCAGAACAGGCAGCTGCAAGGAGACTAATATACCTAGCAGCTAGAGACTGTAGCCATGGAAAATAGTGGTGTGTGTGTGTGGGGGGGGGGGGGGGTGCAATTGACTAGCTCCAGGCTGGCCAGTTCTTGTCAGATCTCAGAAACTAAGCAAGGTCAGCCCTGGTTAGTATTTAGATGGGCACCCTCCAAGCAACACCAGAGTTGAGATGCGAAGGCAAGCAATGGCAACCCAAACATCTTTTGCCTTGAAGCCCTACAGGCTCACCAAGAGTCAGCTGTGACTTGGAGGCAAAAACAACAACAACAACCCCAGAGGAGAACAGCTTTTGGTAAGGAAGGGGATACTTTTAAAAAAATGGTATATTTGGACTGGATTCTTACAAACATGTTACATAGTTTACATTTTGTCCAAATTGTACCTTTTCCCCCTTCCTCCCTACGGATTTTCTTTCTTCATTTCTTAAGTAAGCAGCAGCAAGTTCATCCTTTGTAGCCTGTTCTCCCAAAGGAAGGGGATACTGTGAACCTCTGCATGTTTCTGTTTCAAAATCGTTACGTCATGATTGTCTGGAAGAGTGGGGCAGCAGGGAGATATGTCATAAGAACATAAGAACTAGCCTGCTGGATCAGACCAGAGTCCATCTAGTCCAGCGCTCTGCTTTCGCAGTGGCCCACCAGGTGCCTTTGGGTTCTCATTGTTCTCCGGACTTCAGGTATAACTGCGGTTTTCTAGAGCAAAAGGGATAAGGAAGCATCACCACAGTGCCTGCTAGTACTAAGAGCAACAGGGTTTAGAGTGTCCTTAGTCCAGAATACTGTACAAGCATCTTTTGTAAGGTACTATCAGAATGCACATTTTGTGCAGAGTGATAAACTGTCTCCCTTTCCGCCTCCATTCCTGCCCCCTTCCCTTCTCCTCTCATTATCTTTTCATGTCTGTTTAACAGCATCCTTTTTAAAGCTTTCACTCTAACGTGTTTATTACTGAAATGGATAAAGTGCCCTCTTTCCCATGACCCCTGTTATAGTTGTGAATAAAAACAAATTATACTAAATTATAGAGGTGTTGCTGGATATTACCAGAGGAATGATGAAAATATGATGGCAGTTAATAGAGCGTATTTAAAAAGATATCAGGCAATTGTTGTCTGCTAGGAGACTTTGGAGAAAGCAGCAGTAAACAGAGAGGGGGGGGGAGTGCTTCAGGCCTTTTCATTAAAAAGGCCCTGCAGTGGCAGCCAGCACTATTAAACTCATCAGTGTCAAGCATAAGCTGCACGGCAGTAACACTCATAGGGATTGTAGCTGCTGCCAAATACTACTCATGGGTGGGGATTGCCCCTGCAAGGCTTCTTTTTTAGAAGATCATGAAAAGACTTTATACAATCCCACATAATTCATAAGGTAAGTTTTCAGCCTGCTTTATTCCAGTGATGACATTACTGACTAGTTCTCACTGAGGTGATAAACCTCTGTCCATCCTGCTCTACTTCAGAGTGCAATAGGGAATTCACATAACTGAATGTTTGATCACACACACATCACATATAGAAATGAAGTTAGGCTACAACCCTCCTCTTTGACTTCTGCTTTACTGTGTGAAGGAACTTTATGTGCATTCAGCCACGTGAACCCCTACTTGTTGACTAACATGGTACAAGCCCTGATGCAAGTGGTACAGCCCAGAAAATGCTTCACTGTCTCATTGGCCCCTTCCACACATGCAGAATAATGCACTTTCAATCCACTTTCACAACTGTTTGCAAGTGGGTTTTGCTATTCCGCACAGCTGCAAAGTGCACTGGAAATGGATTGAAAGTGCATTATTCTGCATGTGTGGAAGGGGATTGAGAATGGGATCTAAAGCAAAACTTGTTTATTATGGATACCATGTTCTTTTCTCCCTTCTTAAATGTATTTTGTGAATGAGCTAAGGGCCATCTACAGATTTCAAAAAGAGCATTGAGGTGGAATATTATCCAGCACTCTCCTGTGGCACTACAAACAACTTCCAAGGTAGGGCATGTTCTTGAAATTAGAGCTGATCTTCAGACTCCAGGAAATCACAGCAGTTCTTTAATGGCTATGGGACCTGACCTGGATAGCCCAGGCTAGCCCAATCTCGTCAGAATACAGAAGCTAAGCAGGGCCCTGACAAGTATTTGGATGGAAGACCTCCAAGGAATACCAGGGTTGTGAGGCAGAGGCAGGCAATGGCAAACCACCTCTTGGGTCAGCATAAGTCAGATGTAATTTGATAGCAACAAAATGGCTACAGGGGGTGGACAGCTAAAGTCTTCTGCTTCTCCATAGGAGAAGATACTATATATACCATAGAGACTAGGAGAAATTGGTTGTTATTTATAAAGACTCTAAAGCTCAGAGGTTGATTGGAGATTGTGGGAGTGGTGGGACTGCTGGTGGTTGCATCTTCCTCTTGGGCTTCAAAGTGGATTTATTTTCTTTACGCTGCAAAAACCCCTGAAAATGATTTTGAAAGCTGTTTTCAGGCAATTTGCTTACTGTAACTGACTTTTTTAATTGAGAACCCCTACTGAAGTTCCGATCACCCCTGAGAATCTTGGGAATACCATTTGAAAACCACACTGGTAACTAGAGTTCTTGCAAAGAATGTTGGAGTGGCTAGACCTTGGTCTGATCCTGCAAAACACTTATGTTCTTTAGTAAGTGTGCAAATTGCAGGTCACTTAACCCAAAGAGCTTTTGAGCGGGCAGTCAAGCTTCTTGAAAAACACACCAGGATTCTAGTAACAAAAATGTTACTCACATGCAAAGCTAGAGTCGGCTAACCCCTAAAATATTGGCCACTTGGAAATCTTAATGTCTTTTGGCACAGGTATTAAAAGCAAAAATAAAATAAAATGCAACACCTTTTTACATGTCCAAAGGCAACAGTTATTCACTTACAGACAAAAAAAAGTTAGGCATGTTGGTCCATAGCAAACTCAAAAAACAAAAAAAACCCCTGGCAGTACCTTTTGTTTGAACCAACCAAAATAATACAATGTCAAGTGAAGAATTCTGGAAAACTCAACAGCTTGCACTTTGTGTTGTGTTATTTTGTTTTTGGATACTATTCACTTTGTGTGCTTTGAAAATAAGAGGACTGGAAAAATATATTGTTGGTCAGTTTGCAGAATCCTGCTAAAAGTGATAAGTCACTTGAGTCTCAAACATAACTTTAAAAAAATGAAATTGCAGAATAAATGCTTGAGAGCCATATCCAACCCCAGAGGCAGTGGACCACAGTGCCAGTGCCACCTCCAAAAGAATTTTCGGTGGCGCAAGGAGCAGGGGAAAGCCCTGGCCCTCCTCATCACTGAGAAGCTCCATAGGGCTGAATTAACATATGCCACAGAAAGTGTGATGTATGTCTGAGGATGGGTGTGCCGTGCAACCAGCCCTAAACCACTGAAAATCTCCTTTTTGGCATGGGATTCCTCGCTTACTAATGTAACACTTGGCTAATGGTAAGATGGAAAAATTAATTTTGGTAGCCAATGCTATAAATTTTGCTGTTCAGTTTGGTTTTATGATTATTAATGGGAACCCAAATTTTGATAGTAAAGGAGACTTATATGTCAGACAGAGGATGTGGTAATACGGATTATAATTTAGTATCCACTAATATTACAGATCTGATCTCTATGTTTTCTCTTGGTTGCCTTTAAGACAGTGAGCTTGCTTCCCAACTTTCAGAGTTAAGGCTAGGAACTATAAATTCTCTGTAGACACCTCTATAAGAAACATTAATCTTGAATTCTAACAACAACTCCCACAGAGCCAGAAAATGGTCATTAGTTATGGCCCAGAAGACTGAGTTCACTTTGAAGTCCCCAATTTTTGGACACTGAAGAGGAACTATTATAAAGGGTATTCCTGAAAAGGTGATTCAGTCCTTTGAACATCTCTTTTGCACAGAACATCTTTTTGCACAGTCATGAAATCAAAGAAAAAATCTATAATTTGCCACAACTTAAAGCATGCTACAGTATCCTATTTAAGTTATAAAGATCAAATGCTCAACAATTTCTGCTGCAATACCTAATCTATAAAAAAAATACTGTGAATTTGTTCATAAAAGGAAAAAATTGTTCATAAAAGGAAAATTCCATTCTAATTTAGTGAAAACTGTTGTGTGTAAAAACATTTGGCAAGTAATAAACACGAGTAACAAACTTTTTATTAAAGAAAAATCTCCACACATTTCATGGAACTATGGAAAAACTATTTCACCACCTTTTTAAATTAAAAAGAATCCACTATACTTCCATCTTTTACTTTACTTCTGGATAATCATCAGTTGAACTAGAAAAAAATATTTTCTTCAATAAAAGGATTAAAGTGGTAAGACTCCTGGCCCAGATTGGATGCCTGTAGAACTTTTTAAAAACATGTGAGTGATGAAATCTGATTTTTCAACATTTATTTACTGTGATAAATCCAACTGGCAAATTCCTGAAAAATTGTGAGAAGCAGTTGTTATTCCAATACATAAGAAAGGTTCACCTCATTCTCTGGCCAAGTGGAGACCAATCAGTCTGTTATCAGTACCAGAAAACCTGTATGCAGCCCATCAACAACTGAAGCTTAATAACTGGAGTTACAAGTTCTTGATTCCAGATCCAGAACAAATTGTTTTTTTAAGAGGTTGATCTACATTACATCATGCATACATGCTCTCCTTTCTTCCTGACAAATATTCATCATATCCTAAGAGGAAATTGTTTACTGCTTTTATGAGTGTCAAAGCAGCCTTTGATAATATCTCCCACACAAGGCTTTGGAACAAATTAAATCAGCTGGGAATTCCTAAACAATTATTAATAGTTTTGTCTTCAGTACAGTCTCGCATGGGATGGTGCAGGCACAGGTCAACTGGGAAGAACTGCCCAAAAGGCTTCTAGAACCTTTTGAGCACTTGGAGCAATCTCCCCCTGCCCCCCCTCCAAACAAAAGCATACTGGTTTCCCACCCAAACAGACATATGAAGTGGGGGGGGGGGGGAGCATTCTTTCCTCTGTTCTCTCTTTGTTGCTGTGGAAAGAGAAGCTGCTTTGCTGAGTTCTTCAACTTACCTCAGGATCTTTTCTTCCTTGACCATGGTGTTATTCAAGAAGTGTTCCAAATGTGGCTCTAAGAAGGCTCAGAACAATGAGCATGAAGAATAGCTTTTCTGTCTTGGCAAGTCTCATGTCTCTGATACGTGCCTCTCATGCCACTTTTTCACACTGAAAACCAGACCTGAATGGGCTTTGACACTTAAGGCCACTCTGTAGGAAAAGTCTCTCACTTCAGTGAACACTTCCTCTAGTAAGCCTTCAAAGAGCACATGTACATCCTCGGCCTCTTCAGTTCCTATGATTCCATCTGTGCCATCTTCTGATGCAGCTTTAGTGAGCACCGTGGCTGACTGGAGCCCCTTCTTAAGAAGGCCAAAAAGAAGGTTTTCATTCCAAGCCACTCTCTTCCTGATCCAAGGATCCATTTCAGACACATCCACAGATTCCCCAGTTTGTCCACCAGGCAACATCTGACTTCTCATTTTTATGATATAAGGTTGCCTTTCTGGTCACTATCACATTGGCCAGGAGAGTAGGAGGTCCACTCCACATGGGCAAATAAACACGGGTTTAGAAAAAAACTATCGGGGGGGGGGGCGCAATTTGCACAGATCCCACCGCAAAAGCAAGTCTGCCCCGTTATTTCCCCCAAACCAGTTTTTTTTTTTTTTGAATTGCACTATTCGCAAGTCTTTTGAAAAATCCCGGGGTGCAGTCACTTGTGAGCGAATAGCCAGGCAGGAGGCACTTTATTCGCCTCCGTTTGCCTTTGTTTTAATTTTGCAGCTTACACCTACATAGCCACACAGGTGCAGACAGTCATATCGTGGTATCGTGATATGTCAGCATGGCGATGTGGACTGCAGGAGAAATGCAGCTGTTGGGAGAGCAATATTATAATTGTTATTTCAAAGACATCCCATACCCATCTCCGTGGTATGTGAGCTTGCTACTCTCCCATGTGGGACTACATTGAAAACACAACAATGAAAACAAAATTGCACTTACCTGCAACTGTTGTTCATCAAATGTCTTCTGTGGGCATGCTTCCCACCCTCTTTTTCCCTCTGTGGACTACTGTGTGTTATAATGATGCTCTACCTCAGCGGCAAAGGGGGAACAGAGCTCTTCCCGCCTCCTTTCATGTGACTGTTTGGGCAGGAAACCAGCCTGCTATCAGCTCCAGAGGGACATGGGAAGAGTTCTCCAAGCACTCAAAAGCTTCTTGTCCCCTGTCAGCCTGAGCCTACGCGGTCCCATGCCTGCCTGCAGAGAAGACACTGGATGGACAACAGTTACAGGCAAGTGCAACTTTGTTTTACATCTTCCATAAGAATAAGATGTCCCATACCTGATTATTTCTAAAAAATGATCCCAGTTATGAAAGGATTTTAAGAGGGATGTATTTTAGCCCAGATCGATTTAACCTATACTTATATGATTTACAAAATAAATTGCAAACCAACCATTCTCACGTTCCTAGTCTGGCTGCTCACCCAGTACCAATTCTACTTTCTGCAGATGATGTAGCCCTTCTTTTTTGCTTGAGGGTAGGATTAAAACATTCTTCGAGCTTTTGTTTTGTCCTGTCATGATAATTTGGTTACTATTAATTATGCTAAATCCAAAATAATGTGTTTTCAGAAACATCCATCATGAAGAAAAGTAAACTTCTGGATTCTGGATGGGCATACAATTGAGCAGGTGTTGAATTTCAACTCTTTAGGCTTTCATTTTGCCTCTTCCAACAAGTGGAAATTTCATCATTTTCATCTTGAGTTTACTAAAGTACATTTAGCTGCAATTATGAGATTCTTTTATTATTCTGGAGGGCAATTTATTTCTTTTGCTCTGAAAGTGTATAAGGCAAAAATGTGCTTCAAGGAGCTCCAATTTGGTTTCCTGCTCTTTCCCCTAAAATTGAATCTCTACAATCAAAATTTCAGCATGCCATCATTCAAGCAGCTAATTTGTATTTCAAATTCCAACTTATAATTAGAGGCTGGTCTTGGTTCCATCTCCTTGTCAGCATGAAAAGTTGTGGTGAAACACAGATTTTCCCTGTTAGATCAGGATTTTCTTCCTGACCTTTTAAAATGGACTGAGCTTGACCCTTTTGTGTCTTTGTGGACAAAGGCAATAGATGAAAGACAGATTCCCTATCCAAGTTTTTCCTTAGACCAGTGATGGCGAACCTTTTCGAGACCGAGTGCCCAAATTGCAACCCAAAACCCACTTATTTATTGCAGTGCCAACACGGCAATTTAACCTGAATACTGAGGTTTTAGTTTAGAAAAAACGGTTGGCTCCAAGGCATGTGTTACTCGGGAGTAAACTTGGTGGTAGTCAGTGGCTTTGCTTTGAAGCAACCATGCAACTTTTCCAATGGGTGAATCATGAGCCTAGGAGGGTTTACTAGTCCCATTGCCAGCATGAGTGAATCATGGGTGAATCATGAGCCTAGGAGGGTTTACAAGTCCCATTGCCAGCAACCGAGCTTACTCCCCAGTAAAGGATCGTGCTTTCGTTCTTTGCATGAAAATCATTGGGGTTTAACAGCACTTAACAGGGTTACCTACACTGCTTCCCCAAAACTATGTCTTAGGTTTAATGCTAATAATCGAGCCCAGCAGCCCAGGTCAGCCTTGATGTGAGGGGGCACTCTGTTTGCGCGTGCCCAGAGAGAGGGCTCTGAGTGCCACCTCTGGCATCCGTGCCATAGGTTTGCCACCACTGCCTTAGACTTTCCTTTAGCTAAAGGTAAGATATTTACAGATTTAAAATGAAGGGACCATCTTGAATTATGTAGTGATGCCAAAAGGAAATGTATACCTTCTTTCCAGTGCTTCCAGATTATTTAAAGTTCTTAATCATTCTAATCTTTTGAAGACATTTCTTCTTAGCCAGACAAATGCATTACCCCTCAACAAATTATTTGGCAGTTTCTCAAATAGTCCAATTGAACAGAGAATCTGCCCGTATAGAAAGGCAAAGACAGGTAGCACAATCGGGGTGGGGGGGGGAGCTGTGCCACAGTTGGGGACAGCGCAGTTGAGCCACCTCCTAAGCAGCTCACTACATCATGACTGGCACCCTGACAGGAATTTTCTTTCCTTCCTGTTGAGGCACCTGGAGGCAGAAGTAGGTATTAAATCATTCCTCATGGATAGGTCTCACAGGGTTGCTACTGAAAACCAGTTGTCATTGGTGCGGGACCTATATTGTGGAGTTTATTTATTTACTTATTTTATTTATAGGCCACACTTCCCCTTAAGGGCTCAGGGCAACATCCAACATAAAACAATGCAATTTCAATACTCTAAAATAACAAACAAATCCAGCAACCTGGCCAGTCAATAAAACAATGGCAACAAATCTCAATAAATTACATATTAAAATCTCCACAACCCACACAGAAAAAGTAGGAAAAGAAGGAATGGGAAGGAAGGAGGCCATTAGACGGAATCACTGCTGACTCAACCACAGGCCTGGTACAGCAGCTCTGTCTTACTGGCCTTGCGGAACTCAATTAAGCCCCAAAGGACCCAGGTCTCCTTTCCAGCAGGCTGGGATTATGGCCAAGAAAGCCTGGCCTTGTTGAGGCCAGCTGGATAGATTTTAAGCCAGGGATCACCAGTAGTTTTTTGTCAGCTGATTGTAGTATTCCTTGGGGGGCATACTGGGAGTTCCGTAAGGTGCAATTCTATCTCCTGTGCTTTTCAATCTCTGTGTAAACCCCTCAGGACAAATTATTCATAGTTTTGTCCCTCCCTTCCCTTGCATGCTACCTCTCACTCACTCCTCTCCCTCACTCCCCTTCCCTTGCATGCCACCCCTCCCTCTCCCTCCCTCCCTTCTCCCTCTGCTAGGGTGGGTGGGCCATGTCCAGATACCGGGGCCCCTCCCTCCCTTCCCTTGGATGCTACCCCTCACTCCCCTTCCCTTGCATGACTAGGATTTGTTAATTATCCTGATTATCGTCCCTGATTATTGTCAATAGACTGATGATACTCAGCTCTATATATCCTTATCCAAAACTGGTGATGCAGTAGAGGTCCTGAGGTCCTGCTCACAGTAGTTAACTGGCTCAAAGTAAAAAACTGAAATGAAACCCTGAAAAGACAGAGCTAATGCAGGTTGGGAAGGAAAAGATCTTGAAGGGCGTTGTTCTCCCCACTTTTGATGGAGTTCAGCTGAGCCTTGCTGCCTTAGTTGAAAGCCTGGGGGTCATACTGGATTCAGCTTAATGACTTGAGAAGCAAGTTAATGCAGCTGCAAAAAAACCACAACTACCAACTCAGCCTAGCTCGTAAGATAGTCCTTACCTTGACATGGCTGACTTGGCCACCTGGATCCATGCCACAGTCTCATTGAAAATGGATTACTGTAACGCAGTGTACACTGGCCTCCCCTCCCCTCAAAATCAACTCCAAAATACCAGAAGACCAAGCATACCAATTACTCCCATTCTGCAGATGCTCCGATGGCTGCCCATCTGGTACTGGGCTCAGTATAATGTAATGGCTATCTCATGCAAAGCCCTTCATTACCTTAGCTGTTCTTATTTGTGGGATCACCTTTGCCCCTATGTTTTGCCGTATCAACTTCACTCATATCTGCCCAGGCTTCTGCAGATGCCAACTTGCAAATGGACAAGATCAGCAACTGCACATACACATTCTTCCTCTGTTGTTCCCTTCCAGTCAGGAAAGTCAGGATTCTGCCAACTATGCAAAACTGAACTATTCAAGAAAACTTTTCTGCACATGTAATGGGGTTCCACTATACAAAATGGTTCACAAACTTACTTGGATAAATGATTAAAGACTGTGGTGTACACTTCTGTTTATAGATTGCTGTAAGCAGGATCCGATTACATAATTGTTGTTCCTCTTACAGCCTGCTCTTAAAGGGCAGGGTCAAATTGCACTGTGGAAGTGGCAGATGTCTGGCCAATGGATTTGCCCACCCCAGGGTACTCACCTCAGCAGAGGGGCAGAAATGTCAGTGGGCAGTTATTTATTTATTTATTTATTAGTTTTTTATACCGCCCCATCCCCGAGGGGCTCTGGGCGGTTTACAACATAAAATCCAGCACACTATTTAACGAGGAGCAAACAATAAGAACAGTTTACATGGCTCCAACAATTTAGATTACTAAAATAAATAATAAAATCCCATTTAAAACAACAGTCACACAATAAAATACAATAAAAGGCGCCCAATAAACCTAATATCAGACCCTCCCCTCAGAACAGAAAAAAGAGGGAGGATGGCGGGACCCAATGATATGGTACCCTGATGTAGAAACAGAGTAGAGAGGAGGGGCCACCACTCAGTGGCTGGACCCTCCAAAGGCCCGGCGGAACAACTCCGTCTTACAGACCCTGCGGAATTCTTCAAGATCCCGCAGGGCCCAGACAGCTGGAGGAAGAGTGTTCCACCAGGCCAGGGCCAGAGCCATAAAGGCTCTGGCCCATGTGGAGGCCAGCTGCATCATTGAGGGGCCGGGGACCACCAGCAAATTGGCCTCTGCCGAACGAAAGAGGCCGAGTAGGGACATAAGGGGTAATGCGGTCCCGAAGGTACGAGGGTCCCAAGCCGCATAAGGCCTTGAAGGTCAAAACCCACACCTTGAAAATGATTCGGAATTCAACCGGGAGCCAGTGCAGCTGGCGCAACACAGGCTGGATATGATCTCGAAAGGCGCCCCCTGTGAGCAAACGTGCCACTGCATGTTGGACCAGTTTCAGTCTCCAAATCAGGCGCAAAGGCAGGCCTGCGTAGAGCGAGTTACAATAGTCTAGCCTGGAGGTGACCATTGCATGGATCACAGTGGCAAGGTCTGCTTGGGACAGGAAGGGAGCCAACCGCCGGCCCTGACGAAGGTGGAAAAATGCAGTCCGGGTTGTAAGGGCCACCTGGGTCTCCATTGAAAGAGACGAATCCAGGTGGACGCCCAGACTACGGACGGAGGAGGTCGGCGCCAAAGTGACCCCCTCCCACACTGGCGGCTGGAAATCCCCAACCTCCCCCTCGCGACCAAGCCAGAGGATCTCCATCTTCGATGGAATCAGTTTTAACCTGCTCTGTTGCAACCAACCAGTGACCACCTCCAAACAGTGCTGTAGAGCTGCAGGGGCGGCAACTGCTTCCCCCTCCATCAACAGAATGAGAGTGTCATCAGCATATTGATGGCAAATCAACCCAAAGCTCCGTACCAGCTGAGCAAGTGGTCGCATATAGATGTTAAATAACAGCGGGGATAATAACGCCCCTGGGGTACACCGCAATAAAGCCCCACTGTGCCCAGACACAGTGCCCATCATCATGTCAGCACTCCCACAGCACTGCTAGCTGTGTTGGCATAGTGGGGGGGTCCCGTGGGTGGAGCCAACAGGAGGCAGTCCTGGAAATTGAGCTCTTGGACTTACACCACCTGGCGTAAGTCCACTGAACCCAATGGAGGACTCTCCAGCAGCTGAGGGGGCAGAGGGTGAGTGTCCTTTGTTTTATGCCTTCCTGCATCACTGGAAAGCCCTCTTAGAAGTGGTGGGGTGGTGCCACTGCAGTACCACATCCCGTCACTGGCGCTTTGGATGGGGTTGCCCATGTGTCATGTTAAAACTTAGGTTATTCCTCAGTTCTTTCTGGAAGTTCTTCTAAAATCCTAATGCACTGGTCCTAATGTCCTGTTTGACCCACTGTGTGTGATTTGCCTTAAGTCTCTGTGACAGATTATAAACATAAATAAAATGAAAAATAAAATATATCAGTCTTTGAGACTGAACACACTGTGGTCTATGTTGTGCCCTGCCCCAGGGTTCCTGTGCTCCTCTTCCCAGCTGTCACACACTGATCTATCTACACCCACCCCAGGTTTCTCCAGACTACCCCTTTAGAGCCCATCCTGGCATCTATATCTTCCCTCAGGAACAGGTCCCAGTAGGGACATCCATATCCCTGGTGCTTCCACATCCAGCATAATCCCAGAAGGACACTATCTCTTCAATGGCAGTGGTGACAACCAACCAGCCTTATCCTTTGGCCCTGGTCTCAGGCCATACCGTCCCCCAGGTCTCTTGCTGATCTTCTGTTTGTCCACTGGGGTCAGCATTACACCATCAGCACTGTTTACATTGGCATCACTCCTATTCCCTCCACTTCTGTAACTGCCTCCCTCGGGCAAACCATGGCTACAACCCACTCCATCCTATGGTATAAATATCTGCATAGAGTTCTTCCATGAGGTTCCCCCTGGCATCAACAATGTACAGCAACAATGTGGGCATCCTGTCTATGAAATAAAAAGGTATTTGAAAATATCTCTAAGGCAATGGTACAGTGAGTGGCATATTTACAGAGTCCTTTAGGAATTATACATAGACATCTATGCTGCTGGTAGAAGGTAACGATTTCTGACAGTTTCCTTCTTTCTTCAGGGAAACAGATAAGGGACTGCAACCTGTGGAAATAAACACAAGCTCAAAAGGGGTGGGAGTACACAGATGGCCAGCTTGTACTCCAGATAGAGTGTGGTGGTGGAGCCATGTTTTATTCAGGAGGCTTCTGCTAGGCACTGTGGACTCCTAATGAGGAGGGAGCCATGAGGACAGAGACAAATTGTTTCCCATCCAAGGATACTGCAGCCGCTGCCGTCTCCTGAGGCTTCCTGGCTGCTTGTTTTGTTTTGTTTTTCCAATTCTTGCTTCTGAATTCTCTGAAACAACAAAACATTTAACCACAAGCTCCCCTTGAAGCACAGCCGTTGCCAGTGGCAAGGTCAGCTGGGCAGCTGTCAGACTCCCAGTCAATGCCCCACTGTTTCTTTCCCCTGTGCAAGAGGAGTAAATGTAGCAAATCATCTCCTCCATGCTGAAGTACATCTGGAAGTAGGAGGCTAAAGGGCTTAGCTAAGCAGCTGGCCTAACTCAGAGATGTCTCAGCCGAAAATGGGGGAGGTGAGCTGTACAGGCCAACTTGCCTCATACTGAACTTTGTAATACCAAGCCCATTAGCATAGTTGTTACCATTGGCACATTCTTAACCAGAGGTGGCCTGAACATCTCACACTTGCCATCTCCATAGCAGCCACAGCAGAAATGATGCCCTCTTGAAATATGCCATCCAGATGTGTTTGAGGCAATCAATATAGTTCGAGAAGATGAGGGAAAGAGAAGGGGGAATAGTTATGTCTTAGGTCAATATGATAAGTGTGATAAGTGCCACTTTTCAGGAGGAGAGACAAAAGTGATGAAACCAACTTCCTTCCAATAAATATATGGCTACCAGTTGCCAATCTCCAGGTGGGGCCTGGAGTTATCCTGTTCTCTAGACAACAGAGGTCA
Organism: Sphaerodactylus townsendi; assembly: GCF_021028975.2. Lineage (NCBI taxonomy): Eukaryota > Metazoa > Chordata > Lepidosauria > Squamata > Sphaerodactylidae > Sphaerodactylus > Sphaerodactylus townsendi. The sequence goes on along the minus strand of NC_059427.1, from coordinate 111,278,098 downwards.
GCTACTATGGAGAAAAAGGGGGACTATACAATATCCCATCTCTGCTGTATGGTAACATATCTCCCTCTCCTCTCCAAACTTCCCCCTTCACAGCCATCAACACCAAATTTCCAGGAATTTCCCAAGCCAGAGTTGGCAACTCTAGCTACCACCTTGAGCATTTTACATATTTGTGTATTTAGTACATTTTTACTTCTCTCTTCCTCCTATGAATTCTACGTTAGGAGACAGTGACTGTCCTAGGTCACCCAGTGATCTTCATGGCAAGGATCTGAACTTGGATCTCTCAGGTACTAATCTGACACAGACCTTTATACAACATGTTGTTCATAATGGGAAAATAAGGAGTTTGTATTGTAACTTGCTGAAAGTTTTATACAGACTCCAATTGCAAATGGATTTTGAAATGCCATCAAAGAGTAGCATATTGCTAATGTCAGATTACTATGATCCCCAGTGGGAACTAGGGCTGCCAGGTGCATGCCTGGAACGCCCAAGAAACTTTGGGGGAAGGGCATGAAGAGAGGACATTGCTGACATCGCTTCTGACCAAACCCCAGAAGTGACATTACCAGCACTGTAGGATTTTGTTGACCTCTATGAGCAAAATTCTAGAGTCAATCAAGTCACATCTAGATTTTAGCTGGAAGTGATGGTGCTGATGGCACCCCCCCCCCCCAATTTTCTCCTGCCACTCATTTGAACATCACTGGGGAATGGATGCTTCAGTCGGGATTTGCCCACCAAAAGCAGGCAATGGCATTCCTAACAGGGGCACCCATAGAATGTTCTGCCTTGGATACCAACATTCTTAGGCCTTGTATTGTCGAAGGCTTTCACAGCTGGAATCATTGGGTTGTTGTGTGGTTTCCGGACTGTATAGCCGGGTTCTAGTAGCATTTTCCCCTGACATTTTGCCTGCATCTGTGGCTGGCATCTTCAGAGGATATGATGGTAGTAAATCAAGAGGAGTATATATACCTGTGGAATGTCCAGGGTGGGAGAAAGAACCATTTTCCTGTTAACAAGCGTACATTAGCAAGTTTGATTTGCCTGTTTTGGGTGGAATCCACCCATTTATCATCTGAGTAACCATGAAGATAGCATAATCAATTAGTGAGGGAATCTGCATTGTAGTAGCCTGGACTTTTGATCCCTTTAATTCTTACTGCCTAGAGTGGTGGGTTGTATTCTGTGTGGTGTTCACTAGCCCTTTGACTGCTTATTGCGTGGAGACATCCTTTGTCTGGGTGGTGTTCATTAGTCACTGTCTTTGATTCTAGTATTTTTCAGTACTGGTAGCCAAATTTTGTTCATTTTCATGGTTTCTTCCTTTCTGTTGAAATTGTCCATGTGCTTGTGGATTTCAGTGGCTTCTCTGTGTAGTCTGACATAGTGGTTGTCAGAGTGGTCCAGAATTTCTGTGTTTTCAAATAATATTCTGTGCCCAGCTTGGTTTATCACGTGTTCTGCTATTGCGGATTCTTCCAGCTGAATTAGTCTGCAGTGACTTTCATGTTCTTTGATTCGTGTCTGGGTGCTACGTTTGGTGGTGCCTATGTAGACTTGTCCACAGCTGCACGGTACGTGGTGCCAGACACAGATGGAGGTGAAACGTCAAGAGAAAATGCTACTAGAACACAGCCATACAACCCGGAAACCACACAACATCCAATACTTAGGCCTTCTTTGGCTCTAAATGCAGCAGGAAGAAGGTACTGTTCAGGTGATTAGACAAAGCAGAAGACCAGATTCCTATGAATGGGTTGCCAACTGCAGTCTGAGAAATTACTACAGATTTAGGTGCCATGCCTGTGGACAGAAGAATTTGGGGAAGGGTTTCACCAAGAATATGTGGTGTGCAGTAGTTTGCCCTCTTATGCTGCCATTTTCTCAAGGGAACTATAGTCTGGAGATCAGTTCTAATTCTGGCAGAACCCTATCTATACCAGATTGCCAACCCTATTTATACCTCCAGGCCTGGCTACTCCGAAGTCTTCATATTGCCTGTCACAGGAGCCCTACATTTGCACATCCCACCTATGTGCAAAGAGAGCTCTGAGGCTTCAGCACACAGGAAGGTCACAAGGCTAGATCCTAGCCTCAGACCCACACTGACTTTCTGGCAGTGTTTGCATTTATGCTGGCACGTTGTTTTTTTTAAAAAGAAGAAAGGTCAAGGGAAATTTGTAGAGAGTTTCCATGTTTACAGACAGCAGTTCATCACGCTGGCAATCTTCAAAATCACTATCATTGAGTTGAAACTTCTCTCCACAGCAGACGCTGCATCAAAAGGCTCTGTGTTATTAACAGGGCCAGAGGCATTCAAGGAGACAGATCTCACGCTGCTCAGGGAGGTTCGTTTGCATTTAAACACAGGCCTTGGTTCGAACTGCAAGGCTGACTCTGTCTGGCTCCCCAGCTAAACACTCACCACTCTCAATCTTTTCGCTACCTTGGATTTTTTTTTCAAATATATATAGGCATGGTATATGGTTTTAAATAAATGCTAATTCCCTTATCACATAATAAGTAGATATTCCCTGCCCAGAAACTGTATAAACTCTAAAGCTATGTTAACTGTAACACTTTACCTCCTGGAAATTTCTCCGTGGCTGCAGGAAGGGCCCAGTTTAAGAAAGCAGTTCAGATAATATGCAGTTATTCTTCAGGAGAACCTAGATTTCTGGCATCAGTGAGATAATAAAAATAGACATAAAAATTTAAAACACATTGCTTTGTGGCAATTTAAGATTGACTATACCAAAGACCAGGCCTTTGAATATGACTCTTGCCTTCCCCTCTCCCCCCTTGAAGTCTCTCCTTTACTAATAGCTAAAATGGTGTAGGTTTAAACTTATTACAGACTTGTGGTGAAATCTTACTAACAGCCCAATCTGAAACCCTGAATTTAATCGGACTTGCTTCTTAGTAAATATGAACAGAATTGAGGCCTTAGTTTACACTGGAAGATATAGCATTAGTTCTAAGGGATGCAAGTGTCCCAGTCTTTGATAGTCCCTAGATTCCCATCCAGAGAGCGGAGCAGCCCATCTAACAGATTATCTCATCTGCACAGTGCAGGAAAGCCATCACCTCTCAAATGACCAGTAAGGAAGCATTCCTGTGCCTCATAAGTCCTTGATAAAAACATTTAGCAATCCAAAATGACTTATTTCCTCTCCTAAATCAACATTTCCATTTTCTTCTCCTCAGCTGCTACATGTCACTGTCATTAAAAAAAGTTCTGCATGCAAGAAACATAATTCAGGGTGTCAGTTGTGAAGAAATAATTTGAAACGTTACTTGCTCATTGTAGTGAGTTATTAGACAGTTTGAAAACATAACAAGAATCACATTTGCAATGTCAGCCAAGAAAATTTATTTGAAAAGAAGCAAAGCAAATGCAAACCAAAGTATGCACTTTGTCTGCACAGTTCTTTTCTGTATCCATCTGGTAAAGGTGCAGTAGACCAAGTCTTCTAGGTCCAAGACTTGCTGACATAGAAAGACTCCCTTTCTAACATAGTAGAGAATGGGGAGGGGTGAAATACCAAAAGTAGACCATAGTCAATTATCCAGAGGGAGTCTAGTGCACGAGAGGGCAAATGTCCATCACAGCAAGATTTCTTGTATAAATGTATTTCCTTGAGCCCTGCTTTCACTTTCCATTCTCTCTGTGGCAAGCAAAACTACTTCTTGCATGATTTTAATTTGCTTTGCCACCAGAGCGGACAGATTTGCCAGTAAGCACAGTTTTCCTCTGAATCTCTTCCCTCTGCCCACAGCCAGCCTTTCCACTCCCTTACACTGCCATCCATGCCTTCCCTCTTGCCCGCCTTTCCATGTTGCCAACTGCTTCAAGTCACAGAAAAGAAGTTTGAGTTCACATCACCTGTGCCCCTGACTCCCTTCTCGCTCTGACCATTTCCCGAATCCCCCGACCGGGTCTGCAAGAGGCTCCGCCGCGGTCCCTCTTGGCCTCTGCCAATTTCTCCCCGGGAATTGAATCCTGACTCCCCTCCGTTTCACCAGCAGTTTGCCCGGGTGAGAAGGTGATCTGCATCTGGGCGCGAGCGAACTGTAAGCGGAAGGGGGGGCTGTGTGGGAAACCCTCCTCGAGACATCTTGAGGCTTCACCCAGGACCCCAGCCCAGACCCTCGCCCTCAAGTTCTGCCCCAGTTTTCCACTTCTATGCTTAAGGTAACTGGGATCGTGGCTTCTTCAGCTGCTTATCAAAAAGCAAACACCTGGTTGACGCAGGTTGCAAGCGTGTTCAGCAGTTCCACATCTTTTTTAAAAATGCATTTTCTAAAACTAAAATTAAAAATTACATAGTTTGAACCCTTGTTTGGGAGAGTATATTTGAGAGACAGGAGAAAGTCTTGCCTCTCGCGAAGACCGGGGGGGTGGCCCCACCCCTGAGCCCTGACCCCCGAACCCACCCCATAAAAAATCTATACCTACATCCCTGGCCAAAACACACCAACCTCTCATTCTCATATTGAGATATCAATATAATAATAACACAGAATGCTTGGAAATAACAAGTCTCTCTGTCCTCCAGTGGTAGCAACAGCAGTAGTGTGTGTGTGTTTGTGCGCGCATGAGCAAGCAAGTGCATGTGGATGGGAGGAGAAGAGAATACTGACATGATCTGATCCTGTTCTGGCCGTATCCTGTCATGTCTCCTAGTTGGGTAGTAGGATCCTCTATCTGGAACTGCTAGCTCTTACTTGCTCTTTAGTTTCGCTTTTATGCACAGGTTAATCTGTTCGTTAGACACCTACCAGCTTCTACACTTCAAAGCATTAGAGAATATAGGTTGTTTTGCTTTGGTGAAGGCTGTGCCTTTGCCTTCCCATGAGACTGGAGGGGGCTGTTTCCCCCTGGGATCTGGCGCCAGAGGTAGTGTCAAGTGACGTAGAAGGGGGGGATGCAGCGAGGATATAATGGAAGCTGTTTTGGTGCTTAATCCTTAGTTCTGTCAAAGGAAGTCTGAAAAATCAATCCTGATACTGTTGACAATAAAGGATATGATTTAAACACAAATCTCGTTATTGGCCAGTCCAGGGGCACAACAAATATCAGCTCTAGGATGGTCCCCTTTTTTTGTAGACTGTGGTCCAGGGAACAACTCTGCCTCTTTCACTAGGGGGGCGGGGATTGTTTTTGGAACAGTTATATCAATATAACTGCAGCTTAAAGGGCTAAGCCACCAATCTTGAGATCTGTAATGAGATTTGTGCCTTTAAGGATTATTTGATGGGCAAAGTTAAGGGAATCAGGCCCAGGAAAGTTCTCTGCAGAAAAACTCCATGGCAGGAGTGACTGCCTCCTCGGATGTAAGCAGAGAAATGTGAGGAGAGCTGACTGCAAGCCCATTGTGCAGAGAAGAGTCCCAAGGCAGCATTCTATGCATAATAGACCAATGCTGGAAGCTAATGTAAAAAGGAAAGAGGAAGAAGAGGGTAAATTTCAGGAATGACACTGGAATGGACAGGAATGACACTGTTTAGCTTCTGAGATCTGATGAGATCAGGCTAGCTTGGGCCATCTAGACCAGGTCCCAAGAAGACTTACAACAACTGAATTTGGAATCATATTGAAATTCATACCTTTTTGACAGCTGGATTCTTGTCTATACCAAGCCTCTTGACAATAAGTTATTGTGAAAAACAGGAGGCTGTCTTGTCCCTAAAGGGGGAAACAGTCACTCAGCTGAGCCCATGGGAGTGCTGATCCAGAATCCAATCACCTTTCAGAAGAGGCATGGAATGTTGGAGGGAAGCACAGCAGGACAGAGATCAGGTCTGCCTCAGGGAAACAGCAGTGGTAACTCAGGTCTGGCTCAGCAAAAGAGCAGGCAGGTTGAAGGCTGACTGTGGCTGGTAGTGTGGAAGATGGGTTTATCTCTACCACTGGGAGAAAATAGAGCACCAGTTGTTAGGTCTGCCTCTGGTGATGAGCAGATCTTGTATCATTTAGTCAGACTTGTAGGAAACGGCAGGGTGATATGGGTGGCATGTGTGTGTGTGAGAAGATCCAATCTAGTAGCTGGTAAGTAAAACCCTTTTCTTGTTGAAGAAAATTCAAACCACACTCTCAAGCCATAACTAGCTTAAATTTATGTGCCTCAGTCAGGTTTTTCCTCTATCAGGAGACCTATGCTGCTGATCTATTGTTTGAAACACACCTGTAAATAAATAATTCTTCTTTGTTATTAACATACCGCTCCTGCAGGCCTCAGTGAACTCTGAGTTCTATTTGCACACCACAACGCTTACCTCACAACAAGGAACCAAAAGCCTTTGCACTTGATAATTTAAAAACATCTGGTAACTGAGAGGAAGGTTTGTATTTTAAAACAAATTGGTTCCCCAAAATCATAAAAGGCTGTGTGGGTCCCCTCTGCTGGCAGAAAAGGCTTGTCATAGCTATAAACAACAAAACCTAGTTAAGGAGACATTTACACTCATTTTCAAAATTATGGTTTGCCTTTTTTCTAAGATGTCATACTATAAATGGAAAGCATTATTACAACCATCATTTTAGATGGCTCCAGTTTTTCATATAATATAAAGGTAAGTCATGGCAAGTAACTGATGACAACAGCATTACTTAGTATGACTTTTAAGTTCAGTTAGACTACTCGGTTTGCAAGTCCTGAACAATGTTACTGACAATAGGATGTTTGGTGGTCATAAATTCATAAGGTAGTCATATGTTGGAGCTGACATGACTGCACTTCACACACATACACACACATGCCTCTAGAGCAGTCATAGCCATAAATAGCTGCTGCTCTGCTCTAAAAAAAAATAAGCCTCACTCGCAGGCAAGAGAACCTCTCTTACAACCTATTATATACTTGGTATGACTTCTTAAGAAGGCAAATACAGGGAGTCTAACTTAAAAGCTGCCCATGTGGACTGGGGTACCTTTAGCAGGGCTCGTGTTGATTTGGTTGTGAGTATAGTGGCAGTCCACGCTTGTCCACTGCACTTCCTTGCAGACAGAAAATCCATGAAGATGTTTAATGAGGGCTAATTGATACTTTGTTTTGAAAATACGTCTCTGGAAGCCCAAGTAAACAAGTGGGCCGGAATATCTTTGGCATGTTTAATTAGGTTTTGTAGCAGATTTTGGCTTCTGTGATAACTGTATGTATAAATAATTAACAGACTTTTTTTTTTGTCCTACCAGTCATGCACCACAAGATAGCAGGATGTCTGCCGCAGGCTCCTGAACTGCCAGAGGGGGTTGAGATTAAAAGTATGGGGCAGAGAAACAGACTTTTTCAAAGGGAGTGTCCCAGGAAAATAAGATACCTTATCTTTCCTCAGGCTCAAAAGTTTTAAAAGTCAGAAGGGGTTTATTATAAGATACTTCCAGGCTGTAGTCATGGTCATGGGACACAAGAAGGCATGGGTACTTGGATAAAATTGGAAATGCATTAGTGGAACAGGACATGCAAATTTTGCATTGTCATCAGATATCCATGATGTGGGTAGAGCTTCAAGTTTTACGCCTTTTCTAAATTGGGGCTTCACAACTGATGACCTACCAACCCAAATGTAATCACTGTTGTCCTCTGATGATAGCAATGGCCCAATAATCCTGTTTTTTCTGCCTGTAAGACTGCAAAAACAGAGGTAGTACGTAGCTGCCCACTGCCATTCACTGGACACAGTGTGTAACAGACTTCCCTCTGTGATACACCTCTGAAGATGCCAGCTGCAGATGCAGGCGAAACGTTAGGAACAAGATCCACCAGACCATGGCCACACAGCCCAGAAAATCCACAACAACCAGTTGAATCCAGCTATGAAAGCATTCGACAATTCAGTATATCTACAATTTCCTACTCATTTATTTAATTAAATTAGATTTCTAAGACACCCGCTCCCAATGCGCTCAGTGTGTCACAGTAGTTCAATATAAACACAGTAATGTTAATTGACCCTTGCAGGACCCCACACACCAGTGACTGGTGTAACGAGGATCTGTTCCCAGTTGCTACCCTCTATCCCTGGAGAAATGACCACAGCCCACTGTAAGGCTGTCCCATGAATCCCAGAAACAGCTACCTACACTGAAGTGACACCTGTCAGAAAATCCTTGCTTATGAAGCAACCCAGGAAGCTAGCCTTGTGACTGAGAACACCAAGCCAATTGTGTTAGAAGATAGCTATGACAAAAGTATAGTCTGTGTACATGCCTGCATGTTAAGACACAGGAGACAAAATGATACTTTACTTTCGCCTAGCACTGGCGAGCACCATGCCATTTATGTCTGTATGCTGGGACTGTTGTATTTGTTACAGGGTAAAAATACCAAGGAAATCATTTAATGCTCAGCTGAGTTTCATGTCCCTTTTTATGCTGTTTCCTCAGCCTTGTAACTAGTGTACTGCTTGGCATTGCCAATACATGCCAGACACAAGGGAATAGGGATGTGTCATAGCTTGGATTCCGCAGCAGCCGTGCTTCTCTTTCTGTCCAGTGAATGTATTCTGCAGTAAACAGCCACAAACAACACTTTTATCTGCAGTATGTATATGCTAAACGAGGGCCAGTCTGGGCACTCTGCTATCATATGGGATAAGCAACTGCTAAAGCTCCTGTTAGGGGGGAAAAAGACAATTTCTTTCAGATGCAGGCACAATAATATAAAGACATGGCAAACAGCAGAGGTTTTCTTATCGAAGGAACTGGGACAAGCTGTACCCTAAAACTTTCCACCGGCAAATACCACTTATGAACAGAATACCTTCCTATGAACAGAAAGATAAATTCTCGGCCCTGGCAACAAGAAGTCACCTGTGTTTTCTACCTTCTTAGAGTCTCTCAGTGACACAGACATCAAAGTGCCGGGAGATAATAGCCCTGGGAAGGGGCTGGGGTTGAGAAATATGGAAAAGCAAAGCAGAGGTCTTGAGGGAAAATGTAGAGACCACAATGGTGTCACCTGTCTTAGATGATCTATCTTAGATGGCAAGTAAGAACAATGGACCATCAAATTGGATTCCCTCCCCCCCCCCTTTTGCTCTTCTAGTAGCTGTTTTAGCATCTCAGTCAGAGAGCTGGTTGGGCTCTGTTCCTTTGCAAACCACGATAATTCCTCCCCCACTGCAGGCTGTGCAAAATTGTGTCAAATATCATAAGGAGAATATGCTTATTCTTCCACAGCAAAATGGAGATGCATGCATTGCCTGAAGGCATCTTGTAGAAACGTACTCAAGCCCATATGTGGCCCACATCTGGGCAGTGAGGCAAGAAAATTGTGGTTGTGCGGGGGAAGGAGAGAGGTTTAAGCAATGACTGGCACAGTGCTGCTGGCAGAGCAGCCTGTGCTTTTTCTACTTGCACATATTGCAACAAATGCATGACCTGGATGGAATTCTTTAAGGCTTTAGCTATCAACTCTGGTTCCAAATGTCCCAATCAGACAGGGTAGCAGTTATATCTTGCTAGAAACACCTTAACTGGGCAATGTGTCTGCCCAGTGTGACATACCCAATTAGTAGTAGTTAGGACTCTATGAACCTGGAAAGCATTTAAAAATACCACTATCTAGAAATGCAGAAGAGATGAGCATGCATGTGAAAGTAGTATTTGGGGTGCTAGTGGATGTGAATTGGTTATTTTCACACCTATTAGGCTAATAGCAGGTGTTGACATTATTAGTCAGAGAAGGATCACAGCCTAGAAGGCTGGGGGAAGAGAAAATATGCATGCAAGGGGACTCTGGGTTTGCATGTCTCATTAGTTTATTATCTAAATCAGGGGTCTGCAAACTGTGGCTCTCCAGATGTTCACGGACTACAATTCCCATCAGCCCCTGCCAGCATGGCCAATTGGCCCTGCTAGCTGGGACTGATGGGAATTGTAGTCCATGAACATCTGGAGAGCCACAGTTTGCAGACCCCAGATCTAAATAAATCAAGTTCTTCATTACAGATCTAGTTTTCACTTGAGGATGAGGAAATAGGGTGCTTGCAGTACAGCTCTATGGTACTGGAAGGCTTGAGATTCCATGAGGGAGGCAGGACCTAGCCTCAGTGATCATGCCTTGGTTATATCTGTACTGGATTTCTGCCATGCTCCGGACTTGGGGTTTTAAGCTAGTGCAGAACACTTCAATTAGACTGCTGGTCAGGGCCAGTTATCAAGAGAATGTGACCCCAATATGGCAGCAATTTCACAGGCTACCAAGACACTCCAGAGGCCATTTCAATATGTCAGTTTTGACCTGCATACCTTGGAACCAAAGTATCTGAAAGCCTGTCTTCTCTCATACATTCTTGCCTGAGAATTAAGATAACAGGGAGATTACCCTCCTGACTGTCCCATCAATTAAACAGGTTTATTTCGTGAGTTCACAAGACAAGGCCTTCTCAGTGGCAGTCCCACAATCATTGAACAATCTCCCCGGAGAGGTATGCCTGGCCCCCTCACTCTTGATCATTAGGAGGTAGTTAAAGACAGTTTTATTTAAGACCATATTTGGTTAAGTTTGCCAGCCGTCCTAAGCTGTGATTTTCAGTTTTGGTGTTGATATTTTAATGTATTTATTTTATGTGTTTTATCTATGAGCCACTTGGATCTCTGTAAGGAAGAAAGGTGGCTAATGAATGTTTTAAGTATATAAATAAATGAATTTCTGCTGATCTCTTTATCTAGGTAGATAAGTAAGGGAATAGGGGTTGGAATATAGAGAATTGATGTAATGTAATGGTTAGTGTGCTAGTCCAGGTCCAAAAATCCATGTACCAGGATACTCCTGCAGTGACCTTGGATTAGTCATCCTCACTTAGCCTAACCTACCTCACAGGGTTGTTGTGACGATAACATAAAGGATGGAGTAAAATATGTAATGAATTAATTTATCAATCACTATTCTGATCCTGTGTTTGCATTCTTAGTGGAATGGCAAATATTTTACTTTCTGGTACCAAAGCATGACAGGACTCTGCTACTGTAACATCATAATGAAGAGGAATTCTTCGCTGTTCTTAGCTAGATAGGATTGCTATGCTGATATTGCCAGTTCACTGGGTTTCTATAATCAGCCTCAGAGCTAGGCTATGAGCTGTTTGAAATTTAAGTGACTATTTAAGCAAATGAACATTTTTCTTCCTTCTCCTGAGAGAGGTAGTGGATACAGTCTGTCCCAGGGGGATGGTTATAATATATTTGGGATAAGTAAATGTAATTTGAGAATGCTGCTTTAATCCATATTATCCAAAAGAGGAAACAAGGGGAACATTTCCCTGCTCTCATTCAGGCTATAGACAAGACCGTTCTGTAGCCCGCCTACCCCCATCTGCTGTGTATCAGAGAAACCCCTCTTGTTGCCCAGAAAACAACATCCGTGCAGTAAAGTTTGTACATCAGCAGCTGAAGAATGTCTATTGCAGTGATTCACACCCTTCTCCTAATCAGACCCTGTGCTTGAAAACCAAACTCTACTGAGTAGTGATTCATGTTCACCTTCCTAATGATCTACCCCACAGAGCAAGTACTTTAGCAGGCAGCAGAGCTGAAGGAGAATCGGGAGCTGCAGTTGCACAGATCTGAGCTGCCTTTAAGATCAGCAAAGAGAAGGAAATGGGAAACAGGAAATTATTCTTATGCAAGACCCAGAACCCAAATTGCAATTCATGGTTCAGTACGGCTAGTTTTCTTTCTCTTCTGTTGTGCTGACAGAACACAGCCTGCATTACAACAACCCAATTTAAATGTGACGTCCTGGCATGCAGGAAAAAATTACCCATGTGGTGTTCCACATGGCTGGCATCTCATTTAACTGGGTTAACTTACCTATGCATGCAGTATGAGAATGCCAAGAGATCCATGGCCCAGATGGGCACTCTCTGAGAAGGCAATGCTTGGTGTTAAAGCTGACACAGACCTCAAGTCAAATGTTTCTTGTACCCCAGTGACATTTTAAAATGTTTCCAGAGAATGTGGGTCATGGGGGGGGGAGCAAGAGAATCCAGAAATCTGCAGGGGGTCTGCACAGAACATACTAGAAATGATGCTGATTCTCTTCATTTGATGCTATTGTGCAACTGCTAAATCTGCCTCAGCAACCTTGCATCCTCTGGCTCTTTGAAGGAGAGCATGATGGGAAGCAAGGAGGAAGAGTCTGAACAACCCATACGGAGAACAAAGCCCCCAGGATGCAAGCAGAGGAGGGAGCCAGCAGAATATTGAAAATGTGCTTGGTTGCAGAGCAAGTAATTAGAAAAGAGTTTTGCACCCCCTAGTGGAATATAGCTGTCTTTGCGCTACTGGTGGGAGAATACCAAAGAAGGAGTTAGTTTATCCCTATGAAAAGCCGCATGTCCTAAATTGCCCTCCCTAAAGTGGCCAGTAAGGACCACTACAATAAGCTGACTAAAGTGCATTTAAAATGGATTGTGACAACTACTGCTGCTCTCAATTTGAAATTAATGTAGTATTTGTTCTTCCTTGCTGCACTGGTGCCCAGTTTTTCTCTCCATGCTTAGGATGGGACGGCCCCTGCAGTCGAGCTTCCACTCATTTCTGTCACTGAGCAATGATCCATTTTAAGTACTGTGTAAACAGATCCTTTGGGTGTACACACCCTGTTTATTATACAGAAGAAAGCCTGGTTCATCCCAACAGATGTAGAAAACTGTCTGTGCAGCTAAGACTTTGCACCACTTCTCCTCAGTCACTGCAATCAGGAAAGTCTTACAAACAACTTTGAAAACATGTTACTTGGTGCAATTAGTTCATCATATTGTCAGAGCTCTTGAGTCAAACGTAAATACAGCTTTCCTCACCATATTTCCCCAAATTCTTTATTGCTAAAATGATAGCTTTGGAGCCCAGAAGGTCCTCTGCATTTCATATCCCAGGCACTGGGCTAGTTCAAGGAGTGATTGTTGAGATAGGGATATTCTATCCTGCCCACATGGCACAACAAAGGCTTGCAACAACTCCTCCTCATGTATTCTGGTTCTCTGCTGGGTCTCAGCCCAGATTACCAAATGCATATCCTCGGCTTGGATGTCAGGCTTTGTCTCGAACTGATGAAGATGATTTCACGCAGATCAGATTTTCCGTGAGATGGAGAAAGGAAAGCAATCGAACAGGCCAGTCTGCATAGCTCCTCTCATTAACTTGCAGCCTTGGCTTTGAGCTTTCAAGTGTTAAAAAGGGTGCTGCTGGTTACTGAATAACTCCCCATAATGGATTACATCAGCACTTTGGCATTTGAGCAGTAAACAGGTGACAGACTCTGTGCTGCAGGATGCTTTACAAAGCAGCATGGCCTCACTGCCTTTCTTCTTCCTCCAAAATTTTGGTGGCACTGCAAATCTTCATGAACACAGAAGAAAGACAGGGAATTCTGCAAGACACTGCTTGAATGAGAGCTAGCATGGTGTAGTGGTTAAGAGCAGGTGGATTCTAATCTGGAGAACCAGTTTTGATTTCCCACTCTTCCACCTGAGTGGCAGAGCTTCCGCACTCCTACATTCCTGCTGGGTGACCTTGGGCTAGTCACAGTTCTTCGAAACTCTCTCAGCTCCACCTGCCTCACAAGGTGTCTATTGTGGGGAGGAAGGAAAAAAAGCTTGTAGGCCACCTTGAGTCTCCCTACAGGAGAGAAAGGCGGGGTGGGGGTTATAAATCCAAACTCTTCTTCTCTAAACTTGTAGTTTACTTCCAACTGGTGCAGTACACCAGAACTTCCCATTGAGTCTGGTCTGGGAGATTTTGGACTTGGTCCAGCCAGAATCCTATTGAAGACTACTCGATGGGGCTCACTCCCAGAAAAGCATCCTTAGGATTGCCCTGAGATTAATTGTGGCACCTTTATATTGCACTGAAGATCATCAGTGACTCCATATAGGTCTTTGATTCTCATCCAGCTGTTCTGGCATGGCAGTGTCACAATGCAGTGCAGCATAGATACATGCGCCTTGTGTATTCAGAGTATGTTGAAACGTGATTGCTGGTTTCAGCTGAACATGTGGCTCTGTACCTTAGTCAGAACCTACTAGACAGCAGCAGACAATCCTTTGTCAGCCAAAAAATTTAGAGTCTTCTTTAAAGAGGATATTTCATCTTTGTATCCAAAGCCCACAATTAGTGTGGGGAAATTCATGTCTGCTGGAAGAGATAAATACAAGGCCAGAAGAGATCAGGTGCAATTCTGAGAATGCTTTCCTGGGAGTAAGACCGATTGAACACACCTGAGTAGGATTCTGAGTAGATTTGCTTAGGTTTGCTCACTAAGAGTGGTGCATTCTTGTCTGGTCTTTGTACTACACACTAAAGTCTCTCCTTCATGCATACATATATGGGCACATGTGTGATACATTTATTTCCGTCAGCCTGCACTGAGATAATAACACAAGGCAGTAAGCAGAGTCATGGCTACATTTGATATTCACATTTACTTTTAGAAGCTTTAGAGCTGCTTCTTTTGGTCTCTTGAGTAAATGTACAAATACATGTGGGCAGAGATACTTTCATCATTCTTTCCTACCCAGCTGTCACCTTCTTTCCTAGCTAGGTAGTGTTCAAGTGTTAAGGAAACATGCAGACTTCCAGGGCCTTGTGTTCTTTTATGGGAAACAGCTTCTGCATCATTAGCATTAAGTCGGCGTAGCGCAATGGTGTGATAGTTCTGTATATGTGACCTCTTTGCCCATGGTGGGGAAATAAAATTTGCAGGGGGGAAAAAAACAGATCAGAGTTGGTAAATGAACATGTGAATCCATCCTAAGATAAAGGCTCATCAACCACTCCTTACACTACAGTGATTGCTAGGTTTGCAGCATGACCCAATTAAAATGAGACAGTCACAGTTCTCAGACAGAATTGCCCATAATGGGCTATTTGACAGATCAGTCCATCCCCCAAAGAGTGCTCAGAAGGGAGTCTTCGAATAGGGAGCAAATGAAAGAAGGATGATGTTTGCAGTTTAGCATTTACTCAGCTCATTTGGCAGGGCTTAAGTGGCAGGCATTGTGCAGTTCAGTGAATCTCGTTTATAGAATGCTTTTGACAGTATTCAATTAATGTTAAAAACTCAAGGCAACAAGTCTCCTTAGAGCTTTCCATGAAGATCAGGATATTTCACCTTGAGAAGCCCGTGTGAGTGAGCTTCTTTTCTGTGACTTGACCTAGTCAGCAATGTGGAACAAGGGACGAGGGGGAAGGTATGGATGGCTGTGCAAGGGAGTGGGAAGAGGAAAGCTGTCTGGGGCAAAACTGTGCTCACTGGCAAATCTGCCCCACTCTGGTGGCAAAGCAAATGAAAATCGTGCTAGAAGTGGTCTGACTTGTCACAAAGAGAATGGAAAGTGAAAGTAGGGCTTGAGGAAATACGTCTGTAGAAGAAATCGTGCTGTGACGGACAATCACCCCCGCCATGAAGCAGATACCTTGTGCTTAATCGGCCATAATGATTCTGTTGGAGTTAACTTCATTTTCTCAGCCCATAAAACAAAAAATAAGCACAACTACAAGCAAGTTTTTGCACCCCTGCTCTAAAGTTGATGTTTGCTGTAGCATTACGAGCTGAATATTTTAAGGCTGTGGAAATGCCTAAGTATACAAGTAGCATTTGCACTGCACTTTCTGCAACTGCTTTCTCTGTCCTTACACTTTTAGGCATATGGAACAAACACAACTTTAAAGTATACGGACAGAGGAAATAGTTCTAGCATCCTACCTATGAGCCATATTTCACCCCTAGTGTGTGTTAAATGCTATCAGATTGCTTGACTCACAGCAGTCCTATAAATTAATGACCTGCAAAATATCCTATCAGCAACAGTCTTACTCAGGCCTTGCAACGGGCAGACTGTGGCTTCCTTGATTGAGTCAATCCATTTCACATTAGGTCTTTTTCTGCTGCCTTCAACTTTTCCTTGCATTACAGTTTTTTTCCAGTGACTCTTGTCTTCTAATAATGTGACCAAAGTAGAATAGCTTTAGATCATAAATGGTCACCTTATCGAGCAGGTACATTCTTTTTTTTATTCGGGATACCCTTTTCTGTAATCAAATAAATGGACTGCCCATTATAATAATTTGCTTGAGAAAATTAAAATTAACCTATCTGCAATTGTAAGGCTTTTTCATCAAGCTGGCAGCCAATATATTCCTATGGCTCTTGCAGTATATTGTGCTAAGATTTTGCCTCTTCTGCTCTACAGCGTTCCTTTATAGGTACCATCATTTCTGCTAAAGTGGAAACAGCTCAAGCTTCCTTTCTCTGTGCGCTATTGCTGGCCCCAAAATGTGTTTCTAATTACAACTTGCTTCTGGAAGCAGACTGTAGTTCCATTTCATTGAAAGCTTGGACTGCTGCAGATAGATTTCGATTTTTCTTGTTAGATCAGGATTCTTTGCCAGTTTTACTACAGTGGTCAAAGCAGGACTCCCACGTGTCATCTTGGAGCATCTTAGGGGATACAAAGTTAAGAAGCATTAGAGTAGCTTTACCATTCTCTCCTTGGGATATCCCTAGCAATGGAAAGCGAACTTTTGAATGGTTAAGGAAGTATGGCCAGGATAGAATTAACCAAGATGCTAAAAGAGTTTGTTCTGTACTTTATTGGGACTTTTCAAGTCCTTTATTTTCATTCCAGTAGCAATATTTTAACTTTCTTGCAGTTCCAATATATTGTCAGCTTTTTTTTGTTTTTTAGCTTGGGTGAATGCACTACCTTTGGCAAAAAACAGTTGGCCGTTGTGCTGGAGTCCCTCTAGCCCAGGGATTATGTCCATGTGGAAGAGCTGATAGTGAATCGTTAACTCGTTTTTTGCTTTAGTTGTGGTTTATATTCCACTCAAATGACTTGCTTTATAACACTTCTTGTTGCTCAGTTTCCGGTCTGCTCGCATGAGTGTCACCTTTTATTTCCCTTGGTTGGTGGTGATGAGGGAGTTACACTCTATAGTTACACTCTATGATCTTTAGGCTCTTAAAATTAGGAGCTTGTATGCATTATCTAAACTGAGGGTTGAACATTATTTATTTATTTTAATATCTAACAATGTGGGACTTGGTGTTTTTTTGTTTGTTTGCCTAAGTGCTGTGGCACATTGGCACTCAAATTTCTCAACAGGAACAGGAAGTAAGCCTCTATTTGGTCATTTTAGCTTCTAGGGAGAGTTCAGCCTTGATTCAATCTTGAACCCACTTATTTGTCTTTTTTGACAATCCATGGCAACCACAAAACTCTCTTCCAATACCACATTACAAAGGAATCAGTTTTTTTCTCAGTCAGTTTACTTCACATTCCAACGTTCACATCCATATATAGCAATGGAAATACTTTAGTATGAATTATCTATTGCCAGTTATAATGCCTTACTCTTAAGAGAATTTTGATTTTTTTTGAGGCCCAAGCATATTCCCTCCTCAGCCTCTAAATCTCTGTCTATTTTCCATCTTGCATTAAGAGTGGAGCTAAGAAATAGAGGATCTTTAGCCACTTCTAATTTCTTCAGGGTAAGCCTTAAGTTGCCTAATTCCCCAATGGTCATTACTTTTGTCTTCTTGATGTTCAGCTGTAATCCTGTTTTGGTGCTTTGCCACACTTCTATCCATAGTCAACTGCATCTCGAAACAAGAAGCAAGAAGAAGTTTTCTAAGTGCACTGGATTGTACAAAAGCCCTATCTCACATACAGAGATTATCCAGAGCACAGAAGAGCCTTTACCCTGTTATGCTCCAGTGTTTTTCCTTCAGCATTAACCGAAAGGAAATATAAAAAGATCCCAGTGGAAAAATGATTATGTCCTTGCGGAGATGGAAATGGTAGAGCATGTTATATTCGACTGTGTTAATTACAACCAATTCTGGGATGTTTATATCACTCCAATACTCTCAGACTACCCAGGGAGACATTGATTGTATTATCTTTCACTGATGCTCTCTGATAAGGAGCCTAAAACTTCATGCCAAGTTGCAAAATTTGGTCAGATTGCAAGTAGGATTAGGATCTGGTTGTAATTCCAGTTGACATCTAAAGTGGTCTTTATTGTTTTTAATTTGCACCTCATGTTACTGAACTGCTTTATTTTGTATTTTATCTTGCTTTATCCTGTGCTGGTCTTGGACTATGAATACACTCTATTTGAAGCTTTCTAGATTTTGGTGATTGAATTTGTGTGCAGGGCAATTTACTGTAGTCACAAGCTTGAATCTTCCCAGCGTACTGTGTTTTCTATTGAGCTAGCCCCAGGCTAGCTTGATTTTGTCAGATCAGGGCAGAGGCGAAGCTACCAGGGGACCCGGGTTTACATTGCAAACTGCAGGTATAGTCCACGGTTTTTGGTATTTTTTAGTGTTTTTCAGTTTTTGGTCTGCAGGGGGCGCAGCTTTTAGGTTAGCAGCACCACAATTTCAGAGATTTTTTGGGAGACTCTCCTGATGATACCACCCACGTTAGGTAAGGTTTGGTTGAGGGGGTCCAAAGTTATGGACTCCCAAAGGTGGTGCCCCATCCCCCATTGTTTCCAATGGGAGCTAATAGGAGATGGGGGCTACACCTTTGAGTGTCCATAACTTTTGACCCCATGAACCAAACTTCGCCAAACCTGGGTGGTATCATCAGGAAAGTATGACATATTGGTGCTGCTAGCTTAACAATTGCATGCCTGACAGCAGGCACCCTCCACATTTCCCCAGATTCTCCTTCCCAGATTCACCCCCTTTGGCATGGATTGAAAGGGAGAATCTGAGGTCCCCAGGTAAAACAACAGTGATGCTGTTTCAGGGTGGGGGAGAATCGACCCCAAAACAGCATCACTTTCAATGTTGTTTTACCTGGGGACCCCAGATTCTCCCTTTAAGGTGGATTTAAAAGGAGAATCTGGCCTCCCTAGCTTAAACACCATTGAAAGTGATGCTGTTTGGGGGTGGATTCCAGCATTACAGCAGCTGCCCATGGTGGGGCGCAAAACTCAGATTTTGCACCGGGCTCCATTTTCCCTAGATACGCCTCTGGATCAGGGTCAGCCCTGGTTAGGATTAGGATGGGCAACCTCCAAGGAATGTAATGAGGCAGAGCCAGGCAATGGCAAACCACCTCTGAATGTCTCTTGCCTTGAAAGCTCTACAGGGTCACCATAAATCAGCTGTGACTTGATGACCCACACAAAAAATAAAAAGAGAGGGCACCTGAGAAAGAATGCGGGGTTAATTTGGCTGTATGCATATAGTATGGCTTGAGATATTACATTCTCCAACCATCATTAACCAGCATGGTTTAGAGTAGTGGGCTCTAATCTGGAGAACCAAGTTTGAGTCCCTGCTCTTCCATATGAGCAGCACACTCTACTCTGGTGAACCTGGTTTTTTCCTCACTTTCCTACACATGAATCCTCCTGGCTGACCTTGGGCTAGTCACAGTTCTCAGAACTCTCTCAGCCCCACCTACCCCACAAGGTGTCATGAGGAGAGGAATGGAAGGAGTTTGTAAGTCACTTTGAGACTGCTTACGGTTGAGGAAAGTGGGGTATAAATCCAAACTCTTCTTCTTTGTTGTCTTCTTTAAAGGATTAACACTTCAAAGTTACCTCATACATTGCAACATAATAAATCCATCCTGATACTAAATGTCAGCAATTCACAGCTGATCTATTTATACATTTATATATGTGGAAGCCTTATTTGGATTAAATAATCTAGGGGCACCCTGCTCTCTACATACTGGCTTCTCTGAGGGGAAGAAAACCAGTTTGGATGACTCTTCTTTTTATCTGAGTCTTCCTGACACATTTTTTCACTTTTAGGTCTTCTTTTGAGGGCTCCCAAGTTTTAATCAAAAGTCACTGTCAAAAAAGTGGAGCTTCTGGCATATTGAGCAATATATGGTGGTGCAGTGGATCTACACAACCTGCCTCCCTCCAACATGTACAGTGGAACCTCGGTTTTTGTTGGTAGTCCGTCCAAAAAGAATCGATGAAAACCGAAACCGATTTTCCACAGGAATAAATGTAAATCCAATTAATCCGTTCTAGGCACTCCCAAAAACATACCAAAAACACATTTTGGGTGAATAAACATAGTATTTAATGCTGAAAACAGTAACAAACAATAACACTGTCTCTCAAGTCTCTAGCCTTTTCATTTGTGAAGCTATGTGGAAGAGTAGTCATGTAGTTATTTTATTAATTTAATTCAAATAAATAACGTTAGTCACGTTATATTTGTTGTATCTAGGTTCTGCAGAAGGAAAGCAGTATAGCCTGATCTTGTCAAATCTCAGAAGCTAAGCAGGGTCAGCACTTGAAAGTGAAGTACACTAAGGAAGACTCTGAAGAGGAAGGCAATGGCAAATCACCTCCAATTCTCACTTGCCTTAAAAGCCCCTTGTTAAGGTCAGCTGCAACTTGACAGCATTTTACATGCATGTCTAGTTTTCTTCATTCACCCCGTCTACCCCCTTCTCAGTTTGTTCTTGGAGCCTTTGCCACAAGATGTCTGGCTCCAGCCTGGCTTAAAGGATTGGCTGGTTTATAGACTTCAGAGGTGCACTGCCCACCCCTGTGACTTGGTCCTCTGATTTCACCTAAGATGGCTTCATTCCACTAGATTCTCACTGAAAAAAAATTAAGGCTAGTTAATTTATGAATCCACCCACACTGACATTTGGTACCAGATTTAATTCTTCCTTAATTATATATACATGATCCTCACATCATGCCTATACTCTTGAAGGTGTGTCACATCCTTTCTAAAATCGTATTTTCCATATTAGTCCTTTTAGGGAGTGATAGCAGGGAGTGGACAGGTGGGCTTAATAGGTTCCGATCACATTCATCTCCAAGTCTTTGTTGAACATATTTTATTAACCAGAGGATCTGAAATGTTGGACTTCTTATCCACTATACTGCATTGCTGTGATTAGCTTATCTCCAGAATAAAAATATTAATTTCTGGTTCTTACTATTATAAATATGAAAGGTTATTTGCTTGAAGAAACTACTGATACAATTAAGACAAAACCTCCTTTATACTTATTTCACACAATGATGACTTCGGCTAATTTTCCATTGTTCTCAACAGTTGAACATTGTTGTCCAGACTTGGGGAAGGGGGAAGCCTAGACATAAGGAAGATGCTTCAAATTAAAAAAAACTGAACCAGTTTTCTTGTTATTAAAAACCCAGTAAGAACTGAAGATATGTCACCCTGCTTTCTGAGTTCAACTGGATGTGAATTAGCTGAGCAGAACATTTCTAATGAGAACATATGGGAAAAGTTATTAAACCTCTTTTTAATTAAATATTTATCAACTTATAGAGGCAAAAAAGTATGCCAAAACATCATCTGGGTGATGGAAGGAAAGAATGTTTGCAGTGCAGTCACAGATCTAGGGTGCCTTGCAGAATAGCCCTCTTCTGATCTCAGTACTACAGTACATAATTGAGCACAGTCCTGTCATCAAGTTATGCCGACTGGATAAGGTTGCTACTATGTCTCTTAATTTGTTAAGGTAGTAAAGTAATGAAGGTGTAGTGACATCAATACATCATCACCATAACCACTACACAAACATAACTTTACATAACTTGTGGGGGTGGGGGAAGGCTGTGATTCAGTGGAATAGCCTCTGCTTGACATGCTGAAAGGTCCCAGCTTCAATCCCCAGAACCTCCAGCTAAGGATCCAGTAGTTGGTCATTGAAAGACCTCAGCCTCAGCCCTGGAGAGCTGCTCCCTGTGGGAGTAGACAATACTGACCTTGATGGACCAGTGGTCTGATTCAGTATAAGGCAGCTTCATATATTCACAAGAAGAAGCAAGTATAGTGGAGGGTGACTTGACTATGCTCCCTCTCCAGCCCAAATATATATCAGTGGTAATCTCTGACGACATCCCCATCTCTGCTCTTTCCCCCCACTTCATACAACATCTGGATACTAACTCAGTAACCAGTCATTACATAGTACAAGGAATCTATTCACTCTTGCAAGGGAATACAACTACCTTAAGATGAAAATGAGCAGATGGAGCTGCACCACTCTGCTTTGTGCCTTAGAACATAGGGCACACACAAGTGGGGAGTCTGATGAAAAGAAGCCCTTGGTATGCAGTGAACTATTTTCACAAATACCCCCACAGCCAGGGAGAATTAAACAAATATAAAGGCTGATGAATAACAATTGTTTTTTCAGTGCTATTACCAGTATCCTACCTCAAGATTCCAGAGACAAATACCCATCAAGAATCTTAAGTCTGCTACTACAACTGGGGCGACAAAGACAAGGCCCTCCACATGGGTAAGCAAGGAAAGAGGCTTATCATGACTGGAGATAACATCTCATGACTGGAGATAATATATGAAAACAGGATTCCTGAACACTCTTTCTTCCCCAAATGTTTCAAAAATAGGGATGTATGCATAGCACATAAATGGTTGGGGACTCTTCCCCTGCAGTTGAAGGACACAGTGTGCTCCTCTGTCACTCCACCAATTATATCAGTGCCTCACGCAGTATAGGTACCAAAAGGAAGATCCTGTTGCTCCCAATACCCAGTAAGCTTTCACTAAGCATCAGTGAAAGCAATGAGGAACAAAACCACCACTGTTGGGGAGCCTCTGATACTCTCCACTTACTGCCTCTCCTTTGATCAGTCATTTTTCTATGCAAGGTGAGAACCAAAATGCATAGAAAAAGACTACAAAAATGGGAGGCAGGACTCTATTGTAATTCCCTACACTGAAATGATGAATTTTGCCTTAATGATGACAGGAGGATCTTTCTCCTTCTAGAAGGCTTCACCCCTTTCTGTAACACAGCACTCACCAATCCATCAAAGCATTTAATCACAGAAATTACTTGTTGCAGTTACTACAAAGTAGACCTTGCATTTCCCATGTGGCTCCAGGAGACCCTCCTGGTAATAGCACCCAGGCTTGGTGAACTTTGCTTCTGAGGGTGGGGGGGGGGGGTTTAGGGTTGAGAGAGTTCTGAGAGAACTCAGCCAGCAGGCTTCATGTGTAGGACCTGGGAAACAAAATAAGCCTCTTGGGGGCCCATAAAATTAAACCCCCAGAAGCAAAGTTCATCAACCCTGTATACTATTACCAGGAGGGCCTCCTGGAGCCACCTTGAAAGTCTGATGCCTCTATCTTCAAAAATGTGCAGCCTGCACAGAAATTCTCCATTGGCTACAACGGAGAAAAGGAACTGCAGAGCAGAGAATCTTGGGCAATTTCTTGGAGTGCCTGTCAGGGGTGCATTGTTAAAGCTACAGGCACCAAAATTTCCGGATCTCATCCGGAGACTGTCTTGATGATACCACCCAAGTTTGGTGAAGTTTGGTTCAGGGGGTCCAAAAAACACCAAAAAATACCAAAAAAAATCAGATGGACTCGAATTTTTCAGGAATACCCAAATATTCAGGTATATCCGAATATGTTATTTGTTTTATTCTGGCATACAGATACCGGATATACTCGTGTATAAGTCAACCTGCATATAAGTCGAGGCACCTAATTTTACCACAAAAATCTGGGAAAACTTATTGACTCGCATATAAGTCGAGGGTGGGAAATGCAGCAGCTGCTGGTAAATTTCAAAAATAAAAATAGATATCAATAAAATTACATCCTCTGAAGGTGCCAGCCACAGATGCAGGAGAAACGTCAGGAGAGAATGCTGCTAGAACACGGCCATACAGCCCGGAAACCACACAGCACCCAAAATTACATCAATTGAGGTATCAGTAGGTTAAATGTTTTTGAATATTTATTTCAAAGAAAAACAGTAAACTGGCTTTGTAAGTGGAAAAGAGGGTCAACAAGAACAATATGGTATCATCAACAATAACTTTAAAAGTACAAAAACCTTAGCTCAATCAGCAACCAAGCTAAAACACAAGAGTTAAAATCCTTCAAAACTGGATTCCTCATCATCATCTGTATGTCCAAATGTAACCCAACTTAAATTTTAAGAGGGATATTATCAGAAATGGAAAATCTACTATTAGCTTCCATTGTAAACAATGGGGGATGGGGCACCCCCTTTGGGGATCACAAGAACTTCAAGTGTCCCCCCCTGACCCAAAACTCTCACTTTCAGAACCTGGTTGGTACCATAAAGAGACTTCCTTCCTGATGAGACTAGCCAGGTTAGGCTGAAGTTTGAGCCAGAGGGTCCAAAGTTATGGGCCCTCAAAAAGGTAGCCCCATCTACTAATAGCTCCCATTGAAAACAATGGGGAATGGGGGCACCTCCTTTTGGGGTCCATAACTTTGGACCCCCTGAACCAAACTTTACCAAACTTGGCTGGTGTAATCAGGAGTGCCTTCTGAGGGTACCCTGAAATTGTGGTGCAGCTAGCATGAAAACTGCGCCCCCTGCTGGCCGGCAAAGTAAAAACACACAAAAATGTTAATGACCCGCATATAAGTCGAGGAGAGCTTTTTCAGCATTAAAAATGTGCTGAAAAATTCGACTTATACATGAGTATATACGGTAATTTTATGCCCAAATAAATCCAAATCCAAATTTTACCAAATTTCTAAGGTATCTTTATGAAGAATTCTACATATCAACAAAAGTGTGCCTCTAAAAAAAAGTTGAAAAGTTGATGCAGTCCCGTGTAGGATCTTTTGCTATCTTTACAATAATTTTCTCCTTGTTAACAATAATACTTCAAGACTGAGATCTGATCAGCAAATGGTAGAGTCCTGAGGTCGTAAAAAAGGCTGTACCACTTCAGAGTGTAGGTATGAAGGGACCCATTTCATTTGAAACTTTCAATAAAATATTGGTACTTCAGAGTCTCACACACACACACACACAGGGAGAGAGTTTCTGGCCTAGCTCTTTGCATGCTGTGCAGGTTTTTCACTTACAGGAAATAATTAAATAAGGAAAGTTTTGAAAAATGTATTTCCTTACTTGCCATTTGAAAATGTACCATCCATTCTACCACCTCATTCTGCTGCATGCATAGACCACTCCAGAGATTTGGGATAAACTGGAATACAAAATGATATGGATTATGGTATGCCATTTCAAAAATGTTGTTTTATTCATGATCATTTAATGAGGAATAGTTAGTCTGTTCTTTATCCATCATTTAAAATGTGTTAAGTATTGACTATACTTTTTTGATTGTGACCCCAGCATAGTGGAACTCTTTGTCTAACACGACCTGCTCCCTATGAGACGTGGTTCAGTTCCACAGGATGTGTAGGATGAAGATGTTCTGTGAGGCAAATGGTTGAGATCAGTGACAGTTATGTAAATCAGCTGGCCTTCCTCCCCCTTTCTTTCACTTCCTTTTCCCTTTCCCGCCTTTCCCATCCCACTCATTTCCTATTTAGCCCCTCCCCTGTCTCTTTTTGTTCTTTTCTCTGAACCTGCGGGCTTCCCCTGTTGTCATCTTTATATTTTTTGACTGACTTCCTCTAATGAGGACAGCTTACTTTATGAGCTAGTTATGTAGTCTAGGACACCTTCTTGGAATTTTAGAATTGGAATTATGGTGTCAAGTTTTTTTGTTTTAATGCTTCCATGATAATGTTATTTGCATTATTGGAAGCCTCCCTGAGCCAGGCCACACTGAGGGTACGAGGCATACAAATCAAATCAGATAGATAGATAGACAGACAGACAGACAGACAGACAGACAGACAGACAGAGCATAAGATCTCAGCTGACTTTAGTGAAGACCAACTGGTTAATTTATATGAACAACTAGAGAACAGTTACTTATTATTTACTGTAGCCAGCAAAGCTAGTAATCCCTATCCAGAATAGAAGCACTTCCGTGGTATCCTTACAAGCACAATAACATTATTATAAGGGAGAAAAGGGTAATTTTAAAAATACACTGTGAAAGAAGAGTGAAAAAAGGAATAGAACCAATACTGTAAAGACCACATCTCATACACATTACCAAGAAAAGAATATAATTAAAGGGGAAATAAAAGAGTTTTTGGAACTTTATTTCTGGTGGCAGCCTACAAAATAAAGATAGAGAAATAAAGAAAAATGAAAGAGAGAAAAAGATAAGGAGAAGAGAAAGAGTGGAGGGGGCACTACAGTGTGGCATCAGACAGACAAGGTGTAGGGTTACTTTAGAGAAATGATAGGTACAGATAGGCTGTCACTGCTCAGCATCATGCAGGATAACAGGTGTGTGCTCTAGCCTACAAGGACAAAATTAGATATAATCAGAGTTTAAGCACATGGAATTAAAGAACCAGGATTATGCAAGATCGTGACTGATGGCCACAGCATAAAACTTTTTCCTCTTTGTGCTGACAGAGAGGTGCAGACCAATTGCTGCTGTCGATCCACAGATGCAATCAGGCCTCCATTTAGAAAGGCCCCATTTCCTCAGCAATGTTTAACTACATGATTAAAGTCAAATCTGTGACGTTCACCCTAAACTGTATTTACTCTTGCAGAGCAGTGAAACCTCCAACTCTGGCCTTCGAATTCATTAGCTCTTAAGCTAATGGATAGTTTTAAGCTTAATAACAGTTATCTGAAATGGCTCACATGCAGAAAGGTCAGAGAGTTTTTATTCAGAGCTTGCCAAAATGTACAGTGGAGACAGACCCATGCAGAACTGAGGCTGTTTGGGGTGGGCAGGATGTTGCCAGCAATCATTAGTAAGCAACCTATTAACTTTGATTGCCAGATCAAAAATAGGGGTGATTCAGAAATTGTAGTATCACCTCTGTGGAACAGCATCATTCTAAAATAGGGGATCCCCTTTGTTATATGCAGCATTGATATCCTGAAATAAATGCTGAACGTGAACAAAAATCAGCCATATCCATGTGATGAATCTAACTCAGCACAAGTCACCCTGCAGCCAATCATCTGATTGGACCCATTGTATAGTCTGATTAGTTTTCAGACAAAAAGGAGGTATGTGGCAAAAGCTACCTTCGCCCAATCTGGCCAAGCAATGAATGGCACAATCAGCCCAACACCTGGCTATGCAGCAAACAATGCACACTGAATGTATTGTACAGCAAAGATAATTTTCAATTGTGTGAACTAGCCCTATGGGGCAATGCTCTGTAAAAATAAAATCTGAAAATTCTGTCCCAAAGACAAAGATAGCATCGCTAAGGGTTTGTGATGTCCAAATGGGATAGAAGCCGAAGCTCGCCACAATCTGACCCCTTTCCATTCCATAGGCTGGAGACATTTATTATTGGCTCTGCTCATTAAGAAAGAGGGCAGACATACACCTGCTGCCATGATGAGCACGAAACATTTGCCAGCTCCTGCAGAGAGATCTGTGATTAGTTTCCATTAGTTGAGATGCTCTCTGGGGAGAATTCTGTCCATTGGCAACTGTTCCATGGTGCTGCAGGAAGCAAAAGCCCTTGAAAGTTTGCTCACTGGCACAAACTAAATACTTCATTTGCTATGAAAGTTTTTAAAATTACTCAAAAGGCAGAAAATGGCAACAATTTGGAGTTTAAATTATGTTCAAATTAGACCCAACAAACAGGCTCAACAAGAAATTGTGGGGGAAAGGAAAAATACTTTGAAAATCTACATCTCCTTTTAAGAGTCCATGAACAATTAAGGACGTGGGCAAACCAATTTCCTCATCACACTTTCCTCTTTGGGGACCATCAACTGCCCATCAACTGCCTCCAAGAACAAACCCATTTCTCATCTGCCTAGGCCAGGGAGGGGGCTTTTTCTAATTGTTACCTTGCTACATCATTTTTTTGCCTATCTCAGGAATCCTCTGAGACTTCAGAATACCTTATCTTTGGGCAGCCTAATTTTGCTACTCTCATGATTGGCACGACCCATCCATTTTAGTGTTTGTAGCTACTAATTTTATATTTCCAGCCTCCCTGCACTGAGTGATCCCATCAAGGCTAGGTTATAGAGAAACAACTCAGAAACTTGAGTCACATAGTGTTGACACTGGTATCAGTGTGCTGTGTGCCTTTCTTCCCTCAAGAGAAGGCAGGGGAGATATGAATTATAAATCATATGCAGTTTATTTTTATCAAATATTTTCAGATAAATAGATTACCTACTTCCTGAGTGCAGGGAGATCATTCAAGAATTATTGTTTTTTTAAAAAAAACACTTTACATTTTGAACGTTTACAGAATACATTGTCAACTTGATCTTTCAGTAGATAAAAGCATCCACTCACAGCAAATTTTGCTACTATTCTTAACCTGACCTGCAGTAGCACAACTGAGCATAGATTAAAATGCTCAAGGCACACCTCATTTCCTCCTGCGCGCTGATGTAAATGTAATGAACAGCTGAGATAAAAAGGCATAATTTTGTACAGTTCTTTTTCTCACTTGTCTCAAGAATATGACGAGTGAGGAATCTAGCAGTGCCTATCTGGTACTTATTTTTATGTATATATTTACTTACTTACTTACTTACTTACTTACTTGATTTGGAAACCTCCCACCCCCGAAGCTTAGCAATGTTTCTGCCTTGGGAGAAGGTCTGCAGCTTAATAGTAGCGCATATACTATGAAGAGGGTCTCAGGTTCAGTTACAGGCATCTCCAGTGTAGGTAGCACCTGTTGGGGAAATACCGTTTGTGAAGAAACCAGGTTTTTCAACCCACCTGGTTGATTTTAGCTCCTTTGTTTCCAGCCCCGAGACCCTGGACTTGTAGGTTTAGAGCTGTCATTTCATGTCTTTCATCCTCAGCTCCTTGGCCACTTTAGTCCTGGAAAGATCCCTGCATCTTTACCAGTTTACCAAGCAAATAGTTTTCTTTAACCTGCTAAATTCTCAGGGTCTTATAGGCTTGGTTGTTGAGCTACTGAGAAAAAAGCTTGGCAGCAGTAACCCCAATAACAAATCATTTAGCTGGGAGAGGTAAGAGAGAAGAGCCTAATATGTGGCTTGTTCTCACAAAACAGACAAGGGCTAATGTACGTTTAGTGTCTAAAGAGATGAGCTGACCAGAACAATGCCCTGCCTGGTCTGTTTCCGCATCTTTAAAGGCTTAATTTTCAAACACCAGCAGGTTAAGCTTTTCACAGCATGCAGAGATCAGCGTTATCATTCACTAATATCCACAAAACTGTGGTTAAGGGCACTACGGTTCATTCACAGGTCAGCAATTGTGCATGTTTCTCTTTCTTTCTTAATATGTTTAAATAACCTTAAATTACTGTATTTTTTCATCAGAGCTATCCAACAATTTCTGTCTAAAGCAGGGGTGTCCAACTCTGGTGCTTCAGATGTTCATGGACTACAAATGGACTACAATTGTGCTGCCCTTCATTTTCACCAATTGGCCATGCCAGCAGAGGCTTATGGGAATTGTAGTCCATGAACATCTGAAGCACCAGAGTTGAACACCTGTTTCCCTGAAAATAAGACCCACCCCGAAAATAAGCCCTACCATGATGTTTCAGGATTTTTGGAGGATGCTTGAAATATAAACCCTACTCCAAAAATAAGCCCTAGTACAGATTCCCTGGCGCAGCTGATCTGGTCACGTGGGGGGCGCAAAATATAAGACATCCCCTGAAAATAAGCCTTAACGCATATTTTGGAGCAAAAATTAATATAAGACCCTTTTTTATTTTCGGGGAAACATGGTAAAGCTAAACCAGAGCCGCCCAT
Source organism: Sphaerodactylus townsendi (assembly GCF_021028975.2). Classification (NCBI taxonomy): domain Eukaryota; kingdom Metazoa; phylum Chordata; class Lepidosauria; order Squamata; family Sphaerodactylidae; genus Sphaerodactylus; species Sphaerodactylus townsendi. The sequence goes on along the minus strand of NC_059427.1, from coordinate 111,248,479 downwards.
GTTACCACAGAAGTAATACCATAATAAACCAAGGGCTCCTCTTTGTCCCAGTGGATGGCACTGAGGGAAGAGATACTGGTTATGCCTCACACTTGTCCTTTTCTCCCAGATATCCTGGTGGACACCCAAGTTCAAGGGCAACTGGCAAGCTCCAGGGAGGCCTGAGGTGCAGGCTACAACAGTACAGGAGAAGGCAGCAAAACATCTTGGGCCAGTATTGGAGTGCTGGATAATAATTAATCCAAACTAATAATTAATCAGGTGCAGTCAAATCGTTTTATTTGCAAATAGAAAGATTGGGAGACCCCCACACACAGAACAAGCATGTGTATGCCCCACTGAAATAACATAAGGTAAATTACTTTATACTGTCTTTGTTCTGCCTTAGAACAGTTGCAAATTTTGACTGGCAGTTCATAACTAGGCTAATGATACTAGACAAAACACTTTTACAGGACTGCTTTTAGTCTTGAGTAAACAATAGAGCAACAGAGCTGAGTATTAAAGAAAGACCTTGTCTGATCTGGTCTAGTGATAAAGACCAGAGTTACTGCTTGCAGTAACTTCTTCCACCAGCCCTGACCTATGACCCTGCCTGGTGGCTCACAGTCTAAAACAGACACCGTTAATTGTAGTCTAAAACCTGTTACCTGGCTTTCTGCTTTTATAATTTAAATCAAACAAATATCAAAATAAACATAATTTGTGTCACAGGAGAAGGCAGCAAAATAGCTTGAGCTGTGATCAAAGCTCCTGTAATTGTTTCTAAATGCCAAAGGCAGCTGCAGGAAAGCCTGTTTCAGTCCAGGGCCACATGATGTTTGATGCTACAGACAGAAGCCTCATTCAAACATGCATTTGTGTGGTGACACATTAAACTTGACCACTTGCGGGCTGTTCCATACACCAACCTGTTCACATTTCACAGCTTGCCATTCGGATGTGGTGATTTGGCAAGCCACTTCAGAGCTATATGGATCCACTTGTGGTTTGTGGTAGCACAGTGAAAATTACCAGCCCTATAAGGCCAGCTGCTACTATGCACAAAGGTCTTGCCATATACAATCATTATATGAGTGGGGCATTAGAGAAATAAAATTCCAGCAGCCTTGGTGGCCCTGGGAGCCTAGTGGGGTGGATGAGGCATTATTGGTATGCAGCTATACATTCAGCAGCTAGGATTATCAGTAGACTGGGCTGGAGGGAATCCTGTCCCTTTAATAGAGGGTCAGTGTGTGAAAATGGGCAGCTGAAACTTTTCATGGCTCAAAAATGGTCTGGAAAATCACTATGCTTCTGTTAAAGGGACAGAGCATTTTCCTCCAAGCAGTTGACATCATTGTCAGTAGCTCCTTTATTTGGTGGAAAGGAAAAGGGGAAGTATGACCTTTAACCAGTCATTATCTTACAAGCCTCAACTACCTCCCAAGGAGGTAGGTTTTGTGAGGATATACAGTGAAGGGGGATACACACAGCCCTGAACTACTTAGCAGAAATATGAAATATAAATGTGACATATGACATGGGTAGGCACAGAGAAAACCAAATATTAGCCTGTTCCTGTTAACATCATTATGTGATTTATCTTCATATGGTGTTTCAGTTGGGCCTGGGTGGCGGGAATGGGGCCCAGCAGGAATCTTTCTCTAATAAGTGAAGTTTTTGGTAGCTCTCAGCAGTCCAGCATACAACAGCAACTGCACACATTTGCTTCCAGAGGAATAGTAGGCTATTACTACAAAATGAATAGTCTTGTGGCAATTTAAAGCTTGTTTTGTAGACTTTACTGGTCTGTTGTATGCATTAGTCCTAAGATGACTGTTCTTCCAAAATTCTTACTTGGGATTGAATTCTTAAAACTAGCTCTTAGCATGTGTAGTCATAATTAGGATTCATAAGGAATTAACAAAGTGTGCATAGGGTTTTAGCCTTCGTTTTCAAGCCAATAAGAGAAAGGGATCCTGCCCCTTCAACAGATGAAAAGAAGGGATTTTTAGTAGGTACAACTTCTCCTTCTGCTATTGTGCTTTAGTGCAACAGTTGGTGCCACTGCAGCCTTATCTTGTACCGAACCTTGGCAACCTTAATTTAAGAGAATTTATCAGTTGCCTGCACATGGCATTAGGAACATTAAAGACTGCTAGAACACCAGATGACCTAGAAGATGAGACCCAAGAAAGTGGCTCTTTGGTTTCCTGTGGTTCTGATGACTCTTGCAGATTTTGCTTTGCATCAGTTCCCTGTCTCACAAATGCAAATCGACAACACACTGGAGCAGAAATCTTCATTATTCAGCAGCCTCATCCTTTTGAGTTCAAGTAGATATAACTCAGTTTTATACACTATCTGGAGAATCAGAATGAAAAACTGGGAACACAATTTACATAGCATGCTGAAGTAAGTAGGGCCACACAGTACATTCAGGCAAGGTGTTGGTGTCCTGCTTCCCAAGCCATATTCATTGTGGACATTATTTCTATGTAGGAAAGAAAATGCACAAGTGACAAAATGTATGTAGAACTATTCTGGACAACTAGTGAAACAGAGAAGAGTTTACTGGTATACATAAGTAAGCACATTTTTTTCCTACAAATGAAAACCGGTATATCTTTATGAAAATTGTCTTGGGTTCTTCATGTCAAGGAAATTCTGATATAAATAGTATACTGGTGTCAAACTCGCAGCCCTCCAGATGTTATGGACTACAGTTCCCATCATCCCCTGCCAGCATGATGCTGGCAGAGGATGATGGGAACTGTAGTCTATAACATCTGGAGGGCCGCGAGTTTGACACCTATGTAGTGTGTACCACATATTGTATGTGATGGGTACGTTTTGTGTGATTAATTCCGTATTATGTTTCTTGTATATTTCATTTTTCTGATGCTAGCAAAATACTTGATTTGATTCATGCTTAGGATGGTCTTTCCCACATTGTGTATTCTGACCCAATGGGAGAAAAAGCAGATGAGGAAGAGGGATTATACATGCATCCCAAATTATTTTGGCCTCAGCTCAGTTCTAGTCATGCACTATTTCAAAGATAAGAACTCGTGGTCCCATTAATATCGTAAGATTCACCCGTTAGATATTACCCATGTGTAGAGTAAATGTATTTACATATGTAGATGCTTATCTGTTTCATCAAATTTCCGGATTGGTTATGACTGTATTCATTGAGGCCCAGATATGCATTGCCATCACAGGCGGATACATATGCCAAATGAATATTTGACTCTGTCATCTGCATGTTTGCAAGTCTTCTTCCACATTCAGATACCCTTTTCTGGATTCAATACTGTTGTCACTTGTTCCAGGAGACAGAGTAGAAGGCTGGATTCAGTCCTCTTCCCTATATTCTCTACCCAAACAGGTGACCACTGGTATTAAATACAGTTTTACTGTAGCTGTTTAAGGGTCAGTTTTTCAGCCTAGTCACCCAGACCCCATGTTGACACTTTATTCCTCCTGTACCACACTACATAGTAGCAACTAATGTGATGTCCCTTGATGATTAGCAGAGGTAGCAGCCATTATTTCGCTGTTTCAGCAACTGCTTTCTCCGTGATGGAAGGAGGATGGCAAATAAGCGGGGGGATTGCATCATAAAAAAAAGAGGAAAGTGAAATTTGTTACCCAATGGATGTTATCCCCTTAGCACTACTTCCTTATTTCCCAGGTAATTAATTTCCCCTGTGAACAAGCCATTAAAAAAATCCAAAAATACCGTTTGGTCTTCAGACACATCATTCATCTGGGACTTTGACAACTGCAAATATTCTAGCTTTCCATGTTGCTTTCGTTTCTGTTATCGATCAAAATACATTTATTTCAGATTAGCTTAACTATCAACATGTAGGAAATCACTGAGTCTGGAAAAAACAAGTGTACTCTGGAGAACAGAGAGGCACACAGAAAGTCTCAAAAGGAAGGCTAGAAAACTAACTTGGGGAGATGAGAAGGATGTTTTCTAGGGAATATTATCCTCAAGCGGCAAGTAAAACAAGGACCCACTGGGGGCTATTTAATGTTTTCTTCAACAGTTACCAGGAGTCCGCAGCCTGGGAAGGGGAAGCTCAGTGAGTGATTTATGTTTCAAATAAGAACTGTCAGTCCCAACCTTGAAGAAGAAGGGCTGCTTTCAAAGTTCAGATCAATACCTTAACATCTTAAAAACTCTTCTTCTGTCAAGAGTTGGATGAAAGGCTGCCAGGCATCTTCCCATTCCTCAATGTTTGCTGAAATGCTCCAATCTGAGCCACTTAATTAAAGGTCTCATGGTGCAAGACCCTTCAGCTGCCACAGATCTTCATCCTCAGAGAGACTCTGCACCTCCCCTTCCTGCTGAAATCAGTGGAATTTGAATGGCTTTCAGAACCTAGGCATGTTACTTAAATGAGAATTGAAGTTGCAATTGTGCTTAGCAGAGGAGGCGTTCAGCACACAAAAGGGTGAGACAGTGGCAACCTATGCTAGGCAGGGAAACTGTCCCATCACAAATTGTTCTTTTGTTACCTAAACTAAATGCCAGGCTATTTTCATAACTCTGAAGTCGCTGGGGGTTGTCATAGTAGTGCCATTTCCCCGAAAATAAGACCTACCCCGAAAATAAGCCCTAGCATGATTTTTCGAGATTTTTGGAGGATGCTTGAAATATAAACCCTACTCCAAAAATAAGCCCTAGTTACAGATTCCCTGGCACAACTGATCTGGTCATGTGAGGGGCACAAAATATAAGACATCCCCTGAAAATAAACCCTAATGCATCTTTTGGAGCAAAAATTAATATAAGAACCTGTCTTATTTTCGAGGAAACATGGTAGTAGCAATCTTTATTGTTTGAGCCACTTGCTGTAACATAAAAAAAGAATAAATAATCTAAAAGGAAAATATTACATACAATGAAAACACTAAAATTTAAATAATAAGTTTGTCTTTAAGTTAAAATATAAATAAATTACATTCACTATAAACAGATTAAAATGCCATATCAAATACTAACCACATCATCTACAGTCTCTTTCATACTAAACTGGATTGTCATTAAATTTAATAAGTCATCAGTTTAAGCTATGCCTTCCCTCCTTATAAACTCTGGGTTGTCATGGAACAGGAAGAAGTGGAAGGCAGAGAGTTTAGAACAGGGATCCTCAACGTGGCGCCTACAGGTCTCATGTTGCCTGCCGACACCTTTTCTGTCATCTAGCAAGTGTTTTTAGAAAATACCCTGTTTCCCTGAAAAGAAGACCTGCTCTGAAAATAAGCCTTAGCATGATTTTTTGGGATTTTTGGAGGACACTTGAAATATAAGCCCTACTCCAAAAATAAGCCCTAGTTCAGATTCTTCGATGCAGCTGATCTGGCCACGTGGGGGATACACATTCATGGGGGGAAAATAAGACATCCCCTGAAAATAAGCTCTAACACATCTTTGGAAGCAAAAATTAATATACGACCCTGTCTTATTTTCGGGGAAGCACAGTAGGTATGGCCAGCTGGGGATTCTGCCCAACAGGACCTCTAATTACTCCTGGGATTTGATTGACTGTGTAGACTAAAATAACATTGTTTCAAATGGAGTGAAAGGTATCTCTGCTTGATAGTGTGGTAAAGCAGTTTAGTTCTATCTCTGGGAGATGAGAGACTGCTTGATGGTTAGGCTTGTTTTTGGTGATGAGCAGACCTGGTATAATTTAGTCTAACTCTGGGGAAAGGGCAGGTTGGTGTGGGTGGAATTCTGTGAGTGAGAAAGGATCCTACTTTGTGGCTAGTTAGTAAAAGCCTATTTGTGCCTGAAAGCATTATAGGAAAGTCTAACTACCCGCTGAAGTCTTAACCAGTTTAAATTTTTGTGCCTCAGCCAAGTTTTTACTTGGTCTACCTATGTCGCTGGTTTGTTCCTTTACAAATATCCTGTAAATAAACAAACCTTCTTACTTGTTAATATACTAATCCAGCCTCAGTGAACTCAATGATCTCCTTGTGCATCCACAAAGCTTACCTCACAGTAGCGAACCCAAAGCTTATATACTTGCTTTCTGTAAAACATCTGAAAACTGAGAAAAGGGTTTACAGCCCAATCCAGGCCATGGAATCGGCCAGGAACAGCACTTCTACTGCCCTGCCGCCTCCAGAGGACTTTCCAGAGATGCAGGGAGGGAATAAACAGCAAAAATACTCCCCACCTCTGGAAATTCCTCCATTGAAACCAGTGGCAGGGCTACCAGGTGGCAGGGGGGGTGCGCCACACACTGGGCGCACGCCTTTGGGTCACGTGTGGGGCCGCAAAATTCCCCCGACCCTTCCCCCTTCCCCCCGCATCGGTCAGCCGCTCAGCTCACCACCACCACCACCCGCGACGACTCCCTACACTTACTTTAACAAATGGAGCAGGCTGGAGAAGAAGCCTTTCCCAGGAGACCCTGGGAAATGTAGTTCCCATCAGGTCATTTGCAGCCTGGAAGGGAACAGACAGGCCTCTTCTCCAGCCTGCTCGGTTTGCTAAAGTAAGTGGGGGGTGGGGGGAAAGCCAGAGTGTGCACCGGGCACACTTTGGCCCAGCTACACCTCTAATTGGAACCAATGGACCTCTGCCACTCAAATGCTGATAGTGGCATCACTCTCTCTGACCTTATTAACATATACAGAGGGATTTGCCAGGGTGCCCATTATTTCCCATGACAGAAAAGAAGACTTTGTAGTATTAAGTTGACATTGTTTTACAGTTCATGTATATGCAAACAGTACTATAATTTACCTAACTGATATTGAGCATTCAGCTATTAAATTACATGAAATAATTGAAAATGATGGTCCAATCTCTGGGTATAAAGTAAATCTAGAAAGAAGACTGGATTTATTAGAATTAATGTAAGTAGATCTCAGTTAAGTACAAGAAAACTTCTTAAGCTCATATGACACACAGATATCTAGGAATACAGATTATGAAGAATAATATAGATTTGTATAAAACAACGTTGAGCTGTTAAGGAAAATTAATGAATTGAAATGTGGTTTGCTCTGAAATTATCTAATTAGGGTGGTATAAATGCTATTACAACTGTCTTTCCAAATATGAATGTTTTGTTCTGTAATGTTTCTGAATTAATAACTGGAAGAAAAGGGTTGGCAAAAGATTATCTCTGATTTTATCTAGCTAGGTTAAAAGGTGAGGATCAATTTACAATTTACCACAAGAAAGCTGAGAAAGAACTGGATGTGGAATACCTAGCATTTGTTTATATCATCACACTGCGTGCATATCCTGGATTATATACTGAGCAGGGATAGTGATTTTTCAGTTTAGAACAATCCCATGTTAAAATCCCACTAAAATCATTTCACTAGAGTTGCCACTTGCCTGGTTTTGGCAGTCATTCTCCCTCTTTCGCTCTGGCTCTCTTGCTGATTTCCTCTGAGCAGTGGAAGGGAGATGGGGAGGGAAGTGATGTCACAGCCACAGCACAATGCTTGAGGAATGTACCAAATCTCTATGTTCTTTACCATAGACTTTGGAAGAATTCCTAGAGTGTCACAATGTGGAGTTACTTATAGGTCTTCATAAAAAATGATGTCCTGATGCATGCAATGCTATTTTTCAAGAGTTATGCCTCACCACCACCACCACCACCACCCCAAAAATCGTATTCTTTGGGGAAGTCAGGCTGGCAACCCTGCTGCTTTCAGGAAAACAAATTAAATGATTTGCAGTGCTATCCTAAGCAGGTCTACTGAGAACCCTACTAAAGTCTATTTAATGGGGTATGCTGCCAAGGAAGTGTTCGTAAGATGGCATTGAAAGATACTATTTTAAAGATCATGTTTTTATTGGAGGGGAAAATCATTTTTCTCCGCAGATTAAAATACTAATGAAACTGTCCTTTGTTACAATGTATGTCTCTTCATACGGATTTCCAATGCGAAATGTGATGATTTACAACTAAAATTCCCATATATCTAAAAATAATTGACAATAAATTTGTCAAAAATTATTGCATAGTTTCAGAGGGTACAGATTTAAAGATCTGTATTTTAAAAAAGCAAGAAGACTTGACTAGCCGGCTGCCAAATGAACATTGTTCCTTTCTGCTCAAAAAGAGGTAATAATTTTCAATCAGTGTTACCAAAAACTGCCTTAAAATGCAGAAGCAACGGTGTTTAAACAGCATGGAACATTCCAGACACTTCAAACAAGGATTCAGGTGTTCGCAGAGTTTTCCAATAGCAGATTTCTTCTACTTATGATGGGCTTGTAGCAACATTGCTTCTCTGGGTGAAGTATGATTAGGGCTACTATAGTTGAACTGCTGATAATTCAATTACCTTGAGATCCATTTTTTCTAATACAAATAATAACATCAAACATTTTAATATCATAAAACATTTTAATTTTATAAAAATTAATCATTTAATATCAATAATTAATTTAATTAATATCAAATAATAATATCAAACAAATAATAATATCAAACATTTTTATTTCTGAAAATTTGCAGGATTCAATGTTAAATTTAATAATTGGTGCAGGGACTACATACAAGGCAGTGGAAAATACAGTCAACTCCATCCAAGCAAGAATAACTGGAAAAATTGTGATGTGTTATTAATTGTTAATTTAACTGCTAATTAACAAGTTGATTATTGTGGCTTGGATCTTGTGACCAACTTCCACGTGCATTTTGCTCCCCCCATAGTGCAGTTCTTTACCACCACTATTAGTACTTTCATTTGCATAAAGGCTCATTGAACACCATTGGTCTTGCAGAAATGGAAGTTCTAGTAGCCGTGAGCTGGTCTGTGGTCACAACAATGCACATTCAGATTGCAGTCATAGCCTCCAATTCTCTGTGTTTAAGAATGCTGAAATTTGTATTAATCAAGTGTTTGATATCAAAAAGATGGCAGCACAGTTTTTAAAGCAAACCCACAGGAGCTGGGAAACCTGTGGTTGGATATGGCTCATCCCTAAAGGACAATGCAGTAAATGCTTGGGGTAGTGTTTGTGCTAGAGGACTGAAACTTAATAACAGTAAACGAGACCAAGAGGTCAAAAGAAGCAAGGATCCTTGTAGAGGGAAGCAAAGTAGAGACATGTTAGGGTTGCCAACTCCTATGTTAGGGTTGCCAACTCCTAGTTGAGAAATTCCTGCAGATTTGGGGTACGTCCTGGAGAGAGGAATGACCTCAGCAGGATATAATTACACAGAAAGTCCAACCTCCAAAGCAGCTATTTTCTCTCTGTTGACTGGAGAGCAGTTCTGGCAGATCTCCAGTTGGCAACCTATTTGCCAGTGGTAGAAGCCTCAAAGCCAAGATGGGAAAGCTACAGTGCTTGCATAAAGACAGTTGTAATACTATAACAATATTCCAATTGCCATGTTGGAAAAGCTTTCATGAGGCTAGCTGCCATGGGGGACTGGGGTAGGGGAAATGGTACTGTTGTGAGTAGGATCATGAAGGCCTGAACTTTCCTGCCCATGTGGGCAGGGCCAGCATCAGCATACCTTGAGGTGGGTCATAGTCTCTATCTGAGCCCACTGCTGCTGATGTCCCCTGCACGCTCACTTGCTGGCACTCTATCACCCAAGTTCTCTGCTGCATGCCCTGATGCTACTGGGGAAAGGGTTGAAGGCAGCTATGAGCATGGGCAATGGGAGCTATTGTGAACAGATAATGGAAGAATACACAAGCAGATGGGAGATATGCAGGTGAGTGGGAGGAAAGGAGGGCAGGCTCACGCCCAGAATGGAAGGAACACTGGAAACTCTATGTCCATCCCCGGCCCCTCCCCAAACCTGGAATCAGTCCAAAACAGCCCCAATTATTAGGAGTCTTTTCCCAAAAAAACAATGTTTTAAGCAATGTTTTAGGAAAGATGACAAGAAAGATAGGGAAAATGTGGGAGATAAATGAAAGTATCACAATAGTGTGGCTAGTAGGGAAAAAGTCACTCCCCAATAGCAGCCAAGTTGGGGCAAACAGATTCGGGGAGGCTAGGTCCATCAAGAAATATTACCCACCATAGTGACTAAAAGAAATGTGTACATCCCGAGGCAGTAAAAATAAAGATAGTCCCCTGTGCAAACACTAATCCATGGGGTGGCATCACATCATGACATTTACTAAACCAGGGGTCTGCAACCTGTGGCCATGCTGGCAGGGGCTGATGGGAATTGTAGCCCATGAACATCTGGAGAGCCACAGGTTGCAGAACCCTGTACTAGACAGACTGTATTTAAGGAGTGGTTTGCCATTACCTTTCTCAGTCATCTACAATTTAACCCCAGCAAGCTAGGTATTCATTTTACCAACCTCAGAAGGATGAAAGGCTCAGTCAACCTTGAGCTAGCAACCTCAACCTGACTTCCATCAGGAACAAACTCAGGTCATGAGAAGAGCTTTGACTGCAGTACTGCAGCTTACCACCATACTGACTAAAAGAAATGTGTACACAGTAAACCTTTAAAGTACCAGGTCTAGAAAATATTAGAGAAATAATTTGGTTTCTATGCCCTATTTGTTGGCCCTCCAGGGCAAACTAGTTAGCTGCTGTATGAAACAGAATGCTGGGCTATATAGACCATTGAGATGATGCAGCAGATTTGATCTTAGGTGTTTGCATTTCTTTTTGTTATTGCTGGAATTTGTTCTTAACATTTTGTATTGGTTTCACTATAAAACATTTAAAAAGGCAAGATACTGGAAGGGCTATATCCAAAGGGAAAAAAAGAAAGCGGAGGGGCTTCCCTACCACTGTAAACGAACTTGAATGGATTTATCAGCCAAGAATGAATAGCTTCAGTGACCTTGACAGTATGAAGGAGCTGTCATTGCTAGTGCAGTTATATTTTAATGCAGCACCATTATCTGTAAATACTGAGCAATATTCAAACAAAAGGTAAGAAAATGGATGAAGTAACCTCTGTTAAACTAAATATCATCATGGAAAAACATCAAGGCTATTGTCAAGACGACAGAAGGGTATAGGGAAGAAAGGAAGGTAGTTCATTATTCTTAACAGGGCCATAATGCAAGGTGTTGAACTGCTTTATGTCACACCATTCTGATTGCAGAGATCTTTTTATGCTATAAAGGCCCTTTGAAAGCGACCGGGTGAATCTGTCTGGTTTCTGGAAGGATTACTTTAGAAGTGGCTCATAGCATTCACTGCACTGTGCACAGCTTGGCGTTCTAGGTGGCTCTGCGGCCGGCTTCATCCCATTGGCTGCCTCCCTCTCTTCCTTCCTTCCTGTTGTATTGCAATGGATTAGTGGAGTAAATAATATAGCAGAGTTGCAAGTGAGTTGTTTTGTAGAACTTTACTGGATAACAGATGAAGTTACACTAAAATATAGGAACAGCAAACCCTATCTATGCAAGTGCTCAGTCTGGGTATCTGAGCAGTTTATCTGTGCCTGTGGGTCTGCCTCTCCTCTTTTTCTGGAAGAAGGAACAGAGAAATGTCCCAGAAGGTCATGTGATTCTAGGCATGTGACTTCAACAGTTAACTCTTGCTTGACTGAACGAAGCAGGCATTTGAAAATCCTAACACTTCCCTTGATATTGTGGTTCACTGACTTCTCTGGCCGCACCCGGACAATTCTTATTGTTATCTTTGGAAAACAAAGAGCCCTATTAATCTTTTATTTCCCTAATGGAGTTTCCCAGCAGAATAGATGTGAATTCAGCTTATCATCTGCAGGGCTGTACAACTACCTTCCTTCTGCCGGGGCCGGCTCCCAGCCAGCACACTACCATTAGCAAAATTGTCTCATTAAACCCAGGAAGGCACAGAAGGGCCTGCCACCATTTTTTAAAAATATGTTATTGATATTAGTACTCTTTAGCATCTCTTGCAAGGAGTGCTGCATTGAGGTCAGCAGTGTAGAGACTGCAGCAGTGTGGAAATGGTTTTATGTTGTGCTAATTTAAGGGATGCCTTTAGAAAAAGATGTTTTAAACAAATGCAATTTAGTGAGCTAGCTTCAGTCGGGATGGGATTGGATGGCCTCCAGGGTGACTCCTGAAGTTGTAGACACTGTTAATCTTTTTTTTTTCTATTAACAAGTGAATAGCAAACTCATTTTGTCCTTCACATTAATAATTACACTTTGATTCGGGGGGCGGGGGGGGAGACGGGACGGTAGCTTCTCAGTTATTAAAGAGGCCAGTGCGTAAAATAGCTAGCTGCTACAACCAGTAAATGCTGGAGATGGGGCTCTGGCCTTGCAAATACACCCAGACTGTTACTCTGGCACAGCACGGCAGGTAACTATGGTATGCTGGCCACTGCTAGTATCACCAAACATTACACAGTAGAATTATATAAAACAACCACGTTGCACAAATTAGAACTAGGTGTGGAACATATTTTTTTAGATAGATAAACCTTTATTAGGCATAGAATCCATATAACAGCCAACATTGTCCAAACAAGTATCCCATACATGGGAACCATCGCAGGTAATTATTTCAAAGTTTCTATAAGGAACCTAGCTACAAAAGTTAAAATCTCGGAGGCAGAATTATTTAGTAGAAACATAATCTTCCCCACAACAGAGTATTCATTAAAGATTACAGGACAAAGAGCAAAGAGTCTGGTCCTAGATCCCTCGTATTTGGGGCAGTCAAGCAATATATGTATGTGGAACATATTCAAAAACTAGAAGCAGCTAGTTACAGTCTTATTATGAGGTTATTACAAATGGCAAGCGGCATAGCAGGATAGACTTGACTCATGCAAGGTAAGAAGCAGATCACAGAAAAGGAGCCATGTCTCTCCACACAGCCTGTTCCCACTCTTTCTCCCTCAAAATATCTAAGGATATCAGTAGCCCCATCTGTCAAGTAAGGTGACTAGCTATACTAGCACAAGACATCCTGTTAATCTTCATACTTACACAGACCTGTTTTGAGATTGGGATCTGTGAGGTGAATGAAGAGAGATGTCATATGGCCCTGTGCTTAAAAGACATAGAAACGTTCCTTTTTTTCCTAGTACATCACAGCTTCATAAAGCATGCTGCCCTATACCCAATTACCTTAAGAAGCCTTAAGGACATGTAAGAGCGGGTGGTAATTTTTCCTGATTCCACTCCCACTTCAGAGTCAGACACACACAGAGAGAGAGAGAGAGAGAGAGAGAGAGAGAGAGTTTGCTGTTCCAAAGGGTTCACTGACCCCCCTCCCCAAAGCAAATTTTGATTGAGTTCAGTGGGTGGTGGCAGAAAAGGGGAATAAGCAGAAAACTTTATGGAAAGTTAAAGACCTTAAGGTTTTTTTTAAAAAAAACCTGTGTGGTTGGTTTGAATACATGCTACTGTCGGTTTTCATCGGAACACTGCAGCTTTATAACACTATACTGGTCAGACACCCCCATTCCAAGTTATATACTTTTGATGTAACAAGCGTAGACATAGTCGCCCTTTCTGCACAAATCACCAAAATCATTTCTAAAATGTTTTGACTCCACCCCTTTACCATGATAAATGTCTGCACCCACCCCCTCAAAATGATCCATGACTGCTATTACATGATCTTTCCCCCTTTTTTTTGGGGGGGGGGGGAGTTTGTTGTTGAATTGATGCTTCATTGCTTCACAGCCTCATGCTGCAATTTTCTGCGCCTTGTATACTCAAAGGTCAGGGATGGCAGAAGGGTGTGGAAAACTTCTTAAAGAGATTTCAGAGCTGTTTTGAAAATGTTTCAGCCTAAAGAATTGTTTTTAAAGGGGCTTCACTGAAAACATGTTGAGGCTGCAAACAAAGCATTTTGGGAACCAAAGCGGGTAAAAACAATGTGGAACTCTATGGAGGAAATGTTTTATTTCTTGCATCAAAATGATTTGGGCAGAAAGGCCAGTCTCCCAAAACTTGTCCACCCATTTGCTAATGTCATTCTGCCACCCTCAGACCATTCCTTGAGTAAGGACTGCATTGGGATATGACAAGTGGTTTTCCATAGGTTAGGAGCTGTTTGCCATCTGAGTTTTATCATTTAGTTTTTGTTATTTTGTTCATGGAATATTTTAAACATATTTGTGCACTACTCTGAGCCTGGCCTCGGCTGGGATGTAACCAGTGGCGGAGCTACAAGAGGAAAGGGGGTGCACCATGCACCGGGCACACGCCTGGGGGCGGGAAATTGCCCCCAGGCCCCTCCCCCTTCCCCCCACCCCCACACGGTGCCCCCTTGCGGCACCCCCCCTCCCCCTTCCCACACTTACCTTAGTTCCTTTCCTTTTCCTAGAACTTTTTCAGGCTGAAAAAAAGGCCTGTTCACAGTACAGGCTAAAAACGGCCTGAGGAACTATAGTTCCCTGGAGACCTTGGGGCTAACAAGGTCTCCTGGGAAGTATAGTTCCCATCAGGTCATTTTTAAGCCTGAACTGTGAATAGGCCTTTTTTTCCAGCCTGAAAAAGTTCTAGGAAAAGGAAAGGAGCTAAGGTAAGTGTGGGAAGGGGGAGGGGGGCCATGGGGGGGCGGAAAATATAGACTGCACATTGGGCACAGTTTAGCCCAGCTACGCCTCTGGATATAACAATGACAACATCAATAATAATAATAATGCATGAGAAGGACACTAAATACCACGATTTGAAAATCGAGCTTCAGCTTCTATGGCACAAACTTGCTGAGGTCGTCCTGGGCGCCATTACGAAAACACTAGGGCAGCACTTGTAACATCTTCAAATCAAGAAAATTAACATCTGTCAGATTCAGAAGGCAGTCCTTCAGAAGAGATCCGCACAAATACTACTTTGATACATTACATCTTCCTAGGCCTCTGGGTGAGGCTCGAATTGTAATGAAGGCCAACAACCAGCTAACGAACTGGCAGCTGTGAAATCAACCAATAATAATAGGCATCCCCTTGTTGTGGGGAAGGGGCCTGCATGCTTCGATGACGTTGAGAACTGTGCTGGAGGTATACTACCAGAAGAGACTCTCAAGCCAGACATATCTCAAACGAGAAACCAGACTAAGTGTCCACCAACTCATACAATATGGTTGATGAAATGAAAAATAATTCTATAATGTACAGTACGGCTGTAGTGGTCACAGGAGAACTGAGCACTGAAATACCTAAACCCAAGATAAATCAAACATCAAAACCAAAGTGGAAAATTCAACTGGAGCAGAAAAAAAAACTAAGATCAGATGCCAATAACCTGAAAATCGAGTTTCAGCGTTTATGGAACAAACCAGCTGAGGTCATCTCAGTGGTAATCAGCACCCTGGGCGCCATTTCGAAAACGCTAGGGCAACACTTGAAACATCTTCAAATCGACAAAATCAACATCTGTGAGATTCAGAAGGCAGCCCTGCTGGGATCTGCATGAATACAATGCCGATACATTACAACTTCCTACGCCTATGGGTAAGGTTTGAATTGTAATGAAAGATTATAATTACAACAACCAGCTAAAAAACTGGCAGCTGTGATACCAAACATAATAATAATAATAATCTGACAGGGATACCTCATTCCTGGGGACAAGCAGGTGACACCCGGTAAAAATGATTCTGTTCTGAGTCCGGCAGTGCAATTCCAAACAAAGTTATACCCTTCCAAGCCCACTGACATAAAGTAACTCTGCCTAGGACCAACTGCACTGCCAGTTCCCAGGCTGAAAGAAGCAGCAAAAGAAGGCATATAAGTGGCTTGAACGACCTTTTCCATAAAACCCTGAGCTGTGGGACTGATGGTCCTTCTCTGCAAAGAGACCTGGGAACATCAGAAATCATCATAATGGAGAAACTCGTCAATTCTACTTTTCCTATTACACCAGAAGTGAAAGAATCCCAAATTGCTCATCCATCTGCTTTCTCTGTTCGATTGAATGTGAGGACCCACTTCAGATGCAAATGAATTTTAGTTTTTGCACATGCACTTTCAGTTCCTATTTTTAGTCACAGTTTGAGAAACTGAAATGTTAAAGGCCAAAATGTTTGTATAGTTCAAACTTTTCTGACATTGCAGACAGCAGGGAGATACTGATCTTAGGGGAATGTGTTCTTGCATAGTGAGAGGATGTAATGGAGAGGGGGGAGTCTTAGAAAATGTGGCTGTATACTTAGCTTATCTTAGTAGTAATTTATTGGAACTAAGGGGTTTTCTTTTTTAAAAAATGGCCTTTCTCTTTTCTCAGTGACTTTATAAGTATGCACACAGTTAGTATGTTGGTGCCAAATTAACATCTGAAATGCACTAATACATGTAGCTTTCCAGCATTCAAATATCCCCCTTTGGATCATTTAATCCTGTCTAGAACTCAGACATTGTTCTGTTAATCTCTGAAGTCATTTAATGCAACCAGTGGTGATGATTTTGCCCAAATGATAAACATTTCTTGTGGTTATTCTGGCTGTATACTGTACTACAAAGCTGTACAACAGAACAGGCTGTATACAAAGCTGTACAACAGAACAGTTCTCATTTTGACGTGCCCGTCACCTTCTTGTGGTTTTTTTTTTTTGTAACTTGGAAAAATGTTGGATGAGTTTGTAGTGATCTTTGTTGCTAAATCAATTTTTTAAATCATTTTTTGTTTCAGGGTTTGGATATATATTATATATGTACTGGGAGATGTTTAAATTGTTGATTGTGTTAGCTGTCACCACAGGGTGACCATTTTCACACTGATCAAGTGATCATGTCATATGTCTATCGATGACTGAAATAAGATTAAATGGCAGTATTATTTATTTATTTATTCAGTCAGTCAGTCAGTCATTGAGATTTATGCAGGTCTTCAACAGATGCCAAAACCCATAGAAGGTTGGTGCCTGGCAAATTTCCATGGGGAGGCTGTTCCACAGTCTGGGGCTGGACACAGAGAAAGCCCTCCCATATACTCCCTTACCCCTGCACGTTGGTGGGAGAAGGGACCAACAGGAGAGCCTTTCAACTTCAGTGCTCAGACAGGTTCATATGAGTTACATGTAACCCTCTGTGATCCACATGATGAGCTACTACACACCACTAGTTTGTCTAGTGGATCCATTCAAAGGAGCTTCCATGTAACATGCTCAGGGGTTCCTTTTCCCTACAAATAACAATTTGTCACAATAAGATGACCATATAAGCATCTACAGTATGGATTGTAGAAGCTCTAGACCTCTCTAGTTCACAGGCTGGTTGCTGAAATCTGTGTTGTGCTTTGAAAATGCTTCTCATTTTGTTGAATATCCTGTTTGTGGCCTCGGCACCACAGGTGCTGTCATTCATTGACATGTTTCCCTGGCATTAGAAATTTTGAGAGTAACATGAAAGGCACTTTTTCTTTGTTAAGCATTTTCTTTCCCTTAATCATGCAGAGATTTCCCATGAATAATGTGAATTATAATTATTACCTGCAGGTCCGCAGAGCATTGCTGAGCTGTTCCTAAAAGGGCATTTTCTTTTTTCTGTGAATTTCAGATGACCAAGAGCCAAATTATAATCACCTGATATTAAGCAATGCAAACCAGACACCTTCTAATGGTAAGATGCAAGTGAAAAGTTACAGATGCTGTAACTTTCCTCTTTCTGCCAATAATCCTTTTACTGGCATTAAAACCAAATGACTATCAATAGAATATTTCATGATGTAACACAGGTGACATATGTATTCTATTGATAGGATTATATGTAGGGTCATATTCCTAAGAATGACAAATTTAAGTATGACTCTTTCTCAGTCACAAAAAACAGTGTGTTTTCTGTATATCTTTATTTATGCATCTTTTTCTTCTGCTGCTACTATTTTCAGGGCCACACTGCAAATGATACTAGTGATCCCTGAATAAAATTTAATTTAATCTTTGAAGTCTGCCCCGGGGGGGCGGGGGATATCAATCAGGGTCACAAAACTGACCTCTTCCAGATGGTTTTAGCCCCATTAAGGAAAAAATACCGGCAGAATATAAGAACTTATTTTTTTTCTCTACTGGTGATAAAGGAGCTTGGATTATCATCAAAACTGGGTAATTTTACTTTATTTACTCCTTTCACAAAGTTGCAGTTAAAACTGACAGCTGTCTGTTTCGATGAAGAACATGAAAATCTGCAGTGTATCTATACAGGCCCCTTTACAATAGTCCTTTAATCTCTTGCTCAATATGAATATCAGTTTTTCTGGGTTTGTTCTTAAAATCCAGGTACTGGGTCCCAATTTCGTTTGTAAAGTTAATGTGCACTGGCTCTATTTTACAAGCAGGAGAAGGCATGCATGAAAGCTGAATGTGAGTAACATGTACTTTCAGCCTCCAGAATGCCAACTCCCTTTCCTCGTGTTTAGCTCGGAGGTTCATTTCACTTTTTGCAAATGTTCTCAGTCTTTGTTTACTTTTCTGGTTCTCCTTGCTACCTTCCCTGGCTGGTCCCTTGCTCTTCTTCCATATTTTCATCAGCAGCACTAGCATTCTTTTTCTCTCATCATTACTTATGCCCACAATAGTCTTAATACTAAGTGGTAATGTCAGCTTTATCCCCCCCCCCCCCCCCGGGCCATGTGTGGTGTCTGCATTTTTCTTTCTCTAAGTTGGCAGTTATTAACTAGCTTTATAATAACATTGTCCCTGCTGAAGAATTGTGGGATAATTGTACATGAGAACAGTATTGTATTTTCAGTCTCTGCAGCACTGTGGCTGGGGAGGGAACAAACCAGACTTGAAAAGGTTACCTTGGCACTTTGCAAAGTTATCTCTTTTATTGCTGAGTACTAGCAACAGCTGTCCCTTATATAAAACAACAGGTAATTTTTGCTAACACGGTAACCCCAATTTTTGTCCTTTCCATCAAAACCTACAAAAGAAGGAATGCCAACTGCAAACTGTTGGGTACAATTGGCAGCAAGGCCAAATATTTGTGTTACAGCTGAAATAAATTGGACAAGTGGGAGGCTAAGGTTTAAGACCCCTTTAAAAAAGAATAAGTCACCTCAGAGAGACACATTCAAATTTGCTCTTATACATCAAAGAACAGAAAGCAGTTGTACACAAGCTGAAGGGTGGATGAGATAAGACCCGGGCAATTTTTGAAGCCAATAACCCACATGGTGTGGAATGAAGCTTTGATTCCAGGTTCAGTGTTAGGTTGCTTTGAGCAGGGCTGCTGGCTCACTGAGAAGTGTGTGGATTGGACCAACTATATAGATACTCTCAGGTTTCAGATCAGGCAAAAACCTAGCTTCCATGACCTTGCATGGTCAGATGTTAACAGTTTGTAATGCCAAATATCAAAAATTTTCAAATGGTAAATATCAGAGCATGTCAGCTATCATATACTGTCAAATATCAGTATATACTGATATACTGTCACAAACCAACTAATATTTGACAGTATTTCAGTATATACTGATATTTGACAGTATGTGATAGCTGACATGCTCTGATATCTGCTCTCACTGTCACCTACTTCTCACTATCCATAGGACCAATTTATCATCCAAACTGGCTCACTTTCAATATCATTACATGAGTATGGAGAGGATTTCTGCTCAATTGGACAATATCTGTAGAGTATTCAACCTCAGCCCAAACAGAGGAGAATTTTGCAACTGTTTCAGCATTGCATACAAAATCAACCTCCACCAGTCAGATATATTTTACGTATCTCAGGCTTTGGCTCTTTCTGGAATATTCCTTGCAGTTAAGGTATGGCAATATCAAAACGGTCTGGCAAAAATAGTAAGTCTCTAAAATACTCTTTCTCTAAACCCTTTTAAAATGTCATCAAATGCTGTTTTCTTCTCAATCAGATCCTAGAACATTTTGGTAAATCTAAAGTGCTGTTACCTGAGTGTGGGCTAATACACATAACGCATCTGTTCATAGAAGTCTTTCTGAATGTCTTCTGTTGACAGATTTCTGCGTGTTTTTTGTTCTGTTCATGGCAAAGCCTGACAAGCATCTATCTGACAGACTTATGATTGTGTCTATGACTGACGTTATTGAGTGTTTGCCTGGTTTCATACCCAGAATTTTCTGTGTTGCTAAAGGCAAGGTGCACCTTAATCCATAACTCCTGATGAAAATCCCTGAGAGACATTCTGAAGACCAACTCAAACAGAAAGGAGGATGAGAAATATCTAAGAAAGAACTATCAGATTGAGGCCAACAGTGCGTCTTCCCCAGTCTTTAATAGCTTCCCAGAAGTATTTAACCTAAAGAAGGACGAAGAAGAAGGATGTAGTATACTGAGGAGACAGCAGTCTGAACACATATTTTCTACTGGTTGTGGTGGGTTTTCTGGGCTGTGTGGCCATGGTCTGATGGATCCGGCCACACAGCCCGGAAAACCCACCACAACCACTTGAATCCGGCCATGAACGCCTTCGACAATACATATTTTCTACATTCAAAAGCCCTGACTACAAGTTACATCCTGAATGTATATGTGCTCTAGGGTTGACAGCCTCTAAGCAGTGACTGGAAATCTCCGACTATTACAATTTATCTCCAGGCAACAGAGATCAGTTTACCTGGAGAAAATTGCTACTTTGGAAGGTGGACTCTAGCATTATACCCCATTGAAGTCCCTCCCCAAACCCCACCTTCTTCACCTCCCCCCACCCCCGCCGCCTACTCCTCGTATGGATCAATAGCTGGCATTTTCCTAAAAATATGAAAGCAATGAAAGAAGCCTGCACAATATTGAAGGAAGAAATATCGATATCACATTCAAAGGGTTAAAAAACCAAAAAAGGCACCCTTCAATCTTGGCCTTTGATGGGGGAGCAATCTAGAAGTGGGGGCAGACAAGCACACAAGCCGTGTGGCAGGCAGTGGGGCACCTTCTCACATTTAAAGAAAGAAATGTGAGGAGGCCCCACTGAGAAGGCACTGTGGGGCTAGGAGCATTTCAGAAAGTGCTCCATGGGTCATCAAAAAGAATTCTGAGGAGATTTTTGAGGTAAATTGTTTCAATTCTACATCAGAATGTTCTGTATCTGTTTTGCCTTTCAAGTAGGCATGATAAACACTGAAATTGGCAGACTCCAAATGGTCTGTATTTTTCCCATCTGCACACAACTTTCAGTCATTAGCAAGTATTTTATAAAGGGGAGGGAAATAGTACCAAATCTTATTTCTCTTATTACATTTTGGAGAAAAGAAGCATTGTGGGTGGCCTACCCATGACTGAGAATTTCAGTGCTTTTCTTTTTCAGTACCTATCATTTGAGAAGTCTTCATGATATGCTCAGAAAGAATAACAATTAGTTTTGTCATACCATACCCATTTTATTTACTGGTAGTTCTTCTACAGGTCATAGTACAGTGGTGTACCTAGGCAAACTGGAACCCTGGGCAAAACCTGAGTTTGATGCCCCTCCCCCATGGACAGCCACCGTCTCCCACCATGACCAAACAATGATTTTTTTCCACCAGGTCATTTCAAAGTCACCATCACATTATAGAACATGCCAACTCACAAATCTGAACACAGCAATGGGCTATGCCACACAGCAGAAATATTTTTAAAAAAACATTTTCAAAATGATTTATTACTGCTATGAAAACATTTTATGGTGTTGGTTCCAGTCCCCCCAATTGAGGGAAACAGCATCACTTTCAGTGTTATTTAAACAGGAGACCCCAGATTCTCCCTTTAAGGTGGATTTAAAAGGAGAATCTGGGTTCCCTAGTTTAAACAAGTGATGCTGGAATCCACCCCCAAACAGCATTATTTTCAATGGTGTTTAAACTAGGGAGCTCAGATTCTCCTTTTAAATCCACCTTAAAGGGAGAATCTGGGGTCCCCAGTTTAAACAACATTGAAAGTGATGCTGTTTTGGGGTGGATTCCCCCCCACCCTGAAACAGCATCACTTTCAATGTTTAAACTGGGGACCTCAGATTCTCCCTTTAAATCCATGTCGAAGGGGGTGGATTTAACAACAACAACAACAACAACAACCTTTATTAGGCACTGAGAGAATAAAAGAAAGAAAACAAGCATTGGCAGGAAGGGGGTGGATTTAAAAGGAAAATCTGAGGACATTTAGGGGGTGCCTGCTGTCAGAGGTGCAATTATTAAGATAGCAGTACCAAAAATTCAGAGTATCTTCATGAGACCCTACTGATGGTACCACCCAGGTTTGGTGAAGTTTGGTTCAGGGGGTCCAAAGTTATGGACCCTCAAAGGTGTAGCCCCATCTCCTATTAGCTCCCATTGGAAACAATGAGGGATGGGGGCACTCCCTTTGGGAGTCCATAACTTTGGACTCCCTAAACCAAACCTCACCAAACCTGGGTGATATCATCAGTAGGGTCTCATGAAGATACTCTGAACTTTTGGCGATGCTAGCCTAAAAACTGCACTCTCTGCAGGCCAAAAACAAAAACACTGAAAAGACAAAAAATCCCACAAATGAACCTGCATTTTTGGCGCCTACCACAAGGGGGCACCCTGGGCAATGCCCACTTTGCCCAATGGGAGGAACGCCTCTGCGGTCACAGAAATTCATGATGACATAATTATATTGTTCATTGTTTGCTATATATAAGTAAGTGAGCAACATATTTAGTCAGACACACATTTACAGCTAAAGGATGGTGAGGTAACTGAATCATAAAGCATGGGTTCACTCACTGATTGGCTGATAAGCTTTTTGAACACAAAAGTACAAATTAGCATGCAGAGAGAACAATGTATCTGCTCCAGTGAAAGCTTTCTGCAAACATCCACATGAACCAAACCTGAATGAGAAACCACAGAGAAAAGGGCTGTTTGAGACCATTTTGTGAATATCAATCCCCATGGTCACCCGGCCCACAGCACAGTCTCTAAATTGTTCTGCAGCAAACTGTCAAATGTGTTGAATGGTTTTTCTGACAGTACGAAGGAAGTTCACAGTGCAATCCAGTAGCACTTCAAGAAAAGCTTTTGCCCCCACTTATCGATTTAGTAATACCAACTCCAAGTGCTGCAATCGTTAAAGAAGCAAAAATGTTTGATGCTGTTAAGAAACAGAGGTAAAAACTATCCAGAAAGGTGACATCCACACCTTCATTACTATTGGTGCAGTTGTGTTAACTGTGCCCAAATGATTCCTGAAAAGACACAGAGGTAGAATAATGCAAGGGAGCAGCACAGGTTTTAAAATGTATTTTACTTATGGGGACCCGAAGGGGCTTACATCATTCTTCTCTCCTCCATTTTATTTTATCCCCACAACAACCCTTTGGCAGCTTAGTTTAAGAGTGTGTTACTGGCCCAAGGTCACCCACAAGCCTTCGTGTTAAAGTGGGGTTTCGAATTTGGGTTTCCCAGATCCTAGCCTGGCACTTTAACTACTATACCACACTGGGTCTCAAGTGCCCAATACTTCTCTGCACCATTGAAACAAGAATGAGACGGACACCATTTCTTTGGAATAACAGGCTACAAGGGTTTGTTTGTTTGTTTGTTTGTTTGTTTTAAACTGGGAATAAGTGGCATTAATGGCAGCTCTGAACTTCACCCCTCCATTGTGGTTGCCAACATTGACAGAGATGAGGTGGCAGTAGACTTATCCACCCACTTCTCCTATATTTGGGTGACTTTACCATGGCTCAGGGGATGGGACAGTCACCCTTCTATTTATTCTTTACCCAAATTCCCATGTGGATCGCTGCCCTGCATCCCAGCCCTGCCTCATTGCTCACCATTGCTAGCTTGTTTCTAGTAGTTGCTCCCAGGAAAAAAGAGAATGTGACAATTCTCACATATGGTTCACATCAGTGCACATAAGGATTCTCAATGTGAGCCCCAGCCTCACATGCTCTTCGCCTCCAAACAGGAACTTGCCAATCGTGTATTGCAAAGGTGGAAGGGAAGCTGGGTCCCCCAATAGAGGTTGAATCCCAGACTTCAATACCCCAGGAGTGTGCACCTCCCTTTGGCTGCCAGGGAGAGGGATGACACTTCACAACTTGGAAACCGGTGTCATTATTTTAAAGAAACAGGCTAAGAATTCCTGCAGGATTTGTGTAACGTTCTAAGGAGAAAGAACTCATATGAGGACAGTTGTGTCTGGTCAGCAAACAAAAGTCAGGTTTTGAGAAGTTTTATAGACCTCAGCCTTCTGCATAGCTGTTTACCTGGGAAAAGAAGTCTGACTGCAGAGATTTGATTGCACTCAATTGTATTTGAATCTCTGACAAAGATATGATTAATGAACAAGGGAATTTCCTTTCATCTGATCCATCTGCTGCTACCCTAATTATAATTAGGTCATCCTGGTGTGTGTCTTATGGATCAAGGGGCAAGGGTTCGTAAAAGTACATATAGTCACACATCTGACTTATCAGAAAGAGTGGCTGAGGTTTACCTTGGCTGCCGTTGCTGCCTGGGGGTGGGGCAGGTAAGATTGCCAACTCTGGGTCAGCAAATGACTGGAAATTTGGGGGTGGAGCCTGAGGAGGGCAGGATTTGAGGAGGAGAGCAGTGGTGTACCGCCACTAAATGGTGCCTGGGCCTTGCCCCTGGTGCTGCGCCCATCCCCTGGCCAAACTCCCCACTGCCACCGCCAAACACCCTCACTCCCTGCTGCTACCAAACTCCCCCTGCCCACTGCCACCCCCCCCCCCCACAACAAACCTTTTCCTCCTCTGAGCATTGCCAGTCAGCAATACACTGGGGGTGGGGACAAGATCAGGGAGGGGACACTCCTTCCCTGACCTTAATCTCATCCCCAGAGTGCTGCCAGCTGGCACTGCTCAGAGGAGGAAAAGGTTTGTTGGTGGGGTTGGGGGTGGCATGGTGGAGTGGCAGTGTGGCAGCAGCAGGGGGAGTTTGGAGGCGGGCTGGCCATGGGGGGGAGAGGGGGCAGGAAGCCAAAATGTGCCCCTGGGTCCTCTGCCCCCCCCCTCAAGATATGCCAGTGGATGGGAGGGATATGAATGAGATATAATGTCATAGAGGTCATCATCCAAGTGGCCCTTTTCTTCAGATCTGTCACCAGGTCTGATCTCTGTCACCTGGAGATCAGTTGTGATAGTGAGCGATCTCCAGCCACCACCTGGAGGTTGGCAGCCCTAACTGCAAGGAACCTGTTTACTCTTGCACCACAGGGCCTAATTTGGATTGATAGCATGATGTGGGAAGACAAAGGACTTCAGTCTCCCTTTGCACCATTTTCCTGACCCAAAACAGTGTACACAGCCCTGAAATGGGCAAAAAAAGTACTCCCAGGGCCATTTTGGGTTGAGAAAATGATGTGGGATCCCAATCCAAATCAGACAGTGGAGCACTTGGGGAATTATGTTCCCTGAAGCTCTTATTTGGTTCCAGAGAAACAAATCCAGTTCACCAGATAAGTGTCTGCTGCTCAAATGGAGGAGTGGGGAATCAAACCTGGTTCTTCAGATTAGAATCCACCTGCTCTTGCAGCAGTGACGTAGTGGTTAAGAGCAGGTGTACTCTAATCTGGAGGAACTGGGTTTGATTTCCTGTTCTACCGCTTGAGCTATGGAGGCTTATCTAGGGAATTCAGATTAGCCTATGCATTCCAACACACGCCAACTGGGTGACATTGGGCTAGTCACAGTTCTTCTGAGCTCTCTTAGTCACACCTACTTCCCAGGATGTTTGTTGGGGAAGAGGGAAAGGAGTTTGTAAGCCCCTTTGAGTCTCCTTACAGGAGAGAAAGGGGGGATATAAATCCAACTCTTCTTCTCTTAACTACTACACCATGCTGGATCTTCAAAGACCTTCAAAGCCTTCCATGATCAGCTAGACCTACTCCTTTTCCATTTAGCACCAGAGCTTGAGTCATAATTGTTATACATTTCTGTACTATATCTGTTCTGTACTTGCAGCATGCTGTTGTGTGGATTGTGGAGACTGATACAATATGTGTGTGCATAGAGGTGAGTAAGTCTTTAGGCAGTAGTTGTAGCTGTTGTCTCTGCCAACTGTCAGGGGTTAACAACGTTATTACATGAAGTGTGTCCAAAGCCAAACATTGATGTGGCTTGTAGTTTTCTTTGTACAAATGCTTCTGTTAAACTCACTTGTCAATTATTGCCTATGTCAAGTATTCTTCTACAACATGAATATGGATGGGATTGAGGTTTGATATTTCTGGTTTAGTTTTTGTAACGGGCATATGAATTTTTAGCTGTATATTAATATAAGGTCTTGTTTTCTGTCCTTGCCCTGTTCCTAAGTAAGAAAATGATACAGGATATTTAAAAATAAAGCAGTGCTGAAAAGCACAGCGTCTGTTCAAAGCAAACACCCACTTGCATCTGTGGAGGTAATACTGCTTGATCGTATTTTTACCAGGGATTCTTTTTGCTAAAGAATAGCAATCCTACAATCTGAATATATTTGCTCATGTGATTCTTTCTAGTGCTGGGTTTTTTAAACCTGTTTTCTGTGAGGTATTAGCAGACAATCTATACATTCTGATCAGCACTATCAATTGGATTCTTTAGGACAGTGGTGGTGAACCTATGGCATGGGTGTCAGAGGTGGCACTTAGAGCCCTCTCTGTGGGCACGCATACACAGAGTTCATCACACACACATCTAGGCTGACCTGGGCCTCTGGGCATGACGTGTAGGTAACCCTGTTAAGGGCTGTTAAACCCCACTGATTTTCATGGGAAGAACTAAAGCGCAATCCTTTACCTGGGAGTAAGCTCGGTTGCTGGCAATGGGGCTTGATTCTGAGTAAACCCTCCTAGGGTCATGATTCACCCATTCGAAGCATTGCATAGTTTCTTCAAAACAAAGCCACTGACTACCACCAAGCTTACTCCCGAGTAATGCACGCCTTGGAACCAATTGTTTTTTTCTGAACTTAAACCTCAGTATTCAGGTTAAATTGCCGTGTCGGCACTTTGCGATAAATAAGTGGGTTTTGGGTTGCAGTTTGGGCACTCAGTCTCGAAAAGGTTCGCCATCACTACTTTAGGATATACACTTTCCAGAGCATTTAATTAGGCATCAACATCTGTTAGGGATGGTAAAACGGTAAATAGTCTGCTGTATCTTTTCCCTAAAATTCTTTGCTCTCGAACAAGACACACTAGCAGGACAGGGCCGCTCCTTCCTGGAATAAGCAATTTGATAAAACAACAAGACTGCCAACTTCCAGGTAGGGGCTGGAGTTCTGGAATTAGAACTGATCACCAGATGAAAGTGATTGTTCCCCTAGAACAGAGGCGTAGCCCAAGGGGAAAGGGGGGTGACGCATCGGGTGCATGCCCCTGCGGGGGCGTGGCAGGACAGGGGCGTTCTGGGGTTGGACGGGACAGAGGACGCACCAGTGCACTGGGCACTTTTCCCCCTTGCTACACCTCTGCCCTGGAGACAATGGCACCAGGGCGGGGGGCGGTTGGTACTCTTTAGCACCACATTCTTGCTTTGAACTCCCTCCCCAAAACTCACATTTCCCAGGCTCTGCCCCTAAATAAATGTTCCAATCTCCAGGTGGGGCCTGGAGGTCTCCCAGATTTGCAACTGATTTCCACACTACAGAGATCAGTTGCCCTGGATAATATGGCTGCTTCTGACTCAGGTGAATTATTTGGCATTATAATACACTGAGATCTCGCCCCTTCCCAAACTTAGCCTTCACAAGGCTCTACCTGCAAATCCTCAGGAGTTTCCCACCTCAAAACTGCAAACCTTAACAGATATGAAATAGATTAAAACTGTATTCAAAACCAATGCAAAACACCATATGCTTCACTAGCAGGATGCTCCCCTTTATGCAGGCTCTCCTATAAGTAGTACAGGATGATGGTTGCCATTACATTACACCAGAAGAATTCCGTTTAGAACCCAAGAGTATATGAAAACATCTCAACACCCCATGGTGTCTCCTCCAAGAATCTGTGTCCACTTAGTTTAAGATGTTGTGTGCTTTAGAAACTCTGTTCAAAAGTATTAAGATCGGAGAAAAATATCTCTGGCTCTTCTACAAATAAATAAGAAAGAACATGACCCAATTATCAGGTTGCTAATTTAAAATGAGTAAATAAATAAACAGATATTTTCCACTCGGCAATATTTTGGCAATACTTCAATAAAGTCAGTCAAAGGCCAGCTAAGACTACAGATAAAAGATTCCTACAAATTTGTAGAGTGGCTTAGAGAACTGCAAATACAGTGTAGTGCCCTTGCTGGGGCCAAGAGAAGTAAAGAATAAATATCAGATATTCTGTAGCATAATGTGCATGTCAAATCTGGAATCTGTGCTTTAGGTGATATGTTCAAATATCATTTTGCATCACACTCGGCATGAAGCTTTGATGCCCAGCAGCCCCTTCTTACCCACAGACTTTATCTTGGCAACTCCCGGTCGAGCCTGCTTGAGAACAGCAGCCTCAAGAATTCTGACGAGTGCAGTCCTTTGTAGCTCAAAGTGAATCATGGTTCCAACTTCCAACGCTCACTGGCTGGTTGTTGTTCTGCTGCATTCTCTGTTGTTCTGCTCCTAATTCCTTGTCAACTTTCTTCTGTTGCTGGACCCCTTCCCTGTTCCTACAGCAACAGGGTCTTTGTTTCTCTGAACGCTGCGTTTGCTGAGCCAAATGCAAGTGCACTCAAAAAGAAAGTCTTTCCCCCCCATCTGTTGCTCCATCAGTTTGTGCTGTGTCTTACACGCATGGCCCTAGACAGTCAACCAGAGAAGACCAAAGTATTCCTGATGCTGAAGATCCATGAATGTACTCACTCTAATTTAGCTGCAGAAGAAAGCGGTTGTCCAAGGTGGGGGGCAATATGGGTAGGGGGGTTGTGTGGTGTTGGGAGGAAGGAGGAATTAACTCTTCCCCTGTGCCATTTGCCTGTTTGAAATGCCTCCAGCCATGAGATGAATGTAAGTGCTGGAAGAGGAAAACTATAGGTCAAAAGGGTCAAAAGATAACAGTGGGAATCCATTCAGTCACACAGGACTCCAACCCCTTGGTAGTTGCTCCTGCATTTTTATGGTCAGGGCAGAAGTTGCATATTGCTGCATGGTAACTACAGAGCTTGTTTTCCCTCCTGCCTACATAAGGTCTAGTAAAAGTGTGACATCACACATTTCCCTTATCTTTGTTGCCCCTCAGTAGCTGCCATGTATGGAAGAAGGGAAACCAGAAGCAGCTGGCGATGTCACTGTCAGAGATGGGACTTGTCCCTTGCAACTTGCACCCTTTTGACATCCTTGTGGGTGTATCACCAAGCAATTGGAATGATGTGGCTTTATCAACATTCACAGTCCTTCGGTTTTGGCTCTGACTTCACCAGGGTAATAGTTCTAGAAAAGCACACAAGAGTGCAAAGAAAAACTGCAAAATGCTCCACATTACTTGAGTTATTTTCTTTCCCCACGAGAGCACATTGTGGCGTTGGAACATGTTCCTTGCCTGAACCTTGGGCAGTCAAAGCAGAAGAGTGTATGAAAGAGACAAGAAATGCTGGGGCCATAGTCTCCCAAACTGCAAGCAGCAGAAACTACATGAGCAGCAAGAGGCAAGCCTGCATCTGTTCGAGGTGGCAGCTCTTGCTCTTGCTAGGTGACAGACGCAGATGGCATTGATTGAAGAGCTGTGGAAAAATCTATGCCAAATATGTGTGGAAGCTTAAAAAGTAAATAAAGAACATGCTCCTACTCCCACACAACGCCTTCAGAGACACCTGCTCAACAACTAGCTGTTCCCACCCAGGCCCCTTCACAGAGCCAGATCCCTGGGGTAGACAAGTGAAGGGCTGATCACTGAATGATGCAGCAGTCTCAAGGAAGAATTGCTGGTGTGAATCCTGGTGTAACAGCACCCACTCCCTGAGGGAAGACAGCGGCCCCAAAAAGGGAGGGAAGCCTGTTCCTGAGGATGGATATTTGGGTAGCTGACTTTATTGGCCTAAGGCACTCCCCCCAACTCATGCACACACAAACCTCTTAAACAGAAAATCCTGTCAGGGTACACTAAACTAGATATAAAGCTGCCACCAGAAACGGAACCAAATGGAACATAGAGAGAGGCTTTTGAATGAGTAAACACAAAAACTAGATTTTATTTTAACAAACTTCTCTTCTCAGGATGATGGTTCAGAGAGGCACGTAAGCATTACTTTAGGCAAGCACTTCTTAATGGTTATGGAGTAAGCAGTTTGTTTGGCTGTTTCAGTTACAAGCCCTCTTGTTTCCCACCAACCAGCCTCTAGCCTCTTGTGGAAACAAGGCTGTCTTCCCTCAGTCTGAGATCTTTGAGAATACAAGCCCCCCTTTGCCTTATCCCCCTTTGTTTCTGGCTCTCTTTGCCCTTAGGCACTATCTCCTTCGACTGACTCTGATGAAATGACAGGGATCTCTTTCTGTCACACTGACTCTCAGTCTGCTTTCCAGACTCTGAGTTTTCTCTCTCTGCTCACTGACAGGCTTCTTCCTGCTTTTATAGCAGACAGCGCACCCTATCTGTGGCTACCAGCTATTGCATTACAGCCCAACCAATCAGGTTGCTGGTTGCACTCTGGTTATCTCTGGGATGCTCTTGTCCTGGTTAACTGCACCTTTGCTAATTAACCTTTTAATAACCTAATCCGTCACAGTTGCATTCTGCTCAAAGGACACTTTGCATTTTAGAAGCAAAATACTTCTTTATAGCCCTGTTGTTGTAAAGGGTGTTAAAGCAGCCACTGCATCAGCTGGTTGAGTAATAAAGACATTGACTCCTCCTGAAGGAGGAGCCTAGAACTGAACAAGAGACACAAGTGATGTTTCTCAGTAGTGTAAACTAAAATGAACTGCATTCTATTCAGTTTAATTTCCACTAGAGATTTGTTGCTGAAACTCAGCAGGGACAACAGTCCTTAGCCTTCTGCACCATCAATTAAATCTTTCTGGCAGATTCACTAGGCCGGTCCACTGCAAACACAGAGAGAAAGTCAGGCCTTAGTACAGGTGGGAAATAGAAGAATCGTCAAAAATATATGTGATGTCTTCATTGTCAGTGAGCAGGGACTGTAATGTTTTAATGGTGATCACAGTATCTCTGAAACATGAACACTGTATTCCTTCTAATGAACTATCCTGACAGAAAAACTCTCAGGCCTGGTATGAGTAATGCTTGTGTCTTAGGAAACATAATGTGAAGAATAATGTCATATAAGAAATATAACGTACTGTGCACATCTCTGACGGAAGATTCACAAGCTCAGATCGTTGCTAGGACTGGATAGGACATTGACTAGGTGGTCTTGGGGAAGTAATGATCTCTCAGGCAGATTTACTTCACATAAGATTGCCAGCTGCCTGGTGGAACCAGGAGATCTCCCGGAATTACAACTTAACCTCCAGAATACCGAGATCACTTCCCCTGGAGGAAATGGCTGCTTTGGGGTGGGATGCATGGCAGATTTCTCTCTGGGATGCACCTCTGAAGATGCCAGCCACTGATGCAGGCGAAACGTTAGGAACAAGTTCTACCAGACTATGGCCACACAGCCCGGAAAATCCACCACAACCAGTTGAATCTGGCCTGAAAGCCTTCGACAATGCAGAGGCACATGACTGAAAGCCAAGAAGTTATGAAGCTAAGCCTGGAAAACAGGCATTTGGACAGATAAGTGCAAAGGGACCTTTTCCCTTACCTCGCCACTGTGTAACAAAATGCATGTACTTTCCCTTCCAGCAGAAACCTATCAAATAGTGACCTTGGCTGCAGCCTACATTATGCATAAGACAACTTCCCCAGCCATTTCACTTGATTCTTTGGTGTTCGGGTGATAGGTTTCAAGGTGACCTCTCATTTGCAGACTCCTGATTGACTGAATGGCAAAACAGATGGGGAGAAGCTGCTCTGATTTCATGCAAGCCCGTTAGATAAATGTGGGGCACTTAATTTCACATGCTTCATGCAAAGTAGGCAATTAGCTGTCTTGCACAGTCTTGATATGCACACTCCAGGCAGTTGCCCAAGTGTGCCTTGCCTCCTCAAAAGTTCTGAACTCGGCGTAGCCTGTATGATGAGTTTTGCTGGCAGGTTTATGAAAGGGACAAATACTTTTAATTTTAAGCTTTCGCAAACTGCTAACACATAGCAGTTATCATTGGTTGTATCCACTGTTATATTCACTTGCCATACAGAGCACAAGCATGCTTGACATGAGATGGACACACACAACTTTGATTAGAGCTCTGGGGTACAACTAAGGATAAACTCTGGAATAGATACTTCGTGCATTCTCTGCCAAGTGTACATTTGGGGCTGGTTCAAACATGTGCAGACATCTCTTGATTACTCATTTCTTGATTCACATAGGTGAATGTGCATCCCCAGTTTCACTGAAAAGCTCTCTGTGATCACTTGAAAATTGTCTATGTGATGAACGTATGAAACTACCTTCTCATGAATCAGCCCATTGGTCAATCCAGCTCAGTATCGCCTACTCATACTGACAGCGACTCTCCACGATTTCAGGCTCTGCTACCTGAAACCTGTGCTCATAGGTTCCCAGGACTGAAGTTGGGAATTTCTGCATGCCAAGGATGTGTGTTGCCACTAAGCAACAGCCCCTCCCCCATCTATCATCGGACATCCTGATTTATGACCTGGTCTGCAGTGCTTCTTTTAGACGTGCCAGTGACCATTTGAAGTTGTAGCCACCAAATGATAAATATGCATCTGTGAACAACCCCCTTTGACTTTTCAGATTTTGGGAATATTTGTGTAAATAGCAGCTCTTCTTGTTTCATGTTGTGACTCGGATGTTTCTAGCAAGCTTCCTCATTCCCCAGCGCTTGGTCTATGCTTAAACACTAGTACACATGCTGTTTTGAATTACTAATCACCCCAATGCAGATCATTGATGTGGGATACAATGAGATTTCCTTTCTGCTGCACTGGAGTGGAGGAAATACCTCCATGCTGATGAAGTCTCTGTTTACAGTGCACTGTTGAATCGATGATTTCTGCTGCCTGCTAAGTGGAAAGGTGTTGCCTAATTGCAGAATCAGCCTATCAGATGTGGGCTGAAGTAGATAGGAGTGAAATGGATCATTTGGAGAAAGCCTAGTTGTTAGAAGGTAACTTTGCAGTGTCTTGCTGTCTCAACCTTGCCTCCCTCCCAGAGAGCGGAGGGGACAAGTAAACGTGTGCAATATCAAATTGGGTTAGTATTATGATAGTTGCACAAAACTCTTGTTACAGCTAAATGTCAGGAAGCTGCATTAAAAAAAACCTTTTCTTCTGTTGTGGTTGCAGAATACAAATGGGAGGGGAAGGGAGAGAGGAGAAGGGGGAAGCTCATCCTGTACGGCAGGATGACACAAGGATTTCCTCAGACGGCAGCCAGGTCTGACATATGGTTACTGATGAAACAGGCCACATAGATGAGGCAGAAAATGCTGGCAAACCATTTGATTTGCGAGGCAGAGGCAGCTTCACAGAACCCTCCAACGGGCTCAGAGTATTCTCCATCTGGCCCATTCATGTCCAAGAAGAGAATCCCAAGAGATTCCGGAAGAATTTACACAGGCTTACAGGACAAATTTCTGAGAGACAAGAAGAATCTCTTGATACTAGGACTGCAACTTCAAAGGACAAAGGCTTTGATTAGCTGCTAGAGGAAGCTTCCTGAAAAAAAATATACTGCCATACAGAGCTGTTTGCAGAGGTTGGCACGGATGCAAAGAGCACCTTCTTTCAATTGCATCTAGCTCATAAGCTGCCTCCTTATTTAGACTCTGACATCCTAGCCATGATGATTTATGCTACTGTAACCTCCATACTGGACTACTGTAATGTGCTATATGTAGGGCTGCCTTAGAAGAGATCCCAAAAGCTTCACATAATGTGGCAGCAAGTGTCCCTTCTAGGATCAGGTGCTTGGAACATATCATTCCAGCGCTGAGTCAGTTGCACCAATTACTCATTTGCTTCTGGACCCAATTCAAAGTGCTGGCTGTTAACTGTAAAGCTCTTCACAGCCTAGGGCCTTCATGCTGATTGAACTTAGGGATCCCACCCTCCACATGGGATCTGGGGATCCCCTGGAATTGCAGCTCAGACTACAGAGATCAGTTCCCTTGGAGAAAATGGGATGCTTTGGAAGATGGACTCTATGGCATTGCACCCCCTGTCCTCCCCAGGCTCCATCCCCAAAGCTCCAAGAGTTTCCTAACCTGAATCTGGAAACCCTACCTCCACATCCCCTCGCAGTGGCCAAGAAGGACCTGTGCTCTTCAACAGCCTTCTCTTTGTGGTGGCCCGGCTAGACTGTCCAGCTAGCATCAGTCAGGGCATGTGCTTTTCTAGGATCAGTCCTTCGGAATGGTTGGTCAGAGTGGTGTCACAGGCACCTTCTGCTTCCAAAAAAAAGTACAAAATCCATATGATTTAAAAGGTACACTCTTTAGGCAAATCTGGTTGTGACGCTTTCATCTCACTGGTTTATCATTGTATTGTTTGTGTGGGTTTGCAATTGGCCTCTGGCTCTTCCCAGGCAGTCCTGCACTACAACAGACACCAACCTGAAGGACCCTCCACCTCATTTTGTCTCCTGATTATCTGAGGCTTTGCTCATGGCAAGCACAGCTGCTATTTTTAATGTTTTTATCGCTTCCTATTTTAATACCTTAACACCTGGGTGATATAAATGTTATAATTTGACGGGCCTTTCTCCTCCAGCTTGGGCTGATGAAAGACGATTTTAAACTTCGGCTTCTTTCATTTGATCTGATCTGCAACAAAGGGATGTGATTTCAATACCAAACAAACTCTGCCTGCAGGCTGCTCAGATAAGGTCAAAGAGCTTATGGGCCTGTTTTTTCTCAGTAGTTACACCTTGCAGGGCAATTTTATGTTAAAGTACTCCCATTGATAGAAGACTGCCCAAAAATTTGATTCTAAATGGCTACCTACAATTGTTCCATTGTATTTTCTGCCTTATCTAGTCCTAATAATTTTCTCTTATCTTCTGTGAACTGTGAATTTAGAATGCTATGAGCTCTTGTGACCTCCTAAGCTATGACCGCCTAGGCCAGTGGTGGGAATTGTAGTCCATAACATCTGGAGTGCCAAAGGTTCGCCACCACTGGCCTAGGCTCACCTAAACAAATGCTGAGTATGAAGTCTTGGCAGCTGGCCCAACTTATATTGAAATTGTACAGATGTACTCATTAAAGACTTGGAAAGGCTGGAGAGGAATGTTGTCTTTGTCATGGATTTCTCTGCATTCCTTCCTGCCAACGCTTGTTTTCAGTAAGGGTACCTGCTGCATTCAAAGCGCAGCACCAGAGTCCCAATCCTGGATTCAGGCCTTTCTACTAATTGCTTCTGTTCAACAATCTGATAGTCTTTCCTGGATCACCTGCACAAATTCTGTAAACCAGAGATTCAGATAATAAGGTGGGATGTGTGCCATGAGAGGCAGAAGGGTGACATCAGCATCACATATTATGTTATTACTTATCCAACCACCTGACTGTGAGAAAGAAAGGATGATCAAAAAGGGATTCCCAGTATTCAGATGTCCTTTTTAAAACAATTGTCCCCTAAATGTGTGAAGTTGACTGATAATGAGTCAGACTGTTGATCTGCCCAGCCCAGAATTGTCTATTCTGACTGGAAGCACCTCTCTAGGGTTTCAGGAAGGTATCATACTATCTGAAATGTTTTTCATTGGAGCTACTGGGATCAGAACTGGGACCTTCTGCATGCAAACCACATGCTCATTCAATGACAACAGACCTGCAAAAGATTTCTTGTACTTTTACCCTAAACAGGCTGTCTCTATATTCAGTTGGGGAGATGAGAACAGAACAAGAGAGGGTAACTGAAACTGATAACCTGTTTATACAAGGATAATCCAAATGGAACCTCTTAAATAAAGAGATTGTTGTCAGAATAAGACTTTTTTATTAATAAAACAAAAACTAAAATTCCAATTGTATATGTTTTTATTATATAAACATACACACAATACATTCAAGAGCAAACTAGAGAGAAAGGGAAGAAGTACAATATACAGTGGAACCTCGGTTTTCGCCAGTAATCCGTCCAGCGACTATCAGCAAAAACCGAGGCTACACTGTCTGCGCAGGCGCAACGCAAACAGTGCAGCAAAGTTATGCAAAAGTCCCCTCAGATTTTGTCAGCAAACCGATTAAATCTGAGGCAACCGACAAAAACTGAGGCAAAAAACAGCTGGCGACGATCGGCGAAAACCAAAATCAGCAAAAACCGATGTCGCTGAAAACCGAGGTTCCACTGTAGATTTCAGGGATGGGTAATATTTACTAGTCTAGAAGATGAGAGGTCAAACAAAGACAGTGCTGAAGAGAGAGAAATGGCCAGAGGCCCACATGCAATGGAGGTGTATACACGGAGACAAGCCCATACAAACACACACAAATGGCCAAAGAACTAATATTTATATCATAAAATGAGTCCTGAGGCAATATGAGGTAAGGTGGCAGGTAAGTCAGAGACAAATAATTGATTGTTTATCCAGGGTCCAAGCATAAGAAAAGGAGAGGGGTGATGGCCCATTAGGGTGCCAGAGAATATTTTGAACTGTTTTCTGGTGCACAGACTAACATTTGTGATGGTCATTCATGCTTTGAACTATTTAGCAGGAATGCCAATTAATATTTGGGATATATTCAGTTGCTAGATGATTTGAATTAGCTCACTTATTTTCTGAAGTACCACTGGTTGTGATGGATGCATAAGAGTACTGAAATGGCTGTCAATTAAAATGAACAAAAGTTGGCTCAGAGCTTTGGGTTGACAAATAGAGGTTAGTGACCTCTCTGTACAGTGAGGCCTATATTTAGGCCACTGGAAAAGTACCAACTACCAACCTCTTTCCCCCATCCCCTACCCCATTCCTTGAGACACAAAGTGGATGCCAACTCCTTTGAGAGACACCCATTTCATGTGGAACAGTGTCTTGCTCTTATGTTCCCCATGCCACTCCTGGCACCCTCTAGCAGGGGAGTGGTTCGGCCACCTAAAGTACCAAGCTGTCTTCTTGATGCAGGTGTTCGTTTTTTGTTGTGGAAGCTGTCAAGCAGTTCTATAGTCAGAGTCAGGAAGTTCTGGTGTAAAATTGAGAATGTTTGGATAATGTCTGAGTTAGCCCTTGTCAAAGAAGAGGTACAAGGCAGGATGGCAATTTACCGAACTGATTGGAGCCACCCATACCCCCTAGCTGCAATTTGTAGCTAAAATCTTTCAGAGCTGAAGTCACTGAACTCTGCAGTGCATTGTTGCCAAAGCTCCTCTCCAGTATCCTATGCAAAGCTGTTCTTCTGATTTGAAAATAATCACTAAAATGATGAGATGATAGATCAATGTGTATGTTAATAGAAAATTACACCAAGAGTATGCTGAAAGCATTTATAGACTCAGATGTAATTGTTGCCATTGTTACCATAAGTAAGAAAAATAGTATTTTGATAATTCTCAGGAATGAGTAATGAGCAATTGTTTCTCTGAGCAAAACAAGCAAGAATTGCTGTTCCTAGTTCTGAAAACTGGGGATAAGACCCCAAAAGAAGAAATTACAAATGATGTGGAGAGGTGATTTGCTTCTTCTGAAACTGAGGTAGGATTGGAAGACTCCACTGTATATGATCTACTGGGGTTTGGTGACATTTGGAAGAACCTCCATGGGGCCCTCCAGCTAGTCATGAAAATGGCAAGCTGGACCATTAATTTGTAAAAGATAAGAATCATAGTTTGGTGGCAAAGGTTGAATTATACAATATTACCCTGCCTTGATAGTTTCTGTACATTTCAGATTTTGCAATCTGATCAGTCTGACTTCATTGTAATTGTATCTGTTGTAAAATGAGATGAGCAGGCCAGCACTTTTAGTCTTTGGTTAGAGGTAAGCTGTATTTTCTTCTGCTTTAACCATGTGGTAAAGGAAGGAGTGACCTTCACAGATGTTGTAATAGCACATTATGAATAAATAGTGCTGACAAGCATCTGTTCCACATTGTGGACTCAACTGAGAGCTGTTTTTATTCATATTCATTTCACAACACAGCTAGAAATGTGTGGCTTTTTCACCTATATCTGTACATATCCATCTTCCTAATATCAGTTTGGCAAAATAGCGACAATTCTTGGACTGTAAGTCAATGCACTTGGACTCCATTAATTATTGCAGTGGATGCTTCCCTGAGTTTCTTGTTTGCAACTTGGCCAATGTTAATTTGAATTACAGTCCATTTGATGACAGTGCGATCTGGTGGCTGTAGCTAAAGCATTTCACACTGGTTTCTCCTTCATTGGCCTTGTGGCTTGGTTTTAATGGTAATCACTCCCTATCTCCCTCTCTTTCTCTCTCTCAGAAAAGCCACGGATGAACAGTATTCTTACTTCTGCAACTGAGCCCTACGACCTCTCCTTCTCCAGGTCCTTCCAGAACCTCTCTCATCTCCCACCATCCTATGAGTCTGCGATCAAGACTAACCCAAGTAAATATTCTTCCCTGAAGAGATTGAGTAGGTGTCTGTTCATTTCATTACCTTGCTGCTGAATGTGCATAGTTAGGGTGAGAAGCCCAAACTCTGGCAATATGCCACCTTTGTTGTTTAGCTCTTATTCATGGTGACTTTCTGTGATGAAGAGCCTGCAGGAGGTGATTAAATGACTGCTACTTTCTTTCTAGAAGCAAGTAGCTCAACCTGAATTGTCAGCTAGGCATTCTGGCCCAAACTGTAGCAATAAATTCATTTCAATGCACAGGGTGTAACCATGGCTAATATTTTCACAAGGGGTTTTTGATTTGCCTTAGTTTTCTTTCAGCAGCTCTGCTTTCGAGAGCATACACATGATGTCATCCTCTATTTGTTCTGCTTTCATATTTTCCCCTGCTTTGCTGCAGTCTTTCCCATACATTGCTAGATGCAATCTTTTTGGAAATATCTGAGCTGGAGCACCTTTGGATGTGTTGTCAATCGGGAAGTGCACATTTTTTTCAGCACCTACATTTTTTCCTGACCTATGCATATCAGCACCATTTTCCTTACCTCAATGCCTACAGTGACCATTTTCTTCCACCAGTGGAGAGTGGTGGGGGGCGGGGAGGGCTTTCAAAAGATTTAATAGCTATATCACTATAAGAGTAGAATGATCAAGTGCAACAATATACTTGTTCCCTGCTTTCATTTTGGCAAGTAATGGCAAACCGCCTCTTAATGTCTCTTGCTGGGAAAACTCCACAGGGTCACCATAAGTCAGCTGTGACTTCATGGGCAGGGGAGGGGGGAAGGTCTCCTTTTAACAGCAACCAAAATCTTAAGGCACGTCACCAGAGAGAAATACCCTTTAGTTTTTTTTTAAAGAATGAAATCTGGGAATTAGTATATTATTGAAATAGATTGTCATAATGTTAAAACACTATAGCCTGTAAGTATTATCAAAGGGTTTTTTAAGCCTGAAAAATCACTTCACTGGGGAGAGGGGAAGGCAGTTATGAAGGGCTGAGACAAGGAAAGTGAGAAGAAAACTTACATGCATTCACAGCAGCAACAAGAGCTACACAGAATAATTTTGGTGTGGAGCAACCCCTGATGGGATTCAATATCCTTTCTTGGCTGCAAACCTGAATTTGTAATATAATTGCCTTGTTTTCCAGATTCTATATACTCAGTGAATAGACAAACATTTTGCCATAATCTTTGCCATAAAAGAGACCCCATGCAAAATCCTCCATAGGACCACAAGGCCCCTGTTCCAGTCATTGTTTAACATTGCAATATCCCAACTTGGGGAGGTTCAAGCATCTGTGTTCTTGTGTTGATCTATAGGTTTGGTGGAAGGGATAATGATCTGCCTTTCACTCAAGTTTAGTCCAAATAATAGCTGATATCTAGTCTGGAAAGAGACTTTGGAGACTCCATCAAAAGAGTACCAAGTTAAATGGGCCAATGTAAAACGCAGCAGTATATACGTAGCTAAGTGTTCACCTTCAGAATTGGATCTTTTCTTTCCAGGTCCAATGTATGTCTCCCGCGATACTCTAAAATAATCCGGCATTTTGATACAGCCCAAGTGCATGGAGGATTTCAAAAGAAGATCATATTCTTCTTCAACTTGCTGTGCCATTCATTTATTATTTTAAATTGGTTTGCAATAATTGATTATAAATGAAAATGAATGTACCTATGGATGTAACTATGTTTACTTTTTCTCATTGGACTTCGTATAAAAAGAACACTCTTTTCACACATCTGATGAACTGAGCTCTGACTCAAGAAAGTTTCTGTTCGAATTAATATTGCTAGTCTTTTAAGATGCAACCAGATTCATGTATGTTAGGCACAGAGGTGCATTTGATAAGTAATGAAGCTGCAATGTTTGAAGTCCTCTAGTCTGCATATGCTACTGTCCAAACTATACATTTTTTCAGAATTCCAGAAGGCATATGCATTCTCTGCTTTCATTTTTGTATGTATGTCATATTTCCACACCTTAATGTGTTTTTGTATTTCCTTTCTGCTCACAGCTGACAAGGATGCTGAAGAATACTACTCAAGAAAGAGGCACCTTCCTGACTTAGCGGCAAGAGGGACTCTCCCTCTCAATGTCATCCAGCTATCCCAGAAACAGACCAACCAAAGGGAGCGGCCACGCCGTGTGATGCGGGCCATGTCCCAGGACCGAGTGTTGTCCCCAGAAAGGGTTATGCCGGAAGAATTCAGCATGTCTTATGAGCGGATCCTCTCTGATGAACAGTTGCTGTCCACTGAACGCCTGCACTCCCAAGACCCTCTGTTGTCTCCAGAGCACTCAGGTTTTGGAGAGCAGTCTATGTCACGGGCTTTGTCTCACTCAGATGTCTTTGTTTCTACACCTGTCTTGGATCGTTACCGGATGACTAAGATGCACTCCCATCCTAGTGCCTCAAATAACTTGTACAACACCTTGAGTATGAACCAAACATCTGCCAAGCGCCAGGCATTCGCCTCCCGGCGGCACAACACAGTGGAGCAGCTACACTATATCCCAGGACACCATCATTACCGCACAGGTAGCAAGACAGAGGTGACTGTTTGATCAGATACTGTGCATTGTAGATAATCTATTTGGACTGGGGTGGCATCAGTGCCCTACACTGCAGTGGCCTTATGGCCAAGATAACCTCTAATCCCATGTCTGAAAAGACAGACTCTTCCAACAGTCCTGTCTGTGTTGTTTTGAAAACTCATCTACATGTTACTGACATGAAGGGGGGGAAAACCTGAACAGGGAGAGATACAGGTAAGAGTTCCTGACATGCTCAGTTTCTGTCAAGGAAAGGCATGCCATATGATGGCTCCTTTCAAGGGCTTGCCTGCACCTTCTCTCTTGATTTGAACAAATCTTTCACTGAAAACAGAGAAAAGTCACTTATACAATTGATGTAAGGCAAATTTTGCAATCTCCAGAGCTAGCACAGTGGGACCCTGTTGTGACCCCTGTGCTTCCCAGGTGTTGAATTTTACAGGAAACTCCCTGACTGATGACAATCCTACCTGCAGTCCTTCCCATAAACTAGAAGGTGGTAACCCATTTTCATGGATCCCTTTGTTCTTCCTGGCTCCTGGGAGAAATTCCAGTGGCCAATAGTATCACTGCTTAGTAGCAATGGTTGTTCTGGATGGGAAGCCACATTATTTTACATGATTCTGTAAAGTAGAACTACTCCAGTGCCTATAAATTGCCAGCCCTCTGGATGAACAAAGGAGTGAGATAGATTTGTTTATAAGCACAATTCTGCCAATCAGTGTTTGCCAGCCCCATCCCTTCTTCCAACTGTCCTCATCTGTTAATCCCTGAAATGTAAAATAAAACGTGGAATGAGACTGAGAATGAAACTACTTCTCAGTAGCAAGAAGCACCCCAAAGTCACCTGTTTTCACACCACTTAATAGCATTCCATTTTTATCTTCAGGATGTTGTTCTCCATGAGAAAGATACAGTAAAAGTGTGAGAGAAACAATGCAGCTATATACCGATGATCAGTTTGTGGAAGGTTGGCCACAGTTCATTCTGTGCTTGATTCGTTGCCAGCTTGCACCTTTCAGTATCCATGGGAAGTTCTGCAAAGGACTGGCTACTTGACAGGATTTTCTTAGAAAGATTTATCTTCTTATAGAGTTCTCCTTTCATCGAATGGCTGTATAACATTTTTGGAATGCTAGACTTGCTACATTCGAATCCCATCCAAAAGATGCTTGTGCATCTCATATACCAATTGGGTACATTGTACAGCCACTGTGAAGTGGCGGTTAGACACTGAGTGTCTGTAAAGTATTTCAAACAAATACTCACAGGTCCAACATTTGTTGGATTTTGTACAGTTGGAAACAGATTTTAATTTCAATTAATATATACTCTGAAATGCCCCATCTTCCCACTTGGAAGATCTCCAATCCAGTAATTAAACATTGGGGCTAAGCATAAATCACTGAAATACTGATTAATACCATTATGCATTTACAAATCCAGAATACGGTAGTCCGCACAACAGTGCCTGGAACTCTCTCATCTAATAGTACCCCATACATTTTTACAGGTTAAACATGGACACGAATCATCCTTCCTGGTTTTCCTGGCCTTCCCACAATACTTTTTGAAATTCTATCCCAGGTTCTTAAATTGGGCCATCTGGCCCTCCTGCATGCTCTGGCGCTGCCAAGAGACCTTTGTGCCAAAAGGCCCATCTACCTCCCCACTGAGGTGTGGCCAGAAGCAGGCAAGGCCAAAAGTAGGCTGCTCAGTTGGAGCTACTGCTTTCTCTGTGCCATGTC
Organism: Sphaerodactylus townsendi; assembly: GCF_021028975.2. Lineage (NCBI taxonomy): Eukaryota > Metazoa > Chordata > Lepidosauria > Squamata > Sphaerodactylidae > Sphaerodactylus > Sphaerodactylus townsendi. Next base: position 111,205,765 of record NC_059427.1, on the reverse strand, counting down.
TTCTGTAAAAAAAAAAAAATGCCAGCAAACCCATCGCTAACCCTTGCAGAAAGGGGCAAGAGCTGCATTCTCATCATCAGATTCTCCTCAGACAGCTTTGCTCATTGGACTCTGCATAATCCAGAGAAGTACACATGTGAAGATGATATCCTGTTACTTTGCAACAACAGGACTTTGATTCCAGCACCTGCAAAAAGCAACCACCAGGCTGCTTTTACTGGCATTTTGTGTTTGTAGATCATGAACTGGAGCCATTGGAAACACTGCTTTGCTTAACAGAAACTGGGCAAGAAGGAACAGAAGACAATGGCCATTTATAGCTGCTGCTCATGTCCTGCATTCAAATCACAGACATGAGTTCAGAGACAGTTATTGCTGACTGTAATGCACACGAGTCAGGTCAAGGGCAAGAGAGAAGCAACCTCCTCTGAACTTGTATAATTCTGTAACTTGTATAATTTTCTATCTTCAGCCTAGCTTTCTCAAAACACCTCCGATTGTGAGCAATACGGATAATTAGTTTTTGAGAGTCAGGAGAGGTAATACCAGGGCTCCTGCCCAGAAGTATAAGAATCTTTCACTGTCTTGAACATGGGATCTCAAGGATAAAATGTGTGTTGCTTTTATTTTCCAGTGTGCAAGAGTTAGTGTTGGTTGCATCAATGACAAATATGAGGAAATGTGCAAACCCTTGACTCACTGGAGCAAGAAGATATTACTTGGGTGAGAGAAAATTGGTTCTGGAACCACAAGGGCCACATGCAGTGATATGAATGGGCCTGCCTGAGTCCCACTGCCTGAGTTTCCCCTGCCTGAGTCCCACTGTCTGAGCTCTATTCTAGTGGGAAATGCAGATTCCCTTCTGTCCAATTCTGTGTAGATAATTCTCCTGTTCTGCTGCACTTAAAAAAAAATCTGTAAAGTAGCATTGGTCTCCCTGCTCTTGCCTATTGGGTCTTCTTTAAAAATCGCCAGAGTGGTTGGCAAAAATTATGTAGCCAAACAAAAGCTGTAACGTGATGCCTCCTCTCTGGTCCCTAACTCTGCAAAAGTGTTTTCAAGAGGCAACCATGCTGCCTCTTTAACTTGCAAAGTAGGCTTTGATCTCTTGACAGCTGAAGTGCTTTACAGGAATCACCAGCACATCCTTCTGCGCAAAACCTCTGAGCCACAATGGTATCCCAAGTGAGATCCCTGATATCTGTGTTACTTAATAATGCTTCAAACACTGTGGGTTGATGGGTTCATATGACAGATACAGGGCAGCTAGATGATGCGACCAGTTCGATTTAGTCTGTCTTATTAGCAATGGCTTGTATTTAAAGCCATGCTGTGGTATCTTAAATTGAGTGCCTCAGATGAAATGCTTGCCTCTAATCTACTTTCATCAGGAGCCAGAGCATCCTGATATCTGGCCTGTCAGCCCAATTAAAGCAACCACTGTTGCCATGTTACTTTCAAGAGGTGAACAAGTGCACTAACATTGTGAGCACCATAGGCAAAAGTGGCCTTCAAGTGCTGGTAACACTGAATCTTTTGTATCTTGTCTCAATGAAACTGCAGTGCTGTATACTTAGATTAAATATTGCATTTCACCCAGCCATAAAAGCAAAAGTAAGACCTTGCCATTCTAGATGTTTTGTTCCATCCTCAGTTGCTGAAATTTGAAAACATAGTTCCATATTAAGCCTACAAAGAACACATTTGTAGACACAAGTTCAGAGGCTACCAGGCAAAGAGGACAGCATTTATTTTTAAGCTGGGGTGTTTTACATTATGCAAGATGGGAAGAAGTTGAGTAGCCAGCAGGGCAACTGGGATCTTTGAGGGAAATATTCCTGGAAGGCAACATTCTGGCTATTCTTTTTCCTCCTATAACCTAGCTCCACACCCATGACCTGAAGATCTTCGGTCTTCCTTGTATTCTTCTACCTACCGCAGATCAATATCCTTAGAAGGAGAGGAGAAAATGTCCATTCACTAGCCAGAACACAGAATTCCTTCATGGTTTTCCAGAAAAATACTCAGCTAGAGGGTAGCTCCAACTAACTAAACATGCTGTGTGTGGTTTAGAGGTGGGTGGATGGAAGCAGGAAACATGAGCTGTGATCCTACAATCTACATACATAGATGCAGGCAGAACCAGCATGCCAAGGTTTGTTGTTTCTGCTGCTATTTAAATCTCTGCTGTAACCAGTTGCTGTCCAAGGGTGGACCCATTTTGTGCAAAACCCTGTACCAATAATACACACCACTGCATTGCTGGGGTAATAAATTGGCCATAGCCATTTTATTGAGCAGAAGCGTGAGGCTAAGCATGGGTCTGGATCTGGTCATACGGGTAACGTGCTGAAGCTCCTGCAGGGCGGGTGTCCCATCCCGAGCTTCTTTCTACTACGGGGCTCTGCCGGGCAGACGCTCCTGGCAAGAGGTGTTCCCCCTTGGCCCTGTTTGGCAGGGGCTGTCACCTCTTGCCGCTGTTGCCGTTCCCAAGGGGAAGGCCTAGATCCCCAGCTCCTAGGCTATGACAAAAGAAGCATGCATTAATATAGAAAGAAAATTAGGGAGAAGTGGGCGGGCAAATCGTCAGCTGGCGAGCACATGGCCGGCACAAAGGAGGGCGAGCCCCTTTAACATCTCGGTTTGCCCCTCCTTTCTTCCGGCGATGTTAACCCTTTCCCAGCATGGTTCGCCTTCCCCTTCCACCCTTACCTGGGCAGCATCTGCTGGTTTCGCCTTCTCCCACATAATCGCAGCAACCATGTCTTGTGGCAATTCACAGAAGTCTTTGTTGGGTTTAGCAAGGAAGCCTGGTTTAAATTGAACCATCGGCTTGCCTGCCTGTTCAGCTTGGCGAGTGGCTGCCATATAAAATATAAAGCCCCTTCTAGCTGCAGGAACAGTTCTTCCCCCACATAATCACTTGACTTTTTAAAATCATCTCATGCATTACACAGGGCAAACTAGTTTTGCCAATGAGTTTATACTCCCCCAATTACAGCCAGTCTTGGCTCCTTAGTGACTGAGTGTACGTGTATGTATAATACCTGAGTTTGCTGCAGTCACATATCACATATGGTACACACTTAAAATAGCTGAGCTGCACACACAGAAATGTAATGCATGAAGAGGTCTTAAGGTTTCAGACTTGACTGATTCCTCTTATAATCATGACATATCCTGATGGTTGGTAGCACTTTTGTATAGTGATCATTCTCTGCTTGTTTTTGTTCAGCTGTATATTTGATGTTGGGTGGAAGGAGAGAGGAAGAACGCAAACGGAATTAATAAGCAGCATAATCCATCAGGATAAGCAGATGGTTAACCATCCTTAAAAGTGTGTGTGTGTGTGTGTGCTATTTTAATGACTTTTTGTATTACCTATATGTGCAGGAGATTTTTCTTTCTTAAAGACTGTGTTTCACTGAGCAGGGCTAATTTTTTTCCCCCAGTGTGTGGGGGGTCCCTTTCATAAAACTGCACAGATTCACAAAAGAGGGGGCAGTGTTTAAAGACTAAATGTCATATTTTTCCATCCTCAGATTTAACTGTGAACTGCTCCTCTGCTTACCAGCACCTTTAGGCCTTGTGCATAACAAAATGCAACCTGTGGACCTACATACTAAACAGCCTACACAGAGCATACACTGTAGCAAAGACCATGAATGCTGAATGGCCCAATAATTTTTGTTTGGCGAAGGTAGGGGCTGAGAGATGTAAGTGGGGTTGGCCCAGTGAATACAAATAAGGAATTTCATCTTTTCAGATGATAAAATATAATCCTTCAGGTTTTGCAACAGAATAATTAGCCTTGAGATACCAGCCTCTTAACTCACTTCAATTTCTTATTTCTCAATTAGTTAATCACTCAAAATGAAGTCAGGTGGAAAAGAGTGTTGGCCAACAAGCCTCTATTTCTGGGTCATCTTGAATAAATGATGACGTAGACACAACAGTGGCAACACTTTCCTTCAGAAGACCTGTTGTTGCTGAGGCTGCCAACACAGCACAATGGCAATGGAGCATATAGATGGCGGGTTTCCCTGCATTTTCCCTGACCCAATGCCCATCATGGCCATTCCCCACAACACTACAGGAAGGGAGCTTTTTCTGAGGTTTGGTTTTAAATCAGTAATTGACATATCAGTATGTCACTATACCTTCAAAAAGCCCCCCCCCCCGGCGGCATGCAGGGAAATGACCATTGCAGGCATAGAGCCAAGGGAAATGGCTACTGTGTGGTCAGGACTAGGAAAATCCATTTCTTCCCACCCACACAGCAGCCAGCCCAGCTTTGCTGAGACCTTTCCCAAAACATTGTGACAAATCAGGATTTAAAAACATTGCAGAAAACCCAGGTGGTCCACCACAATGGTGAGGGGAAGTGAGGGGTGACCACCTTCCAAGCATCAAGCCCAAGGCAAATCATCAACATGGAAACCGCTATTATCTTTCAGGTGGATAAAGGTCATACATTCAGTGGGTATGCAATGAAATCAGAGCGATCTAAAGTGAAGAACTGTAATTAAAATACCCTGTGGTTTCCTGTTCATATGAACAAGCGCCGTTGATTCAAAACAACTCTGAATCAATTGCCTTGGCTACCCCTTGACTATGTGACTGGTATTTTCTCACCTGTAACACTGTATTGAAGCTGAGTAACATTAGCACAGATAAAAGTTCTACCAGGTGACTCATTAACTTTTCTGTGTTTGCTTAGCAGAGAATGAGGTTAAGCCACCTCCACTGAATGCTCTTTGATTCATAGCAGTAGTGTGTGTTAATGTTTCATAGAGGTGAGAAAAGCATGAGAAGTCAGACTAAATACTTTCACTGAGAAGTTTTAGCAATAATTTTGGATTGGGTTGGTCCTCAACTAATAGCCTCTTGCGTGTTGTGTGTTCACTACTAATTAACAAGATGATTTAGTGTTGTATCTGAGGTATCTTCACTGAGCTATAGAGGCAGCAGCGGAATAAATTAAACAAGTATTTCATCTGCTGAAGGCCTGAGGGAAAGCAAGAAAGACAGATATATTCTGTTCTAATAATATTTATGTAAATCTGGGGGGCGGGGAATAAAAGTCCCATTATCTCATTACTTAGCCAAATGCCATTTGGTGTCTCTTGTGACCTTTCATGACTTGTGGAAGCTCTCACCGTTGGTGCAAACTGTGAGACCCATGCCGTACTGTTGCTCTAACCACATGCTTTGTAACTGCTTCTTCAAGCCTTCATCACTTGAGCTGGCGTGAATCCTTTAGCAAGAGTTTCTCGCCTCTGAGGAAGCCAGTTCTTACTGTAACCAGCTTTATATGGGGGTAAATGAGGGGGAAAATTGAATGTCCGATCTTTTTTGTGCTTTAGCCCAGTTTATGGAATCCATATTTATTCTCCAGTAGTTCTGATGAGGAAGTACATTTGTATCTGTATCTTTGCACAGACTCTTGGTTACGCATTACGCTTCAAGGCAGCAGTATTTGACTGTTTTTCTCTGTATTATCTTCGTTGTTATACTTACCTGTAAAAGCACATTCTGTAGGTACTGTAAACGAAACTATTACTGGTTTAGTAAAAATTTAGTCTTAAGGATTTTTTCCACTTTTGTCAGTAACAAATATTTATGGATTCAGAAATAAAGCAATTTAAACATTAATTTCAACTGTTTCTTTTTGGTACAAAAAGAATCCACTTAGAGATCATCTTTCTTGGCTGTCTTGGCAAATTTTGTAAGCAGAGATCAAGAGATAGATACACACAAATACATAAACACGGGTGTGCGTGTTTGAAGAACAATTATTGAGTCAAATTATTCAAACGCTACAGTACCCTTAATCTACTTATTTTTAAATGTATCTATTATATCTTTACCTACCCTATCTACAAGGAACTCAGAACAACATACATGGTTTTCCTCACTTTCATTTTATCCTCACAATAATTTTGAAATGGGGAATGCTTGGAACCAAAGTCTATGTATCAGTGAGGTTCAGGGCAAAGTACTGAAATATATTCAAGTTGGCGAGGAAATTCTGGATGTCTCTGCCATTTTGCAAAATCTAGGTTTTTCTGTGGGAAAGCATGGATACTACAGGATCTTATGACTGCTCCCCTGTTGGTTAAGGCTGTTTTGGTTTTTCTATTTAAAGAACATCTGACCCCAAATAAGATAGTGGATCTTTCAGCACTCTTTATTTCCTAGCTTGAACCAATATGGACCATTCTTTATAGATATAATAGTAGGTCATTTTCTATGCTTCTTCCAGCAATACATTTTCTCTTCCCAGAAGATCAGGAAAGGAAATTGTACTAGTAAATTATGGGTGGCCACTCTGTGGTCCAGAAATCGCAAGTGGCACAGACTACAGCAGTTTGTGGCACTTCTGGACAGAGGAAAGGCTCATGGGCCAGTCTGGAGCACAGTCGGGTCCATATTACTGACTGCCAATATGGAATTGCTCAGCAACTCCCTTCCCAGATGAATAGAATAGTCACAAAACTACTCCAAGGCTCTTTATGCATGCACTACTTATCCCATGGCTGTTTGCTTTACAATGGGTTCTTCTCACAGTTTTTTTGGATGCAGGAATTCTCCCCCTGCAAAATGTCCCTAGCTGAGCCCATACACCATTTTGCCTCTCCCCACTTCCTTTTTGTTTCCATGCAACCGCCATTTGGAGAGGTTGCCTTTCACCTTTTTTCCCCTGCAGTCTTTGTTCTAGCATTAGTTTGATTAGACCATGTCAATTTCTTGTCAATTTCACTGTATCTGTAGCTCCAGCAATAGACTTTCAGCAAAAAAAAAAAATTAAAGAAAGCTCTTCTGAAATGGTGACCCAACAAGAGGAAAGGACTACTGTGGTATGGGTGAGGGAAGGGTGGGAAGGAGCAAGAAAACTCAAAGAAACCTAAACACATGCTGATATCCTTTGCTTTCCCTGTGAGGGGAGAGGAAAAGTCACAGTTTCAGAGTGCTTTCAGAAACCATGGGAATTCTCTGATGTGAAGGCAGGGTGATTGCTGAAGAGGGGAAATGTGTGTGTAACTGACAATCAGGCCCACAGGGAATGTACAGTCAATGCTAAGGAGACCAAAGGGCATAAATGGCCAAGACAGAGGAGAGCAATCAACTGACAACAGTGTACACTAAAGTAACACTAGCTTCTCCTTTAGGCTTGACTTGTGGTATTTTGCTAGAAAAAAAATGGCTACCATTAAAGGAATTTCTCTAGATCCACCAGGAGTGTTTTCAGGCAAAGGAGATTTATGTGTGCCAGACATATCCATTTGGATTTTTGGAACAATGCCTGTTTGCATCTCTGCAGAAAGGAAAAATATCTTCTTATGTTCTTAAATGTTGGTTCCCAATCTTTTTGGTGTGGTAACCTACAAGTTCATATATCATATTTACTTGATATAGTGACCCACTGATAAATTGTCAGGTGAATTTTGAACTGTATGTTTTTAACTGCAGTTCTTTTAATGTCATTGTTATAACTGTTACTTAAATTTAAGAGGTGGCAGTGGAAAGTGCCATCAAGTCACATCTGATGTATGGCAATTCTGTATGATTTTCAAGGCAAGGAATATTCAGTGCTGGTTTGCCATTACCTGCCTCCATATCACACCTCTGGTATTCCTTGGGGGTCTCCCATGCAAATAGTAGCCAGGACCAACTCTACTTATCTCTTATATCTGACAAGATAAGGCCACCTCAGAGCTATCGTCTAAGCAAAAATTTACTCAGTGTTGAATTTGTTGAAATATTTATTGCATTTGCATAAGCTATTCTCAATTTGTTTATGCTAATGTAAGAACATAACTATGGCCTTTTCCACACAAGTCATTTTCCACATTTCCAGGATAATGATAAAACATTTCATCCAGGGACTTCTGTATATTTTTTCCCCTGTTTGGTTCCAGAAATGTTTACAGGCAGCTTTTTCTCCATTGTTTCTGAAAACCCTTTTACAATGATGATTCTCACTGAAACAATTCTGAGACAACTTCCCTCACAGTGAGATCATACTGAAACTTTCTTTTCTGCCAAAATGGCAGGCCATACCTCCCCTTCAGCATTTGCTCTGCCAAGTTTTTGGTCCCTCACCTCGCTGCTTTGCCCCTCTTGATTTCTAGTTTCTTGCCTTTTTACTCCCCCCACCCTTGTTTTTTGGGACCATTGAATCAGTGATGCTATAAATTATCATTGCAGCGCATGCATGAAAAAAGCAAAAAAAAATGGCCACCAGGAAACAACATTTGGAAAAGGGGAAATCAGTTGTACTTTGCTGAAAATGATAAGATTGAAAATTTCTTCAAAATGGGATAAGTGTGGTGTACGGCCTATCTGATTGCAGAATATAGATTAATGAGCTTTAAAAATTATAGACACAGCTGATGGATCTTGTTGAAACTTGAAGGCTACCAGATCTATTTATTTTTTGGCTATTAAAAATTTAATTAATACCTCTCTTTCAATCCAGAATGCACATGTTTACTCAAAAGTAAGTGTCTATATTGCTTGCTCCCAGGTAAGAAACCCTCTGTGTTTTGTTTTGTAAGAAACCCTCTGTGAATTAAATGGGATTTACTTCAGAGAAAATTCACAGAAGGGAGCGTGGTTTCAGCTGGGCATCCTTTGCCAAAGCAAAACATGGAAAAGAGGTCGTGATTGCTTCCTATTTAGCTAAAAGATTCAACTTTCAAACCTAAAGTTCATCTTTCTTACAATACTGTTTTACAATTAAAGGATCCCCCCTCCCCCAATATTCCATGTAACTTCAGTGGAACATTTCCCCTTTTGAGAAAAGTGTCTGTTTCTAAACATTAAGTACCTTCTGATTTCTTCTGTTCATTAGCTCAGACCAGTAATCCTATCCACTGTCCCCAAATGCTGTTTCTTTCAATGGCTAGTTGAGGGAGGAATGGAACTGGCATTTTAGGCTTGCAAGATACAGGGCTGGAAATATTCAAGACAGCATTTTAAGGATAGAATGAGAATGAAAATGTCTTGAAACAGACATGTCAAAAGAGAGATGTGTTGGGGATTCAGACAAGTTTGTTGTTTATTTAAGAAGCAGCCACTAGAAAATCAACAATATACAAAAGTCACCAGCTAGGCTTCTTACTTGAGAATAATTCCTGTCTATTTTGCAATTGTCAAAGGCGAAGAAATGAGAAGTCCTGTTAGGAAAAAGGAAACACAAAATTAGCCTAGGCAGTTGCACACTTTTAAAATTGTGGAGACAAGAAAATACTTCTAGAAGGGCTTTGATTGATTGCTGGCAACTGAATGAAATCAAGTGTTGGAAACTCAAGTGGTACCACAAGTTTGAGCTAGACCAATCTTTCATTATGCCCAGTGACAGTGGCCAAGTGTAGAAGTAAACAAAACTTAATTGGGACTTTGGTGATGGGCAGGTAATAAATGTACAGAAAACAAACCAATAAATAAGGTATTTGAGGAGGCGCCTCTTGCAATAGTTATGTGAGTAGTTGGCTTTATGGAGGCCAGGGGGTCTCTAAGACTGACACCAAAGTAGGGCACTGCTCCCACAAAATGGATGCCCCTCAGATTTTTTGGGATCCATCTTGTTGTGTTCAAGCTTGGGTAGGAAGGACCTCCGGAAAAGCAATCAGTTCTTTGTGTTTTTTGCCAGAATATCCTATACTGCCTTAGGACCCCTTTTGAGATATAAAAACAGATCCTTTGACTCCAATAATGTGTGTGTGTCCTGAACCCATGCACTCACCTACACCTGTATTGCCTTTTTTCTTTGCTCCTGGAAACAGTGGTAGTTTTCCTCCTCAAACACTGCTCTCGCGCACTTCCCTTCAGTCTTCCCTGAAAGGCTTTCCAAACCTCCTCTCTTTTCTCATAGTCAGCTTTTGTATGCCTTGTATAGTGTTTGTTCATTGTTTGAACTGTATTTCTTATTTTTATTCTTTAATAAAACCCATTTCAATTATAACTACCGGCTGCTCATTTTAGAGTTCTTACTTGGGACAATTCTGCTCTACATAAGTTATTGATCTAAGTTACCCCCTCTCACTTTGTCTCCAGCTAATTCCCCCCAGCTTAAGTGGAGACTGCCTGCCCTGGGTGACAGTAAAGCTGCAGCGAGAGGAGAACGAGTGGGTCCACACTGGGCAGGGCGGTGGGGTTAAAAAGGAACTAAACAAATCAATCAGTAAATATGGGGTGCAGTCACTGCATTATGAGTTGACAGGTAGCTGCCTGCACTGAAGCATTGCTGTCCAATTGTAAATAGGAAGAGTGGCTGCAGTGAAATTTCTACTTGCATAAAGTAAATGTTTTTCCATTTGCCATACAGACTGGTAGTATGGCAAATATCTGACACTGAGTGGAACTAAAAGAATCAATTAGGTACTATAATATCAGGGTGCAAATAATTATACAGAAATGGCAGAGATGGCAATTGTGGAGGGGGCTGGCTGATCCTCCCTTGCTAACACATCAGTGCCTGGGTGTTTTCTCTTTCTTAGCCAGGTTCCTTAGAGTGTTTCTGTAGTACAGGAGGAAGCCTAATGCGAAGTGACCCATGTAATTCAAACTCTGCTGCAGATTGCTTGCTGGAGGCTGGGAATCAAGCACATAGAAACCCAGGTGAGTAAGAAAGGAAAGCCAAGCTGTCAGTGATTTCATGCTGCTTAAGACCAATGAGGGAGAGTGAATTGATTCCTGGGGCAAGGGGGCAGCAAATTAATAAGTATCTCCTCAAATCCATTTGTATGCTCTTTGATGGCAAATAATGTCAAAACTTCAGCTCGAGGCAGCTGTGGCACAATGCACAGGCAGGGTTATTTTGCATATTAATAGCTGCTTTGCTAGTGGCCATTCATTACTTAATGAATACAGGGGCAAAACACTTCTTCTGACTGCATCTAACACTTAACACAATGTAGGTGCTTGTTGTAGTCTCATAGCAATTACAAGCCAAGAGTGGCAGCACATTTTAGCCATGAGGCCTGGGCAGGCTCTCTTACAGTTGCTTCTGCCAGCAGGGTGTGTTGCAGTCTAAGAGTAGGTCTTTTTAAATAACACAGCACTGTTAAGGCATCTACTCCAAAAAGGGCAGTAGCTGTGCTATGTAATATTGAGGCCAAATGTGATCACTGAAAAGTTCTTTGATCTCAGAAGAATCAAAATCAAGCCTCCTTGAATGAAACCTCTCTCATTCTCAGTTAATCTCTTTTGCCAGATATGAGGTAAAGCCATTATATTACCACCATCACTCACAAGAGACACACAATGTGTTCCTCCGTTGTCTGGAGCCAGGCTGGTAAACAGCACTGGCTTGATATGGGTGCCTTAGCAACCATCTTGTGCCAGAGCTGTACTAAAGACAAGGCCAAAGCCCCTCCTGGCCAATGTTCTTCCTGCACTCTGCAATCCAAATTGGCTGCCAGGCACCACATCATGTAGTTCATCATCTCTTGAAAGGTGTGACTCATCTGCCTTTCCTAATTGACATCATGAGCAACAGGTGCCAGATCCCAACTTCACACCAGACACAATGGATTTAAAGCTGTTTTGCCAAGGTAACCTCTCTTCAGATAACTGAATGGATCAAAGAACACTAGGAAGGAATCACCTTGTTGATTATTCATTGCTAACCCCCCAGCCCCTGCACAGCTTATTTCCATAGAGGGTGTATGCCTGACAAGTGTGCTGGAGGTTCGAGAGTTTTCTGCTTAGCATGAGAATTGCAGGGGAGGGGGGAGGCTATTTAGCCTCCATCACGGAGACCTGCCTTGTGCTTTTAATAGAAGCTTAATGGAATACTATTTACCAGGTGATGTTTTTTACCTCCATACCAGTGGTGGGATCCAAAAATTTTAGTAACAGGTTCCCTCACCAGCAAAGGGGGCAGAGGCGTACCTATGCAAACCTGAGCCCTGGGAAAAACCTGAGTTGGATGCCCTCCCCCATGGGCAGCCACCCCACCACGACCCCCACAAAATTTTTTGCACCAGGTCATTTCTAAATCATCATCACGTTATAGAAAATGCCCCAACTCACAAATCTGAACACAGCAATGGTGAAACACACAGGTTCTTTGCTAGAGACTGGTGAGATAAAAGGTACGAAAGGCTGAGAATCAACGAATTGCAGTACCTGGAAGGGATTAACCCAGTTCAGGGAGTTACATTATTAGTCGCAATTGCTATATGGAACCTTCACGTTCAAAGGCAGTATGCCTCTCGGGGAGGCGAGGGCGTGGAGATGGAAAAGCAGACCCAATTAGTAACCCCCTCTCGGCACACACAAATAATTAGTAACCCACTCTTGGGAACTGGTGAGAACCTGCTGGATCCCACCTCTGCTCCATACTGTGAAAAGCTTCACCGGCTCACTTCCACACCTTAATCCTCTGTGAAAGAGACAGGCCATATTCTCCAGGCCTTTTGGCAACCCTACTGCCACTGACTCTTGTGTGTAGCTCTAGATGTGTAGGGTCTGCTTTCTTTCTCACTCGCACAAGCCTGTGAAGCAAAATGCACACTCCACCAAGACTAACTAGCTAATAAGAACTTTGAAAGCTGTGACTAGAATTATCACTATTCACACAGAGGCACTAAGAGGCACTAAGACCACAATCCACTACATCTGGAGCATGTACATGTGGGATTCAATCAATGATACACAGTATCCCTGTTCATAGGTTACAATGAAAGTACATACTGAAAGGACATGCCTACATCTGTGTGAAAGAAAGAGCCAACACATGCTCACTTTATAAATGAAACGTAGAATCAGTACCTGGATAAATAGGCAGTGTGAATCCCATGCTCATCTGAACATGCATGGAACATAACATGAAAACTATTCAACATAACATGAAAATTATTGAATTATTGAATTATTCAGGATCAATGCATGTATAAAGAAAACTCAACTAACTTGTGAACAGGGCTGATCATACTGCCTTGAATGCTGTGGTTATGTTCCTCAAAATAGAATGCCAAATGGAGCAGCTCTACCAGAGGTTTTGCTACGACTGGGTCTAATGGGAATGTGTTTCACCAAGTCACCATTACCTACAAATGCATACCATAAAAATCAGCAATCATGCAAGCCAACTGCCTCCATTAGGTGCCTGTCTTGGAGCATCTTGGAAAGCTTCTTTGGGCACCTTCCGTATGGAGGCTTCCTCCTGGAAGAGCAGCCACTTCCTCTATCAGCCCTACAGCTCCAACTGAGTCCTTGTTTGCAGGTCTTTTATAGATCTCTACTATAGTTGGGAGGTGACTGTCTGACCAATAATAATGGTGCATCACTTTTTCCCTGAATGTGTTTACTTCTGACTGCAGTGATCATGTTGTGGAGCTGCTACTCAGCCTTCTTTCTTGACAATTTTTTTTAAAGTACACTCATCATAAACAGTATTGCAGCAAATCAGCTTGATAAATATAGGAGTCATTATTTGTCAGGTCTTTGACTGGAATCAATAAACAGGCTCTAGATACTTGATCAGAAGTCTTTATTGAACCCACCTGGTACCTGGCTTTGGCACAGCCAGTTCTGGCGGGCTATAGTAAAACAGTTACATTTATCCCTGTGGTTTTCCCACCAGAAGCGCCGCCCCCCCCGGTTCCCATGGAATGTGAGAATATTACAGCAGAAAGAAGGATGTCTGGGAGTCGAGCATCTCAAGGACAGCACAGTGACAATGTTTAGCCACCTGCTGCCTCCCCCCTGCTGGTTTGGCGCCAGGGTAGTGCCTAGTTTGACTATAGTTGCAAGCATCAAAGGAAAATGAAAGAGCAGAAAGGTCTATTAACATATCAGAGGTGAAAGCACTTCCCCCCTCCCCACAAGCAGGTGTGAGTCCTTGCACCTAAGTCCACCATGGCAGGCTCCATTCTGACATTACTCCATATTCACTGTCTGGCAGAAAATCAGCAGTGTCCATTGGGCAGGCAGGTCTGTGTTTGAATAAATGATGAAGTGGACATCAGTCTCATATTTAGAAAAAGTGAAAGAGTCCATGAATGAATACTTTAACTCTTGGGTCATTCCATCAGATACCTCTGGGTAGCCATGCTTCATGAGTTAGTTTTTGTGGAATGCACAAAGATGGCAGGATAGGAATTCATTCTGAAATGTTGACCTTTGTTTATCAAGGCCTAAACTAGGATCACAGCTTCTCATAGAGCTGAAAGTGACATTGTTTTGGAACCCTTGACTATCCCCAGCTGCATGCAACCCCTATTGGTGGATATCCCTTTAAGAATGTGTGCATAAACAATCCACCATAGACTGATTTCTCAAGTTTGCAGTTCACAGTTCCGCAGACATCTGATGAAGTAGGTAATAATCTACGAGAGCTCATACTGTCTAAATTAAAAATTACAGTTAGTCTAAAGAGTACAAGTGAATTTTCGTAGGATGTTCAAAGATTGTGAACCAACCAGAAAGGAATTAAATGGAAAGCACTTTCTTCAGAATTGGCCATTTCCACCAGCGCTACTGTTTTTTCCCCTTCAGCTAACACAACAGTCAAACATTGGTGGATACTCACTAATAGCTTCAGTTAAGCATCTTGAATAGCTCCATCCAGCTCTGCAGTTGCATAGATAGACTTCATGATGAACCTCAAAGCATAGAAACAGCAGCTCTAGATGTACAGGTAGTAGGGAGAAAATGAGGTGAGGACAAGAGTGTATTTATTCATAGCCCACCTTTCTCACTGAGACACAAGCAAGTCAGTTTTGGTCTCCACTGGGAAGAAAAGTGGAATATAAATGAAGTAAATGACAAATCACAAAGATTCATGACATAAGCTTGGAACGTTTAAAGGTTGGCATACAACCAATGTTATTCTGAAAGTGCATATGCTTGAACAAAAACAACTGAATCACAGGTACACATATCTTGAAATGCAGGTGGTCATGGTCTTCAGGATCATTATGATGCGTTGCCTGAAAAGTAGGCAATCTGGAGACTGAAAATTAAGACAAAACCAGAATTTCCACATAAATTCATTACTGCTTCTGAATAAAAGTCCTTCTTTAAAGCCACGATTGTTCTGTGTTCTTGTAAAGCACAGAAGTATATTGCCAACATCTGTTCACAGTTGACAAAAAAAATATGACATCAGATTCTTGGACCATGTAAATTCACCATATCTCCTTATCAATAGGAGCCATTGCTGATATCCAGGAAATACATCTCTGAAGGGTGTGTACAGATGTGATCTGGAGTTCTGTGACTCCCACACTGTCCCAGTGTGGATAAGGTCCATGGTGCATAGGGAGAAAGACTGAGAAGGACTGTAAGAAAGAGTTATGCTTTCTCTTCTGACCTGAAACAACCCTGGGGAACCACTATGTGGCCCAGTGGGGAAACTTGCATGTTTTGAGGGCATGTTCTGATGGCTATATCTACAGGGCAAATGACAATTCCTGGGGGCAATTTCTGGTCAGGTAAATGGCACAAGGAGGAAAGCCTCTTTCTTCACTGAAGCTGAATTGGGTCAGGCATTCATGGGAGGCGCAGAACTCCAGAACACATTTTATACCATGTGATTGATCCCCAACCTTCCCTTGCATTCTCTGTTTAAACAGGTCATAGTTGGTTATTTCAGTTAATCTTTACAAACTGCTTAGAAACTGAGATACATACTGTATTTCCAAACTCATGAATTGCTATGCCTTGATCGTGTATGCAGAAGGAAGAATATTGAGGCATGGGCAGGCCATCTGCAGAAACAAAGTACCTAACCACGCCCCACTACCTTTCTACTTGCTGGCACTTCCATAGCAAGACACACATTCCGGCCTTTGCCTCAAGCAGCTTGAGGGCAGGATCCTGGAAAGGAACCTGCAGGTGCTGCTGTCCTGAAGGACACTCCATTGATTTTGTGTCTGGCACCCGCCTGGCCTCTTGTTACAAACTGCTGGGTGAATGTTCTTTGGCATCGCTCACTCTCTTGGGTCAAGGCTTTATGACAAGACGTGGATATTTTGCACAGCACATCCCCACAGTTGCTGGCAACTGAAGGAAGAATTAGAGAAATGAATGAGAGATATCCTTATGTGACCTTCACTGAAGCCAACTGCCAGCACCAGGCTCAGGAAGACTAGATACAATCCTTCTGCCAGCAGTAGCCGTCAACTATTCTGTGGGATAATCTTGAACAGCTGCAGTTACCAACCACACCCAACACTCAGGGTGCTTTTTCTGCTTCTAGAGTGATAGGAATTAATCCAAAGCCTGGAAGGATTCAGGGGGCCATCTGGGTCAAGCTTGACGCATCCTCAACAGATCAGCCCTTAATATCCAGGTTAGGATAGGCCATAAACAGAGAGAAAAACACTCCTAAGGGAACTGAGTGAAACACACTCGGCTTGTCTCGATATGGCAGGGAATTATATTAATACAACATCTTCTGTTTCTGTTCTGGATGTCCTACAGTGAGGCAATGCTTACCAGGCCCATAATGGCAAATTCGGCGTTCCACTACCATAAAACTGTATTTCAGAACTGGGTTCCCTGACTGTCATCAGAGCAGTCTGTCCTGCAGGGGCAAATGCTGCACCTGTGCCCACAATTGTTAAGGCCATGAATTTTTCTATTAGAATTGCTTGCTTGCTTGCTTGCTTTCTGATCTTGTGCTTTTAACAATTGCAAGATAGGGGAATTCAGCAGATGAAAGTGAAACCTTTCCCTTTCATTCCACTTCAATACTGAGAAAACCTTCACCTGCTGAGTTTCCACTTGTCACACAGCTACTAAAGGCCCAGAAATCTTGTCAGAAAAGAGTTGGCAATCCTAGTGGTTCTGCACAAAACAACCCCCTCCAAGTATTACAACCAGAGAGCATGGCAAATCAGCAAATCCCCCATGGGTGTATTTCATCACCTCCACCAGTTAATTTCCCAGCAGGATTGTGTGATAAAAGCTATGCAAGCTGGCTTCCACTTCTGTGGGAGCAGGGAGCAGAAAACTATTCAGCTCCTAGCTGGCTGCAATCAGCACTTCAAAAAGAGAGCGCTCCGGTCTTTTGCAGGAGAACACACTGGGCATGATCCTTTGGGAACTCCTGTGCAGACTTGATGGAAATAAATGGACGTTCTGCCACTTGCTAGTGGATTGGGTCCATTATGGTTTGTTCAGTTCTCCAAACACAGTGTTTGAAGGAAGAGGAAAGCAGGGTATAAGAACCAGCTCCTCCTCTTCTTCTTCGTCAATCCTTTTAGGGGTTTTCTTCAGCTGTCCCACATTGCACCTCTTTAAAATAAATGTTTTAGCGACCTAGTAGGGAGCTGAGGTGATTCCCATCCACCACCACCCCTCTCTCTCTCTCTCTCTCTGTTTTATCTCAGATAACCACACAAGAATCTTTTAAAGTTCAACAAATAAATAGTAGAATTTTATTAAACACTTCAGGGGAATAAGATAGGTGGTAATGTTGGTGATAAGGAAAGAAGCAGTTCTATAAACAAGTATGAAGTTGTTTTCAAAATTCAGAACAGATGGTTCTTGGCTGATTGTTAAGATTTCAGTTGATCTCAGAGTTTCTAATGCTTTAAAATATGATAAACTTTCAAGATGTTCTTCAGATTTAACCTAAGTCAGCACTCAGAGGTTCACATGTTAACTCTGATACCTATAAACTATCCAGAAAGGAGTGTTCTCCCAACTTGGTTTCCCTTCAGACTTCCCATATTTTAGGATCACTTCACAGTGTTTGAAGTAGATCCTGATAAAGAACTAGGGGGTGGGAATTCTGCCAAGAGAATGGCCCCTCTCTGACACAAACTCTAAGTCAGTTCTTTCAGTTCTTCCCACTCTGTCCAGAAGATGAACTAGCTGTGCTTTTAGAACCTGAATTAGGAATTCTTCTCTCTCTAGAAATAAATTCCCCTACTTGGCTAGAGTAGGATCCCTTCTTTCCCCAGTACTCTCTTCCTGCCAACAGAACAGTTCTTTTACTGACATGTCTGTTTTCTCTGGAACTCAGAGATGAACTTTTTCTAATCCTGTCAGGGGCTCTGACTCCTCCTTCTAAAACTCCACCCACTCCCAGCCTGTCACTCACACATTCAGTCTTTGTGAGGGATTAACACTTTAAATTCAGGTTTTTCTGCCTCTGCCTGCTCCTTAGGTCCATCACAGCTGGTAGTGCAACTGATATGAAAGATTGTGGCCAGTGATATAATATGGCACACAAAGAAATATAGAATACTTTATTCCTTTCAATTTGATGACAATACAGAAAAAGGAGGTCAAACTGAATTAATGAATTTGAAATATACAGTGTATTGTGAAGTAATATTGCAAAAGAAAGTCTAAAATTCTCCACTACCACTCAGAATGAAGGGAAAAGTATAAACTCATATATTTTACTCTTTTAAAACTGTTAGCCCAAACATGAATCTGGCATTGTCTGTGAATCACTTGTTAAAGGCTGTATAGTAGCCCGGTTCACAAAGTCATGGTAAACACATGTAAAAATCCATGTACAGTGTACTTTTTATTTTTCTTTGTATGTGCATTCAATACTTTTTCTGTTATAATCAATTTATGTACAGAGGAATGTTTGACTTTGGGCTTTTCTGCATGCAGCACTTACCCTGTCTTTTAGGCGTAGTTATTGCAATGGTTTTCCAAGCTAAAAGTCAGAGCAAAGAAAGCCCAACTATTACCAAAAGTCCCAACACAGTTCCAAGCATGTGGCAAAGAACCAAAGGTCTGATATAAGTGTTGCATAAGTCACGGGATAAATCCTTGCCTACTTGGAGCAAAAAATATGGCAAATGGAAGCATTTTGCTAACGTGCTAAAAAGAGAGAGAGACTCAAAGGAAAGATATGTCTATACTGATAGAAACAAATGAAAACCCACATAATTCATTTATAAGTTCACTGATCGCCACAGTTCTGGAAAATGAGTGTGGTCTGGATAGAAGAAAAAAGAAGGAAGAAACAAAGTACCATGGAAGAGACTTCTAACTCTGAAACGTGCCCTGCAAATCATCTGCAAAGACTTTTCTCCCCACAGAAAAATTTTTTTCCAGAGTATCAGCAGTCATTAGATAAGCAAGTTCATTGCTGGGCTAGTGGGGGGACTGGTTGGAGACTCATGGTTTGGGGCAGGAAATTACAAGCCAATATAGGTCTGGTGCAGAGGAGCACATTTCCCCAAGTATTCTTCGCTTTACTTTGTAACTGCAGTCCTGACCCAAACCAATTTTGGGAGTGTTCTCCAGTAATGTAGGGATGCACAAAATTTCACCGATTCGTCTATAAAAAACCAATAACTGTGGAAACAGACCACAAAAACACTGGGTGCTATTTTCAGAAAGTCGTCGTCCAAGAACCCAGATATGTCTCCTAATACTATAAAAATGTCAACTACAGGCAACAAAAGCAAGACAAAGCATTAACAGTTGCTGATGGACTGTCCAAAGTACACCATTTCTGGGGAAGCACAATATTTTATTTTCCAGTTTCAGAACCAAAGTGGAAGAAGTTCTAACAGCTAGTTCAAATGTTACAATTTTTCTAAATTTAAAAATAGTAGTTGGAAGAGATCATCAGAGAGAAGAGTGGAACTTTCAGAAAGCATCTGTGCTTATTGGAACGATAGAGAGAAATTTAGAGTACACAATGGACTCATTATTTAAAATAACAGCGGTTATTTTACAACAAGACCTAAGGAAGGAAGCTACTGAATATCATTTACAAGAGCCATCTGGGAACTTAGATATGTAAAAGAAGGACTAGAGAAACTGTTTATTGGCCAAGCATGCGCGCTCAAATAGTAGTTTTGGTAAGTAATATACCAGATGTCAAAGCTTCAGAAATAAAAACCAAAAGGAGTTTATGTTGCGTCAGGAAATTCCAAAAAGACCATGGTAGAAGTTGTAAATGGACTTTTTCAGATTCAAAGAAAAACATTACTTTTGTTCAAACTACATGGAAATAAATTTGCTTGCCATCACCACAAGTAAAGTACATCAGCAAATCACTGTACATCTATATATAGAAGACATGGTAAACCAGAAGACTTTCAGTGATAGCACCCCTCAGTTTAGGTTTGGACACTGACTCTGCTAAATGGAATGCTATATTTTCTAAATAAGGAAAGATGTGACTGAAATAACTGGTTTTCCATGAGGTGTCTGGAAAAAGCAGATCTTGAGAATGCCAGTAGCGAACTGAAACCAAAGACAGCAGCCACTTGAGATGAATTGTAGCAGTAGCAAGATGGTCAAATGTTAAGTTTGTTTTTTCCATACTTCAGTCTCCATTTCTAAAGTTTGGAGTAGCACATATTACACCAGGGAACCTTAGTGTTACTTGAAAACTAAAAAGGTGTTATGCAGCAAGAAATCTGTAATGGCTTACCCATCAGTACAGATCTCTCACTACAATGAATGCACAAATACAGAAGAGTGTTAAAGGGGCCATTCTCAGTTCACGCAATGTAAAGGTGAGCCCTCACTAACCAATGCCCTCATGAACCAAACATGCATTCCAGAATATGCCTCAACATAATGGTGGGGAGAAGATAACTGTGAAGAAAGTTTAAGAACGACTGACCTACGAGGGTAAAAACAAAAAGATGTTGCAGCATTCTGAAATGCAGACGAATCATGCCCACTTTATCTATCTCACTCGCCATTATAATTTAAAAGTAAAGTTATCGCTTATTCAATACTCTCTCAGCTTTTGCTTTTTACCATGGTGACAGGCACGGTATCACCCAGGTGAGTGGAGCGGTAGTCAGGGCTGCTGCCAAACCCTCATTAATCAGTGACTCAATTATCTCTTCAAAGCCAGACAATCTGCAGTACATATTCAATAAGGTCCCACAAACAGCAATTTATCTCTAATTATCTAATCATCCTTCTCTAAATCTGCCACTTCTTACCAATAATCTTATTACTGTAATTAATTGCAGAGCTCATTAAGTACACAGAGCACAGTGAAAGTATACAACAACAACACCCAAATTCCACCCACATTTTCTAGTGGGGAGCCAAATGCCTGAAAAACATTGCTGTTTCTTCTAGGAAAAAAAACACCCAGCAAGATCCCTTGAATATTAATAGGGAGAACAAAAATATAATGGCACATCTCCTAGGTCTCCATAAGGATTCCTTGATATAGTATTTTCCTTTAGCTAAACATATGTCAATAGTCAAAAACTATACAGAAATGTTTCAGTGTAGGTGGGTGAAATTACTAATCACGGACCTACTAGAATCTCTAAAATTATACTGATTAGGATGGATACATATAATTTGATTTCCATAAAACAAAAAGTACTATATTCTAATGTATATTTGACAGCCTGCAGAATCAGACTTGCGGTTTTTGCAGTGAAACAGATAACTAATAAATAATTAAAAATTAAATTAATCTGCAAATCCAGGTGATATTAGTTCCATCCCTCTGGTAAAAAAAAAATGCCCAAGAGAAAATTAAATTATTTAGACGAGGCACAGTTGCTAAATGAATATCTTACCAAGCCATTTCTGATGTTAATGTCAATCTACACTGAAATTAAACTTCTGAAGAAAAGCATCTCTTTTGTACTTTGGGAGGAAAAAGTCCCCAAGTCAATAATAATCAGTGTCAGCATTCAGCCCGAGATAAATAAATGCTCTTAAGCCATTGCTTGTGAGGAAACAGCTTGCTTTCCTTCCTCAGTCATTGTGATGCAACATAATGTGATCCAAAACAGATGCTGGCTTTTCCAGTGGGAGCAGAATTTGTTTTCTGGCGAGCCCAGGGACAATCTATGCCTATCTGGTGCTGGAGGCATAATATTTAGGGGCACAAGGTCTCTTTACAACTACAAGCAAAATCCTCCCCCCCCCCCAACAACCTTTCAAGCAGAGCATCACTGAACTATTGTCGTGTCAGTAGACTCCTGTCTTTCCTTGGATCCATCCTAATTTCCTGGAAACAAATATTTTTCCAGTATTCCCTTATCACAGATCCTGGGACATTAGCAGGCCAAAGGAAAGGGAGATAGATATAGAGGGAAATGAATAAATAGACCCACACACTATACCACAACAGTTGCTTCCTACAGCCATTTCAACGCTTCTTGATTCTGCATTCTCTAGGTTACTTCCTGTGCAGGCCTCTGATAAATACATTATTTCACAGACTAGAACCACCACATTATTTAACCATAGAAATTTTGCTAAGAGCTCTACAAAAGGTCTCACACATTCAGCAAATGTTTTTAAATGAAGTGTATTTGTAAATGCATGTGCTGCGTTCTCTAGCCAATTAGAAGCATTTAATAAACCACTCATAATAAATAAACTGCATGTGTCTAAGAGCCAATTTCAAGATAAAAACACTACAGCTGCCCTTGCACAGTAGGAAACATGCCCACAGTTGAGTTTTGTGTTGCAAATAATCTGTAAATTATGTATACCATTTATCCATCACTGAGCTTGGATTGGAAGTGCATCCATTTTCAGTGCCAAATATAAAATTAAGAAATAAATTTTATTTGTCCCTGAAGAACCCACTCTCGAACACTATTTAATTCTGCAGCATTTCCTCTTGAGGCACTGTTGCACATCACATCACTTTAGAAGTCATGGATATTCATTTGTTTGGAGCGATATGGCCCTAGACAGTTTTTTTTTCTGTGTGTGCCTGGTATGTGTACCTTGTTTGCAGATCTGACTATGGATGGTGATTTAACAGACTGTACTAGTTTACTTACTGTTTAACAAGACATGAGGCATTAGGGATTCCATAGGGTTGCCAACATCCAGGTGGGGACTGGGGGAAAGAGGGATGAAAGAATAAAATCAATACTGGGGAGGCAACTGCTGCTGCAACAATGTCAATTTGATGTGCACAGCCAATCAGGTCTCCAATGGCCAATCAGAAGCCCTGCTAGGCAGGAAACTCACTTGCCCAAGTTGCCCCACCCACTCTGTGGGCACCATGATGCTTACAGGACCCTTGCACTACTGGGTTATGCTGTTAGGTTTTCTGCTAATTATGCATTTGACTTTTTGTAGTTCACTTCAAGAGCATATTTTCATTTTTTAAAAGTGGATTAGAAATCCTCAAATGAAAAAAAAGGATAAAGAGTACAGTGGAGCCCTGTCATTCTGTTCAAAACTTACCACAAAGATCAGGAGCAAACTGGCTGGGCTTCTGCTTCAAGTCCTAATGGTTATTTGATGAAAGCACCTGCAGTTTGACTTTTAAAAATGCACTATAGCCCAAAATTATATCAATACTAAAAAATACTTATATCAATGCTTAGAACTGAATTTACAGTGCAATCCTATGCAGAGCTTCTGTAACCTAAATCCACTGATTTCAACAGGCTTCTACTGGATTAACTCTTTACAGGATTATATTATTCTTAATCTATAAAATGAGTTGGTTGTAGAAATTACAAAGAGAGCAGAACAGAAACAAAACAGTGAAGCAAATATATTTGACTTTTTGCTGGCAGTAAGAAAAATCACAGCTAAATTCCAAGGAAGAAGACCTAAAAAGAAAGGAGATTCTGAAATTAGGGGGGTCAGAGATATCCAAGTAACGTGCCGTGGAATTCTGGAATACTTTATAAGCAAACTGAGGATCCTATACATCTAACAATGAGATTGTCTATCACCTATCACTCCAGGTATCTGTTTTTCTCCTTATTCGTTATAAGATACGATCACTTACCTTTCTCTGCATCTGTAAGTCACTTTGTGTCTAAACATCCTAAATTCCATCTGTATGATGGGATCTTTTTTTTTAATGCTGATTAATATCTGCTAGTCTTGTACTGTGCTATTTGATGAATCTTTAATATGAATGCATTCTGGAAATTTGACAGTTTTAAACTGTTCACATCCATTAGGCTAGAATTGTTTTTAATATCCAATTCTCACTGGTTAAAATTCCAAGAGATTCATAATGCAACAGTGATATGTACCATGCCCTGCCTGTGGTGCGTAGAATGCCTATGAAGGTCAAACAAAAAATTAAAGGTTTCTTGCTGTTAACTACTAGTGAACTGGGGTGAACGCAGTGAAAACTTCCAGTAATCTAGCAAACATAGTACTGGACCAGCTTACACCACAAGCAAGTTTTTCATTGTTATCTAATTTTACAATTTAATTTCCATTAAAGCTTAAAGCAGTTGATTATAATGTGCATCACATATTCATTTGGTTTTATTGACTATATCTTTCTGTTGGCCCATCTTTGACCCTTCTTATATTTCCTCTTTTCGTTGTTATGATCAGAGAAAAGAGGGACAAGGCAGGGAGGGTTATATGTGTTCCCTGATTGTGTTCTCCCTCCGCCCTCCAAGTGGATCTGCTTTCAAAACTTTTGTTCAGGGTTGGCTTTTTACAAATATTGTACCTAAGATTAAGTTTGTATCTACCTTAGATTTTCTTGAGTGCCCAAGGTTGGGGGAAAAATACTGCATCTTAAATGCCCAATTATACAATCTACTTAGGATTCAGTTCAGATGCCAAAACAAGAATCATACCAACAGAGGTCATTTGTGGATTGATGTGTATTGACTATATCATGGATTTGCACAGGTGCCAACAAAATACAGGTGTGTTTGCCAACAACTGGATTCAGGCAAGACTTCACCTTGGATTTCTCCACTTCAAAAGATGTTTTGAGTCTCCATCCTCCCAGCTACTCAGCAGAATAATACTCAGCAGGTCCTGTATCTAACTATGTGGTTCAAATGACTTTGAGGCACAAGTTTTCTTGAGGGGATTTAGCCATTGTTGTTGATTCCTCCCTCCCACCACAGAGGGAGCCCCCCCTAAAATATTATTCCTGAAGGGGGGTTATTAGATCTGCAGTAATAGCATGGGGGCAAAGTGGGGGCTAACAACAACAGTGAGGGGGGAAATTGGCAGCAGTGGCCATTCCTTCTTAGACAACCTAAGTCCCCTTAAGTCTTTGTAGAGGCCACTGTCTTAACTAGAGGGCAGTTGCCACCATACAGTGGCAAATGGCTCTGGCTGATTTAGTGTTTTGGTGATCATTTGAAAATGTATTTCTAAATAATGAATTTCTCATAGCATTCATGGAAAACCACAAGATATTGATTGTTCAGATGAAAGTGGGGATGATGGAATTTGAATCTCTAGAGGCACTCAAATAACAGACTAAGCTAACCACAGAGTCACTGAAGAAAAAAAAATTGCAATGAGCAGTTACATTGAGAATTTTAAAGTGTTCACTGACAGTACACATGGCCTGTTAAAAAAGGTGGGGGCCAAAAAAAGTCAGTTTTACATACAAATAATAGTTAATGTCTGGCTGTTGTGGGTTTTCCTGGCTTTTGGGGCATAATTTGGTCGTTTCTGCTGCTAAAATTTTGTCCGCAGCTATGGCTGGCATCTCCAGAGGCATCTTACTGTAAACCCATAACCCATAGGTTGACTCTTGGCTGTACTTGAAAAGATCTTTGGCATAATACAATAGTTACCGTGTGTTTTTTTTGCTGGACACTCCATTTTTTACCTGCCTGGCCATGTCACAGGCTCAAATCACTGTTGCTAACCAGCACTGTGAGTTGACTGCGGTTTTGTAGTTGTTGTGCTGATTCGGTTTGCCATGTTATGGTTGTGAACCATCCTGTGGAACAAAACTAGGATTGAACAGAATTATAATAAATAAATGGAATCATCCCCTTCAGTGCCTTTCTACATATGTCATGCAATTAGAGCATCCAGAAGAGGGAATAAAACAGCCATTAAAAATGGTATTTACAAACGATATTGCATAAGGAATGTTTTCGAATGCACTTTTGCTATTTTGCCTTTTTTTAGTACCAGTTTGCCTTAACAGCTTTGCGAAAATTCACTTCTTTTCAGTGTTCCCAGAGTGTAAATCTTCTGTAAAAAAATGAACAATCTGTGAAGGAAGGTGTCAGACTTGGCTCCTTTATGCCTCAAGATGTTGTATGACGTTAGGGCAAATCTTTAACTGGCTTTGTCTGGCAAGATAAGCATTTTTCATGGATAGCTGAGAAAGAATAAATCTCTTTTCTCTGTGCAGGGGGATGATCTTGTATTTGATTCTACAGTATAAATGACTGACTCTCTTTAAGTAAAAGGAAACACACTCATTTGTACAATGGAGGATCGTCACCCGTCTTCATTTCCCCACAAAAACTTCAATACCTAGCAACCCCTTTAAATCAATCTTGTTTTATTCAATTTCAGGACAATACCTCTTAGGATGACTTAAATCCTTTCTCATAAGAGAAAGCCAGCACAATGTAACTTTGCCTTATCCGTGGTGAAGTTGGTCTGTGAATGTGACTCTTTGTATAAAGATCTGCAATATTTTGGATCTGCAGTTAAATATGCAATCACCCATAGCCATGATCCCCTGACCAAAAGCTGCAGAAGGATTCTGAGATGGAAAAAAAGAAATTAGAGACCAACAAAAGCAAAAAATATATGCGTGTGTGGAAGGTTTAACTATCTATACTCTAAACTGGAAAAAATGCATGTTCAGATACTTAGTGAGAGAACATTCCTGGATATGCTAAATGACTGTGGCTTAGAGCAGATGGTTGTCTAGAACCAACCGGGAAATGTGATCTAAGATCTAATTCTATGTGGGACCCAGGACCTGAATGCGGGGAAGTCCAGTGTTGTTGAGCGATAGGGAACAGCGACCACAATGCTGTCAGATTCAGTATCTCTGCATGCGAACAGGGCATTCTGTTTGTGCCTTCAAGGGAAATTTCTCAAAGATAGAGGGATAGTCATGGGAAGCTGAAAGGGAAAATCGAGGAATTAAAAATGTCCAACTTGGAGGTTGTTAAAACACAGTCTAAAAGCTCCAGCTGGAATGTGTTCCCTTGGAGTTAGGAGAAAGTGGCCTTGATCCAAAAAGAAAGCCACCATGGTTAACAAAGGGGCGTTGAGGAAATTATTAGGAAAAAAAAAAAAGATGTCTTTTTAGAAAATGGAAGTCCAACAACTGATAAAGAATACCAGGAAGGAACACAAATGGTGGCAAAGAGAAGCAAGTTAGCTGTAAGGAGGCAAAAAAGAGTTATGAGGAACACATGGCTGAACATCAAAACCAGCAACAAACAGTTCTTCAAGTACATCAAAAGCAGGAAGCCAGCAAGGGAAGCGGTGAGCCCGTTAGATGACAAAGGAACAAAGGTGTGCTTCATGTGGGGAGATTGCAGAAAAGCTGAATGAATTCTTGTCTGTCTTCCTGCAAGGGTGTCCTACACCTGAACCAAGCTTAGGAGGCTGAATCAGAGGAACTAACAAAGATGAGTGGTAGACAAAGGAGAAGAAGTTCTGGCAGTATTGATAAACTAAATGTTACTGAAATCCCTGGCCCAGATTGCATTCACCCAAAAGAGTTCTTAAGAGCTCAAGCGCCCAAATTGCTGATCTTCTCACTTTAATATGCAACTTATCCCTTGAAATCAGGCTCATCCCTGAAGACTGGAAGATAGCCAATGTCACATGTGTGAAATCTTTAAGAAGAAAGGATCTGGGGGGACCGGAAATTACAGGCCAGTCAGTTTGACATCTGTTCCTGGTAAATTAGTAGAATCTGTCATTAAAGGTAGTGCAAAAACAGCAGAAAAGCAGAACCTGCTGAAAGGAGTCAGCATGGCTTTTGCAGAGGCAAATCCTGTCTTACAAACTTACTAGAGTTCTTTGAGGATGTAAACAGGCATGTGGATAAGGGGGAACCAGTGGACATTGTCTACTTGGATTTCCAAAAGGCTTTGACAAAGTTCCTCACCAGAGACTATTGAAAACTCAGCAATGAAGGAATAGGGGAAGTGTATACTAGTTAAAACTGGTTGAGAAACAGGAAGCAAAAGAGTGGTGGGTGTAAATGGGAAATTCTCACAATGGAGAGATGTAGGAGTGGTGTCCCCAAGGAGCCGTATTGGGACCAGTGCTCTTTAACCTATTCATAAATGACCTGGAAGTAGGAGGGGTGGGTAAGTGGTGGCCAAGTTTGCAGATGATACAAATTATGTAGGGTGGGTAGGAGAACCACAAAGGTTGAGGAGAACATGGGACCTTGATAAATTAGGTGAGTGGGCTAAGAAATGGCAAAATGCAGTTCTAATGTATAAAATGCAAAGTGATGCACATAGGGGCAAAATCCCAAGCTTCACATACATGCTACAGGGACAGTGCTATCAGTCCTGTAGACCAGGAAAGAGTTTGAAGTCTTGGTTGATGGTTCATGAGATGTCAACTCATGTGGCAGCTGTGAAAAGGCAAACTCTATGCTGGGATAGTAGGAAGAATTGAAATAAAACTACAAGATTGTCATGCCCTTATATACAAAGCTGTAGTGCGACATGGGTACTGTGTTCAGTTCTGGTCATACATCTCAAAAGATATTGAAGAGATAGAAAAGTGCAGAGAAGAGCACGACAATGATTGAGGGACTGCAGCACCTTCCTTATGAGGAAGGCTGCAGCGTTTGGGACTCTTTAGTTTGGAGAGGAGACGTCTGAGGGGGGATATGATTGAAGTCTATAAAATTATGCATGGGGTAGAAAATGTTGACAGAGAATTTTTCTCTCTTTCTCACAATACTAGAACCAGGGGGCATTCATTGAAAATGCTGGGGGGAAGAATTAGAACTAATAAAAGGAAACACTTCTTCACGCAACGTGTGATTGGTGTTTGGAATATGCTGCCACAGGAGGTGGTGATGGCCACTAACCTGGATAGCTTTAAAGGGCTGGACTTGAATTTATGGAGGGAGAAGTTGATTTATGCAATCTTGATCCTCTTTGATGCAGAGATTACAAATGCCTTAACAGTCCAGGTGCTCCGGGGCAACAGCCACAGAGACCATTGCTTTCACATCCCACTACATGTGAACTCCCAAAGGCACCTGGTGGGCCACTGCGAGTAGCAGAGAGCTGGACTAGATGGACTCTGGTCTGATCCAGCTGGCTTGTTCTTATGTTCTTATGTTCTTATGTTCTTATTTATTTTAGAATGCTAGTTTGCTTTTCTCCCAGCTTGGGTACCAAGGCAGCTTACAAATAACAAATAAAACCACACATGACAATCCAGTAAAATGTTAAACTTCAACATAAAACACCTAGAAGTTACAGAACACAGCAGGCAGGCTGCCATGGGTAGGCCACGGAGAAAACAAGGCAAATATACCCATCCTTGACACTCGTTCACGGATGCATGTGTATTCCTTGATAATTCTTCATTTAGTGAATTTGTGAACTGGTTTCATTGGCAAGTTTTGTGACAACGTGGATAAAAGTACATGATTAAAAAAATGAAAATCAGGTTTTTAAAATTTAAATCAAATTTTAAAAAATAAAGTAAGTTTTGAGGAAAAATCTATCTGAAGATTTTTCTATCTAAGCTTTATAATTTAGGCTTTATAATCCAAAGGAGAAATAAGGATTAGTTTTCAATTACCGGTATGTAACATAAAGCTGTATATTCATAAAATGTTTTGTTGGTAAATGAATTCCATTAATCTATTCATAATGTCATCCTTTTCCAGAGGATTCTGTAAGATTATCTTGGGCAATTTTTCAATCTTGAAAATATTATCACACATACTTGGTTTTGCAGTTCTCAAAACTCTGAATTTGTGTCTGCAGAGATAACATGCTGCTACATCACATCAAAAATGTTATTAAAAAATACAGAGTTGAGGAAAGGATCTTAATCCCATTGTTCCTTTGAAAATCTTTGTAGAGGAAATCTATCCCTTACCTTTGAGTACTAAGTTTCAAGGAATCGAGTGTTTGGAGTGAAACGGATATCCACAGGGAGCTAAGTATGAAGAGGGAGGGGCAAGCAGTAAAAATCAAAGTGAAACCTTTTGAGCAGGATACTCCACAAGTCCTGGGATTTTTGTGTGTGTAACCTGAGGTTTACCATGTTATTCTCTTTCTGGAGAAGAAAAAACTATAATAAAGCCATACAACAGACCTGATTTGGGAACATTTTAATGAACTTCCTTTACCTATGGGGTAAGGCAGCCACGTTTGCAAACACCACAGCAAAGAAATGCAAAGGCTTGGTGGCCTGAAATGAAACAACATGATGAAAACTTTTGCAGAAAACAATGATTTAAGTTTAGTCTTACTAACTAGTGAATTAAATTGTGATGTAAATTGATTTGATTTAAATCAAATCCACCCTACTTTGTGACTGAGGTAATACTAATATGGAACCTTTATCTGTTCCAGTGATTCATGAACTCTGATGGCTCATTCATGAATGCAAGTTCACATGGTCACGTAAGGCTGCTTTATACTTAATCAGACCCTTGGTCCATCAAAGTCAGTACTCTCTACTCAGATTGGCAGAGGCTTTCCAGGGTCTCAGGCAGAGGCCTTTCCCATGACCTACTGCCAGATCCTTTAACTGGAGATGTTGGGGATTGAATCTGGGACCTTCAGCATGCCAAGCAGATGCTCTACCACTGAACTACAGCTCCCCTCCCATGCTACAATGGGATGGTGTATTCATCTTAGCCCACTTCACATGTTATATGTGTACCTTTGTTTATAAGAAATAGCCAATGCATGGTCACTTTACAACTGATTACTTTACAACCCAGTTGTTACCCAAAATGGTGGGACACAACAACCCTCTTTGGTTGGAGAAATTAGCTATAGAGCACAATGTCCCTTAGAGTTGCTTGAGGAGCGTTGGGTACCTTGATCGCTATATCACTCAATAACTGGGGTAAAAAAAACCACATTCAAGGGTTCCTAGGATATAATTTAGAGGTGAAAGACAGGTTTTGGATATAGAGAGAGAAGGGATGGGATATCAAAGTTTATATTACCAGTCTTGTAGGTGATGACCCGGAAACAGAGACCTGATGACTAGGCTCTGGATGATCAATGCTAATAGAACAATATTACCAACCACCATGGTGGCGTGATAATATTGAACAACTGACTGGGGTCTGAGACATGCTTTTATAGGACAAAAGCATGTCTTGGGCAAATGTAATCCTTTTCAGAAAGGATTTTTCCTGCTGTTCCAAGGTGAGGTAATGGTCTTGAGTATCTGACCATTGAGCTGATGACCCATTATCTTTGATGGGATTTTGCCAGGTGTTGGACAAAGCAGGTGACAACCCTTAATGGGTTTTGCAACATATATGGTCACAAGGAGATGAGTCACAGAAGACTCTTGAGTAGATTAAGAGACAAATACAAAAGAACTGGTCTCGCCCAGGTGGTGCTGTTTTCCATATTCAAATGTTATTTCCTGAGTATGGGCCAGGCATGAAGTTGTGGGTATGGGGGGAAGCCCTTGAGGCACTCTTGCCAGACACAGTCCCAATATGAAGTTTCTGAAACAGACTTATACATTTCAGGACACTGTTATGCCAGGTCAGACAGAGCAGCATTCCAGGAGAAAGACTCTCTCTCTCACTCTCTGCGCTGCTACAGGTCTTAGGTTGGCTACACAGTACATGGATAAATGTGGGGTTTATGTTATACATTATGTTGAGCTATACATGCATTTAACATACCACAAGAATTACTCGACACCCATATAAAGGTTGTCTACACATTCAAGGTCACTTTTGAACAGTACCGATGTGAACCAGCCTTGAGTTAATTCAATTTGTGAAAATATCCAAAAGAAGGCACAGTAGCTTTTTTTTTTTTGGAAGTGTTGCTGGTTTTCTCCTGATGTTTCGCCTGCATCTGTGGCTGGTATCTTCAGGGGAAAGGGTGTTTGAGTTGGAGTCTAAATTTGTAGGAGGAGTGCTACTCCTGCTAAAACCCACTTGGAAGGTTTCTCTTTAGTCTTCAGGTTAAAGGTCCAGACATAGGTTGGGCCTCGTTGGCGGGTTTTATATACAGGGCAAGGGTACACATTGCGGTTGTCTTGTTTATCAACAGGGATGGCTCTGATGAAAATAATTGGCATGGATGGAGTCAGGTCCTTCAGGCGGGCATCGGCAATTAAACCTGCCTGTAGAGGATAGCAAAGCAATGTGAGATTAATAGAGGCTCCATTTCTTGTATCCTTATAGATGCACCCACATGTTTCTGTCTCCTGTCTTTATACTATGTACTATTTCCCATTACCTGTTATTTGCCTGTTCTCTGACCTACATTTCTGCTAGATCCTTGGAGCATTTGATTCTGTCAGAGTAATATCCAAGCTAACTGATCAAGACCGTGAACTTTTTCCAGCTGAGTTACTCAGTTACCAAGCGTCAGTTCAAATGATCAACTTGCCTCATTGACAATGGGGGCTCAGTGGATTTGTGCAGTTTCCTTGACACATAGTATTCATGTGATCACTTTTCTGTACACTGAGCATAGCTCAAACTCCTGCGAATCTCACCACTGTAAAACTGCCAAAGGTAGGCTGGCTGGTAGACTGCCAAATGTGGATTTGACTTTTGCAATGAGCAGGCAGCAAAACAATCCATACGGACCCTTCATTACAAGTTATGCTGCCACATATATTGTCTTTCAGAGAGTTAAAAACAAGTAATTGTACGGAAATGTGAGCCTTATCTCCAGGAACACCAGGGCTAGCTGATAGTGGAACAGAACAGATGAGATTTAGAACTGGGTCTTTTAAGCAAAATTATAGATGCCTGGGACCTTGATTCATATCAGAGATGCACAAGAAGGGCAGTAGTGATATAGTGCTGTGGCACAAAGGTAATAGAGAAATGCTATCACTTATGTTAGCATACTGTAGGAAGGGGTAGAATCATGATCAAAATGCCCCCCTACCACCACATGGACAGAATAATGAGGAAGTGAAGGATTCCAATGGCACATCCTGTGTGTGTGTACCAATTCAGGCTACTCCATAGGGCTTTCAAGGCAAGTGATTAAGAAAAGGTAGTTTGCCATTTCCTTCCTCTGCAAAGTCTTCCTTGGTGGTCTTCCATCAATGCACCAACCCTTCCTAGCTTCCAAGACATGGCGGGATGAGGCTATACTATATCATTTCACTTAACTGGCACTTTCACTTAACTACCAACGTGTCAATGCTCTGCTGCTAATTCCAAGTGCAGCTGAATGCAAAAGAATGACCAAGCAGAACAAATAGGCAGTAGTGTAAAACAATCCGATTATGTAACCTAGAAATTACTGAAACCTAACCAACTATTAACTTCAGTAGATGAGACACTCCACTGTCAATCAAATATCCTGCGGCCAATCATTGCATTCACTGCCCAAGGAACAAACTTTCTATCCCTAGGTGGAGCTAAGAAAACTAATGATAGCAGATGAAGAGTCGGGTACAAGGAACCAAAAATAAGCTGCAAATAGAGCAAAACAGCAAGTGCCAGAGGGGTTAACCTCTCATTGAAGATGAATGAACCATAGATTAGACACATCATCCATATATTGCATTGCAATATAGAAGCCATAAGATATAACTTTCTGAAAGTCATTTGCATTCTGAGATGCACATACAATAGTATGCAACCATGGTCTCTGGAACCACAATATGTACATTGTTATATTAAGGTAATTCTGGTAATAGATAGTGTCTGTAGAGCTTCAGTTTTCTAAAGCAATGTGTAAATATTCAATAATCCTTGCAACAACATCTCTTCTGGGAACTGGGGTATGGCAACTTATTTTGACTTACAGAATGTCCTTAATTTTTCAAAGTATTTTCTAAGCAGGAACCTTGTTTGAAAGAAACAAAGAAAATCAATTTCCCATGAAATATCCCTTCTATTTTTAGGCTGACAACATTTTCAATCTTTCTCAGATCACTCCATGGCAGTAATTCATGTTTTTATTTGCATGTTTATCTCCCAGTTGATCAAAAGAAGTTCTGACTTGGAAATAACCACTTTTGCTGCTTACTTGGCATACAGTTGCTGTGCGAGCATGCCAACATGCATTCTGTCAGAGTCACATGGTAGTTCCTTAGCAATTATTATGTATGCATTCTACTCTTCCTCCAACAAATTCAAAATGGTGTACATGGACTTGTTCCCACGTTGTCTTCAGAACAACTCTGTGAGATGGTTTAGGCTGACAGAATCCTGTTGGCCTGAGGTTGCACAGTGCTCTTCACAGCTGAACAGAAATTTCAAATGGGGCTTCCCTAAATCCAAAACTGTACCTATTACACCTTCCAGTTCATGATCTTAGAACTTTTGCCAGGCAGGTGTTGTGCAACAAATGACAATGGAATGAACATAAATAGTACCGCCCCCCCACCCAAGACTGTTGGAGTGTTCTGTGCACTAGTGGTAAATTGAAAATGTGGAAAGATCTCAGTGTTACTTTGCATTCAGAGGGTTCTTCAGTGCATCCTGAAATAGGAAACGTAGACTTTGAGGTCACACTTGCACATCGTTAATATGTTGTTTTTTAAAACAAAAGAGCTCAAGATAACTTTATCTTATATGAAAAAGCACCTTAAAGACAGGATAATTTGTAGAAAGGATGTCTGGGCTGCAGACGCTTGACCATTTCCCACTCTTCTGCTCAAAATTACACCACCCTATCTTTGATCACTTTCCCTCTTATAGAAATAAACATGTTTACTCTTGCAAACATATTTGAAACCCCAGGGGAAATGGTGAACTAGCAGGTGAGATTTAGCCCTCCCTTCCTCATCATTTCACTGCTCCAAATTGCCTTCTTGTTCCCTAGCTTTTACTCGTCAACAGTAGTGTAGCTAAGGGGATACAGGGGTCTGGAGTCCCAGGCACCACTTCCTAGGGCACATTTAAGGGTTGCGTCCTACCTTGCAACTGTGCCCCCATCTGGAGCCCCCTGTGGAATTCAGGGCAGAGGTGCAATTGAACGCCAGTGACTGGGGCTTGTCCTGCCCCCAATCTCCATGTAAAGATGGGAAGCAGAGCCAGCCAGGTTCGCGCGCACACACACACACACACACACACACACACACATACCCCATGTGGAGTTTGGCTGTGGCACCAGCTGGCTGACCCCACCCCAATCTCCTCATGGAGACTGGAGCGGCAAGGGCTTGTTTGATCCTCCGGTCAAGTGGAGCTTGGGAAGCAGAGCCAACAGTATAAAGCTAGAGGTGGATGGCCTCCCTGGAAGTCTGCAGTTTAAAGCTGGATCCAAGCCTCACTGAGGCCAGGATCAAGCCAGTCCTTGCTGCTCCGATCTCTACATGGAGATTGAGGTTGGGCCCAGTTGGCTGGCACCACACCTGAACTCCTCATGGAGATGGGGGTAGGGTGAGCACAGCTAGTCCCATTCCCAATCTTCATGAAGAGGTTGGGGGCCAGGCAAGCCTTGATTGCTGGTGTTTAACTCTGCCCCTGTCCCAAATGAAATGGGGGCGCAACTGTGGGGGAGCATGGTGCCCAGGATGAGCCCCAGGCTCCATTTTAAGTAACTAAGCCCCTCCTCTTCATTCCCCAGCTTCCCCACAATAAAACAAATATTGTTACTGTATTCATAGTGTGTGGAGTTCCACTGTAAGTTAAGGACATCATATAGCTTCTAGGAATTGGATTCATTTCAGATTTCCTAAAAAACAGCTCTATCTTTATGTATGTTAATAGATATTCTGAGGATTGAGCTGGTGTTTGTCCCTGTTCTGCCAAATGCTTCACATAGCAGCTTTACACATTACATGGCAGCAAATCCATGTGTCACATTGCATGTACACTTGGTAGTGAGCTGCACAAATCCTAGGTCATGGAACACGAACCTATATAATCTATATAATTTTAACCCATTGTTATGCACATGCCACAACACCATATGTGAAACAAACATACAAAATGTAGGGAGATAATAATTCAGGGGACTCAATTTTTTGCCTCCTTCAGGAGCATTGGTATGCGCTATTTCATGACTGAAGTATAGGCAAGCTCCTGTCCAGGAAGATCACCTTTCCCATTAAAATGCCACTGGTATAGTCCTCATTATTTGACTTCCACAAAACCACTAGCTTTCAAAAATCCCCCTCTCCCTTGCCAACAACAGAAGATGAAGAGATGGGAAAAATGAGCCCAAATGAGCAACTAAGTGACAGAATTCTGTTTGTCAATTCTTCTGCAGGGTTTTTTCCTACAAGGAGCCAGGTTCTTTCCACACTGAATTCATCTGCCTTCGGCAAATTCATGCTAGCAGGGAATTTAAGCCCTTGTAAAATCTGTTTGGTTTTCATTTGTTAAGTAGGTGGCTGTTATGGATGGGTCCATAAATGTAAACCACCCACACAGTAATATGAATACATACATAAATATTGTAGAGTCATCTGCACACAGGGCAATAGCGGAATTGCTGTCTTTGGCTAGAGCTGTCGCGGCATCGCCTTACAGTGAAATTTCTTTTTGCAGAGTAGCATGGCTCCCCAATGTGATTACTCTGAACTTCAGAGCTGAAGTTCTTACCAAGGGATTAATTTCTAGTGGATACGCAGCCCAGAAATACAGAATGCATATAGCTGAGTTGTTAATTCTTCATATTGTCCCCCATGTGTGTACCCACAAGAAAAGCTCACTGAGCTACAGGACAGAATCAATGGGTCGATTTGAATAGACTAGAAATGTCTTTCCTCCCCTTTTCAGCTGGGGAGAAAGAATGAATATTCAGGCACAAAAAGAGAATGCCAGTATTGTTGCTTAGCATTTAGCAGTAGAGAAAGAAGTACTTTCAGATAATGCATTGGGAAATTGGTAATAATGTTCTTCCCTGAGATGTCAAAAGCCCTCAAATCTTGCTGCTACCTACTAATAAAATAGCCAATAAAATTTCAGACTGGGACCTGGGACACCCAGGTCTGAATCCCCACTCCACCACAGAAGTTTGCTGAGTAACATTGGGTCAATCACGCACACAAAGTCTAACCCTCCTCACAGTCTTGACTCTTTCTCAGTGGCGGAGCTATAAGGGGATGGGAGGTGAACCATGCACCGGGCACGTGCCAGTGGGTCACGTGGGGGCAGAAAATCACCCCCTCCCCCTTCCCCCCCACTTAGTTTAAAGCAGCCTAGTGGGGACTACACTTCCTGGTGTAGAAAAAGTGGCCTAGTGGGAACTACACTTCTCAGGAGACCTTGAGAGCATTTTGCCTTAGGCGCCATTCCCCCCCACTTCTCTGCTCTTTCTGAATTCCATGTACCTATGTCTTACTGTTTTTCAGGATTTGTTTATCCCAAAATGACAAAGTGCACAAAGAACAGTAGAACAACCACTGTGAACCAGTTGACCCATGGGTCATGGCATGAACACATGAAGTTGCCTTGGTCAGTATTGCCTACTCAGACTGAAAGCAGCTTTTCAGGGTCTTGGGTGGAAATCTTTCACAACGCCCTCTACCTGATCCTTTAAAGTGGAGGTGCTGGGGACTGAACCTGAGACCATCTGCATTCCAAGCAGATCCTCTGCCCTTCCTAAAGTCAAACTCTCAGCTTTAAGCTGAAGCAGCATTTGAGCCTGGAGGGGGGGGGGCAGATTGACTCTGGGCAACTAGGCCCAGCATTGGCTGTCAGCAGTTATCCACCACCACCACCACCTACAGGTGCAAACTGGGGAGGGTGGGGTCAGTGGACCTGAGGGTAGCAAGTTTCAATCTGGTCTAGGGTTGCCAACTCCAGGTTGGAAAATTCCTAGAGATTTGAGGGTGAAGCCTGGGGAGGGGGGGGGTTTGGGGAAGAATGGGACCTAAGTGAGACACAATACCACACAGTCTAGCCTCCAAACAGGCATTTTCTCTGGGAGAACTGATCTCTGTAGTCTGAAGATTGAGTGTAATTCTGAAGGAATCTTCAGGCCTCACCTGAAGATTGGCACCCCAATTTGATCTGCAGATCACATTGAATAGGAAGGGCCAGCAGTGTGCTAAACATTCAGGTGCTCTCTTCCAACAACAACCCCTCCCACCCCATGTTTTCAAATTGTACTTCTATTGTGGCTACACATCCTTTTGCTATGCTCTGGTTAGTAGGGTCAGAAAATAATTTTATCCCAGGCTTTGATTAACGAATAGCCCCCCCCCCGCCCCCGGGGGGGAGGGTTACCTTCCCGACAGGAAAGAGTATAACTTTGTGTGTGTGTGTTTATATTATCAATAAGAGTGTAGCCATCAAAACTAGCTGCTGATGTTTAGGCATTAGCTGGAAAGCATAGTAGAGATTGTGTAGGGTGGGTTCCCTACATGACTAAAAAGGGTCATTAAGGAGCTCTGTGGGAACAGGATGCATGACAACCAATCTCAGGGCTGACCACCCTCCCAGATAGGAACGGTAGCTCCCACCACTACCTGTTAATACCAATCCTCTTTCCTCAGTTATCCCAAAAGGTGAGTTGGGAAAGGGGCACGGAGTAGTTGGGCAGTCAGCTACATTCACTGTCCCCACCCTATGCTGTGGCAAGACTAAGGAATCTGTAATAAATAAAGTTGTGGCCTGATTCTCCCCAGCATAGTATGTCTTCTGTCATGGACTGGTCCCCATTCCTACCACAATGGGCTGGTCCCCTTTTCAAACACATTACTGCCACTTATATCCATCATGAGGCTACAATAATGGGGAAAATACTAAAGTCTTATGTAGGTCAAAGAGAGTCCGGGCAAAGGTCTAGGGATTATGGTTTGTCTACTGTTTTTCATTCAGCCAAAGGCAAATTTGAGAAGAAAGAGATGGCAGAATTGTTCTCTGAAATATTCTTTAAGTAAAAAAGACTTGTGCTTACTGAAAATCTTGAATATGGAACATAACCTTGTGCAACTTTCCTGCTCCCTTACCATGACCCAGGCCATGTGATTATATCCTTGCTACAGAGCAAAGGCAAAAAAAGGGCCTTTGGATTCCTGAAATGCATTTTTACCAAAGTGGAACAAGGGGGAGTGGCTTCCCAATACAACTAAGCAGAGCCAGCTTCAGGGAATAAATTTCTGAATGGAACACAAATTATGAAAAATGTAAAACAGTCTGAAGAAGCCATCCTGGGGAGAGTAGTTTTCTGCATGCCTTCTGGAAACCTACTCAGATCCAAATTGCCATCCAGTTTTTTCCTTTCCATGGCTAGACAAGTATAACAGTAACAAAGCTCCAAGTATGATCAGGTATGCACCAATCACATGTTCTATTGTTTTTAAAGAAAAACAGAGGAAGGTGAAAAATATACCGCTCATTCTGGGTCCAATTACTACAGCATACATGGTGGCCTCAGAATTTCCTCAGATGCTCTGACCACTCAGTCACGGCTCATTCTCCACTAAGGCTGATGCAGGGTCAGGATATCTACTAATACAATAGTTCTGACCTCCGGTACTTTGAAATTACCAAGGTAGGAAATAAAAGGAAATTATTGATGTGGATACATCTGTTGATGGACACTGAGGCGATAAGCAGATCATTAAGAAGACCATCTGTAATGATCTTCATAAAATGGAGCAGTCTGTAAGCACTCGAAAGGGAATAATGTAATCATTGAAAATCAACATGGGTTTCTCAAAAACAAGTCATGCCAGACTAATCTTATCTCTCTTTTTTGATAGAGTGACAAACTTGGTAGATGAAAGGAATGCTGTGGACATAACATTCCTTGATTTTAGTAAGGCCTTTGACAGGTTGCCCCATGATATTCTTACAAGTAAGCTGAAAAGATGTGGACTAGACAATGCAAGTGTTAGGTGGATTTGTAATTAGTTGACTGGCTGAACACAAAGAGTGTTTATAAATGGCTCATCTTCATCCTGGAGAGAAGTGAGTAGTGGAGTGCCATAGGGTTCGGTCCTGGGCCCAGTGCTATTCAATATTTTTATCAATGACTTGGAAAATGAAATAGAGGTTAATCAAATTTGCAGATGATACCAAATTTGGACTGGTAGCTAACAACCTGGAGGACAGAAATAGGATTCAAAATGATCTGGACAGATTAGAGAGCTGGGCCAAAACTAACAAAATGAATTCCAAAAGAGATAAATGTAAGATTC
This sequence comes from Sphaerodactylus townsendi, assembly GCF_021028975.2. Classification (NCBI taxonomy): domain Eukaryota; kingdom Metazoa; phylum Chordata; class Lepidosauria; order Squamata; family Sphaerodactylidae; genus Sphaerodactylus; species Sphaerodactylus townsendi. Next base: position 111,165,841 of record NC_059427.1, on the reverse strand, counting down.
TACACTTAGGCAGAAAAAAATGAAATGCACAGATATAGGACAGGTGACACCTGGCTTGACAACACTACTTGTGAAAGGGATCTGGGAGTCTTAGTAGATTACAAACTGAACATATCAGCAGTGTGATATGGCAGACGAGAAAGTCAATGCAATTCTGGGATGCATCAATAAAAGTATAGTGTCCAGATCGAGGGAAGTAATTGTACCACTCTAGTCTGCATTGGTCAAATCTCACCTACAGTACTGTGTTCAGTTCTGGGCACCACAGTTTAAGAAGGATATTGACAAGCTGGAGTGTGTCAGGAGGACAACCAAAATGGTAAAAGGTCTGGAACCCATGCCCTACGAGACTTAGGGATGTTTAGTCTGGAGAAGTGAACGTTAAGGGGGGACATGATAGTTATATTTAAATATTTGAAGGGATGCCATGCTGAAGATGGAGCAAGCTTGTTTTCTGCTGCCTCAGAGACTAGGACACGGCGTAATTGATTCAAGATGCAGGAAAAGAGATTCCACCTAAACATCGGGAAGAACTTTCTGTCAGGGTTGTTCAACAGTGGAATTCACTGCCTCGGAGGGTCATGGAGTCTCCTTCTTTGGAGGTTTTTAAACAGAGGTTGGATGATCATATGTCGGGAATACTCTGATTGTGTGTTCCTGCATGGCCCTTGTGGTCTCTTCCAGCTCTTTGATTCTAAGTCTTTTAACTCCAAGGCTGACAGCTACACCAGCTGCTCCTTTTGGCAGAGATTTTAGATAGAACTACATTCCCTCTGAGCCTTAAGAAGAATAAGAAATCCAAATTCTTCACCCAGCCTAACACAAATTATGTGACAACGAAATGCAAAATGTGTAATTAAAATAAATTATGTTAACTAACCAAATCTGTACCTTATTTATCATGACAATCAGCCTGGTGTGGCAGTTAAGAGCAGTGGACTCTAATATGGTGAACTGGATTTGATTCCCATTTTTCCACATGAAGCCTGCTCCATCACCTTGGGCCAGTCACAGTTATCTCAGAACTCTCTCAACCCACGCTGAGACAGGCAATGGCAAACCACCTCCAGAGGTCAGCTGTGACTTGATGGCACTTTCCACTACAACACCTACTGACCAAACCTGCACTTTCTTTATTTAAATGCCCCGTGGCTTTCGCTTGCAAACCATAGTATCTAACCCTCCAGTGGCCATTCCTCAATGTTCATGTTTACCTGCATATCCCAGCGTGCACCCTCCATGAACAAGCCATGGACATATGCTCCTTCCCGTGGCGGGCTGGTAAAATCCTCACGATTTCTTTTGGTCACATCACACTGCAGGGTCATTTTGTCCAGTGGCCACTCATTCTTTCGAGCCATGGACTGCATTATGGCTGTCAAAAAAGACTGGGGGTTGAAAAAACCTGCCAACCACACCACAGATGGAAGCATGAAGTCCCCTGTCCACGTCTCCAGCTCCTTGATACGACTGAGAAGGTCAGCAAACCAGCTGCAGAGACCAGCCATGGAAGGATAAGCCCTCCTGGTCCAGGACTCAGGCACTGTGTCTAAGAAGATGGAATTTTGCAGGGTCTCCATATCACTGGTCATGGTTAATTCACCCTGCAAAAATATCAGGAGAAAGAGTGCAAGTTGCAAAACAGTGGTCAAAATTCTAAATCTGTCAAAATGGAATATGGATTAGTCTTGATGTTTCATTTAGAAGAATGTGCCATAGATCTTTATTTGAACCATTTCTATCCCATACATTCAGTCAATAACTGGTTCTCAAAGCAGTTTATAGCAAAAATGTCAAAATGTACTATAATAAATTAAAAATAGGAAAAGTAAAACACCAAAATAACCCACAAAAGCCAGCAAGAGGACCGAGAACAAGATTAGCAGCATTAAACCAAAGTCTAGCTCTGCAACCTGGAGGCTTGCATCCAGTATTAGGGACCAGGTCTTCTGACAGGGGAGTTGAGATTGGGAGTTCAACAAGGGAGAGCAAGAGAGGACTACTCCAGTCTGAGCTTTCTGAAAAATGACATACAAGCTTCGCAACAGCAAGGAGAACAGTGTACCACAGTGTCCCCTGATAACATGGCCAGTTCCTGTCTCTCAAACAAAAAGAGATATGCAACAACAGAGATAAGGCGGGGTCTCCATCTGAAGATAGAGCTCCACTCCTGCTTCCTTTATGGGGAATGTAAACCTCCCCAAATAGGCTGAATCGCCAAAACTTAGCTAGCGACATTAGCAACCAACATAACCACATTTCAGCCTGAGAATAGTGGAGGTGGTTGGGTGATCAGAATCTTCTTTTTAATATCTACATATTTTGTAGGAGTTTTTTTAAGTCAAAAGAGAGGCATAAGAAAATATATTTGTGTTATATTTCTGAAAACAGTACAGCTCTTCCCCTTGCTTATCTCTGTATGCACACATAATTCCTGAGCTAAATGAAGACGTCTAGATGACTGCAGGAGTGGTGTCAAACAGAGGAGGAGCTAACAAAGAAGAATCTGAAGGAAGGATAGAAGGCTGAAGGGCAAGGGTAGAGGAAACACATAGGCCCTAGAGACACAAGATGACTGTGCATGAGTGACAGAAAGCAAGTGGACAGGTTAGCATGCCAAGGATGCCATTCCTGTCCACTTCAATGCTGTCTGCTGCTGCTTCTGCAGCGAAGGGCACTTTATCCCACTCCCACGTAGAAAAACTGATGCACTTAGTCACACAGATCACTGGTCTTCTTCCGGCAGGTCACAAGCCACAACCGGCATGCTTCCCCTATCCCAATAACTGCATACCAAAATCATCATGACTCCATGACAAACAGCTCCTACCTTTAACCCCAGGTCCAGCTCCCTCAGGGACCGCCGGATCTCACTAGTCAGGAGATTCATTCGTTCACACTCCTGGAATGCCACAACAATGTACGGTGTCCTCTCTTCCACCTTGGCCATCAGCTCTGGAATGTTAAACTCATCAGTCAGCTTCTCCATGATGTCATCCAGCAGTGCTTTCACCTGAATGCCAGAAGAAGGCAACATGAGATTTCTAAGGGCCACTTGCAGAGGCCAGTAGAGAGAATCCACTTGTCATGGCTGCACAGGGAAATATAAACTTATGTCTAGCAGGGTATGGGTATGCTGAGCAGAGCCAGGCTCCTCTAGAACAACGCACCCAATGGATTATTACTCCCTAAATTCCTACAAGCAGTCAAGCTGGCTCTTTTTGTAGAGATGATTTAGAAATGGCCACACATTATGCAGGAGCCTACTCCTTTCCTTCTGATTATCCCCTGTGCCTCATTGTAAGGTTTGGCTAGTTCAGTGAGATGGATGAGGCTATAAAAGTAAAATCAAACAGAAGAGCATGTTATATTACACCGTTTATGAGCAATTTTATTCAGATGTTATTGACAAATGCAGAAAATTATTTTAAATTGAATTTAAAGTGAACTATCTCAACACCCCGCGAACAAGACAAGAAATCATCAGTCTCCAGGTTTCCTGACAATTAAATGTGAAAATATGGTTATCTTTGGCCCTTAGAAGATATCCTAAGTGCCCAACTACATGATACACTTTTCTCAGGTTTGCCCCTGAGACCAGTTGACAGGCATGATCAGTGAGTTCTGACCTTCCCAGACACACCTGGGTCTGATCTGGATCAGTACCATGGGGAGAGAGAAATTAAGCCTCCCTTCACTGCCATTTTCCTGATTTGAAAGTAGACAGAAGTAAATAGGAGGCAATGTTCTCAATGAAACATCCATAAAATGCAGCCAAAGATGCCACCTCCGGATTGATGTAGCATTTCAAATTTTCTGTTTACTTTTGTCTGCTTTTGTGTAAAGCATATATGCTATAAAAAGATGACTTCTGATGTTTAAGAAAAAAGTTGTTACACTATAATCAGTAAAGATTTTCTGAAGTTGATTCTCTTGACAGAATCACACGGTTATTGCCCTATTGGGTAAGGTATGTCTTGGGTGCATATTCTTATTTCTTAGTTTCATTTTCTAGGCAGGGGCAGAGAGAGGGAAAAATGGGTCGTGGCTCAGTGGTAATGCCCCTGCTTTGCATGCAGGTCCCAGGTATAATCCCTGGTGTTTTGGCCTGAAAATACTGGGCAGAAGGTGATGGGAAGGACCTCAGCCTAACAACCTGGAGAGCTGCTGCCAGTCTGAGTAGATAAAAATGACCTTGAGTGATCGATGGTCTGGATCAGTGTAAAACAAAAACACAGAAATATAGTGTAGCAATGGACCAACATATCAAGGGAGAAACAAGCTCAAACCACTATACAGTGACTGTAAGTGTGTATGCTAAATCACATGTATTTAATATTAATAAGGAACATCTATATAAACATCTGAACTGCAAATCATAGAGGTCCAAGTGAATGTGTGAACCTGTTAGTACGCTTTTGTGAGCCTGACTTGAAAAAATCAGTTTGTTGTTGTTTCTTGAGGTTCTGGGGGGAAGGGAAGGGGAGGGCCTGGCATCTGGTTGGGGGCAACCCACTCTGATGGGAAGGGGGGAGGGGTCACTCAAACATTGCATGCTGGAAAGTGTCTGACAGGAGTTTCTGTTACGCTGGTATCTTTGTGGAAGTCCCCCCTTGCCCTGGAGGACACATTCCAAATTCACTCTGATGCCTCCAGCAGCCTCTGTTTTTGTCTATAATTTCCGGGCCCCTGGTGCTCATAGCGCTGGCCCTTTCAATGGGAGTCGGGTCTGACCTTCCTAGAACTCTTCCCAATCCTGGTAGCAGTTCACATCTGGCAAGACCTATTCTGTGACCAGCATGTCCTATTCTGGTGCAACAATCAGGCCATGGTCAGGGTGATCAATAGATCATGCAGCTGTTTCAGTAGTTTGTGGTCTTCTGTCTGATTCATAATGTCTCTTTTATGGAGAAGTATATTCCAGGCACCAGTAACGGCATAGCTGATGCCTTTTCTTGGTTCCAGGAGAAGTTCCAGACCCAAGCGCATTCCCAGAGGAGTTGTGGACATTAAAATCACAATATTCAGGAATCAATGGGAGAATATCTTAATTTGGGTACTATGTCATTGACCTAAATTCTACAACAGTAAAAAACACCTAGCGATAAATTCCAATGGGAAACTGCTCCATTAGAAGTTATTAGGAAATAAATCCCTCACACACATACACACACGAGGCTGAACTGATAACTGGGATTTATGGCTCATTTGAGAAATTTAAGAAGCATTCCTAAACAGGTCTGGTCAGAAGTAGTCTTGTTTTATTTGACTTCCAGGAAAGTTGCAGTGTTGCTGTCTTAACAGTCATTAATGGGTTTATCACAGTTAGTGAGAGGTCTTTGATAAACTATAACTACACCACACCTTGGTACCAATTATCCTGTACCCTGCTGAAATTTTACCATGTACTTCTTGAATTTCATGGCCTCTTTATTTTTAATTTCATTATCATATGTGAAATGCCTTGTAGTGAGGATATATTCATAAGCGTCTGAAGAAGCAGGCTCATGTTCACAAAAACTTAGACGGGAAAAAAATTCTGTTTATTTTAAGAGGTTCTAAGATTTCTCTGTATTACAACTTCAGTGATAGCTTTGGGGGGAGGAAGGGAAAGAGAGAGAAGGGAGGACATGTTGCTTATCCCTAAAAGATCATTTGTTTGCCAAGAGTCAGGCACTACTCGGGACCTCCTGTACCCTCCTATTCCTGGGGTTAAAAAATATATTTTGATGCCATGTCACAGTTAATTTATGGTGATCCCATGGGGTTTCCATAAGAGATGAACAGGGGTAATTTGCCATTGCCTGCCTCTGCATAGCAACCATGAACATCCTGGTGATCTCCTATCCAATTATCAACAATGTCTAACCCTGCATAGCTTCTGAAATCTGAGGAGAGGAGACTAGCCTGGGCTATTCAGGGAATGGAGATGCAAGTCCTCATCTGTCCACAGAACTGAAACTGGGGGAAAGTGTTGCAGTTTCGTTGAGCTCTGTGAACAAGTATGCCAGAAAATAAGTATGTGACCCTCCTATTGTCCTACTTGTGCTTAACACCACCCCAGCTTGTACATGCAGTTCACTGTATTGGCCCTTCTGTATGACAATCACTATGCAGTTGGCATCATTATTTATACTGATAGACAGCAGAACTCAGAAACCAATTTTTCCCTGAAATGACCACATTGGGCAATAACTGTGTTAGTAGAGGGCAAAGTAGCAGAACCTTGTATGACTCCGTGATAATGCCTTCTGCCTACATAGTGCTAAATGTTTATGAATGAGCATAGAACTAGACAGTGTTCCTCATAAATACCTAAGATTGGGCTGAAATTATTCATAGTTGATGGCAAAGGCTCCAGTGTGATCCCCTCACTCACCTTCTCTTCCCGGGTAGTCCCTGCACCTTCACCTAAGCTGGTGTTCCGAGGCTGCAGCTCCAAAATGGTCCGGAACAGCTTTTCTGAGGTTTGGGTCAAGAAACCAATTTCTGCATTGGGGTGGAGGCCATAAAGGTATGGAGATTCGGCAGGCAAGGCGTCATCTATATACTGGACAGGAAAACCAAACTGATGTTCAGTAAGATAACAGACACCATATACAATTCTGTCAGAGGGCCTTCAGAGACGTGGGGGGGGGGGGGGGGGGGAATGGAGCTATCTAAAGCTAAAGCTTTGATATTGATCAGCAACACCAGCCAAGGCCAAATTGACAGTTGCTATACTTGGTTCTTGTTTCAGACAAGGATCCATGTTGTGACATGATTTGGTATGTGCCTCAGCAGCAGTTTGAGTTCTTGAAATATATCATACTCTGAGTAGTCTCATATGTTTGCCTTTAAAAAACCTTATTGTCATTTTCCATATCCTACCCCCTTCCTGAACATTGAAAAGGAACCAGTAAATCAATACAGGTTAAAAAGTGCTCCCAGACACACTGAAGGAAAGTTGATATGTAAACAAAGAATTAATAATAAAAAACATAAAAGGTAAGACTAATTAACACCTCTGACATCAGCAAGGAGTTGGAAAGTCCCTTTTGAACAAGCAGATGTAGTTTTTCATTAGGCCTGCTCTAGTTGAGGAAACAAAAATGCTTCTCCTGTTCATGCATGAACATGATGAACTGTATCATTATCTTTAAACTGGGAACCACTCATCAGAAAGGGAACAAATCCACCTTAGAACTCTGCATTTCTAATTATTTCCTCTTAAGACTCTTAGAGATAAACAGACATAAGTAGGATGAATAAAATGGTAACAAGAAGGTTACCTGGTGATAACCATTGTAGTCTATGTTTCCCGGGAGGGGAAATCCTGGAGCTAGCAAAAATTCTCCCTCCAACATTTCAGGCTTAATGAATTCCTCCAGATAGGTCTTACAGAGGCGCCTGTCCCAGTCATCTGTGATATGTCCTCCATACATGATCTCTCCAAAGAGGTATCGCAGGTCATCATAGGGTACCTAAAAGCAAAAGGCAAGTGGGTGTGGGCAGATTATGAGAGGTGCTGCTTCCTAGCATCAGTCTCATACTCAGAGCTTTTCAACTTCAAGCCTCCGTGAATGATTCATCACCAGTTCAGTTTTCTAAGAAAAGGAACTTTATGTAGCAGTTAAATCGCTCCATGCAGCACACAGGAGATTCAGTAAAAACCCAGACTGCTGAACAGACTATTTGTGTATATGTATAAAGCAGGGTGGGGGAGGTGGAAAGATTGTTACTTAAAACGAGTCTTCCTCCTGGTCCCTGGAGTGAACACATCGATCTTGGCAGCCAAACATTTCCAAATATTGTCATAGAACTGTCATGGTGGAGACAGACAGACCAAAAATTAGTGTTTACAAAAACAGGGGCCGTTTAAAAGACAGATGTTTCCTGGAACCACTATGATAGAGTGAGGAGGAGGGAAAAGTTGCCTATCAGTAAAGTTATCAAAATCAGATTCACCTAGCATAAAAATACATTTAACACATGATTTTGTTATATGTTTGGGGAGGGGCTGTGGCACAGTGGCAGAGCACATGATTGGCTTGTGGAATGTCCCAGGTCCAATCCCCATAGTTTCCAGTGAAAAGAATCAGATAGCAGGTAATGTGACAGACCTCCACCTGAAACTCTGGAGAGTTGTTGCCAATATGAATAGACAATACTGACCCTGATGGACCAAGACAGCTTCATGTGTTCATGTGTATATGATAGTGTACATGATACACCTTACACTCTCAGCTCACCTTTGAACTAGCCTCTAAGTAATTGTACAGAACATTGACTGAAATGGTGAGATCTCCCGTATTGAAGGGATACAGACGGTTCCAACCTTGCGGTCCAAACTTGCGCCTTTCTGCCACCACAGCATGAAAGTAGCACAGGGCAAAAAGGATGCTCTTAAACTCATTCTCACGAGTACACATCTCCAGGGTGTCCTGAAAGACAAACATGGGAAGAGTAATATGCACATACTATTACACACTTCAGCAGGGGCCTAAAAATAGCAAAGAACCAAACTCTGGATAACTGAACTAGCCAACATATCTAAGGCCCCTTCCGCACACGCAGAATAACGCGTTTTCAAACCACTTTCACAACTGTTTGCAAGTGGATTTTGCTATTCCGCACAGCTTCAAAGAGCATTGAAAGCGGTTTGAAAGTGCATTATTCTGCATGTGCGGAAGGAGCCTAAGCTAAAAAGAATTTTTCTCCTTAGCTGAGGTTTGTTGATGAGAGGAGTTAAGAGTCGATCAAAGCTGGCTGCCTGCTTAATTTATTCTCCAGTTGTAATCTGGTTAATTTTTCTACTCTGAGAGTTCCTATTGACATAAGAACATTTGTAAAATTGTTCTAAATGTATCAGATGTAATTTGGGAGCTTGCTCTTGGGTTCTGTGTTGATGAGTGAAGATCATGGTTCTTGCACTGTCTTTCCTTCATTTACAAGCACTATGGGCATGGTGCATTTTGGCTGCTCCTGCATTGTGCTGATGGCGTAGTACAGTGATGGCGAACCTTTTAGAGACTGAGTGCCGGGGCAGACCAAGGGAAAACTGTGTCCATGACACTTGTGCACCCTGGGCCCCTGCCACGCCCCTGTCTGCCCTGAACGCCCCAAAACCTCCCCGTCACACCCCTTGAATGCCCTTGCCACACCCCCGCAGGGCACGCACCCAGTGCATTGCGCACTCCTCGCCCCTTTGACACTATGCCACTGCCAAGTGCCCAACCTGGGGTGATGGCGCACGTGCCCACAAAGAGGACTCTGAATGCCACCTCTGGCACCCATGCCATAGGTTCGCCACCATTGGCGTAGTACAATCTGGATGTGTGTATTCCTGTACTACATGGGTTAATCTATGATAGTATTGTTTTGGATGAGGTTAATTATTGGACCCCACAGAAGACTACTGAGAACTGTTCAGATAGATTGGAGTTCTGACATGTATACTCTAGCTCTTCATAACAGAGCCAATGCAGAATAATAAAGAATGGGGGGGGGGGGGCTAGCCAGATGCCATATTCAGACATGTAGGTCCTGCAAAGATTGCCATAAATCAGAGTCCTTAGAATCAGAATAATGCCCCAAGGCTTCTGGATGCAAAGATGAGACAAAGGCTTCAGTCAATGCTCTGGGGCAAATATGTTCTGTCCTTATTTGGCCTCACAGTTCTCTAGCTGAGAAATATAAATGTGGTGCTTATATGGTGGAGGCAGATTTGGCAGACCCCCCCCCCCTCCCCAGGCAAGGAGAAGCCTTCAGGATAATTTCAGAGGAAATTAACCTAGCAATAAACTGCTTCTGAATTAGTCTTCCATTAACTGGAACGGTAGCTCAAGGCAGTCAAATGAGGTATCACACGAGTACTCCCACTCACAGCAGGATTTGAAGAATAGGAGACATTTTATAAGAATCCAGCAGTTGGAGAACATTAATTATGATCTGATTGCAGACGCAGTACAAAAAGGCAGCATGAGAATGAGGAAATACTTAAGATTCCCCCTTCCCCTTCCTGGAATCTCAGATGAATGACAATAGATGAAAACAAAGTAAGTCTTTCTGAATACCAGGTGTGATGGATTCCAGGACTTTCCTAGAGTCCTTTGTTAAAGTATAGCTAAGCAGAGCCAACCTGAATGTAAAGAGAAGCATGAGAGAGAAAGAGAGAGAAACAGAGAGAAAGAGCGAGTGCTCCTGATTGGCTGGAGGAGAGAGTGCCAGTTGATCAGCAGGTGGTTAATTTGAACAGAAAAGACAGTTGCCAGAGAGTTTTGGAGAGGCAGAGATGGAGTGAATAACTCTGCACTCTTGGCTGAAAGCTTGGCTTTCTGAGGGAACTGTCAGACAGACGTAGCTGGTCTGATCTGCATTCCCTCGGAGCAGTTTAACAGAGACACACAGGGGGATATTGGTTCTCTTTGGGAAAGATACACTGAAGGGAAGAGACAGTAAGGCTTCTTATTCAGTCACTACAAAATGAGGGAAGGGTTTCTTCTCAGGGACAGAAGGGACGATTCTGTTCATAATCTGAGTGAAGAAGATATAATCATATGGCAGATTGTCCTTAGTCTGGTGTTAGGTCAAACTGCTAAGATTTTACTTCAGGGTAAACATATGCTCTCAAGCTATCCAAGAGGTGAAGGAATTCTAATAACACTAGTGTCAGGAGGCGCACAGACCTAACTGGAATGATAAATTCCTAAAGAAAACAGACAGCATTTAAACCTTTCTGTAAATTAAGTTACTTGTAACCTATTACCAGGGACTGAGAAACATGTCTAAATCTAGTAACAGTGTCTAAACTAAATAAATAACTGTAAATAACTGCATGGTTTTGAACCTTACCTGTTTTCTCTTTGTGAAAACGCCCAGCAACTTAGTTTTAATAAATTTTTCTAGATCTCTTTTTAAACAGTTCTAAACCTCTGATGCCAAGTAATTATACATATAATATAACTGGGATAAATATATATAAGTTAAGAGTGGAACAAGATTTGTATACCTAGATAACATCACTTGCACACTACGCTCATAAAAAAAATGGCTACTCGGTTCCTGAGGGGACAAGACCAGAGGCGTAGCTGGGCCAAACTGTGCCCAGTGCACAGTGTGTTTTTTCCACACACCCTGCCCCCCTTGCGACACCACCACCACCACCCCCGGGGCACACACACCCCGCCCCCCTTCCCACACTTGCCTATGTTCCTTTTCTATTTCTAGTACTTTTTGAGGCTGAAAAAAGCCACCTCTTCACAGTTCAGGCAAAAAACTGCCTGACGAACTACACTTCCCAGGAGACCCTGTGAGCCCCAAGGTCTCCTGGGAACTGTAGTTCCTCAGGCAGTTTTTAGCCTGAACTGTAAATAGGCAGCTTTTTTCAGCCTCAAAAAGTTCTAGAAATAGAAAAGGAACATAGGCAAGTGTGGGATGGTGTGTGTGTGTGTGAATGCCACGGGGCGCCACGGGGGGGGGGGGTGCGAGGAAAAGGGGAGGGCCCGGGGGGCAATTTTACACACTCCCAGGCGGGTGCCCGGTGCACGCCCCCCCCCCCCCCGTCCCCTTGGTGATCCGCCACTGGACAAGACAGATTATCATTTGGAGGGGAAAAAATTCCTGGAACCATTATGAAAGTGTAGTGTCATTGCACCAGGGTTAACTTTCACCAGAATGCACCTGCTCAGTGATGTCAGCTCTTAGAGAATACTGTAAAGGCATAGGATTTACTCCCACATGCATGCTGTATTAGCTGGAAGGGAGTTGCTATAACCGGATAATAATATTTTCTCCAGTTCCTATAGGCACAAGCTCTAACCAGAAGAGCTCTGGGGCATAGACTGTTCCCTCACATAAGGATAGCAACACGACAGTGGCTTCATTCTGTATAAAGTCATCCCCCACCACACACAGAAGTCAGATCAAGTCTATAAAGCTATGTATGTATGTGCTACTGGGCACATGAATACATTTGCTGTTTACTAGTTTGATCTTCTACATGGTCACTGTAAAAGCACTGAAAATTTCCCTGGATTAGACAAATACCTGACTGAAATTGTCCAGAGCCTTGTGGAGATTGGCATGCATTCCTGTTGGGGGCTCATTTGTGATTTTGATGGAGTTCTCCAGGATCCCTTGAGGAATGTTATGACCCTCAGGTGAAGCTGCAGGTTCTGCACTTATGAAGACATGGAATTCCAGATGACTGCCTTCACTGTGCTGCTCCAACTTCTTTTCCAGAGAGCTCAGCCACTTGGCCACCAGGTGGATGTTCTAGCAAGAGGAAACAGCATCCAACAGGTGGTTTTTACTGCAGCAGCCACCAGGAGCACTTTCTAGGAAGGGGAAAGCAGAAAGCACTCCACCCACTCCAGTGTCAAGAACAAGAACCTTGTTTAATAGCTCTCAACATTATAATTCTCCTCCACAGACATTAGCTGCACATAAAAGGATGTAGATTTTGTCATACACTTTGAAATGCAAAATAATCAAGACAAATAACTAGCAATTAAGGAAACAGCTCAGAGTGTTTGTTTTCTTAAGGATGATGGTATTCTCTTTGTTAGAATAATGTACTGCTGCTGAAGTAACATTATTTCCCCCAGACAAAACATAGTTCTGTAGACAGCTGAAATAAAATTGCTTGATAATTTTCAATCAAATAATTCACCCTTGAAATCTGAACCAGTTACTAGAAAATCACATTTCACATTCTGCTCAACAGAGGCCTTCACAGATTTGCAGTGTTAGCAGAATCCTTTATTAACAATCCAGTAATTCAGACACACATACAGACACTTGAAGCTTCCTTACACCGAATCAGATTGTTATGTCTCAATCAGGCGAGCAGCAAGATAAAAAACAAGGTTTATTTACACGGACAGCTTCCACACGAATACATCAGGCAGAGAGGGAGAAACAATGCACACACTCACTTAAACACGCTCCCAGCTGACATCACCTCCACAACTACGGAAACCTCAATAGCTCAATACACAACACAGATCATTGGTCCACCCAAGTCAGAATTGTCTGTTCAGACTGGTAGGCTGCAGCAGCAGCTCTCCAAAGCATTTCACGTTATTTGCTGTATGTGTGTAAAGGGCCATCAAATTGCAACTAACTTACGGCAACCCCAAGAAGAAGCTTTCAAGGCAAGTGAGAAGCAGAGGTGGTTTGCCATTGTCTTCCTCTGCAAGGTCTCCCTTCCAAGTACCGATCTTGCTTAGCTTCCAAGACTGACATGCTGCCCTTTCTACATTGCTTATTATTTGATCTTTTCAGCTGGAGATGCCAAGAATTCAACCCAGGACCTTCTGCATGACAAGCAGATGCTCTGTCGTCAAGTTTCGGTCCTGAATCTCCATACTATTCTGCCATACTGATGGCTATTCCCTCATTCAAGATTTCATAAAAAGCCTTCTAGAATCTAAACGTTGGATATCCCTCCAGTTTAATAATGCTGTAAAATGAAAGCAAAGTTTGGCAGGTGGTCTATGGCTGGTGTCTTGTTGCTACTAATTGTCCAGCTGGCATAGTTGGCTTTGCATACTGTGAGAGGCTGAAGCTGAAAAAAAAATTACTAGAAACCTCTGGGACAGAGACTGGAATTCTAGCCAATCCCAGAGAAACAATCCAAACTTAACATCAGACATCAACCGAGAGATCCAATTATCTTCCAAAACCTCTTCTTCCGATTCTAATTGAGATTTTGATTCATACAGCCCCGTCAGCCTGCATTGGCTTTACACAGTGCAAGAGGGCAGGTTGCTGGCCCAAGAAGCTTACCATCTAAACATCTGAAAGAAAGAAGACCATAAAGGGAACAAAGGGAGAGGGAGGCAGAGATAGAGGATGAATATGTGTTTATTCCTGTTATATATACCTGTGCCATCCTGCCTTGGGGTTTTCAAGGCAAGAGCTGTTCAGAGGTGGTTTGTCACTTTCTACCTCCATGTAGGCATAGAAAGTTCTGACAGAATTTGACTGGCCCAAGGTCAGCACCCAGCAGATTTCATGTGGATTTCATGTGAACCCTGTTCTCCATAATAGAGTCCACTGCTCTTAACCACTACACCATACTGGCTCTATATATACCTAGGATTCATTTAAGAAGGGGAAAAGAAAGAGGGTATGCCAACATGAGCTTTGATGGCAGGAGAATGGAAGAAACTGAGAACAATGAAATCATGAAGATGTTTCAAGAAGCAGCTTTATTTCATTTCTTACCAATGAAGGGCTCAAATGGGCTTACGTTGCTGTCCTCTTCTCCATTTTATCTCACTGCAACCTTCTATGGTAGATTGAGGTAAGAGAGTGTGACTAGCCAAGGATCACTCAGCAAGCTTCAATGGCAGAGTAGGCATATGAACCTGGTTCTGCCATATCCTAGTCTGACGCTTTAAGTGCTACTACACTGACTCTCATTCAGGCATAGTTTTTCACTGTTAATAGAGAAAAACATGAACTAGGTATAAACAATATAATGCTTCACAGGGCAACACCATAGTTGGTGTTCCCACCACATTAAGTTGTCTTGTCATGCAGAAAAGAAAAAGTCAACCCTCTCTTCTCATGACTTTTTCTAGACCCATACAATCAGAAGGATGACAGAGTCAGCAGGGATCTCATGAGCTAACAAACATACACCCCTGCCCTGAGATAGGGTACCTGCTGCACAAGTAGATCAGACAGTTATTTACTCAACTGTATCTTTAACTTTATCTTTATCTTTATTAACCTTTAATAGGCATAAACTGTATCTTTAACACCTTCAAGAAATAGTCTTTCATGATCTCCCCTGACAGCCATTGCTTTACTGTAATGATGTTACGATGATGTTATCCATTCAGTCATTCTTGACCCTTGGCGACCCGATATGCAAGCTCTTCGATTAAGTACTGCTTCCTTCAGCTGATTGATGTTCATGCCTGTATCAGGTTTTATGGTATCTAGCCATCGTATTCTTTGGTGTCCAGGTCTTCTCCCGCCACTGACAAGTCCAAACGTCATAGATTTTTCTAGCGAACTTGATCGCATCACATGAACAAAGTATGTCAGTCTGAGCCTGGTTATTTTCCCTTCTAGTGATGTGTCTGGTTTTATGCGGCTCAAGATTTCTGCATTTGTCACCCTAGCTGTCCATGGTATGCGCGGTAGCTTTTGCCAACACCACAACTCTAACGCGTCTATTCTTCTTCTGTCGGCTTTCTTTTGTTATCCAGCTTTGTAGTCCAGCTTTCTTTGTAGTCCAGCTTTCACATCCATACATGGCTATGGGGAAGATGATGGCTTAGACTAGCCTGTGCTTGGTTTTGATGCTGATGTCTTTGCTTTTCCAAATGTTATCCATGCTCAGCATTGTGCTTTGTCCTAATGCTATTCTCTGCTTTATCTCAGGGGTTACTTCTCCATTACAGTCAATTTTTGAGCCCCGGAAGATGAAGTCTTGGACGCACTCAATGACCTCATTGTCAATGCTAATTTGGGCCCGATCTATGCTAGCTGTTGTCATGATGTTCGTCTTCTTCACATTGAGATGGAGGCCCATTTTTTTCGCTTTCAGCTTTGATCTTCACTATCAACTGTTTCAGATCGTTCTTGGCCTCTGTAAGCAGTGTTGCTTTTCTGTACTTGAATCTGTATCTATCTGATGTTTCTATTTGTTCTTAAATAATAGAATGAGCATACTAAACCCGCTTTCTTGGTCATTTGTCTCTTTTTCCCCCTTTGCATTAGTCCTGAGGTTATGGTTGATCTAATGAAGATTCTCTATAGCCTTCTAGGTCTCATACAGTACAATTCAACCGTACAGTACAGCCTAAGCCCACTGACTTCAATGGACTTAAAATGGATTAATTCAAAATATGATTACCTTGTTAATGTATACGAATGAGGAATAAAGGAAACCAAAACTCAAATAGTCCTAATATGGAACACTTGCTGGCAATTTTTTGTTAAAAATCTAGCAAGAAAGGTAAAATACCAGGTTCTTACAAGAACTTTTAGTTTGGCTCATTCCACACAGCATATTTATGAGTTGCAATCATTATAAACCAACCTGTTTTCCCTTTTGATAAATGGGAAATGAATTCATTTATATAGATTGCAACTTGTTATAAATATGCTGTGTGGAATGAGCCTTTGACTGGGTAAATATGTTCATTACTACGACTACTACTACTACTACTACTAATACTACTGAAGGTGGAGTCAGTAAAGTGAAATAGCCAGTTAAAAGATCATTCCTAGCATATTTCTCTGATCTTCTTCAGAGGTGCGTATTTAATAAGTAAACAAACACATACTGCACCTGCTTCAGGTAAGACTCAGAGGAGCTATTTCTAGCTTTTTGATATCCAAAAGAAGAAAAATTCCCTGAAGGAAACCACAGAAATGCTCTTGGGATTTTCTGTTAAATAACCATTTTGTTAATTAGCTTCAGTATTTTTTCCTGATATTTTAGTCATTATTTTCTCTACAAAATTATGCTGTTGAATAAATGTCAGTGTGCTGAAACCTTACAATCAAATGAGACAATATATGTAAAGACTCTCCCCCCCACCCCCAACCCCCGGTTTTCACAAGGTGAACTGAAGTGATCGTAGGTTCCCCTGGTTCAGGCTGGAGAAGCAGTATTATGGAAGATGTGTTATCCTTTCCTATCCAATGCAGTTTGGCTGGTCAAACATCAGCTCCTCCTTTGCTGTTATTGGTCCATTATTGGACATGAAAACAAGACAGACGAAGAGAAGGTGTATGGCTCCCTCGCACCCTGCCTTGCAAGCTAATAAGAATTTTGATCAGTAAAGCCATGCTAATAGAAGGGTTAAATCCTTCTTCCCCCACCCCACATGCCATAATCCAAATCTAGACCACTTTCCCTAGCCGTAATTTACCTTTTAAAAAGTTCTGGGCAGATCCATCCACAGATCTTCCAGCTTTGCATCTAGTTTGACTTCTGGTGTTTAGTTATTATGTGGAAGCCATTCACTTTGAAAAGGGACAGCTATGATCTTGAAAGTGACTGTGGATTCCAATAGTGAAGTGGCTGGCTCACACTATAATTTCTCCACCTGAAGAAAACATGCTGCATATTTGTACAAACCAGCTATTAGAATAGGTAAACTAAATTTACTAAGAAAGCAGAATAAAAAGTGACAAAAGCACAGTAAACTAAAAAACTATGAAACTGCATGTAAATTAAATACATGTTGATTTGACAATCTATGGAAAATGCTAAGTGAAAGCACAGATTATTCAAGTCAGATATGCGTACTGGACTTCAGTCTCAAGAAAGCAGCTCTGGTGCCATGTGGTCAGGCAGCAATTGAGCACAAAGGCATTCTGATTATCTCTTTTCTTTTATTTAAAGAGAGTATTTTGACATCAGAGGAAGCAGGTGTCTTCTAAGGAACCAGGGAATCTTTCCCATTGCGTTTGTAGTATCCAATTTAAGTTCCTACAGATTCATGGCTTAAACAAATACAGAGTATTCACAATGATGACAGCAGACTTGGAAAACATAAAATTTAACATCTTATTCAGCAAGGTGTAGTTATCAGGAATTAAAGATCAGAGTGCTAGCTTTAAGTGACAAACAGAACCATCAGTCAGATAATCAGGGTCTTTTATGTGAAGGAGAATCATTGTGAGGTGTGGAAAAATTCTTATCTTGGCAGGGCTTTGATGTGTGAAGGTCTTTAAAGACCTCACACTTGCAAAAGGGAAATGAATAGCTGTGTACCGGCTTTCAAAAGGGAAATGGATAGTTGTGTACTGGCTTAGTCTAAACCATGGCTTTTTAGGCGAGAGTGAGAGAGAGAATACACACACACACACATATGTTTATGGACTGGAGCCCACTTCATTAGATACATCAAGTGGGTCCTCAGTTGACAGATATATGACATGTACATGGGCATACAGAAAAATGTAAACAGCTGGGTCACTAGGTAACATAATGCCAAAGATGCAGACTGTGACAGTTTTATGTAGACTTGAAATGTATACAAGATAAGGCACAAATTATTCCATCAAAATCTAGAAGTCCAGGTCAGACTTTAGCCTTGACAGTGCAGAAGAAAATCTTATCAAAGTCTCAAAATGAGGCATTCTAGAAATGTCACAATCCCTGCAGTTTCTCAATAGGCACAGTTCACTGCATTTCATTGCCTTGAATATCTGTCAACTGAGGATGTGCTTTATGCATCTGATGAAAAAGACTCCTAGTCTCTAACACACAACACCTTCTGCCATACTCAATATGATGCTTCCTCACAAAAAGAATAACTAGTGGAATTCCCTGCCACAGGATGGAGAGATAGCCATCAGTTTAGTTGGTTTCAAAAGGGGAATTAGATTTATGGCAGTTCATTTCATCAATGACAAGTGAACACAGCCTCCATGTGCAAAGGCAACAAACTTGCTGGGTGGCAACAACAGACAGAGCCTTTTGCTTCCATGTCCTGGTTGCAGGTTTTCCAGGACTAGATGGACTACTTGTTTGATCCAGCACAGTTAATCTTAGATTCTCATGGTTGTTTTGAGTGTCCAAGAGGTTGTCAGGGTGATATTATTTGAGTGATTGAGATGCGTTTCCAACTCTATGTAATTGCTTGAAATAATAAACCAATGCTGATCAAAAGGTATATGTAACCACTGCCATCTGTGCATTCTTTCCTTGATCTCTATTTTATGACTTCTCATGCTTTGTAGGAAACTAGGCTTCCTCTGGCACCTCTGTGCCATGAGAAAAGATTTACATCCGTTATTTCATGGGGCAGGAAGCCAGGTGGCTCTCTCACTATCTGCCACCGACCTTGGGGCGCTTCGGCTCCAGAGACTGTTTTTCACAAATTCTTG
Organism: Sphaerodactylus townsendi; assembly: GCF_021028975.2. NCBI lineage: Eukaryota > Metazoa > Chordata > Lepidosauria > Squamata > Sphaerodactylidae > Sphaerodactylus > Sphaerodactylus townsendi. Next base: position 111,146,995 of record NC_059427.1, on the reverse strand, counting down.
GGAAACCAGGAAGGAGGCTTTCAGCAGGGAATAAAGGGGAATAAAGGAGACTATATGGTGCTTCGATACCTCATACTTTGCCAAGTATGGTGCTTCGATACCTCATCAATAAACACTGTTGATCAATACTTCAGAGTCCGTTTATTGGCTTAAGGTCCTGAGACCTCACACGGACTCCTTTGGGGGTTTGCTGCAACAGATGAATATAGTCATGAGATTTCTTCACGGTGGGCCTGGGGACCTAATTTTTCAATGTACACATGTTTTATCATGCCAGGTCCATACTTCCAGTAATGCACAAGAATGTTATGCAATAGAATAATAAAATATGGACATACAGTAAAAATTAGATAAGTAGTGGCGTATTTCATAATTAATTTACCATGTACATAACTTGAATGCCCACTCCATTCACATGACTGATTCCTCACAATGAGCTCAGGATTGTGTGCGTCTTATCAATCAACAACAACTGGAGCAGGAACAAGGAAATAGAATATCTTTCTAAAGCAGACCAGCAAGAATGCTATGAATCCAGCTGTGCATCCCATCAATCAAGATTTCAAAAGGACATGCATATTCCATAGAACCCTGCAGGACAGGCACATTAATGCTGCAGCCCATGCAATAACAAAGATAGGAATGAGAGATACAAATAGAAGCAGAAAACTATAAACAGCCTCAAGATTTTTAAGAATGAAATTTGACAAAATACAGAAGGGACCCTAAATAGCAGGATGAGAAACTCATCATTTAGAAATGTGAAAGTTTTGGCTGTAATCTTATAAGCAGTATTGGGTCTTCATCATAATAAAATGGCAATAATGGCAATATTTGCTGCTTTATATTGTCGAAGGTTTTCACGGCCAGAATCACTGGGGTGCTGTGTGGTTTCCGGGCTGTATGGCCGTGTTCTAGCAGCATTCTCTCCTGACGTTTCGCCTGCATCTGTGGCTGGCAGATCCTCTGAAGATGCCAGCCACAGATGCAGGCAAAACGTCAGGAGAGAACGCTGCTAGAACACGGCCATACAGCCCGGAAACCACGCAGCACCCCATTTGCTGCTTTTCTTCCCACTGTACTGATTTGCTCAAAGATCTTTTGATTCCATTGTCTTGATGAGTCATGACTGATTAATATAGTCTGGATTCCAACCAGCCTTGTTCATCAAAAGACTATCCTTGCAACTTGACAGGCAGAAATATTGTGAAGCGTCTCACCACACTAGTAAAGCAACTTTTCCCATTAAACTAGAAACACTGCATAGCTTGAACTTCATGTTTACAATCCTTTATCTATTTGCTACAGAAATGATAGTAGAAAAGGAGACTTGGGTCAAAAGGATGAATAGCTAAGAGGTCATCGAAAAGAGCTTTAAGTACCAATGGAATTTTAGGGCTGCATTTTGTCCTACCCCTATCAATTAAAGTAATGCTAATGCAACCTAAAATGAAAGTGTCCTTACCGCACGCTTCTATAACCCCTTTTTGAATCTTCCAGTGACAAGGTTTCTGTACCTTTTGCCTTAGCAACTGGCCCCACTAGCCCACCCTTTTTCGAAAGGAAAAAATACTTTGTAAAATTCCTCCTACGCACTCTCTCACCTACAGAGAGAGCAGGCTTTAAGGACTCCCAACAATGATGGATGGTGTTCCATGAGCACACAAGGTTCTTTCTTCGTCCATAGCTGGTAACAGGGAAGTTGCACATCAAGCCAAATCCAACCTGTAGGATCATGACCTCTATGAAGAATGATGTGTAATTACCTTGCTTATCACAGCTTTTCCCCCCACTTGCCATGCCGCCCTCCTTTTTTAGCCTTCTTTCGTGATGCATGGTACTTCGTTTCGGGCAAGAAAAGTGCTGAACACAACTGAAGCAAACCTTCCCTTCAAATTCAGAGCACCCCAAAAAGTCATTTGCCAATTCTAGATCAGTGCCAGCTTTCCCAGCTGCTATGCTATTCACTAAAACTTCCAGCATGTTCTTAGTAAGAGCACCGGCCTGGTCACCTACTTGTGGTTTTGCATTTTGAAAAATTCCACAAAACGTGAACACATTCATACCCACAACCTTAAAAACAGATTAAAGTGCCATTTGTTCAGCATCAGAAATGTGGGTGAGGGTGTAACGTGTGTATGTGGCTCCTGTCAGAGAAACAGATTGTACATAGCATTCAAAAGACTGAGAGGACATACCTAAATGGCTGGGAAAGAGTCCAAGGATGGATAGCATAAATACACAAACATACACAACAACATGCGTAGGTGTTTATTTTAAAAAATAGACTTCCAAATTGCTTTTTAAGTCTGCAGATCTCACAAACTAAGGCATGTATCATGAAGACGTAGAAGTTGCTATGGTAACTCCCGGAAATAGTACCGTACAAACTAGCAATTTACTTCATCATAGATTCCCTCCCACATCAGTCAGCAAAGGTGCACAGTAAACGTACCTTCCCCAATTTATACACCTATACTTTTCCAGGACTATCTGACCACTCTGTATCACAAAGTTGGAAGCAAGCCAGCTGCAAACAGGCAGTGTAAAATAAAAAGGGTAAGTTATGAAGCCTTTTTCGTTCTTGCTTAAAGCAATTTCACTATACTGAACACAATGTCAGTCAGAGAATGTGAGCTGTTCCGCACTGGGTTTGCTCCAGCTTGGCTTCTCAATGGCGCTGGTTTTTCCCATCCTTTTCACACAGCATTGTTTGATGATGTTTTATTCTTCAAGTTTTTCCCTGTTGTTTTTTCTCACCACTGCAAAAGTGGTGGAGAAAAACAGATGCACTTATGAAGCCAAGCTGGGGCAAAACCCAGGGTGGAAAAACCCAGCAAGAAACAGTACAAGAGTTGTTGAAATGAACCTTCTCAGGATCATACTATACTCTTTTCCACCAAAAGATCTAAGTAGAATTGTAACTTCATCTGCCACATGTTGGACCATCTTTATTTTAGATTGCTCCGCTTGGGTCCTAGTGTTTACCTAACAGAACTAGGTAAGCACTAGGACCCAAGTGGAGCATTCTAAAACAAAGACGGTCCAGCATGTGGGGGATTAATTCTATGTAGAGCTTTTGGTGGAAAAGAGTATAGACAAGACACTGGAAAATCCATGATAGGATATTCATAATGTTTTTTAAAACGCTAATATCAACCACAAGAACGCCTAATTTCAATTTGGACTGCAGGGAGATGGGGAAGAATTGAACTCTTCCCTCTATGCCGTTTCACTGACTGAAAGCAACACACACACACACACACACACCCAGGAATCACCAGGTGTCATCCCAGTTGAACATAATGTTCTTCAGGGGTCAGATAGGGAGAGGTGGTCTCATAAGTATGATGGTCCTAGACCATTTTGGATTTTGAAGCCTTGACCCCCATCTAGTATTCAACTGGGATCCAGAACAGCTGGAAAAGCACAGGTTGTCTATGAGATCTTAATAACATACATGCCAAAACCGCTGCTGTCAAATTCTGGACCAGTTGAAGTTTCTGGAGCAGTCTGATGGGCAGCCCTGAGTAGAGAGTGTTATAGTAGTCTAGCATAGATCACTGTAGATCAGGGGGAGAGAGATGAGGTCTCCACTGCTTAGCCTGGCACAGATGGAAAAATAACATTCTGGCTGAACTGGAAACCAGGGCTTCCATAGAAAGGGAGGCATCCATAGTCACCCCATAGCTCTTGACAGTAGGTGCTGGTGTTAATCCCATCCTGTCTAATTTCAGCAGCTTGTGCCCCAATTCTGAGTCTCCTTGACCTAGCCGCATGACCTCTATATTCAGTGGATTACGTTTCAACCAACTCTTCTTCAACCATCCCACTATAGCCTCCAAACACCTGTCCAATGTATCTGGGATGGTGTCCGGCTAGCCTGTCATGTCCCCAACAGTCCTGAATTGCTGCTAATTCATTGCTAATGAAATATTCCCCTGATAAGCCTCCTACTGGTCTCCTGTCAGGAGTCTGGGATCTGATTTTATGGTTACGTCAAGCTGTTTTTAGGCCTTTGCCTGGCCTGCTATCAACACAGTCTCATTCTCAGCATCCCCATCCCCCTTCTGAGGCCCTTTCATTCCATACTGATAGTGCTTTGTAGCTAGAGATAGACGCTTTCCTGTGTGAACTAGCTGAGCTGTCTATGGTAAACTGTTCTTCTGCTTTCATCCACCTGCTAAGGGGGGGGGGGGGAAGGGAAGGGTTTCTGCTGGTTAACCTATCCGTTCCAAGCTCTTCAGATCTAGCTATGGAGAATTATGGTTGTTCACTTTGCATAGAACTTCATTAAAGAGTACTATTACCACTTCGGGTCTCTTTTCTGTTGCCTATGACAGGCAACCTTACACAGCCCTCCATTAACTGATACAACTGAGTGTTACCCACATACTGATGACAACCCAACCCAAAATTCCATACCAGCTGGGCGAGAAGTCACATATAGATGTTAAATAACATTACCTCACCTATCCTCAACTCACACAATGATTTTCTAACCTAACTCTTGCAGTGTGAATCCACACAGAACTGATTATTTGAAAAAGATTCATTACACTGCTTAGCAGGGCTCAAAATAAGATTTTTGGAGCAAGAAGAGGTAACACAACTGGGCATGTATTTAACCAACTATTGAGGGTTACCACACTGAGTGCTCACACAATTCATTTCAGTATTATGGCACAAAAAAGTTGCCTTTTTTTGCGAAAAACCTTCTTCCCCCCAATTTCGAAATGTCTATCATCTCATGCTTATTTAACATGCAATAAGGAAATATCTGCCAAGATTTGATCAGTGCCTTGCTGTGGTTGAGCAGTTCATTGTTATTTAATTTAGTGCATGAACCCAGCTCAGTGAAGCAACAATGTATGAAAATGAAAAGCCCTTCAGGGATTCAATTAAATCAATCACCAAGTGAAGGTGGTGACCTTCTGACTAATGGATAAAGATGGCGGTAAAATTAGGAATGGCTGGTGCTTGAACTCTTCCAGGTAATAATGGATACCAGCCCCCAGGTATTTACAACACTTGGCAGCAGCTATGACACTGGTGTCTTCAACATCAGGAGTTCAGGAAGGACAGGAAATATAGCTCAGGTCTAAATGCAGCATCAGCATGAAGCAGTCTCATTAGACCCCACATAAAAATTGCAAATGGTGATGAAAGTATTAGATTTTTTTCCCCCATATATATTTTAAAATCTGGTAATTCAGCAAAATGCTCAAAGGCCATTGTGGGCAGCAAAGCCCATCTAGTCTCTGTGTATGCCAGCAATATTACTTGGAATCTTTTAACTATTCAAGCTAATACTATTGATTTATTATGGGAACTCCATTTCTGGTTAGGATACAGTAAATGTTTTTTTCTTAATATAGTCCAGCGGTGGCGAACCTATGGCACGGGTGCCAGAGGTGGCACTCCGAGCCCTTTCTGTGGGCACATGTGCACAGAGTTCATCATGTGGGGGAGGGGCGGAAAATCACCCCACACATACACACATCTAGGCTAGCCTGGGCACGATCCTTTACCTGGGAGTAAGCTCAATTGCTGGCAATGGGGCTTGCTTCTGAGTAAACCCTCCTAGGGTCGTGATTCACCCATTCGAAGTGTTGCATGGTTGCTTCACCAAGCTTACTCCTGAGTAACGTGTGCCCCGGAGCCAACTGTTTTTTCTAAACGAAAACCTCAGTATTCAGGTTAAATTGCCATGTTGGCACTTTGCGATAAATAAGTGGGTTTTGGGTTGCAATTTGGGCACTCGGTCTCAAAAAGGTTCACCATCACTGATATAGTCTAACAAACAGGGGCACAGGGAAATACAAGGTCTGTGTGCTGCCCTCATGGTTGGAGAAGTGTGTATGTAAGTGGAGGTATGAGAAGAAGCAGGAAGGAAGTTTCCCTGACAGTATCAGCCCAAACATCAAAAGGATAGTTTAAGAGCAGAAGAGAAAGGATGTCCAGTGCCTTGACCCCTCTATCTCTCTGACTCTTTAGCTAGGTCACCCTCTGAAGTCTGAAATTAAGAGATCACACAAAGTTCTTAACTTCCAACAGAAAGGACAGCTGTGGCGGCTCTCACTTCTGGTCTGGGTGTTGCACAACATTACATGGATGCTGAATGCTGCCAGGAGCAAATATCTCTGTATTCTTCTCACCAACTGAATTGTTATGGTTGCAGGAAACAGAATGAGGCCAGACCATGCTATAGAATGTGGGACTGTGATGATGAAGGAGAGTGTGAGAAACTAAAGTTGCCACTCCTATCTCTCTCTGTCTCCAAAAGCTGCCAAGAGAAAGGGCTCCATGTTGGAGGTGACACATCAAAGGTGCTCAAATACATGTTCTGACAACCACAATCATGTGGTAAATACTTTTAGATCTTAGAGAGGATATAGAAGATGGAATGCCTTTTGGATGTCAGGCAAAACAGCTGGATTGCCAGTATTTCTTTTTTAAAGACTCCACTTCCAGAGTGTTCCCTTTCAGTCATACTAAGGAGTGATGCAAGAATAGCCCACCTCAAGCAACAAAACATTTCCATTATGATGCACATGGAACAGGGGCACCCCATTATTTCAGTTCCTTCTAATCCTATAAGAGAAGTTTCAGGAAAGAGGAACCATACAAGACTGATGGGGACATTCTGGAATAGCTATTTTTACAGATAAGTAAGTACACTATATGGGTGTATGGGGGTGGGGGGAGGAGTCCCAAAGCCTTTGCTTAATTTCACTGATGGAATAACCCAAGACTATTAAACTGCTAGGAGAATATTCAATGGATTGTCATTTCTCTAAAAGGGACTTTTTCATTTTGACTGAAAGGTGTCTGTTAGTGTTAAAGGTGCAAGACCCACAGGAGAGATAACAAGCTTCAGTCAGTAAATGATCCTTCCTCAAGCTTCCAAAGAAATTTAAGCTACTTCTAAATACAAAACTGCATAAGGAACACAGCAGAGGATCATAAATATGGCCATGAAAAATTTAGTCTGAATGACTCCAAGGTGTCTGTAGTTGCCATAAGTACATAATGGGGACCCATACAGTAACCATGTAATAATATTGGCCACAAAGGCACAGATAGTTGAAGGGACATATTGACTTCCTGTGGTCAATATTGTTTTTTTTATATCACACTTATCTGGGATTCCCAACAGCATTTTAATTTGAGCATGCCAAAACCCAGAGAAATGAAAAGCAACACCTAAGTATTGAAAATGTGTCATCTGCTCAATAACAATCCCATTAATCATCCATCTATGTTTAGATCTTCCTCTGGTAAACACAATTATTTTGAACTTGCTATACAGTTAATGGACAAGTGATCATTATCACAATTTGATACAAAAGCCCTCAGCATATGCTTTAAGCCCATATTGGTAAGAGAGAGAAGAACTGTGTTATCTACATAAAGTAACACTGGAAGTGCTCTAGAGGCCAATTTGGGCAGATAAACTTTTAACCATTGAGTTAATATAGAAATTGAATAGAGCAGGTGCCAGAATACAGCCCTGTTTGACACCATTACAAGTAAGAACACAGGCTGACATATGTGGGGAAGGGTGATTATGCAGATACTGCTTTAAAGTGGGAGGGGGGAGACCTGAGGAGAGAAGAAAAATGGCACTCTGGCTGCCATCTCTAGAAAGGTATTCCAGTTCCTGGGACTGTTCTTGCCGTCATATTCCATTTGGGAAGCAATCTTTCAGCAAAAAAGAAATAGCTGTTTTTGCAGGACTCAATTTCCCTAACTTCTCAACATCAGTGCAAGCCCAGAACAAACTTGGAAGTAAAACTACACATCGCTGGCTTAGTATAATCCAGATTTAAATCCATTAGTAATCATGCCACTAACAACGTACACAACAGCTTTCCACCTCATTTGCCGTCTCTGCCGAGTTCACTGGGCTGGAAGGGAAACACAGCCTAGAAAATGCAGAAGTGATTAAATCATCCCCACTTTGCAGATTGGGAAAATGAGGAAAGGCCCCTTCTGCACATGTGGAATAATGCACATTCAATCCACTTTCACTATAGTTTGAAAGTGGATTTTGCTATTCCGCACAGTCCAGCTTCAAAGTGGATTGAAAGTGCATTATTCTGATTAAGCAGAAGGGGCCATAGGGGAGCTGCCAACTAACTTCCTTAGACAAGGGCACATGGATTAGAATTTGTGCACAGTTGGTCTAATTACATCAGGAAACCTGTGAACCTACTAAATAAGCCACCATTGAAAACACAAGGGACCTGCTCCCGCATTTGCAAAAAATAGAAAGGGTCCATGCTCTATGCAGCTGGGATCCACATATTCAAATTACCAATGACAGAGAATAGGGAGAGATACACCTACAATGCATTCGTGGGATTCAAATAATTTAACAACCAGTTCTGGAGGTGGGATTCAATGTAACAACTGGTTGTTTGCAAGTACCATTTTAACAACCGGTTCTGCCAAAGTGGTACGAACCTGCTGAATCCCACCACTGCTACAATGTGATGTTAAGAATTATAATTGAAATAGTTGCTAGAGTAATTGCTCCAGGGCAATGGTCTTCAATTTAGGAGAGAGGTAGGTAGCAAATTCCTACTTTCTGGGTCACAAGCCTTGACAGAGCCCCCTTCCGCACATGCAGAATAATGCACTTTCAATCCACTTTCACAATTGTTTGCAAGTGGATTTTGCTATTCTGCACAGTAAACTCCAACTGAAAAAGGTACATTGCAAGTGGATTGAAAATGTGTTATTCTGCATGTGCGGAAGGGGCCAGAGTCACCATTTTTTGTGCCAAAGGGCACTCATAGAGAGCAAGAGGCACCACATCTTGGCATGAAAGTTGCTAAGATTGGCAGAATGACAAGGTGAAGCTGTTCAGCAGTATAAAGGATTTCTGCATGGCACGGCTCTGGATTTTTGCAGGTTCTGCACTGCAACACATCTCCTGGCACTTGATTCATGTTTTCTGTTGCTATTTTCTTGGAATCCTGCCTGCAGTCCTGCAATGCCTCTCCCTCTTTCTGTCATGTGACTGATATCTCATGGGCTTGCTCTTTAGTGGGCCCCTTTGTTACCAACTAGGAGTTAAAGGGCAGTCCTAATTTTAGAGAAGATGGTTCTTGCAAATAAATGTTCAAGTAAGATGACAAATGTTTGTGAATTCTTAACTGAAAAGGACAGGAGGCGACAAACATCATTTTCAGTGCTGCCTACCTCACTGCTCCTCCTCATGGTTACTGGAGACAGTACCGCTGATTAATTTGCACAAAGTATTCACTTATTACTAAATGTAGCTCATTCTGCACAGAATTTCTGTTACATTGCTATGGACTTTTGATTTCTTTTCTACTATTTTTAAGTCACAAAAAATGAGAGGATCTGAACTGGCAACGGGCATCTCTCAACAAGGAAGCAATTTTTTTTTTTTTTGCCTGCAGCCAGACACTTCAGGGATGTCCTCAGAAAAATAATCATTTCCTTAGGTCGTGGACCAGGAGGTGCAACACTAAAATCTCTCAATCTTCTGCTCAAAGGATTGGATGCATCACCAAGAAAGAAGCCATAAGAGGGTTGTTGCCCATGTTAAGAAGCAGTCTTAACTTCTCAGTAAACTTCTCCAGCGAAGAAAATTTAATAAAAATATACGATCTCTCTATAAATTACCAAGGGGCAAAGGGGCATTGTTGGGTATGTGGGGCTACTAATGCCAGTTTTATACACATATGGTGGGTGTGCAAGAAGGGCAACATAATTTTGGAATATGATAACTTTAACTTTAAAGCTTTAAAGATAGAGTTACCATTGTCCCCTGAGGGCTTTTTTTGTTAAATTATTTAGATCTCCCTTCTAAAGATGTTTGTGAATTTGTGCTTAATGCCATAACATCTGCAAGGCTAATTTTTGCTCAGAACTGGAAGACGAACATAACCCCAGCGATGGAGGATTGGTTAGACAAATTAAAAGAATGTATTCATCTGTGTAAACTAACTTGTTTACTACATGGCCAAATGTCTGATAAATTAAGAAAATGGAATGCTTTCATATCTAGAATGAGAAATTAATTTTGAGTACATACACCTGATGTTTTATAACAGTTCTGTAGTTTGTATCTTAGAATTTTGTTTGAACCAGTCACAGGCCTATACTTTAATAAATATTTAAAAGGAAGATTGCTGCCCAAGAACCTTTTCACCATTTCTACGAAAACCATCATCCAGCTTCCTAACTGTGAACATCACTGCTGGTACGCAGACATTTGGCCTTACCTGGAAGTGATATCGCATGGCCACCCTGACCACTGCATAAGCAGATGTCAGTCAATGCTGATGTAACTACTTTCTCCAGTGGGAGACTCAGAGATCACGAGCAGCTTTTTTTCAGAACAAATATTACCTGAAGGATAACCCAATGTCCCTCCGCTGCAGCCAGGTCTAAGGTCTGCTCCGCCACTACCTCCTGACCTTGCCCAAGTGAGACATTATGGAAATTCCTGTTATTAAATGTGTAGCCAAGTTTCTTCCCTGAAATTCAAAACAAATGTTTTCAGTTGTTAGAACATCTCATGGAACAGAGGGAAAACAGATATTGCTGTGATCTCTTTTGTGATACCCAGGTGCGTTAATGTGCAGAAATTAGGGTGTTTCTATCAGATCTTCAAAGTTTGGATTGCCTTTTGATTCACCAGGTGCATGTAAAGCAGGCAAGTTTGGTCTCTGCATACAGTGAGTTTAATCCCATGCAAAATCTAGGAGGACTGGTAAACTCCAGAGCCAGGCAAGTTAGTATTTTGCATAGATTGTAAGAACAGTTTTCTGTTATGATGAGTCATTCCTTATTTAGAAGTATCTTCATGAACTATCAAGATGATCAGGGCAGACTGAATCAACGATGTAAAAATAATAACAAGAAGATCACTAATTTGTTATTAATTAAGATACAAGAAATTGTTTAATAATGATGCTGAAGACAATGGATAGAAGGCAGTTAATTTTAAGATTGTCATATTCTCTCTGATAATACTAGTTTTGTTATTTCAAGATCCAACATGCTATCACTAATATCTATACAGTCTTGAAAAATTTCTTTTTTTTCTGCTCCATATTTCTCTTTTCAGTTTGTCAATTATATTGAGAAAATTAATTAAAAAATTTTTAAAAAGATGATCAGGGCAGGAACAACAGCGCTGACACATACCACTGATGCTTATAGGGGGCAGCAATTCTATCATGTACACATTAGTCCCTTGAGAGTGAAATGTCAGGAAATAAATGTCTCATTTATAGGTAAATAATGTGCCCTTCTGTCAAAATCAACCTTTGAAATATGGACTCTACATTATACCTGGATGAAATGGGTATGTGCCACAAGGCATTCTCAAACAGAAAATAAGGATTTGTGATGCAAATCTATTTGTATGCTTGCTGTACTCATTTGCGTATGCAAACACCTGGGGCATAATTCTGGCATCACAGCTTCACACAGAAACTGTGATTTTCCAAAGGCACTCAAGTTGCTAGTTGAACAAACAAGAGAGATAACAGGAGGGATACTGAAAGGATTATAATACTCATGTTACAAAAATGGCACTGATGAGACAAGAGACTGCCATTCCCCACAAAGCTCCCATGTGGCAGATTCAGAAGTAGCCAGCTAGAGGTAGAAATGGAGCCCGGGGCAAAGAATACGGAGTTTTAGGCCCCATTTGACCTCCCTCCCCCCACCACAACCAAGCAACATTTTTTGCACCAGGTCATCAAGTGCACCATTGCGTATAGAACGCCCATTGCCCATCCCAGACTTTACCCAGAACCTAGTTTTAAACAACGGCAGGTAGAAAGTGATGCTGTTTTTTTAAGGCCGAGGAGATCCACCCTGAAACAGCATCACTTCTAATGTTGTTCTGAAACCAGATTCTCCTTTTAAGTCCACCTTAAGGGACTCTGGGCTCCCTAGTTTAAACAACATTGCGTTGGTGATGCTGTTTTCAGGAATGAGATTCCCCTCCCCAAACAGCATCATTTTCAATGTTAGTTAACCAATGAGTTTTCTGGGCACCGTGGCCGTGGTCTGGTATACATCATGCAATGTTTTCACCACCATCTGTGGCTGGTATTTTCAGAGGTGTATCCCGGAGAGAAGTCTATTATACACTGTGTCCAGCCTTCTCTTATAACAGACTTCTCTCACTGTGATACACTTCTGGAAATACCAGCATATTAGGAACAAGAGATCTATCAGAACACTGACTACCTATAAAACTCACAACTGAATTGAATCTAGTTTTTTGAAAGCGCTAGGCAACACTACTTTTGTTTGTTTTGATACAGGGAGACTGAGGAGGTGGATTTGAAGGGGAAAATGTGAGGGTACCTGTCAGGGGAGCAATGTTTAAGCCAACCACCAAACTTTTTAGGCTATCTTCGAGAAGACTCTCCTGATTAAACCACCCAGGTTGGTAGTGAAGTTAGGTTCAGGAAGCCCAAAGTTATGGCCCCTCAAAAGGGTAGCCCCATCTACCATTAGCTCACATTGGAAACAATGGAGGATGGAGCACCCACGGGGTCCATGGACCCCCTGAACCAAGCTTCACCGTACCAGGTACCTGCTCCAGCAGGAGACTATCCTTATATGATACCACCGCCTAGAGTTTAGTGAAGTTTGATTCAGGGGATCCAAAGTTATGGACCCTCAAAATGGTAAGCGCCGTTTACTAATGGCCAACTCCCCATTGGAAATAATGGAGTATGGGGTCACCCATTTTGTGCGGGTCCCTTGCGTTGGACCCCCTGAATTAACACCAAACTTTCTTCGTATGTCAGGAGTCTCACCTAACAATGATCTATTTTGTGCTGCTAGCCTAAAAACTGCGCCCCCTGCAGGCCAGAAATGGGAAAAACCCTGAAAAATAGAAAAAGCCACTAACGAACCTGCAATGTTTGCGCCCACCACAAGGTGGCGCCCGGGGCACTTGTCCCCGGATGTCTCCATGGTAGCTACGCCTCTGGGCAGATTTGCTCTTCCCAGCAGGACTTGCTGGCTGCGTCCCCTCTGGCTAAGACACCCTCTGTAATAGTCTGAAGAAGAGAAGAGAGGAAGGTATTGGATTTATACGGCCACCTTCCTCTCCTGTAAGGAGTCTCAAAACAGCTTACAAACTCCTTCCCTTTCTCTCCTCACTACAGATACCTTGTGGGGTAGCTGAGGCTGAGAGAATTCTGTGACAAACCTGTGACTAGCCCAGACTTCATGTACAGGAGTGGGGAAACAAATCCAGTTCAATAGATAAGAGTCCACAGGTCATGTGGGGAAGTGGGGAATCAAACCCAGTTTACCAGATTACAGTTCGCCACTCTTAACCACTATATCATGCTCCCAAAAGAGGAGAGATCAGGAGGTCTTCAACTGTGGTTGCTTTTCCACAAGGTTTTTTTAAAAAAGCACCATTCCTCAGAGCTTCCAGGGGAGTCGGGGCCAAAGGGAATATGGGAACAAGATGTTTGTAAAGTGTTTGTAAAGTGGTGGTTTATAAATGGTGTCTTAATGTATTTTAGGTATTTTACCAAACAAACCATGTGAGTGTGTGTTCACATGTTCCTAGGAAATTAAATTAAACACTTCTGCACGGCCACGCTGGGGGTTAGGTCGGCATACATGATGCCGCCCCCCCCCCCCCCCCGGGACCATTCACACGAACGGTCCCGGTAACGACAGGGAAGACGGCACCGTGCTGCGCCGTCGCCCAATCGACTTACCTTCCCTGCGACCTTCCAGCGCGTCGCTGAGGCCAGGGGACACGCCCCCCTGCCCTGTGCGACCACTTTGGAGTCGCAGGGCAGGGGGGCATGTCCCCAGGCCTCGGCGATGCGCTGGAAGGTCGCAGGGAAGGTAAATCGATTGGGAAAGGGGGGATGGCACCTTCCAGCCGCTGCTGTTCGCACAGCAGCGGCTGGAAGCCACCGTTTTCTAAAAACCTCACTCCCTGAGAAAATGGTGGCTTAGCGCCGCTGGGGGGGGGGGGAGCAAGGGCGTTTGTGAACATGTGAACAGCTCCCTAGGGATGGTGTTTTTGCCATCCCTAGGACGTTGTAAACGGCCCGTGCGGAAAGGGCCTCAGAACCTGTAGCCAAGCATTTCGCCTAAATCACAACCATAATCCTTTAATTATAATAAGTAGCTTCACTTTTTTGGTAGGCAGGCCTGCATAAGGGCCTCCTGACACCAGGAACTAAAAAATTCCATATTCCTCATTGTTGGTCCAGCTGTGAATGTTGCTGGACAATGATATCCATAAAAGTCAGCAGCAGATGTATCCTCTACCCAAAATGTCTGTTGGGTGCTTCAGGAAACAATAACATGAAACAGCAGCTTTTGAATGGCAAACCAGCTACCTGAGAGAGAGAAAGCTTAATTGCTGGCAGCATAGTACAGACATCATGGTTTTGCTACAGAATCAGGTATCTTTTATATAACTGCATGAATTCTGCAAATGTTTGAAGGGAGATGCTCAGTTGTGGGAGAATTTTTTTCCAGCCCCAATTAAATCTCCTCATTAATTGATGACAGATGGCTTAGCGTCTAATTCTAAATAAAAGGAAAAGCGGAAGCCCAGTTATACCACTTTAAAAATCAATCGAGATAATTCCATATAAACTTGAAATTGGGGGCTACAATGGGTCTTCCCCAGCCCTTCTGTGAAAAAAAGTTCCATGCTTAGTAGCAAAATGTTGGGAGTAGGCAATGTTTGGTGTATAAAGATGAGACAAGAAGACTCTGCAGAGGGCAACAAGAAGACAGATGGGATAGTGAAGTCAGCATCTCCCCTCCTGTTAAGTGTCACTCCTTGTCTGTCTCCAGATTGGTACTCTTAGAGCAATATCCTGCTTCTTCTCAGAAGTTCCACATTTGCATGAGACCCCATTTGTTTGCTTCCAAGGGCCTCTGGCTGACCACTGCTTAAGACAGACTGCTGTACTAGATGAAATTTGGGACAGATCCATTAAATTAATTCTTTTATAAATCTGTCAACTCAGAGTCCCTTTCTCATGGATTAAACACACTCAGTTGCTCTTCTTGATATGATCTGTCTGCCCTTTATTACTGATGGAGTATTCTGTTAATACTGTTCAAGTCAAAGAAATTTTTACTACAGAATGGTGCTAACAGCAACTCCCTCCTAACCAACCATAATCTTAGGATTCTGCAATAAGCACATATATGGTGCAACTAATGGCAACATTTGAGGTGTCCTGATATGTCCTGATGAACACAGTAATATGGGGAGTGTTATCACCCCATTTTTCCTAGAGGAAGAACAATTGCTTTTAAAGCAATAATGGTTCATTAAAGAAAAGGTTGGAGCTCTCTGATGTGACAATTTTGTGTGTGTGTGCAATTTTCACATGGGCTCATTCTGCACATGCAGAATAATGCACTTTCAAACTGCTTTCAGTGCTCTTTGAAGCTATGCGGAATAGCAAAACCCACTTGCAAACAGTTGTGAAAGTGGTTTGAAAATGCATTATTTTGCGTGTGCGGAAGGGGCCCTAGGGACATTCTAAAACTTGATATACCCCATTGTAAAAACTGCTATTCTATTATCTCATCACCATCACTGTGAAGACTTTAACACATTATGCATGTCTGAATCAAGACCAAGTCACAGGTTATGCTAGATTGTTTGCAGTTTTCCCCACTGTTTTTAAGCAGTTGCAGGAAACTGAAATCAGGATCACAAGTTGGTTGAAAGGAAGGAGGAACAGGGCTCTTGTCTCATTCTCTGCCTGCCATTTTTCTTACTGAAATAATCTCCTCCAACTTGCTTTTAACCGTGCAAGAGAAAACATACAGGTATTCCCTCTTTCCCTTTGTGGAGCAAAAAGCAGCTCAGAAGACTCTGATAAGAAAACCAGCTGGTAGGAAAATAGATGTGTCCCCTGCAGTAACTTCTGGTTCAGAGTTTAGAGTCTTGCCTCTGCTTCAGGTAAAACAAAACCCTGCAGGTAAACATGAATGCAATTGAGCATCACAAACTTCAGTTATGGAGGAGCCAAGTGTAATGCCACAATGTATGCTGCTTGGTATTCAGATACAAGAGAAATGAGAAGAATGCAAACTCATTCTTGTTACCTATAAATCCAGAAAGAAAATGTACCCCTCTGAACAGAGCTCTAAGTGCAGGGCACTTCCAAAACATCTTTGTTGCAATGAAAA
The DNA here is from genome assembly GCF_021028975.2 of Sphaerodactylus townsendi. Taxonomy (NCBI): domain Eukaryota; kingdom Metazoa; phylum Chordata; class Lepidosauria; order Squamata; family Sphaerodactylidae; genus Sphaerodactylus; species Sphaerodactylus townsendi. The sequence continues at coordinate 111,130,789 of NC_059427.1, read as the reverse complement.
TCCATATAACTACAGGAAATTCCTTGTTCATGGCACTTTATCGTCTACATGCATGTTAAAGCAAACAAAAGCTTCTCTGGAAGTAATGTCATAACCTACTGGGCTATTGTTTTCTTTTAGCTGACACAATTTATTTACCATGTTTTTCTACATCCTTCAGGGGGTCAACTCCAGGTGAGAGGATAAAAAACATGGGGGTTGCAGGTCCCGACTCCTCAAATGATGTTGCAAAATCCAGAGATCTTCCTACCACATATTTACTCCCCAGCTTCTCTTCCACAAAATCTCTGTTGGAAGAGATTGTTGAAGGCATTCATATTCAGAAAATGTTCAGATCAACTCCAGGTAGCATATTTATAAAATCAGGCAGTTCTAATATAATTTAATTGAAACAGATTTCATGTGTCTTATACAGACTAAGGATGAATTATGTTAAACTAGGGCAGAAGTCTGCAACCTGCAGCTCTCCAGATGTTCATGGACTACAAATCCCATCAGCCCCTGTCAGCATGGCCAATTGGCAGGGGCTGATGGTAATTGTAGTCCATGAACATCTGGAGAGCCGCAGGTTGCAGACCCCTGAACAAGGGGACAACAAGTGGAGGTCTTAGAACTGGAGGTGGTTTGTTGTTGTCTCCCTCCATGGTGGCTGAGAGAATTCTGAGAGAACTGTGACTGGTCCAAGATCACTTAGCAGGCTTCATGTGGGGAGTGGGAAATCAAATCCAGCTCTCCAGAATAGAGTCCACTGCTCTTAACACTACACCACACTAACTTGGAAAGCAGTAACTCTCCTTAGGATCACATCGTAAATAAGTTATAACTACCCTAACAACCCTCATCAACTAAACATTATTTGTTTTTGCAAGAATGGATGCTACAAGACATTCCTTTTAGTTTAGTGTTTGAGTAAATAACAGGCATAAACTATTTACTAATTGAAATGGCAGTACAGAGTTTATTTCTGCTAGAATGGCTTGTTCTTAAAACTTGAGAGAGAGAGGCAGGTGACTTTCACTGGGATGAGCTAGAATGTATAAGGATGATAGTCATTAAATCACCAACATCTCTTGTTTTCCTAGGAGAGGAAGCCTATTTTTCCTCTCTCCTCTCTCCTTTTTAATTTTTTTTTTTGGGGGGGGGATACAGAAGTGATTTTCTATGTGATAACCTCTATTGAGAAGACATAAAACTCTTTAAAGAACAGATAAAAGGATTTGGGGGGGTTTTCTGTAACAGGCAAATAGACTGCAAAAAACAAAATTTATACTCAAATATTTATAACTGATTTTCAATATGTATATGCCACTTTTTAGGTCTGAAAGGACTCTCTTGCATTAAATACCCCCCACACCAATTAAAATTTTTATGAAGTATAAACGGTTAAAAACAATAGTCAAAAAATCAACCCCATAAACTACTACATCTGTGGCTTATTGGTGAGGGTTCCTCTTCACAAAAGGTGAACTTACATGGCTGTTAGTGCATGGGAGGCATTTCTTGAGAGCTTATGTCAAAGTACCAAGGAAACTAAAAGAGATTTTGGGAATTTTCAAATCATAAACCTGTCTCTTTTGATTCCTGAATAAAATCTGCATAGCCACCTTTATGTAGTAGATAAGTGTGCTGCAAATGGAGCAATAATGGTGGCAGAGCAAGATAGTAGGCTTTCAGGCAATAGAGAGTTATCTTTCAAAGAGAAACAAGGCACATTCACTTTCACTAATGCTATCAGGATAGAACTAGAGGGATTGAAAACATCCTGATGGGGGCAAATCAAGTTGTGCCAAGCAATGAAAGTGGCTAACAAATTTATTTCCTTTTGCAAACTTTCTTTCCCTGAATGTAATTTAAACAACTGACAAAATGTATGCCAATCAGGCAGTTACAATGAATAGTTACAGGTGATGATTTTCCCCCATTTGATACAATTTGTGAATGAAAAGAGCAAGTCTTGCAGCACTTTAAAGATTTACAAATGTACTGTGGCATAAGCTATGGTTTTGGCTCCAGTAGATTAATATAGCCATCGCTTGGGGATTTATGGACGGTTATCAAAAAACTGATGCCTGAAAGACAGACAGAGATGTTATTTATAGTGGAGGGAAAGTGACAGGCTGGAACACCATCAGTGAGTCTACATCATCAGTATCCTGTAGATGGCAATCAATGCTAAAAGTGGCTGAGGTTAAATGGACATCACTGATCATGTCTGTTCTGATTAAGTGAAGAGAGTAGGGGGTTGAATTGCAGAATTAAGAATGATTCATTCTTAGCCAGGAATATGAGCATTTAAGAACAAGACATTGAAGCCTTTTTTCAGTGACTCATTTTGTATTTCTTAGACATTCTGTTCACAACTTCAGTTATTCGTTTTACTGGACAAGGCACGGATCGGCCATCTTGTGCTCCAAACTCACCGGACAGCATATGTCATACGGTCAGGTCGTATGGCTCTCATCATACACAGCTTCTGCAAAGCTGACTTGTTTTTCCATTCCTGTGGAAACTTTTCCTTTTCTGGACATTCAGACTCCACATACTTCTTCCATCGTTTGGCAGAACCCTCAATGTCCCGATCCAAATTGCGAAATTGTTCCATGGATGACAGAGCCTGGAAAAGAAAGTGGACATCACTTAGAAACAGGAGCTTCTCTTGTGCAACATAGGAGAAGAAGAAGAAGAAGAAGAAGAAGAAGAAGAAGAAGAAGAAGAAGAAGAAGAAGAAGAAGAAGAAGAAGAAGAAGAAGAAGAAGAAGAAGAAGAAGAAGAAGAAGAAGAAGAAGAAGAAGAAGAAGAAGAAGAAGAAGAAGAAGAAGAAGAAGAAGGAGAGTAAGTAGTAGAGGGAGGAGTTTGGTTCCCATATCCCCCCTTTCTCTCCTGTAGGAGACTCAAAGGGGCTTACAATCTCCTTTCCCTTCCCCCCTCACAACAAACACCCTGTGAGGTAGGTGGGGCTGAGAGAGCTCCGAGAAGCTGTGACTCGCCCAAGGTCACCCAGCTGGCGTGTGTGGGAGTGTACAGGCTAATCTGAATTCCCCAGATAAGCCTCCACAGCTCAGGTTGCTGAGCTGGGAATCAAACCTGGTTCCTCCAGATTAGATACATGAGCTCTTAACCTCCTACACCACTGCTGCTCCTGGATAAGGGCTCTTGAGTCAACTAGCCTCTGGAAAGAGGATAGCATCAAGTTTGGAATTTCATATCAGCAACACCAATTCAGTGGAAGATATGAAATACGTTAGTCAGCAGTCAAAGTCCTGAATCCTGCAGTCAAAGTCTAGAATCCCAGCTAAATTGACAGAATGGATCCATGACTGCAATGGTCTTCAGTATGAAGGTGAAGGACTATCAGGTGGGTCATGAATGCACTTCACCTGGGTACTGAGGCCCTCTAGTAGGCTTTTTTGGCTATTTTATTTGAATGTGTACCGAACAAAGATACCACAACTCCTGTCTTCCTCTTTGCACAAACACAAGGAAAGGACGAGCTGGACAGTGAAGCAAGATCACTCTGTGGCAGAAAGGATCTTCCATAACATTGGTTACTGGCTTGTTTCTTGTCCCCGGCTGTCTTGGTTTGCTGCCCATGTTCCTGGGCTTAACACCAGTGATGTCATGAGGATTTTCCTCTTACTGTCATCTAACTCTGACTTCCTATTATATGCTTGCAGCGTAATGAGTCCCAAGCTTCAGGGGTTAAAAATGGATCCTGGAAATCGTGCAGGCCACTGCATCACAATTGTACAGCACTCAAACAAGACGGTATTAAAAGGAAGAAAAATGTACACAGAGGCTCAAATGAAAAAAAAGTATGGAAATAGTGGCTGGGCAATGACAACATGTTATGTATTCTGATGATATAGAAGGCCATTGATGTAGTGATGAGCAGGGGATAGAGTATAGAACAGAGGCAAAGAGACAAGCAAATATAATGAAGCCCCCATTTCAATCTACTTCTAAGAGGAAAAATAGGCTTCTGGTAGAGTCTGAAAAGTGGTGGAGAACAGAATATGAGGTAATAACCAGCCAAACAATCTTATGCTCCTCTTTTATCCTCTGTTACATATTCTGGAAATTATATTTCTTAATATAATTTCTAGGATTCTTAAAAGGTTTTTCAGTCATACCATACTCAGTCCTTACAGTGGTTGTTCAGGCAAGGCCTCTGGGATCAAACTTATTTTCACACATTCAGTCTTTTGACAAGGTGTGACCTTCATAATGGCTAAAAGGACCAAGGATATAAAACCATCTGGTACTGTCTGTGTTTGCATTCTATAATTTGCAAGTTTCCTAGCTTCTAATGAGAAGCCCTGGTCAATCTGTGGAGTGCCGAGATGACCCAGGCTGCAGACATGATCGCTCTGGAGCACTCTGTACTCTCCTACAGAGTCTGGGATGTTCCCTGGTTTACTTAACAGTTCGGAACAATGAAGTAGTTGGGCACATGGCTGGAGGACAAGTGGAGAATTCTAAATACATGTGAATGAGCACAGGTAAGGGAGAATTATCATGAGTACTCAGTTGTGGTGATGGTGGCAGAGCCCACCACCATTTTGTCTATGAAGTGATGTCCAGTGGAGCTTTCTGAGTTGTGAAGGGGCTTTTATCCCCGACTCCTGAAAATGTAGACCAGAAAAACCTCCTGAGGTGCTTTCGCAATGCATTTTACAAATCACTTGTATCTGCCATCTTAGATTCCACATAGAGTGCAGTTTCATCTCAAGATGCTTGTGGAGTGCTGTAGTGCATGACTTTGGCAAGACTTCATGTGTGAACAATCTGCTCAGAATTGTGTGGCCCACCACATCTAGTCTTAATCCTCATCCTTCGTGGCAGTTGATGTCAAGCAGGGCTGGATTGATTGAATGGGTCTGGGAGGTAATAAATGCCTTTCTGAAGGTAGGTGTAGTTTCTTGAATGGAGTTGCTATGTGACGCTCTCCCTAGACCCCACTGACTTGAACAACTATTGTCCTGGTGATCAACATTCTATTTTTGGGCAAAGTGCTCAAGCAGGTGGTAGCAATCTTGATGGAGATGGATTATCTAGACCTATTTCACTCTAGATTTAGGCCTGGGTTTGTTCCAGAAATGTTCTGTCCTGCTGGATAATCTTTGCTAGGAGAGTGACAAGGGAGCACTTCCCTGTTGATTCTCCTGGATCTTTGTCATGTTTGATACCTCAGCCATGGTATCCTTCTGGAGAGATTGTTTGAGTTGGGACGGGGGGGGGGGGGGGGGGGCGCTGTGTTTCAGTGGTTTTTCTCCTAGACTGGCCAATTCCAGAAAGTGTTGCTAGGGGGATGAGGCTTGGCCCCATGGCATTTATGCTATGGAATCCTGCAGGGTTCCATCTTGTCCCCCAAGCTGTTTAACATCTACATTAACCTACTGACAGAGACCATCACAGGATTTGGGATAAGGTACCAGCAATATGCTGATGACACCCAGCTCTACTTCTCCTTAACAGCTCAGCTCACCTTGTTTGAGTGCTGTACAATGGAAAGTCACCAGAAGCCAAAAGACAGTAATGGAATAGATGTGGGCCAATAAACTGAAACTAAATTTAGACAAAATTGAGGTGCTGCCAGTCAATGACTAAGATGCTGAAGGACTGGGGAGTCATCCTGCCCTGTGGCCTCACAGGGAGAGGTGTTTCCAGCCTGTGTGAAAGACACCCACCCTGTTACTGCACAGGGTTGGGACCAGCCTAAACCGTGCTCTAGGTTCTGGTAGGGGGTCTGGGATCCAGGGTCCTCTTCCCTCCTTCCCACTTCCCACTATTGAGCTGTCCCTTTCCCTTGTCTGTTCACACCACCACCCTGCTGCGCAGCTCCTGACTCTCCCTTTCCCACTTCCTTATATCCCTTCTGCCCTCTCATTTCTCTCCCATATTGCAGCAGTGGCGTAGGAGGTTAAGAGCTCGTGTATCTAATCTGGAGGAACCAGGTTTGATTCTCCACTCTGCCGCCTGAGCTGTGGAGGCTTATCTGGGAAATTCAGATTAGCCTGTACACTCCCACACATGCCAGCTGGGTGACCTTGGGCTAGTCACAGCTTCTCGGAGCTCTCTCAGCCCCACCTACTTCACAGGGTGTTTGTTGTGAGGGGGGAACATCAAGGAGATTGTAAGCCCCTTTGAGTCTCCTACAGGAGAGAAAGGGGGGATATAAATCCAAACTCTTCTTCCCTCGTCCCAGCTGCTTCCCCAGCCCATCTCCTACATCCGCCTCAGCTGTGGGCAGGCAGGCCCTGCCTGGTCTAAGCTGCTTCTCCAGCCCATCTCCTACATCCGCCTCAGCTGTGGGCGGGCAGGTCCTGCTGGGCCTAAAACTCCTCTCTTCCTTGCCTTCCTCTTTGAACAAGGCCTCCACCATCGCTGGAAGAGGCTCCTCTGCAGCTTTCCCATCTCCCGTGGTGCCAGCTCGTGCGTGATCCAGCAGGGCAAGTCCAGGCACTGCGGCCAAGCCCGGACAGCTACATTTTAATTGATATCTTTTAATGATTTGTTTTTATTGTTATTTTGTAAGCTGCTTTGGGCTGGTTTCTGGAGAGGCAGAATAAAAATGTTCTACAATACAATAAACACTATGTCTTATCTATATCATTCTATTAGTAGATGTTCAGAGCAACTATGTGGACATATTTATGCTATTTTTGGATCAATATATTATGAACAAATGTGTCCGGAGAAATAACTGCTGATTAAATGTTCATCAGTTTAAAGTACTTCAAATTTAGGTGTTCATAAACTGCAATCAGTTTATGAAAAATATTCAGTATTTTTAACTTAGTGTTCAGACATCGGTCTCAGCATTCAAGTATTTTAAGATTATAGTGGCAGGCATGGATGTAGGTAAGGGGGGGTTCTCGGGTTTGAAAAAAAAAACCCATTCATGTCCGAAGCTCCGCCCCTCTGTTTGTGGGTTTTAAAAACATTTTAGTTCTTTTTCAGTTTTTGGCCTGCAGGGGGCGCATTGTTTGGGCTAGCAGCACCAAACTTTCAGGGATTGTTTGGGGGACTCTTCTGATGACACTAACCAGGTTTGGTGTGGTTTGGTTCAGGGGGTCCAAGATTATGGACTCCCAAAGGGGGTGCCCCCATCCTCCATTGTTTCCAATGGGAGCTAATATAAGTTGGGGGCCACACTTCTGAGGGTCCATAACTTTGGACCCCCTGAACAAACTTCACCAAACCTGGGATGTATTATCAGGAGAGTCTCTTATTGATACCACCCAGATTTTGCGAAGTTTGGTCCAGGGGGTCCAAAGCTATGGACTCCCAAAGGGAGTGCCCCATCCTCCATTGTTTTCAATGGGAGCTAATAGAAGATGAAGGCTACATCTTTGAGGGTCCATAACTTTGGACATCCTGAACCAAACTTCACCAAGCCTGGGTGGTATCATTAGGAGAGACTCCTAAAGATACCCTGAAAGTTTGGTGCTTCTAGCTTAACAATTGCACCCCTGACAGCAGGCACCCCCCAAATTTCCCCAGATTCTCCTTTTAAATTCTCCCGCTTCGGCATGGATTTAAAAGGAGAATCTGAGGTCCTCAGTGTAGTGGTAGTGGAAGAACATGAAGAAGAGGAAGAAGAAGAAGAAGAGGAAGAGGAGGAGGAGGAGGAGGAGGAGGAGGAGTTTGGATTTATATCCCCCTTTCTCTCCTGTAGGAGACTCAAAAGGGCTTACAATCTCCTTGCCCTTGCTCCCTCACAACAAACACCCTGTGAAGTAGGTGGGGCTGAGAGAGCTCCGAGAAGCTGTGACTAGCCCAAGGTCACCCAGCTGGCGTGTGTGGGAGTGCACAGGCTAATCTGAATTCCCCAGATAAGCCTCCACATCTCAAGTGGCAGAGCAGGGAATCAAACCCGGTTCCTCCAGATTAGAATGCACCTGCTCTTAACCACTACGCCACATTGAAAGTGATGCTGTTTCAGGGTGGGGGATAATCCACCGCAAAACAGCATCACTTTCAATGTTGTTTAACTAGGAACCCCAGATTCTCCCTTTAAGGTGGATTTAAAAGGATAATTTGGGCTCTCTAGTTTAAACACCATTGAAAGTGATGCTGTTTCGGGGTGAATTCTAGCATCACAGCGGCTGCCCGGGGGGGGGGGGGCCGCAAAACTCAGGTGTTGCACCAGGCTCTATTTTCCCTCTATGCCTCTGCCCAGAGGAGAGGGGCAGGGGAGGGCAGGAGAGGGGAGTCTGCCATCCCTGATTTCGGAGAGCTGCTTTTATAAACGCTAGGCCAGGGGCAGGGCTTGGGGAGGCGTGGCCATGCCCTAGGGGCGGGTGGGGGTGTGCCCCCCCGAGCCCCCCCCATAAAAAATCTATACCTACATCCCTGGTGGAAGGAATTGAGTGAAAAGCCTACCTAATCTCCCCTCATAGTGTTCCTGTGGAGCTTCCTTGCAATTCCTCATCTGACCAATATCTAGATATGCACGACATACAGGAATACGGAATGCCAAGACAGTATGAGATATCTAGTGAGTTCAAGCCCATAAGGATCTATGGGCTCATGATAGTAAATAAGTATTTCCAGGGATTCTTTTGAGCTGGCAAAGAATCAGTACAAAAATGAATTATTTGCCATTTTCTTTCAGGCTACATTTTGTGTTGTATTATTCATTTGCTAGAGGTGGCTTCTTGTTTGGCTTCATTAACTGAATTATTCAGCTCACAAGCACAAGTCTAATGAAGGTAAAAATAAGCCATGATGGTATGTAAAACTTCAATCAATATGTCATGCAAGATCTACATTTTAATCACCCTTATTACTATTATTGAATTTGACAAGCTCACTAAGATTCCCCCCGCCAATCATGCCCCAGCTTATCCTCCAACTATTTGTATATATTTAAAAAGGCAGGCTGTCTAGAGCATTATTAATTTATATGATGCTTCAAAGAGATGGGCAGACCCTCATTCTAGATCATCAGTGCTGTTTTCTAGCAATCGGTAAGTCTTATTCTGCAAAACTAACTCAAGAAAGCTCTTGCTGAATCCTGGAAAGGTTCACAAGGGCTATGGTCTCAAGGAGACCTATCATCTGTAAAGGTTTTCCATTGCCAAGATCTGTTTTACAGGAATAAAAATCGTATTTAGACAAACACCCATCCACTCTCTGTAGCTGAAATCAATTGCCCCATTACTAAGTAATCAGTGGGTGGGTGGTCGGTCGGTCGGTCGGTCGGTCGGTCGGTCGGTCGGTCGGTGTTCTAATGAAAATAGCAACCTTCCTCTTGCTCATTATCATAATATGCACCCACTTGGAAGCACATTCAAAAAGAAAATCTGTGCCTAAGTAAAATGTTGGTTCCAATGTATCCACTTTCTCTAGGGGATCAGAAAAACATTCTACCATTTTCAATGTGAGATGAAAGTGAGATGAAACCAACATAATGTACAGAAATATTCACAAAGATCCTCAAGGAAAGAAACTCATAGCTGTGATGGGACTAAAGTTTGCAACTCTAGAACAGGAGTATGTGACTTTTTATGAGGTAATTGATAATTCAGTTTATGCAACCCTTCAGGAAGCAAGAGCCAAGGAGGTAGCTCCAGCCTAGAAATCTGAGTTGGCAAAAGGAGATACCCCTGAGATTCAGAAAGCCAAGGAGAAATGGCAATGTGCATAATGGTTAGAGGATGGGGCAGATAAAGCAGTGGACGAAAAAATAGTAACCACAGGGAGCAGCAGGTGGAGGAAACCGATGTCTGAGGAATTGAAAGGCAGAAGAGAAAAGAACTGAAGGGCTAACGAGAAAATAAATATGGGAAAGGCTGATAGAGGCTAAGCACCTATATGTAACTGATTTTTTTAAAAGAGACATGGCATTGCAAACAAGATTTTGGGGTGGACATTATGCATATGGCTTTTTATAGTCCTGAGACTTCTTGAGCCATGTGTTATTATGGAGGAGGCTGCCTCAGCTGTGGGAAAATTTTTAATTAGTCACACAAGAAACAGAATGGGCTCTTGTTCCAAACTGATCAGAAATACCAGAAATATTTAACTTTCAAATTTTTCTGTGCTCTTTTGTTTCCTGACCTCCAACTACTCTCCTCACAAGTTCCTTTTCTTTTACTTTGATGGAGCAGCGTGTGGAGAGATTTCCATGAAGATGAGTCCCAAGCAACAGTTTTAAAAGTAAACTGTGGACCTGTCCTATCAGACCATTTTGATCAAAAGACTGTGACAGCATTAGCAGAATTCAATGTGCACAGCATATCTGCAACAAACTCTGTCAAGATCAGTCTTGATCAAGAATGGAAACTTTATGGAGCTACAAAGTACACAGGATGACAGAAAAAAGGGTCTTCTGTTCTTTTGTCAAGGAAATACTACCGTTTCCTCTACGTGAAAGACATGAATTGCTTCTTTATCCCTTAACCACACATACAATCTTATCATCTGCATTCTGTAAAATTATAAATGCCGCATTAATATGCAGCTTTGTCTCTGCAGCCGTTCTATCCCTTGAAAGTTGAATCCACTACTTAGAGCTCATTATACAATACCACATTTATTAAACAATGCCTTTTCAGTTGCTTTCTCATATCTACATAATGAAATTTCTTCCTCTTCAGAAAGAGAAGATGGAGGTTGATTGGGATGTTTGGGGGGGGGCGGGTGATGAAGAGGAATAATCCACAGTAGCCAGGTGTATTCTCAACTTAGAGCAAAAAACTCTTGTCATTCCGCACAAGGTATTTACATTTTAAAAAATGAAACTTCAAAGAAAGCCAGCTGAAAAGTTGCAATTGGCATTTCAATAATTAATAGTCAGTTTATTTAAACGTAATCCATAACTCAACTGCCTTTTAACCAATCAAATTAGTAAAAATGCTTCAACTCAGAGGTAGGGCATTGGCTTATCATCCAAAAGGGCCTAGATTTAATCCCTGGCATCTCCAGTTAAAAGGATCAGATAGCCGGTGATGTGAAAGACCTCTACCTGAGACCCTGGAGAGCCACTGCCAGTTAAAGGAGGCAATACTTGGCAAAAGGCAGCTTCATGTGTTTATAACACTGATAATAATAACCAGGATGGTCTGATTTATATAGTGCATTTCAAATATACACTGTGCACACATTCTGTCAGTAACCCTTAAAATAACCCTCAAAGGCAGGACAGTGGTTTTATCTCCATGTTATAGAAGCACTGCTGTACTTCCACAGGGTGGGGCCTGATGCAGCCCACCACTCTAGCCAAGGACCAATCTGGGCCACATTAACTATCCGAGTTGCACACTCCTGCCTTATACTGAGCCATGCAAATAAGCATGCATTCTAAACATATTTGCCTTACAAATACTGCAAGATAAATTAGAATGTGGAGAGTGAGCATTAGTAGGTATTCTTAGACTCCCATCACCACACCTGTTATTTACTCAGAGATGGATTGGTAACTGAAAACTCCAGAGAGCTCTCAGTGATAAGGCTGATTTAGCTGTTTGCCCTTTAATTTCAACAACAATTAACAAACCTGCCTGGAGCACTACTTTTGTTTGTTTGTTTTTTTCTTTCATTAGTGGGTAAATTTATTGCTTAAGAGAGATTCTTACAGGGAGAATTATATATAAAGCTCCTGGCTATACATTGCAAACATCAAGTTGTTGTTGGTGGTTGCTGCTGTTTAATAAAACCTAAATTGAGATTCCCTTCATAGTCCAGGGGGGGACAGGCGAAAGAATGTGAATGAGCCAAGGTAGTCAGGGGAGAGATGTCATTGTAGTTTGCAAATTTGCAAAAAGCTGAAATCTACGCAAGAAAACAAACATTTCTTATGAATGCTACAACAATGCTTCAACAAAGGAACACCACAGCCACACTTTATAAAATGCATCCTGGTAACAAGACCTCACAAGGTCTGAGGGATCTTGTCAGCTGAGCAGAAGCTCTTTTTATGTGTGTTTGTGCGGGTATCTTTATGTGCTGAAGCACTGAACCAATCTGCACTGCATAAGTTATATTGAATATGTTTTTAAACTGTCTCTACGACTACAAATAAAGGACTAAATACCTAGAACAGTCTCTGCTGAGCTAAAGATTAATGGACTACGTGCTGTTTGTTCTTAATAGACCTTTTTAAAGAAGGATGGACAACTTCAGTCATCGTTCAAAACAGAACAACCTGAAGCTTTCAGCAAGGCACAGTGAATTGATCAAACCAGAATCATGGAGACAATTTAGCAGGAACTCAAGGCCCATACACAATGCAGCAACTCACCTCCATAGCATAGGTTAACCCTTTGGGACTGCATTGCCCCATATGTCCCTGCCCAGCCTCTGCGTTCGGCAGAGGCCAATCTACTGGAGGTCCGTGGCCCCTCAATGATGCGACTGGCCTCCCAGTGGAACACTCTTCCTCCAGCTGTCTTCCGCAGGGCCTGTAAGACTGAGTTGTTCCACCAGACCTTTGGAGAGACCAGTCGCTGAGTGTGCCCCCCTCTGTTCTCCTGTTTTGAGGGCCCTTAACATCATTGGGGCCCACCGTTCCCCCCTCCTCTTCCCTAGGAGAATTTTAAGTAAGGGTTTTTCGTGGGATGCTGATTTAGTGTAGTAATCCCTGTTTTAATGGAAATTAGCACTTTATAGTCCATGGAGCTTGGGTTATTAACCTTAGGTGTTTATTTATTGGTCAGTTATTTATTCGCTCCTCTTGCTATGCCTGTGTTTTATGATGATTTATGTATGATGATTTGTGTTGTACACCGCCCAGAGCCCTTTGGGGATAGGGTGGTATATCTAAATAAATAAATAAATAAATAAATAAATAAATAAATAAATAAATAAATAAATAAATAAATAAATAAATAAAGTAAGTAAGTAAGTAAGTAAGTAAGTAAGTAAGTAAGTAAGTAAGTAAGTTACCATATTATGTATATATAAGTGTACGGAGAAGAAATACTTGATTTATGTAAAGATTGTGGAGAAAAAAGTGGAAGGAATCATCCTTACTCAGAAGTAGTCTCTGGCCCAAGAGCAGTTTGATTATCCTTGACCAGGGCCAGGGGCTTTTCGGGTGTGGCTCCTGCTTGATGGAGATTACAGTTCTGTGGGATCTGGCCCAGTTCCTTAACGCCTGTAAGATGGAGATATTCCACCAGGCACATGGTTGAGAGCTTCCAGCTGTTCTATTTTATCCACTGGCCACCATGCAGAGCCCCTGCTCAGTCCTGCTGATACGGATGCTAGCACCACATTTCTGATGCTTCCAATGTTGCGGAGGGTCTGTTATTCTTAGGAGTCAGATCTCCTGCATAGGGCACCATCTTATTATTTGTATTTTATGGTTTTTAATCTATGTTAATTGTTCCTGTTTTTAAATGTATATTTGACCTGTTACCCACTCTGAGTCCTGCTGTAGTGGGGGAGGGGCAGGATATAAATCTAAAATAGAAATAAGTAAATTCCCCAAATGCTGCAGCTAGGGTCTGCATTTATGTTGTACTTTAGCAGAGCTGCAAGATTTCCCATATTTTCACCTGTATGAATTATAGTAGGACCAAGCCATGGGAAAATAATATACTCTCCATTTGCAAGTCCTTTACATTTGATTCTGGATTTAATGACTGCTCCTACAGGTTCAGAATATCATTGATGTATGAACTGAAGATAGTCTGAGGATGCCTCCCTATTTTACACTGCTTGTTTGATTATCTTTGTTTTCAATTCACATCCTACATTTGATGCACTGGAGCATCAATATGATGTGACCATTTTTTTCACCAGTTCCATTTTGTAACAATTTAAGGTTCAACTCCAAGTTGTCAGACGGAGTCAAACACTTTTCTGAAGCTGATGAAGCAAGAAAATATTTTTCCTCCTTTTTATTTTCACATGTTCATAGGAGTATATATTGTAAAGAAACGATCAGTGGCTCTTTTTCCAGGGAGGAAACCAATTTGGCCTTCATGGATCATTTTTGTGCTTTGTTAGGTTCTCTATTATCCTTTTGTGGTGGATACTGCTGATACGGCTGTTGAAGTCGGTATTTCTGTAGAGCTTTGGAGGTCCAGCTTAACTTTCTTGTTATAACTTAAAAGGTTTTTTTGTTGATCTCACTACATCTCTCTGAAATGTACCACTTGGAAGATAATATTTGAAATGTTCCTAAATGTTTCTAGGATGATCTGAGTGTTGTATTTTAACATCCACAATATCAGTTTTTATGGGTTCTTTTTTTTTAAAAAAAAAACTTCCCTCATTGTAGAAGTCTCCAAAGAGGTTAAATCTTCGGTTCAAAGAGGCTCAATAATTTTCAAGAGCATTTTCTGGTACTGAAAGTTTCCTAGAGGCAGTTTACCCTTAGGTCTGATTTCTAAGCTTTTAATATAAATCTTGCAAATTATCACCCCAATTCCAGCTATTCTGCACTGCTAGTTTGTAAATATGGTTACTATATTCATGTTTATCTCTGATAACAAACGCTAACATAACTGGTAATCGTTTCTGCAACAAAGATAGGGGAGTAGAAAGTAGGGGAACAAGGGAGTAGAAAGTAGGGAAAGGGGGCAAATGAAAATGCTCATTATTTCTGACTAGTGCGGCCTGGCCACGCATTGGTGTGGCAATTGTCCTTCTCATCACAGTCCGCAACCCATACAGATGTCCATGCAGGTCCAATGATCCACAGCATAGCCTTTTAGGGTGGTCAAATGGAATCCCTCTTTCCCTTTTCAATTCACATTGTTATATGGTGGTGTCTTGTTTTTTTAGTATAAGGTAACCCTTTCCATTCCACAACGGAACTGTCCAGAGTGTGAATCCCGCTGTCTATGAGGCTGGTTGACACGCACAGTCCTGGCTTGGGTAAGGCAGAACTGGGGCAAGCAGGCTTTCCCAGTCAGGCAGCAGAGGCAGGGTGGTGAGGCATTCAGATCGAGGTTAGCTCCCTGGGTTCTTAAAGGGTCACGTGCAAAAGAAGTGGAGCCGGTAGTGTTGGTTCGCCCCTACCCCATGGATTTTCTTAGAAGAAAAAGGCAAACTCCAGCTCGCTTTTAGTAAAAGAGAGCTGTGGTGAATATGGGTGAGGAAGTGGGTAAGTGGTGGTTGGATGTGAGGGAGGGCAGAGTGAGGTGTGTGAGGATGAGCTGGATGTGTATGAGAGTATTGTGTTGTGTGGTAGCAGTGGGTGAGGCACAGAGAGTGAAAGTTACCTGCGTGTGAGGGGGGGAACCCCACCTGACGTCTCACACGGCAATGCGTGTATGTGTTTCACTTCCACTCGTATTACCTAATAGTATTACCTATTTACTGTTTTAACTGCTCATCTCTGGCCATCTGCGCAACATTCTAAGGGCATACCAACCCCTCAGGCCACAGACATGCTGCACGAACATTCTAAGGGTGACAGTTAAACACAGCCAGCTACATGGCCTGGTGCACTCAGGTATGGACTTTCAGCGTATGAAGGTCCAACTGCCTGCCCGCAACAGGGAGGAATGTCATGTGAAAATTTGGGGGTGATCCATCCAGCCGTTTTGGCGTTAGGGCATGACTAACAAAGTCACAGTTAGCTTTTTATATACATAGATTGATGCTGCATTAATATCTGCTTAACTTCTGGATTTAATATTTTCCAAGGAAGAACTGTAGTGCTTCTTGATTCCATATCCTTTGGGGCAAATAGAGCTAGGTTTGGAAGGGAGGTCAGCTTGCACTTAGCACAGGCTAAATAAACCTCATTGACAGTACCATCCTAAGTCCAGTCTAGAACCTTCATTAACCATTTTGTACAGACACTAATAAAATACTACATAGTCAGTTAGTACAAATATATTCATCAAAAAGCATGTTAATCCATGATAAATAGAATAAAGATAAAATTATTCTTCATCATTCACAACTAATCCATAGCTTCTCACAGAAGATACTTGCCAACTTAATGGGTAACATAGGAATTCCAATCAAATAAAAGATTTAAAACAAGCCACTCATCTGGATAGCTCTGATATTTATGTAGGAGAGGGCTAATTATGGAATTCCTCAACAGTATAAAAACTTCAATATAAGAAGACATGAGAGAAAAATTCAGGAATCTTGGCTCCACACAGACAATCTCTCCTGAAGAAGAGTACCGGTACTCAAAAATCTGCCATAAAGGTTTGCTGAAGTCAGAATGTTGATCCTGGTGAGCATAAAGGCTCTGCAGACTTTAGGAGACATACAATGGAATATGTAGGGAGCACTAAACTGGCATGGAACCATCTGCAATAGGGGAATATTTCTATGTGCAAGAGGGTGCAAAACATGTCTCTCAATATTCAGCATCTCAATATTACCACTGGGACCCACAATCTTAAGGCCTGTTGTTTCCATAAAATAAGGAGCGAATCAAGTGTTAATTTTCTGACTTCAATTGACTTAGAAGGGTGCAATTCTGCTTAGGATAGAACTAGAAGTGTGCATAACACTCCCTCCCTTCCATTTTAAGACTATTATAAACTGTAGACCTATAGTGCCATACTAAATGGAATCACACTTTTCTAAGGTGATTAAAATCAGCTGGTTTAGAATGGTGTAACTCTACTAAGGATGGAACTGTTGAGCTTTTAAGTCAGGCCAAGCAACATATTTTTCTCACACTACTGCATCTTTCGGTGAGTTGTTTGTACCTGAGGCGTAACTTAATATCCAACCTAAAGAAAAGCTCTGATTAACTTGAAAAGGTTTCTCATTACTTTCTCATGTTTTAATTGGAGTTCATAATGGCATTGCTGTATATGCTTGGGAATTTTCTTCAATAGATCCAGAATACTTATCTTCAATGTTCAACATCAAAAAGGAGAAAGAGACTCAACCCTAACTCAGTATATATACACTTATTCACAAGGGTTAAGTTGTATTCTTCGTTGCTATTTAATGACACACACATACACAGAAATTTTGGGGGCTTCATAATAGATTATAACATATACAAGGATTATTTTGTGAATGAAAGAATTATCTGAAGGAATGAATGGCTTGGCTTATGTATATATATATCATATGACTGTATAAGAGACAGCAACACCTGGCTATGATTAAAATATATAACTTTCTGTATAGTCTAACTTTGACCAAAATTTGGTCTAACTTTGACCTTGAGGCTAAAATGTGTGTCATTTGACATTGACATCAACTATGTATGTCGTATTGTTATAACTTTTGTAAAAATAGCAGTTTGTATTTCAAATCTGAGATGTTTTTAATTTTTCTATTTGTGTACACATTATAATAAATATTTGCTTGATTTTATTTTTGTAACTTCACACTTGTGAATAAGTGTGTACTTTCAATGTTCATCTGCTTTAAAGAATTCTGCTTTAAAGAATTCCAAATTTAGCTGTCCTAAAAAGTCCATAGAAGCAGAAATAAAAGGCTCTTTGGTGAAAAAGACCGTTTATTCAGACATCTTAGAAAGCTCAAGTACACGCAGTGGCAGGAATGACACTTCCCGCCAGAAGCACAGGTTATAACTCTATTCACCCCATCCCCCCTTCCTGCTTCCCATGGGAACGGAGTCCTCATCTCCCGCGCAAAGATAAAGTCTCCGCCGATGAAGCTGGCCCATCGCCCGGGCTGTGGAATGCACTCAAGGTTACCTTACCATCAACACCATTGAAACCATTGAAACCTTTTACACTCTGCCTCCCATAAAGAAGACCCCTGCGGAAAGCAGAAATAAGGGTGGGGGCGTCGATATTTTCGGAATAAACCCATTGATTATACCCAGAGGAATATCCCACCCAAGAGACTAAATATTGCAAGCGTTTGCGATTAAAGCGAGAGTCCAGGATAGCGTCAATTTCGTAGTGCTTGTAGCCATCAATAATAGTGGTGGGGCCTCTCAGCCAGACATCGGAAGCCGGGAGCCTCTTTGAGCAAGCTGGAATGGAAGACAGGATGAATGTTACTAAGAGAGTTAGGCAAATCGCAATCGGGCAGTGACATCATTAATCACTTTAGTAATCTGAAAAGGTCCCACGAATCTTTTGCCAAGTTTGGAAAAAATTTATGCACGTCTCTGAGATTTTTGGTAGACAAAATACACCTGCCGCCTACACGAGGAAAAAAAAAATCCGAAGCGGTAAGCCATCCGCAGCTGGGAGTCCTTAGCCTGTTGTAAGGTTGTCTGGACCGATTTCCACCCTCGACTAGGGACTAAATCCATTGTTGAAACTCTGGAGGGTCCAAAGCTGTCATGGTAGTTGTGGTAACGCTGGCGAGTGACCAGACACAATTTCAAAGGGGGTTTTCTTAGTACTACTATGAACCGGATGGTTGTAGGCGTACTCCGCGAGCGGAATAAGCTCGCACCAATTGTCTTGGTGGTAGTTGGTGTAACAACGTAAATACTGCTCTAGGGTTCTGTTCGTTCTCTCCGTCTCACCGTCACTTTGAACGTGGTAGAAGCGGCGACTGCGAGGCGGCCCCCAACAATCCATGCCAGAACTTTGAGATGAATTGGGGGGCCGCGGTCGGAGACCACCTTAGCAGTGAATGTAGACGATGTAAACATGTTGAATGAACAACCCGTGCCAACTTAGGAAGCGGAGAGGATGGAAGCACATGGAATAAAATGGGCTTGTTTAGAAAATAAGTCCACCACCACCCACAAAACCGTGTTGCCATGACTTTTCGGGCAAATCTGTAATAAAATCCATGGAGATGACTTCCCAAGGGCGGGGAGGCCACCGGGAGAGGTTTCAACAGCCCATAGGGCTTTCCCGAGATGGTTTTGGCTTCTGCACAAACCGAGCAGCCCTTAATATATGCCTCAATGTCCTTAGCGCATTAACCACTGCCGGCGGGCCAAATGCAGAGTTTTAGAAAGCCAAAATGTCCAGCCGACGCGGGCATCGTGGCAGGCTTCCAGAACCTGCTAGCGGAGGGGGAGAGGCATTACCAACATTCCCCCCTCCGCCAAACTCCATTCTCCAAACGCAATTGGGAGTCACTTTCTTCCGCTGGAGGCTTGTGCAGCCCCGCCTCCTCGAGTTCCCGCAGGAAAGGAGAGACGAGACTAGGAATGGGGGGTGGAGGAGGAGTGGGCGTTTGAGATCGGGTGACAGCCAGCCCCAACTGGGGGGAGAGAACAGTGCGTGGAATGTCTCGTAAGGCAGCTCCACCCCCCTCCCCGAGGTAGGCCAGCCAATTTATTGGTTTCGGAGGAAAAAAATGGACTGTAAACGCGAAACGAGAAAAGAAATCATTGCCCAACTGGAGTTGTTGCGGACATCTTGAGGGGGGGTGGAAAGAGCTGCCTGGTTTTTGTGATCCGACCAAACCTGAAAGGGGTGTTTAGCCCCCCTCCAGCCAGTGGCGCCAAGTGGAGAGTGCTACTTTGATGGCTGCAGTCTCTTTATCGTCCAGTTGAGTTCAGCACCAGAGAATTTCTTAGATAAATAAGCACACGGAACCAGCCTACCATCTTTATTTTTTTCTGCAACAGGGCTGCCCCAAGTGCTTTGTCCGAGGCATCCACGTGAACCACAAGCGGGAGATCTGGGTCAGGGTGCTTTAAGATAGGTTGATTGGTAAAAGCAGACTTTAAGAGTTGAAAGGCTGTTTGACACTCTTCAGACCAGGAAAGGGGGGCACCGGGCTTGGCGGACAGTGGATCTTTACCCTTAGTGCGTAAGAGGTCTGTAGAGAGGGAGAGTCAGTTCAGCCATTGGGGTATAAAGTCACGATAGAAATTAGCAAAACCAAGAAAAGATTGGAGTTCTTTCGCGGTTGGTGGGGGCAGGCCATTGGAGGACCGCGTCAATTTTAGCAGGATCCATTTTCAAGCCCTCGGGCGAGAGATCCGTAACCCAAATAGTCAATGGAGGTCTGGTGAAACAGCATTTGGATAGTTTGGCAAAGAGAGAGAGTTGTCGAGCAAAAGCGTTTCAATACCTCCGAACCAATGTTTCATGCTCTTCTATGGTTTGTGAATAAATTAAAAGCGTCATCTAAGTATACCACAACTCCCTTGTACAATAAATCATGGAGAACTTCGTTGATAAGGGCCATAAAAGCCCGGGGGTTACTTAACGAATGGCATTATCAAGTATTCAAACTGTCCAAACTTTGTGTTAAAGCGCCAGTCAAGTGTTCATAGCAATTCTGACCCTGTAGTAAGCTTCTCTCAAGTCCAATTTAGTAAAAATCGCCCTTTGCCCAGTCGTCTAAAGGTCCTTGATCAAAGGCAAAGGGTATTTATTGGACAGGAGACTGCATTGAGACCTCGATAATCTGTGCAAAGCCGTAAAGACCCATCTTTCTTTTCTGGCTCAGCAGGAGCAGCGTGTGTGTGTTTGGTAGCCCGCCGTATGAACCCGGCGAGCGAGGTTCTTGTCCAAGAAGGCACGAAGTTCCTTCTCCTCATTGGGACTCATACGGTAGATTCTACCTTTGGGCAGTTAATCTGGTTGTATAACGATTTTGCAGTCAGTGTCTCTATGGGGTGGCAACTGATCGCATTCTTGCTCCTGAAAAACTCTGGCTAGATCATGGTGCGCCGGTGGGATGAATGGAGCAATGGCTGATGAGAAGCCAGGGGGTGTGTCAGTAGAAGTTGGGTTTCCCCAATTCATGTGTTCACTTGATGAGAGGGTCAGTGAATTCTAGGATCCGTTCTTTCCAAATGAACTTTGGTTCATGTAACAATAACCATGGCATGCCCAAAACTATGGAGTGTTTGGCCAAGCCAAAATAAAACTAATTTTCTCCCAATGGTGGTATAGCGGAGGAGAACCGGTTGTGTTTTGAACTGGGCGGTCCCTTCGTTCGAGGGGCTGCCGTCCATTTGGGTGAATGGTATGGGCTTAGCCAGGAATTTGATCCAGACCTAGCTCCTCTGCCACCTGGGGCCGCATTAAGCAATGGGAGCAGCCAGAATCCACAAGGGCCGAGGCTATAATGCGAGTGTGTTTAGCGGGGTTGGCCAGAAGCGCTTGGACATTAATGGGGCGCTGCCTTCACTCACCGCGTCAGGAGTCGGACCCATGTCCATGGGGGGGCTGAAGAAAGGCAAACAGCTGCTTCCCCCTCCTCTGGGTCGCCTTCGATGACCGCTTTAGAGCGAGCCCGTCGGAGCTGATCTGCGTGGTGTGGCTTAGCAGATGGAGTCGCAGCGTAGCTGGGCGGTTGGTTTTGTTTCTTGGGACAGTTGGCGGCTAGATGACCTGGCCCTCCGCGGTAAAGAGCACAATCCCAGTCGGCGGCGGCGTTCAGAGGTGGTTTCAGTAGAGTGGGCTTGACTTGGTGGAGCGCCAGTGGCAGGTTTTGGGCGTGGAAGCGACCTCCGGCACTGGCGTATTCAAAGCGAGGCGCCACCTGGGATCCCAACTGGATCCAATCCGCAATAGTCACGAGGAACCGGGTAAAACACCGTTCCGCGCAGCTTGCCGTCCACAGCATCCGAAAGTATTCGCATTTCATGCGTTCAGGCCACTCAGGAGAGTCGAGCAGCCGCCCGCACGGGGAATTCCGCGGGCAAATTCTGCAAGCGGTTGCCTTGCTGGATAGTTTTGATGGTCGCGGATAGCTTCATCTCGGCGCCTGGATCTTGGAAGGCGTGCTCTTAAGGCTTGGAGGAATGCGGGCACCGTCGCGAGAGTCTTCATCTTGCAAATCCAAAAGAGTCACGAACCAGTCGGCTGCTGCCCCATCCAGGACTGAGCCGATGTCGTGGCGCAGCTCAGACCGGTATAAATCATCATAGTCTTCCAAGTGGGCATTGAGTTGCAAAATAAAGTAGGGAAGTTTGGAAGCCGGTCCCATCAAAAGCGGGCGGTATCCGCATAACCCGTTCCATGGCTCTTAAGCCTGCAGGCGGCGATTAGCGAGTTGAGCAGGTTGGGCAGGCAGCTGTTGCAGAGGGGCGAATGCGCGAGCGCTGGCTGTGCCGCTGGCGTTTGGGTGGCAGGACCCAGATGCGTGGCCCCCCTGGCGCGGCATTATCAGTAACAGCATAGACTCCAACTTGGGGCTTCCTGGTCTGCTGCCTCCTTAGCTCCCTCTCCAAGCGCCCAGCCAGCTCCCTCTCCTTCGCGAGGTCAATGCATCCTGGTGCGCATGCAGAGCAGCTTTTCGTTCCCAATTTAGCCAGTTCGTCCCCGTTTAAAAGCTGCAGTGAGCTCACTTTGCGTCGCAACTTTTCGCGTTGCCGTTGTAAATCCAGTCTGGAGTGTTCCAGGACTTTATCATGGACTGACAGATTCTGGGCATATTATCGTTGGAGGCGCATCTTTGGCGCGGTCCAACTCGAGCTGAACTTCTTTGCGTTGCCGTTCCCGGTCCCTCTGCAGGTTTTTTCGCTCTTGCTGCAACTGTGGCCCGTTCCTCCTCCCATAGCTGGCGTTCACGGGTCCATGCTTCTTGGGCATCTGGCGAGTCGTACTTCCTCATCCCAGGTCTCCTTCGATGGGAGAGGGAACAGATCCGGCTGGGAGTGCAGGCTTTCTTCGGACTCTTCGTCATCTGGAAGGGAGACATCGGAGACACCGTAGCCACCGGTGGCTCCCGAGAGCACCTCAGGTGGCGGCTGCTGACCCGGGGTCAGAGGTCAGTGGAAAACGAATCTGGATACCCCTCCCAATCCCAGGTTTAGTCCCAGTGTCCTTTGGACGGGCCCCAGTGCTGTGCCACGGTGGTTCTTTGGGAGCATCACCAAAATACGAGTCCAGGAACCGTTCAATGGATTCCTGGGTTGCCGCATGAAAGGTGGTCAGGCCCGTCTCCTCCATGACAGGTTGCATCTGAGGTTTGTAATCCACCGCAGCGGGTAGAGATCCGATCCACAGGCGCTCGATCCATAGACAGGCCCCAAGCGACTCATGTAAGTCCCCATGAGGAGTCAGTGCATACGTCCCTCGCTCCAACGTGGAGTAAAGGAAGACTCCGTGCTGATTCGAGGACGGGAAAGAGTCACCAGCGAGGCCCGTTCTCCCGCCGGTTCCTCCAGATCCAGAAGGGAAAGGTCGGAGCCCTCTTTGGGGGCTACCGCACCTTCCGCAGTAACATTCAACCTCTCCATGTCGAGACACTAGAGGTCCACTGCACTAGTAAGATAGATGGATTAAGGATTCCTGCCACAATGTAAGGAATTCCATAGAAGCAGAAATAAAAGGCTCTTTGGTGAAAAAGACCGTTTATTCAGACATCTTAGAAAGCTCAAGTACACGCAGTGGCAGGAATGACACTTCCCGCCAGAAGCACAGGTTATAACTCTATTCACCCCATCCCCCCTTCCTGCTTCCCATGGGAACGGAGTCCTCATCTCCCGCGCAAAGATAAAGTCTCCGCCGATGAAGCTGGCCCATCGCCCGGGCTGTGGAATGCACTCAAGGTTACCTTACCATCAACACCATTGAAACCATTGAAACCTTTACAGGAGGCTACCATTGAAGGAATGTATGTCACCTACTGATAGCACTTTCCCAAATGGATCCCAGTACATGAAATCATCCAACATAGCTTCTTTGGACATTGTACCTAAAGTTAATCTCCAGCTTTGCTGATGAAAGGACTACTACTTTTTCCCTACCTTAGAATGTTGTCAACACCATTGCATTCCAATTAGTGCCAATGTCTATTCTGATTAATGACTGGCTTTTACCTCAACCTGCAGACAAAAAGCCTTTCTTCCCATCTCTCTCTCTCTTTCTCTCTCTTATCTACTTCTGTTTTGTTTTGCTTAACATTGATTCCGGGGGTGGGGGAGAAACAGTGAGAAATTCAGAAGCTTGCTGATCACTCTGTGATATTTTAATTGACCTCCTGTTGCTTATGAATTTTTTAATGAACCAACATAGTTACTTGCAATTTTGTTTGTTTGTTATACGACTGTATTACCGCATTTACTCTAGAGCAGGGGTCTGCAAGCTGGCTCTCCAGATGTTCATGGCCAAGTGGCAGGGCTGATGGGAATTGTAGTCCATGAACATCTGGAGAGCAATAGTTTGCAGACCCGTGCTCTAGAGGAAAGCAATCCTGAAAGTGAGACAATCCCACCACTGTATATCCAAAAAGATTTTTATTATTTGACATAATAGTAATTTTATGTGAATTCAAGATTACCCCTCTTTTTTATGCCATATCTGGAGGAAAAAACTATTCTTGCATTTTAACAAATACTGTACTTCACACTTTACCTGGTTACATGACACAATGAAAATTTCTTTAACACATTTATAACCCAACATTATATTGATGGAACTTCATGAGAACAACAAAAAGCATTACATGGACAACGAAATTAGGTTTATATTGGAACTGTTTTTAGAGTCTAAAAAACTAGAAAAAATAGTCTGAGATTAGGAAATATCAGCATCTGGAATCTGATAATAATGTAAATGGAAAATAGTCTTAAAACAAGGAAATATAATACATTCAAGTTAAAACAGGTACCTTAACACCACCCCATGATTGATTAGACAAAAACTCTACTGGACTGGTGACTCCTGGTTGGGCAGGATATCGTAGCAGGAAATCAAGTTCCATGGTGTTAATTTCTTTATTCATCAGAAGTATCTGCAATGAGAAATCCAGATGGTACTGCAGAAGATGGTGATAATTGGAGCAGGCAAAGGTCTGAAGCAAGCAAGACCTTCAAGAATATTATGAGTGGCAGAGAGACCGTGCTAGAGACAATTTGCACTAATTGCTTCCATTTCAATGCACAGATAAAGCACACTTTTTAGAATGATCCTGCTTGAGGTGCAAAGTTACATACAGCTGCCCTTCTTCACAGGGCATTTTTACGACCCATCTTTTTGCCAAAACTTTTAATTTGGGTCTTTTAATTTTTTTTACAGGGCTTATCTTGTCACCTTTTTAATATTCTGCTTCTGTTGTACGACAGTTTTTATGCGGATTGTGTCCCGTGGCTTGTTTTTAATGGCTTACTTGTAATGGCCCGTTTTTATATTGTGTTGTTTTAAATCGTACGCCACCTTAAAGCAGCATAAAAATATCCCAAATAAATAAAAATATAAATATTCAAAACAAATAAACAAAATGCTATATAATATAGTTCTCAGTGATCGCATGTCAGTTGTGCAGTCTAGCAAGATGAATAACAATAACGTAGTTTGTCCAAAGAGACAAGGAGCCTACAGTCCAACTGTCATTCTTCCCTGTGGGTAATAAATTCAACAATGCAATGGGCAGAGTTTAGAGACAGCACAAGAGCTTATAAAAATTCTACTAGGTAGTCAGTTGCTTTACCTGGAAAGTGATCTGAGCTGTATAAGTCAGTTTGTCACATTCAAACAGACCTCGGGTTGTATACTGGAACACAGAGAAGGTAATGCTGTCAATAAGGTTGGCTACTCGTTCTTTGAGGTTTTCATTCACGGCAGCTTTTTCGACAGCTTTCTGGAAGACAACACTGAATGCCTATGAGAAATAGAGAAGGGAGAGAGGAATGACTCTGGAGACATTGCAATAGATCTCAGTTTGTTTCTGGGCTCTCCTGGTGCTGATCCCATCTTGCGCTGTGGAGAAAGCTTATGTCATGAGCCTGCCCCCAGAAGATGAGGAATCAGACACAGAGCCTGATGACCCCATAAAACAGGAAATGTAAGCAGCAGAGACAGCTCCAAGTTCTTCCCTCCTGGCTGCAGAGTCAAAGACAGAGCCAGATGCCTGCCAGTTGCATGAATGAGGCAAAATCAGAGACAACAGCTAAGCAGTAAAAAGACAAGCACCCACATTACAATTCAATATGGCAGAAGCATTTGTGAACTGGAAACATCGGCATCAGAGGCAGACTGAATACAACATGAAGTCTTTGCAGCATTCTGGCCTTGTTGGCTAGGGCATCTTATATAAGTTTGGTCTTGGCCTTGACTCTGTCCGGATACAACAAGTGTGCTTTACTGGGAAGCTCCATGCATCTCCCTGCTCGGCTCCTCTGAATTTCTTTTCTTAGCCTGACTGCTTGAACTTCCGGACTGCTTTGACCTTACCCTGTACCTGCTCCCCCCACCCCCCACCCCCGACCTTGGATTGTCTGACCACACTTCTGCCTGCTATGATCCCTGGACTGCCTAACGATGACATAGCTGACACCTGCCAGCAACACAGCTTATAGGCATAAAATGTCAACAGCCACTAATGAAAATGAAAAGTTTGAATGAAGTATCAACAATATTCCTCTTCATGGTTTGTTTTCTAAAGAAAAGGATTTATTGTGCTTCCCTTAAAAATGAACATTCATAGGAAATGAAGTGAGATCCAGTAGATGAAACTCATCTGTGGAAATAATATGCCGTCCCTGAGTCACTTTTGCATGGCCCACAATGTCTTGCTGAAATTCTAGGCTTTTTTTTAAGCTGTAGAATTTTTGAAGAGCAATGCCGACTATCCATAGGCTATGCAGGGAGGAAAGTAAGTTGAAGCTAGTTCCTGGCCCTGGGCACCATTACTTCTTGCTTTGCCTGATATTCTCAGCACTGGCAGCTGTCATTCCTCTCAGAAAGCAAAGCTACCACCATCATGCAGGAAGTTACATAAAGAATTCTGTCTGGAGTAGTCTCATAAATGCAGATATGACTTGTTTCTGAGATTTTCTACCCCATGAGGATTCCTAGATACTGGCCTCTTTACCAGAATTTCACCACCCAGTTCTTCTTAGCACAGCACCATAGTAATACGCTGTACCTGTTAAAAAATTTCCTTTAACAGTTCTTAAGCAACACTAGTCTTATGAGGAAATGCAACTGTAAACAATCTGATCACAGTCCTAGAGGGTCCAAAGCTACCTTATATGTCTACTTTCCTCCCTTCCCACCAACTGGTTATAGTCTTTTAACACTTGCTATATATCCACTGCTGTTCTAGTCCTTCAGGCAGTCAGACTTACCTCCTTGGACCCCAACTCTCCACATAGTTTCAGATCTACATGTAGAAATGTGACAGCAAAAATGTACAGAATAATCCAAAACAAATGAACAAAATTCCCAATCCCAATTCCCTTTCACTGCCTATTCCATCTTCCACTGTTTAGTTTTCCCAGCATACAGCCTCTTCAGTCCTTAAAGACAATGGTGGTCCCCTGTGCAAGCACAGGGTCATTACTGACCCATCAAGATGGTGTCACATTATGATGTTTACTATGTAGACTTTGTTTATGGGGTGGTTTGTCATTGCCTTCCCCAGTCATTTGCAGCTCACAAGGACAGAAGGCTGAGTCAACCTTGAGCTGGCTACCTGAAACCTTATACCTAAACCTACTTCTGTCAGGATCAAACTCAGGTCATGAGCAAAACTCTGACTACAGTACTGAAGTTTACCATTCTATACCATGGGCTCCTTTAGGTGCTGAAAAATGGCTCCAGAGTATCCTTTTCCATTAGGTCTTTGTCAGCTCCAATTCTTCTGTCTTTTTCCTCAGATTTCCTTTGTCTCACTTCTGTATTTCCTAGACCATTTTCCTTCAGCTGCCTCTTGACTTCGCTATCTCTTAGATCTCTAGTTCCTGCCCACACTATTTGACCTACTTGGGGTTTTCTCAGCCAAATTGACCTTTCACTTCCACTACAAAAGCTGATATTTATATTGAAAATATGTGTGTTGCTGGCAGGTTCAGTCCAGTGGAACATTTTATGCCACTGTATCAACCCAGGTAATCCCAGAGGCTTCACTGACTACCATAACATTCCTTAGTTTATAGCAATATTGACAGACACATCTCTCCACATAGTTTCAGATCTACATGTAGAAATGTGACAGCAAAAATGTACAGAATAATCCAAAACAAATGAACAAAATTCCCAATCCCAAATTTATTAAATTTTCTAACACTCATGATTTTAAACAGTAGCTAAAGATTTTCAAGCTATATTTGGAAGTGTTTTTGTTATTATTAGTTCGGAGTATTATTACTCCATAATCAAACATTTAATACATTTCTGGAAGAAGGATTTGTTTGTTTATTCTAATACCTCCCTTCCTCCAATCAACTTCCACCCTCACAAGTTCTGAGGCAGATTAAGTTGAGAGGGCTGAACACAAGGTCATTCAGCGTGATTCGTGGCTGTGGGGATTTGAACCCAGCCCTCCCTTGCCCTGGTCTCAACACTCTAACTACTGCCACATACTGTGTGTACAAACTGCAATAATTTTATATGCTAAAACATACTTGTTATCTGTGATTGTCTCTATTTTTATTACAAACCACAGAACAGACTGCCTAGTCCTACTCTGACTCAGACTAGGAAAATAAATGAAGATGTGATATATAAAACAAGGTTTTCACTGACAGTAAAAATATGTACTTTCCCCCAGACAAATAACTGATTTCTCTGAAAATGATGATCTGAAGGGCACCGGAGTCCCTAGGGAAAATGCACCTCTCATTATAGCCCCTCCAGAGAGAACTCAAAAGATAAACTCCAAGAAAGAAAAATATTTCTATCTTTACTGCAACCAAAGGAATGGCACATACTATCCCAGGTGTAGAAATTAGATTTTTCATGTAAGGTCCCCTTGAGGACCTTACTGCTAGAGCAGAGATTATCAGAAAGGAAACACAGCTCATATTTTTCTCCTATCCTCCAATTTATCCTCACAGTAACAATCCTGAGGTACATTAGGCTGAGAAGATGTGATTGGTCAAAGGTCATCCAGAAAGCTTCCAGGGCAGAATGGGAATTAGAACTTGGGTCTTTCAGATCCTTGCCTGAAACTCTAACCACTATATCACATTGGTTTTTGTGGGGAAACTGATCCATTCCTGGGTGAGTCATATAAGTCACATGATACCAAGTTGCCCCATGGTTGCTGAAGGCTGTCCTCAGTGCGTTCTTCCTCAAGGTCAAAACAGCCCTGGGAAGGGCCCAGCCCCCTCTCCTGTCTTTTACTGACAGAACCCAAGCTTGAAAGCTGACAATGTTTTGCTTAACAATGTCACTAACAGGGCATGCATTTCTTAAGGCTACAGGCATTTTCTACTAATTTTCAAGTTTAAACCCCTCAATTAAAAAAATAGATTTTTAGATTCTTCTGCAAGCCTGGGGCTTTCCTCATATTTGCAGAAAGATCTGTCTGGTCTGTCCAGGGGTCCAGTCTCAGGAATTAAACATCCACAGATTTGGTCATAATAAGAATTAGATATATTGACAAGTGGGGATCCGCAAGAATCTTGTGGGTAGGGATCATTTCCGTACCTCTGGTTCTTTCCTCCCGCCCTTCTATGTCAGTTTCCTCCTTCTTCCCCACTCTGTTCTCTAGCAATCCTCTCTCACTCCCCTTTCTTCACTCACCTCTTGTATGCTAATCTCCCCATCTCTAACCTCACAGCCATCCTCAGCCCCTTTCCTCCACCCCCTTTCAATCTGCACTTTTTCCTGCCTTCTTTTTCTCCCCTTCTCCCATTTCTCTTCCCCCACCCTCAATCTTCCTCTCTTCTATCTCTTTCTTGCCCTCCTCCCTCAGGCACTCTTCCACCTGTTCTTTCTTTTCCTTACCCTTTCTCTTTATCTCCTACCTCAAACAATATACCCCCCCCCCAATTCTTACTTTTACCTTGGGAGTCACAGTGGCGACGGCAGGGCCTGCAGAAGTCACAATACTTGTTACTGGGTCCGCAGGAGCCACATTGTGGCCTGGTTGTAGGGAGCCATAGCAATTGCATCAGGCCTCCCAGTAGCTACAACACTGACTGTAGGGTCCCTAGAAACCCTGCTAACAGGGAACACTCTGCACCTGTGCATAAAATAATTTTGTTTGGGGAGATTTAACCTCCTCAATGCATTTTTCAAAGTTTTAAGATTTTTCTGCAAACCTGGGAGAAAAATCTCCTTTCTGTAAGTGTGGCCCTTATATCCACAGATGGGGGCCACACATTATGTTGATATCACTGTCATAATCTAGTACTTCCTCTGCATCCCTAGCTTTCCAAAAGCTGCAACAAAAAGGTCTTAATAGTTCCCCTTTATTTTTAAAATAAAAACTGAGAATTCGGATAGATTGTGGCAATTTAATGTTATAATGTTTGCGTGCTGCAGCAACTGCTAATTTTTTAATAACTCAAGAAAAACCCTTCAGTGATACAGACAGAAATGACCACAGAGGCTGAGGAAAGGAAAATATCTCCAGTGTGGTTGGGGCTGGGGCTGCATGGGGGAAGAGGGGGTGGGGGCAATTTTGCACTCCCCCCAGCCATTGCACCCAGGGTCATTTGACCCTCCCCATTTGACCCTCCCCGCCTCCTACTGAAATGATGACTAGGGAGGGCAAGATGTCCTCCTATGCTCAGAGGAGGAGTACACTTCACGGTGAGTAGCCAATGGTCATTCTCCCTCTGAGTTGAAGTCGACTTGCACATCTGTTGATCCTTTGATGTACTTGGCCCTTGAGGACAGGAAAATTTTTTGCCCATAGTAAGATCTACAATGCCTTCAACCTCCTCCCCACCGCTTTTGCAGACAGTTTCCTGTTCAAATCAGTATGTGGAAATGAAGCACCTTCTCTGTGAATGACAGTAATGCTAGATTCACTGCTCTGCACTCTAGGAAGCTGATAAGTAATTTGTCCTCTATGTCACTATAGGGCCCTGAACTGGTACACCTTCCAACGTGGCTCCCCAGCTGTAGATATTTGTATCTGTGAATACTTGTTTTGAGTCCATTATCAGGTATTGCTTCCCTGTCTGATATTTCACTTCTGGTTCTACCAGATCAAGCTGCATTTCACCTGTCTGGAGACTAGTAGCAAGATGTTGTCTCTACAAGCAATTTGAAATTGAAACGGTCTGAGGAACTGTATTGTTGAAGGCTGTTGTGGGTTTTCCGGGTTGTATGCCCGTGTTCCAGTAGCATTTTTCCCTGATGTTTCACCTGCATCTGTGGAACTGTTGCAAGCCTCTAGTCTGAAACCTGCTTCACTGAGTGGCTTTGGCATTGGAAATGAGAAGACCCTTGAGACTTGGCAGTGACATCAGGGATTAGGTTTTGCTGTGTATTACTGACAGAATGTTCTTCCTTGTTTTCTGAGTCATGGAGAAGCTATTGCATATTGTGTTGATTAATACGCACAGGTATTCCAGGATGTGGGATGGGATCAACAAGTTTTTGGACCCACTGACTGTGAAACTGTGATCTTCCAAGAATGTCAGCATCCGATCTGTATCCTGTAAGGCTTTCTGGAAGGAGAATGACCTGATCAGAAAATCATCCAAGTAGGGGTGGATGTGAATCCCCTGCTGTCTCAGGTGCACCATGATGTTGATAATCGGTTTTGAAAAGGTCCTGGGTGCCTTGCACAGTCGGAATGGCAAGGCTTTGAACTGAAAATGGTTCTTCTTCATGCAAAACCTGAGGAACATCTGATGACTTGGGAAAGTCAGGATGTGCAGGTATGCTTCTGTTAAATCTACTGATGCCAAGAACTCTCCTGACTAAATGGATTCCAACATCTGAGTGTTTCCATTCAGTAATATAGCAGTTTGATTAACTGATTTGAGAACTTTTGATCCAGTATTGCTCTGCAGTTCCCATTCCTTTTGGAGACTGTGAATAAGAGTAAGTATACACCTTTTTATCTCTCCAGAGTTAGTACCAGTTGTGTTGCCTGGATAACTAAGAGAAGAAGAAGAGTTTGGATTTATATCCCCCTTTCTCTCCTGTAGGAGACTCAAAGGGGCTTACAATCTCCTTGCCCTTCCCCCCTCACAACAAACACCCTGTGAGGTAGGTGGTGCTGAGAGAGCTCTGAGAAGCTGTGACTAGCCCAAGGTCACCCAGCTGGCATGTGTGTGAGTGTACAGGCTAATCTGAATTCCCCAGATAAGCCTCCACAGCTCAGGCGGCAGAGCTGGGAATCAAACCCGGTTCCTCCAGATTAGATACACGAGCTCTTAACCTCCTACGCCACTGGTTGACTGTGGCAAGCATTCTGCTCCTCTTTTTAGATTTGTGACACAGAGTGACACTAGCATGCATTCCAACAGAAAGGTCAGGAGCTCTATTATGTAGCCCCTGGAGACCCTCTCTATCACCCAAGAGTCTGCTTTGGAAAGTCTTCCCCCCACCGGAACATTACAGGAGTCACACTTGTTACTTTTGTCCTGGTCATCTTTGTAGTTTTTGGCAGGGAATTGTATGGAGAAGTTTCCTCTTTAAGATGGTTGCCTCGAAGATCCCCAGGAGCTCCTTTTAAAATCTTGCTTGAAACACAAAAAGGTATGCTGCACATAAAAGGAATAATTTCCTGAGGAATGACGACTGGTACGTTTGAGGGTTTGCTTTGGTTTTGTCCCACAGCATTGCTTTGGTCTAATCCTTGGTTTCCCCAAGGATTTTATCCAGGGCTGCCCTGAAAGCTTATCAATATGAAAGAGGCAGGTTGCCATTATTAGCTTGGAATGGAAATCAGCCTGCTAGTCTCTCAACCAGTGAAGTTGTCTGGTAGCTGTGGAGGACACCAAGGCTCTAGAAGTGAGCATCACTGAGTCCAGGGTAACATCTGTTGTAAAGGAGACCACTTTCAGCAGTCTAGATACTCCCTTGTGGGGGCATCAGTCATTCTCTGGCAACAACTGGATGACTTTCCTAGCTCACACAATAGAGACAATAGAGGTTGTGGCTGATGCTTTGTGTGTCTTCCTAGAAATCTAGTAAGCTCTTTGGTTCATGCTGTCCCTTATCTGGCCCTTGCCATCAGCTGACAGGAGACTAGACAAGGAGAGAGCTGCAATTAAGTTCACTACAGGAACTTAAAGAAGATGGTTGCTATATTCAGGAATTGCATAAAGCTTTTGAACGAAATCTAAGAAATGCTTGATAGCTAATGGTTTTGCCCATTCCACCTTGAGCTGACTTTCAAATAATTAGGGAAACAGAAAAACCTTTTCAGTTGGACTCACACTGGGGGAAAAGTCTCTGTTCCCTTTATGATGGGACTTGGTGTCAGGTTTATGATGGGATTTGTCTCCACCGCCGCCTGGGTGTTCTTAAGGTCTAGAGCCGCTAATGTCTTGGACAATAAATGCTGGTAATAATCTTTTTTTTAAAAGTGCATTACTTGATCCTAATCTGCACCTCTTTATCCTCAGACAGGAATTCCCCTTCTTGTCTAACATCTCCCTCACTATCAGACAAGTCTCCCAAATCTCTCGCCTACTTCTTTTCCTAGCTGCCTTAGTGGACTAGAGGGGTGCCCTCCCCCAGGTGTTCCCTGGAGCTAGGTTCCCTGCATGATGAAGGTAAGAAGGACATCCATAAGCCTGAGGGTCTATTGATGATTCCCTATCTTACACATTTCTAGGGTCAGGAACTGTGCCTTACTGGCCACTTATAGAAGGCAAACTAGAGGCAGTAAATGTTGGTTCAACTCTGTACTTTACCTGTTTTTTCAGATATTTGCAGGAGCAGCCAAAGGTCTATGAAATATCAGGCCACACTGTGGTGAAAATGAAGGTACTGAGAACAAGGGGGGAAAACAGGTGAAACTAGATTAGAAGAATCCAACAACCACTGCATTTGGAAAGGAAAGGTTATCCTGGGAAACATAAGATGAATGAGCATCTTTCTTTAAAATTTGGAACCATTTAAAACAGCTTGTGGAAAGTGAGAGGCCCCCTTCCCCCAATCCCCTACCCCATAAATGAGATACCTTCAGAGAAAACTGGTACATGGGATGGATGCTATTGAGATCATTCATAATGAAGTATAGCAAGGAAGCCCGGGCTGCTGCAGGTCGGTAATGCTCCCTTGCTTCATTAATCTTTGTTTCTGTCACCTTGGACTCCTGGACCTGAAAGAAAGGAAAGGCAAAACCAGCCATGAAGCTGTCAGCCAGCTGATTTTGTTTATGCAAATTTTCCTTGTTTGCATGGGAATGGCACAACCTCAACTGACTGTTTTACCTTACAGTAACTCTATGAAATGTGTCGACCATGACTCCTCCAAGCATTGATAGAGACAGAGGATAGATGTTCAAGAGTCATCTCACCTCCCAGCTGGTTATACAGAAACTTTCTTCTGCAAGACTCTGCAAGCTGGGGCTAAAGTATGTATAACAGTGGCAGATGCATTTTTCTTTCAGTGTTTTCACAGACAAAATAAGGTGGACAGCCAGAGGAACAAACAGGAAATGGGAGCTGATCCTTTCTCCTCCTGGGTCTTGTACCTTTTCAAGTCTGAAACAGAGACGAATGCCTGGAGCAAGCAACTGCAGGAAGTGAAGCTTGGAAAACAGTGAAAAGTTTCCTGGTTCCAGTTTAGAGTTACCAACCTCAAGGTATGGCCTGGAGTTCTTCTGGGATTATTAATGATCTCCTGACTCAGATTTCCTGGAAAAAATTGAAGTTGTGGAGGGTGGACTCTATGCAATTACATCTCTGCTGAGCTCCTTAGCCTCCCTAGACACTGCCCTGAAATCTTCAGGAATTTCTCCTGCCAGAGTTGGCAACCTTACTCAGTAGTTGTTTTACGTTGTGAACAGGGAGGACACAAGATCAACAGTACTGACTTGTCTTGTTTGACCCTCAGAAAACACCCATGTTGGCCCTTACTGTATTATCACACATTTATTTGATGTATTTATTTATCTCATTGATAGTCCACCTTTCTCAGTGAGACTCAAGGTGGAGCACAGTAGATGAGTACAGGAATAGGATTGTATACCTCTAAAACAATGCATATGCCATATGACATGTTAATGCCAGAAACAGTACTGCATAAGTAAAAATATAATGCAGTGAGAGCAAGATAAAAATAAACAGCCAAAGATTATTCATATTAGTAATACAGTCAACAGTCCTGTGCTCTCAATCAGAACATCTTCCTGAATCATTCTGTTACAATGTGGCTCGGTTTTCCTTTACAAAAATGACCTCCTGAACAGTTCTGTTTTACATAATTCTTGGTAAGCAAAAAGTGTGTGTGTGGGGGGGGGGGGGTCCTGACCTCCTCAGGCGGGGCATTCCAAAGGAGAATATGTTACCACCAGGAAAATAGGAAAATATTTTCCTGAGCCTATCGCTGAACTATACTGGCTAAGGATCAGAGCAAAGAGACAAGTGTTGTCCAAAAGTCTCCATAAGGCCTGGAAAGAACGTGTATATATGAATGTGCTGATGTTTCACATGGTTTCCTTCTTGCCTTTGTCCCTTTTAAGATGTAATGTAAGCCCCTCAGTGTTGGATTTATTATTTGCCAAATGTTTAGGATTATACTTTAGCTAGGTTCTCCAGTTGATTTAAGGTTTTGTTACTGTTAATTTAGGATACTCTTGCTTATATGTATATGTGCTTGTACTGTATTGGAGATTCTTTAAGATTTCCTCTAATGTTTAAGTTTAGAAATGTTATTTTAGATATCTGTATCTGTTGGAAAAAGCAGCAGCTTGTAACAGCTGATATTAAGGGCCAAGGAAGCTAACCTTGGAATTCAGTTTGGGCCAACACCCGGTAGATCTCTTTAGCAAAAAGAAAGATCCCTTTGGATTTACAATTGAATCTGACAACGGCACCCCAGATATCCCAGCCGTTGAAGAACGTGCCAAGATCACCATTGGACCATTTGAACTTTCTTTTGTTGTGGGACTGAGGCACGGGAGCCTCAGGACATAACTCAAGGAAGCAACCCATCTGATAACCAGATACCTGGGTGCATTAACAGTCTCGCCCAGCTTTATGAATGGACATTCTTCAACCCCTTCTGCACTATCGTAAAGTCTTGCGGGAAGACGCCTGACAGCGAGATCTCAGGATCCCATTCACAAAGTTGTAATTGTATCTCTCTTTTATGTGTTGATGTTTCTTTATTGTTGTACGGTAAGGGACCTGCCCCCTCACCTGCCCCTTTGCCCCCTTTGATCTGTGTGTATAAAAGTTCTTGCGCTTGGCTACAAGAGCACGATTCCCCTGCCTGAGCGGTAGCAACCACTTCCAAATAAAATACTTTGCTTTTGAAAAACACCGGCTTCCTGCACCTCACTACGTTGCCTGAGCTGAAATCACTTAATGTTACCTGAGCAGCAGCGGTAACAAATACACATGTATGGGCAGAGAATACACATGTATGGGCAGCTGTGTTCTTGCCCATTTGCAGTGTTGCTCTTTCATTAGACCCTGTTCAGATGAACAAATTTGTGGCAGCAGGGCACAGGAAGAGATGTAGTCTTGCAAATATAAGGGTCCAAGACCAGGAACATATCTACAGAAAATGGCACCGAGGGCAAGCACTTGAAATTGTATCTTCCCCCCAATCTAACAGGTCTTCTCCATCTTGATAACAGCTCTCCAGTGGCCAGGTCTACCCATTACTTGCATCCATGAGTAACCAGGCTGGTTTATCTGCCATCAGGAAAAATTGGTAGACCTGTCAAATAGGCCAATCCTCAAAACAGTGACTGCTTGCTGCTTTGCAGAGACAGCCTGCACGTTCCTAGGCAAGTAGCACTTGGGGCTCGTGCCCTGGCTTGTTCCACCCTAAATATGCCTGTGTCCAAGACCAAGAAGGGCTTTGTATGTGATAGCTAGTACCTTGAATTGAATCTGATCACCAATAAGCAGACAGCAGAATGGGTGTAATGTTCATGCACTGTCTAGTTCCATATAATAAGCAAGCTGCAGCAAATTCTGTACTAACTGGAGTTTCCAAGTTGATTTTGACATCTGAAGGCTATCTTACAAAGTTAAAGTTATGTAGCAAACAGTCCCAGGACCAGAAGTATATGAATTTGTGCAGTCTTAGAATCTCAGTACTACATGAAAAAACACAACTTGGCAGTGCAGGTTTCGATTGCCATACAATGGTTCTTGCACATGAAAAATACAGCCAATATTTGCAAGGGAAACTATATACGTTAGATGACAGTCAAGGCAGATGGTTTTAACAGCCAATTTTTACCCAGGGGAGAAGCATTAGTACCAAACTGTTGAATTCCTGCCAATTTAATTTGGTCCACATAAATTTCAGCATATCCTGTCATGCAGCCTCGGTTGAAAAATCTAGTTTAATTTAGTAAATGTAATGCATGCTGAATTAACTGAAGTTAAATAAAAGGCCTGGGTTTTAAACTGGAACGGTTTAAAGCATCTTGTTATAGAGCTGAAGCTTTATGGTCTTTACATCCAGTTCTGCTATTTGTACTTTGCTGTAAATTGCCCACTTAATGCACACACTGAAAGAAGCTGTTCAGATCTGGCCAACATAAAATAACATATGGCTTTAGTGTGATTTCTAGTCTCCAAACTTCATAATAGGATGTATTTTTAAATTCAAATCCGCTCATATACACTTCCCTCACCCACCACCTGCCCCAGAAGTGCTACCTTTTCTTCAATTTCTGCAGCTGTCTGTTTGGTGACTTCCAGATTTTCTACCAAGGCTATGTCTCCTAGGAAGTTCCCTGAAGCAGAGGAGAGGCGGGACAGTAGGTTGTCCTCCAAAGTCTTCAGAGTTATTTTGAATCCATTCTGCTGCTTCGTGAGATTAGACTGCAAACAATTGAAGTACAGAATAAAAATAAATAAATATCAACATTGCATTCATTTTCACATTCTCTTGAATGCCCACCTGCTAGGTAACCTTTCCTTAGCATCAGGAAAAGGAACAGGAAAGAATAACATTGCACTTACCTCTAACTGTTGTTTGCAGAGTGGTTTTCTGAGCAGGCACACATGGGTCTGTGCAGGTCAGTCACAGCTCAGAAGAATCACCTAGAAGCTGTCCTGAGCATTCTCTCCCCTCCCATCAGGCAGAAGTAGGTAAAATTTCCTGCTCAAAGGTCAGGTGACACAGGGAGGTGGAGAAAACTCTCCTCTCAATTCTCTTTATGCCACCACTGGAAATGCAATCCCAGAAAATCCCTTGAAAAAACAACTGGGACTGATCTCAGTGGGAACAGTGGGAGTGTATGTATGCCTTTACTGAAGACCACTCTACAAACAACAGGTACAGGTAAGTGCAATGCCGCTTCAAATCTTGGTGCCGCACCATGTCTTGGCACCAATCTAGAAAGGATTCTGTCGACAGAGTGGGGAGACTCCATGCCACTGACTGTGACTCTTGGAGTCCCTTTCGTCCATAGTCCTATCCATTTTCTTCTTGGTAGTCTTCCTATTATTGCAACACCAGTCACTCTTGACAGTCCCGATTTTCACCACCTTGTCATATCCAAGGCCCTTTCTGTACAGGCCATATACGGCGCCCTGGAGACGGCAAAAACGCAGCACGCCGACCTGGCTCCCCTCCACCACCCCCAGGGCGGCGTCAGGCTGCCTCCAAAAACCTCCCTCCTGGAGGGAGGTTTTTGGAAAACAGCGCGTTCCCACCAGTGCGGTGCGAACGGCACCACCGGGAACACGCTGTTTTCCCCGTCCCTCTCCCACTCACCTCGTCACCTTCGTCGCTCTACTGGACTGCTGAGACCCACTCCCTACGCTGTCCCTCCACGACCCCCTGGAGGTCGGAGGGGCAGCCACGATGAAGCCGGAAGTCTTAGGAGTCCAGCAGAACAACGAAGCAGCGAAGCAGTGAGTGAGAAGAAGCGACCTCTCGCGGGGTCACTTTCGCTTGCCCTCCCGTGTGAGCGGCCCCACCCCTCCTGACGGGAATTCCTGCGGGTGCAGGGCTCGCCCTTGCTCCGCCAGTCGCGCGGAAAGAGCCCAAGAGTCTTCTGTTTGACATCACAGGGAGGTTTCCAGTCATCAGCTTCAATATTCTTCTCCCCAACAATATTCTTCTCCCCAATATTCTTCTCCCCAACAATAGGCCTCCCAATATATAGATTCTGCATTCCCTTAGTTATTGGCTGTTCATAGTTGTTCCTACCTTTTTTGCTTTCCTTCTCCTCCTCCCGCCCCAAACTGATTTCTATTTTCTTGCTTTTCAGTGTTAAGGTAGCAATTGGATATTTTTAAAGTTAATGATATTTTTAAAAGTTAATAAGGTTTTCAGGTTCTAATTATGTTTTTTATATTATAACTACCATTTTATTGAATTGTGTTTTTGGCTGTTAGCCGCCCAGAGCCGTTAGTCAGGAAAGGGTGGGATAAAAATTGAATAAAATAAATGTGTTGAATTTCTGTTTCTAGTAAATAAACTTGGTTTGATTTCTTTTTTTAGGTATTCATATCATAAATGATATTAAACATCTAAGTTTCAAAATCCCCTAAAGCTAGATGTTTCTGATTTGCTAACAGAAGGATTAACCAGATGCAGAGAGTTGAACCTTGTTTTAAATAAATAAGTTGGTAACGCATGTTTAATAAAAGATATTTTTAGTCAAGAATATATTTTTCTTAAAAAGGAGATTGTTCTAGCAGTTTTTACAAAGGAAATCATAATTACAAAGGTTCCCTCAGGTTGCTTTTTAGGTCTGTATGTAAAAAACCAACGTGGACCTATAAAACTATTATTTCAGTTAGTTAAAGAGCTCAAGATGGTATTCTGGGAATTAACTTGAACAAAGAGCATTTTTATATGTGCCTAATGATTTTTCTCTCAGCTACCTAGTTCAATTTATTTCTATTTCCCTAACAAAGACATTCATTTAATGTATCACCTTTGGAAGTTGCTTTTCGTATTTTTAACAACATGAAAAGATGCATGGAGAAAGTCTTTTCAATTTCTCTCTGAGACTACTGCAGTTCTCTAAACAGGGGGTAAGTATGTTGTTCTTTGATTCTTGTAGTTTTGCTAAACTTTTTGTCTGCCTCCTGAACACTGGAAAAACTTGGGTTGAAAGTCCGAATTCGTAATCTAATGGCTTGCCAAGTTCCCAAAATGGTGTAGTGGAACGAATAGGGTATCCGATCTAAGAAATTTTATGCTGTTATTCCAGAATCCTGTTTGAAGCAGCTTAAAAGTAAAAAACAAACAAACCATAAAGTCATCATAATCGATACTAAACAAAAACTCCCAAGAAAGTAGGTGGAGTCTGGAGAATTACAACTGCTCTCTGAGCTACAGAAATCAGTTCTCCTGCAGAAAATGGCTTCCCTGGAAGGTAGACTTCACAACATCATATTCCACTAAGGTCCATCCCCTCCTTAAACCCTGCCCTCCCCAGGATTCGCCCCCAGATCTCCAGAAATTTCCCAACTGGAATTTGCAACCCTAAAAGCAAGCAATTAGAAATAAGCCATGAGGAAAAAGCTCAGACCACAAGCAGAACATAAAACAGCTAAAAAGATAAACAACCCCCCTCCCCACAAACCTGGGTAACAATAACAATTGTCGCCTACTACCCTGTTTCCCTGAAAATATGACCTACCCTAAAAATGAACCCTAGAATGATTTTTCAGGATTTTTGGAGAATACTTCAAATTTAAGCCCTGCTCCAAAAATAAGCCCTAGTTGAAGATTCCCCGGTGCAGCGGATGTTGTCACGTGGGGGGTGCAAAAATAAGACATCCCCTGAAAATAAGCCCTAATGCATCTTTTGGAGCAAAAATTGTCTTATTTTTTGGGAAACA
Organism: Sphaerodactylus townsendi; assembly: GCF_021028975.2. NCBI lineage: Eukaryota > Metazoa > Chordata > Lepidosauria > Squamata > Sphaerodactylidae > Sphaerodactylus > Sphaerodactylus townsendi. The sequence continues at coordinate 111,090,363 of NC_059427.1, read as the reverse complement.
TTATGATAGGTGCCAGGAGAGACTCAAGAGGGAAATATTTAGCCATTATTTTAGTCCTTATGCAGAGAATACATAAAACATAAAACTGATGCTCTTGTAGCATATTTCATTCCAAGCAACCTGATAACCAATCCTCTCATTACCTTCTGCTATTACTTTGATTTAGCAGTGAATTGAGCCTGTGATCCATGACTATTTGAGCATATGATTCACAACAATTAAAACAAATTTGGTTTGTAGATTGCACCCTGGAGGCTGGTCAATATGTTTCGTCTGCCAGCAGGAGACTGCCTGAAACAGCTGCTCTACTCAGCAGCCATATACATACATGGTTTGCCTTCTCGGAGCTCTCTCAGCCCTGCCCACCTCACAGGGTATTTGTTGTGAGGGGGGAAGGGCAAGGAGATTGTAAGCCCCTTTGAGTATCCTGCAGGAGAAAAAGGGGGGACATAAATCCAAACTCTTCTTCTTCTATAAAGAATTGTCATGCCAGTTCCATACATATAGGCAACAGCTGCCTATAGCAGAGGAATTCTCCAAGCAAAGAGGGTAATCAATGTAGTAAATTGTGCTACATATTAACAGCCATTGAGTGAAGCAGGTGTCACAGGAAAATTTACAGAAAGTTACTTCTGGGGGCCAGCAGTAACTGGACCTTAGACCAATAGTGCATAACCCTGGTACATAATGACCATAATGACCATGCTTAGAACTTAATATGGGCTGCCCCACAACATCACCTGGCTCAGCTACTTGATACTGTTACCAGACCGACCCATGGTGGGTTGGGGAAACCCTGCTTTTAAGACAGCAGTGTCTCCACTCATACTGCCAACCCTTGAATGCCTAGCTGTACAGTGCCAAAATGGGGAGTCCATTCTCTGCATTGGCTAGTGCATCCACAAGGGCATAGTAAAACCTGCGTGGACGCACCCTCGCCCATATCTGCCATGCATCTTACACCCTTCCTGAAGGGATTAAGACAGCACAATGACCCTGCCCTGGAGAGCATTCCCATCTCCAGCCCTGCACTATACACCCCTGCAGGTGTTAATGTGTTTACCCCAACTATTCCTGCCAAGTGTTGTATTAACCCAAGAACTTCTTCTTCTGACCATACACTTTAATGATCACCTCGTTTACATTGTCATTGTTATAGAAACTGTAATTTCATCTGTTTCCTCCCACATTCAGTTATTTCCAAGCTTGGCCCATCAAGCTAATGCCTCAATCATTAGATTAACAGCTCACACCATTAAGGTTGATGTCTGCTCTTGTCTTTCCCTGGAAAGGCAGGACTCCTCATTGTTCTGGGAGATTAAGGATCACTCTACATAACCCCGAGGGTCCTTTTTTCCTATAAGAAGCCCCCTCTCCCAGTAGCCATTGTCCAATATCTCTGGACATCTCTCTATCTGTTGATATTGTTCTGCAACATGTTGTTCTTCTACCAGAGCTAAGAACAGGCCACTCAGCTCTGTTCATCGGACCATTCCTCTCCAAGATCAGGTGACTATAGCCCCTCCTTCCCAATTCCCTTCATGTATTCCAAACCTATCTCCACAACACTGCTTAAATCCTAAAACTGTGTGTATATTCTGCTGTTTTGATTGTTGTGTGCTTGTGTACCTGTTATCCCTAAATAAATTTGTTGAACTTTATTTGCTCTCATGTGGAATTTCTTGCAAAAGTTGACCTTAGTAAACTTAGGCAACAAAGTCTCCGAGCTTGCCCAACCGTTTGCTAACCCGAGAGTCTGTTCGCACTAATCCCCCACTTTAAGGCCCCTTCTGCACATGCAGAATAATGCATTTTCAATCCACTTTCAATGCACTTTGCAACTGTGCAGAATAGCAAAATCCACTTGCAAACAATTGTGAAAATGGACTGAAAGTGCACTATTCTGCATGTGCAGAAGGGCCCTAAAAGAGAGAGACTCTCACCATTTCAGGTAATAACACCACCTAACTGGCTCCATTATTCTCTGGGCTGAGTAGTTGTTTTCTGACTCCACCATGGGAAATTGCTCCATTGCACCCAAGAGACTTGCAGTTAGAATACGCAGACAAGGTGTGAAAAAGTATCTCAGTCCAGAAACAACTGAGAGGCATTGTTCTCATTCTTCCCCCTCACCCCTGCTCCCCCAAGAAAAGGAGAGTTCGTGCATATCCCAGAGCAAGGGTGCAGCAAGAAGCTTCCAGGAGGCAGAATGCCACCATGCTAGTGCATTCCTCCCCTAGCATCATAGGAGGGGACTGTATGCCACACAATATAGCTTTGATGTGCCACATGATGAGAACTCATGCATAAAACTGAAGAAAAAGGCTGCTACTTAGCCTTCACCTGAGTCAAACTGCAAACATAATTCAGTCTGCCAAGATAAGAAGTGTTCTGAAATTGGTTCTGGTCAGTCTCGACTCTTCCCGCCAATAACTACAACAGAATAAAATACAAGTATTTCTGCCTATGAACCATGTTAATTCTGTTAGTGATGAGAGTGGCTAAGCTTGCAGAAATTGATTTCCTTTAACCATTCCAGATATTTCTAATTGTGGGGCTCAGTATTCTGCAGACACATAGGAAAGTTCAATCAGGAGGCTCCACTGTTCAGCCCTGGATCTTACCTTTAGCTCTTCTAGGTCAGGCCTCTCCATACTGACAACTGCTGCTAATAGTTGGTCTTCCAGGCCATCCTGAGTCACTGTAAAGTTGATGAGGGTACACTGAGCCTGCATTTCTGGTTGGTAATGGGGGTTTGCTAGCTTTGTATGAAGTATTAAATGGAAATTGGGGTTGTATTCGCATTCCTTATCTCCAATTTTAATGTACCTGAAAAAAACATGAGACATATTTAAATTGCAATGCTTTCAGTCATGCTGGAAGTGAAGTCACCACATTGCTGGTGACATCACTAAGTCACTAACAAGCCCCCTCCCTAAAACAGAGCTTCCCACTGGTTGCCAGCCTCATGCTGGCAATTCTAACAGGAAGCTGCAGGATGGAATCTGATAAAGGAAAGTTGAAGTGCTTGTACATAGTACACCAATAATAGCACATATATGTGGAATGTACTCATTGATAACAATGTAAAAAGCTTGCCTAAGAAGAGAAATATTAACAAACTAACTAAAACTCAATGATCAGACATCCTACTGGGTCTCCTCAGCTGCTTCCCAGCCATTACTGAAGAGCACTAGAAGATTTGATTTTTTCCCAAGATAGGACTTGAAGTGAAACCTCTGCTGTGGACCACAAGGCTGTAGAAAGTTGACATGTAACTGGACACACAAAGACATGGGTAGCAGCAGTCAGAAAATGTCAACACTGAATCATCATCTAGAGGCTGGTGACTTCAGAAGGGAAGGCATGTGATCTACCACCAGCTTACCTTCCTTTTTTGATGGTCTCTCGACCAAGCAATGGACCTAGGACTGGGTCAACAGATTCTTCCAAGTTTTCAATAAGAACAACTTCACCAGCAGCAAGAGCCTGTTCAATCATGTCCAGATATCTAGGAAATACAGCAATTAAAGTGACAGATGCAAAAAAAACCCAACAATGCCTATTACAGCAAAGAATACATGGGCTTGCACTGGATAGAACAATAACCAGCATGATGCTAAGACTGTCATCAGCAAGATGCAGATTCAAATCCCCACTATGTCATGGAAACTCACTGGGTGATCTTGGACCAGTCACATACTCTCAGACCAAGTTACTTTACAAGGTTGTTGTGAGGATAAAATGGAGGGGAGGAGAATGGTGTGAGTTGTTTCAGGGCCCCACTGGAGAGAAAGGCAGGGTATAAGGAAATAAATAAATAATTTAAAAATCAAGATAAAATCAGGAACAAGAATGCTGCAACAGCAATATTTGCAAGCAAAATATTTTCATGGGTGAGTAGGTACAGATAGCTCCCCACAAAGGTGAAGTTTTAATTGATACATTTTTCTTAAGTGTGTTGGTTAAGAGTACCCAGAGGTCCAGGAATTTTAACTTTACAAAATGCCTTTTCTCTGAAGCAAACTAGGTGAACATAGAAGCACACTCAAGTATTTCAAATGCAATGTGCTTTCCAGTCTATCAGATCCTCTCAAGTGGTATTACAGCCCCCCACCTTTTTTTTTTTTGCATCCTTGGTGCTCCAGCAGCCAAAATTATAAACCTGTAAAAGAACAGTACAACCTTTCGCATTGAAGGGGGACCACTGACATTAAATTATCACTGAACTGCCTTGCTATGCAGATTCTAAAGATGCGCCAACAAAGGAAACTCTTGAACCCATTGAAACCTTATGAGTATTTGAAATGTGTACCTTTATGAAATTAGCCGCATCAATCAGATGTAGACAGAAATTTGTGGTGAGGCATAAAGGGTTGTAGGGGTTACAGATAACAGTGAGAAACACGTAATGTAAGTGGGAGGTGGTACCTTTAACATGCTGTGGTACCTTTAACAACGATCTAGGGGATTTCAACAAGTGCCATTTTTCTCACATCTGAAACTAATGTTGAGCCTACACATTTATGAAACACTGTCCATTTATGAATCTAACTCCATATGAAAGGGCTTGCTCACTTCTATGTGATGCTCCTGGCACTGTAACTGACGACATCATTTTCTCATATTCATTAAATGCCATTCCATAACAAGTCACCAAATCATGCTTTTGAAAGGAAGAAGGAGTTACATAGGTAATTGAGAATGATATGCTGTGAAAACTGAAATGAAGTTTATTTAATACAATTGTTGAAATACAGATTGGAAGAGAAAGTATGAGTCAAAGCCTTCACTTGAACATGCATCTGCTGAAACTTGCTTTGTTTTGGTTTGTTTCCTTTCATCTCTCCTTGCCCCAGTGTTCCCCTTTATAAGGCAGTGTGATAGGGTAATACTTTGAGGATTGGGGTAACCAGCTATCACAGGGGCAAAGTATGCAGATGCTATATTCAAGACTTTTCTTTAATGTCGATCTATTTGATATATAGATCTATTGATAAGATTAAAGATAAAAATTAGAGATTATTTTAAAAAAATTAAAGCATGCGTGCGTGATAGAGAACCTGCGAAACATCACCCCCTCTGGACACAAGCAAAAAGCCAGATTATGGGTAATGCCTGCCCTCTTGCAAACAGGGCAGTGGGTAATAATGCTGAATGTGCCTTGAAACAAAGATTTTGGCCAATCTCTTTGAAGTGTAGGAACTTTGCTGTGTATAATCTGCCTTCGCTTGCTACCTCACTCAGACTGTGCTTTTAGATCTTCTTTTTCGCAGAGGGGATATTTTCCACCCTCCGTCTTTGTGTTGCTGGAACTTTCCTGGCTTCTTGTGGATAAACTTTTGCTTACAGTGCAAATATCAAAGTAATGTTTTGGAGCTAATCTGTTTCAGAATGTTCCACTTCCCTTTGTTTTGGGCACAGCAACTCCCATGATCATCCTAAAGCCAGTGACCAGTTTTGAAGTGTGTAGATTTATTTTCTGATAAATTATGCTTGCTACGGACAAATGGACAGACAGATCCTCTTATTATAGATTCTTGTTACGTATTGGAGTATTTTGTTCATCTGCTCCTTCTGTTTTCAGCTGCTTCTACCTCATTTTATGGCTGAAATGTTATGCAACAGAGACCAGGACAGTGGAGAACGCATATCTTTATACAATGTGTTATTATTTCAGTGAGAAATAATGTCTTGACTGAAAATGTCTGTTTGTAACCTTAGAGGTTCTAGCACCCCAAGTCTTCTAGTTGTGCTCAGCTGGCTCCAAGGGGTCCTGGTGCTTATGTGTTCTGTTTCTGCTAACACTGCCTTGTGGCACAACAGACCTGTGAATGTGTTAATTACATTCTGCAAAAGTATGATGTATAATCTGATCCTGTTCTATCAACCTGTCAGTTTAGACTGCACTAGGCCTCATTCTTTGAAGTTTCTGTGTCATTGGTTGGTTTGTAGGCTGTCAGGCATAATGGAACCTTGAAACAAAATTGGGATGGAAGAGGGATGCATCCTGCACTCATCCTATAATGTTCTGGAGCCATGGACTCTGATAGAATTATAAAAAGTTAACCTTGGCTCTGTTTCTGACACTTTTTATTTGATAGCATTCCAGATTAAACCTTGAAAATGATAATGAAACTATTTTTCTAGAACGTTCATTTCAATGCCATCAGAATAGACGTAAAAAAAACCTATTTGTTTTTAAATGTTATGATGTCATTTTGCAAGGTCATTCCTTTCAAGAGTATAATTATTTGAGAGTGGAGATATCTGGGACTTCTATTTCTTTGTCTAGGTGGAATCCATTATGGATACAGCCAGAAGCACCTCATACTCTTCTCAAAAGGAAGAGCATGTGTGATCTTTGAGGGCAGAGTAGAGAACCATATATTGCTGTTAAAAAAAGGAAATTGAATATTTAAGGTACATTGGAGAGGTGACTGGGATGCATGAATAACCAGTATATGAAGGGAATAGCAAGTAAAGGTAATTGGCTTCTTAGAAATACTCTACAGAAAGGGAAATGATAGAAGGGAACAGTTGCCAGTAATGCAAGGGTAAATCAAGTGCAGATTTATAGCAGTGCACTAAAGCAATCGTGCAGGGTGCTCATGGGTGTATTTATTACTTAACGTAAGGCCTCTTACATGCTACTTCCTCATGAACAACAACCAGTGTTTGGGCTGTAGAAATATTATGGAATATTAGTCAACTTGTCAATAATGTAAAGGTGTATAGGCTTTCTTATACTGACCCTTTGATGATTTGTTGCTGTCAATGTTGACATAATTTGCTCCTTTAATTATAGAAGGTTGCTGACTGTGATGCCCCCTGTTAAATAATAGAAATGGTAATGTAAACTCAATTTGTCTATGCAGGGAACATGGAGGTATTTGCAAATCGTCTCTCGCTTACTGTCCTAGGTTGCGATTCCTGTGACTCCTTCACTGGACCCTCTGATGATGCTGACAGATGATGCTGACATAGCAGCCTGGCAGAATGAAGGGCTACCAGCTGATCGTATGTCCACTGAAAATGCTACCATCCTAACCAACTGTGAACGGTGGCCGCTCATGGTTGACCCGCAGCTCCAGGGCATCAAGTGGATCAAAACGAAGTATGGTGAAAATCTCCGAGTGACCCGGATTGGCCAGAAGGGGTGAGCAAGCATGCCATGCAGAGCTGCAGTGAAAATTTATGTCTTCAATTGTAGCATCAAGTTTGATGTATATCTGACTTCAAACTAAAGATTGTGGGAGCCAATTACATTTGCAGGAAAGCTCTCCAATTGGCAGCTATAGAACTTTTGTGTATTAACCTGCCTTTTTCATTACCAAGATTATAGAGATTTCTGATTAAACAGGGAGGAGCTGTGCAAAACTTGGCTTTGTTACCATAGAAACCTCACTAAAACTGTGAATGTACTGAGGAGGAGGAGAATAAAAAGGTTTGGCTGCACTCTGGGTGCCAGCTGGCTGTGCGTCACACTGCAGTTTTCAGTGCTGAGGATTTAATTTCTGTTCTATTGGTGCATCTGTAATACTTGGCCAAGACTCAGGCCTGCAATGGAAAAGGGGCAGTTTCACATGCTCTCAAAAGGAAAGGTTTTTTTTGGGGGGGTGGGGGTGGGTGGGAACTTGCTTCTTGCTCAAAGGGTTGCCTTTACACCCCTTGCCCTGAAGTTTTCAAAAAGAATTCAAGACAAAGAAGCTCATAAACAGACCAGAAGATGTTTTCCTTTCTGTCCTTTTTATCTTTCTGTGGAGAAAGCCAGATGAGTAGAACTGTCACAAATTCTGATGACAATCAAATGTAGTAATATCTCAGTCCTTGTGTTTGTTGGCTCTGTACTTTGGATCTGTACTTCTGTTGACATAATTAACATGTTCTGTTAATTAATGTGTGTGTTTGGCTTCTGGTAATTTGTAGTTCAGTCCATACCCTGCTTTGGATCAGTCTGCAGAGACTGGGAAAAGAACTAACTTGCTTGCAGTGTTCCTGTGATAGCTGGTTACCCCCATCCTCAAAGTATTACCCTATCACACTGCCTTATAAAGGGGAACACTGGGGCAAGGAGAGATGAAAGGAAACAAACCAAAACAAAGCAAGTTTCAGCAGATGCATGTTCAAGTGAAGGCTTTGACTCATACTTTCTCTTCCAATCTGTATTTCAACAATTGTATTAAATAAACTTCATTTCAGTTTTCACAGCATATCATTCTCAATTACCTATGTAACTCCTTCTTCCTTTCAAAAGCATGATTTGGTGACTTGTTATGGAATGGCATTTAATGAATATGAGAAAATGATGTCATCAGTTATAGTGCCAGGAGCATCACATAGAAGTGAGCAAGCCCTTTCATATGGAGTTAGATTCATAAATGGACAGTGCTTCATAAATGTGTAGGCTCAACACTGTTGCACTGGTGGTCTTTTATGGCAGGAAGTGAGGTGGAAGAAGAAGAGGAGGAGGAGGAGGAGGAGGAGGAGGAGGAGTTTGGATTTATATCCCCCCTTTCTCTCCTGTAAGGAGACTCAAAGGGGCTTACAATCTCCTCCCCCCCCCCACAACATACACCCTGTGAGGTGGGTGGGGCTCCAAAGAACTGTGACAAGCCCAAGGTCACCCAGCTGGCATGTGTTGGAATGCACAGCTAATCTAGTTCACCAGATAACCTTCCACAGCTCAAGTGGCAGAGCAGGGAATCAAACCCAGTTCCCCAGATCAGAATGAATGAACTTAACCACAACACCATGCTGGCATGCAAACCCTGTGTTCTACTGCTGAGGCATGACCGCTCTTAAATTTTCTCAAGTTTCGATGAAATGAACATGCAAGTATGTCAACTACTGGTACTCACCTTCAGCTGGCGCAAGTATGGTTTCCAAACACTATCAATCAAATCCTGCCTGTACTTCTTGGTGAAGTAACCCAAGTAGGAGACAAAGGCTGTAATCAGTAAGACATCTCCACACAATGCACTCTCTTGAATCTTGAAATCTTTGACAGATTCAGCCCATCTCACATTTTCAGAGGCAAGGCCACCAACCTAAAATGATCACCAGAAAAGTATTATCTGGATCATATATAATTGTATAATACAATATTATTCTGATTTCAGCTATTTTTCCATTCATTTGCTTCCAAAAATATCACTTGGGAAGTAGAGATATGTCTGCTTTTCCAGTAAAGACACATATTAGCAGGTATAGTTAGAGCTCACACCTCCCCATGTCAGGCGAGACCACCTCTAGCACGAATTTAATTTTGCTTTGCAGCCAGACAGGCAGAGTTGCCAGTGAGCACAGCTTTGACTGGACCTCTTTCCTCCGCTCAGAGCCCAGATTCTCCCTTAAAGGTGGATTTAAAAGGAGAATCTGGGCTCTCTAGTCTAAACAACATTGAAAGTGATGCTGTTTCGGGGTGAATTCTCCCTTTATAGAGGATTATAGGGGATTTGTTTTATTGCATTGTTGTTTGTTGTACAGATGTAGATTTCAATAAACACATAGTGTTGTTGCTTTACCCAAAGGTGCTGTGAGCTCTCTGGGGGTAGGGCGGTTTATTAAATCGAATGAATGAATGAATGAATGAATGAATGAATGAATGAATGAATGAATGAATGAATGAATGAATGAGTGAGTGAGTGAGTGAGTGAGTGAGTGAATGAATAAATAAATAAATAAAAGGATAATCTGGGCTCCCTAGTTTAAACAGCATTGAAAATTATGCTGTTTTGAGGTGGATCCCCCCCCCCCCCACAACAGCATCACTTTCAATGTTGTTTAAACTAGGGAGCCCTGGGTGTGCAGATTTGTGAGTTGGGGCATGTTCTATAATGTGATGGTGACTTTAAGATGACTGGGTGCAAAAAAATCATTATTTTGTTGGGGGTGGCCATAGGGGGGGTCTCAGATTTTGCCCCGGTCTCCATTTTCCCTAGCTACGCCTCTGCCTAGGATACCTAGATTCCTCTGAATGGAAGGCATTCACCTCTAGAGTACTCAGCTATGCGATGTGGTATGGTGGAAGGGGCTGAGAGTAAGTGGAAAGGAAAAAGATTTTCATGCAGAGACTCTTAGGAAGCAATCATAAGCAGGTCTACTCAGAAGGAAATCCCAGATTACTGAGTGGAACTTACTCCAAGGAAAGTAACTTTAGGACTGTAGCCACACACACCTAGTCTCAGTCCCTGACATCTGAAGTCAAAGGATTCTAGGTAGCAAGATGTCCAGTGCCTGAAACTCTGGAGAGCAGTTGTGATTCTGCTTTGTATGCTAAATGTCCCAGGGTCCAGTTCCTGTCATATGAGGTTAAACAGTCTCATATAGCAAGTGTTGGGAAAGACTTTAGTGTTGTGATCTATGCCACAAGAAATCTGTTTATATTTAGGGTGCAGAGGACTCCTTTTTCATTTCTTCTGCAGTATCTTTTCTTGGGAGACATGTGGCTTTTAAAAAAAATGTTTTTAACATTTTTATCAATTAAAGAAGTACAGAAAAAGAGAGCTAAGCATTGAAAACATATAAACAGTAATATCAATTTTCACAATTGAAAGGAGTAATTATAACGAACACATACTCTTATATAATCTGGATCTGATATAATCTATATCAAAATTAAATATGAAATGGATCTGCATTTATAATCTTATTACTAAGAATACACTAACTAATAAACTAGATAAGAACAATTTCAATGGTTAATCGTATTAGACATCTTAACTGATTTTAACTGCAATCTTGTTGCATACATTTAATTACCGGTAAATAATTAAATTAACAGACAAGTACATGTAGTTATATATACATAAAAGCAAACAAAACAAATATACATAAAAGCAAACAAACAGTGTGGTTTTTGACAAGCTTCCTATGACTCTATCCATGCTCCAGAAGGGTGTCTAGTAGGATGTGTTGGAAGGTGATTCCCATTAGGGTATATATAACTACGGCTGTACACCATTTTTTTCCAGGTATTTTCAGGTTTGGGTTTAATAGACCCATAAACCTTCAAAAAATATGAAAACCAAATCCCATACTAGTATTGGGAGGAGCATAGTTCAGCTTTTTTCAGATTCTTGAATTTTTCAGGTCTAATTAAACTGAATCATGAAAAATTCCAGCTGCCTCAAAATTCCACGTGGGTCTCGAAGGCAGCAGGGGGCTCTACACTGTGTGGGTCTTAGAGGATCCACATGGGTCTCAGAGGTGGCAGGCAGCTCTACACTGCCTGCTACCTCCAAGACCCAGCCAGCTGCAGGTGAAGGGGAGAGAAGGTACTCCTCCATAGTTTTGCTAAAATGGCAGCAGGACTGAAACAGCCAGAACAATGACAAAAAAATTCATTGCCTTATTCGGGATCCACTTTTTGGCTGTATTAAATAACCACCATTTGAGGGGGAACTGCCCTCTTCAAATACAGATAAGATATTTTTCAGGGGGAGGGGTTGGTTTAGTTTTGCCGAATGTACACCTCTATGTATAACACAATTCCTACGCTGAAATGATACATGAAAATAGCTGTTTGAGATTGTTATTTCAGGTACATGGAATAGTATTAGGAAACCAGGATGGTTACTGATTTATTATTATTATTACTGAGATGTTATAGGACCACACTTACATGCTAGCCATTGCTGTTTAATTGTGCTTGTTTTCCTAGGCAACAGCATTCTTCCAGCAAATAGGGTCCTGATGTGGGTCTAGCCCTAACAGTCGATCACCTTTCCAGAAAAGCTCCAGAGCGGGAATGCATAGTGCATTTGCATCATGTATGTGTTCCTCATCAACTAGTTAAATGGCAAACTAGTGGTCCATAATTTTTGCCATATGAGCATATAGAGAAGTACACATGCACAGAAATTAGCTCATTTGGGGGTAGGGCCTGGTAAAATAGTTTGCTGCATTCAGGAGAGTCTGCAGAGGAGAGGGAAAACTATATTCTGTGTGCTTTAAGTGTTATTATGTGCCATGGCTGTGGATTGAAAAGAACACTGTCTGCAGTGTGCATGTGTAGAAAATGATCTTGAAAAACTAGAATATAAAAACACAGAATGGATCTCAAACCTGAGTCAGTATTGCCCTACCTGAAACTAAGCATCACAGTAATGTTTTGACTCTCAAAGTTCAGATCTGAAATGGTGATGACATTTTTCTGGTCACATATCCCTAAGTTCCTATCATAAAACAGTCTGGCAAGCTGAGCCTGTGACCTTATCTGAGCTGTGGGTCTCATTCCAGAAATGGAAGTAAAGGGCTTCTCACCTCCAACATTCCAACTTTCTCTGCAGCCCCTCTGTACTCTCATCCTAGCATAAAACCAACTGCCAGAAGGAGAAGGAGCTGACTGCAGAAAAGAGAAGAGTAAAACCACCACAGCAATCACCCACAATAAGAGCAAGCTGGCCATAGTGGGGCTGTAGTTTTTGGTTTACTCCCCTTTTGCAACTGCCAAGTTGGCAATCTTGTTCTCTCACTTGACCAGTGTGCCTCATGGAGAACGAGGGCAAGAAGAAAGGGAAGCCCTTCCCCTCACTCCAGAGACATTGGGGCTGGATACGGTTCAACAGTGAGAGGCGACCATAAATTTGGAGAGGTATTCCCATAATTTTTTTAAGTACATCATTAGTATTAATTAGTGACATCTTACACAGGGAGTACAGTAGCCATGTGGCTCTTTCAGTTTTTGCCTCTCCAGATTTTCCTTTTCTGCCAGCCATGGGATGCTCAGCCTGGAATTGGTTTCAGTTTTTCAGGCACACTGGGGAATGTACAGTATGAAATCTCTGATTTTCTGCTGTGCTTTGGGGTATAAACACCCTCATTTTGACCAAATTAGTCAAAAAATACATAAATGACACAGGTGCCAGGCAAGACAAGTCAGGCTTAAAAATAGAAAGCCTGAGGTTGAAAAATGTCCCACATCTTGGATACAAAATAAAATCTTTAATTTTACCAGTTCCATCTTAATTAAGAGATCACCCTCCATGCTAATTAGTTGTTATTGCTCTTTTCCTTCTTCCACTTTTTAATTGGCTTCTCTATGAGTGACTTTGGTAACAGCCTCAAAGCTTATTTTGTAAATAAACCCAACACTGATTGTGGAAATTACTAGCTCCCCTTGCTGGTGAAAATGCAGAATGGTCCCAATTTTAATGGAAAACGTGATGGGAAAGTTGCCTCCAGTTTGCAAATTATTCTAGGATGTGGCATTTTCCTGTATGAAATTGTACATTCTACTTGTTAGTTAGGCTAGATGTTGAATATGTTCATTTTAGATTAGCCAGGACATCATTGTAAGTGGTGCAGGAAAGAAATTCCAGTAACAAGTAGCTCCAGTGCACAACTAATAATTCCTTCTGCCATGATATCTGGAAATGGTTTAGAAGTGTTGAAAGAAACACAGTAAAGTTGTTCGTGGGATGAATTCCATAAACTATTTAAGCAGATACACTTAAACCAGATTGGTTCCAATAATGGCAATGGAGCCCAGCTTCTTGAAGAGTTTGAAGAAGTGTAACACTGGAATGGATTACTCTGGATTTGTGCAACTGAAGTGAAGTGACTACAAGAAGGTGGGTCAAAGAGTGAAGCTCTAATGTAGGGTCTTGTAGTGGCCCAGCCAGACTTAGCTATGCCAGGGAACCCTGAGGACTCCTTCATGAGGAATTAGGCACTGGCATCACATCCTTTCCTTAGCCATGAATTGTGGCATCAGAAGAGGATTAGACAGTCCATGAAGGGCCAGACTGAGGCAGATTCCGCATGGGTCTTCCCACAGCAGCTTCCCACTGGCAAATGTGATACCAGTGGAGTCCTGGGGTAATTCGCATGCTGAGATGTGAGTGGCACCAGAGTGGCCACAGCCCACAGAGGTGCTGAAAAGTGGCACCTCCAACCCGGTGCCATTTGCATGGCGCCTGCTGGAAAACGCTCATTGAGAGAGGCAGGGAAACAGTGTTTCTGCCCCAGTGGGGGTGGAAAAGCACAGAGCTGTCTCAAGGTAGAGGCGACAGCTGTGCGAACAGCGCCCCTGGAACGGCGTTTTTACCATTCCAGGGGGGCTGTTTTTGGCCTGTGTGGACTCCATCTTAGAGCCACAGCCAGGCACAAGAACAGCAGCCACTCAGCCCCCAGCGCCAGAACAGATGCAGGGGATCTGACACTGGCATGCCTTCCCCCAACATCTCCTGAGCCCTGCAAGTGGTGAAGGAGAAAGCTGTGCAGTGACTTGTATGAAAGAAGACCCAGTGCTTGCTTAGCTGCTCAACATCAACCAGGTGTGAGCTATGACGGGGAATGCTTGCAGGAGAAGATCTGATGCACAGCATCTGCCAGGTAAGCATCTGGCTTAAAAGAGGCCAAGGGAAGGGAAGAGCTACTGTGCAGGAGCAATGTCTCTCCTCTGTGCCTGTACCACTGGCTTTGCTGTGCTGATTCTCCCAACTGACCTTGGCTTGTGCTATAACTTCTGCTTGTTTGTCTGCTGATCTGGCTTTGGCTTGTGTGCTATGGCTTCGGCTTGCTGGCTCTTGACCTGACCTTGGCCTGTGAGCTTGACAGATCTCAAACGTGGGAACCGCTGAGCCTTCCCTAGCGTCTACCAAGTCTTTTCATAAAGTGAGCAGGGTCTGATGGGGCTTTTGCCCAGCAGAGCTTCTGATTGGCTGTGCTGATTTTTTTAAGAAGTTGTTTTGGCAGCAACTGCTACCGCTGAAAGTCTATGCAAGAAAATATTGAGAAACAATAAGTTCATTTTAAAAGGCATCTTACTGCACAAAGCATCTGTCTGAAATGTCAAAGAGGTACTATTAGAGTTATGCATAACCTCATCCCCTGATATTTTGTATTTGGCTCTGCCTCCTGTGGCAGCCACTTTGCAACTGCACCCACCACCCTGTGTCAGAATCCCAAAGATGCCTGCAGGCTCAGGAAAGCTGAGGGCCCCTGCACTGATGACTCCTGGGGAATGCAGGAGTTCCTCCACTCCTGGAAACTGACCCAACCAATGGCGATATCCTAACCTCAAGCTACAGCAGCCCTTACTTTTAGTTTGTTGAGCTGCCAAGGCAGGTTTTTGCACAATGCAACAGTATGGAACTGTGCACCTTTCTAATAGAGCCTTATTGGAAAGATAAAGGGCAATAATGCTAATTAAAAGCTGAAATTAAAGGTTTCTTTTCACAGCAGCTGTAGTTGTTGAATGCCTGCTTATTATCTGCTGACGAATATGAATGACTGAATATGAGAGGGGTATTTTGGGGGAATTGCTGCTGTGTGGTTTCAAGGCAGTTTTGTGTTTGTGTTTGCTTGCATATAAGGATAGTTTACTGGTCTGATTAGATGTATCATAAGCAGTCAAAGATTGCTGTGCTCATACTATGTGTGTCTGCAACGGCTTTTCGATGCATGGTAACTACTTTATTTATTTATTTATTTAAACTATTTATAAGTCTGCCTTTCTACTAAGCATCTCAGGACTCGAGATGAATAGAAACAATATAAAAAGAGTTCCATAAAGCACATATACAAAACATTTTTAGAAGTCTAAACAAAGCTGTTATGCCCTCCACCACTAAGGCATTCCCCTTTACCCAGGCTCCAGCTTCCACTAGTCTTTAATTTTCACCCACATTGACTCGCTAATTCGATCACTAATCTGCCACCATGTCTTGAAGAAGTCATTAATATTCACTGTCCTTTGCATTGCTCCTAATTAGCATTAACTAGGCAAGACCTTCTAGAAAAGCAAGAGAAGGGTCAGTATCTCTATACGTCTGTGCACCAGGTGACGAATAGCTCCCCACTGGAAGGCTAGTTGACAGCTTTCAGTGTTTAGTGTATCTGGAGGGTATATGACAGAAGGTATTTTAATGGCAGCCTAATGATCATGGGAGGTTTGCCTGGCTTAGGGCTGTAAACTCTGGTTTGGGAAATACCTGAAGATTTGGGGCTGAAGGCTGAGGAAAGTAGAGTTTGGAGGGGAAGGGTACAGTGCCACAGAGTCTCTGGGCGTTTTCGCACACACTGTATGTTGCAGATCTGGCATGTGAGGTCGTTGCCGTATCACACATTTTTTTGCACACACTTAAGCCGAAATGTGTCCCGACCCCCTTTCTGTTCCACATTCCAGCCGTTGTTCCGCATTTTTCCTGTCGCTCGATACTTGTGCAACTTTCTTGGAAAACGCAGTTTCCCCCCAGAATTTGGTGCCTAGTTGCGAAACAAAAGTGGAGCGAAAGTGGATCAGGCAGCAGCGAGGGTTTACGCCCACCGTGTGACGAGATTTGATCTATCCAATGGGAGTGCGACGGGGCGTTCTTGCTGTGCGTGCACATTCCTTTGTTCCTTTTGCATCTCACTCGACTTTCCCCCCTCGTCCCGTTCGGTCGTGTAAGCCTTGCAGCTCGACCCACCGAGGCCTCGTGGCCCAGCACGGTGACTCGTCAGCTCGTCTCCTGCCCCGTTACCGCGGTGCAACGTTTCGAGCATTCTCGGTAACAGGATGGGAGGGAACTTCGACGCGCACAAACAATCCGCCGCCATTTCGGGTAAGGGTCCTGGTAGGGGCGTATCATGGCGGCCGGAGGAGACGAAGGACCTCATTGCCGTGTGGGGGGAAGAGGAAGTTCAGCGCTCGCTGAAGTCCACCTACCGCAACTTGGACGTATTTGAGAGGGTGGCAGTTGAAATGCGCCAAAGGGGGCACAACAGGACGTCCGTTGAGTGCAGGACGAAGGCAAAGACTTTGAAAAGGGACTTTAAGCGGATACACCAGCACAACAACACTTCAGGGAATGGGCCTCGGACGATGCCCTTCTATGAGGAGCTCGAGCAGATGTTGGGGGGGACAGGACGATCAACCCCCCACATCAGCTCTGGGCGACAGAGTGCGTGGTGACCGCTTCTGAAGACGCGGCCACGAGGGATTCCACCAGCGTGGGAAGCAGAGACTTGGAGACCATAGACACGAGACCCCTGCAGGTTTCCACCCCATCCCCTACATCCCAGGGTGAGTCTCTATCACCTGAAGATCAGTTGTAATTCCAGAAGATCTACAGCTACCACCTGGAGGCTTGAAACCCTGGCCTGACTGCCTTACCTTCAGACTTGATGAGGCAACTAAAGACGGTTTTATTTAGAACTGCATTTGACTAATTTAGTTTTTTATTTATTGGAAGTCCTAGTTGAGATTCTAAATTGTGACCTTTTATGCACTTTTTATGATTGTTGTTCTAGTTACATTATAAGCTGCCTTGAGTTCTGCATAACCTAAATTAAATTAATAAATTAAATCAATAGAATTAGAGTTGCAAACTTCCAGGTTGCGGGGGGGGGGGGGGGGGGGTTCCTTGAATCACAATTGATCTCCAGGCTACAAAGATCCATTTTCCTGGACAAAATGGCTGTTTCAGAGGTTGATCTCGATGAAATTACACCGCTGCTGAGCTTCCTTCCTTCCCCAAACTTTGCCTTCCATAAGCACCACCCCCAAATCTGCAGGAACTTCCAAAGCCAGAGTTGGCCACCCAAGTTTAGAAGAAGAGCTGTACAGATTTTGTTGATTTAGAAAAATGTCCAGTTCGACACATAGCACTAAACACTGACTAAACGCTCTTCACAAGTACACCCCCAGTTTGTTCTTTACTTATGCTAAACGTCATGGAGGGGCTCTTACCAGTCGATTTGCAAGGGTAATAGTCTTGGCGGTGGCTTCAGCTTCTTCCTGGCATTTCAGCTTCTCTGCTGTGGCCTTTTCAAATTTGGCTGTAAGTACTGCCAAGTTTTCATTAAGGTGCTGTGGTATCAAAAGAAGAAAATCATGGGAGAAACAAAATATCCTGAAGTAATATCATTTAAGTTTATGCAATGACACAATTCTAGCCTGGGGATATCCTCAGTCAGAAAGAAGTAGGTTGTCTGTTTCTGAAGGAGCCACATAGGACAGAAATTATTAAATTCATTGCTCAGAGAAATATTAATGAGATTACAAACTCTAATGGCCCAATCCAAAGGGGGCGGGGGCAGCTTCTAAATGCAGCACAGCCTCATGCCGACACATTTGTTCACTCAGCTGGCATAAGGGATACCCCCACCAGCAAAGAGAGCAAATGTGCCAGCGCCTGGCTGCCCCCAGCTCTGCGACAGCGGAAGCTGGGAGTGGGAGCTGCTGCAGAGGTACGCTGGAGTCCGAGTGGATGCCAGCACAAGAGGGGAGCAGACCAAGGCATTCCTGGGGGTAAACCTCAATTTAGTTCGCTTCACTGGTGTAGCTTGGAAAAAATGGCAGCTTTCAAGGCTGGACTCTATGGTATCACTATCACACTAAGCTCCCCCCCAAATTCACAGGTACAACCTCCCCAGGTACAACCTTCAAATTTCCAGGAATTTCCCAAACTGAAGTTGACAAGCCTAATCTTAAGAGCACATGTGGTCCTCAGATTTCAGATACTTTCAGAAAGGTTCTCTGTCCTTCCAAGGACCTGTAACTTCTATCGTTAATGAAGTTTATCTTGTTTGCTGTTTGCTTTCCCCATGTATTTTCCCCAAGTTTATTACTCTTATGAGGCAACAGGTGCATTCTTTACCTTTACTAGCCATGCAAAGCCGTAAATTTTAGCAGGATCAGCTTGTTAGACTAAGCTGGATGTGGGGAATTCCCCCACTGCTAAGGAGACAGCTGCCCCATCCTTCTCTGCATCTTGTTACCCTGCATGAATATCACAGCAAGGACCTATACAAAAATTCTATAGCAGAACGAGAGGAATTGCCTCCTTGCCAGACTAGTTT
Source organism: Sphaerodactylus townsendi (assembly GCF_021028975.2). NCBI lineage: Eukaryota > Metazoa > Chordata > Lepidosauria > Squamata > Sphaerodactylidae > Sphaerodactylus > Sphaerodactylus townsendi. Next base: position 111,071,571 of record NC_059427.1, on the reverse strand, counting down.
CTTGCCCTTGAGATTACTGCTTCCAGGTGTAATGCTTTCTTTTTTATCTATATTATTTGTCATTCTGAGGACTGGCTATGGGATAGCTATCCAGGGATGTTGTTTTGATGGGTATGATTACAGGCTCATGCAAAAGCACCCTTTTTAGCAGTGCTTTAGCAATCTAGCAGCTGATTTCATGATGCCTATGCCATCACTGTATCCACATCTGATAATATTTTTCCTACTTCACTGTAAAACAAAAACTGACTGTTCCCAAAGTTATTGGAACGTTTTACTTCTCTGACAAAAGAACTGAAGTTAACAATTGATTTTTATCTGCATCCAGCACAAACAGCTTAAAGCTAAGTGCCTCTAAATCATTTTAACACTGCTTGAACAATACACCAGGAATAAACCTGAATATGAAAAGAAGGTTATTTTTTTAGTGGCATCTGGAGTTCCTTGATCAAATACCTGTGCAGAATACAAAGTACACTCTGTTTAAATTTCAATGCTGCATATGATTTCATTCTACAGCTATAGTATGTAAAATGACTTCTGTAAATTAATTTCCTTCCTTCCATTCTAAAAGGATATACAGGCATCTTTATTCATAGAAAATTTCAAAAACTATTAGACTGGACTGATTTGGTTGTTCACTACTATAATTTTTCTAAATTATTTTATACACTAAAGTGAAAAGATGGTATATCTAGAGTTTGGTGAAAGGCACATGAATTGGCACCCTTGCTGAAGCTAAGCTGGTATGAATCTGTCAAAAACTAATAATGGACCCAACATGCAATTTTAAACCCACTTTTTAAGGCAGAGTATATAAATGTCACAAATGCATATATTTTAAACAAATTAACAAACAAACAAACATTTCTAACCATAGCGAAGTAGAGTTGCCTTTTCCTGGTAGAAGGTCTATGCCTTTTAGAGGTGGACAGAAATTCATCAGGTTTAGACTTTACTACATTGGAAATTACTTCTGAATTTCTGCCTGCCATGCAGTTGCGAAATATACTGAAGTTGAAATTATATGCATTGGATCCCAGAATGCATATAACTCCTCCAACTCACTGGACACCAACAGTGTTATCCTAGGTAGAGTTATACTTTCCTAAGTCAATTGAAGTCAATAAGTTTCAGAAGGGTATAAATCTGCTTAGGATGGCATTGTAGATCTTTTTTGGGGTGTGGGACATTGTCTCTGGGCCTTTCCCCACTTACCTTAAGCCCCGCGCAAGTAGCGCGGGGTCCCCCAGCACTCCCCACGAGAGGGGCGGCAACAGCACAGCCGCCCCGACGCTGCCACTGTCGCGCCCCCTCAGCACACGGCATCCCTGGAGCTCTTGCAAAGGGCGCCTTTTGATGACCCTGCGCAGAGCGCGGGGTCGTGGGGATGCCGCGCGCTGAGAGCAGCACGCGGCATAGGGGGGATCATGCTGAGTGGGGAAACGCCCTCTGTCTCTCTTTAGAAAGCAAGAGACAAAATTATGTGCAAATTGTTAATGATCTTCTCTTCTTAAAATATACTCCTTGAAACTGACTACCTTCGCATATGAACAAATCTGAAAAAATAACAGAAATGGTTTTGTGAACTCTGTAGTTTCTCCACATTCTTCATCATTTCCCAATGGGATTCTAACATCCCAAGAAAGCTTTTGGTTGGCCCCTTGGTTATAATCTGTCAAAGAAACATGCTGCAGTTTAAAGCTGAAAGTTTTCCTAATTAAAGGCTTGGTAAAATTTCCCAGCAGAACCAATTCCAGGCTGCATTACACTGTATTGGTGAAAAGGAGAAATAATTATTTTAGACAGTGTCCTCAATGTTTCTGAAACTGATTTAGTATAAAGTGGTGAGAACCTTCAAGTCTGTGTTAATTATTACTGTGTATTATTATTGTTGTTCTAACTGTAAGCTGAAATAACTAACACATATTTTGTTCAAAATATTTAAATAGCTCAAAGTATTATAATATATTAAATAGTAATACTTTAGACACAAAACTACATAAGCCCTTAGTAAAAATGATATATTGCATAAAAGATGGGAATGGCCAGAGGGACATTCAAAATGTCAGGGGGAGTGAGCTGTTAGAATTCATGGAAAAAATATTTAGACAGATCACAGTTTCAAAAGGATTATTATATACAGTACCTTGGTAAATAAATTTCCCCAAAAAAATCTGCTACCCCCAAATTTATTATCCTACCCACATATTTCTGCCATAATTTATGGCACATGAGCAGACTAAAATACAAACAAAAGCACTAATTACCACCCAGTTTACAATGTCTGGTTACTCAGAAGTGATTCCTGTTTTCCACAGGTAGCCAAGCAGGGGGTATTTTCAAGCTTAATCTTATATTTGAGTAGCAAAATGGGCCAAATCTTTGGTTTCTTAAACCTAGTAACTGGAGTTGTAAAAGGGCAATACAGATCTTTCTACAAACCAGAAAAGTCTCCAGATTTGAAAAAAAAATGTGAAATTAAAAAAAATCCAAAAAGATAAAAGCCTGTAGCTTTAAGGAACAGATTACCTTAGTGGCTGTTACTAGGCAATCACAGCATCCCAGGGGTCCGTTTCTGTGAGTAAAAGGTGGAAGGGGGAGGAGTTGTGCTGGCCCTTTCCAGGTCTATGTTGGCCTTTAAGGGAGAACTTACTGGGGCCAGGGCTGGCTAGGGTTACCAGGCCAGGTTGGGAAATTCCAGAGATTTTGTCATGGAGTCTGAGGAGGGAAGATGACTCAGCAGGGTATAATGCCATAGAGTTCACTCTCCAAACCATCCATTTTCTCTCTGTCATCTGGAATTCAGCTGTAATTCTGGGGGGTGTCCAGGTAACCCTAGGCCTAATAGCAACCTCTGGGTGGCTTGACAACACTTGACTTGCATGACTCAACTAGGCCTGGCTGCCAGTGTGGTATAGCAGTTAGAACTTCAGTGTAGGGTCTGGAAGAACAATGTTCGGATCTCTATTTTGCTGTGGAAGCTCACTGAGTGATTTTAGACCAATCACATACTTTCAACCTAACTTACCTCACATGATCAATGTATGGATAAAATGAAGGAGAGGAGACTACTGCAAGCTGCTTTGGTCCCCACTGTGGAGAAAGACATGTAGTTTTCCAAGGCAGAGTATGCAAAGGGAGGTGAAGGAGATGGAAAACTTAAGGCACAAGGGCAGATAAAAGTGGGTTGCTTGTTGGGTGGTAAGGAGATAGGATTACCAACTCAAAGTGGGGAGAGTGATCTTGGGAGATTTGAGGGGTGGCACCAGGGGAGAGTGGAGGGGAGGGACCTCTGAAGGGTAAAATGACAACAATTCCACCCTCCACGGTGGCCAGGTCTTCCAGGGGATCCAGGATTGCCAAACTCCAGGTGAGGGCTTGGAATTACAAATGCACTCCAGTTGGCATAGATCAGTTCCACTGGATAAAATGGCAGCTTTGGGGCACAAAGTCTATCACAAAATGCCCTGCTGAGGTTCTTTCCCTCCCTAAACATCACCTTCCCAAGTCTCCACCCCCCAAATCTCCAGGGATTTCCCAACCTGTGACTGGCAATCTTAGGGGGAACTGATCTCTATCATTAGGAAATCTGTTGTTATTCCCGGACACCACTGCTGTGTCAGGGGGAAGCAGGTGGGAGGCTATGAAGTTCTTCTGTGCATGCTCATGGAGACATGGATCCGTCCATTTGAAAATAAAAAAAAAATTTCGCCCCAACACGACGCGGCAGCCAATCAGGATAGCCACTGAGCGGATTGAGCGTTTGATCCGCCGACAGTGGATAATCCTGTGTGGCTGCCGCGTTTCCAGTAACAGGGGGGTAGAAGCTGCCGTGGGGAGCATGAATCCGTGCTCCAAAGCTCCTGATTCTTTTTAAACAGGTTTGAATCAGGTTCCACTTTTGAAGTGGGGAATTGACCACTAACAATGTTAACTGAACTATAAACCTGTTTCACAGGCTGATTTGTTCTTACCACAATTTTGGCCTTTATGCTAGCCAGCTTTTCTTGAGCAGCAGCCAGCTCAGCATTTGCTTTGTTGAGGGCCTGGCGCTTGGGCTCCACATCACAATACACTTCATAGAAGCGCACAATGTTGATGACCCAGGAGCAGAGGCCAGCAGCTGCATAGGACTTGGATGTCACAAACTCAGGATTGAACTGTGGATCCTGCAGGTAGGGCTGCAGGGCTCGAAGGCAGTTCTCATGTATGTTCTCTTTGTTGAAGTTGACCAAGGAGTCCAGGAAGCTATCCACCGTTGACATGGCCACCTTGGCTGCTTTCCAGGTTCTATCCTTAGGGACCTTCCCACCCGGAGCCATGAGCACCATTACGGCAGCAGTGACATTGCTGACAGCAGAGACCGGTGATCCAAATGACTTCAGCTCTGTCAGATTGGTCTGAAAAGGGAAAAAACAAGATTGTGAGATGAAAATGAATGGATTTTCTTTTTACTTTGCTGGTAATGGAGTCAGGCTCCAGAGCTATCAATCTGAGAGAGGAGCTTTGAAGCCAGGAGCAGCGCTCTGAATTTTAAATATTATGACTCATCCAACGTAAAGCAATGAATCCCTCTAGTGGCACAGGGGGCCTCCGCTGGCTTGTTAGATGAGAGCCAGCCGTGCGCCTTCCGCATCTCAACCAGCTCTCAGGACATTAAAAGTGCACAATTAGATTACAAATTTATCAGGGATGGAAAAGAATGACAACAAAAAGATCAGAATGCACAGCAATCAACGATGTATGTCTGGACCTGCTGAGGGGATTTAAATAAGACTATTGGTTGGAAAACTCTGATCAACATAACCAGCCTATAAATTCCTATCAAATTTAATTCAGAGTGGATTCATGCAGTATGGGTAGTGGCCACTTTCATCCTTACTGTGCAGTGGTAGCATCCATAAGGGGCACCAAGTCTCATCAGCAAGAAGGCATTTGGTGCCCCGGCTGTTACTGTGGCCTCATGAAGCCCTGTTCTATCTGGGGGCAGAGGTGCCTCTAAGGTCAGCTTCACTGCATGGCCATTCGCTATTGAGGGGGGAAAAACCTCTGTAAAAAACAGACAGATGTCTTTAATTAATCAAAAGAACATCCCCACCCCCAGTCCAAAAACGGTCTGATGTGTGTCCTACAAGCACAGAATATAAGCGTCAGGTACAAACTACTGCAAAAGTCTGATTCAATATATCACATAAATGCAAATACAAATTGTAAAAAAAATATTCAAAACTGTATAGCACAAAAGAGCAAAAGGGCAATTAGCACTCCTCAGTGATGGTGAAAGAATCTCCTGTTCCTTCCTGTGCTGTTTTCAAGAGCTCAGTCCTCCAGGAGGCATTCCTGTGTGTGAACTCAGGGACACCTTCATATCCAGCTGAGCCCTCAGTTCAGCAAAGTTGTCACTACGGGATGCAGGTGGAGAGGAAGTCTTCCAGACATGAGGGTTCGAAGTCCATTGATGGCTCTCTGTCTGATAACCAATGTGTGTTATGTGTCATCAAATCACCACACAACACCTTCTTTATCTCTGAGAAACATTGTGGCTATTTATGCATGCTGTTTGCTTCGCAGTGGGGTTTTCCTCCTGCAGTGTCTCTAGCCAGGCTGAGCCATCATTTTGCCCACCCACTGCTTCCTTGTTCTTTCCATGCAACCTCCATTTGAGTATGTCTATGTCTCTGCGTGCGCGTGCGCCATCTTTAGTCTAGCATTACTTCACTAGACCATAGCAATGACATGTTAGTTTCACAAAATCCATCACTCCAGCAATAGATCTTCAGTGTTAAAATTTAAAAAAAACCAAGTATTTCTGATTATTCTGAAATAGCAGCCCAAAGAGTGGGAGAAACTGCTGCTGTGTGGGTGAGGTAAAGTGAGGAGGAGCGAGAAAACCCAAAGAATGCTTAACACACAGTGATCACCTTCTCTTTCTCTGCAAAGGAAGAGAAAAAGTCACACTTTTACAGCTTTTGGATACCATGACGATCCTCTGAGCTGATAGCTCAATGAGTTCCAAATGGGGAAAATCTGTGCATAACCAAGAATCAAATCTGAAGAGAATGTACGCTCAATGTGAAAGATACTATAAGTGCCTAAATTGCCTGTGAATCTCCACTAAAAGAGAGGAATTCTTTGGGGAGAACTGAAGCCCTCTTTTGATACCAGCATAAACAAAATCTTGACAGGAAAGGGAAAAAATTGACAATGGGAGATGTTTCCTTTATTTTTACATTAATCCAGACAAATTATTTAGGGGTGCCTTTTCAAAACCACCATATGACACGTAGTTCTCATTTATTGGGACACTCACTTCTTCAAAACAATTCTTAATAGTCTGGGGTGGAACCAGTCAGTATAAGACTCCTTTATCAGACAGAAACTAATTCTTGAAGCAGAGTTTCGCCCACCCATCATAAGAGTGATAGCATAGTATGCTACAGCAGTCAACCTCTCTAGAGCACAGAGATTTTTGCAAGGGTTATTAGTACACAGAAGGGATTGGCTCTGTGCCACAAGAACAATCCTGCCAAGGATCTGTCACATCTAACTGAGAAGGAATATGTGTATCATGCTGACATCCAGAAAACGTGACAGCCCTGAGACAGCAAGCTGCGATCCACACCAGGGATTCCTGCCCTGATTAGTCTCTTGGTACATTTACATAATCAACCCTAAAGCCTACAGGAACTGCTCTGCACCTGACTGGCAGGCTTGCCAAAGCATACATACAACATAAGTCAACCAGGAAACAGCCATTTTGTTAGGAAACTTTTCTGACAGTGTGATACAACAATCAAAGAAAGGGAGTAACCAAAAGTCAGAGAATAAGGCTTCTTTCAAACTGCCCTCATCTGTGCATAACCGGTCGCTAACAACTGGCTGCTAACAACCGGTCACTAACAACCGGTTGCTAACAAATATTTTGTGTTATTTCAGACACAACTGTTTGGGCTCCTGGCTGCTAACAGATTTTTTTTTTTACCTTTGTCAGATAAAGTTGCTTGTGTCCAGTTGGCATCCCTGGCTTTACCTGTTTTCATAGAAACTGCTTTCTCCCATTTTCAGTTTTTCCTTGCACTTCTGAATCACTGCGATGTGCTATTTACAATGTCTGCAGAACTTCTGAAAGGACAGCTTTCCCCCCCACCTTTTTCCATGATGCATTTTTTTGGGCTTTAAATAAAATATTTTAAGGTTAGCACTGTGGCACTATAGCCCTAAAGCAACCAAGCCTATAGTAACCAAGAACATACGAAAGTGGTGTTATCACACTGGATTGCTGTATCACAAGAATTCAGATGCATTGAGTTGCTATGATGCTATAGCACAAATCTTAGAACATTTTTTAAAATGCTGCAAAATAATGTGCCAGTGAAAGGGGGGAGGGGAAATGGCCAGAGTGTTTCAAAGCACTTTTGAGGTGGCTCATAGATTGATTGAAATTTGCTGTATGAAATGCCCATCCCTGTATCACTTTACTCAGAATCAGGCGAACAATGGATAACATCCAGTTTAGAACAGTAACTGAAAAGGGGCCAAAGATAATGGCAAAGCTAGTGTAATTATGGACCAAAGCATAAGTGAAATGCGCAAGTCTCTGTATGAAGCCCCAAGTGGTTTTTGCCCCCCTTTTAAATAGCTAGCATGTGGAACCCTGAAATGGATCAGAGCTGCAACCTAGGGAAGCAGGGATTGAGCCTGATCTGATTTGCAAGCTAATTATTTAAAAGGAGAAAATGTAACACACGATCATGCAGGGCACTGGTCCATCACAGTCAGTCTTGTCTACTCAGACCGGTGGTGGCTTTCAGGCAGAGGACTTTCGCATCGCATCACCTATTGTTTAATTGCAACTTTTGGCTTTCTTCTCTGAATACTGAAGCACAAAATACTGGAGCACAGGGAAAGCTACTGTCCAGGCACAATATCAGCAAATGGAGTTCTATACTGAACAGAAGCAAGTGAGGAAACCAGTATGAAAACCATGCCTTCTGCTTACCGGTACATATGCCAAGGCATATATAAATGTTCTCATGTTCATGGGTGCTGCCTAGGGTTCGGAAGATACTGTGAGAGGCCTTTGACTGCAAATTCATACTTTCCAGGGGAGAGGAGCATTTGATTATTTACACAGAACCTCGGGAGGTTTGGCAAATCTGCATAAAACCAAGCAAACTGTGCGAGCTGTTTCCACATGCCAACCTGCTCTATTTTGGTTTGCTTTGAGTAGCTCCGAGAAATGATGCTTCTGCTGTTGTGACTGTGGCAAGTCCTAGCTGAGATCCGTTGTCAAGCTGAAGTCCTATATCAGAAATACTAGTGTGTGAGTCGGTTGGTGAGTGGGAGGGGTTATAGTTGCAAAGTAGGTACATGTTACCCCTTAGTTAAACCCTTTTGGCAATGCCATTCTTGAACAAAGGCTTGAATGATTGGTCTGACCTGGAGTGGAAATGCTTTCTTTTATTTGCTAATTAGGAACAATGTCATTGTAAGGTTGGGGGTTAGTTTCTGCTCCGCTATCCTGACCTTGGCGCATTCCACGTTCTGGGCTGCGTGCCCGGGATGGTTGCTGTCTTTAACCTTGCTGCACTTATCTTATGCGTTTGAAGCTTGTTTTTCGCTCTGCCGTGGGAATTGCGCTTGGGAGTTCGGGGAGGGGCTGGATTGTCCGTATAAGCGACACCTTGAGCCCGGGAAAGTCAGAATCCGCATTGCGTGTAGTGTGATCGTTGAAGTTTATGAAATAAAAGAACTGAAACCAGTTGCTATATTTCGAGTCCTTTGAGGTTCCTTACATTATGCGGATTCTGACTTTCCCGGGCTCAAGGTGTCGCATCAGCTTTAAAGATTGCCTTCACTACAGAGCCCATATTGAAACACCCGGATCCCGCCTTGCCCTTCATCGTTCATGTCGACGCTTCGTACAAAGCCTTAGGAGCAGCTCTCTTGCAGAAAAATAAAAATAATAAACTTGTGCCGTGTGCTTATTTATCGAAAAAACTATCGGGTCCTGAACTTAACGTGTCCGACCGTTGGTACGGCAAACAATGGGAAACAGCTGCCATCAAGGAGGCCCTTAGTACGTGGCGGCATTGGCTGGAAGGTGCTGCCCGTCCTTTCCAAGTTTGGTCGGACCATAAAAACCTAGCTGCCTTGTCTACTCCGCTCAAAATGTCGGCTAAACAGTTGAGATGGGCTGATTTCTTCTCCAGGTTCACCTTCACAGTCCATTTCTTCCCTGCCAATAGCAACAAGTTGGCTGATGCCTTGTCCCGCCTGCCTAAAGGGGCGGATACCTCCTTACGCACAATTCCTCGCACCATCCTTTCGCCCGCCCAGTTGGGATTGGCGGTGACCCGATCCCAGGCAGCCGCTCCCCCGGCACCCCCCCCAATGAATGTTCCAGACGTTGTATCACCATTTCTACGTCACTTGGAGGAGGCGGGGCGACAAGACGTTCCGAAGGAGGAATCCGACCCCCTCTTGCAATTGCAAGGGGGAGTCTGGAGGCGGGGTGACTGTTGGTATGTCCCGCCGACCCTACGTAAGCAGGTTCTCCTGGCGGGCCATGACGCTCGCCAAGCGGGACACTTCGGATTTTTAAAAACGCTCCACTTGCTCAGGCGGCAGTTTTGGTGGCGCACCATGCGCAAGGACATTGAAGCGTACATTAAGGGGTGCCCGACATGCGCGGAGGCTAAGGACATCCCCGGTAAGCCCCACGGATTGTTACACCCTATTCCCCCGGCTGCCAGACCCTGGCAAGTGATATCCATGGACTTCATCACGGATCTCCCCGAGAGCCACGGGAATACAGTTTTATGGGTGGTGGTGGATCTGTTCTCCAAACAGGCGCACTTTGTCCCGTGCCCCATCATCCCCTCAGCGCCCAAATTAGCCAAATTGTTTATTCAACATGTCTACCGTTTGCACTCGTCGCCGGAGAGAGTGATCTCCGACCGCGGCCCCCAATTCATATCTAAGTTTTGGAAAGCATTCCTGGAGATTCTGGGAACCGCATTGGCTGTCGCTGCTCCGTACCACGTGCAAAGTGACGGCCAGACCGAACAGACCAACAGAACGCTTGAGCAGTACCTACGTTGTTACACCAACTATCATCAAGATAACTGGGTTGAACTTCTCCCCTTCGCTGAGTACACCTATAACAACGCGGTTCATAGTAGCACCAACAAAACACCATTTGAGGTGGTGTCGGGCCGTTCGTTTCCACCGTTGCCCCAACTCCCCGATCATGCGCTTCAACCCCCCGACTTTGGCGACTGGATCCGGTCTCTGGCTGAAGGCTGGAAAACCGTTTCTTCCTCGCTTTCACAAGCGCAGGAAGCGCAGAAAAACCAGGCGGACAAACGTAGAATTGATTTTCCCCTGCAAGTAGGGGCATGGGTTTATTTGTCCACCAGAAACCTTAGGGATGTGCACAAGTACTCCAAGCTAGGCAAGGAATTCATAGGTCTGTTTCGGATCACCCAGGTGATCAATGGTGTAACTGCTCGTTTAGAATTACCAAATTCGCTCAGTAACATTCATCCTGTATTTCATTCTAGCTTACTCAAGCGGGCTCCAGATTCAGATGCCTGGCACGACCCAACGGAGGCTCCCCCGCCGGTGATCGTTGATGGCCACAAACATTACGAAATTGATGCTATTCTGGACTCTCGTTATGTTCGCAAACGTTTGCAATATTTGGTTTCCTGGGTGGGATATCCCTCTGGCCATAATCAATGGGCGTATGTGGAAAATATTGACGCCCCCCCCCCCTCTGATTTCTGCCTTCCATAAAGCTTTCCCTCATAAGCCAGGTGGGGAGGGAGCTTTCGTGGGAGAGGCGGAGTGTAAGGTTGGGGGTTAGTTTCTGCTCCGCTATCCTGACCTTGGCGCATTCCACATTCTGGGCTGCGTGCCCGGGATGGTTGCTGTCTTTAACCTTGCTGCACTTATCTTATGCGTTTGAAGCTTGTTTTTCGCTCTGCCGTGGGAATTGCGCTTGGGAGTTCGGGAAGGGGCTGGATTGTCCGTATAAGCGACACCTTGAGCCCGGAAAAGTCAGAATCCGCATTGTGTGTAGTGTGATCGTTGAAGTTTATGAAATAAAAGAACTGAAACCAGTTGCTATATTTCGAGTCCTTTGAGGTTCCTTACAGTCATCTGTTTTAAGGCCACAAAGGCAGCCATTTGCTGTGCTTTGGGTTCTGAATTATTCTGCAAATGGAGTAACACTTGAAGGGGAGTTTGCCAGATGCAGCCACCCACATTTCCAGCAGCAATACTCAACAGTTCAGAATGGGCCTTTGGAAAGGAATGCTCATGTATCTGCTAGTGATATATTTTGCTTATTTGGGGATATGTTTTGCTTCCTGATTGTGGATACACCACGGAGCTAGGATTTATGCTGACCTTGCTTACCACGATATTAGGATCAGATATAACAACTATCTGAAAAATGATACTGGATATTCATGTGTGATTCCATAGGGGGATTGTCTAGCTAATGAACCACTTTCACTTCTTATGCATGTTTTATAGCTTGGTCAGATTCACTGTGTTTTATATTTGGAATAGTTTACTTTATAGTGTGTATTGTAACACAATTCATACCACTGAAGAAGCCCTGTTGACCAAAATGTGCCTGGTTTTGATGGAATTTTTAATGATTTACAATGCATTAAAGCTCTTTAATGTTTTTTTAGTTGTTCTGTCTATTATTAAGGCTTTTTGGTCAGCCTTCTTGATTATGGCCACTTATATGCAACGTGTTTGCTGAGTGGTGGGGACCAATGTCCGTTGCAGCAACATTTCTTGTACAGACATGTTTTCTTCAAGCCCTGCTTCCACTTTTCATTCTCCCTGCGGCGACTGAGACCACTTCTAGCACCATTTTAATTTTGCTTTGCTGCCAGAGTAGGGAGATCTGCCAGCGAGTACACCTTTGCCATGGAGACCTTCTCTCTACCCACAGGCAGCCACTGCGCATGCCGCCTTCTCATTTTCATCAGGTAATAGTCTTAAAATACCTAAATTTAGTCTGTAATGGTCAAAAGAAGCCTAAAAAACCCCTTAAAACAGCGAAGGGAGGGGGAGGGGAGGGAGGGGCGCCATGCAAGGGAAGGGGAGTGACGGAGGGGAGGGAGTGAGGGGTGGCATGCTCCCTGCTCCATGCTGCCAGTTCCTTCCTGTTTCCCTAAGTGCTAATATTGAGAAATCAATCTCTCAATATACTAACAACAGAGAGGACTTTTGCAAGGAACAGTGCAAGCTTTCCTCTCTCTCGATGGGTGAACTTCTGTTCTGGAATGCACGCTGTTTGTTTGTTGGTGGGTGTACTAATAAGAGCGGGTATGTGATGCACTGGAAGAGGGAAGACAACAAATGATCATAAATATAAACACTGCCAAACACTGGAGTTTCTTGAGGACAAGTTTGAAATCAGTCTTTAAGCATTTGCTGTCTGAAGTTATATTTTTGCTAGAGAGGTTTTCACACCAACAGTAGCTGTAGAGATTTCTGAATTGCTGATTCACACAGATACAAAGTGTGATGAACAGAGGCCATGAAAAAGCAAGAACAGCTGATGGCCACTACCTTCATACCCCCTTTGCATACCTCCAAATGCATCTTGGGGAAGCAAAACAGAAGACTAGATAGACTTTGTCTAATTTAGCAAGACAGGGAGGGATTAATATTTCCTAAAAATTATATGTGTACTGTGCAGTCTGCAGAGAGCACCTGCTTCCATCAAAGCACCAGGCATTATTGCTCAATTTATTTATTTATTTATATTATTTATAGTCTGACTTTCTTACTGGGATTCAAAGCCGATTACACATAGTGAATCAGTACAATCAACAAAACAGGCCATTCAGTAAATGTATTAGGATTGCAGCAGTCTGGAACCAACTAAAAAGAACTGAAGCAAGAGATTTCTACATAGGGAAGCGTGCTTGGATATATCCAGCTCAAAAATATAACTGAAAAACAGTCAGTATTTTTCAGGTATTTTCTGGATCCAGATACACATGAGAGATTCCTGCTCAGTACTGGAATTCTGAATATTTCTGGAGGCATTCAGAAATATTGTTAAAGTCCCAAACTTGGGTGGGCGGTTGTTGTTGCTGCTTTTTTGTTTTCTTGCTTTTTTTCAGGTTTCCCAAGCAATGGGGAGAGAGGCAGCTCTTGCAGACAAATAAGATATCTGGGGGAGCTTGCCAGGTTGCTTCTATTGGAAGTGTATTACATAATTCTCTTCGCCTCCATTTTATCCTCACAACAACCATACGAGGTAGTTTAGGCTCAGAATATGTGACTAGCCCAGGGGTCACCTAGCATGCTTCCATGGCAGAGTGGGCATTCAAACCTGGGTTTCCTATACTGTAATTTAACCACTACACAACATGAGTTGTCTTGTTTGTCATTGGTTTTGTTGGGCTTGAGCTGCCACATTGCCCTACTTGGCTTCTGTGGCTTAATGTTAGATCTGTTGGACTAGACTCCCATTTGTTTTAGTTGGTTTACCTTGGATTCTGTCATGTGACACTGAGTGTGTTGGGCTTGTCACATTGATCTGTGGCTCTGCTGAGATTCTCTGGTTTGATGCTGAATCTGTTGGGCTTGTTGATTCTTTTTACATTCAGAGGTTTTTGGACAGTGGTTGCTCAACTGTGTTTAGCTATTTTTTGCCCTGGAGAAACCATGCAAGTTCCCCACCCCCAACCCCTATAAAACAATGGAAGGTGACTGGGAGCACCTGGGGTCTGTAGAATTAGACCTCTTGGTCCAATTCACTTGAAATTAAGAGTTCTATAGTGGACAGACAGCTTCAGCTATGCTACAATTTTGGTGTTGTTTGGTGGGAAAACCGCCCCTCCAGCCCCCTTGAAAAATTCCCTGTAGAGAATAATGGACCTGAATTGTTTCAGAATCCCCAAAAGTCCTGAGGCTGAATACCAAACCGATATTGGAGACCCAAATAATCCAGTCTACCAATAATTATGTACCTCATGAAATCTACATCTAAAACACTGATTTTTTTCCCCAACGTAGATCCCTAGTTCTTTAAGAATGCTCTTTCTGCTTAAACAGAGCCATCTTGAAGATTAGATAGACAGCATGGGACAGCCAAGTCTCTTTCAAAATAAAATCCATTAGTCAATGGATACTCTTGAGTGTTTGGGAATTAATGAAGAAATATTCTGCATCGGTGGCATTTTTTAAATCGAGCTAATTATGGCCAGCACATATTAAGACAGTAACATGATTGAAATGCAAAGACAAAGAAATCTGTTTTGACATCATCAGTATTCCCTCTTCCACTCTTCCCTGACTGTTTATATTTCTCTCTCCTTTCTACCAGTGAGCGATGCTGATTGCTTCTCTACCACTGCTCCATATGAAAGCACAATGTAAATATATCTGCATTACTGGCTGTAACTCCTTATTAATAAACACACAAATAGAGCCTATTATTCATGTCAACGGATGGGCTAAACTCTCTGACGCAGATAAGGAGGAGGATGTGGCTTTTCGCACTCTGAAAACGCTGCCTGGCCTCGGTCTCCAGAGAAGCTTCAGGCTTCCCATTAATCTTGCCTTAATGAGATGTTATACAGTTTCAACATGAAACCAGAGTTGACATCCAAACATTTTCCTGCTGCGTTAGGATTTTACTTCCAGACATACGGCTCCTGCCAACGGATCACACTGTGACATTCCTAAGAACAGAATCAGTTTGAACGCCGCTACCTGCTTTTGTTTGTTTTTTTAACAATGTGCATTTTCTTCATTTAGACTATCCACAATGCAAAAGAATAAAAACATCAACCCCAGAATGCATAGTGGCCCAAGAATTGTTGGTGTGCTGGGAATGCTACCCATGACATCTTCCCACCCAATACTAACCAGAGGCTGCTTCCACATGAGTATTCATACCCCCATAAAAAGCAGAAAGGCCCCATATTAAAGGGGAATGTTCTCATGATGTTAAACTCATTCACTGTAAGACTCATGAGTCATGATGTTTTCAGCTTGCCTCTTTAAACCATATTTAAAGAAGCCACAGCACAAGCCAAGGCTGGGTCAGGAGACTCTACCACACAACAAAGTCATTGGTACAGGCATGTAGTAGAGGCATTGCACCACACAGCTGCTCTTCCCTTGGCCTCTTTTAAGCCAGATGCTCACCTGGCAGCTGGAGATGATGTGCATCAGGCTCGTGCATCAGACCTATTCCTGCAAGCACTCTCCGTTATAGCTGAGGCCTGGCTGTGCTGAGCAGCCAAGTGAGCACTACGTCTCCTCTCCTGTAAGTCACTGCAAAGCCTTCTCCGGGGCTGCTCGCAGGGCTCAGAAGAAGTGGAGAGCGGGCATGCCAGTGTCGGGTACCCTGCAACTGGTCTGGGGCTGAGGGGCTTCTGTGCTTGTGCCTTGCTATGGTTCCGAGTCTGGTCCTGCATGGACCGCCTCATCTTCCTCTGGTGCCTCTACTGGTGTGATGTCAGAGTCTAATTCCTCCTCTTAGGAGTCCTCAGGATCCACGGGCACAACTAAGTCTGGCTGGGCCATGATACCACTACAGAGAGGGAAGGCAAAGCTAATGCCTTCAAAATGGCACTGCTGCTTCCTTTGCCACTTTAAATGATTGTTCTTCTTTCCCTGCCCAGCTGTACTGCAGTGTTATAACGTGGCTCAGCAGGGTAAAAAATGGGAAATTTCAGGACCTCCTGAGATCTCTGCATGATTGCCATCATGCAAAGGAAGGGGAAACTGAAGTGAATAGAGAGTCAGTTTGGTGTGTGGTTAAGAGCAGGTGGACTCTAATCTGGAAAACCAGGATTGATTCCCCACTCCTCCACATAAGCGGCAGAGTCTTATCTGGTGAACCAGATTTGTTTCCCCACTCCAACATTCCTGCTGCATGACCTTGAGCTAGTCACATTTTGTTCAGAACTCTCTCAGCCCCAACTACCTCGCAATGTGTCTGTTGTGGGGGAAGGAAGGGAAAGGAGCTTGTTAGCCCTTTAAGTACCCTTACAGGAGAGAAAGAGGGTGGGTATAAATCCAAACTACTACTCCTCTTCTTCTAACATGGAAACAGGCTGTGTGGACACCATTCCCTCTCCACTTGAGGCTGCTGTTGGCACCCATGCGTGGATGGAGCCAGATTTATTTAAAGTGGTTCCTTAAGTGTAAACATATGGGAATATCCACAAAACCTTTCCCCAACTGACTTCTTGAACTGGATCCCTGATCTTCTGTTGATATAGCTCTAGCATAGTTATATGTAGGCAACCAATTCCTACATAATGTTTCCGTTTCAGAGAATTACTTTAAAATGTGTACAAAAATAATATCAGAAGAGCTAACAGGAAAGGAGCTTTTTCTACACTGAGCGATGTCATTGCTGCAATTCTGTTACTAAGAAGAGAGTTTGAAGAAGGGTTTGGATTTATATCCCCCCTTTCTCTCCTGTAGGAGACTCAAAGGGGCTTACAATCTCCTTGCCCTTCCCCCCTCACAACAAACACCCTGAGAGGTAGGTGGGGCTGAGAGAGCTCCAAGAAGCTGTGACTAGCCCAAGGTCACCCAGCAGGCATGTGTGGGAGTGTACAGGCTAATCTGAATTCCCCAGATAAGCCTCCACAGCTCAGGCGGCAGAGCGGAGAATCGAACCCGGTTCCTCCAGATTAGATATACGAGCTCTTAACCTCCTACACCACTGATGCTCCTAAGCAATAAATTAGGTGCTTTTTCCATGTTACCCACAGAAATGAACCTACAGGTCCACGCAGTACAATCCAGTGCATGCTTACTTACTTTTGTGCTCAGTAGAGCAAGTTCCTGGGTAAATATTGTGCATAGAATATCAACTTGAATGTGAACAATTACTTCACAGTAGGTGGCCTGTACCTTATTGAGTGTGTTAAGAGCTTGCTGGGCGGCAGCAAGAGCAGGTTCAGCTTTTGCCAAGTCCTCCTCACAGTCTCTCTGCTTCTGCTGGACCTCTTGGGTAATTAAGGCCACCTTCTGTTCCTCGTCATCAGCAATGGCTTTCTCCTTGCTCACTTTCTCTGTCTCTATGCCTACCACCTGGATCAGCTTGTCTGCATCCTCATTCTTTTGTTTCAGCTCCACTTCTTGGGCTGCCAGTTTTGCTTTTAGATCATCCACCTGGAACAAAGAAAATGGAATATTTAGCCAGGAGTCATGAAAGAAGAATTATGGGACACTTACAGGGGAAAGGGGGTATCTGAAGAAGTAATATGCTGGAAGGGAGGGAGGAGAGATCTCAATAGATTTAACACTAATCAACAGATCCCTTAAAAAGTGTGGACAAGTAAAACATTGATAATTGATTCAGGCTGATCTGGTGAACCAGATGTGTTTTTGAATTCCTACATTCCTGCCAGGTGACCTTGGGCTAGTCACAGTTCTTCGGAATTCTCTCAGCCCCACCTACCTCACAAGGTGTCTGTTGTGGGGAGAGGAAGAGAAAGGAGCTTGTAAGTCACCCTGAGTCTCCTTACAGGAGAGAAAGGTGGAGTATAAATCCAAACTCTTCTTCCTCTTGTGCAAAAGGAAAAGGGAAAAGTGTTTCTTCTTGCTATCCATTTACAGGCACCCAACTATATTCAATCTGCACTATTTCTTGTGAAAACAACAGATGATACTGGAGACCTGAACATGCAATAATATCAATTTCATATAGAGCTTGTCAATTTTGTATAGCGCTTGCATTGTTAACGTTCAGGCACAGACAGAAAGCAGAGGTGATTGGATCAGTTTTGCCAATTTTACCTAGAGTTTGAGATGTTAACGTTTTTATTTATTTATATATTTATTATTAATTTTCTATCCCGCCCCTCCCCTGAAGGGCTCTGGATGGTGAACAACAAATTACAACAACAAACAGATGGAGTACATAACAAAAAACAAATTATAAATAAATAATAGGATCCATAAACCATAAAATACTAAACCCTATTAAAATACAGTGTTCCATACAAAATTGTCGGCGTCCAACATTAAAACCTTCAGTTTAAAAAAAACCCTCCCGGGGGGGAATGGTGGGCCTCATTGGTGTCAAAGAGACCCAAGGCTTAAAGGAGAACAGAAAGAAAGAATTCAGGCACAGACAGAAAGCAGCAGGGGCTATTGTACTGTCAATTTCACCTAGAGCTTGTGATGTAATCTTAATGAAAAGTTACACTGTGTTACCTGTAAGGAGAAAGTGAAATTGACAGGGGATTGCCACAGTAAAATTTGTTTTTTAGGGCAGCTCTAATTTGGTTGAAAAATGTGTTTGGGAGTGGGTGGGCTATGTGTTTCTGCTCCTTCAAGTAATGGCACCTGCTCCAGTAGGGTTTTGAGGGGGTCTTGCATGAGTAGTTCTCAATGGTAGAAATGGAGGCTAAAACATTTTTGAATTGTCACTTCAATGTAGCTGCCCAGTAACACTAGAGCTCCTGCACAAAAGGTTAAAAAAAATGGGGGGAGGGTTATTCTGCATCACAGATGACATCCCACCTCCATTAGGAATAGTACATTTTCAGCCATAGCATGTGGAATAAATGCAACTCTATAGATAAGGGGAAAAACAATAGGGGAAATGAGCGTATGCAGAATGATTTCACAGAAAATGATTCCAAGGGTTAAGGTCTGACCACTGAGAAAATTTGTGGGGAGCTGTGCATGCAGAAAAGGCCTGTGGGGTGGCAAAAGGCTTTTACATGGCAAGTTTTCCTGTAATCTTCCTGTTCCAGAGTCTTAACACTCCCCCGCCCCACTCCCCAGATCACCAGGGCTTTCAGTGTTTCTTAAAATCAACAATTGACTATCATTATATTGATAAACATTATAACAATCTGTTCTCAGAATTTCCACCTTTCATTTTTTAAATTAAAAATGTCTCTAGCCCCTTTCATTGCAGAGATGTGCCTTTCCCCTTACAGTTCCTGAATGAAAGAGGCTATAGATTTATCTTTATAACAATGAAACCTGGGAATTGAGAGAATCTGGTACACAGATTCTTATATTATACTGCTTTAACACTATTCAGCTGCCAATTCAATCAAAAGCAAATAACCTGTTTGGAAACAGCCTGCATTTAGGGAAAGCTTCACAAACAAAATGTACCACAGTACAGGATCTTGCATCAAAGAGGGAAACCAGGAAAATGGCCTCTTTCTTCTTCTTGCAGCTTGCATTAGCAGAGGAGGGAGGGAGAAGTTAGTTTTACCTGATTCCCCCTCACCACTGTAGTAACCTGTACATATTTTGCTCTCCCAATCCTCAGAGAGGATTTTTGGGTCAAAGTGCAGGCTGTTTGGGGAAGACAGGGAAGGGCCCACTCCACCAGCTCTTTCTGTCAGCTTTTCGGCTGTATCTAATCATCTATTCTATTAAGAACATCAGGAATGATGGTTATCCACCCTTAATCCTACAAAAGTCAGGAACATATCCCTCCCTATAATCTTTCCTGGACATGATCTACATTTTGCCCTCCTGTTGTTCCCCCAATTAAGAACAATCTATAGCCCCAATAAGCTCCTGACCCTTCATGCCCCAAAATAACTTCCCTATGGCAGATGAGAAGCTGCTGTACAACAAGGATGTACCCTTACAACCAGTGAGGTATAGTGGTTAAAGTGTCAGTCTACAATCTGGGATGACCTTGGGCCAATCACATACTCTCAGTCTAACCTACCATTCTAGATTGTGGTGAGAATATAACGGAGGAAAGAACAACGTAATCTGCTTTGGGCCCCACTGGGGAGAAAGGCAAGGAACAAATGAAGTAAATAAATTAACACCGACCAATTGCTGCCAAATCTGGCAACTTGATTCTGTATAACAATATAGAGGGTACCAACCACACAGCATAATCCAGAATACATCCAAGCTTGCTCAAGATGTTTAGAGCTAAGCTGTTTTGGGGCAAAACTTGAGCCTCCAACCATGAGCTTGGTTGCAGAGTTTCAAAAGGCAATATAATATAAAGGTGTTATTGAGACAATATTTTCCTTTCCTTACCTCATATTGAAAACATTTATCTCTGAACTATATTATTTCAGTTAAGTTAAAGAGGCACCATAACAGGACAAGATGCTTAGTAATAGGCAGTTTGCAAACTTAAAGCAACTTAAATGCTTTAAGACAAGCAATCCACCTTGCCATGCACCTGCCATATACAGCTCTATCCTGGATTTTATGTATGTGGCACTTTTCTGTAATAGCAAGAACTGTGGGGCACAAACTGGTGGCTGAATACACAAAGCAGTCTCTTTGGAAACCTGCTTGTTTCAGTTATGAAGAGTTAACTTCAAATGCCCTGGTAACCATAGCAGTTAATGAGAAGGTCATTTTAGAACCCGTGAAAGCATCAAGTACAATTAGTTTACAAAAGCTCCCCCAAAATTCTACAGCACTAACAGGAACATGGTATCTTTCTGTTTACCCTGGAAGAGTAAGCTCTACATCCTCAGGGTACACCGCTGTCGATAGGGAAGGGCAGGCACATAATGGGTCTGGGATTCTATGCCATTTTCAGCACAGATTTTATACAGTCTATAATCGCCTCAAGTAAGTGGCAGGCATTTTGTGTAAGCTCAGAGTGGAGCACTGCCCTTTGTATATTCCTTTGCTGAGCAGCTAATCCATTTTCATCTCCTGTTGTTCTGCTGGAGGAGGCAAAATTACACTTTGCTTGCTGGGGGTGCATAAGCACTTCAGTCAGCAAAACTCAGCAGCAACTTTTTTGTTCATTTAAAAATCTTTGGAGATTTGAGAAAATTGAAGCAGGGGCTTTGCTGATTTCAGATCTGGCTTATAACCTTCAACCTGCAATAAGCAATTGTGTGCTGAATGAATACATGTATGAATGAAAAGTTTATCAGGTTTTAAGTGCTCTGATGAGGCAACCAAAGGATTGACCTGTCAGCTCTGTGCAAGCCTTATAACAACCACATAAAAGGAAAGGCTGTAAATGCAATCCAACAGGCTCATTGTGGTGCCATAGAATTTCCAGACAAAATCTTCTTTCAAAAACCTTGAGCAAAGACTTAAAGTACACAACAGTAATGGAAGGCTAAAGATGTCACAACAATAAACGAACTAAAAAAACAAAACAAAAGTAGCACAGGATATTAACAACCTGGGTTACATCAGAAAGATGCCACATTGGAGTGCACAAAATAAGGAAAGAGGAAAATGCAATGAAGCAAAATAAAGGTCTCTACATTCAACCTCCTCTGACAAAGGAAGGAAAACCAGTTCCTGAAGCACAACTAGTTCTATCGGCCCCCAAAAGCAGACTTTGAAATCTTAACCTTTAGGCCCAAACAGTGAAAAAGGGTGCAATGACAGCTGGAAGGCCCTTTTGAAACACATAGTTTACATGTTACCAACTCTTTAAATTAGGGGTGCCAAACATGTGGCCTGCGGGCTGGACCCAGCCCATTGAGGGGGCTTATCAGGCCCATGAGCCAGTTGAGGCAACCCCCCTCACTCCCCATCTGGCCAGATCTGTAATAGAGAGGGGGTGCCTCAGCTGGATTGCAGACCTGATAAGCTCTCTCAAGGCAGCCATCCCAACCCACTGTGGGCTCACCAGTCCAGGCACACACACATACATACACCCCATGCTGTTCTGGAGCCAGCCAAGGCAGCCACCTCCCCCAGGGCCCAGCCCAACCAAATCACATTTATGTCATATCCAGCCCTTTGTAACAAATGAGTCCAACACCTCTGCTTTAAGCAAATGTTCCACATTTAACTAATTATGGGAAGTTGGGGCAGTGGTGTAGAACCCAAGGGATCGGGGGCATCTTGCACTGGGCGCGCACCGGTGCGGGGGCGTTCCGGGGTGTGGTGGGGCGAGCAGGGGTGTGGCAGGGGCGCAGGGCATGCATGTGCCCCGGGCACAATTCCCCCTTGCTACAGCTCTGAGTTGGGGTTTAACAAATCCATATGAGAGTCCAGTGTTAGGGATTGGATGTTCTTCAGTCCAGTGAGCAGTTGCCTCAAAGTCCCCTCCCTTCCCCGCATAGTTGGCACACTGATACATCTTGACTTTTCCAGACAAAACATCTGGAACTTGTGATGATGCTCTAGGAACCCCACAGATCTCTATCATTTGAGCACAGAGATCTGCAAATTCCTAAAGTGTAACTGCAATGTGGTGATATCATTTCCAGTTTTTAGTCAGAAAGGACATAAAGGTGTTAGGCGTTAGCATTTCCCTTTCTCCATCTCCAGTTTTTCCACAGAAGCATTGTCAAGCATCACAGTGACAAGATCAGGGAGGTCTAGCAGGAGTCTTCCCACTAGAAGTATGTAGCATCACTAACTCTATGGCTTCTCCTCCCCACATTCTACAGGCCCAGCCCAGAAACTGCCCTAGCCAGAGTTGGCAACCCTGGATCCAAGTTTATGGCTGACAGAGTTGTTACCTATTGTTGCTGGAAGGAAGGAAGGAAGGAAGGAAGGAAGGAAGGAAGGAAGGAAGGAAGGAAGGAAGGAAGGAAGGAAGGAAGGAAGGAAGGAAGGAAGGAAGGAAGGAAGGAAGGAAGGAAGGAAGGAAGGAAGGAAGGAAGGAAGGAAGGAAGGAAGGAAGGAAGGAAGGAAGGAAAGAAGGAAGGAAGGAAGGAAGGAAGGAAGGAAGGAAGGAAGGAAGGAAGGAAGGAAGGAAGGAAGGAAGGAAGGAAGGAAGGAAGGAAGGAAGGAAGGAAGGAAGGAAGGAAGGAAGGAAGGAAGGAAGGAAGGAAGGAAGGAAGGAAGGAAGGAAGGAAGGACATTTAGAAATAATTAGAATATTTGACTTCTAATTTCTTGGGTTTCTATTTATTTATATCCTTCTTTCCATGAGAACCTATTTAAGTTGGCTTACAACAAACATTAATTGAAACTCAGGGCCGGAGAAAGGGGGAACTGCTCCCGGGGCATACGTGAGCCCTGCACCCCCCCACCCCACACCAGGCCCCACCACACTCCCTTGCCACTGTTGAAACTATAGGAACAATGAACCAACAGTTTAAAAGCAACAACAGATAAGAGCACCAAAGAATCCATAGAGACAACAGCTAACAGACTTCATGTGGATCTGTTTAAAACAACAGCAACTTTGTCATCAACAGTTGCGAAGATGAATACAAAAGAAAGTGAATGTTCTCCATGGCCTGCATTGATTCCCCAGAAACAGGGCAAGTAAATGCATCTCTGAAGAGGAAATTACTAGCACCAAAAGCTACTGATGGCATGGGAAAGAAATTGAATGGATGATAGTGATAAGGATCACCCCAGTGATACTGCCATGCTCCTTATATGCAAGACCATACAGACAAGGACAAGTGAGCACCTGAAACATTGCTAGAACTTGGTGACATAAACGTGACAAACCCCCAAAGCCTTAACTAATCCAATGTGATGTTTCCACCTTAATTGAGAAATGGGAAGACGTGTCTTTTTTAAAGAACCCTGGGATAGATTTGAAGTTACTGATGGGAAGAACAAAGCAGTCTAAGCACTTTGTGACTCCCAGTGACAGAAATAAAAATCCTACACAAAAAAAATAAGAGCATTGAAGAACAGAGAGTTTGCCCAGTAGGCTCCCAGCAGGCTTTTAAAAATCCGGTTGTCTGTACTAGGCTTTGGGACTAAGTATGCAACATCAGAAAGGCCACCAATTAATTGCTACAGCAGGAGAGACTGAAGTCTGGGATTCAATGACGCATCTTTAACAAAAGTAACACTAAATGATTACCTCAGACATAGAAAGATAAGTGGAATGCAGTCTGCTTTACAGGAGCTCTGGAAACAAGTGACTGATGAAAAAGCTTCTCCTTCCTACTATGTTCCTCCTATACAAAGAGAAACTTCCTACATTTCTGCAACACTACAGCCCTCCACAGGAACATAGCATGGAGGCAAATGAATGAAGGTTTTTGAAAAGGCAATCATTTTGACCATCCAAGGCATAGATGTCAAACTTGCGACCCTCCAAATGGTATGGACTACAGTTCCCATCATCCCCTGCCAGCATCATGCTGGCAGGGGATGATGGGAACTGTAGTCCATAACATCTGGAGGGCCACAAGTTTGACACCTGTGATCCAAGGGATTAAAAAACAACAACTGCTTTTGAAGATAAAACAGCTTAAAGGAACAAAAAAACACCAAGTAATGATCTAAGGTGTCAAAAGAGGAGAATATGCAAGTCCCCAAAATAAAACAACCACCCATCTGAGGAAGATCAAATTCTGTTGTTACATTCACTGAGTAACTGGCAGATAAAACCTCAGAGGAAATCATATTGAGATTGGGTCCATTGCACCGTCTTGATCTGGTAAGAACTGCCCAAAGAAAAGTCATTAAGAAAAAAAAGAAAAGAAAACCCAGTCAGATTTCTTTTCAAAGGGCTGCTGAGGTTCTTCCATCATCCACACACAAGCAAACAGCAGCTCAGGTATACCTTTACATTCCCCTGTGAAATAAGAGTAACAGCTCAAATGACTGCCTCTTGAGCTTAAATACCCTGACAAGCAAGTAGTTCTGGAGGGACAGTCAAGTTGAGGGGAAAGGATGGTTGACTAGTTCATTAGCCTATCTCCCTCAAAGTGACTTGCCTTCAAGATAAGCAGCCACAAAAGCTACTTCCTCTACATCGTTTGTGCCTCTAAGTTAGCAATTCGGGAAGCACCTCACACTAAAAGAGACTTGGTCCAAGAACCTCTGGTTGCCCACCCCTACTACAGCATCCATCATCCACGTTACACTTTCAAACAGTCTGACATTTTTACCCCACTTTAGGCATCCATTCTGAAAAGATCTGGTTTTTTTTCTCTATCACAAACACCTCTTTGCACCAGTTCCTAATTCAATAGTTAGGAAACCCCAAATTTAATTATCCTGGATCAAGCTGCTGCAGGTTTATGAAAATTTCCTGAAGGTCACAAAGCGACTTTCTGAATTCATTAATATTGTAGGTTTAGATTGTAGAACATGTACTGGTAACGCAACGTGCCATGAAATATGCAAGTTTTAATCATGAAATAAACAACTTCAAGGGGGGGGAAGAGGGGGAGGTCACTTGGGAGTCACTCTCCATACAATTAAAAGTAGCTCCTCACCCCGCCTCCAGTGTTGTGGCAATCACTTTCGTATCCTACTCTTCAAAGCTATTGCAGCAGCTCCTCTTCTCTTTCTATTTTGTGCAAAGGAAAAGGGGCACACACACACACACACACACACACACACACACGAATCTTTGCTGTGGGAGGACAAAAAAAGTACCCTCTTCCATTCTGGTTCTCCCCTCCTCCAGCTTCATAAGTGCACACATGACCCTATCAACTTCCCTCCCTTGCATCAAACCTGCTATTTGCCTTTTCTGGAGGAATCTCTCTCTCTCTCTCTCTCTCTCTGTAGATATATGTATATACACACACACATATGAACATATAGGTGTAAATATACATGTGTGTGTATATAAAATTTATTTATGAACACACACACACAGACTAGAAGCTCTATATGTTTCCCCTATAGGGCTAGTTACAGTTTGGAGCAGTGGCTTGCTTTCAGAAAATTGCAAAGGAAAGGTTTCTCCACTCAAGCACTAGGGACCTGCTCTAAAACACAGTAATTTTTGGACAGCCTGCCATTTTATGACTAGCTACACCCACCAAGCTGCCATTTTGTGACTGGGGGCTCCCAAAAAATAAGTAGAAACATAAAGTCTACTCTCACTGCTGTAAGGCAGACGGTTACGTTCCCCATGTAGTACTCTAATTAAGTCTGTCAAACACACACACATGCACACACTCCAGCTGCTTGTAAGATGCTGCCATGCTCAAAACTATTCCATCCTTTTTCTTGGATGTAGTCCTGGAAAAGCTTTTAGGATCTTCTTTTAGGAACACAGCAGTGGATTGAGTGAAGGGAACATGATGAAGCAGATCACAAACTGCCTGCATTCTGCATTCTGGCACCTCTGAATCAACCCCTCATTCATTTCAGTATTTGGCCTGTGAAAGCAATAGTGTGCTGTGATTCTGAGGAAAAAGCATTGCATCTTTATTAGAGGCTCCTAATTTGCTTCTGGGCTCAATTTAAAGTACCAGTGTTGACCTTTAAAGCCCTCTATGGTCAATCATTCCATTCATCTTCAGAGGCTCTGCTTCAATTACTCCCACTATCTGAGGCTAGACAGGTGACATGGTACCCTAACCGTGGAACTTCCTCCCCAGGGATATCTGTCTGTCTGTCTCCCTCTATCATTGTCTTCTGCCAGCAGGTGAAGGTTCTTGTTGTCGTCGTTCAGCGTTTTCTCGCTAAGTATCATTTGCCCTCCTTCCTTTGTGTTTCTCTGTGTCTCTATATTTTATTTGTTTGAAATATGTGCTTATCTGCAATTTAACACTTGATTGTTCACCACTAGGGATCTGCATTTTGCAAAGCCGAACAGAGGGGGGAGAAGGCAGCAATATAAGGGAGCTGAAAAGTGGATCCTGAATTATGCCAATTTGGGGTGGGGGCATTTTTTGGACCACTTCGAACCACCACCATTAAAAATAACAATGTGGAAACTGCTCTCCCACCTCTGCCTAACTTACCTGCTGACCTGTGCAGCCCACACAGGCTTGGAGGCTACAGGCAGAAAAGAGCAGATTGCTAGACGTGGCCAGCTATGCCCAGGATTCAGAACTGTGCCGCTGCCTCTGAAGTCTACGAGAACTTCACAGGTGGGTGTTCAGCTCTGTTCGACTGCCTCCGATGTCCACATGGACTTCAGAAAAGTTGACAGCACAAAGCTGAACGCTGGGCCCAGACAAGCCAGCACAGCGTTCAGCTCTGCCGCACTGCCTCCAAAGTCCACAAAGGAGGGGGCAAGTGGTGCAGAGTTTAATGCTGGGTTTTGCACTGCCTGCCTGCTGCCTCTGAGACCCACGTGGACTTCAGAGGCAGCTTGGGATTTTTCAGGATCAGGTTTAACAGAACCCCAAAATTTTGAATCATCCAAAACATCAGGAAAAACCCTTGAGCACAGGTGTTCAGCTTTTCTGAGGGGTTTTCAAAAAATTATTTTAAACCCGAACACAAAAAATACTGGAAAAAATGTTGCACAGTCCCACCCAACACCTTGAGGACTATAAGTTAGATGGAAGGTAGCATACAAATGTTTTAAATGAATCAATTAATCCATAAATGTAGAGGCAAGGCAAGCTGCCCCAAGAAAGGTCACCATGCCCAAACTCCCATAAGTTATATACATTTTGGAGGGGGATTTCTTCACATCCTTTGGGATGTTGTGCTGATGTTAACCAGAAAGACAGACAGGGAGAGAATATTTATGAAGAAACAATGCTATAGCCTTTCAATGAGACTGGCTTGATATCAGTCAGTCAGAAGAGAGCCACATAACTGGCCCTGACCATGTGGTTGTTTAATTCATACACCTGCTCATGCCTGTGTGTGAGAGAGAGGAGGGGTGTCTTTTCTGCCTGCATCTTATGTTTGATTTGTTTTCCACAACACTCAGCCTCACCTACCTGGGCCGAGGTGCTGCTGAGCTTCTGCAGACCATTCTCCAGCCGCTCCATCCTTGCTGTCAGTTCTTTCCTCTTTTTAAGCAGCAAATTCTGATACAGTTTGATTTGCTCCAAAAATGACTTAGGAGTGGTGTAGTTATAGCGACGTTCATTACTCAGGTAAGAACGGGACATCCCATTCACACTGGTGTGCACGTAAGCCATGAACTTACTGATAGATTCTTTCACTGGAGCCTTAAAATAAAAAAGGAGAGAAAAATCTCTCAAAACAAGTAATTAAAACAGCTTGGCCAAGTGCCCTTGAACATATGACTTAAATCCATCAATTTGCCATTTCTTCACATTACAACAAAATATACTGCATGGCATCCTACCATAGGAGCCACTGAAGAATGTATTTGGGTTTTTTTTTTTAATTTCTACCTTGAAATGAGACTAGGCTCATGCACTCAAATAAGTTTGACTTCAGGTGACTGTCTCCATATATAGGATCTGGAGATACAGTGACTGCAAAATGGAGGCGGGGCCAGGTTAGGAGAAAACAGAGAGAGGTTGAAGCAATTCCCTGATTCCACTCAGCCTCCCCAGAACTAACCTTAGTTAGAAGTAACACATGCACACCTATGAATCTTTGCCAAAACAGAGGGCAGCATACAGGTGCCATTCCTTCCAAAAGAGGAGATAGTTGTGCAGTTTACTTCCCTCTGCCAACACACCGGGCAACAAAACCCTTCCACACAAGGATCACCTTGGGGAGAAGTGGAGGCTGAGGCTTCCTTTCCTTCTGATGGGAATGGGGGATAATGGGTGGAGAGGGAGTAGGTTAAATGGCAGTGCTTGTACTTTGGCATTCAGTCTCTGAGCCGAAATATCTGCTTTCAACAGTAATCTTGCTTTTACCTTGGCAGTAACCTTGAAAGAGGGAAGAACACAAGCAGTGATTTTTTTTCACAAGCAACCATGTGTTAAAAATATTCGTTTAATTAAATAGGTACTTCCAACATTACACAAATAAGGAATGCATAATGTGGCTGAGCAAAAATGTACTGTGCAGAATGGCTGGGAATACAGAGGAACAGCTGCTGTACTTGACCAAAAAGATTGTGGAAGATGTTGCTGCAAACCAGAGGCAGAGTTGGTATGGCCCTCCAGATGTTAATAGACTACCATTCCCATGAACCCTACCTCTTGGCCATGCTGGCAGGTGCTGATGGGAATTGTAGTCCATGAACATCTGGAGGGCCATAGTTTGAAGAGCCCTGGTATAACCTCTCAGCAGAAAGGGAGTTTAGAGACCCAGAACAGAATAGTCTTGGGCCCCTTCCGCACACGCAAAATAATGCGTTTTCAAACCACTTTCACAACTGTTTGCAAGTGGATTTTGCCATTCCGCACAGCTTCAAAGAGCATTGAAAGCAGTTTGAAAGTGCATTATTCTGAATGTGTGGAATGAGCCTTGGAGAGGGGAAAGAAATAAAGAAGTAACATAATTATATGGCCTTGTGTAGTTTATAAGCCATCTAACCCATATCAGTAAACATTATGCACTGAGGCTCAGTTAGAAGCATCTGAGAATGGCAAGAATGCCTGTCTTCACAGAAATGAAGATATGATCAAAGATGGGGTATATTGGTTGAAGGCCAGCAGATATTAATATTCACGTGTATGATAATCTTGTAATCACTATTTTTAAACAGAGTTTGCTATGATAAAAAGTAGCAAGAATAAACTAAGAATTCTTATATATTTCAAGCAGAGATGACTTTGTGTGACATAATGAAGTTATAAAATAATTAGTTGGCCATGAATGTTTGCCCTTATCAAGTGGGACAAATAGCTATTGTTAGGAGATTATTTTAAAAGCCTATAAACGTGGGAAGCTGAACGGATTAGGAGCTGCTTCTTAGAAGGGGATCCTTGCTTGTGACCTGCTTATCTTCGGGTAAGACACTTTTATGGACTCGTGTAATTGCTCTCCTTTAATTATCTATGTAACAGTAATTGACAGTATAATTTTCTGTTGCATTAGACAATGATAAAAATTGAACAGTTGTGGTATAATAAAGGATTAAAATGGAAGAAAAATTCTACAATAGTATCACTTGTGCTCTATACCTATAACCAACCAGCAATGTTATTGACGTGTACCTTTTGCCAAAAATTAGTTTACCTGATACAGGAAAGCTAATTGGAGCCTAGGGCCTCTACCTGAATCAGGTTTTTGATCAAAACATGTTCTTTTGTAGAAAACAGTCAGCCCCATAGTAAATTAATTTCTGCTTGCAGGAACAGTCAATGCCATAAAAAGATGACGCTGCACACAATTTTTAATGGGGCTTAAGAGTGTGCTGAATCGTGAATGATCTACAGAGATGTGACATCTTGTGGACACAGGTTCACAGCCTTCATCTTTTTGCCACGGAATGGAGTGCAGGTAATTTCCATCAAACTAGGTGCCACTATTGGCATGTAGTGTTTCCCTTTGTTTTGTTGCCCATGAATCATAAAATGCAACTCTGGCTCCAACCACTTGTTTCTATCTAAAGTTAATGATGTAACCCCCAAAAGTGGTTTGTGTGGGGGACAAGATGTTCAAATGACTTGAACTTTACATGTTGACGTAGACATTCTATCAAGACACGCTCTTGAACAGATTCTGCATGTCCTTGAATTTTATGTCCTTCAACTACTGCACAAAGTAAATGGGACAGTTACAGCAGAGAACTGATCCTGACACTACAGCAGAGTCTGTGGCTTATTTGGGAATGCTCAGAGATTCCTTCCCACTTCAGCTGCCTTAGGTCACAGGTTTGTAGTAAAACATTTCAGATGAAAACATTTCTTTTTTAAAAAAAACACATATGTGTGGCTTTGATGGCACAAAGTCTCGATATCTGAACCCTTGCCAATTCTAAGGTCAAATCTGCATAGCACCTAATCCACAACACATAAAATTTAACAAAAGGAAAAATGGCACGTTCGTGTAATCAGAAGTCAATAATTAATTTATTAATGTACACCAATGATGGTGGGCAGCTGTGATGCCAGATGAGAAAACATCCAAAGGAAACTTCAGAAAATGGTGAACAGCCAGAGAATTTCTGAAGCAGCAGAAAATGGCAGATGACCAAAGAAACTAAGGGATGTCAAAGGAATGTGTGGAGTTTCACATTCAGGCAAGAGAAACGAAATGTTCCCTGTTTCTCCGCACAGGGAAGGGGGAAACATTTTAGGAAAAAAGATTGCTAGTTTAGAAAATCGAAATAAAACAGTTTGAGGCTGAAATAAAACATCTGCAAAGTGTTGCGGGTGGAGGGAACTGTGTGGAACTGCTTGGAGGAAACGTTTTATTTCCTTCTTCAAAACCTTTATTTTGTCTGTGTGGAAAGAGCTCAAGATAACATGCCAGCAAGTCAAAATACCCCAGGTGACATAAATACATTAAAAGTACTGTATATACTCACATATAAGTTGAATTTTTCAGCACATTTTTTGTGCTGAGAAAGCCCCCCTCGACTTATACACGAGTGAGGTGTATTTTAAAAAATATTTTAGGGTTTTTACTTTGTCAGCCACCAGGGGGCAGTTTTTAGGCTAGTGGCACCAAAATTTCAGGGTATCATCAGGTGACACTCCTAATGATACCAGCCAGGTTTGGTGAAGTTTGGTTCAGGAGGTCCAAAGTTATGGATCCCGAAAGGGAGTACCCCATTGTTTCCAATGGGAGCTAATAGCAGATGGGGCTACATTTTGAGGGTCCATAACTTTGAACCCCTTGAACCAAACTTCACCAAACCTGGCTGGTATCATCAGGAGGGTCCCCTAAAGATACTCTGAAATGTTGATACTGCTAACATAAACATTCCTCCCCTGACAAGGACCCTCAAATTTTCCCCAGCTTCTCCCTTTAAATCACCCCCCCCCCTTTTGAGCGGATTTAAAGGGAGAATCGGGGCTTACAGAGCTAGTTTACTGTTTTTCTTTGAAATAAATATTCAAAAATGTTTAACCTACTGATGCCTCAATTAATGTAATTTCATTGGTATCTATTTTTATTTTTGAAATTTACTAGTAGCTGCTGCATTTCCCACCCTCGACTTATACACGAGTCAGTAAGTTTTCCCAGTTTTTTGTGGTAAAATTAGGTGCCTCGACTTATATGCGGGTCGACTTATACACGAGTATATACGGTACACAGTTTTCCAACATGGAAACTGCATGAGGAAAGGAAAGGTGTGAATCAGCACTCACTTAGATGCTCACCTCAATATTTTCTGTCCCTTGCAAGAAGCGCAAGCTGACGGACTCCAGAGCCTCTTGGGGCCACTCATGGAACCAATCTATCGCTGTACAGTTTACAATGGCTGGGAACTTCCGACTGCGAACTCTCAATTTATTTCCCACAGGGGAAAAGCAAAGAGCAACCTGAGAAAAAGAAAAACAGGTCATCAGAAAAAGGTAATAAGAAAAGCCGGACAAATAAAGTCAGGAAGAAGTATGATTTCACCATGCTGGAAATTGACCGATAATACTCCCCAGTAATGTACAATGGTAGGCATGCTAGCAACCTTGCCATAACTAGCAACCTTGCCATATAATCTTTTTTTTTCTCTGATAAATGTTCAGTTTTTACTCCTACGTTGTGCAGGATCTGGGTGTGTCCCCTAAAGGTAACATTTCTCTTGCAAAGATATAACTTCCTTTCAGCACTCCAATTGCAATATTTAACCTGCTGAAAACACTTACTATGAAAAATACTGCCGAAAGCATAGCATCAGAAAGAGATGCCAGATGAGTTTCCAGTTCCAATTTACTTTCTCAAGCACAGCTGATAGAGTGAGGAGATCTGATTCTTGGGGACCAAAGTCCTACCTTGAGCTGTCGTCTAACTCGATCAATGAAGAATTTCCAGCAAGCCTCCCTGGTGTCCATCAGTCCTTGGGCTTTTACTTCATTCCTCACATTACTGATAATATTTTCAACTTCATCATCTGGGAAAAGATCAGGAATTTCTCCTAGAAATAAAGAATGTATTTTCAGTCACTGTGAACATAAAATTATGGAGCATTTTATGGGTATTTCAAGAGCATTCAGTGGTTGTTCTTAGGATTTTTATGTCGCCTTGTTTTTAATGGCTTGTTCCATTTTTGTGTTGATAAGTTATGTTTTTATGATTTTGTGGGGGGTTTTCTTCCATGCTGTCTTCAGCAGGATTTGGACTAGTGGAATATAAATTTGTTAAATAAATATCAGCACAATCCTTGTGGGGGGCCAAATTATGTCTTGGAGGTGGTATGGGGCTGCACTGACACATTTGCCCCCTCCGCCAGTGAAAGGGTCATCCCATCAGTGGAAAGGGCAAAGGTCCCGATGGCGAAAATGGGAAATCTGGGCCAATGCAGAGCTGCGCTGACATCCAATTAAATGCCAGCATGGGGGGTGGGGCAAGGTGTTCCCAGAGATGTCATCTTCCACCCTGGATTTGTGGGCAGTTGCACCATGGCCTGGGGCTTAGACTTATGTCACTCTTTTGGGTGGAAAAGTCTATTAACCCCTAAGAAGGACTTTCTGGTGGCAGGGTTTTTTAAAAAAAACTTTTCTGCCTCCTCACACCACTGGAAAGCCCTCTGGAGATAGCAGGACAGTATCATAGTGGCGCCATCACTGGCCACCTCAGGCTGAGGATTGGGCTGTTAAATATTGCTAGGATGGTTTCAATACAACAAGCAAGGCTACTGAGTGGAAACAGGAAAAATTCCAGGACATCTCACTCTAACAAAACTACTTCAGCAAAACAAAAGGCATAACAAATGTGCCAGACATGCTGGTTGGCTACAGTACTATGCTGTTCTAGGTGTATACAAGGCTTTTCTCAGCCATTTCTCTTAGAAATCCACACAGCAATTAATCATTCAGTCTCTTGTGTGCTAAAGTGGTTCACTGACCTATGATTATACAAAAAGTCCCTTGAGTACTGCTGTATATAGCCGAGATAAAGCATGAGGCTGAGATACATGTCCTTGGACCCTAGGAGATTTCTGAATGCCCATGTTCTGCTTACTCTTCTCTATTTATACCAGTTGAGTGGTTAGGGCCTGCATTTCTGTTGTGGGAGGCTTGAGTTCTACTCCCACAGTGTCTCCCTTTCTCTATCTAAAGCTATTTTTGCTGTCAGGACCCTCTTGTTATTATCTTAACATTTTTCCAGGAGTGGAGGCTTGCTCCCTATTACACTGCTTTTTCTCTGCACCCCATGATGGCTTCTTTGCCCTCATTTTTTGATTGATTGTATTTAAATGTTCCCCTCCTATCACTGACTGCAGGTCCACAAAGCGGTTAACCATTTCAAACCATAGTAACAAATCAATACGTTTAAAATCAATAAAACAACAAATAAAAATCAAAAGCAGTTTAGCAACAATCACTATTTTTTCATTCACACAATGGCCTTACAAAACAATGTATCTGCAGTTTGCCCTGGAGACTTGTTGGGACATCATCCATTTTACCTCATGGAGAAGGGAATTTAGGGATGGCAGCCATAATTTGGGGATGATTTATTAAAAAGGAATCTCCAGATTCAACTTATCTTACTGAGTGGCTTCTCAGAAAGGCACTGTCCATTGATGTCATACATCAGGAGGACTGAAACAGGTAAAGGCTGTTTCACTTTGCATCCTCTCTTGCCTAGCTTTATCTTCTGGAGACGTCCCAACAGAACACAAATCTTTCTTCCACAAAGCCCACTCATCCATTAGTTCTTCATACTAACTACCAATTATTTGGCTATGGAGGCCCAAGATGGTAGATGTGCTATGGACTATTTCTGGTAGGGTCACAAATTACAAATTGGGAAATTCCTGGAGATTTGGGGTTGGAACTTACGAAGGGTGAGGCTTGGGAGGGGAAGAATCTCAGTGGGTCCACCCTAGAGTCCACCCTCCAAGGCACCCATTTTCTTTAGGGAAAATTATCTGTATAGTACAGAGAACAGTTGTAATTCTGGAAATCTTTAGGTCTCATCTACAGATTGCCAATCCTAGTGCCTGGGAATATTCTTTTAAGTGTGGTAAATTATACTGATAGAAGATTGATATACAAGAATCAGTAATTTAACTTTTTGCCATCCCGGACATGTCAAATCTCAATCCCATATATAAACTCAGGGACCAAGTAGCTTTATTGTGTGCTTGTAAAACTAAAATTGAGCCATGATCCACACCTGAAGCTAGCAAGTCATTTACTAGCACTAAAAACCTCTCATCGGCCACTTGAGCATCTGTCATCAGAAAGACAGTACCCACATTCTTCACTCCTGCTGTAATGTACTGCGCGGCTAAGTCTACCTGCAGGTACAAAAAGGAAAATGAAGCTTTAATTTAAGCAGCAATGTTTTGCTCATCTGCTCTGAGATGATTCTAACCATTTTGACAGCTTAATCCAGCATCTGCCTAAACATGCTTCTATTTCTCCAGAGTCAAAGTACATTCCTAACTGAACTGCTGATACAATTGTTTATTATTTAATGCGGAACAGCATTTGGGCTACCCTAGATTTTCCTCCAAGAAGTGTAATGCCAAAGCTCATCATTATTTTCTGAATCACTTTAACCTCTTTGCAAATCAGTTCTGATGGAGTAGCATATTACCCATGGAGGTTGGTTTTCTTTTCGAATGTTCAGCTTTGAAGGGCACAAATGCCCATGACTGCAGGAGACTTGTGAATGAATCTCCTGAATTTAAAAAAAGTAGCATGTAACAGTCTTCTCCCGGTCATTTTCTGATGCAAAGCACACACTATTTAGTGTTTTATTTTCCAGAATTTATATCCTGCCTTTCTGCCCTCAAAAGGGCCACCAAGGAAGCTAACAACTAAAACATATATAATAAAATCACATTTTGAAACCACTTGAAAACCACCACTCCCACATAACAAGCACACAATATTAAAACAGAGCTGAAATTCATACAAAGATATAAAAACAACAATTAAAACACAACCAGAGCTGCTAACTGACCCAGAAATGGGGATTGATATAGGCACCATATAAGGACTGTCTGATCCATCCATGGGAGCTTTGAAGGAGAAAAATAGTACTAGGGGAACCAGTTAAACCTCTTTCCGCACATCACAGCCTTGATCTGAATTGCAACCACCTTAGAATGTATGTGTAGGACAGTTTTTTTTTGGGGGGGGGGGGAGCATGAGATTTCCTGTACATGGAAAAGCTTAGCATGTCTAGCCCCCACCCCAATGTTGTCCAGCTAGCTTGCTACTTGCAGGAAAGTTCTTACATTTAATCAAGCAACCCCATCCCTACAGCATATGGTATGGAAAACTAGTATTATGGGCCTTCTTGCACATTTGGATGAGATATTCAGGATACTATACTGTTATAGCACTGTTATTTAAATTTCCAAGGGTGGACTATCATTTACAAATTTGTGTAAACTAAGAACGTTGAATGAAATTCAGTGGAAGTATCTCATATGTTTTTGAATAAAAAATAATAACCGAAATACATTAAGGAATAAATGAATTACAAATTTAATCTCAATTTTATCAGCCTCTCACCTTCAGGTCAGGGATCCCATAGCCTTTTCTCAAGGTGATCTGGAAAACCTCCAGTGAGCTAATGAAAGCTGCTAATCTTGTCAGACTCTGCTTACCGCTTCCTCCGACACCAACCAGCAATGCATTCCCCCTGGGAGATTCCAGGATACGGTTGATCCGGCAACTAAATGGGAAGGTACACAGTTGCTTCTTAGGAAGTGTTTTTCCTCTGCAGTACACTTCATGATATGGCACATATTGAACCTGTTCAGGCTCTGAAGTGGATATATTCAAATATAAGGAGCCAGACAAACCCTAATATTAAACTCTGTAGCATAACTAGGGCTGACAACTTGTAAGTGGGTACAGTAATAACCCACATGCACAGTTTCATATTTCAAAAGAAAAATGTTTATTATAAAAGGATACCAATCTTTGTTACAATCAGATCAGTCATCTGAAAGCAAACTCCAAAAGCCATTTGATAGTGTTTGGAGTCTTCTCTTGTTGTTCTTTTCTAAAATGTGGTCCATGTGATCCTTTTTGTAACACAGATCAGACTTTGTTCTCTCTCCAACTTGGATTATCCTAATTGTGATTGCTTTCACACAGCAACAATTCTCCATCTAGTTTTTATTACCATTACAAATGCAGAAGCATTCACAGTGGCCAAGGAAAATCCATACACCAGTTTTCCTTGCACTTCTCTTTCTTCAGCCCCCCACTCCCCAGCAGCTGCTATTCCTCCACCCCTTCCATGCCACTGGAGAGCTGTTCCAGGCTGCTGAAAAAGTCAGCAATTGACATATTAGTATAGCATTGCCACATTCCACTGAATTCCCTGCTTTCATTTTAAAAGCAAGTCTCTAGCTGCTTTTGTTGAAGAGATATAAGAAACATTTATCTGCAGTGAAAAGGGAATTAGTTTTATTTTTTTTAAAAAAATGAAAACTAGGAATCCAGGGGAATCAGTAGTTATAACACTGTAATACTATAGTATGTCAACTGCCTTTTTAAAAAAGGTACCCACCTCCCACTGGATGGGGTGGATGGGAGGGCGGGGTGTGGGGCAAGGAAAATGATGCCAATGTAGACAGGACCTGCAAAAATAAGCCCATCTAAGAACATAAAAACATAAGAACAAGCCAGCTGGATCAGACCAGAGTCCATCTAGTCCAGCTCTCTGCTACTCGCAGTGGCCCACCAGGTGCCTTTGGGAGCTCACATGCAGGATGTGAAAGCAATAACCTTCTGCGGCTGTTGTTCCCGAGCACCTGGTCTGGTAAGGCATTTGCAATCTCAGATCAAAGAGGATCAAGATTCGTAGCCATAAATTGACTCTTCCTCCATAAATCTGTCCAAGCCCCTTTTAAAGCTAGCTACACATACATACAAAGCTAGCTACACATACACATACATCTACACATACAAACATTCTTTAATTACTTTCTTTCCATAAAGATTATACCAAATTTCCAGAAAGGTTATACCAAATTTGGTTATACCAAATTTCCAGAAAGGTTATAGCAAAGGTTAAACCAAATATGGTTTAGGAGAAACTGCAGCTTGGAGGACACAAAAAGTGTGTGATAAAAGGAAAATGTTGTGCAAATACTCCAACAATAGTTTGGATACCAAACTAGAACAAAACTTCAGTTTTGAGGTAGCTTTAGAATCTGTTAATTTTACTAGCTGAATCAGTGGCACACAAATGCAGTCTACATGTAACATCTGTAGATTCTGGCATTTCTCCCTCATATGCTTATACTTTAATAATTTCAGAGCTTTGCTGGGAGCTGATGTAACATAAAAGAATAAACTGGGATCTGGAAAGCCTCCAGTTTAAATTTCACCTCTGTCACAAATTTATGAAGTACCGGTTGTCTTTTACGTACCATTCTCTCTTAGCCTTAATCTACTATTTGGGGATAATAATACTGACCTACTTTGCCAGAGCATTAATGATTGCTGAGATAATGTGAAATGCTTTCAACAAAGGAAGTGATATATAAATGCTAAGCAAATGCCTAAAAGATTCTAAATATCTACCTAATACAAGCAATTCCAGCACCTTCAGTTAAGATTATCCTGTGAAGTCTAAAGCATATTGAACATATTTTTAGAGATCACATGTATTTATGTATATCTTTCTTTTCTCTCCAGTGGAGACATAAAGTGATATTATTCTTAATTCCTTCATTTTATCCTCATAACAACCACAATGTGAGGTAGGCTGGGCTGAGGTCAGTGGTCCAAGGTTCCTCAGCAAGCTTCCAGGGCTGAGTAGGAATTTGAATTTGGGTCTCCCAGGTACTAGTTCAACACACCAACCATTACTGTATACTGGCTCTTGAAACGGGATGCATTAAAGTAAAAGACAAGTGGTCATTCCACTAAGATTATTCACATCCATGTGTTAATTGTGCATATTGTACCTCCACTGATTCCCACTTAAGGTAGTATTTCAATTGGTCTAACAGGGTAAAGAATGATGGGGTTAGGACAGTGGTGGGATTCAGCAGGTTCGCATCACTTTTGCAAAACCGGTGCTTGTAAACAACCAGTTGTTAAATTATTTGAATCCCACCACCAGAACCGGTTGTTAAATTATTTGAATCTCACCGCTGGGTTTGGAGTATGCAGGGTTGCCAACAAGCCTACACAAAAGAATGCCAGTGTGGTGTAGTGGTTAAGAGTGGTGGACTCTAATCCGGGTTTGATTTCCCATTCCTCCACATTAGCAATGGACTCTTATCGAGTGAACTGGACTTGTTTCCCTGCTCCTACACATGACGCCTGCTAGGTGACCTTGGGTTAGTCACAGTTCTCTTTGAATTCTCTCACCCCACCTACTTCACAAGGTATCTACTATGGGGAGAGGAAGGGAAGGAGTTTGAAAGCCACTTTGAAACTCCTTACAGGAGAGAAAGGTAGAGTGTAAATCCAAACTCTTCTTCTATCTTTTTCACAGTGGGTTACTGCCTGGAAATGGGCAGATGAAGCTTTTCATGACATGGAGGTTAATAACATCACCTAGTAAATAACATCCAATTAAGCTTCTATTAAAATATAGGTTTGGAGACAGTGAGCTCATGGACATGGTACATTGTAAGTATGACGTGACCCATGCAATACATTCTAGCCTTGTGAAACTTTGCTTTCTCTCTTCCTTTTTTCCTACTCCATTGTGACTAAGATTTCAGAAGAGGCCAAATTACACTATAGCAAAGCCTAGCAATTATTAAAGGACAGGCATATTAGCAGGAGGCTTAAAATGTTTGACATGTTAGCAA
The DNA here is from genome assembly GCF_021028975.2 of Sphaerodactylus townsendi. Taxonomy (NCBI): domain Eukaryota; kingdom Metazoa; phylum Chordata; class Lepidosauria; order Squamata; family Sphaerodactylidae; genus Sphaerodactylus; species Sphaerodactylus townsendi. The sequence continues at coordinate 111,032,165 of NC_059427.1, read as the reverse complement.
ATACGATTTTCAATTTGTGAGCTAGCAATTCAGCTATTCAAACTTATTTTTGCTTATTTTGTGTGTGTCTAACAGTGAAATCTCAAACAGTGTCATACTCTTTAAGGTCCACATTTAATTCAAAGGACTTGAAAGGATGTAGTTTTGTTTGGGGATTGCTTTGTTAATCATACCTACAAAAGGCAAAAATTTATTTATTATAATCCATGCATAATCTACCTATTTGCAAGGCCTACATGGCTATTTTTACATAAACCAATAATATCATCCATGCATAATCCACCTATTTGCAAAACCTACAAGGCTACTTTTACATAAACCAACAGACAAAACCATCAATAAAATAAATGTATGCAATCAAACATTGTTCTAAACTGATGAAAGGAAGGGCAAGATAAAAAAATTAACAGAAAACAGATCATGCCTTCAGAAAGAGAAATAATAAAAATAAAAACAATTGCTGAAAACTTTGCAGGAATGAGTTTAGATGGATCTCCTTAGGCAAAGATAAGCAGTGTTCTGAACCTGACAAAGAAGAGGCTTGGCATGGGGTTTAAGGATGCCAACTCTAGCTTTGGAAACTCCTAGAAATTTGGTGGCAGAGCCTAGGCAGGGTGGAGTTTGGAGAGGAGAGAAGAGAGCAGAGGAGGAAACCCAGTGTGAGACCATACACTCTACGCTCTGGAACATCCATTTCCTCCATTTCTGTAGTATGGAGATTAGTCATATTTTCAGGAGAAATCTAGGCCCCACCTTGAGATTGAACAAAATTTGCATATAATAGTGGCAAAGTGACAACATGAGATGCTATTTTCCTACCCCCCCCCCCCTGGTATTTCCTTTCTGTTTTAACCAGGCTGACTGCATTGTACCTCTGTATCCTTCACAAGCATTCTTTACACCAGTCTCTCACCTGACTGAGTTAAAAACTCATATCGCCATTCCTACATGTATCTGATGACAGGAGATTTGACTATCAGAAGCTTATACCCTGAAAAAAGCCCTAAGGCACTACTGGGCTCAAATCCAGCTCTTGTATTGCAGCCCAACAGGGATATCCTCTGAAAATCAGCTTTGCCTCACAAAAGCTAATACCCTGGAAAATGTTGTTCTTTAAGGAGCTACTAGACTCAGGTTTGGTACTACTACTACAGACTAATATGGCCACCCACCTGAAATTGGGAACCACCTTGAGGTTCCTACATGAAGCTAAACAATAAATAATCTTGCACAGCGTTACTATTTTAATAGATGAATCAACTCATTCGAGGTGGCTTTCTAGACAGCATAGAGTCTGAAATAAATGGAAGAAGTCTAATCAAGTGGTTCCCTCTGCCCATCTTGGTTTTCAATCTGGGCAGATTTTTGTCTATCTGAATTAGGGCTGCCAACTCAACTTTGGGGAAATCATGAAATTTGAGTGTGGAACCTGGGAAAACCATAATTTGGGGTGGGGAGGGAACTGTGAGGGAATGCTATTACATGGAGTCTACTCTCTGAAGCTGGCATTTTCTCTGGGAAAACTGATTGCTGAAGTCTAGAGATCACCTATAATTTCCAAAGAACTCTAGCCCCCACCTGAAGGAAGGAACAAATATATCTATAACAGGGGTAGGGAACCTGCGGCTCTCCAGATGTTCAGGAACTACAATTCCCATCAGCCCCTACCAGCATGGCCAATTGGCCATGCTGACAGAGGCTGATGGGAATTGTAGTTCCTGAACATCTGGAGAGCCGCAGGTTCCCTACCCCTGATCTATAAGGACCTGTTCGTAGGAATGCCTTCAACTGTTTGCTACAAGGAGAAGCTGCTACAAGCATGCAGCATGTGATAAATTCATCTTCCGTAGGGCAATTATGCACAGACCAGCGGTTGCTGCTTGCAGCAAAATTAGGGCAAATCTTGTTCAGAGAGAACAGATATAACATAGGTAGATCTCTTCCCAAACCATCATTGGCCTATGTTCAAAGAGAGGTTACAAAGGTACTGTGGGAATCAGATCTTAAACACAACTCTCAACTGTTCTAAAGAAAACAAGCATCCTTTGCCCTGGTGCTGGGGTCAGACTGCAATAAGGAAAAAAAAGAGTAGCTCTGAGAATGGGCAGTAGTGCAAAGAACATGTGTAAAAGAAACTGCCAGCTGCAATGCCTGCCTTTCAACACACAAAGTCATTGCAGGGGGCTGTTTTTTATGCACTGGAAAAACCAGACTGCAGCATAGCCTGGTCTGCACGAAGTCACTGAAGATAAAATGCTTGTTACTAACCAAATGGAATAAAAGCACTGTGGCATGCAGCAGCACTATGATTGTATTAAACATCAAGGCCCTCTGGTGTGGGAATTGAAAGGATGCTGCACTTCCCAGAACACAAAGGAACAGCAGCAAGAGCTAAGAATTGAAGGCATTGTTCGCTTTTGTGACAGTGATTGAATTTGTTGCCCGGAGTTGCAGAAACAGTCAGACTGCTCCTCCCGCCCCTTTCTAATGAAACAAGTATCATTTTGTAACAGCTGGGAACATGCGGGGGGGGGGGGGGGATCTAGCACTCTGAAGGACATTCGTTTGAGATGGTCATTGCTTTTTAGGCAAATAAAACCAGTCCCCACATTTTAGGAACAGGCATATTCCAGAATATACATTTACACATTCGTACTCAAGACTAGCAGGGTGGATTCCTACCCCTATCTGACCATCTCACCGAGCAAAGTGTGAAGCATTCCTCCTGCCCAAAGGACCTTCCTGCAATGGAAAACCCATTTAAATTGGAGGAAGGCTCCTCAGGATGAATGAATGTTCCTTGGAGGAAGGTTGCATCCCCACCAACATACTAAGCGTCTGTTTCTCAACCTGCTGTTTCCATAGTTTGGCATCCTGATCCCCCAGAGATGGGGGTGACACAGCTGCATCAAAGTGTTTCAGAAGTATTCCAAAAGGACAAAATTCCCCTTACACGTGGCACATGGCATCTTCAAACAGAACCAAGTTCATGGCAGAGTTGACTTCATTGTGATTCTCTAAAGCTTCCACTAAGAGCTGGTTCAGTGACTCCCAGCTCTGAACAGGCATGTATTTGGGCTCCCCTATGCCTTTTGCGAAATGGCAAAACATATTTATCTTCTTTGTCTGTTCCAGGGTATCCTCCATGTCCTAATGAGAAAGAACATAAATGATTTACAAAGTTCCATTCAATCAAAGCTGTAGAAGCAAAGCAAACAAATAAAAAAATCAGCAGCTTCTAGTGACTGAAGTCTTCTGGCTCAAGGAGAAAAGTCAGGACGTGTGAAACAAGTTGCTGTGTGAAACAAGCTGCTGGTCTGATCCAGCAGGGCTTTTCATATGTCCTGATAATGCTAATCACAAGTCTCTTTCCCCTCAAATCCATTTCCAGACAAAAGGCATTTCCATTTTCTTCATCTGTACTTCTGTGTAATGATATTTATATTGGTCTGACACATTCACATACCAACTCTACTGCCCAGTTCAGATACTTATTCAGGCCAAAGGTTCTGTTTCTGTGGGAAAAGAGCAGGCTGAACCCCCAAAGCCATCATATGCATGATGCATAATGATACACAAGGGCACTCAGCATGGATCCCCATACAGACAGCTAAATCACACAGTCATCCCTCACTGTCTTATGGGATTGTTGGTGTCCCAGTACTGTAAGATATCCATCACTAGGTAGATGGTTGACTAGAAGGTGAATTCCTCTGGAATGCAATGTATCTCTTTCTGTGAGGACATGGTTTACACAGTTGCCCTGTAGGAGTGGCTCTTTGCTTCTACCTGTGTTTCCCTGTATGCTTGGAAATAAAGCAACTACTACAAAGATATCATGAAATTCTCAGTGCTCTTTCATCCACAGAAAATTAAATTCATGAGAACTGCCCTCAGGCTTCTCATCACTCCAGGAAACAGGTGGCACATGACAGCAGGTCTGGGGTATCCAAAGGAGGAACATCTATGTTATCTATTATATTATTAACATGTGGAGTGGGTGGGCTGTTCCCACACTACGAGAACAAGAATGCTGGCCCCAGGCAAGCATCTGAACTGGGCCTATGTCACTTACTTCACAGTACTTTTTCACAGCCTCTATTTGCATTTTATCAAAGAGGCTGAAGTCTCTCTCATCAACCATCTTATCCCGATAAACACGATTAGATTCATGCAGGTACAGTTTAACCAAGTCCTGGGGAGTCTTCAGACATTCAGGGGTTGAAAACAGAATCCCCTGAAAAGGAATAAAGGTGAAATCAACATGCAACTTATTTAGATGCAAGTGAATATCTTCAGGTCAAACTGTGCAGCCAAGACAAAGGATCCAAAGAGGAGGCTGCAGCTCTGGCTGGGAACTCATGCTGTGTCACACCATTCATGATTTGTATGATCCACACTACTTTGGAATTCCTCTTCTCCTTTCAGGTACCTCCATGTGAAAAAAGTGAATACCAATAACAGCTGATCTCACTCTCTAAACTCCGTGGTACCAGCACATATTAGAATTCCCACTTCAAAAAGCAAAATATGCATATAGTGTATGTGAGTATGTGTGGGGAGAATCTACCTTTTGATCACTCATTTGACTGCAAATACAAACAGTGACGAAAATGTGTTAAGGAGTAGAAAGTTCTGTTGAACTATTTGAGCGCTTGTAGATTAGCACAGGCTAAAACATCAACTATCCCTAAATGACTGCATTTGTATTTCAGCTGAGGCTCAGCAGCAAACCTAGTTGCCAGTTTACAAAAAGGGTACAAATGAAAAGGCCAAATACTGTTCACACAAAGAGGAGTCAGGACACACTGGCATAAAGAGAATATCCCACTGCAATGTCCTAAGCCTGCCACCAAGTAAGAGGATCCTATTAAAATCTAATAAAATCCTGCTAAAATACAATAATATAATAAATCCTGTTAAAATACAAATTAAAAAAACTTTCAAACTTTTAAAACAAAAGGCTCAGAAGTTACGTCTCAGTTGCCTGTAAGTCATCATTCCAAATTGGGCAGTGAGAAGAGAAACAAGAAGGACGCTGGGCTCCACACACAGACGTTTAAAAGGCTCTGCCCTTTGAACAATAAAACATTTTCGAGTAAAAGAAAATACGAAATACTAGAAGATAAAAACTACAACGGGTTGGAGAAATTTAAAACTTATCTTAAAAAGGTGGAGGAGCTCAGCAAAGAGCGACCACTCGGCATGGCAACCGGAACCCCCCCAAAGAAGAGGAACAAAGCACTGAGTGACATTACTACTTTGTGGTCCCACAAGAATAGCTTTTGATATCAGTTGAGTCTCATGCATGAGAAATTGGGCACAGGATTACAACTATGATGTAAATGTTGGCGTTAACTGAGACCATCCAAGAATGATCACTAATCTCTAAGTCATTATCTGATTCCACCTCTAGCAGGCAGGAAAAAAATGTGGGCAACCCCACAGTCCACAATTCAGCCTTTGCTGCAATCCTGGTCATTCACATGCTTGAAACTTCCCACCTAACTGCAGGAAACAAAACAGCTTTCTGATAAGAATGGGTGCTAACTGTTAGAAAAATGTACTTTAATGAGGCAGATGGTGCCAAGAGAAAATATTAATTGCTGTCAGGTAATTGTGCTGTGTTTACAACAATTCTTTAAAAACACACAGGAAGAGCTCTCTTTCAAGGTGAAGTCAGTTTTAACAACAGCTATGGGTTTAATGACACCTATTTACATACAGCTTTTATTTCTTACATCTGATGGTTTATTCAGGAATTATATGAGGCACACAAAAGCAAGTGAAAATGCCTTGCGTTCTCCCAACTTCCACGAGTTTAAATATTTGGCTTTTTATGCTTTCGCTTTTAAGAACTGCAAGTAAACAAGCATTTTGTCAATGAAAATAACTATTTTAAAAATTAGCAGCCATAACTTTAAAAAACTTGTTCCAAGTTCTAATTAAAAATAAGTGAGTTATGGTTAATTTCCTATGCAACTATTAAAAAGTTCTTCTTAACATGTCACAAAGTCTATAATAAGCAGCCCCTCCCCTCAGATCCAATTTGCATTGTAAGAATATAGTTTGGTTAGTAGGAGAGAATCTAAGATTATAACCAAGGCCCATTACGCATGGAACACTTACTTCAAGCCTGTTCTCTCCACAGTGGGCTCACAGTGAGCTCTCCTCGCATTTATCTGTTTACACACGAGAAGGCTGCCCACAGCCTGCAGCACAGTTTATCTGCTGAACTTTGCTGGGCCTCTGCTTCTCCCAGTTCTCTTCACTCCATCCATCAACACCCTTTAAAGCAGAGCTGATATTCTCTCCCCCCCTTCCCTTCCCTTCCCCTCCACACACACATGCACACACGCACACACATACTCTCTCTTTGTCTATGTATCTCTGCCACCATCGCAAGAGAAGAGAGAGACTTGTTTTGAAACAGAGTCTTATCTAAAGTTTTAGGTAAAGCCATTGGGGAGGGCAGAAGCAGAGCAGAGGAGGTGGCGTGGCGTGGCGCCCGAAAGATTCCTGTTTGTACTGTTCCTTGAAAAAGCTCCCTCTGTTGTTACTTTATATTGAAAGATTGATCTTTTGATCTCTCAATATGCGCACTGCAGAGAAGTAGGAAGGAGCCAGCAGCATGGGGGGAGGAGTAAGGTGGAAGGCTCCAGTGCACCTGGCAACTGAGGTTGTGCTGTGCTGTGCTAGTGGAGGAGAGACTGAACACAGACCCAAGACAGAGATGTGAGAGTGTGGGAAGGCTGGCCATGGGCAGAGAGAAGATGTCCAGGGCAAAGCTGTGCCCACTGGCAAATCTGTCCTGTTCTGGCGCCGAAGCAAGATTTAAATCATGCTATAAGTGATTTTGCTTGCCAAGATGAGAGAAAGTGAAATTGGGTCTCCAGAAAATACGTCCGTATAAGGAATCTTGCTGATGTGAACACTGGCCTCCACTATGCAGCGAAGACCTTGTGCATAATCAGTAAGTAAGTAGGCATCTATATGAAGCTGCCTTTAACTTAGACTAGCTGAGTATTGTCTGGGATTAGCTCTCCAGGGACTAAGCGCAGAAAGATCTCTCTCTGTACCACCTGAGTTCTTTCAGTTGAAGATACCAGAGTAAGGGCAGATGGGAAACACAGATCTCATTTCAAACTGTTCATTAAGTATTTTTGTAATCAGTGCTAAATACATAAAATGATTTATGCATGATAAACTCATATTTTTTTCATTGTCCCATAAAAATAATCTTCAAAAGGTAGCTTCAGTTAGCTGCATTTATTTATCTATATCCCATCTGTATTAACCTTTCTTGATTGTGAATCTTCTTCAAAATATGAATATTTTGTGCTAAAGGATGTCCCTTGACTCTTTACAACATCAATATTCGTTACCATGTATTCTTTAGTTTTGAAGGCCCCCTCAAAATCATAGGCCAATGGCAACTGCCCTCCTCCTGCTGCTCACTGTTCTGGCCTGGCCAGAGTTTCTATTTAGACCTTCTGCATGCAAAGCAGGCACTATACCACAGAGACACAGCTGAGATTCACACTTGCCTGAAGGCCTGATTACACAATATGTCTTTCCAGCAATCAGATGTGCACTGTGAGATCTGTGCTCATAAGTCAATGACCAAGGACATGGTAGCCATCTCAAATCATGAGCATGATGTGTGGGATGCAGGCGCTGAAGCCTCCCCATACACCATTTACTCAACCTGAAATGGTCTCAGGTGCTGTTACATCATGATAGACAGCACATAAGCTTCCCCAGCACTATTACCAGCACCCACTGGGGTCAGTTCAGGTCAGAAAAACATTGGGAGGCTTAAACCCCTTATCTGAATGGATCCTCATGTATCTGGAATAACTGGGTTCCAAGCATGGATCGCCAGGATCCAGGAAAGTTTTGAGGAAAACAGAACAGGTAGTTAGGCCCCTAGAGTCTGTCTGTCTGTCTGTCTGTCTGTCTGTCTGTCTGTCTGTCTGTCTGTCTGTCTGTCTGTCTGTCTGTCTGTCTGTCTGTCTGTCTTTCTTTATTTAAAACTTATACCCCACCATCCTATTGCTGTTAGGTGGTTGACCGGGAAATCCTTCTCCTTAATCCACATTGGTTATGGTTGCTAAGAAGAGAAGGAAAGCACTTAGCATATGTTCAGATGAATTCTGTTCTTTACTAATATATCACACTACCAGCAAAAACCCATTGCAGAGTGGGGGAAGGGATGATGCAATGGGCTCTAGGAAGCATTCTGCACACCCACCACAATGGTCTAATGGTGCCTGTTGGGCAGCAGCAGTGGCAGGGGCCTCACAGGGCCTTCTTTTTAGGATTAGGTAGGTGGTTGCAGGGTGCCAGAGGGCAGAGCAGCTGCTCTGTTGCCCAGGTTGGATTTGGGGGGCGGGAGGAGGGAGCCAGGTGATTGCTCAGGCTGGATTTTGGGGGTGGGGGTGGAAGGAGGGTGTCAGGTGGTGGAGCATTGCCCGGATTGGATTTTTGGAGTAGGGGTGTGGAAGGAGGGTGCCCAACGTCTGAGCAGCTGCTCTGCTGCCCTACTTGTCTCTTTGAGGTGGGGGGGCAGGAGGAGATCGCCAGGCATTGGAACAGCTACTCTGCCACCCAGCTTGGGTGTTTGGTATGGGGGGGGCTTCTGACGGACCACACAGCAGCAGCGCCAAGGCACTGCTGCTCTGTGGGCTGGGAGATTTGAATGTTAGGATGACAAACACCCTCCAATGGGAGTGCAGGACTCACTTCATGAGTCCTTCTCCCTCATTGGCTGAGCATTCATAGTATTAACATTCGAATCCTTAGTATTTTATTGTTTAGGATGGTACTGACGCCATGAGGATCCTGCCTCTTCTCTAACAAAGGTCCCTAAGATGGTAAGATTCCATTCTTATATTGCAGCTTATGTTTGCAACTACACTCTCACTCTCTTCATAATTTTATTTTGGGGTACCCCTACTGAGATTCACCCTGGTATACACAGACCACAAAGTCTTGTGTTATTCCTTTCTGGAACCCCTTTAAAGCTAATTTTCCCTTCTCTTGGTCCAGTCTGGGAAACAAAGTGAATATCAGGGCAAAACCCTAGTTAGCTTTGGCCTGTTCTTAAAGAAAATAGCAACCTTCTCTAACTATAGCACCTTTGTTTCTTCTACTGCAAATAAACCTTATCATTCAATATGTAACTTTTCAGCTCCCAACAAAATGATCAGAATTCCATTACTCTTGTTAAGGTTCAGACAAGATACTGAAATATGAATAGGCTGCCGCAGAACCACACTAGAAGGGAACAATCTCAGGCCCTTTCCGCACGGCGGAAAGGACGCCTCTCCACCAGCAGAAATTATGCTGGTGGAGGGGAGGGGACTGTTCGCACGGGATCATGCGAGCAGCCCCCGCAGAGGCCGGCGCAGAAGAGGCAGCTCCGCACGGAGCCGCCTCTTCTGAATCCCCCCCCCCCACTCCTCTCGTCCTCCAGCGTCGGTCTGGAGGGCTGGAGGGACCCGCCCATGCTGCCCTCTGACCTCCAGGGGTCGGAGGGCAGTGTGGGCAGGTCTCAGCAGCCCTCCAGACTAATGCTGGAGGACGAGGTGATGGGGGGGGGATTGGAAGGGAGGTGGAAAGCGGCACCTTCATGCCACTCAGGGCTGCACAGGACGGTGCTGCTGCCTGTGTGAACAGCTCCCCAGGGACCGGTGTTTTTCCGTCGCTGGGCTGCTGTTTTGGCCCCGTGCGGAAAGGGCCATAGTTACTGTGGTGCCAGGCAGGAGGAGACAGTCACTGAAGGGAAAATCAGCCACTCAGATGGGCCCATAGGAGTGCTGCTCCAGGATCCAGTCACCTTTGAGAAGGGGAATAAGATGTTAGAGGGAACACAGGAGAAGAACTGAATTCTGCCTCAGGAAGGGAGTAGTAATAGCTCAGGTCTGACTCAAGAAAAAGGGCAGACAGAGCGAAGGTAGTGTGGCAGAGCAGTTTAGCTGTATCTCTGGGAGATAAGAGAGTGCTTGATGGTTAGGCCTGTCTCTGGTGAAGAACAGACCTTGTACAAGTTAGTCTGACTCATGAAAGGGCAGGATGAAATGGGTGGAATCGTGTGTGTGGGAGAGAAACCAACTTGGTGGCTAGTCAATAAAAGTTCATTTGTGCCTGAAAGGACAGTCTAGCTACTCTCTAAAGTCACAACCAGTTTACATTTTCGTGCCTCAGCCTGATTTCTACTTTGTCTGCCTGAAGTCCTGTACTGCTGGTTTGTTCCTTTAAAAACAACCTTCTTAGTTGTTTCTATATGAATCAAGCCTTAGTGACCCCCATAATCTCCTTGCGCACCACAAAACTTACCTCACAGCAACCAATCCAAAGCCCATACACTCGCTACCTGAAGAACACCTGGAAACTGAAGGAAAGGTTTATAGTTCAAAACGAACTTAGAACCCAAAAAACCTAAAAGGCTGTGTGTCTCTGCTCAATAGGGGGAAAAAGGCTTGCCCCCACCTTCATTAAAAAACAGAAGCTAGAGTTAAAATAGATGTAACTCTAAAAACCCACAATGAAGACCGATGCAAACTATAATTTTGCCTATTCAGATTTCAGTCTCTTGAGTAATATTTCCCCATCAAAATTCGAATACCGATTTTGGGGACAGAGTATGTCATCTGAAATTTACATCCAACCCTCAGACTTGAATTTTGGATAGCTATTCAGATTGCACAGCTGTGAGTATACTTTGGGAGAGCAAATGGTATTGGTATCCTTTGTTGTTTTCCTTTCAAGTGAGGAAAAAGGAACATCACACTTGCTGCAATGATAAAGCACCAGCAGCATGAGGTGTCACCATTCAGAAGCATCCCACAGTCATCCTGCACCCCCTGATGATCTCAGCACATGAAAATTCCTTCCTCAGTCCATGTGCCTTCAAATCTGATATATCTGGTAAACATCCATCATTAAAGCTGACGCTCAAATTGGGGAACTGTTGTTGAGATGTGGCATAATTCTGTTTCAGTTCAAGCCAAAATCATGTATTTGTCATACATCCTGAAGGAATTCTTCAGAGAAAAAACCCCGAGCGATGGCAGCCTTCTGTTGTTTTAATCATTTTCATTTGTCCTACTCTTTCAGAGCTTCATATATGATGTTTTCCCTCTTGTTCTGCTTAAACAATTTTTCAGTATCAGTGTGCTTATGTTTCACCATGTTTTTGACACAATACAGACAAGCTGCCATTTGTCCATTAAACACTTGTTCACTCTACACAAACTGACTTGTCAGTCAGGCAAAAGGGGTTGTCCAGCAGCGCAATATCACCTACACCTATAGGAGATTCTGTGGATTTTAAAATTCTGCAGCACTTCTTCCAAACCTAAATTGATGGGGGCACCATGTCCGACCCTCTGGGAGATGCTGATTGAGAGATACTAGCAGCTGAGTTGAGGTTTCATTAGAGGCAAACTTGAACTACAGTTTAGTGAGCAGGATAATAATCATCACTTTGAGGAACAATTCAATGTTGGCAGAAGAGCTGGGTAATATGCTAATTATGCACAACAACAAAAAATATCTACTGCAGTTTCCCATGCTGCTTTGAAGCATGGCAGAATCCCAGAGAGCACTTAGCAGAATCAGAGGCCTCCACTCTTATTTCCATTTTCACTTACTCCAATTCAGTCTATTTATTTGTTTTAAATCACAGGTTGTCATGATACAGAGCAAAGCTTGACAAGGCAGAGTTGCCACTTAAATCATCACCCAGTTATTAAGCACACAGCCAATATTATACCAGCTCTGATCTTTAAAGTTTTATGCAGCATAGACCCACTATTCTTCAGGCAGAGTCTTCACCCATTTAAGTTGTCATCTTTGTCAAGATGCTGACAGAAAGCTCTCTTGAGGATTCAGCCTCCTTGTGAGTTTCAGTGTATGTGCATGCAGAATAATGCCTTCTCTGCTGTGGCAACATAACTGCTTTCTTTTTTTTATTTATTGAAACATTATTTGTTCAAACATTTACATCCTTCCATTCTGCAAAAAAATCAAAGCAACTACAATAACTCCTGGTGATGGAAACTGTCATCAAGTCACAGCTGATCAAGGCAAGAGACATTCAGAGGTGGTTTGCCTGGCTCTGTGTAGCAAGCATGGACTTCCTTAGTGGTCTCCCATCCAAGTACTAACCAGGGCCAACCCTGCTTAGATCCGAGATCTGATGGGATGGATAGGGTTGCCAGCCTCTAGGTCAGGCGTCTGCAACCTGTGGCTCTCCAGATGTTCATGGCCATGCTGGCAGGGGCTGATTGGAATTGTAGTCTATGAACATCTGGAGAGCCACAGGTTGCAGATGCTTGCTCTAGGTGGTGATATCTTTAGGTGGATCTCTCTAGGTGGAGATCTCTCATTTTTACAATTGATTTCCAGGCAACAGAGATCAATTTACCTGGAGAAAATAGTCACTTTGGAAGGCATATAGCATTATACTCCACTGAAGTCCCTCCCTTCTTCGAACCCTGTCCACTTCAGACCACCAACATCTCCAGGTATTTCCCAATCTGGAGCTGGCAACCCTAGAGATAGGGCTAGCCTAGGTCACTCAGGTCTGGACTAAACAATAAGTCAGAGAATATAGAAGTATCCATACATATGATTCTTTCTTTATAATTTCACTAGGTTTAAAACTTAATTGCTTCTTTATGGGAACTAGAAACTGCCAATTATTGCTGGAAGCAAACATGATCAGTGTCCTCAGTTACACCCAAATAAATCCCACAGTCCATAGGATTTGTGCATAATTCAGCGAGAGGAAAACACGGTATCTGTCAATAAATGGGTTTCTTTAAGCAGTTTCTTGTTCAATACAAACAATGGTTCAGGCTGAGATGGAAATTTCTTTTTCTGAAACCTTAGGCCAAGCTGCTTGTAGCTTCAAAGTCTTAGATAAGAGAGATGGGAAGAAACCCACGTAGTGGACAGTCACATCATTCGATATCACAGCTTCATGGCCATAAAAAACTGGGAGGATACATTCCTTTCTGTTAATGCCGGAGCTCATGCAGGAGAGGGGCTTTATTAACTGAACCTAATGCAGCTGCAGGGCATTTGATTTAATAGGCAAACACATTTGATTGGTTTATATCATTTGCTATGCATTTGATTGATTAACTGCAATGAGGCCAACACAGTCATTGAGCATACCAGTAATTTTGCCTTGTGTCAGGAATACATTTGACTTTGGGACATTTCTTGAGTTTGTATAGGTCATACTGAACAGAAACTTTGTTTTGGACATTGGAACTGTATTGGACTCAATATTTTTGGTAATATGTGGGTCTTAAATCAATGCTTTTAAATGTGTTTAGTTTAGACTTATAGCTTTATTATTTTTATACTCAACATTCACTGCTCTTTTTATTGAATATTCTTTCACAATTTTAGTAAACTACTTCAATTATATTTCATTGTGTTTTTGAATCTGAATCCATTATTTTGGCCTTCATTGGCTACAACTACAAATTCATCTTGTAAGCATCCTACCTTGCAAGGGTAACTTTCTTAATTTTAGTTCCATGAGGGCTACAGGCTTTGTCCCTTGGTCTCTGGTTACCTAGGAATTGTGAGGTCTCACAGTTCTGCCTTTTTGATTTTGTCTTGCTGGACCTGCCCCTCCAAAGGGATCTTGGATTTAAGGTCTCTCCGCAGCATCAAATTTAGTCTCTCTTTAGTTTCACAAGGAAATACTCACAAGACATCACTGACAATCAAGGGAACACAAAATGAAACTCCGTACCAGACGTTTCCTTTATACTGTCAGTGGTTACTATCCCCAGTAATTTGTAACTAGCCAACTAATATAGCCAAACCTGGATGTGCCCCCCCCCCAAAAAAAATTATTTCAGGCTGAGAAAGAAAAGTGATATAACAGACTCTGCACACACAAACCACAATTCAGATCTTTGTCAATTACTCACAGCAAATAAATGAAAAATGTTTTGCATATCTCATACAAAACAATGCGTACACAGTTTTTAAAAATAAAACTGGGCATTTCTTTTGTTATAGCAAATGACTGGGGGCTTATCATTAATTATTTACAGTTGTTGATGAAGCAATAAATGTGTAGACATAATGAATGAGTGGATTCCTTTGATAGGTCACAATGGAAATTCAGGTTACTCACCTTAGCATAGCAAATGAAATGACTGAGATGCAAAGAGCCCCACGGGTTAACTATCAGCGGCTTGAATTTGTATGCATTTTGCTTACATCCTTAAACTGTGAGCATCTCAAGCAACTAGAAAATAGTGGCTGTAAAAGCAATCTTCAAACAGCCTTGATCTGCAAAACCATTCAACAATGAGCCACTTGATTTCCTGTGTTGGATTAAAGGGGATGTCAAAGGCCACCACTCCAAACATGCCTTTATTTGCATCGACATTAGAGGTTAAAAGCAGTTTCTGGTGTCTAATACTGAACAAATTACAAAATGGAAAGTTATAGCCGCAAAACCAATTTTAGCATTATCTTCTTGCCAGCGTGAAACAAGAGGCACTTAACGTAACTAGGCGGAAAGACAATCAGAACTCAGGGCTTCTTGTGAGACAACCCTATTTATTGTTGATTATTTCTAAACCTGCTCCTCAATGACACGGCAACTCCACAGATAACGAAGTAGAGACTCTCAGCCATTTCCCAGTGGAGTCTGCCATTTTCCCGTCTTCCCACGCCATGCCACGGTATGACACTTCAAGTAAATAATGTTATAACGCCAGTATTATTCCCTTTAATTTCAAAACTTGATGCAGTTGGAAGAAACGCCCACCAGCAGGAAGAAACAATGAGCACTCAAGTGGAAAAGCTACTTACTTGGAAGACATTGGAGAAGTCCCTTAGGTTGAAATTGTAATGGAATTTGATAGCTGTTGGCAGGAAAGTTGCAGCAACTTTCAGGTGCAGGGCAAGCGCCAGATTTATTAACTGCTGTGATGATTTCTGTAAAGCCGCAGGGAAGTTCCCCCACTTCAGGTGCTGTGTTAGGATGGTGCTATAAATGGTGGATAGAGCATCTGACCCAGGAAATGAAAGGGCAAATACACTGAAGTGGCGCTGCAAGAAAGAAAACAAACATAAGCTGGGTCTCCAATTGCATGTGACAAAGACAAGACAACCTCAGGTGACATGTCTTCCACTGGTGCATCTTCTCCTTTGCCCTAAAAACATAACAAATGACACAGTTGTCTGCTTTAGGTTATTCCCACATACAGTCTTTCTAGTCACACCCTGTCTTCGGTTTCCTCTTGGCAGCAAATCCTGGGTTTATTCTCTTCCACTGTTTTCAGTTTTGTGAAGGTGGCCCCCATGTAGACACAGTCTAAATTAGTCTGCCTCCCATTATTAAAGCTTTCAGAGGCTAGATGTAAAGTTCTTCTCCTAGCCAGGTAAAAGAGCAATACCTGCAAACGTGGGTTGATAGTGAAGCTGCCTGCCGTGGGATTCATGCACAACACGTACTGCACATTCATGATTTCCTTCAGGGACAGCTTGTTTCTGTCATACCTTTGCCAGAAAAAAAGAAGAATGCATCATCCTAATCACAGCCTATTAGTGACAAACAAATAGCAGTGTGCCTGCCAGACATTGCCAAGTCTCAAGCAGGATGTCTGATAGGTCTTGGGCACCTGCGGCATCCCAGCTGTTTTCAATTACTACTCCAGCACCAGGGGCCTGATTTGGGGGAGGAGGTTAGAATTCGCATATGTTTGTGTAATAGCTCACACACCATGGACTTGCTTTAAGGTAAAGCATCATATTTCCATTACAACTATGCAGTGGTGGTATTTAAATAATTTAACAACCGGTTCCGGTGGTGGATTCAAATAATTTAGCAATTGGTTTACAAGCACCATTTTAACAACTGGTTCTACTGAAGTGGTGCAAACCTGCTGAATCCCACCACTGCAACTATGCACCTAATGCTTCGGGATATTGGTACAGCATTGCTCAACTCACTGTGGTTAATCAATGTTCATGTGCAACATAGGTTGTACAAGATGCACTTAAGATGTTATTAACTGCCCAGAGCTTCATGGCAGTCCCCTTAGAACAGAGGGTAGGTGTAGCAAAAAATAGTCTGTTTTACTCCCCACTGCTTTCTTTCTGAAAAATGAGGCAAAGCAGGGGCAACTAGTATATCCTGGTGATGAAGATGAAATCTCATGGTTGCTTGTCTAATCCTGACAAAAGGCAGATCCCTTGCTGCCCCCTGTTTTTCATGGTGTTTGGAAGTTTTCATGGTCTACAGCTGTTTATAAAATAAAACAGCACAAAGTGCTCACCCATATGAGATCTGTGACAAACTTAATGCCAAGCCAATGCTGATTAATACTATTATTATGCTCTGGGGGAAAAGGAGAACTTTCCCAAAGGGTTAAGATTTGGAGGACAAAGCAAATGTGGGTGCTGTGGGTTTTCTGGGCTGTGGTCTGGTAGTTTTTGCTCCTAACACTTTTCAAGAGAAACTTGTTTTATATCATGAAATGCCTCTGAAGATGCCAGCCACAGATGCAGGTGAAACATCAGGAGCAAAAACTATTCGACCATGGCCACAGAGCCTGGAAATTCAGGCTGTGATTCAGACTGTGAAAGCCTTGGACAATACTATGGTAAAGCAAATAACTTTTTAAAGACTAACAGCAGGTTTGCTTTTGGAATCATACTTTAGGGACTGCTATAAGTAGCTTTACAGCAAATCAAAAATGAGCTTGAAGTTCAAGTTCCTTTTAACAGGGCTGGGTGTAGGCATACATCACAGGTGAAAGGAAACGTAACAAAGAAATAAATCTTAGCTGGAGGGATGCCAAAGTATCACTGGATTAAGAGTCTCACGTTCTATCATACTACCAGTGGGGCAACATAAGCTAGATGGTATGTGGTCCTACAGTGGTAGATTAAATGCACAAGGGTTTCTCTTGGAGTCTCCCACCACTCCACTGAAATGAGAGGCTTACCAGTGCCCATAGTCCAGATGCTGACGGATCAATGTGTGAGGCTGAACTGTCCCATAACTGTCTACTTCAGGCATGTTCATGTCATCAATGAAATAGATGAGTTTCTTTGTTCCAGGTGGACCATAATTCCTTCCAGCCTTCTTATCTAGTGGTTTCTCAAGGACAGCTGGAAAAAACAAAGGCACAGAATATTAGAAATCACAATCTTACTCCAGTGTTCTGAGACTGATAACTAGACACCATTATACTGTAAGAGAGCTAGAAAGCAGTCAATACCTGCAATGGAATAACCACATCCATGCTGATTTGGGTGCACTGAGATAACGATATGCTGATCATTGCCCATCACCACAGAAACTCAAGAATTAAGACAAGAGACTGACCAATTAGAATTTTAGCAGTTTCCAATGATCAGAGCAGTTTCCAAAGATCATATAGTAGGATGCCCTGACATGAATAGTGCAGGCTAGCCTGACCTCACCAGCTCTGAGAAGGTAAGCTATGTCAGCTCTAGTTAGTATATGAATGGAAGACCATCAAAAAAGTCAACATTGGCTATGCAGAGGCAGGCAATGGCAAATCACCTCTGAACATCTCTTGCCTTGAAAATCCTAAGAAAATCCTTCTATAGTAGCAATGAACTGCAGATAAAGTAAATAACTGGGATGAAGACTTATGTGCAATTATTCAATAAAACATTTTTGGGTGTCACTGCTGTATTTTTCAGAGGTACAATGATGCTACATTATAGAACATTAATAATCTGAGATATTAATCTTGCTTTCCTTGGCTTTCAAACCAGATTTTGGCCTATCAGGAAAAAAAAGAAGCCATTCATTGAGTTGACAACTCACTTTATTGCATCCTGGAAGAGGCAGATCAGAAATTTCAAACTCTCTTTTTTAAAGCCCTGGAATTCAACCATATTTCTTTAGCAAAAAGATGACGCAGTTAGATTATTAGGTATTTGGATATCTGTTCATATTAGTTTTTTTCCCAGATGATCAGAGACAACCTGTCTGAGGCTGCAAACAGACTATTCAAACTGAAAACAAGTCAGTGGGAGATTACACTGAAGAAATATTATACATAGCCAGTGCAGAGGCATAGCTGGGCCAAACTGCACCCAGTGCGCATTCTACATTTTTCCGCCCCCCATGCACCCCCGCAGTGCCCCACCCCCTTTCCCCTTCCCACACTTACCTTAGTTCCTTTCCTTTTTCAGAACTTTTTCAGGCTGCAAAAGGCCTGTTCTCAGTAAAAACTGCCTGAGGAACTATACTTCTCAGGAGACCTTGTGAGCCCCAAGGTCACCTGGGAACTGTAATTCCTCAGGCCGTTTTTTACTGAGAACAGGCCTTTTGCAGCCTGAAAAAGTTTTGGAATAGGAAAGGAACTAAGGTAAGTGTGGGAAGGGGGTGAGGGGCTGAGGGGGGGTTGGGGCACCGCGGGGGTGCCCCGGGGGAAGGGGGAGGGGCCTGGGGGCGGTTTTTGCACCCCCCAGGCGTGCACCCGGTGCACGGTGCACCCCCCGTCCCCTTGTAGCTTTGCAACTGAGCCAGTGACCAAGACAGCTAAGCAGGATGAAGAGTTCAGTTTAGGTTGCACAGCATTCATAAAACTGAGATGGTGTGACCAAAATAGTACAGTTTGTCTGATGCGAATTGTAGAACACCAGCTCCTCTCAAGTTGTCACTTGGGGTGCCAAATCTCACACATGAACAAATGAAAGAGAAAACTGCTTGAAGACCAAGAAAAGGTGCCATAGGCAATTTAGAGCTTTAAAAGCAGGACAGGGAGAAATCATCCAGCTGAAAGGCAAAATGCAACATTTTATACTTCAATCATTGAACATCTGACAACCACTGTTGTGACTGTAACTGGGAATACTGTCTTGGGTTATGGTGAATAGGTTGAGTAACTCTCTCTCCCCATAACAGCCCTGGGCCTCCAACTGACACAGGTGGTGGGAATTATTAAGGAAAGATGAACTGAAGTAATTGTCCCAGAAGTAGGTTTTTCCTTGGGGAAGAGTAAGCTGGAAGTCACAAGACAAAGGTGACAATGACAAGTCCTTGGATGCTCCTGCCCTGTACTTGGCTTTTATGAGAGGCATCTGCAGGAAAAGGTGCGTATATTTCTTTGTAACTATTTTCATGAAGACAAAGGGCTATGAAGAAAGGATTTATTTATGAAGGTTGTCATTTCTGGAAGGCATGTCACTTTGCCACTAATATATTACTGTTAAGAACTCTCTTTCAATAAATTAATATCTATGACAAAGAAAACATGTTCTTTGAAATCTACAAATAGTGGTGCAGGAATCACTTGTCCTGTGTGTACAGAACAGGAAGTGAATATATGGGTTAATCTCCTAATTCAGGTATCTGAGTATAAAAAGGTGTTTGCTTAGATCCCACATAAATTCCAATGGGTGCAAGGAGAGATGTGATTTTCACCAATTGGCCCCTTTTGTAAGAAATTTCCAATACCTGTAAGGTTGCTGCTTAACCTTGGAAGATTTCCTCTGCCAAGGTTGGTGCGCAGCCCAGATTTGGGGAGTGTTTCCAGTATCTGCAGTTTCTAACTTTTGTATCTTCTGTTTCCCCTGCCTGTCTGTGTGAAACTGTTTCAATGTAGTTTTCGGATGTAACTTTGGCGGGAACTGGGAGGGGAGCCCGTAAAAGCGGCTGCTTGAACACTGGGAGGCCAGTTCCCGCATTGCTTGTGATTGACTTAGAATGCCAGATCAATAAAGAACTCAAATGTTACTTTTGGCCTGGACTTTACAAGTTCCTTACAATACCCCCAGGATGGGGCTGCCATCAAGAACCCAGAAGCCCTCCTCATTCCTCCCTTTCATGGGTGCCCAACCATGGTCAGGAGGACACCCTGCAACTGGCAACCCCAGCCCAGATTTACCAGCAAACAAAGGCACCTCATGGAAGCCAGAAGCCGGGAGAAGCTGCAGGGAGCTGGCAGGAAGGCCTGGAAAGCAGGAGCCAGCCTCAGTACTACCACAGAACAGGTCAGGGCTGACCCAGTTGAGGCCAAGCTGCAATCAGCAGGCCTCAGCAGTTCCCCAGAACAGGGTTTACACAACCCTACCCAGGCTGCAATCAGGGGGGAGGGCCAAGAGCACTGGGGGCCAGTCACAAGCCAGCAGGGCTTGACAGATAGCCCACCAGCTATTAATAGCCTGGTGCAGGGAGATTCAGTGGGGGAGGAACCTTTTTGAGAGGGATTAAAGGAGGGCAGAGGGTGGTTGTAGAATGGATATGGAAAGGATTGTAACTGTTTCAATCAGAAATAAAGGCCTTCTGAGCAAAGAACACTGTGGTCTTTACCTCCTGTTGTTGTGATGGCCAGTCTCAAGGGACTGAGTCTACCCTGTGAGGACAGTGGAGAGGGACAGGACTCACAGCTCTTTAGTAATCCCAGAGGTATTTTAGGTTGTCATGGGGGAGGGGAATTGGCTAAAATTGCCACCCTTCCTTGTGTCTGGAAATATTTGCAGGATCCAGCCTACTGGCACCATTTTACAAACATCAAAAGACAGAAACTTTTAAATTTGCATTACAAAGCAGCAGCACTTAAAAGCACTTTGTCACTTTTGCAGACAACCTGTAAGAATAAAATGTTTTAAAATATCTGCATGTAGCAATTTATAGTTAACTTAGTATTAATCCTAATGCCTAGCTATTAAAAGGAGACTTATCATTTTTGTTGCATTATACAGATTACACATTTAGGGTTATTAAAAATGCTTGTTTTGCATTTAGCATCCACTGCTAAGGAGCTCATCATCTGACAGTTTGCGGCACAAAAGAACCTGAAGTACTGTCTGAAAGATAACACTTCTGTCAACGCAGAATCTCACTCTTTCAACAAACTCCCCCCCAAAATCTGAAAACCCGGGAAGTGAGATACTGTCTCTCAAATAAGCATTTAATTAGAGTTTAATTAACATAGAAAATACCCCTTTTAGGGATTTAACAAGTATGCATAAGATATATCAAAACGAAATGCAATTACTGAGAGATCAAATGACACATTCGTAAAAGCAGCATTTTAATTTGAGAATGCTTCTCACAATCATATCAAAGGCCACATGTCTTTGGCAGAGAAATAGTTAGATCCCAATTACACTGGAATAAACAGTCACAGTGTCTGAGGGTTATTAGGCATCTGCTGTGTTTCCCTGGGGCTGATGGGCTAGGAGACATCAGTTTCCGTGGAATTCTCTGGAGGCAAATTTGCCACATGAGGAACCCTCGCACAAGGCTCTACAGCTTGAAATGGGATTAAGAAGGCTCAATGGCCTTTTGCTGACTCTTTCCAGGATTAAATGCATTATGTTCTACAACTAATGACATCTGGAAATCTGTTAAGCTCCATGACCATACAAGGCACAATGCATTTTGTAAGAACACAAAAGCTTCTACAGGTCAAACAGGGCCTTCTCCATTGAGAAGTTATTCATGCCATCCTTTGTACCCTCAGTTACCTCACGGAGGTATCT
Organism: Sphaerodactylus townsendi; assembly: GCF_021028975.2. Classification (NCBI taxonomy): domain Eukaryota; kingdom Metazoa; phylum Chordata; class Lepidosauria; order Squamata; family Sphaerodactylidae; genus Sphaerodactylus; species Sphaerodactylus townsendi. The sequence continues at coordinate 111,010,646 of NC_059427.1, read as the reverse complement.
TGCACGGAACATTCGTGTAAATGTGAATACATCCTGAATGTGCAGATTAGAAATTTCTTGTAAACGAGTAACACTTGGTAAGTGCTTGGGAGTTTCTGTGATCACAGGCAGTCACTGGATATGGTTCTCATCTCTTCTCCCAAGCACTTGCCAATATAGGAACTAAGTCAACGTATCTCTGCATGGCTACAATCAGACTACACTGAACAGAATCTCCAGTTATTTCAAACACAGTCTAGTTTGATGTGCAAAAGCCAAACAATCTTCAGTTTTTAAGGGACTAACTAAACATTCCATGAAAACACATGTAATAGGAACATGAAATTCTTCTCCCTCCCCTGCCCAGAAAATTATCTTGAGAAGGGGGCTTTCAGCACAGAGCAGCAGTGCTTCTACCCTTTCATTGCTGCAACAGGCCCATTGAGGCTCCCATGCAGCCACCACCTGTCTGCTGTTTAGTCCAGCCAGTGCAATGGAATTGGGTGGGGGGAGGCTGCAGAAGCAGCCTAGGGTAACCCCAAAGTCTAGCAGGATCTTGCAAGACTTCAAGGGTGCTGAATGGACTTGTGCTGCTTGCTGCATGGGACTCATAAGGAGCTTCAGGAGCAGGCCAATGAGGAGGGGGCTGGGCTATCTCTCCCGATAAGTAAGGAGGACCCAGAAGAGAGGAGGAGAGACCAGGTGCTACAATCCTCCCCCACCACTCTCCTCTCTCCAGTTCTGAGATTTCACAAATGGGGCAGAAAGGCCCACAACAGATGAGCAAGCTAAATCTCACAAGTACAGTGTATCTGAAAACTAGACTACATGACAATAAAGCCAGGTGAAAGCTTTAGACAGGGGAGAAATGTCTACACTGGAATGGTCTGAATTGCCAGTGGATAGTGGAGCCACACTGCTTCCCTTCCTTGAGTCCTTTGTACAAATAAAAAGGGGCACCCGAAAAGTCCTCCTTTTCCACACACAGAGCAGGTCGTGGGATATTGAGAGATGACAAAAAGAGCATCCAGTCAAGTTCATTCTATACTATGCCTTTTTATGTTTTTCTATGTTCAGCTGAACTAGCAGAATGACCATTGGTAGTTACCTGTGAAAGGCCCTTCTCCTCTGAGCATAATGAGGACATCTTGTGGGTGGTTCCCATCATCCCATTGGGGAGGCAGGAAATGAACTTTTTCCCCTTCCTGTGGGGCGGGACCGCCCCCTTTGTTGCAATTTGGAGACTCTGAGAAGCAGTAGCCTAAAACAACTAAGACTTAACCAAAACATAACTTAAGCTTGAGGTAAACTTGGTCCCATTACAACTAGGGGCTGGGAAGAGGAACAACAAGGAATAACATTAATGAACAATACAGGTTACCTGTGAGGATATGAGCTGTTAGTAGCAGTGGATTGGAGAATCATAGAAAGGAAGAGAGGGAGAGATGATTACAAGGGAGAGCAAAATGTCCTCATTAAGCTGTCGCATTCTTCGCCTTTGGGGCAGCCTTCATCGGTGTGCCCATGGCCTTCTGAGCAAGGGGCAGTTCCCCTCATTCTCGGAGAGGAGGTCAGAGTCAAAGCCTCACCGCATCTTAAGGGGGTCCGGGGGAAAACCCTCGCTGCATGTAAGGCTCCAAGGAGATGAAGCTGTAAATAGCAGAGAAGAGGGGCCAGCAATTCCAGGAAGGGTTAAGCTGGAGGAATCAGAGCAAGGAAAGAAGGGAAGGAGGCAAAAAAATGTGTAAAGGGGGCAGACAATAGGCAGGGTGGAGCTGGTTATCTAAAGTGTGCTACTTCCCTTGAAGGCAGGACTCAAACTGGAGCAAAGGGGCGGTCCTGCCTCACAGGAAGGGGGGAGTTCATTTCCTGCCTCTCCAACTGGACCATGGGAACCACTCATAAGTTGTCCTCTAGCTCAGGGAGAATTGAAACAGAATCTCCATGTGGTACTCACTATTGCACATTATTTGTCATAAGATTAGTTTTATGGGTAACAGCCTACTATACGTTTGCTCAGCAAAGGTTCCTTTTTCCTGGAAATCTGCCTTTTCCCCTTGCAGACTACATCTGGTATACACAGCAATCATCTTGATGCACTTGCACTTCAATGTGATCACCCTTGACCATTTTACAACTTTCCCATCATCCCAGTTCTGATGCACTCAAAAAGGAGGTGACCATCAGCAAACAGAACCACTGGCACTACTCTGATTTTCATCCTGGGACAAAGCGCCACCCCCTGCTTCTTATCAATCAAAACTGTAGCCCTCTGAGCAGTACAGCTGGCAAGTCAAGGGAATCTTTCCATTCTCTAAAACATCAACTAAAGCTGGACATGTGATTATGGTCTCTGCAGCTCTCTAGCAAGTCCATAATTTTGCATCCTGTTACACTTCAAAGAATTAAACTGACAATTGTTAGTAAGAGTTGCCAAATGATAAACTATGAAACAGAACCAAGTAAATCTAAAAAAATTAGCAACATAAACCAAGGCACAGGGAACATAAATCACGTCCAGCATACTCAAGGAATAGTAGCAGTGTCTGAGGCACATGCTCAGACTTACCCACATACTGGACGCCTGATTCCAATTTCTTGTCCCAGTCTATAATCATAGCTCACAGTCCAAGTATATATGAAAAGGTTGCCTCCATCTATCTCTGTAAATCTTGACAGCAAGAAGTGACATTACTCACTAGTACAGAAATAAATATGTGTAGTGGTTCTTTATCCTTCTAATCAGAAACACCAAAAGGGACCAGGCTTACTCTGAACTCTCACAGAAGCCACCTGCTTTCATGTAACTCTCCTACCAGCAGTTCCAATGGAACTGGACTAAATATTTGCTCATATCTTAAAGAAAACACCTCTGCCCTGTCTCTAGTAAGGTCCATTTTACCCAAAAGACAAATAAAATTACTGAGCATGGATGGCATTTGTCTCCCTCTCCCCCAGGCATATTCACACAGGCAGTATTCGAAGTAAAATAAATCATGCTATTGAGTCACAGTCAAATCATGGAGCCTATGAAGTCCCATCTCATGGGGTTTTCAAAGCAAAAGACAAACACAAGCGTTTGCAATTCCCTTACTCTTGGTGGTCTCTCTTCCAAGTGCCGGCCCTGCTTAGCTTCCAGGTTCTGGCAAGATCAGGCTCGTCTGAAATCATTCTGCACACATCCATTCCCCCTGTGGTTTTTCCCTTGACTCTTCAGTAGCATTTATTCCATACACTACAGTTGAAAATATATTATTCCTGATGGTGGTAAGATCAGAGGTGGGATCCAGCAGGTTCTCACAGGTTCCCGAGAGTAGGTTACTAATTATTTGTGTGTGCCGAGAGGGGGTTACTAATTGGTGATTTTGCCACGTGATTTTTACCTTAGTTACGCCCCTCCTCTCAGCAGTAGCGCACAGAACTTGAAGCAGTCTAGCAGGAGGTGCACCGGCATGCATGGCAGCCTGCGCCTGCATGCATTCGTTTCCCGCCCAAGGACCAGCGCAGCGGCTGCATCCTTGCCACAGCCCCGCCCTGGAATGCCCCGCCCCTGGAATGCCTGGCCACGCCCCCGGAATGCCCCGCCCAGCCCCATTGGCACTATGCCACAGTTTGACTCCCACCACCATGGGAACCTGTTACTAAAATTTTTGGATCCCACCACTGGGTAAGATGTCATCTGTGATGCAGAATAACCCTTCCTTCCCTATTTACTTTTGTGAAGGTGCTATAGCATTACTGTGCAGTTACACTGAAGCAACAATTCAAAAATTTCTCAGCCTCCATTTCTACCACTGAGAACTGTCGACCCAAAAAGGAAGCCAAATAAACTACAGCAGCAGGTGCAGGTGCCACTAATGCACCATCATTACTGTGCACGGCTCTGAGCGTTCGAACTCATGCTTAATCCTGCATGCTGTCCTTGCCTTCCCTCCTCCCCCAACTTTCCTGGCATCCCCCGAGTGCTCCAGCCTTGGATGGTTTCAAACCTGTCGCTTAGACTGCGGGAGACCAGGCTCTGTACATAGTGATTTGTGCATGTAAATAACGCCTAACGTAACCTTTTGGGCTTGCAACTTGGCTGGAGTCCCCTCTTTCTAGCTCCTTCAACAACATAGAAAAAACAGTTCAACAGAAACCCCCAAACAAGCAAAAACCTTTAAGCTGATTTTCTGTTACTGTCGCCAATTTAAACAGGGATCTTCTGCAATTCAGCCAGCCCTGCCAAGTTGCTGGTGCCACGGGAACAAAAAACGGAAAAAAAAAACCTGGGGTGATTTGTGTAGTCTGCAACTCAACAAGACACAGATCGAAACAGATGCAAGCCTATGCCAAGGATCACAGCATTGAGGAACTGCTTTCACTCAGAAAAGAAAACCTCTTTTTTTAAAAAAAATGAAAAAATGCCTTTCTGATTGATATTTTTGTGTAGGGGAGGGAGTGATCTGCATGCTAAGGAGACATTATCAGCCAAGAAGAAAGTGCCAAACCCATTGCTGCCTACATTTCTTAAGTGTCTCTGCTCCACAGGTGACTTGCAAAAACAGCTCAATAATTCACACTACACGGACCAGAACAGCCAATAATAGCAACACATTTCTAAAGAGATCCAGTCCTGAAAGTATACAAAATAGGACGTAAAACTCACTGAACTCAGTGGCATTTACTTCCAAGCAAACATGGTTAGGCTGGAGCTGCAAAAACACTGGTCAGGAGTGTGACCTCTCCCTTTCCTCGATTACATCACTCCCAGTGCTCCCCTCATACACTCCAGCATTTTAGCGTTCTATCGTTGATGCAATAGCTCCAGCACTTAAATGGTTCAGTGCCCTAACATTTCATCACTATTCTGATATGACAAATAATTTTTTTTGCCAAAAAAAATTCCTTTGGAAAATGAAGGACGAGGGGGAGGAGAAATGGGTGAACGGGAGGCTGGGTGTAGATAAGGGCCAGGAGGTTTGAGGGGCAGAGACTTTAAAAGCCATTTGGAGATTTTCACTTGCACAGTGAAAACCAGTTTGGAAATGGATTGGGGCAAAATTGCTGTTAAAGTGATTGGGAAAACCACAAACAAAAAATGAACTGAAAACATTTTCACAACCAAACAGGAAAATGCATGCAGAAATGGAAAAAATAACAAAATTAATTTGGCAACAAGGAACATTGTAAACAACTCTTCCAGAAAAGGCCAATAAGTCATCATGCCAAGAAAATTCAAAGGTTGCAGGCAACTGTGGGCCTTTTCAAGTACACTTTTACACTTTCTCAGAACCACCATGTATAGCAAGATCAGGAGCAGGTCTCAGGCTTGAGTGTTTTCCCCCTCTCCTACACACACAACTCTCCTATTCTCGTGAACATGGAGATACCAGGAACTATTCAAATTCATAAACGTTCTGACCTAACAGTTCAGATCACAATATTGTCAACCTTGGGCCAACTGCATTACTCTCGTGACCTATTCCTTGCTTGTACTTCCCTATAGGACTACTCAGTTTTTTTCACTGTTAACTGTGGCCTTTTTCAGTCATGGCATTAGCCCTTTGAAATGGCTAGTCTGAATAGAGAACCTACTTGCTGGATTTTATGAATCCCCTCATCATAGCTCTGTTTCAGAAGACTTTACATTGAATGAGGTGCTGACTTATGACTAATTCTTTATTGAAGGATGGTATGCTGAACAATTAGGAGCTGTGTGGCATAGTGGTTAAGTGCTTGCACTGCCACTCACATAGTCAGGAGTTCAAGCCCCCTGTGGGTCAGATATCCTGGCAGCTGGCTCATGGTCAACTCAGCCATCCATCCATTCCTTGGTCGGTAAATGAGTACCTAGCACACAACTGGGGGTAAAGAATAGCTGGGGAAAGCAATGGCAAACTACCCCACAAAAATGGCTTGCCTATGAAATCACTGCTTGCAGTGGTACCCCAGCGTCAGATACGACTGAAGGGGAAACTTTACCTTTATGCTGGACAATAGAGTTAATTTTGCTTGCATGACTTGAATGTTGTTGATATTGTTGTATTTGTTTTAGATGTTTTATATGCTACTGCTTACTTTTTATTGTTTGTGAACTGGCTCAGGTGGCTTTTATGGCAGGGAGAGCAGCAGAATAATTGTTTTAAATAATAAATAAATGTAAGGTAAGTGTCACTAGATGGCAAGACTAGATGTATACACAAACCCAAACAAAACCTATTAACATTCTAATTTATAGAACAGATATTATTAATTCTGACACTGAAACAGTGATACCAGAGTTCACACGAACAGGACTCCTCAGATCATTTCATACATGGATATACTTATATCAAGCCTCATTGTTTACTCCCGGCATCTACTAAACTATTGGCGGGTTTCTAGCTGGAATTGTTAAGGAGTACAGAACCAGCAAGAATTATTTGCCAAAAACATTATATTTCTAGCTAGAACTATTTATTCAGTTGCTGTAAAAGTTATGAATTACCGTACTGGAATTCCCGTGTTCACATATGCTGCTTTTCCTACCCATAAATATTTAACTAGCATGTTCAGCTACAGCCAAACAAATCTGCTGCAAAAGAACAGAAAAAAAATCCCCTCACAGTGTAAGGCTCCATTCAAACATTACACCAATTTTTCATTTGGGAAATCCAAACCATTTGTAAGAATTTGAGACTGAATTTGTGGCACCTTCTGTCTCCTCAGTTGAAAAAAATATATATCCATATTCAAAAACCATCTGTACCTGCCAATGGAATTTGATGCAAGACTATACTACAATGCTACATCTCAAAACCTGGAAGTAAGAAATTATTAGATTTATTTGACAAATATAGTTCTCCTTCAGCAAACAAGATTTTAAGTGGAATTTTAGTTGACTTTGGACCTCAAGTATAATTCTGAAAACAAAGGTTGACAACATCATCTACCTGGAATTTAAACTGAGCCAGGAAATATTGGATGGAATGATGGATCCATCGTCCATTCTCCTGCCTACCAGCCAAGCCATTGATCAGCATGCACAGAAGAGGAAGAAGAGGAAAGGAGTTAATGGCTTGGATCCTAAGTCTTCCTTCAATTTGTGCCCTTCTTTGTCCATTGCAGAGGTAGTCCTCTGCTAAGGTTTCCTCTGGCACTAGAAGCAGGCCAGACAGGGTGATGAGACAGAATTTCATTGAAATCAGCGGTCCAGTAAGTGGAGCACAAGACAAACGCCAGACTATTGAAATTACACCTAGTCCCTGTTCACTTAAATCGAAATGTTATTGCTTTGGAAGAAAAATGATCTAATTATTTTCTGCACTGAGACACAGTACTATTTGTCACTGATGATGTGGCCTCCTCTATGCTTGAGGAGTAATTTGTCCCTTTAAAACAGGCTTGGGAAACTCATTGAGTGAAGCAGCACTCATTGTTGTACTCATTGTATTGACAACTGCACTGATGCATATGAAGATGTCACAAGAAACTGTTTCTAATTCAGCACAATGTGATGCCCAAAGGGGACTGCCTTAGGCAGGACAAGGACCTCAGGGCCGCTGGATAGCCAGGCTGGGTGGTGTTTGTGAGCACAAGTTGGTGCCAGGGGATTGGGGGCTGAAACCCAGCAGTGGGTTTGGTATGGCCCCATATGCACATGGTGGGATGGAGTTGGATTGTGTCTGCAGTTCTGGCTGGAGAAGGGTTGCCGTTGGTCATGCATGGGCCAGAATAGGCCAGGGGATGAGATCCAAGCAGAGGAGCCAGTGATTAGGCTGGGCATTAAAGGCTGAGACATGACATGCTTGGGGGTGGGCTATGGAGGAGGAACGTCTGGGTACTTTGTGACATGGCAAGTGACGTTAACTGTGCCACAAGTCCACCAATAAAGCTGCTCAAACAGACTTGAATCACGTGAGCTATAGAAGGTCAACCCCTGCTCAGCTTATTGCAACCAGCAACCCTGCAAGGGAGCTGGGGACTAAACACATCCTCCAGTGACACAGATTATGGCAGCATACATAGCAGCTAGACTCTAAAGCAATGGCAATACAACTCATGTAAATCTTCCAATGCACTGAAAAGTCGATTTAAGAGCTGTCTTACCGGGTTTGATTCTATTGGACTGGATAAGATTTCCATGCATGGAATAATTTATTTTCCTTCCTTCCTAGAGTGGTTTTGGTGATTCTGGGGTCCACAGTGTGGCCCTAGAATCACACACCCCACCCCATAGGGGTGCACCCACTGAGCAGTTTGGAGGGGTTTACACATCACAGTTTGCACATCACAGCCAAGATGGCCAGCTAGCACCTACCTGCCCAAGTCCCAGAGATGGCAAAGGCTGGCACAGCAACCACCAGGCCAGCTGGCTGACACCTGCCTGCCCAAGCACTGGAGGGGTTGGGGGCTTGCATATAATAGCTACCAGAGGAAGTAAGTCCTGCCTTTACCAGGTCTTCTTATTTCCTTTCTGTCAGGGAAAGGACAGGGCAATTGGAGGCCCTCCCCTCTCAGGGTAGATGCCCTGAATGCCTCATAGCTAAGACTATCCCTGTCTCTTACCCCCTTCATTACAATTCATAATGCCCTCCCAAATTATGATTCAGTGTGACAGGAAACCACCAACAGGAGGGGAGGGCTGCTGTGTGGGGATACCTGTCAAAAATCTCTCCCCTTACACATGGAGATCTTTTTGACAGGAATGAACTGTCTCCAACATATTAACCAAATCTAAGGTGTAACAAAAAAGTACTAACCACTTCTTACAGTTTTAGAACAGTACGTATAAACCACAATAGGATTATTAAAGACTATTAACCAACCATGAATTTGTCTCATTCTTTTTAATCAAAGTTGTACTGCTGACCATTATTGTGTCTGAAGGTTTGGAACACAATGGTTTAATGGCTTAATTGATTTGTCTCAGTTTCAAGAGTTGCTTTAAAAGCATCTTTATTTTTACCTTTTAACTAGCTGCTACTTAAGATTTTCTGCAGTTTGACTTATTCTGTGACCTTTTAGTTTACAGAATGTATTCTCTCCTTTAGATTTAAATTCTGTTTCCACTTGATAGGATGCAGCCTTCTTCATGAGTTTAAATGTTATGCTTCCATATACTGGGTTGGTCTTTTTTTTAATTAGCAGTTTAAAAAACTTACCCACTTCCATTTAGCTATTCCAGACATTCATGAATCTCTGCTAATCCCTTTTGATTTGGGGTACAAATCTGTTTTGAATATATCTTAAAGCAATTTAGCCCCTGAATGTATGAATCCACACTTTAGCTACTGCCTTGTATGTTTAGTTTCACCTCTCCCATTTCACCTGCTGATTTACCTTGCAGCATGGCAGAAGTGGTATAGTAATTAAAAGGAACATTCTTCACCATGTACTCTTCAGAATCCAACGAGGAAAGCTTATCACCCACAATCACAGACTTCCCTGTGCCTGCATTTCCCACCAGCATGATTGGCCTGCGCTTTTCCAAGAGGTGATCCATGAAGTAACGCACTCGGATGGTTTCATTGGTGTGTACCAGGCAGGCCTGAGCAAAACATGAGAGGAATTAATAATGACCTCAGTAACACTTCTAGGCAATTAAGCAAGGGCAAGCAAGAAATGCATAGTTAGTGGGGGCACTGAGGGACAGCAGGCCAAGCTCCAATCCCCCCTCCTAGCTGATAATGACGAGGATGCTGAATAAAACTGGCTTTTAGCAGGGCACCAACACACTTCCAGTAAGTATATGTTCCAAAGTGAATGCAACGTATGAAGACACAAATACTTATCTTTGAAATATGGGGACAGCTAAAGTCCACAAACAGGCTCATGAAAAGACAAGGTGATCTGGAAGCCCAAACATCAAATTCATGGATTGGAATGGATAGTAGCAAATACTTTTCTAGCCGAGGACTGATTTCCAAACCCTCTCAAAAGTGTTCTGGGTCAAGAATGGCTCAGTTGCAGAGTTCTCCAAAGCAGATTCAGCCCTAATGTGAAACCACGGCAAGGCCCTAATTATCCATGAACTACAGCCTGTTCAGGAACAAGAAAATCTTGCTGTTTGTAATGTGGGTCATGCATATACTATCTTTGCCTGGGAATTTGTGGAAAGCTGTGGTTCTCAAACATTTTGCTCATATGACCTGGTTTTGAGACTTTAATCTCCCTTCCCTAGACAGCAATAAAGCCATGCAAAGTATATCCAACAATATCAAAATAAACAAAGGCTTGTTTTGCTAGTATCCCTTGTGAACTGGGAACATCCTGGCCTAGAAAAATAGTGACAGCAAAGTTTTTGCTTCAGGATGCAAAAAAAATGGACTAGGAGGAACTGGGACTAAGCAGAATAGAAAAACTGCAAGAGTATGTTCCATGAGAGCAGGATGAAAAAAACCCCTCATTTCCAGGCTTCTCTGGGATTACCACTGCATTCTAGCATTAGGTGCATGTTTTCAGCAAATGTATGTTGGATATTATTAAACCCTTCAGGAGGGAGGAATGATCTAGTGCTGCTTTCTGCCATAATATTTCTGCAAATATCTAATCTGCACTAGAAAGCAGATCTAGTGCTGCTTTCTGCCATAATCCATGTAACCAGACCCAACCCTCTGCTCATCACTAGGCAAGGAGACAATGCATGCAATCATCCCAATCACTGAAACAAAACCAGAGTTCAGTTAAGACCTACAGATGCCACAGGCTGGAATCTGTATATTCTTCTTGCCGAGCAGACTTTGCTTCCCATTGCCTGCAGGTCTTGTTAAGACTTCAAAAGGGAATAAACAAACAGATGTGAAAGGGGGTAATTCAGACCTACCAGTCCTAAATGTCCAAACATCAGAAATGACACTTTGCTTAATACACAGATTGATTTGAAAACCAAATCTCTGATATTTCCAATCTGAAACCCTGATTGTCAGAATGCTCCAAAGTCTCTTTCTCCTTCCTTCCTTCCCTCACACAAACACTTCCCTTCCCAGCAATGAAGCTGATGCTGTCAGAAAGCAGTTGAAAGTGTTCTGCAGTTCGAGTTCCCCACTTTCTCTGTAGCTGTAGAAGTTAGAAATGTACAGTGTGTGAAGATACAGTGCCCTGCAATTTCAGTCTTTTGGACAGAGCCATCCATCAAATTTCATGCAGAAGGGGATGATCCAGAGTACTCTTTTATGTGAACAATAACTCCTCACCTTTCAGTCGTCATAGCCCAAGTGAGAAGGAGAAGCATAGAAGCATGCAGCTCAATAATAACGGGGCAACAGAGAAGTGGGGACAGTACAAACAGCAGAAACACACACAACTGGTGCACAGGGAAGGCTGTATGTCCACAATAAACAATTAGTTGCAAGCATGCTCTAGCAGGAAAAAAAATCAGTGATTCATATATTCGTATAATATATCTGCTTTATCACTACAGTACAAATGAACACCAATTGACAGAGGCAATGTGTTCACAAACATCTGCCTGACACCTTTATTTTACTTACAGATATAACATAATGGCTTACCTGCAATGGCGTTTCTGGATCAAATTCAAATTTGGGGATAAGCCTGGACCAAGGCTCAAATTTCTTTGTTTCTGGGTCAATGTAAAAGTCAAAGACGGTTCCTTGGGAAGGAAACTTGATCGTCTTGAACTCTGTCACCCACCATTTACTGAACTCAGCTCTGTAATCTACAAGCTGCCAAGTGAAATGTGAAGAAAACAGGTTAATGTGCACAGAACAGAACAATTATTCAGTCCAGTTTTTACACCCCCATTCTATAACAAGTCCCCTTGTTGACTGTTCCAGAGGAAACGTTCCATAACATCAGATCCCATTATCAAAATATTTTTCATTCCATAAGAAGTTTTTCCTCTCCCTTTCTTTGCCAGTGTTATCTTAATACCATTATGTCTCTAAACAAATAAGTACCCATCATGGGAATTGCCTGGTGTGATATCAGATACAATTAAGATTTGTCTAAACAATTAGACAACCAAATTGATTGGCTAAAGAAAGCAGAGGGCTCTCATCAGACTGTGCAATGTCTTTCTTCATCAATCCATGCAGTCTCCCAAGTCACTGTCACGTAACCTTGTCCCTGTGGTGCCCAACAGGAGTTCGGATGCAACATTTTTAAAAATAAGAGTGTCCAGGGACAGGGCTGCGTCCCAACACTCTGCAGTTTTCCCCACCTCTCTCCCTTGCCCAGATGATTGCCCAGGAACCGCAAGACACCCTTCAACTGGCAACCCCGCCCCCAGACTTACCAGCAACAGGAACTTCCTGGAAGCCAGGAGAAGCTGGAGGGAACTGGCTAGGTTACCTGGGCAGCAGAAGCAGGCCTCAATGGTGCCACTGAGAAGGGTGGGGCTGGCACAACCTCAATCCAGATACAATCAACAGGCCTCAGCATTTCATAAGAACATAAGAACATAAGAACAAGCCAGCTGGATCAGACCAAAGTCCATCTAGTCCAGCTCTCTGCTACTCGCAGTGGCCCACCAGGTGCCTTTGGTAGCTCACATGTAGGATGTGAACGCAATGGCCTTCTGCGGCTGTTGCTCCCGATCACCTGGTCTGTTAAGGCATTTGCAATCTCAGATCAAAGAGGATCAAGATTGGTAGCCATAAATCGACTTCTCCTCCATAAATCTGTCCAAGCCCCTTTTAAAGCTATCCAGGTTAGTGGCCATCACCACCTCCTGTGGCAGCATATTCCAAACACCAATCACACGTTGCGTGAAGAAGTGTTTCCTTTATTAGTCCTAATTCTTCCCCCCAGCATTTTCAATGAATGCCCCCTGGTTCTAGTATTGTGAGAAAGAGAGAAAAATTTCTCTCTGTCAACATTTTCTACCCCATGCATAATTTTGTAGACTTCAATCATATCCCCCCTCAGCCGCCTCCTCTCCAAACTAAAGAGTCCCAAACGCTGCAGCCTCTCCTCATAGGGAAGGTGCTCCAGTCCCTCAATCATCCTTATTGCCCTTCTCTGCACTTTTTTCTATCTCTTCAATATCCTTTTTTTGAGATCGTGACAGCAGAACTGGACACAGTACTCCAAGTGCGGTTGCATCACTGCTTTATATAAGGGCATGACAATCTTTGCAGTTTTATTATCAATTCCTTTTCTAATGATCCCCAGCATAGAGTTTGCCTTTTTCACAGCTGCCATGCATTGAGTTGACATTCCCATGGAACTATCAACTAAGACGCTTAAATCCCTTTCCTGGTCTGTGACTGATAGCACTGACCCCTGTAGCGCTGTATGTGAAGTTTGGATTTTTTGCCCCTATGTGCATCACTTTACATTTTGCTACATTGAACTGCATTTGCCATTTCTGAGCCCACTCACCTAATTTATCAAAGGTCCGCTTGGAGCTCTTCAGCAATCCTTTGTAGTTCTCACCACCCTACATAATTTGGTATCATCTGCAAACTTGGCCACCACTTACCCACCCTACTTCCAGGTCATTTATGAATAGGTTAAAGAGCACTGGTCCCAAAACGGATCCTTGGGGGACACCACTCCCAACATCTCTCCATTGTGAGAACTTCCCATTTACACCCACTCTTTGTTTCCTGTTTCTCAACCAGTTTTTAATCCATAGGAGGACTTCCCCTCTTATTCCTTCATTGCTGAGTTTTCTCAACAGTCTCTGGTGAGGAACTTTGTCAAAAGCCTTTTGGAAATCCAAGTAGACAATGTCCACCGGTTCACCCCCTGTCCACATGCCTGTTTACACCCTCAAAGAACTCTAGTAAGTTTGTAAGACAGGATTTGCCTCTGCAAAAGCCATGCTGACTCTTTCTCAGCAGGTCTTGCTTTTCGACATGTTTTATAATTTTATCTTTAATGATAGATTCTACTAATTTACCAGGAACAGATGTCAAACTGACTGGCCTGTAATTTCCCGGGTCCCCCCTAGATCCTTTCTTAAAGATTGGTGTGACACTGGCCATCTTCCAGTCTTCAGGGATGGAGCCTGATTTCAGGGATAAGTTGCATATTTCCACAGAGTGGGGCAGAGCCAGCGCAGACCAGACCACACTGCAATCAGGGAAGAGGACCCAGAGCCCTGGGAGGCCAATCCTGAGCTGGCAGGGATCGACAAATGGCCCACCAACCACTAATAGTCTGGAATAGGGAGCCCCAAAGGGGAAGGAACTCTTTTGGGAGGGATAAAGGGACACAGGGGGAGGATGCCGGAGGGATGAGAACTGTGCAAGAGAGCTGTAAATTGCTTGCCACTGAAGTTTGCCTGCTGGAAACTGCTAACCTAAGTGTGCTTTTTGGCTCTGAGTAGTTTACCACGATGCTGGCCTATCTTGCATAAGAACATAAGAACATAAGAACAAGCCAGCTGGATCAGACCAAAGTCCATCTAGTCCAGCTCTCTGCTACTCGCAGTGGCCCACCAGGTGCCTTTTGGAGCTCATATGTAGGATGTGAACGCAATGGCCTTCTGCGGCTGTTGCTCCCGATCACCTGGTCTGTTAAGGCATTTGCAATCTCAGATCAAAGAGGATCAAGATTGGTAGCCATAAATCGACTTCTCCTCCATAAATCTGTCCAAGCCCCTTTTAAAGCTATCCAGGTTAGTGGCCATCACCACCTCCTGTGGCAGCATATTCCAAACACCAATCACACGTTGCGTGAAGAAGTGTTTCCTTTTATTAGTCCTAATTCTTCCCCCCAGCATTTTCAATGAATGCCCCCTGGTTCTAGTATTGTGAGAAAGAGAGAAAAATGTCTCTCTGTCAACATTTTCTACCCCATGCATAATTTTGTAGACTTCAATCATATCCCCCCTCAGCCGCCTCCTCTCCAAACTAAAGAGTCCCAAACGCTGCAGCCTCTCCTCATAGGGAAGGTGCTCCAGTCCCTCAATCATCCTTGTTGCCCTTCTCTGCACTTTTTCTATCTCTTCGAGTATCCTTTTTGAGATGCGGCAACCAGAACTGGACACAGTACTCCAAGTGCGGTCACACCACTGCTTTATATAAGGGCATGACAATCTTTGCAGTTTTATTATCAATTCCTTTTCTAATGATCCCCAGCATAGAGTTTGCCTTTTTCACAGCTGCCATGCATTGAGTTGACATTCCCATGGAACTATCAACTAAGACGCCTAAATCCCTTTCCTGGTCTGTGACTGATAGCACTGACCCCTGTAGCATGTATGTGAAGTTTGGATTTTTTGCCCCTATGTGCATCACTTTACATTTTGCT
This sequence comes from Sphaerodactylus townsendi, assembly GCF_021028975.2. Lineage (NCBI taxonomy): Eukaryota > Metazoa > Chordata > Lepidosauria > Squamata > Sphaerodactylidae > Sphaerodactylus > Sphaerodactylus townsendi. The sequence continues at coordinate 110,995,481 of NC_059427.1, read as the reverse complement.
ACATTGAACTGCATTTGCCATTTCTGAGCCCACTCACCTAATTTATCAAGGTCCGCTTGGAGCTCTTCGCAATCCTTTGTGGTTCTCACCACCCTACATAATTTGGTATCATCTGCAAACTTGGCCACCACGCTACCCACCCCTACTTCCAGGTCATTTATGAATAGGTTAAAGAGCACTGGTCCCAAAACGGATCCTTGGGGGCACCACTCCCAACATCTCTCCATTGTGAGAACTTCCCATTTACACCCACTCTTTGTTTCCTGTTTCTCAACCAGTTTTTAATCCATAGGAGGACTTCCCCTCTTATTCCTTCATTGCTGAGTTTTCTCAACAGTCTCTGGTGAGGAACTTTGTCAAAAGCCTTTTGGAAATCCAAGTAGACAATGTCCACCGGTTCACCCCTGTCCACATGCCTGTTTACACCCTCAAAGAACTCTAGTAAGTTTGTAAGACAGGATTTTGCCTCTGCAAAAGCCATGCTGGACTCTTTCTCAGCAGGTCTTGCTTTTCTACATGTTTTCTAATTTTATCTTTCATGATAGATTCTACTAATTTAGCAGGAAGAGATGTCAAACTGACTGGCCTGTAATTTCCCGGGTCCCCCCTAGATCCTTTCTTAAAGATTGGTGTGACATTGGCCATCTTCCAGTCTTCAGGGATGGAGCCTGATTTCAGAGATAAGTTGCATATTAAAGTGAGAAGATCAGCAATTTCATGCTTGAGCTCTTTAAGAACTCTTAGGTGAATGCAATCTGGGCCAGGGGATTTGGTAACATTTAGTTTATCAATGGCTGCCAGAACTTCTTCCTTGTCTACCACTATCTTCGCTAGTTCCTCGGATTCGCCTCCTAAGAAGCTTGGTTCAGGTGCAGGAATGTTCCTCACCTCCTCTTGGGTGAAGACAGATGCAAAGAATTCATTCAGCTTCTCTGCAATCTCCCTGCCATCTTTTAGCACACCCTTTGTTCCTTTGTCATCTAACGGGCCTACCGCTTCCCTTGCTGGCTTCCTGCTTTTGATGTACTTGAAGAACTGTTTGTTGCTGGTCTTGATGTTCGCAACCATGCGTTCCTCATAATCCTTTTTTGCCTCCCTTACAGCTAACTTGCTTCTCTTTTGCCACCATTTGTGTTCCCTCTCATATTCTTCATCAGCCAAACTGGACTTCCATTTTCTAAAAGACATTTTCTTTTTTCTGATAATTTCCTCAACCTCTCTTGTTAACCATGGTGGCTGTCTTTTGGACTGGGTGCTGCCTTTTCTAACCTGTGGAACACATTCCAGCTGAGCTTTTGTTACTGTGTTTTTAAATAACCTCCAACCTTTGACTCTCTTGATTTTCCCTTTCAGCTTCCTGCACACTATCCCCCTCATCTTTGAGAAATTTCCCTTTCTGAAGGCGAATGTAACTACATTAGTAGTTGCCACTTGTTCGCATGCTGAGATACTGAATCTGACAGCATTGTGGTCGCTGTTCCCTATCGGCTCAACAACACTGACTTCCTGCACCAGGTCCTGGGTCCCACATAGAATTAGATCTAGGATCACCTCTCCCCTGGTTGGTTCCACAACCATCTGCTCTAAGCCACAGTCATTTAGCATATCCAGGAATGCTCTCTCTCCTTACTATGACCTGAACATGCATTTTTCCAGTTTATATGGGGATAGTTAAAATCACCCATTACCACTACATTTTTGTTTTTGTTGGCCTCTCTAATTTCTTTTTCCATCTCAGAATCCTCTTGTGCACTTTGGTCAGGGGGACGATAATATATTCCTAATATTAAACTGTCCTTCACACCTGGTATTGATATCCACAGTGATTCTGTAGGGGAACCAGCTCCCCTTGCATTGTCTATTTTATGTGATACTATGCTCTCTTTGATGTAAAGGGCAACTCCACCCCCCAATGCGCTCTGTCCTATCCTTCCTATAGAGCCTGTAGCCTGGTATAACAGCATCCCACTGGTTCTCCTCATTCCACCATGTCTCTGTAATGCCCACTATATCAAAGTCCTCCTTCAAAACTCTGTACTCTAGCTCCCCCCATTTTAGGTCGAATGCTTCTACTATTAGCATAGAGACACCTGTATACCCTGTCTCTGTCCTTAACCTGGGGTTTATGTGCTTTACCCTCAAGTCTTTTGTAGACACTATCCCTTGTCACATGCACATTGCTATGTTCCTCGCTTGTATGTGGTTGATTTAGAAAACCTCCTCTCTGTCTGCATCCCCATAGATACTGTATTCCGAACCGAAGTCACCTCAGCGCCTGTCGGCTTTCCCCCAGGGCTCAGTTTAAAAGCTGTTCTGCCACCTTTTTAATGTTGAGCGCCAGCAGCCTGGTTCCTCTTTGGTTAAGATGAAGCCCGTCCCGTTTGTACAGGCCTACCTTGTCCCAAAAGGTTCCCCAGTTCCTGACAAATCTGAAACCCTGTGCCTTACACCACCTTCTCATCCACGCATTGAGACCCTGTATCTCCGCTTGCCTAGCTTCGGCCTCTGCGCTGTGGAACGGGTAGCATTGCTGAGAGTGCCACCTTGGGGGGCCGGGGCGTGAACCTTTTTCCTAGCAGCCTAAATTTAGCTTCCAGAACCTCCCGGCTACATTTCCCAATGTCGTTGGTGCCAATGTGGACCACAACTGCTGACTCCACCCCAGCACTGTCTAAAAGCCTATCTAGACGAAGCGTGACATCCGCAACCTTCGCACCAGGCAGGCAAGTCACCATGCGGTCATCACGCCTCTCACAAACCCAACTCTCTACATGTCTAATGATTGAATCACCCACTACAAGGAGCCCCCCACCTCCCCGAGGGGTATCCTCAGTGCGAGAGGATAGCTGATCACCAGTTAAGGAAGGGATCCCATCTAAGGGAGCATCTTCCCCCACCTCAGACTGGCACCCTCCATCCCCAAGGCCTTCATTCTCCATGACATCTGAAGAGATGTCACCTTGGGAGTGGGACCCGGCTGTTAAGTCCCTGAAAGCCTCATCTGTCACCCTCACTGCCTCTTTCGGCTTCTCCAGGTCTGCCACCTTGGCTTCAAGAGAACGCACAAGTTCCTTGAGTGCCAGGAGCCCATTGCAGCGAGGGCACACCCACGACTTCTGTCCTAGTGGCAGATAGTCATACATGTGACACTCAGTGCAAAACACTGGAAAGCCCCCATCCCCCTGCTGGCTTTCTGCCTTCATATCTGATTTGTTTAGATATTTAAATATTAAGCTTTTAGTCACTGCCCCCCTGGAGCTATCTGTACATACTATCTGTCAAATATGTCCTTATTAATTTAAAAACAAAAAAATTAAATTAAAATTGCGCGTGCCGTTAGGCGTGCGCCGCTGGTTCCAGAGACTGAACTAAAGCCCCACCTCTCAGGACAAAAGCCCCACCTCTCAGGACAAAGAGGAACAAGAGATGAACTCTGTTAACCCCTGTTAAGCCCCACCTTCCAGATTCAGCAGCCTTACAAGGAGAAAAAGAGATAACCCCTGTTAAAATACACTGTTTTAAAAGCTGTGGCTTTGAGAAAAGCCCTCCAAAATGAACACCAGCAGGTCACTCTGCTCTTCCTGGCCAAGTCTCTTCTGCTGCTACTCCTCTCTGCTGGTTCCAGAGACTGAACTAAAAAGTTCAGTCATCTTGCAAGGATGGTGCCCACATAGATACTTTGGCATTGCTAATTAAACCTCTTTTTCCTACAGATTCTTTTCTGCAATACCAAGATTTACTAAAGCAGCGGAGAGCATCATAGTTTCAGTTCACCAATAATCAGCTTGGATGCAAAAGAAGGATACCACTTTCTATAGATTTTCACAGCAGTGTATCTGAACTCTCTCTCTTTTCAGGTGCACCAGATGACTTCTCTATGTGATTAGTGCACCAACTTTATATTCAAGGAGGTGTGGAAGCTATTGCTTGTCCTATTCTCACTGGCAAATGTAAAAGTAACACCTCTGCTGCTTTGTCCTAGGACTTGCTGTGTCATCAAATAACATATTAATATAGTGCATAACAAAATGTCTTATAGCAGCAGTGAAGCGGAAGAAATGATATAATTTAGGTAGACTCATCAGCACAAAAGCTTAGGCTTCTATCTTGCAGGAAAGAACTTTTGCATCAAATGCTGAGCTTCTAGCATCTGTTCAATCTCGCCCTCTGGCAGCTCAGGTATGAGGACCAGTCCACAGTGGTATGGCCCTCATGGTCATCATAAAGACTTTCCAACAACACTCGAGTTTGATACTGGGAACTCATTTCTCAGGAATTCAGGGGCCTGACGCCTGGGGACTACAGTGCATAGGAAGCAGGACCTCACAATGTGTGAGTTGATCCTGAAAAGAGAACTATTGCCAGCAATGAGAACATTAGGGGCACTTGGGAGGCAGCTGTTTCTAACATTAAGTGGTTGCTTTGATGATGATCCCATAGTGGCTGACCCAAGGTGCTCTATTAGATGGAATCAACCGCAGGCTCAGATTATCTATCTGGCAATCAGCAGTAAATAAGATCAATTGGTAATCTGGGGTTACAAGACTGGATCTGTCGTTTTTTTAAAGTTGAATTCCTTCTCTTTCTTTTGCTTGCTTGGTACTGGATACTTGTGGCACTGCTTGATTATGTTTTTAAGTTAAATCAAAGTTATTGGGTCTTCTCAATTTGTAAGCCATCTTGAGCCTTCTTTGGAGGGAAAAGACGGGACACAAATATTTTAAGAAAAATATATTGGGATCACCGGATCAGTCTTTGATTCACACATGTACGTGTATCACTTCTCTCAGTACTTGATTAGTCAGCATTTGATGAATGGATCAACCTGAAAAGCCTGGTGCTTGAGATGACATTTGAAAGCTCAGTGGCCAATCTACGACATCTCACTCACACATGTAAACTGATGCAGAAGTCATCAAGCCGTCAATATGCCTGTGTGGAACAGTCCTCAGACACTGTAAAAAAAGATCTTTCTCCTGTTACTCCCCCACCCCCACCTCACCAACTTCTCAGAAGTGCTGCCAAAAGAAATCCACTTACATTTGGGGCTCTACTCATATGAAGGTCAGTAAATGAAACACACTGAGCCCACCCTCCAATTCTCTCTGAATTTTGTATGGATTCTTTCACCCAGATTTATTGGCTGAAGACACTTTTCCAATACAGCAAGTCAGCTGAGGCCACAAGTTCATTTCACTGAGGACATCCAATTTCCACTGGGGAGCAGTGATTTTTTAAAAACGACAACTGACCTACACCAGCTTCAGGCTTTCTTTGCAATTGCTGCAGGGATTTTCACAGCCCACACTAAGTCTGACAAAGGTTTCTGCAACCTGCACCTTCCCAGGAGCTAGTAGAACTGTCACATCAGACGCTACATGGCAGTAATACTTGTGCATTGGTTGCAATTCAATAGGCATTTAACAGTATTCAAATGCTCCACTGGTACAAAGTAATTCATGTAATGCCTTTTTTTAAGCAGCTACAAAGCTCTTATTTTTCAATTAAGAACTATTAACTAACATGGTCTGAGGTTTTTCCACAGGCAATTTTTCCTCCCGTGACTCCGTTCTTGCCTCACCAACCATTTTTTTCATCATCAAAACCTGAACTGGTCCTATTCACAAATATTATAAATAAAACTAAATAAGCATTTGAGCAATATGTGTAACCTCTTAGATTAATTAACTTACTGATTCATACTAGAGATAGTACAGTGATTATTCCTCTCTCAGAATAATAATTGTACTATCTTCAGCATGATTCAGAGAGTTAATTAATCTAAGAGTTTGCACAAATTGCTCAAATTCTTATTTATTGCATTTATAGTTTATCTCATTGAATCTTTTAAATGTAATGTATAATTTCATTAATAGTTAACATTTTCCTGAGCTTTATATACAAATATGTAGATTAATTATAATCTGCCTGATTCACTGAGAATCATAATCTGTAAATCTTAATGTACTGAGAAATAATTATTGAATTAAAAAAGACACTCAAACCACACTGAGACTTCACACAGTCTGCCTCACTATAGCCCACCCTTTAGAAGACATGAATAGTTGAAAAACAGGCTCCCAGAACAAGAAGCAAGACACAGGAAAAGAGTAGAAAAGACAATGAGAAGATGGTTCAGCTTTCACTCCAGAATAATGTTAAACTGGAGGAAGTCAAGCAACCCACACAGTCAAAATGATGATAAATTTATGCTCAGTGTGTAATAGAGGCTTGCTGATTTTAATATTTTCACCACTATTCTCTGTTTTTTAGAGAGGGACCTTGCTGCCTACTTACCAGCTTGCAGTAGTGGGAAGGCATTCATATTGTTTATTCTGACATTTCAGCAGCAAAAGGTCAGGACTAAGGGCAATTTCTATGGTGAGCAATAAACAGATTTTATATTGGATCATTTTTCACCAGGTCTTTGCTTGTTCTTATTCAGACCATAGTACTTCAGATCCTTAGCTTTGACATTTACAGCGAAGTCAAGGAAGAAACACGGAGTTCAGTGTCAAAAGCAACATTGCAGAAGCAAAGTTTGTCTTATCAAGAGGCCAGAATATTCCTGAAGGAAACATGGATGTTTTCAGTTTTTTTATCACACAGCTTTGGCCCTGATGGAGCAGAAACACACATGGGGATCTGGAAAAATGTCTAGAAAACCATGAGAGGAAAGACTTCAATCCATGTCCCTAAAGGAAAACGGCTCTCTCAATAAGAAACAAATATTTGTCAGATGTTATGTGTAGAAGAGCATTTGATACAGTAAAAAACAAAACAAATATATCAATGGATGAGGTAACTGAACATATTGTTATCATAATCTCAATGGCTGCAATACTAGTTATGACAGAAATGTTTTCTGGTATTCTGTTACTTCAGTTTGAGTAGATGATTCCTCCCCCTCAATGAGAATCTATAATAATTTCAGAGAAGCAGATTGGCTGTGTGGAATCCAGAAACTATGGGGAAAATATTTCAGCAAAGTTCTTCACTATTCTAGAATAAATTTTACTAATAGAGTACACAAGACTACCATATGGTGTAACTAATGCAATTAATCAGGTGTCCAGACAGTGATTCTGTGATGGAAACAAGCAGTCCTTGAAACTGTGAGTGTGCTTACATAGAATAATTATTGTGAAAAAAAGCAGAAACCAGCTACCAACTGAGAAGGAACATTTCCCTTCTGTAGCCCTGTCCTTTGAAAGACGTGAATGTCAACTATAATGCAACGCATTACTGAATCCCAAATGCAATGTGTTGAATAGAAGCTTTGGTACTTCTGTTTCTTACAACAACCTGCGTGATACTCACATAAACATTCTCTGAGATGCTATGTGTATGTGTAATACTTACAGAAACACACCCTGAGGTGATTTACAAAAAAAGCTCCCATGCAAAAACAACTACTTCTCCATTATAGCGTTCAGAACAATACCCTGTGGATGTCTCCATCATGTGGCCACTGTTTTTCCAACATTGAAATTAATGGGAATGATATTTTGGTGTCTTCTCTTCAAGAGGGCTACAATCATCCAGGTTGGTTAGGTCACAGTTTCTCTAGCTTAAGTTACTGTACCCCCTCCACCTCATCACAGTCATCACAGGGTGGGTTCTGGATTACTTTGCCCCAGTGGTGGGATCCAAAAATTTTAATAACAGGTTCCGATGGTGGTGGGATTCAAACAGTGGCGGCGGCGCACACACGCACCTCCAGTCTTTATTGGGCAGGGAGGTTGCTTTAGTCACCCCTTCTCGGCACTCAGAAAAAATTAGTAACCACTTCTAGAGAAGTGGTGAGAACTGTTTGGATCCCACCTCTGCTTTGCCCCACTGAAGAGAAGACACCTTCATGGTAAGTCCACAGTGTCGTTCTCCTTCAGTGAGACTATACTCATCCAGGATTGTTGTGTACCAAAGCTTCAACCAGGGAGATAATACTTTTCTATTAGAATCAGAACCAACAGAACCAATGTTCCACCTTATTTCTGCATCTCGAGCACTTGTTGCAGGACACATTTGCTGAAGACCACTTCAGCTGACCTGTATTTGTCCAGGTGGTAGTTGAGAGGGATGACCAGATAGCTACTCTGCACACCTCGACAATTAAGGCTCTGTGTTTTGTCGAAGGCTTTCACAGTCGGAATCACTGGGGTATTGTGGGGTTTCTGGGCTGTATGGCCATGTTCTAGTAGCATTTTCTCCTGGCATTTTGACTGTATCTGTGGCTGGCATCTTCTTATCCAACTTATGCCATTCCTATAATTAGAATGGCTGGGCCTAGGCAGAATGCGGGTAGTGCTATAGTCTGTTATAGATGGAAGGGAGAGGTTTCCCACCTTGGGGCAAAGGACAGATCAGTCTTCAATATTACTGCGTTCCTATGGATGTCGCACATCTCCCTTCTGATGGAGAGAGCCCCCAATTCAGCCATGCACCTGGGCTGATGGATGGCAACAAGGAATGCTAACTTCCAAGAAAAGTACTTCTGATACCTTCTCCAAGACTCAAGGGGAGGATCTGTAAGCACCTTCAGCATCTTAGCCAGACTCCACAAAGAGAACCTGTGTACTGCAGGTGGACTCATCTGGGTCACTCCCTTCAGAACTTTATTTTAGCTGGTCCCCAGTTCTTTCTCCTGGCATGGATGTTAAAGCTGCAACTTGCCTTTTTAAGTATTTGGTTTTAAAACTAACTTCCAAACCAAGATCAATAACATTCTTTGGAGTTTAACTTATTTCTCCTTGGCCAGGAGCCTAAAAGCCATCCAGATATAGCCATAAATTTTTCTGGTGGACTGTCTGCGAAACTGCAGCACAATGTCCACAATCTCTTGGGAACCCCCTGATTGAATTAGGTCCCAGTGTTTAACATCCATGTGAATTAGGTCCCAGTGTTTAACATCCATGCTGTCAGATCCAGCCAGGATCCAGATGGAACACTGGACCCAGACGCAGTAAATCCCGCCACTGTGGTAGACGACAAGGAGCAGCTTGCACTAGGCTTACAAGGTCTGAGAACCAGGTCCTTCTGGGCCAAAGTGTGCAATCACAATGACCCAGGCCCAGTCTTCTCTGACTTCTTTTCTGAAGACAATCCAATCAACACCATCTAAGCAATGGCATAACTAGGAGAGCAAGAGGGGGCAGATGACCTAGGCACCATTCTCCTGAGACATGTGGGCAGGGAACATTTTGGCCCTCCTCCCTCACCCACTCCCCTCTGTACCCAACCTCCAGCTGAACTCCCCACATGGCCCCCACCCATTGCTGCCTTCCTGGAGGGCAACCCCTGAACCACTTGGCACTCCTCTAGCCAGACGCTGCTTTGGGACCCTCTTCTTAAAATGCACTGGCCTTTGGCAAATGTAAGGGGTGGGAATGAGAGAACATGCCAGCAGAGTTGCTTGCAGTGAGCTGCTTCCTGTCCTGCTGGGAAACTAACCCAGTTTTGGGCTGGGGAAAAAACAGCCCTGACCAAGGGCCCTTTTCTTAAAATGTGTCTGCCTTTGGCACATGTTAGGGGTGCCAAAGTCCGGCACATATCTGACATCAGTAAGAGAACATGCCAGCAGCGCTGTTTGTACTGATATATATCTGACATCAGCTAAATATCTGACATCAGTGGGCCCTTCCCCACTTTATAGAATAACGTGCAGGCGCACCGAATCCGAAAAACGCTGGAGTTTTTGAGCGCGCAGTCGTGTCCCCCACTTCAGAGGCTCCGTCGGCTCACTCTCTGAAAGGCGCGCACCTGGTGCGACGGCCAGGGATATGTTTACATTTCCGAACTGCACGCCAATCGCCGATGGTCGTAGGGCGGTCAGGGCGGTCTCCACTATTTGGATTAGTCCGCGGCGGCTGATGGGCAGGACAGGTTCTGATCTCCATTGGTCTGTTAGTTTGGGGGGGTCGAACAGCTCGCTTCAATGGACGTGGAAAACGGTATTGGTAGATGTCACAATGCACATTTGTAACTATTTGTAACTACTAATCGACCGGCTTCTACTCTGGCTTTGCCAAGAAAAGCGGGCGTCAAGCGGTGTCCGGGCCCCGCCATTTGGGAGAAAGGGAGGGGTGGCTCACCAAAGGCCCGTTGAAACCTTGGAGCCGAGCTTGCCCAGTTTGGATGAGGCGGTAAGCGCTTCTGCAGCCCGCCTTACGCCATGGCCATGGTGGGAAAGAGGCTGCAGAAGTCCAGCCGCCGAAAGGCGCAATAAAACGCCCTTTGTGAGCAGCCTCTGGGCAGGGTGATGGTTCAAAGCAGCCTTCATGGCTGGCGATACATTCAGGGGGGGGGGAGGGCTGAACCGGCTGGCATGGAGGTGACCTGGCGCTGGTCTCCCCTGCCCCGTCCCCCCTCGGGCTGCTCTGGGGCGGTCCGGCCTTTCGGGAGGGCAGCAAGGCGTTTGCAGCCTTTTCTCTGCCATGGCAGAGCTGGGGAACTCCCTTTGGCCTGCTATGGAGGGATCAAGGGGTTGCAGATAGGCCGCCGGGCCGAAAGATAGCCAAACGCCTCCAGAGCAGCCGGGGCAGGCGGGCTGGAAGCGCGCCCTCTTCTGGCTGATAATGCAAGGGGGGGGGGGGTCCACTGTTTGGTAGGGGAGGGGTGGCTCTGGGCGCTGGTCTCCCTGGAATAAATGAAGACATTACCGCATGTGAAACATGCAAATGGCCGCGGCACTCAAGCCCGTGGAACAAAAGGGGAAGAAACGAGTAAACGATTCAAAATGGCAGCGTGCACTCTCGATTCGCGGAATAAAGGGAAGAAACGAAGTTATGATGCTCGCGGAATCAAAGCCCGTGAATAAAGGGAAGAAACGAAGTAACGGCATGCAAACGGCGATGCAAATGGCAGCGCAGCACCGGAAAGCCCGTGAGCAGGCCAGCCACCCGCCAAGAAATGGGAAAGAAATGGGGAAGAAAACCGAGCGCGCACGCGAAGCGCACACGCCTGCCTTAGCCTGATTGGACCAGTGGTCCACGCCACTTGAAAGTGGCGGGAAGTCCGCAACCCCGAGTGACCTTTCACCCAGGTGCTTTCACAACCCCCCGACCCCCGCGCTGGGTTCTTTGAAAAACCAGCTCCAAGAGGGAAGCAGAAATGCCGGGCTACGCCAAAGGGCCGAGAGAGCGGCTAAGGCCGGGCAAGGCTGCGTAGTCGCTGCTCAAGTAGTGGGATGGCCACGGGACTCCTCATGTGCAATTCTCAGTGGATAAACGCGCGGTATAAGGTGAGTGGGGAAGGGCCCAGTAATTTGGTTTCTAAGGGGACTATGGTTAAGACATTACCTTCTGCAACTGATCACAGTTCTTAATAACTAGTCTTACAACATATATAAGGTGAGAATTCCCTTTTGTTTCTTTTTCTGTTTAACAAATAAGCTCAAATGCTTGTGCACTCTTTATAACCTAAAGTAATTTAATTTATCCAGAGACAGCCTATGAAGGAAAAATTACCCCTTGGGGAAAAAACCTGGCCCCACCCTTGTTACCAAATTGACTCATAGCGGAGAAGGGCTCTGTTTTAAGACAACAGTGTCTCTACCCATCCCCACCAACCTTTGGAGTGCCTAGCAGTGCCTTGCCAAGATGGGGAGCCCATTCTCTTAATTGGCTAGTGTACCTACAAGGACACAGTCAAATCTTGTCTGGACTTGCCCTTGGGGCAGCTTGGGGCACAGTTTACAGCAGCTGTGCTCCAGGCATGGTGGGGGGCACTCATCTAGCAGATGGCCTAAGGGACTAAAAATCCTTGCTCCAGCCCCGCTTAAATGCCTCCATTGGTGCATGTAGGTTTCCCCAATGGCTCTCTGTGGTAATTTGAAGTTGGGAAAATGGCAAAATGTGGAAGACTGAAGTTCCTTTTCCCCACTCACCTTGCTCTCAATCTAAATTGGGTCCCACGTACCACAGTACAGAGTTCCCAGTACTGAACCCCAGGTACACATCTTACCAAAGTGTTCATGGCAGTTCATTAGCTGAAATAGAAAGGCATCTCCTGTTTCTTTACTTTGCCACAAGATGCAGGGACACTCGGTAGCCTTGGACGGCTTTTCAAAGGGTTTCAACAAATTCACAGAAAGAAGCTATAGAAATATCTTTAACAAAAGAGCTAGAGAACCTTCCATATGAACTGATGTTTTTTGACTCCTCAGAGGCAACGTGAGGAGCAAAGTCTTCAGTTGTGGGTATGACACAGATGGTCTCTTCATTTCCTGAAACGTTTACTGAAGCTATGTCATGCAAAACTGCAGACGAACAGAAAATCAGAACACTGAAAGAAGTCAGTATGAATAAATTGAAATATGTTTAAAATGTTAAAAATATTAAACAGAGCACAGCACTCAGGGCCACAACACTGTGGGGCAGATGCTACCCCTATCTACCACTCCACAATAGAGTGTTTTTGCACCTATGCAATTGGATAGTGTCACGTAGGGCAATCACTATACAAGAAGTTAACAAACAGAAGCAAGAAGGGCATTAGTCCTCTTGTTTCATCTTAAGGAAGGCAACCTGAGGCACAGGAATTAGCTATCGGAAGGACAAGGAATCCTGAAGCCCTTCTTTCCCCTACAAATTCCTCCTGCAAGCAACTCATGTAGCAGCAGAAATGCTGATCATTACCAAGGCCTGTCATCAAAAACAGTGAAAATGAATGAAGAAAAAAGCCTCCAGGCCTGCATTAATCATATGAAATGCTATATTAATGACAAAACAACAAAGGTGCGAAACAGGATTAAATAAGTAATTGGATAATAAAACTAATTAGGATGCAGAATTAAAAAATGGAAAAGAAAGCCTCCTCTCTTCCCTCCTGCTATGGCACCAATCAAAAGTTGTGAAGAAGAAACTCTGTTCCCCTGTGTCTGTGAAGAGCTGCTTTGAAAGAAGGAAAAACAGCGGAGGAAAGACCATTTTGGATGCTACAGATTTATATAAAGAAACGAAAGCCAACAACCCTTCCCCTCTTATTTCCAGAAAGAGCTCTCTGGAGCTGCTACTTCAAACATGCCTGCAACTGTGGCTCAAAACCAAATGACACACAAAGGAACCAGTTATGCCCCTACAGTCCCCCACCCCCCCAAGACCATTTTTAGAGGGAGAGAAACTTGAGATTTTAGCTAAGGTTGTCACTCTGAAAGTATTCAGGCCTTTCACACAATCAGCTTCCAGATACATATCAATATGCCAAAAAATATTGGCTCCTCTTTTGTAGCTGGAGAGATTAGAAGACGGGAACACCTGCAACGTGTAATGCACTTCGTAAGCTGTGTGCAACTTAACCAGTATCAATTGGGAAGCCCCCAAAGCAGCTTCTATGAACCAAGTGTAACGGAAGGCGCTTATATCTTCTGCTTTTCGCTGCCACCAAAAATATTTTTCTTTTCTTATATAGCCCCACAAAACTGATTTTTAAACACGGTCACCACCCTGACTGGGGAACACAGACTCAGACAGAAAGAAACACTGGAACAGATTTTAAATGAACAAAACTGAGAATGTTTATTTATGGCTTGAAAGAGGCTTCTCTGGTGATTTGAGAGGTTTCAAAAGCTTGACGGTTACAGAATACGTTTGTCTTAAGCTTAGCGGTTGCAGAAGGAAAAACTTATTTCTTGAGGTGTTACCTCACGGACACTAGATGGTCACTGTTCCACACACCCCTTTCTCGTTCATATACCCCAAGTCTAAGTCTGGTAGGACTGGCACACACTAGCCACCTACCCTATCAGTCCCCTACTCAGGCCTAAAATGCCCCCTTTCGGACTGGACTTCTGGTGACTGGGTATAGAACAGGGGATGGACAGACTATGTCTGGGCAGGCTAGCTGCCAGGCACCTGACCGGCGGTTCACACTCCACCAAGACTCAGGGCCTTCCACACACTCCCTCAAGCTTCCTCAGCTTGAGTCAGAGTCCTTCTCTGTCAGAGCTGACAGACCGCTCAACTCTGCTCTCCTCTCTGACAGACTCCGATCCGCCTGAACTCCACTCTCCGTGCTGTAAGCATACTGGCTCCCCCTAGCTTTTGGTAAGCGTTACTGGACCTTTCTCCACCAATCAGGTCGATTCTCTACTGTGGAGCCTTTTTCTCTTTTTCTGGCTGTTGCTAAGGCCTTCTCCCTTTGGCCTGCTGTACACCAGCCCTTCAGGGTGGGGCAAGTTCGTTACACAAGCCAACACCTGCCAAGCTGTATGCTGGCACCATTGATACCTGTAAAGTCCTGCTTCTCTACTAAGAGATGTGATGTTCCCAGGTCTTGATGCTGAAAACTCCTGCCATCTGGTTATTGGAATTGACTGGAATCTATCCATTCGTTTTAGGAATGGCTGGCAGGCTCTGATTTCCTGGCTGCAGGCAGCTGGTTGCAGACAGCAGTTGCTAGCTTCCTATCATTTCAGATCTCAGATAAACCATGGTATTCACAGGTGGGACAGATGTTTCACACACTACACTCACAGAACTGATACCTAACGGAAACCCGTGGATTTGTCTAAATTAGCAAAAATCCTTAAGTGGTGATGAGTACTCAGGAGCTCCAAAAGCAAGGGACCTGTTCTACTTTTGTCATTTGAGAAAGAAGGAGAATGAATGCCCGGCAAACTCATAATACAGTGTCTGCTTATGAGCACACAATAAGACTGCAAGTCTAGAGAAGTCCACAAACAAATTTAGGGGTGAATTTGAAACTTCCTGCTACAATAAAATAATCTGAGGAAGCCTGCAGAGAACTAAGAGAGTTTCAGTAAGTTTAGCCCCCAAATGACTTTAGGGCTCTCCTTTCATGAAGGAATTTTTCCAACCAGGGGATTCTTCTTGGCTCCTGGCCCCACATCCCTTGTTCTTGCTTCTTGACCACATGGCACAGGCCAGTTACAAAGTAAGTCCCTGTTACAGCATGGGCCTCTCCATTTTAACTGCCTGCAACTGCATACTGGGGGTGAGTCTGTTCAGAAGCTCTTCAGGAAAAAGGCACTACTGCCAGCAGAAACATCTCCTTACCTGGTCTTGGAACAAAGCACCACCAAAGGCCCAGACAGCAGCAAAAACAAAATAAACTTCGTAGAGTTCTTTGGGGCAGTCTGGAGGGGTATTTTCCTTGGTCAGGAGGCATTCAAGGAGGTAACACAACATCTGAACCATGCTCTGCTCAGGGACTGGAATAATCTTCTTAAATCTATAATGGGAGAATTGAAAACGTATGAAGTTTAATTGGATTTAGCATGACTAACATTTAACAATATCAGAAGATAGGCATATAAATCCTCTTTCTGAACATTAACTTTTTTTTTAAACTTTCATTGTGTATGTCTTTCTTATCCACTGCTGCAGAGACGAATAAAATACCATCAGCATACAGCCAAGTAATAACTGTAATCATAAGTTTGAGCCATTTTAAAACTTTGATCCTCTTGAAAGAAGTGAAATGGAAGCCTAGCTAAGGGCACTGATTTGCCACAAACGCAATGAGTTCAGAAGTGGTCAAATAACAGAGTAATAAAATGAGACCTTTCATCTCATATTTTACATGGGCTTAGGCTACATTTACAGACATGTGAAGCTGAAAGAGCCCTGCAGTTTGGCTCAAAATAATTATAGTTATTGCAAAGGCCACTTCTGCAAAATATACTCGTCTTGGAACCATCTGCTGCTTATTCTGAGAGCACCACACAAGTATACACAAGGCATTCGGATGCCCTTTCCCCTTTGCTGGATACTATTCATGCTTGTAATGCAACCCCACTGACTGTCACAACTGAAAAAAAACACAACTTTTTTCATATTGTCAAAGGCTTTCACGACCGGAATCACTGGGGTGTTGTGGGTTTTCTGGGCTGTATGGCCGCGTTCCACTAGCATTTTCTCCTGACGTTTTGCCTGCATCTGTGACTGGCATCTTCAGAGGATCCTCAGATCTTCTGAAGATGCCAGCCACAGATGCAGACAAAATGTCAGGAGAAAGTGCTACTGGAACGCGGCCATACAGCCCAGAAAACCCACAACAAACCTTTTTTCCTTTCCATATCTTTGTGAGGCCCCGAGGTCCAAATAATCCTGGGTGAAAACACATTTTTCAAAAAAATTACTTTGGAAAATCCAGTCAAGGATCATTCTAGAAAGATTTCTAGAACCCTTCCACTATTTGTTAAACCTGCTTTAAGGATTATCAAATCAATGCTTTTGCTAATCACTACTATATACCACTAGGTATATAGTGCCCACATGAAAAGTACCTGAAAACCTGCTTCTGTCTGCTTGTTCTGTGGCCTGCTAGCTATGAGTATGTTCTCCACATGCTGGAGTGATATTTTGCCATGAAACTGCAAAGGTCATTTTTAAACACTGTGCCAAAATAAATCCTGTTCAGGGTAGTATGTACAAATAATTGGCTAGCCACAACTGGCCAGAATAGCCCTCCACAACTTTGTTATGGAAACAGACCCTACATTTTGTATAGTAAACTTAAGATTTTCTTCTGTCATTGGGTCAGTAAAGCCCATTAACAGCCCTAGAAATACCTAGTAACAAAACACTGTTTACTTGTTAGACATATATCATTTCGCCAAAGACTTTACAGTGGTTTATGAGGTGCCCCTTGAAAAGAGATATTCTTCCATCAGAGAGTGAGACAGCAAGGCTCTCCTGTTTCACTGGATAATACCGAAAATGTTTTCATTCCAGGAAGCAACCACATGGGGAAGTTGGAGAACACAACAATGTAGGAGGAGGAAGCATTTGCAAACAAATGGGGTTTAACATAAGTTATCAAAGACCCATATGGAATACACTGAGATGAAATAAATAATTTTTGACTGTGTAAACTCACTCACAGCCCTGTTTCACTGTACCTAGTTCGAAGAGTGTCCAGACAAACTGGCAAATACTTGTCAAACAAAATGGTCAAGTTTGCTCTCTCAGACTGGACTTCTCGTTTGTCAATCCAACTGCTTGCAGGAGGATTCCAGCCCAGATCAGCTGGATTGATGTAAAGGATCCCTAGAAATACAGAATATAAAAGTTAGCTACAAAAGTTGCTCCTTTTCCATAGCTAGCAGGGATTAATAACAGGAAATTAGCTCATGTGGTTGTACAGAACTTTAAAGATCCTTTTATGCATGATTCACGTAGGCCCTAAAGCTTAAGAGTGTTTCATTCTTCCCACAACAAAAACAAGCAAAATTGTCATCTGCCATTCTCCTGAGTAGAGCCTGGGTGAAGTAGTGTTTGAGGAGGGGAGAGACCTCAACAGGATCTAATGCCCATAAAGCCCACCCTCTAAAGCTGGCTGCCATTTTCAGCAGGGGAAGTCTGGAGAAGTCTGGAGATCAGCTGTAACTCCAAGAGAACTTCAGGTTCCACCTGCAGGTGCAAATAATTACTGCGCTGCACCAAAACACTTTAGGTCCCAAAGAACCAAACTGTCTTTAAAGTATTTATAAACAATCTTATCAATCATAATTCTAATAGTGTATTCTCCTTTTTTTCAGATATTGAATACTTCTACAATGAGTATTCATTATAGAAGCATTCAATTTACACACAGATAGTTAACACTTTCATGACTGGTTGTGACAGACAAAACCAAAAAAAAATCCATGTTCTTTCTCCCTCTGCCATCTATCTACCTGCTCTAGAGACAGTGGCTGGGGTAGCAGTCCGTAGGTGACTGATCTCAAACAGCAGCCTCATGGTGGGGTTGAGAGGGATCCTTTCATTGCTGGCTAGAGTCAGCACCTGCAAATGGGTAAATTGAGTCAGGCCAGAAACAGACAGAACGCTGCGAATGGGAGCGACATTAACTTCCCTTATCTGTTGTCCAGGTTTGTATCTTCTGCGCACCACCAGAATTCTTTATTTAATGGGAAAGATTTCTTAAGTTTCCTCCATTTTACCTCTGGCTCCTAAAGGCATGATAATAATGCTACTGTACATGCAAATGATATTATACCTTTTGTAGAAACTTGAGTTTTGACCCTCTGGAATACAAGTAACAGTTGGTTTTCCCTTTTCTAAAGAGAGTTTATTTTCCCTACATCATGTTTTTCTCAGACAAAAGGTCAGTTCTTTCCTGTTTTTCCATCACTAGCTATTCTTTTCAGATCTTAAACTAGCAGTTAGCTACCCTATCATTGGAGAAAATGGAGGAGTCCATCCCTTTCACTATCCCACTAAGAACAAGCCATCAGCTACTGACCAGTGACCTAGACATACTGCATAAAGTATCAAATAGCTCATGTAATCTAAAAGTCTAAGCTAGCATAAACAAACAGAACAGCTTCTGATAAAATGGACTGCTTGCTGTCAAGTTGTAGCCAACTTATGGCAACCCCATAGAATTTACAACAGAGGGGATGTCCAAAGGTGGTTTGCCATTGCCTGCCTCTGCTTAGCAACCCCTGGACTTCCTTGATGGTCTCTCATCCAAATTCTAACCAGGGTTAACACAGCTTAGCTTCCAAGATTCCATGCAACTGGGACAATCTAGACAATCATGGTAAACAATGTTATCCAACAAATGCAATTATGTGTAAGTATTTCCTATTTAGAAAACTCTTTAAATCCACAAAAGAATGATTATCAATGCTCCAACTCCATGAGCAAGAAATAAGAAGCATTGTTCCTACTCTTATAGGAAACCCACAAAGGCTAGTTACCTTTTTATGGAACAGTCTATCTCAAAGTATAAGACCCTATGCTTCTATTATTTCACAAAATGTTCAAATGGAACCGTTTGAGGGAGTATTCGTATAGAGCTGTGATATAATGGATAAGTTCATGAGGTGACTTCTATTAGGGATAATGTGCTTTTTCTTCCAGTTTAGCAGTTCCAGACCTGGTATATTAAGTTGTTTTACTAGGAATCTTTGCCAGTATACTAAAATTTTATCATACGAAAGTTATCATATTCTGAAGTTGGCTTACAATTGACTGAACAGTTCTATTCTGATCCACCTTAAATCCCAGTGAGAAAGATGGACTACAAATGAAAATAAATAATGCTGACCGCAACAGTATTTCTCACACAATTTTTCTTTTGCCTTCAAGTCACAGCTGATTTATGGTGAACCCTAGGGTTTTCAAAACAAGAGACATTCATAAGTTGTTTGCCATTGGCTGCCTTTACATTATGACCCCAATATTCCTTGGAGATCTCCCATCCAAATACTTAACAGGGCTGAGTCTGAGAGTATGACTGGCCCAAGGTCACCCAGCAAGTTTCCATGGCAGAGCGGGGCTTTGAATTTGAGTTTCCCAGAACCTAGTCTGACATTTTAACAATTAAAACACATAAAGCTCACAACAGATCACATTCCTTGATACAATTTTTCTGGGGCTTCTTTGTCCCTGAAATTCTCATGGTGGGGGAATTCAATTTCTTCAAGAAAAAGTCTGTTATGAAGTTTTCCAATATCAACTGGATCTCTTCAGTTTGCAAGGCTTAGTGTGTACTCTTCAGCAAACAGCAGAGTGTTCAACATATTGAAGAAAATACATTGTTTTTATGCCTGTGCTTTACCTTATTATCATCCATGACAGTATTGAGAGATTCAATCCACATTGGATCAATATCACCATCCAGAACAATCCATTTGGGGCCATCATGTGTAATATTGGCCAGGTCTCGCATGATTGATGAGAACAATCCTAAAGAGATCATAGGTAGTCAGTGAGATCGCTGAGGCTCCTAGAGGCACTCTTTAATAACTTTCAAGGAATCTGTTCACTTTGCACACAAATAAGCAAGGTAAAAACCAAATGCAGCTAGTTATATCTGAAAATTACAAGAGGTCCCAGGAGACAATGGGAATCTTTTCCCGAAAGCAATGAATAAATGTGATCAAATAATCTCACTGAAAGTAATCTCAAACCACTTAATATAGTTACCCATGCTCTGATCACATGCAAGCAGGACTGATATGATGTGCTCTGTGCAGGGCTGTCTTCGAAAAACCTTCAACTCACGCATAATGCTGCGAAAAAAGTTACTTTCTGGCATAACTTAGAGGGAACATATCTCACTTTCTAAAAGATGTGGTTGTTGACTTGCTTCTGATTTGGTTCTGGGCACAATTCAAGGTGCTGGTTACTACCTATAAAGCCTAAATTGTCTGTGACTAGAGTGCTTCAAAGTCCATACTTTTCTATTTGAATCTGTTTGATAGCTAAGATGAGCCAGAGTGGCCTTGCAGCATATTTTAATGTTGCTAATTTTATTTTTTAATGATCTATTGTGTTTGGTTTTACTTTGTGAGCTGCCTTGAGCAGGTCTTTGGATAGATACATGAAGATACATAAAGATAAGCATACGTGTTCCAGTACAAAGAGCCACATATCAAACACTGTATACTTGTGATTCAACTCCACAGTGTGCTCTGTAAAATTTGTTCAGCTCACAAACCCACTTCTACAATTAACATGTGAAATGGCCCACAGTGTGTTTCCATCACCACAGCTAGTTAGGTGCTGGAATACTGACATTTAGAAATCACACAATACAAGAAGGGTGCCAGAATTAGGCTGTATTATGAGGTGGCCAAAAAGGTCGACATCCCTCAGCTAACCCTGTAAGCCAAACTGACCACAGAGAAATGTGACCAGGTAACATACTCTGCCAACAAATATGGCTTCAGGAAGCAGAATGAAGCAGACTCCTTTATTCTTCAGGAGTTGAAGCCATATCAGCTCACAATCACAGTTCAGAGGCCCAATTTTAGCCCTGGAAGGGTATTAGTGCATTTCCAAATGAAGGACATTTGTCTTTTGAGGCAGCTAAATGACTGGGAGTGTGGAATGGGAAGAAGTGGTTAACAAATGCAAGGATATTAAGAAAGCAAGAGTGTCTCTGGAGAAGCCTGCGTGAAAGTTCAAATGAGAAAAGTGTGTTGAAACAACACCAGCCCTATTGCACAGCACACCAGAGGCCCCCAAAGTTATTACTTTCCATGAAAGTCTCATCTTTAAAAAAAACCAGAAGAAGCCAGAGAAGTGCAAAAGAAAACATTAGAAAAGCTCCCACTGTGATGACGGGAAAAACCTCATGCTTATGATGAACTCTCAAAGCAAACATTTTGAGCAGTTAGCAAACTTAATTTTAAAAATCCTCTCTTTATTGGGTTGTTCAAAGATGTGGAAGTATTCTTACCATCTTTCCACTCTCTTGTGGCAGGGTTGATAATACCGAAGAGTTCATCATTGGTGACTGCTTTTGGGTTGAGGTCTGTCCACACAGGCCGCCGTTTCATGATATGGTAGGTCTTGTTCAGGGATTTCAGCACTTGGGACTTGCCTGTGCCAGCGTTGCCCACCACAAAAACAGAGTGGCGAACAGCCAGGAGTTCCTCAAGCTGTACCACCTGCAAGGACAGTCCAGGAAAACCAGACAGCACATTATGGACAAAGCCAGGCACCAAATGTCCTATTTTACTAAGCATACATGCTACTCTCAAAATACACATTCCAAATAATATAAAAATACACTGAATGCTTATAAGTTGAAGTCTTAAATTCCACAATGATTCCACACAATCTGTTGACAATGCCTGAATAAATAAAATGGTTCCTTTTAAAAGAAAATTTGAATAGCCATACCTCAGGGCAAATAATTGAGCTGAATAGGGGGATTTCATTAAACTAAAATCAACCCCGTTGAGGATAAAAGAGCATATTTAAATAATTTTAGCCAACCATGTGGATTACAGTCTCCAATTCACATAAATTGAAAGAAGGCCAAACTGATTATTCCCTTGAGACCTGAGTTTGGGTAATCTATCTATATCCAGTTTAATCAGGGTTCATGTTTATATATTAGTGTGGAAATTATTGCCTTATTACAAGTACCAGTCCTCAGGATGCCCCGTGGTTGTGGGTTAACATCTTGCAATGTCTCTCAATCCTGGAAGCTTTCCCACAGAAGCTTGTGGGCTTAAAATATATTTCCACATTCCTACTTATTTACCTTTACTGAAAAAACATCTAAGTCTGTAATCCCAAAAACAGTTTCCTGGGAGTAAGACCAAGTAAATATAATGGATTTACTTTTGATTAGAGCTGTTCAATATTTCTCCCTTTATCTGGTTCAGGGTTTTGATTGCTTCCGACACTGCACTTTCCTTATTACCGCAATGAAAATGCTTTTCGGCACATGTAACCCCAACGATTGTGGTTCCTGCCAAATGACAGCTGTATATTTGTAACAGAATTTGCAGCTTCCAATCCGTGGCTGTAGTACTGATCCTCACATGTAGCAATAATCTTAGGGGTGGGGTGGGCTTTTCACATTAAAAACACCAGGGCAGTGGGCATTGCTGGTCCTTTCTGCTCTTTGGAATAGTAGAGAATGACTTAAAGACAGTAGCTAGAAAGTGACAAGAAATTGCTACAGCGCAGTTATTGTTTAAATACTAGTCTAAAAATGGCTCATGGTTAGAATAGGAAACCAAAAGAGGAACACCCAGGAGAAAATTGGGATGGGGGGAGCAGTGTGGACAAAAGATAGCACAAAAAAATCTGCACTGGAGAATGAACTGGTACACACATTCCCCTAGGCAGTGACATATCCCTTTATATTACACAGACTATTTCAAGATGCTTAAGCAAATACCAGAACCCTGACTACCCTTTGAAGGCTGGATGAATGGAAAGTTGTACCCTTACTTTGAGCACGAAATTATCCTCTGGTTGCAACTTAAGCTCCAGCACAGCTTGTTTCACAAAAGATTCAAAACCAAGGTCTCGTTTCCTCGGGACATCCAGAGCAGGAAAGAGGTCCCCAATTAAACCCATGAAGACAGGCATGTCATCCGTCACGATCTTTGGGATGTTGAAGTCTCGGAGAGAGCGCATTAACACCTGGTCTTCAGGACGATCCGGGTCGCCTCGCTTGAGAGAACCAGCAACAACCAGGACTGACTTAATTGCACGCAGCCCCCAGTCATAGTGATCCTAAAGGGAGGAGAATGAAAATAATCCCTTTTTACTTAGATTGCAAATCAAATGCTGGAGTACAAAATGTCACATGGCCCCAAAGACTCAGAAGAGCTGAACATACAACCTATGCAGCAGAAACTAAGCTTCAGATTGTTCTCACTTCAGCTTGATGATGGAGGTCATACAAATCTGGTCTTCACAGGCAGGAAGAACTCAATTCAGGGCAAGTGAGGTGAAAGAGAGAAGCTAGAAGGGTGAACTCTCATTTGGTTTGACCCAGAAACTGTAACATCTAGAAGGCCACAATTCCCAGAATATCAATTCTTATGCAGCCCATCTTCCCTCTCCCCTATGTGTCTGCTCAAAGAACAAAAATTTGTGGAGGAACAAAATCATCAAAAAGGACAACTATACCCACTTCTCAACTAAAATGCCTTTGAGAGCAAATGATTTAGCTGTATGGGAGATGCATCATTCAAGATATTCACAGAACTATCTACAATGTTAGCTATTATCTGATATTATGCAATTAATGAAAACTGACTTACCTGTTTGGACAGCAACTCTTTGCACAACTGGTAAAGGGTAATGAACTTCCTAGCTAACAACCTGGCTTCTATGAATCCTTCAGCCACCAACATAATTTCACAGATCAACTCAAAGTCTGGCACAACCATTGCACATGGCCTAGGGGGAAAAAGTCCAAAGAAAATAAGAACATAAGAACATAAGAACATAAGAACAAGCCAGCTGGATCAGACCAAAGTCCATCTAGTCCAGCTCTCTGCTACTCGCAGTGGCCCACCAGGTGCCTTTGGTAGCTCACATGTAGGATGTGAACGCAATGGCCTTCTGCGGCTGTTGCTCCCGATCACCTGGTCTGTTAAGGCATTTGCAATCTCAGATCAAGGAGGATCAAGATTGGTAGCCATAAATCGACTTCTCCTCCATAAATCTGTCCAAGCCCCTTTTAAAGCTATCCAGGTTAGTGGCCATCACCACCTCCTGTGGCAGCATATTCCAAACACCAATCACACGTTGCGTGAAGAAGTGTTTCCTTTTATTAGTCCTAATTCTTCCCCCCAGCATTTTCAATGAATGCCCCCTGGTTCTAGTATTGTGAGAAAGAGAGAAAAATTTCTCTCTGTCAACATTTTCTACCCCATGCATAATTTTGTAGACTTCAATCATATCCCCCCTCAGCCGCCTCCTCTCCAAACTAAAGAGTCCCAAACGCTGCAGCCTCTCCTCATAGGGAAGGTGCTCCAGTCCCTCAATCATCCTTGTTGCCCTACTCTGCACTTTTTCTATCTCCTCAATATCCCTTTTGAGATGCGGCGACCAGAACTGGACACAGTACTCCAAGTGCGGTCGCACCACTGCTTTATATAAGGGCATGACAATCTTTGCAGTTTTATGATCAATTCCTTTTCTAATGATCCCCAGCATACAGTTTGCCTTTTTTACAGCTGCCATGCATTGAGTTGACATTCTGTAAGGAATTCCATAGAAGCAGAAATAAAAGGCTCTTCGGTGGAAAAAGACCGTTTTATTCAGACATCTTAGAAAGCTCAAGTACACGCAGTGGCAGGAATGACACTTCCCGCCAGAAGCACAGGTTATAACTCTATCCATCCCATCCCCCTCCCGGCTTCCCATGGGAACGGAGACCTCATCTCCCGCGCAGAGATAAAGTCTCCGCCGATGAAGCTGGCCCATCGCCCGGGCTGTGGAATGCACTCAAGGTTAGGCGGCTGCCCTTCCCATCAACACCATTGAAACCTTTTACACTCTGCCTCCCTTAAAGAAGACCCCTCCCCCCCAGGTTTGGCGGAAAGGCGCCGGGTGGAAAGCAGAAATAAGGGTAAGGCCAATATTTTCGAATAAACCCATTGATTATACCCAGAGGAATATCCCACCCAAGAGACTAAATATTGCAAGCGTCATGGGCGACAAAGCGAGAGTCCAGGATGGCGCCAATTTCAGAGTGCTTGTGGCCATCAATAATAGTCGCTGGTCGTGCCAGGCATCGGAAGCGGGAGCCTCCTTGAGTAAACTGGAATGGAAGACAGGATGAATGTTACTAAGAGAGTTAGGCAAATCCAATCGGGCAGTGACATCATTAATCACTTTAGTAATCTGAAAAGGTCCCACCCATCTTTTGCCTAGTTTGGAAAAATTTATGCACGCCTTCTGAGATTTTTGGTAGACAAATACACCCAAGCGCCTACACGCAGAGGGAAACTGAAGGTGCTTATCCGCTTTTACAGCTGAGTCCTTAGCCTGTTGTATGTCTGGACCGCATTTCCACCGCTAGGGATGAAATCCATTGTTGAAACTCTGGAGGATCCAAAGCTGTTATGGTAGTTGCAGCAACGGGCGGAAGGAGCTACCAGACACAATTTCAAAGGGGTTTTCTTTGTACTGCTATGAACCGCATTGTTATATGCATCTTCGCGAACGGAATGAGCTCGCACTCAATTGTCTTGCGGTAGTTGGTAACAACGCAAATACTGCTCTAGGGTTCTGTTCGCTCTCTCCGGACTCCACCGGGCCACTTTGAACGGTAGGGGCGGGCGATCACCGGGCGGCCCTAACAACCCTAAAAGCTCTCCAGAACTTTGAAATGAATTGGGGGTCAAGGGTCGGAGACCACCTTAACGGGGGCTATGTAGACGGTAAACATGTTGAATGAACAGTCAGTAAGAATTCAGGGAGCCGGAGGGGATGGAAGCACATGGAATGTAAAATGGGCTTGTTTAGAAAATAAGTCAACCACTACCCAAGACCGTTGCCACGACTTTCCGGGTAAATCTGTAATAAAATCCATGGAGATGACTTCCCAGGGCGGAGGCCACCGAGAGGGTTTCACCAGCCCATGGGGCTTTCCAGAATGTTTTGGCTTCTGCACAAACAGAGCAACCCTTTAATATATGCCTCATCGTCTCTTATGATTGCGCCACCACCAGAACTGACGGCACAAATGAGTTTTCAGAAAGCCAAAAATGTCCAGCCGAAGGGCATCGTGGCAAGCCTAAAGAACCTGCTTAAGGAGGGGAGGCATTGCACAACACTCTCCTCGGCCAAACCTATCTCCAAATGCAATTAGAGTCACCTTCCTCCGCTGAGGCTCATGCAGCCCCTCGAAGTTCCCGCGAGGAAAGGAGAGACGACTGGGAATGGGCTGTGAAGGGGAGTGAATCGCCTGAGATCGGTGACAGCCAGCCCCAACTGGGAGGGAGAGAACAGTGCGTGGAATGTCTCTGTGGCAGCCCCACCCTCCCTCGGTAGAGCTGGCCAGCTAGTTTGGTTGGTTTTCCCGGGGAAAAAATGGACTAGAAAGAGAAACGAAAGAAATCGCCCAACGGTTGTTTCTATGGACATCTTAGGGTGGAAAGAGCGCCAGGTTTTGTGATCCCACCAAACTTGAAAGTACAGCCCTCCAGCCACCAAGTGGAGAGTGCTACTTTACGGTCGCAGAAGTCTTTATCTCCCACAGTCCAGCTGCTGAGTTCGAAGTAATCGAGAATTTCTTTGACAATAAGCACCATCGGAACCAGTCTACCATCTTTATTTTCTGCAACAGGGCTGCCCTAAGCTTGTCCGGAGGCATCCACGTGAACCACAAACGGGAGATCTGGGTCAGGGTGCTTTAGGATGGGTTCGTGGTAAAGCAGACTTTAAGAGCTGAAAGGCTGTTTGACATTCTTCAGACCAGGAAAGGGCCCCCGGCTTGGCGGACAGTGGATCTTTACCCTTAGTGCAGAGGTCTGTGAGAGGGAGAGTCAGTTCAGCCAATTGGGGTATGAAGTCACGATAGAAATGTCTAGCAAAACCCAGAAA
Source organism: Sphaerodactylus townsendi (assembly GCF_021028975.2). Classification (NCBI taxonomy): domain Eukaryota; kingdom Metazoa; phylum Chordata; class Lepidosauria; order Squamata; family Sphaerodactylidae; genus Sphaerodactylus; species Sphaerodactylus townsendi. Next base: position 110,968,698 of record NC_059427.1, on the reverse strand, counting down.
AGATTGAGTTCTTTACGGTTGGTGGGGGCAGGCCATTGGAGGACCGGGAAGCAATCAATTTTAGCAGGATCCATTTTAAGCCCTCGGGCGAGATCCGGGTAAACCTTCAAATAGTCAATAGAGGTCTGGTGGAAACAGCATTTGAGAGTTTGGCAAAGAGAGAGTTGTTGAGCAAGCCTAATACTTCGCGAACAAATGCGTCATGCTCTTCCATGGTTTGTGAATAAATTAAAACGTCATCTAAGTATACCACAACTCCCTTGTACAATAAATCATGGAGAACTTCGTTGATAAGGGCCATAAAAGCCCCGGGGGCCCCACTTTAACCAATGGGCATTATTATTAAGTATTCAAACTGTCCAAACTTTGTGTTAAACGCAGTCAAGTGTTCATAGCCTTCAGCAATTCTGACCCTGTAGTAAGCTTCTCTCAAGTCCAATTCATAGTAAGATGCTCTTTGCCCAATGCATCTAAGAGGTCCTTGATCAAAGGCAAAGGATATTTATTGGACAGGGAGACTGCATTGAGACCTCGATAATCTGTGCAAAGCCGGAAAGACCCATCTTTCTTTTTTACAAACAAAACGGGAGCAGCTGTGTGTGTTTGGTAGCTCGCCGTGATGAACCTCGCTGAGCGAGGTTCTTGTCCAAGAAGGCACGTAAGTTCCTTCTCCTCATTGGGACTCATAATGGGTAGATTCTACCTTTGGGCAGTTGCTCGCCCCGCCGTATGCTAACGATTTTGCAGTCAGTGTCTCTATGGGGTGGTAACTGATCGCATTCTTGTCTTCTGAAAACTCTGGCTAGATCTTGGTACGCCGTGGGATGCCAATAGAATCGTGAGCAATCGCTGATGAAGCCAGAGAGGGGGGTGTGTCAGGAGAAGTTGAGTTTTCCAATTCATGTGTGTTCAACCGCAGGGAGGGTCAGTGAATTCTAAGATCCTTTCTTTCCAAAGGAACTTTGGTTCATGTAACAATAACCATGGCATGCCCAGAACTATGGAGGTTTGAATACTGGCGCCAAAATAAAACTAATTTTCTCCCAATGGTCGGGCGAACGGAGGAGAACCGGTTGTGTTTTGAACTGGGCCGGTCCTTCGGAGGGCTGCCGCCCATTTGGGTGAATGGTGTGGGCTTAGCCAGGGGATTTTGGTCCAGACCTAGCTCCTCTGCCACCTGGGGCCGTGATAAGCAATGGAGCAGCCAGAATCCACAAGGGCCGAGGCTATAATGCGAGTATGCTTAGCGGGGTTGGCCAGAAACGCTTGGACAGTAATGGGAGCGCTGCCTTCACTCACCGCCAGGAGTCGGACCCATGTCCATGGGGGGCTGGAAGAAAGGCAAACAGCTGCTTCCCTCCGGTCAGCTTCTTCGATGACCGCTTTAGATGAGCTACCAGCGGCCCCGACTTCCGCGGGTGGCTTGGCAGATAAAGGGGTGCGCGTGGCTGGTTTTGCTCTTCGACAGTTGGCGGCTAGATGACCTGGTCCTCCGCAGTAAAGCCACAATCCCAGTCGGCGACGGCGCTCAGAGGTGGTCGCGGTAGGGGCGGCTGGGCTTGGCTTGGTGGGCGTTCCAGTGCATGCCCGCACGAAAGCCGTGATTCCAAGCAAGACGCCACCTGGGATCCCAACTGGATCCAATCAGCAATAGTGCGAGGAACCCGAATTAAAACACCGCTTTCACGCAGCTTGCCGCCAACAGCATCCGAAGTATTCGCATTTCATGCTGCTCAGGCCACTCAGGAGGGAGTCGAGCAGCCGCCGCACGTAAATTCACTGCAAACGAGCGGTTGCCCTGCTGGATAGTTTTGATGGTGCGGATAGCTTCATTTTCGGCGCCCGGATCTTGGAAGCGCGCTCTTAAGGCTTGGAGGAATGCGGGCACCGTGCGAGAGTCTTCATCTTGCAAATCCAAAAGAGTCACAAACCAGTCGGCTGCTGCTCCCATCCAGGACTGAGCCGATGTCCCGTGATTTTTCGCCAGACCGGGTATAAATCATCATAGTCCTCCATGTGGGCATCGAAGTTGTAAGATGAAGTAGAGTTTGAAGCCGGTCCCATCGAAACGTGGCAGGTATCGGGGCCTGTAGTAACCCCTTTCCATGGCTCTTGGCGCTTCGCAGGGGCGATGCGCAGGTTGAGCAGGTTAAGCGGCAACGGTTGCACGGGGCCAGAATCGTGGCGGTATTAATGCCGGTGCCGCTGGCCCGGTGGGAGCTGGTCCTGGAAGGTGGCAGGGCCCAACAGCGTTGCTCCTCGCAGTATCAGTGACAGCGTAGACTCCAACTTGGGGCTTCCTGGTCTGCTGCTTCCTCAGTTCCCGCCTCCAAGGCAGCCAGCCTTCTCCTTGCGGGTCAATGCATCCTGGTGCGCATGCAGAGCTGCTTTTTCTCGCTCCAATTTAGCCAATTCGCCCCGCTTAATAGCTGCAGTAAGCTCACTTTGCGTGCGCAAGGCTCATGAACGCTTTCGCTGTCAGCTGTAAATCCAGTTTGGAGTGTTCCAGGACCTTATCATGGACTGACAGATTCTGCGCGATATTGTCGCTGGAGCGCAGTCTGCGGCACGGTCCAACTCGAGTTGGACTTCGCTGTTCCCCGTCCCTCTGCAGGTTTTCGCCTGCTTGCTGCAGCTGTGCCCGCCGCTCTCCTCCTCCCAGCTGGCGTTCACGGGTCCATGCTTCTTTGGCATCTCGCAGTCGCCCACTTCCTCATCCCAGTTCTTCGATGGGAGAGGGAACAGATCCGCTGGGAGTGCAGGCTTTCTTCGGACTCTTCGCCGCCTGGAAGCGACATCGGAGACACCGTGAGCCACCGGTGGCTCCCTGGGGCACCTCGTGCAGCCGCTGACCCGATCAGGGGGTCCGATCGAAGACGGCACGGATACCCCCTCCCAATCCCAGGTTTAGTCCCAGTGTCCTTCGGATCGGGCCCCAGTGCTGTGCCACGGTGGTTCTTTTGGGAGCATCACCAAAATACGAAGTCCAGGAATCGCTCAATGGACTCCTCGGCTGCCGCATGCAACGTGGTCAGGCCCGCCTCCTCCATGACAGCTTCCACCTGAGGTTCGTAATCCCCACGAAAACGGGCAGAGATCCGATCCACAGGCCGATCCATAGACAGCGCCCCAAACGACTCATGTAAATCCCTATGGTCGCTGCCACGCCCCTCGCTCCAACGGAGTAAAGGAAGACTCGTGGCTGATACTTTAGGATCGGAAAGAGTCACCAGCCAGACCCGCTCTCCCTCACGGGTTCCTCCAGATCCAGAAGGGAAAGGTTGGAGCCTTTGGGGCTACCGCATCTTCCCAGAAACATTCAACCTCTCCATGCCGGTGACACCAGAGGTCCACTGCACTAGGATATAGATGAATTAAGATTCCTGCCAATGTAAGGAATTCCATAGAAGCAGAAATAAAAGGCTCTTTGGTGAAAAAAAGACCGTTTATTCAGACATCTTAGAAAGCTCAAGTACACGCAGTGGCAGGAATGACACTTCCCGCCAGAAGCACAGGTTATAACTCTATCCATCCCATCCCCCTCCCGGCTTCCCATGGGAACGGAGACCTCATCTCCCGCGCAGAGATAAAGTCTCCGCCGATGAAGCTGGCCCATCGCCCGGGCTGTGGAATGTACTCAAGGTTAGGCGGCTGCCCTTCCCATCAACACCATTGAAACCTTTACACATTCCCATGGAACTATCAACTAAGACGCCCAAATCCCTTTCCTGGTCTGTGACTGATAGCACTGACCCCTTTAGCATGTATGTGAAGTTTGGATTTTTTGCCCCTATGTGCATCACTTTACATTTTGCTACATTGAACTGCATTTGCCATTTCTGGGCCCACTCACCTAACTTATCAAGGTCCGCTTGGAGCTCTTCGCAATCCTTTGTGGTTCTCACCACCCTACATAATTTGGTATCATCTGCAAACTTGGCCACCACGCTACCCACCCCTACTTCCAGGTCATTTATGAATAGGTTAAAGAGCACTGGTCCCAAAACGGATCCTTGGGGGACACCACTCCCAACATCTCTCCATTGTGAGAACTTCCCATTTACACCCACTCTTTGTTTCCTGTTTCTCAACCAGTTTTTAATCCATAGGAGGACTTCCCCTCTTATTCCTTCATTGCTGAGTTTTCTCAACAGTCTCTGGTGAGGAACTTTGTCAAAAGCCTTTTGGAAATCCAAGTAGACAATGTCCACTGGTTCCCCCTTATCCACATGTCTGTTTACACCCTCAAAGAACTCTAGTAAGTTTGTAAGACAGGATTTGCCTCTGCAAAAGCCATGCTGACTCTTTCTCAGCAGGTCTTGCTTTTCTACATGTTTTATAATTTTATCTTTAATTATAGATTCTACTAATTTACCAGGAACAGATGTCAAACTGACTGGCCTGTAATTTCCCGCGTCCCCCCTAGATCCTTTCTTAAAGATTGGTGTGACATTGGCCATCTTCCAGTCTTCAGGGATGGAGCCTGATTTCAGGGATAAGTTGCATATTAAAGTGAGAAGATCAGCAATTTCATGCTTGAGCTCTTTAAGAACTCTTGGGTGAATGCAATCTGGGCCAGGGGATTTGGTAACATTTAGTTTATCAATGTCTGCCAGAACTTCTTCCTTGTCTACCACTATCTTCGCTAGTTCCTCGGATTCGCCTCCTAAGAAGCTTGGTTCAGGTGCAGGAATGTTCCTCACCTCCTCTTGGGTGAAGACAGATGCAAAGAATTCATTCAGCTTCTCTGCAATCTCCCTAAAAGTAAAGTAAAACTTACATCTCTGCTTTTAACACAGAGGTATGAAAAAACCACAGCACTGATATGACAGCAGTGAAAGGCTGACTGACAATCTTCCAGCAGTGTTCTAAGGTTTCACCTAGGACAAAAAGCCCACTAATCTGCAATACTGTGCATTATACCATCTCTGCAGTCTCACCGAGATTAAACATTCAAACCTGAATAATACAAGTTTCATTGGATTTTCACTCTCCTAATTGTTTTAAAGCTGCTCTTTTCCAGCTTCAGGAATGTCACTATAGTCGAAGAAAGAGACATTATTCAAAGCACACGTAGCCTGAAGATTCCAGGTTAACACAGACCTTGATCCAAAAACCAAAAGATGAAGCATGGGGCTAAACTGTGAGTTGGCACATGCTTTTATCACTCTTACCAAAGTAAAATAGAGAAATATAGCTATGGTAGTTTCTTGCAGGCCTACAGCCCTGTGCAATGGAGAAGTGAAAGCCAGATCCATTTTCCCAGTTCCTCATAGTGAAGGACAATGGGCAAGTGGCAATATTTAAAAGGCTGTTTTCAACCTCTAAAATGGGAGCTACAATTATCACTATGGACAAGGACTACAGTCGTCCCTTCCACATTGAGACTTTCCCCATCGCAGTTTTGGTTTATCGTGGGTTGTCATAAGAAATTACTGTAAATGAGAATTGTCCCGGGACGGTGGCCAGCCCCAACTCTGAAGCAGGTGTCGCTGTCCAGGACTCGGACTCGCCAGCCACCAGAGAGGCCTCCTGTCACCCGCAGCCTCCAGAAACCACAGAGTAACACTGCCAGGCCTGGCACCCCCATCCCCCTCCTTCAATCAATGGGCAAGTCAGGGAGCAGATTGATGTGGATTTTCTAGATCACAGGGGTAAAGTGCTCCTAACCCCCACAATGTGGAAGGGACGACTGTACTATTGGGATGAAGAGAGAAAACGTCTCAATATACTAAGATTCTCTGCTGTCAGAATCAGGATTAATAACTTACCTGAAAAGAGCTTTCAAATTCTCAGGCAATTCTGTGCGACCTGCATAGCCAGGGTTCATGGTAATGAAAATACCAACAGAAGGAACCAATTTAATGTCTTCTCCAAGGAAATTAAAATTCTGCTTTTTGTCTCTTATGGCATCCTGTATGCTTTTTACCTAAACAAAAAAATAGGAGAAAGGGGGGTTGTATTAGTTAATTCATAGGAACCCCATTCACCTTACAGTAAACCAGTTCAGTACATTTAATAAAATGGCCAATAAAAGTAGATTAAAATCTGTATAGCATGATACACATTATAATCCAGTTTTTGTTAACATTGAGGCATATCACAGCTGAAAACTACCTGCTTTTATCAGGGAATGCTTCCAACCTCTCTTTATGGAACTGCTGTTAAAACTACTGCCACTTTAAAAGCAAGCCGTTTGTTTTTGCAAGATGGGCTGTCTCGTGTCAAAAGATCTGTCCTGGGGCTTTGTTAAAGCAAGTGGTATCTACTTTACTGCTCCTGTTAGACCAAACCATCTAGCTCAGCATCCTAGTCCCAACAGCAACCAGCTTCTGAGAACACCACAAGCAGGACTTGCAGTCAAAAGACTACTCCCTCAGTTTACCACCCACTCCCAGCAACTGCTATCCAGAGGTATACTACCCCTGAAGATAAAGCTCAGTTTAGTTATCACTGTCAAAAGCTATTGATAATCCTATCCTTCATGATTATGGTGGGTTTTCTGGGCTGTGTGGCCATGATCTGGTGGATCTTGTTCCTAACGTTTCACCTGCATCTGTGGCTGGCATCTTCAGAGGTGCATCACAGAGGAAGTCTGTTACACACTGTGTCCACGGCCACACAACCCAGAAAACCCACCAGAACCAGTTGAATCCGGCCATGAAAGCCTTTGACAATACTATCCTTCATGGGTTTGTCTAATTCCCATTTAAACACCACTAATACAGTGTGGTAGGAGCCCCATGGTGCCATGGTAAGTTGCAGTACTGCAGTCAAAGCTCTGCTCATGACCTGAGTTCAATCCCAACAGAAATTGGTTTCAGGTAGCCGGCTCAAGGTTGACTCAGCCTTTTAGGTCGTTTCCCCACTTTGGTCGTTTCCCCTTTGCTGTGCGCTACTCTATGCAAGTGTCATTTCTAGCGCATGCCTGGGCTTCCCCACGACCCCCGCTCTGTGCGGGGTCATCAAAAGGCACCATTTTGAAGAGCACCAGGAATGACGCGCGCAGAGGGGGCGCAAGAGCGGCAGCTTCGGGGCGGCTGCGTTGTCACTGCCCCTGTAGTGGGGAGTGCCACGGGACCCCGCGCTATTTGGGGAGAGTAGCGCACAGCAGAAGGTAAGTGGGGAAAGGCCCTTAGTCTTCTGAGGTCAGTAACGTGTAGACAACTGGGGAAGGCAATGGCCAACCACCCCATAAACACAGTCCGCCTAGTAAATGTTGTGATGTCACCCCATGGGTCAGTAATGACCCAGTGCTTGCACAGCGGACTGCCTTTACCTAATACAGTGTGGTATAGAGGATAAGGTGTTGAACTATAACCTGGCAAATCCATGTTCAAGTCCCATCTTGCACCATGGAAGCTTGTTGAGCGATACTAGGACAGTTACACACTCTCAGACCTGAACCTGGCTAGTATAGGGATGGGAGGTCTCCAAGAAATACCAAGGTCATCACATGGAAACAGACAATAGCAAACCACCTCCAAACTTCTCTTGCTTTCAAAAGCCTACAGGGTTACCATAAGTCAGCTGTGACTTGATGGCAGAGAGAGAGGGGGAGAGAGAGAGAGAGAGAGAGATCATCACTACTACTTCTGGCAGAGAGATCCTCCTTGGTAAGCTACTCAGAGCTCTTGATTATTTTGCTAGGCCTTTTCTGACTTTTTCACCTCTACTGACATTCTTTTTATGTTTGCTTACACTGGAACTAGTTTGACATTTTGATTACCTTCAGCTGGTTTAAGATCCTTTTGCTCCCTTAGTTCTGCTTGGGTTTTGCCTGAATAATCTAGTGTTTTCTATAGATTTAGCTACCACTCCACTCTTTACTCCAAGTTAATTGCAAATAAATTAAACAGCACTAATCCCAAACAGATCATTCTTCCTACCCCAAAACTGGAAGTTGTGAATATTTTCCATCCTAATACACTGTCCTTTTTAAAAAAATTAAATTAACAATGCACAGAAAATATAATAAAATTCATAACTGAATAAGCAATCAACTTCCCTCTTCCTAGCATCTCCAAAGCACATAGTAAATATATATATTTTCAGCATGGATTCTGTTTGCCTGAAGCTAGATAAAATAGGTGTCAGCTCAGCACTGACAACCCCTGAGTACAAGAAGATGCGTTAAATCCAACACAAACTGCATGAAAGAGAGGTTGTACCACTATAGTTACAACCACATTGTGGAGTCACTTCACACATTAACCGGGTGGGGAGCCACTTCACACAAACCACTTAATAGGCTTCTATACCTCTGCCTGGCTGTGATTTCAGCAACCACTCATATGACTGCTTCAGTGTAAAAACCAGACCAGAGAACCCTGCACATTGCTGCCGGAACTTGATTGCTGTTCTCACACATTACTAGAAAGCCCAACAACAAAACCCAGCAGGTACACATGAAAACAGGCATGAGGAAGCTCACCAGGTCTCATCTCAAACCAAAACTACCTTTGGGCAGCCACAGAAAAGAAATGCAAACATTTCCTGCTAGCAGGCACCTACCCCACTGTGTGATAGCTCTGCATATTCAACATCAGAGGCACATACTCATGCCACAAAGCCTATTAAACAAAACACCCACTGCTTTGGGCCAGCAATGTTATATCCACATACACTAGTTATCTGAGATATCATTTTAATTGACCTGAAAGTTAAGTGAGGTTTTGTGAGCTGCTGTCTTGAATGTTTAATGGCAACTGCAATGCATCCACTATTTCCCTTTACTCACTAACATTATGCTTGCCTGCTTTGTCCTGCTGTGCAGCTCATACCTCTGGACCACTGCTTTATCACATGACTATTAGATCTGCAGTGCCAACTGTCATTCATGTTTTTCCTGACACGTTATTTTTGAAGAGCAGAAGAGTATCATCACCACTGTTTCACTGGCTTAATCACAGTATTAATAGGCTATTTCCAAACACAACCAATTAACTATGATTTCAAGAAGTTTCCAAGACACTCATGCTTCACAAGAGAGACATCCAGATAGTAATTTCTATATTTACATTCTGAATTGTATCTAGAGGCACAGTGATGACTTAACAATGGCATTGCTTATTCTATTTCAGTAGTCTAATTAATGTAGAAGGACTCATGAAAGGTTGAATCAACCAGGAACTGCTGATCTGAACATCCCCATTCCCTTTAATCAGACACCTACCCCTTTTCTGCTCTTTGCTGCTAACTGCACATTATCAAAACACATCGCTCTCCAATTATTGCTTCACAGATGCACACAAGCATTTCCCCCAGAGTCAGCTTTGTCCAGGCAATGAATTTTCTGTATAACATCAGTGCCAATGATACATCCCCAGACCACTGTGCTAAGAAAAGTTAACTGGCACATCGGTTTAAATTATGATGAAATGATAAAAACCATCATGCGCAGAGACAAATACTGGAAATGCCTTAACAAATCTTACTTACAATATATACTGGGGTTGTTGTTCACAATCTTCTAAGGCCCATTCACGGCACATGCAAGCCAAGTGGATGCTTGGGACACCTGAATTTGATGATGGTGGCAGTGCAAGAGGAGGCAATGGGTGTGCCTGTCTCCATGCCCATGCCCTGCCTGCTGCCCAAGAAGAGGGTGAAGCCCAGAAGTCCCAACTTGCCTTCCTCCTGAGTACTGGACTACAGCTGCAGAGGCTAGATGGAAGGCAACATCCTGTCATCTCCTTAAAGCTTTTTTCCACCTCCTAGAACCGTGGTGGCAAACCTTTGGCACTCCAGATGTTATGGAATACAATTCCCATCAGCCCCTGCCAGCGTAGCCAATTGGCCATGCTGGCAGGGGCTGATGGGAATTGTATTCCATAACATCTGGAGTGCCAAAGGTTCGCCACCACTGTCCTAGAATGATGAGCTTCCAGGTGCTGGCAGCACAAGATGGGGAAGGTGACAGGCACCCATTGCTTCCCTACCTTACGCCACTCAGGAGGATGGAGAGATCCAGCAGACTCACCTTCCCTCTGGCAATGCAAGATAGGTACAAGGCCAACCATCACTTCCTCAGCCCACACCTCTCTACCCCTTCTGAAAAGAAGGCATGCAGTGCTGACAGCTCTCTACCACAAACAAACTGAGAAGGTGACAGACCTGCTACTGTAGCAATTAGTCTTGAGCCAGGTCTGTCATCTCCTAAAATGGGGGCAACAACTCTTTCTGCCCTCAAAATTGCAGCATCTACCTATGAAGATGTTAGAATGGTGACAAGCGGGGGGGGGGGGGGCAGACAGAAATAAAGATTGCACATGGCCTGACATAGTTGCAGCAAACTGCATCCCAATGATTCTACTAGCACCTCAAGGACTTGGGTGAAAAAACAGCCTTAAAATAGACTGGCATGCTAGTGCTTGGTACACATACCAAGGGGTCCCCTACCCCAGTCCTAAAAAATCTCTGAAATGTGAGATAACCAGAAAGTGGAAGTATGGTCGAACATTCATATTCATTACTACTACACTCAAAAAAGTCAACCTATGATAGCTTTGCCGTGTCGAAAATTATCTTGTGAATACTGCTTCAACATGCGCCACACTTGAAGACCTCTAAAAAGGAGATGGCTTACTATAAGGTCTCTATTTCTGCTTCCATGCTTACTGACCAAACTGGTACCTAGATTCTACAGCATGCAGATTCACCTTCACAACTTCCCTGCATTCCAAAAACAAATTGAACAAAAGATGTGTTCGCACCAGTAATCACAACAGAAAGCAAGGCAGAGGTAGTAATTAGTCATGCATTTTAAATACAGTGAATGTTACCAAAAACTCTAGTAAAAGCTCCAACATGCGCATATTTCAAAAAAATCTTCACTGCTGTAATGGAATGACTCTGCCCATTCAGTGTAATTAGGCTATGGATGATAGTTCTCACCAATATAACAGTTCTCTGCACCCTAGGTGTTATACTGTACAAATCCACCATTCATTATAGCATTTCTGCCTACAGAAAGCAAAACTATTCTAAGGAATCCTTCCCCACTCCCCCATCTATCAATCACAGAAACATACTGGAGTTAAAGAATGATTATGTTCATAATGTGGCTGGTTTACACATTTCCAAATTATAAAATCATAATTAGAACTATAACTAGCAACTCCAAGTAATCCTCTTTCCCTAGTATCGTGCAGTACATGGTGGAGTGGACCACACCCCTGAGGTACATCTCCCCCTGTCCTTATTATTGAATATATCATAGCACCTGTTACTTACCTGTACAGCCACCACTGATAGAACCTCAACAGAGATTCTGTTGAACTCATCAAAACAGCCCCAAGCACCAGTCTGAGAAAGACCTTTGTAAATGTTCCCACAAGACTGCAACGGAAAAAAATGATAGTGAAATGATGCTCAGAATTTGTTTCAGTAAAACAGGCATCATTTATTTCTGGTTTCATAAACAATTTGGGGAGCATTTCAGGCACTAGTAAAACTGTAAGGGGACCACAGGCATAAGAAAAATGAAAGCAAACATAATGCTATTTAATGTGTTGTCAAAGGATTTAACGGCCAGATTCAACTGATTGTTGTGGGTTTTCTGGGCTGTGTGACCGTGGTCTGGTAGATCTTGTTCCTAACGTGTATCACAGAGGGAAATCTGTTACAGTGACACAGTGTGTAACAGACTTCTCTAGGATACACCTCTGAAGATGCCAGCCATAGATGCAGGTGAAACGTTAGGAACAAGATCTACCAGACCACGGTCACACAGCCCAGAAAACCCACAATAATTTACTTTGTTCATTTTCATCATATATGCACAACACTCTTGTTTTAAGATAATTGGTGCTGTTCTACCGGCATTCCGGTTTCTTGTGCCAGCTCTGAGCCAAAACAAATGAATGAAGAATGCTACAGTTGTTCTCTTTCATCAAATGAGAAGAGATGAACAACCATCTAGAATGAAACTGTAGCACTGATTTCTAAACAATGGGAATGGGTTCAGAAGAAAATCATAAGAGACTTGTAGGAAAGCTACTTGTATGTACTGACTCCAGTTCTGCAAAAAAAAAAAAAAAGGCAGTTTCATCTCCTGATCCAGGTTCTCCTGATCCATCTCCTGATCCTGAATGTTGTTCACCGCCCAGAGCCCCCAGGGGATGGGGCGGTTTATAAATCGAAACAATAAATAAATAAATAAATAAATAAATAAATAAATAAATAAATAAATAAATAAATAAATAAATAAATAAAAAATAAATAAATAAATAAATAGTTATCATGAACAGCAGCCCACACTGTCCCAGAGATCGTTCATGCTTCTGTGGGTACAGCCCATTGATTTCAGTGCAGCTAGTGCTGAAAAACTTCCCAAAGAGAGTATGGAAAAGAAAATGACCTAGAAAGGCATCAGAAGAAAACAGTTAACATCGCCGACACAGAAACAAAACAGGAAATGTATCACATATGAAGCAGCCCTTAGGTAAGTTAACTTCATTTCCCCCATATGTATCTGTCCAGTCACATATTCATTCTGAAGAGTTTCTGTGCCACTACCTTATAATCCATTTGCTCTGAACAGTTGAACACATAAACCATGATGCCCAGAGCTCGGCCCAGATCCTTGGTGGTCTCAGTCTTTCCAGTTCCAGCTGGCCCTGCAGGAGCCCCACTCATAGTCAGGTGCAGAGACTGAGTGAGAGTAATATAGCATCTTCCATGTACCAAGAGGGAGAATAGGGAAAAGTAAATATTAGCGGAATGAAGAAGAAGAAAAAGAGCTTGGATTTATACCCCACCTTTCTCTCCTGTGAGGAGACTCAAGGTGGCTTACAAGCTCCTTTCCCTTCCTTTCCCCACCACAGACACCTTGTGAGGCAGGTGGGGCTGAGAGAGTTCAGAGAGAATCGTGACTAGCCCAAAGTCACCCAGCAGGAATGTAGGAGCGCGGAAACACATCTGGTTCACCAGATAAGCCTCTGCCTCTCAGGTGGAGGAGTGAAGAATCAAACCCGGTTCTCCAGATTAAAATCCACCTGCTCTTAACCACAATACCATGCTGACTCTCAAACTCTGCACAAACTCTGGTTCAAACCCAGTGATCAGGTTAAATGACAAGAACATAAGAACATAAGAACTAGCCTGCTGGATCAGACCAGAGTCCATCTAGTCCAGCATTCTGCTACTCGCAGTGGCCCACCAGGTGCCTTTGGGAGCTCACATGCAGGATGTGAAAGCAATGGCCTTCTGCTGCTGCTGCTCCTGAGCACCTGGTCTGCTAAGGCATTAGCAATCTGAGATCAAGGAGGATCAAGATTGGTAGCCATAGATTGACTTCTCCTCCATAAATTTGTCCAAGCCCTTTTTAAAGCTATCCAGGTTAGTGGCCATCACCACCTCCTGTGGCAGCATATTCCAAACAATCTCAATCACACGCCAAGTGAAGAAGTGTTTCCTTTTATTAGTCCTGTAATTCTTCCCCCCCCAGCATTTTCAAATGAATGCCCCCTGGTTCTAGTATTAGAGAAAGAGAGAAAAATTTCTCTCTGTCAACATTTTCTACCCCATGCATAATTTTATAGACTTCCCAATCATATCCCCTCAGACGCTCTTCCTCTCTCCAAACTAAAAGAGTCCCAAACGCTGCAGCTCTCTCCTCATAAGGAAGGTGCTCCAACTCTTCTCAATCATCCTCGTTGCGGTTCTTTCTTCTGCACTTTCTCTTTTTCTATCTCTTCGAGCATATCCTTTTTTTGAGATGTGCCACCAGAACTGAACAACAACACAGTACTCCAAGTGCTAAGGTCGCACCACTGCTTTATATAAGGGCATGACAATCTTTGCAGTTTTATTCTCAATTCCTTTCCCACTATCCCCAGCATAGAGTTTTGCTCTTTTTTTTCACCGCTTTTCGCCATGCATTGAGTTGGGACATTCCCATGGAACTATCACAACTAAGACGCCTCAAATCCCTCTTCCCCTCCTTCTGGTCTGTAGACTGATAAAGTGACTGGACCCCTGTAGCTGCAGTATGTGAAGTTTGGATTTTTTTGCCCCTATGCATGCATCACTTTACATTTCGCTACATTGAACTGCATTTGCCACTTTCTGAGCCCACTCACCTAATTTTATCAAGGTCCGCTTTGGAGCTCTTTTCAAGAATCCTTTTGTGGTTCTTACCAAATTCTACATAATTTGGTATCATCTGCAAACTTGGCTACCACTACTAGGCCCACTCCCTACTTCCAGTGTCATTTATGAATAAGTTAAAGAGCACTTGGTCCCAAACGGATCCTTTTGGGACACCTTTACAATTCCTACATCTCTCCACACATTGTGAGAACTTCCTCCCATTTATACTCCACCTCTTTGTTTCCTGTTCCTCAACCAGTTTTAATCCATAGGAGAACTCCTCTTATTCCTTTTCATTAAGCTGAGTTTTCTCAACAGTCTCTTGGGTGAAAGGAACTTTTTTGTCAAAGTTTTGGGAAATCCAAGTAGACAATGTCCACTGGTTCCCCTTATCCACATGTCTGTTTTTTTTACACCCTCTCAAAGAACTCCTCTAGTAAGTTTGTGTTAAGACAGGACTTGCCTCTACAAAGCCATGCTGACTCTTCCTCAGCAGGTCTCTTGCTTTTCTGCTACATGCTTTAATAATTTTATCTTTTTAATGATAGATTCTTACTAATTTACTTCAGGAACAGATGTCAAACTGACTGGCCTTGTAATTTCCCGGGTCCCCCCCCTAGACCTCTTTCTTAAAGATTGGTGTGGACATTGGCCATCTTCCAGTCTCTTCAGGGATGGAGCCTGGATTTCTTGTGTGGGATAAGTTGCATATTAATGTGAGAACATCAGCAATTTCATGCTTTGAGCTCTTTAAGAAACCTCTTTGGATGAATGCAATCTGGGCCAGGGATTTGGTAGCATTTAGTTTTATCAATGGGCTGCCCAGAACTTCTTCCTTGTCTACCACTCAACTTCGCTAGTTCCTCTGATTCACTCTCCTAAGAAGCTTGGTTCAACTGTGCAGGAATTTTCCTCACCTCCTCTTGGGTGAAGCTATTACAGATGCAAAGCAATTCATTCAGCTTCTCTGCAATCTCCCTGTCATCTTTAGCACACCTTTTGTTCCTTCATCATCTAAATCTGGACTCTACCGCTTCCCTCTAGCTGGCTTCCCTGCTTTTTGATGTACTTGAAGAACTGTTTGTTGCTAAGGTCTTTGATGTTCGCAGCCATGCTGCCTCATAATCCTTTTTTTTGCCTCCCCTACAGCTAAACTTGCTTCCTCTTTTGCCACCATTTGTGTTCTCTCTGGTATCTCTTTCATCAGTTAAGTTGGACTCTCCATTTTCTAAAAGACATCTTTTTTTTCCTGCACATAATTACTCTCTAACCTCTCCTTTGCTGCCAACCATGCTTTCTTTTGGATCATGCTGCCTTTCCTAACCTGCGGAACACATTCCAGCTTCGAGCTTTTTAAGACTGTGTTTTTTTAAATAACCCTCCAAGCACCCTTTGGACATTTTGACTCTCTTGATTTTCCCTTTCAGCTTCCTGCGCACTATCCCCCTCATCTTTGAGAAATTTCCCTTTCTGAAGGCAAATGTAACTACATTAGTAGTTGTCACTTGTTCGCATGCAGAGATACTGAATCGGACAGCATTGTGGTCGCTGTTCCGCATCGGCTCAACAACACTGACTTCCTTCGGCATCTCAGGTCCTGGGTCCGCTATAGAATTAGATCTAGGATCACATCTCCCCTGGTTGGTTCTACAACCATCTGCTCTAAGCCACAGTCATTTAGCATATCCAGGAATGTTCTCTCCTTACTATGACCTGAACATGCATTTTTCCAGTTTATGTGGGATTTTGATTGTCCACCAGTGACTCATAAAAAATTTTGGACTGAAAATAATGTGCAGGTTCCATGTTGATCAGGGATACTGAGAGAAGACACTTGTGATGCTGAGACTTGAGCTGCTTCCTTTACAGACTCAGTGGGACACAGAAGCTATCCACCGTCAACTCACAAAGTTATCCATAAAGATGATCTTCACTAACAAACTTCAGAAGCAGCTTGATTGCACTGTGAAGAAGTTCCATTGGTGATCTCTTTAACAGAGACAAGCTTCACTATAATCACTACAAAACACATGTGGTATGACAGCTTCCCTACAAAATTGTCAGGCTGGCATATCTCGTCCTCCTGCCTTTACCAGACAATGCATTTGAGCCAGAGTACAATGGTATCTGAACTGAACTCTCTCCCTACTGAAGCTGAAATATGATCAAGCTTTGGTGAATTATATATCAGAAAGGCTATGCTCCTGCAAAAAGGAATCCCCTCCCCCTCCCTCCCCGCCCTTGCATGCCACCACTCACTCACTCCTCCCCTCACTCCCTTTCCCTTGTATGGCACTTCTCCCTCTCCTTCCCCTCCCTCCCCTTCACTTGCATGCCACCCCTCACCCTCCTTCCCCTCCCTATCCCTCCACTAGGGTTGGTGGCCATTTCCAGATGCCAGGTCCCCTCCCCCTCCCTCCCCTCCCTTGCATGCCACCCCTCACTCCCTTCCTCCCCTCCCTCCCTCCCCTTTCCTTGAATGCTACCCCTCCCCCTCCCTCCCTCCCTCCACTAGGGTGGGTGGGCTATGTCCAGATTCCGGGGCCCCTCCCTCCCCTCCCTTGCATGCAGGATTCTGCATCAACCAGACAAGTAAAGTTCCTTATATGTTGACCTCCTCTCTAACCACCCTCAAATACACATCTTTGTGAAGCCTTTTAGGCACGCACCTGTCTGTCAGAGGAGTGATGACCAGGCGTGGTGTGTTTCCAAGATATTCATAGGAATATAGGAACTGTGCATCACAAATGTTCGCATAACAGTGTTTCTCTTCATCTGCCCACCTGTGCCGGAGTTGTGACAGCCAAAGGAATACTTGTGCATTGTCCACCTTCAAAAGAACAGCACAAAAATTAATGTATCACCCAGAAAAGAGGTTCCCCTTGAAAGCCTTCCCATAATCAGAGACTGTAATTTTTCAAACTCTCTTCTCAAAGGAGACCACAATTAACATGAGAGAAACAGTCCACGGGGTGTGCTGTTGTTTAATTTAATGTAACCAACCTTCTGTGCAATCATTTTGGCCACCACATCTCGCGCATGCACATCAATGGTACAGATAGTCATGATCTTCTGCCTGTCACCCTTTGAGAGCTGTCCAATGAGCATAGTGATGAGGGTATTTAGCTGGGTCACTTGCTTCTTGTAATACTCTTTCATGGCATTCTCATAACCTTCTTCCAACCGGGCAAAGGCAATCCCAACCTCTGTGGTCCACCAAATCTGGGTACTGGTGAGAGCAACCTTGGCAAGGTTAAAAAACAAACACTCAGCATCCTTTGCAAAGTCAGCAACAACTAATGGTTTTCTGAGTCCCGACAGATCATGTGAAGAATGGTTCCTCTAAATACAAAGTTATAACTCAGGGAAGGAGTCTGAGCAGGAGACTCGACACCCTCCAGTTCCTGCTGGTGGAATAGGCCACACGGATTTTGCCCACTCACATAATGCATTACTTAGGTGCTGACATAACATACACGTTCTACCCTAGCTGGAAAGCATTACCACCAAATATGCTCAAAGATATTTCAGGAGCTTTTCCTGACTCATGGTAGGGTAGCCAATCGCTTTCTACTGAGACTGAGATAAGAAGTTTATGTCAGTGAAATGGGCAAATGTTCCTAAGAAATGACAAATACCCAACTGAAAAGCATCATGAGGAAAGTCAAAATATAAATTGGAATTACCCCAATGAAAAAAGAAGCCACAAAGATCACGCCTGCCACAGGGTTATGGTCACAAAAGATCAAACAGTCTAGGCATAAAATAAAACGGAGGATTTAAACATTGCTGATGCCAACAACATCTTCCATTGCCACCTGTGTCAGGTAATCTATGAGAAGCCATAAAAAATGTGCACAAGTAGCACAAGATTCAGAGTTATTGCCACTTAAATGTCAAGGAACAGAAAAGGGAGGTTAACAAATACTGCTTTGTGAAATAAATTATCAGGAGAGTTTAGTTATTTATGAGTAAAAATACCCAAGAAGGCCAAAGCTATAGAGCTATGCAAATGTGTTAAAAAATGAAATATTTTCCATACGTCATACAAACTGAAAAAGAACCACCCAGATTGTTCCTGTTTCAGAAATTTAAATCAAAGTTACCATTCCAGACTGGGAAAAAACCCTAAGCTCACTATATATTAAATAAAGAAAAGCCATTCCCCAAATCTCTAACAAAGTAAAACAAAACAAAAACCATCTGAGCTATAAAACCATCTGATAATCTTTATGCACTGGCAACCTGATTCTCACAGCACTGACTTGGTTCAAGATCTATTAAAATGCAGCCAATACTTGAAGGAAAGAAACTGTGAAATTTTGTTAAACTTTGCTGTGCTCCCATTCTTCTAATATACAGTTCTGAATTTCTTCAGTGCATATGCCAAAGTTCTGAGAGACACATTTTCACGTAGCAGTTAGCCCCACTACAAAATTAAAGAACATATACTATAAAAATTGAGATACTAAAATTCTGTTAAGGCAACCAGAATCCTGTTAAGGCAACCCACTACAAAATTAAAGAACATATACTATAAAAATTGAGATACTAAAATTCTGTTAAGGCAACCAGAAGTTTCTTAAGTGTGGTGTATTTATTGTATATATTACAATGGTTTAGTATATATTTACAATAGTTAGTCCTTGCTCACTATTTTTATTTATGTTAGAATTGTAGACTGTAGATGTGCTCCCTTGTCCTGAAACTAGTGGCTCCCACCACTGAATCTGCATGCTAATGAATGGAATCTGTTTTGAACACAACAGTAGAGGATAGTCAAGACTTTGTCATACTACTACCATTATGACTACTTCACCCCAAACTCAGTAGATCATCAGCAGAAGAGGAAATAAGGCACTATTTCAAGAGATACCTGTGCAGGATAGTCGAAAAGCCATTGTTCCCTTGCCTTTTCCTCATAAGCCATCACTGCCTCTGTCATCTCATGCCTCACAGTGGCCCTCATGTGGTCCAGCACACGATTCAGCCAGCTCTCCACCTGCAGGAGAAGAAGAATCCAGATATTTGCAATCTACAGTGCTCTCCCTGGAACTGGTTCCTTCTGCCTCCCTAAAACTACAATAGGATTTTGCTGCCTATAGCCACTAAGACAGTATCCAGGCAGTAACCAATGGTATTGGCCCAGTTGTAATGCAGCCTTATCGCTCTGCTGTCTTTTTTTTTTCTGCTGGATTTGTATACTTATGGGAGGCCTTTCATTCCATGATATATCCATGGAGATTATCTCCATAACTAACCACAAAGTTAGCTCAACAACCAACAAGCAACCAGCACAATTAAGAGACAATTTACATGATCAGCTGCAACATGATAGATCTGATGCTGGACTATACCCCCTCACTCTTCAGGAGAGATATGAGAATGTACATTACATTAAAACAAAACTCCCTATACAATCAACATGACAATGTCAAACTACTGTTGTTGTTAATTCAATGTTATCTGGCTCTTCCCAATGGAGTTGGGCTCAGAGCAGCTAACATGGGTAAAACAACATACAAGTCAATATGATAGAAAACTATAAAACTAAGATGAACAATGTCTAAATATTTAAAAGTACTTAAAGATGGACCTTTCCCATTTTCACTTATTAAAAGTTGGCCAAAGAGCAACAGAAACCAGATGTAAAAAACAGCAGTGGAAACCACATATTAAAAACATAACAGGGAATAACCGTCCCCTGCTATTTATTTACCTACAAAATTTATACTCTGCTTTTCTGCCCTCATCAGTGCCACCGAGGAGGATATCAGATTAAAAAAAAATAATAAAAACATGTCTCAAAAGCCATTTTTTAAAAAGCTATGTTAACGTTCCATGTATAAGGAAGATTTAAATATTCAACTCATTGCCTTTAGACTATCTGTGATGTGAAGAGGTACAATCCAGCAAAAGATCCATCCGTTACCTCAGAAATCAAGACAAACAAATGCTTGCATATGAAAGACACAAAGGTGATATCCTCACTGGCGATTAATCCTGGGATAGTCACCTAAAATATCCAGGTTCCGTCGAGATCTCATCACAGCTGAACTGCAAAACATAGATCAGTCCCATTTCTGGTGTTCCCCTCACCCTTATCATGGGATTTTCCTGGACCTGCTTGTATATGCACCTTTTTGAAAAAACACTCCAATGGGAGCTAATAGAAGATGGAGCTACACATTTGAGGATCCATAACTTTGCCCCCCCCCCCCCCCCCCATGAACCAAACTTCATCAAACCTGGGTAGTATCATCAGGAGGGTCTCCTAAAGATACTCTGAAATTTTGGTGCTGCTAGCTTAACAATTGCACCCCTGACAGCAGGCATCCCCCCGCCACAAGGGGCAGGCCTAGTTCTTCCCCAGTTTTTCTGCATACTTCCCAAATCCTGCATTGGTAAAATCTTTCAAGGAAGATCATGCTCAGAGTAACTTGGAATTCATGGGCATGGGAAGGTGCAGATGTGTGCAGTTTCCTGCCCAGATCCATCACCATGACCTCCCCGCTCCCCCCCCCCCTTCCTACCTCTTCCCACCATTAGGCTTTTTGCTGTCTTTGTTTTTGGTAGTAGCTATATTATGACAGCAGAAAGCCCATTGTGGCAAGAGAATGTGGTAGGCAGAAGGGGAAAGCCTGGAGAAAAATCCCTGTGCAGAGACTCCATTACTGATGCAAAAGCAATGATAGCAAAATGGGGAATCATTCCTTGGCACAAGCAATCTATATATATAAAAAGCTAAGTGTTTTTGTTGATGATAGTATACCTCAGTAACTGCTGGGCCAATTCCTCTGAAAATTCCCAGCCACTACAGTCAGCCAGGCGAAAGTGTTTTTAGATGTTCACATACATGAAATTTCACACCTGGCCCAGGTAAAACGCCTTTTTCCTGGCGCTCCATGGTGAAGGACATGCAGCTGCCTGTGTGTAACTGTCACCCTTAGAATGTTCGGGCTGCTTAGAATGTTCGCTCAGATGGCCAGATATGAGCAGTGGAAACAGTACATAGGAAGTAACTTGAGTGGAAGTGAAACACATATACACGAGGACGAGGGAAGGGAGGGGGAGGGAGGGGTGGCATGCAAGGGAAGAGAGGGAGGGAGAGGAAAGGGACAGAAGGGGAGGCATGCAAGGGAGGGGAGGCAGGGGGCCCAGCATCTTGATATGACCCACCACCCTAGCGGAGGGAAAGGGAAGGGAGGGAGGGGGAGGGGTGGCATGCAAGGGAAGAGAAGTGAGGGAGGGAAGAGAAGGAGGGGCGACATTCAAGGGACGGGAGGGAGGGGCAAGGCACCCTAGATTCCCTGAATATTACGGTTACAGTAAAGAAAACCAGGCACGCATTACTCAGGAGTAAGCGCGGTACAGCAACCATGACATACTTTGAAGGGCTGTGTTGCACCCCTCAGAGGGTTTCCTCAGAAGCGAAACCCATTGCCACCAACCAAACTTACTCCCAGGTAAAGGATCATGACCAGCCAGCCTAGATGTGTGGGAGGGGTGCCTTTCCATTCCCCGCCCCCAGGAATGCGGGCACACACATCACTGACATCGCACAGTATCAGGCTGCATGTTTGCATGACCACGTACTGCTGGACTCTGCAACTGATTTGCTGCTACTGTTCCTTTCCCATTTCACCACAATAAGCCACAGCCACGCGTGGCCAGGCCCCGCTGGTCTAAGATAAAATGGAATTTTCACTTTTGGTTTAATCCTACAATCATAGAGAAAGATACTTCACTGCCAAAATGTTCTTTTACTAGTGTCAGCCACATGTATCTGTGCCAGGAGCCAACCTTTCTACTGTTGTTCACAGGAAATATTCCCATTTTTTAATATACAGCTGTAGTTCTCATTTGCAGAAGCAAACTGGATTTCTGATGTTACCTTACCTGGCCACTGCAGTCACATGGCTCACTGAAACTAACGTACTCTTCCTCTTTGCTGTACATCCCTAAGCTCAGCTTGGTTGGCTGTTGATCAGAATCCATCTGGAATTTCATTTTGGCCATATTGTCAAAGAGTTTTGCAAGATGGCGCTGGACCTGCAAAAATGAATTAGGCCTGAGCAACAGGAAGTCAGAGTAAATACCACTTTCTCATATTAATTTTTGGAAGAAGGGTTGTGATACCACAGGAGAGCACCAGCACCAACAATGTTGTACCATAGTACCAGAGTAAAAGACAAAGGCAGTTTATGTTTAAAGTCCATTGTTTTCGGTTTGTGCTTTTACAGAGAACTAAATTCTGTGAGATGGCCAGGAGCCATAACTGGCATTCAGAAGCAGCTTTCTGCAGTCCTGAGAAAAACTCCTTTTATGTGCAAAACATCCTTCCTTCTATTTGATAAACTGTATATAAAGCATTCCAATTCCCCACCAATGGGCCCCCGAAAGCCTTCAATTGCACTTAAATCATTGCAAGTTCAATATTGGACCCACTAAGATAAAATTGTTATGTATTTAATCCTCCTCCTGGAATTGGCCAACAGAGCTCAGAGACAACAATGAAAAGGCCATGGGTTTATCCACATTTGATTCTACCTGACATTTATTTTGATTTTATTGCAGATCACTTTAAATAGGAGTTATAGATACAGCTCAAAGAATTCCATCATATGAGGGAACCTTTCAAAGCAATATTTTTCTGTGTTCCTTATGTCTTCCCCTGTGTTTCACACATTGATCAAATGCAAAGATCTGAGCCCAATAAAGAGCTAAGAAACATCGGCACTGGAGGAAACCACTTTTTCTATATGTAAACACAAATTATTACATAAAACTCGCATTTGTCTAATGGCCAAAAATCATGGGGATCACCTGGTATCAGAACAGGAGTGGTCCTATCAATAGGAGTATGTAGCCTCCTACGCTACAGAAAAATACAAAAGTCTATAAGATGGTTATATTTCACTCCATTCCCCATTTGTCAGCCAGCACAAAGCAGTTCTGACAAGTATCAAATGGTCTTGCTGAACAAATACCTTAGACAGACATTACATGGCAGATAGCTCACAAAATCAGATTCCAGTTCACTCTGTACAACCTATTATAGTGGTTAAGATGGTGGACTCTAATCTGGTAAACTAGGTTTGTTTATCCCACTCCTACACATGAAACTTGTTCGATGACCTTGGATCAGTCACAGTTCTCACAGAACTCTCTCAGCTCCACCAACCTCACAAGGTGCCTGCTGTAGGGAGGGAAAGGGAGGGCAATTGTAAGCTGCTTTGAGATTCCTTAAAGGTTGAGAAAAGCAGGGTATAAAACCAAACTTTTCTTCTATGCATTTTGCAGCAGGTGTGTGTGTGCGTGAATCAACATATGGAAGACAAAGAACACCCTGAGGACACCAAGCTACATGAATATCTTGGGATCCCAAGTGAAAAATGAAAACTTCCACCCTATTTTAAGAAAATTAATTCTGGATTCCCCCGTCTCAAGTGACTGAACTGTGAAGATGGAGGCAGAGTTCACACTGAGAAGCAGCCAGATCTAATCTACCCTGTTCACTCTGGCAGCCACCAACTGTGGCAGAAAGACTAGATTGTGTCACTGTTCCTACCACCTGTCAGCACTGTTGCCCCTTCCACCATGAGTGTTTCACAATGCATATATGAGCATGGTTAAAAAAATTATATGTTAGCAGAAGAGCAGAGGACAGAAAGCAGTGACAGCTGTCACCAGCAGTTCACAAAAAAAGGAAGAAAAGGCCCAGGGTAAACGCATCACTCAGGTTTGTCTGGCATACAGAATGTCCAAGGATGCCCTTGAAAACACCAAAGGTGCCCCCATGCATGTGTAAATGGAATTTGCATACTGTACATCCCTAAGATCAGAATTTGCATTCTGTTTTTTTCCTCCTAAGTAACCTATTTTAGAATCAGGTTCTCTGCTGAAAGTCAAATAAAAAAATTGGAAGAATTTGAATCCTTGATTGCTGAGGCATAGCAACATTAGTAATCAATTCTTATCTGACATCTGTAAACCCTTAGGGTTTTTCAGGACAAAAGATTCCCTTCACTATTACCACAGCATTAAACTGGATGAAACTAGGAGAGTCACATAAGATTCTGCTATTGTAATCTGGACTAATTCTAGTTAGTATGAGGATCAGGACAGCCCCCATGTATAAAAAAAACCTTTAATCTGCAAGTGCCCATTTACCCAACTAAGCCCTCACCGTCTCCTTTCTGTGAAAATAATATGCTGACTAGGCTTAATAGAGCACGGGATGTACATGCTGCCATCTAGTGGAAATTCAAATGCTTAATGAAATTAAAAATTATGGCAGAACAGTGGAAAAGAAATTGAGGCATCTTACCAGCTGTGGGTTGGTGCCATTTGAAAGAATATCCAGTAAGTCAGAAGAGGAAATAAAGTAAAATCTAGGAAATGCCAGCCGCTTGGTATCCAAGTACTCTGCCAAGGCTTTTTCACACAGAGATAATCTGACAAAATCAAACACAGAACAGCACACATACAGATTGAATCAGAAAATCTGAGGAAAGCAATCATATACACTTTCCAAGCAGGATTTTGTTTTCTCTCACTGAACCACTCCTTCCGAGCTTTTTAATAGCCACTGCTGTAGCTATTAAAATCAGTTGGCAACTAGGAAATGAAGTGGCACAGTAGATCAGAGACAGGACAACGATGCAGGAGGTGCCCTGTTCAAAATTTGCCTCAGCCAGAAACTCGCTGGGTGGCTTTGGGCAACCTTTCCTTTTTCAGCCTCCATCCCCCACTTGCAATATAGAGATAACAGGACTGGCCTACTTATGATCATCTAAGACTATGTCAAAATAAAGACTTAACTACAAAACAAACCAATAAATAAATTCTACAGGTATTTCGAAACCTAGAGCCGTAGAATGATGCACTTATGAAATCAGAGAAATCAGCTTATTAAAAAGTAAATGGCATGCTCAGATATAAACTTCTGACATTCCTTTATAGCAATATAAGTAGTGGAAGATTTTTTGTTACCATTAACAGATGTTAGTCTCCTGCTGAAATGACTCTGGTGCTTTCTATGCAAAAGATGAACTAGGTATTTTGACCTCATGGTTTTTATTTGGGGCATAGTAACAAATAATGCTGTAAATTCTCATTAAACCCTCTCCACAAGCATAATGTCTTATGGCTAAGAAATCTTTATCCACCTTCCAAAACAAGTCATTTGATGACGTAAGAGTAATATAAAAGCTCTGCTAAATGGGTACAAAGGCCAATCTGATAAGACAGTTTTCAAAGCTGTGGGTAATTTTAAATAGGTGACACCTGTGTGCTGTCCCTACAACAGAAAGCTCATCTAAGACTGCTTGTACAAAAGACATCATTTATTTTAGCCTAATTCTGAAATAGCATGAGGTATAGGTTGTTAGTTAAATAAAAGCAAACTGATAAAATGGGGCAGCTTTCACGGCTTTACACTTCAAAAGCAGGCATTTTTCACCACAAGTACCTTAAAGAAGGAAGCCACACCTAATCTCTGCTCTCCAGCACCTGCACTCTCTCAGAAACACAGTGAAAACACTGGTTAGTCATAGGGACATGTCAGTTTTACAAGACATTTTAAAAGAAGTCTGTGTTCAATTCAATCCTGAATTTCCTTCCACCAAAATGTCTCTCTCCACTAACCAGTCCTGGGTGTTTCAGCTATATGGAAAAAATACTTGCAGACCCAGGATCAAAAGAACAGGAGACTGGGAAGGAAAGCCCACCAATAGGCATGCAAAGAAAACCAACACATTATTGGAATAAAAATGGCCACAACTTTAATTGGTTACAGCTGACAGAGCCTTGGAGCACATAGGAGCAAAAGATTCAGGGTATTGATCAACCTGCCTGCCACCAAATGTGTAAGGCATTTACTCCCGCCCCATCTGTCAAAAAGTACCATAGGATG
This sequence comes from Sphaerodactylus townsendi, assembly GCF_021028975.2. Taxonomy (NCBI): domain Eukaryota; kingdom Metazoa; phylum Chordata; class Lepidosauria; order Squamata; family Sphaerodactylidae; genus Sphaerodactylus; species Sphaerodactylus townsendi. The sequence goes on along the minus strand of NC_059427.1, from coordinate 110,942,687 downwards.
GCAGGATGTAGGACTCCCTTGGGCATAGGTCACTGCATGGTTTCCCATCACTTGAAGTGAAGATGCCTTGACAGCCCCTGAACTGGGTACATTCTTTGCAAGTTCTTTCCCAGAATCCCTTAAGGGAATTTCCGAAAGAAGAGGAAAAGGGAACACAGTGGTGTAGTGGCTAAGAGCAGTGGCTAAGAGCAGGTGCACTCTGATCTGGAGGAACCAGGTTTGATTCCCAGCTCTGCCGCTTGAGTTGTGGAGGCTTATCTGGGGAATTCAGGTTAGCCTGTACACTCCCACACACGCCAGCTGGGTGACCTTGGGCTAGTCCAGGGGTAGGGAACCTGCAGCTTTCCAGATGTTCAGGAACTACAATTCCCATCAGCCCCTACCAGCATGGCCAATTGGCCATGCTGACAGAGGCTGATGGGAATTGTAGTTCCTGAACATCTGGAGAGCCGCAGGTTCCCTACCCCTGGGCTAGTCACAGCTTTTCAGAGCTCTCTCAGCCCCACCCACCTCACAGGGTGTTTGTTGTGAGGAGGGAAGGGCAAGGAGATTGTAAGCCCCTTTTGAGTCTCCTACAGAAAGGGGGGATATAAATCCAAACTACTACTACTACTACTACTACTACTACTACTACTACTACTACTACTACTACTCTTCCTCTTCCTCTTCCTCTTCTTGGCGTCTTTTGATGACCCCGCGACGCCCGGGCACGCAGCTGGGATGCCGCGCGCTGAGAGCAGCGCGCGGCATAGGGGGGATCGAAGAGAGTGGGGAAAGGCCCATAGAGGTTTGCTGGGTGACCTTGGGCCAGTCACATGCCCTCAGTCTAACCTATCTGACAAGATTGTTGTGAGGCTAAAATGGAGGAAAGGAAAAATGATGTAAGCCATTTTGGTGCTCCATTAGGGAGAAAGGCAGGGTATAATAAATGAAGTCAATAAATAAATAAAAATAAGGAAATTAATGCAGTACTCACCTGTTCTGGATATCTTCCAGTTGCTCATACAGACCAGGCTTGTTGGTTGCTTCCACTACATTTGGGGTCTTTTCAGCATCATATGCCAGCTCTTTAAAGTCAACATCAATTCCCTCAAAGCGCTTGGAATCCTACAAACAAGATGGCAAGAGCTGCTCAGATAGCTCTCATCTTCCTACAGGTATGGCTTCATTTTTAAGATCTAAACCAAAATAGTAACTCCTTGGAACAAGTGAGTAGAAGGAACCTGTCTACGAGGCTAAGCAACAAACCTTGAAGTTCTGTGGCTAAAGAGAATTCTATTTTATTTTCTCCATTGTACCAACAACTGACAGAACCATTTAGTTGCAGCCTCTCAGTGCTAGTCATTTTTTTCACTAACAAAAAAGATAAGTTCAGAACAACATGAGTTAACATCCTCTCCTCCATGATTTTACTTAGCACATCTCCTGTCCCAAAGCTATACAGCTAGAATTTGACTTTATCTGACTGAAAGCCTTTCCAAGACAATTATTCATATAGTGCTTGCTTTTTAGCACTTTTGTTCCTCCAATACTTGTGTTACACAGGAAGGGTCATTTACTTCCCTGTTGACTGATAAGAGGGCTAGGCTATTCTGCTGTGAAAAACTCATGATCTAGAATGTTGTAAGTATGGCATCCACAGATGGTTCTGGTATGACACAAGCAGCCAAGCAAAAGCTCCTCAAAGCTCCTGTCAAAGTTCTGTATTGACATAATGTAAGGACTGGATCGGACCACTTAAAAAAATCTCAAACAGATGGGTGTTTCTCAGAACAATTATTAATACTAAAGTAGGAGATGGTCAATAGGACTAACTAAATAATGCAGGTCTGTACCAAAACCAGAACATCCTTTAATACCACTGACTTTTCCAACATAAGGCTTCAGTTTCAATCCCAATTTGTTGCTTCTTTTTTCGGGTGTATGTTATGGTAGTTCCCAGTTTACAAATGAATGATGCTTGCTCAAATTAAAGTGTGCGAGGGAGAAATATGAATCAAGGAAATATATGACTCAAGATACTGAAATTTTCCATCTCAAGCCTGTACTACTTAGAGAAATGGTGACGGATGATGGATAGATGATTTACTACTGTAAATGAAAAGCAGGTGCCCCATTTTAATGTTTCTGAAAATCATGTGGGCCCAAAAATTATTCTTCTAAACATGCAGTTATGGGATATTTCCTGCCCCAAAGGAAATAGATTAATGAAATTTTTATCACTGAATTCTTAACTACACTGTTTTGACTTCATTGAAAGAACCCAGCAAAGTGTTATTTGTAGAGGCATCGAAACAACTCAGTAAGATTCCTAGTCTCCTGCACAAAACTAAAATTCCCAAGACACTGCACCAAGCTGAGACTCATATTAACCCAGTTTAATTATATAGTGCTACCTAACTAAATCAATAGCAACAGAACAATACACATTTCTAGAAAAAACCGGAGGATTGTCTTGAAAGCCTGTGTCATGAGGCACCTTGGACTATCTTGAATAAGTTACAAAATGTAATAAACACCCTCAGAGAAGATCAACAATTGCTATCTGGAGGACAGTAGACATGAATCAGTATTTTCCCATTGGAAGGAAGCAATGCTTTTACCTCAGGAAGTTGTGACCGGATGTCTTCCGAACCAATGAATATGCTTTCCAAATGAGACCAAGTTCGTTGAACCTCAAACCAGATGGAAATGACAGAGTCTGCAGTTGACAGCTTCCTCTGCCAGAAAGACACTTCTTCTAAGAAGAAAGCAATGTACTTGGATGTCATCATATTTTGTAGCTGGACTTGATTGTCTTCTAAGGTTTCAATAAGCTCCTCATCAGATTTCAGTAGAGGGACATTTGTGCGTGGGTGAGGCTCATACTGGAATTCCATGCTAGCCCACGTGGTCTTCAATTCTTTCACAACTTTCTCCATGCTCATTTCTTTAACAGCTTTGTCCACAATGCTCCGGACCTCATCCTCAAAGTTGTGCAAGTTGAGTCTAAGCAGATCTGCCAAAACTGTGTCTGCATCCATTGTGAAGTGGACACCTGTTGCTTGCATCAATTGGTTCCAGTGCCTCTCTCGAATGGCAGGATTCTGCAGTTCTGACACAGCCCTGAGAGATGTCAGAATGTTTTTTACTCTGTTGTCCAACCCACAGAAAGCATCCCAGGACCTCATTTCTTTATCCAGATTCCTTACATCCTTGGCAAATTTTTTACACTCCAGCTCCATTTTTTCTATGTTAATGTGTTTCCATTTTGTAGTCTCCCAGTCATTCATACTTGAGTTTACGATGGAGATCGTATCCCAAAGTTCTTTAAGAATGCACACTTCCTTTCGGCACTGCTTAAGCTGTTTGTATTCTGGAACGTTGACTTCAAACAAGTCAGCAGATTCATAAATTGAAGCCATGGTAGTTTCCATCTGTTTAAGTTCAGTATGGGACGTATCCAGCATTTGGTAGGGATCTGAAGCATCAAACCTATGACACAAGTTTTGGTCAGGTGGCTATAAATGCAAAACAATCTGTTAGAGAAAGAAAAATGCCCTTGCATGCATTGGAATCCCAAACACTAGTGAGCAGGTATGTATGAACTGAAGAGGAGACAAGCTCATCTATAAAGCTGCAATGAAAAGAAATAATTCATCTCTACCACATCACTCCTAAATCACCTGCCTTTTCACTCCTATTCGCCTTATACCCAAGTTCAAAATAATTGCAAGGACATAAATCTTTGACCACATTTCCAACCCTTGGACCTTATAACGACAGCCTATCAGGGACAAACAGACTTATATAAGGAGTACAGCAAAGGAAATGAAATGAATTAAAATAAAGTACTAAAGTCAGAAGGCTCAATCCAGCTATTTGTCATGAGTAAGAACTGGTGGCTGTGGATCCTTCCTGTACTACCCTCTCCCTCAGCAGTACTATCCAACCCTGGGAAAGTTATTCCCAGGATCACACTACAGTTCATGCAGTTCGAGAAGCTGTAGTGAGTAGGGGGGAAATCACACTTCCTGCCTCTTCCATCAGTAAAGCTATTCTGACAAGAGGAGATGTTTTTGCCCCCTTCCCTCTCCTCAGCGCAGCCCCAAAAAATGCATGAACAGTGTGATATATCTGGGACTTCACTTATTTTAACTTGTGATGTTTAAATTGTGATGTGTAACAAAGAAAAGTGGGATACTTTAATAAATTATTCCCACAATTCCCTCAACTGAGGGAATTAACTTTCCTGGAATTGGAAAAGACTGCTAGGATAGTATGTGTGGGAAAGATCCATGAACCTTGTACCCACGTGTCACTGAATCCAACCCAGGAGGCTCAACTGGAACTTTTAGCCCAATCTGAAGAAGTGCCCAACTCAGTCCAGAGCAAAAGGGGTCTGTCTGTAGAGAAGGGGAGAGCTAACTCTAGTGAGAGTGATAATTGAGCTTTTTAACCTGAGTCAGCAAAAAGATAATGGCCACTGTGAGCTAATCAACTGGGCATCAAAACCTTTGACTTCTCACGGTGGCACACAAGACAAACCCATGGAAAATTAACTACACAGTTAAGCAGCAGCTCTGCCTGTTTAAATAGCTCTAGCACAGACACACAGAGAGAGATTCTTCTTCCCAAAATTCTTAGGATGCTATTGGGAAAGGGCTGCTTTTCCTTCCATGAAGATTGGCACTAAGGGCACGAGAGAAGTTTGTACAGTATTTATGGTGACACAGTGATTAGTCATGTCAGATTAGGTGGCCATTCACATTCACCTGTGGTTTCTTTTTTAGGATATTTCTCTTGCTTTCTTCCTGAATGTGTATGATTGAGCCTTCAGCTTGAAAGAGATCAGGTGTGATGAGAGAAAGCTGTTTGCACACACACCCAGTCATGTTCCAACTTAAAATTCTGACCCGAGGTAGTTTTTACATTAACTGGGAAACTCTAATGAATATACATGTGTTTTTTCCCAGAGGGGATAATGGGCAGGGGTGTTTTCAGCAGAAGGAAAGAATTAAATAGCCGCCCTTCCCACAGTCTTATCCACCACTAAATCACAGCTTCAACAGCTGCATTTTGTCAAAAAAATACTCTTTAAAAGCATCATATGACACATCCATATAATTCAGCCCTTGCTAACCAAGCAGAAAAGTGAATGCCTCCACGGGTAAGCATACAAGCCCTCCATGTCTTCCCAACATTTGGACAGTGATCTACCCCAACCTGAATGGTGCTTCTTTATGAAATCGCTCTCTGAATTTGTGCTGCTCCACATCAAACACAGCACACTTCTTACGAAGAACTGTTACTTCATTTGCCTGCAATGGTGCCACATGCTGCTTCACAGTTATAGCCAGTTTCTTCACATTGTTCCATTTTTCAGGCAGTTCCTGGCAGCAAAACAAGACAAAACAAAAAAAGAAAGAAAGATGTTAGTAGAAAGTAATTTCCACATTCAGCCACAAGCCATTGCTGCATGTGTACACTGTGCATCCATGATAGAGAAATGTGTCAAATTTTATGATTACAGCAGTATGACAAGAGAATACATTGCTAGGATATGGTACCAGCAGTATTGTCTCTTGCAAATTACAATTTTGATCATTAGATATTATCCCTCCATCTACCACCACCGACAAAGTCACAGGATGGACAACCAAAAAAATCTATTTTAAGCTTTTAAAAGGAAGCTGAGATCTTTTTTCATGTTTTTTGTGCCATCATTGTATTGTTTATACTCTATAGCAGTGGTGGTGAACCTTTGGCACTCCCCCCCCACCCCCCCCCCCCCCCACCCCCCCCCCCCCCCACCCCCCCCCCCCCCCCCCCCCCCCCCCCCCCACCCCCCCCTCCCCCCCCCCCCCCCCCCCCCAACACCCCCCCCCCCCCCCCCCCCCCCCCCCCCCCACCCCCCCCCCCCCCCACCCCCCCCCCCCCCCACCCCCCCCCCCCCCCACCCCCCCCCCCCCCCACCCCCCCCCCCCCCCACCCCCCCCCCCCCCCACCCCCCCCCCCCCCCACCCCCCCCCCCCCCCACCCCCCCCCCCCCCCACCCCCCCCCCCCCCCACCCCCCCCCCCCCCCACCCCCCCCCCCCCCCACCCCCCCCCCCCCCCACCCCCCCCCCCCCCCACCCCCCCCCCCCCCCACCCCCCCCCCCCCCCACCCCCCCCCCCCCCCACCCCCCCCCCCCCCCACCCCCCCCCCCCCCCACCCCCCCCCCCCCCCACCCCCCCCCCCCCCCACCCCCCCCCCCCCCCACCCCCCCCCCCCCCCACCCCCCCCCCCCCCCACCCCCCCCCCCCCCCACCCCCCCCCCCCCCCACCCCCCCCCCCCCCCACCCCCCCCCCCCCCCACCCCCCCCCCCCCCCACCCCCCCCCCCCCCCACCCCCCCCCCCCCCCACCCCCCCCCCCCCCCACCCCCCCCCCCCCCCACCCCCCCCCCCCCCCACCCCCCCCCCCCCCCACCCCCCCCCCCCCCCACCCCCCCCCCCCCCCACCCCCCCCCCCCCCCACCCCCCCCCCCCCCCACCCCCCCCCCCCCCCACCCCCCCCCCCCCCCACCCCCCCCCCCCCCCACCCCCCCCCCCCCCCACCCCCCCCCCCCCCCACCCCCCCCCCCCCCCACCCCCCCCCCCCCCCACCCCCCCCCCCCCCCACCCCCCCCCCCCCCCACCCCCCCCCCCCCCCACCCCCCCCCCCCCCCACCCCCCCCCCCCCCCACCCCCCCCCCCCCCCACCCCCCCCCCCCCCCACCCCCCCCCCCCCCCACCCCCCCCCCCCCCCACCCCCCCCCCCCCCCACCCCCCCCCCCCCCCACCCCCCCCCCCCCCCACCCCCCCCCCCCCCCACCCCCCCCCCCCCCCACCCCCCCCCCCCCCCACCCCCCCCCCCCCCCACCCCCCCCCCCCCCCACCCCCCCCCCCCCCCACCCCCCCCCCCCCCCACCCCCCCCCCCCCCCACCCCCCCCCCCCCCCACCCCCCCCCCCCCCCACCCCCCCCCCCCCCCACCCCCCCCCCCCCCCACCCCCCCCCCCCCCCACCCCCCCCCCCCCCCACCCCCCCCCCCCCCCACCCCCCCCCCCCCCCACCCCCCCCCCCCCCCACCCCCCCCCCCCCCCACCCCCCCCCCCCCCCACCCCCCCCCCCCCCCACCCCCCCCCCCCCCCACCCCCCCCCCCCCCCACCCCCCCCCCCCCCCACCCCCCCCCCCCCCCACCCCCCCCCCCCCCCACCCCCCCCCCCCCCCACCCCCCCCCCCCCCCACCCCCCCCCCCCCCCACCCCCCCCCCCCCCCACCCCCCCCCCCCCCCACCCCCCCCCCCCCCCACCCCCCCCCCCCCCCACCCCCCCCCCCCCCCACCCCCCCCCCCCCCCACCCCCCCCCCCCCCCACCCCCCCCCCCCCCCACCCCCCCCCCCCCCCACCCCCCCCCCCCCCCACCCCCCCCCCCCCCCACCCCCCCCCCCCCCCACCCCCCCCCCCCCCCACCCCCCCCCCCCCCCACCCCCCCCCCCCCCCACCCCCCCCCCCCCCCACCCCCCCCCCCCCCCACCCCCCCCCCCCCCCACCCCCCCCCCCCCCCACCCCCCCCCCCCCCCACCCCCCCCCCCCCCCACCCCCCCCCCCCCCCACCCCCCCCCCCCCCCACCCCCCCCCCCCCCCACCCCCCCCCCCCCCCACCCCCCCCCCCCCCCACCCCCCCCCCCCCCCACCCCCCCCCCCCCCCACCCCCCCCCCCCCCCACCCCCCCCCCCCCCCACCCCCCCCCCCCCCCACCCCCCCCCCCCCCCACCCCCCCCCCCCCCCACCCCCCCCCCCCCCCACCCCCCCCCCCCCCCACCCCCCCCCCCCCCCACCCCCCCCCCCCCCCACCCCCCCCCCCCCCCACCCCCCCCCCCCCCCACCCCCCCCCCCCCCCACCCCCCCCCCCCCCCACCCCCCCCCCCCCCCACCCCCCCCCCCCCCCACCCCCCCCCCCCCCCACCCCCCCCCCCCCCCACCCCCCCCCCCCCCCACCCCCCCCCCCCCCCACCCCCCCCCCCCCCCACCCCCCCCCCCCCCCACCCCCCCCCCCCCCCACCCCCCCCCCCCCCCACCCCCCCCCCCCCCCACCCCCCCCCCCCCCCACCCCCCCCCCCCCCCACCCCCCCCCCCCCCCACCCCCCCCCCCCCCCACCCCCCCCCCCCCCCACCCCCCCCCCCCCCCACCCCCCCCCCCCCCCACCCCCCCCCCCCCCCACCCCCCCCCCCCCCCACCCCCCCCCCCCCCCACCCCCCCCCCCCCCCACCCCCCCCCCCCCCCACCCCCCCCCCCCCCCACCCCCCCCCCCCCCCACCCCCCCCCCCCCCCACCCCCCCCCCCCCCCACCCCCCCCCCCCCCCACCCCCCCCCCCCCCCACCCCCCCCCCCCCCCACCCCCCCCCCCCCCCACCCCCCCCCCCCCCCACCCCCCCCCCCCCCCACCCCCCCCCCCCCCCACCCCCCCCCCCCCCCACCCCCCCCCCCCCCCACCCCCCCCCCCCCCCACCCCCCCCCCCCCCCACCCCCCCCCCCCCCCACCCCCCCCCCCCCCCACCCCCCCCCCCCCCCACCCCCCCCCCCCCCCACCCCCCCCCCCCCCCACCCCCCCCCCCCCCCACCCCCCCCCCCCCCCACCCCCCCCCCCCCCCACCCCCCCCCCCCCCCACCCCCCCCCCCCCCCACCCCCCCCCCCCCCCACCCCCCCCCCCCCCCACCCCCCCCCCCCCCCACCCCCCCCCCCCCCCACCCCCCCCCCCCCCCACCCCCCCCCCCCCCCACCCCCCCCCCCCCCCACCCCCCCCCCCCCCCACCCCCCCCCCCCCCCACCCCCCCCCCCCCCCACCCCCCCCCCCCCCCACCCCCCCCCCCCCCCACCCCCCCCCCCCCCCACCCCCCCCCCCCCCCACCCCCCCCCCCCCCCACCCCCCCCCCCCCCCACCCCCCCCCCCCCCCACCCCCCCCCCCCCCCACCCCCCCCCCCCCCCACCCCCCCCCCCCCCCACCCCCCCCCCCCCCCACCCCCCCCCCCCCCCACCCCCCCCCCCCCCCACCCCCCCCCCCCCCCACCCCCCCCCCCCCCCACCCCCCCCCCCCCCCACCCCCCCCCCCCCCCACCCCCCCCCCCCCCCACCCCCCCCCCCCCCCACCCCCCCCCCCCCCCACCCCCCCCCCCCCCCACCCCCCCCCCCCCCCACCCCCCCCCCCCCCCACCCCCCCCCCCCCCCACCCCCCCCCCCCCCCACCCCCCCCCCCCCCCACCCCCCCCCCCCCCCACCCCCCCCCCCCCCCACCCCCCCCCCCCCCCACCCCCCCCCCCCCCCACCCCCCCCCCCCCCCACCCCCCCCCCCCCCCACCCCCCCCCCCCCCCACCCCCCCCCCCCCCCACCCCCCCCCCCCCCCACCCCCCCCCCCCCCCACCCCCCCCCCCCCCCACCCCCCCCCCCCCCCACCCCCCCCCCCCCCCACCCCCCCCCCCCCCCACCCCCCCCCCCCCCCACCCCCCCCCCCCCCCACCCCCCCCCCCCCCCACCCCCCCCCCCCCCCACCCCCCCCCCCCCCCACCCCCCCCCCCCCCCACCCCCCCCCCCCCCCACCCCCCCCCCCCCCCACCCCCCCCCCCCCCCACCCCCCCCCCCCCCCACCCCCCCCCCCCCCCACCCCCCCCCCCCCCCACCCCCCCCCCCCCCCACCCCCCCCCCCCCCCACCCCCCCCCCCCCCCACCCCCCCCCCCCCCCACCCCCCCCCCCCCCCACCCCCCCCCCCCCCCACCCCCCCCCCCCCCCACCCCCCCCCCCCCCCACCCCCCCCCCCCCCCACCCCCCCCCCCCCCCACCCCCCCCCCCCCCCACCCCCCCCCCCCCCCACCCCCCCCCCCCCCCACCCCCCCCCCCCCCCACCCCCCCCCCCCCCCACCCCCCCCCCCCCCCACCCCCCCCCCCCCCCACCCCCCCCCCCCCCCACCCCCCCCCCCCCCCACCCCCCCCCCCCCCCACCCCCCCCCCCCCCCACCCCCCCCCCCCCCCACCCCCCCCCCCCCCCACCCCCCCCCCCCCCCACCCCCCCCCCCCCCCACCCCCCCCCCCCCCCACCCCCCCCCCCCCCCACCCCCCCCCCCCCCCACCCCCCCCCCCCCCCACCCCCCCCCCCCCCCACCCCCCCCCCCCCCCACCCCCCCCCCCCCCCACCCCCCCCCCCCCCCACCCCCCCCCCCCCCCACCCCCCCCCCCCCCCACCCCCCCCCCCCCCCACCCCCCCCCCCCCCCACCCCCCCCCCCCCCCACCCCCCCCCCCCCCCACCCCCCCCCCCCCCCACCCCCCCCCCCCCCCACCCCCCCCCCCCCCCACCCCCCCCCCCCCCCACCCCCCCCCCCCCCCACCCCCCCCCCCCCCCACCCCCCCCCCCCCCCACCCCCCCCCCCCCCCACCCCCCCCCCCCCCCACCCCCCCCCCCCCCCACCCCCCCCCCCCCCCACCCCCCCCCCCCCCCACCCCCCCCCCCCCCCACCCCCCCCCCCCCCCACCCCCCCCCCCCCCCACCCCCCCCCCCCCCCACCCCCCCCCCCCCCCACCCCCCCCCCCCCCCACCCCCCCCCCCCCCCACCCCCCCCCCCCCCTACCCCCCACCCCCCCCATCCCCCCCCCCCCACACCCCCTCCCCCCCCCACCCCCCCCCCCCCCCACCCCCCCCCCCCCCCCCCCCCCCCCCCCCCCACCCCCCCCCCCCCCCACCCCCCCCCCCCCCCAACCCCCTACAGGCCAAAAACCAAAAAAACACTAACAATGTTTTTAAAACCCACAAACGGGGTGGCGGAGCTTCGGGCATGAATGGGGGGGTTGAACCCGAGAACCCCCCTTACCTACATCCTTGAGTCTGTTGTGTTGTGTTGCTAGTACTGCTGCTGGCCAGTGTAGACATGTTGTTGGCTTCAGCCGTGCAGTTCAAAACTCCACCTTTGGGATGCTTTTCCTTTCCCCTTTTAGTATAAATCGCATGAAGCTCCCTCTTCTACAGAAAATGATTTTTCATCCCATCCCCATGAATCCCGAAACAATACCAGTGGACCCAAATAACGCTGAAAACCAGTATTTATGCCTTTCTTGAAAACTGAATCTGAAAAATACAGTTGGACATCACTACCTATGGTAAAAACCATATAGTTTCAAAGGAATCCTAGAGCATCCTGTAATGTGGTGACATCATTTCTGGTTTCACAGTCTCAAGGCACACTGTCGATGCCGCCCCCCCCCCCCCCCCACATTTCAGTAGGGCAGCAGGGGTCCAAGGAACAGAATAAGAATGAGAAGTTGCCTGCCAAAGTAGGCAACTGGGCCACCCTAGTTACACCCTTCAGTCCACTGATTTATATGGATTTATATGGATATAACTCTTATGAGGATTGCCCTGAAAACCTTCCAAACCCCAACCCTTACACAAGTCATTAGCACGCTCACAGTCAAAAGGAAGCTTTTAGAGAATACATTAAAAAAAGACCCTGCTGTTTAATTCATTCCTTCGTCTAAAATAGATATTTAAATTCTGAGCAAGGGCTTCAGAAGTACATTTGAATGACAAAGAAATACTTATAAAATTACTATTTGTTATTTAAAAAGCTAACTTCCAACCAATTTCTAACCATGTTTACTCATAAATAATCCCACTGATTTAATAGGACTTAGAAACCTGCTTCAGGACTGTAGCCTTGGACAATGCTCGAAATATTTGTGGATACTTCAGTGGGTTTATGTCAGTGTAATTAATTATTTAGAGCATTTTTGATACACCTTTCTCCAAAACTGGACCCGAGGTGACTTATAATTATAGGGAAAAAATACACAGTAAAAAACTCCTAAAGGCTAGCAATCATATATGACTTGCAGCGCAATCCAGAGGGGGTGCCAAATCCCCCTCTGGATGTGACGCAGGGCTTCCACTGGTGTAAATGCAGTCTCTGGGACACTTACGTGGGCAGAAGGGTAAATTCACCGGTGCCCAGCCACTATGGCACCTACTACACTTGGCTGTGACTCCTGGCCTCGCACTGATGCTTGCATGCCACCCCCAGGTATGCGTTCTGGGGGCCAGGGCCAATAGTCAGTCTCCAGACCACTCTCAGCCCCTGTACACCCTGTGGACAGGTGCCTGTGGAGATACACCACTATTTTCGCAGCTTATCTCTATTTGCCCCTATGGGGAATTGGAAGCTTTTCTTTTAAGAAGGAACTTTTTCAGGCTTCCTGCACTGTGGGAAAGCCCTGTGGAGCAGGCAGAGCTGCACTCAAGTGGCACCATCTCCATTCTGCCTCAGCTCTGGATTGCGTTTTTGATATTATCTTAGGCTGCTGTGTCAAAAGTCCTCCTGGACAATTCCACCTTGCATAACTTGTCAAATCTCAACAAAGTGAAAACTTTCCTAACAACATCAGGAAGTCTACTCCATAAAATAGGAGCAGCCACGAACACCCATATCTAGCAGTGGTTGTCTTAACTACCTTACAGTAGGTGTTGGTCTGAGCAGAGCAGCCACACAAGATTGATATCAGGAAAGGTGATCTTGCAAATATTGTGATCCCAGACTACAAAAGGTATACAAATATAATGTATTTTACATCTACACCCTGTTCTCCCTTCAGAAAAGTCACAGTGGCTTAAATGGGGTTCCCCTAGTCAAACAGTTAGAATCATAGAAACCTAGGCTTCACAGCAGTGTGAAAATGGTGTAAAAGGGTTTAAAACGGTGTAAAAGGGTTTATACTGTTTTCACACCATTTTCACACTGCTGTTTTTGGCCCATGCGGAATCAGCCCTAGAGTGGAAGGGATCTCCACAGTCCTCTTGTCCAAGCCCCTGCACAATGCAGGAAATTCACGCTCACACCCCCAGTGAACTCTGCTCCTTGGCCAGAAGATGTAAAAAAAAAAACCCTTCACGATCCCTGGCCAATCTGGAAGAAGCTTGCTTACTGATCCCAAAGTAGTGTTCAGCATCACCCTGAGCATATAAGAAAGAACCACAAGAGTCAAGCATTGAAACAAACTCTCCCTGCTCTCCATCTCATGATCTGCCTGTTTATAGATTCCGGATTGCTGACAGACTTCCATCTAGTCTCTGCTTAAAACCTTTCAAAGAAGGAAAGCCCACCACCTTCTGAGGAAGCCTCTTCCACTGAGGAACCACTTTGTCAGAATGTCCTTCCTAACGTTTAAGTGAAAACATTTTTAATTTAATTTCAATCTGTTGGCAACTGAAAACAACCCCACAACATTGTTTACATGACAGCTCTTCGAGTACTTGACAATGATGATCAAAACACCTCTCATTTATGTCCTCCACAGGCTAACCACCTTCTTCAACCTTTGTTCATAGAACTTGATCACCAGGATTCTCAACATCTTCATTGCTTTTCTGTGGACATGTTCCAGTTTGTCTACATTTCTATTAAACTGTGATGCTCAAAACTGACCATAATACACTAGGTGAGATCTAACCATAGCATAGTAAAGCAATACTATCACTTCGCATAAACTGGACACTATATTTCTGTTGATACAGCCCAAAATCGCATTGCTTTTTTAGCTACCACATCACACTGCTACCTCGTGTTCAGTGTATGGTATACTAAAATCTCTAGATTCTTTTCACACATACTACTGCCAAGACAAATCTCCCTCACCCCGTAATTATGCATTTGATTTTTTCTAGCTAAATGCAGAACTTGACATTTATCTCTATTGAAATTCGTTTGATTTGTTTTAGCCCAGTTTTCCAGTAAGTAGGCCCTTGCATGCTTTGCTTCATTACTACTACAGGATTATGGTTTGTTTTATTATTCACTTGATCCAAATACAGAGGGGGGAAATTTCCATGAAAATTTAAATTACAGCATTCATCTTGCACTTTTGATAATCTTTTGCACCCTCTGCCTATCAAAACAACCTTCCTGAAAGCACTACATCACTAATGAGCATGTGTTTTGCAGCTAAACATATTCTCATAGGAGTGTTTATATAAGTTTCTGATCTGTCCTCATATCTGCATATCAGTCACATGATCCCACCCACCTCCAACTGCTTGTAGACTTCCCCTGGCAATTCTTGCTCATAGATCTTCAGCAGTTCAATAGTTTGTTTCAAGGGCTCAAACATCTCATTGGTGCTGGTCTGTCTCTCTTTCACAGCCATCAGGTGACCCATAATTTCCAACAAGCCTTCATAATCTCCTTTTTCCACCTCTTTGTCCAAACCTCTCTCAGCAATTTCAACAAATTTTTCAAGGTCAGCCAAACTGAATAGAAAAATGGAAAGAACAAGAAAAACATTTTTGAGAACTATCATTATTGGCTGATTTTATCAGCCTTCAAGGTAACACATAGAAGTAGCAATGTGAGAAAATCATTTCTGGTCATGTCCTCCTTTCATGACCATAGGGGCTCTGACCTGGTCATGCCAAGGATTCAATTAAACAAAGTGCCCAAATGCAAAAAGACAGAGAAAACAATTAAAATTATAACCATGCATCACAATTAGCTCATGTATAAAAACATAACTGGAAAAGGAATTTGCCCAATACAATTAACAACATTCTTCCCGCATTAAAAAAATTTTTTCTGGAATGTGTGTTAATTTTTATGATTCAACATGCTAATTTTAGTTTAATTTTAATTTCTGTGCATTTATGTATTAAGAATGCATATTTATCCTACATAGTAAGCTGAAACAATAATCTGATGAACATATTTGTGCTTCATAATGTATTTATTCTTCTACTTTTACATGATAATTTTTTTATTGTCAATATGAGACCTGAAGTTTCACACTATGATACTTTAACTTGGGACTGATCTTTAAAATCCCATGATGTGACTTTAGAAATGTCCTGCTTTTTTCTGACTTTTTTAGTATATTGCCACTACTGTAGGTAGCCTAGCATTCCCTGTTCTACTTTAGATTTCACTGGCAATAAACTAGAGATTTGCACCCTCATGTAACCCACTGGATTATGGTCACTACATACCCCAAAGAATAAATTCATAACAGATACACAATCAAGGTGAAATTGTACAAGAACATTAATGGTGCAAAACAGAGAAGGGCTCATCATTTCTTACTTCTTTTCCTTTTTTTGCAATTCCTACCTTTTACCTTGAAAAATTAAAGCACAGCAATTCTAGGTAAAACTTCCTCAAATTTATCAGGATCCTCCAGTGACTCATTAAGGCCTTGTGAGGAGGTCTCCAATATGTCAGAAACTGCTACTATACTATAGTGGCTATGAAAATGATGTAAACATGTTGAGACTCTCTACCACAAATTCAGTAGCTGCTTTAGGCAAACCACTATGTCTCAGCTCCAGACCCCATCTGTAAATTCAGATGACAACAACAATTTGTACAGTTGGATCACTATTGTGAGGTTTATTGAGATAATGTATGAGACGCATAAGATAATACGTATGATTAATTATAAAGTGTTGTAAAAATGGTATATTATAGTTGTTAATGAAGCAAATGTTAAAACCCAACTCTCATGATCAAACTGGTTTGTAGACCTTGATTCCAAATGAATATGCTTAATGAAGGTGCAAGATGCATTCACAGTATGTTTTAAAAGGATCCATGCCATCCTCAGCATGTGCTGAATCAGCCACATGAGTGCTGAACAAAGACCTTAAACCACATTTATCATGCCACTGCAAAGATGCCAAAAAATGGGCTAAGCAGTGACATGATAAATGTAAGGTGAATTATGAGTTTGGCACAAGCTGATGCCCTGCATAGATCAACTTAAATTGCATTCAGCTCTTTTCTAACACATGCCAAGCACTGCAAGGGTATTCTTGACTATAGTGTGTGAAAAATGAGTTAATTGGCCTTGGTAAGCTGAGTTAGGAGAAATGCCCACAAACATCCAAAAATGAGCTCCTTTGGTCAGCTGGTTCAACATTGTAAGAAGAAGAGTTGGATTTACATCCCCCCTTTCTCTCCTATAGGAGACTCAAAGGGGCTTACAAACTCCTTTCCCTTCCCTCCTCACAACAAACACCCTGTGAGGTAAGTGGGGGTTAGAGAGCTCCGAAGAACTGTGACTAGTCCAAGGTCACCCAGCTGGCGTGTGTTGGAGTGTACAAGCTAATCTGAATTCCCCAGATAAGCCTCCACAACTCAGGCAGTAGAGTGGGGAATCAAACCTGGTTCCTCCAGATTAGAGTACACCTGCTCTTAATCACTATGCCACTGCTGTTCCAAAAATAGGAGTTTTGAACAGCTAAAGGATCTCTTTTAGATTCCACATGACATTTACAATAGCACTGTAGATGGTTTCCCCCAACCTAGTTCCCCCAGACCATTAATTCACAGCTGTTTCTACTGCTCCATGCTTCCTGTTCAGTCTTGGTGTTGAAGGGTGGAGAGGAGGGTTTAATGGCGCCTTTTTCAAGCACAACAACAGAAAGTGTTCATTTTTTACTTTAATTATCATCATCATCCAGTTTTGAAAGCATGATCAAGGGGGGGGATGGATTAAGGAATTAACAAACTTTTGCAGTCATAGTAATTAAAATCCCTTCCCCACCCCAGAAAAGAAACTTAATCAGAATACACTTAAGCAACTTGAGTGAACTAGAAGTAATTATGGGAGAATGCCTAAGCAGGTCTATTCAGAAGTAAGTCCAATTTTGCTTAACAGGACACACTCCCAGGAAAAAGGTTTTTCCAATTACGGCCTAAATGTTGTGTTTTAGGGAACCGGAAGCTGACTTAAAACAGAGGCAAGGGGGGTTTAAAAAGAGGGGGAGCCTTTAATTACTTCTGGTTCCTTAAACCAATGAACAATCAGATTGGCTGTGCAGTGAGGGGATCACCAATTAAAGCCTTCTCCCTCAATGGATCCATGTAGGAATTGGGGAGGGGATAGTAGCACCACAACTATGTTAGAAATCAGCAACTATAAAAAGAAGAAACAACAACATAAGATTTAAAGCGTCAATAGCCCTGAGGTACCTCAACAGCACTTGATCAGTTTCCATGTAGATGACTGATACTATGTGCAACTTCAGAATGAAAAAACGGGGGGGGGGGGGGGGGCTCAATGAATCAAGCTTTTAAAAGATGGGAACACTACACGGAAAATATTCGGATGCCATGGGCTGACCATGATATATCATCTGGCTCCTCCATAAAAACTGTGTAAGCAAATGACAGAAATTCCAGATCACACAGCTGTGTGGAACCAGTGACAAATGTAAAAATCACTTCCATATGCAATTTTAAATCATCATCTACTCTATATCTCCAAGCAGAAATTTAACAGTGCTTTACAATTGTGCTCTTATTAAAAGAAGGTCAGACAAATTCATGGAAAAGAGATCTATTAATGCAACTTCAGAGTGGGGAGGGGTATCAGCAGGGGGGATTCTGTTCGTCCTTTACTAGTGTGCTTCCTGAAAATATCCAACAGAGAACTGTGGGAGCCAAGATGGGCCTCTGGTGGATCAACAGAAGTCTTCCTATGTTCTTCAGGAAAAAAATCATAAATTAATTATATCTTTTAACATCCTTAGTGGGGAGCCATCATCACTCTCTACATCTGTATGTCATACAGCCCTTTATTTTTATGCTAGTATTTTTATATTGTATTTATGAGATCTAGCTTTTACTGTTTTATCGCTGCTTTTAAAGATTTAGCCATTTTATGTTATATTATGTTTATTGTTGTACACCGCCCGGAGCCCCTCGGGGATAGGGCGGTATAAAAATCTAAATAATAATAATAATAATAATAATAATAATAATAATAATAATAATAATAATAATAATAATAATAATAATGTCAAAAAAACCACCCCAATTTAAATAATTTATCTACTAAATTTTGCCTCTTTGTGCTCAGAACAAAGTCAAAAAGAGTTAGTTGTTTTTCAAAATTATACAAACATATTTTACCTTTGTACACTGCTAGTACATTTATTTTTAGCATTTCTGCACTATTTCCACCTAGACAACATCCAATGGACAGAGATCATCAACAAAACATTACATCAGTACACTAAAATAAATTAAAAACGATCAATATAAAACTGAAAAGTAGTTTAAAAAGAGGCCAATGGTTACTAACTGTCTGGAGAAAGTGTTCTGCCTCTTTAATAAAGGCTTAATGGAATATTATTTAACAGGTGATGTTATTTTCCTCCATGCAATAAAAAGTTTCAGTTGCACACTTCCACACATTAAGCCTCTTTTTAAGAGACAGGACATTATTGTTGAGACTGATTGGTAAGGCTGCCAAGTTTCAGTGTCACACTGTGGCGTTTTCCCCATGGCCAATATATCCTGGGATAAGGAAGTGAACCATCCCGGTTCAGCCATGACTTCCGCATGGCTTTTGATCTAATTCGGCCACGCCCAGCAAGATTTCCCTTATCCCGCACCTTTTAAAAAATGATAAAATTGGCAGTTCTTTTAAAAAAACCATGCCATTCTTGCTCCCATGCAACCACTGCAGGAGACAGGCCAGTTTATTTTTCCCGCCTCGCTGGCTGCAGTCAATCAGAATGCTGGAAAACGGGACAGTTCGCGCATGTGCAGCGTTGCTGGTGAGGAAAATGAAAGTAAACTGGGGGCCGTGCGTAATCACCGGGAGTTCTTCCTCCCGGCCTAAATGCGCTGATGGGCTGCTGTGTGGAGGGAGGAACCAAGATGGGAACATCCTGGTATGTATGCTTCCGGTTTCCCCCAGGATGTTTTGACTGTGGGGAAAATGCCTGTAATCACTTCCCATTTTACCATAAAATGTTCAGCAATTCCTACAGCTACCATTTCTGGGCAGCTCTAGAAATCACCTGAAACTCTATAGCAAGAACTTCCTGTAAGTAGAGGCTTTATTTTTCTTTTTAATTTTTCTTCCTGAATGCTATCTTCCACCCAACCCACCTGCCACTTGTCAGACAAGGCCTAACAATTTAACCACTGACAATCCTAAGCAAGCTACCACCTTATTTTATGGCGCAATTATGACAAAAATTGCATTCAGATTCAGAAATCTTTAAGTATCAGTGCTATGAGGTAACATCAGAGGAAGAACATTGTTGGCCTTCCACGACAACTGGTTGGCAAATTTGTACTGGCACACATTTTGTGAATTTGTATCTGGTCTGGGACAGATAGTTGGTCTTTCACCGATAATATGAGTGCCTAAATTAATAGAGACTACCATCTTGCAGTCGTTATCTGACCGACATTTGATTGGAGACTCATAAACAATCTTTCAACTTGATTCTTGCGACTTTTATACTGTTTTGTTCTGTGTAAGTATTGTTTGTGTGTCTATATACTTTGACCTCTGAAGAAGACCTATCAGGTCGAAACAAGTCAGGTCAATCCATAGGACAAGTTATGTGCAATCAATGTGGTGGCTTGCTGTTGCAAGAGATGCAATCTTTTGATCCAAACATCTATTATTATAATTTTAAGCATTTAACATTGTTTTTAACATTCTTTCTTTAAATATTGCAATAACAATATTTTCTATATATTATTAAATTTAATTATTCCTTCTGTTTTTCCTCAACTTTTTTTGGTTCCAGGCTATACTTTGCAAAACAGGATGCTGATCCAGCAGAACCTTCTTATGTTATGGCCAACATGACTATCAAATTTCCAAGGATTAGGCAACGTCAGGAAAGCAAGAAGAGAGGGAATTATCTGCATTATTCTCAGAATTGCTCACAAGCAACTTACAAAGGACTGATTTTACGGCTTAAATTGATAAGCAAGAATTCTCTTAAACACTTGGATGCACACTTCCTTTTTAATGCAAAATCCACAATCAATTGAAGCAACTATGCTAAAATCAGTTGCTTGTTATTTACATCTCTGTCTTACATCTCTGCTTACTCAGAAGTAAGTCTAGCTGAGTTCAAAAGTACAGGATCCTATTTGTGCACAGTATTTCACCCTTAGTCACTGTCAAATTGTGTGCAGCCCGTAACCCTTCTGGACAGCTGCTGGAAATATTCTGCAGCATTTCCCTAGTTTCAACATGAGCAAAATGAGAAAAATGCTAATTATTCCTTTATGTATTTATGTCAGCAAAAATAAAATACAAAAATCAAAATGCATGATCTATTGCTGAGAGATTACTATTTTTTTTAAGAAAAAGAAACTTTTTAAGAAAAAGAAACCTTAAAAGAGATGCAGCCACTTTGATTGTCTTGTCACATTTTCACAGAATTTTAGGCTTGGTCTTCTTCAGGTATGCTATCCTATTTTCAATGTTTATATATAAACAACAAACATATAACATTTTAAACATATTTTTAAGGTTGGAAGAAAAGGATTTATGTGTGCCACACTTCCTGCCCAGAGCAGTCTCTTGCCGTACCTTAAAATATCCCATTCACCAACATATGCTTGTCCAGCTTTTTGGGCAGAGTTTTTGAATGTTCTACAATCTAAACAAGTTACTTGCTCTGAGGGTAAACTACTTGTGCTATTCAGAAATTCTTTCTGACATTTAACCGGAGCCTTACCTACCCTGGAGATGAAACTACTGCTTCTTCTATTCTCTCTGGATCATTTTTCTCCCTCTTTCCTTCCCTGTGGAGACCTTAAATATCTGAAAACTGTCAACATATTCACTTTTCTTTAAATCATCTTTTCTCTGTGCTAAACACATTTGGTTTCTTAAGCCTGACCTGTTAGGATGTGTGTTCCTGACCCTATATTATCTTTGTTGCCCTCACCTGAAACCTTTCAACCTTGTCACCAGCCTTACTGATTTATGCTGCCCAGAACTGAAGATACTATTCCAGATAAAATACCAGGGGCATAGCAATATTATTATTTTCTGAGTAGTTTGGAGTAAAGGAGTAACTCAGAAAATACTGCCTACATTTAAAAGCACATAAACAGTGATCCTGAAGCACAAATACATTAACCAAGGCCCTGTTCAGCATTACCATAAAACACTGCAAATCAGACCCAGCTAAGAACATCACCAAGGGAGGATGGTGGAGATGCTAATCAGTGAATGGGGCAATGAAGGGAAAGCAGTGAAGGGAAGATAAGCTGTGTGTGTCTCAGGTCCACAGCCGGGTGTCTGATCATAAACCTTTCACACATTAAGCCCTCAGGACCATAGTTGTGGTACAATAGAAAACAGTGATACCTGTGAGTCACATGATCAATGAGATGCTGCTTGAACATGAAGCTCCACTTTTTTATTATACCCAGAAGAGATGCTTTGAATGGCTGAGCATCAACTTTCATCCAGCAGCCAAATATACTGACAGGCTCCAAGTGGCTTACTTCTTCATAGATCTTCTCATAGGAGTCTATTTGCTCTTTAAATTGTTGTAAAGTGGGAGGGTTCTCCGGCACCCCATCCTCAGCATGTGCCTCTATTTCATCTGCAGTGAGGACATGGCTATACAACAGAAAATGCCGCATGAATTCTTTCCTGTCATCCACATAGAGATAGGAGTAATGGTCAAAGGAGCTGCGGTAATCACAACAGAAAGATATCATCTTCTGAATACGTTCCATTAGCGTGTGGCGCATTTCAGCAAGATCTGACATCTCCTCCATGTCATCCTGGAGAAGACAGAAATATGATGTAGTGCTAATGAGCAGGACTTCAAACACCTAAATGTGAAACAAAGCAAAGGTTGACCAAGAGAAAGACCTGATAATGGGGGAATGAGCTGATGTCTGCCACCCTGGGCACTAGAGAGGAAATCCGGAATACATCATTGACAAGGCCCTCAATGATATCATAAAAACCATCGCCAGCACCAGCATCCAAAGAGGGACGGAACACCATATCAGGAATCAATAAATCCAGCTGCACTTTGAAAAGGGGAGCAAGTCCTGCTTTCGAATCTACAAGACAGAGTGGAGATTACTAGGGTTTAGACAATCTCTTCAGTGAAAATCGCTACTGAAAACCATATGGTTAAAGTACAATACTAAGTGAAAGATATTGTTTTGACTTAAGCATCTTATATTTGCCTGTACTGAAGGAAATCAAGGCAGAGAAATGGAACAGTTTTTATCAGCCAGCTATTTATCACACTGTTCAGATTAGAGACTGAGTGTTTACAGCACATACCCTTAACTCCATTCCAGCCACCATAAACACAGTAACAATGAAAAACTACTAAGAACAGATTAAAAATTAGCTTGGCCACTGCCAACTAGTCACCTGTGTTTTCCAAGAGGTACTTGAGTGAACATTCAATGGCATTAAAGAACCCATCCAGGACCATTTCATCCACATGCTCCAGATAAGCTTTCCAAACATCAGAAACTGGATCTGCTTGAAAAAGTCTCAGGTTTTCCTAAACACAAAAAGCCAGAAACAAAAGCAAGTAAGGTGAACCTGTCCAAGCACTAAAAAATGATCTGATAGCCCTACTCACAGATGTGACATCATGCAGCTGTAACCAGAGGATAGCTCTGCATGGATTTAAGCACTGATGACCTGGCCCCAGAAGAAATCCGATACACCATCAATTTTTCATTAGTAAATGTTTCCCAGAAAGACTAGACAAGAATTCACTGAAAATTCTGTGCATAAACTTTATAGAATAAGACCTCAAGAAAAAGGGGAGACAGAAAATGGAAGCACATTGTCTAATGCTGTAATCCTATGCATACTTTCCTGGAAGTAACTGCTATTAATTCCAATGGGGCTAATTACTGAATAAACTTGCATAGGATTGTGCTGTAAGCCTTAAAGGAATGCAGAGGTGCTCTTCTTATTTTGTCAAACAGACTCATTCATTGTAAATAAGTGAGGATAAAATAAGGGCTGAGGATAAAAATAAGGGCTGAGGATAAAAACATATGCAGTATCCTTATAGTACCAGATCACCGAGCCATCCATCCCAATATTGATTGCTCAGACTAGCAACAGCTCTGCAAGTTCTTAGGAAGGTGTCTGTCCCAGTGCTGCCACCAGAGGGAAATGTCTGAGGCTGAGCCTTTGATGTTCTACAGGCAAACCAGGTGCTCTGCCACTGATGACAGAAGTGTTAATTTATAAACATGACTTTTCACTACACGCACATATACATGAATGTTTACACATGCCCACACATGAAGCAAAATAGAGACAGGAATGTCCGTTGAAAGCAACTGCCACACTTAGGAAACCCATATATGCTAACGATTGCACATATAAACATTAGACAAATGACAGCATACATAAAACACTCAGGTTATGCAATAGTTAGCATACATAGGAAAATACAACTTGACTTCTCTATGCAACTTGGGGGAAAAGGACAGACAATCCATTTAATATTAGCCATTTTTAACCAGTTTTACTGGGATGGGGAAAGGAATGTTACAAGTGGAATGTCCTCACAACCCTCCCACTATGACTCATAGCAACACATACATGCGTATTACCTTGATCAGCAAATGAATCTTACGCCCTGAGTCTGTGATGAGTCTGTAGTGTTTGTCCAATCTTTCGTGTCGATCATCCAGGGACAACAGAGATTCTCTTTTCCCATCTTTTCTTTCAAAAACTGGCAAGATCCAAGATTTCATAATAGTCTGAATTTCTTCTATATTGTCTTTTGTTTTCTGGATTCTTTGCTCCAGATCCCAAACAGTATCGATCACTGGTGAAATGCGATCCCTAAGGCCTTTCAACAATTGAGAAGAAGACAAAAGAGACCTTTACATCTTCAGCTTCAATGGATTTAAAAGATGCATTTTTTGTTGTTATGAACAGCATTTCTTCTGTGAACACATCTACTGAACGGAAACTGCATATTCCCAGAACTCAAACCATAATGCTGAGCTGTTGGGAAAAATGTGAGCTGTACTTATGTCCTGTCAAACTGTAACTGAACTATGGGGATCTCAGAAAGGATTTTTAGGAAAGTCAGAAGCAGAGGTGGTCTTCCTCTGCAGCCTTCCTTGGTAGTTTCCCATCCAAGTACTTACCCTGTTTCCCCGAAAATAAGACCTACCCCGAAAATAAGCCCTAGCATGATTTTTTGGGATTTTTGGAGGATGCTTGAAATATAAGCCCTACTCCAAAAATAAGCCCTAGTTACAGATTCCCCAACACAGCTGATCTGGTCACATGGGGGGCGCATCATGAGAAAAAATAAGACATCCCCTGAAAATAAGCCCTAAAGCATCTTTTGGAGCAAAAATTAATATAAGATCTTGTCTTATTTTCAGGGAAACAGATCCTACTGGATGGTGCCTGTAACATCACCAAATCAGGTGAGAGAAGACTCTCTTGCCATTTGGTGGTCTTCAGTTGTTTTTTTCTCAACATTTTTAAAAAACTCTTGAGATTCTATTATCTGACCCCCTCAAAAGGATGAACTTCCTGCCCTTGCAATACTTCATTTTTCTTTTTTAATAAAATCCTGTGTAGACTATGCTCCTCTCAACAAATGTCACTATCAATACATGAAAACTATCTGATCACCTGAATCCACACCACATAAGCAATGAGACTAGACTTCAGCAATGCACTCCACAAAGTCAGTTCAGAGACCCCAATTGATGCAGAACATTGCAGTGTGGCTATTATCAGGAGCCAGATGGAGTATACATATCATTCCCATCCTGCTGTCAATTCATTGGTTGCCCATGAGTTAACAGTCTCAATTGAAGTTATCGGATATTACATGCGAAGTCCTTCTTAGCCTTGGTCCCTCATATCTGTGGGATCGTCCTTCTCCCTATGCTCCGTCATTATTGTTTCGCTCATCTGAGGAGGGCCTTCTGCAGATGCCACCCAGCAAATGGGCAAAATCAATCACTGCCTGTTGTGCCCCCCAGCTTATACAACGGCCCACCTGATGAGGTCCGGAAGGTTCCCACCCTCCTGGCTTTCCACAAACTATGCAAAACTGAATTACTTAGGAGGGTTGTTGTGTACGAAGGAGGGCTGTATTGTAACAAAATGTTTAAAAAGAAGTTTGGAGTAAATGTGTATAGTTTGTACTGTCCATTTCTGTCAATAGAATCCTACTATGCAATTTTAGCATTGTTTAATGTGTCATTAATCCTTACGCCTTGCTTCACCTCTGTTTCAGATTTCTGGCTGCTCCCAGATTTTTACAAGTCAGGTCCTATCCTACTGTATTGCCCATAGAATCCCCAACCCTGTTGTTTGTATTGACTTATTCTGTGTAACCAGCCTGGAGTCTCAACAAGAAAAGAAGACTATAAATAATATAAAAAGATATATATATATCTCCAGCATGAAAGCTAGTTGTCCGGTTTCAGTTATGTTTCATTATAACACTGCTGGCACAAGCCAGAATTAATGCAAGCGAAAGTACTAAAAGGGGAAGAACAATATTTTCCATTCAGAAATGCCTTAATTTACAACAAAGAAAGAAAGTAGGCAATTTATATTAAATATTTGGGGATATCTAGGACCGTTGAGCTTTTTGAAGAACACATGACCTTGTCCCTGCAATGTGAATCTACTATGTCTATTTCAGTTCCCAGAACTGGTTTCATTTATTGATTTATCTGTACTTGTCACTCTTGCCCCATCTCATGGTGCCTCTTCCTGAGGCAAATCTTACCTTCTGTTTTCCAGTTCAGAGTCTCTTCTGCATCTCTCAACTGAACATCAATAACCTCCAACTGACCCTGTATAAGAGGGTACTCCACTTCCAGAACTGTGCACAGAATCTTGTTATACCACGTTACCATCAGCTCCAGGTTAGCTACTAGCTGCCGGAAGGTCTCCTTGGAGGAAAAGATATCTGCTGCTACCTCTGGGATTCTTCCAATCTGATCTACCCCAAGGTAATTTACTTCCCTTAGGACAGACACCAGCTGAAAAACAACACACTCACTTATTAGTGATTTCCCTTCTTGGAGTCTTTTCCTTTATAGAGCAGTGTTTTCTTAATTGGCATTTCCTACGTTTGCAAAAAATAGACAGAAAATGTTCCAGTTTAACATTGAATTTTTTAATATGTTATCTTAAGGAGGTTAACAATCAACAAATGTGGGGCACCTATGAATCACAGTTCAGTCAGCCCCAGTTCTTTCCATAATAATTGCACATTAGGCATCATCAGTTTTGGTTTAAAACTGGGCTTGATGAGATCTTACAGGATGAAGGGATTGTTCTTATAGACTAAAATGATACCTCCACTAGTGGGCATTAATTATCACAGCAAATGGAACCTACTGGTTCAGAAGAAGCATGCCTATGGATACCTTGGGCACACAAGCCGTGTGAAAGGCCCTTTTTTAGATACAGGATCCTGGACCCATACTCCAATTCATTAGAACTTTGGCTTATCTGCACATGCATTCAAATGTTTCATCTTAAGTATAGAGTCTCAAGTATAGAGGATCCTCAAGTCACTTCACAGAACAGCAAATCCCTATGGTGCCTTGCAATTACTCCACTGTGCCAATTTCTGACATACAGTGTTGTTGAGTTAAGGTGTTTCTACATCATTGTAGCTACACCTGACTTACCTAGAAAACTTCTGCTGCTAGCCATGTTGATGTGAAAGAGAATAAGCTTTCTGGGAAAATAGCATTATCTCATCTTACCTGAGGATCAAAATTGACTGCAATCAGTTTACTCTCTGGATCTCGCCGGATAAGTGGTTGAGTGAGATTATCTTGTGATTTTGCAGACACAGTCTGGAGCCACTCCTTATAAAGCTTCTCTTGATATCTATCAGAAGACCACAGCCATTATGACACACTCTGTAAACTATTAGATGAATGCCTGCATTTCTTACTAGAACAGATTTCCAAGGAATGCTGAAGGCAAAACTAAAAAAAAAGATCAACTGCAGATCTTAAAAGCATAGGATTCTTTCAACCCTGTCAATATTCTAATAATGCTGTAATATCTTCTCCTATCCGTAACAGGCTATGGTCTGTCCTCAAAGTGAAGGGATTTCCTCATCCACTACTATCCCAGCAGGGCTACCTGGATCCTTTGTTCTCTCTCTGGAAGCACTCTGGGCTGGAGACAGGAGTAATGGGAAGAGGGTCTCAGTATCAGAGGGAGTCCTTAGGAATTTAATGCCTCATTGAAAGGTGCATGGAATCATTGGCCCTGCTGAAAGCGATGCAGAGGAAGCTCAGGGATTGTTTCTGAAGTCTTTCAGGCAAACAGCCAGGCTCCATTTAAGGCAGATGTTTAGTGTTTCTTCTTGGATCTTAATATTTCCCTGATTCTGAAAATAATTATAGCCAGTTTCAAGTGAGTTCCAGATCGTGAGGGATTTGTTGCAATTTCGCAAGACCTGTAAGTCTGAGATGTTCTGCCAGACTAATGGTTGAGGGCAGAAGGTTTCCACATAGCTGGCCTCCCTTCCTTCCCTTCTTTTGACTCATGATTTAAACATTTTTGTTGTTCCTTCTTTCCCTTATTCAGAGTCCCCCTCTTCCCTTTCTTTTCTTTCTCTGACCAGTTCCATATTATGGTATACGTTTTAAGGCGCCATTAGAACTTGAATTGTTTGTGAGGTTTTAAATTGTTAAGTGTGATACAGAGTGGGGAAGGGGGGGTTCTTAACTAGCAGAATTGCTTTACTTTTGAATAAGGGCAGTCCTGAATTGGAACAGCCACAATGTACACTGAAGGTGCATAAAGGCACGTATACACATCTGACAAAGGGAACTTTGACTCTTGAAAGCTTATTTCTGAAAATCTTATTGGTT
Source organism: Sphaerodactylus townsendi (assembly GCF_021028975.2). NCBI lineage: Eukaryota > Metazoa > Chordata > Lepidosauria > Squamata > Sphaerodactylidae > Sphaerodactylus > Sphaerodactylus townsendi. The sequence goes on along the minus strand of NC_059427.1, from coordinate 110,914,996 downwards.
TCTAAGATGCTACTCAACTCAAATATAGCTTCTACTGCAGACCAACATGGATCCCCCCGAAACTGTACACAACTGAGCAAGCTGAAAACAACTAGGCAACAAGTAGCACAAAAGGGGAAAGTTGCAACAACTGAAACCATTTCAGTGTTTCAATTATTGGCATGATCAATTAAGCAATATTATGGAGACAAGTCACATTGCTATATTTCTCATCCCCACAAGTCTTTCAGTTGATTTTTTATCACTATGCTGGCATTTTAATCTAGCTACTTTAACCCATTCCTCCTCCAGGGAATTCAGGGCTGCATACATCATTCCCCCTGCTTCCACTTTATCCTCACAACAACGCTGTGAAGTAAGCTAAGCTTAGCTTTATAAATGATTGGGGGATTTGAACTTGGAGGACCCTCATCCTAGTCCAATACTCTCAACCAGTGATTCTCCATTAAAACTGCAGAGAGGCAACTACCAATATCTGGGGTTTTATTCCAAGCTGCAAGCCTTTCACAAATCTTGAGAAAACAGACTTACTTTTCCAGCAATTGCATCAAATCTTCGTATTTTTGTATCATTATTTTGCCCTCAGCAGAATCCAAGGAGCTGTCAACAAAGTAGAGCACAGCAAATATTATTTTATTTATTTTATTTAGAAAAGATACCGTTCATCTTTCTCTTACAAGCAATACTCCCGGCAACTTCCATCAATGGTAAACAATCAATATTAGAAAATGAAAAACACTTTTAAACAATCCAAGCATATCTAGCAGCCAGCAGCAACGTAAAACGTCATTCAATGGTGACAAAATCAGCCATAAATTATAAAGCCAACATTTGTTGTGAGACATGAGTTACACTATAGTTTAAAATATCTTCATGCCAGAGACTACAGACTGAACCAGTGATCTCCAACACTGTACCCCTGGACACCATGGTGACTACTGCTGTGTTTCCTGGTGCCTACCTTCTTCCCTAAAGTATCTCTTCCCCAGAACAAAGAATCATACCTGGTTCTCATCTACCTCACTAGAACTAGACATGCTTCAGAAGACCTGGCTAGTCAGGCATCAACTGTGTACCTGCAGAATACCCATTTGGAAACAACTCCCTGAATTATGGGAAGTTGCTTAGTTTAGAACTCGCCAACATTTTGTAACTGGGCCCTGCTGCCATAGCAGCCATTTTGCAGTTGACTGGGAATATGTATGCATCCACATATGCACTTTAACAACTATTTTGTGGTGTCACCTCTTCTCAAAATACAAGGATGTCCGTGGGCTCAGCAAGGCTGGGGACCTCTACCCTAAACACTTCTGCACTAAGAAGGTCTTGGCAAATCTCTGAAAGGTTTAGAGGAAAGAAGCCCAATGGGCCTTATGCAACAGAGAATTCTATGTCATAGCTCATAGCACTGGGAGAAATTCTTCTGAAGGAGGAAGACTTCTTAAGCAAAAGCCATATCTCAAACTTTGCTAAGCATAATGGAAAAGTACAAGCCAGTGCTATACAACTTTACAGAAAGCTCCAGTCAGAAGAATTGATGCAGCAATCTAGCTTAAGTGAAGCTCCTGTACAATTTTTAAAGGTAGTCTACATGTACAGCATGCTACGGTAATTCAGTAAGGATAAACCAAGGTTTATAAAATGATGGCCAGTTCTAAACATAGTTCAAGCAACCAGGAAGATACTGCAAAAAACAAAAATACAAATTCCTGGTTTTCACACAGTCTCCAGAGCTAATTGTTTAATGGATATCTGAATACATGCAAAAGCAACCCACCCCTTGTGTTACTGAGCATGATTAGATTATTCATTAAGCATACTGACCTATGAAATACCAAATTCTAGGCAGTAGCCAAGGCAGATCTTTCCCCTCCTTCCCTTTTCTTCACCAGTTCCAAAAGCCACAGAAATACCAGTGCAGCGGGCTGGGGTGCCTCTGGGGCAAAACATTGTGAGTGCCATGATCTGATCCTGTTCTGGCCTGATCCTGTCATTTTCCCCAGCCGGGATATGGGAACCACTTTCTGGGAAAGAAATCCCTTGTCTGCTTTTTACTTTCACCTTTAGACATGGGCAAATCAGCTCCTTGGGCAGCTGCTTGTTCTTGCACTACAAAGCGGTGGGGAGTATGGGTTTTTTGATTTGGTGAAGGCCATGCCTCTACTTCCCCCTGGGAACGGAGGGGTGCCTGCTCCCCCTTGGGAACTGGCAGTGAAGGGTGGTGTCAAACAGCGGGCAACCTAAGTGTTGTGGGAGAGGAGGAGGAATGGAGCGAGGGTATAATGAAAGCTATTTTGGCACACTAATCTTAGTTCTGTCAATTAATGTCTAAGTGTTTAATTCTGAAGCTGTTTTAAATAAAGGAAATAATTTGAAACAAAGTGTCACTATTGAACAGTCCAGGGCACGACAAGGAGGAACAGGGAGCTGAAATGAAAAAAATGAAACCCTCTTCTGCTGTTGCAACAAGTACAGTAGAGTAAGTTACCCACTATCACAAGAGGGAGGAGGGATGATTTTGCCCATCCCCCACAAAAAAATTATACTTTATACCCAAGGCTCCCCTTGGCCTGACCCCCAACACTGACTTTTCAGGGACCTTAGGAAGCTGTTGGAGTGACAAAAGGGGAGAAAGCATGTACATGAGTTCTTTTTGCTTGCTGTTTGAAAGATTCAACTCCCTGCAAGACCCTGTCTAAATGTGTAAATCCTTGGTCTATCAAACATCTGAACACCGAAAACACCAAGTTTACCCCTTGAAAACACCTTGCAGTGTCTACTTCTAGTTCTTCAGGCAATCCATTGCACTTGGGCTGTGTACTTGCATCTTAAATAGTTCCATTAGAATCACATGGATCAAAATGGAAAATTAGACCTATAAAGATGCACTTTCTGAATGATGATATAGATGAAGATACCTTTTCCGCTTAATTTTTAGATCCAATATTTCTGTTAACACTGAAAACAAGGCAACAAGCTGATTCACAGGAGATAACTGTCATTTTATAAACTTATTCTACTTATATAGTGACTTATGTGCAATAAAGAAACTCACAGATGCGTATGATTTGTGAAGTTACTAAATGGAATCTGGATCCGATCTCTTAGTTCCTGAGCCCAGCGAATTCCTCCAGCAACCAATGGCATATTCCTGTGTACAGGTGGATAACCTGAAGAACAAATTAAATTTGTAAAAGGGACTACAAAGTAGTTTGTTGCCAATTAAAATCAAAAATTGATCCAGAAAGATTACAGGGTTATATAACTGCCAATCAAAATATGTAACAGTAGACTTTCAAGACCATTCCATTCATCCTATGGGTAGATGATCACATGTTCAAATGCTCCACCATGTAAACCAAAAAACTTCACTGCATATGTAAAGCCAGAGGGAGTTTAAGACAAGACTTCTGCTATATATGATACCATGTTATGTACAAGGAAGTTTTTTTAAGAATGTAAAGCATTGTATTCAGAGGTGTATCTGGGCCAAACTGTGCCCGGTGCACATTCTAATTTTCCACCCCCATGCCCCCCCCACTGCACCCCCCCCCCCCCTGCCCCTGGCACACACATTAACACACACACCTAATGGCACCCCCCCTTCCCTGCTTCTTTGATCTTTGTTCCTTAGCCTTTTTCAGGACTGTTATTTTTCAGGGACTGCAAAGAGCGTGTTTGTTCTTTTCAGTAAAACAGCTCATTGATGTGGGAACTATATTTCCTAGGGATAGTCTTGTGGAGCCCTGGTCTCCTGGGAACTGTAGTTCCTCAGGCCGTTTTTACTGTGACCAGGCCTTTTGCAGCCTGAAAAAGTTCTGAAAAAGGAAAGGAACTAAGGTAAGTGTGGGAAGGGGGGTGGGGGAGCACCGCGGGGGGCGCCATGGAAGGGGGAAAGGGGGAGGGGGCTGGGGTGATTTTCCATGCCCCCAAGAGTGCGCCCGGTGCACGACGCACCCCCCATCCCCTTGTAGCTCCACCACTGATTGTATTGGCCAGAAAGAAGAGTTCATTCAAATGCTCTCCAGTAGTTCAACTGATTCATATTACACAAACACTCAAGCTTAGAGAAAAAATTCATTTGAAGTTTCAAGCCCTTTTCCTTTCCATAGTCAGCTGTTATGAGCAGCAGTGGCGTAGTGGTTAAGAGCAGGTGTACTCTAATCTGGAGGAACTGGATTTGATTCCCCGCTTTGCTGTTTGAGCTGTGGAGGCTTATCTGGGGAATTCAGATTAGCCTGTGAACTCCAACACACACCAGCTAGGTGGCCTTGGGCTAGTACAGTTCTTCTGAGCTCTCTAAACCCCACCTACTTCACAGGGTGTTGGTTGAGAGAGGGGAAGGGAAAGGAATTTGTAAGTCCCTTTGAGTCTCCTTACAGGAAAGAAAGGGGAGATATAAATCCAACTCTTCTTCTTCTTATGTAGCATCATAGAGAACAAGGGGACGCTGTTATAATTACTACCAAAAGAATCTAAAAAACTGATTACTAGTGTTCAAGTACCCTGGTCATCAAACGTCCTGCCCTCCTTCCAGAGGGACCTAAAGCAAATGTTCAGGGGGTTGATTGCACAGTCAACCTCTCAAAATTACATCTGGGTTAACTGCTAACGGAAACCCATATGAATCACCTGATAATGTGTGATAATGTTGATTATTTTATAACTGCATTTACTTGCTTACTTTTTTATTCTAAAGGGAAGAGCCAAAACACCAAAGGGAGGAATTTACAAAATAAATTCTAAAAATTAGACAGCCTAAATACTTCTTAGAGTCAATTTGCATTTCCTTGCTTTTTAAAGTTTCAGATAGTAGCAGTGTTTGTTTACAGTAGACCAGCTACATTACAGTCCAGCCTTAGAGACCAATCAGACTTTCAAGGTATGAGTTTTTTAGAGTCAAAGCTCTGACTAATCTTGTTGGTCTCTAAGGTGCTACTGGAATTGAATCTTGCTTTTTAGAGGCATTCTGTTGACCAAACGCTAAACAGCTTTGAAGATGATAATGTATACCTAGTTCCGCTTCCTCCTGAATATGTTCCAAGTAGATCCATTTAGCATCATCCAGGTCTCTGTCAAATATTGTTATCAGAAGATGGTATTTGGCAGAGGCATCTGCTGCTATCAAAGGTCGTTCCAAAAGGCTTCCAAATATGTCTATCAACTACCTCACAGGAAAAAAATGAGAAACATCAATGATTTCATGTATGAAACCCAGTCAATAAGAGCCAGCAATGCTTTTCATCACAGACACGTTTCCAGAATGACCAAAACATACAATTATTTCAGGATATTCAAAAAGAAGGCATTACTTCATTTTGGCATTCTCCCCCTCCTCTCCCTGTCCCTCACACACACTTTAGCATTCATTATGGCAATGTTTAAAGAGATCACTTTCATCCTGGTTTTTTAGTCTTCTTTCCTTTCCAACTTGCTGTTCCACATCTACTCACCTCTTACTGGCAAGCAAGAAGAAAATATATATGCAATAGATCAGATTTAAAACTGGAATCTCAACTTCTATGCATTCAGTGTGAACTTGCCAGGGATCTGCTCCTCAAGCCTGGATTGTACTGGTTTGTTAAAGTTGTACTTGTTGCAGTATTGCATATGTTGCATGCATAATTTAAACAAAACCCTACACATCTCCAGCATTACAACATAAATTCTTCTTGCATGACACTATCACATTTATATGTGACCCTCAGTCCCCAATTCTAATGTCTTAATGTTCTGCTTGTGAAAATAGCCCTGCCCCAAAATTGGTTTCAGACCGTGAAAATCAAACATCTCCTTTTTTCTTTATAAGAAACGCTTTTGAGAAGAAGGCTTTCACAGCCGGAATCACTGGGGTGCTGTGTGGTTTCCGGGCTGTATGGCCATGTTCTAGCAGCATTCTCTCCTGACGTTTCGCCTGCATCAGATGCCAGCCACAGATGCAGGCGAAACGTCAGGAGAGAATGCTGCTAGAACACGGCCATGTTACAAGTCCTCAGAAACCATAACAGCAACCTCCTAGCCTCTTGAGAAGAGCTTAGCCATGTTTGCCACAGGGAACATACCATTACGAGCTCTCGCCAAGTTTTTTTTTTCCTGAGGGAGACAACTCTTGGCTCAGGAAAATAATTCTTTTAAGGGAGACCATGTTTCTTAATTGTTACATTTATATCTCACCTTTAAGCCCTCTAGGACTACAAAACATGTGAGAAAACACTCTGCACCCAAGAATTCAGCCCAGTGTTTCAATTACCATGACTGCTCTCTGTCTATGGACAGGAGACGTGCTGCAGAATGACAGCTGGCAGAAGGGAAGAGGGTGGGAAATAAGAGCCATCAACCTCCTATATTAGAGCACTCAAGGTCTTGATTAACCAAATGGACTCAGTCTTATGCTAGTAAGTCTCACTAGAGCCATTGACCAGGGAAGCCTAATGTGACAGAAAGAAAACTCTTCCTTTGGGGTAGGAATGCAGGGCTCTTCTAATCTCCCATATGGAAACAATTATCAAGGTAAAAGCTACTCTCAGTTTACAGAAATTAAGTCACAGGCCACTTCAAATGATCAAAGATGTGTACAGAGCTTAACTGAATCAGAGGGAAATGGGATGGGGCCATGTCCCAGTGACAATCTTCTTGTCATGCAGAAGTTCTCATGTTCAGTCCCCAAAATCTTCAGTTAAAAAAAGATTATGTAGTAGGTAATATGAAAGACCACCACCAGAGACCTCAGAGAATGACCACATGTCAGGATAAACAGCATTGACTATGATAGACCAATGCCGTGACTCAGCAAAAGGCAGCTTCTTGTATTCCGTATAAAAGACCATAAAGACCATAAACAGGCATCTCTTTTGTGATGAAAGAAGGGACTCACATATAGAAAAATATCCCACATTTTCTGTATGTTGCAATAATAAAATGCAAACCTTGAATGCATGCTCCACACTAGCTGCATCATCAAAAGCCTGTCCAAAAATGCCCCCCAGTCTCCGATCCATATCTTCCACTTTCTCCTTAAAGCCATACACATCTTCTTCAAATTCCTAAAGGAACCAAGCAATGATGATATGAATCAATGCCATGCCGATTTTACCACAGTTGAATCAGATGCTATGAACCATGGAGACAACGATCAGGTACCTCTCCCAAGACCCCCACCACTACCCAACGATGTTGATTTCTGAAATCATGAGACCCATACAAACAAACAGCTATGTGGGTTGCAGAACTGTGCTGAGAAGGGGGAAAGTAACAAAACGTGCTTATGCTTTTGTTTTTATTTTTTGTGTATGCCACCTTTCACTTTGTGGGCTCAGGACAGCTTCCAACATAAGATACAATAAAAATTATACACATCATCCAGTAGACTAATCTTTCTACAGAAATATATCCAGATGGCAATAAAAACTCTCATAAATTAAAGCATAAAATTTTTCTATCAGCATAAACAGAGGATTAGAGGAAGGGAGGGAGTGGAAAAGAAGGAGGTAGATGGTTAAACTGTTGCTGCCTCTCTCATAGGCCTGGTAGAACAACTCTGTCTTGCAGGTCTTGTGGAACTGCATTGAGTCTTGCAGGGCACAGATATTGAACCTGATTCAGTACTCCTTTAGAGTCAATGTAGCTGGCAGAGCACCAGTTGTATGCGTCTCTGCCACAGGATCCCAGCAAGAACTCGCACTGCTGCATTTTACACCGGCTAGAGCATCTGGAGCAGGCCCAAGGGCAGGAGAGCAATGTAGCCCCCTTCCTTCTCCCCTATGAAACCCTGTGTGGCACTGGCCATTCATTCATGTGAGTCCAGTGATCCTAGGAATCCCTGGTATCTGAAAGTACTGCTGGGGAACATGCTCATCCATTACCATCTTCCACTGATGGATCTCCTGAAATTTTTTAGCAACAGAAGCACACTAAATGAAGCTCCATCAGTTCTCAAGGCACCCAAGCCACCTACCATATTGGCCACATCCAGACAGTCATATGTGCGATCAGAAAATACTTTATAGACCTCTTGGAATTCTTCATACATATTCAGGACCTGCTGACTCAGAACTTTCCCTTTTATGCCACTGAATTCCAGTTTCTCCAGCTTCTCTATGTCCAAAACAGTAACCAGAAGGTCCTATGGACAAGGACAATTCATATATAATACCCAGACAGATTAGGTCTTCATTTCCCAACAACTAGGACAGATCAGAACTGGACCGCATAGGGATTTCGGTGTCAAAGACATGATCCCTCCCCACCACACACACACACAGGTTGAATGTTATAGCTGTAGCCACATAACGTTCATGAGCTTCCCAACTCAAGAAGTATGAGTTTTTAAACTACAAAAAACCACTGAGCTTTAAGTGTCCTGAGGTACATTTATACATTGTCAGAATAAACCAGCTGGCAGATAAACAAAGCTTTCACAGTACCACAATGTATAACCCAAAAGCTTTGGTTATGCAGTTCACAGAAAACCACAGATTCAGTTTGTTTATACCAGAGGTGTGCATAAACATGTAGCTATCAATTTAAACCAAATTATCATTAAGGTACTCTTAAAGCCAAAGTGGATGTGAAAGGCCACTAACATGCATTTACTCATTTGTTTATCCATTCATAGGTAATGGGTTTCATACTTTTCCCCATAAATGGAACACAACGATAAAAGCTAAAACCTGATCCCTCCCCTTTTTTACTGAACTGTACTCTAGCCCTGCTCTGATATCAGATTTACAGCCCAATCCAGTTCCTGAGGTGGCTGGGGATGGTGCTGCTTCCACACCATGCACCACCTCCAGAAGTCTTTCAGGCTTTCAGGCAGCTGAAAGAAAATGGCCTAGGCCATTTCTGCACTGCACAATTACACTGAGTTACAATCAGTATCTTACAATCCAGGTCTATTTTATCCCAGTTTCTCCCTTCAATTGGCTGCCCATTTCTGTGAAGGAATCGAGTGAAGACCAAGAGGAAATACTCCAGTTTGTTTTGCACAAGCCTGAGTCTTCTGTATTTACACACAAGCGTATCTGCACATGTGCGAACATCCCTGGTGTCCCGCATTCTGATTGGCTGTTGTTTTTGAGCGACAGCTTGAATGAATGTCTCTGCCCTGCCATTTGAATTTGAATTGCTGGCGCCCACCTTTACACCTGCTCTGCTGTTTTCGGGTAGGAGCACATTTTGTTAGCCAGGAGATCTGAAACTATTGAGCACAGATTCAGATCCAGAGATGGTGCAGCTGCTGGGTGTGTTTGTGACGCTGATGGCGCACCTCCTCAGCCTCATGCATGGTGCCTTCACTACGTGTGCCCACTACCAGGAAGAAATGGGCCAGAAATCTCTTCAGTCTGCTGTGCTGAGGAGACATTGCAGGCGGGCATGGTTTGCCCTGCCAACCGCCCCCCAGTGCCCTTGCTACTGGATTGATTTACACAGGAGCAGAGACTGGTGGCACAAGTGTGTCATGGCTTGTTGGGACGATGAGGAATGGCTGAGAAACTTCCACATGACCAGGAAGACCTTCATGAGGATCATGGACAACCTAAGACCACACCAGCAGTTGCTGCCAATCCCTCCTTAATACTGAACTCAAACTGGCCATTTCCTGCCCAAGGTCTGTTTTGAGGCGTTGCCACCCCCACAAAAAGGCTGCGCTTCTGATTGGTTGACCCACAGCAAGTTCTGGATGGGGCCCGGCACAGTTCTGGATAGGGCCCGGTACAGGCCTCAACATGGCAAGTGGCTGCAAAAAAACAATGGGGCACACCATCACATCACATTCCCACTCACGTTCTCATATTTTTGTAGAAAACGAGAGACGCCCCCCCCCCCACACACACACACCAGTGATATGCCCATTAACATTCGGCCCAAAGTGCACATCTCCCTAGCTATGCTCTCTGAGCAACCAGTACATATACAGAAAAGAAAACGGGGACATTTTGGGACTCCACTCCTGATTAACCCGGGGAAAATGGTACCCAGTCGACACCATGAGCAGAAAACATGCTTGGGGAAACGTTTCAAGAAGGGCAGGCTGCAACAGTCGACGGCTCAGCAGAGTTGAAAACTGACATGACATCAGGTGGAGAGATCAGGGGGTGGGGGCGGGGGTGGGGGTGGGATGAGGAGATCAGCTGGCTCCGTGGGAAAAATAAACTGGCTCTGCTCCCATGGTATTTGCACTGTGGTGGGTTCAACCTGGGATTTTTGAAAAGAATCGCCAAATGGGGAAATGAGGGAAATATTGCAAGGCAAACCAGCTTTAGGACCAGGAACCATGTGAACTTCTTGACCAAACCGGGATATTTCCCTTGCTCAACCTGGGATATTTGTACCATGCAGAAACAACCCTAGAAGCCCTCCATAAAGCTTACTGGAGTTATGGTGGCATAACTCCTAAACCCTGGCCATTGTGTTCCCAGCCCTAAAGGCTGGGTGGAAGCCGACTAAAGTCAGTGCCACCCTAAGAATGCCCCAGCACCACCCCCAATGCAGACTGGACACCAGTGTTGCTCTGGGGCGGTACCCATTTCTGGATTTCACGGCCACAAAGTGGGGGTGCCCGGCTGCCAACATCTTTGCCCTCTCCACCAGCAGGGAGGTCCTATATATATATATAGGAAGACCTGAATTCTGTCCTCTGAGATAGAGGCCAAAATATATATATATAGGACCTAATTAAAATATATATAGATACAAATTAAATCCATATTTATTTACTGCTGCCTGGAAAACAGAAAAATTAAAAACACAATGCCAAGACAATGCTATTAGGAATTCTACCAAAGGACTTCCCAAGAAATATGGAAGAATTGTTTCAATATTTGAAAACTGCGGTCAGAGTGGTATTTGCAATTAAACGGAAAGCAGAAGAATATCCTAATCTAGTATTGGGAAAATAAATTAGGAGAATATGCTATAATAATAAAACTAATGAACTTTGTGAATAGAAGACCAAATCAAGCATTTCAAGAGAAATGGAAATTGGATTTTGCATATTACTCTTGAAAACAAGAATTAGTGTGTCTTTCTTTTAACGATAAAGAGACTGACCAACAGGTTAAAATGAGAGAAATTCAATATTGAAGCTTAGCAACAGTAACATTGTTCTACTAATATTCCTCTTAGTTGATGTGTATCATAGATAACAGTTAACTTTTAAAAGTATAGACATTAATCAAATGTCTAAGGATTGTGTAGAAAATTATCAGAAAACTTTAAAAGCTATCTTAAGTATAGAATATTGTTAATGTTAAGATCCATTTCAGTTAATAATGCATGTATGTATTTTTTTGTTATTTATGAAAAATAATAAATTTATAAAAAAAATTAAAAGCACACAATTTTGGCCTCCTCTGGATCAGGGCCAAGTACATGTTCAAGATCAAGGAGAAGGAGGTATGCTTTTCAGGAGCAACTAGTTTTCTGCTGCATCCAGTGGCCAACTGCCTTCCTTAGCAGCCATATTGTTCTTATTTTGAAATGCAATTGCTAATATCTCTGCTGGCATTTCTCTTATTATGTCAAAAGATGCATAAGTTACAATAATTTAGTTTTCTAATAAGGCTTCTTAGGAAGTAAATATCAATACTGCTTTTAAAAGGCATTGATGATTGCTGTGTTTTCCACAAGGTTAATTAAAGGGGTGTATAAAAATGCAGTACCTTTCAATCAATATTAATTTGTATTCAACCTGAATTCTGTCCTCTGAGATAGAGACCAAAATATTTTAATTGAAACTATTTTTCAACTGGACTGGAGCACATCCCAGCAGTCTGTATTATGCCTCTGCTACCTTTAGCCAGGAGGGTTGTAACAGAAATGCACTTTTGTGAGTCAGACCTTCTTACTATGCCAGCATATGTGAAGCAATGTCAGAAATCTCTCTGTGAGCATTTGCACATTCAGCTATACATGCATAGCAGGACATTCAATCCTGACCAGAACAATAAAAGATTTAAGAAATAATACAATCAAGCCACCATGCTGGCACAACGCACTAGGTTATTTCCTTCGTCCAATACAAGTACAAGTGCACTACTATTATTAGATACCTATGAACAATTCAAGAAAAAAGATAATGAGTTGTGACTTCATAAGCTAAAAGAAAATTTGGCAAAATGAAAAAAACACCCTTTTCTTTTAAAACAAACTGTTAACAAGCAGCAGATGCCACACAAGATGCTTATCTTTAGGAAACCTTTATCTACTGAACAGGAATTCTTCAGTACCTGCTACAGTGAGATTCATACCCATTTGAAAGCCAGACTCAGAACATCCCACAATCTGGCATGTCAATCACAAATCAAGAGTGACTTTTTTTAACAATCCAGATGTGCCAACTCAGAGTATCATATCCATTTCTCTACAGTTATGCTAAGTCCCATAAAACTATACTGAGTGCAAACACTGTACGGCTGATCAAAAGAATCATGGCTTCAGCAAAGATAGCTGCACTTCGCACAAGGCACATGCTGTACCCAGCATAGCACCAACACAGTATTCAGCCTGCCCACCCCTGCCCCAATTTTTTGGGTGTCAGTAAAACACACCAGGCTTTTCATGCAGTTCTGCCTTTTAGACATTTCTGGGAAATGAATACTTTTTAAACACACTAATTTTCACTTTTTAAAAAAATGATTGATTATTGCTTAAAAAGCGTACTTTTTAAAAGATGTGTACAGGCCAACATTTATTTTACTATTAATAGTCATCTATATTGGATTCTATAGCCACCTCCTGCTATTTAACCATAGATAAGGAACATTATAGCTTACCTATCCTTATGTGATAAAGCCCATGAGCTACACCAGGACTGTGCATATCCCAAAGAAAGAACTGCTTTATACCGACAGAAAGTTCAGAAACAAGTGCTGCTGTTTCAGAATTGCCACATGACCTATACTACTTCTTAAAAGTTCTTCCATTTTTGAGGATTAATACTGGAGCTTGGAGAGAACGATGCTATTTCCAGCAAAAGAAGCTGAGCCTGGTCTCTGCTTAAGTAGTCAAAATGAAAAACATACAGCAAATACTGTTGTAAGAACAAAAGCAGATCCTGGTTAACTGTGAGAGGCATGTCTTATAAATACATAACACACCGCACTGCTAGCAGAATCTTTTAATCTGCATCCAGTCCCATTTTATCAGTATCACTAGAACAGGGGTAGGGAACCTGCGGCTCTCCAGATGTTCAGGAACTACAATTCCCATCAGCCCCTACCACCATGGCCAATTGGCCATGCTGACAGAGGCTGATGGGAATTGTAGTTCCTGAACATCTGGAGAGCCACAGGTTCCCTACCCCTGCACTAGAAGATAACAAGAAGGATGGGAGAGCCTACCCATATAAGAAGTCACAGTTATCATTTGCTCAGAAATGCCGGCAGCTTTTTAGCAGAAAACCACCATGGTGCGGAAACCGGTTGGGAATGTGAAAACACTGTGGTTATCACATCAGTCTTCACCTTTCCTCAAACCAGCTTAGCATACAAGGTTTATCCCATTTTACTTTTACACCAACTTTGTGAGGTAGGTAAAGCTGAACAACATGTCCAAACACACTCATGAAATTCATGGCTCAGAAGGATCTTCCCAGTTTAACTGCAATCTTAAACAGAGTTAAATCCTTCTAAGCCCACTGACACTGTAGACAATACAGTGTAATGGCTCTTTGGGGCACCCAGAAGTCCAATGTTTAACCCCTGAAATAGTGAAGAGAGCAAGCCTACAAGTTGAATGACTTACAGAAGTGTACATTGGACATCTTTTCAGCACAGGTTACTCTTCATCACATTTCAAGACTTAGTACTTACATTTACCAAATGGAGTCTTTCTAGAAAGTTATCCAATCGTGCAAAAACCATTATGGGAGGGAAATCCCACGGCTTCACTTCTTGGCCTGGCTGAAAATAAATGCTGAGATTTTTTCTTCTTTTTTCAATGGTCTGCTTGAAGTAATTGAAAATATCAAAAGTATTCTGCACCTTGCCCAAACTTTCTTCTGTTTCCCCTTTCAAGAGATCTTCTGGATTAAGATAATTCCTGGCCTAGATGAGCAGAGTAGCATGACAATACTTAACCAAACAAGTAAAGAAAAAAACACAAAGACATAATTTCACCAATTGAGCCAACTAACCTTTCTTATACTGACTATTTATTTGGAAAACATCATTGATTTATCAGATTTGGTATTCAACATATCAAGAAGATAGAAAACAATGTCTGAGCAGACACAGGCAGAAATATAGAGACAAACGCTTGACCATTTGTCATATCGGGAAAGTGAAAATGACCTCAGCCTCTTTAATAAAAAAAACCTTCCTATCAAAGAAACCTTCCCAAATCCAAAGAGACAAAAACACCTCAAAATACAAAGATCTAGAAAAAAATAACAACACCAATGCCATTTTAGAAAAAAGAAATTTTCTAGTGAAGGTAGAACATCTATTTCTGTCACCACTATGATTTTCATGGTTAAATAGCACTCCATGAACTTCTGGTATAGAGAAGATAGCGCGCCAATCTTCTGCTCAGCCATTAAGCACACTGATGAGTGGTCACAGAAGTGTCAGTATCCTTCAGCTTAGTTTATCTTACAGAATTGTTGTGAACATAAAGGGGAGGAGGGGGAATAATGTATGCCAGTAATCCCCAAGCCTATTTCACTAAATAACTAAAATAACTCCCTAGACACAGAGCCATAGCGAGGGGGGACTGCACCTGGGGCACATGTGTGCCGTGCGCCCCAGCCACGCCCATGCCCCTACGCCCCCACCATGACCCCGCACCGGCACATGCCTGGGGCAAGACCTTGCCCCCTGGCAGCTACACATCTGCTTAGACATATTTGAAATGCCTTCCTTCCACAAAAAAGATAACATTCATGTACTTCTGAAAATTGACAGGTGTTGCAGGAAAAAAACAGGGCCACCCTCTGGCTATCCCTTAAGTACAGCATCTCTGGATATCCCTTAGCTACATTCTACTTCAAAGTCCCCAAGATCTTAGTGGTATCAATAGGAGATTCTCCCATGCCATGCCTGTCACACTGGAACATCAGCAATGGGAGATACAGACCAGCTAATGTTGAGGAAAACCTTAGAACAAAGTCTTAGAGACCGAATGTATAATCTAACATTATTTGGATGCCTCATATTGGAAGACCCTTGGTGGATCATTAGTAGAGAATTTTCTCCATTTTCCAAGAAAGGTTGTGAGAGAAGAGGTAGAACCACAGCATAGCTTACCTGCAGGATAAGGAGGCTGCAGATTTCTTGGAGCAGCACAATTACCCTTGCAGGTGTGCTGTAATATTTTGATGTGGCCCAGATAAAGCACACCACATGAAGCATTTGGTTGAGCAGCGGCTTCACCTCATTAAACTCTACGTTCTCAATTTCCTCTAGAGGACGCTGAAGGGGCTTTAGGTGCAAATTTATGTCTTGGGCTTCATCAAGTGCTGTGATTTTTGAAAGCAAAGAAAAGAGTTTCACTCAGGAAGTGCTGGGACCTATACATTCCTTAAGGTATAGTTTTAAGTACACTCAGTTGGAAATAATTAATGTGGCTTCCTTCCAAGTAAATGTATTTTGGAATTAAAATGCCAGGTACGCAGAAGCTTCCTTTGGCTTACAATCACACAAGACTGTGTAAAAAGCTGGAATTTAAAAATTAATGGAACTTGGTTTTTTTTTTTTTAGAAACTAAAGAATAAACCTGCAAACTTAAAAAAATAACTTCCTACTTGTAAGAGTGAATGTAGATCTGTGATTTCTACAGTTTTTCAAAGCACTTGGAAAAGCACTCCTTGAATACCGGTATATGCTGTTTAGCTACACTAACAGGGATTAAATTCCATGCAACATTTCAGGCTATTTTACATGGATTTCATGAACAAACCATACCTGGATTTGGTTTGCTATCTATTGCAGCTGTTCTTCCTTCACCCTGTAGTTTTTCTGTCACAATTTCCCACTAACTCTTCAGAAACTCACACTGCTGCCATCCAGGCAGCCAACCAGTAAATGTTTGCTTATTTATTTGCTTAAAACATCTGGTCCTTTAATCAGGCTAACAGGAGCATTACTTAAAATATAATCAACAGAAGTTATACCATATTTAAAACACACAATGGATTATAGTAGCCACAATCACTCTACAGCTGCTCCAAGTCCCCGTGCAGGAACACTATGTTCCACCCCAAACTCCCTGAAATAACTCAGTTTTACATTGCCTCACGAAAATGAACAAGGAGGGGGCCTTAAGAACAAGAGAAGCAGAGCTGAGAAGATTCTCGCTTTCCTTGAGGAAGTCCCCACCTGTCAGTTAGAAGGGACCATCGGTAAAAAAAACTGGGCTGAGAACCAAAGACAGTATGTGAGCTCAATACAGGGAGAGGTGGTCCTTCAAGTATATTGGTTCAAAGTTTCAGGTCAATGATAGCCATTGTGGTGTAGTGGTTAGAGGGTTAGACTAGACTCCAGGAGCTTCTAATTCACTTTTGCCGAGCGACCTTGGATTACTCCTGCCTAGCCTACCTTACTATTACGAGACTAAAAATGAAGAGGAGAAATGATGCATGCTGCCCTAAGTTTCTTGGCAGAACAGCAGGATAAAAACAATAAATAATTATGGAAGAGCTTTATAATGTAAGCAAACTCTCAGCCTGGAAACACACAGAAAGTCAATGCAGTTATTTTAAAATAGGCATAAGGAGCTGCAGCCTCCCACACCAACCAACAGACAAGCAACCACAACTTGCACAACTTGAAGTTTCTGAGCTACTCTCAAAGGCAATTCCTTGAGGATCAGCAATTCATTCTCAAACACTGTGGCATGAGCTTTCAAATCCTCACCTGTTTCCACATCTCTGAACATTGAACTGAAGGCTGGGAAGTAGGTGCTCTGCACTCTGTCTAGCAACTCCACCATAGCCAAAACCGTCTTTGTTTTCAGCTGGCTGTAAATGCACTGCAGATCCTCACACCTACAGTAAACCCAAGATGATGATACTGTGAGCACAAAGGCATTCTATCCCCATTCAACAGGCAACATTCTTGCATCAAAGCCCCAGGAACTCTAACAAGCTCACCAGGGCTTGGATTCCACCAAACATTTCTGATGATGGAAAGATTTCTGTCCGCAAAGCACAGGTTTCTCACCTCCTTCCTCCTGCTGAAGTCCAAAATGCCCCTCTGAAATACTGCTGCTGAGGAACTGGGAGCTCCTGTCCAGTGGTGGGATTCAAATAATTTAACAACTGGTTCCGAAAGGACTCACTGGTAGGATTACAACCAGTTCTCTGAACCAGACAAAAAATTAGCTACTGGTTCTGCCGAACTGGTGCGAATAGGCTGAATCCCATCACTGTTCCTGTCCCCAGAAATACCATGAGAAGAGAATCAGTTTAAATCACTCTCTTTTCATTAATCCCACCCAGACTATTCCCTAGGTCAAACTTGATTGCTTGGAACAAAAGAGGGTTTTTTTGTGTGCTAACCAAAAAGTAAGTTGCTGTATACTCAATAGTTCAGATTGCAACTCTTTCCCTGACTAATATCTCTCCATAAACACATAGGCTCCTTTGGTCCAGTTCAGTCACCAGCAATTATTCCATTTATTGTACTTGAAGCCCGGTCAATGTTGAACCTCATGCAGCGGAACTTATATAACAGGAGCTCTGGCTAGTTTATTTACACTTGCAGTGCAGTATGAGGTTAGCAATTTACCTGCTTTTCCAAAACTCCAGCTCCACCTTTGGACTGGGATCTTGGCCTTCCAAAAGGGGCTCTGATGACTCTCTCTTCAGAACTTTCTGTATCTGGTAACTCCATTCAATAACTGCTGATTCAATGGCATGCACAATAGACTTATCCACTAGGTCAATGCTGCAGAAAGAAAAAATATCTCTAGTTTATCTTTGTTTCCAATTTTAGGGGACTGCATAAGAATTATGATCTGAACTGAAGTTCTATCTCGATTAAAGTTGGACTTGCCACCGATTCCAGTTCAATTTAGATTCCACTTTAATTGATCCAGTTTACTTTTTATCACATGCAATACCATTTACACAGAGATTTCTATTTCTTCTACAATAACTACTTGGTGAAGATATTTTAAAATAAATAATCCAAAAACAACAGATTCACTATCACACTGCCAGCTACACTGACTATCAGAACTATTTATGTCTGCAACTTTTTTAGCCTGCAGATACCTTTGGAATTTTGGCACAGGGTGGTGGATGCATCAATACGTTATCTGCCACAGGATGTTCAGACAGTCACAAAATGGGCTGTCACAGGAAACAGAGCCAACCACAAAATGTCAGAGAACAAGATTATGCATAACTCTCACAGTAACTCTTTAACATTTAAAACAGAACCTCTATTTAACATGATGGTTTTTAATCTGTACAGCCAATCATAAGCCGTGCTGGTTATAAGCCCTGCCCACTTTCTAAAAGGCTTTGGTGGGCACCAGGTTGGGGACCCCCTGCTTTATGCTTTGAAGAAAATCTTAAGCAAGAAGGAATGGCCCAGAAAGTAGTTTCTACTTTTTATCAACACATTGAAAAGAGAACAAAATGGCATTTTGAGCATTGAAAGCAAATGTGCTACAGAAAGTATCCACTGTTAACTCAATATTCATCAACATATATAATGACACACAATGGTTATAGGTGAAAAAATCATACTATAGTGCAGTAAAAATGTAATGAATTAATTGATTCACAGAACAAAGCCAAGAATCCAAAGCAATATACCAATTTAATTCAATACCTTAAAAAACCTACCTTTTCTCATTGTCAAAATCTATATACTTATCCCTTTCAGATCCAGTAGGGAGTGGCAGCAAAGTTTTGCCTTTTACTTGACCAACAACCACAAAAATGATACTTTCTAGGCTGTAGACATGTCGGATGATATCCTGAGACACTACATGCGGCCAGTCATGATGGTTCTTCTGGTTTGCCAAAACTGGCACCACTACCTAGAAAAGTAACCATTGGGGTTATGTTAAGAAATTAACATCAAGCAGAAGAAAAAGTCTCACAATCTCTGCCTTGCCTGACTATCTCTTTAGCCAGGTCATAATCAATCACAGGAGGAACTGGTTGGAAGCAGCACTTTTTAGATTTATTCCTTGTTAAGAGAGAGCATTATTCCATCATTCCCTGAACTGCTATCTGAAATGGGGCATTTGGAGAACCTAGAACAGGGGTGGCCAACCTATGGCACTCCAGATGTTCATGGACTACAGCTCCCATCAGCCCCTGCCAGCATGGCCATTTGGCCGTGCTGGCGGGGGCTGATGGGAATTGTAGTCCATGAACATCTGGGGTGCCATAGGTTGGCCACCCCTGACCTAGAAGAACTTCAACCTAACCTTGGGACAATATGCAAGTTCATTCAGGTAGGCAGGTTGATGGGGAAACAAGATAGTGACCTACAGAGAACAGGAGACCAGGTATTCCCACACACAAATTACTAGTTTTCTTCTGTTTAAGGTCTGGTTTTTTAAGGTTACAAATTCTCTTGGTATCTATTGTCACCAATACTTTAATAAAGTATAAGAGATTGCAGTGAGGAGCAGAAACTGATTTTGCAAAGGCATTATTAAGTAAGGCATTATTTGGGAGGAATTAGTGAGTCTGTATAGCCCAGGTTATTTGATCTTGCCATATCATGGAAGCTAAGCAAGAGTTGGCCCTGGATGGGAGATCTCCAAGGAATACCATAGACATAGGAATACCACAGAGGCAGGCGATGGAAAACCACCCCTGAATGTCTTTTGCCTTGAAAATCCCACAGTGTCACCGCTAATCTGATGTAACTAGATGGTTAAAAAAATGTGATGTAGCATGGAGACAAGGGCCGTTTCCGCACGGGCATTTAATGGCCCGGTCTTGGAGATCGCAAAATGCCGCCTCCAGGTCAGCCACATTTGCACTGGGGCGCGGCTTTGCATCGCGAGCTCCCGCCAGCCCGACGCGCTGGAAACCGGGTGTTTCCCCAGAGCCGCTCGGAAGGCGCCTTTGTTGAGAGAAAAGCAGCCGCGATCGAAGCCGCTGCCAAAGTTGAACGGCAGCGGCTTCGAGATGCCTCCCCCACCCGGCACTTACCTTGTCCCCGGGCCTCCGGCGCGTCGCCGAGGCCTGGGGACACGCCCCCCTGCCCTGCGCCGCTGGAGCAGGCGCGCAGGGCCAGGGGGGCATGTCCCCAGGCCTTAGCGACGTGCCAGAGGCCCAGGGACATGCCGGGTTGGCCGGGCGCCGGTGCTCCACAGCGCCGCCTGCCCGGCTCTTTCCAGGACCGTCGGTGCGGATGGTCCCAGCGTCATCGGGTCGGCGTCAGAAACGCCGACCCGGCCGGGCCTTCCGCATTCGTGCAGAAACAGCCAAAGACTAGAAAGACACAGATTCAAATCCCCACTTGCGAAGAAATTTACTGGATGGCCTTAGGGCAATTATTCTCTCTCAGCCTAAACTAAGTCATATCATTGCTGTGAGGATAAAATGGAGAAGAGACACCATATATTCTGTCCTGAGCTCTCTGGAGGAAGGATAAAAATGCACTGAATATTAAAAAATTAAATTATAAGGACATTATTTTTTTAATGGCTGAGTATTAAAATTAATGGAGAGTTGAGTGTCAGGCCATTGTTAGTACAATATTCATTGCAGTTCGTTAGCTGAGTCAGCTTCTATGCCGCATTTTAGTATGCAAATAACGAAGCAAGACTGCATCAATCGTGAAAGCGTAGCAGTAGGTGGCGAACCTTTGGCACTCCAGATGTTATGGACTACAATTCCCATCAGCCCCTGGTCATGCTGGCAGGGGCTGATGGGAATTGTAGTCCATAACATCTGGAGTGCCAAAGGTTCGCCACCACGGGTGTATAGTAATAGAGGGATTTGATATCCATCTAAGTTTGGGCAGTGTGAGTTTACAGATTTAAGTATACTTGCTAGCTCGTTTAAATACAGACTAAAAAGAACTGGTGCGAGGACACAGCTTTGTTTTACTCTCCGGGAGACAAATATTTTAGGTGTAAGCAATCCCTCCTTATTGCATTTGACCTGGCAAACTGTGTTGTGGTGCAGCATCTTGATGAGGAAGATCAATCTACTCTCTACACCAATTTTTTTAAGTTTAACCCATAACTTATTTCTTGGGACAGAATCAAAGGCCCCCTTGATGTCCAGGAATGCTGCATACAGTGGCCTTTTGGTTTTGTTGCAAATTTTGGTTATTAATTGGTTAATGACCATAATGTGGTCAAGGGTAGATTTACCTTTGCTGAACCCTATCTGTTCAGGTCCTAGAACTCCATTTGAAATGACCCAGTTATTTAGTCTGGTTAATAAAAATTTAGCATACTTTTTCCCTGGTATCGATAGTAGGCTAATTGGCCTGTAATTTTCTGGTGCAAGATGGTCACCTTTTTTGTAAATAAGGACTATTATAGCCTTTGTCCAGGCCTCAGGGATTAAGCCAGTTTTATTGTTTGTAGTAAAGAGGGAGGCCAAAAGTGGAGCCCACCAATCTACGTTCTTTTTAAATATCTCAGGTGGTAATGCGTCGGGGCCTGGCACCTTACCTGGCTTAAGTTGTTTAATCATAGTCGCTACTTCTGTTGGGGTGACTGTAAGCCAGTCCGTGAGAATATCAGGAGATGGCAAAGCTTGAGTTGTAAAGCCATACTCTTCAGCACTAAAGGTGTTCTTATAGTACTGGTACCAGGACTCAATTGAAATGCCAGCGGACAAGTTGTTATTTATCCTAGAGTTATCGGACATTATTTTCCAGAAGGATCTGGTGTCATTGGAATTGGTGGCCTGAATGAGTTTTTCCCACTCTGCATTAATTATGGACATTTTAATGTCCTTTAGCCACTGGCTAAGCCGTTTTTTAAATTGAAAAATATGTATCAGGAATGGAAGGCTCATTGTCAGCTCTCTGCCTTAAATATAGGTCTCTTGTTTCAGGTGTTGATATTCCTGGTCGAAGGCATCTGCCTGGGGTCTTTTTGCTTTCTTTGGCTGGTGAGTGATGTTAACTGCACATAAAGTATTAATGTGCTGTACTAGCTCCTCTTATAGGCTCAACGATCAGTCAGAAGACTCATTTTGTATTATTTTGGAGCATATTTCCCCAAAGATTTGACCGCTTATTAATTCACAGAGCTGCTTCTCTGTTTGGGGAGACCAATTGATTTTTAAATATGGGGGAACCAGCTCGTCATGCTTCTTGAGTGGCAAGGATTGATCCTCAACAAGGCTAATTTCCAAGGAAAGCGGAAGATGATCGCTAGCACTATGATGGTCGATATGAAAGTCTTTTACACCCATGAAAATGTGGAATGGTATAGTATAGTCCAACCTTGGCAGATCTTGGAAACTAACTAGATCAGTGGTGGCGAACCTATGGCATGGGTGCCAGAGGTGGCACTCAGAGCCTTCTCTGTGGGCACGCTCAGAGTCACACACACACACACCCCCATACACACACACATCTAGGCTGGCCTGGACTGCTGGGCTCGATTATTAGCATTAAACCAAAGACCTAGTTTTGGGGAAGCAGTGTAGGTAACCCTGTTAAGCGCTGTTAAACCCCACTGATTTTCATGAGAAGAATTAAAGCGTGACTCTTTACCTGGGAGTAAGCTCAGTTGCTGGCAAAGGGCCTGCTTCTGAGTAAACCCTCCTAGGATCATGATTCACCCGTTGGAAGAGTTGCACGGTTGCTTCAGAGCAAAGCCACCAACTACCACCAAGCTTACTCCCAAGTAACACACACCTTGGAGCCAACCGTTTTTTCTATACTAAAACCTCAGTATTCAGGTTAAATTGCCGGATTGGCACTTTGCGATAAATAAATGGGTTTTGGGTTGCAATTTGGCACTAGATCTCGAAAAGGTTCGCCATCACTGAACTAGATTGATACTTAGGTGAGAGACTACCAAGGGAGACACTGCAGAAGAAGGCAATGGCAAACCACCTCTGCTTTCTCACTTGTCTTAAAAACTAGGGGTTGCCAAAATTCAGCTGTGACTTGACAGCACTTTAAAAACACACATACTTGCTGCTGCAGTTCTATTGGAAGAGAAACAAAGCCCAAGTCTAGACTGCAAGAAATGATCAATAGAGTTAATTTCTCTAATTTATATCCACAAATACAGATTTTTTTTCCTATGGATTAAATACTGGACAAATGGGTTATTTTACTTTCATTTAAATATGTACTACCACATGTAAATCTTTATTTCTGATGTCTTAAAGAGCAGTCAAGGCTATAGGATCAGCACTGGAGGAATAATGTCTTAGACATAGCCTTTGGCCAAACAAAGTCCCCAAGGCAGTGTGTTTGGGAAAGCAAAGGAGTTTAATGCTATGTCCGTGCAAATCAGGCAAGTCCAAAAGAATAATGGATTACGCTATTAGGGGACTCTTTGCAGACTGCAAGGCTTAGGAATAATCATTACGCCTGGACACACAGAATCTGATTTGTGTGCTGCAAGAACTCCTCATTTCCACTGCCTCTGTCCACTAGAAGTTTAGTTCAATAGGAAGAGGGAAGAACCTACACTGTATATTTCAATTGTCACTTTATAATCCCCTTCCATTGTACTCTCCAACAGACTGGAAGCTCACAGTTAATGAGGGAAGGGATAGTATTACATACAATTATAGAACTCTCTCAGACATCTTCTGGATGTTGGCATTATTATGAATATAGCTCATTTCCAACAGAAAGCACATATAGCAAACAGTTAGCAAACCATTGGGTACATTATTGTGAGTAACAATCACACTTCTTTCTGTTGTATTGGAAAGATATTGCATTTGTCTTGCAGTACAGGCATAAGCTAACACATGTATAATGCCCCAGACTGATTAAGCACAGTTAGACAAACAGCAGATCATGCATCTCTGCATTCATTCCCTCATCTCATCCCTTCTACAGGACAAATTTCCTTTTCAGCCTTAATTGTAGATAAGCATTATACTATAAGGACCAATATTAACACAGTTAAAACTCATCAGAGTTCCTGCTGAACCAGGACTGGAAACCCTAGCTTCCAGTATAGTCAGAACCTCAATTACCATCATTGCCACTTTAACAACTATGTTTAAGACTATAGGAAAAATTCACTCTATGGGAGGGTGGATGAAAGAGTGTGCAACCCTATGGCCACATCTGATTTGCTTAACCAATCAGAAGTGTTACCAGCCCTAATAGACTTCTGTACCATTTAAATAAAAATGTTAGAGTTTACACACACAAAAAGGCTTGTTTATCAAAAGTAAATCCAACAGCAACAAAAAGTCAGGAGATAACATTTCAATATGTCCAAAGAAAGTGTAACCATTAATGGCCCCAAAGAAGAACTGTATCCAAAGCAAATGGACAAATAGGGAAATATCTCACAGAGGATGTGTGGTTGGGAAAAAACTAAGAGTTTATGTTTACAACCGTCAAGGGCATAATTAAGACTTATAGAAGTCAGCAGAGCTGTATCTAGGCAAACTGGCGCCCGGGGACAAAACTTGATTTTGCCCCCCCCCTCCCCCCCCGTATGGGTGGCCACCCTCCCCCACCACAACCAAACAATGATTTTTTGCACCAGGTCATTTCTAAATCACCATCATATTATAGAACATGCCCCAACACAGCAATAGTACGTACCACTCAGCAGAAATCAAACATTTAGACATTTTTTTCAAAATGCTTTCAAAATGTCCATCTTAGCTCCTTCCTGGCCACATATATTCATTATAAAATAATTTTATGCCACTTTTCTAGACAAAAGGTGCCTGAGGCAGCTAAAAAAGCAATTCAAAACACCAACAACAATAATAATTAACAGCAATGTTGTAGAATGAAACCAGTTCAAGTCCACTGAAAATTTTCTCAACATTTAAATTTAAAACTAATTTCCAGTCAGCAGCCAACAGAATTCCAATCAGCAGTAATGTGGTCCTGCTTTTACAACACCAAAACCCAGAGACTTCCACTGGGGCCTAACAATACTAAAGCAACCCAGAAACACCCTGCTACAAGATGTGGCCCCTGAAATGGCTGTCAAAGAAAGGGGATGAAAATATGGAAGGGATGCAGCACAGTCCTGCCTCCAACAGTACAGTTGAATTTTTTACAGGATATGTTGGGGAGGATGAAGTCAAGGTTTCTCTCCCCAATGTCATGTCCAGTACTACCCCCCTTCATCTCCTGTCTGGGAAAGGTGGAATTCATATCAGCAGACACTTGCCAACCTCCAGGTGTGGCTAGGGAACTCCTAGAATTACAACTGATTTCCAAAGGACAGAAATCAGTTCCTCTGGAGAAAATGGCTATTTTGGAAGATGGCTGAAGTCTCTTCCTTCTCCACCCCCCATCCCAAACCTCCAGGAATTTCCCAACCCAGATCAGGCAACCTGGCCGCCAGGGATTCCCCGCTTGCCAACTTCCCAGCAGGGACTTTGGCCCTTCTTCCTTGTCCCAACCCCCTCATCGTAAGGCGCCTAGCTGGCGTCCCCATCACCCCGAAGTTCTCATTGGGGTTCTTCCAGGATATGGCTCTCCTCCCTCTCCCCTGCAAGATTAACCCCTCCAAAAACCTCCCAACTTTCTTCTCTCCTTGCCCCGCACTTCTCCAAAGGTCCTCCATTGCTAGCAACTAGTAATAAGATTATTTCAGCAACTTTTCGGGGGGGGGGGAGCTAGGGCGGGGGTTTTCTTTCCTTCCACGTGAGCCTTTCGGTTTCTTCTTGGCAACTGGGGAAAGTAAGCGGACTGGGGTGCTCCAGTTTGGGAGTTTTAAGATGTCGGTGATTGCAGGGGGAGTGTTTATCTCTGCATCTTCTTTTGCTTGCTGCCCATGAGTGTGCCCATGGCGGCCTGGCACTGGCAGCGGCCACAGGAAGGAACCGAAGCTGCTGGTGGTCTCCCTGTAGGCGCGGGGGAGCGATGGGGCTGCCGGGGGGAGGGGGGAGCAATGGGCATCGGGAGGAAAACAAGCCTTCCCGTGCCCGCCGCCGGTGCCGGGCCGCTGTGGGCACCCTCGAGGAGAAGCAACAAGCGCCCCTGGAAGGCCTGGGCTCGTTGCCTCACAGGCCGCCAGGGGCGCTTGCTGCCCCTCCACGAGGGCGCCCACGGCAGCCCGGCACCGGCGGCGGGCACGGGAAGGAACCAAAGCCGCTGGTGGGGAGGGGGTAGCGATGGGGCTGCCAGGGGGAGGGGGGAGCGATGGGCATCGGGAGGAAAACAAGCCTTCCCGTGCCCGCCGCCAGTGCCGGGCCACTGTGGGCGCCCTCGAGGAGAAGCAACAAGCGCCCCTGGAAGGCCTGGGCTCGTTGCCTCACAGGCCGCCAGGGGCGCTTGCTGCCCCTCCATGAGGGCTCCCACGGCAGCCGCCGGGCACAGGAAGGAACCAAAGCCGCTGGTGGGGAGGGGGGAGCGATGGGCCTGCGGGGGGGGGAGCAATGGGCATCGGGAGGAAAAAACAAGTTGAACAAACCTTCCTATGGCACTGGGCCACTGCGATGGAGGACACAGGCTGCTGAAGTCTGCACTGGCAGGCAAGACTCAGAGGCAAAAGCCCTGGCCCGCTTCTTGTGCCACGTGCCTGTGTCTGCTGGTGCTGTTGTTTCTTCCTGGGCCTCCTCACCTTCCCTTCCCTTCTTTGCTGCTTCTGGCAAGTCAGCAGGGAAGGAGCTTTGTGCACGCACAGCCTGGAAAAGGCAAGGCACACCGGGAAGAAGGGAGGCGGAGCTCCCGCCTACCACTCTGGTGGTTTGTTTGATTGGTGGGACTGGCCCAGTGGGCTACTGGCGTCCAGAGTGGGTGGGGCTAAGGCATTCAGAGCCGATTTCTAAAGCAAAGCAGCTTGCGGGCGCGGCGTCGCTTGCTTTGCTTCACACGATGGTGCAGTCTGTGGGGGCGGGGCAGGGCGGGGCGGGGCAGGGGACATTTTGGCGCCCCCCACGTGACCAAAATTGTTGCGCCCGGGGACAAGGGGTACCCCTCGTCCCTAGGCAGATACGCGTCTGGAAGTCAGACAAGTGACTGCAACAAAGAAGCCGATAGGCACAAGTAGGAACCATAGTAACAGTGTATATACCAGGGGCAAGTTACATGGGCAAACTACAGTAAGGAACTCCTTACTCTAGGTAAGTGCACTCACCAATGAGCTATTTTTCTCCATTTCACTACCTCTGCCCACTCACTAGAAGTTAGCCCAACAGGGAAGAGAAAGAAGATGCAAATAAGAAGGTGAGGGGTGTTGTCAAGCAGACACTAGAAGTAGGAGCTGCCTGGTCCCTGCTCTTTGAAGAAAAAGAAGATTTATACCCCCCTTTCTCTCCTGGAAGGAGACTCAAAGGGGCTTACAAGCTCCTTTCCCTTCCTCTCCCCACAACAGACACCTTGTGAGATAGGTGGGGCTGAGAGAGCTCCAAAGAACTGTGACTAGCCCAAGGTCACCCAGCAGGAATGTAGGAGTGTGGAAACATATTTGGATTACCAGAGAAACCCCTGCCACTCAGATAGAAGAGTGGGTAATCAAACCCAGTTCTCCAGATTAGAATCCACCTGCTCTTAACCATTACACCATTCTGGCTCTCTACAAATAATATAAATAATCTAGCACTGAGTCAATCCTAGATTAGCCAAATGGGACTGTGACTTCCTGTTGTTGCCGCCCGCCCCCCCCGGCACCTGAAATCACTTGCTGGGCAGGGCATGTCCTTCACCCTCCTACTGATCAATTGCTCCATACAAGGAGACACTGCCAACCTCCTCTCCTCTGGTATTGTCATTAGTTGTAAGTAAGCATTAGCATAAGCATTTATTGTCATTGTGCACGCACAACGAAAATTTACAGCATTAATAGCCTTTTGTTCTGATCCACTGTACTGTTAAGCAGAGCCACAGACTGCATGAATGTATAGCAAGCAAGGACTTCAGTACACTCCTCTGATAAACATGCAATATGCCCTGATTGAGGGGAGTAGCTCAGAAACAAGAAAAAATATGTAGAGAAATGACAGTTAAAAATCTCTGAGAGACATTTTTGTAGACATAGGCATGAAGAAAGTTACAGTACCAAGGTTTTTGAGCTTAGAAAGAAATTAACCCTGATTTCTACACTCAGACTAGATAGAAATCGGATATATGGTGTCAATATATCAACATGCCAAACATTACCTACACTTAGTAACTGAAATAGTTACCCAGCACAAGAGCTCTGACAGTACCCATGTGGGACCAAATGTAGTTGATTTGCAGACATAAGGAGAAGCAAAAGAAAAATAGGCACATGTGTAGCTGCCTTATAAAAGGCCCGTCCAAAATCAGAACTGTCTATTGTGACTGGCAGACACTTTTCAAGGCCTGAAGTACAGAGGTGTTTCCTAGCTACTGGAGAGAGTTTTACTGGAGATGGTGGAGAGATCCATCTTAAATTCTTATACAGGCAAAGTGTGCATGCTCTCATGGCGGTAAGGTCCCTCCCTTGTACTGATGGATGTGCAAACTCAAACTGACAGGCCTTATTTCCTTGTTTGTGGTTTTAGGCTTTGTGTTCCTGTTCCCCAGCAACTTTCTGAAAAGGGAACTATCTCTTCTTGAAGTAACTTTTAAGTGTACAGCCAGCCAACAAAACAGTTATGTTAAAAGGGAGACATCCATAACCCATTTTTATCTGTCAACATTTCCCCCTACCATGCTAATGTGCAGGGAGTTATTTTATCAGCTTTGTAGGAATGTGGATGTTATTATCTTCAGGGTACCCTTCCCTGCCCACAACCTGCTGCATCTTTATCTTCAGAGAAGGTGCAAATTAGCAGAGGATGAAAGAGGATCTGAACCATGCTCTGAAACTGATTCAGCCTATGCAAGGAGCTGAAGTGCTTGGACAACAATGAGAGCAGGGAACCCTCAAAGAGTTCCAGCTGGCTGGGGTAGAATGGAAGAGGCTCCAGGTACTTTCTGGCTAACTGCCCATCTGGCATTGTTCCTTCCTTCTTAAGGTCAAATTATTCATGTCATTAGAGTCCCATATCTGGAGTTGTATATATGATTCCATGAGGAAGGACTGTTGCAAATTAGGGTCTGGGCATGGAGAACTGAGTGGCTAACCATTTCCCTGTGATGTTTTCCCAGTTGAAAATATCTTGCTCCAGTTGCTTGATGATCCAGTAAGGGAAAAAAATACAGGCACAACAAGGGCGCTTAAAGTAGCCGGGAGGGAGGAGTTTTAACTAGAGAAACAGTGTTGTGGGAAGTGGAATAGTAAAACAACATCCCCAGCTTGTTAAGATCAAATCACACATCAGTACTGAAGAATAGCAGTAGGAGAAACAAAGTATGGAGGAAGATATAACACAAGAAGAAATAGGCTTAGTAATAAAAGAATTAAAGAACAACAAGTCTCCCTCTGGTTTAGATGGATTTTCTACAGCAGAGTATTACAAAGAAAATGGTGGCAGAAATATTAATACCTTGGAATTACAAAGGTTATAATAAGATATTAAAGGGACAGAAAATACTCAGGAAACATGTGGAGAGTAAACAGAAATAATCACTATATTAAAACCAGGGACGCTAATCCAGAAACAGGGTGGAATCGGATATAGACCTATAAGTTTATATTAAAACCAGGATTATAAAATATTTACTAAAAATATTGGCTCGTAATAGAATAAAGGCAATATTACCAAAAAATACTGGGCTAAGATCAATACTTGATTCGTGGAAAGATAGTAGAGATATTAGCTATCCCATAAGAAATAAAATATTGAATGTGATGGGAACATGGAAAGGATAAAAAATATGCCATGATAAAATTAGATGTCTATAAAGACGGATTTGACACAGTTAGGCCATGCATATTTATTCCAAAATAATGGAACAGACTTTGGATTTGGAAAGGGATTAATAACGGATATTAAAAGAATTCATACAAAAAAACAATAAAGCAAAAGATTATGATAAAACAAATGGATGGTCGGAAGCAATTAGGATAGAAAGAGGCGTGACACACGGATGTCCTCTTTCTCAATCATTATTCGAGAGTAGCAAATGGAATATCTTAGCTGGATAGAATTAGAAAATAACGGCAGGACTTCAAAAGGCTATAAAATCAATAAAGAAGAAATAAGAAATAAATTCTGATTTGCAGATGATTTATTATTAATAACAATCTAATCCGGTAGAAACTTCTAAAAGAATTCAAAAAATAATATTGTAGAAGACTCTCTCTAAAAGCATTCTTGGTCTTTGGTGTGGTTAATATGGAGAAAACTGAAACTCTGGGAATAAAATATAGAAAAAAAAAAACTACTTAGGAAGGAAATCGGTGAAGAAGAAGATTTAAACATTTAGGTATAACATTAACAAACAAGAAGGAATCAGATGACGCCTTAAATATATAATTAACGGCTAATATGGAAAAAAAAATAACTTGAAGCAATTAAAGGAGGAAGGAGAAGAATCTATCTATTTCCAAGAGAATAGTAGCATTAAAAAAATGTTCTGCATAATACGCCAAAACTCTTCTATCTATTTCAGACTTTGGCCGCTAGGAGATTAAGAAGAAACAATTTGAAGATCCGTGGGACAAGAAAATTAAACTATGGGCATTTAAATCAAAAGAAACCAAGAGTGATTGAATCAAAATAGTCTATAAGTATGTCTAAAAAAACTAATGGGCTTGGGGCCTCAAAAAATTACAGGAATACTAATGCGAGGCATTTCCTAAATAAAAAAAGTTTTGATGGGAATTCAAAGAGAGAGGAAAAGACAGATGGATGAAGTCTCGGAAATGAAATAAACTTTGAACACGTGGTAGCTTTAAATATATCTGCAAAGTTGTTCAAGAATAGAAAGACAAAAAATTAAAAGGCCCTAGAAAGCGGTATCAAATGGAAATCTGGGAGAAATGGAAGGGAAAAATGGATGCCAGGGTTAC
Organism: Sphaerodactylus townsendi; assembly: GCF_021028975.2. Taxonomy (NCBI): domain Eukaryota; kingdom Metazoa; phylum Chordata; class Lepidosauria; order Squamata; family Sphaerodactylidae; genus Sphaerodactylus; species Sphaerodactylus townsendi. The sequence goes on along the minus strand of NC_059427.1, from coordinate 110,884,024 downwards.
TGGATGCACCACCTCATGCGTGCTATGGTCTGGACATTGTGGAAGGAGCAATAAGCAATAGGGATCTCTACATAGACAAGGAATATACAAGGTGAGCACAACTGTACAATGAAAGAGGAGAATTAATACCGCTTTCCAAATTTTTTTAGAGGAAAGGAGAGGTAAATGAAAAAACTGGTTATTATTACAGAGGAATCTTGGGAAAGACAAAAAAGCCTCCAGGAGGGAGGAAGAGTGTATAATGAAAAGTTGTATAAAAATATATGAGGAGGAAAAGAAAGCGACAAAATCTTAGGTAGTCCTTATACTAAAAACATGATAGAAGGATCAAGGATTTATGATAAGAATCATAATGGAAAAATGGCAAACAAGATGGAGGACGAAGACATAGAGCTTATTAAAAGGACTATAGACAATATAAAATAAAATAAAAAATAGATAAAATATGCAGAACTAGAGAAGAAATCTGTTAATATTAAAATGGTATAGAACACCTAAAACAGTTGGCATATAAGTGGGATAAGTGGACTCCATCCCAAATGTTGGCCGTGGAGATAAAATGCAATATATATCCATATGTGGCTAGAAAGGTACAGAAGTAAAAAATATGTGGGAAAAAATGTGATAAAATACATAGAAAAAATATGTAAAGGTAAAAATAAAGATAAATATAGATTTAACATTTATAGGCATAGTGGATCATCATATTACAGTAGAACAAAAGAAAAGAAAAACTTTTTTCAAATTCATGATCAGAGCTGCCTCCATGCAGCAATACACAGTGCATTGGGGTGGAAGGACAAAAAATCTGGACAATGCAGAAATGGTTGGAATATATATGGGAGCAAATACAATTAGAAATTTTCACACAATGTCAAGAAATCAAATATGGCAAGAAAAACAAAAGGACATGAAGGAGGATTTGGATGGAATTTGAAGACTCATTAAACGTAAATTGGAATTACAGAAGAAAAATGGACAAGAAGATTGAAAAGAATGGACCTGCTGCTGCGCATCTAAAGAAGAGAAGAAGAAGGAGGGGGAGGGGAAAAAGGGGAAAAAAAGATATGGAGGATGTATATAAAGTACACATTATAAATCTGTAATAATTCCGAAATATCAATAAAAAATATTAAAAAAAAATGAAGAATAGCAGTAGTAGTAGTAGTAGCAGCAGCAGCAATAGTAGTAGTTCTGGAGTAGCCTACAGAGCCTTAAAGCCCTGCTACGTGGGAGCTGATCAAGATAACTCAAGGACAAAAATAAGGCACTATAAGTCTTGTGTAATGGATAGAGTGTCAGACTAGAACCAGGGAGACTCAAGTTCAAACCCCCACTCTACAATGGAAAGTCACTGAATGACCTGGGGTCAGTCACTCTCTTTCAGCCTGCCTCATAAAATTGTTGCCGCAAGGATAGCATAAAGGAGCACAAAACAACATACACTACCCTGATCTCCTGGAGGAAAGGCTGGATAAAATAAATACAATGGAAACTTTACCCTACCCAAATTATGTAGGAAGTGTTTGCCTGTTACAAGCACAGCAGGAATCATGTTACGAAAAAAGGCGACTAACCCAGTCTTAAGTTGGGAAGGTGCATGGTTACAGCCTGAACTAGTCAGATTTCAGAAGCTAAGCAGGGTCGGTACTTGGAAAGGAGACCACGGAGGAAGCTGTTCACTTGCCTTGAAAGCCCCTTGCTGGGGTCGCTATAAATGGGCTATATACACTATACACACACACTAGCCTTGACTTGAAGTGAACCCTGCCTCTATTCAAGCTGCTCCCGGACAACCCCTGACCCAGATCCGTGAGCGGCCCTACCTCCTCCATGAGGACAGCGAGGTGGTCCAGGAGTGAAGGGGACAGATCTCCCCACAGCAGGTGCCCGGGGGCTGGCGGGCAGCTCAGGGGGCCAGGAGCTGTGCGCAACAGGAAGACCCCCTTGCTGGGGCGGCGGGGGGCGGCCGCCAGAGGGAGCTGCTCGGCAAGCACCAACTGGCCCGCGGAGACCAAAGCTGCGAAGAGCAGCCGCTCGGCAGGGTCGCCATCCAGAAAGGCGCGAAGCAGCTGCTGCGCCTCGGGGCTCGCCGCGCACCGCGCCCAGCGATCGGATTCCACCCGCAGGCTGCGCGTCACTCGCTCCCCGAGCAGCCGCGCGCGGGGGTCCGACTCCGGGGGGCCCTCTTGGTCGGGATCCTGCTCCTCGCCACCCATGCTGCCCTCGCAGGCTTCTTCAGGCCAGTGTTTGGGGCGGAGTCGCGGTTGCTTTGGGGACGGAGGACGCCGCTTAGCCTGCCTGAGCAACACGCGGGGAGGACGCGACAGCTTGTTTGTCGAGGAAGGGAGTGGCGGGAGACCGCCAGGTGCGTTTGGGATGCTGGCTGCGCTCTGCTCCAGCCGGCTTCCCTTGCTTGCCTTTAGCGACAGGTAGCAGCTTGTTTGCCTCAGTCCCTTTCGAGCAAGAAATCTATCGCGTCAGTCTGTCACACAAACTGTCACAAAGTCAGACCAAACTTGCTTAACATTGTGCCACACAGAATTAACTTCCCAGTGCTTGAGAGCCCCAGAATATGAACAAAATGTTGCACACACATTTTTATTGTTACCTAAACATTTTGTTACAAATCTTTTATATAAATATTAAGAAATACACATGCATAATAATCCCTGTATGTTTTTAAATTAATTTTTAATTAACATTACATGAGGCTGCCAAAAGTGAAAACAATAGGGGTAAAAATAGATATTGCTAACAATAATTTCTGACTATTACTGCTAGTAGAGATATTGTGAGTCTTCATCTTTGCTGTTTAAAACAAAGGGTAAACTCTATGGCATTACACACCGCACTAACACCCCCCTTTCAAACCCTGCCTTGTCCAGGTGACACCTCCACAGCACCAAGTATTTCCCACCCTGAAGTTGGAAGCCTTAGATTTGGAGCATTCCAAGATCCTCTTTGCCTGCAGTCTACTCTATTGCTTCAGCACTTTACAACTGTATTTTGATGCATGTGGAAATACCAGTTGGGGAACAACTGCAGGTGTGCTTGAGACCACATGCAGCCATTCCTTAGCTTTCTATCTACATTACAAGGTAGAAAACGGTGACCCCGAATTTCTTTAAAACAGTGCATTTTGCCATTTAATTTTAAATACGAAAAGAGCAACAACTATTTGCTATCGACCACCTCCAGGTTCTCTAGCAAGAGCAGCCTCCATCTTGTGGCCATTTTGTGCAGCAACTCATTATATCTCTGAAAATGAGTCACAAAGGGGGGGGAAATTCCTTGACTTTCAATAACTGCAGCTATACACTATAGAAAAGGTATTCATGTGAGTCTGGGCCTGCAGGAATAAAGCTGAGCGTTTTCACTTGTCAGGTAATGGCTGAATTTGTTCCAGTTTCTCTTTTACAGCCATGTAGTGCACAGGGCACTAACCCCCTTTCATCCAGTCAATTTGGATCTCCTAGGCTTTAAAATTTCCATTTCAATCACAGATACTTAATGACTTATCTGGTCTATCCCTGCCTCCAGTTGCTTTAGCTGCACTCTTTGTCTGCTTTTCCACTTAACTAGTAGCGCGCAGGAGTCTGGGTGAAGAGATTTAGTCAGATCTTTTGCTACAAAAATTTTATTCTTCAGCACAGGAAACAGCTTTCCAAACTCAGCAGACTTAACTAGAATTCTGTTATAGATGGAATCAATTCCCTCTACAATTCCCCAATTTCTCTTGATAATATGTACCTGCCTTTCTGTTGAATTTTTATCACAATTTATACTACAGTGACCATTCCATTATTTTGAAACTAACATCAAAGATCACTTCCTGCATTTAACTACAAATTAAAAACAAAAAACAAATGCTTCTGTGGTTTGTTGCCTTTATCAGTTTTACTGGCTCAATACTCTATCTCACCAAAAACTCTCAGGAATTTCTGAACTCATCTACTGCCACTTCCTGGACCACCCTCCTTGTAGAATGCTCCCATTGGCTTCTACTGGCTAGTGTCCCCCCAACACCAAGATAGGCCACTGCTTTCCCATTGGGCCTGGCAACAGCCTCCCCATTCCACCCTCCCCCCCGCCCCAAACACCAAAATGGGCCTGCCCACCTTCCCATTCACTGCTCGCTCACTTCCTGCTCATAATCCTTCAGGACTATTTTCTACAGCAGAAGCATGTACTTTCGCTGCACCAACAACAATCGCACTCTTTCTGTGAGACACAGTATAGTTTCAAATTTTTAAATAATCTTTCCGCTCCTCCTCCTTCCTCTTCTTTCTTTAGAACATAAGAACATAAGAACATAAGAACTAGCCTGCTGGATCAGACCAGAGTCCATCTAGTCCAGCACTCTGCTACTCTCAGTGGCCCACCAGGTGCCTTTGGGAGCTCATGTGCAGGATGAGAAAGCAAGGGCTGCCTGCTGCTGCTGCTCCTGAGCACCTGGTCTGCTAAGGCATTTGCAATCTGAGATCAAGGAGGATCAAGATTGGTAGCCATAGATCGACTTCTCCTCCATAAATCTGTCCAAGCCCTTTTTAAAGCTATCCAGGTTAGTGGCCATCACCACCTCCTGTGGCAGCATATTCCAAACACCAATCACACGTTGTGTGAAGAAGTGTTTCTTTTTATTAGTCCTAATTCTTCCCCCAGCATTTTCAATGAATGTCCCCTGGTTCTTTGACCATTTCCTGGTTACTCGGCTGGTACCTCTGTTTCACGCATTCAATATCTTCCCTCCCATTTGAGTTTCCCACAACTAACTGTCTTCTGCCATCCCAACACCACCTCCATGAAACAGCTGCAACTCTGCGTCATAGGTCTCTTTGCCTTTCCTTAGGGTTTTTTTTTAAAGATGGTAAGCTTGTGGACAGTGTTGGTTTATAACTGATTTGTAGAACCTGTTGTGCTTTTAGGGAACACAGAGATTATAAACAGTGCTTCTAAAATGCCTCTATAACATGCATGTGGGATGAGATGGAAAGAGTGCATCAGAAGCATATAATTAACTCTTAATGGAATTAACTAGTCAGGAAATGTAAGTTTTCACATTTATATCCCACCTTTTCTTCTCCATGGAGCTCAAGTAGGTGTTCATGGGGACTTCCTGAAGTCCTGCCTCCAGACACTATGCAGACCACAAACCTGCTTAGCTTCAGCAAAGTTGCTTTATTGTGTGTCTTCAAGATGATACCCAAGAGATTAATATAATCATTTCTCTAAACACTGGATGCAAAATCTTGTAGTTACTGAACTAAACTGGATTGGCAGAACCACACAATAAGTTATAATTACTGGATCCCTGATTTTTTAAAAAATAGCAGCAAGTATCTATAGCATTACACTGCAAATAGCAAAGTACTGCAAGATTAATCCAAGGTATTTCCACAATTTCTCTAGAGGCATCCATAGTTAAAAACACAATATACTTTCTCCTGTGAAAGTCTTGTCTCCTAAAATGCTTTTAAGGAATAAGCTTTATGGGGGAGGGTCTCCACTCTTGCTGAGGTATTCTGATTTCCCTTGGTCAAAACCTTAATTATTACTCATCACTTGTGTCAGATTTTTTAAAAGGAACTATTTTCAGCAATCAGGCAGATGGACAGTGAGGATGAACCTTGTCTCGATGCGCCAAGAAGTGCATTTTTGCCAGCTCTGCAATTAAGTTCAACAAGAATTCACCTGTATAAGCAGCGTAAGTAAATTTCCAGGGGGGCCACGAGCAAGTAGAGCTCAAATATGCTGATGCCACCTTCTGGAACCTACAGTGCTGTGCACTGCATGTGTCATTCATAAGTCACTCTCGCCCTAGCAAGAAAGGCACAAAGGCAGCCATTTGCTGCTTTGCTCAGTTGGCAGTTTTGAGTTTTTTGTTTGGTGCTCCATGAGGGTCCGTTCCATGTTCCAGTTTTGTTTTAGCAATCCGGGCCTCAGAGGCTTTTACTGCCTCTCTGAAAAGCCGCAGCTCTCGTTTCTCTCGTCGCTCTTCCATCTCCCCAATCTCATCTGCAAACAAGGCTTTCAGTGGCAGAATCAGCTTTGGAATAGCTGCAAAATCACCAAAACGCACCTAGTGACAGAGAAATCCATATTACTATTTGAAGTAACAGTGCACCATTTTCCCTCCTCAGCATCTTAGTCCACACACTCTTGGAATAGGGCACATGTGTGTAAGGCATGTTAGAAACACAATATTGTATAGTGACTAGAGTGCCAGATAAGGTCTGTGGACGCAAATTCAAATTTCCACTTTACTAGGGCACTCATGGGGTGACTTTATCTCTCTCAATCAACAGGGTTATTTTAAAAATAAAATTAGGAAAATCTTGTGTATTGCCCTTAGAGAAAAGCAGGATAAAATCTGACAGCTGGCATGTGTTGGCCATCTTTTGAGCACTGGACAGATATTCCCCATGAGGAGAGAGATCAGTGCCATTTCTGGACTGCTGAAATATGGTACCACAACCTTTTTTTTGGCACTTTTTTTAAAGGGTTGTGATCAGCATCAAGCACTTTCCTGCTAAATCACAGGCAAGGCATGCTAAGGAAACAGGTGTGACTTTAGAGAGATGGATCTGTGCTCCAAAGTAGAGATGAAACACATGTATTCAGTGCAACCACCTTCTCATGAACCTTCCATTACCCCCAAAAAAATCCTTGCCATGCAGTCTTCCATCATTAACACCCTGTGGCTGGTCCAAAGCCTGACTTAGAAAGCACAGTAGATATTTTGTTCAAGAGTTCAACGTCCAGTAGGAAATGACTCAGAACTTGTGTAGGGATGAGCTGCTGATCCAGCAGCGCCGTAAGTAGAGCGCTGGCACACCGGCGCTCCTACGGTCTTCTGGTCACACCGCTCCCCCACTCCTCACCCCCCGATGAGTCACGGGTCATGAACCACCTGGCTCACAACCACCGGGCGTCCCAGACAAAGGGACAATGGTCTTGCCCCCAGGTGAGGATTAGGCCCAGACGCTGATGCTCCTCTCCGCACGTAGCAGCCAGGTGAGATCATGCATCACATGATGATCTCTCAGTCTCCCGCTCTCCCGCTCTCCCGGATTTCCCCCCGTTCCGCCCTTCTACACGCCCCCGCTAGAATCATAATAAAAGGTGCCAGGAACCAGCACGCGGCAGAGTCGCTAGGAACATCGACACCAAGGGCCCGCTGCTGGTGCCTCTCCACCAGATGGTTACCACCGGCCTCTCGCCTTCGCTTCTTAGTGCTGACCTCGCGGTCACGACTACAACTTGAAAATCTGGAACTCCTACCTGACAGCTCAAATCTCAACTCACCTGCATGTGATCAAATGCAATCCCAACCTTTTCACTGAAATCCTCACTGAAGAGAGGGATTTTAGCATAGCGCTGGCTGAAGTGATTAAGCATGATGAATTCTGCATTCATCTTCATCCCAACTTCAATTGCCTGCGAAGTAGTGCTAAAATACAGGAACAACAATAGTTAAAGTACAAGAGAAAATAAACTGTTAAGAGGATGGAAAAGAATATTAAAACATCTAACTCTCAACATGACCAAATCTGTGGATGCTTAACAGAGATTTAGGCAGTCAACAGACAAAAAAGCTAATTGTACAAACCTGACAAATGCTCCAGGTTTTCAGAAATATCTGAACTTAAAAATATATATATATTGGGAGTCAACCTGCACCCCCCACGCCCCCCCAAAATAATAGAAGCAGTGCCTGTAGCTTTAACAAATTAATACTGTAGCTATCACTAGGCAACCACTAGCCTTCTAGCCTTGACTTCTATCAGTAAAAGCAGAAAGTGAAAGATATGGCCCCTTTTCCTGGGCTGCTTTGTTCTTTGAGCAACGACTCATTGGGGCCAAGTCCAACAGCAACTACTGGGTGACTTGCAACCACATAACTTGCATGATTAATCCTACAAAAACCAGTGTGATGTAATTGTTAGTTTCAGACTACGATCTGAGACCCATGTTCAAATCACCACTCACATGGAAGCTCACTGGGTGACCTTGGGCCAATTATATATTGTCAGCTAACCTATTTCACAGTGTGTATGAAGTGGAGTTAAGGAGAATGATATAAAATGCTTTAGGTCCCCACTATGGAGAAAGGCAAGGTATAATAGATATAGCTGAAGATGGGGGCAGACAAAAGGTAGGTAGTTTGGTGGGCTGGGAGAAGCAGGGAAAGGTGAGGAAATTGGAGCTCATCTGGAGGAAGGAAAGGAAAAACAGTGTTGGGAGAGGATAAGAAGAAAGGGAGGTGCCGCTTTGCAAGTCTGTGGGTTCCCCACCATGCAACTGGGGCTGGTACTAAACACCTTTCCCTAGGTAGAGGCTGACAGGAGGAGTGATAAGAGGAAAACTGAAAACTGGGGAGCAGATGTAAGGAGGATGACTGTTTGGTGGGAAGGAGAGGATAAAGATGGAAACAGGAGAAGCTATGGAGACTTTCATGGAAGGGAAAGAGGAAATAATGGGGGAAGGAGTAATGAGATGTCCTTCGCAAGCCTTTGCAGGCCCCCCACTTGTAAAACTATAAAAGCCAAGATGTCACTTGCAAGACAAACATCTTCCTACACGATTTAAGAATTACAACAGCTATTGTAACATGAGCAGAAATATTCTGTGACAAATGCGTATTTGGGCCTCAGAAGGCCAAAGCTCCTGCTGCAAACCCACTGGGAAAGCAAAGGCATCTGGCAAGGAATCAATGTAGACATTAAAATCTGAAAGTATCTTTGAATCCCTCAGGCTCCTCCACTTAGATCAGGTAATACAAAAAGGCTCCTTTCCCAATAAGAAAGAATGAAAGATGACATGTAAGCCATCTGAGGCATATGGAGGTGCTACTGATTCAAACATCCTTGAATTATGTGAGCCATTCACAGGTGGAACTGACCAAATTTTTAAAGTGAAGTTAATAAAGGCTAGGGTTTTCCACTAACAGAGGATCTGTGATCAGATCTAAACAAGAAGTAAACTCCCTTTTGTGAAAAAACTTAAACAGAAGGATTTTGGTAACTAATTTAAGTGTTCTGCCTTATTTAATTTTTAAGAGTTCGCATTTGATTACTTTTTAAAAAAAAATCAGAAGGGATTACAAAAGCAAAAGAAAGATTTCAGAGAAAAGAAAAAATAGATACGGAATAATAGCAAGGAAGAGAAATACGTTTAATTCTATTCGAAGTCATGAATTCTACTGATTCTCCTGATAATTTACCATCTTCATGGCAAGATGTTCATGGCAAGATGTTCATAAAGAAATTACCATAATCATATAGGCTTATTTCTTTACTGAATGTGGACTACAACTTTTTACATCAACAATGACAACCAGATTGAGATGTACAGATTCATGAAGACCAATTCATGAAGATCAAATTGGATTTATTCCTAAAAGATATATGAAGGACAATGCGCGTTTTGTTATTAATGCCTTTGAGTATGTCAAACAAAAGAAAACTAAAACCAACTTTATTTTCCTGGAAACAGGGTTTTTTTGATAATATTTAATGGGACTTTAAGCTGATAACAGAGCATCTTAAAAGTTTCATGTCTGGATTCACAGTATATACACTAAACAACAAGCTAGTGTGTTAATAAATGGACTTTTAACTGAACAGCTTCAAATTGAAAAAGGCACCCGACCAGGATGCCCCCTATTTCCACTGTTATTCAATCTTGCATTAGAGGTGTTGGCATCGGTAATCATGCAAGACCACCAAATCATAGGTATGAAAAGTCGGAAGTGAAGAATTCAAAATGAAACATTATACAGATGATGTAGTGTTAGCAATTGTGAATCCACAAATATCAATTAAACGTCTGATGGATCAGACAGAATTATATAGATCTTTCTCTGATTATAAAATTAACAAAAGGAAAACAAAGAATTTTTTCATATGTGGGGGACTTGCAAAAAGGCAGGAAAAAAGGGGGGGAATGATTCACACAAAAATACAAAAAATATTAAAGAGTAAATTTCAGAAGGATCCAAAAGTCATGCTATGAGGTATTTGACCAGAGAATCTACCAAAACAACAAGAACGATTTCTGTACTTTCTGTACTTTTTAACTGCAGCAAGAGACACAGTTGCACCCAGTTGGAAAATGGAAGAACATCCTACCCAGAAAAACTGGAAAGATAAGATGAGAGAGTACTTTATCATGGCAAAACTGACTAGCCTTGTTAATACAAGAGCAGAACATGAATTTAAAGAAAAATGGGAGTTCTGTGTTAAATATTATACAATGAGAAACTTTATCTAGACAACTGAGTTGTTAATAAGTTGTCATAGTTTATGTGTTTAATTTGTATTTCCCCATCTAAAATGCAATAACAGAGATAGAATTAACAAAATTGTTTTTTTCAGTATAATAATCAGTTAAAGTGACTAAGTGTTGCAGATCCATGTAATTCTATAATTACTATTTGTATATTTTTTTCTTCTCATATTTGATTACTTCTGAACACCTTTTGCTATTTTTCATTTCTTTTTAATGCCATGTACATTTTTAGAGCTTTTGTAATAAATCATTCTTTCATTAGAGCAATAATAAAATGTATTTGGCTAGTTACACAAGAGGCTTACAGTAAAATACTCCAGAGAATGAAATAATTACTGAGGCTTGTATGAACTTGAGACCTTGGCTTGGTCAAATACATGTTTGTGAGTAAAATGCCATAAAGTCACAGCCAACAAATGGCAACCCCATAAAATTTTCAAGGCAAGAGATGTTCAAAGGTGGTTTGCCATTGCCTTCCGTTGCATAGTGTTCCTGAAATTTCTTGATAGCTTCCCACTGAAATATGATCCATGGTCAACCCTACTTAATAGCCAAGATCTGATGAGATCAGGCTAGCCTGGGCCGGCCAGGCCAGGGCAGTCAAACAGATGGATGGGATTATATGCCAGATTTTTATGCCTGATGTCTGATGCCACCCTTCAGTTTCTACATGCTCTCTAGAGCAGACTGAATTCATGACAGCTGGGACTTTTGACTTCTCAATGCTAAGAGAAACTGTTGACACTTAACTGCTAGATACTTTTACCTGTGTGTCTTCTCTCTAGCCTCCTCTTCCAAGCCATCCTCCAGTGTAGCTTCATGAATCAACAGAGAAGCATTTTTCCCTATGCAAGAAAATATGGTCACCAGATTTGTGCGATAGGGGTTAGGATTTTTCTAAGCACATGCATATTGTTATACAAAGGGCTTGACTTTCTTCTCAACATTTCATACAAAATATACACTAAAGAAAGGCATAGATCAGCTGCATTAAAAGTTGTCTCCTCAAAGACAAAGAGAACGACTGCTTCTTCAATGTACACACCATTCTCACTTCTTACAAAACTACTCCAGATTCATTTCCTTTCTTCCTCTTCCCCCATCCCCCGTAACAATACAAAACTTACCCATTTCAACTAAAACCTCACATGGCATAGTGTCACCAGAATAGACAACTTTCCACCCAGATTTGTGGACCATTGAACATCCAAAGGCATTTTTACAATGCCGGACTTCACATGTCTGAAACTGAATCAAAGCATAACACATTAAATCGTTAGCATTCCCCTTCAAGTGCTTCTTCTGCTATCTTAACCCACATCTACCTTACCTTTGCAAAGTCATATTTCTTCATAAGCAAATTAATGAATGTCCTTGTTTTAGGTTTAAAGACATCAGCCCCTTCCATTAGAAACCGGGCAGGAATCATACTGCAAGAAAATGAAGGTGGTGCCATAATTAAGCCATAACTACAAATCTTTTTTTGCCAGAATTGAACATCTCAACTTATCCTGTTGGATTTCTTTAACATTTACTAACTTTGAATAATTTCACAGAGTAAAATTTAGGTAGCTTACACACACCCTAGTATCCAACATGTTAAACAGAATCAGATGAAAATGTCTGGAATTTTACCTGATGTCCAAAAAACACTGCTAAATTGAATAAAACTGTTTGGAGCTCTCATCTACGCACTCTTGTATTCAGTCATAAGAGAAAGGAAAGACCTCTCTCTTCACAGCAAGACTTTTAAACACTTTCCATAAACCAAATTAATTCATTTGTCAATGATGAATACTTTTGACCAAAATTTTCAACCTCTTTGAAGCTCAGAACAATACATACATTCTCCCAAAATTGCTAGAGCCTCGACAAAGCAAATTATTCATTTTCACAGCCTAACATCTGCAGCAGCTCACCAGAGATTGACTCTGTGTGACTCTCTGCTCACAGCTTTTGAGTTTAGAAGAGATCATGTCAAAGCCCATGCTATTGACTTCTGTTATCAGGAACATCCAGAAGTGGCACAGACACAATGCAATGTTGATTACCCGTGTTGTTAGATACTAAAGTTTAGATACTAAAGTTTAGTAAATCAAACAAAGACAGTCTGCTGTGCATTCTGAAGACCATAATATACTGAAAATGCCAAAGTACAAGCTTCAGACTATCTTGAGCAGGGTGGAGGTGGGGGAGAAGACAAGGCCCAACCATTGAATAAGCTACATAAACTGTTTGACCACTTCAGATTATTTGCCCCTCACAGGAAGTTTGTCATGAAAATGTCAATTTCTCCAGGGAAAAATGTGCTCTGAAGTCAACTAAAGGTGTCCTAAAAATGGACTTATAGTTCTGGGTGGAGTTTCAGGCATCAGAGTGCCCAGACATCTCTCTTAAGAAGAAGTACTTCCTTGCTCTTACTGAGGCTGCTCCAAAGAGTTGCATCCACTCCTGAATCCTGAGGAGAAGGCAAACTTAAATAGTTACACCTAGTCCTGAATGAAGAAGTAAATGTGTTCAAGATAGCTTAAGACAGATGGGAAAGATTCCTCAGAGGCAAAAAAAAAAGTCTGAGCAACTTGTGACAATAGGAACTGTGTTTCTATTACTGCACAGCAATACACCAGGCACAGCAATAAACTAGGCAGTAGTGGCAGTTGATAGGTAACAACCAATAGTTCAGTACTTCACACTAAACCAAAATATATGGCTGTACCAACTCACCTGATGTGCTCTAGAATTTCTTGGCAATGGTCGTTGTACTGATGTAGCCATGTCATAATCTGTGTGGGAGCAACTACTAACACTGGGCTGTAGGGCTGGCCGCGGGCCATCTGAGAGCAGAGAAAAGACAGTGAGAGACAATGGCAGAATTAACAACAGAAACAGCAGATCCAGAGGCAAGGACCAATCCTGACACACACTACCACTGATCCACTAAAATTGCCATAACCCAATAAACCCCATTTTTTGCTTTAAAACAACAATACTTACAAATGTTCGATGTCTATGCAACAAGATATTCAACAAGCCCTAGGAGACAGAAGAATATCCAATGAAACAGCAGCCATTTCTTTACATACTTCTCATTAAACAACAGTAAGAATTCGTTGGGTATGACTGCCATTCAATTTTTATTTGCTTTTTCACAATGTTATACACAATGTTATACACAATGACATGCATTTTATACTATTCTTCCCAATATGTTTAGGGACCAGGATTTCTTCTCCTGCATTTTATCCCCACAAGAATCCCAGTAAAGTGTCTGGCTTCTCAGTCTGTGAACTTTGCAACAGAGTGGGGATCTGAACCCAGGTTTCTGTAGTTGTAGTCTGGCACTGCTTCCACAACACTGACTCTTAGTCATTCAGTCCCTTCTACAAAAGACGTAAGATTATGCTGCCATACAATGTGATTCCAGAACTACATTGTTTAAAGAAAAGGAGAAAAAGACCAGAGCTTGAGGACAACTTCACTTTCAAAACAAAAGGAACTTTTGCTTCTTGCCATCGGATATAGCAGTGGTGGCGAACCTTTGGCACTCCAGATGTTATGGACTAACCCTAGTCCATAACATCTGGAGTGCCAAAGGTTCGCCACCAAGGGGATATAGTCTCAGATAGGAAAGCTATTTAGGGCAGTACAGTCTTATAGTTTTTCCATGGTAGGTTTGCCATAATTGAGACCTAGTTATATAGAGTGACACAGGCATGCTTCGGCTGCAGTGAGACATCATGGTTTGTAACATAAACAATTCTGGGGCCTCCACGCTCCTCCTTCCCCTTGCAGGCAATAGTATAAGAAAGACTTGTTAAACCTGTAGTTTGCCAGGGCATCTGAACCACAAAATAGGATTTGTTCTCCTCCCCTCAAACCAAAGTGATTCCTGTGGAACATCTGCAATAATAAACTCTGGTTCATGGCAAAAGCAGAAAGAGTTCACTAGATCATCATGCACAAAGGGAGGAGAGAAAGCCATGAGAGTTATTCTCATAGCCATGACAGCCACTGCTGTGCAGTGCTTAGTAGGGGTGTGAATTAGGATATGCTGAACCAAAAAAAGGAGTCATTGAAATGGAGCCAAAAAAAGCATTATTCAAAAATCTGCAGTATGGCTGCTGGTGCCTTGCCTTACATGAACAATTGATAAAGTTTGGGTCAGGGGGTCCAATTTTATGAGGCCCCATTTTTCTTCTACTGGAAACTATGGAGGATGAATGGAGACACCCTCTTTGGAGGCCTATAAAATTGGACATCCTGAGCCACTCTTTACCAAACTTGGTGGTTCTTTTAAGAAAAGTCACCAGCAACTCCACTGCAAATTTGGTGCCATGACCTTAAAAAAACTTCCACCCACAATTCCCAATAGAATATATTTAACCCCAAAATCTTTGGAAATCCAAAAAAAAAAAAAGAGTCAGGGGAAAAACCCCATACTGGTATGGAGATTTTACTTTTTTCAGATTTGTCAAAAATGTTCAGGTCTAATATACCAAAATCTGAAAAATAATGAAAAAACACCAGTCTATAATTTTACTGCTTAGTGTGCCAGAGCAAGATCTGGGAACCCCAAGTACAAATTTCCACTTATTGAAATGGAAGCTCTTTGGGTGACCTTAGGCTGGTCAAACATTCCCAAATTCAACCTATTTCACAGGATTGTTGCTGTGAAGATAAAATGGAAGGGGGAAATGCTGGATGCTGACTTGGGTCTCCATTGGAGAGAAAAGCTACATACAAATACCTAAACATTTATTTAACTTGCTTTATCATTATGTCTATACCTTGACTTCATGTTTGAAAGAAACTATAGCAGGAAGAGTGTTAGGATTTTACAAAATACCTGCTTCGTTAATTCAAGCAAAAGTTAACTGTTGAAGTCACATGACCAGAATCACATGAGCTTCTGGAAAGATCTCTCCTTTCTTCTTCCAGCAATAGAGGAGAGACAGACACACAGGCACAGATAGACTGCACAGACACCCAGACTGAGCACTTGCATAAAGTTTCCTGTTCCTGTATTTAGTGTAAATTTATTCATTATCTAGTAAAGTTCTACAAAACAATTCACTCGCATCTCTTATTATTATTATCATTTTATTATCTCTTATTATTTGCTCTGCTAATTCACTGCAATACAACAAAGAATCATGATATAAATGACACTTTCTTGAGGACACTGATACAATGTGAAATGGTGGAGAATGCCCACCCCAATACAATACTCACTGTATGGTGATCTGCATGGATATGAGATAAAAACACAGCCCCAATGTTACACAGGATTTGGTCAATGTCATCTCCATAATGGCGGCAAAGCTGGCCAAAGGTTCCTTCACCACAATCCAGAATTAGAGACTGGGTGGCACTAGCAAGAGAAGCAGATGCAACTTTGTACTACAACGACCAGTGGCAATATGGTTTATTTCTCTCTCATCATGCAATGCCACAGGACAGAGCTGAACTGTTCATATGACTCATTTCTTCTCTTTCAAGAAATTTATGTGAACATAATGGAGAATAATTGATCAATTATTTGTTACAAACCATGGCACTTTGTTACTAAGCTGAGGAGACCAAGGAGGTCAGTTTCAGCAAAGAGATTAGCTCAAGCATATATTGCTGTGCTAGCTACCTAGAACAGACATTTCTATTTCGTGGAGACAGACCTATATCTTCTGTTATAAAGGGATTATGTGATAGTATATGATGAGCGCTTCTATTAAAAATTCATGCACCTTTCTGTCCTATCTGACAATACATAGACCCAATAACACATACTACATTGAGAGAATGCAAAAAATGCATGTTAGGAACCCATCATTTACACACTCCAAGACCATGCATTCCTTCTCCAAAAGACTAGTGCCTTCCCCCACCTACAGACACCACACCACACGTTGATATATACCTGACATTTATCAGTGTTGAGCTGACATTCCGTATTTTCATTGGGACTGCAGAGCCAGTTCCTAAAAACACAACTTCTGGATACCTATCGACATTTCCTAGAACAAACAGAAAAGCTCTTGAACACTTGCAAATCAGAGTCCTGCATTATCACCATCAATCAAGATTAAAACAGCCTACAAGTATTAAAAAACCCCCATAAAAACAGACAAATTCAATCATGTTATCCACGTCCATTTTGAACTAAAAAAGAAAGAATGGGCAACTGCAAACACGGCAAGTGTCGTGGGCAAATTATCTGACCCTGGAATCTCATACAACAGTCTTCACATTCAAAGCCACACTATGTCTCATGCATCTGCCACAAGCCTCAGAAACCCAAAAGAAAATTCAGAAAAAGAATCCCCTCCAAGATTTATATCCTCTCTCCACCCTCCCTTCTTGGGCAGCACAAATAGAGGACTATTCTACTTGGTATGGGAGTTATATTAACTGGGGACTCAAACGGAAGTAAAATAATTTGGTTGGCCAAGTACCAATTTTAAGGAAACACTAAGGAAAGGAATCAAAGCCACGGTGACTATCTTTCTCTCTATTTATGCCACAAAAGTGGAACAAGACACTGAGGCCCCTTCCGCACATGCAGAGTGCACTTTCAATCCACTTTCACAATTGTCTGCAAGTGGATTTTGCTATTCCGCACAGTTAAATCCATCTGCAAAGTGCATTAAAAATGGATTGAAAGTTCATTATTCTGCATGTGCAGAAGGGGCCTGAAGGTCTACAGCAGCAAAATTTTGCAAGCACACATCAACAAGGGTCGGGCAAAGAAATCCCCTCACAACGGCAGAACACGACCAAAAAGGGAAGAAGACAAGCGTATATCGTGGCCCTTATTCCCAATTTGAAGGACAGCTCTCATGGGACATAAACTTTACAAAGGCCCCTTCTGCACATGCAGAATAATGCACATTCAATCCACTTTCACAACTGTTTGAAAGTGGATTTTGCTGCTCTGGACAGTAAAATCCAGTTTCAAAGTGCATTGAAAGTGTTCCAATCTGTTTCCACAGCACTGAGATGTCAGGTATGCTGAGCATTACATTTCCCCAGGGTGCCCCAGAAGCTGTTAAAACATCTAGAGTGCCTGGAAAGGGGGAGGTTCCTCCCTGCATACCCACTAGCCCTGAACACCAGCTGCCACAGCAGAACCCCCCTGGTGCAGTTAGTGGGAATTCAGTTAGTGGCTCAGGTATATTATCTGAGTTTGAGAAGAAACAAGGACTATAACGATAACTTTCATAGATGAAGCTAAGCACGAGATGTCAAAGCTCATACTTCAAAGTCCAGGAACACAAGCTCTGAAACTACTAAAACTTGTCATGAATGAAAGATGCAATCTGCCCCCTGCACATTTTCAGTAGTCTTCTTCAAGCATAAGACAAAGACTGTTCACCTGATGCCGGTTTGACTTGTAAGCTCTCTTTGCACTTCTGCACGCTCTCCTGAAAATCAGGCAGCTCCAGGGCCTCAGCTATAAACTCAGCAGAATTAGAAGCAACAACAGCCTCTCTGAAAAAATGCAAAGTTAGGACAGAGGTGAAAATTAATCATTTTTATTTGTCAGGACAAACCATTTCCATTTTTTTGCAAGCCAATCTTACTCCTATTTAGAAAAACACCACTCTTCAGAAAGTATTTGTCCCTTTCACTTAAGTATATCAGCTATACTGCAAACAATCCTTCAGTCTGACCCTTCCCATTTGAGTAACAAAAATGAGAAGCACTCTTACTGGATAAGGGATACACTTCTGGGTGGCAGTGTGTGTGTGAACAAGATCTTGGACCACAGGTAGACTGTAAACGGAATATGAGCGGCAAAAAAGGCTAATGTGGTTTTGGGTGTATCAACCAGAGCATAACATTCAAATCACAAGATGTCATAGTTCCAATGTGCACCACATTGGTCAGGCCGCATTGAGAGTAGTGGGCCATTCTGAAAGCTTTCCTTCAAACAGGATATGGACAGAATGGAGTGGGTGCAGAGGAGAGCAATGAGGATGAACAGGGGACTGGAGAGCAAGCCCTGTGAGGAAAGCTTGCAGGACCAGAGAATGTTCAGTCTGGAAAAGCAGAGGTTGAGGGGAGGCATTATTGCTCTCTAAGTATTTGAAAAACCATTACTCAGAGGAGCACAGGGAGTTCCTTTGCTTGGTAGCAGAGAATAGGACTTGCAATAATGGGTATAAATTTCAGGCAGAAAGGTACCAGATGCACATTAGGAAAAAATATTCAGTCATCACTAGAATCAGCTGCCTATGAAGATGGTGGGCTCCACCACACTGGTGATCTTCAAGCAGCAGCTGGATGAACACTCGTCAGGTTGATTCCACATTAAGAACATAAGAACATAAGAAATAGCCTGCTGGATCAGACCGGAGTCCATCTAGTCCAGCATTCTGCTACTCGCAATGGCTCACCAGGTGCCTTTGGGAGCTCACATGCAGGATGTGAAAGCAATGGCCTTCTGCTGCTGCTGCTCCTGAGCACCTGGTCTGCTAAGGCATTTGCAATCTGAGATCAAGGAGGATCAAGATTGGTAGCCATAGATTGACTTCTCCTCCATAAATCTGTCCAAGCCCTTTTTAAAGCTGGAATAGTCCATGGCTTCCTTCAAACACTATGATTCTATGTAAGCAAAGAGTACAATTCTAAACCTGATATTATTTTAAACTTACCACACACACTTCTGTGTGCTACCTAACCCTAACCCTGTTACACAACCTGTTCTTCATGTAACCAAACAGCCCAACAAACCATCATTTTGCAGCTCTGTTGAAGAGTCTTGAAAGCAGCCCATGGTTTCAGATCACAAATGATGGTAAAGAAGGAATGAGACTACTCAAGACACAGAGCTTCATGTTGGCATTCTCCCCCTGTATTTTGTAACACCTAATGTAATGCACGACATGCAATCACACTGTTGCCCAGACCCATCAGCCAATGATGACATACTGTGCATCCCCAGATCCATCAGCCATGAACATGACACATGCATATCACATATTACATTATTTCAAACTGAACGTTATAAGGAAGAAGGACGAAGGAGACAAGACATTATCCTTGGGTTGAATTTCATCAGTGACCACCTGTTTCTCTAATTCAAGGTGCTCTCCAAAGACATAAGACTCTTACAGCCCTGTCCTAGGGGAGGGGGGGATCAATCTCCAGATGTAGCACAAGCTTGCACTGGTGGATTTGTCCTCCCCAGGGCACTTACCCCAGCAGAGGGGCAGAACTGCTGTTAAGCAGATGCCATAGCCCTCTGAGGTGCCCAGACATGGCACAGACCACCACATCACTATTCCCACACTGCTGCTGCCCTGCTGATGCAACGGGGGTGTGCTGCAGGTATTCCTGCGGTGTATCTGATTATAGTCGGCTTCCAACCAGACTTTTGCCCTGCAAGTGCTGTAGCCACTGCCTCAGACTTACACTACCCAAAAGGGTGGAATGAGTTCAATCATCCACATGAAGGGCTTTCAGGCAGCCGGGGAGGCTTTTTAAAAATTTCCTTACACTGCCTGAAAGCCCTCTGTAGGTGGTGGGGTGGCGCAGCAGCAACACCCTACCCAGGCCCCTTGGCCTTTGGATGCAGCTGCCCATTTCTGTGTGAGTGGAAGGTGCCTTGCACTAAAGGAACGCATGCTCAGATGGACTGAAATAATGGCCTTCAACTGGGCTAACATCTGTTTCTCCCTTTTAGATGATATTATGCAAGAGAAAAAAAGCTCTGCACACTTTCCACCTCAACCCAAAACAAAACATTTAAGAAACACCAACCTCTGCCACTCTGACTTGGGCCTCAACTGGTACTTGAGGAGGCACTCTCCTCGCATAACAGGCACACTGAATGTGGCTCCTTCTTCCTGATGGATGGACAAGACAGAAAAAAACATAAAAAGTGCTACCACACCTAGTGAGAAAGGTGTGCTTTCTAGTCAGGCCAAGACTTTTACCTTGCTCTGGTAGCTGGTGAGTAACGGGAAAATCTCTGGATGGATGAGGTTGAGCTGGGTTTGAATTTTGTGGCTGCGAAGATTGTGCACCGAGTTGGAGTTCTCATTAAGAATCAAGTGCTGAGTATCAGCACCAAATCTGGTGGAACAAGAAGCAATATTGATTGTCTGATTTCATTTAAATGTTGGAGATGGTGTTCGATACCCTAGATCAGGGGTCTGCAATTGGCCATGCTGCCAGGGGGTGATGGGATTTGTAGTCCATGAACATCTGGAAAGCCGCAGGTTGCAGACCCCTGCCCTAGATAAAAATAAAGCTCGAGTTGGGTGGGGTACATCCCTTATAAATACCGTAGCATAGTAATAGTTCTTACTGCTTACAACATATTTCAGTTGCATGGTCCACACCCTAGTCATGTAAAACATTTTAAAGCTGCCTTTCCGCTCAGTAAGGGTCCACAAGGCAGAGAACATAAAAAACATTAAAACAAAAATACAGTTAAAATTAGTTTTAAAAAATCAATCAAAAACACAGCACTAGAAGGAGGGCAAAAAACCTTTATTGGAATATTCCACATGAAACAAAATGGTCTTCACCTGCTGGCAAAAGACACCACTAGAATGAGATGAATCTCGCTGGGGAGGGAGTTCCAAAGTTTTGGTGCCATGATGAGAAAGCCTTTTATTCAGATGGTGGGGGCACCTGAAGCAGGGCCTCTCAGAATGGAGTGAGCAGGTAGGTTTGTCCCAAGCCATACAGAGCTTTAAAGGGTCAATACCAGCACCTTGAATTGAGCCTGAAAGCAAACTGAAAGCCAGTGTACACAGAGTAAGTCTAGAGTGATATCTCACTGCAGTCAACATTCAGTTGCAGCACTCTGTACCAGCAGCTCTACCATGCTCTCACTTTTAACACAAATCTTTTCCTCACATGAATTATGCTAGAATACTTGGGTTTTTTTTCAGGGCACAGTTTATTCCCTGACAGAACCATTACTATCTTTTCATCTTCCCTCTGAGTCGTGTTAATGAACACTTACACAGTGAACAGCACAATTATTGGGGTTGCACACCTGGGGCCTGGAGATCTCCTGGAATCACAACTGACCTCCAGACTACAGAGATCAGTTCCCCTGAAGAAAATGACAGCTTTGAAGGGAAAACTGAGGCATCACACCCTACTGAGGTCTCTCCCTTCCTCAGGCTCCTCCCACAAGCCTCCAGGAATCTCCCACGCATCGTTGGCAACCCTAACCATTACACTAGTAAGGAAAAGGACCAGACAAAGATGGACATGGAAGGTTCTACTCATGCAAGTTACAGCAGCCAATCTGTAGGATTTTCATCCAGACAAATCTGCATGCGCAGCAGGCAAATTGCAGAAATGGCACAATGCAGTGGCTGGCAAGGCCTGCTTTCACTGCAGTCCTGAACTCACTAAATGGTCCTAGCCTCTCATTTCTCCCAATCCCAGTCAGCTTCTGATCTGCAAAAGCATTAACATACATGAGAGCTGTAAGGATCACTGAGATAATGTTTAAGAAGCACATTCAGCACTCAAAAAGCATTTACTACACTAGTGCTAAATATGGTCATTATCCTTCAAGTCAGCACCATGACATCACTATTAGCCATGTCAGTACATGATAATGAAATCCAACACCTGCCTTTGACCTAGCTCCAGCCCAGTTCAGCAACTTATGCTAGATAACAGGGGAGATCATTTGTCAACTGAATGTTATGGAGTATGCATATTCCACCAAGACACAAACCTTTCTAGCCATTGTTTATACCGACTGTCCCGTAAGACAGGCTCTGGGGTTATGTGGACAACCAAAGCCACAGGATTCTCCTGTTCCCCTTCTTGATATCTGCAACAAAGCATTCGATATGTAAGTAGTCATTAGCAGACTGTGCTGTAGCCACAAAAACCCTTGACAGAAATAAAGCAACTGACAGTGGGGGAGGGGGGTACAAAACTCATGGGAGGGATAGGATCTTGGGGATGGTGGTGGCTCCCTCCCTCACCAGCCAAGGTCAAACACTTCTACCTGTAAGCCCTTAAAAATCCAGACTGGATTCCTGGGGGCAACTTCACCCTTCCTGCAACATTATCTCGGTGTTACTTGAGAAGACCAAAAGAAAAGTTTTGTTCTCACCAGATAACTGGTACAAAGTTGGGAGGTTCTAATAAATTAACATTCATAAGTCTTCCCCCACTTCAATTTAAGCTACTATAAAGCACCTATTCTAATACTTTCATTTATGTTCTCTTTACATTTGATTTCAAAGTTCTTTATGGACCAACCCCTAAAAATGCGGACTTCAAAAATCTGGGTGTCTTAAGCCCCATGTCTTCCAATACTGTCACTAATTACCACAATATGACAATTCCAAGCCATACAAGAATAAAATACTATTAGAGTCTTCTGCCTATGTAAAACTGAAAATGGCTCACTGTGGTTTCAAATGATGTACATTCTCTCAAGGAATCTCTACTCCTTCAGCCTTGCTATTTCTGTACGTCCCATACTTACTAACACTTTGGCCTATTCTTATGGGTCAATATGAAAACTTCATAAGGAATGATCACTGACTGGAACAGGTACAGTCAACATCATGGAAGAAGATCCATGCTCCCAGCACACAGGTGACAAGAAATGCCACTGTTAACTCCTCCCAAACCTTAAAGGCACATGTCCCCATCTCAGCCATACCCTCGCAACGTGGCATTTTCACAGACTGCATCTACAAAGCCTTCATGAGGACACTCCACTACAATGAAGACTGCACCTGGGTCTCCAGGGGTGCAAAGTTCTTCAGCTAAGATCTGCAACAAAGCACAGAGATAAGCAGTGTGATCAATGGGCAAAGATCCTGCCTCTTTCTATTAGTCACTAATCCCATATGTGCAGAACAGTTTATAGCAAATCTGGGCTCAGGGAATGGCTGAAGAAGCCAGATTGGATGGGGAAGTGAGGAAAAAATGTAACACGATCACGGCACTTTGAAGGCCACGGGTTCAGTCTGTCAGTAGAAGGATGGGGTAGAGACCACTTCAGTCAAACTGCAGCACAATACTTCGTTTAAATGGATTTAAAACTCCAATCATCACAAGCGTAAACTACAAGTGTTCCTAAAATATGCTATACTACTATCTAATCCATGCTACTGTGGATGGACAAGCTATTTAAATTCTGCTGTAGATGTCCTGAAGACAGTATACTTAGGGAGAGAGTACCTAAAACGGCAATTTGAATTTCAGACCACACCCACTAAAGAGGAATGTCAGTTTCTATTCTGAGAGGCCCCTTCACATCTTTTCGTTTTCCAGGTTATTAGATCAATTCCTACCCAGCACAACCTGAACTGTTCAGAGGTTCTCAATGATAGAGGGGAATAAAAACAAACAAAAACACTTCAAATGGTGCTTCCTCACACTTATCAAGTTTAAGTCCTGCTTAGTTATATCCATACTGTTTTGACTAAAATCTAAAAGCAAAATTAGATACCTCCAAGAGTAACAATTCACTGGAATGGAACAGAATTTATGTGGTAACATTGTTTTCAACATACACACTGTAGCTGTAGCATGTAAGCCACCTTGAGCTCACAAGCTAGGGGGAAAGGGTTCTTAAACATTTATTTAAAAATACCTCTTTGCCTTCAAACATGACACTCTTTCCATCCTTTACAGCTGCGATGATAGGAGCGATCGCTGCTGTGCCCCTGAAAGAGATAATAAAAATTTAGCCACCTGTAGAGGTGAGAGATCCACCTGTCTACAAAAGAGTAATGAAAAATATTGTGCACTTACACAGGCAAGCCAAGATCCTTTGCTTTCAGCACCAAAAAGTTGCCTTTCTTTGGATGGAGCTGTGTGGTAAATAATGTTAATTTCATTACTTCTTCCTAGTAACGCTTTACATTACTTAAAAGGGTATGAAACAAGTTGATGTCACAACAGACAAACCCCCCAAAATGTCTCCAAACAAACTGAACTTATTAGAACCATCAGAAGAATCAAATACTGAAAACACCTCTAAAGATCCTCCCAATAGGAAGCCATGTTCAGTCAGATTCATAAGTAAGTGATGTAGTATTTTAATTGAAAAACATCTTTTTTGAAACTACTAGTAATCTGTTCCTTCAATTTAAAGTTCAGTGAGCAATTTGAGTGATCTTCATAAAAAGTGTCAAGAAAACCAAGCAGCTGTACAAGCAGCTGTACAAGCTCATCATTCACTGAGTTTTAGCGCTAAAGTTGGCAGCTTCATATTTATCTGCGTAAAAAAAGATGGGAAGACAGGGAAAGCAGCAGTACAGCATGCAACTACATACATGTAACCTTTAACGGCATAAGAGGTCCAAAGTGAAGATACACAATTAAAAGAATATAACACACTTATAAAGAAAGGCGTAGTGAAAATGGCAATTACAAGCTTTTCAACAGAATTGTGATAGCATAATAAAGAAACTTGGCCATCGTTTCCAAAATGTGAAAATCTTCATGATTCAATGAAAATACTGTCTTATGCACATCAGATAGGCAATCAGTGCCCACAAGTAGAGGAAGTAATAGTTTTGCCCTACAGTACTATACAGTGGGCAATGGTGCAGTACACGTTCCACAGATTCTTCGCAATTCTTAGCACAAATAGAATGTCTTTCATGATGTGGGAGTTTTAGAACCCTCCCCTGAAGTAGGGCTGAGGGTAGAACATTGCATCTTGCAAGAGTTAATGCATGCCGGAATTTGGGTTCAGCTAATAAATATAAATATGTAGCTGTTACAAAGGGGCTGAAAGGAATCTTGAGAAAAAG
Source organism: Sphaerodactylus townsendi (assembly GCF_021028975.2). Lineage (NCBI taxonomy): Eukaryota > Metazoa > Chordata > Lepidosauria > Squamata > Sphaerodactylidae > Sphaerodactylus > Sphaerodactylus townsendi. Next base: position 110,858,972 of record NC_059427.1, on the reverse strand, counting down.
AAGGGAGCAAAACTTTTCTGCTTTACAGCATGCAACTAATATGCAGCCTAATTCTCTAAGTCTTTCAAAGCAATAGAATTAGTCAGGAAGCAAAAGCATTACCCAGGAAATCTGATTTTTTAGGAAATTATGACTCTCTAGGTAGAAGACATTGATCTGGTTGGTAAAACAACAGAAGCATTACAACAGTTGCAAGACCTTATTCAACAAAGCAACCCTTACCTTACAAACAAATGCAACAACTAAAGATGGATCACTCTGGCCAACTGGTTTGCTACCATCTTAAAAAAAAAATACACATACACATACCAAAAAGAAAGCACAGATTATTTCAGATTCAGACTGTCCGGATAACTCTAAAATTAGAAGCACCCCTCCACTACTAAAGAAAAACACCAGCAGGAAATCCATAATCTTGAAGAGGGATGTTATAATATTCAGTTGATATTATCTTACCAAATTCTACAAAACCCCTTAAATTTTGCTCCCAGGGGAGTGGTAATAAAATAGACACTAATCTCATCTGATATTAGCCGTAGCAGCCCCCAAATAGTTCACAAAGATGACCCACCACTGAAGCTTGGTTAAAAGAAACTGGCAAGTGGATCCAAATGTATTAGAGGAAGCAAACTGTTGTGCTGTCACCCCCCACCCACAGCCTGACAACTCTCTACCAAATCATGAGAAGCCAAGGCTCCCTCACCCATTTTGTCAGGGGATGTTTTACTGCTATGCTCTTTAGAGGGAGAGCTTGGTCCTGAGTTATGCATTTGATTAGTCCCATCTGCTGGTGATGCAGCTTCAGAGCACGCAATCTGCCTTTGGTAATTTATGGGCTTCTTTCCTATATCACAGAAGAAAAAAAGAAAAAGATTAAGAAGAAACACAAACGCACGTCTTTCCAAGGAACACTGTTTAAACTACAAATTTCTTCTCTGCTTAGCCTTGCTTTACTTTGTCCTTTTAGGAACATATTTATGTGGATGCAGCATATTTGACAGAAGTTAGTAGGTTATCGTTTAACTTCATTTCTGGTTTCCAGCAAAATAATCCTATTGCTGCTGAATAAGCAATTTCTCATCATAGCCACCTATTTTAATTTTGATAACGTAACAAAGTTGGGTGAGGTGAAATACATAGCCTACATCAGGTGTACACTTTTTGTTTAGAGCGCACTTTCAACGGGTCAGTCTTGACTACAGGGAGTAAATAAACACAGTAACAATGTATTGTCGAAGGCTTTCACGGCCAAATTCAACTGGTTGTGATGGGTTTTCCGGGCTGTGTGGCCGTGGTCTGGTGGATCTTGTTCCTAACGTTTCGCCTGCATCCGTGGCTGGCATCTTCAGAGGTGTATCACAGAAGGAAGTCTGTTACACACTGTGTCCAGAGAGAAGGGAATGTTTGGGGTATATATTGTCCATGTCCCAGGGTGGGGAACCAATCAGTAAGTGTTTGGGTAGAACATGTTATGCAAAGATGTGGTTGATAGTATTGTATTGCGGGTGGGCCTTATGAGTCCAGTGAGTGATTCACCTTTTCATGCCCTGCAGCAGCAGCAGTATTGAAGATGACAGCCACCGATGAAGGCGAAACATTAGGAACAAGATCCACCAGACCACGGCCACACAGCCCGGAAAACCCACCACAAACTCAGAAACAATTGGGTATTGGGTTCAGATAGGAGAATCCAGGTTCAATTCCTTGCTTGGCCATCAAACGCAGTGTGGACTGGGCAAACCATTGTCTGTCTCTCAATCTTACCTGTCCTTACAAAGAAAATATGAAGGTAAATATAATATGTATATTGTACTTTGTATACAAACCAAACACTGGAAAAGAAAAACTACATAATAGAAAGGACCAGATGGAGCAGCAGCTTCCAACAATACCCTCCATAGCCAAAGTATGTGAGATAGCATTTATTGTACATGGTGAAAGGCCTTGAAATCAATCACAGAACCCATAAACCATAAATAATAAATATCACCATTAGACTATCAGATCTAAAAAGGCTGCATGGCCAAAACAGATGCTGTTCTTAGCTCATGTTTGACTTGAATTGTGCTAGTGAAAGCCAGCAATTTGATTTTTAGATGGCATTTCACCTTCACTGTTTTATGTCACAAATCAGAGATTCACCATAGCACTGCTACCAGGCTCTACCCATTCATTTCTCACTGTCACAATCAGTACACTTTTACTCACCTACCAAGGGAATCTGATAGACAGTCATCGTTTCATCCTCATATTCTGGATCAGAATGGGGTCGCACAGCTGAAAATAGAATAGATCAAATGATAAATTTTAGAATGGTCCCAACAAGTACCTCTTTCTATATGATTAATAATGGAGCTGAATAAGAGCATGGGAGGTTTGGAAAAACTACCAAAATAATCCACCAATAAATAAAACCCCTCCTGTTTCAAGGCTTCAATAATTTTTTTTGGCAGATGTCTCTACAATAGGTATGGACATGGTCAGATGCCATGCAGTAAATAAATTCATGACAAACAGCAGCAAATATGAAGCGCAATCCTGTGATCTCCCTCCTGAACAAGAGGATTACACAATCCTTGGCCACAGCTGGTTATTAAATACAGAAGCTGGTTATTAAATACAGAAGTGCAGCTCCTACCTAATTCTATTCCTTTTAGTGGGCCAGAAAAAACCTTGATTGCCTCCAGGTACTTTTCCTAGAAGAGATCCATAGGAGAAAACCTGTCATTAACCACATCATATCACAATACTGTAAAGTAAAATATCAGCAGAGATTATTCTTATCCACTTTTTGGGCTGAACAAGGCACACTTCATTTGCTTATCACACAACAGCAGTTGACATTGCCTGTACTACCACACGTGTGCCACATCATCCACACAGGTGCAAACTACAAACACTTCAGAATTATAAAACCATTGCAAAAAACAGGACAGAAAGGAGAAAAGACAAGAGCACATCAAAATGTCATTTTCAGAGATCAAGATATAGATGTTAACAAAAAAGCAACATAAAAATAACCTTTACATACTTAAATCTACCCTTCGCTGTCAGTACGCACAATGCCAAAGAAGATGAGTTTGGATTCATACCCCCTCTGTCTCCTGTAAGGAGACTCAAGGAGGCTTACAAACTCCTTTCCCTTCCTATCCCCACAATAGACACCTTGTGAAGTAGGCTGGGCTTAGAGAGGTCTGAAGAACTGTGACTAACCCAAGTTCACCCAGCTGGAATGTAGGAGTGGGGAAACAAATCTGATTCACCTGATAGGACTCCACCACTCATGTGGAGGAGGGGGAATAAATTCCAGTTCTCAGATTAGAGTCCACTTGCTTTTAACCACTATACTACACTGGCTCTGAAAGAGGCTCAGCCATTCTCATCCACACCCCCAAACAACCCCAAGCAAAGCAAAATTTCCAAATATATCTACTAAGAGACACATGAGATCTCCAAAGGATAAAGGATAGACTGAGCTCTGCAAATTTGCTCACATCCACTAAGCAAATCTAGCCCTGAGAACAGAACAAAAGGACTGCAAAGGCAGCATCAGTTTGTACTGTTCATTACTGAGTAAAGACTTTTCATTCTACATAGCTGAACAGTTACATCAATGAGTACTGCAGAAACATAGTCACTCACCAGTTGTGGTGGTCCAGAGAGCACGCACTTTGGAACTCCTGTTTCTTTTAAGGTAAGGATCATTCCTGGAAGGGGAAAAAAACACAGAAATTCTGCTTCAAAAATGTCTTACAGTTTTAGGTTAAGAAAAACCTTAACAGTTATGGAAAAACAAAGTACCCATTCAGATGCTACTATAATATGTACGTATATGTCCAACTAAATGACAAAGTTGGTAACGTTTTTAACGTTTCAGAAAAATAACAGAAGGGCTGAATTAACTGCAGAAAAAAATAGGCCAAAGAACCTACAAGAAGTCAGCTCCTATAACTGCATATCATATCACGGTTTCCTCTGAAGAAGCTTTATTGAGAAACACATAAGGATTTTTAAAAAACCTGAACAATAAAATAAGTAAGTAAGTAAGTACAAAACAAACAGAACATAGAGCACTGGAACTTGAATTGGACTCAATCAAATATTTCTCTCAAAGCCTTCTGAGTGACTTCAGAGCTACAACAGCTTTTTATCTGTTCTACTTAAATGCTTTTCCAAGGCCAGGAAGGGATTTTCTGTCATGAGTTCTTTAGGAAAATTGTACCCTTACCAAGAAAAAATGGTACAGGAGATGAGTGGCCTATGCCTCGCCACCAAGAAGCAAGTCATATAACTGGTTTATCTAGTTTAGCACAGTCTACTCTGAATGGTAATGGATAACATCTTACCCACTGCTGCCCAAGATCCTTTTACCCAGAGATACTACTGTCTAAATTCAAGAACTTCCTGCATGCACAGCATATGCTCACCTATTAAGTTACAGTCCCTGACCTACCAGAAAAATGGCTGTAGCGAGTGGCTCATCCCTACAAGCTCTGACCAGTATTTGGCAGCTTCTGGCAGCCCAGTGAGAAGTACATAAGACAGCGCCATTAGAAGGAGAAAACAACGACAAGGAGGCGAGGAGAGGGAGGACAAGCACAAAGTTTAAAAGGAGAGTGGAAGATACAGGGAGCAGGCTGGCGAAGGAGAGGTGAGAGAATAGCCAGGGAAATGGCTTCAGGAGTCAGGCTAGCAGCTGGAGCTGCTGAAGACACACACGCAGGAGCAATACAGAAGTGTCTGGAAGCTTTAGAAGCAGCTGCCAAAGGAAGGACTAGGACAGTGGTGGCGAACCTATGGCACTCCAGATGTTCATGGACTTCAATTCCCATCAGCTCCTGCTAGCATGGCCAATTGGCCATGCTGGCAGGGGCTGATGGAAATTGTAGTCCATGAACATCTGGGGTGCTATAGGTTCGCCACCATTGGACTAGGAGGACTGTGGTTAACTCCAACACAGGAGGCAACACACAGGTGTGGAAAGTAGCAGACAAGGCTGAAAGACCTAAGAGAAAAAGGAAAGAGAGTGGAGTGTTGTGTGGTTTCCGGGCCATACAGCAACCACACAACACTCCAGTGATTCCATCCATGAAAGCCTTCAACAATACAAGGAAAGAGAGCTCTGATAATAATGAGGAGAACAAACAGTTACAGCAGAATTGCAAATTAAATTAAAACAACAGTAGAATTGCAAACAAACTCACCAGACAGACCACCAACATTGGCCCAGTTCATTCTAGTAATAAAAATGTTGTCTAAGCGAGCCACTTTCAACCTGAAGGAAGAAAATATTAATATGAAATCAGAATTTATCAAAATAGCTAGGTTGTTTTAAGGACTGCCCCCACCTCCCCGCCCCCATCCATGGCTAATCCTGTCACCAAATCAGGCTTACTTGTGCTCTTGCATAAGGCGCTGTACTCCTTCTCCACAATTGAAAAGATACCTGAAATTAAATATATTATAATCAGTAAAACCATTCATTATGACTATAACCAACGCATGACTACTAATGACTCATTCTCTACTGACAAAATGAAGCTAGCAACAACATAGGAAGGTGCAAATGAATCAGAAATGTATCACCCTATTCCTTCCAGCAAATAAAAAGACACAGTGATATTTATGTCACTCATATCAGTTTCAGGTGAAAAAATGACAATCAGAGCAAAGAAATTTTATTTGGAAAGCTGTATTTTGGAGTTTTCTTCAGTTTGTCCTGACTAAATAATGCATTGTTATGACTCAGAATAACAAGGCTGAGCACAGTGAAATAGTACTGTTAGCCAGAACAGACAGGGGACAGGAGAAGCAGCCGGTAATATAAGCAGCCTGAATGGAACTAAATTTCTTGCAGTAATTAAGGTCAGGATACCTGAAAGTTTAGATTTCATAACATGCCATCTTCTGAAGCAGACAGGCAAAACTGTTCTTTTGCCACTGGGGACATTTCTCAATAAGGAAGAGTCCTGAACTCCTTGGAGAGCAAAAAGTAATACAACAAATAAGGCCATCACCTGGATCTAAACGTTACATGTTGCAACCCTCCAGAGGACTTCAAAATATGGAGTGTAAACCAGAAACTTCGCAGATAATCTTTCTACTATAATGCAGCATCACCATTGGTTAGAGCAGGCTTTGGAAATCATTCCTACAGGACAGCCAGTGTAAGAGGTTTAACAGAAAGCAATCCTACCCATGCTGTTCCCAGGAAAGGGTTATTAAGATTGCACTGTTAGTCATTAGGGGAAAAAAATATTCTGAAGTCAGGAGGGGAAAGAGAACACCCTATGTGAGAAAGGAGGACCCATGAAGCAAGGCTCTATTGAATAAGCTCCAGATACCTCTGCTACTTATTACAACAGGCTTAACGAATGAGTGGTAACCTCTGTGGGTATGAAACTATGGAGAACTTCCAAGTGTCAACTTTAACAAAACTGATACCGTAGTGAGAAGTACCCCTCGACAGAGAATCTGTGCAGAGCATGACGCACCACGGCAGCAAGACTCCCGAGAATATTGAATTAGTTTGACAAGGGGCAGGGGTGGTAAGCATGTGGTTTACCAGAACTAGGGGACCCGGAAGGGCATATGATTTCTCTGTTATTTATTACATTCTTATCCGTTTTCTCTTCCAACGTGGAAACTAACGCAGATGAAGCCGGCTTTGCGAGAGGCCTCCCATCCAACCAGTAACTAACCAGTAACTAACCTATCTTTCCGCAACGAGATGACTGCACCACGTATCCCACTCCCCAATATCCCGTAGGAAAGGATCCCACTGACCGGTTGAATTCTGAGAACACATAGAGCGCGGCTCCCGCGTCTCGCGTCCCAGCAGCCGCCACTTGCACGAAGACGGTTCGAGGCCCGTTGCGTGCGGAGGCCCCAGCGGCACCTAGGCGCTTCTCCCGCGCGCGCAGGTGACGCAGCGGGTCTTTGGGCGAGCGCTGGCGCCGGGGCGACGGAACAGCGGCTCCCCCACCAGACATGGCTCTGACCGTCGCCCGCAACCACCGCCTCCACATGCAGAAACCGACAGCCACGCCAGGAGACACGGAGGTCTGCACGCTGACAAGCCTAGAGCGTCTCACGGACCAATCCTTTCCTCGCTCTCGTCGCGTGCGCCACTCGAACTCCCAATGGCCAATACCAGAAACCGGATGTGTGTCACGTGACGCGCCTTGGCCAACAGTATACTTGGTTCACGGTACCCTTGTCATGTGTACCCAGGTCTGTGGTTAGTTACTGGTTGCACCGCCCACAATGTGTGTTTTTAAAAGAACTTTGGTAGAAGAGACTAGGATACCGACTGCTCAGCGGTGACTTCCAATTCGAATCCGGAAGTTATGTGCCACTCTACCTCTCTGATACCGAAACATTCTGGAAGAGCACTTCTGGTTTTAGATGTCTCTGTGGTATGCCCAACACATCCTGTAGGTAGGGTTTCCGAGACAAGAGATAATCAGACGTAGTTTACCCTTGCCTTCCTCTGGTCAGCGAGCCTTGACTTTCTTGCGGTACCAAGAAGTCCTTTCTAGTTAATATTGGAAGTTTTCATTTGCGTTATTCAATTTCGGCCCCCTTTTCTCCCTCTCTCACACATACAAACACACAAGTCTTATATACCTGCAGGGACAGGTGTGTCTGAAGACCCCTTGTGGAGAAACTCGGCTGCTAGTGCAGACATTTAGCAAAGGACATCTGAACAAATATGCTTCCATCACAATTTGAAATTTGTTTGAAAATTATGCGAGAATTACATACTTCTCTGCTCATTATAAGGGCCTGTGCCACTCCTGTCACCTGTGCCAACAATGGTAAGCCTTGTAGGACGTCAGAACACAGTCGATAGGCAGAAAGGCCACCACAAAGCCATTGGGCTATAGAACCATTGTGACATCAGAGCTGATGTTTCAATTTTGCCTTAAAACGCTAAACTCACCTATTAAGTGTACAAATAAAAATCCTCCAGAATTAAACTATATTTCCCTGTATATGTGTATAAAATTGTTTTCCATACTTTACAACAAATCATCCCGGACACAAATGAAATGTTACATAGGATGAGTGAGTTTCTATTTTTTATAATACTTATATAATGCTATTAAGTACACAAACGGTACCAGTTGCATTCACTACAAGCCACAGCTTTGTGGAATATAACCATACTCTCCTTAACTAGTTCTGAGACCTTATTAAAATCTTTGGCACCTGAATCTGAATACTTCCAAGCATATTTAGTAAAGTTAAAGAAAGCTGCAGAGGATCCTATCAAGCTTGGGCTAAGAGTAAGGATTCTACATAATTCAAACAAAGGGGTCAACTCTTCTTTCACATATTGCCTATGATCCAATAAAGAAATGTTTGTAAACAGAGGTACTGGAGAATTTCTCAAAGCAGAATTTGCCACGAATAATGATGGATATTTAGCTTGCATGTTTTTATGTGCTACTTGATCTGAGTTGTTTCTTTCCTCTGACCATGCAGCCTTGCTCCATTTCACTTTTCTAGTCTCTTCCCATCACTCCACATGACATATTTGCTCCAGTGTTTAAATTATCAATTCAAACATCATTCATAAAGCATTTTTAAAGGGAAAAAAGCACTATCTGAACTTCTCAGGACCTGATAAAGCATTTATACCTATTGTGCACTCAACTGGTTACTTATCATTGTATGCATACTACAGTGTCTTCTATTCTTGTAATGCACCCTATGCATTGCATAGCATACTGTTGTTTGCATTGTTCTCTACTTCTGTAATCCCATATTCTACCCTGTTTCCCCGAAAATAAGACCTACCCTGAAAAGAAAACCTAGCATGATTTTTCAGGATTTTTGGAGGATGCTTGAAATATAAGCCCTACTCCAAAAATAAGCCCTAGTTACAGATTCCCTGGCACAGCTGATTTGGTCATGTGGGGGTGCAAAATCATGGGAAAAAATAAGACATCCCCTGAAAATAAGCCCTAACGCATCTTTTGGAGCAACAATTAATATAAGACCCTGTCTTATTTTCGGGGAAACACAGTATTGTTCACTGGATGTCTTAATGTTGATTGCACTGTTTTTAAATTTGCAATCCACTTTGATTCTCAGTGGGAAAGGTAGGCTATAAATTAAAGGAAATCAATTCTAATGAAGAAAATAGAAGCAATCATCAGGTAAAGGCTTTATTTAAACAGCACAAGAATATTAAACTACTCTTACAAGCTGATCTTTGTCAAATCTACAGTTAACAGCCATTGGTAGTAGTACTGAAATTAGGAGAGGAAAAAAGCAACACACAGCTGAAGTTTATAAATTAGTTTGTAAGTCATACTGCTTTCCCAACATTCAGATCTTTCAGGAAATGCTGTAGTGCAATATTAACTGAAAACTAGTAGAAAGCACTCAGGATTCTGCATAACCATGCATTCTAAGAATCATGTCTTTTCACCTACCTAGTGATTTGGGTGTGAAGAAACCAATACCTGAAAGAACAAAATTGCTCCTCAATTTGCTTGTCTTATGTGTATAATTTTAAATGCGTTCAAAATACATTTATGGCATAGCATTTTGGTACACATTTTTCACAAATATGTTATTGCATTCTAGTCCCAGAAATCCAAAACTAGATTTCTTACTCACTAGAGGTGCTAATGTCTTGCATGTCCCACCCCTATACCGATGATAGTTCGGCTTTACCTCAATAACTATTCTGCATGTGCAAAAGGGGCCTTAGAGTAATCCAGTAAAGAATAATTAAAGATTAATCCCAAAACTGTCAACCACTTGTTTCATTATAAGGGAAAATGCATTTTTCCCTACATTGAAACTGTCAGTTTCATGTGAAGAAGCTCCCTTGGATATAACTATTAACCTGTGACCTGAACCTAGGCACAAGAGATATATTCTCCAACCTAGCATGCTGAGAGATTTTCAGTGACACCTTAACAGCCCCTTTCATACATATCTGTTTTCCTCTTCTGTCAATTCTTTGATAATAGTGCAACATCAATAGTGCAACATCAAACCTGAGACCCAAAAAGGAAATTTAGCTGTGGGAAGAGGGTGCAAGGTCACCATCTACTGGTACAGATATACTTCAGTGCAGCTGAAACAACAGAAAGTACTTTTTAATGAATAGGGGGATAAAACAGTAGAAAGTCATTTTACAAGGTTTCTCATTATATTTATAGAGGAGCCTCGGTAACCTCCTCCAAAGTGATTCCAGTGATTCATGTAGTGGAACAGTTGGTACAACTTGAGTCGTTTCTCAAAACCTGGGACTTTGGGGATTTTACTGTGGTACGCAGAATAAAAAGAACCACTGAAGCCACCAAACATCCCTGCAATTGCTAACTCATACTCAGAGTGACCGTAGAAAGATGCAGGATCAAAGATAATAGGGCCAGAATCATCCTCAGCTACATTTCCTCCCCACAGGTCCCCGTGTAGAAGAGCAGGAACTATCTCCATATCACCAAACAAACTGGGTATCTTCAGCTGAAAAAGAAAGGGAGAAAAAAAGGATTAGAACTTATTTTAGGCCATACACATCTAATCCTCCAAATCCAAGGTTAAATAGCATAGTTAATGTGCATAGCCAAGATGACCTGCATAGCTTTAGGTTATATACCACACACAGAGATGCATGCAAAAGCCTCCTTTAACTCAAAAATTAAACAACAGTCTTTGCAAGTGCCTTGCTTGCATTTAAACTACACACACCAGTTTAACCAACAGTTTGTTTCTGTAAAATCAACAACACAAAAAGCACAGTTGGATGTGGAGTCTATTAGCAAAGACATTTCAGTTCACATTCCTTCTCACATGACACAGAAAGTTTCTAGCTCTTTTCCAAATTCAGTGAAGAGTTCTGTTTTTAATTACAAAAGTTAATGCACTCAGATACCCATTTTTATCAGGTTCCAATTGGAAAATATTCTTACTTATAATTTCTTAATTACAATTTCTATTCCTGATAGAAAAGAAAGCCTTTTCTGAATCCCATGAGTAGAAACCTTGTAATGTACAAGGTCACATATCCAATACAACAGCTGGGAAAACATATTAAGATACACAGATAGCAGCCGACTGACCATGGGAAAGACTCTGTCCTAGGACTGACACAGAACAGCAGCAACACACGATCACTGGCAGAGATATCAGACCCAGAAGTCTCCAGAAATGACACTCCAGGCACATTTTACAGGATATGCACATCTAGCACAGTGCTATATACAGAAGCTGGCTACCAGGAAATTGGGGGCTATTTATGGGGTGGAGAGCAGACTAGGCCAATGGGTAGGTCAAAGAAGACATATATTTACCCATTCTATGCACAGAAGAGGATAGAGGTACTAGCAACCCCTTGCTCTCAAGAAGGAGGAGGACAAAATATTCCACCCTTTAATGCTTCCTCTTTTGCTGAGATTTTTATTTAATTCACAGGCTCGTTGCTATCTAGGAATTACTACTATTTCAAAACATTTTTATCCCACCTATCTGCTGCTAGCAGAGCACTCTTAAGACCACCAATGGACGTGGAAGTGCACAACTCTACTTAGGACAGAACTGAAGTGGCTGACCATCCTGATCATCCATGAGAGTGTTGGGCTGTATAGCAATATACACATATGACATGAGGAGAATAAAGTAGTTCCTGAAAATTGAAAAGTTGACTATATCTATCCTAGAATATCAATGGTATAATTTTAGAATATTGTGGAAACAACTGGTAGATGTCTTGATACCAGATCAACCTTTATTGGGCAGGATGGACCCTCCAAATTAACTAAGCTACAAAATGTTTGTTCAGTTCAGCAAGAGATCTAAGAATTCTCCATTAGCCCTTATTCACAAAGAGTTCCTTAGATTTTCTGAGGAAAGGGAATAACAAAAGCAGTTTAAAGTTCTAAGGCCAATATGCAAAACAGGTCAGATGTAAAAGCCTTATTAATTAGGCTTAATAGGAGCTTAAAACTGCAGAGTTTGGCAATTCCTATTATTATTAGCCTTGCTGGACTGGCTTGCTTTGTACCCGCTGTGGAAATTAACTTGGGAAGAGCTTCACACAGACATTATAAGTCGTGTATTAAATCTAGATGTACTCAGTCAAGTCACAACCAATTTATGGCCAGCCTTTCTCAGTTGAGAAGCAGAGCTGGTTTGCCATCAACTTCTTTTGCACAGCCTTCCTTGAGGGTCTCCCACCCAAGTACCAACCCTGTTTAGCTTCCAAGATCTTACCATTTTTTAAAATTCAATTTCTATCTTGTCCTTTCCTGACTAAAGTCAGGCTCAGGGCAGTTAACAACCAAAAACACAATTCAAGAAAATAGTAATTAGAATATAAAAACACAACTAAAACCTTTCTAGCTTTAATTTTTTCCAGTTGGTGCCCTTAACATTGAAAGGAAAGAACAAATTAGTCAAGGAGAGAAAAGTATGGACTACAATAGAAAATAACTAAGGGAACAGAAATAGGCGTAGAGTAGGGAGGCCAGCTAGAATGGAAAAACCATTGCTGCCTCAACCCTAGGCCTAGCAGAGCATCTCAGTCTTGCAGGCACTGCAGAATTGAGCCAGTTTTCGCAGGGCCTGGGTCTCACTCAAAAGAGAGTTCTACCAGGCCAGAGCCAGAACTGAAAAGGCTCTGGTTCTGGTTGGGGACAGCCAGGTAATTCTTGAGCCAGTGACTACCTGTAGGTTCTCACCAGCTGAGCATAGTGCTCGGGGGGGGGGGGGGGGCATAACAGGAGAGGCGGTCTCACAGGTATGATGGTCCCATTAAGAGCTTGAACCTGTCCTGGTACTCAGCCTGTAGCTAGCGCAGCTGACAGAGAATCAGATGTATATAAGCAATCCAGGCAGTCCCCGTAACAACCCTTGCTACCATATTCTAGACACCAGCTAAAGCTTTTGGAGCAGCCTCAAGTGTAGCCCTTAATAGAGCAAGTTACAGTAATCCAGCCTGGAGGTGACCATTATATGGATCGCTGGCTAGATCAGGTCAAGACATGTAAGGCACCAACTGCCTAGTCTGGCAAAGATGGAAAAATGCCACTCTGCTACATTTGTGATCCAAGCCTCCACTGAAAGGGAGGCATCTAGAATTACACCCAGACCCACAACGGTGGGTGCTGGTGTTAATTTCACCCCCTGAAGGGTTGAAAGCTGGTATCCCAATCCTGAATCCCACTGGCCTAGCAACAGGACCTGTCTCTGATGGATTCAGCTTCAGCTGACTCTGTTTTATCCACTTCACCACAGCCTCCAGACACCTGGCCAACATGTCCAAAACATGAACAGATACAGCTGGGTGCCATTTTCATATTTATGAGAACCCAGCCCAAAAACTCGGACTATCTGGGCAAAGAGGTGCATACCAGAGGTTAAATAACATTGTGGAAATGCTTGCCCCCTGAAAGTAATGTAGTAAACATCTCTCCTCTTGCACTACCTTGTGTCCCAATCCTGAAGAAATGAGATGGCCACTGCAAGTCTGTCCCATTAATACCAATATTGGCAAGACAGTGGGTCAAAGATTGTAGTCAACCATGTTGAACAAAGATACAAGATATACTAACAGCAATGTTGACCTGCCACAATCCAGCTGTCTATGGAGTTCATCTGTGAAGGCGACCAGCACTGTCTCCTTCCCATGGCTAGGCCAGAAGCAGGACTGAAATGAGTCCATAGTCGGTGTATCTTTCAGAAAAACCTGGAGTTTTTCCACTGCTGCTATTGCAACTACCTTACCCAGGAACAGAAGATTCAATACTGAGCAGTAATTGAATGGACCAGAAGGTCCAGAGGTTTTTTTTTCTTTCAAGAGAAGTCTTATCACTGCCGCTTTCAATCTCCCTGAAATACCCCTGAACTCAAGGACAGACTAATACTGTCCACCAGGGGAGCATGCACCCCAACACTGCTAACTTTAACCAACCATAATGGGCACAGGTCTGAAAGGCAAGTGGTCAACTTCACAGCCACCCGGATTCTGTCAATATTGGTCCAGGAGAGTCAGCTGAATTAATTCAACACAGGATTGAAAGATGGCCAAGAGGCCTCCAGCTCTCTTACTGTGTCAGCGTTGACAGGAAAGTCCTGGCAGTGCATCAAGATTTTATCCACAAAGTAACTCACAAAAGTCTTAAGTGACCAGCCCCTCTGAGAGAGGAGGAGACCTAATTACCCTAAACAATTGAGCTGGACATGAACTACCGGTAGCAGACGCAATAGAAGCCACACAGTCCTTTTCCTCTGTGGCCATCACCTGAATTTCATAGGATCTCATCAGATGTTCTTGTAGCTTCGTCATAAGTGGGCTCCCAAATTCGCTATAGGCATCTAAGGTACGATTTCTTCATCTGTAGCTCCTTGGTGTACTTTGGGGCTAGGTCGCAATAGGGGCAAAAAGGACGTTAGGGAGTGAGCTCATCAATGGCATCAGAAAGACAGGTATGCCAGTCATCTGTCAGCCATCTAACGAGTCACTAGGGGGCACTGGATCCTACAGAGCATGCATCTTCCCTCCCAATAGCAATTCTAGATGGGTGTAAAAATAAACATTTTTTTAAAATGTAAGAATGTCCTCTAAGACTTCCTTGGATTGCCAGTACCTGTAGTTGTGCCCAAAGCTCCCTTGCCTCCCTATCCCCTGAATTCTTTTCAATCATATCCATCTGAGGCTGAATTCTCTGTCTAGCAAAGAAAGTCACCCAGTCCTGTTGCCAGTCATTCACCTGCAGAAAGAAAAATCAGCTGTGATGCTGATGTACAGGAGAGCAGGATTTTCAATATATAAAAACTTTAGCCATAAAAAAGACACACAGGTTATGAATTAAGTAACAATGCAATGCTAAGAAGAGTTATACCCAGTGGTGGGATCCAAAAATTTTAGTAACAGGTTCCCATGGTGGTGGGATTCAAACTGTGGCGTAGCGCCAATGGGGCTGGGCGGGGCATTCCGGGGCAGGGCATTCCTGGGTGGGGCTGTGGCAAGGACGTAGCCACTGCGCCGGTCCTTGGGCTGGAAACGAATGCACGCAGGCGCAGGCTGCCACACACGCCGGTGCACCTCCTGCTAGCTAGACTACCTCAAGTTCTGTGTGCTACAGCTGAGAGGAGGGCGTAACTAAGGCAAAAATCACGGGGCAAAATCACCAATTAGTAACCCCCTCTCGGCACACACAAATAATTAGTAACCTACTCTCAGGAACCTGTGAGAACCTGCTGGATCCCACCTCTGGTTATACCGTTCTAATTCCATTGAAGCTCCTTTGACTCCCTACTGGAGATAATAACAGAGTACAAATAAGCAAGGCTTGTGTATTTAAAAACTAATCCAATCACACTGATTTATATGGTACTGGAAGAGCTCTAAGTGCTATGGAGATCAAACTGTCAGACATGCGCATACATACATATACATACACATACATATATATACACACACACACATATATAAAAACCATGTCAAACTTTGTGCTATATAAAGTCTCTTGAATCGTTCTTCTGAATAAATTCAATAGAACAGAGAGAAAGGGCACTCTTGGCTCTCAGGCTCCTATCAGACTCAGTAGGAGCATGAAGCCACAGCAGGGAATCACCTACACAAAAATACATGCCACAGTTGCTGCTTTCTTTTCCAACTGTTCTTCCTGACAATTAACACATTTTATATTTTTACTGTCAAGTCATAGCTGACTTTTGGAGACCCAATGGGGTTTTCAAGGCAAAAGATGAACAGAGGCAGTTTGCCATTGTCTGCTTCTGGGTGACAACCCTATACTTCCTTGGTGGTCTCCCATCGAAGTACTAACTAGGACCGATCCAACTTAACTTCCAAGTTTGGACTAGACTAACCTATCCAGGACAGGGAAATCAACAGATTATGCTGTTGTAAATTCCACAGTACCAAAAGTCTCCCTAACTATTTCAGATGGCCAGCTTCATATAGCTTGCCAGGAGCACTTTTTACAGAAAAGCCTAGAATAATGTCACATTCTGTTTTGGCTTCCAGCAATTCTAACTTACACTGCTATGCTATACAGCTGTCACTAACAAATATCCCAAGAACTGAAGGGCAGAGCCATTTCTGAGGCCATTTGCTATTCTGTTCACTGAGTACCAGATCTACTACTGGGGTACCAAAACTAGCCCTAAAATCTTTACTCTCAGTTACGTGAGTTGCTGTATTGTTTCCCCCAATTAAACATTCGAACTATTCCTGCATAGTAGCCTTACATTCTCTTTAAAAAACCATTACTATAATTTTGCAATCTGCAGATTCTTACTTATTCTTCAAGTTTTCTAAATCAGAAAAGTCATTAATGCAAACAGGCAAACTGATAGAACGTACCTGTGGAAGATAACCACAACAAGTGACTGTGTGGAATCCAAACTTTTCTATAAACTGAACATCTGTCTGTTCTTCAACTGTACCTTGCAAAAATAAGAGCGATTGATTATTATGAATACACCAGTGAGCTAAAAACAAGAAGCCTTACATTGTTATTATTTTAAACCTCAAGTCAACTTGCTTGTAGATGCAATCACCATTAGAATGGTTATTTAAGAAAGACATGGTAGAGGATACAAATATGACTGTCTTTGCTTCACTAATTCTTAAAAAGCTACAGAGCAAACAAAGCAGACCTCCGTGTTTTAAAAAATCAGCTGAAACAAAGGCACTGGGACTCCACACCCTGCTTGTGACCTTTTCAGAAACACACTGTTGGTGCAGCTGGATCCTTGGTCTGATCCACCAAAATAATTCCAGTGAGGTAGCCATGTTAGTCTATTGTAGCAAAACAAAACAGAAGTACTGGAATAAATTATTAGTTTTTAGGATGCCAGTTGACTTCTGTTTTGTTCAGATACACAAAAACAGCCTTTTAAAAGTACATCACTACATACAAAGGGGTTACCCTTGAAGAATATTCAAAAGTTGCAGCTAGTGCAAAACATCTTAACTAGACTGTGGTTGGGGCAAGCTATCAGGAGCGTGTCATCCTAATATTACAGCAATTACACTGGCTAACAATCTGCTTTCAAGCCCAATTAAAGGTGATGATTTTGAACATTAAAGCCATACATGGCTTCAGACTGGGGTATCTGAAGGACTGTCTTACCCATGTTTCTGCCTGGGAATTCAGATCAACCTTAGAGGCTCTCCTGATTGTTCCATCAATCAAAGCTCATTTGATGGGAAGACAAAAGGGGGCCTTTTCATGACCAGCTCCACAAACTTCTCCTGACCCCTTCACTTTTGATTGCTAGGGGCAGCTGAAGACAGGAGTGCAGTTGATTAGAATAGTCCAAAATTGTGATTTTAATTTTTAAGTAGTTTATTTTATCTGAGGACTTCAACTTCCCACTCTAGAGTTCAGCTGGAACTGGCTCCCTTCATCAAGAGTTTGGATGTGATCTTGGATGCCTCTCTCTAGATCAGTGATGGCGAACCTTTCCGAGACCAAGTGCCCAAATTGCAACCCAAAACCCGCTTATTTATCGCAAAGTGCCAATACGGCAATTTAACCTGAATACTGAGGTTTAGTTTAGAAAAAACGATTAGCTCCGAGGCGCGCGTTACTCAGGAGTAAGCTTGGTGGTAGTCAGTGGCTTTGCTTTAAAGCAACCGTGCAATGCTTCAAATGGGTGAATCATGACCCTAGGAGGGTTTACTCAGAAGCAAGCCCCATTGCCAGCAACCGAGCTTACTCTCAGGTAAAGGATCGCGCTTTAGTTCTTCCCATGAAAATCAGTGGGGTTGAACAGTGCTTCCCCCCCCCGCCCACATGATGTATTCTGTGCGCACGTACCCACAGAGAGAGCTTTAAATGCCACCTCTGACACCCTTGCCATAGGTTCGCCACCACTGCTCTAGATGCCCAGGTCAGGTCACAAACACCACCAAGACAGCGTTTTTCATCTGGGTCAAGCTGAGCAACTGACCCCCTGTCCCACACCAACCTAACCACAGTGATCCATGCAACTGTCACCTCTAGATTAAAGTAATCTATGCAGGGCTTCTGTTGGGACTGCTCCAGAAATTGAACTGGTCCAGAATGTGGCAACACAGGTCCTTACCAGAACCCCAAATCCAAATGGTGCTGTCAGCTGCATTGGCTCCAGGTTGAGTTATAAATCAGGTTCAAGGTTTTGATGTTGACCTTTAAAGCCCTAAATGGTCTAGTGCCCTCATACCTACAGGACTACCTCCCCCAATATACCCTTAAGAGAGCACTATGTTCTTCTTGTGACAACTTGCTGGTAATCCCTGACCCTAAGAGTGTCTGATATCACTGACCAGGGTCAGGGCTTTTTTGGCCCTTGCCTACTGGAACTCTTTTATCTAGTGAGACCCATTCCCTGTAAGACAGAGCCTGTAAGATAGAGATGTTTCACCAAGTTGAGGACAGTGAGGGTGTCATATTAATTGGTCTCCCTTCCCTTTTTTTCTTTCCTCCCACCTCCCTTCTTCCCCTTTCCCTTTTTCTTTTGTTCTTTTTATTTTTTGGCTCTGCCATCCCATTGTAGTAATAAGACCAACACCTATACCATCTCAGATTGCCACCTTATGGGAATACTCTTCCTTTTGGCAGTAGGGCAATTATATTATATTGAGGGCAACATCAATATAAAGGATAAGATTATGTTTTAGTCAAATTGGATTTTTATTATTTTAGCTATATATTTTATGCATAATTGTATTTACATGTTATCAGCCGCCCTGAGCCCAGCTTGCCAGGAAAGGGTGGGGCACAAATTGGATAAAATAAATAAATAAAAATAATCTTACTACTCACATTTAAGATGTTCATTTAAGGTTTGTTTTTATGTTAGAGCAACAGAAACTTTAACAACTAAATTTATGAGTTACAATCTCAAATTAGCTACATTTAGAACATCACAAAAAGCTGCATATTTTACCAATGGTGCTTGCACCTTCCTTCAATTTCTCCCCAAGTTTTTGGTTGTGAAGATGAAGATCTGCTAGTTGTATTCCAAGTTTTTCCGCATGCCTAAAAATCAAAATGCTATGTTTAGTTGTAAGTCTATAGTGGGCTGTATAAACTGTACAGGAATAAATTTTATGTAAAGGTGTTCTATGAAGATCATCTTATCCCACAGGCAAAGCAAAAAAAGTTACACACTAAAACAAGCATTCATAATTAGGGGACAGATAGCCTTTTATGTGCCTGTCTACCACCATCACAGGTCACATTCTGTAAGCATCTACAGCAGTGGTTCTCAACCTTCCTAATGCCGTGACCCTTTAATACAGTTCCTCATGTTGTGGTGACCCCCAACCCTAACATTTATCCATTTTACAGATGGAGAACACTGATGCAGAGAGTCTTAGGCGACCCCTGTGAAAGGGTCGTTCGACCCTCAAAGGGGTCCCGACCTAAAGGTTGAGAACCGCTGATCTACAGAGTAGTTCCACATAAGCAGATATATTTAAAGTTATCTACTTGATACATAAGTGTCATACAAGAAAGATCAAATGCAAGGACATGATAAACTTATTTTTCAAGATTTATGATTTGTTTACTGAATTCAGTTTTGTTTACATGCAATGTTCAGTAAAACCAGAGTAATTTACAATCCCATCTCAGATCAATATTACCACTTGAATTGGGTTTTTTAAGAGCATGTGATGACATGCTTCATTTACAGGGGAACACTGTTATAAGCACTTCAAAATATAAGATTTCTGGACTCCTACCATACATGCTACTCTTTTTCCAGACAGAGACTTCTAACAATTATATCACATAAGTTACACATTTACCTTTTCCCACCACTGCAACCGCAAACCATTAATTGTACAAATCTCCAAGCAAAGGAAAAAACAAAATTGTATTAACTTAATATTTAATAATACCTATACTTCAAAATGACCAGAAATGTAACTTCCCAAATGAAACTAGGATTTTCTAGATTCTATGCAGCATAAGTACACAAAAGTACCTAAAGAACTACACTTGTCAACCTCTGCTTTAAACCACTGAACATTGGTATAAGACCAAAAGCAGTGTTATATTTGTATAACCCACCTTATATTGAATAATACTGATTTCCTCCTTCTCCCAGGCAACTAATTCATAGCAAGAAACTTGAGAACTTACCTGTTCAAACCTCTCATCTCCAAATGCTCCATCACAAACACAGCCCCACCCTCTGGCAAATCAATAACTTTCATGGGTTTAGGAACCTTTACTGTTTGGGTTTGTAAGATAGCTGTTAAACTTTCCATTTCTCCATCGAACATTCTTCTGGCCTATTAGATAAACAAAGAAAACACTATTTACAAAAACACTTCTGCTACTACTTCTATCACATTCTTCCCCACAATACACTTTTAATAGTAACATGACTGAAAATCCAGACATACCACTAAATGTGCTACATTAAAAGCAAGTGAAAATGAACATTTATTATCATTACATTCAGTTGTGCCTATAATGGAAAAGATGACCAACTGCATGTTGTTAAACTCTCAGTGACCCTGATATGACTAGACTACTATGTCAAATAGACTTGATACTCCAGTGAAATGACTACTGAAATCTGCAGCTCTCTTAAATCCCAGGTGGTGAAATGAGGCCATTAACATAATTGGATTTTTTAAAAAAAATCTCTGGTCTGATGAAGAGTTTTGGAGAACTCAAAAGCTTGCACATCTAATGGTCTCTGGACTAGCATTCTACTCTGTACATCTACACCATAGTACCGTAGATGTAATGAGGGCAGCCATTAACTGTTCGTGTGTCTATCCAGTTCACATATGAAGTAGGGAGTGCAGGCAGTCTGATTTTTACCTCAAAAGGAAACCATTCCCTTGTAGTTGCTCAAAACATATTTGTTCCCCGCCCCCATATTACATATTCACTGTGTACATGCTAAAAAGGTAAGCAAATAATTGATCCTGTCAAATTGGATCTGGGACAGAGGATTGAAAGGCAAAGAGAAAACTAAGGAGCTATCACCTGCTTCCTGAATAAGCTATCTATCCTCAGCATATGCCAGATGTATACTAGAGAAAACAACTTTAGTGGTTGAGAAGCAGATAAAACATAAAGCCTGAACAGAACATACATAGATATTGCTGTAGAAGTTTCTATTCTTGCACACACTGTTTCCCTATCCACTTTCTGAGCAACTCTGCTTTCTCAGCAGTAAATCCAGATCAACATGGAACTAGGTAGAAAACAGCAGCCTTTGTGCAGCAAAGCCATGTCAGCTCATTCATTTATTACACCAAATTTCAGCATCCTACTTATCACTATTCCTCTGTACATCAACTGGGTGGCTGTTTCCAAAATCAGACATTCAGAAGTTCAAACAGACATCTGTAGTAGCACACAATCCTCATAGCAGTTTCTGCTAATTCAGATTATTATGAGACAGTGTGATGTATTGGTTAGAGGGGGTCTATGGGATCTGGGAGATCCAGGTTCTAATCCTCTCTACCATGGCAACTTGATGGGTGATAGTCATCTCAGCCTAGCCTATCTCAGAGGATAATATGGAGATGAAATGAAGTATGCCACTTTGAATCTTCATTGGGGAGAAAGGTCAATTACAGAAAATTAGATTAGAAGAAACAGATTGGAATTACGCAGCAAGAACATATAAATACATGTTGCAGGAGACAAAAAGGCCTGTTTTCACCAAGACCCAAGTGCTGCTTGTATGAGCCCCGTCTTAAACTAAGACTTGGAGAACACTGTCTTATCCCTACCATAACCACAGCAGTCAAACTTCAAATTGCACTCAAGGAAAGGCCAGCAACTCTTCCACTGACTATGGTCTCCAGTTGCCACACACGTCCATTCCAACTCTCCCCATCCCTGTCAAGTAGTGGCCCATCCCTGGTGGGCCACTGCGAGTAGCAGAGAGCTGGACTAGATGGACTTTGGTCTGATCCAGCTGGCTTGTTCTTATGTTCTTAAGTAAAAGCACAACAGCCCCACCACAAATGCGAACATCCATACACGCACACAACACACCACGTTCGCCTCTTTTCCCCAACCCTCAAGGAACCCGCCTTTTCCTGCTCTCCTACCCCACCGCCCTCCAACTTGCCCTCCCCGCCCCACCTCGGCGCGGGAGTTGACTTTCACATAGACGTGGCCCTGATCTGTGTGGAAACTCTCGCCGTGGCTGATGCAGCCGCCTCCCGAGTGGCCCGTGGGCCGCAGCACCGAAGTGCCCAGCTCCCGCCGCAGGATAGCCTCCATCCCTCCAGGAACGCAAAGCAAAAGCTCGTACAGCCAACTGCCCAGTACATCAACAAAACAACGGCCCGCCCTCCTGCCTGCGCCATGTGATTGGCCGGGTCAAAGACATAGTACCACCCCCTTTGGCCTGGCTCGGCGCGACTAGGGGAATTCTCAGCCAATGGGAAAGAAGAACTTCGCCAAGCGCCGAATGGAGGAATAGCTGCTGCCCATGATGGGTTGAACGTGTGAAGGTGCGTTCTTCGTCTCTTCAGTCTTGCGTGATGTTGGCCGTGGGATTCTCGAAAGCGGGATTTAGTGGGACTTGCACCGTGGAAGGGAGAACTCCCATTCCGCAACTTTCACGCCGTTCGTGTTTACGCCGCGATCCTCCAACCAATACGGAAACAACGCGATACAGAGAAGTTAACAACGTATGAGAGCTCCCTTCATGAATAGTGGTGACTGGTCGCTGGTTTCCCTTCTAAAAATCAGTCACTTGGGATTTACGTTATCAGTTTCGATGTTAGGAGGCAATTAATTTTAAAAATATATTTGTTATAATTTTTAATTCAAAGATTGTCTTCCCACTATTCAGCAGCAACATTAATCCGACATGGGGGAACATTTTTTTTGGAAAGTTAATTTTTAACGTGAATTAGCTTGGAAATGCAACTTCTACAAATACCTTGTCACCTCCAAAGGTGCAGGCATCCATTGGAGAGCTTGAGGCACCTAAAGTCATATGTTTGAGCATGAAGTCATGGTGAGCAAGAAATGCTTTATGTAGAGAGTGGGATGTGGAATCCCAAATCTTATTTGTAAGCAAGTGATTTTTCTAGAAACCTATAAAACAAGGAAGGAAAGGGATGGTTGTCATCATACTTCATAGCCATGGTGGAAGAAGGGGCTAGAGCCCAATGGTGAGGGCAAGTCTGTCATGAATCCTTTTCAGGAAAACGTCGGCCCTGCGGTCTGCGGCATCCCTTAGGGAACCCTCCCCGTCCTTGGTGACTAATCCACCAGATTGGAGGGCAACCACAGGTGCATCAATTAGGGGAGTTTTAATGATGTCATGTATGTGTTCGGGCAGTATATATAGACTCTTGAGATGTGACGGGCAACTCTTACTAGCCTCCAGATTCACCCATTGCTTTTTTAAATTCTTTTCAAAGTACTCGGGTAGTGGACATAATCAAGGCTAAATCCTCCTTTCTAAAAAATCTGATAAGTTTTTCTTTTGGCTCAGCGATGTCCTCCTCCCCTTCAGAGAAATGCTCTGAGGAATGTCCCACTTCCACCTCACTGAATTCCTCCTCCCCATATTCATTAAGGGGATCTCTATAAGTGGAGGTGGAGGGCTGGGGGATGGTGGGGGAATTGGAAGAAGAGCTAGATGAACGTCTGCGTCTACCACCCCTCCTAGAACGGGACCTGCGTCTTCCTCTGCGTCTACTTCCTTTTTTCTTGTCATGGAGGGAGATCTCTTCCCTCATTGCAGCCCTGAACATACTCATTAGCTCGGGAGCAGGCATGCTAGCCCAGGATGCAGGGTCTGAAAGGGTTGGAGCAGGTTCGCGCTGGGGACTTCCCTCCCCCACCGGGCCCCTCTGATCTTGCCTGAGTCGCGAAGATCTATGAGGAGACTGCCGGGAGGCCGTTTGATCATCCGCTCGCTCCTGGGTCCCGCGACGCTCCCCCGCGCCACCGCTGCTGGCGTGGCTAACACTTAAAAATTGGGAGCGTGGGGGGGAGTGTGGAGCTACACCTTCCGCGGCCCGGACTGGGACGCTGGTGCTCCTGCGCCTTGGCATAGCCCGGGAGGGCTCTAGGCTGATTTCTTGGCGGCAGGGGCTTTGTTCTTTCCGGCCTGCGCCATCTCCTGCGAGGGCGCCCGAAGCTGCGGGCCGCCGCCGCCTTCGATGCGGCAGAAGAAAGAAGTGGACGGAGCCTCAGCCGAGGGACTCCTGACTGTTGCTCTTCTGATGCCCCCTTCGAGTTGCTGCCCGAGTGCCCTCTGCAGCGGTCTTGCCAAAAGACTCAGGCGGGGTGAGAAGGAGCGAGCGTAGATTCCATGGGCGGCCATTTTAAGGCGGCCCGTTAAGGTGGGAAAAACTGACAGTTGGAAAAAACTGACAGGCTGATTCACAAACTGACAGGCTGATTCACAAGAGGACAGGAGCCGACAGAAACAGACACACAGAACACACGTGAGAATAGAAGTAAGCTGAGAGAAATAAGGTAGAAATAAGGTAGAAATAAGGTAGAAATAAGGTAGAGAAATACAAGTAGCTTGGAGCCCTCTCACAAGCACTGCGCTCCCTGCTAGGCAGGAAGTAATACTGGGCATCTAAGATGGATTCCAGCCTCTACAGGAAGTGACATCATTTAGTCCTACCTCCCTGAGTATAGGTTGGAAATCACCCAATCCAAGATGCCCGAGATCGCCTCCAGGAGAACAAGGAAGGAAAGGAATGGTTGTCATCATACTTCATATCCTCTTACTATTGGGTGTGAAATGGATAGGACAGAGATGCCAACCACCATATTCTGGCATCTCTTGTGCAAGGAAGTTCTATATCTTCTCTCTCTGGCAGTTTATGTAAGGATCTGTCTTCTTCACGTAGTTTATGTGAGGATCTGTCTTCTTCAGAGAACAGGGAAAAGTTGATAAAGAAATCCAAGGAAAATGAATCCATTTTTGTTAATGAGCTGCCCCCCCCCCCAAACCAGGCCTTCAGAGAACTGCCAGCTTCCGTGATCACAATCATAAGTACTGCCCAATCCTATCTATTTTTACCCAGCACAAGATGGCAATCTTTCATACAAAGTCTAGCAGCAAGTTTTGTGAACCTACTTAAAATTGCAGCCACCTCTTTGTATCACTCAGGTCTAGAGGTGTTCAGAAAACTGGCAATACTAGCTGAAAAAAAATCCCAGGTCTTAACAGCTTTGAAAAGAATAATAACAGTAATTCTTAGCATTTATGCAGCATTGTTGAGGGTTTCTAAGTGGTTCAAATACATTACCGTAGCTTGCAGTAATCATTACAAACAAAAGACTTTATAAGGTCATAAGAATCTGACTTAAACCCACCCTGCTATGAAAAGAGGTAATTCACAAAGAATCTGAATTTAAAGGAGTTGAGAATCAATGTGTGCATTATCCCTCCCCCATACACAAATACACACACATAGTTCAAGCAGTCTTTGATACACATTCCAGCACCTCCTTCTCTCCATCCTAATGAAGCGATCTTAGTGGCATACACATTCCAGGGACACCCCTAGTGGTCAACTTTCTGTTTAATTAAGGTTTATTTCTGTAGAGCAGCTGGCTTCTGGGTTGGAATTATTTGATGAGTCATCAGTTAATACATACATACCAAATTTAAAAAGGACAGCAGCTGCAAACTGACTATATCTGCTAGAAAGGAGAAGGTAATTGGTATGTGCTTCCTTTTATTTGCTGGATTTAGACATATACATAGTAACTTTTTTAAAAAATGAAAGGCCGATTCTGTGAGCATGTCCATGTCAGTCAGAGTCTTTGAGTGTTACTTTCTTCAGCCTCTGGACAGAATAAAAAGGGGTTGCTCAGGAAAGACATTTTTACAAGTCTTTTTTTCTGATGCATTAGTTATCAATGTTTATGTTTGTTTGTTTGTTTTTACATGGAGAAGTATTCAAACATGCAACTCCCCACACACCCCATGTAAAAACAGATCCAAAGGGCACTTTCCTGAGAGTTAGCCCTATTGAATAAATCTGAGCAGAAACCTGAGTGGACCTGCTTATGGTTGCTCTCACAGTCCAATGAGGACTTCACTGCATACTTTTTCTGAATATAATTTTCATGCCCGAGGAAAATGCTATAAAAAATCAGTGGCTCAGAATTTTGCACAGCCCTGTAAACCAACCCACACACCCCTTCCTCAAGAGAGAGAGAAAAATTCTAAATATCATAAAACAAGAATTTAACTAAGAAACAGCCTATAACCAGCCTATATGTCAATGGTGTTTCAATTTGTATTAAACCAATGCAAAATTTAATCTTTTGCTTTTAAAAAATTTAACTGACCAGTACTCTAAAGTAGCAGATTACAAATGTAACATTAACAAATGAGTAGCCCTCTTTTTTTAATGTTAACCAGGTTTAGACCCCTCAATTTGGGTCATGAGGAAGGAAACAAAAACTCTCCAGTTGCACCATGGAAGTTTCCTGATTGATTCTGGGCCACTCACACATTCTAAGCCCCGACCCTGGCTAGTATTTGGATGGGAGACCTCCAAGAATACCAAGGTTGTAATACATAGGCAGGCAATGACATACCACCTCTGAACATCCCTTGCCTTTAAGACCCTACAGGTTTGTAATAGGTCAGGTGGCAAAAAACACCTTTCATTATTTAAAAAAATTTAAATTTCAAATAGGTAATCTCAAATCATGGGAGACCTTCAGTCTTTTGCTTCTTGGAAGAATTAATACTATGAAAGGGAATATAATTTGAATATAATTTGACGAAGTTAGTGGATTATGATCAGCATCTGAAGGTGAAGTCACAATGAATTAAGTTAGAAACGAATTTAAAAATTAATAATAGAGAAATATATCTTAAAGTATAATTGTATGTAAACAATACAACTATTCTTTTTTTTCTTTCTGTCTCTTCCAATTCTTCAATACTCATTTCCTATTTTAGTCCTATCCTTCCTTTACCCTCTTTAGATTTCGATGTAAAGATTACAAAGTATTAAATTCAGTTATTGTATAAGGGATAAGTTTAACTTGACGGTCGAAATCTATGATTTTAAATTTGTATGTGTCCTTTGACATTCTGTAACTTTACCGAAAATTCTTAATAAAGATCAATTTTTTAAAAAGAAAAAAAAGAAAGGGAAGTGATACCTAAACTATCATATCTTCCCTTCACTATTAGTGATGGTATCTTGCGAGAATGGCAAATCAATGATACGGCTGGATTAGCTTGGTTGAGCAGTTAAATGAATATGACTGGTTTCTAGATATAGAAGTAGAACAATTTGTTAGGACTTCTATAAACACCTTAACATCTTGGGGCAGGGGGGTGGGGTCAGAAAGAAAGAAAGTATATGAGGGCAATAGCAGTATAATAAATAACTTGCTGATAAGTGTGGAAAAGATACCATAATAAGTTTTCACTGGGCCTCTCTCCTCTTTCTTCTTTTGCGTGGAACGTGGAAATTGTGCTTGGTTTCAAATTTAGCTCCCTTAAAAAGTAGAATGGAACTGGTCCAGACATGCATGAAGTCATTTTGGAATACATAGTAATATATTTTGGAGGAAGTACCATAAGCTTAAAGTCTGATTATATCTGTGCTAGGATGTATAATCACTTGAGAACCCCCAAATGTGCATGTTATTCAGGCCAGGTAGAACAGGTCCTTGGGCCAAGAAACCACACCTGAAACTCAGAAGTGTATAATAACTAGAGGCTATGCATTCAGTATAAGTTTTACTTTGAAAGAAAATTTCATCTATTGTACCTTTCCCTATAACATATAGCAAAAAAACCCCTTGAGTTACAATTTGAGTTAACTTCAAGTGGCTGTTGGTTTTGTGGTGCTCCATCTATGGATTTTATTTGCATGTGGTGGTTGTGGAGATGTAAAGGCAGAGGTGGGATGCAGCCTATTTGCACCTAGGTTACTAGAACCAGTTACTAAAATTTTCTCAGTTAGGAGAACCGGTTATTAATGATTAACTCCACTAGGGACAAGGTGGTAATCTCTGTCCCTGGGTACAACAAATCTCGTCAAGTGGGGGATGCAAAATCGCCCCCCCCCCCCAGGGTCCCCCAGGGCCCCATGGCACCCCCCCCCCACACATGTGTATGAACTGTATGAAATAATACAATATATACTAATTCTATTTTTTTTTTGTTCATTGGTATAAAGGTTGGGAAAGTATTATAGGTAAAGATTTTTCATTTTCTTTTTTTCCCCTTGAAATTTATATTGGAAAGAGAGGAGTTTGGAGTAAGGATTTTTGATCTCTCCCTCTGTTAGTTTTCTTTCAAGTGGAATAGATAAAGTAGTGTTAGGAATCTGAAGGGGAAGTCGAAATTAGGGAGGGAGGGAAATATGGGAAGGAGGGAGGCAATAAAGGATGTTTTAGTTGGGGTGGTTGAGAGAGATAGACAATTAGATACGTTTGCAATATGTTAACAATTCTAAACAGTTTTTGGTTTCTCTCCTTACTGATGTTATTATTTAAAATCAATCAGTATAATTATATAAAAAAGAAATAATACACTACCTTTCGGTATATTGCTTTTTTAATACTTTAAACAGTGATTATTTTAATCTAGAGGCGGGGCAAATGGGAACTGCACCTGGGGGGCGCGCCCTGTGTCCTTGCCACAGCCCCGCCCAGGAATGCCCCGCCCATGGAATGCCTGGCCACGCCCCCGTGGTGCCCCATCCAGCCCCATTGGTACTACGCCACTGTTTGAATCCCACCACCATCGGAACCTGTTACTAAAATTTTTTAATCCCACCACTGTGCAAAGGGGTAATGGACTAACATTGTTGATCTGTGTCAGCTGCAATATTGGGCTCCCTAGAATTACTACTCTTAAACCATGGCCAGCTATATCCATCTAGGTTTTTATGAGTTTCTCTTACAGTTAATTGCTATAGCCTAGCCGACTAGTCTTTGCAAGACACTGGAAATCTAAAAATTGCCCAATGCTTTTGGATCAGTTTGATAAAGTAAATGACACATGTTTATTGGTTAAAATTACATTATACAGAGAAGTCAATGTTTGCAACAGTGAGAGGAAACATAGTTTGCCATAATTAACCTATTAAAACCTATGTTTTTATTGGCACAATAACGATTTATTGGCACAATAACAATGTATTGGTTGATTGTATGGCTAACTTTTTGTGAGTTGTACATGTGTACATGTACAGATGTGTACAGATATTTAAATGATATGACATTAATTTAAAACTTTTTTAAAAAAGATAAGAACTTATACCTCTCCCTGAACCATACCATAAAACTGACAGGCAGGCAAGGAACTGGTTGGAACAAAAAATAAATAAAAATAGGAAAAGATGGCTGGAATACTAGTGGATGTATAAAACAAATAAGGAAAGTATTATGAATGAACTTGATATGTCTTATTGTAAATATGCCATTAGTCATTCTTTATTCACTCAGCTTTGCCTAACAGAATGGAATCTGTTCCATTTTAGTTTAAAACAGATTTAAATAAAGTTGATACAAAGCCCCATGTGGATAGTTTTAGTTCTTGAAATGTTTTTATTTAGAATAATTAAATTATGTTGCCTTTATAGTTGTAGCATGCGTAGTCTAAGATTTTTTTTCTCATAATTAAATTGTAAAATAGCAACTATCCAGAAACAATCCAGCAACTAGTGAGTGTTTACCCTAGAGTATATTTGACCTGGGATTTGGAACCAATTACGATTATTTAGTAGGATAATTCCTATTACTCAGAGGCATAGCTACAATGGGGACATCTGGGGACAAATGTCCTGGGTGCCCACCATTGGGACGCAGAAAAATTTGGGCTCATTTCTAACTGGGGGGGGGTATTTTTAGGTTTTTTTACTTTGTCGGCCAGCAGGGGGCGCAGTTTTTAGGCTAGCGGCACCACAATTTCATGCTATTGTCAGGTGACACTCCTGATGACACCAGCCGTGTTTGGTGAAGTTTGGCTCAGGAGGTCCAAAGTTATGAACCCTCAAAAGGGGTGCCCCCTATTGTTTCCAATGGAAGCTAATGATAGATGGGGCTACCCTTTTGAGGGTCCATAACTTTGGACCCCCTGAACCAAACTTCACTACACCTGGGTGGTTTCATCCAGAGAGTCTCCTGCTGATACCACCCAGGTTTGGTGAAGTTTGGTTCAGGGGGTCCAAAGTTATGGACCCCCAAAAGGGGTGTCCCCATCCCCCACTGTTTCCAATGGGAGCTAATAGTAGATAGGGCTACACTTTTGAGGGTCCATAACTTTGGACTCCTGAACCAAACTTCAGTAAACCTGGGTGGTTTCATCAGGAGACTCTCCTGAAGATAACCTAAAATTTTGGTACTGTTAGCTTAAACATTGCTCCTCTGACATGCACCCTCAATTTGTCAATGAACAGTGCTCTTTCAGAGATAGGTGCTAAACTCTCCCTGTGCTGGGTCAGAGTCTGAGACTGTAGCTCCCTCCTGTGTCCCCTTTTTCTCTAGTGAGACTCTGATTAAAGAGAGAGGAAAAATTCTGTTTCACCCAGATGTCCCTCCAGGCCACATCCCTTCCAAAGCATAATGGGAGTAAACTGGCTCTTCCTTTCTGGCTCCATAAGGAGCTGCCCTTTAAAGGGTCTTTTGGGGCAGAATATCTCTGGGCTCCCCCTCTCCCTGATGTCATGAGACCTACCTCTAAAGAATGCCAGGATCCAAGATCAATGCAGTTCCTACCTGGCCCCACCCTCCTGAGCTACCTTAATGGTCCTTGTTCCTTCCTGCAAAACTTCTGCCAACCTGAAATGCACTTGGTGTCCTTATGGATCTATCCCAGTGGTGGGATCCAAAAATTTTAGTAACGGGTTCCCATGGTGGTGGGATTCAAACTGTGGCGTAGCGCCAATGGGGCTGGGCGGGCCCGACGGGGCATGGCCGGGCATTCTGGGGGCGGGGCATTGCTGGGCGGGGCTGTGGCAAGGACACAGCTGCTGCGCCAGTCCTTGGGTGGGAAACCAATGCACGCAGGCGCAGGCTGGCACGCACGCCGGTGCACCTTCTGCTAGACTGCTTCAAGTTCTGCACGCTACTGCTGAGAGGAGGGGCATAACTAAGGCAAAAATCACGTGGCAAAATCACCAATTAGTAACCCCCTCTCGGCACACACAAATAATTAGTAACCTACTCTCAGGAACCTGTGAGAACCTGCTGGATCCCACCTCTGGTCTATCCCCCACAGCACATGCTCCAGCCTCTATTCCGCTGCCAGCCACACTGCTGCATCCGTTGGCTCCTTAGGTTCCACCTGCCTCTGCAATAGGCAATCCTCTGCTCCTCCAGCCTATGTGTCCTGCAGCAGGCCTGTCTGTTGTGGCATCAAGCCCGGCTGCATTTCCTACAGCCAGCACCTTGCTTGCTGCCACTGCAGCTTCCAGCCTTTCCAAGGCCAGTTGGTTTCATGTCACGCTGGGCCACTGATTCTCTGACTTTAGTTCCTGCTATTGCTGTCTCCTGTAGCCTGCTCCATTTCCTGGTAGCTGCTTCACTGCCAGAGATGAGTGGAGGGCATGGACGACAACACATGGACGACAACACAAGGGTGCCTGTAAAGGTTCTAAAACAAGATGTTAGCCACATAGCATGGACTTTGTGCTCCGCTTTGAGTGTTAGTGCTAAGTGTGCCTCTCTGGCCATTAAAGTACAATACCATGCACTTGTAGGCATGCACATCAGAAATCCTCTCATTATCAATGATAGGATAATGTTAATAATGTTTATACATATGAGATAATTTGTTAAAAATGATACTATAAAGAACTTTATTTAATCTTTTAGTATGCTGAGGTAATGTAATGAGAAAGATATGAAATAGTAGGATGACAAGATGAGAAATAATCTTAATTGAATATTTGGTTCTGTTTTCTAAGTTGCCTTTAGTTAAACATTAGGACTAATGAAATATATTCAAGAAATATTAATTTATATCTTGTATATTTGTCTTACTGTGTTTACGTATGAATGATTACAATGTTATATAAAAAAAATTCAATAAAGAAAAAAACATTTAAAGAAACCTCTGAAACAGAGTTCCATTCTGTGCACCCTACCTATTGAACTATAGGGTCTCTGGTCTGGATTTATGTATGTGGAGGGAACAAGGGCCCATTCCGCATGTGCAGTATAATGCACTTTCAATCCACTCTCACAATTGTTTGCAAGTGGATTTTGCTATTCCGACCAGTAAAAACCAGCTGCAAAATGGATTGAAAGTGCATTATGCTGCATGTGCAGAAAGGGCCTATGTTTAGGTGCAGGGGAGGGGGATTGGGTGTGGTTGTGATCTGACAGTGGCTGTAGTCCTGTGTTGTGGGTGAGGATGTGCCTGTGGGGAGGCATTTTGCCCTTTGTGTTGTATGACTGCCAGTATGCTATACTGAGGTTTATGCTGGCATAACTTTCTGCATGTTCTGGAGGGCATGGCTGGGGTGGTTTAGGGAACCAACTCATTCTTGCTGAACTCCCTGGGTTAACTTTCCTGCTGGCTCAATAGCTTGTGTTGGGAGTTGCTCAGTACAGTTGCTGTACTGACTCCTGGCTAGAGAACAATGCCACTGGAACACTCTACCAGCTCGTCTTATAGATACACTGTTGTATCTTGGAGAAACACTGGCATAATGCTTTGCTGGCTCCCTGTGAGCAGCCCCCCTCCCCCCCGCACTGTACATTCAGTTGACTTAGAAGGGTATAACACTGTTTTCAATTGCATTGTAACAGTCCAGTTCAAGGCCAATTAGCCAAACTAATTTTAGGAATTAGATTAGAGTTAATACTTGTGTTGACAAACCAAAATGCCACTATGTCCAATGTAGCAGCTGTGTTAATCTGCCCATGATAAAGTGGGCTCCTGCTCATGAAAGTTTATGTCACTATAAATTAGTTAATCTTTAGACTTCTTGTTAATCTGTTGCAATCAAAATAATAAACAGTTGTCTGGCATGTATTGGCATAAACGTTAATGAATCAGCGCCTGCTTTGGCAGATGCATGATGAAGCATTCCCTTTAATTGGCAGGTAAATGAAGGTGTAAATGCAGGAGGAGGTTGGGGGAGGGCAAGAAAGGTATTATTAATTAAAGCCAGTATTCCAACAATCAAGAGATAAGTAACATATGAAAACATCTCGTTATGAATATGGTCAGAAAAGTCCATCAGGGTATTAATTTCAACTGCAAATATGTTGCAAGGACTGGTACAATTCTGCTGTCAATCACCACGAATTTGACTTGGCGCATTACACTGAAGGCTCCTTTTAACTCAGAATCTTGTCTCCAGCAGCGGCCAGCCTTCTGCCTTCATCACAGGGAAGTCGTGTTGACTATGCTTCTGAGCTCCTCGGAGGAAGAAGGGCAACGTGGGAAGTCAATCTACGGTCAATTCATTTAAACCGTTTTTCAGTCGGTGTTCTGGAATTTCATCATGCAACAAACGTCATCCTGCTCCCGACATGATAATTTCCTCTGTTTCGCTCTTTTTGTCGAAGCCCAAAGCCTGGTTAAATTGTTGCACACTAATCGTAGGCGGGGATCAAACCTGCATAGGGACAAACCACGCTCGCGGCAGATCTGCGCAGCACATGCCTCATCCCCCGATGTGTAAACACAGCCGCCCCGCACCGAACGCCCAGAGCCATCGTGACGGACTAGTGCGCCAACCAATAACGAACCAGAACTGCCCCAGCAACTAAACAGTGGGGGGCCTCGGTGGGTGCGTTCGTGCTACCCAATAACAATCACTGGGGGGCGGAACCTAGGAGTGCGGCTGGACCAATGCGAAGGCGAGCAAGCAGAGGGTGGGGTCCTTTCTGTCCAATAGCAGAGGGCAGAGTGGGTCGGGCTTCAGAAGCCTCACCCCAATGGGAACGGGAGTGGGTGTTGGTTGGCGGGGCTGTCACTGGGGTGTTGCGCTGCGGGTGCGCTCTCCAGGTGCGGAGATGACTGCCGAGGAGCTCAGGCGCCGAGAAGGTCCTCCGTCGCTTCACTTCGCCCTTGAGTAGAGCCAGACCAGCCTCCAGTGGGGCCACTGGTCACAGCCGCCCCCTGCGACAAGCTCCCCGCCGCCCGTCGGCTTCTTGGCGGGACTGACGTGGGGGCCACCTTCGCTTCTTGTCGGCTGACGGTGCAAACCGACCGCACATGCCACCCTCGGGACGCGACTGCCGGGGATGGCACCGTTGAAAATGCCTCCCCTGCAGTGACTGCGGGGAAGCCTCCTCGCGTCCCCCGCCGCCTTTCGCCTGCTGCTCGCACCGTGAGGCTACGCGCTTTTCCTTCCCCTGCTGCGCACGTGTTTCGCCAGCCTCGTCGCCAGCTCTTCTGCCGAGGGCGGATCGGAGTCGTGAGAATAGATCGGACCCCCCCCCCCCCCGGCACCACCGGTGACGCGCTCCACGGGAGGGGGCCGGGTTTGAACATGCCTCCGAGTGCATCTCCTTGCTGCTCTGCTTCGACCCCTGCCGTTGGTGTCACGTTTTTTAATTCAGCGTGCGTCATGGGCGCTGGGAGCTGATTCCCCTCGGAGTAGCAAACTACGAAAGGGTGCAAGAGGATGAACCACGTGGGCAGTCCTGTGAAAGCTTATGACTTCTTGCTGAAATTCCTGCTGGTAGGGGACAGCGACGTGGGGAAAGGGGAGATACTGGCAAGCCTGGAGAATGGAGCCACAGAGTCCCCGTATGGGTACAACATGGGTAAGTAATCGCACGGTGCAGGGCTCATCGGTGTCTTAGACTCTGGACCCTAAATCTCAGCCAGAGACTCTTTATTGCACCTGTAGATTGCGCTTTTGTGCATTCCTGGGACCGCCTTCTTTGATCTTTGAGTTACCACACGCACCTGCCGTACACTGGCAGTTAAAAGGGAGGGCTTCCACAATAGAAAGTCTACCTTCCAAGCCTGGCTATCTTGGATTCCAGCATCTTTGGTTAGAAATGAAGCACTGGTGGTGTGTGGATGCACCATCTCTCTTGCATCTGATCTTGGTGTCAGGAACCTGGTTTTTGTACCTTTCCTTCTCAGTTCGTGGGAAGAATGCTTCTGTGTTACTTAACTTGTCAGAAATGTAGGGATCTTTTAATTAAGAAAAGAGTGAGAGGACCACAGTTTCAAATTTACTTCCTTGTCTATGTAACATTTATTATGGAATAATGAATGTTATCCAAGAAGACTAGAAGAATATGCCTCTATTTACATACTTAAAACCATTGTGCTCACCCATTCATGCTATACCTCTGCATGTGTTTCTGGGAAAAGGTAACTTGTTGCCTTTTAGTCTCCTAAGAAAGTTGATCTGAAGAAAGTCTTGTAATGTGAAGAAAGTAAATTTGATGTATAAGAAAGAAAGCTTAAGGAAAATAGACCGTGGGTATCCAGATGGAGCAGAAGATGGAGCAGAAGACACTGGATGTAATGGGGACACTAATTGTGTCTTAAGCCAGGTAGATTCCCCCAACTTGCTTCATATTCTGTGAACCTTTTATAAGGTTTCAAGGTTTTCGCCTGCCTTAGAAGACTACCTCTTTGCCACTGGATTCAACCAGCCTAACTTGCCACATGACCCCTTTAGCTGTATTCCTGCTTTGAACCTGCTAGTCAGCTTTGTCTTCCATCATAGCCAGATACAAATTTCTGTTCTAAGCCATTTTATTAATTGGCACATTCTGTTGTCTCTTCTTTGACTTTATTTGTTCCTTTTGCTCTTTATTCTCACCCCATCCATGATCTTGTAAGGGTTTTAGTCTATTATCCCATCATTTGTAGTCTCGCAGGAATTTCAGCCTGTTGGCCGTATCACACTTTCATCCTTCACACATAGTTCCTTCTGTTCCAACATCTCCTTTAGTGATGTTTCAATACACACCTTGAATGTAACAACCTCTTAGCAGCTCCTCTTAGTGGTACCGACCTCTTAGCAGTCCCTGGCCCTAAAACCATCTGGCTGTCTTCAGTAAGAACCAGGGCTTTTCTTGACCCTGGCCATAAGCTGGTGAAATTCTCTGTCTCGCAAGCCCCTGAGCCCTGCAGGACTTAGCTCAGTTCTGCAGGGCCTTCAAGACAGAGATGTTCTTCCAGGCATATGGTTGAGGACAACAATGGCAATAATTTTAATCTTTTATTTTATTAGTGATTATTTTAATTGCATAAATATGGTTTTAAATTTGTATTTATATAAATGGTGTAGGCTGCCCTGAGCCCTGTTTATCAGGAAGGATGGGGTATAAATACAATTTCTATTTTATTTTATATGTCAATACATTGATTTAGATAAGAAAAAGTGGTTACTAGTTACACACTTTCAACTTAATTTTAATGTGTATTTATCCATTTACGGACTTTCCTAATGGACTGGGAAAGCTATGTTGAGAGGGATACAGTGAATACACATTTAGAATGGGACACATTTAGAATTTAGTGAGAGGTTGGTTATAGGTCCAGCACAACTTCAGGGGAAGGAGACCACAGCTCAAGGAGCATAAAAGGAGTTGATGACTCCTCTTTCTTTTTCTGAGATTATATCAATGATAGCTATTTCCATACCAAAGTAGAACAGACACACTGAAAGTGGAGGAGATTTGACATTTTGCTGCACTTACATCCTTGAGGAAGAAGAGCAAAATAATTATTTTGGGTTTACGTCCTGTGCCAGCACTTTCACACACCCAAACAGTTTTTGGGAAGTTAGAAAGAGTTCTTCTTCTTAAATAGGTTTACAGTATAAATCTGTGATTCTGACAGCTTGTTTGAAGTTGACTTATGGTAGAAGTTTTTCTTCAATTCTTGCAGGAGGTTGTGTGCTTGTGTTAGTTTTAAAGTGGGAGCTGTGTGACCATTTTGTGGATCTTTCTTCTTTGAGACAAACAAGAGGCATAATAGTAAAACTGTTCAGAGATTACCAAATACAAAGTAAAGATCTCCTCATCCATCTCTTGTCAGTAGTCAGTTCTTTTTAGTCTATCAATTACTAAAATGTTTGGAACAATGAGACATTTCTAATAAGCCCCCTTCCTCCCAATAAAGCAGAAAAGGTGAAGAGGCAATTGCCTGATTTGTGGTATAAATAAAGAATAGGCAAGAATAAGTACAGCACAGAACTATAATAGCACCACCAAGTGTTTCTGAAGAACTGATATGGATAGGATGAATATTTTTGGCATGAACACTGGAACATTTATTTTTAGTTTGTTCCTTCATTTAACCTGTTAATGAATGAGAAGGCCAAACCACATCTGATGTATCTAAAAACTTAAACAATTATAAATCTTTAACTTGATTCAGAATAAAACAAAAACTTATTTCCTCTAAATTTCCAGTGAATTTATAATAGGATATGGCTTCACCATCGCAGCTGGTGGGAGACTGGCCATTTGATTTCAGTAAAAACAGACTGCTATCTTTCAAACACAAGCATAACATTAATTTCCTAGTAAGTGTGCTCAGAATTTGTGGTCTTTTTCTTCTGGTAAGAGCTCAATTTCAAATGGCTGGTTGCGTCTACTTACAGGCAACTTACATGTAACACTGCAAGCCACATACCTACACAGCTGCATAAGAGTGTACATGAAAGAGAAAGGATACCTTTTCCCTTTCTTTCCACCTAGCACATCAGCACCAGAAAAGCTGCACTAAGAGAGAAATCCTAAGCAGTTCTACTCTATTGAGGTCTATTAAATGGAGCTTACTCCCAAGAAAGGATTGTGCTGTAAATCTGCTTCTGGTTGAAAAAGGCCTATACTTCAATCCTCAGGCTGCTGTTGCCATTTGTTGGGAGTGGCTCCAGCATTCCTAAGAATGTTTGCTGAGACATCATGTTGAACTGTACTAGGAATTAGATCCCTCTTTTTTTATGCAGCAGCCCCTAGAAGCAGAGCACTAATTAAAGACTTCCCTTGGTATGTGTGCAGACTCTACCTGAAGTTCCTGGAATAAAATGTTAATGCCAGCACACCTTTAGTTTTGTTGTTAGTGCCTGCCTTTTTTCAAAGGGAAATTTTTCATATGCCTTTCTGCTTGGGGGGGCGGGGAGTGCTGCCTAACTATTAAGTATTGAGTTTATTCTAGTTATTTATTCAAGGTAAGCATAGTAATTGTTGTCTGTAATGTACCCATCCCCTGTTGTATGGCAGACGCCAATGGTATTGGGCAAGAGTAAAAGAGTGGAGATGCTTGTGAAATATGGCACTTTTAGAATTCCACTTTCTCCCTGTAGCATAACAATAAATACATACCTGATATGTTGCCTAGTGAACAAAAATTTCCTGGTCACTTAAGTATAGCCTATTAAGGAAGACAGATTTCAGGGGAAAATTATTAGCATGGCTAGATTCCAATGGAGGACTGGGAATGTGCTGCAAGCTCTCTCACTATTCTCTCTATAGACTGGTTATGTTGGCTGATACAGGAAACCTGTAGTAAAGCCAATGAAGACATGTATCTTCTGATTGGAATCTGATGGGACAGGGGGCACCTGAACCTCTGACATGTTCCTGATTCTTCAGACTGCAGTTTGAAGGATGGCTAGGATAATGTCTGAATTGGACCAGTACTTTGCTGTTTGTAACTGTATTATGTAATCAAGATTATTTTTAAAAATTGGCCTACCTATCCTCATTACTATAGAGCTTTCCTGCCTGTCAAGTCATGTCAATGTCTTCTTTGCATAAACACAGGAGCCTTTTAAATATTACCCTACCCATAAAGATATATAATTGAATATATACTCTATTGAATAATGTTTGGTAACACTTCCAGACCTCCATAAATCCAACTGTTTGTTCTTAGGCATTATTTCCAGCTCTGCTCACTAAGATTTTTTTTTTTTTACAAAAAGCTATTTTGAAGAAAGGCTGTCATCATCCATCCACACTTCTTGTTTTGATTTGATAGAGATTGTTAGGAAAACAGATGGTGCTCTTCAGGCTGATATATTTGGACCTGAACCTCCAGTTACCAAGTTTAGACAATCTCCCATCTTCCCTCAAAGTCTGAAATGGTGATTTTCTGTGGTTATGTGAGTGTTCTGGATATTGATTTGATTTGATTTATTAAATTTATAGGCCGCCTCATCCCCGAAGGACTCGAGGCGGCTCACAACATGACTGTTTCCAGAACAGTAAATCAATATAACATAAAATCTAACTCATTAAAATTCAGCAGCAATTAAAACAATAGATACAAATTAAACAACAAGGTAGTGTAAAAACACACACACAGGCGCTCGGTCTAAAGGCCAAAAGAGAAGGGAGGAGAAGGCAGGGCCCAGGATGGAATCAGGGCCCTACCCAGATGGGAAAGGCAGCTTAGTTCCGGTTTCAATGGGGGGCAATAGAGCCGCGGCCAGCCCCTCCAAAAGCCCAGTGGAATAGCTCCGTCTTACAGGCCCTGCGGAATTCACCGAGGTCCCGCAGGGCCTGGACAGCTGGAGGTAGAGCATTCCACCAGGCAGAGGCCAGAGCCGTAAAGGCCCTGGCCCGGATCGAGGCCAGCCACATCGTCGCAGGGCCAGGGATCACCAGCAGTTCTGCCGCAGTCGACCGAGCGGCCTATGTGGGACATAAGGGGTGATGCGGTCCTCAGTATAGGTATGAGGGCCCCATGCTGCATAAGGCCTTAAAGGTCAATACCAACACCTTGAAAACGATCCGGAACTCCACTGGGAGCCAGTGCAGGCGGCATAACAAAGGGGTGATATGATCTAGATAATCACCACCTGTCAACAGCCGGGCCGCTGCATATTATTCATCACACTGTTAATTATTAGCGTTGCATCGTATGCCTTCATTTTAGCTTTTTGCATTTCCCTTTGGAAGTAGTGTGCTGTCCTCCTGTAGAGCTACAGCAATGAAGAATTCATTTAGAAACTCCTGTAAGTCAGCAATATGATACTTGGTGGGTTAGAAGCTACATATGGTTCTTCAGCATTCCATCTGTGGCTCTTCTGAGCACTACTCCTCAATATGGCATCTGGCTCATGTTTCAGCAAAGTGTGCAAGGCCATCACCCAGTTGGACTTATGGTCAGTAGTTGGCTCTTACCTTGAAACAGCCACTACCGGAGGGACTGGAGGCTGAGTAAGCTGTGAGCCTCCCTAGGTGTGAGTTTTGTGCCCAGGGTAAAGTCTTGTGCCCATCCTTATCTGTACATTCATCCAAGCACCCAGGTGGTTGCTAGGAGGAGAGCAAGCTGGGCTCATAGAAGAAAGAACAGAACCACCATCTCAACTGTTGTCCAGAAGAAAAGCAGGCTGGACACAGTAGGATTCTGATGATTTTATTCCCCTGTCCACAACTAGTTTACTCTCATCCAGAAGCCTTGGCACTTGTACACTCTCATCTGAGCTGCTGTTCTTGATGCTGGGGGCGGGGGCGGGAACTAAAAGGCAAAGTTGGAAGACTTTTCTCTAGCTAGCTAGACAGCAAGAGCTGGCTAAGATTCAACAATTCTGGGGAAGAACACGTTATACACTCAGAAACAATCTTTATATAGTAATACAAAAGGTTGCTGTTTTAATATTTAATATTATTAGTTACATCTTGCATGATTGTATATGTGTACTTGGTGGAGAGGCATACATATAGTATGCAGTAGTGGTTGTTTGCATTGCTGATAATTGTGAGTGAGCGGGTCTCCAACGGTTCCCCAGCAGCAATGTCCTGCTATTTTAAGAATTTTAAAAAAAATTCTGAAAGCTTTGCATATCTTCCTTTTTCATTGCTGTATGCACATAGCCAAATATTTCTAAAATGGGAAAATAGAAGCTCTCATTTACTACTTGCAGAAAGAATATTGTATTAGTGCCTAGCATCTATATCCCCTGACATAAAGGCACTTTTGCTGGTGCAAGGGTGTGTGACTTTTGCTGATTCCCACAATAGACTCCCATATGATACCCAATGCTGTTATTGGTAGTCCCATAAGCCATAGCATCAGAGTTTAGATAGTGTGGAGGGCCAAAAGGGGAGGAAGGAAATGCCATTTCACGAATGGAGCTATCCTCATGGATTTCAGGATTCAGACTGTTGAGATGTTGACACTGGGAATGTGTTATGCAAAGTACAGGGTATGCATTAAATGCACAGTCTGTAGATTAAAAACACAACAGATGTGACGAATTTATGACTACAACACAAGATCCTCTAATTGTCACCTGTACTAAATATTATGGTTCCTTTTGTTTGAGTGAATTGTTGTTAAACCTGTGTACAGTATGTGGTAATTTCTAACCGTTATTGGGATGACTAATCACATTACCCTGAAATGTGAAGACTAAATTGACCGGTTTTTCAGGTTCAACTCTTAATATATGGAGAGCTAAGAAAAAATCCCCTTCTTGAAGAAAGTGTACTCCTCCTTTTCAGTGCAATGAGTTCATATAGATCTTTCATAATTAACCAATGCATTTTTTTCACCCATGTAGACTGGGTGTGTGCTACATTTCCTTTCTTACAATTATCCATTAATAAAACACACACATGCAGACTGGCTGTTCTGGGTTTTACGAGTTGTATGACTGTGGTTCGGTAGTTTTAGCTCCAAATGTTACACTCACATCTATTGCTGCATCTTCAGAGACATAGTGTGGAGTGTTTGGTGTAGTTGGGTATTTTTTGTGTCCACCTCTGAGGTAGGAGGGAATAAAGTACATTTGCATGTGTCTGGGTGGAGTTCATTTGCAGTTGCACTTTGTGTATTTTCTCATAATTACAATGTGTGTGACTCATCTCAGAAATCGTGTGAGGGGAAAGGAATGAGGGAGGGAAGGAGTTTCTACCAACTGGTAGATTGTTGAATGGTGCTTGAAAAGTTCCCTGGTTTTTGCTATAAACCAGTAGGAAGTTTCCAGCTTTCTCTGGAGCATGGCCCGTACTTTTAAAGAACAGTATTGCTTAGTTGTGACCCAAGAATCAGCAGCCTTGTGAAACTGGATCTTATAGGCCAACAACAACATCAACAACCTTTATTGACATAATTCTTATAGGTCATATTCAGACAGTTTAAAAAGCTAAACTTGCTTTTAAATTGTACCTGATAAAGATTTCACTGGGCTGGGGCCAGTAGTCCATTGACACAAGGATGGCAGATCTCTCCCATGTTCCCTTCTCCACAAGTGTAGCCTTCATGGACTAGCCATGCAAGTTGGGAGGCTGCAGTGGGAAGGGGACAAAATTACTCCCTGATTCATCTTCCATCAGTAATGTTCCAGTGACAGAAGTGGCAGAAGGACTGCAGTGGAAAGAGGAATGCTGGTAAGATCTAAACGATCTCTGGATCAAACCCAACGTATTGTTTTGAGAGAATGGTGACTTCCATGTGGGTGCCAGGAAGAGTTTGGAAATGGGCGAGAGGAATGTAATCAGAATGGGGATCTTTAGGTATTTTCTGCATTGCATTTTGGAGATAAAATGTGGGTCCAAGTGTGATGTGTTTGTTTTAAGATGTACATCATTTATTCTGGCTGGTTCAGCATTTGTATCCACAGCATGACTGCCTTATGCATGATTCTGTGGATGTTGTAACAATGCAATCTTTTCAGAAGTAACTTAGTTCTCACTTGGTTCATAGTTTGTTTTTATTAATTTAATACATAGTTATTAAAATTGGGAGTTAACTGTTCACTGGTCTTCATGGATTGAAAATCTCTTCTTGTGTTGGATCCTGAAGGCTTTCTCATAATATGACTTCATGGACTTGAGTACAAAGAAGCATATCTTTTGTAATTTGAGAAGTGTGCGAACATTTCTGTCTTGTCTAAAACAGAAAATTGTTCCAGCTTCTGCTTCCAAACTTCTCTATAGAACCAAAGAAAAATACTTGGATATTCTTTCATTATACAATGTATGTATATTCATGCACAAGTGAGAATCTATGTGAATGCACACTATAATGTAAGAATCAAAGAGATTCCGAAACATTCTTATCATGTTAGCACACATTAGAAAGTTTCCGAGCCATTCAAAGTGGTTTCCGAGCTCTGATTAGACTGGTATTGAAAGGTGCATAACAAATAGTAAAAACTTCTGTGACTATATTATCTTCAAAATGAATTATGATGAATATATTCAGTAGTTTCCAAAAAAGGTAGCCTCAAAGCACCAGCTATGCAGTTTTTAAAATATTTTCTTCTTTCTGCTGAAGCAGATCTTATTGATTCAATAGGTGGCACAGGTGAGGACTGTCACTTAGATTCTGGTCTACCTCCCTATCTCAGCACTGCATTATCTCACAGATGCATAGTAATACAGTGCTTCCTTCATGGCATATTCTCTGCTTTACATATAGCAGTGGTGGCGAACCTTTGGCACTCCAGATGTTATGGACTACAATTCCCATCAGCCCCTGCCAGCATGGCCAATTGGGACTCCAGATGTTATTGGCCATGCTGGCAGGGGCTGATGGGAATTGTAGTCCATAACATCTGGAGTGCCAAAGGTTTGCCACCATGGACATATAGGAAGTTCATATGCAGTTTAGACCTTTCTCACATAAGTTGTTTGCAACATATTTTGCTGCCAAATGCTACTTTTTTCCTTTTAATTCTGTTTCTTTTAATTCATGTTTTTTCTTCTATTTGGTAGCTGGAAACATTTTCCCCTTCATTTTTGTTGTTTTCCTGAGCTCTTTTATACCAATTTTTTTCTGATCCATTTTTGATCCAGCTTGAGCATGCAATCATGTTGAAATGGTCTATTTCTCTGCCCCACCAAAAATCTGGCCCTAATCCACGCCACCATGTAGTTGCCCAACTCCCCCTTCAGCCATTTCCTCCTCCCTCTCGTCCTCCATTTTTTTTAAAAAAAAATAATTTTTCTTTCTTTCTTGCATTAGTGATATAACATAAGGGCACAAACATGAGACGGGTTGATTGTATCAGCTTTGGCAGTTTCATCCCAAATGAGTCATATGAGGTGTCAGCAGTTACGAGAGAGTAAAATTGACAATGGAAGTTGCTTTTGTGGGAGGAAATTGACAGATTGACTGCTTTATTGCAGGAGTTCCTTGTCAGTTTCTTCTTGCTAAAGCAACTTCCTGTTGTAACTTCCTGTTGTAAAAATGGCTGAGCTTACGGCAGCATGGCACATAGGTATGCACAGGTTACTTCTAGTGAAAATGATTTTGCTAGTTACAG
Source organism: Sphaerodactylus townsendi (assembly GCF_021028975.2). Taxonomy (NCBI): domain Eukaryota; kingdom Metazoa; phylum Chordata; class Lepidosauria; order Squamata; family Sphaerodactylidae; genus Sphaerodactylus; species Sphaerodactylus townsendi. The sequence goes on along the minus strand of NC_059427.1, from coordinate 110,814,829 downwards.
CATGAACTAAACACCTACTTGGCATTTTTTTGTTGTGCCATTAGGTGTTGCAAATGCAAAATGTCACATGGTAGGCATAATAGCCAACTGTGGAAGAATTTTGGAATAAGTGTGATGAATCATGCTTCAAATGGGATAGTGACTAATAGCTTATGAACCTAGGAGAGAGAAGAAAACAGAATATAGATTACAAACTCTCTGCATGATATTTAAAGGTAGCTGTCAAGGGGATGTGTATCTGAGCAACGAAGTGCATTTTTGAAACTATGTAATCACCAGATATAACCAATCAATGCTTCTTTGATATATGTAACCAGCCAGCTATATCTTACCACTGCCATCTGTGCATTCTTTCCTTGACCTGTGTTTTATGGCTTTGCATACTTTGTAATAAACTAGGCATCCCCTGCGTCTCCTGTCCTGTGATAAAAGAGTTACAACTGTTCTCTTGTTGTGGGCAGAAGTCCAGATGGCTCCTTGCTATCTGTTTCTGACCTTGGGGCAGTCTTTATTCCAGAGGCTGCCTCTGGGAAGTTGGGAAGGGGGATTTGTTAGGTGATATATGGGTCTGGAAATGCCAATTTCTTTAGAACTGGCTTTCCCAAGTATGGTGCTTGAATACCTCATCAATAAATACTGCTGATTGATACTTCAGAGTCCATTTATTGGCTTAAGGTTCGGATGCCTAACAGTAGCTTCAATGAAAAGCTTGTTCTGTCCAAAAGGATACATGTCAGTTACATCACTGGAAGCATACTACAGTTGGTCTGTAATTATATTCCCTAATATATCTGTGTTTTCCATTGAAAATTAATTGAGAGAGCTGTTATTTAAAAATCCATTTCTGCTTCCATTGAGAAGGGTCCGGCCCGGTTCAAAACCCAACCGGTACTTCTCCGTTGCAACGATCATTGGGAAAAGATTAGCTTCATTCTTGCTCCAGTTGCAAAGCACTCCATTGTATTAGGTATGCCATGGCTACTTTTACACGAACCAACCTTCGTTTGGAAGGAACGAATCCTTCAATTCTCAGATCCCCCCTGCGGAGATCACATGGATGGGGGGGGAAGATCCATCGGTAGGAGGGGGGAAGCAACCATCGCTACAGCTTTCAATGTACTGTCGGCTCCCTTTGCTGTAGAAATCCCAAAGGCGTACCAAGACCTATCCAGAGTATTCCAGGAACAGGAGTGCGATCAGCTTCCCCCCCATAGAGATACCGATTGCAAGATCCTGCTACAACCCGAGCCCAATTACCTAAGGGTAGGATCTATCGCGATGAGTCCCACCGGAGAAAAGGAGCTCCGCCTTCTTAGATAAAAAAATTAGCCCGCTGGATTCATGCAATGGCGAGCCACAAAACACACCCATGCCTCGTTTTATTTGTTAAAGAAGAAAAAAGGCGGTTCGTTAAGAGTTTGTACTGATTATCGTGGACTAAATGCTGTTTCCATCTCCAACAAATATCCTTTGCCCTTAATAAAGGACCTCTTGGATGCCCTAGGCAAAGGCCGGATTTTTACCAAATTGGATTTGCGGGAAGCTTATTATCGTGTCCGCATCGCGGAGGGGTACGAACATTTAACAGCATTTAATACAAAATTCGGGCAATATGAATATTTAATAATGCCCTTCGGATTAGCTGGGGCCCCAGGGGCTTTCATGGCCCTCATAAACGAAGTATTACATGATTCCTGCCATAATGTAAGGAATTCCAAAGAGCAGAAATAAAAAGGCTTTTGATTATAAGTCCGTTTATTCAGACATCCTGGAAAGCACACACACACGACATGGCAGGAATGAGCAACCCCGCTCAAACAACAGGTTATAATGCTGACTAACCCATCTCTTCTGCCTCCGTTCTCATGAGAACGGAATTCTACTATGCAAAAGCGAGATAAGCATTCTCACAAGGTTGGTGCAGGTCCTGGCCGGACGCCCGGCCAAAGGAATCTCCGTCAAGGCCAGGTTAGGCTGTAAGGGAAACAAGAATGACTGAGATCCTTACACTCTTGATTCTAAGCAAGGTTACTTGGTTGCAAATTTTATTAGATTTATTTTAACTTTTTCCCCAGGTTTTGTTTTTAACCAGTCAAGGACATAGGTATAGATTTTTAAGGGGTGGGTTTGGTGACTGAGCACTGTGGACAGGGTTGAAAAAGCCCAAACACTGGTTTTCTGGCTCCCTCAGTCCAACCAGACTGAATCAGTACCAAGAGACAAAACCTCCTTCAGGCACCCCCTCCCTGCTACAGGGAGCTGGGAATGCCAAACCCATCCCCTGTGTAGAGCCCCCACCCACTTAGGCCTGCCTAGAGATCCAAGTCATGGCCTTATCACCTGTCTTTTAGCAGGCCTGGTCCTTCCTTGAACTATTGTTTCAAGTTATGGTGAGCTTTTCAAAAATAACTTGAAAAGATATTTCAAGGCAGAATTGGGCTTGCTAAAAGCAGGGAGACAGGGCCACATTCCTGATCTCATAAGAACATAAGAACATAAGAACAAGCCAGCTGGATCAGACCAAAGTCCATCTAGTCCAGCTCTCTGCTACTCGCAGTGGCCCACCAGGTGCCTTTGGGAGCTCACATGTAGGATGTGAACGCAATGGCCTTCTGCGGCTGTTGCTCCCGATCACCTGGTCTGTTAAGGCAGTTGCAATCTCAGATCAAAGAGGATCAAGATTGGTAGCCATAAATCCACTTCTCCTCCATAAATCTGTCCAAGCCCCTTTTAAAGCTATCCAGGTTAGTGGCCATCACCACCTCCTGTGGCAGCATATTCCAAACACCAATCACACGTTGCGTGAAGAAGTGTTTCCTTTTTTTTAGTCCTAATTCTTCCCCCCCAGCATTTTCAATGAATGCCCCCTGGTTCTAGTATTGTGAGAAAGAGAGAAAATTTCTCTCTGTCAACATTTTCTACCCCATGCATAATTTTGTAGACTTCAATCATATCCCCTCAGCCGCCTCTCCAAACTAAAGAGTCCCAAATCTGCAGCCTCTCCTCATAGGAAGGTGCTCCAGTCCCTCAATCATCCTTGTTGCCCTTCTCTGCACTTTTTTCTACCCTCAATATCCTTTTTTTGAGATGCGGCGACCAGAACTGGACACAGTACTCCAAGTGCGGTGGCACCACTGCTTTATATAAGGGCATGACAATCTTTGCAGTTTTATTATCAATTCCTTTTCTAATGATCCCCAGCATAGAGTTTGCCTTTTTCACAGCTGCCATGCATTGAGTTGACATTCCCATGGAACTATCAACTAAGACGCCTAAATCCCTTTCCTGGTCTGTGACTGATAGCACTGACCCCTGTAGCGTGTATGTGAAGTTTGGATATTTTGCCCCTATGTGCATCACTTTACATTTTGCTACATTGAACTGCATTTCCCCTTTCCTCTCCCACTCTCCTCATTTCTCAATGTCCGCTTGGAGCTCTTCGCAATCCTTTGTGGTTCTCACCACCCTACATAATTTGGTATATCATCTGCAAACTTGGCCACCACGCTACCCACCCCTACTTCCAGGTCATTTATGAATAGGTTAAAGAGCACTGGTCCCAAAACGGATCCTTGGGGGACACCACTCCCGACATCTCTCCATTGTGAGAACTTCCCATTTACACCCACTCTTTGTTTCCTGTTTCTCTCAACCAGTTTTTAAATCATAGGAGGACTTCCCTCTTATTCCTTCATTGCTGAGTTTTCTCAACAGTCTCTGGTGAGGAACTTCTTGTCAAAAGCCTTTTGAAATCCAAGTAGACAATGTCCACCGTTCACCCCTGTCCACATGCCTGTTTACACCTCAAAGAACTCTAGTAAGTTTGTAAGACAGGATTTGCCTCTGCAAAAGCCATGCTGACTCTTTCTCAGCAGGTCTTGCTTTTCTACATGTTTTATAATTTTATCTTTAATGATAGATTCTACTAATTTACCAGGAACAGATGTCAAACTGACTGGCCTGTAATTTCCTCGGTCCCCTAGATCCTTTCTTAAAGATTGGTGTGACATTGGCCATCTTTCCAGTCTTCAGGGATGGAGCCTGATTTCAGGGATAAGTTGCATATTAAAGTGAGAAGAAGATCAGCAATTTCATGCTTGAGCTCTTTAAGAACTCTTGGGTGCAATCTGGGCCAGGGGATTTGGTAACATTTAGTTTATCAATGGCTGCCGTGAAACTTCTTCCTTGTCTATCACTATCTTCGCTAGTTCTTGATTCGCCTCCTAAGAAGCTTGGTTCAGGTGCAGGAATGTTCCTCACCTCCTCTTGGGTGAAGACAGATGCAAAGAATTCATTCAGCTTCTCTGCAATCTCCCTGCCATCTTTTAGCACACCCTTTGTTCCTTTGTCATCTAACGGGCCTACCGCTTCCCTTGCTGGCTTCCTGCTTTTGATGTACTGGAAGAACTGTTTGTTGCTGGTCTTGATGTTCGCAGCCATCGTTCCTCATAATCCTTTTTTGCCTCCCTTACAGCTAACTTGCTTCTCTTTGCCACCATTTGTGTTCCCTCTCATATTCTTTTCATCAGCCGAACTGGACTTCCATTTTCTAAAGACATTTTCTTTTTTTCGATAATTTCCTCAACCTCTCTTGTTAACCATGGTGGCTTTCTTTTTGGACTGGGTGCTGCCTTTTCTAACCTTGTGGAACACATTCCAGCTGAGCTTTTTATTATTGTGTTTTAAATAACCTCCAAGCATCCTGGACAGTTTTGACTCTCTTTGATTTTCCCTTTCAGCTTCCCAAGACTGTCCCCCTCATCTTTGAGAAATTTCCCTTTCTGAAGGCTTAATGTAACTACCATTAGTAGTTGCCACTTGTTCCTATGCTGAGATACTGAATCTGACAGCATTGTGGTCGCTGTTCCCTATCGCCTCAACAACACTGACTTCCTGCACCAGGTCCTGGAGTCCCACATAGAATTAGATCTAGGATCACCTCCCCTGGTTGTCTCCACAACCATCTGCTCTAAGCCACAGTCATTTAGCATATCCAGGAATGCTCTCTCCTTACTATGACCTGAACACGCATTTTTCCAGTTTATATGGGGATAGTTAAAATCACCCATTACCACTACATTTTGTTTCTTGTTGGCCTCTCTAATTTCTTTTTCCATCTCAGAATCCTCTTGTGCACTTTGGTCAGGGGGACGATAATATATTCCTAATATTAAACTGTCCTTCACACCTGGTATTGATATCCACAGTGATTCTGTAGGGGAACCAGCTCCCCCTGTCCTATCCTTCCTATAGAGCCTGTAGCCTGGTATAACAGCATCCCACTGGTTCTCCTCATTCCACCATGTCTCTGTAATGCCCACTATATCAAAGTCCTCCTTCAAAACTCTGTACTCTAGCTCCCCCATTTTAGGTCGAATGCTTCTACTATTAGCATAGAGACACCTGTATACCCTGTCTCTGTCCTTAACCTGGGATTTATGTGCCTTACCCTCAAGTCTTTTGTAGACACTATCCCTTGTCACATGCACATTGCTATGTTCCTCAAGGTTTGGAGTGCCTTGGACTATCTCCAAGGTTTGGAGTGCCTTGGACTATGTTTTCAAGTTATAGTGATCATTTTAAAAACATACCCATGAGCCTTTGCAAAATATGCAAATTAAGTCTACCCCTCCAAGCAATTTCCAAAGTTAATTTGCATATTTTGCAAAGGCTCATGGGTATGTTTTTAAAATGATAACTTGAAAACATAGTCCAATAATCTCTCTCTTTCTTCTGTTTCTTTCTCCCCTTCCTACGTAACAGTCAGCTCACATTTTTCTGTCCCTCTATCTGCAGATTTCCCTCTCCCTTCCCCAGCAGCATCTGCCCAGGAAAACTGTTGCCCAGTTGTATGGTGGTGGTCACTGGGCCAAGTCCACTTGCATGGTAGAGAACTCTTTCAAGGGTTTATGTGGTGGCACCTCACTTTCCTTTACATTTCCTTCCCCACATTATTTCTCTCCTCCTGATAAACCCCATATCACTCCCCTTCCTCCTCCTGGCAACCCCTATGTCACAGGTCTAAAGTTATGGACCCTCAAAGGTGTAGCCCCCATCTCCTATTAGCTCCCATTGGAAACAATGGGGGATGGGGCACCCCCTTTGGGAGTCCATAACTTTAAACCCCCTTAACCAAACCTTACCAAACCTAGGTGTTATCATCAGGAGAGGCTCCTAAAGATACCCTGAAATTTTGGTGCTGCTAGCCTAAAAACTGCGCCCCCTGCAGGCAAAAAATGGAAAAACACTAAAAATACAAAAAACAAACCTGAAAATTTTGCTGCCCCCCAGGCACGCGCCCAGTGCAATGCACGCCCCCTGGCCCCCTTGTATCTCCGCCTCTGGAGTGTGGTTTTTGTGGCATTATATCTGGCTGAGGTCTCTCCCATCATGTTCTACACCAAAATCTCCAAGAATTTCTCAACCTGGAACTGGCAACCATAGCCAAGCCTGCCCCTATGAATCTTCCATAAAAGACCAAAACAGCCCTGCTGTAGGTATCCCCTTTTTACTCACAGAAACCCTAAGCCTGGAATGCTATATCAAAGTGATTCAAGGAATCTATTTGTTAAAACTACAGGCATTCCTTTTATCATTTTAGGGTTTTTCAAATCCCCAATGCATTTTTTTACAGTTGACATTTTTCTGGGGCATTTTTTAGGTTTGAAGAAAAGTCTGTCTTGCCCATTCACTCGATTTGAATATCCTTAGATTTGGGCAACTTTGCTGTTAGTATATAAATGTGGAAAGGTAATATAATTTTCTGTATCACAGACCAGCCATGTCCAGTAGTCCCTAATGACTCCTCTGATTAAAAGGTGGCTAGACATTTGTCAGAGTAAAAAGCTTACTAACTTACTAAGATTTGGTCATTTTTATTGGTGTACTTATTTGAGTAGTGGGTTTTTTGCTCAAAGTATATACCAGATCATTTCAGTTAATAACCTGTATGCTTGCCTGCTAGATGCAAAATGGTCAGTTTCTTGTTTATATGATATGGACTGGAAAAGCATATGTAGACCTGTTGCCATGAATATAGAAATGAAATCCAGATACTATTGAAACACTGCCAAAATTTGAACAAGAGTAAGGCTACTAGAAAACTAGGAAGGCTACTAGAAAAAAAATGGGTGCAGGTTTTTTCCAAAGAGAACATACATCAAATTAAAAACTGTGAATTTGGAGCTATTTCCTTCATTAAAGATAGCCTCTTTACTTCCCTCCTGCACAAGTTTAAGAGCTCTTGGAGTCCAGCAGAAATAAGAAAACTTGAAAATGTGATGTACAGTGTTAACTTAATTCAAATTAGTTTTAATGTAGATGAGCCCCCTGCATAGGCTGAGCAAATCCATTTTGAAAGCCTTAATTAAATGCAGCCTGCTCAAGGTTAAATGGATCAAAGTTAAATGTAAACCAGCAAACACCCTTTTGTTTGTTTTTAAAGAGCATGTAATCAGTATCTTGACAGCTCTTTTAGAGAACTGTGTTTGTACTTTAGTGAATTTGTTTTTTAAAAAGCAGATGGAACGTGAACTGGTACTTGTTACTCAAAGACACTGGAATGTGGTGTGAAATGCCAGAAAAATTTACATGCACTGATACAATATAGTATGAAAAAAATGACTGGTGAAGTCTTGACAGTTCAATGCAGCATTAGTTATCTTATGTAAATGAACTATAAGAGAGATACATAATAAAAACATGCCAATATTGTTGTATGGTTTTAGAAAATGATCTGGAAAATGGCAGGGCCTCTAGAGTTGTACTGCTTTGTGGTGTTTTTTAAAAGAACCACATACATAATTAAGTGCATGTGTGCTCATCATTCACTTGCACAAAAATGCTCCAGGGAGGGGAAGAGTGTATATACAGTGACCGATCTGAATCATAACTGTGCCACATACGGAGAACAGGCTTCAATCTCCTCTCCACCTGATGGTTTCCTAGCCTGCTGTGGTCCCAGGGAACTTTTTGACCCATTTGAATTTGCCCAGTAGGATAAAATAGCATCTCCCTCTCCCACCCAGTTGCTTCAGGTCAGGAAAACATTGTAGAAGGGGAAATTAGATGGAGACAGAGAGCAAGAAGAGATAACTTAGGTTGATAACCTATGCCTGTGGTGGTGGCACTCCAGATGTTCATGGACTACAATTCCCATCAGTCCCTGCCAGCATGGCCAACTGTAATCCAGGAACGTCTGGAGTGCCATAGGTTCACCACCACTGACCTATGCAGACCACTATTGTCTTTGATGAGAACTCTTAAATGAGCAGATGGTTGTATAAAACAGGTTTTTATTCAAGAATAAAAATAAGAAATATGTTTTAAACAATGAGCATGCACACACAAGGCATACAAATGCTGACTAAGAGAAAAGGGCGGAGGTTTGGATAGTGTTTCAGGGAAGGGTAATAGTTACCAATCTTGAAGGGACGTCCCCAAAGACAGCTCTGAGCAGGAAAACAATCAGCGTTTCCAGAAGCAAAGAAGACCCACATGGAAGTGGGGGAAAGTGCACGGATCCAGGACACACAAACACCAAAAGACCTATATTTATATCCCAAAATGGGCCCTGAGGCAGTATAAAGTATCCTGGCAAAAAAGTCAGAGAACAAAGAAATTGATTGCTTTTCCGGGGTTCTGACAAAATTATAGGAAAAGTTTGATGGGTTGTCAAGTCCTAAGAGAATGTCTGGGCTATTCCCTTGAACACTGATTGATTGGTGGGATGGGACAGGTAGGGTGAGTAATGTGGTCTACTCAGAGCATTGATTAAATCACCTTAGGGTGTCCGGATGAAATTTACTTAGCCCCATTGCTAAGCCAGACACACCTTTAGGCCAGGGGGAAAGGTCAGTTGCCACTTGCCAACCTCAGGCTTGAACACAACCAAAATGGATCCCAAAAACTCTGAAGGGCATTCATTTTGTGGGATCATTGCCCTACTCTGATGGAGAACCCATGGCCTCCAGGAAGCCCTTTAACAGAAGGAGGGGTCCAACTGCTCACACAGGGCCTTGTGGCATGTTGGTGTTGAGTTCCCATGGGAACCTTGCAGCTGTTGTCTGACTGCAAGTCCCAGTGATGGCCATGAGTTAGATGTAACATCTAGTATGATTCTGGTCTCTCCCATTCTTACTGTTTTCCACTCCAGAAACCTCTGGCCTAACACATATATAACAGAGAGAAATGAGGGGCATGATAGAAGGACTACTGGGAACATTTGTGAGGTATAAAAAGAAATAATGAATTATGAGAAATGAGGATACATTTACTGATATGCATGGTTCAAAAAGAGGAAGGCAGTGATGCTGCAATTATGTGTGCAAAAATTATTAGATGTTAATGGGAAATGTAGCATAGTATTTATTTAGATAATTTTTATGTTGTCAGGGAACCTGCCTGAGGTACCTTACAGTATCTGAAACATACTGGAAGCCTAAAACATTAAAATTTCTTAATTAAAACCCAGCATACTATTGGCTATGGTGTGAATTCATCATGAAAAACCTGCTTTCACACAAAAATGGAACAGCAGCCATTAAGAAATCCAAAGAGGTCTTCATTTCAATTATTTCAATTATTCCATATTGAAAAACAGACATGACTTCCTATTTTAAAATTCTTCCTCTCCATCTCCCTGCAGGTATAGATTACAAGACAACAACAATACTTCTGGATGGCCGCAGAATAAAACTGCAACTCTGGTAAGTGTGTATAATACCATGTTTCCCCGAATATAAGACAGTGTCTTATATTAATTTTTGCTCCCAAAGATGCGCTATGTCTTATTTTCAGGGGATGTCTTATTTTTCTGTGTTCTGTTCGTCGGGCATGCTTCCAAACAAAAACTTTGCTATGTCTTACTTTCGGGGGATGCCTTATATTTCGCACTTCAGCAAAACCTCTACTATGTCTTACTTTTCGGGGATGTCTTATATTCGGGGAAACAGGGTATGTATTGTCTCTGGATTGTGCTCGTACACTTTCAAAACAGTGTGTGGTGGTAGCTGTGCTGCTTGGTTAACTCATTAGCTTTTAAAAAGCTGACTTGGAGCCTAAACCTTTAACAGAGAAGTATAATTTTTTTCCTGCATCTCAGAGCTATTCTATATTGTCAGTTCTTGGTATAGAGCATTGCTACACTGTTTTGTGATGATGAAAGACAAGTATATTGAGCCTAACCTAGTTTCTTTGGAAGTACAGTGAATTTATTGTAAAATCAAATAACTGTGGAAAATACAAATAATATTTTTTATTTGTAATCTACATTGTTTCTGAATAAAGATGCATACTTGGGAGCTGCTTTTACAATTTGTACATTGGTTTTCATCCCATTTTAAAACCTTTGACGTTGCTGTCCATAGAGCTTTTATGGTGCAGAACTATGTCTGGTTAGAGGTAAAGGGTACAATTATGCAATTGTGAAATCAATCTGTTTGGTTTTCTCTGTCAACATGCAACTCATCTAATGTACTGAAAACTAAGTACCCAAAACTGAACAGAAATAGGAGATGGTCAGTAAAACGTTTGCTTTTTAAGATAGAAAGTAAATGTCCATGCTGTTTCATTGATAAAACTGCTTCCACAGTGGGAAAGATTTGCTGTATTGCTCTCATTTACTGTGCAATTACAGAAGTTTGGGATTGGTGACTGTGTTAGGAGTCTTCTTTGCACTTTTCTGCAGCCAGCCCTTTATGGCTGCCCTTTTCTGTCCCACACTACCAAATCACTTCCTGAGAGTTTTTTTAAAATTGGTAATTCCTATAGCATAAAGCAGTATAATTCTTACTGTTTTTTGAGGGAGAGGGGAGGGTCCTTTTTTTGTTTTTTTAAGCCTTTAAAAATAGTCTGGTGTGATGGTGGGAAAAATGATGGCCACAAGGGGCTGATGGCAAGAAAATGGCACCAATATGGGTTGAATATTTGAAAGCATGCACTTTCCCTTTGAGGTGGCACAATAATGTGCTTGGACAGCATTCTTTCCAAAAACATCACAGTAAAGCAGGGTCTGGAAAAGAATGTGGAAAACCTAGAAGGAAAGTAGTTAGAAGATGATGTGTGGATCCTCTATGTGGAAGCAGCCAAAGTCAGACATAATTTGCAAAGCTCAAATGGGAACGTAACAAGAATCCAAGATTCAGATGTGTTCAGTCATCAGTGCTGCTGAGAGACATGATGACCTCTCCTGGATGATTGTTGCACCTACCATTACAACTACAGGTTCAGATGTAAGCCCTGTAATAAATAAAACATGTCCTTTTGTTTCAAATCGATAATTGTTCCTTCAAAAATAATTCAGTAACTTTGATAAAAGGAGTCACTGATTAAATTTAGGAGATAATTGTAGACTATGTATATTAAATTTAAATGTCATTTAAATTCTATTTCAAATCTGTTCATTTTCAATGAGACATGTAGTTGACTTAACTTTATAAATATCCAGCTTAAATTTTTTTTAATCCAAAACCATTTATTTTTATCCATATTTTGAAGTAAATCCTTTCCTATATGTGTCTCACAGTCAGAGATAAAGGAATATTTTTTCAGATAATTTGCATTTCTAGCAGTATGGAAGTTCTGACTCTCCAAAATGTCTAAGAAAATTACACAGGACAAAGTACCTATTAAATTAGCAATGTGCTCCTGTTACTTCAGATGGCATCCCTACTGCAAACTTTCTGCACACAGCACAATTTTAAGTGTATAAACAAGCAGTCATCTGGAGGATTTTAATTTTTCTAAATAAATAAACCTATACTCATATAGTGGTTGGTATTTTGATTATTTCCAGTATACCTATTCCTGATAGTGGGTTGTGGTAGTTTAAGGCTCTGAGGGAGTTCTGCCTGTCCGAATAAACAGTACTGGGATAACCAAATAAATGGTCTTGATTTATGGAAACTTCATAAATATACATACATAACTAATAATACAGTATATAGACCATAAACTGCCTGATTTCAGGAGTACGCATCTTTTTGTTTTTTGTTTTTTCTGGTAAGGGGTAGAATGCCAACACTGACTGTATAACATTATATAAAGAGTAGGGCAGAACTGAACAAGTATTCTGTTCTGTTTAACTACGACTGCTCTTGTCAATTCAACAATGGGAAAGGGACTGACATGTATTGGTTAATCTACTTGATGTTTATTGGGACTTTTTTCTGCAGAGAAGAATTTACCATGTATCCTCTAATGCTTTGTGATCTTCTCCAGGGACACGTCTGGGCAAGGCAGATTCTGCACCATATTTCGTTCTTATTCAAGAGGGGCCCAGGTAAGGATAATATTGCCTTCTCGGAAAGATATCACAGTTGCAGACTGAATTGATGCAGAAGTATCTGGATTTATGTTGGTAAAAAAATGAAATATTTGGGAGTGTGGCTGACCAACAAGAATTATATGTTATATCAAGATAATTATGTGAAAGTGTGGAATGATATGAAGATGGATTTGTTGAGATGGAATAGAATGAATTTATCTTTTTGGGGGAGAATATTGGTGAAAAAAATGAATGTATTGCCAAGAATGCTATTTTTTTGTTTCAAGCCATACCAATAATCAGCTCTGCATTATGTTTTAAATAATGGCAAAAATATGTGAATAATTTTTGTTTGGCAAGGTAAGAAACCAAGAATTAAATATAAAAATATTCAGGAAAGAGGGAGTTTCTCACTGCCAAATTTAAAACTGTAAACTGTCTTATTGGTATGGGTAACAAAACTGGTGATGTTGAAGAATAGTAGGATTTTGGACCTGGAGGGTTTTGACAGAAGATTTGGATGGCATGAACATTTATGGTATAAGGGGAAAATGCATAAAGATCTTTCTAATCACTATGTTAGAAGGAGTCTTTTTTGCATATAGGTGAAATATAAAAGGTTTATAGCAGGTGTAACTCCTTTATGGTTGTCTCCAATTGAAGCTTTTACTAGAAAAAAATATGTAAGAATTGCTGAATTTCCAAGAGGACAATTGTGAACTAAAATCTATGAGTGGCTTAAAAGATATAGTTAAAAACTGGTTCCATTACTATCAACTTCTAGAAATGTTTAAGCTGATTACAAAAATACGGGCTTTACTACACAAATGACAGATTTTAAATGTAAATTATGTACAAATGATGATAAACTGAATTCTAAAATGTATAGGATGATACTAAAATGGGATACAGAAGATGAGGTGGTTAATTAAGTCTGTGATGGTAAAAGGGGCTAGAAATGTTGATAGAAACATATAAATGGAACACTGCAAGAAACTGTGGAAGAAAGATTTAAAGTTCACAGCATGTTACAACTTGAATCAAAATTATTATAAAATGATGTATAGATACTTGACACCAAAAAAAATTGTTAAAGATTTATAAAGGTTTGTCTAACATCAGGTGGGGTCTTTAATTTATAGTGGATGTGTAAAGAAGCTACATTGTTTTGGGACACAATATTAAAAGAAATACAAAAGATTCTGAAGACAGCAATCGTGAAAAACCTGAGGCACTTTGTAGGAACTCATGGGAGATGCTATTCGAAATCAATACTGACCGATCTTTATTTATATGACTACTGCAGCAAGGACTATATATGCACAAAAATCGAGAAATAATAAAATACCAACAAAGAGGCCTGGATTTTAAAAGTCTCAGAATATTCAGAAATGGCAAAGTTGACGTCTTTATTAAGGGACAATAATATGGACAGCTTTTCAAAATTTATGGAATACCTTTTGAAAATCTATTCAAACAGAGAAACAACACCAGGATTTGAAATATTTTTTAAAAACCAGCAGAATGTATTAAAATATTAGTAAAACAAAAAATAACTGAACTAATTTTTAAAATAATATGCATGAATCTAAAGATAACTTCCAGTCAAAGATGAGATAGCTTGAAGTCATTGTAGGGTGTGTCATGGGCAGAGGTGGGATGCAGCCTATTCGCACCTATTTGGTAGAACCGGTTATTAAAATTTTCTCAGTTTGGAGAACTGGTTATTAATGATTAACTCCACTACGGACAAAGGGGTAATCTCTATCCCTGGGTACAACAAATCTCGTCAAGTGGGGGATGCAAAATCGCCCCCCAGGGCCCCCTGCAGCCCCCATGGCACCCCCCCCACATGTGTATGAACTGTATGGAATAATACAATATATACTAATTCTATTTTTTTTGTTCATTGGTATGAAGGTTGGGAAAGTATTATAGGTAAAGATTTTTCATTTTCTTTTTTCCCCCTTGAAATTTATATTGGAAAGAGAGGAGTTTACTCTTTTAGAGTAAGGATTTTGGATCTCTCCCTTAGTTTTCTTTCAAGTCGAATAGATAAAGTAGTTATAGGAATCTGAAAAGGAAGTAGAAAGTAGGGAGGGAGATAAATATGGGAAGGAGGGAGGCAATATAGGATGTTTTAGTTGGGGTGGTTGAGAGAGATAGACAATTAGATACGTTTGTAATATGTTAACAATTGTAAACAGTTTTTGGTTTCTCTCCTTACTTATGTTATTATTTAAAATCAATCAATATAATTATATAAAAAAGAAATAGTACACTACCTTTTGGTATATAGCTTTTTTAATACTTTAAACAGTCATTATTTGAATCTAGAGGCGGGGCGAAGGGGAACTGCACCTGGGGCGCAGCAAGGCTTCTGCGTCCCTGCCATAGCCCCCCGCCTCCTCCCAGAATGTGCTTCCCCTGGCCATGCCCCCTTCGTGCCCTGCCCAGCCCCATTGGCACTACACCACTGTTTGACTCCCATCACCATCGGAACCTGTTACTAAAATTTTTGAATTCCCACCACTGGTCATGGGTATATTTTGTTATGTTTTAACTTGGGTTTTTTGTTGCTATTGTTGTTAGAATCTATACATGTGTTTGTTTTTCATGTGAGAAAAGAATAAAAATGATTATTCAGAAGTATGGAAACAAATACAATACAGTAGCAGACATTACTATCTGTAAAGATTTTTAAAACCTTCATAAATTCTGCATACAGTTGTTGAGTACCAGGCTCATCCTTGGCACAACTACAAATCAAATTCTTTCCCCATAGTGATGGTTTCAAACAGTGCCATACAAACATTCTGGCAAGGTTCTCGGTAATCGGCTGAAATAAAAGCCCTGATCTGTAGGCTTCTGTCTCATGTTTGGTACAACTTAGAATGATGAAATCTCTTCATTAAACCAGAAACAAGAATAAGTATTCATGGACCACAAAAATCTAACCTGTTTATTTTCACAGGGTGTAATACTGGTATATGACATAACTAATCGATGGTCATTTGACGGTATTGATCGATGGATAAAGGAGATAGATGAGGTAAGGTTCATCTTAGAATTATGCATATAATGCTGCGTAAAACAGCAGAGCCTTTAAATCAAGCTATCCACAATGACATTTCTTAGCAGAGTTTTTTGGCCCTAAAAAGCAGGATGGAATTTATTGGTGTCCAGAAGTTTCTGTGGTGCTATTCATTAATGCTTGTGGTGGTTGAGCTTCTGGCCTCTGGAATGGTGAGACTAATTATGACTGACTAGCTGCTTGTTGCTGTGCATCCATTGCTCTCACTCCATCAACAACAGATGCTACTGAAGTGGGATGGAATGGATAGAATATTCGTGGCCAAAAACCTTGCAGAATCCAACTGAAATGTATATAACCCATTTAAAAGGAAATTACTCTCTTTTCTGCCCCTTCCTATCTAGACAGTCTTTTATTTATTTTATTTATTTATTTTTATATTTATAACCTGCCCTTCCCAACAGGGCTCAGGGCGGCGAACATCAATATAACCAGATAAAAGCAATACAATAAAACAATGTATACAACCAGCCATTCCAATTAAAACTTACGACAATAAAGCAATAAATAAGCAAAAGACACCCATGGGAGGCAGGCTGGCAAGATCTAAGCGCCTGGCTGAAGAGCTCGGTCTTACAGGTCCTGTGGAACTCACCGGTGGCTCGCAGGGCCTAATCTCGGTTGGGAACTCATTCCCCCAGGTGGGAACCAGGGCCGAAAAAGCCCTGGCCCTAGTAGTGGCCAGCTGAACCTGTTTTGGCAGGGGAACTCCAGCAAATCCTCTCCCCAACCAACGGAGGGGTCTAGAGGGGCAATATGGGGAGAGGCAGTCCCAAAGGTATGTAGGTCCAAGACCGCTCACAGCCTTAAATGTCAAAACAAGCACCTTGAACCTGATCTGGAACTCGATCAGCAGCCAGTGGAGTTGGTACAGGACCAGAGTAATCCAGTCTCCACTATGCGCTCCCGAAAGGAGCCTGGCTGCTGCATTTTGGACGAGTTTTAGTTTCTGGGTCAGGGCCAAAGGAAGGCGAGCGTACATCGAGTTACAATAGTCCATTCTAGAGGTGACCATTGCATGGATCACTGTGGCCAAGTCAGAGGTGGAGAGGTACAGAGCTAACTGCCTTGCCTGGAGCAGGTGGTAGAGTTGTGTTTGTAAATGGGTGGTTATTACCTAGAGAAGAAGGTCATCGGCCTGTTCTGACATGTTTGAGAGACATTTTGAAGTTAAAATGGCTAGCGTCTACCTTGACTTTAAAGTTGCCAGCTCCATGTTGGGAAATACTTGGAAGTTTTGGGAGTGAAGCCTGAAGAAGGCATGGTTTAGGGTGGGAAGAGACTTCAATGGGGTATCATGCCATGGAGTCCACCTTTCAAAGCAGCCATTTTCTCCAGGTGAACTTATCTCTGTCGGCTGGAAATCATTTGTAATCCCAGAAGGCAGAGGCGTATGGCCTATAGGGACATGTCGGCCTGCATGCCAGCCTGCATGAAGGCCAGGGGGGCGGGGCTCAACCTGCATGGAGGCCAGGGTGGTGCTCGGTGGTGGGTGGCCCTGCCCCTGCCTCTGTGTAGGATGGTGAGGCTCGGCGCCCCCAAGCCCCACCTCCAAGCAGGACAGTGTGGGATGCACCCGGAGGAGGGGTTGTCTCTGGGCGCCATTCACCCTGATACACCTGTGCTGGAAGATCTCCTGCTACCACCTGGAAGTTGTGAAGCCTACTTGACTAAGATGCTATTGATATCTCTGGCTTAGGCTCTGCTTCATTAATAGCTTTTATAAAGCCTCCGTTGTTTAATTGCCAATTGGCATTTTGGGCTGGAGTGAAGAGAACAAAATGGTTTGTGGTTCATGTGTAAAAGCAAATTGTGATTGGTAGTAGAAATGACTGATTTCTAAGGTGTTCAAAAGTGGAGGAACACAAACCCAAAGATCCCCTGGGTTCATTTCTGAACAACAAACTGTGGTTTGTTACATGAAAACCTTGCCTTAGTGTTGTTGGTGTGTGGATTGATCATACCTTTTTTATCTGCTATTGTAGTATAGTTTCCTGGACTGAAACAAGTTAAATATCTACAGACGTAGGGGCAAATTAAGTGAGAATACTTCTCATGAAAGGACTAGCCTAGAGATGAGGGATCTAATTTATTGTTCCCTATTATTCAGCATGCTCCTGGTGTACCTAAAATCCTGGTTGGCAACCGCCTGCATCTAGCCTTCAAGCGGCAGGTATCTACTGAGCAAGCACAAGTCTATGCTGAAAGACTAGGCATGACTTTCTTTGAAGTAAGCCCGCTCTGTAACTTCAATATCACTGAGTCCTTTACAGAACTTGCAAGGATAGTGTTAATGAGACATGGAATGGACCGGCTGTGGAGGCCAAACAAAGGTAAGTAATACAGATGGGTTTTGTCAGAATTAAAGCTTTTAGTTTCAGCTGATTAAAAAGAAAATTTTAGTTAGGAATTATTTTAAAAATTATTTTAAGCTGAATAATGTAAGATCTTATACTGACAATACTGGATTCTTCCACACAAACGTTTGGAAGTAACGTGCCAGCCTTTGGAATGCGTGCCTTGTCACCTTCCCTCCTTCCCATTGATAAAACTCCCTCCTGCTTTTCCTTGTCCACTTTAGCTGTAGTTTAACCTTGCACCGGTATAAGCATTTAGCCAGGATTCTTAACCAGGGTTTGCAAACATACTTCAAACCCTTGCTTTAATTTTTCCTTGAGAAGTAAACTTGTATAAGAGGTTCCTAAAGCTAATCCTGTTTTTCAAGGACCCAGTGTTAACAATTTCGGTAGTTTTTTTGTGAGAGCTAGTTAGTGTCAGACTAGACTAGATTAGGGAGACTCAGATCCAAATTTCCACTTGCCATGAAATTCAGTGGTGACCCTGGATCAGTCTATTTCTCTCCTATCCTAACCTCACTCTCAGGGTTGCTTTGAAGATAAAATGGAGGGTGGGAAAGCCATGTATGTTACTTTTAGCACCTTGGACAAAGGTAGGATAAAAAGGTACTGAATAAGCCTGTGCTAGATCCAAGTGGTATAATCTATTTCTCTTTCGCTGAGATGAAAAGAATGAGAATGCTAACCCTATGAATGTTTACCTAAAGACCATTCAGAAATATAGGAGGTGACAGAGAATGGGAATTGAAAAGGCAGAATCCTGCCCATCTTGATGTAATATTTATGGAAAATTGTGCACACTTCAGTGAGTTCTTTGAGTCACAGAAAGGTCTTCAGAAATGTAGAGCTCTTATAATTTCAACTGATAACTCATTTCTCCTAGAAAGGAGCAAATTAAAAAATAATTAGGAAACTTTTATAGACCCAGCATTCAGAGTTTGAGTTTGATACTGCCATATTTTCCCCAGCTGAACTTCTCTAAAACTTTGCAAGACAATGTCTTCATTCCTTTTAGCCTGGCTGTATGTGTGGGATGGCATAGTGATATAGTTGGGAAGACATTTCAGAAGCATTGGAAGTGACTGGGTGAAGGGTTACTCTTAAAAAAAATACAACAGGCTCATAGTAGCATACTCTGCTACCATGTGGATAACCCAAAACATGTTTTGTCTAATCCAATGCATTTTTTGTTTCTTGTTTAAGTTCTAAGTTTGCAAGATCTTTGTTGCCGTGCCATCGTTTCATGCACCCCTGTGCACCTAGTTGACAAACTTCCACTCCCAGTTGCCTTAAGAAGCCATCTAAAATCATTCTCTATGGCCAATGGTCTGAATGCTAGGATGATGCACGGTCGCTCCTACTCCCTCACAGCCAGCAACAACAACAAAAGGAACAGTCTGAAGAAAGCCAAAATCATCCGTCCACCCCAGAGCCCTCCAAAGCACTGTTCCAGAAACAGCTGTAAAATCTCCTAAACCTACTATTAGAGAGTGTTGGCTGGAGCCAACAAAAGGACTCTTGAGTTGTTGGATCTGTTGTATACATAACACTACCGAAACAGAACAAAGGAAAATGTCATTTTGGAGTTGTTTGTTTTTAATAATGCTGCTTCCAGATGTGTTACACATTCAGCTAAAAAAAGGGATGTGAAACTTTGCTGTTGGATTATTTTATATATCTGTTTTTGATGTGCATGAAGACTTTGTGTTTTATAAAGGGAGTAATTTATCACAATATTGAAATTTCAATGACATGAAATTGCAGAAGTGACTCTTTTTAATTGATAAATTAAATATTGTCAACTCACAATACTTTATTTGCAGTTAGATAGGAATGAGTGTCAGTCTGTAGATTCAGACAGAATTTTATCCACAATGTATTGTATACATTGTAAGATATATAAGTAGTGAAACAATTTTGGTGATGTTGCAGTAGAGCATCTAATTCTGGTTTTGTACAGTTTCCTCTGTGATCTTGAAGCACTACTTTGAGCTACCAGTGTGTATATGCAACATGCACAAGATTTTGTCCCATCAATGTAAAGAAATTTGATAAAGTTTTTGCAATGTTGTTTAATACTTCTAGGGATTAAGCTGTGATTTATATGCTTATTTTTCTGGCAAATCTAAATTTTTGTATCTGATATTCTAGTGACAGTGAGAAAAAGCCAAAGACATCAAATGCATTTGCTACAGCAATGAGAAGAATGATTTGAAAATCTGCTTTATCAGGAAAGGACACTATTATTTAAAAATAAATCATTTAAAACAATCTATAAAGTATCTCTCTTTAGTAGAAATATTGGTCTCGGGACAAACATGGCAAGTTAGTAACACTCTGTCTCCCTACTTTATACAAGCATATATCTGTGGATGTATTAAAGAAAATATTTTATGCTGACTTTCCACTTTACCAGCAAGTCTTGTAGAAAGTCCTCCATTTGGTTACATGCACCCTTCTAGTCCAGCAGCAACTCGTTTGAAAATTTGTCTTATCAGCTTTAAGTGGTACTTTCTGTGCCTGCATAAGCAAACAAGAAAAATGACAAGACTGGGGTAGAGATGACAGTGAATTCGTTTTGGGCAGCCCCATCTAAACACCTTGGTTGTGGGATTTGATGCCCCCCCCCCCCCCCGAGCTGTTTGGACAGCACTTGCTTCAGTACAACCTTCATGTCCTCTGATGGTTTTTCCATTAAACACTGATGTAATTGAACACACAGATTTCCAAATTAGCATATCTCTTTTTTTCTTGCCTGTATTCCTGATGCCTGTTTTTCTCTAGACCTACTTGCATAGGTACCACTGGTCACTTTCTACTACCATCCTCTACGAAGAGTCAATGAAGCTAAACCCAGCCTATCTCCTTTCCTTCCAGCAGCTGCATCCACTGCCTCTCAGGTAGCTTTGAACATGAAATTCATAAAGCAGGAGTTTCCAATGTGATGCCTGCTGATGCTTTATCTGGCACCTACCAAGTGTTTTCAGAAAGTGAGTGAGACTAAGTGGGACTCTTGCCCAGCAGAACTTCTGATTGGTCCGTGGAGATTTGAATGGCCAGGAAGTTTAAAATAATATCGCCTTACAGGCAGCTGCCTCCCACAGTGTTGATTCTATTCTCTCTCACACTCCTCTTTCCTTGTGTGTTTTTAGATTAGCCCTCTTTTCCCCTGCACTTTGACTTTGGCAGCCATTTTGCAGCAGCACATGTCAGAATTCCAAAGGTGTCCACAGGAGGTTGGGAACCCTGGGCTGCATGATACCAGAGTTGGGCATGCCTAGCTCTGCATAGGTATCTATGTTGTATATTTGTATCCTACCATAACACAATATAAACAGTCAAGTTAAACAATATAAAAAAAACTTGTATTGTTGAAGGCTTTCATGGCCGGATTCAACTGGTTCTGGTGGGTTTTCCAGGCTGTGTGGCCGTGGTCTGGTGTATCTTGTTCCTAATGTTTTGCCTGCATCTGTGGCTGGCATCTTCAGAGGTGTATCACACACGGGCTTCCCTCTGTGATACACCTCTGAAGATGCCAGCCACAGATGCAGGCAAAACATTAGGAACAAGATCCACCAGACCACAGCCACACAGCTCGGAAAACCCACCAGAACCAGTTTTAAAAATCTATTTTAAAAAACCATAGCAGCAGACAAAATGCTTCCAACTCCTTGGGGATAAGGCATGCAATGGTGGTTGTTCATTTCAAGCCCCTTCCTGTACTCCCAGTCTAAACTAGAATGTTTAATTTATACCTCATATTTCACACCAATAGGATCCCAAAGCAGTTTACATCATTCTCCTCTCCTCCAGCTTATCCTCACAACAACCCTATAAGGTAGGTTCCGGGGTAGCCCAAGGTCACCCACAAAATTAGAGAACATTGCACTAAATACAGACTGTAAAGCAGGAATTACAAGGTTGTCAAACGGTACAGAGAAATATGTAATAAAGCAATATGTAATAAATATGGATAAAGAAATATGCAACAAATATGGATGGAGAACAATATAATAAACTCAGCACAATATATGCAATGAAGACTGCCTTCAGTTCCCTTGACATCAGCTATAGCCTTATTCACTTTATAAAGTGCCCTCCTGAACAAATGAATTTTGCATGCCTGTCTGCAATAGGAGCATGGGAATTTTTCTGATATTGGTCTGTAGGCCATCTCACTAGCTAGGAGCAGTAACAGAGAAAACTTAGGTACAGGCTGCTGTGGCTCTTAACCATTTGTAAGATGACAACTTCAGAAAGTTTTGTTCACTTGAGCTAAACTGCTGTAGTGGAGCATACTGAAACATCAAGGCCTGCAGATATGTGGGTCCAGTACATAAGCAAAACCTCAAACCCATAACTAATGGGCAACCAATGGGTTGAATAGGTGAAATGAGCATATCGGAAGCTTCATGGCACAGAGTTCTTCTCACGACCTCCGCAGAAGTCAATTTTAGGTAAGTTCAAGGTTGACTCTGCCAGAAGTAAACGGAAACATCCTCTTTTCCCATGGGAGAGGAAGGTATCAGGGATACGCCTAGTTATCTACAAGGCGTGTGAAAGAGAGAGTAAAGATCAAGGAAATAATGTCCCTTTTCTGCATCGTAACATATAGCAGGCTGAATACCTATATTTTGTAGCAAGTACATTGACAGGAATGTATTTCAATCACGCAGATACGATCAGGCCATGTTGGTTCAGGAATTCACCTCAGTCAGTTAGGTGCCATCCCTGACAGGCGCCCATCACTCATTAGCTCGGCGCTCCAACCCTTGACTCAGCTCTTGGCCGATGCGCTCGGCAATCGAACATAAAAAGGGGGAGGGAGAGAAGGACGCCTGTCGTTCGAGAACTCGGCGCTCTTCGGGCCGGCCTGAAAAAGTCGTTCGATTCGTTCTGTGCTTGGGATGCTGCCTGTCTAGTCCGGAAGGAATCGTGTCGCTGCCGCCCACTCAGGCCGCTGACCCTCCCCCGATGGTGTGAAGGCGCCCCCCTCTCCACGGCCACGGCCTGCTCCGCAGTCTGGCGCCATGAACTTGCTGCCGGCCAACCCGCACGGGAATGGGCTGCTTTTCGCCGGCTTCAACCAGGACCACGGTGAGAGAGGAGAGGAGGTGGAGTGGGGGGCCCTGGTGGCCAGTCAGTTAGTCAGTCACCCACCCACCCAGCCACCCACGGACGGGGACAGAGGAGCCGTTCGGTCTTGGCCGTGGTCTCTTCCCTGTCTCTCTTTCCTCTTTGCATCCGTCTCAGCAACCCTGATATTCCCCCTCTCCCCGCGGCAGTCAGTGGGGACTCTGAAAGGACTTGGCTCCCCCCTGCCCACTTACACAGTTTTCGTCTCCCCGCCCCAGTCTCAGAAGCGGGTGGGGAAGGAACGTGAATCTGCCACCAACGTAGGTCCACTTCTTAGTAGAAAGTGGCCTAGGTTGTGGGGTCACGTACTGTTCGCGACAGGTTGTGAGAAGGAGCCCCCGCCCAGCTGTACTGGTCGGAAGGCTATCGAAGCTACCCACTCTGTTCTCCAGCTCAGCCTTTCCTCCTTTATTTTGCCTTGGCCCCCTGGTGATATGGAGACTGTATTAAAGGGTGCTACTCTCTTTTCTGGCTGCTACTGGTGATGGTTTGGTCCTGTTTCTAATTCTTCTGTTGCTGGCTGTGTACCTTTCCACCCACGATGGGCAAAACCTCACTCTTTCCCAAGTGGGCTTTCTTTTTTTCCTTGGCTCCTAAAATATTTCCATGGTCTTAACATGTTACCTGCTTTGTCTTTAATAAGCTGTTTATATTGAGATCAATGTTGGGTATGTTTGCCATACTAGTACTTGCCCTCAGTTCTGAGCTGTGTCTGGGCCTAGGGCTCTAGAAGGGCTTGGTTTTCAAAATGCAGCCTCAAAGTGATTTTTACTTTGTCATCTCAATTGCTAGCTTAAAACTCCTTAAGGGTTGCATATTGTTGATTCATCACTTGGGAATAATTGTGTTCTTGATATTCTTCTGTTGTGACCAGGAAAGGCAGCTTTCAGATTATCTTGCGTTCTCAAATATATTATTTATGTTTTTTACTTAGATTACTTCTATACCACTTGAGTGCCCGATCAAGGTGGCTTGCAAAGGAAAACATAAAACGTTTAACAATTAATAAACAATGAAAAACCCAACAGGAGCATAAAAACAGCCTAAAACAGTACTGTAATACAAGTTTCATAAAATGCTTCTCAGGCAGAAGCAGATAGTAAAAGAGAGTTAAAAATAACAGCTCCTAATTGAAAGCCTGGCATAAGGAGTGCTTATGCCTGATACCTAAAACCTAGTACAAGAGTCTGCAACCTGCGGCTCTCCAGATGTTCATGGGCTACAAATCCCATCCGCCCCTGCCAGCATGGCCAATTGGCAGGTTACAGACCCCTGGTCTAGTAGGATAGGCACCAGATAAGCCACAAGGGGAGGGGCATTTTGCAGGTGATGTCACATCGCTGAAAAATCCCTGTCTGTATATGATCCCTGGGTTTATTGCATTTGGACTGCGGACAGAGCAATAGAAAGTTAATGTTGGACATTCTACAGCTTTGTGGTTGTAATGGTCCCAAATTAGTAAACATGGCAAGTGGCTTGCCATTTTTATTTGTTAGGAAAGATAGTTCAAGATCATACTACCTGTGTTCACTGGCTATGTGTGCTTGCAAATTGATGCATGTCTTTGAAGGGAAACTCTTCTTGAGCACATGCTGTCTTGGCTCCCTGATAAGCATACATGTGGGTAGTGTACTCTGAAATAATGTGTAGAGTGGCTCAAACTTACCAAGTTAACAAGCACAGTTTTCTTAGCTACAGTTCTTTGTTTGCTTCTAATAAAATGGGTTAGGAGTCGCTGAAAAATTGTGTAGTAGGATGTGTAAGTTTTTATATGGTAGCCTCTACTTCAGCATAGATTGCTCTGCGTTAATCTTTGACTTTATGATATTCCACATAAAAGTAGTCTAAGCATATTCCACTTATGCTAAGATTTCTCCTTAATTTCTAGCCTTTACTTTTGAAAAAGAGTCAACCTAATTTAACAACAACAATAATAAAAAACCTCTTGCTGTGATCATTGCAGGAACATAAATCTACCTAGATGCCCTCTTGTAGCTAATATTGGATCGAGACCAGGATGTTGGACAAGGAAGAATTCTAGATAAGATAGAACGAAGGACTGGCATCAATCTAATTCTAGTTAGAATTCTACTGGAATGAAAATATGTTCTATAGCAGCCTGGTACCATACCGAGTTTTGTGTGCCTGGTGATGGAAAGTGCCATGAAGTTACAGCTGACGTATGGTGATCCTGTAGGTTTTTCAAGGCAAGAGCTGTTCAGATATGGTTTGTCATTGCCTTGCTCTGCATCATGGCCCTGGACTTCCTTGGAGGTGTTCTGGCCAAATACTAACCAGGTCCAAGCCTGCTTACCTTCTGAGATCTGATGAGATCAGACTATCCAAGGCTGGTTGATATCAATGAGCATAGAATTGGGCAACAAGGCTACTATCTTCTGCATACTGGGAACAAGGTTCATTGAATTCAGTGGAAATAGTTCTGAGTAATCCATCCTAGCATCTAGTTGTAAAGGTGTAATTGCAAGGAGCAATTTTGTTGAGAGCAATAAGGAAATAATATTCAGAGGGACTTTGAATTTGCAAGTAAAAGATTTTGGTGAAAACATTTTTGTTTATGTCAGTGGGTTGGGTAATAGAGTTTAACCGGAAGTGGCACTGGTGATTGGCAAGATCAAGCACAGACAAAAGTAAATCATAGTATTTCATATGTGGTGAACAAGCAAACAGTCATCCCATTTGCAAGGTGGGTTAGCATGGTATATATGGATTATGCCAGGGAGTGAAGGCTGCAGGTAGTTCCTTCAGACTCTGGCCCCTTCCGCACACGCAAAATAATGTGTTTTCAAACCACTTTCACAACTGTTTGCAAGTGGATTTTGCTATTCCGCACAGCTTCAAAAAGCACTGAAAGCAGTTTGAAAGTGCATTATTCTGCATGTGCGGAATGAGTCTCTCTTTTTGGGTGTTTTGCTTCCTCTTAGTATCTTAGGGATGTTAGCTTTCATTTAAAAGAAAAAGAAATCTAGCCATTTCAGATTTAGAAATATATTTGAATGTGTAGCCTTTAGAGCCTTCCAAACTGCTTACCTCAGGCTTATGCACAATCATGATGAGCAAAGGAATTACCTTGCTGGAAGGAAAAGTCTTTATTGTACTTGTTCCAAAAATACTTCAATAATGTAGTCAGTATAATGCCAGGATGGGAGGAAAGAGAAGTTGGTTAATTTCAAAAGCTAGCTTTGACTAAAAGAATAGGGGGAGAGTTTTTTTTAAACCAACCCTCTGAATTTAAGCATGTTGTGTGCAAGTCTGTTCAAAAACATATAGCATCTAGAAAGCATACTGATGGTGCTTTTTAGTCCCCACAGTACATGTTTGCTGTAACAGTAAACATTGGCTTAGAAAATCATTCAGCCTCCATGCATCATTCATATTTTAGTATCTTACCATTTGTCTTTGAACAGTTGAACCAGAGATGTCTTAGATCTGCAGTTCCTGTGCAGCTGTGAATTCCCAGTTTTCCTTAAGGTCTTGGATACATTGCTATGGGCCATCTTCAGTTTTTCATCTACATATAATGAGAATCACCCTACTTTTTGTTTATTGTGAAAGTTCTGTGGAAGTTTTTTGCCAAGCCAGCATAGGGTAGTGGTTAGAATTCTGCACTTGGACCAGGGAGTTGATTTCAGATCATGATTCCTTTATGAAGTTCGCTAGGTGTCTGTTATTTATTTGTCAGTCATCTCTGCAAGTGGGTCTGGGCCAGTCAATCATCCTCAACCTAGTCTGTACCACAGCATTGTTGTAAGGATCAAAAAATAGCCCCTTGGTGTAGTGCTCTGAACAAGAATGGGATATAAATGTGAGTTTTTAAAAAGACCTTCATTTCCATTCAAGTTGACTAAATAAATTCAGCACCATCTCTTCTAGAGACCTGCACTGATGCACAATAGATGCACCTGTTGTAGTAATTTGTTTTTGTTTAATTTCTTTAGGGTGCTTTGCATGTGGGATGGAAAATGGATTTAGAGTGTTTAATGCAGATCCACTCAAGGAGAAGGAAAAGCAAGGTGAGCTGATTCCACTATAGCCTTGATTGCTCTATTGTGATTCATCTTCATCTTATATAATCCATATGTTGTGCAGTCCTATGCAGGTTTATTTGAAAGTAAGTTTATGCTGCTGAGTTAACTGGAATTCAGTCTCAGTGTGCACAGAAGGGCAGCTTTAAAGCAATAACTCTTGTCTTGAAGTCAAGTACTGGTTGGGTTTTGGATGTGTATGAAGTTGTTGGCTATTTTTATTCATGGCCTCTTTTCTGGCTCATATTACTGTGACCATAACATGCATCTTGTGGAAGATTTCTGAGCAAACTTGAAATAAGGAAGGGGAAGGACAAAGTAAACTGGGCTTGACAATGGCATTTGTAACATGGATCCAACCTGAGATTAACTATGGTAAAACCTGGCACTGAATGTTTAACTAAAAACATTTCTTTCCTTCCCTCTAGAATTTCTAGAAGGAGGTGTTGGCCATGTTGAAATGTTGTTTCGGTGCAACTATTTAGCCTTGGTTGGCGGAGGGAAAAAACCCAAATATCCACCTAATAAAGGTATAGTATTGAGTGGGAAGGAATATGTAACCAGACTTTATGGAGGGCTGCCTGGATTGCCCTTAATTTGAACAAAAATTAACTTGGCTGCTGGTTTAGTTGCAGACAACATATAGCTTGGCTGCATTTCCCTAAACATGTCATAGGAAAGTGGATTCCTTTTCCCCAAGACTGTCTGATGTATATCAGATTACAGGAAAATTTTCTTCTGTTCCCTGTATTGCACTATATACGTAATAGCTGTGGGTGATCCCACTATGAGGATCAAAACATCTGCAGTGGAGACACCAAGGATGAAGGTAGATGTTTCTGCAAACCTGAAGTAGTCCAAGCGTACTTAATTCCAAAGGAGGAAAATTAGGAATCCTCCTTCTTGATCAGTTTGTAGGTAGTTTCTCTGTATTCAGGTCAACTGGTATCTTTCCAGATGTTCAAAGGATCAACAGATGTTTAAACAAGGAGTGATATTGTGCCTCCTGCAGAAGCAATACAATGCTGGTAGCAATTGCTGCTTCTAGGATAGGGAATGGGCCCATCTATGTCTTATAAGAATGAACTGAGATGTGGCTGATGAATTCAGATTGGGTTTGTTAAAAATTACAAGAAGCGTAATGTTAACTGTAGAAGAATCGACATTTGAAAATCCAAGTTTGGGTCCTGTATGCTTCCCATGTATTTTTCTAACTAAACCTGTGCAAAATGAATGTGATGGGATTCCATTGCTCCTCATTAAGCTGGTCTTCCATGAATCAGAAGTGGTTTAAATAATGACAGTTGCTACTATAAGACTAATACAGTAATTTCCATTACTGCAGTGATGATCTGGGATGATTTGAAAAAGAAGACTGTTATCGAAATAGAGTTTTCCACAGAAGTCAAAGCTGTTAAGCTTAGAAGAGACAGGTGAGTTGGTGCAGTTTATTCCTCAGATAACCCATGCTATTTATGTAGGGCTGTTTCATGGACTCAGCTTCCTTTGTGGAAGCTGTACCAAAAGGGAATGGAAGCATTCTCTTATTCCCCCTCCTATTTCCTTCTCATCTGCAATCAGTCTTGCATATCTCTTCCAGTAGGGAGTCTTACAAGATCCCCTGGTGGGAATAACAAACCTTGAAAAGGTCTGGGAAGCTCAGGGGAAATAAAAAGCGCAACTCAACTAGACATATTGTAGGACTGAACCTCCTCTTAAGAATCAGGAAGTCTTAGATCCATTTTGTGACGAGAATGGTTGACTGAAATGCTACATGATAAAAGGCTGGTGTTTTATTTCATTCCTCATTTTTCTGCTATACCATGCTCCACAGGAATTGGTAGGTGCAGCTGAGAAAATCCAGAGTGTTGGTCTGTTGTTTGATTCAATTTAATTCATTTGGAAAGAGGTGTCTGGGAAATAGTGTGAACAAATGTGTACTTAATACAGATCCATGTTTAACTGAGTATAATGATCATCAGTAACTTGAATGTATGGGCTGTTGACTTTGTCTCTTTCAGGATTGTGGTAGTTTTGGACTCAATGATTAAAGTTTTCACATTTACGCACAATCCTCACCAGTTGCATGTCTTTGAAACCTGCTATAACCCTAAAGGTAAGTTATGTGCATTACAGAAAAATAACAGGAGTCGATGTTATCCTCTTCTATAACTTTTGCTTGCCATTGTGAGATGCTGTGTTCTGAAATCCCCTGTAACTCTGTCAGCCAAGTGTTGATGAGACCTATCTTCTCTGCTTAGGTGCAGTAGCAAAGCTGAGGAGGCCATATGTCTTCTGTTTTTCTGGAACTCTCTCATGTGATCTGAAAAGAAATCTGCCTAGTTTATTTTTGATTGCATTTATGTAAACTTAAGAGGATCATATCCTGATGTCAGCTTCCAGTAACGAATGGCTGAAAGGTTAACAGATGAGTGGAGAATGCAGGCATTCAGTCCGTAAATCTGTTAGCTGGGAAATAACAGGTTAATAAAGACACGGCTATTGTCAGAGAAGGGGTGATTTTCCCTAGTTCCCCCTTCTGATCGCAGACTGTCATTTTGCCCTTTGTGCTGTTCCTGAATGTTCACTGACCATGAGGAGCAGAAATCCAGCTGGGGTCGGTGACGTTCAATGAGCTGGAGTGGAAGTGAGAAGCAGAAAAGTTCCACCTGTAGATCTTGTAGGATACAAGTCAGTTTCTGCTAGTCTTAAGCTTGAATTCGTGTTGCCTCAGGAGTAGGTGTCCTAGAGCTTTTGTTATAACTTCTTTATTGCCAGGGGTGGGGTGGAGATGCAGTTGTAAAAAGATCTGGTCTTTATTACTTTCCCTTGTGTTTTAGGTCTTTGTGTACTGTGTCCAAACAGTAATAATTCCCTGCTTGCATTCCCTGGAACTCATACTGGACATGTACAGATTGTGGATTTGGCAAACACAGAAAAACCTCCTGTAGATATACCTGCTCATGAAGGAGTCTTGAGCTGCATAGCTCTCAACCTTCAAGGAACAAGGATTGCCACAGCATCAGAAAAAGTAAGCAAATTATCATGTTGCCTAGTTGACTAGAAAGATATGCTGTCATTCTTAATGACTTGATACATTCAAGATGAATTCCATGTCTGTGAGATCTGTTCACCATTGTTCTTACTGGGAGGCTTGATTCTCTTGCAAATTCTCGAGAGCCTTGGGTTTTTTAAAAACAGATTTCTATTTGTAATAGTTAAGGAGAAGTTATCTGTAAATGTTCTGGGGTTGTATTTCCACTGTCAAGTTCCTTGCTTTAAGGAGACAGTGCATTATAATAGATCTGATTCTGGATTTCTGTCACAATGCCTTGGCTACAGAACCCAGCTCAGCTGTGAATCTTCCTGGGTAGCTTTGAGCAGCTCACTTTCCTTCAGCCTCGCCTCACAGGTTTGTAGGAAGGCTAAAATTGGAGAAAGGGTATACACTACCCTAAACTCCTTAATCATAGGTGTCAAACTCGCAGCCCTCCAGATGTTATGGACTACAGTTCCCATCATCCCCTGCCAGCATCAGGGCCGTGAGTTTGACACCTGTGCCTTAGATGATGATCAGGAGAACTCTCAGCTGTCTGTTGCTAAAGTTAAAGTCTTACCATGTTGTCTCTTTGCTGTTTGCCAGAATATTCCACAATGTGAGGGTATATTAAATGGAGTATACTGATCTGGTTTATTCAAACTTTTAAAACTGTTTTTTTTTAATGGGAATTTTCTCGGCAGTAATTTCATGGTATATTGATATTGACAAATTGGAAGGGAGTGGAGGGTTAGAGTTGGATTTAAAAATGGCTTTTGATCATTTTAAACAAGGGTGTGGCTTAGATCCAGAGCAGCATTTATATGGGTGCATGGATTTCTGTGGACTGAGCACAGCTTTCTGCGGCCCAAAGGGGCTGCAGCAAGAGGAGAGTGGTGAGAAAGTCACATTCCATTTGTGGAAATTCTTGTGCCCACAAAAATTCTTCTCTGGCTCTAAGCTTGTATTTGAATCCTTTCCTTCAGCTTGTACAAAACAGAGCATATTGCCTGAGCTGAGGATGCCTAGCTCTGGAGGAGCAAGCTTCATAATGGAAGGCCATATTGTGTGTACAAATATATAAAATCTCAAGCAATAACAGAAAATTATATGTCGCCCGGAATAACCTGTATAGCTAGGATAGCATGCGATGAGTAGAATAATCCAAAACACCCTATTGGGTTAAGCAAGTAGCTATGTCTTAATGCTTGGATTATTATTGGGAGATCTAATTCTGATTTTGAAAGCTTTTTTCATGCATCTTAAAATACTGTATTGCTTTTACAGGGAACCCTTATAAGAATATTCGATACATCATCAGGGCATTTAATCCAAGAGTTGCGCAGAGGGTCTCAGGCTGCCAATATCTACTGGTAAGCATTGTTGTTTTGCCCATCCATCACACTGTATTTTGCCTTGGCTTATCAAGGGAGATGGTGGCCAGCACGCAAAAAGGGGGAGGGGTACCTACAGGGTGTTCATACTCTTGCAGCTGTTAGACGGATTTCTGGAGGTACGTGGGGTGGATTGTCACATGCGAATACATTTTTGCTCATCTGCTGCTTTATATGAGAAATAGGTCACATTTCTAGCTGATCTCATATTGTGTGCAGCACATCAACTAAGCTTAATGAAGAGCTTATAAAAGTACTTTCTGGGATTTCAGCAAATATGTAGCATTTGCAGAAACTTTCAGTGAGTTTGAAGCGTGGGAAGATGTATTTGGCAATAATGCAGAGCTGAAAGATTACATATATGGGATGTTGACTAAAAATACCTGTTGAGCAAATGCACATTCCACATTGGTGAGCCAAGACTGACAACCCAGATCTTTTCTTCTTGGTTCCTCTTAGGATCTTTGATTTCTAAATCAATTTTTTTTACTGCTTAGTTACCTTTAGTTGCTATCTCTGTACTCAATTTCTATGGATTGAGCATACCTTCTTGGTTTCAGCAGAGATCTGTTAATGTAGCTCTTGCTGTGGGGGTGCCTTTACACCAGAAAGCTTCCTAGGAAACTTAAGTTTCATGGAGTCTACCTTCCTTAGCTTCTGTGGGAGTTTACTACATGTAGATGGGGAAAGAAATACAATGCTAGGAAATGGCAGCTGTGTTCACTACTTTCTCTTCTTGAATATATATATAGAGAGAGTTCTGTTTATTGTCAGTTGCTGCATGGCAGTGGTGGTAGAAACACATTTATTTCTAACTTCTCCATCAGTATTAACTTCAACCAAGATGCTTCTCTCATCTGTGTGTCAAGTGACCATGCCACCGTGCACATCTTTGCTGCAGAGGATCCAAAAAGAAACAAGCAGTCAAGGTGAGAGACTTGCCCTTTTGGGGATTTCAGCAAATAGGTAGCATTTGCAGAAACTTTCAGTCATTGTGAAGTCTGGGAAGAGACAAACACAGAATGAATACAAAATAATACTTTTAAAACCAGTTGCCATTTTTTTTAACAAAATGAAGTCTGTGGTTAATGCAAATGTTCTCTCTTGCTTCAGCCCGTGTCACATAGCACAGTTGTTAGACAGGAAATGTCTAAAAATTGATTCCAAACAGCACCTGACCCAAGAAATCTGCCGTGGCAGCAGGGGGTGAAGAAAGTACTTTGGAATCATTTGGAATAACCAATGTACTTCATATTTTCTAAATTTGTGAAGATGCAAAGCTAATTTAAAAACTGACAGTGTACCCTCTGAAGTATTATGAAAAAGTCTATTGTTTTAAATCAAGATCGCTCTTATGGTTCCAGCAACTAATTAGTAAGCACACTCTTTAATGAATTACCTAAATTGATAAAAATGCTTTACATCCCTTTTTTGACTTTTGTCATGGTGATTTAATTGATAGAAATTAATCTACCCAGGACTAGCATTGATAATCATTAGTCAAGAAAGATTAAACTAATCCATAAAGATTTGCAGCGCAACCTTATGCAGTCATTCCAATTTATGCCACTGAAAGTCAATGTATACTCTATTGACTTGTAATGTGAGAGTAGAAGGATAAAGGGTTGGATCTGGTCAGTTTTTTCACTCAGGGAGTTCCTTATTTACAGTCCCTTCATGGCTTTTGTCTATGTAGATCCCATGATCCCCAACATAGCCTTTATAGATAGATAAAGGGAATCTCTTTTCTTCACCAGTAGAAAAACTGATTGAATCCAACTCATTCTTGCAAATATGTATAATCCACATTTAAAAAGTCAGGTTATGAAGTCACATGATTGGCTGTGCAGATCAAATTAAAATCAAAACAAACATTCTTATTTATGTGTCTTCTCTGTTAGAGTGCAAGGGGTATCATTATCACCAGTGTGATATAGAACTAACAAGCAGGGTAGATTTTTTATGGAGGAGTTCAGGGGTGGGGCCACCCCCCCACCCCCCCTAGGGCATAGCCACGCCTCCCCAAGTCCCGCCCCTGGCCTAGCACTGATTCTGGAATCCACCCCCAAATAGCATCACTTTCAATGGTATTTTAACTAGAGAGCCCAAATTCTCCTTTTATATCCACCTTAAAGGGAGAATCTGGGGTCCCTAGTTAAACAACACTGAAAGTGATGTTGTTTTGGGTTGGATTATCCCCCACCCTGAAACAGCATAACTTTCAATGTGGCGTAGTGGTTAAGAGCAGGTGCATTCTAATCTGAAGGAACCGGGTTTGATTCCCTGCTCTGCCACTTGAGCTGTGGAGGCTTATCTGGGGAATTCAGATTAGCCTGTGCGCTCCCACAAATGCCAACTGGGTGACCTTGGGCTAGTCACAGCTTTTTGGAGCTCTCTCAGCCCCACCCACCTCACAGGGTGTTTGTTGTGAGAGAGCAAGGGCAAGGAGATTGTAAGCCCCTTTGAATCTCCTACAGGAGAGAAAGGGGGATATAAATCCAAACTCTTCTTCTTCTTCTAAACTGAGGACCTCAGATTCTCCCTTTAAATCCATGCCGAAGGGGGTGGATTTAAAAGGAGAATCTGGGGAAATTTGGGGAGTGCCTGCTGTCAGGGGTGCAATTGTTAAGCTAGAAGCACCAAACTTTCAGGGTATCTTTAGGAGTCCCTCCTAATGATACTACCCTGTTTGGTGAAGTTTGGTTCAGGGCGTCCAAAGTTATGGACCCTCAAAGGTGTAGCCCCCATCTTCTATTAGCTCCCATTGGAAACAATGGAGGATGGGGGCACTCTCTTTGGGAGTCCATAGCTTTGGACCCCCTGTACCAAACTTCACAAAACCTGGGTGGTATCAATAAGAAACTCTCCTGATAATAAATTCCAGGTTTGGTGAAGTTTGGTTCAGGGGGTCCAAAGTTATGGACCCTCAAAAGTGTAGCCCCATCTTCTATTAGCTCCCATTGGAAACAATGGAGGATGGGGGCACCCCCTTTGGGAGTCCATAACTTTGGACCCCCTGAACCAAACCTCACCAAACCCGGGTAGTATCATCAGGAGAGTCTCCCAAACAGGCCCAAACAATGCGCCCCCTGCAGGCCAGAAACCGAAAAAGCATTAAAATGTTTTAAAACCCCACAAACGGGTGGGCTGAGCTTCGGACATGAATGGGGGGGGGTTCAAACCCGAGAACCCCCCCCCCTTACCTACTTCCATGCTAACAAGTAACACAGGTGATGAGGTACCTCAGTGGCCTCCATGGATGAGAGTTACATTCTTTTGAAATTGGTGAATGGACAGCCACATCCATGACTTATGTGCTAAATGTAATGTGTTAGCAGTGTTTCAGTACCGTTGGCTATTTTCTTAAACACTGGCTAAAGAAGTATATGCTATATATATATCTTTAATTGTTTCTTTCTGATCAAAGATTTTGGTTCAAATATTCGTTTTTAATTAGGACATGACATGAAGTGATTTTACATTTATATAAATGTTTCTTTAAAAACTAAACTAGATCACATTATTTAAGTCACCTTATGTTTTTTGGAATTTTTTCCAGTGCTAAGTTTTTTTAGAAAACCTGCATCACTGCCTTTGGACCTTTTATCCCAAGCAGCAACAATCCACAGTATGGGAAGGAGTCTCTTGGGACCGTTTCCATACAGGCCAGACAAAGAGAACTTAGAACCTTTTGCATGCACAATTTTGAACTATGATCTTTTTCTGCAAATGGTTCTTCTGATGGTAGAATATAGAAATCCTTGTCTGAGATAGTTTGAATATTTGTGTCTCATTCAAAGAGTTATTTGAGTTGTCTGTTCAGACATCCAAGAAAAGGCATTACTCTTCTGTGTAAATGGGAAGGGATAATGCAGCAAACTAAAAATGCATCTAACAGAGAAATCAATACATTGACACTGTGAGGAATATACTGATGCCTCTGAAGAAGAGATTGTTTTGATATCATGCTTTTCCTTACCTTAGTGTCTTACGTTCCCTTCCTCTCCCCACAGGAAGTACTGTTGTCAGGTAGGTGGGGCTAAGAGAATTCTGAGAGAACTGAGACTAACACAAGTTCACCCAGCAGGTTTTATGTGGAGGAGTGGGGAAATCAAGCCTGGTTCCCAGATTACTGTTCGCCACTCTTAACCACACTGCACCATGCTGTTTCTCTATGTCATGACATTGACCTGTGCAATTAAGATAATTGCATTTAGCAAGTCAGGAGAGGTTGGTTGTCTGGGCCTTTAAAATAATTCACCCCACAATGTAGGCTGTTATAATGCCATTCAACCTAAAGGAACTTCTGTTGGGGTTTCTCTTGGAAAAGCCTGTTTGACCCATGCAGGGATTTCAGATCAGTATCAGATTTTCCAGTTATTAAAAAGGAAGGTGCAGGTGTTTCTGAATGAAATGAATGATCTAATACCCAGCATACTAGGATTCAGTAGTGAGGCTGCATCCATCACTCCAGTGGATGATCTTTGAAAAAAGATGGGGTGAAGGTTCCTGTCAGTTCTCCTGAACCCTTCTAGCATTTGATATTATATATAATTTTGTTTAACACTTCAGTTTGAAGCACTGCACTTCAGTTGTTGCTGGGGCAGCACAGAAGGATTGTTATTCTGGATGAGACTTGTCTCATGAGGTCCTTTCTTCTTTTTAACACCTCCATGAAGCTTCTGGGAGATACTTAAGAGTGTGTTGCCTTCCACATATTGATGGCACCAGCTCTTCCTCTTTTTCATTTGAATCAAATTAGATGGTTTCACATGAATCAAATGTGATGATTTCCAAATGACTTTCCGGGGTCAGGAAGTGGATAAAAGTAAATTAACTGAAATTTAATAGAGACAAGACTAAGTTGCTCATAGTGGTTAAAACTTGAACTGATGAAACAGTGAAAATGTTTATCATAAAAAGGATGAGTGTAGTGAAGTTGCTTTGTAGAAAAGCAAGGTATAATAACCCAGCTTCTAGCTAAGATCACATTTTATTAGTTGATTCACCAACTATGCACCTTCGTGGAACTGAAGGATTTGACTGCATGGGCTTGCACTTTTGATCTCCCAGTTGGATTACTAATGTGCTCTGAGGCTGTCTTTGAAAACTTTTAAAGTTAGTCTAGAATTTACCAACCAGCTGCACTAGTTACCGGACTAAAGTAAAAATGCTGGATATGACCTTTTCTGATATTGGCCTGGCAGAGTTGAGGGAGGGAGAATGTTCTCACAGTGTACAATTGCTCATTAAGAGCTACCATCACTCATCATCTGCCGATTCCACCTAATGCAACTTTGTGCCACTGTCAGTTATGCTCTTCTAGTGGCAGCTTCCAGTGTATGGAGTCTTTTTCCTGCTCTGGTACATCTTTATGCCTTAGAGAGAGACGTGAAGGTTCCTTTGTTCATCTGAGCCTCTTGAAAGTAAGGTGATTGATGTGGTTTACATTTCTCTTTCATTTAGATACATTTTTATTACAGTGCATTATTTTATACTCTTTGAAGGCATCATTTGACAAGTCAGATTGTCTAAATAAAAATGAACTTGCCAGTGCCATTCCTTGTACTGAGTGTGGTAAGCAGAACAGAACCCGTATGTTATTGAACATGACAGAAGAGTTTTAATTTGCATTTGAAATGTTTTAAGAATCACTGTGCGGCAACTTGTTTCTCTTTGCTATGGCTATATCTGCACAGCTTTCAGTGAAGTATTTCTAAAAATAGTTTCTAGCCCCAAGACTGTAAATCTAGCTTCTATCCATGCAGTTGGCTTTGTAAGTGGCAATAAAATAACAGAGCTTCCTTAGCTGCTGCCAGTCTGCATCAATGGTGATAGTTTTTGCTTCTCTCTTTCTCTTTCAGTTTAGCATCTGCCAGTTTCCTGCCCAAATACTTCAGTTCCAAGTGGAGTTTTTCCAAATTTCAGGTTCCCTCTGGTTCCCCTTGCATTTGTGCCTTCGGAACAGAACCGAATTCTGTCCTAGGTAAGGTACTAGATTTTTATGCGTATGTATGCCCACATAAAACTCCATCCTAACACACAGCATGACATTAAGCAATTATGCAAACAGAAATAAGCTTTGAAAGTTCCACTCTAGACCTATTAATTGAATCTAGTTCAATTTGTCACTGGGGATTAATTCATCAGTTGGTTTGAATTCTAGGTAAATGCACACAATTGCACCATTGGTGTGGCATTTATCATGAGAGTAATGTGTTCCAAGTGCAAGTTGTGTCCAGTACTCAAGCCTGTTCTAAGATCCTATCGTCAGCCCCTAAATTCTCTGTTGGATGCTTTGGGGTTTGGTGAAAGTAATTGAACTGCATTTAATCAAAATATGCAAATGATTTTACTTGTTCTTTGACGTTATTAAAGTATTGTACATCATTGTTTCCTAGAAAGCAGTACTTTGGACCTTGTACCTGCATAGAATGTAGCTTCTCTTGCTGCTTTAATTGCACAGTAGATGCTGCTGTAGGAGACCAAATGTAAACAAACAACTCTCTAGTTGCCAGCCTGAAAAGAATCCTTCTTTCTTCTAGCAATCTGTGCAGATGGCAGCTACTACAAATTTTTATTCAACCAAAAAGGAGAATGCTCCAGGGATGTCTACGCTCAATTCCTAGAAATGACTGATGATAAACTTTGACTGCACAGATGGAAATAACTGGAGAATGGGGGAAGAGAGGTGAATGTATTCTTCTCCCTCTCTGAAGAGACAGCCTCTAACTACCCCAGCAGTCAACAGCGCTGCTCAAGATGGGACAGATGAACTGAAGAAGTCCAGGCCAACACAATCAGAACTAGCTGCCAGGCAGAGGACTAATACAGCATATACTGTCAACAACTGGTTATAAATGTTAGTTTTGGCTGCTGCTGTTCTTCAGTTTTCTTAAGTTTGTCACCTCTCTGTAACTAACTTGTGAAGCTTATTGTACATTATGCCATCAGCCTGCAGGGAGGTTTTAATCATCTCTTACTCCTCAGAAAAGAAAAATTCGGTTTCGGTATCATGGCTGTAGGGCAACAGAAAGGACACGCCAGACGACACAGAATACTTATACCAGCAGTTTCTGCTTTTCCAAATGTCTATTTCCTCTTCATCAAATATATTTAAAGGGATCATGGCAAGTTTGCTCTGAGTTACCCTTGCTCAGGAATAGATAGAATGTGCAAGCCCATACTGTTGTGAATTTGTATTAACGTTCATACATTTTGTCAGAAGTGCCAAAATTCACATCCTACAAATGGCATTAATCATTGCTGGCCTAAATCATTCTGCAGGATAGAAATTTAAGCTACGTAGGACAATGGTAGGGACTGTGAATCTGATAGGTAACTATGTTTAGATATTATAACCATTCCAGGTATTTACATTTTTGTTCCTTGATGTGTTTGCACTTATGCTGTACAGTGGCAGACCAACAGAAAAGTAGTCTGTAATAGCTAACAATAAATACGCTGTTCTTTTCTGCTGTATCCTGTAAGATATTGTTATCGTCATCGAATTTGGGTGTATTCCAAACACATGTGGTGGACATTTGAATCATAAGTGATAAATCCTTCAGATGTACAGCTGTAGTTTAGGTATTTTGGAAACTGAGGTATATGCACATTCAAATTGAAACCACAACCACCTCTTTCAATTGGAAAACTTCTTTAATTCCTTTAAAGTTCACACATGCTTCAAAATTAACTGAAGCCTTAAGTCACAGAGTCGTAAGGTATTTGAATATCATTTAACTGAAACCTATATTCATATTCGCCAGTTAGCATGTTGCTTTTAAATGTGTATTTAATCATGGAAGTTGTTTTGCACACCTTTTGTAATCTTTTAATTAAAATTGACTAATTTGCTGTATTCATTTAATGGTAATAAGATGCATTCTGTATGTGGTCATAGCTTGCCTTCCTAATCTGTTCTGGGTAATGATAGATGACTTCATTGTTAAACGAGAGTTACTTTTTAGTAGAAAGTTCAAAATGATGTGTATTTTGAGGTGCACTCACTGTACTAGTATGGACTTAATTGGGCTGTAGTTCATACCTCTGTGGCTGCCTCTTTCAGTGTCTCCCATTCCTGCCCTTCCTCTGACATCTGTGTTCTTCTAAAATGAACACCATTATTTAAAACTGTTATTATGCTTCCTTTTCAGGCACTTGCTTGAGGCAATTCACAAAATAATTTTAAACTGATTACAATGCTGTCTTCTCTCTGCCCTTTCTGTTATCCCACTAATGTGTTACAATGTTAGATAACTGCTCAGTCCCTTTTGGGGTTTTAAACAGTCCTATTTGCAAAATTTGCTTTTCGTGCATACTCAAAGGAACTAAAGAGCAATGGGGTCCAAAAATAGCCCAAAAAAGTTCCCTGAAATGCTGTTATAGGAAGACAGAGGGCCCTCACTAGGAGGAGGAATTGGCATAAGGATACTGCCGGACCTAGCCCGTTCAGTAACCAAATAAGGCACAGTTTAGCTTAGCACAACTGTTCATAAGCCCAAACTGCCAGTTTAACTTTAACCAGTACATTGTTAAAACCAATGTAGTTATTGCATTTCTAGACATAATCTTCTTAGCCTGAATTTGTGGAAAGAAGGGGAGTTCAGCAACTGCTGTAGTATTAGTAGCAAAATAAATTGATGCTACAACATACTGCTAAACATGTTAGTCTGCCTAACAGCAAAAGCATGCATGTAGCACTTATTAAGCACAGCAGTACATTATGATATGAAAATACATCCCCTATTTCTTCATGTACGCTTCTGTAAGGGCTGGCTAAAATATTTGCAACACAATTCAAAGGATGCAGTTGCACAGAACATGAATTACAAGCTGTGAATCATTACTAGTGCTGTATGCTAGCTTTGCTTGTTTATAACAAGCAATTTTAGGGGGGGGCGCGTCTAATGATGTTTCCATTGCACATGCACCCTCCAGATTGCCTATAGCACTTGTATGGTGCGAGCTTGTCTCCTATGCTACTAAGGATTTCCTTAGTATCTGCCATGTAACATATTAGAAAAACTTTAAAAGATATTCACTCTGTTATATGATAGTATTTGAGCGCTATTATTTTCGTACAATAATCCAACTACCTAGGCATGTTAAATTTTTAGCAAACCAACATTATTTAAAATAATTATTTAAAATAATGTCACAGTTTTTCTGTCAAGAGAGGCCCGTTACATAATATAGAAGCTGCACTTGTTTCCTTGATTAACCCATGACTGTGATCAAGCTGCAGGATAGCCTGGTGAAAAAGATCAACAGCCATAACTGTCCTTTTTCCACTTGAGCAAAATTTAAAGGAAGTATTACAATAATATGCAAAAATATTTCAATAAAGATATCACTTCTTTTTATCCTAGCGTTTGTCCAATGAGCTTAATTTGGCATACATGTTTATTCTGTCCACCCTCAGAACAAGGTCAGCTAAAAAGCTGCTTTGACTCAGTAAAGATTTGGACCCACTCTCTCCAGTTCTAGTATATTTTAACCATTATACCACACTATCCCAGAACTGAACACTGATATAAAGCTCAATTCTATTAGACTCTGTCAAAGTAAACGCATGACCTGGGACACAAGCTGTCTCTGTATGGTAGCACTAGCAACTCCTCAAGTTGACTTCCTTTAAATTTTGCTCAAATGGAAAAAGGTAAAACAATGAGGGTGGAAAGCTGCCCCCTCCTTGTCCCATAACGTCATACAAAGTATACAATTTCTCCTTTCCCAAGGGTGCTTATAATATATAACTGACATTTAACATTTTAAAGTAGCTCCCTTTAATGTTTACATTCCGTGGAAGAGCATGACTAGGTCAAATTTAGGAAAGTAAATCCTATCCACAGTACCTGAAGAGAGTTATGCAGATAGACCCAACCGTTTCATACAAATAAAAGCAAATTCCTGTATTGTCCTAAACCTAAATGTGAACTGAATTGAGGATTTATAGCACTTCAGCTTCTGTGATTACACATTAAATCCTTTTTCTATGTCCTCTCTTCTTAGCTTACACTTTATCCTGGAACATAAGATGTACAAAAACTTCAACATGCATGAATAATTTTGATTAGACTGGGAGAATGTCTCCAATTTTTTTATTCAAAAGCATCAATGTGCCTGGTCTTCATGAATTAGTAGGTTTTCATCCAAGTCCTTCCCCCAATTATTAAATATAGTTGCTTCTGGATGAGGTGACCACAGTGCAAAAAGTAGAATGCTGTAGTTATAGAAATTAGATTTTTACCCCTTATTGTGGCTGTTATAAATTCAGCTAGTGTACAGCAATTTTTCATAATCTTTTAATATGTATTATCCGCATTGACACTGTGACAGCTCTATTGTGTGGGTTAACATGATACTTGGTACAGATTTTTTTTTGTATTTGGTCTTCAGATAAAACAATGTCCAAAAACTGTCTAAATATAAGCCATTCCAAGCCATTTCAGTTCATCATGAAAATACAGGTGGTTCTTGAAGTAAAGGTGGAGAAAAGACATAAATAATGGTATTGCCAAAAAGGGAGTGGGTTGGGATAGAGAGGACAAATCAAAGGTTTAAAGCCCAGTCTTCACCTTTAACTCACCTTAATATGTGACAAGACAGCGTGCAAATTAAGAATATAAGAGCAACCTTAGCTTTTCATTCAGTTCAGTTCTGAAATGCAAGGTATATTTCTACTATCACAACTCTTGAGAAGTAATTTTAAAATGTTCAACTGCAGAACACACACTTTAAAAAAAATCACATTTATTATAGCACAGTAGCCACTGTTAGAAAACCACAATAGCTACTCTTAATGAAGACCTCAGAAGGTCTGTGTATGACATCAAAAGTTAAGGATAAACTCGTCAGATTAATTTCTACTGGTGGGGTGCTTATGCTTAAAAATATTGAATATACCTCCGACAAGATTTTTTTTCTTTTTAAAAGGACTTGTGATAAAGAATTTTCTCTTTTCTAAATGAACAGTCAGTCATTTTAAACATACACAATATTAAGCGAGACTCTTGTTTTACTTTAGACTGGAAAAATATGCCAGGGACAGTCAAAGTCAACACAAAGTAACAAACAGCAAAAGGTAGCAAGAAAGAGAAACAGATAAGTGCAGCTCTGGTCAAATTCATAGCAGTTCTTTACGTCAGTTAACGGTTCATTTACACTGTAATTTCTAATCAGTTACATGCAAGTCCAAAGAAGCATTTGATCACTACACAAGGTAATAAAATTTGATTAAATTTATCAGGCAACTGCTAAAATATGAAAATTTGCAGATGTAACAAAGTAGCTTTATCTGAACTTTTAACAGGACAAAATTAAATCATTCCATTGGTTAAAAAATCCTACATTCAGTTTTACCAAACAAAATTTCACATGAAAAGTATTGTGTGATTCCAAAGTTTCTGGAGTAGAAATGGAGTGATTTGAAATGTCAAAGACCCCATTATTTTGAAAATAAAATAAAAATACACATCAAAAATTTCTAATTCCACATGTGAACAACAAAATACTGCATATCTACCAACAACTGAATCGGGCAGGTCATTATGAAAGGCTAGCTGCCAAGATGTAGGAAATGGCTCCTTGCCTCTGTTCCCTTTGAGGAATATACAATCTTTTGAAATCCGGTCATATGAAGCGCTTATCATGCTGTGTGATATATCGAGATACACAATCCTTAAAATAATCCAGTAGAGGTTTTTAAAGTTGCAGGCTTCCCCAACTTTGTATCTCTCAATGTATACAGAGTCACTTCAGAATGGCAAGGAGGAGTGGGGAGGAGGGGTCACAGCCTCTGGAACAAGATGGTTTACAGTTTTACTTTATTTCTTTGCTTAAATTAGAAGTTCTAAGGCCACCTGTGTTTTTCTCAGTGCTGAAAGTTGAAATCTGATCACAGGGCCCCTTTCCCCACTGTGTGAGAACATGTTCAATGTTTAGGTGTTTAAATGTCTCCTTTTGGCACCATGGAGCATTATTTTTAAAAAGAAATATTCCTCTAAGTTCCTAGTTCTGGCTGCTCTGTTCACTCACTGCCACAGACGGGGTGTCAACATTCACAGCAATGACTATGCTTTCCCCATCTTCCGTTTTGATACGTTTCAATTCTTGCTGCTCAGACTGGTCTCCGTTCTGACGTTTCGTTGGAAGAGAAGCTGAAGCAGACGCATGAGTAGCTAACATGTGTAAGGGACTTGCAGCAGCTGTAAAAGAAATTTAAAAGCGCAGAGTAAGCACAGGGAAAGGAAGAACAAACCTTACTCTGTGACACTACTTTAGTAGTACAAAAAGGCTTTAAAAATCATTAGTGCTACAATGTGCTGTCCAAGGTTTCATGAGTATGGGCAAAGTTTGCCCCAACAAACAGGCAACAAATGAAGACAGTCTTCAATTATTCTACAGAAAAACCAAAAGCACCAGTGACACAAACATTTTAAGGGAGGAAACGCAAGTATTCACTATAGTCACACACAAAGAAGGGTAACTACAGACCATACACTGACCCTCTAGAAGACTGAAAGATGAGAGATCTCTTACTCAGGTGGCAAGAATAAATGAGATTGAATGAAGGCGA
Source organism: Sphaerodactylus townsendi (assembly GCF_021028975.2). Lineage (NCBI taxonomy): Eukaryota > Metazoa > Chordata > Lepidosauria > Squamata > Sphaerodactylidae > Sphaerodactylus > Sphaerodactylus townsendi. The sequence continues at coordinate 110,770,920 of NC_059427.1, read as the reverse complement.
GTGAAGAACAATTCTTCTGAACCTCTGTGGATTCAGGGGATAATAGTTTACTTGGTGAACAATGGCAATGCCCAGATGACTATTCTGCAGATATCTATAATGGAAATACTCCCATCACCACAAAAAGCTCCAACCCTTGAGAAAACCTCAGCAGTGAGTGACAAGGCACAGCAGAGCTGAACCTGTAATGCTGTTCCCCTAAGAGAAATGCTTCCATTTTGTCACATGACTTTCCTCACACATGAGTTTCCTCACACTGACCAATATCCCCGATAGAACCAGAGAAGCAGCATATAAATCCAGAGATGGAGCGATTCAAGTGAAGAATCTGACCCTCCACTCCCGTATGAGACCATACTGAAATCATAAGAAAAATTATTTTGAGTTCAATATTCAGCACATTTCCAGTCCAAATGGACTCCCAAATTGGCTTAAATAAACAAAAAAGGGTAAGGGGATTAAATCTTTGCTTAAACTGGATCCAGTCTCCCACTCACTCAGCTACATGCAGGCACAATGGAGAGGTAATTGCTTGACTACTCCCTGCCTTCCCCCTCCAATTAATATTAGGAGCCAACTGCTATTTTTACCTCCAGTGACTTATCCCTAAGAAATCTGCCCACAGCAAATTCTACAGCAAATTTACTTGCAAATGATCTATCCAAATGATCTATCCAAAGACTATTGTTCCCCTGCTGTATAACTGATTCAACAAATTATTTAGATTATTGTTATAGTTGTACCCATTTCTAAAGGTATTATTTTTTAATTTCTGTAAAGCACAGTCATGTAATGGGTACATGCTGTCACACTAATGTTCAAATTACTAAACAAATCCCAACTATGGCCTTATGGTTCTCAATTGGCTGAAGGCAGGCACTTTCACAAGGAATACCAATGAGGCTCAATGTCTCAGTATTCTAAAACTATGTTTATTAAAAGAGCTGTCCAATAGTCATACAGAATAAACAAAATTAAAAATGTAGTCTCAGAACTCACTGGAAAAAAGGAGGCTAGAATGCCAAACACTGTATAGTCTTCAAATTTGATTTTTTTGCATTTATATTAGAAAACCAGCATGAGTCCAGACTCATGCACATTTAGAAATTTTGCAGCATATAGGCTAAAACATTATGCAAGATGCTATTTTTCTCAGTACAGAGAACATGCTCAACTACTTTTTTCAGTAAAGGCATGAAAAAACAGCAGACTGCTACATCTTGTAGGAGTTATTATGCCAGGCAGGCGGAGGTGTGACTGACAGGCAGGCAAGCAAACAATAACCTTCTGAGGGAGATTAAGAGATGTGATGAGCCCAGAATCACCTGCATTTTCATGGCAGAGCAGAGATTCAAATCTTGTCACACCAGGTCTCAGTCTGGTACTCTAACTACTACACCACATCAGATCTGCAAACATAAGCTATATGCCCTGTATCAAGAGTTAGCTACAATGTTTTAAAGAACTGTATTTTTAGGTTGCTGTTGTGAGCTTCCAGACTGTGTGACCATGGTGTGGTAGCTTTTGCTCCTAATGTTTTTGCCCACATCTATGGCTGGCATCTTCAGAAGCATGTACATCGTAAGATGTGTTTCTCAGCCAGCTGATTCTGGCCACGAAAATCTTCCACAAAACACTATTTTTAGGACTCAAAAATATAAAACTACGCATAGGCGGATTCTGCATGGGCCAAAAACAGAAGCGTGAAAATGGTGTGACAGGGTTTAAAACCATTTTATAACTGTTTTCACACTGCTGTTTTTGACCTATGCGGAATCCACCATAGAGAGAGTGTAAAATTGAAGGGGGACAGTCAACAAACAACAAAGACTAACTGTAATTTACAGATAACTGCTTTAGACACACACAGGACTTTGACCATATCCCAGGGGTTGAACATCTTTCCTTTGAAAATGTTACTGATTCATTTTCAAAACAAAATGCCACATAGCATAGGTAGCTATTCTTCAAACCCAAAGGCCTCTGGGCAAGGAGAATTAGCTGAGTAGGGGTCTGAAGAGAGACACAAGTTCTTAACTTATCATGAAAGGTAAAAAGACTGTAGATCAGTGATGGCGAACCTTTTCGAGACCAAGTGCCCAAATTGCAACCCAAAACCCACTTATTTATCGCAAAGTGCCAACACGGCAATTTAACCTGAATACTGAGGTTCTAGTTTAGAAAAAACAGTTGGCTCCAAGGCGCATGTTACTCGGGAGTAAGCTTGGTGAAGCAACCGTGCAACGCTTCGAATGGATGAATCACGACCCTAGGAGGGTTTACTCAGAAGCAAGCCTTATTGCCAGCAACCGAGCTTACTCCCAGGTAAAGGATCATGCCCAGGCCAGCCTAGGGGTGTGTGTGTGGGGTTGATTTTCCGCCCCCTGTCCACATGATGAACTCTGTGCAAGTGTGCCCACAGAAAGGGCTCTGAGTGCCACCTCTGGCACCCGTGTCACAGGTTCGCCACCACTGCTGTAGACTAAAGTATCATGTACCAAGACAGCACCTTCCTATAAGAGATCTAAATACCTGAAGAAACAATGATCTACTCAACTCTGGACATCACTCCTCCACACAAGAAATCTGTAGCACTAAAATGACTATTCAAATGCTTACCAGTATTGGCCTGACCTTGAATTGCTGTGGTGATGGGTACTATGTGTGTTCCATTCTGCGTTACAGTTTTTATTGGTAGCTGGTGTTGACCTAGAGGTGTTTGTTGCACTATGGTAACTGTCTGTAGGGGTGCAGTCTGAGAGGTCTGAATGATCCGACTAGCAGCTCCTATAGTTGTATGGCTAACTGCAGGTATAGGCTCCACTTTAACTGGGGGGAAAAATAAAAATATGTCAAGGAAACAGTTGAAAATAAATACCAATCAGTGGGAAAAGATTTTAACCTCAGCACATAGTAAGAGAAATAAATGAAGCACGAAGGAAAGAAGCTGTTCTTTCTGCTTCTAACCAATAAAGAGGAAACTAACAAAAGGGTCAGTGGGGAATGGATCCAAATTCTTACCTTTCATTTCACTGTGGTCTCCATTCTCTTGAGGTTCTCCTTTAGGCTGGGCCACCACTGCTGCCTGTGTGACCACCGCTTGACCAGCTACAGTGTAAGTATTTGCTGGTGATAATCCAGTCACATTTGTGACAGACACAGCTGGTATTTGATGGACAACATGAACTGTTTGTACTACAGGCTGCTGGGGTGTTGATGTTGTCACAGGAGTTGCAACAGTGTACGTGACAGGTTTCATAGTTTGTGGCAGCTGCCTCTGTACAGTAATTAAAACAGGCTGGCTAGATAAGGGCGATCCTACCAGAAAACAGAAAAAAAAATTGGTTATCTTAACCTCTTTTCACAGGCATATGAATAACTTGTCCCCTTGAAGGGGGTGGGGGAAGGCAATGCTCCTTCCGTTAGAAAATTTGTGCAGGGACACTAAATGTTAATCCAGTTAGGCTGAACATTGTCATGGTACTCTTCAGCATTCATCATAGGCAAAACATTACTTACACAAAGATGATCAATGACAAATAATGTGAACAGCTCATACCGATTAGCAGGAAAAAAACAAAAGCCACACACAAAAAAAATATTGAAACAAATGATCGCATTTGTTTCAGATCTTTCCACTTCGTGTTGCTTTATCTCCAATCTTGGCAAAGTAAAAATATACACTTACATACCAGTCTAGAGAAGTGAGGGAGGAAAAACTGCGTCTGGGGTATGAACTGCCTCCGTGCGCCCTCCACACCCCTCCGAAACACCTCCAACACCCCCCCGGCCCCACGTCCCTACGTGACTGCAATGGCGCCACCCCAGACAAGTCACCCCGGATGTCCCCACTGCAGCTACTCACATGGTCTAGAGTCACCTCGGTTTTCATCAACTCTGCTTTACTGCAAAAGTGGCACAATATCAACCATGGTCAACCGCCCACCAAATCATACAGTTCTTCCCTCCTTCCAACCTTGGAACAGCCTTTTTAAGGTAAGCTAGAATCTGTTGCATGTTTTCTAAACTAGGATTGTTTGCTGGGACTGCCGACACTCAAAAAGGGGAAGGCATTGATGCAAACAATTCTGCTTCAGAGAACAGCTCATGAGTTCTAATTTCCTCTAAAGCGACTGTTCCAAAGTTAGCAGGAGAGAAGACACTTGGTACTTGCAGTTACACTGCTGCTCCAAGTCTTGGATTGTTTCCTAGAAGAAGTGAGCTACCCATGATTCAGAGGACAGCCACGCAGCAGGTGCTAGTACCAAACAACTTACTCCATCTTTCTGAGATGATGTGTTGATGGTAGACAAGCCATGTTTATTCATATCCCACCTTTCTCCCTAAGGGGAACCCAAAGCAGCTTCTCAATTTTACCTTCACAACAATTCTGTGAGGTAGATCAGGTTAAAAGTGTATGACTGGCCCAAAGTCACCCAGCAAACTTCCTTGGTACAGCGGGGAGTCAATCCCTTCTTCAGTTTTCAAACACAGAGCCAGCTCACAATCACCACAATGATTATTTGTTACCTGCCTGACATCCCTGCATCCATTCTAGTCTCCAGATGCAGCCTGATTCCTTGCCAGCTCCCTAGTCACACTAGCTGCTATTCCGCAGCATCTTTTCTTGGAGAAAGAGATGGTGCCATGAGGAGGCATTTGAAGTGCCATAGATAAAGTATGTATGCTTAGGAAAAACTGATGCTGGATCACCACCGCCCATGCTCCATGTCTCTAGGCTTCAAGCAGTTGCTTACAAGCTAGGCAGAGACATTAACAAGGAACTGTGGCAGGTGGCTGTCTTAGGCACCATATTAATAATCATCAGGTTTAACACTGAGTGGGCAATTTCCTTGTGTGCTCCCTGTGTTATCAGTATTTTTATTATAATGAAATATGTAAAAACTTTTTGCAAGTTAAGCTTGAATACTGAGGAGCATCATGCTCAGAAAACCTTTAATGAATCTCGCTCCCTTCTCAGTCCTTGGAATACAAAGGGCACTCAAACACAACTGTCTTGGAAAACACTATCTAGTGCTATTAATTGCCTTACAGAGTTCAAACATAAAATTTCAGCTTGATCCTCCATCAATCTGCATCTAACTTCATGAGCTGTAAAATGGAATTATAGGTTTTAAAAAGATGCTACAATCTGTTATTCCTTAAACTCTGTAAATTTCAACAAACATTCTCTGCCATGGATTCAATGGCTCAAAAGCCTCGGCTAAGATCAGAAGGAGCAGATCATATAGTTCTGTACGCTACTCCCTCTGCAGCTACTCCCAGTGCCAAGACAATGCTGCCATAGGAAAGATCTGCCTTGTAAACTTCTCTTGCATGGTTCACAGCTTCTGACATTATTCCAGAAAGACTGGAAGCTGCCAAATATAGCAACCATCTAGACCACTTGGGGAATTTCAGAACAGGTCCTTTACAATTTCTAGACAACAAATCCTATCTCGGGTCTCCACCTTTTTTACCACTGAAGATGAAGGTACCACTAGAAATCCCCATTAGGGCAGGTCAATATGAGAAAAGGAATTTCTTTAGATACATGGGGCTCAAGCCATTCAGGGCTTTATAAATCAAAGATAACACCTTGAATTAGGCTCAGTAGTGAACTGGCAGCCAGTGCAGTTCTTCTAAGACTGGCGTAATTTGCATCTGGCCAGCAGCACCCGTGAGAAGTCTTACTGCTGCGTTCTGCTCTATCTGCACCTTCTGGACCATCTTCAAGGGTAGTCCCACATAAAGGGCATTACAATAGTCCAATTTGGAGGTTACCAGAGGATGGATTATTGTAGCCAGATCATCTCTGTCCAGAAGGAACCGTAGCTGGCGAACCAGCTGGAGCTAGAAATAAGTACTTCTGGCCACTGCCTCCTCCTGAGCTTCGAGTATCATAGCAGAGTCCAGATTTTGCACCTGTCCCTTCCAGGGCAATACAGCCCCACCAAGTACAGCCTCCCAGCGGGATTTACGCCACCTGTGCTCTAGTCATTGACTTTCCAAGTTTCACAGCCTGGAGCTCCATACAATACCATGGAGTTTTATGGGTTCTACAGGTAAGGTGAGGGCTCTTGGGAGTGATCATGTTGGTGGCCCTGTTCATCTCACCATACCAGAGAGACACCAAGGCCTCGACAGGCATGCCATCCCTGCCAGTTTGAAAATCCCTCAGAGCATTCAGGAACTGCTTAGGTTCCAAAGGCCTCCGAGGGTGGACCAACTCAATGGGTCTCCTTCCTCTCAGGGGGGATTAACACTGCAAATCCCAATCTTAACAGGAAATGGTCAGCCCATGATAATGGGCTGATATATGTAATTAACATATATAATGTTGCATTTTATAACATTAACATATATAACGAACATTACATAATACTGTATCCTACAAATACAAAAGCACTGTATGAACATTGTACCTGGAGCACTCTGTGCAAATCGTGCTTCTTGTATCACTGCTAGCTTTGGCTGGATAGTGCTTGGCTCAGGCTCCATTGGAACAGGAGACCCTTCCCTCGACAGACTTTCTGGGGTCTGCACACCACTTGAGTGAGCAGACAAGACTCCTGAATGGTTAGGGGAAGCAGGGGCACTTCTGTAAGCAAAGAACAACAGACATTGTTACGAGAGAACTAATGGTTTAGAAAAGCAACCTGCCTCAAAAATTATGCAAGAATCAGCTCTTTGTAATCCGTCTTAAGTCCCGGTGAGAAAGATGGACTATAAATAACAGAAATAAATAAATCCTTTTAAAAAAGGCTTGCTGCAGCTCAAGCCTTTTTCCAGCATAACCATAACCAGGAAGCACAAATAAAATGTAACCTATTCAGGAGTTTCACTGCACATTAACTGCAACATTCATGCTTGCTTTTTGGAAAATCAAGAACTTATGCACAGGCGAGGAAAAAGGAGTTTCACAGTAGAATGACTGGGAGTAGAAAGAGGGCAGTTCAGGGGAAACAGGATAGATAACCCTTTTCAGCCTGTTGCTTCTCTGCTCCAAATTCATCACCACCATCCCACTTAGTTCCAATGATGTGTTTGGAGAAAACAGGCATTGTGACCCCACAAGGGCAAAGGAAGAGTGATAAGGAGAAATGACATGAAGGAAAAGGGTTAAGCATTTATTCCCCCTCTGCTTCCAGTCACTCATCCCAGTCCTGAAGCTGGTTCATTAGATCCATAAGTACATGCAGAAAATATACCCCCTGAAAACTCAAGAAATATCTCAAGTTATGCAAAAAGACAAAATGGAAATGGAAACAGAAACGCAGCCCAAAGTGTCTGGAGTTGTGTGCTGCACTCACTTTCTGCCAATGACAAAATCAGGGCAAAGGGGACAAGTATGTGTACAAAACTCCTTAGCAGAAACTGTGGAGGAGTAGTACAGTGCAAAATAACTGACCAGTTTGTGACTTGAGAGTGAGCCATGCCATGCCCTCCCCTTCTGCACAACCTTCTTGGAGAGTCCATATTTGAAGCACCATCTCCTTCCATATGTCCCTGTGCACCAACTACAGTCATCAGGAAGCCATCTGTTGCCTATACAACAGCCCCGGCCTGTTCCATCGTGGCTCTGGCTGCATGGAATGGGTTCCCTCAAGAGGGAGATATTTAAAAAGCACTGCAAGGCCTGCCGGTCTTCAAGGCCTGCTTGTCTGCCGGGACATTAGAAAGGGTCTGAACAGGAGCCATCTTTAAAAGTGGGGAAGAGAGATTTCGTGATTGTTATTTCAACCTTGGGGTTAGTGGGGATGTTTTATTATTTTAAATTGCATTGAAGTAAAAGGAAAGGCAGGATATAAATGTTTTAATAAATAATTAAGGAATGCAGTGCATCCCTTCTTCAAAGGGACTACAACTAGAAAAGCACCATTACTAGCAAATCTCACTTGGGAAAAGATTTTATGTCCTATAATATGACAATCAGATTCTAAGCATGAAGTAAAAATGCAACTTGCCTCAAAAGGAAATTTTAATGCTCTTTAATGCAAGCCTGTTATACTCAGTACTTCCTTGATTTGGAAAGCTGCCTTCATCATCACAACAAACCATACTTTACCAATACTGCTAATAGTTTTAAAAGTTTTGTGCTTATTCCACATCCAGAAAAATTTGCATACACTTAAGCCAAAGTGCCTAACAGCGTAGTCCTCCATTTTGTTTCCTTACCTAGAAGACAGAGGTCCCAGTGGGGTTCTAAAACAAGGTACACCCCTTGGCCGCCTTTTTCTAAAAGCCTGCTCTATCAATTTGCTCTCGGAGGCTGGGTCTATCCTCCAAAAGGAGCCTTTTCCTGGTTCTTCCTGGGAACGGGGTACTTTGATGAAATAACGATTCAGAGACAGATTGTGACGTATTGAATTCTATGGGATATAAGAGATAATGCAGAAATTATCACTGTTTTCAGCACCAATATGAAATTATCTCTTTTGAGACTAGACTCCAGTTAGTTTCTGCCATAAAAGCCATTGTAGATCACACAGTATTTGGAAGGTGTGGTGGGGAGGTTAAATATACAAAATCTGACTCAAAATCTGAACCCGTAAACACACTTTGCTCTCATGTCTCAACATTTCTGCACCTAAATACACTTTTGGGTTTCATTTCTTTCTATGCTCCAATTGTCTCTAGGCCACTTTTGTTTTGTTCACCCAGTTTTAAGTGACAGAAAGGCACTCACCTTGCTCAGTGTCTTCACCACCATTAAACCTTCTCCTCAACTCCCTCCCTTAGCACAGCTGTCTCTTCACTAAACATATCTATACCTTCAAAGCCCCCATGGTATTGTCCTACTTTACTGTTCAAGCTTACTTCATACTACAGTCCTGGCACAGATATAGCACTGCCTTTGTAATTTTTCCAGAACCAAAAATCAAAAGGGGAATTCTACTAACTTAACACTCAGTGTAATTATATGGGAAAAAACCTTGAAAATACAGACAATATCTGCAACAAGTTTAAAAACAGCATGGAAGATTAGTCATGGGCTTTGGTAGTGAGGGATTATTCACTGAAATGTTCTTTTCCTCAGTTTTTTACTTCCTGACAGAAATGCCCCATTTTTTACCCCCTACCCTACTCCTTGCATCACTCCAATCTGTGCTGGAAAGTCCAATTTCTGAAATATCCCAGTAGTTGCCAGGCTACATTAAGATGAAATAATCTATTCAACTGGCTATACTGTACGAGGAACAAAACTGTTCAGATAGAAATTAGCACAGAGTTCTTTACCTCTGTTACACAATGCAGACAATGTTTAATCTTCACTGTGAACGTAATTTATTATCTACTAGATATTTAGCATTTTATTACTTCCTATTTATCCTTCTTCCTCCGTGGTTTGCCACTACCACTGCGGTTTGTACAAGCTATACAGGTCATTTTTTTGTGAAATCACCAGGGCTGTGAAGAGTAACATTTGCTTAGTAGAAAGACTCCAGGGAACAAAATTAGTTCTACAGAGAAAATACTGTAACAGTAATATTTGACTGTAGTCTATCTAAAGACTATTGTACAAGTTCAATATAACCATTACTAGGGGAGAAGATACCTGTTTAAGTATCCTGCTACAAAACTTCTTTTGACCCTTTGTTTAAAACAATACGACTTTTACCTGCCAGCCCTTGTCTGCTGTCCTGTAGTAAGGATAGTTTTTAGTTATGTGCGTATAAATTCCATTTAGTGTGAGTTGCTTATCAGGTGCCATTGTAATTGCTTGTACTATTAGTTGTGCATAGGAATAAGGGGGCTTTGAGTCATCCTACAAAAAAAGAGAGATTACATTATTTGCATATGTTTTCTATAACATCAATTGAGCATCATAACACTTTTAAAAAATATCAACCATTTTCCATTCCTGCTGAGCCAAACCCAGGAGCATTATTTTTATTTATTTTTTCCAACTCAGAAATTTCCATTAGCATAATATTGGCTAAATCACATACTTGTTTGCACAGCCAGGATTCTAATCAAACTTTTTACCTTTGGGCTATCTCCCCCTGATGCTTCTTTGTCATTTTCTGACTGTGAATTGTCAGCCATTAGATGAAGGTCAGATGGTATTACACGACCCATTTTGTACCCTGAAGAACCTGCACCACGGGGGCTAGATGGGCAGGAATTTGCAGCACTGTGGAACAGAAAGAGAGAAGCTTGCTATTCTATTACAGTTATGTATCACCATCACATTGTACATCTAACAGTCCATGTTACACCAACCTCCCCCCAACAAAACTGCTTACAATTAAAAGATCTGTAACAACTTCCAGTGTAACTGTTGTAGATCAAAATCATTCAGTGTTATGATTCATAATAGTTACAGAAATAGCTTCTCACTTGGATGTACCCCTCCTTCCAAAAAAACAGTAATTAGCAAACCTGTGGATTATACTATATGACCCATGTGCTGAACGCTTTGCACAAACTACTTGTCTGTTTCCTGGCATAATTCAAAGGGCTGAATCTGACCTGAGAACCCTATACAGTTTGGAGACAAGGTACCCAAAGGCCCATCTCCTCTCATATTATCAAGCCTGCCTGTGAAGAGTTGCCTCTCAAGCCCTGTTCTCTGTGCCCCTGCTTTCAGAGGCAAGTCAGGTGGCAAATACAGACAGGGCACTGTCTGTGTTGACACCTCAGGTTTCTTGTGGATTACCTGGCACCTACTTTTATTTCTTTTAGGCACCACACCAAAACACATCTTTTTACCAGGCTCTCAATTAGGGATTTTATCTTATCAGCTCCTGTTCTGTTTTTCAATAGTTCTTAAGCCGTTTATGTCCAGTGGCTTGTTTTTAATATTGTGACATAATTTTAATTGTAAGCCATCTCAAGCAGGACTCTGAAAAGGTGGCAAAGGTTAATACTAAATAAAATAGTCTGCCACTGACTGAAACTACTTTGAAGGAAAAATCTGAAAATCTATTTCAAAAAGGCAAGTTATCCAAGTAACAGGAATAGAAGATGTTTTTATACTACAGACTGAATTAAGACAAACACTGCTAAAATGGAGTTGAGGCCAAACAAATGGTAAGATGCTGATAAGTTTGTAAATGAAAAGAATGAATGGCTGAAGTTTGTATCCTGTTACTTATCAATCACACACTGGGTCAGGATACGAAGAATTAACTATTAATCAATTTAACTTCACGCAAGATGTTTATATATAAAAACTTCATTATGTGGCACATATAATTAAACCAGAACCCTCAGTTAACTGTCATCACCTAGAGGGCAAGCTCCTCAGCCTCCATACCCCTTTCCATTTCCACTGATGCCTCTGGCCACTGCTAGGTTTCTCTGATAGCCAGTGTAGTCAGATGGTGTCATTATTTTCCCTTAGGCTGCTCTAAGTTGTTTGGAGCCAGTTCTGCTATAGATTTCAGGCAGCTGCTGTGCTTGCCCGTCTGCTGCTTAGGATGGCTCTGTGTCTCAGGGGGAAAAGAGGGTTCCTACCAGGTATGGGGGCTGTTGCTGTGGCATTCTCAATAGGGCTGGGTTTGGTTGTTACAAATTCCCCAGGTAGGATGCAAGGCATAGTAATAAGCCTGAATATCAAGCACAGCTATTCTCCATGATGATATTGGCTGATTCCGCATGGGCCAAAAACAGCAGTGTGAAAACGGTGTGAAAACAGTATAAATCCTTTTACACTGTTTTAAACCCTTTTACACCATTTTCACACAGTTTTCACACTGCTGTTTTTGGCCCATGTGGAATCAGCCATTGATTGTTACCTGTCCACAGCATGAGCTGGATTCAAGGGACCATGAGAAAAGCACTCATGGTCCCGCCCCGCCCCACCCACCCACCCTTGTAACTCAATGTGCTAACTGGGGTTGAAACTTCTACAGTGAAAGGGAAATGCCAAAAATTGTGCTGTACTCTTCTGTGGGTGTAAGACATCTTTGGATGCAGCTCTTAATCACTAACCTATTTCTGTACTTAAATCTGATACCTATCAAAATTACCAATTTAAGTTTTCTGTTCAAAGTCACCGATCTGAAACAATTCATAATGTTGAATGTACTACTGATAAAGCAACCAACAACTTTATAAAAGGGAAAAATTATGGAAGTTATTTACCAAGTCAAACTGCTAGATAATAAGCATGAAGCTCTCAAAACACTGCTATTAACCTTAAGGGGTTTGTGACACTTTTTCTGATTTAATAATAAACTCACTTTTGTGCATGTAATGAGTAGACAACTATTGCTTCATTTTCTGTATAATTTTCAACCAAAAAAAGGTGTGTTTGATAAGGCTGTCACCCTATTAGAGGAATTTTTGGTATGAGTTTTAATCTTAAAAACTATACAACAAAAACAATAGTTTTAAAAGAACAAACTCTCTTTGATAATATGCTGCAGAAGACACCATCTTAAAATAAACATCCTGCACTAGAGGAGCAGGGAATGCCTCTTTAACGCTGATAGCTGTATTCTACAGTTCTGAAGTACTTATTTTAAATACCTGTTAATCTAAAAAATATATTACCCAATGATAAGGGACACTCTTTTGATCAACCAAAATAAATTATGTTAGGTTAAAAAGATTCAATAAAACTTCCATCCACAATTAGAGAAAATGGCTTCAAGGAATATTATAAAAGCCTGACTTACAAACAAGCAGTAAATTACAATTAATTTGTTATAAGGCTCAGACAGAAAAAAATTCAGTACCATTAAGTGCAATGAGTCCATTTTGGAGCATAAAGTGGTATATAAATGTTTACATGAAGTAAAAACTCAAGGAAAAAATCAGCATCTCTACATCCTCCTCTGTTTTGTTCATGAGCCTACCAGAATAACATGCAGAAGTTCTGCTCAATTCTCCCAGGAGACAGCTGTATATGGTTACAATTGCTTCTCTAGGGATATGCTGTTTATCTTTTGTTCAGGTAGGAAGAGACATTGATAAAATAGTAGGATGTTTGTTTTGATAGCAAGTATCATCATCAATGCAATTTTTTAAACTACAAAAACCTGGCATGCTTTACTCTGTCCAAGTAATTAATACTGCAGGTTTATTATCTTATTAAAATTTCCAATGGGTGATAAAATGTGCACAAAATGGTGACTTAAAGAAAACACCACTCTACTGTTTATTTCCCTTCCTCACGTCACACTGTGTGCCAGTATAGAGGGTGCTCAGGTGTGGCTTTACAGGAATGGCTTTACAAAAGGAAGGAGGGAAGCTTAAAGACCCCAACATGTACACAGACTGTGCACAGACTGTACATGTAGCCTCTGAATAATAGCCCTTGATCATACTCTCCATTCTCTAATCCTTTTAAAAAGTAGCAACTGCTACCGGTTTTATAACCTTGCAAAGAAGTTGCCACACTGGGGGTGACAATTGTAATAAAATTAATGAAACGTTACAACCCTTTTATTTCTTCTGCAAAAGTTTCAATCTATGGGTTTAAACATCAATTTTTTCCTACTAAACTGCAAGAGCCACATGATTTCCAACAAAGCCATACCTCAATTCATCGACAGTTTTACATTCTTTTAAATGTAGCTATATTAATAGGAGGCAATTAGATCTTGAGCAAGACTATTCTGGCCCCCTAGCCACCTCAGTTATTTTGAAATTGCTATCCAGCAGATTTTATATGGAGCAAAAGTTATTTCAATGAACTGTAACAAGCAAACCTGTCAATTTAAATGGCTTGTCAATAAACACAGTAATATTCCCCCTGGGCAACTTCCGTTTCAGGACACCGATACATTTTAAAAAATTAAAACTCATAACTGTGCCTCAAAGTGTTTTAGGTTAAGATTCATTAACAGAGAAGCTGCTTTCCAAATCCTGTACATAAAGCACGTCATAAGAAGTTGCGCAAATCCCAATACTTGAAGCAATGCATTATCATGTTTTGTTTCCCCCAGTCTAGATGCAGGTGTGATTCATAAGGCTCACTAGTGATCTTAAGTAGCACATGTGATTTCCTGTCAGAACTATCACCACAGAATCATAAAATTGGAAGTAGCCATACAGGTCATCTAGTCCAAGCCCCTGCTCAATGCAAGATCAGCCTAAAGCAGGGGTCTGCAACCTGTGGCTCTCCAGATGTTCGTGGCAGGGGCTGATGGGAATTGTAGTCCATGAACATCTGGAGAGCCACAGGTTGCAGACCCCTAGCCTAAAGCATCCCTGAGAAATGTTCGCCCAGCCACTGCTTGAAGACTGCCAGTGAGGGGAAGCTCACCACAATCATAGGCAGCTAATTTCACCATCGAACAACTCTTACTGTAAATATTTCCCTAACATCAAGCCTATACCTTTCTGCCACAATTTAAACCCATTATTATAACTCCTATCCTCTGCTGCCAACTGCAACAGCTCCCTGACCTCCTCTAAGTTACAGCTTTTCAAATATTTAAAGAGAGCATTCATTCCCCCCTCAACCTCCCTTTCTCCAGACTGAATATTCCCAAGTCCCTCAAGCCTTTCTTTGCAGGGCGTGGTCTCCAGGGTCCTCTGCACATGCTCCATTCTGACCACAACTTTTTCACAGTGAGACCTCAAGAACGGCACACAGTACTGACCGATGCAGTGGCAGCACCACTATGACATCTTGCTGTTTAGATGCTATGCCTCAGGGGTTGGACTTGATGGCTCTTGAGGTCTCTTCCAACTTTATGATTCTATCTTAACAAGACTAGCACACTAACTACTACTAGGGAGCTATAATAAACTATGGTGGCAGGTTCAGGTTGTATTGCTTGGAGCAGGTGTTTTAGCCCTGCTCCATTGGAGTTCCAGTCCCATTTAACGCCCCCCCGCCCCCCGGATCTGTTTCCTAAAAAAAAAGTCCATCCCCCAACCAATCCCCAAACAGGTCCACAACAGGAAGGCCCTTGTGCCGCCACCTTTGGGCCGCTGCCCAATGTCATTGCCTTGGGCTGCTGCTGCAGTGTTATATAGCTGCCAGGCCCCACCTTCACAGGTGTTCCAAATGGGGTGGGCGGGAAAGGACTCAACAAATCGAATTATTCCTAAACTTATTCCAACATGCCCATCCTAGCAAATTGGCTCACCTAGAGTTTGTCTTGCATTATTCACACACCTGCATGATGAGAGTCAAACCAGATAAAACTGTACAAGATCCATCCCTTTAGCTGCAAGTTTGTCCCAGTTATAATGCATTAGAGAGGACATTCAATTTCTGAAGCAGAGAGGAACCTTCATAGGAAGTATTAAGCCCACTAACTCATCTAGCATTTACTTCTTTGCTACCTCTAAAAATTATTTGTCTCTCACGCCAACTTTCATACAAGAATTGAGGCTGTCTGAGAAAAAACAATTGGATGGGAGATGGGATCTGGATAGGTTTTTGGTGGTTATGGGGAAGATCAATATTCCTTGACCAAACGCCCCTTTTGCACTTAAGAGAGTTGCTCCACTAATAAGCTTATAGTCAACTAATCTGGTTTGCCCCTGAACAATCCTAGTATTGTAAATTTAAGGCTAAACTCTAGCATGATTAGGTAGCCACTGAGAACATGCAAGGCTGTAATTTACCCTCAGGAAGAGCTGAGCCACAAATGAAGCAATTTCAGATGAAATCTGACAGTGCTAAATTAATAACATATGCAGAATTACAGTCTAAATACCTGATGGTTCCTGTGGGAGAAGGTAGAGGGCTGATCAGGTGAGCCATGTTGTCTGGAATGTTTATTGTTAGGGGAGAGATCTGGGGTTGCACAGGTTTCACTGGGGATTGCGGGGACTCCTGTTTTTCTCTTTTTTCATTGGATAAAGCTGTAAATGTTATCTTGATGTTTGTGCTGGGAAACCTGAAAGTACATCTGAAAAAAAATGCACATATTAACTTGAAGGGTGCGCAATAATATTTTCATAATTTCATACACAATGCTTTATCATAGAAGGAAGCCATATTTTAAACATGATCTAAAATTGTCACGATGCATATGACAGTTTACATTTATGATAAAAATAACTATTAGGTAGATATGAAAGGACACCAAGACAAGAATCAGCACACTACCATAGCAATGACATAGCTCCACAATGGGCTATGTCTGAGTGAGTTGGAAACATTGGTGCCATGTACATAAAACAATCTGTATAGAATTCAATATTCTTGACATTAAAATCTAAAGAATTACAGATACCACTTTTTGAAGATTACATCACTCTCAAAAACTCACTCCAATCTAAACAATTTATCACGAAATAACCAGTTTAGCTATATCCAACCACCAAATACAGCATCTGCGGCAAGAAGACTGATCAACAGCTTAAGGATCAGAAAAGACAAATCTTTAATTCCTGCCACTTTGCAACATTTACACTATCTAAAGAAGTAAACTTTGCAATTCTACCTTAACAATTAAATTAATGCTCTTGTATACAAATAAATACATACATACATATTCATAAGACTATTTTCAAAAGTTATTTCAGAGTTTACAGGAAATGGCAGCCAAAATGATCATGAGATGGGATCACCTTCCTTACAAAAAAAAGGCTACAACATAGGAACTTTCTAGAGAGGAAAAGAAGAGAGACAGCTCAAGATCACCCAATAAACTGATGGGCAGTACATTCAAGATGGACTAAAGGAAACGTTTCTTCACACAATACCAAAATAAAGTATGGACTTCACTGTTATGGATTATGGTGACAGACAATAGGTGATGCAGTTCTAAACTTCCTGGTTTTTTAAGGCAGTTTGCTGTTACTGAAGCTTCTGAAAGCAAACCAATGTCTGGCTGCATTGGGTGGAAAAGGTTCCCCACCTCTACAGTGGAATTTCCCTCTAGTGCTAATTCTGATATCCAACCAAGGATTAACTGAGAAGTCCCACTGTTCAATGGGGTTTCTTCCCATTTAAGTGAATGGAGGACTGAAGTGTGAGTTTCCCGCCTTAGGAAAACTGCTTGTTGTTACTGAAGCCTTGAAACAGAAAGCTGCACTCCATAGCCCCAAAGCTAAGAAATGTCCAACAGGAATGTTGCTCTCTAGTCTTGATATCAGGGGGACAAATGAGGAACACCCCTATAGCTCTGCATTGTTCATTACCAGTATATTTAAAGGAAGCTTTTGCTGTCAAGCCCCAGAAAACCTGTTTGAAGCCCTACAGGGAATTTTCCCCATAATACTTCTATAAAGGTTCAAAGGAGAGGTGAAGAGTAAACCATTTACTGGGAAGCTTCTCTTAAGACTGCAAATATTACAGCTTTGAGAAAGCAGTGTCCCTGAGAGTTTGGATATTAAGTTTTGTAGTCTGAAAATAACATTTTCCTTCAGAGGGGGACAACAGGTAAACAAAACAGTTTGTTCCTTACCAATAGGAAAGTTTCCTTAAAGATTCCAAAGCAGTAAGAACAGGACTTTGGAGCTTCCAAGAATACCAGTCCTCAGCTTTGCAGTGTCATTCAGAATATGCCTACAAAACTCTTACTGGCCTGGAAGGGCAGATAAATAGTGGGCTCTTCAAATCTCCCTACCCCTTTCCCCTAAGCTAACTACGGTCAATAGGGTGTGCACTTGAGCTTCTTTCATGCTGCCAAGGTTCCATGATAGCATGAGACAGACTGCATGCTCATTCTGTCAGGGGAGGAAGAGGTCCCCATATTTTATAGGGAAGGGGGAAAGTATTTTTCTGCGTTCTACCTCCTCTTTACTTATGATTCAATTCTGTTGCCTTGATAATTACTTGGGTCACCAACTTCAGTAGAGGGAATTATACCTAAACAGATTTTCCAGATTCAAGGGCAATATACATGTGAATCCCAGGGACTGACAACAAGACAGGGTTGCTGTCTTCATGACCTATTTGTGAGCATACCCGAGGAACCTGACTGACTGCTGCTAGAAGCAGAATGTTGAGTTAGATGAACCTTCAGTCTCTTCTGAAAACAAAACAGCCACTAGTTCTTCCCTAATCGTTACAAATTTTGTTCTCACACTTTTTCTTTTATATACTTATGTGATGTGCTCTCCCATCACTTTAGCTTAATTTTTCTACTAGCAAAATAAGAATAAGTTGCAACAGTGACTATCATCAGCTGTAGCCCATTCTGGGAAACACAATGCACTAAGTAGTATAAATTCCATCACGCTTTGCAGCATTAAGCCCTGTAAAAATTAAACCTCCACAACGAATACAGAAGACAGCCTAAACAAACCAAACACATTCCTGCACAGAGTAAAAGGAACACTGGAAAAAGTCTGACTGCATGCAACAGTTACTGTAGAAACCAAGCTCTTCACCATTTTCTCCAAGCAGACGACACAAAAGAGCTGAAAAGTAGGGATCGATGGGAAGCAGCTTATAAAGCTGCCTGTCACATCAGCTGCAGGAAAACCAGACGCGAATTCATTAAAACTGCCCATGTAATGCTTCTGGAATTTGAGCCTCCACAGTCTGCAAGTTTAAAAGAAACTCTGCCTATAGAAACACTCCACTCTTTAGGTATTTGCCATCCTTAAACACAAAGGATACAAGTCAGTTGTGTGGTCCTTCTACAATTTCATCTTCAGTTTTAAGAAAATGCATTAATAGAATTTGTTTGCAAGAAGACTGCAAGTCTACACTTGTTCCCGATTTACAAATGTCCTACATTCAATAACTCAAAAAACCTATTTTACTTTGATGTAATCCAAAAGTTTCTTCTCCGATCAAGCTAATTTTCTTCTTTCGCGTTAAGATTTCCTGCTGTTAAATTAGTTTATCCTGTAAAGAGACAGATTTTCTTCCGCAAAGGTTTTGGGCACTGTGAGTTGGAACCACGGGTCTCCTTCAGTGAGTAGGAGGTTGTTATGGAAAGAGAGATTTTAACAGACTCAAGTCTTTCACAATGCATCCCATGCTGTTCCAAAGAGGCCCAATCTTACCAGTAGCTTTCTGTGAGCAGCACAGAGATGCAGAGAACAGGAGAAGGTAGAAGGTTACATTCTGTGATAATTTTATTATCCATTACAGGGACAGTAATGGAATTTTACAGCACAGAGATCAATCCAAAGTAACATTTAATTTAAACATATACACTACAGCAAAAATTAAATAATGGAAAAGGCTGTACATGGGATTCCATGCCTGAAATCACAAATATGCCCGTTAGATCACTTCATAGTTCATAGCATCCAACAACTTATTAACGCACACCATTCAAAGCTAGATGTTATGATTTGTATTCTGAAGTGGAATCTGCTGCCTTGCTACTGATACCTGTCTATGTGAGTGTAAATTTGTTTGTTTTCATTCTCGTTAATTTATTTCCTAAATGGAATGAACAAGTACACATCTGTTCTAGCCCTTAATGCTATCTCCAACCAGCCTGTTTTATGTCGGCAGTGTTAACAATGGCTTCTATAAGGAATAAATATACTTTTAAACACAATTCCATTTTTGGGGTAAATCATTACATGAGTTTTTACTTCAGAAGACTAGAATAGAATCTACAAAATACATAAGCTGTTGTGGTACTCAATGCAACACAAAAGCTGTCTTGTTTATAGTGCCAAATATGTAACTTGTAAACAAGTTAAAGCCTAGTTAATCTATAACCTTTTAGTTACACACATTCCTGGACAGGCCCAGTCCACACATGGTCCAACACGATCAACATATTACTTAAATTAAACATCCCATGAAGCAAAGCACATAACTATAAGGGGCCTGATAAACCATTAGAGAAGTATGCTGATGAAAGAGAGAAGAAAGGGCCTTTTTCACTACTGAAAAAGTTATGCTGGGATCAAGGGACCCACATGGATAACAGGCATATGGGACTGAGGAAATAATGAGGAAGGGAATCAGGAAAGTTTGAGTAACAAAATTGGTAGGATACACAGCTACGAGTGTTCAATTCATGTCTTGGTTGGTGGAGAAAGGTTTCATATCTTAAGAATCCTGACCCACATTTGAATTACGGACCCCCACCTTTCAGACCTGCCCTACATTTTGAGAATCACTGTCCCAAGGGTCCAGACGACCATCAATGTCAAACAAGGAAGCTGAAGGAGACTTTACATTGTGACCATAAATCATAGTATGCAACTGTTTTGCTACAGAGATACCCTGCATACCATGGATACTAATAACTAATTCAGAAGCCATCAGCTTTTTTGAGCCCATGGGCACCCTTGGAATTCTGACACAGAGTAGAAGGCACAGGAACAAAATGCCGCCATGGGAGGTAGAGACCTGCACACAGAGGAAGCTCAAGGGCCAGGAAGAAGAGGGATAACTAAACATTCAATGGGAAAGAGGGATGAGAAAGAATAAAAAACACACAGTGGTGGCAGTTGCTACTGAAACAATGTTATTTT
This sequence comes from Sphaerodactylus townsendi, assembly GCF_021028975.2. Classification (NCBI taxonomy): domain Eukaryota; kingdom Metazoa; phylum Chordata; class Lepidosauria; order Squamata; family Sphaerodactylidae; genus Sphaerodactylus; species Sphaerodactylus townsendi. Next base: position 110,750,604 of record NC_059427.1, on the reverse strand, counting down.
AATTGGCACACCCAATCAGATCTTCAGTGGCCAATCAGAAGTCCTGCTGGTCAGGAGCCCCACCCATTTTCTTAACACACTTGGTGGGCATCATGACAGGTATTGGCAGATACTGCAGCATCCAAGGGCACCATGTCAGAGACCCTGATCTAGCTGTCTGAACTCACAAAAATGTGATGTGAGCTAAGAATCTGAAGCATTACATGGCCTAGTATAAAACCCAATATCTGGAACCCAATATCTGGTGCTGGCAAACAAAATTAGGAAGTTGTAATACTTATCAAATGGTAAATATAACACATTTATAATGCAAAAGAAAACTGGATACATTTTGACGAACAATGACAGGATTCAACATGCTGTATCAACCATGCCTTAGCAAAAGCTTCTGATCCACCATAGTCATACAAATTGTATTTATATTCAAGTCAAACAATCTTACACACCATACAGGTCCCTTTGTGTCACTTGATTCTTTCCAAATAAGTTGCCTATTTTAGACAAAAAGCAATACATTTGGGAGGAAGAGGACAGGGCTTTTTAAAAAAGAAATTTTCCTTAATATAGACCAGGGGTCCCCAAACTTTTTAAACAGGGGGCCAGTTCACTGTCCCACAACAACACAACACAAGCCTTTATTGGCATATAAAACGGGACAAAGTTTTAAAACAAAACAAGGTTAAGAAATACAGTTAAAAGTGCTAAAATTACTAATCTCCAGTATAAAATTTGCAACAGTTTCACAAAAGAGCACATCAGAGCTGTTCAGGAGATTGGGTATCTTATAACACTCATGCCACTGAGAACATTTCAAGAAAATGGAATTCATGTATTTCATGCGTATCTTATTGTATTTAGGGCATAGAAACAAAGAATGGTCAAGTGTTTCAACCGTAGTCCTATCACATGAACAAACTCTTTTAGAACGTTCCATATTCTTAAATCTTCCCTCCAGCAGAGCTGATGGCAGCACATTACATCTTGCAGTAGCCAAGGCTCTCCTCTGGGTGGGATTTATCAGCAGACGAAGATATGCTGCCATAATTCCACGCTCACATGGGATTAATAATGTAGTTGGAGAACAGGTTGTCTTGGCAGCACAAGTCAAATTATGAAAATCAAGATCCAAGAGCCTATTCTTAACTAGTCTGAAGGCTTCCACCTTTGTGAGCATAAGGAGTGATTCCAAGGGGAAACCAATGGCTTCAACCTTTCTAAAGATCAAAGTATATCATTCTGAAATAAAGTGATCTGATAACAGAGAGGGAATATAGCTATTGGATCCCACTAGAAAATGTATATGCAGCCAATATTTTATGGCCCTTATCCATGCCAAGGTTTCTAGAGTTGTTTGGCCCATCTCAGTGCACAACGAAGCATAAGGCACACATCTAGGGAGCCCAGTTAGTTTCCGAAGGAATTTGGAATGTAATAAATTAAATGATTTATTTATTGCCGAAATCCAAATGGGGGAACCGTACAGTAGCAAGGAGCCAATCCTAGTCTCAAAAACCTTCAAAGCCGCAGGAATGTATTGATTGCCTTTACTATAAAAAAAGCGATATATTGCTGTCATGTTGGTATGTGCCGAGGTAGTTACTGCTAGTCGCTGTGAGGACCATGACAAATTATACCTATAGTAAATGCCAAGGTATCGGAAATATTTGACCTGCTCAATTTTGTGGCCCTTAATTAGCCAGGTCATGGGCTTCCAACTCTTAGCAAAAATGAGAACTTTAGTTTTAGCATAGTTAATTTCCAGTCTGTTCTCTTCGCAATAATTAGCAAAACTGTGCATTAGGCGTTTAAGGCCAATTCTGGACAAGGACAATAACACTGCATCATCTGCATACAACATTAAAGGAACATGGGTAAGATGTAATTTAGGACTATGCCCATTCACAGACACCAAAGCATGAGGTAAATCATTGAGGAATAAATTGAATAAAGTAGGAGCCAGTTCACTGTCCCTCAGACTGTTGGAGGGCCGGACTAAAAAAAAAAACTATGAACAAATTCCTATGCACAAATGATTGTAAAATGTTTGATTTCACCTTTCAGCCTTTCTGCCATGGTCTATTTTTAGAACAGTGACCAAAGTATGTCAAGTACAGGGTGGGCTCCAAATATTGTTGGGGAGGCTGTGGAATACCTTCCCCTGGAAAAAAAAAAGCAGAACTTTCCCAATGAAACATTCCATCTAACCCAGGATCAGGTATCTTCCTGGGTTCTTTCCTCCCTAGCAGCCAGCCAGCGATTCGCCAGCCTGGCTGATGCCAATGGGAGTGAGGCGGAACAGAAAGCCTGAGAGCAACACATGGAGTAGCTGAGAGGGAAGGGCGGAGCAGGCGTTGCCACATGTAAGGTTTCCAACTCTGGGTCAGAAAATTCATGGAGATTTGGGGGTGCCATCATGTAACTGCAATCAACAGCAGTTGGGGCTGGTTCCTCCTCTCCCTCGAGCCCCACTGCACATGAATGGAGCCATTGCCGCCATGCCTGGCAGGCCGGATAAATGCCTTCAGGGGACCACATTTGGCCCCCTGGCCGTAGTTTGGGGACCCCTGATATAAACTAACCAGGAAATGTGTTATACCTTATTTGCATGTTACAAAGCGGTAGGAAAAAACTTCATACATCAAATACATTGACTATTTAAATGTAAGGGGAAAACAATATCAATGCAGAACTGGATCAATGAAGCAAACAAATTAGCTGGGGATGATCTTTCACCACCTGCTCCATTCACCTACTCATCCTCTGCTCTACTCTACTTCCTGCTCCATCCATCCTTTCCAGGCACAGAGGAAGATATGCCACTTATTTATTTAGCGAATGCGTATGCAGCCTCTCCAGAGATCCGCTTGATGCAATTCAACATCACTCTCAGAGCACCCTCCATGCTGTCTAGTACAGTTGAAGTGGTACCTTTGGCTATCTGCTTCCATATTCATCAAGAAAAGGCTGGAGGAAATGTAAAGACTAGGGAAGGACTGCTGTCTCTGCATTCTGCCTCACTTTGCCTGTTCCACCAAATCAGACAACTGGTACAGTACTGTCAGCCTCTAACCGCTAGTGGCTCACCAGGGTCTCAAGCATGGAAGGGTCTTGTCTAACATTCATTACCTGATATCCTTCAATTGGAAATGCAAGGGACTGAACCTGGACATTTCTGCATGCTCTCAGCTCCTCCTCCAGCAACAACTCAGTCCTACTGTTTCCTTGTCAGATAGCACATCCAAGAGCTCAACTAGTTGCTTACCATTGTAAGAGCCTTTGCCAGTCTTTAAAAGGCTAGCAGCCCTTAAAGGCAAAAAGGAGAGCAAGGATGTAAGCATGTTGCCACATTCCAACCTAGTCAAAAAAACTGAAGCTAAACTTGTAGTCACAAAAATGAATGGCCCAAGAAGATCAGATAATTGGCAACTCAGACGCTTAATTTGAGGGCCATTACTATATCTCACCCCACCCAGCCCCATAAGCAAGAAGGGTATAAGCAATCTCTGTTCTTATAAAAATGTTATGGCCACACTCATCATCATGGCCTTTGACCTGATACAGACAGACGGCCAACATTTTTTTGCACTCAAGCTCATGTTTGCCCAGTGATAAAGTACAAGGAAATGGGTCAAGAGTTGCATCCCAAAAAGGATTTTCATAACTGAGAGAGAGCTTCCAAAGATTTCCCCTTTCTACTGCAGACCTACAGTTCTCTTCCTCTTCCCCCACCCCTCCTGAGATTTCCTGTCCCTCAAGAGCAACATTCTGGGCTGCACTGGGAGGCAAATCCCTTCTGTGAATGGAAATGTGATGCCAGATCCAAGCCGAAATAATCTGAACTTCAGCTTTATTTTCTTGAGTCCTCCTATCACCACCTATTTTTATACATCAATTGATAAGAGATCAGTAAATAAAACAGAGCTACGACAATGGATGAGACAAGCCAGATTAGTACTAGTCACTAGTGAGACTAGTCACTAGTGAGACAAGCCACTAGTACTAGTCACGAGTGAGACTAGTCACTAGTGAGACAAGCCACTTAGTACTAGTCATGCATCTGGGGAGTGCTTTCCTTCTCCTGCCTAAGATGTTGCAATCCCTGACCCTCTTTAACTTCATGGTTGGATGAGAAAGACCCATTGGATACTCACTGTGAAGGGGTCTTCTACTGACCGTCTTGCTGGGTTATTCTCCACCTTCAGTCAGAGAGGCAGGAAAGATGCTTTGGTCACTTCCTGTAGCCAGGTTGCCGCTGCCTTATGCCCCAGTATCTTGACCAGCCGAGCAGACTCACAACAAAAGGAACAAACAACAGCAATGCAACCAAACTATAAACTGCCTGAACTAGTCAGAAGCTAAAGTAAACACTGGAAGGGACCAAAGCCTCAGCACATAAGATAGGTTCCTCTAACAGAACAAGGCAAAAACAAAAACAAGTTTGGAGCACATTTCCAGAGAGAAATGAAACAAAGGGAGGGTCAAGACGGTCTTCAATGTACAGTAGAAGACCCCTTCACGGTGAGTATCCAATGAGTCGTTCTACTGGATGGTGGAGACCGTCTTGCTGGGTACTCCCAAAGCAGTTACCCTGTAGGGTGGGTTCTGTTAATCTCCAACAATGTGCTCCAGGATCCTCCCGCTGAAGGAGGCCTGAACTGCATCCCTGGAGGCTAGTCCGTAGTGCCTCACGAACGAAGAGGGGGGAGCCCATGTGGCGTCCCTACATATCTGCTCCAAGGACACCTGTTTGTACAATGCTACGTTAGCCGCAGCGCTCCTAGTGCAGTGAGCTGTGATCCCAACAGGCAACGGAAGATTGCTAGCGTTATGTGCCTAGATGATGCATGCTTTGTTGTTGGAACTAACAGCTGCCGAGGACATTGGCTCACCTATCCTGGGGGGAACCACATTAGTGAAAGGGACTCTGTCTTCCTAATTTCCTCTGTACAAAGAGATCGGCGCACATCTAGGAGATGCCACATTCGCTCCCTTGGATGTGACGGTCTGGGGCAGGAATTTGGTAGGACGACCTCCTGTCTCAAGTGGAGACCTGACGCCCTTGGGTCTGAGGGAAGGATCAAGTTTCAGCACTACCCTATCTGGGAAGATTGACGTAAATTGATGTTGATAGACAAGACCCAAATCTCAGAAACACGCCTGGCAGACGTGATGGCAACCAGAATTATGAGCTTCATACGGGGTCACACAAGATGAATTGACTGGACCGGCTCAAAAGGAGATCTAGTCAAGGCATCCAGGATCGCATGTAACTTCCCCGAGGGAAGCGATGGGCCACTGGAGGCTGTGACTGCTGGACACCCTTGATAAACCGCAGAGTGTCTGGATGCCTAGACAGGGGAACCCCCTGCACCTCGAGGACCACGGTCACAAGAACCCCCTGCACCTCGGGGACCACGGTCACAAGAGCCAGCCACTGGCACTGTAGAGTAGCACTGCGCAGACCAGGGGAGAAACTGACCTGCAAAGGACTAGAATGGGCGGTAGGAGGGGAGACTCGGGGTCTAGGCGTTTCCGTCTGCACCACCTAACAAAAACTTTCCATGCGGAATTGTAAATTGCTATGTTGGCACACCTTCTGGCCTCCAGGACCTGTGATAGAAGGTCTGGGATTGATGGTAGATGGAAGGGGGGCTTATGCAGGGTTCTTGCAGAACCAAGTACCAGGATCTTCTGGGCCAATCCGAAGCCACCAGGATCGTCTCCCTCCCCTCTGCGTGGCGGCGCCTAAGCAGTCTCTGAAAGAGAGGCAAAGGAGGAAATACATACGGAAGACCCTTCGGCCACGGTGCGACCAGAGCATCCACCGCTGTCGCCTGGGGATGGTGAAACCTCGTGTAGAAGGATGGAAGCTGATTGTTCAGAGGAGACGCAAACAGGTCAACCGCTGGTAAACCGAATCTGTCCACTATCTTCCAGAATACATGCGATTTGAGCTGCCATTCTGCATTGGAGACCCTGGACCTGCTGAGCCAATCTGCTCTTGTGTTCAGGCAGCCCCGAATGTGCTCCGCTCTCAATGGCACTAGATTGGCTTCTGCCCAGGAAGTATCCTGAAGGCCACTCTGTGAAGATTTGCTGATCTCGATCCCCCCCTGGTGATTTATATAGCACATGGTTGACACATTGTCTGTGTGCACCACCACATGCTTCTGTAGGAGCTGAGTTCGGGAGTTTTGAGAGCCAACAGGATCGCTTTGACTTCCAGGACATTGAACGGCAGTGCCGACTGCGAATGTGACCAACTGCCCTGGACGAATCGGCGACCCAGGGTGGCTTCCCAGCCCATCAGGTTGGCTTCTGAAAGGAGGTGAGCTTGATGTCTAGGAGCAGAGACCTTCCCCCTGGCCAGATTGGACGGAACTGTCCACCATCTCAGACTGAGACGCCCTGAGGGAGAGATGGCCAAGGGACGATTCTTTCTATGAATAATCTGTGTGGCCCAAGGACGCAGGAAGATCTGGAGGGGTCGTGTGGGCCCTGCCCCATTGACCAAGGTCCATAGTGGACAGTAACAGCCCCAGTAGATTCACCGGCTGCAGAGGGGTGGAAGCTCTGGCTGCGATAAACTAGAGGCAAGTTGATGGATTTTCTGAACTTTGTGGGGTGGCACAAAAGGAGTACACCTAGTTGAGACTGAGAGCGACCCCAGGTGTTCCCTCCTCTGTGTAGGCTGGAGGGAGCTCTTCTGCAGGTTGACGACGAATCCATGGTCTGAAAGCACCTGCTGCACCAGTTGCACATCCCTCGCCGCCCAAGCCGCTGACCTTGACCTGATGAGCAGGTCATTGAGATAGGCGTGGAGCACTACTTATTTGAAGTGCTGGTCCCCCAGGGCAAAACGAAGGAATCGTTGGTGAGAAGTATGTATAGGGATATGCAGGTGCGCCTCTGCTAAGCCCAAGGAGGTGATGAAATCGCCCTGCTGGATCGCTGACACCGTTGAACGAAGGATCTCCATCCGGGAATGAAAATGATGTAGGTGGTGATTCACGTGGCGCAGATAGAGGATGGCCCAACGTCCCTGTTTTTCTTGGGGACTATAAAGAAGTGCAAATACACTCCCCTCCTCACCTCCTCTGGAGGAACTGGTACTATGGCCCTGATGGAGATCAAATGATCGACAGCCTGGAAGAGACTGTCCCTTTTGACTGGAATGTCACTGATGAGTGATGGGAGGAACCTGTTTCCTGGCAAAAAAGGGAATTCTAGAGAATAACCTAAGGAGACAACTTCTGGTGTGAGAAGTACAAAAGGCGCCCTCTGATCGGAATGCCGGCACCGCCGTGCCTTGTTGTTGCCGGTGGAGGGCTCTGCTAGGGAAGACATGCTGAATCGCTGCTGTACCCGAAAGGACTGGCGTATGCGGAAGCTACCTGGGGTCAGCCACTCTGATCGTCTTGGGTCTCAAGTGGCCCGGAAGGATGACCGAAAGGCCGGTCTGGGAGTGAATTAGCCTTGTCTGACCTAGCGTGATGGGACAGAATCTTCTTTTCTTTAGTGGTGACCAGAATTGTTTCTACTCAGCCCAGAACAGAATCCCCCCCTGTGAAGCATAACTAGAAACTACAGTTGTTTGGAGTGGACATCCACCTGCCAAGGTTTCAACCAGAGGAGGCACCGCGCCACTGAGGACCAGGCCCTGATACGGGACTTGATGAGGGATGCATTCAGGGTGGAGTCCGCTAAAAAAGAAACTGACAGAAGAATCCGTTCAACTCCTTCCCCAATTCCCTGATCTTCGGGAGGGATGATGGCCAGAATATGTTTCAACCACTCTATAATGGCTCTGGCCGCTATAGCAGAGGGAGCAAGGAACCTGGCCACCATGGCTGCACCCTCGTGTACTAGTGGAGGCTATGGTCCACCTTTCTGTCAAGGGAATCTTTTATTATTTATTTATTTATTTATTTATAATCAATTTTATATACCGCCCCTCCCCCGAAGGGCTCTGGGCGGTGAACAACATAATCATAACAGAAATAACATTAAAATCCCAGTTAAAACAGCGAATTAAATAAAATTACAGCGGCATCCTGGGCTGTAAATTTCATAAAACGTGAATACACCCACCCTGAAGCAGACCCAGTGCTGAGGGCCTCCACAAAATTAGCCCAGAGCCAAAGGAGGGAGGAGGGGGGAGGGCTTACTTCAGCCGGTCGCCCCCAAACGCTTCCGGTGGAACACTCCAGCCTACAGGCCCCGCGACCCCTCCAAGATCCCGCCAAGAGGCCCGGATAGCTGGTGGTAAGTGTTCACCAGGCAGGCCAGGGCTGCGCGCCCTGGCCTGCAGAGGCCAACCGCATCATCGAGGGGCTAGGGACAACTAGTAAGTTGGCCTCTGCCAACGCAGAGGCCGCAGAGGGACATATGGGGTAAGACGGTCCCAAGGCAATTTAAGGTCCCCAGACCGCTGTGAAGCCTTAAAGGTGAGTACCTACACCTTATGAATGATTCGAACTCACCGAAGCCAGCAGCAAGCGGCGCAACACAGGTTGAATGTGTTCTAAAGGCACCACCTGTGAGCACACGCCACGCTGCATGTTGCACCAGTTTCAACTTCCCGGATCAGGACGTAAGGAAGGCCCGCCAGAGAGCGAAGTTACAATAGTCTAGCCTAGAGGTGACCGCTGTATTGATCACAGCATGCAGGTCTGCCTGGGAGAGGAAGGGGCCAACCGGCCTGTCGAAGATGGAAAAACGCAAACTGGCTATAGTATGGGCCACCTGGGTTCCATTGAAAGAGATCAATCCAGGTGGACTCCCCAGGCTGCGGACGAGGAGGCTGGTGCCACGAAGCCCTCCCACCCGGGCGTTGAAAATTCCCCGCTCCAGCCAAAGGATCTCCGTCTTCATGGATTCAGTTTTAACCTGCTCTGTTGCAACCATCCAGCAACCGCCTCCAACAATGCTGTAGAGCTGCAGGGGCTGCAACTTCGTCTCCCTCCATCAGCAGAATGAGGCTGAGTGCTGCTGTCATCAGCATACTGGATGACAGATCAGCCCAAAGCCCGCACCAACTGAGCAAGTGGTCGCGATATAGATGTTAAACAATAGCTGAGCAATGCCCCCGAGGCACAATTTCACACTGAAGTGGGCACCCTGGGAGGCTTGCAGGTCCCCACACCACACTTGCTGACCTCGTCCCGAGGAACGAGACAATCCACTGAAGGACAGTGCCCCCGCACTCGAAGCCGCCAGGCGGTGGGCCAAAAGGTCGGGTCGACCATATCAAACGCCATGTGTAAGGTCCACAATACCAGCAGCCGATCCACCTCGGTCAAGTTGTGGCGAGCTGTCCGATGGCGCATTAGAACAGTCTCCTCCCATGCCCAGCACGGAAGCCGACTGGAAGGGATCCCAAAGCCCGCCCTCCAGGAAGCCCTGAAGCTGCTCCAACACACTTCTCTCAATTACCTTCCCAGAAACGAAAAGATTCGAGGACGCTGTACTGGCCAGATCTCCTGGATCTAACGATGGTCTTTAAGAGTGGGCGACCACTGCCTCCTTCAACCCACCTCGAAAGACTCCTTGCCTGGCGCGAGCCATTGATGATCTTCAACAGGTGGGGTCAGAGTTCCTCCTGGCAGGCTTTTAATAAGCCAGGAGGTACTTGGATCCAGAGGACAAGTAGGTCTAACAGCAGCCCAAGAACCTCTGCCTACACTCGGCTCTTCGAGCAGGGAAAACTGGGGCCAAACAAGCAATGGAAGACGCAAGGAGCCTCTAGTTCGCTAATTGTATTCAACACAGAAGGAAGAGTCCTGGCGATGCATTTAATTTTATCTGCAAGAAGCTCGCCAGTAAATGCCTCACAGCTAATAGCCAATTGAGAATTTGTAGAACCTGCAGGTAATGAGGTCAAAGTCCTAATTAGACGGAACAGTTGTGTCGGCGGGATAGCAGATGATGGTGAGAAGAGGAGAGGAAGGCTCTTCGCCTTCTTCATTACCGCCATCTCATAGGCCTTCATAAACGCCCTCCTATAAGATGCTGGCGTCAAGCGTGCGCTTCGCTACTTAAATTCCTTACATCCATTTAGTCGTCCTGAGTTCCACGCTTTCATATGGCGAAGCTCACTCGGGTATACCACGGAGCCAGCCAGCCGTGAACGGGACGCAGAGGAACGCGCCGAGGGCAACAACCTCTAATGGCATCGAAAGCTGCGGGCATTTGCCGAATGTCTTCCACCTGCTCGCATCGAGTGTGCCGGGTAGAAGTTCAGGATCCCGCCAGAGCATTCAGGAAACCAAAGTGGATCCATAAGTCCTCGCTGGCTTGACATAAATGAGTCCGCCGCCAGACGGAGGTATGGCAGGTCCATCCAACCTTCAGGGCATAATGGTCGGACCATGGCACTCTATCAATAGAGGATAATGCACCATATTAATTCCCCGACCGAAGACCAAATCCAACAGTGTGACCCGCCTCATGAGTGGGCCAGAACTTACCAAGGAGAGGCTCCAGCGCCGATAGCCATGGATGACACTGGAGTCCGCTGGCTACTGCACATAGGGGCTTGGCACTCGACGATGGACATTGAAATCCCCAAGAATAACTAATAAGTCTGGGAAACTACCCAATGCCCAGTCAGACACCACCTCCAGCAGCCGCAGCAGATCGTCCCTCGCGCTTAGGGCGACTGCACACCAGGAGGACGGCCAGCCAACCTCGTCCGCCGCCAACCACTCTAAGGCCGACACACTCCATGCCGGGTGATCTCCGGACCGGGATGGCCCTAAAGGGATGGAATCTCCGGATGAACATTGCCACACCGGGCCTCGACCCCTGTTCGTGGATCGGTGGAGGCATCGCCAACCTGGTGGGGAAACTTACAGCATGAGCAACGCTGTCTTACCTTCACGCACTCCAGGTTTCGCAGTGATACAAGCCAGGTCCATCTGCTGATTTCACTAAGAAATCACTGAAGCACTGTTAATTAATAACATGGTTCGCATTGACTCAACACCACCAGGGACTGGCTTCCCTATCACTATAAAGTACTCATCCCTGGAGGATTAGAACTGGGAAGCTTTGACCCTGTAGCCCAAGCAGAAGGCTGTTTTAGCCCACTAAGCCGTGCAAGCTCTAGTTACCCTAAGCCCCCCGAGGGTAAGGAAGCTACCAGCCCATCAACCAGAGGAGTTTTCACCAGTCTATTAAGGTGTGCAGGGCCAAGTATAGTTTGTTGAAGAAGGGTGGGAAACTCTTATTGGCAGCGGGACAGTTCTATTGTTTCCTAAACCTGCGTTCAGATGACTCAGGCAAGGGGGAAAGCTCTTTTCCTGGTTCCTCCTCAGCAGGAAAATAGCAGAGCTGCCCTTGGGACAGACCCCAATGGGCTTGGGTGCACCAGAGGCACAAAGATCCACTGCTCCCTCCGAGTCCCGCAGTTGTGAGGCTGCGGTGTTCCTGGCCAAGAGCAGAGATAGCTGCTCTGCCTTAAAAGGACGCTGGCCCTGATCAGTTGGTTCAGGAGGAAATCCTTCAGGTCAGAAAAATGATCAGACGAGACCTCCCCTTCCCTGTAATCACTCTCCTCAGAAGGGCAGGGAGACCCCTGCTGTCCCAGCTCCGCCAATGGCCCCTGGGGGAACTAGGTCAGTTCCTATGGAAAGGAAGGGGGGCGGCGGCGCTGGAATCTGCCTAGCAACCTCCTCCTTAATGGAGGAATGAAGCAGTGCCACCAGCTGCTGAGGAGAGCAAGTACTCCAGTCTGTAGCACAGGAGCCTGCCAAAATTCTCCCGCCGTCTCCTAGGTTCTTGTCTGACCTGAGTAAAGGAAGACGACATGGGATCACCCAAGTCCTCGTTGGCCAAGCAGGAGATAGGCGGACGTTCCATAGCGGGTGCCTGGAGAGCCGCCGCAGCCGAAGCGCTGCCCAAACCCCTGAATGGGGTGAGCTCTCCTCGCAGCACAATCTCGCTGCTATGGCCACACCTCTCCAGCGCAAACGCTACCCTGACGCCCCGGGCTGGGGCCAGCCGAGCGTGCGCCTGCCCACGCGCCAGTGTGGCAAAGGACAGGGAGTCCGCTGGCGGATCCTCCAGCCGTCCTGGGACTTAGCTGCCTGCCCTTTCCTCCAGATGAAGGCTGTGCAGGGAAGGGCACTAACTCCTGACGACGGCTCTGGTATTTTCAGCCGTTGAGTGGTAGAGCACCTCCCTCGGGGGGGAAAATGGTGCCTGAGCGGCTGAAGCCAGTCCTGAGGGAAAACCTTCTCCCTAAAAACAGAAGAACACTCACGCCACAGTCACACCAATGGGGGTGGAAAGACGGGGAGAACGTGGGAAACACTAAGAACAAACTAACACCGATTCACAGTGACACAACACACACACACACCACTATACTGAAGAGCCTGAAGAAAAACCTGCACTCTCTGCCTAGGCAGGAAAGATACTCTCTGCCTAGGCAGGAAAGATACTGGGGCATAAGGCAGTGGCAACCCAGCTACAGGAAGTGACCAAAGCATCTTTCCTGCCTCTCTGACTGAAGGTGGAGAATAACCCAGCAAGACGGTCTCCACCATCCAGTAGAACAGTCTATAAACCGACTAATAGTCATCCCTCTCACATTCCAGTGGGAGGCCTCTGGGCTGAGGTACTGCTGTTTGCCTGGCAGGTACTATCCTGCTGGAACAGTTCCTGCCAGGCAAGCAGCAGTACATCACACTTCCAACTTATATGGAAATATATGAGGCAGATTAGATATAGCCTTCGAGATGCTACAGGGTCATCAGTGCCCTATATATTCTGATCACTGAAGAGCCTTTCACATCATGCTCAGAAGCACGGTGCATAGATATGAATGGAAATGAGGACCCTGAAAGCCCAAAATGTGTATGAGACTCACCCACCTGGCCCCATCATATGATGCTTGCAATATGAGATTGTGTCACTGAAGCAGCTCCTAGGGCAGTGGTGGCGAACCTATGGATGTGCTGGCCATGCTGGCAGGGGCTGATGGGAATTGTAGTCCATGAATATCTGGAGTGCCATAGGTTCGCCACCATGGTCCTAGGGTGCTGGACATACTATAAAGCATTATGGCAAACCTCTGGAAATGGTCAAGAATTTGAAAAGCCAATGCAAACATGAAAGATTTCACTTTAAAAAAATGGATCAGTTCAAGTACTCGTATACAGTATGTTTGTTGCTATGGGGGACAAACAGATTCAGAAGGAAAGACTATTTGTTTAAAAAAGGCTACATGGTGCAGCCCTCCCAAGTGGGCTATAGGCTAAAGAGCAAAATAGGGACCATGGGATGGAGTTAGTGGCAGATTTACCCTATAGGCTTGGCAGGATGAAGTCTTAGGGCCTCAACATCTAGGGGGCCTCTGGCCTAGGTGTATAATATTTTTGATAAATTCCTGCTTATTCCACAAAATGTTTACAAAGTTTGGTTATGGGAAAAGTTTTTCAGTGTTAATTTCAATATTTATGTGTTTTTTAAAAATTACTATGGTATTCAACAATAGCATCTTATGTCCTTTAGAGGATGAATTGTGAATTGCAGATTTTTAAACACCCATCATCATCCTTGGCTTTTACTCAATTTTGTTTAAAACATTCTTCCATCTTCCTCTAGTTGTGAGGGCAGGGGATTGGAAGGGACCTCACAAGTGGAATAGCCAAGGGCCTCTCTTCATCTAAATCCAGAACTGGATGGAGTCCAGGGTATTGTCTTTTCAAGATATCCATTTTATTCGGATTTATACATAAGGAGTCATCTGTACAAAATCCGTTATACTATGTAACACTGTACTGAAAATAAAGCACACTCCGTGTACAAAAAACCCCAACATACAATGCTAGTCTGCAACTCTAGGAATCAAAGTTATCCAGCAGAAAAACAAAGAGTATTAACAAAACCATCTACTTGGGAGATATTCAAGGTGTCAGTACAACTAGCATTATTAAAGTGTCTTCAGCAAATAACAATCTTCTCTTCTCAGTTGGCTTCTCTTCATATCTCTTACACGTGGTTTTATCATCTCAGATTGGTAACTGTAACAATAAATAATTTTAGTTTCTGAACATACAATTTCTCCAGTGAAAATTTTTTTTCCAGAAAAGTAAAAAAAAAACTACTATTAGTAGGAAGCCAAGTCAGGAAGAAACATATTAATACTGACTGTCATACATAATTATTCCATAATCAGGAAGCTGACATGCATTTATCAAGCAAAACTGGGGGAGGGGGGAGCAGGACAACAGAATGAGACAGTTTTCAGTAGCAACATGACAGAATAAGACACAGAAAAATATCACAAACCCCACACCAATACAGAAAAAATAGGATGTAAACCTTGAAGAATACATAATACAAAACTACATAGCATCTGAATACTCCAGAACAGGGAAGAGATTAATAGAATTACAAGGGGAAACCCTCAAGGACATGTGGGGAGGGGCATCCCATTTTGTCCCATCCCACTATTTTCTCTTTTGCTATCCTGGTAGCCTTCATAGCCTCTCCCCATTTTCTGCTTCCTTCTCACCAACAGCCATCCTATCTTTGTGCCCCCGTCTTCTGCTGCCCCCACTACAGTTTCTACGTAGGAAATCAGCCTATAAACCCCGTCTACGCTTTTATTTACTTATTTTTAGATTTCATATGTTTATACAAACCTGGAGTATTTTTTTCAGGTTTGTAAAAAGATGTATCTTGTCCTTTCATGGGTCCAGCCTCTGGATTTAAGTACCCTCAGATTTGGTCGCCCTGGCTATTAGAATATATAAATGGTGGTCCACAAAGCTCACTGGGAGAATTCCATCTCCCCTTGATCACTGAGCCCAATGCAACTCCAGGTCCCACCACAACGACATGCAGCTTGCCAGGCAGGAGGCCTAAGAAGTTGAGATGCAGACCAGAGAGGGAGCAAGATTTGGTGCTTTCCTGGCAATAAGAACAACATTCAGGAGAGGAAATAATGTGCAGTTAATCTCTTCTCATCTCCAGTTCTGAGGCCTTGCAATCCTAGCTGAGGTAACCAGAGAGAGAGGGGGGGGGAGAGAGGGAGAGAGGGAGAGAGAGAAGGAGAGAGGGGAGAGAGAGAGAGGGGGGGAGAGAGGGAGAGAGAGAGGGAGAGAGAGAGGGAGAGGGGAGAGAGAGAGGGGGGGAGAGAGAGAGGGGGGGAGAGAGGGAGGGAGAGAGAGTGAGTGAGGGAGAGGGCGAGAGAGTGGAGAGAGAGGGGGGAGAGAGAGAGGGGGGAGAGAGAGGGGGGAGAGGGAGAGAGGGGAGAGAGAGAGGTGGAGAGAGAGGGGAGAGGGGAGAGAGAGGGGGGGAGAGAGAGAGGGGGGGAGAGAGAGAGGGGAGAGAGAGAGGGAGGGAGAGGGAGAGGAGAGGATGCAGAGAGCGGCGAGAGAGTGGAGAGAGAGGGGGAGAGAGAGAGGGAGGGAGAGAGAGAGAGGGAGAGAGAGAGAGAGAGGGAGAGAGAGAGGGGAGAGAGGGAGAGAGAGAGGGGGGGAGAGAGAGGGGGAGAGAGAGAGAGGGAGAGAGGGGAGAGAGAGAGGGGGGGAGAGAGGGAGAGAGAGAGGGGAGAGAGGGAGAGAGAGGGGGGAGAGAGAGGGGGGAGAGAGGGGGAGAGAGAGAGAGAGGGAGAGAGAGAGAGTGACCATTTGCAGGTATAGGGACCAGTAATCTAGGTCACACACAATAAACTAAGGCAGTTTCCACTGAAGTGATAATTCCAAGCTGTGTAGTTCTTGTTAACGTTGCAAATGCATTTTCAGTGGCAACAGACGAGCATTCATAAGGCAGATGTCCCCACATGTTCCTTCTCTCATTTCCCTGTGGCTATTGCTGCCTCCCATACCACGAGAAAGCTTTTTAAGTCTGTTAAAAAAATCACCAATTGCAAGATCAATGCAATAACATTATAATGACTTATTGACACCAACTATTCCCTCTGAATTCCCAGTTTTCATTTTTTTTCATTACAGAAATATAACATTTCCCCTTATGTCTTCCAATGAAAAGGACTAAAGGTTTGGGGGGTTTTTAAGCTGGAAATTCAGAGGAGCTGGTAGACTGAGGCAATAGCTTGTATAAAAAAAATACTACAGCACAAGTGCAGTGGCTGATTTTCTAAAAGGTCCTCTAGTAGTGTGAGAGAAATAAGGCAGGGCTGGGGGGTATACAACAATGGAAGTGGAAACCAGTGTGGCAGGACCTGCTCAATTCATTTTCCCCACCAAATTCTTTTACCAGGTGTCAGACTACCTATGTTCTGTCCACATAACAATATCATTTGTAGGGTAGTCTTGCAGGAAGTAAAACTAATACCTGCAGAGCTTTGTTCAGTACAATGTGGTACATATGCAGCATATAATATGGGCAAAATATATAGATGGAAATGGGGCAAAGTACATTACCGCTAGAACAGTATTCATTTTGGCATCAAGTTCTGCATACAAATGCTTGATGATCCAATTAAATGTGTGGAAATCATTGCAAAGCCAAAGCAGGCTATGACTGCCAGAATAACTTCTTGCTTTGGTCAGCAACCCAATAGGAAATACAGCACTCTGGGCAGTTTCAGCACAATTGGGGGGGTGGGGGAGCTCACCTGAAAACCTTCACTGAAAACCAAGGTCCCGCCTAATACTTTTTTAATACGCTGATTCTGTTTGTTTTGTGACATTGATACTGTATCTGTTGCCAGATTCAAATCTATTAAAGCAGGGACAAATGTTCATATCTTTATAGAATTGTTTGCAATCCTGACATTGTTTTGTGCATTAAAGCTACTGGCGAGATATTATTTCTAGTTTTGTTAGAAAACAACATTTCAAAATCTGATTAAAAAGCATTGTTCTGCTTTTTTCCTTACTATACAATACTAAGTTTGGGAAATAATTTTCAGGCAGAATAAACTGAAAACAAAAAACTAGAAAAGCAGAAAATCCTATTTACTCCAACTAAAGCCAAAGACTATAGCACCCAAAGCACATTACAGAAGTAGACACTATAACTGAACTGACTTTTGAAAGGCATGACAGGGTTAGAGAATAGATTTCTGTTCATTATCAAAATCCAATATGTTATTGGGATCTTTTATAATTTATCCTTCAAGCAGGCCATGGGGAAAAAGAGAAGGCAGACACCACTACATAACAAAAACAAAGATAACATCTTAAGGTGGCACAGGATTAAATTTAGGCAGACACTTTTCACTGTGACAATCCAAAAATTTAAACTGATACCTGTACACCTCCATGTTGTTCTATAATTTGTGCAAAAGAACACAGATGCAAAAATATGCAAGTCACAGTCAATAAGAATAAATACTTGTAGACTACAAGCAACGGATATAAATTACAAATCACTTCCCATGAAATGCTGCATATTTCAAGAACTGGTAGGCTCATATTCACTATTTAGCTGGTTCTTAGTAACAGTTATTTCCTGTGCTGTTCTGCTTCTTATAATTTTTTTCATTCTGGTTATAACAGTGCTATTCTACACTAGTACTAAGGTCCATTACATGGCCACATAGTATTTAAACTGAAAACTAAACAGCAGTTAATATAAAGTATCTTAATTTCTATAGCTGAGCAATGTCCACAAGCAAGGGACTGCAAACCTGTTTCTATACTCAGCTTGACAAAAAATTCTATTTTTTTTGCATTAGAAACTTGCTGCTGCAGCTGTTTGAAGGAGATCCATGATTGATTACAAGTATAGCCATATGGAAGAAGAGTTTGGATTTATATCCTACTTTTCCTAACTGTAAGGAGTCTCAAAGCAGCTTACAAACTCCTTCCAATCCTCTTCCCACAACAGACACCCTGTGGGGCAGGTGGGGCTGAGAAAGTTCTGAGATAACTGTGACTGGCCCAAGGTCACCATGCAGGCTTCATGTGTAGGAGCAGAGAAACAAACCTGGTTCTCCAAATTACAGTCCAGCAATCTTAACCACTTTACCACACTGGCTCTCATGCTGGGAGGGGAGTGGGTTTTTTCCTTCAATATTGGCCCCTCCCTCCACCACTGTTTGTCCCAGGACAACTAACTGGTGGCCCCTTATGCTGGACAAGATAGTCAAGAGCTCTCAGCACTCCCTCAAAATGTTTCTCCAGACAGAAGGATTTCTGCCTGCAGAGGTTCTCCTTCTCACTCCCCCCAAAGTACTATAACTTAAAATGTCTCAAAAATATGGTTCTTTGGGGTCCCGTTCCTCAGGAGCAGCATTTTGAAAAAGTTGTACATATCAGGAGGAAATTTTCCCATTCATGGAAATGTTCTGGTGGAGTTCAAGTTATTGTTATTTGCCCCTGAAAGAAGTAGACCAAATTTCTCAAATACTTAACACACTCTTTTTGGCAAGCATGTCAAAAGTCCAGTCCATATTCATCCAGTGCAATTTTAGCACACACTACTGTTAAATATATATTTAAAGTACTAATATCCAACATTCTCATTTAAGAACTCATCTGACAACTTATAACAATAAACAGCAATATAAAGTTAACCACTAAATCCAGCATA
Organism: Sphaerodactylus townsendi; assembly: GCF_021028975.2. Classification (NCBI taxonomy): domain Eukaryota; kingdom Metazoa; phylum Chordata; class Lepidosauria; order Squamata; family Sphaerodactylidae; genus Sphaerodactylus; species Sphaerodactylus townsendi. Next base: position 110,732,088 of record NC_059427.1, on the reverse strand, counting down.
AAAATTACAGTTTCCAACCCAACAGAATAAAAACCAAACTACAACTACAAAGAAATATATAAGTAAAACCTTTCATAAGTGCCCACAGTCACCCAAAAGACATATAATGTATGAAGAAGAGTAGCTCTGATTCTATGTCACAGCCAAACTCACAGGATTCTTGCTTTTGTCCAAGTGTGTCACAAAACAGACAAATTAAAACAAGGCTTCAAATTAATTAATTAAACCAAAATTATAAAGAGCAAGTATAACGCCAGAAACTCAAGCCCACCAACCCTACTGTAACAATACAACCAATGCATAATTCTTACAATTTCTCAACACTTAACATATTTAACAGTACCCCATCCAGTCCTACATGATGAAAGAAATATCATATAGTCTGAAAATCCACAAGAAAAACATTGAGATGTTTTGGGTTTGATGCTATAAACCAGGGGTGTCCAACTCTGGTGGTTCAGATGATCATTAACGACAATTCCCATCAGCCCCTGCTGATGGGAATTGTAGTCCATGAACATCTGAAGTGCCAGAGTTGGATACCTCCGCTGTAAACTGTAAAAGCGATACGCTTATGGAAGCAGATCTTCCCAGCTTTCCTTCTCCTGTAACAGCACCATGAATGCTGACTCCCACTAATGCTGGAGATCAGGGGAACCTTGTGAACATTATTAATGCTACATAACAGGAAGGCTGAAATGAGAAGAGGGAACATGGCAAGACTGCCCCACTCCCACTCATGTGGCTCTGTAAACCTTGCTCCACCAAACTCCCCACAGTAGCAGAACAGGGAGATGGGGATATTTACTCTTTTTAAAATGGATGAAACAGGTTATTTATCTGTTTTTTCTACACTAAGAGGGATTAAAGATATACCATTAAACTGCTCACAGCCACAGCTACAGAATTCTATTAGTTTTTTAACAGAGGCACAACTTAACATTTTTAAACTGTTCTTGGACAGCACATACAACTGAAAGCAAACATTTTCACAGAGGCTCCTTAGTGACACTGAGACAATCACTAGATCAATTTAAGTCTATTCACTTCAGTTATCAGACTGTAAACTAAAACGATAACAGAATGAGATAAGATAGCTATCACACTGAACTGTAACTAAGAACAATAGTGCACATTTTACATAATTTATGCAAATAAAATACACACTTATTATAGACTTCTTTCCAAGCATGTATTACTGCTACAAATTATTAAGTTATCTTACATCATTTAAAAAGGATAGAAAATAACTATTATTGAGAAAATATGATCAGATTTTTTTAAATTTCTCAAAACACCAGGCTATAGAGTTCAATTTTCATGATTTCAAAAGGTCAACTGTTGTGTTTATGTAACACATCAAAGAATATATATGCATATCTATACATTTACATTTGATTTTTTTTTTGGAATTAAATCTTGTTTAGGCAACTATGTCTCCCTTCATATCACTTCCCACTATAAGGATTTGATTCTACAATCTGAAGTATGCATCACACTAACAGAAAATGAAAACTGATTTTAACACAATAGTCAATGATAAAGTTATATATACTATTTTTGCAAGCTGTTAAAGCCATTAGAAATTGTTCAGTCCAAATGGAACCCGGGCAAATGACTCACATTTAAATAGGACTTTTTACAAGTCTAAGTAAACACTACTGATGAAATCCTGGCAAAGATCCTGCCTGACTTCAGTAGGGTGGAATTTCACGCCAGGTCCCTAGGTAAGCAGATCTCAAGCTTACCTAAGCACTCATTCTGGAATTAAACAAACAAGATTAAGATCACTCATTATTTACAACATTCAAGGAGGCTATCCAGAACTCCATATTAAATTTTTTTGCATGTCTGTTACTGTTTTGCTGGCTATCTTCAGTTCAGTAGTAGCAGAGAAAAACTGGCAAATGTGGCTTTGAAAGCAAAAAGGCTCAACAATACAGTAGCAAATTCCATACTAATGGAGATCTTCAGAATTAATTCCACTTTAAGTGCATACCGACTTAAAAGTGGAAGATTTAGGCGACCATTCTAATAAGACTTAACTGGAACACCTATTAAAACCAGTAAGCTGAGTTTCCAAATAAATGTGTTTTGGATGTATTGAGTAGGTAAACATTTAAACAAACCAGTTGTAATTTCAAAAGAATTACAAGTAAATTATTATCTTTCCCATGAAGATACCTATTTCAGCTCAACACTGATATGATTATAAGCTATTGCCAGGGGTAGGGAACCTGCGGCTCTCCAGATGTTCAGGAACTACAATTCCCATCAGCCTGCATGGCCAATTGGCCATGCAGGAAGGACTGATGGAATTGTAGTTCTGAATGTTCTAACTATCTAACTCTTGTAAAATAAATTTCAATGCAGACAACATATACTATTTGTTTCCAACCATACTGCAGCACCACAAGTGTGGTATGTTGGAACCTGTAAAAACACACCTACATCTTGAAGCCAAAAAGTTTCACTTTTAAGACGACAGCTTGAATTTTTTTTTTCCTAGAAGGTAAGCATTGAAATAACTGTAAATGAGTCAGGCTATAAACTTCTTGGGGCAAAGAACTGTCCAAACACATGTGCATAAACATGTACATTGATGACACTGTATAAACAATGTGGTAATCACAGGGCAACATACTTGAATCAAATGTTAGCAGACTTCTCCTATATCCCCAAAAGATTACTTATATTTACATAAAACATTTATATATTTTTTCTCTAAGCTACCTTAATGGATTCTTTCCAGAAGAGTATCAAAATAAGGCTTATTAGTTTCCCCTCACAACTACAGTTCACTTTCCCCTCACAACTACAGTTCACTTTCACTATCAGAAATCAAGAGGTATGCAAAGTGGATAAAATGTTGTTTCGAATTTAAAAATGAAGATGTCACCTTATTATCTCTCAAGATTATTTTGATTTTCTTTTCTATTAAATACATAAAGTATGAAATAAAACACACTGTTAGAAAATGCATACTTTTCTGAAATCACTTTCAATTTCAAATACATAAATCAGTTAAACAAGGTAAAAGGTTCAGTTTCTTTTTTCTTGTAATAATTGTCACTGACAACAGTGCATATGGAAGTTAAACTTGTAGAGGTCAAACAAGCCGCTCATCTGTATTGGCAATATTGTGCGACAGACACCATAAAGCTATCCTACATTAAAGTATCTGGAATAGGAGCTTAACTCAGACCTTTAAAATATCAGTAAGAGCTGTGAGTAATTAAAGAGACAGGTCTTTGACAGCGTTATTGACAGGGTAGTGCACCAGACTTTCCACATCAACACACACCTTAAGAACAGTACATTTCTCATGCATCCCTCACTTCTGAAAATTAAACACAGAAGAACGTTTTAGCCACGAGACACTCCTTATCAGGCCATGAGACGCTCTGTTCAAAACTCAAGACAGGAATCTGTAGCGCCTCGTTTTCTCTGGAAGACCTCAGGCCTGCTGCACCACCAGAGAAATATAAGTCGGCAGATAACAAATGTGTGCCATGCGTAACCCGAGGCGGCTCTGGCCCGAGCCCGATGACTGACAACGGGAATTGCAGCATTTAGAAGCTCTCGAGCGAGCCATCACGAGCCACTTCCACGTTGTGTGCAGAGACCGGGGGGGGGGGGGGCTGGAGAAGGGGAGGGGGCAGCCACGAGGAAGGCCTGGCCTGGAGGTGGCAGCCGCAGAGGGACGCCCTGCAAGCCTCCTGAATGCAAACTGAAGGCGTCGCGTCCTCCTCCACTGGGAACCCTGCAAAGCCTGCGCCCCCTCTCACGCCCCCGACTGACACGGGGGGGGGGGGGGGGCAGAAGCAGGAAGCCGGTCGAGGAGCGCGTGTCTTCTCCCCCCACCCCCGACAGTCCCTCCCTTCGTCTTCCACTCACACTCGGGGCAGCTGCAGCGGCGGCGCCCCCCGGCGCTGGAACACCCCATCCACGAAGACGCCGTTCTTGCCCAGACAGCGCAAATAAAAGTCGCCGCCGCCGCCAGACGAAGGAGTAGCAGCGGCGGCAGCGGCGTCAGGCTGGGCCTGGGCCCCGGTGCCGTCGCCGGGGGTGGCTGAGGCGGGGCCGGTGCTGTTGTTACAGGCGGCGGCCGGGGCCTGGGCGGGCGGGGCAGTGAAAATCTCGAGGTGCCGGCGGGAAATGAAGCTGGAGTGGCCCATGCTCACGTCCACCGAGCCCTGCGACGAGTTGCGGCCGATGGTCACCGAGCGCTTCTTCATGAGGTATTCGAACTCACGCCCCTCCAGCCGGGCCACGGCCGCCGCCGCTGCCGTCCCCGCCGCCATCTTGGCCGAGACAGCGCGCGGGACCGAGCGGCCCTCAGACCCTCCGCGCGCGCGCGCACCCCCCGCCTCCCCACACCGCCGGCCCGGCCCCAGACGCCGACAGACCCAGCGGCCCAGCGCACCGCGCAACCCACGCTCACGCAGCTCTCACATCCGCTAGACGGACGGGTAAATCGGCCAATAGGCGCGTGGCACGCCCATAGAGTTACTCTGCACCCGCCAACCACGAGCGTGGCCCGGACCATCGTAAGTCAACAAGATAGATTGTACCGCACAAGAGCGAGACAGGCGACCGGGCGGCGGTAGGACTAGGGCTGGAATTTCCAAACAAGGTGGAACGGGTTCTACAGAGTCTGCAGCACTGACAAGCAGCTAGATCCGACGCTATTTACACATTTTGCCGGGTGCGTCTTGTGTCAGGAACTGCCTCCAAAGGTGTAAACTTCTTTACAGGCGATTAGGACAACCCTGTAGTGTGCATAGTCCCAAATACATATATAGCAGCGTGGAGGCCAACTTACCGTTTCCCCGAATGTAAGATCTACCCCGAAAATAAGCCCTAGCATGATTTTTTGGGATTTTTGGAGGATGCTTGAAATATCAGCCCTACTTCAAAAATAAGCCCTAGTTACAGATTCGGGAGTTTATTATCCTCACTACACATATTAAAAAGGAGGTAACTCTTCCTATTTGCTCTTTGAGGTGCAGTTTCTCGTGTTTGTTTAAGTAGTAGTAATCTAGTGTGCATCAACGGCAGGAATCAGTTTTATGTACATCAGACTAAAGGAACACACATGGTCACGTTCCCCAGGCTTTAACAATATAGTGTTATATATATAGTGTTATATAGTGAACAATATAGTGTTATATAGTGAAGAGGCCATGAGAATACCTTTCATCGTGGAATACTGTGGAAACCAAAAGAAATAATTAGAATTATGTGTGTCTCATCCTAAAAACTCTTGTCTTCTGTGGACAGACCAAGTCAATCAGTTTCTAGCTTACTTGACCAATTCTGCATCATGGACTACAGTGACACCTGTTCAAAGAACTTGCTTAGGATCAGAGGCTAGTACTTGTAATCTGTTATTTAGTTCAAAATATATCCTTGATAAAGTTTAGGCAATTGAAAAAGAAATAGTAATCAGAAAAGATATACAGATTATGTGTTCAGATTTGTGGTACTATATGGCACTATTTACTATGGTAAATGATTCATTTCAAAACTGAATAAAGATAATTTGTCAATAAATCTTTTCATGTTTCTTTTCATGTTCCAGTATGTCATGTGTTCATTTTATTATGTTTTCAGGCAGTTCCTAAGAGCTGAGGTAACCACATAAACAGGACACAAAAGAACACACCTAGGCGGGGGACAATCAATAAGTGTTGTTGTAATGAGCAAAGTTACCAAATTAGCTTGTATGGGAGAGACGTATTAGCTCATACTTCGAGGGCCTTAATGTATGTGGGCCTCTCAACACAGACAGAAACATTAAAACCTCAGTGGCAAAGAATATAGAGTGGCTTTAAAAATAATTAGCTACTTCCAGAAGTTACTATTCACAGCACTACATTACTATTTGAATTATGTAAATTATCTAACACTTTATATTGAAAAACCATGTTAAAGCTTTTAAAATATATTAATTTGATAAGTTTATTTATAGCAGGGGTCCCCAAACTTTTTAAACAGGGGGCCAGTTCACTGTCCCTCAGACTGTTGGAGGGCCGGACTAAAAAAAACTATGAACAAATTCCTATGCACAAATGATTGTAAAATGTTTGATTTCACCTTTCAGCCTTTCTGTCATGGTCTATTTTTAGAACAGTGACCAAAGTATGTCAAGTACAGGGTGGGCTCCAAATATTGTTGGGGAGGCTATTGAATACCTTCCCCTGTAAAAAAAAAAAAACAGAACTTTCCCAATGAAGCATTCCATCTAACCCAGGATCAGGTATCTTCCTGGGTTCTTTCCTCCCTAGCAGCCAGCGAGCGATTCGCCAGCCTGGCTGATGCCAATGGGAGTGAAGCGGAACAGAAAGCCTGAGAGCAACACATGTAGTAGCCGAGAGGGAAGGGCGGAGCAGGCATTGCCACATGTAAGGTTTCCAACTCTGGGTCAGAAAATGCATGGAGATTTGGGGGTGCCATCCTGTAACTGCAATCAACAGCCGTTGGGGCCAGTTCCTCCTCTCCCTCGAGCCCCCACTGCACATGAATGGAGCCATCGCTGCCATGCCTGGCGGGCCGGATAAATGCCTTCAGAGGGCCACATTTGGCCCCCGGGCCGTAGTTTGGGGACCCCTGATTTATAGCCCACTTGTCTCACTGCTAGTCAAGGCTGATTTCAGAGTAATGAAAGAGCAAGAAAAAATGCAATCATGCAACAGAAGACATCCAATAAGCAATGCAATAGGACTAGAAATACAGAATTTTGTGACAATGAAAACAGCAAATTGCCCAGTACAATGCAGAATGTGGGATTGTGAAGTATAAATCAATGTAGTAATAGCCAGATGATAATTACGATAATGAATTATTCCAACAATAAACATTGCAGTGGAGTATAGGCCTAATTCCATATGGAGGTGTCCTGCTAGACTGTTCCATTGTACATACAAAAAGCACACACTGGCTCTGTCCAAATATAAGAGGAGGAGGAAAAAGGAGCAGTGGCCTTGGGTGGTGGACTTTGAAAGATGGAAGCCACCTCCACCAGCGCCCCTGTTTCCACCCTCCACCACCACTTCTCCACCTCTTTTAACGCACTCCAGAGTCAGATTAGCAAAAGTTCCTTCCCTTTTTGTTTTTACTGGTAAATTAAAAAACCATATATGCCTAATAACGCTTTGCTAGAATTCAGAAAACCCTGCTGGGCACAACCAGCTTGCTATGGTGCATTTTAAGATGCTTGGAGAACATGGAAGGAAAGACTGTTAGCTGTTTGGAGCAGAGGCAGTGAGCAGAATTTGAAGCATGGTGACCTCTTTTGAGCTGCTACTGAATATGCCTAAGTCTCAAGCAACAATTAGTGACCTGATTATTTTTGACAGAAAAAATACTAAACACCGGTATGGTCAAGGTGTGATCAGGAAAAGCATACTAGGGGGAAGGGAAACAGTGCCAGCTTATCTACGACAACCTATTTGTAGCACATACACTGCAACCCAGATGCATTAGTGCTTATGAAGTGCTTGTGTACTGCTTCAGGAAGACCTTGAACACAGCTGAGTCTCCGGCTTTGTACGAACTGCACTGAGGCTCATTAATGTGCCCTTGTTCAGTCCAGAGGCCTTCTGGGAAATATTTTTGGATAATGCTAGCGTGGAAAACAAATCCTGTGAGTCTCACAAAGTAGTGAGGGAAAACCAATAATTGCCTAGCTGTTGTTGTTGCGCAACATCAAGGCTTCTCTACCAGGTTGAAATTGTTGTCACATGTGCCCAGGTTGCAATAACATTTTGTCAATGGGCAATTCTCAAACATACACATACCCAAGTGTCTGTGAGTGCAATGTGATAGTGTGAATTTCACAGGTAACTGTTAGAGCTGAAGGGCAACTCTTCTATTGTTTAAAATGGAAGGAAATTAAGTATAGTTCCAAGAAGACTGCCTCTTTTTGTGTTTGAAAGGGATACTGTGCTGATGCTGAACAGAGTAGCATGAGTGTAGTATTTGTAATATGCATACTTTTAAAAATAACTTGGAAAGACCCTTATTGATAGTAGTCCAGTATCTACAATGAACTGTTAGGCCAGGACAAGCACACAATGATAGTTATCAATCACAAACTACAATCAATCATTTGTGTGATTCAGAAATTAAATTGTTGCTCTGCATCTGCCCACAAACCTTCTGAAATAACTACTTGAACAAGACTAAGTGAAAAAGCTCAAGTCTGTATTATCATTAATGGTTCAATTCACAGGTCACGTATAGATATGCAAAATCATGTGTTTCTTTGGAACTAGAAGTTTTAGTGTTTTGTAGTTTGTTCCCATTTTATTGGAGCAGAAATGGCACAGTGGTTAAGAGCAGGTGTACTCTAATCTGGAGGAACCAGGTTTGATTCCCTGCTCTGCTGCTTGAGCTGTGGAGGCTTATCTGGGGAATTCAGATTAGCCTGTGTACTCCAGCACACACCAGTTGGGTGACCTTGGGCTAGTCACGATTCTTCTGAGCTCTTTCAGCCCCACCTATCTCACAGGGTGTTTGTTGTGAGGGGGGAAGAGAAAGGAGTTTGTAAGCACCTTTGAGTCCCCTTACAGAAGAGAAAGGGGAGATATAAATCCAACTTGTCTTCTTCATTAGGCAGAAGGTATTCAAAATACTATTGAATATGTCATTTTTTTGCTATAATATCATTTTAAAATATTTGAGACTGCATAGTTTATAACTTTGTATACATGTATGTTGAAATAAATTGGAAAATCTTAGTTTAACACTCAAAATGTACTGACATTTTATTATTTCATAAGATAAAATGGATCGTGTGTAGTGTACTGTCTTATGTGTCTACAGAGAACTGGCAAGCTTCTTCCCTACCCCAACTACTATATTAATTCCAATCCAGTAGTATGAAAAATTCCTTTCCTGGAATTATGTCCAACACAAATGTCTGCATTTGGTTTACAAACCATGCTACCCATAGTGCTTTGGGCATCAAGCTGATTATGGAGGTTGCAACGTGCGGCGCGATAATCTCTGATTAACTAAATTATGTAGCCTTGGTGCTTGGAATAATATACGATGAAACAACTTCAGAGTACAATCTCCATTGATTGCAGTTACATCTGCGCAAAAAAAAGCCCTTTTCCTGAGAACAATTAACAGACCTTTCCGCTGCAGCAAGACATGTGCTTTCTAGATGACATCATCCTCCTCAGTGTCTGGCCAGTGACCTAGGCAGAGTGTGTTTGTAAATACAGAAGAGGCCCTTGGGGGTGGGGCAGGCAGAACAATTGGTACTGAAGCATAAGGCAGTGAAATCGATGAACTGCTGCCTGCAATCCCTTCAGAGGCTGTTTCAGAGGCTAAATTAGACTTTGCAAGTTGGTGATTGTTTCAAAGCAAGAGATCACGTGATACAACTGAGCCAAGGACAGCTTAAAGAACAGTCTCAGTTTGAAATCTAAGCAATTTAAAATAATCGACCAAAGTAACCAAAGGCACTATTATTAATGTGGAAATTGCTATATAGGTTCCAAAATGTAAACTGGAATTACAAAGGAAGAAACTTAAAAGAAGTGTGTCTTTACTTAATTTTCGAAGGTGTTGCAAGGAATAGCAGTTAACATTCCTGTCTGAAACACTGAACCTTCTGAAAGATTTCTGTCCATAATTGCCATCCAAACACTTAGATTTCATATGAGGGTTTTTAAAGAAAACTTCAAATTGTTAACTGGAACAATAGCTGAGCCTTCTAGTTTCCATAACTAAATGATAACTGAAGTCAGCAATATTATGCGGAAAATACTGCATTTCCTTATTTTTTGCATTTGATTGATATGAATCTTCTCTTTATTCATAAAAAGAAGCCATTTCCATTTCTATTACCTAATTTCCAGAACTTTGGCAGGTATTTTTCTATTTCTATTTGTTTGTCTTGAACAACAAGTCACTTTTCTACATTATTGGAAGGACATGTACATATTCTGTTTATTTAAATGTTGGATACTGTAGTAAAATCTCTACACCTTCTTACTGCAATGGTCTGGCTTGGCCCTTTCGGACTAAGTGCCTTCCAAAGAGCAGGAAGTCTAGAATTCAGTTGTAAATCAATTTTCTTGTATTCTGGGTCAATTGACTTAGAAACCTGGTACAAGGACATTTTAAATGGCTTTTTTTATTTTTGTTATGTGGCACCCTAACAGCAGAAGGGCAGAAAAGATAGCAACCTAAGAATCATATTTCAGATTGACCAGCTCCCTGCTGTGTTGCTGTCAAAGATGGGTGTTCTTGGTCATTTGCGAGGCCAGACAAAAAAGTATTCTCCATCTTTCACACAGAACTGGACAGACACCCTTGTTATGGTACTGGTTTAGAGCTCTGAAGGCCCACAGCCTCAGTAGGAAGAAATATCAACTGATTGATGCAAGCAGAGCTTGACAAGATAAATAAAAGCACCCATCAGACAGAATTTCAAAGTTTTTTGTTATGCCCTGCCATATGTAAAATACATTCATGGAGATGGACATTAAGCAAGGTGTACAGTAGATGATGGTTAAAATGAAAGGAAATTAAAAGCAGTACGAGTCTTGTCTTTCAGTGCTATCTTAAGCCAAGATACACTCTGCTACATTAATTGAAATCAATGGGCTTAGAAAGAGGCAACTGTGTTTAGCATGTACTGCACCTAGGATGGTTAAAGAATAATTGTAGCTCAGTAATTATTTTGGAAATTCAGTCCATTGGCACCACTCAAACATCCTGTTGATAATGTGTGTGTGTGTTTATTTTAAGAATGCTATTAAAATTATTATTCATGGCTGAGGAAAAGATGGAATAACTGAGGCCCTTTCCGCACGGGGCCAAAAACAGCAGCCCAGGAACGGAAAAACACCGGTCACTGGGCAGCCATTCACAGTGCTGTCCTGTGCGGCCCCAAGCGGTGTGAAGGCATCTCTTTCCACCTCCCTTCCCGAGGGACCGTTTTGGAAAGCACCGCCTTCCCATCGGCGTGGTGCGCACTGCGCCGAAGTCGCCACTTTCCTGTCCCCCCCACTCACCTCGTCCTCCAGCTTCAGTCTGGAGGGCTGCTGAGACCCGCCCACGCTGCCCTCCAAGCCCTGGAGATCGGAGGGCAGCATGGGCAGGTCCCTGCAGCCCTCCAGACCGACGCTGGAGGACTAGGTGAGTGGGGAGGACGCAGAAGCTGTGCGGAGCCGCCTCTTCTGTGCTGGCCTCTGCGGGGGCCGCTCGCACACTCCCGTGCAAACGGCCCCCTCCCCTCCACCAGCATATTTTCTGCCGGTGGAGCAGCACCCTTTCCGCTGTGCGGAAAGGACCTAAGTCTGGTAAACTATTGCAATCAATGTTGTGCCCATTAAAATGCATGACATGCAATTATGATTATTTCAATGTTAAATGCTGTGATAGAAGCACATTTACATACAGTAAATGAATGAAGTAAATAAATGTGTGCTTGCTTTAGGAAGTGGGGAGGTTTCTGACACCCAGGGGAAGACATCTGGGGAGGGAATAGTTGTGTTCCCAGATTCAATGACTGGGTGAAGGAGACAGTGTAGGGGGCAGACTCAGTGGCTGATTACACACAGAGTCTTTGATGCATAGTGGAGGCCAGTGTTCTTGTACAGACGTATTTTCTGGAATCCCACTTTCACTTTCCACCTGTTGTCCCTCGATGTATCAAATCATCTAAATTACATTGATTTAATGTCTGAGGCTCATGAGAAGTTGTTCATATCAGCTTTAATTAACATATGGATATCACAATAGGCAGTGGTGGGATCCAAAATTTTTAGGAACAGGTTCCCATGGTGGTGGGATTCAAACTGTGGCGTAGCGCCAATGGGGCTGGGCTGGGCACAATGGGGGGGCGGCCGGGCATTCCGGGGTCGGGGCATTCCTGGGCGGGGCTGTGGCAAGGACGCAGCTGCTGCGCCGGTCCTTGGGCGGGAAACGAATGCACGCAGGCGCAGGCTGCCACGCACGCCGGTGCACCTCCTGCCAGACTGCTTCAAGTTCTGCGCGCTACTGCTGAGAGGAGGGGCTTAACTAAGGCCAAAATCACGTGGCAAAATCACCCATTAGTAACCCCCTCTTGGCACACACAAATAATCAGTAACCTACTCTTGGGAACCTGTGAGAACCTGCCGGATCCCACCTCTGACAATAGGTCTCCAGAAAGTTTGTGTATAATTTATCCTAACCTAGTGTATTGGATGCTTTGTTGTATTGTTGCTTATGAAACGAACATACTGTATGTAGAATTATTTATGCCTAATAAAGGTTTACTGTACTGTACTGTACTTTCCACCTGTTCTGCAGCAAGTGAATCCACTTATAGCACAATATAAATCTTGCTTCACCACCAGATCAAGACAGATTTGCCAGTAGGCACGACTTTGCCCTGGACTTCTTCTCTCGACCCATGGCCAGCCTTCCAACTCCACTGCAGCGCTTTACATGCCTCCCCCCTCCCCCCATGCTGTTGGCTCTTTCCTGCTTCCCTAAGAGATTGATATCTCATATGTATAGCGAGGGGGAGAACCCCACCTCACTTCTGTCTAATGTCTGTGTTCAGTCTCTCTTCCACCAGCACAGCCTCAGCACAGCACAACCTCAGTTGCCCTGGAGTTTTACCCTTTGCCACCCTCTCCATGCTGCCTGCTTCTTCCTGCTTCTCTAAAGTACACATATTGAGAGATCAAGAGATTGATCTTTCCAAACACAGTAACAACAGAGGGGGCTTTTGCAAGGAACATTACAAGCAGGCATCTTTTTTACTCTACCCCACCTTCCCTGCTTTGCTGGGAGGGCTTTAAAAACTTTATTTCAGGCAAGACTCTGCTTTAAAACAAGTCTCTCCTTTTCTCTTGCGATAGTGGCAGAGAAACACACACACAGAGAGAGAGAGAGAGAGAGAGAGAGAGTACAGAGGGAAAGGGAGTGGGGGACATAATATCAGCTCTGTGCCTTTGGGGCTGTTGAGGGGCAAAGTTAAGAGAAGCAGACGCACAGCAGAATTCAGCAGATGAACTGCACTCAGCCCCACCTACCTCACAAGGTGTCTGTTATGGGGAAAGCAAGGGAAAGGAGTTTGTAAGCTGCCTTGAATCCCCTTACAGGAAAGAACGGGGGCTATAAATCCAAACTCTTCTTCTTCTTAAGTTTCCTTTGTACTAATATTTTACAGCTTCTAAAAAACAAATCCACTGAGTTCCTGATCATAGTGTGGTCTCCACGGATGTAATAAAATGTAAGTGTATATTTAAGTATCACACATGTTTTGCCACAGCTGCTCGTTCAAGTCAGTTTCTCTCAAAATCTTTCAGTCTGCTCACTCCCACCAGCTGTATTCAGCTGGGGGGGGGGGCATAACACAGCACCAATATTTGTTCAGAGATCTTCACACATACCATAAACAGAAAATTAGCATGCCCGTTAAAAGATCACACTGGAGCTCTTCTCCCTGACATCTAATTTTCTACATGTAGAAGGATTTATTTGTTTTATTTTATTTATTTACTTTATTCATACTCCACTTTCCTCCCCAGTGGACCCCAAAGCAGCTAATGTCATTCTCTGTTCCTCCATTTTATCCTTACAACAAACCTGTGAGGTAGGTTAAGCCAAGCGTATGTGACTGGCCCCAAAGGCTTGCCCCACTAAGCTTCTCTAGCGGAATGGAGATTTGAACCTGAGTCTCTCAGATCCTGCTCCTACTCTCTTAACCACTTCACAACACTGGTTTGCTGTGTTCGTTGTTTCTTTTTGAATTCGAAAGTATGTTCCATTTTGAATCTGAGAATGATACAGTGAGGGTTGCCACTGCCAGCAATAAGTTGGGAAATGGTGGTTGTGTTAATGCTGCTGTGTTTTTAAGGTTTCAATATCACATGTATATTTTGTTTTATTTATTATGTACTGTAGTTATGCACTGTTTGTACACCGCCCAGAGCCCTTAGGGGGTGGGCGGATTATTAAGTTGATTGATTGATTGAATGAATGAATGAATGAATGAATGAATGAATGAATGAATGAATGAATGAATGAATACCTGGAGATTTGGGGTGGGGTGGGGTGGTGCCTGAGGATGGTGGGGTTTGGGAAGAGGAGGGACTTTACTGGCGTATAACACCATAAGGTCCACCTTCCAAAGTGGCTATTTTCTCCAGGTAAATTGATCTCTGTCACCTGGAGATCAGTTGTAGCAGCGGGAGATATGTCATGGACTGGCTGGGTCCAGAAGTTACCAAAGACTCCTCCTATGAAGAGTCAGCCAGTGGCCCTGGCTCCTGTTTATTATTATTATTATTATTTGTTTAATTTAATATACTGCACTATCCCCGAAGGGCTCAGGGCGGTGAACAACATAAAATCATACATAAAATCATCACAAAATTAATAATCATAAATACAATTAAAACAACAGTTGATACCTAACATAGCGTCCCACGAACCTTTGTTTAAACCCTCCCCAGAAATTTACAGCCAGTGGCAAAAGTGATACAGGAAGAAGCAGCCTCCATGGGTCCACACTCGAACCCAGAACCAGTAACCAGCAAAGTAATCCCTCAGTCCTCCAGCTCTAAGCTGAATGCAGAAAGCCAGATGCCAGTCAGCTCACCTTCCTCGTCACAACATCTCAGGAACAGCATAGGAGGCAGACACGCAGGACAGGAGATGAAATACTCGCCTGGCAACCCAGCACAAGCCCAACATAGATAGTGAGGATGAGTGTTTGCAGGAGCAGGTCTAAGGCAGCAGGCAGGTACAAGCAGTGGTGGGATCCAAAAATTTTAATAACAGGTTCCAATGGTGGTGGGATTCAAACAGTGGCGGCAGCACACACACGCACCTCCAGTCCCTATTGGGCAGGGAAGTTGCTTTAGTAACCCCTTCTCGGCACTCAGAAAAAATTAGTAACCACTTCTCTAGAACTGGTTGGATCCCACCTCCTGGAACATGGCATTACAGGCCCTCTGAGTGATGTGGTGTTTATAAGCAACTGGAAAGAGTGTAGCTGTGTGGAAGCATTGTGTTGAACTGCTACTGTCCTTGAGAATCTTGTGCTGAATTGGCTCTCTTGACCACAGCCTGACTCTCCTGGATTACACTGGGACTTGCCACTGTGAGTTTAGGAACTTTTGGCGCTTGACCTTTGGGACTGAACTTTGACAACTGGACTATGTGTATACTGGGGAAACATGGCAGGGTCTCCAGCTACAACTGGGAGGTCAGCAACCCTAGATACAGTCTAGAACTAGGTTTAAAAAAATTAACCCTCAAAAGGTAAATTAGATGCATGAGGAATCACATAAGACATCTCAATTGGTTATGCCATGAAAACCATATACATTTTGGCTTCTAGGGCTTTTGTTAGTGGTCACAATACAGGGTATGCACATGTGTACAGTTAACCAATGACTGTTCATCATTGGGTCTCCAATATAGATAAAAGTAAAATCAGGCCTGAATGCATCTTAGAGTTCCCACTGATACAACCATGCTGCTATTGACGACATCTTCCACTGTGTGGTTGTATGTCAACCACAAAAATTGTGCTACTGGTTGACTGTACGTGCACTTGGTGGTTTTTATAGTGCAACCAAATGAGTTGTCTTGTATGATTTCTTGTATGTATTTAATTTACTTTCTGTTAAACTGCATTTGCACTAAATAATACATATATTTGTAACGTTATTTTTAATTATTGTGGCTCAACCTTCTACATTCATAACCTTAATCACTGACCAAGCCAATCATTCTTTGTAAAAATGTTATTTGAATTTCCATCAGTCCTTGGATGCTCAACTTCCCCTTAAGTTGTCTAGCAGGCAGAAAAACACTTCCTTAGCTCTTTGGCAACCAGGGGAGAAAATTCCTACACAGCTAATTCTGCAGTGGAAGATGGGAGTGCTGATAAAAGCAGAGCTGCCTAGTGACTGTGCCAGGGAGGCAGGTACAGGTAGTTTTTGTTGGAATAAGCGACTTCTGCATGCCTGGACACTGGGGGGTGCTGTGTATCTCACTCTAACTGTGATGTTGCCTCTCTTGTTTGCCCTCCTTGTCTGGGCCAGGAGACCGCCCACTAACTTCCTTTCTTCCCCATGCTAGCCTTCACTTCTGCTCTAGCCTTTGACCCGAGCGCATGGTCAATGGCAGCCTGCTCAGTGGGGCCTTTCCCACTGCAGCATCCTCTCACCTCCACACACGTGATGGTGCGTTAGTTGTGCCCACTTGTCATAGGGAAAGTAATCTCTTTAGATAGGGTTCTTTCTATCTACCTTTTCTTGGAACAAAGTTGTGAACTGAAGATGATTGAATAAATGTAAGTTTTACCTTTTACATTTATGTCTCTGGAGAAGTTTCTACAAACTGCATTCACACACACTACTGGGCACATCCATGACTCTAAACGAAATCTAACAGTTTTAGCCCAAGTGACCCTTCTTGCTGAATGGTAAGTATTCAGGAAGGTAGATAATATGGCACTTGTTGTTTGACTCCCTTACAAGCGCACCAGAAGAACTCTGTAAGACCTAAAAGGATAAGTATTGTAATTATTTCTTCCCAAAAAAGATGGCAATTAATTCCCTGTAGTTCAGACATCAGGTTTCAACAGCCTAAAATTGGTTGCCTGCTTGGGAAAGCTGCAGTTTATAAATAATCTGACCAAAACATGATATAGTCTCTGCAAAGTAGAGGGGGGCTTCTAGAAAACTAGTAACTAAAAATTGCTATGACAATAGCCATGGAGGCTTCAGAAGGTATGAATTTGGTTGACAATAAGTTATGTGTAGTGAATTAATATTTTTATTTCACTTCTTATTTAAAGAGTGGGAAAGGAATCGTTATGGCATTCAATCAACTGACCATCAAAAGACACGTCTTTTTAATATATCTTCTTCTCATATACTGATGTTGCAGGAGACATTAAGGAGTATTTGTACACTTCTTACAATACGTGGATACAGTTTTCAACACAGGGGGGAAAGTTGAATCCTCTATACTATTTTTTGTTTCTCTACAGGAGGTTTTTCTGTAGGAGATAGTGAAGGAGAACGACTGGGCTAAAGTTGCATAGTGAGCACTATTGCTGAGAATGAACTTGAACCCCTGTCTCCAAGGTGATGGTCCAGCACTCTAACTCACTGGCATTTATTCTGAAGCTTGCAGAGAACTATGATTGCAGTTACCATCAACCAACAAAGCCACATTTACTTCCATCCAACAAGGAAAAGAAAGGGGGAAATGGCGAGGAAATAATTGTGCAGTTGTTTTATCCCTAACAAATTGTTTTTACGGTTCTAATAAAAATATGACTCTTATGAAACTGTAACATCTTTCCGTAGGTCTTCAGCACTTACTTGGCTTTTGTTAATCTGAGTTAGTAGTTAGTTTTTCTAATAGAGCTATTTTTCCAACGTATTTGTGCAATATACTAATTATAATATTTGTTATAGGTTTTAAGTGCTGACATAGAATTGATTGTGCTACTAATTAAATATTATTAAAGGTTAGTGTGCCAGGATGTTAGTTATCTCTAGTGCTAATTTAAAGAAAATGTTTTGTTAGTCTTATCAGATATCATATTACTACTATTTATGGGACATTATTACAAAACTAGTGCTCCTCTACTGTGAACTCCGACTAGCTTTAAGTCAAATGATATTTTGTCTGCAGTGTTCTATGTGATGCCTTAAATGTAGATCATGGAGACTGAAGCTGGAAAGAGTTCCTGCATGGAACAAAGATAATTCCATCCATCTTCACAGTTGTAGCCTTAGATGTTGCCATATTGGCAAACAACAAACCAAGAATAAAGTCATGAATGGAAAATGGAAAACTTATGCAACCTGCTGTCCATCAATTGTCATCTGCTTTACCCTCCTGCCATTGTCCTTCCTGGCATAGAGCATCCTTCCCAGTGTGCTACCCAATGTTTTGCTAGGGGGGAAAAGGAGAAGAGCACAGAATGTGGTGCTGTTTCTTTTTAGATGGGAATGATGAGTGGCAAAGGTGGGACATGTGCATTTGTGGTGCCTGCATCATTGCAGCTACCTCTGACACATCACTAAAAACTTAATTAATAATCAATAAGACATGTCACCAAACAGAAGCTTTCTAATGATCACACATGCCTATAGGTTGTAAATAAATACAGAGAGATGAAGGCCTAAAAAAAGGTAAAGTTTCCCCTTCAGTCCTGGGGTACTACTGCAAGCAATGATTTTATAGGCAAGCCGCTTTTGTGGGGTAGTTTGCCATTGCTTTCCCCAGCTATTCTTTACCCCTAGCTATGAGCTAGGTACTCATTTACCGACCAAGAAATGGATGGATGGCGGAGTTGACTATGAGCCAGCTGCCAGAATATCTAACCCACAGGCCTAAGTGTTCACAATAAACCTGGGACAGTGCCAACCTGCATTGCCATAGTATGTCTATGACAAAGCAGGCAACTAAAACAAATTCCTTGTATGATAATTCCAGATAGGTAGCCATGTTAGTCTGTAGCAGCAAAGCAAAACAGGAGTCCAGTAGCATCTTGGTGACCAGCATTAGCTACTGTGGTCATCGTTTCCCCACTTTTAAAATGACGTCGATACTCACCGGTTTCGTTTGCTCCAGGACCTTTTTAACGTTGGGTCATGTTCCCCACCGCAGCTTCCGCCCCTTCGTCCAATGAGCACGGCAGCAGCCAGGCAGGACTCCCCACGATCCACTCAGGGGATTTCCTGATTGGCTGCTGCATTGTGCAGCGGTGGGAATTAAAAAAAAAATTTCAACTGGACAAATCAACATCCTGACGAACCCACAACTATTTGCGGACACATCTATGCTTATGTGCACTAAAAACAGCGTGCAGACATGGATCCCTTGTGTTAAAAATAAAAAAATTTAAACCAGTTGCGTGTGCATTGCGCACGCCCTGCCATGCCCTGATTGGATGGGAGGGTCCACATCACTAAGCAGTGGGAAAATGTAAGCTTTCCCACTGCCCCGCGCTCTGCGCGGGGTCATCCAAAAGGCGCTGTTCTGAACAGCGCCAGAAATGACGCGCGCTGAGGGGGCGTGAGAGTGGCAGAGTCGGGGCGGCTGCGTTGTTGCTGCCCCTGTAGTGAGGAGTGCCGCTGGACCCCGCGTTACTTGGCGAGAGTAGCGCACAACTAATGGTGAGTGGGGAAACGGCCTGTGAATCAGAGTTCATTTCCTCAGATGTGTAAAGTGTGAAGTTATTTCTTAGATTTAAAAAAATACATCGTGTTATATAACATAATAATTAATCACCTCACTTGCATTGTCATATATCAGTTATGTTGAACATATGAAGCTGCCTTATGCTGAATCAGACAATTGGTCTATCAAGTTCAGTACTGTACCCTCTGCCTGGCAATAGGACTCCAGGGTCTCAGGCAGAGGTCTTTTGCAATGTACCCTTTGACCCTTTAAAGTGGAGATGCCAGGAACTGAACCTGCATGCGAAGCAGATGCTCTGCCCTTCATACAAATAACACAAATCCTTGTTGTGACATAATTCTCAATCTTTAGAGATTCTGATGGGATTTCTTGGACAGCAGGCCACAGAGAGCAGTTTCATAATCAAAACCTTAAGAAGAAGAAGAGTTTGGATTTATATCCCCCCTTTCTCTCCTGTAGGAGACTCAAAGGGGCTTACAATCTCCTTTCCCTTCCCCCCTCACAACAAACACCCTATGAGGTAGGTGGGGCTGAGAGAGCTCAGAAGAACTGTGACTAGCCCAAGGTCACCAAGCTGGCATGTGTTGGAGTGCACAGGATAGTCTGAATTCCCCAGATAAGCCTCCACAGCTGAAGCGGCAAAGCGGGGAATCAAACCCGGCTCCTCCAGATTAAGAGCAAACTTTGTCACTTGGGAGGTGATGTAGCAAAACAGCTAAATAAATTAGCTATCCAAACCTTCCTTTTGCTACAGCCTCACAACATGACCACCATGACCCTCCAACAGGGGAATAATAATTCTAACTAAAGAGTTGTTGCAAAGATTTCAACAAGATTGTGGGCATAATGCTTTAAACACTGAAGGCTGTATAAAACACTAGGATTATTATTGCTTTAGATAAAGTTACTGACACGAATGTATCCTTGATAAATTTATTCCTACCAGAGGTTTATTTCATGTGGTACTGTACCTCATTGTAAACAGCTGTAAACAGCATGTAATCAGTTGTGTATACCATTAAAGTGGTTTCTCTCCTGTAGCTTAAAATGCAGCATGTGAGAACTTTACAGTCCATGAGAAAGTTTTCAGGGAAAAAAATGCCACTATGCATAATTGCTGCTTGCAGTAATGGTCAGGAATGCCCTTTGATATCTCAATTTGGTGAGATGACTGGACCTCTGTCAAATTCAGTTTTAGTAACTGTCAATCAAGCCCTTATAATCTCAAATATGAGCTATTACAATATGCTGTATTGTGGAGATGCCTGTTCTGAAACACTCAATAAATCTTGGTGATGCTAGTATCTATTTGTGGACCATCACAGCAAACTCTACATCTTGTGTCCATCACTATTGTACTAGCAGATCCATCCCACCCCTGGCTATGCCAGGTTCTGCACACCAGAAACATGCAAGCCACAGCTGAGTTGGGGACTATACCTCTTTTGGCATAAAGCATTCTACCACCGTGATTTATCAACTGATGATAGCCTATAAACCTAAAGCTTTGTTGTATGTGACTACGTTGTACCTATGTGGGGTGGGATAACATGCTACTTTCCTGATATACTGCTACTAATCATAAGCTCTATTTATATCATCAACAACCAAGATGACAATGGAGTCAAATAAAGAGTCCCTGACTACTGCAGTTCATTTACTTTGGACTATGGGTTTCCCCCTTACACAAACTTGGAAAGAACTAAGGTGTTGTGGCCATAAATCATGATGCAGCCATAAAAGCAGTGCCAAATCCTAATCTTTCTTCTCAGGTGATGTCAAAATTGGTATGTTGAACTGGGAATTAGAAATTAAAACAAAATGAGCATACATCCATTTCAGCATCACTGCTAATAGAGAGATGCCTTTAGGCAGCCACTTGATGGCAGCATTACTATTTTTACCAATCACTTGCAGACTTGTACAAAAAGTGGCTATACCTGTACCAGAACTTGCACTTTTCCATATCCACAGCTCATTCCTGGACACTGGATAGAAAACATGCTACCAACAACTCTTTGGTGGTATTGTGTGCTGTTTCTTTTGTTCAATACTTAGCAGTGGCTGTGGCTCAGACATACAACTCGTACAGTATTTACTCCAATACAAGGCAAGATTTATTTATTTATTACCAGATATTACATCATAAAGGTGGAGGTCATCATCTTTCAGTCACATCCAAATTATAATTACGTCCAGTAATTTTTAAAAAATCTATAACATATTTTTAGGGGGTCATCTTCCATTCACCTTCCTTTCAAGTAAATACGGTATTTTCTGTTAAAAGGACCCAAACTTGATCCCTGGCATTTCCAGATAAAACTGGTGTTATTGGGAAATACCTCTTTCTTCTGGAAGCAGCAAGTACTGAGTTACATAAACCAGTGATCTGAGTCATTACAAGGCAGGATCATATGGAGCTTAAACACTGTATATGGTGGAAAGACAGGTTACTATCTTCTTTTAAATTAATAATAATAATAATAATAATAATAATAATAATAATAATAATAATAATAATAATAATAATAATAATAATAATAATAATTTATCCAAGAATTACAATATAAGAACAGCTAAGAACTGGTGGGAACATTGTCCAGAGAAAGTAATGGAAAATGAGAAGGTCAAGATCCTGTGGGTCTTTCGAATCCAAACGGACAAAGTGTTGAAACACAATACACCAGACATCACCATGATCGAGGACAAGAAAGTGACCATAATCGACATAGCAGTTCCCGGTGACAGCAGGGTCATTGAAAAAGAACACGAGAAGGTCACTAGATACTGTGATTTGAAAATCGAGCTTCAGCGTCTATGGCACAAACCACCTGAGGTCATCCCAGTGGTAATCGGCATGCTGGGCGCCATCCCAAAAACACTAGGGCAGCACTTGAAACATCTTCGAATTGACAAAGTTAACATCTGTCAAATTCAGAAGGCAGCCTGGTTGGGATCCGCACGAATACTACGCTGATACATTACAACTTCCTAGGCCTCTGGGTGAGGCTCGAATTGTAATGAAGGCCAACAACCAGCGAAAGATCTGGCAGCTGTGAAATCTACAACAACAACAACAACAACAATAATCATCATCATCATCTGTGGCCTATGATGGCCAAGCATTTGTTTTGTAGAACTTGTGTTTGTTGGCATTCCTACATACCATGCTTACTGCCTTGCCTCTCCTTCGTGGTGGCCACTTGAGAATTCAGCGGGACTTACTGTTACTGAAGCATGCACAAACAACACAGGCACAATTCAGTGGGACTTACTGTTACTGAAGCATGCACAAACAACACAGGTACAAACAAGACATCGCCTTAAACAGACAGGCTTTTAGAAAGTGCTAGCAAGGAAAAAACAGTGTTCATACAGTGTGATGACCATTCAGCCTCCACTTTGTTGGCATAGCTCTTTACACCTGTGACTGGACTTCTTGCCTTGCCAATTCAAGAAGCTTGGTAAGCTTTAATGTTGCCAACCAAAAGAACCACTAATCACGCCAGCTTTCAACTTGATCCATTTACAGTGGTGACCCCCTCACTCATTTCTATTGTCTTCAACTCTTATTCTCCTTTATTTGGAAAGTCATCTGCTGTTGAAAGCTCTTTCTAGACATACCTTCTCCCCTTCTCACTGCTCAAGCTTCTTCTGCCCCAACCAGAAGACTTGCTTCTGACTTTACCTCTCCTACCTCTCTCCCAACAAAAATATATACTTTATCCCTAATTCTGTCCGTTCTCCACAATAAGAGTTTGTTCTCCCCATTCCATGCTCAGTTTGGACCTTGACCTGGATCCTAAGGGTGTAGCTCGCTGCCCCCAATCCTCCACATTCTTTCCCTTTCAGAAGAACTTGAATCACTGCCTAAATTCCTGCTTGGATCCTTGACTAAATGATCCCTCAAGGAACTCCAAGCTTCTGTTTGGACCATTGGACTCTGAATGCTCGTAAATCACCCCATGTAGCACCCTCATACCGGAAAAGATAGATGACATTGCCATCTATTCTCCTTGCTACCCTTCCCTTCTTTCTTTTTTTCTCTAAGGATCACCTTGCAAATGTGGGCACTGGGACTGAATATACGTACTTCAGTCATTGTAGTATGTTGTGCTATAATGTATGTACTACTGCTTGTTGGAAGTGGAGGTCTTTACGCTGTCTCCTGCCTTGATGGACTGACTTTAACTGTCGGTCAGCGGAGGGTAGGTCAAGCCAATACTTCTAATAAGAGGTAGACTGGTCTTCCCAGTGGCTAAGATTCTTGTGTCTGCATAGCTACAGAGATCACTCATCAGGGAACAAAAAAGGAAAACTATATGTTGCCATAATTGGCAAGACCAGCTGAGTACAACAATGTACTTTTGTGGCTGAAAAGGCACCCAGGATCAGAATCTGCAGAGCAAACATCCTGGGTCAACCTTCAGCAAATGGCAGCAGGAAGAATTCCTCCAGTTGCCAAGCTGAGAGTGAAACTGACCAGACAGCAAAACTGTCCAGTGGGGAAAATAAGATGTCTCCTAAGCTCTGCATTCCGCACAGCCAGGCAGGAGGTGTCTTGTAGGCAGCTTAAGGAGAAAAGGTGCACTTTGAAGTTTTCTCCAAAAAAGACTCCTTCAACTAAAATAAGGCATCCCAAGAACATCTCGGGAAGAAAGCTGTGCGGAATACCTTCCCTGGAAGTCTTTTTTTAAGCATCCCTGGGACAATTTATTTAGGCTGTGTGGAACGGACTATTGCTTCTGTTCGGAAACATTGTCTTGATTGCTGAGTGACCCTTTTTGTAGGGCTAATGGCCCAGAATGATTGGCTGATGATTTATAAAGAGCTAATTGTTAGATGATGGTCACCTGATAGCTGTGTTTAAGTGCCCAGGGAGTTGAAGAAAGTCATCCACCAGCTGAACAGAAGGGGCTGTGATTGGCTTCTAGGAGAAACTTGTTCTACCATGGGAAGTGGGGAATTTACTTAGCTAGCCCAGTGTCAAGCCACTAGATATTTCCATATTGATTTGCCAGAACAACCAGGGCTCCATTTTCCTGCCACCAAAGGTCTCTTTTTAACATTCATATACTGTTATGAGTCTTTTGCCTGGACCTAATAAAAGGTATTATGGATATTATATTATGAGTTTTTAAAATGTTGTTTTTGGAGCCACATGGCTGCTAGTAACTTATTTCAGCAGATTAAGCATTGGAAATATTCTTGCCTGGTAACCTGCGAGCCAGACCCTGAATTTCTGTTTCTTAAAGAACACTTTTTTTCAAATGAAGAATTGTTTCTACTCTCAAGTCACTTGTTAGAGCAGGAGTACACCACTCAAACGGTTCTGTGAACCATAATGCAACTTGACTGAAACTAAGCAGGCTTCCCTGTGACAAGGCTTGACTCCATCTTGTCATGGTTTCTGGCTTCATTATTTATTTGTTTGTTTGTTTGTTTGTTTGTTTGTTTGTTTGTTTGTTTGTTTATTGATTGATTGATTGATTGATTGATTGATTGATTATTTGGACTTTTATACCGCCCCATCCCCAAGGGGCTCTGGGCGGTGTACAACATTAAAAACGCAGTTAAAATACAACTAGTTTAAACAATTAAAGCAGCAATAATAATAGGAGGCGTCCAGTGAACCCCATTTTGCTTTTATAAAATCCTCCCCAGGAGGGAGAGACAGCGAGTCCCATTAGCTGGAGAAAGGCCCAGATGTCAGGAGCCAACAGGGAGGGGGGGCACCTTCAGCGGCTGGTCCCTCCAAAGGCCCGGCGGAACAACTCCGTCTTACAGGCCCTGCGGAACTCACTAAGATCCTGCAGGGCCCGGACAGCTGGGAGGAAGAGTGTTCCACCAGGCCGGGGCTAGAGCCGTAAAGGCCCTGGCCCGCTTGGAGGCCAGCCGCATAATTGAGGGGCCAGGGACCACTAACAGATTGGCTCTCCGCTACCGAATGCTGGAGAGGCTGTGGAAGGGACATGGTGCGGGGTGATCTGCGGTCCCCTGGCGGTATGAGGGTCCCAGGCCGCGCAAGGCCTTATGATCTATGTAACTTGGAGGGGAAGGGTCAGAGTGCTAGCTGAACATTTAACTGTTTTTTGGGGGGACAGGGGGTAAAAATGCCACTATTCTCTGGGCTGAGAGATGGTTCTGATCCACTCCCCCAGTCAAAAATCCTCCATTACCACTCAATAGCTTGTATTTTTCTAGAGGAAGCTGGTGTTATGATCCCTGCTCCTCTCAAAAAAAGTTAAAACAGGAACTAACTCCACTGAGAGGTACTGATTTCTTCTTAAAAACTGTGCCTCTCCACAGAGCTAAAGTGTTGCAATCTCCATAGCAATTTCAGAGTCCCAGCTGACTGCAGTGCAGAGGTCCTGACTCCTGAAGTCTTATGCGGAAATCCCTTCCTGTGAGATACACAGCCTATTTCTCACTGCAGCTGGTTGGGATGTTAAAACTGCAAGAGCAACTGCATTGTTCCAGTGCTACAGGGTAGCCCTGTTCATGTTGCAGTGAACGCACAAATCTCCTGCATATTTCTATTTGTAATGAAGAGCCAGCATACAATCATATTACGAATGAAACCAGGGACCAGTACCTGGATAAATGTGGAGTTTGTATCACATGTTCCACTGTACTTACATGAACTGTAACATGAGAATTACTCAGCCCACTTTAAGAGAACAAGCAAGTCTACGCTGCAGACTTGTATGTGTAATAACTGTAATTTATAACCAGAACTGTTGTCGGATGGGGGAGGCAAAATATAGGTTCCAGGACCATGGGTCACATCCACTATAGTCTGCATGTGGCCCTGCAGGCCATATATTGTGTATCCCAATATTAGAGTAATTCAAGTGACCTGCCTTCTCTGTGTAACTTGGTAACTGTAAGCCCAGTTAGGGTTCTTATGGTGTGAAATACCACCATAACACCAACTTCTGAAAAAGAAACATTCAAGTGTACTTCTACAAACAGTCAGCATATAGTTGAGCAATAACTCCCCCAGGCATGTTGTATGTTATCATTCTGTTTAGTTAACTGTCTTTGTGGGCCTGATTCAGCAGAAAGGCAGGATACAAATGTTGTAAATAACTAAACATCTGAGCAAAGGACTCAATGTGATAATAATAAATACATGCTTTTGCTCTCAATCTAAAATTTACCCCCTATGATGGTAAGAAGCAGGAAGAATGATCTTAAAGTGTCCAGATTCCTTGTTCAGGCCATGCTCATGTATTTACCTCTTTCTGCCATCTGGCTGGCCTGTCCCTTGAGGTCTGTTTCACCTTAACCCCCCATCCCCTGGAAACCCCAAATCTTTCCCCCAAACAACTACGCCTTTAAAAAGATTGTCTGGGAAGAAAGTCACCAGCCTGATCCTAGAACAGTGATGGCGAACCTATGGCATGGGTGCCAGAGGTGGCACTCGGAGCCCTCTCTGTGGGCACGCGCAATCAGAGTGCCCCCCCCCCCATCTAGGCTGGCCTGGGCCACTGGGCTCGATTATTAGCACTAAACCTAAGACCTAGTTTTGGGGAAGCAGTGTAGGTAACCCTGCTAAGCACTGTTAAACCCCACTGATTTTCATGCGAAGAACTAAAGCGGGATCCTTTACCTGAGAGTAAGCTCGGTTGCTGGCAATGGGGCTTGATTCTTAGTAAACCCTCCTAGGGTCGTGATTCACCCATTGGAAGAGTTGTACCATTGGAAGAGTTGCACCAAGCTTACTCCCGAGTAACGCACACCTCGGAGCCAACCATTTTTTCTAAACGAAAACCTTAGTATTCAGGTTGAATTGCCGGGTTGGCACTTTGAGATAAATAAGTGGGTTTTTGGTTGCAGTTTGGGCACTCGGTCTCGAAAAGGTTTGCCATCACTGTCCTAGAATGTTCCTCCAATCCTCACTAAATGGATGCTGCTCAGCCCCTAGAACAGGTCTATGATTGTAATGAGATTTTCATGTAACACCACAGAAATATCTGTTAGCTAGGGTGCCAGCTGTGGTAAGGAAATATCTGGAATTTCTTTGGGTGGAGCCTGAGGAAGGCAGGTTTTGGAAAGCGGAGGGATATCAGGGGATATAATGCCATAGATCCCACTCTCCAAAGCAGCCATTTGGGGAACTGATCTTTGTTGTCTGGAGATCAGCTGTAATAGTGGGAAATATCCAGACCCCACCTGGAGGTTAGAAACCTTACTGTTGGCATTACCTATATTATAACTTATTTTTCTGGGTATTTTCTGTAAACAAAGCAAATGTTACAAAAGTCTTTGGTGATCTCTCAACTGAACAGAATCAGACCCTGTACCTGGAACTACTCATCATGGGGAAAGCAAATAAAAATATTAAAAAGCAGTTTAATCTACATTTAAGGTTAATTAACTTGCACAGTCTCCAGTAAGGCAAATAAATGTGGTTGTTCTTATGTCAGCAAAACTGAAGAATAATTTCAGGTGCTCAGTCAGTAGAATCTAAAATCAATATTAGAATTTAGACATCAGAAAATATGTGACCATCTTGTTTATCAAAATAAAAACTCCATTATTAGATGGTAGAAGATGAGACTTTACATTTGGAGGGAGAGTAAGGTTGCCACCTCTGGGCTCAGAAATTCCTAGAGCTTTTGGGTTGAGCTTGTAAAAAGACCTCAGTAGGGTCCCCATCCTTCATATCTTTGTTGTCTGGAGAGCCATTGTAATTCCAGGAGATCTCTAGAACCCATCTGGAGGTTGGGAAACCTAAGAGGGAACTGCTTGGTAGCACTCCCATGGTAATACTAGTTATTGCAAAAAAAATGCCTGCAATATTTGTTTCTCCTGTAACCGTTTCCAGTAAACAGTTTTCACAAGCCTTTCACTTTATGTGACTTGCAGAGAGGTTGCTGAGAAAGTAGTCAGGATGCAGAGATCCAAAGCACATTGCAATCAGCTTGATTAGGACAGATGGGAAATGCTTGGGAATATGTGAAGAAGTGAGTTGTGACTCACGGGAGCTCATACCATTCCAGAGGTTTTCTTAGTCATTAAGGTGCTACTGGCCTCTTGCTCTTTTCTAGTGGGGATAGAACATTAGCGTATACGGTGAAATAAGAATTCGATCAGTCCTGCTTTGTCCATTGCTCTGAACTTGTGAATGAATTTGAATTCAGCAATAATTTTGTAATCTCCCTTTGAAGCTTCTTTATTTGAGGAGTGCCTCTGCTTCAGTAGCAAATGAATGACATTGGGCCTAGTGTCTGCATGCAGTGGCAAAGCCACCATGGGGCGGGATGTGCGCGATGCACCGGGAGCACCATGTTTGTATTTTAAGTATTTTTTCAGTTTGTGGCCTGCAGGGGGGCACAGTTTTTAGGCTAGCTAGCAGCACCAAAATTTCAGGGATTTGTTGGGAGACTCTCCTAATGATACCACCCAGGTTTGGTTCGGTTTGGTTTGGTTCAGGGGATCCAAAGTTATGGACTCCCAAAGGAGGTGCCCCCATCCCCCATTGTTTCTAATGGGAGCTAATAGAAGATGGGGGCTACACCTTTGAGGGGCTATAACTTTGGACCCCCTGAACCAAACTTCACCAAACCTGGGTGGTTTGGTGAGTCTCCTAAATATACCCTGAAAGTTTGGTGCTGCAAGCTTAACAATTGCACCCCTGACAGCAGGCACCCCCCAAATTTCCCCAGCTTCTCCTTTCAAATCCACCCTTTTTGGGGGATAATCCATTCCAAAACAGCATCGCTTTCAACGTTGTTTTAACTGGGGACCCAAGATTCTCCCTTTAAGGTGGATTTAAAAGGAGAATCTGGGCTTCCTAGTTTAAACACCATTGAAAGTGATGCTGTTTGGGGGTGGATTCCAGCATCACAGCGGCCACCGGGGGGGGGGGGGCATAAAAATCAGATTCGCACAGGGCTCCATTTCCCCTAGTTACGCCTCTGCCCAGAGGGGAGGGCAGAAGGGACTGCCAGCTGTGAGTCCAGCGGGGGGGGGGGCAGGTGGGGCAGGGCAGGGGAGTCTGCCGTTCCTGGCCTCAGAGAGCTGCGTTTCTAAGCACTGAGGGAGGGGGCGGGGCTTGGGGAGGTGTGGCCATGCCCCCAGGTGGGTAGGGGCCCGCCCCTGAACCCCCCCCCTAAAAATCTATACCTACGTCACTGATCAGGATTAAAGAACTATAAAATTCGAATAAGGATCTGGAAACTACTAGGGACAAACTGGGAACCAACTTCAGCCTCCTGCTGACTTCCTTTAGAGTCAATTTCAACGTTTAGTACCCCTCACAAGTTGTACTGCGATTAAGGTTTCCACCCGCACCAGAGGCAAAATAAAGCGTTCTGACAAACGCTATAAGTTCTTTTGACATTTTTACCAGGCACCCGTGATTTCGGGACCTTTAGGGTAGCAACAAGACTCTCCAATAGGGGTCCTTTCCGTTTTCAACATAGGTGGTGGATCCGCGCTGGAGCATGTAGGAGTGAGTACTGGACATCCTTGAGGCTACATTTCATTGACACTGCCTATTAACGACAAGAACAGGTGCCTGGCGGAAGCCAGAACTTGGGTCAACTCCGGCTGCAAGTTTCCCTTACTCCAAGGGTGAATGTATTAACCGGTATCTTTGGGCTTAACTTCTAGGAAGCAGCGTCCACATACCTGTCCAGCTCTCTCTCCCCATCCCTCCCTCCTGACTGCTATCTGCTTTTTTGCACATAACTTTGCTCATACTCAGTCCTTGGGGTCCTTTTCTAGTCGGCTACGGAGAGAGGATCTTCCCCAACACTTCCCCGACACTTGCAGCGCAAGCTTTGTACCCCTGCCCCCCCCCTCCCTCCCTCCCTCCCTCGCCGCCTCTTTGGCGTTTCTGCGCTGGACCGCGAGCCTTGCTCAATATGGTGCCGGAGGCCTTTCCTATGGCCCATGACGTCAGCCGCAGGCTGAGAAAGAGTAGGGTCTTGCTTTGCCCCTCCCAACATGGCGCTGTGGTCGTCGCGTTGCTAGAGACGCTCTGCGATTGCGACGCTGTCTGGGCGGGCGGGGGGGAGCTGTCGGATCGGCGCAGGCAGCTGGGCAAAGAGAAGGGGGGAGGTTTGTGGGACCGAAGGGGGGGGGGATTTAAAGGAGCCATGTCCCCGGCGCGTCGGCCTCGGCTGCTGCTGCTGAAGAGGCCGGAGCCGAGTGGGGGAGAGAAGCGGAAGGTGCAGCCGGGTTTGCAGACAAGCAGCCCGTGGAGCGAACGAGCCGACCCAGCCCGAAGCACCCAAGGAGGGTGGCGCCGGTGGCGACACTGAGCTCAAGATGGTGAGTTCGCCCCAAAGAGGCAGAGCCGCGAAGAGGGACTTGACCGGAGGGTGCTGAGCCAGGAGGGGATGAGGAGGCGGTGCCTGGAAGGGGGACAAGTGACAGGGAGGCGGGAGCAGGGAGGCTGCCCGTGAAATGAGCACGGCTGTCAGGGAGGTTAGTGACAGGTAGGCCACAGTCCGGCGGAGGGTCCGGCTCCCGTTGCTCGTGAAGCGGGACAGGGGAAGAAAGAACGGGGCGGCTTGACAGTGCATCTGAACGGGTCAAGCAGCCGAGACGAAGGTAGGTCTCCGGGAGGCTGGTACCGGGCGCATAAAGGTGTTGCCGGTGTCAGGGAGGTGAGCCGCGTACCTGACACTGGACAGGTGTTGGGGAAGATGGAGTGTGTCCAGAAAGACGCATGCAAGTGATAGGCAGGTCAGAGGTGGTCCTGAAATGATTGGGTACCTGAACATGACATATACAGTAATGACCACAGGGATGCTCAGGGAAGGAGGGAGGTTGCGTGTGGAAAAACTAAAGAGCCGAGACTAAGGGTACTTGTGCACTGGAGGTCCTGTCTTCAAGCAAGAGGAATGGGTGGGTGATCCTGCTGGACAGGGGGAAAGAGTATGAGAGAGAAGGCATGTGCTGCTTGTTACCACCTTGGCCCACACTTTGAGAATCTGGAAGTTTAACTGGATTGTGCCAACCAATTCTTATCCTTAATATAGCTCCTATAAGCTGTCACAATACATAAAGTTATTGCTATATAAAAAAACAAACAAACAAGCAAACAGGTGAGCCTGAACTGACCTTAGCCACAGGAACTGTTGCAATAGTGAGGCTTAAAGATTGTGGATATGACTTCTCTCCAGGCCCCTTTTGTATACTGTTTCCTCTTTAGGTTAACATTATTGGAGCTGGCAGTTCAATTGATAAGAAGTTTCCCTCAAGCAGTTTACAAGTAGCTTGCTGGCACAGCTAGTCAGAGGATCTGTTAGGACAGTGCTTTAGACTGGAATTCTACACTTGCCTTCTTGGAAGAAAAGCCAGTAGAAAGTAATGGGACTTTTCCTGAGTAAATGTTATTAGGACCTGACTACAAGGTTTGAATCCTTGAAAATAGCTGCCATTACTGTAGTAATCTTAGAGCAACTTTGGAACTGGAACTGGATTTACCATAAATTTGTGCTTAGATGTATGTTAACTGGGGCATTGAACATACGTCACACACATGCACACCTAGACAATGACAAGTTGTCTGGTGCTGAGATGGAGATAATGTTCCATTGGAAATGATCTAGTGGGCTGTTGAAGGTGGCATAGAGTGGATTGTGTCAGAAATGCTGAGGGGCTTGACTATGTATCCTGAAGGCTAAAGATATACCAGTTGATGGGAATAATGGCAGTGCATGATGAATTCTGTGAGCATGATGAGGGCTGGAGTGTTGTTGATTTTAGGCATTAACTAGGTTGTGATTTGGAGAAAGAATGTGTGCTCCCTTAGTTCCTCCTTTGGTGTCTTCTAACTACAGAGCAGATGCATAAGATGAGATTTCTTCCATTCATGCAGCAAATAATTAAATACTTTGAACACTAAAAAAATACAAAATGTTTTAAATAAGTTAAAAAGCTATTTTACTAAACATGGGCTGCAATTAGCTTTTGCCTCAGTGATTCCCATGAGAATTAATGGAAGGTTAAAACAAGCAAATGAGAGAGATAAATCACTGGCTACTGGAAATGCATGGTTTACCGAATCAGCACTCTAACCCTAAAAACACCTTCTTGGAAGTTCGCCCCATTTAATAGAATAGGTAGCAGTTCTGTGAGGCACAATCATGAAAATGACTTATGTGGCACTTGCTTACCTATCCTTCCATTCTTTTTGCCTTGGTTCTTTTTCCTCCGTTGTATCCCCATATTGCTACACTAGCCCAGTCTCTAGCTAATTCATACGTTTGTTCAAGTAACTAATTAAGAAATACCTGGTATCTGTGTAATATGCTCCCAAAACATTGTTTCACTAGTGTAGGACAACTATTTATATGAATGTAAGTGCTTAGTTCCAGTGTTGCTCTAGATACTTAGACATAGAAAATACAATTTTTTCTGCTTTGAACACTGGAGAACAATGGTCAAAGTCGATAATATAGAACTAGATGGGCTAATGGTCTTACACAGTATATGCTCACAAGATATGTTGAGTTCAAACCTCTAGTTAGCTATAGTTTCTAAAGTTGACTAAACTACCAGAATTATTTTTGTTTAACTTTGCTTTCTGCAAAGATGTTTACATGGAAAGTGTTAAAGGTGTGTATGTATCTGGATGAAGAAGAGCAACTCTAAATTGTACTGTTTGGAAATTGGGTGATGGTGTTTTAAGGTATGTTAGACCTAAACTGTGTGTGTATGTTTGTAAGCCTTTTCTTATACCAGTACTGTGTTTCTTTAGCAAAAACTCTACTGTTTTATCAGATTTGTAATATTGCCACATTCTGTGTATCTCACCTGTAAGAGAAGCTTAAAGGTTTGGGCTTCTGTGGGGAGAAAGAATATCTGAATGAGAATCAGTTTCTTCTCCAACATTACATTTAGGTAGCATTTCTTTGCTGCCCAAATTTGTGTGATACTAAGGGGGCACTCACTCACCTTTCCCCCAATCCTCTTTGCCTCTGTGTTTTCTGCTTGTTGTCTATCCATGTTGCTATCCCTCCCCACTCCTCTCGCTCCTATGGCACACACTCATTTCAGCTGCTATTTCTTTTTAAATTTCTATTTTATTATTCTTTCTAATAAAGAAGCAGCATCACGCTATTTTCCAGTTTAATAGGCCAGTAAACCTTTGAAGTCCCAGTGAGATAGAAAGAGCTAAGTCATAGCCGCACTGCTGCTGCTCTTAATTTCAATTAGAAACTGAGATGGGTCAGAAATAATGGCCAGGAGGGCAGGGCAGGGTGGGGCGGGAGAGGTGTGTATGGCAATGACAAGGTGGACCAAGGCAGGGGTGGTAGAAGGTTGTAGAGGAGTCAACAGTTGGAACAGATAGAAGTTGAGTTTGCAGGCAGCAGATTCCATTTCTGTATATGGCAGACCGAATTCCTGAGTCCCAGCTAGCATCCATTGGTCATGTAACTGATTGCAGTGTTACTCCATCATGTCACTGAAGAAACTAATGTAATTTAGAGGTTTGTTAAAGAGGTAATTAATATGAATAGATTTGACATCAAATCTTGGAATTAACTTTCTTTGAAGGAAGGGATCTGTTTTAACTCACTTAGAACAATCGTTTCACACTGTGTATGTGTTCAGGCAGACACACATTAAACATGCATTGCATATTTGAAGACTTGTGGTTGCAACAAGAAAAATGAGTGTGTGTTTTTTCATTATAATGGAGTTATTAATATGCTGTTCAATCTTGTATTCATCTTTCTAACAGCTATGTGGGGTGGGCAACCATGGGCCTATAGAAAAGATAGGTGGTTGAGCACAGACCACGTATTGTACAGTAGTGTAGTTAGGCTATTTAGCATCTTCCAAAAACATATGTCATGGAGCATGTGGTCTGAACTGTGATTCCCATGGAATGGAGTACAGAAAAGGGAATGATTATGAAAAAGTGTTCCTTTATGGAAGTCTTTGCCTCTCAGGAAGACAACTTAAGAAACTGGTGGAAAGCCAACTGTAGATTTGCTAATGGTCTATCTATGTTCTTTCTATTGCAG
This sequence comes from Sphaerodactylus townsendi, assembly GCF_021028975.2. NCBI lineage: Eukaryota > Metazoa > Chordata > Lepidosauria > Squamata > Sphaerodactylidae > Sphaerodactylus > Sphaerodactylus townsendi. The sequence continues at coordinate 110,697,898 of NC_059427.1, read as the reverse complement.
TCATAAGAAGGAAAAGATCTTCTATGAAATTATTAGTTGACTGTCCTGTCCTTTCTGTTTGGTTTGTTACTTTTGCCTTTCCCTCTCCACCTTACTGTTGAAATATATGTGAGCTTTTTGGGGCCAGGATCCTCTTTTGAAACACTATGTATATTGATAGCCCTGTATAAATAATACCCCATTCTTTCTGTTTCATTGGATTCAGGTTGGCAGTCAAACCCTCCAATAGCAGAGCTTTGATGTATCAGTATATTTTTTTCTAAATGCTTGACATTGTAATCTGCTCACTCATGAAACATATGAGTACTCCCTTTGGGCAAGATGCTGGAAGCTGGGATATCTCCATTCCTTTTAGAATCAAAATTAAGTGGCTGTGATGAGACATATGCTGCTTGGTTGGTGGATTAATTGAGGGCTGTCCAAGGAAGGACATTTCTGAACTGGCTGGTCGTTGACAAAAGAGTCTGCAGACACCCAAAGCCCACTGACTACATTAATTTCTGTGTTTATTTACAGCAACTATGCAAGGTGATAAGATTTCTGTCCTCTATCTCTCCCTCTTTCCTTTAAGGGTGCTGTAGAGTTTCAATATTTGTACCTGAAATACTCCTTTAATAACCGATGCTTGAGATAAATTACCGTGAATAGTTACCTCAGCGACAATTGAAATAGGCTCCTCCTTTGTGAAGCTTCTCACACTTTGCTGTGCCTTCCCTCTAGGCCGAGAGAGAATTGTACAGTAGAGGGTGTCCTGGCAATTGATCAATCCACAGTGGTCAGCACACTCTGCACAGTGACATTTGTCAGAGTTAGTCTGTTGGTGACGTGTCCTTTTGGTCCTTTGACCCAGAACGTAACTGTAACTGGTTGGAGTGGTTGAGAAACTGAACCATGTCCCCCCCACCCCACCCCCATTCCAGGCAAAGTAGTTGAAGAGAAGCGTCTTTTTAAAAAATTCATTTGAACTCAACCCTATAAAATGGATTCACAAGGTCAGTCCTATCTGTTAGCAGATTGAGAGGAATCATTTTGGAGAGTTGGTTTTTGTTTGTCTGTGGACATGTCACCTAAGAACAGCATGCATGGAGAAAAAATGCCACAAGTGTCATCCTGAGGAAATTTTTTTTGCCAAGCTGTTGTCTTATGTATTTTTGTCTCATATTCTTCATCCACCAGCCATATTTGGCAGCCTCAGCCTCACTTGGTGTCACCTTTGGGCACTTATCTCCTCCTAGTGTTAACTGCATTTCTTACTCTGCTACTGGCACTGTGCTGATACACTCATCTTTCTCTGTCAAATAGCAGCTATTCTTTGAGGCTTCAAATAGACCCTCTGTTCCTGGCTGATGACAGAACAACCTGGATCCACTTGGACAAACTAAGGAAAAAATCAAAATGGTTCTTACAGGCTAGGCAAGATCTGTCTGTAGCACTTCCTATGGTTGTTGGCTAATTGTATTTGCATAATATATTTTTATGTCAAGGTTTGGTCAACCAAACATGCTAAAGTAACGATGTAAACACACACACATAGATAACTGCAACTGACAAATTTGTTTTTGACTTTAGTTATTTCTGTTTTGGTTTAGTTTTAGCTTTTAGAGCTTAACTTCAAGCTCTCCAGTGTTACCTTTCAGGCCTGAGTTTCAACTTTGAGATTCTCACAGATTCAGAAGTGTAATTTGCAGTTGCTCTAGATGTTGGGAAACCTGGAAGAAAAAGGAATAATTTTTAGGTTATAATCTTACCTGCATTTACTTATGAATTGTGTTTTTAATTAATTCTGTGGGCCTTACTTCTCTCTTTCATTTCTTTCTCTCTTCCCTCTTTCATGGGCATTTTATTTTCTGGGAAGCATTGGTAGACTGTGTGAAATGCAGCAAAATAGTGTGGAAATCTCATTTTTACTACAGAAGAAATTGTATATTTGTCACAGGTATTCCCACTGAATACACATTCTGTTTCAGTCCTAATCAAAGAGGGATTTTTGGACAGAAAAAAATTGCAGTGTCATACAATGTTTGTTTATTTGGACATGGCCTGGGTGGACTGAGGAATGGGCACGGTTCCAAGGTAGTGATATTAACCTGAGTTCTGAAACTGTGTAATGGGTTTTTAGAAGTATACTACACCTTAACAAATATGTCTGAAGATGGCTGTGTGAATGAGCATCTCCTGAATCCTTCTGAATATTAGATATTTTGACATCCATTTCTTTTACAGGTTGTCTGGCAGTAATTGTTGCAAACCCACCAAAGCTTTGATGTTTGGGTTCTGAAATTGACATAACAGAATCCACAAGGAATGGAGAAAGCCATTCCCACTGCTTTATCAGAACAGCAGAAAGAGTGTGAGGATGATGAAAGGAACACTGTGCTAATGACCCTGGTGCCAAACAAAGAGGATTTTGCTGCCCTTGAGTATCCCCAAGGTGAAGAGAGAATAGCTGCTTTTTTAAAAGATGCAAAAACATCTCTGGAGAGTGTGGCTCTGTTGGGGGCATCGAAGGAAGAGGGGATTGGTCTCAAGGAGGCTATCCCCAGTTCTTCAGAGAAATTAGCAGCAATGAATAGAGAGGGGAAAGTGAATGACAAGATGTGCAGCCATAAAGAGGACCCCATCTTGTTGTCTCCATTTTCTCACCAAGAGCCAGATGATGCTATAGAAGCTTGTAAAGTAACAGGTAAGTCCCATGTCTTGTAATGACAGGCTTTTTAAAAACCAAAACCAAACCAAAATAGAATAGAATCTCTTGACATTTCTTTCATGGTAGGTAAGGCGAAGACCAGGCAGTCTTCTGAGATGAAAATGTTTGGTTTAATAAATCAAAGGTCAGCCCAGAGAATTATCTGAAGGCATATCATTCAGTTCTGTGGCTGAGATGTATTGCATCTAAGTGGAGAAACAAGCATTTTCTTCTATGTAACACGTGGTGCAGCTCTTCCTAAGCAGAAGCAAGATCAAAACATGTCTGTTAAGTTCAGCCATACTGCAGTTTCAGCACCACAGACAGGGATCAGAATTCAAGCTGTGCATGGTATATAGCTTGGCAAAGAATTGATGCTGAATGTATTGCACAGAGAAGAATCCTATACAGCATTTAAATCCTAGAGTTGACACATTTTGGGTGCCTATAATATCTAATGTTTCTCTGTGCTGGATGGCTGACCTTTCTGATTATATAAGAAAAAGTTCCTATTTAGTGTACAAACTCTTCAGCTATGTTTTATCTGACATAGCTGTTCCTGATCATTTAAATTGTAGAGTAATAGACAGTTTATCAGTGAAGTGATGTATTTTAAATAGGAAAGCTCTGAAAATTTTAAAAGAAGTGCTTCATGTGCACAATAGAAACCATTTCTAAGCCCACACATGTAGACAGACTCACACATGATGCAGATTTTGGGAGAAGACTATAACAGATTTGACGCTATTTAATGTGGTAAAGGTCTGCTATTATTGTGATTTCCCATTTTTTTCTCTGCTACAAGTTTCTTCTTTGACACTTTATTTTCTAGTAGAAATGGAACTTGTGTTGAACATCATGTATCCAAAACAGGAAAACACAGAAACGGCATTAGACTCAATACATGTGCCTTCTTTTCTGTTTAATAATATTTATGCAGGAAGATCGTTTTTTGGAGAATACAGAGTTGCATCTACTTTTAATGTGGAGTAAATTGATAGCAACTATAAGGGATACTATGAAAGAGTCTTTCATGCCTAATTTATATAAGACAAAAGTGTCAGTTGCTGGTAGCTTAAGACTTTTCCTTCTGAATTTTGCTTTCCTTGATCTAGGAAATTTTATAAAGAATTACATGCATCTGTGGGGCTCTATTTATTCCCTTTCCTGTACTTCGTTTAATTGTTTTTATGGGCAATAAAAGCACATTGTTTCATATCTGCTGATTATTATTTATTTATAGTCCACCTTTCTCTTTGTGACCCAAGTTGTCCCTTCATTGGGCAATTTTTTTTACATATTGTGTTTTCTAAGCATTGCTGTGAATACTTTGCCCTTGGGGAAGGTGAAATATGCCCCACAAAAAGTGCCACCAGTTACTATGGAATGTGTCTTATTGCACTATGTTGGGTATGACTTCATTAGTGATGTGTGACGCAGCTCATTAACTGCGTCACAGTGTGTGCTTGCCACTTTGTGAAGCATTTGATTCATTGGAAGTTCTGTACAGGCTATACCTACTTAATTTTAAAAACAATGTTTAAGAAGTGTAAATGTAACATTTATCAAATGGCAAAACAATTTAAATACTATTATTTCCATATAATATTTTTTAAATGCCTAAATTTACTTGTTTCCAAGTTTATCTTCTGCTTGTCATAAAGAAAGGCAAAGAAATGTGCAGAAAACTGAAACAATGTTCCTTTACAGGTAGATATCCTACTGAGTAGTAGTACATCTTCTGAGATGCCATCCAGAATCATCCACATGTTTTCTAACTTGTATTCACAGCCAGGTGCGCTATAAATACATTCTTATAGATTCTTAGAATGATGAATAGTGCACCTGGAAGCAGGGGCGTAGCTGCCTAAAATGGCACCCAGGATGAGCACAATGGCTCATCTGGCCTCTGGGCTCCATATAATTTGGTCATGTGGGGGGTTGCATTTGGTGGGCCCTTGTAACTGTGCCCCACCCCTCCATGGGGAGTTTGGGGGAGGGACGCAGTTGTGGTGGAGGAGAGTAGTCCACCGAACATGCCCTCTATGTGACTTAATCAAGTGGTGCCCAAGGCTCCAGCCCCCTTGTGTCCCTCTCTTGTTATGGCACTACCTGGAAGATAGTCTTGTCTGTCTGCTGCTGTTGCACAAGATATCTTTACCACCGTTGTGCATTCCCTCAGCATGAAGCTCCTGCACAAAAGGGCTAAAATATAGTCAGATTTGACAAAATTAAAAAAGAGGCTAATGTCAGCAAGAATATATGGGTGGGATATTGTGGTGGCCAAGTAGCTTTCAAGAATTTCATACAGCATCTGCATTTGTGACATGATTGAACTGAACATGTGTCATGGGTTGCTTTCTTCTAGAGCAGTGATGGCGAACCTTTTCGAGACCGAGTGCCCAAACTGCAACCCAAAACCCACTTATTTATCGCAAAGTGCCAACACAGCAATTTAACCTGAATACTAAGGTTTTAGTCTAGAAAAAAATGGTTGGCTCTGAGGCATGCGTTACTCGGGAGTAAGCTTGGTGGTAGAAGGTGGCTTTGCTTTGAAACAACTATGCAACTCTTTGAACGAGTGAATCACGACCCTAGGAGGGTTTACCCAGAAGCAAGTCACATTGCCAGCAGCCGAGTTTACTCCCAGGTAAAGGATTGTGCTTTAGTTCTTTGCATGAAAATCAGTGGGGTTTAACAGCGCTTAACAGGGTTACCTATACTGCTTCCCCAAAACTAGGTCTTAGGTTTAATGCTAATAATGGAGCCCAGCGGCCCAGGCCAGCCTAGATGTGTGTGTGTGTGTGGGGAGCGATTTCCCCCTCACACAATGAACTCTGTTTGTGCATGCCCAAAGAGAGGGCTCTGAGTGCTATCTCTGGCACCCGTGCCATAGGTTCGCTATCACTGCTCTAGAGTGTGAACAAGATGCAGGTGCCATGTGAGCTGTTTCTTTTGGCTCAGTCAAATTCTTGAATAGTTCTTTTCTTGCTGCAGATGGCTTGTGAATCCTTGAATGTTCACATTAGATTATTGTAAGGATTTTGAAAGACTAGGCATTATTTTTATGACTTTTCAGTACCATTGCACCTTCTAGTGCTGGTTAGCAGATTTCAGTGAATGAATTTCTCACTGGTGATTAATCCTGGGATAGTCACTTGAAATATCCAGGTTTCCTCGTGATCTCCCCACTTCCGAACCACAGAACACAGATCAGTCCCATTTCTGGTGCTCCCACCACCCCTTATCCTTCTGTCTGAATTATGCATCTCCTCTCAACAGCATGCTATGGATCAAAGAAGATGTGATGGAGAACACAGATCTCTGTTAGTCTTTTAAAGCCATATTTGTAGAACTGTTTATGTGGGTGTGTCAAATTTAAACCCTCTCTCCCTTCTCTATGGCCCCTTCCACACATGCAGAATAATACACTTTCAATCCACTTTGTAGAGCAAGAGGAACTCTCTGCTACTGCGTGGATTCTGATTTCGTTAATGTAAAGCACTCAGAGCCAATTAAAAAAAATTCATTTATTGTAAGGTAAAATATTCCTCAAGAAACAATAAAAATCAAAATGCTGTATGTGAAGCTTATGTTGGTTACAATATACATCAAACTAAGTAACTCTTTTAGTTTCAGTTAATTTGTTTCACATTCAAGTTCTGACTAAACAGTGAACAACCCCCACTGAACTAAATACATGCAAGTATATAGAGCAGTGTTTCCCAACCTTTTCGAGGTCAGGGTACCCTTGACCTCACTCTTCATATCTCACAGTACCCCTGCCGCCACCCTCCACCTTCCCCTCCCATTGCCCCTGCTTGCCACACCCCCCACCTTCCCCTCCCAGGATGAAGGGAAGCACTTGGGGGGGGGGTGGCTGCTGACCTTGTGGCAGGCCCTGCCCCATGGGCCAGCTCCATGTCCTTGCTGGCGCTGGTGGGTGACACCACAAAAATTAGGGGGGGCGGTGGTGTTGCCACGGTACCCCTGGGACATGCTCACGGCACCCCAAGGTACCACGGTACCCTGGTTGAGAATGGCTGATATAGAGAGACTTCTCTTTTTCCATCGGCTCAGCTTAACTGCCCTAACTGCTGCTGACGGAATGTTCATTCTTTAAAAAATTCCTCCCATAATGCAATCAGCAGGTTCCACAGACTTCAATGGATTGTTAGAAATTAAGCCTTCCTCCACACTCTTTCAATGCACTTTGCAGCTGTACGGAATAGCAAAATCCACTTGCAAACAATTGTGAAACTGGATTGAAAGTGCATTGTTCTGCATGTGTGGAAGGGGCCTAGGTGACCCCATCCAATATCAGGACTTTATTTTTATTTTTCACTTGGGATCCTTCTGTACTAGCTCTTCAGTCCTGCTTGAGGTGGTTTACAATTAAAAACTACCATATTAAAACACAAGCAATTGGGCGTAAGCAGCTTAAAAACTATGCATAAAACAAAAGCTGCCTGTTAAAAAGCTGATAAAATGTGTTTTAGCCTGGTGCTTGAAAGAAAGTAAAAGAGGTGCCATACGAGCCTCAAGGGCAGGGCATTCCAAAGGCAAGGTTCTACAACAGGAACTGCCAACTTTTGTCACTACCTGCCTTACCTCTGAAGGTGGGGACCCAGAGAGCAGAGTTAGAGAGGCAGATCTTATCTGGTGGGCCAGATGGTAAGGGAAGAGACGGTCCTTCGGGTACCCTGGCACCCGAACTTATTTAGGGCCTCAAAGGTGAGAACCAGCACTTCGAACTGCACCCAGAGATGGGTTACCAGTACAGATCTTTCAGGGATGACATGGTCCCTGTAACCAACCACTGTCAGTAGCCAATTTCCCAAAATATTTTTCAAAGGGCAGCCCCACATAGAATAATGTAACTTGGATGTGATCAGAGCATGGATGTCTCCAGATCATGTTTTTCAAGTAGCAGCCATTGCTGACAAACTAGCAGTAGCTGATAAAAAATTATGTGCCATGGAAAAGAACTGAGCCTCCACCTGTAGACTGGGATCCAGTGACACCCCCCAAGACTCAAACCTACTCCTTTGAGGAAGAAGTACATCTCATTACCTTTTCTGGACACCCATTTCATTCAATGGCACTTACAAGTGAGTGTGCATAGGATTGGAAACTTTCAAATGCATACTGTTGCTTAATATCCTTGCATTGGTATGGAGAGAGCTAATCAGAAGTTTGTGTCTAGTCTCTGAATAGATATCATTCCCCAGTGTAAAAAGGTGTGTGGATTGCATGAGCAAATATATTGGATATTCAATCCAAAAGGCTTAAAAAGGCACTATTTACCGGCAAGCCAAGCGTGTTGTATCAGCCAATCAGTATGACTGCTTAGTCAAACCAAGTATATGAATGTCAAAATGAAAAACCTGATTTCAATCAGCAATATAATTAATTCCTTTTTTGTTGATAGTACATTAGTCAGTCTTGGTTGTTGTAATCCAGAATTCTAGCTGTGTCATCAAGATTCTCTTCAAAGTACATTGTTCAAATGTCTTTCGCAGTTTTTTCTCCAACCTTTTTTGACTTCTCACAGCATCCAAACACCCTTGATTTTTTTAGGGTGGGGATTTTAATTTTGCAGTTGGAAGTGATTATTTGTGCTGTATAAACATCTGCCATGCCAGTCTTCTTTGTTTTGACTTCACCTCACTCCCTTTGGTTACATAACCATGGGGCAACTGCAGAGATGCTGTTGCTTTTTAGTATTTAGTATTTTTAGTATTCATAAGTTTATTATATTTCCTGTCTTCAGGGGCCCCTTCTATATTGTCCTTTGACCAAAAAAACCACACACCCTTGCATAAGCTCTACAGAACTCACATGTATTGTAGAGGATTCTACAACATATTTGAAAGTTCATGTAGGGCACTGGCTGAGCCTCACAGTTAGTCTGAGTGGTCTTTGTACCTTAGCCTGAATACAGTGTTCCCTTGTGACCTCACATTTTAAAGAAAAATGTAAAGTTGTACTAAGATGTTTTAGAAGAAGAATTTGGATTTATATCCCCCCCTTTCTCTCCTGTAAGGAGACTCAAAGGGTCTTACAATCTCCTTTCCCTTCCCCTCCTCACAACAAATACCCTGTGAGGTAGGTGGGGCTGAGAGAGCTCTGAAGAACTGTGACTAGCCCAAGGTCACCCCGCTGGCATGTGTGGGAGTGCACAAGCTAATCTAGTTCATCAGATAATCTTCCACAGCTCAAGTGGCAGAGCGGGAAATCAAACCTGGTTCTCCAGATTAGAGGTCACCTGCTCTTAATCACTACACTACGCTGGCTCCTTTAGTAAGATGACTTCCCATCTTTAGTAAGATGGGAAGCTTACTTGATATTGCTAGACTTCTCATTAGCCTTATAGTAATTATGTGGGGCAAAACACTTTCTAGGGCTTCATTTTTTCTATGCAAAATGTTTCATTTCTAAAGTTTGTTACATAAAACATTAATAACAATGAATGAATGTCATTGCTAATATAATATTTGGAAAACTTAGCAGTTTGAAAGTTTTAATTGATTTTTTCCAGATGATTATCCCTAGGAATCAAGTACACAAATGCTTTATTGGTTTATAAAAAGGAGGGGGGGATCAAACCACAAATAATATTGCAAATTTAAAAATCCTGGTCTCATTAAAACAAAGCTGAAATTCTTCTTCATATATTGATGGAAGGTGTGAATGATGTAATCTGACATATCACCAACAAGTAATGCAAGTAATGTTGTGAGTTATAGAGTTGATTGCAATTGATTTATGATGACCCTGTAGGGTTTCCCAGGCAAGAGACATTCAGAGGTGGTTTGCCATTGCCTGCTCCTGTGTAGCAGAGACGTTCCTCCCATTGGGCAAAGTGGGCAGTTGCCCAGGGCGCCCCCTTGTGGTAGGCGACAAAAGTGCAGGTTCATTTGTGGGAATTTTTTTTTGTTTTTCAGTGTTTTTCCTGTTTTTGGCCTGCAGGGGGTGCAGGTTTTAGGTTAGCAGCACCCAAAATTTCAGGGATTTTTCAGGAGACTCTCCTGATGACATCACCCAGGTTTGGTGAAGTTTGGTTTAGTTACAAAATGAACACAAACAGGTGTGCGGCGTGAAACTAATTAACCCAAGAAATTGCGCAGCACACTGGCTGGCTGGTAGTGAAAAAATAAACAATTATGGTCAAATAAATAATCTACTATCGTTTCAAAAACTCAAATGTATCTTATTGACATAAGTTCTTTAACTATTGGTACAATTGCATCACAATTCTTAAATATAAAGAGGTATAGTTCATAAGAAGCTAGATTCCTTATTCAGTGCTATGTATCAAAAACAGCAGAATGCAAACCACAAAAGTCCATAACAGAATGTGGTGCCGGCAAATTCTTGCCAAAGAGTTCGAGTGCTGCTCAGCTGTTGCGAAATTCAAGCGTCACTGTTTACAAGCTGCTCCGCTGTGGCAATGCAAGCCTCGATTAATGATGATATGAACAGTTCAATTCAAACGCAATCGCGTATTTGCGTTTTCAATCATCCATCTTCTTCAGGAACATGCAATTTATTATAAATTAATTGAGCCAACCAGCTGTAATCTAAAAATAATAACATATCATATAACATTATTCTTAATTACATATTACATGGCATCAACAATATATATACATATGCTTTGCTCTATGAACTTACATTAGACAAGATGTCTTAGACCTCAGCCTTTAGCTATCCATGTGTTATCTGTGTGCAACTGCCTAGTGACAGTAATTATATGTTCTTCCTTAATCAATCACAGGTGTGAAGTACTCTGCTTAAATTCAGTTAAGGTGGCAGGAAAAATCAAGATCTTTATTTAAGCCAAATCTGTGGCTTAGAAATTTGAAAATGAATTTATTTATCATTAGAAAGACGTAGTCCTAGAGGACACTTTGAGAGACGTAGCTTAAGACAAAGACGCCCCACTACTTTTTTTTGGCCAATGTGGCCAGACAAGAGGAAAACCTAGTGGTTAATCTTTCTTCTCGTGAAGCCCCCTTGGTAACACATTTCAGGAAACATGGACACACAGAAAATGATATGAGATTTCTGGTTCTTAAAAAATACAAACAAATCCCATTTGTTGATTTAAAAAAATTTATTTTACAGGAAGAAAATAAATTCATTTTCAAATTTCTAAGCATCACTTTCAATGTTATTTAAACTGGGGACCCCCAGAATGTCCCTTTAATGTGGATTTAAAAGGGGAATCTGGGCTCCCTAGTTTAAACACCATTGAAAAGGATGCTGTTTGGGGGTGGATTCCAGCATCACTTTAGACTAGGGAGCCCAGATTCTCCTTTAAAATCCACATTAAAAGGAGAATCTGGGATCCCCAGTTTAAATAACATTGAAAGTGATGCTGTTTTCCCCAATTGGGGGGACTGGATACAACACCATAAAATGTTTTCATAGCAGTAATAAAACATTTTGAAAGCATTTTGAAATTGTTTTCAAAAAAAATATTTCTACTGTGTGGCATGGCCCATTGCTGTGTTCAGATTTGAGAGTTGGGGCATGTTCTATAATGTGATGGCAACCTTGAAATGACCTGGTGGAAAAAAAATCATTGTTTGGTCATGGTGGGGGAGGTGGCTGCCCATGGGGGGGGGCATCAAACTCAGGTTTTGCCCAGGGCTCCAGTTTGCCTAGGTACGCCACTGCTGTGTAGTGACTCTTGGTGGTCTGTTATCCAAACCATGGCCAACCCTGCTTAGCAGCCAAGATCTGACACAATCAGGCTAGCCTGGGCCCAGACAATGTACAGACAATGGAGCTCAGGGCAAGCACTGAAATTGCCCCCTCACAAATCTGACATGTCTTCCCCAATTTTGAAGACCAACTCTCCAGCGGCAAGGTCTACCCATTCTTTTCAACTGCAGGTAACCAGCATTCCAGAGGGCTGATCTACTTGTCTTTAATAAGAATTGGTAGACCTGGCATCTGTAGAGGCTAGTTCTCTCCAGAGGGCTGATCTACCAACTGTCGAGAAGAATTGGTATCACAGAGGCCAAGTCCACCCATTACTTCCAACCGCAGGTAAACTGCTGTCCAGAAGGCTGGTCTACCTGCCATTAAGAAGGACTGGTAGATCACTGCTTATTAATGGGAGGTGGACCAGCCATATGACTGGAAGCAGCCATATAACGTCCTGGACTCCCCCAGGCAAGTAACACCCAGATCTCACATCCTGGCTTGCCCCATCATAAATACACCAGTGCCTGGGCCATCCAGGTCAGGGTGATGAAATAGATTGGTGAATAACTATATCCACAGCATATCAAGCCCTGTTCTTTAGGTGTTCTGAAAGTAGTGTGTCAGTCTTTAGTACCTTCAGGATTTGCTCTTTAAATTTAAACAGTGTGAGTTGCAAGCTATATTATCTTTAAATCTTACAAGCATTCCAATAAAAATCATTTTCAAATAAATTTTGAGTGGGACATTGGATACAGTTCATGCATGAAGAGGGCTAGCAGCCTTATTGCTACTGTTGTGTCCCCAAATTCCATACATTTAACTGTCCCTTATCCATAGTGTCTCTTAACATACATGTAGAGGCTCAGTGCACAAAATATGGTCTATGTTTGCTCTCCCCCTGCCTTATTTTAGCCAACCAAACCAGGCTAGTGGGAAACTTTTACTGTGGAGGAAGGCTTAATTTCTAACAATCCATTGAAGTCTGTGGAACCTGCTGATTGCATGATGGGAGAAATTTTTAAAAGAATGAACATTCCGTCAGCAGCAGTTAAGGCAGTTGGGGCAGTTAAGCTGAGCCCTCAGACTGAGCAGGTGGAAAAAGAGAAGTCTCTCTATATACTTGCATGTATTTAGTTCAGTGGGGGTTGTTCACTGTTTAGTCAGAACTTGAATGTGAAACAAATTAACTGAAACTAAAAGAGTTACTTAGTTTGATGTATATTGTAACCAACATAAGCTTCACATACAGCATTTTGATTTTTATTGTTTCTTGAGGAATATTTTACCTCACAATAAATGAAATTTTTTTTTTACTGGCTCTGAGTGCTTTACATTAACGAAATCAGAATCCACGCAGTAGCAGAGAGTTCTTCATGCTCTACACTTACACTTCCAGGAAAATTCAGGATTCCCTGGAATCTAGCATTAAAATTGCTAATTTAAAGCCTGGCTGGAGGGCAGGGCTATCTGCTCAGATCATTGTGCCAGGAAAAGATGCCTTCTTTCAGCACATCGAATGCCTGAAAGAAACTAGAAGCAGGTAACTGTCTCCAAAGTGCCTATGCTGCACATGGTGGCGGGGTGGGGGTGGGGGGCTGCTGATCAGACCTACAGTTTGAGTATCAGCCAGGTAGAAAAGTAGAATGCTTGTGCTAGCTGTTGGTATCAAGGGCTTCTTGCAGGTTAGTATTAAAATGAAATAAGAACGATGGAAAGAGTGGGTGCAGACAGGGCCTTCTTGCACAGACTACTCAAAAGTTTTTCACTAATGGTCTGCAATGATAGAATATATGCAAAGCTTTATGGTGAAGCAGTGTTTTTCCTAATGTGTCTGTCCTTCCTGTAGGTTTCAGTTGTACATGCCTCACAGTTAAATTTGCTGATTGACTGTTTTTTTGGACCAAAATGGTCTTGTTCAGTCCACAGCCATAACTTTGGTATTCAAAGCACCTTTGCCATCACTGGGCTGTAGGTAGCTGATCACATGGAAGGCTAAAAGTATAAATCTCTGAGGGTATAAAAGAATATTGTTGGGGTGGTGCAGCTCTTGAAGCAGGGCTGTTTAAGAGAATTGAAAAGCAGAGTCCATCACAGGCTAGGTCCCTAAGTCAAACAGTTTTTCAGAAGGAAGTTGGGACAGGAATATAGGGGGCAGAAAGGCAGCTGATCAAGGAAGCTGGAAAATTGTGTGGAAAGGAGACAGCCAGGCTTGCATGCAGACTAGGGAATCTAAAGAGAGTTCTGGGGATTCTCTTAGCTAAAGCTGGACTACAAAATCCACAGATTGCTTGATGAGATCTATAATTAGTCCAGAAGGACCTTGTGGGTTGCCAGGAGGATAGAGCCATGCTGGGATGCAAACTCGGCACTTCCTTCTTCATCCTCCAGAGTGGGTCACCACAAGTGGCACCGGTATACATAACTGTTATGACCAGTTTGAGTTGAAGCTGATTGTCACAATCACTGACATCACAGAGAAGGCTTCATCTATTCACAAACTGTCTCTGAGGAGGACTCTCATTCCTATATAGTGTTGATTGTCTGTCTGTCTGTCTGTCTGTCTGTCTGTCTGTCTGTCTGTCTGTCTGTCTGTCTGTCTGTCTGTCTGTCTGATCTTGAAAGGCAAATAAAAATTTTCTAGGAACACCTTTCAAGCCAAAAGCCAGCTGAAACACTGTGGCTTAGAATATGCTATAAATCAGAAAATTACTCTAGAATGCCTAGAACTAAGGTCTGCCATCTTTTTAGATTGTTAACTGCTAAATCTGTACTGAGTTCTTTTTCACTTTAGTCCAGAGAGATAAAATGCATAATAACCTATTAAAGATACATATCAGTAATCCATAGTGAAATATTGATAAGCTACTTTTGAAGGATTATGCTCAGGGAGGAAAAGCATAAGTATTAGATCACAAATAAGCCAAAAAAAGAGATCACAAATATGCCAAAAATATGCCAAAAAAAGGAGTAAAGTTTCATATTAATGGCAGCACAATATTTTTAGAAAATGAAAGTAGTGCATGCATTAAAGAATTTGAAAATGTGTCTGGATTGTGACATATTGCTACATATGCTTGGAAATTATAAAGCTAATGATTTCACAGTTTTGCTTGGTTAAAAGTTGACTTAAATGGATTATTGTTTAATTTAAAAAGGATGGTGTGGAAAAACATTGCATTTTTTCCATCAGGCCTGGAACTTATCTGTTAAATTTTAAATTTAGTCTGTGGTTTACATTCTTTTGTATTTAGACCATCTTTTGACAGTTGCTGCCTATTAAGCTATACTGCATATGGCTTCTCAAAACTAGTTGCATCACATTCTTACTAGATCATTGTTGTTGAGCTTATTTCATTTTCAGTAGCAACATTTTGTCTGTGTGTGAAAAGTCTATTTACGTGGCTGGAGTGGTTTAAGGCAGGGTGGATAAAAATCAATTATTTGTTAAATAAAGAATTGCATGAAGAGTGGATAGAAGTCAGTGATTTTTTAAAATAAAAAAATTGGATTTTAAAGTTTAATTTGGTGTTTTTACTTCAAATCAGATTTTAATAAAATGCTTTTGGAGGATAATCTATCTAAAGACAGTTTATTATTTAAGATACATTACAGTCCAAAGGTTATTCATTATGAAATAATAGTCTTTAATTACATAGCACGAGGCTATATATTCATGCAGTGTTTACAAATTTTGGCAAATTAACTCCATTCACAATATCATTCTCTTCCAGAAGTTTCTGTGAGATTATTTTGAGCAGTTTTCTATCTAGAAGATATTATCACAGATGATTGGTTTTGTAGTTCTCAGAACTGTGAATTTCTGTTTGCAGAGATAACATGCCTGCTCTTAACACCAAAATGGTTATAAAATAAACACACAGAGTTGATTTAAATCAAGTCTACACTGGTTTAAGACCTTAGGAGCAGGGGCGTACCTAGGCAAACTGGCACCCGGGGACAAAACCTGAGTTTGGCGCCCTCCTCTCCCCGCCCGGCGGATGGGTGGCCCCCCTCCCACACCATGACCAAACAATGATTTTTGTACCAGCTCACAAAACACCTCCCACTCCCATCAAAACATACATGGCTCTCTCCCCACCAACTCTTTTCCTAATTTCCTAATCACAACAACCCTATGAGGTAGGTTGTTAGCCTGAGAAACAACTCCAAACCAGTGCGAGTGGGTATTAAGCATGTAAATCTCTCACAAATCACCCCCAGCAAAACATTTACCAAACAAATGTCAGCATCATCTCTCACAAAACACCTCCAGTGGAATCCACCCCCAAACAGCATCACTTTCAATGGTGTTTAAACGAGGGAGCTCAGATTCTTCTTTTAAATCCATCTTAAAGGGAGAATCTGGGGTCCCCAGTTAAAACAAAATTTAAAGTGATGCTGTTTGGGGGTGGATTCTCCCCCACCCTGAAACAGCATCACTTTTGAGGGTTGGAGATTCAGATGAAACAGCAGATTCGGCTGGAATCTGGGCAAATTTGGGCACATTCGGACAAAAATTGTCCAATTATGTCCTGCCCAAATATGAACAAATGTGAATGCAAGGTAGTTGGGGTTTTGGGGGGTATTTTTTGGTGTTTTTCGGCCTGCAGGGAGCGCATTTTTAAAGCTAGTAGCACCAAAATTTCAGTGTACCATCCAGAGACTGCCCTGATGATACCACCCAAATTTGGGGATGTTTGGTTCAGGGGCAGCAAAGTTATGGATGCCCAAATGGACTGCCCCCATCCCCATTGTTTTCAATGGGAGCTAACCTGAGATGGGGGCTACCCATTTGAGGGACCATAACTTTGGCCCCCTGAACATAACTTCACCAAACTTGGGTGGCATCATAAGAATAGTTAACAGATGATACCCTGAAATTTTGGTGTCACTAACTTTAAAAATACATCCCTTCCAGGCACCCCAAGAAATTTCCCCAAGATTCTTTGTTTTGCAGTGACTTTGCTCCATTGTAGCTAATGAGGAATTTCTGAGGCAGGCTGCACATTTTTTAAGATAGAGGCACCAGACTTTCAAGGTGGCTCCAAGAAGCCTTGAGTAATAGCATCCAAGCTTGGTGAGCTTTGCTTGGTGAGCTAGCCTTAAACATGCGCCCCCTGCAGGCCGGATCGTGAAAAACACTTAAAAATTTAAAAACACAAACGCCTCTGAAATGTTGGCGCCCCCCACGTGACCAAATGGGGGCGCTCGGGGACATAGGGTACCCCCTGTCCCTAGGCAGGAATGCCACTGCTTAGGAGGAAGGTTTTTTAAATTACTTGCGGTCTTTAAAAGGGCTAGAGTAGACAAATATAAGAATAGCATGCTGGATCATACCAGAGGTACATCTAGTCCATCATCCTGTTTCACAAAGCAGTCAACCAGTTGCTCCAAAGCACAAGTACAGCATAGAGACCAGGACCTTCACTTTGCTGCTGTCTCCCAGCACTGGTGTTCAACAGTATGCTGCCTCTGTAGATGGAGGCTCTCGTATTCACCATGGCTAATAGCCGTTGATGAACCTTTCCTCTGTGGATCTGTCTTAACTATCGTTTTAAAAGTTACCTATGCTTGTGGCCATCTCTTCCTTCACCCACAATGAATTCCACAGTTTAATTACTCATTGAGTAAAGGGGTAGTTCCTTTTGTCTGTTCTGAACCTATTTCTCAGTTAGAACAATAAGTTCTAATATTATGGGAGAGGAAGACAAATGTTCCTCTATCTACTTTTTCCACCTTAGGCTTAATTTTATAAACCTTTAACATGTTTTCAGCTGTTCTTTTTCCTTAGCTGTCTTCCTTAGATAATATTCACTGCCAGTGGCGTAGCTTGGGAAAATGGAGCCCGCCAATATGGGCAGTGTCCCTCCCCCACCATGACCAAACAACATTTTTTTGCACCAGGTCATCTCAAAGTCACCATCACATTATAGAACATGCCCCAACACACAAATCTGAACACACCCAGGGCTCCCTAGTTTAAACAACATTGAAAGTGATGCTATTTTTTGAGCTCCCATTGGAAACAATGGAGGATGGGGTCACCCCCTTTGGGGGTCCATAACCTTGGACCCCCTGAACCAAGCCTCACCAAACGTGGCTGGTATCATCAGGAGAGTCACCTGACGATAGCCTGAAATTTTGGTGCCACTAGCCTAAAAGCTGCGCCCCCTGCAGGCCAAAATTGAAAAAACAGTAAAAAATACAGAAAGCCACAAACGAACCTGCAATTTTTGCACCCACCACAAGGTGACGCCCGGGGCACTTGTCCCCAGATGTCCCCATGGTGGCTACGTCTGTGTTCACTGGTTAGAGCTGTGCTGCTCGGTCATGTTCAGGCAACTATAATTTTTTTTTTACATTTAGCTCTGGACATAGCTGTCTGCATCATGAGAATATCAGCTCCTGTTTCCTTAAAACAATTCTAACCCTTCTCCTGCAAAGATAGCATGAAATAGAATATGAGTGATGAGATCTTGGAAATCACACAAAGGCTAAGCAGCACTTCCAATGGGGACAGAAGTCAGTATTGTCCAGGATCAAGCGTATACCCAAATGAGGGGTGGTTTTCAAGCACCTGACAAGGACATCTCACATGAGGCTTCTGGCTGTCACCGCCTGGGGGGAGCTGCAAGGACAACGCTGGATGCTGCCTGGGTGCCGTCTAGTGTGTGGAGGAGGGACCCTAACAAGGCAAGCAAACTTGGGAGTGGGGGGTGGGGAGAAGCCTCCAGTACAGACCAGCATGGAATCCAGTTCTTTGGTTGAACCTGAAGGCCCTGTCATCCTAGTGATATGGACTACTTCAGGCTTGGGAAAGGGCTGCACTAGAGATGAATGAGGCAGAACAAGGGTGACTGACAAAATTCAAAAACCAGCACTGACATGATCAAGGTGTACACTGTAGTCGACCCACGTGGTCAGCGTAAGAACGAGACGAGACGCGGAGATAACATCTGGTGGAGATCGCCAGCAGCGGGAGCCCGGAGGTCCGTGTTCCTAGCGAGTCTACCGCGTGCTGGTTCCTGGCACCTTTTATTGTTATTCTATCGGGGCGGTAGGAGGGAGGACCGGGGAGTTCCGAGAACGGAGGCGGGAGGTCGGGAGAGATCATCATGTGATGCATGATCTCACCTGGCTAATGCGCATGAGAGGAGCTGCAGCTGCCTGAGCCTAATCCTCACCTGGGGCAAGACTATCGTCCTTGCGCCCGTGACTGGAGCCAGACAGTTCATGACCCGTGACTCATAGGGATGAGGAGGGGGGTGCGGTAAGTACTCCAGAAGGCCGTAGGGTCCGCGCATGCCTCCAACGTTTCTACCACGGTAAGCTGTTGGCCAGCAGTGCATTACTACACTTCCTCCTTCTTTACATTTTAGAAGGGGACCAAAATGCTAAGGGGTGATTTAAAGGACGCTTTGTCTCCTCCGGCCAAGCCTGGTCAAGCTGACCAAGCTGCTTGTGTAACATTAGAACTTCTAATATGGGTAAGGGAAATTCGAGGGCCTTCTACACACGCTATACTATTAGACAATAACACAACCTAAACAAGATCCGGCTAACGCAGGGCACAATAATTAAACCAATGCAGAGCTGCACAATAGCACTCAACCATCCTCCCGCAGCCAGCCCAGAGGGCTGACCACCAATGGGGCAAACATCATATTTCAGATTAGATAAGCAACTTCTTTGCAGCTCAATGATTCTCTCATATGAATCAATTGGGAATTATCAGAAAGATTAAAAACAACACTATTATGTACATTCTCACAACCTGGTGATGTAATAACAATAAGTAATCAATAGCGCACGCATTGTCTAGGGTCGCTGATCTAGTTCCTGCTGCTCGAGGCCAGAGCATCCAGAGCAATGGAGGTAGAGTTGATGGACTTCAGAAGGGCAATAGCCAGCCGCCAATAGTCTTAGCTTTGTAAGAAGCGAAGTCCGGGACTCCCACTCAGGGAAGGCGAGGGAGACCTTAACTCCGCTGAGAGGGCGACCCGCTGCCCGGCTGTGAGGGGTCGAAGGCAGAGCGAGCCGGGCGGCGGCGGGCCCGGCTCCGGGTGGAGCCTGGGTAGACGATGGTGAGGCTAATTGAGGCAACAGAGTCTCGCAGAGTCGAAAGGAATGTAATTAACTTTCCCCTCAAGAGGTCCAGAACCAGCCCCTGGGGAGCAGGATGTTTCCGAACACGGGGAATGTCCTCCATGTGTGTGTAGTTCCAATTGGCCGCAGCCATGAATGGGCCCGCCTGTTCCTTCGCTTGGCTGGCGCCGTGATGCGGGCGCAGGTGTTAGATTCGTGGTTAGCCACGCCTTGGTGACAAGGAGAGAGCCAGCCGGGAGGGCTTGGACGACGTAATCCCCAGTCGGCCATAGGAGTACCTGATGGATGGCATCATGAAGGGCGAAGCCCAGACTCCGCTAGAAGTTCGGCTGCAGACGGGAGGCAGGGAGCTTAGCAGGCTCCCACTCCTGTGTGGGCACTGGCTCCAGGCAGAGATGAGACGCTGGGCAGCTTAAAACTGCTCCCAGATGCTGGTCTGGTGAAAGCTCGGCCAGGGGTGGGCCGACCGCCATCGCAGGAGGCAGCAGAGCAGGCAAGGATGGTGGCCGCCGAAAGTGTGATGACTGGAAGAGAGCGCCAGAGGTTCTCGGGTGTCTCGGGTGGCTCCTAAGGCATGCAGCAGCTCTAGGCTTGGCTGGTGGTCAGCTTTGACGCTTCCCAGGTCATCTCGGGTCTTTGGGGCCTGCTGCCTCTTGTTGAGACCGCTGGGCGATCCTTTCAGAGAGATGTGTTCTGACCGATGGGGTTGGTTTCCTGGCCATTCCATGGGCTGACCTGTCATGGCTTAATCGGAGTTCACAGGGACTCCAGGAAGAGGGACTGAAACACACCCCCCTTTCCCCAGGCTATGGGGTCGGTCCCCGCCCAGGCCTGCCCTAGAGCCGATGGCGGAGATCAGGATCGGCCTTTGCTCTGAGCTGGGCTTCTTAGAGTTTAGAGCTCTAATATACAGGCTTGTTTTGGCAGCCCGAAGGTTGCTTTAATGCAATCTTCCCAAATGCCACCCTTCTTAATTGTTTGACAGGGGAGGGTGCAGGAGGCAGGATGCACCCTGGTGGGAATTACCATCATCAGGGTGCCGCCAGGGTCCAGCCCGAGGGGGAGGACAGCATCCTGGGGGGATTGTGGGTATGCATGCTTAATCAGCAACACAAAAGGGGCTTTGGAAGCTTCTTTGGGGATGGGTGCATCCGAGAATGGATGCACCAGCACAGGCATCCTCGCACACAAACAAAAGGGGTTTTCAAGGAGTTGCACTTACCAGACCTTGGTGGCTGGACGAGGAAGCTGGATGGTGCTAAAGTTTTGTGATCGAATTATCTTTGGGAGATGTCATCAAAACCACTGGCCAAGCATCTTAGAAGTGATGATAGTGCTATAATGCCATCACCACTGAAGCCTAAAAAACTGGCTTGTGGGTGAATTTGGTGCCGCAGCCTCTTAAACTGGGGCCTGTCCTGGCAGTGCTGCGGCACCAGGACGCTCCAGATTTTAATCCAGGAGGCCAGTCAGCCAATTGGCCCTCCCGCCTCTACTGGTCGAAAACAGAAGGAGAAGAGGAGGGGAGAGGAAACAGTTTTCACGGAAATTAGAAAGTAATTTTCTCGGAAGGCACGATAGGGGATCAATGATCTGTGACGCTTTACCCATCCCAGACCAAAGTCGCTTTGACCTGGACTGATGAGGTCCCTTCCTTCCCAGAGATTGACATGGATGTTCAAAACGATGGGCGGCGGACTGTGAGCTGACGCCGAAGTCCTGGGCTAATCGAGCCACCATGCCCCGCCCGCCTGTCTTCCCCACCTCCCCAGATGTGGGCAAGCTCCTCGGTCGGCCACTGGTCGGGCCACCGGGCTGCTCTGATGACGGTAACATCAGCCGTGTCCACCAGGCCCTTGAACATACATCCTTCATGGCGAAGCCCAGGTATGGAGCCCCGATAGGCCTCCACCGCCGCGACGGTGGTGTGTAGGCTACCATGTTGGCTGCTGGGGCTTGTAGCCTTTATTGGGTCGGCAGCGGCGGTGCGATGTGCAGGAGAATCAACTGAGCGCAGCTGGTCTGCAGGCAACTCCTGTGGATGTTTGTCCAGACTTGGAGATGGATGGGTCCTTGCGCGTGGAGTCGATCACTGGGACGCATGAACAGTCCCTGTTCAGCGCAGAGGTTTTGGCAGCACTAGCCCAATAGTCCCGTAGGGATGGCCTGCCTTCATAATGGGTTGGGGCTTACAAGAACCGTAGTCTCAAAAGGAGATGGGCTGGGTGCATGCAGCCAGATGCCACTCTAGAGGGGTGGCAGGCCTTGGGTGTTTGGTCTGCTCTAGTATTCTCCTCCTTGGTCCTGGTTGGGGAGACGCCCGGCTGAGTTTCACTTTGGCAGTCGCTTTCTCCAGTGGAAGCCTTTCTGGCATCGTGGCACCGGTTTTAGGTGGCCTTCTCCTCCTCTCTGGGGAGGACCTCCTCCGTCGCCAGGTAGGCCCCCCCCCCACCGCTGCCTACACTCCCTTCGAAGGTCCGGTCTGCCGCAGTTAAAGCAGACACCCTGAGGCTGCCTCCCGCCGTGGAGAGTGCTGCTGCTGCAGGAGGCTAGCTTGGCGGGCGGAGGATCCGGCGTCCCGGCAAGCCTTAAGCATGTCGCCAGTTCAGGAGCCTGCCCAGGCCCGCGGATTGCCCCATGGCACCCGGGAGGCGTCCTTTGCGGTACATGAGGAGCTCGCTTGGGCCTCTTCGCTATCTACCTGCCTCTTGAGCTTCCCGGAGCCTGTCTTCACAAACTCATGTGGGCTCTCAGTTTTTGCCGATGGTGGAGAAACTCTGGTTGGCCGGCATTGGGACTTTTATAAATGCCTGTGAAGCATTCCGCACCGTAGCGGTGGCCTCTAGTGGCAGGACAATCTTATCTGGGTTGGCGAAAGCATCAAACCGTAGCTGAGCGGCTGTAGGCGCCGCCGAGGCTGCTCCCCTGCTGGATGCCGCATTGCTGGCGGAACTCGCTTCCCAGATCACAAATTGTGCAGGGGCTCAGAGCATGCGAAGGTGGTTTTCCAGTCGGCCCGAACCATTAGGTGATTCCTCGCGATTGCCTCCAGCATGCCTCTCTCACGTGAGGGGCTAGTGATTCCTACGCCTTCGACGCTTTGGCGGAGCCCAGTGAGGATAAAGAGAAGCTTAAAGGGCTGCACTGATAACCCGGCCATCGACGCAATTCTCCCCCTCGGTATCTGTGAAATGACGGGCACACAAGAATATATCGGCATCGCTTCCTCGCCAGGGTTTCTTCTGCAGATCGCTAATACGCTCTAAGCAGAGTTTCTTTGAAACTCCGCTACGCACCGCTGACGGAGGTGCAGTGGCTTCGAAAATGAAGGCGATAGTGAGGGGCGGCTGAGCCGCTGGAGAGTTTGAAATGGGCTGGCGAGCAGGCAGAAGGAGGGACAGGCCCAATTTAGTGGATAGAGAAAATTCGGGTTGAAATTAGCTGGGTGAAAGATCTAAAGGAGGGCGGCCTACAGCAAGGGAGCCATAGGGTCTGCAGGCTGATGGCTTACATAACATTGTTCCACGTCAGTAGCAGTGACATCGGGCGCCGAGGCTCTGCAGCTAAGATACCGATGTTTTCCAGTCCCAAGATCAATGTCCCTCTGGGTACCATGGACACTGAGCTCAATCTCCTCAACCAATTTTGCTAGGGCCCCTTCTCTTACGGGACCCCGCCGTGATTTCGCTAACGCCAGCTCATATTAACGTTTTGTCATAAGCTCCTGCTTTTGCAAGCTCCCATACTCACCGGGTGTTCCGGCTGACGAGAGGTCCTAGGACGCTGTTCTGACGCTACTGCATCCAGAGGACAGGCTTATACCGGAACGGTGGCCCCTGGATGCTCGGATCCACGGACTTCGGTATCGCTGCCCTTCCCAGCGCACGTGAGCAGGGGTGGAGGTTCCAGGATCTCCCGGTTTCGCACCAGCTTGTAGTCGCACTCCACGCGGTCAGCGAAGAACCAGGACGACGCTGAGATAACATCTGGTGGAGATCGCCAGCAGCGGAGCCCGAGGTCCGTGGTTCCTAGCTTAGGCCTACCGCGGCTGGTTCCTGGCACCTTATTGTTATTCTATCGGGGCGTAGGAGGGAGGACCGGGGAGTTCCTCTCGAGAACGGAGGGAGGTCGAGATCATCATGTGATGCATGATCTCACCTGCCACGCAGGCGGAGGAGCTGCTGCCTGAGCCTAATCCTCACCTGGGGCAAGACCATTGTCCCCACCGTGACTGAGCCAGACAGTTCATGACCCGTGACTCATAGGGGGATGAGGAGTGGGGGTGCGGTGCGACCAGAAGGCCGTAGGTCCGTTGGCGTTCCAACGTTCTACCACGGTGCTGCTGGGTCAGAAGTGCATTACTACAGTACACCTTCATGGCAGTTGGGGAGCAAAACATGGCAAAAAGAAAGCAAAATAAGTTTAGGATGCCTAGATCCCCCTTTTGGTTTGAGGCTTACAGCAAATAGATTGGTGTGAGAAAGCTTCAGAACTCTCATAAGTGGTGACTTCAGTGAGACCTTTAGAGAACTGTACCCAATATGACTCTGGCCATTGGCTTGCAAAGTATCAGGACAAAAGTTTATCTGTCATCTGGTTGAGCAAAGAGACAATTCCAGGCAGAGCAAAAGCTCTGTAACAGAATGGCTTCTAATTGTCTGGTACCACTTGTATTATAACTCCTTTCACAAAGGAGAAGATCCAGTTAACTAAATTAACAGCTCAAAAGGATATTGAAGCTTTTCAGTATACTGTCAGGTGAACTGTGGAAATTGCCCACTTGCAACATGAAAGAACAAACATCACTGTAGTCCTGTACAGACCTAAATACTGTCAATAATTTTTAAGTACAAACAATCACTCCAAATGTGCACACACTTTTGCAGAATTAGCTTCATCAGGGAGGATAAATACATGTAGGCCTGGCTTACTTCTCAGGAAAAACCATCCTAGTAGCCCAACCTGTTTTGCTGAAATCAAGAAAAATTGTAATTAAACTGTTAAGTTACAGCCATACAAAATTCCTGAAGTAAATATGTCTATGTAGGTTTACTTACCCTCAACACTTATCAAGTAATATATTACAATCTCAGCATCCTGCTGGAACACTCTGTTCCCGAAGCGCTACAGTGGCTTCCAGAAAGAGCCTTGCAAATGCTGAATGATTTAAAGGTGACTTCAGTGAGACCTTTGGAGAGCTGTACCCAATATGACTCTGGCTCCAATTGGTATGCTAGCAGGTGTAAATGTTTTACTAAACTGTGGTTCATTGGAATATTTACCCAGATTTCAGAAAGTAACCCCTTTGTTTTACAAGTACGTAAATAGTAAATACAGAGACATTTTCATGATTGTAGAAAGCACCCCAATTCCATTTGAGAATAAAGTCCATCTGGTTTCAGGATGTTGAATCAATCTGTGAATCTCACTTGCTGTCGTAGAAGAATTCCTCTTGAGTTCACATAGTCATGTTGACTGGGATTCAGAGTCCAAAGCACCAGGACCCGAGTGTCATTTTCGAAGTGGCTAGACTGACAAAAAAGCCTTAACATAAATTCAATACTTATAGTGATCTTATTGTAATTAGTTCAGAGCACTGCATTCATATCTATCTTTACTTTCCCATTGCACATGTTTAGCAAGGCCCCCCCAATCATTGTGGGTTTTATTAATGTCTTGTGTAGGGGTATGAGGCATTTGTTACATACATTAAATTTGTTATTTAGGACTTTCTGAGTACAATTTAATTTTGACCAAGGCCACTACGGTTGTATTGTATTTGTATAGAACAAGGAGTAATGGATTTAAAGTACAAAAAAAGAGATTCCACCTAAACATTAGAAACAACTTCCTGATATTAAGGGCTGTTCAACTGTGGAATACATACACCGCCTCAGAGTGTGGTGGAGTCTTCTCCTTTGGAGGTTTTTAAACAGTCAGTGGATGACCATCTGTCAAGAGTGCCTTTATTGTGTATTGATGGCCTTTGTGGTCTCTTCCAGCTCTATTTCTAAAATTGTGGAAATTGCTTGTGAAAGTAAGCCATAACGCTGCAAAAATATTGTCTGGGAATAGACTATTGTCATAAAAGATGTGAGGAGGCTGCATGAGAAAATGACTGTCAGTCACTGGATCAAAGAAAACACATAATTTTGAATGTGAGTAAAGCAAAGATTGGGCAGGACAAATTATTTGTATTACTTAGCTTTTTCTTCTTTGAACAGAAATTGGATTTACTGAATGTTGGTAGGCTATCACTTGGGTAAATCATAAAGAAATTCTTGTCTCTCAAAACTGGGCTGTGTGCAATGCTGATTGGCCCATCTTTATGTCAGTCAGGAAATTATCTCCCTTCCTACAGGTAAAACCAAAAAAAGAAGAAAGCTTTTACAAATATTGAATAAGCGTTTAGTGAGACTCATTCCCTGTACCATGGGAGGAGCAACACCTAAAAACAAATTGAATGCTCATCACCCCTCTCCTAAGCATGATTCAACTTTCACACTGGAACCAGGTTTGTGTGTTGCCACAGGAAAAAGGTAAGAGAGAAGCCAGGCTTGACCTGCAGCAAAATCTTTGATGCTGTTCCAATTCCAGTGTCTGTCTGTCCCTCCAGTCAAGAGTCATTCAAGGAGTTGCAAGCCCCCTCATAGTAATGCTAAATGGCTGAAAGGTTGCAGAGCCCTGGATATGTGACTGCGATTTTGCTGGAATGTGGCATCAGGGATTTTGCCCACATTTTGCCCACATAGTTTCAGCGAAGGATTGGCTATGAAGTAGGTGAGGTTATTTAAAGTAAAGGTAAAGTTTCCCCGACCCTGGGGTACCACTGCAAGTAGTGATTTTATAGGCAAGCTGTTCTTGTGGGATAGTTTGCCATTGCTTTCCCCGGCTATTCTTTACCCCCTAGCTATGAGCTAGGTACTTGTTTACCGACCAAGAAATGGATGGATGGCTGAGTTGACCATGAGCCAGCTGCCAGGATATCTGACCCACAGGGGGCTCGAACTCCTGACAGTGTGAGTGGCAGTGCAAGCACTTAACCACTACGCCACGCAGCTCCTGAGGTTTACAATTTCAACACAAGTTGTATATAGTCCTTGTCTAATTACATTTAACCTGCTAGTTTAGCTGATGAGTTTATTTATCCTCAGAGTCCTATGTATTACAAAAGTTATTCCATCCTACCCATTTCTTTTTTATTTTGCTTAAGACTGTGACAAGAATTATTTTTTATTAAGCTGTTCAACTATGTTTGATCTGACTGTACTGTTTCTAAAAGGTTGCTTTCTATGCATGGCTGTTCTTCTCGCTTTCCCTCCCTAGAACGGTTCTTTCAGATCTACCACATTCCTTTTCTTAAATGCCTGCAAAACTGTAGACATATGGTAGTTCTAAAATGCATTTATCTCTATATTGCTAAGGCATCTGGCTACTTTAAGAAGGTCTCTTGGGATTCTCTGATTTAGGCTTCAGTAAATCTCTTTATATTTTGGGGCATTCAGCTGAGAAATTGAAACACTATTATACGCAAATATTGCAGGGAGCTCAGCCATTATGTAGCCATATGATGTATCTCCTGTGTTGAACACAGGCTTTCTTGGTATGTAATCTGGCAGTATGTACATGGGACTGATATGAATACTGTAGAACAGTTAATTCCTGTCAGGTTTTCCAGTATCTTCCAGTGATCCAGAAGATCAGTTTTTGCTGTGTTGATGAGATCCAGGTACTTGCTCCTGTACAGACAGAAATAGCCTGTAGGCTGACAACCTTTTTCAAATGTACACTATATGTCTCCCTGCTACATGGTTTTAAAAAATATATTACTTTATCCAAAATGTCATGGAATGATGTTATCGCTACAGCAAAGGGAAGTCACATATGACTGTGAAAGGCATCTTTGCCTTTTGATCTCCTGGAGGGAGGACAGGAAACTATGCAGAGGTGCTAGGATGCAACTTCAAAAGGCCTAAATTACCTCGTGACCTGAACAGAGTTTTCCTGAGAGGGGGGAAACAAAGGTTTTTGGATTCCATCTTGAGACGTGGTCAGAGAAGGATCTCTGGACCATGGGTTCCCGGAATGGGGACAAAGAACTTCCAAATAAGACTGAATTCAGCTGAGTAATTGCATTTAAGTTTTATTTCTTTGTTTTGAACATTTACAATAAATCGTTGAGAACTCACCTGGTTGGAGTTATTGGAGAAAAGGACCCAGGTCTTTGTGGCTCTCCCAGGCTTGGTTTCATTATACAAAATATTTTAAAGTTGCTTTTCCATCCAATTTAGAGCCCTAAGACGGCAAACAATAAAAAAATTAAAATGAGCTTAAAAATACAAACATACTTATCCATATAAACACCAATTAGAAATAATGAAAGCAAAACACATTCACATGTTTAAGGCATAGAGAGATGACTATTTGATGAGCTTAAATCTAAGCTGTGTGTGTTTAGTTGTATTTCTGCAAAATGGCATCAATCTGATTGGAATTATACTGACTATCCCAATCATCTACCAGGTCTTACAAAGAGGCATGCTTATTAACCACACTAAAGGTACTTTCCTAAGCAATTACATCCTTGCAATCTCATTGACTTAAAATGATTTAGAAGGATGTAAATCTTTTCAGAATTGTACGGTAAATTTTATTTTGTTTGTTTACAGAATTTATATCCCAACTTTATGACCAATCAAAGTCACCAAGGTAATTAACAGTTAGAAGTTTAATTCCAAACTGGGCCATAGAGTGTGGATCAGTAGATCTGCAGAATGGAGCTAGAGCCAGATCGGGGGTGTGTGTGTAAATCTGAAGGAAATTCCTGGTTTGGAGAAAAATCTAAAAATATGAAACATAAAAATCAGGTTAAAAGGTTAACAGAAAAAAATGCATGTAGCTTTAAGAAAAGATTGTCCACTGTGTAACCATTTGGGAGGCTGCTAGGCAACCAGGAGAATATTGCTAAGCCTTCTCAGCCATAGTTTCTGTAAAAGCAAAACTGTAGAATGAGGAACCCTTGGAAGGCAAAATAGAACTGGAAAAGGTCCCGGGCCTCTCCCCTGTCAAGCTCCACACCTTGGGTACCATGACTGAGATGTGCCATGTAGAATAGTTCTAAATGAATTCAAAAGAACAAGCATGATGCCAGATTTTTAATGAACTGTTGCAAACTTCAGAACACAACTTCAAGTATATCAATGATTCCATCTCTTTTCAGATCAAAAATTGCTGCATTTTTGGTTAGGTCTTCTTTTCAATTTCCCCCCACATTGTGTTATTGGCATTGACTTGACCATAGATGACTGCCAATCTATCTCTGAGCTTACATTCATTTCCATGTAACATATTCATGATCCATCAAAGAGATTTTAGTGAAGAATGCATTTTAAGAGCCCTGATGGATCAGACCTGTGATCCATCTAGTCCCACGTCCAGTTTCATACAACATTGGAGGGTCTAGGGACAGGATACAGAGGTCAAGGCCTTCCCCTGATGCGTTTCAGAAATTGAGTTCCTACATCAGATCC
Organism: Sphaerodactylus townsendi; assembly: GCF_021028975.2. Classification (NCBI taxonomy): domain Eukaryota; kingdom Metazoa; phylum Chordata; class Lepidosauria; order Squamata; family Sphaerodactylidae; genus Sphaerodactylus; species Sphaerodactylus townsendi. The sequence continues at coordinate 110,668,858 of NC_059427.1, read as the reverse complement.
TCTGGAGATGCCAGCCACAGATACAGGCGAAACATCAGGAGAGAATGCTGCTAGAACACAGCCGTACAGCCCGGAAACCACACAGCACCCCAGTGATTCCGGCCATGAAAGCCTTCGACAATACATTGACTTGCCTCTACTCGCTTTGGCTGGTAACCATTGATTAACCTGTCCACTATGAATTTAGCTCCCTTTTGAAGCAATCTCTTCCCATGGCCATCACTATTCTTTGAGTAAAGAAGTGTTTCCTTTTGTCTGTCCTGTATCTGTTGTGGGTCTCTGAGTTCTAGTATTAAGGTTGCAAGCTGCATGATTTTTCCCCCAGTCATGATATTGCTATTTTGGTGATTTTTTATTTTTGAGAATTACAGGGATGGGAGGGGGTTGGATTTTATGGCTCTTGTGGTCACTTTCAGCTTAAGATTTTTATGAGCACTTCTTTTTCACATGTCCTTCAATGGCTGTGGGTGAAGAGAATTCACCAGTAGCAGTTAGTGTCACATATAAAATAAGATTATCAGTTTCATCATGTTGTGCTGCTGGACATTTTCTGTAGGATGTTTCATCATGCAAGTTCAGATGATCTGGACATTTCTACTGCATGATTCACCCCAAAGAGATATGCTGATTCAGAATTGATGGACTATGTTGATTTGTTGAGAACTTTCATACTTTAAATAGAAAAATCCCTTAGCTTGAAATGTCTGGCCAGCTTCACAGAGGAAGGTTTGGAAAGGGGGGGTTCTTTCCAAACTTTCCACCCTGAAGTGCCCACCCAATTTATTGTCCTGAATACCACATGCATTTCCCTAGCCCAGTGTTCTCCCTCAATACTTGCTATTTTTGTTGTATACAAGTCCCAAAAGCTGTCATCAAAATGAAAATTTGTGCCTATGTGTTTGATTAAATGGACACATTCTAATTTCAAAATTTGTGTTATATTTTATGTTGAATTCTATCCTCTCTAGCCATTACTACTAGAAATTAAATTAGTATGTCAGCATTCTTGATCTTCATCAGTGATTTTTGTATTTTCAAGTTTCTTTTATTCGTTCAGCACAATGCAGATTCCTCAACAATATAGGTCAAACGGAGATGGAATAACCTAATTTTATAAGAGCTTTGAGTATCCTCTCTTGCAGTACCTAGATTGGCTGAGTTGTAATCACTTCTTAAGTGAAAGAAATCACCATCTTCTATAAGTCAAGTGGTAAATGTACAAAACACGTTTTAAGGGATCATGAACAAGTAGAGAAGAATTCCTGTTGTAGTCTGATGGAGGGGGAGGTATTCAGGTTAGCTTTCTGAAGAATGGCCTCCTAACGTGTTCTACTGACTGAAAGAAGTTGCTTGCTTTTATCCTGATGTCACACTGAGTTGGCTTCTGATCCGCCAGCATCTTAAAGGCTCCAACTGTCAGCACACAAGGAACTCTTTCATGAACTCACAGCTCTTTCTTCTTAGCAGCTGCCTCTGTAGCTTCCTTCTGTGAGGGACTTGGAATTATATTTCAAGTTCATGGTATTTATGTTTTCAATCTGCTATGGTATTTGACCACAAAGCAGTAAGAGTAAGAAGTTCCCTTTTTTCCCTCTGGCCAAAATAGTAGATTTTAAACCTAATATCAGTGATCAGCAAACATTGTAAAAGAGTTCTCATGAACTCAAAACAATCATTATCCTTTACAACATGCTTTTCTTCAGACCCATTTCCAGAAGCCTACAAGGTTTGTTCAATCAACAAATCTACGTTCAGCACAGTGAGAAAAAGTGATTTTAATATTTTAACAGAAGCTAGCTTTTCAGTATCATTCACACAATTACAGATGGTACTACTCCTCCCCCCCTTGGGGTTATAGTAGTGACTTATAGCTGCATTACACAGGTTCTTCAAAATGGGCATGTGTTTTCAATTTACCTTGATTATGAATTGTTGGGATGCTGAACTGAAGCCCAGCCAAAATATAGTGATTTGACAAATATGGTAATCTGGCAACATTAAGGCAATGGTCCAAGAGATAATGGTTTCAGAGTGAGTTGAGATTTTTATCTGTGCTAGGGAGTGGGGTTTAACAATGAACTACCATGAAACAGGAGAAACATGGAACTGAAAACTTAGAGAAGTAAAAATGTATTTACATGTGAAATAATATGCCATGTTGTGTTCAATATACAAGTATTAATGTTAATAATTGTACTTAGTAGTGCTGTAGCAGCAGATTTTTTTCAGCTTAAACATTCTTCTGGGTGCAAAAATGTAGTGAGAACTACATTATGGGGTGAATACTTTTTTTTCTCATTTTGTGTCTTCTGTTAAATTCAGGGAAAAATACTGTGCCAGAATTTTAACTTTATCCATGGTACTTTACTGAAATAAATTACCTTTCTAAAAGAATGCTTGAAATAGCAATTTGTTAAGTGGTCTTTTAGAAAGCTCGCAATTTTATTTTATTTTATTTTTTTACAAAAAAGGTTAATCCTGTTGCCAGTTCCTGGACCATGGCCATCATGTACCAGGGTCTGTCCTGAATGCAGTGCCTTCTGTTGGCATCAGCAGAGAGTGGCAGTGATTCAGCATCACCCTATTCCATCACTTCTCCCCTAGCTCTATTCCTTTCTGAATTGGGAGTCAGAGCTGTTGCATCTTGCTTGATCTTTCCCCTCAGGCCTTCTAAATGATGTAGCAAAGCCTGAGGTAGCCCCAGTGACCTTCCTCTTCCCAGAAGATTTGTGGGGGTGTGGCCAATGTATGAAAGGGCCAATGGCAGCCTTGGAGGAATTGCTCATCTGCTGCTCCTCTTGTCTGTCATGAGGGTGGAGCTTCCAGACGCATGATTGTCAGATAGCTGGCTGTTAAAAGGCCAGTTGTCATAGATTTGCTGGTTGGAATATGGCTACATCTTTAAAGATTACATCTGTAGCTGCTCTGGTCCTGGTAAACTCTCGGTTTGGTGCTGTACAGTACTGAGAGTGAGGTTGGTCTGTTGTCAGCTCTACTACCCCAAACAGTGCCATCCTAACAATGTTATGCCCTTCCCTGCCCATTGACTTCAATAGAAAGATGTGCCTTTGCTTACAATGGCACTGACAATTTCAGACTCTTTGGGATTCTGGGTATGTAGATTTTTGGCCCATTATATCAGTCATAGATAGCAATGAAGGAGGAACACTGTTTGTAACAACACCAACATCCAAAATGCTTAAGAGCACCACACTGTATACATTATGATAAAGAAATGCATAATATCAGATATGCAAGTTTTTGGGATGTCATGAGACATCTCATCTTTTCTTCTCTGCCTTCTAATTACTGGAGAGATTAATACAAAGTGCTGTCCTATTGTGTAGGATCCATATGCTCCCATTTCAAGAGCATTTTTATGGGGAAATTGTGGCAGCCGCAGTACCACATGAAAAAGGCATGAGAGTATTACTGGGGAAATATAATTGCTTGTGTTTTACAAATAATAAGATCACAAGAATGCCCCCTCCCCACAAGCATGCACACTTTGGGATGGCAGTGCTCCCAACCACCGCTGTTAAACCAGGATTATAAATGGCTTTTGCTTCATGTGGAACCCCCTCTCACAAACTATACTATAGTGGTTCATAGATTGTGTCTGGGTGTAGTAGCTAGCCATGATTTTTTACTAGCCATCTGTAAAATCTGGTCCCACTACAATATTATCTGCAACAATAATAATCTGAGGCGGATTCTGCATGGACCAAAAACAGCTGTGTGAAAACAGTGAAAAATGGTTCAAAATGGTGTAAAAGGGTTTAAAATGATTTCACACCATTTTTACACCACTGTTTCTGGCCCATGCGGAATCCACCTTAGACTCATCAGATCTTATACTGACTGTGTTAATTTTCTTGTCCTTTTTTGAGACATATCAGGAGCTTGGATTCATTATTATATACACTTACAAGAAAAAAATTACATGAATTGGGAACAATTGCATGGATACATGATAGATAAAAGGTCCCACGGGGAGCACAACAAATACGTTCTACTGGGAACTCTCAACTATCTCCACAATGAAATTGGCGATCTCTTCACAAAGACCGGGGTCCGAGTTGTTTAACAATAGAGATAACCTAGTCAGATCAGGCAGCCCAGATTGAAAGAAAAAATGTAGGTTGGTATATTTAGATCTGATGTTATCAAATCTGGTGCAGTGCAAGAGTTGGTGAGTCAGGGTTTCAACCACATTAAGTTTGCAACTGCATAACCTTGCGGATTTATCTAAATTGCTGAACCTACCCTTTAATAGGGCAGAGGGCATAATGTTAAAACGCGCAATGGTAAGGGCTCTCCTTGCGCGTGGGTTCGTTAAGGTATGGAGGTAATAGGCCATACGTCTCTGCTCAAATGGAATTAGGAGTTGTGTTGGAGAGCAGGTTCGTTTGGCTACTAGATGCAAATTTGCAAATTCTAGATCTAAAAGCCAATCTCTGAGCCTATTGTACGCTTCTGAATAGGACATTAGGTAGAGTGATTCAATAGGCAGGCCGATGGAAATAATCTTTCTCTTGATTAGAGAGCACAACAAATACGTTCTACTGGGAACTCTCAACTATCTCCACAATGAAATTGGCGATCTCTTCACAAAGACCGGGGTCCGAGTTGTTTAACAATAGAGATAACCTAGTCAGATCAGGCAGCCCAGATTGAAAGAAAAAATGTAGGTTGGTATATTTAGATCTGATGTTATCAAATCTGGTGCAGTGCAAGAGTTGGTGAGTCAGGGTTTCAACCACATTAAGTTTGCAACTGCATAACCTTGCGGATTTATCTAAATTGCTGAACCTACCCTTTAATAGGGCAAGAGGGCATGCAATGTTAAAAGCTAGCGCGAATGGTAAGGGCTCTCCTTTAAGCATTGGGTTCAAGTTATAGGTATGGAGGTAATAGGCCATACGTCTCTGCTCAAATGGAATTAGGAGTTGTGTTGGAGAGCAGGTTCGCTTTGGCTACTACTAGATGCAAATTTCTGCAAATTCCTAGATCTAAAAAAAGCCAATCTCTGAGCCTCCATTGTGTGCGGCTTCTGAATAGGACATTAGGTAGAGTGATTCAATAGGCAGGGTCGATGGAAATACACCTTTCTCTTGATTAGAGAAAACCAGGGGGGTTAGCCCCATGCGTGTCCCTATAGTGTCAATGAGACAAGGGAGCGTTCAACGGCAGGTAGTGAAGGCCGAGCCAAAATCTAAAGGCTCTAATTCATGTAGGAATCCTGCGGCTCTCCAGATGTTCAGGAACTACAATTCCCATCACCCTCTGTCAGCATGGCCAATTGGCCATGCTGGTAGGGGCTGATGGGAATTGTAGTTCCTGAACACCTGGAGAGCCGCAGGTTCCCTACCCCTGCTTCTAAGCCAAGCTTTATGTTCCAGAGTGTTTTGCCCCAGTTCTAAACACAGGGCTGCGTAAGGGACACAGTTTGGAACTCCCATTATTTGGTGGAAAAACTTGGATTGGGGGACATTCAGAGCTTGGTTCACTGCTTGGATCCAGATAGGGACCCCATAGAGTAGTTGGGATTCAACCTTTGCATTGAAGATTCTTAATGCAGCCGGAACAAATGAGTGCCCTCTGCTATGAAAGAATCGAAGGATTCCAGAGATACTAGGGGAGGACAGAGTGAACGCTGCCTTTTGGTGCAAGGACCAGGAAAGATTGTGTGAAAAGGTGATGCCGAGGTATTTAAAACAATAAACTTGCTCAAGAAGAACATTGTTTAGTTTCCAGAAATATTTTTTGCGGGATCTTGCAAAAACCATGATTTTGATTTTCTGATAGTTAATTGTTAATTTGTTGGTGTTGCAGTACTTAGAGAATTGTTTCATGAGCCGCCTTAGACCCACCCTGGAACGTGATAGCAGAACAGAATCATCTGCGTAAAGCCGGGTTGATAAAAAATGTGAGGAAAGCTTGGGAGCGTGGAAGTTGGGACCTGTCAGAAGTGAGGGGAGGTCATTCAAATAAAGATTAAAAAGTGTGGGGGCCAACATGCATCCCTGTTTAACTCCTTTCTTAGCCTCTATGGGGTCATGTGTGACTGGTCTAAGGTCACACACTGAGTTTCCATGGCAGAGTGGAGATTAAAATCTTTGTCTCCCAGATCTCAGTCCAACATTCTGACCTTAGTTTAACCATACAATTGCCAAATCCAGGATAGGGAACTTCTGAAGATTTTAGGAAGGTGCTTGGGGAGGACAGGGATTTCAGTGGGGTTCAATGTCATAGAGTTCATCTTACAAAGCATCCATTTTCTCCAGGGGAACTGATCTATAGTCTGAAGATGACCTGTTATTCCAGGAAGTTCCCAGATCCCACCTGAAGCTTGGCATCCCTAGTGTTAGGTTAAGCTGTCAAGAAAGGGGGAGGCATGATATGGTAGAGCAGGAACCTTTGAGTTTTAAGTCCTCCCTCTACTTTGTACCACGTGCTAAACAGCTCAATCCCAAACTATGCAAAATGTTAGGATGTGAGGGTCTCATTTCTGCTGTCTCTGAGCAAACCCAAAGCACACATGCAGGGACCTGAAATTGCTGCTGTGTTCACAAAATACTGTAGTACCAGTGCAGAAGACCCCCTCCCCGGAGGGGGATTAGGGAATGATATTGTCAGGTGACCTTATTCTGGCTTGGAGCATATGGGAAGCTAGATTCCATCTCCAAAGTGGCTGCAGGATTACTTCCTCCAAATCTTTAGCTTTCCTAATAAGGGGATACAAGGTACAAGCACTAGAACCAATAGGGCATGACTCAACCTGATTGCCAGATGATACTTGCACTGGGAGGCTGCAGATAGGAAGGCTGAAAAGTCTAGAAGAAAAAGCAGTAGCAAGTGGGCTTTATTGGAGACCTGGAGCTGCCCCAGTGACCAACAAGGATGTAAGAAATTGTCTTCATGTGTATTGTGGCTTATTTTCCTTTCTGTAAAGTATATTTGTGTTGCTAAAGAACCTTGCCTCACTGAGCTTCTTTGATCACCTACACCCATTAAAAACCCTTGACTTAGGCAGAAATCATTTCTGCCAAAACACACACTGAAATCAGCCTACTTAAACTTGCATACTTAGGCCCTTTATGCATGCACTACGTACCCTGCAGTTGTTTGCTTTGCAGTGGGTTTCTCCCATAGTTTTTTTGCTTACACCTGTAATTCTCCTGCTGCAAAGTGTCCCTAACAAAACTGATCCACCATCTTGCCTGCACCTTGCTTCCTTGTTCTTGCAGCACAACCTCTGTCTGGGGAGGTTGTCTACTGCCTTTTGTTGTGCCAGCTGTGGTCTAGCATTAATTTGCTAGTTTTATGTCAATTTCAGAATCTAAAGCTCCAGCAATAGACACTCAAAGAGAAAATTAAAAAACAACAGCCCTTTTGATCCTTCTGGCCAGAAAAGCGGGATAAACTGTTGTTGCATGGGAAGGGGAAGGCGGGGAAGAGTGAGAAAACCTAAGGAAAGCAAAAAGCATCCTGATTCCCTTCATTCTTTCTTTGAAGGGAGAGGAAAAGTTTCATTTTCAGAGTTTTCAGAAACTGCAGAGGTTCTCTAATCTGAGAGCAGGTTGACTGCTGGAGAAGGTAAAATGTGTGTGTAACTGAGAATCCAACCTGAAGGGAATGTACGCACAGTGTGAAGAAGACCACAAGTAGGCAAATGGCCTTAGACTTGCAGTAAAGCATCTTCAGGCCCTGGGGGATTGACTTGCTAGAATGAAATTGTGTATTGACAGGTGGTTTTGTGAAAGACTAGAAAGAACATATTTTGATTAATCACTTTGATAAGCTGCTTCTGTCCTTTGTCAGATGGATTCTGGATGTGTTCAGGCATGCTTTGAAAAAATACTTCATACTAAATATTAAATATTCTCATTTTAAAAAGTGCAATTAGTAAGTATTCTTCTGGGGATGAAAGGTGAGGACTTCCACAGATACCATTACCACCAGAAGAAAGCCAGGCTTTGGATTTTCACAGGGTTCAGTATCCTGGGAGCTTCCAAGACAACAAGGGGCAAAAAATCCAAACTTCACATACACGCTAAAGGGGTCAGTGCTATCAGTCACAGACCAGGAAAGGGATTTGGGCGTCTTAGTTGATAGTTCCATGGGAATGTCAACTCAATGCATGGCAGCTGTAAAAAAGGCAAACTCTATGCTGGGGATCATTAGAAAAGGAATTGATAATAAAACTGCAAAGATTGTCATGCCCTTATATAAAGCAGTGGTGCGACCGCACTTGGAGTACTGTGTCCAGTTCTGGTCACCGCATCTCAAAAAGGATATTGAGGAGATAGAAAAAGTGCAGAGAAGGGCAACAAGGATGATTGAGGGACTGGAGCACCTTCCCTATGAGGTGAGAGGTGGCTGCAGCTGTTTTAGGGAGTCTCTTAGTTTGGAGTGGAGGCGGTTGAGGGGGGGGATATGATCAAGCTCTACAAAATTATGCATGGGGTAGAAAATGCTGACAGAGAGAAATTTTTCTCTCTTTCTCACAATACTAGAACCAGGGGGGGCATTCATTGAAAATGCTTGGGGAAGAATTAGAGGCTAATAAAGGAAACACTTCTTCACGCAACGTGTGATTATGGTGTTTGGAGATATGCTGCCACAGGAGGTGGTGGGATGGCCACTAACCTGGATAGCTTTAAAAGGGGCTTGGACAGATTTATGGAGGAGAAGTGGATTTATGGCTACCAATCTTGATCCTCCTTGATCTGAGATTGCAAATGCCTTAACAGACCAGATGATTGGGAGCAACAGCCGCAGAAGGCCATTGCGTTCACATCCTACATGTGAGCTCCCAAAGGCACCTGGTGGGCCACTGCGAGTAGCAGAGAGCTGGACTAGATGGACTTTGGTCTGATCCAGCTGGCTTGTTCTTATGTTCTTAACATGCTTGCAGATTGCGTCAGCATGGTGGATATGTGCTCTGACTATTCTTTTTGTACTCTCTCAAGCAGGGAAAATATGTTGATAATGCTGATAGCCAGGATTATCATAAATTGCTAACAGAATACTTAGTAGCAAATAAGGACATTTTTCTCCAGGCCAGTTGGCAACTCTTCTGGTGTGTGTGAATATGTGTTTTGATCCACCCCCAAACAGCATCACTTTCAATGGTGTTTAAACTAGGGAGCCCAGATTCGCCTTTTAAATCCACCTTAAAGGGAGAATCTGGGGTCCCCAGTTAAAACAAAATTTAAAGTGATGCTGTTTTGGGGTGGATTATTCCTCACCCTTAAACAGCATCATTTTCAATGTTCAAACTGGGGACCTCACATTCTCCCTTTAAATCCATGCTGAAGGGGATGGATTTAAAAGGAGAATCTGGGGAAATTTGGGGGGTGCCTGCTGTCAGGGGTACAGTTGTTAAGCTAGCAGCACCAAACTTTTAGGGTATCTTTAAGAGACCCTCCTGCTTATACCACCCAGGTTTGGTGAAGTTTGGTTCATTGGGGCCAAAGCTATGGACCCTCAAATGTGCAACCATCTCCTATTAGCTCCCATTGGAAACAATGGGGGATGAGGGCACCCCCTTTGGGAGTCCATAGCTTTGGACTCCCTTGACCAAACTTCCCAAAACCTGGGTGGTATCAGCAGGAGACTCTCCTGATTATGCCACCCAGTTTGGAGAAGTTTGGTTCATGGGAGCCAAAGGTATAGACCTTCAAATGTGAAGCCCTCATCTTCTAATAGCTCCCATTGGAAACAATGGGGGATGAGGGCACCCCCTTTGGTAGTCCATAGTTTTGGACCCCCTGAACCAAACCGCACCAGACCTGGGTGATATTATCAGGAGAGACTCCCAACAAATCCCTGAAATTTTGGTGCGGCTAGCCTAAACCCAGCACCCCCTGCAGGCCAAAAATTGAAAAACTCTAAAAAATACAAAAAACCCACAAACGGTGGGCGGAGCTTCGGACATGTAATGCGGGGGTTTGAACCCGAGAACCCCCATTACTTTACGTTCTTGCATATCTCCAGAACTGCCTCTCCCTGTATCACCCCTGGAAGACATCGTGGTCCTCTGGAAGTAACCTCCTGGTAGTTCCTGGCCCCAAAAATGTCTGGCTAGCCTCAACCAGGGCTTTTTCAGTCCTGGCCCCAGCTGGTGGAACTCCCTATCTGTTGGCAGCAGGACCCTGTGGGACCCAGGACAGTTCCATAGGACCTCTACAATGGAGATGTTCCACCAGGCCTTTGGTTGAGGTAGTATGGCTTATTTCAAACTTGGCTGGCCACCCAGACCCTTCCCCTACCCTTCCCTTTAGTAAAAAAAAAATTGAACTAGGAAGGAAGGAAATAGGTATATGATATTTTTATGCAATCTGATTAATGTCATCTAAGTGGAACAGTTTTAACACGTCTATAGAATTATTTATTGATATATATTGATATTGTTGTATATGTTTTGAATAATTTTAAATATATCTATTTGGAATAATCCTAGTTAGCTGCCCAGAGCCTGGCCTTGTGCCAGAAAAGGGCGGAATATTAAATTGGATTTTAAAAGGCAAAAAAAATTGTTTGTACTATGTACTGCATCAGACTTTGCCACTTCATCCTTATCCACAGTGGTGTGGAAGCTGATGTGTGGGACTTATTCATGGCAACACAACCCTGGCCACATGAGTATGAAAGAATCTCGCACGCTTTGACTCCTTCATACATGAACACTGAGAAGGTCCTCTGTTGTTTGGAGTCTGAAGTCAGCCTTCTGCAATAGTATTATCATCAGAACCATTCATTATAAAACTCTGTTTTGTTTGTTCAGTATCTCCTGTCAGATAGTTACATGTGCCATACAACAGTGCACAGAGTAGCAGAGCAGTCTCTCCAAGGCAAGGAAAAAATCTAAGGAAAAAAATCTAAGGAAAAAACCTGCTCCCCTTCCACCCAAGTCCATAGAAGTACAATTTCAGTGTTGTATGAGCTCTACATTCACTTACTTTTGAATAATCTGTAACTAGAGGGGCCACTCCCCACTTACCTCTTCTAAGTGCAGCGCCTCGGCGACCCCGCGTAGAAAAGCCTCCGCGGCTTATGACGACGGAGACATTTGTTCCCCACTCATTTGCCATTCAGGAAATAACGCGGGGGAGCAAAGGCAGGAGTTCAGTGGCAATCGAGCGTACTGATTGGCTGGCACGCGTGTGCGTCATGAACATGTGGAAGTGGCAGCCAGTCAAAGGTGGGCCTCCATTTTGATTGGCTGACACGAGTTTGTTGAGACGTCGGCACATGCTGACGTCAGTATTAAATCGCCGGTCGCGCTTTCTTTAGTCGACGCGAGAACACGTCATCAATTAATTGGGCAGAAAAACGAAAGTGAAAATCAGTTTCAGTTTCCACCGTCCACAACCTCATGCGCTCAGCGACACTTTCCCGTGAATGGGTGCTGCCAAGCCGCAAAGCTGTAAAGCTCGAGCAAAGGGAGCAATGTTGGCACGTCACGTTGTGCACACGTCTCAATTTCCGCGAGCGTGCATTGTAAAAGAGGATGTCGCTTCGTGTCTACGTCATCACGTAGCTTCATGTCGCGCACTTTCTGACAGGGACACCCTCCCTAAACAAAATGGAGGATCCTATTTCCTGATTGGCTGGAAAGCTGTGCGTCACAGTGAATCAACCACGCGTAAACAGCCGAGGTTCCCCACCACCCTGCGGCAACCGCGGGGTTTTGGAAAATGTTGCTCTTTGTAGAGGACCTAATTTGACGCGCGCCAAGGAGGTGGGAGAGCGGCAAATTCTGGGCAGCTGCTGGGCAGTGGCCGCTGGTGATGTGGGGAACGTCCAGGATCCCCGTGTCTTATCAAGAGGTGACCCCGCGGCTTATGGTGAGTGGGGAGCAGGCCAGAGTCTAGTTACTTTTAACTTAATTTGGTTTACAGAATTATTGTTTTTAGTTCCATGATCTGTTGTCCTTCTTAGAGGCCACAGCAGTACAGCCCAGCCTCAAGTAGATTTTAGTAATTTATTTATTTACTTACTTCAGTTATACCATACCTTTTCCACCAAAGGTGACTCAGAGCAGGGTTCATTATTTTTTTTTCTCCTGTATTTTATATTCTCTTGTGTTTTATGTTCACAACAACCATGTGAGGTAAATTAGCTTGAGAACGTGTGACTGGTTCAAGGCCATTCAGCAGATTTCTGTGGCAGAGTGGGTCTTTCTGATTCTAGTCTGAGACTCTAACCTCTACACCACACTGGCTGTCAATAAGAATCACACCTTTATGGTCTTGACGTAATACAAATGTTTAGGCTCTTCCTCGGGATTGGCTCAGTTATATGCTTTTCTTCATTCATTGCATATAATCTACATATTTTAACTCAAGTTTGAATTTCTGTTGTCAAATACACCCCCCCCCCCCAACATTTTATAGTTTCTTTTCCTAGAGAAACCATTCCTTGTTAGTGTGATTGCCATATCATTGTGTGGACCCTGCAGGCAATTACTTGTTATTGTGTGCAATGTTTTAGTGATACAACGCTTCCTCTTTTTTATGCCAGCGTGAGGAGGCTTTTTTGAGTATCCCTCCAAAGCTAATATAAAACTGGTGTTCTCTTTGATTATGCTGAGAGGCTCTTCAGTTTCTCAGGTCCTGTTCCAGAGTCTTTATGGAAATTGAACTTCTGTAACTAAGTGCCTCATCCACTGCCCAGCAGTGCTCTACTGTGTTGTTCCGCTGAAATGCGTGCCTGGGCTTGGATCTGTCAAGCTTCTCTTAATCTGCTGTGGTGATAGTCCTCTTTGCAGCTCAGTGCTTTCCTCTGGAAATAGGTGCTTTACAGCTCATTGAAAGATGCTGATCTGGCAAAAATGGAAATTCCTGTCACTATGGTTGATAGGTAAGTTTTAAAAAATACTGAAGACATCAAGACTTCACCCTCTATCTCAGGACAAACAGCGTGAATCAGACTGTTTGCCGTGGAAGGAACATTCAGTTCCGCATTTCTTGGGCTGCCTCCTCCAAGCCCATACAGCGTGTTCTACTCTTTGGGCTTGGTGAGGTCACCAGTTGACCTCGACAGTCCAGTACTTTCACTGACTGTTCTGTTAGAACATTGAAGAAACATTAAATGTCCAGTATTGTCTCAGTTTTTGTCGTGGACTGTCAGTGAAAATACTGGGCTGTCTGGGTCAATACTGGACACCTGCCAACCTTACCTATCATCAGTGTTATGCTGCAGAGGACAACTTACACAATGGAAAGTGTTGCAACACAAGTGGAAGTAAGACTTAGGAACTAAGCCTTTATCCCATCGGCTTTGGCAGACCTCAAACTAACCTGAGTTCGGGAGACTAGGTAGCATACGTGCCATGTAATTTCTGGCAAAACTGTTTTGGTTGTTGGAAGAAGTCACATCAGCTTCATTTTTTCAATTACATACCAAAGCTTGAGGTAAGATCATTTCCTTGATATAGCCCATGGTTTAGTGCAGTAGCCTTTAAATGTAATTGCCTGTATTTCATGATGAATTCAGTTCAACTTATCTGTTGGTTCTGGATGTTGAAAAATACCCCCTCCCGCCCAACTAAATTCCTTCTCTGTATGAGATCTATATGAGATTCTGGAAGTTCATTGTAACAATTATTTTAATGCTGTCTATAAGGGCCAGGGCTAATTCATTCTCACCTATTGGATTGGCTGTCCTCCTGTATGCCACTTTTAGTTTTATTAATCTTGATCATGTTCTTCCACATACTGGTGTAAATAATCTTGTAAAACAATCTCAGTATTACTTTCAATAGCACTTGTTAAATATTGCATCAAAATTACTTCAGAGCTGAGCTGAGTTTGAGCGACCATGGAAAACAGTAACAAAACATTTAGCACACTGCAGATGTGGGAACAATGAGATTGTTTTAGTTGGCTTTGGTGTCATAATCATGTTAAATTTGCCATGATTCAGAAGTGAATCTGTAACTTAAGTATGGGAAAGATTTCTCCCCCCCACCTTCCCCCATCCAGTTTCTTCTTGACCCAGGAACCTTAATGTTACCTTGTTCCCCATCATGAGTTACCTCCCTCTAGCTCTTACATGTTAAATCTAAAATAGAACACTAAAAGCAAGTCTTAGTTCCAGGGTCTGCCTCTGTGTGTTTAAATCTCATCAAAATCCAAGGCTGTGCAATAGGTATACAATTGGAGGAGGCAAAAACAATTCCGCACAGAGATACATTGTGGTACCTAAAAATCTTCTGGTTACAATATGTTTTTTTCCTTAATAGCCACAGCTATGTATCAGGTCAATTTCATGAACAGCTTGAGACAGTGAGCCTGAGAAGAGCAGGGACATATGTTAAATCAGCAGTTTTTAAAGCACTTGAAACATGTAGGAGTGCTATAGGTGACATGCTTAGTTTCTTAATGAATACTAATGAAACTTACACTGTAGCTGATAGATATATTATGCTTTGGAATTATCCCTGATTTAGATAGTTTTAACTTTCATTTCATTTTACAAGGCCTCTAATTCTCCTATTTAGATCAGGGAGATGTGTTGCCAGTTGAGCTTAACAGCATTTCTGAACTTACAGCTTTGGGTGAGTGAGAATCTGGAGTCACTACCTTTTTAAAAAAAATCAAAATAAATCTACACCTCTGTCTCATAATATACAGGGGCAAAGTTCATGTTGAATTACCATAGTGGGTAAAATTTGTCTTGCTAAACATCAAGACATTCAATTGCCTCATCTCTTGCTATTTTCAAGAAATGAGGTCTTGCTGCAGCTCATCAGAAGGAAGATAAATTGCTCTGTTTTTCCTCTAAAGAAGATGGGTTCTAAAAATAGAGCACACTGGAACTCCTGTGAACAAAAGAATTCCTAAGATCCACTTTGCTATTGTCCTTTTCTCTATATCTGTACTTTTGTCTCTTTTTCCTCAATTATGCATATTTCCCCTGAGTGGCTCCATAATTTAAATGCTCTAAAATTTACTGTTCTTGTCTATATTCTTTATACAGTTGTAATTCATTTCTTCCCTCCTTGCACCTAGCCTGCCTGGTATCTGTTTCCCTGAACAAATGGGACCCTGCTGGTTTACACCGAGAGATCAATTTCATGTTTTTGTTACTTTCTTTCAAAACACTTTTTAAAGAATACTTGGTCTTGAGATGCATTGTTCTTTAAAATGCCAGAGTTCTTACCTCATTGACCTGGATTTTCATCATCCTTGCAACAAAAATCTGGAGTACTTCCATGTCTTGGTATAAAATTGTTGCATAATAAGAGTGAACTTTTTTTTACATGCATAAAGAAACACTGTTCACTAACACGCTGAGACACAGACTTTTTGGAAAATAAATGCTTGCGTTTGAGATACAGTGATAAACAAGAGGTTGTCTTGCTATCCAGAGTAGGCTGTCTCTCCTTTTGTTGGGGGAATTAAAAGTTTTGACTGTACTTATTAAGTACCTTTTATCCCACTCATCCTCTAAAGACGTATGGGAGGCATCCATTGTTATGCTCCTCCATTTTATCCTCCCAACAAACCTGTGAGGTGGAGTACAGAGACACAGAATGATAGGTTCAACTCCCAGCAACCTTCATGGCACAGTGGAGATTTAAACCTAGGTGTCAGTTTAACCACAGCACTGCATTCAGTCTCTTCTGTGCCCTCCAGTATCACCAGATTGCTTCTGTCAGCCCTGATATCTTGTCATTTCCTTCCTCACTGTAGCTCCTTTTTACGTCGGCATATTAAAAGATTTTTGGTCTGTCGCAAAATATGTCAGCCAGTTGCCACCGCCCCTTTCTCCTGCCTACATCTTTCTGAATTACAGATGCTGCTCAGCAAATCCTCTGCTGAGTTAGTATGCAACCCTTTGTACTCTGATTCCGTTCTGTCTCCTCTCTGATTATCCACGCAGCACGTGGGGTGGTTAATACAGGCTTTGCGTTCTTTCCAAAGTCCTCTTAGTTTCATTTGAAAAATACCAAGACGTTGTTCAATTCTGACTAGATATAACTAATTACATTAAGAATTTTGATGACTGGGACATTTGGGTGCCAGGATTGGCTTTTTAATCATTTATTTACTTACTCAAAAAAGGCTTGCATTTCTTCCTAATGGGGACTCAAGGAAGCTTACATGGTTCTTTTCCACTTTAAAGGTAGTATTAATAAACAGTTAACACAATGGTAGACAATTAACATAATGCCTCTCCTTAAAGCATCTTGTTATCTTTAGGCTCTGGCAAAATAAAATCTTCTGTTCAATGAGCATAGTTGGCTTAGTTATTCAGTACACTGAAGTTCCAAGTAGCCTCCTTGGTCCACAGAAAAATCCAAAACCCAAAATTGGTGTAATACTCTTTATTTAAATCAACCAAAATGATATAAAACACGAGGCAAACTTTCTGGTGTTTCAGAATTCTCTTACTGTGCTACCCAAAGCAGTGGGGGGCTGAAGGCGCATTGGAAGTAGAGGAAGGGTTGTGTTGGCATCCGTGCCACCAGTGGCATGCAAAGTGGCATGGCTGCTGGTTACCTTGGTGACTGGCCACCACAGCACCATAACACAGAAGCTGGGGCCTGCGGCAGCTAGCCACCATTGCAAATGCCCATACTGGCATGAAGAGGGGGCATTGCCAGAGGCAGAGACAACTTTAGTTGGTTCCCAGTGCACTTTCAGCCCAGGAATGCCCCCTCCCAGCAGTACAGATGCGAAAAAGGTGGCATAAGTCATTGCTCACTATGGACTTCCCTAGGGGAGAAAGGAATTTCTCCTTCTCTCCCAGTGCCCATGCCAGTGACGTAGGTATAGATTTTTTATGGGGGGGTTGGGGGTGAGGCCACACCCCCACCTGCCTCTGGGGTGTGGCCACACCTTCCCAAGCCCCACCCCCAGCCTAAGTGCTTATAAAAGCAGTTCTCTGAGGCAAGGGATGGCAGACTTCCGTGACCCGCCCGCCCCGCCTCCCCCACCGGCTGGGCTCCCAGCAGTCCTAGCAGCCCACAGTCCCTTCTCTCTCCCCTCCAGGCAGAGGGGTAGCTAAGGAAAATGGAGCTCAGTGCAAAATGTGAGGTTTTTCGCCTCCTCCCCCATGGGCAACTGCTGTGATGCTGGAATCCACCCCCAAACAGCATCACTTTCAATGGTGTTTAAATTTGGGAGCCCAGATTCTCCTTTTAAATCCACCTTAAAGGGAGAATCTGAGGTCCCCAGATAAAACAATATTGAAAGTGATGCTGTTTTGGGGTGGATTATCCCCCACCCTGAAACAACATCACTTTCAATGTTTAAACTGGGGACCTCAGATTCTCCCTTTAAATCCATGCCGAAGGGGGTGGGTTTAAAAAGAGAATCTGGGGAAATTTAGGGAAATTTAGGGAGTGCCTGCTGTCAGGGGTACAATTGTTAAGCTAGCAGCACCAAACTTTCCGGGTATCTTTAGGAGACTCTCCTGATGATACCTGCCAGGTTTGGTGAAGTTTGGTTCAGGGTGTCCAAAGTTCTGGACCCTCAAAGGTGTAGCCCCCATCTCCTATTAGCTTTCATTGGAAACAATGGGGGATGGAGGCACCCGTTTTGGGAGTGCATAACTTTGTACCCCCTGGACCAACCTTCACCAAACCGTGGTGGTATCAGCATCAGACTATCCTGATGATACCGCCTAGGTTTAGTGAAGTTTTATTCAGGGGGTCCAAAGATATGGACCCTCAAATGGGTAGACCTATCTACTATTAGCTCCCATTGGAAACAATGGGGGATGGGGCACCCCTTTTGTGGGTCCATAACTTTGGACCCCCTGAACCAAATTTCACCAAACTTGGCTGGTATCATCAGGAGTCTCACCTGACGATAGCCTGAAATTTTGGTGCCACTAGCCTAAAAACAGCGCCCCCTGCAGGCCAAAAACTGAAAAAACACTTTAAAAATACAAAAACCCACAAACGGGGGGGCGGAGCTTCAGACATGCATTGGGGGGGTCTGAACCTGAGAACCCCCCCTTACCTATGTCCTTGGCCCATGCCACCAATTGCCTCTTTGGAGGCAGTGTGGTAGAGCCATCCCTGGACACTGCTCTAGCCCCTCCCCCTTTGGATGGGGCTGCCCATGTCCAATCTGATTAAAACTTCTGGAAGGAAGAAGGTGGTCATAAGACCAAGGATGCTCGTGATACCATCTCTAGCCATTGCCCCCATACCATCTTTTTATTTTAAAAAAGCTGTTGAATATCATTATACTGTTACAGCAATCTGTGTATCAGATACTCTGAATTCCCAGTTTTTATTTTATTAAATAAACGTTGTACCCCTTTTGTTTCAGAGATGTGCCTTTATGTTTCTTATATCTCCACTATCAAAGGAAAATGTCTGAATTTTACCAACTTTACCAACTGGCACAGCAACCATGAAGGCTTTGCTGCAGTTTTAACAAAAGTTGGCACCAAATCAGGTTAGAGAAAAATACTTCTCTATAATGCTGCTGGGAAGCAAAAAAAAGCTCTCCTCTTGTCAGCATTAAACCTAGGGCAAATAACTGGTGTGGAAACAACCCATATATCTCCCAATAGGAGCAAACTAATGGCCTGAAGATAATGTCCTAAAATAATCTCCCCCCACCCTGTTAAAAATCCAGCCTGCATAAGAGTTCTTGAGTTTTTACAAGTTTGCACACTTGTTTTTATAAATCTTAATAGAGGTGTTACATGGTATTCGTTCTTAGAACTTTGTAGAAGGCAGCCAAATGACAGTACATTTTGGCACAGAATTTGACCTTTGAGCTGCTAGTGTATTCTAACAGATGGTATAGGCCAAGAATGTAATTGGAGAGTTGGCCAATTATGAGTGGTTGCCATTTCTGCCAAGATAAAAGAAAACTGTGATAAATCAAGCCAGCATTCTGTACAGGCTTTGAAATGATCAACAATGGCCATAGCTCAAGACAGTCAGAGGGTCTACAATTTGTGTGCTGTAGCATAATATTCCTATATTATCTGCTGTGAACAGAGCTGTGTGTTTGCTGACCCAACTCTTCCAATCCTTGTTTTTGTAGCAAGGGAAATAATTTTCTGGATTAGAAATGTGTGATTAATTTATTCTAGGGGAAAATAGCTAACAGAGTTTGAGGGAGGAGAAATTGCCTAGATTGCAGTAAAGGAGGGATAATTTAAATACATCTGACTGAGGCTGTTGAACTGAATTGGTAAGGAAAAGAAAATATTAAGTCATGGAGAACAGAAAAGAGTTTGTGAGGAAACAGTGAAAATCTGCTTTTTAAAAGGAATTCCCTACATCGGGACTATTCTAAATCTGTGTGACAATCAAACATTTAGTGTCACAAATGTTTGCTATCCTCATTCTTCCACGTAAGTTTAATGAAAATCCAATAAACAATATACTGAACTAAGCAGTAATCCAAGATATTTCAAAAATAAACTTCTGAAATTTCTGTCTCTCCCACTCCACTTCCCGTCTACAAATGATTTATTATTAAGGCTAAACTTAATCACTTGTCTTTGTTGAATTTAAATATATAGATAGAGAATACATTTTTATTTAGATGTATGACCTCTTAAGCCATAACTGGACAAAATAACTCTTCTTCTAGACTATATGTAACCTCAGCTTGTGGGTTCTGTGGGGCAGTACTTGGAATGAGTTGCAACAACAATTTTTAAACAACAAAATGGTTTACTTTTCTTTACAATTAACACTTGTAAAACATCAACATTTAACGTTACAATTCAAGGTCCTGTTCAGGTTGCATTTCAAGTCCTTCTATTTACAGTCTACTGATATTGCCAAGTCCAAATTCTTCTTTGCTGGTGGTTGGTTTTGAAGACTCCAAGGGCTTGATGAACAGGTTGCAACATGATGAAGGTTTCCAGGAGAACTCTCACCCATTACAACCACACAAGAAAACCCTGAAACAATAAACTCCAACATTTACAACATAGCAAAACAACAACTACCTTCCCAGTAGTTCCCAACAATATTGAAATTACCTTAACAAGGTGTTAAGGGCTTATAGAAATCAAGGTCCAAGTCTGGTAGCCTTGCTTCTTCTGCAAAAGAGCTCTTGCAGCCTCTCTGCTGCTCCGAGTCTCCACCCCCTTACTGGGTCAACCCATTCTGGGCCAACCCATTCTGGGCATGGGGGTTACATATACATAGGGCAAATCACTCTAACTATAGTGGTCACTTGTAATGTTGACCAAGAGTTCTCTCATACAGACTTCATACAGAAAACAAGTTCCTAGTTTGATGGAGAGACTGGCCTAGCATGGTCAAATTGTTTGACTTCTTATAAGAAAGATTCTTCAACATACTGCACTTCAAATGTATTTATCTTTTTTATTTTAAACTGCTTAACTGCAGGAATGATTATATATCAAATTGTCAGTGCTTGGGATTAAAGAGTGTGGGTTAGAAATCCCATGCTAATCCAAAACTGCCTCTAGGAAGGCACACCAACTGGGTTGGTTTATCTGCTTGGAAAGCTTTATAGCTATAACATTACATTAATGTAATTTACACTGGAAATCCCAGTGTTGGTGCATAGTCAACCAAGTTATATTATTTTTTTCTCCTCTCTCTTTCTTTTAGATGAGCCCAGCCTTTCCCCATATGGCGTTGACTCCATCACCACTCACAGGAAGGAGGCCTGGTAAGTGTTGACATTTCTAGGAACAAAAACTGTATTTTACTTGTTCATTGCAGTTGCTGATGTTTAATCTTTCTAGGCCACTTCCCAAGGTCTTTCATTTGTACTGGAACATTGAGCTTAGTATAATAACATTCTGGCTAGCATGTTCACCCTTACTCATGTAATCTTTCCTGGAATACTTCAGTTGACTGCCTTTGAAGTGGATGATAATATTAATTCTTCAGGTCATTGGATCAGTTGACAGCATGTACCCCATCTGAAAATAAGGTCTATTACCCCCATGTAAAAATGTTCTGTGATGGAGTAAAAATTTAGTCCGTAAACAACATGGTGGTACAACCATTTGTTGTTACACTTCTGCAATCTGTGTCATGATGTAGGCTGGGGAGATGATATGTAAGCCTCTGTTCTGTATGCATTTCACCTGTGTGAGATGGTATAGGCCAAGGAGCAGATACAATATATTTTCCTTACAAAATCCCAGCAACATTTATTGCTCACTTCAGGCAGATCTTTAATTCTTCATCCTGGAAAGTAAACAATGTTTGGGTAACAACAATGGCACTTAGAATTCAGCAGTCATGGGCCTTTAGAGAACAAAAGATCCAGAAGAGGATGGAATAAGGCAGTGATGGTGAACCTTTTCTAGACCGAGTGCCCAAATTGCAACCCAAAACCCACTTATTTATCGCAAAGAGCCAACACGGCAATTTAACCTGAATACTGAGGTTTTCGTTTAGAAAAAACTGTTGGCTCCGAGGCATGCGTTACTTAGGAGTAAGCTTGGTGGTAGTAGGTGGCTTTGCTTTGAAGCAACCATGCAACTCTTCCAATGGGTGAATCACGACCCTAGGGGGGTTTACTCAGAAGTAAGCCCCATTGCCAGCAACTGAGCTTACTCCCAGGTAAAGGATCGCACTTTAGTTCTTCCCATGAAAATCAGTGTGGTTTAACAGCGCTGCTTCCCCAAAACTAGGTCTTAGGTTTAATGCTAATAATTGAGCCCAGCAGCCCAGGCCAGCCTAGATGTATGTGTGTGTGGGGGACACTCTGTTTGCGCGTGCCCACAAAGAGGGCTCTGAGTGCCACCCTTGGCACCCGTTTCATAGGTTCACCACCACTGGAATAAGGTGAAAAAAACCTTTCCATTTGCAAATTTCCTCCAGTGAGTAAAACTTCCTGGTCATTTCAGTAGAATGACATCATATCCTGTGATAACTTTTAGAGCTAGCTAAAGTGTTTTGTGCATCCTGATAGCCCAGTGTAGCCCAGCGCCATCAGAGCTTCAAAGCTACACAGGCCTGGCCATGATTAAATACTTGGATGGGAGACAAACAAGGAAGATGGTGGTTGCTGTGCCGAGGAAGGCAATGGTCAACTACCTCTGTTAGTCTTTTGCCTTGAAACTCCATGGTCCTGAAGCCACCATGAGTTGGTTATGTCTTGATGGCACATAGTATTGTTATAAAGTATTTTAGTAGCACATCTCCTTTGACACCACCTTAATTTGTGATACATTTTGAAATGTACTAACACTTAGCAATAAATACTTTAAAAGTAATATTGTAATATTTACAAAGTATACCGTGTGTGTTGAGTATTCAGAATGCTTCATATATATTATATCAGCCATAAAAGAGAAGACAGAACTAAATGGAGTTAATATTTACCCCATCTGACAGTCTACCTAGGAAACCTTGTGGTGAATGGAACTGTAATCAAAGACTAGGAGTACAAGTAATTACACATCTGTAAAGGTTTAGCTGAAGCAGTTCCAGAAGATTCATGAATGGATGTGGCTTGGTTGATTAATTACATCCTAATACATCACAAAAGATAGTTCACATAATTTTACATAATAAAAAGTATTTCTGGCTCTACATCATATGTACCTTGCTGAAAGAAGTTAACATCCAGGAATCAAGAATCTAAAATGAAAGGTTGCATGGGCGCAATTGGGCAAATCCAGTTTTTCAAAAGTTATAGTGATGGAGGAGAGACGGGTCAATGGTCAAGAAGAAGGAACAGCACAAATACAGACCTATTTATGACAAAATGTGTATCTCTTAATGTGCTATGTGCTTTTGTACAAGAAAACCAGAAAGCAGAATAGAAATAATGGACTGGATTCTACCAGCTTTTCTGCTCAGTCTCTTTTAATTCCCATCCTCATTTTAACCACTGTTACATGTGGTTTGTGTCCACATGGATACTACAGCCCTTATCAGACTCTTAGTTATATAGCTATTTCTGTACCTAATACTGCCAAAAATATATAGTGTTTAAAATAGGTTTAAAATATTATGACTTTTCAATAATACAAGTGGAATGAGTTGGCACCAAAGAGGAAGGTCACTGTTGGGGAATTGGAGAAAAGCAGAGATGAGTTGTTCGTGAAATCCATGAAAGGCCACAGAAGTATAACTTGACAAAACTTTGCATGGCTAGAAAGTTGGCCTAGGGATAGCTGGGTCTGTCAAGGAAAGCTGACATTTATATCTGATGGAAGTGTATAGGGAGGCATGAACAAGTATGGTCTGTTCCTAATGGCAGGTATATCCATTTTTCATATGGCAGCAGAAGGAGGGTTAAGTAAGATGCATGGACCCAACTGTGAGACATAGGTATCTGCAAAGACCATGATTATAAATTTGTGTATATTTTACTGCAAGAATTCCATGTATATCCTTTATCCAATATGTGTTGGTTGTTTTTTTCAGTACCAAGACAGAAGATCGCTTAAAATTCAAGAAAAGGTGTTTTAAAGCAGATTCAAGAAGATCGGCAGATCAAAGAAGCACGACAGTCTTGTGGGACTGCTCTACCCGGGAGACAATGGGTAGTGTCTCCAAAGAAGAAAGCACTTTAGAAAGGCTCCCTAATTTGAAGGATTCCACAATCTCTAAGGAAGATCAGTGGAAAAATCCTTCCTACTCAAAGGAGCCTGATTCAGCAGTAGAACTGAACATTGTAAAAGCTGTGCAAATGAATACTGATGAGCTGGAAGGTGAACTTGAGCACTTAGAGTCTAGCCAGGCAGCAGTGGAAACTTCTCCACCACATGCTGGAGCTCAGACTGTTTTGGGGGAAGAAAGATACCACAGCAATGAACCAAAGCAGTTAGAAGCCTTCAGCAAAGAGCACTTAAACAAAAAACACGAATTGGAAAAGAAGAGCATTCAGAGGTGTGACTGGCTTCCTGAGCACAATGAGGGACTTGGGCCTCTCTATAGAAACATAAATAAACCAGCAGATGTAGCTACAAACTTTTCTGTTAGAGAACAGTCTGCACGAGAAGCTTCTTTGTTGACTTTGCCAGTGTTTAGAAAAATGTTTAATCCTCACATGAGCAAAACAAAGACTGCTGAAGGTTCACGTTCCCCCAGGAAGGGACAGGCAGTGGACTCTGATTTAGGTGAAATAAGTTATCTTAATGCTGCTGAATGGACATTACAGAAATCAGGTCTTCAGACACCCATGGACCTTGCTGTCCGCAAACATTCTTGGACTGTTAATGTGAGAGACTCTATGGACCATGTTCCTCTGAGGTCTGTAGAACCTCCTTCCTGTAGCGCTTATGATGAGGCAAGTTCCTACTTGGGCAATGCTTTACTGGACAAGCAGGGAAAAGATGATCAAGTCCAGGAGGACAATTCTACTGTATACACTTGCATTGAATGCAGCATTTATTTTAAAAAGAAAGAACATTTGATGGATCACATGATTCAGCACAACAGGGGATTAGGGATGGATCAGGACAGAGAGGGCATTGGAGGTCAGTGTCAATTCACATGTAATGAGTGTGGATGGGCTTTTGGGGACACTGGTTCTCTAGAGCAGCACAGGAGACTCCATCAGGAGTCAAGAGAGAAAATCATGGAGGAAATTCAGAAGCTTAATGAATTCCCAGATGAAGGCCGTGATGCCAGGCTACAGTGTCCCAAATGTGTGTTTGGAACCAACTCCTCTAAGGTGTTTGTCCAGCATGCAAAGATGCATGTCAGGGAAAGGAAGGATCGAGGTTTGAAGAATGTAAACGTGTTTTCAAGTTCTGGTGGTAGTGATCCACGGGTCAGCTCTATGCACAGCATATATAGACCCTTCAGGCCAAATGAGCTTGAACCTCAAACAATACATGCACACAGTAGCAACAAAGGTCTTAGTACCTGCATGCTTTGCAGTTTCCCTGCCCCCAATGAAAATGTTTTAAAAGAACATATGAAATATGCTCATTCCCACTTGACTTGGAACACTGAGATTTCTGACACAGATATGAATCAGCCTGGAACTAGTAGGGATGCCTATAGCCCTGCCACGTCTGGTCAGTTTTCAGAAACTGATTATGTGGGCAAAGCAGAAAGACTGTATCCCCAACCCCAGTCTGAATCCATGACCCACTATGAATCACTCCATGGCTTTACAGTGGACCACCAGAAACTTGATAAAAGCAATAGCACTAATAAAAAAGACACCCCAAGGCCAGGATTTCGGGCGAGGAAACGAGCTCCCTATAGCTCTTCACACAAGATCTTGGGATTGTCACCTCTTACCTCAGCAAAACCTCCTTATGCCTGGAAACAAATGAGGAAGAAAAGCACAGGCAAGGGGAAAAGCCATCCAGGTGGTCTGGAAGAACTCCAACACAAATGGCTACCCATAAATGATGGAGGCATGGAAGAATTCCCTTTAGCTACAGAAATAGAATTAGCAGAAAATAGATACTTCAGGCCCGTGGCTATTCCTCAGGCTGCCTTGGACCTGAAAAGAACTTTTAGGGGCATTTTGAAAGCAACAGACTATACTGTAGCATCGGCAGGGCAGCAGCATCAGTTACGTCAAATGCTTCCTGTGGTTCTTCTTGAGGAACTTAACCTTTATCCCAGAAAGATGAAGCAACCCACAATAAAGATTTTCAAGAAAAAGGCATTACCTCCTTCCCCAGAGTTTGGAATGGATGAGTCTCTTCCCTTAGATGTCTTCATGTTAGACTCCCCTTTTGAAGGATCTCTAGAACTGGATGATCTTCTGGATGCAGATTCATCAGTGCTGAAGAATGAGGAGAGGAAATGCCCATACTGTCCTGACAGGTTCCACAATGGGATTGGCCTAGCCAATCACGTGCGGGGCCACCTGAACAGGGTGGGTGTGAGCTACAATGTCCGTCACTTCATCTCTGCAGAAGAAGTGAAAGCTATAGAGCAAAAATTTTCCTTCCAAAAGAAGAAGAAAAAAGGTAGTATGTATTCAATTTATAATTTTTCCAATTTTTCTAATACTTCTTATTTTTTGAAGATGGGTATGTATGTTCCATTATATATTCTTACAGCATCCTTACAATGTCTAGTTGTGGTATCTATGTGTGTTTTTAAATAATATGTTCTAACTGGAGTTGCCTTAAGTTGTTCTTGGTTTCAGATACTGCTCAGTAAAACCGATTTTGTTTTCTTTTTCTGCAGTTGCAAATTTTGATCCAAGTACTTTCAGTTTAATGAGATGTGAATTTTGTGGAGCTGGTTTTGACACACGGGCAGGGCTGTCCAGCCATGCTAGGGCTCATCTGAGGGATTTTGGGATCACCAACTGGGAACTCACCATCTCACCAATAAACATCTTGAAGGAGCTGCTAGCAAATTCGTCAGAACACCCTATGCTTCAGACTGCCCTAGGAACAGACCCTTCATCCCCAAACCAAGAAAGAGAGATGCTGGGGTTTGGATCTTTCAAAAGCACAACTTCCATATCTGAATGCAGCATTTCACAATCACCTTTCACCCCGTTCTCTTCATCCTGGGGAAAGGAGCCCATACAGTCCTTCAGAGGTGGTAAGCAGTTAAACTTTTCTTGCATCCTGGAGTATTTATTAATATAAGAATGCATTCTGCCTAATTTATTCTTTCCAGTGATAACCTTCATTGTATGCAGGAAATTATTTTGTTTATAGCAAATTGAGGTGATTTTGCCAAACTAAAGATCTAGCCAGATTTTCTAGGAGCCTACTGGAAAATGGAGATGGAGATCTGTATGCACCAGTGAGAGAGAGAATCTTTATGTGATTTCACATAACTTTTTATTAATCAACTGTTGAATGTAGTCAGATATATATATAGAATCAGGAATAGTTGCTCCATTCTATTAAAGATTAAGTTGTTGTCCCTGTCATACAACTAACGTGAAGTTTCAGATGTAATGTCTATATGTACTTAATGATGCAAATGAGGATAAGACTAAATAATCTAATGCATAGTACTTAAATAATTGTAAATGTTCAGTTTCAGTCTATTGCTATAATGCTTATTAGTGACTGCTTTAGAATGTGGTTGACCTTGTTCACTTGAGTCACTGATTCATCTCACAGAACCTGGCAAGGGTTTTAGGTTAATATCATAACAGGGTCAGAGGGAGAGAGAACTGTGGCTGAGCACGACCCGCTCGTGCCTTCCCCACCCTACCCCTGTCTGCCCACGCCACACCCACACCCCACCCCTGGGGAGGAGGGTCTAGAGGCGATTTTCTGCCCCCACGTGATGCTAATGGTGTGTGCCCGGGGCGCGGCGCCTCCCCCTGCCCTGTTGCAGTTTTGCCACTGTATCACAATGTGTTGCTTGAGTCAGTGGGAAAGTCCTCCGTAAATTATGTATAGTGTACTTATGGCATACTAAACAAACATATGTATAATTATTTTGAAGTACTTCTCCAGAGAGTGAAAAATCTCTCACATGCTGTTCTGTTGATCCTGCCAGCCATCTTTTCCATATATACTATTTTAATGTAAAGAAAAAGGTGCAAGTATATAAATTGTGCCTCCTGATGCAGTGACGTAGGTATAGATTTTTTAGGGGGGGGTTGGGGTGAGGCCACGCCCCCACCTGCCTCTGGGGCATGGCCAAGCCTCCCAAGCCCCACCCCCAGCCTAAGTGCTTATAAAAGCAGCTCTCCGAGGCAAGGGATGGCAGACTCCCGTGACCCGCCTCCCCCACCGGCTGGCCTCCCAGCTGGCAGCCCACAGTCCCTTCTCTCTCCCCTCCAGGCAGAGGGGTAGCTAGGGAAAATGGAGCTCAGTGCAAAATGTGAGGTTTGCGCACCCTCCCCCATGGGCGACTGCTGTGATGCTGGAATCCACCCTCAAACAGCATCACTTTCAATGGTATTTAAATTTGGGAGCCCAGATTCTCCTTTTGAATCCACCCTAAAGGGAGAATCTGAGGTCCCCAGATAAAACAATATTGAAAGTGATGCTGTTTTGGGGTGGATTATCCCCCACCCTGAAACAAGATCACTTTCAATGTTTAAACTGGGTACCTCAGATTCTCCCTTTAAATCCATGCCGAAGGGGGTGGATTTAAAAAGAGAATCTGGGGAAGTTCTGGGGGGTGCCTGCTGTCAGGGGTACAATTGTTAAGCTAGCAGCACCAAACTTTCCGGGTATCTTTAGGAGACTCTCCTGATGATACCTGCCAGGTTTGGTGAAGTTTGGTTCAGGGTGTCCAAAGTTCTGGACCCTCAAAGGTGTAGCCCCCATCTCCTATTAGCTTCCATTGGAAACAATGGGGGATGGAGGCACCTACTTTGGGAGTCCATAACTTTGTACCCCCTGGACCAACCTTCACCAAACTGGGGGGGGTATCAGCATCAGACTATCCTGATGATACCGCCTAGGTTTAGTGAAGTTTTATTCAGGGGGTCCAAAGATATGGACCCTCAAAAGGGTAGACCCATCTACTATTAGTTTCCATTGGAAACAATGGGGGATGGAGGCACCTACTTTGGGAGTCCATAACTTTGTACCCCCTGAACCAAACTTCACCAAACTTGGCTGGTATCATCAGGAGTGTCACCTGACGATAGCCTGAAATTGTGGTGCCGCTAGCCTAAAAACTGCGCTCCCTGTAGGCCAAAAACTGAAAAAACACTTTAAAAATACAAAAACCCACAAACGGGGGGTGGGGGCGGAGCTTCAGACATGCAGTGGGGGGTCTGAACCCGAGGAACCCCCCCCTTACCTATGTCCTTGTCTGATGCCTTGGTATTATGAACAAGTCTAGTATGAGTTCCTCTTGTATGTGGAATGCCCTATAGCAAAGGCAAAGTCTTTTAAATTCAAGAAGAGATGAACAAGAATGGCTACATCTTATGAAGTCAGAGAATATTACGCACTGTGCCTCCAGAAATTATCTGAGCCATTTATGCACCTTCAGTGCCAAAGCTCAATTAGGTCTGGTCTGGCTTGTAGGTTTCCTGAATAAGAGGCTGCTTGAGAGCCATATGTAAACCTTCCCAGGCTGTTTGGAGGAAGAGAACTGCATAAGTGTAATAAATCTTGTTGCAAATTGAGCTGCAAGAAGTACATCACTCAGATACAAACTGACCATGCAGGCATTTCTGCAGTGAGATAGGGATTTCTGACAAAAAGGCAATTTAAAGTTTGAGAGAAAGAGAGAGGAAAGCACACTTATTCTTTAATCTCATCTCTGGCAACTACGGTTGGTTTCCAGAAGAAATTAAATATTCGTCAGACGTACAATAAAACTTCTGTAACTGAAATGAAATCAGTTGTACTTTTTCTCAGACTCGGTACTTTGAAGGAAAGTATCTTCCTAAAGGTCTTGAAAATGTTTGTTGGGAAAATCTTGTATTGTTATTGTGATTTCTTATATTATTTATTTCTATCAATTCTATTGAGTATGATGCTGCAGTGTAAATGTTTTGTATATCAAGAATTAGTGAAATATAGAGAATTAGTGAAATATCAAGAATTAGTGAAATATAGATGACCTAGGCTAGTCTGATTACATCAGATCTCAGAAGCTAAGCAGGAGCAGTTCTGGCTAGTACTTGGATGGGAGATCACCAGGGAATGCCAGAGTCATTATGCAAAGGAAGACAATGGCAAACCACCCTGTTGGGCTCTTGCCTTTCAAACACTACTGGGTTGCCATAACTTGACTGCATTTTACACACATTTATATACAGTGGGTTTGAACAGTTTTCACAATAGAAATAGTAAGCTCCCTCAAGAATTAATATGGAGTCATGTTCTGTTGACTACAATTCATACGTTATTGGCAGTCAGTGTGAAGTCAGGTGACAAAGTGCAGATGCTGCCAAAGTTCTCAGAGAGGCATAATTGCAATGGAACACTAAAAGAGAGACACAGATGTGATTCAATGTAAGTCCAGTCAAACTGATGCATGTTTAAACAAAAAATCCTAACACTTATATGCTTGAGCTTCAGTTGTCTATCACGACTAAGGAAAGCATTTTTGAAATTCAAGGTGAAAATCCATTGAATACTCTGTAACAACAGAAAAGGTCATTGTTGAAAATTATTAGGAAGGAGACTGAAAATAAAACAGCTTATACCATAGTGTCGTTATTTAAATCTACAGCTTGGTCACATATAGAACATTGTAGTTCAAGTTATCCTTCCTCCTACAGGATATTTGTAGAGCAAGTTCAAATGGAAAAGGGTTTTGGAAAAAAAGATAACTGAGGAAGGACATGGTAGAAATTAATAATGTATAAAGAATATATATTTTAATTATTAGTTATAAAAATGGAGAGACTAGAGAAAATTGAGACCTCTTCTTATGTGCAATAATCCTATAGTCCAAGGCCAAGGTCACCAATTACTGATAAGGCAGCAGGTTTATATCTCCTTAAAAATACATATGATTGCATACTCTGATACAAAACATTATGTCTTTACATGGAAAGTTAGGCTGTTTCCTCACAGGCCAATTAAACTGGGATAACCCCAGTAAAAAACCTGGGTTGGAGGGGAACTTTGCACAGATCTTGATCCCAATGCTGATCTGCTCCGTGTCTCCCTCCCCCAATCTGGGTTTTTCAATAATTGTGTTATGTGCGATTCTTTTATTTTAATGCACCTAGCTGTGAGGTGCATTTGAACAAGAGAATTGCACATAATGCGATTCTCGAAAAACCCTTCCCCAGCTCCCATCTGCAGAACCATGCAAGGGAAACGGGCTGTATCATGGCCCAGGGGGTCAATCCTGCCTACGCTTGGCAGGGAAGAAAAAAAGTCAGGCAGGGAAGAAAAAAAGATGCGCCTTCATGTGAAGGCGTGCTCCCCGACCAACATACTGGCTGTCCATAGGACAGCCAGCTATGCGAAGTGGCCAAGGTGAGGGCGGGTTCATGTAACCTACTTTTTCCTCACTTTTATTGGCCCTTGCAGAAAGGACCTTAGACACCAGGAAGAAATGAAGAGCTGTAACCTACTTGTCTCCCTATCACTGTAGTCTTCTATGTGTAGGGTGTGAGTGTGTTTTTTCCTAGTATTTAGTCATGTAAACTTGCACTTAGAGTTTGAAGTGGTACCATTGTCACACAAGTTTGTTACCTCATCTTCACCTTTTGAGGAGTAGGCCTAGTATGACATGTGCCAGGCTTCAATATATATGTGATTTTTTTAATTTCTGAAAGGAGAAGGCAGACATCTTTGAAGTGTGGGTTTTTCTGCAGCAATGGCGGATTCTGCATGGGCCAAAAACAGTAGTGTGAAAACAGTGTAAACCATTGTACACCATTTAAACCATTTTATACTGTTTTCACACCGTTTTCACACCACTGTTTCTGGCCCATGCGGAATCTGCCAGTATGAGCTCTGCTACCCCTTGCCTTCATTCTTCTAGTGATCTGGCTCCAAGTGTAGTGTGAATTTATTCTCCTTCCCTATTCATCTGGTAAGCTTCTGATTTTCTTCACGTTTTTTTTCACCCAGGCACTTAGCACAGACAACAATTTATTTGGTTCCTTAAGAAGGGTGTGTGTATATATGTGTGTGTGTGTGTTGTATGTGCTGTTTTACAAACCTGAAATACTGCTATAGGGAGAGAAGGAAGAAGAAGAATAGTTTTGTTATTGTTTCAGACAGCGGTCAATCAGCACTGCATAGCCAACTTCTCCTGAAAACAGGAAGAACCAGTTAGCTCCATAGGTCAATCTAGGTTGGAAGTTTCTATGTCTGCCTTACAGTGTACTATAAACACACGTGGGGTGAATCCCCAATAGGAAAATAAACCTTGTTCCCCCCTCCCCCGTTCCATAAGATACAACACCTTTTAATCCCAGTCTGTGCCTCCCCACCACAGCGTGCATCTGTTGAGGGGATCAAAATGAATCCCAGGATCAAAAACTGTAACTATTTCCACGAGCCCGCAATCTGCTCTGCGGCTCTTTCTGATTGGCTGTTGTGTTGGGGTGGGAACGTGGCCCTGCAGCCCCTCCCCTCTGCTTGAGGAAGTTTTTTTTTTAATTTCTGTTTGCATAGCTTCGTAGAAACATAGGAAGTTCTATTTTCTAACTTTTTGGCTGTGCAGCTTCGTTGGTACACACACTCTGCGCTAGCTCTCCTTCTCTTTGCAGGTTCATGCCTACAAAGCCACAACCAGCACAAAACAAAAAAACACCCTTTGCGTGCTCTGTGCCCAGCCCATTGTGCTGTGATTGGTGTGTGCCTCCTAGGGTGGGGAAAATAAGCCATACTGTTTTTCTGCTGCCTTCCCACCGATGTGGCCTTGGCCTGCGTTTTTCAAAAAGGTGTACCTTCTTGCCGTTTTTTAAAAAATGCGGGATAAGGGAGAGAGCGCATGCCAGGGCCGGGATGGAGCCGAGTTGGGCACTGAAGCCATGGGGACACCTTGCCCAAACCGGGACTTTTACCGTGAGTATCATGCAATTTTTTGACCATGGGGATTCCCCTGTGATCTTAGAAGAAACTGAGAGATGTTTGAAAGGGTGCAAATCTACAGTAGTCCTAGTACAAGGTATCTATAACAGCTTCAACGGAAAAAAATAGAGCAGATGCCTACCCCTTTATGGAAACAGTGTCCTCCTATACCCAATAAACCAGATATTTCAGTGAAGATGCTGCAGGTTAGCTGCATGCTAAATCAACTCAAATGTATGATGAGCCAGAACTAAAGGAAAGTAGTTATTCTGACTGCAGTGATGACTGAGGAACACATAATGGATAAATATGATGCCTATAAAATTATCAATTTTATATAGATGCTCGCTCTATATATAGTTGTTTAGTGTTGTGTACTTTTTCTAGTTTGCTATTTTTACAAGGTTTTGAACAACAGTCAATTAACTAAAGTGACTGGACACATTCTCACCTCCTTGGAGTTTTAAATTGTAGAGCCATCTGGTAAGAATGACTTTGGAACCAGCTGTCTGTTGTTGATAGAGCTCACGTAATGCAGTCCAGCAGGCCTTGGCGATCTCAGCATTCCTGAGATATATAAGTTGTGAGTTCTCTACAGCCAACATTATGGAAGCTTTAGTCTTGGCATCAACCTTCCTCTCTGGAGTCCACTGAGCAGGTGGGTTCTCCATGACATCCCACAGGTCCTCTCTCACGAGGTAGCACTTCATCTTCACACACCATGCCAAGTAGTTGTTGGGAGTGAGCCTCTCAAACAGCAAACTAGCCAACTGATGAACCATCCTGGACACTTGTTTTCTCACACACAGGAGACACTCAGGATACTCACGGGCAATAACTGGTGGGAGACTGGGCCCATAACCTGTCTGTGCAGCACAATAAACGCACTGGAAGCTGTCCACCAGTTGCCCAGAAGAAAGAGTAAGGCAAGAAAGAAATGCAATCACACAGCACAGGTTTTTTTCACTAAGAAAGGCTTTATCTTTTCATGTTCTCTACACTTCTCACTCCACTCTCCAACTTTCAACAAACAAACCCCCCACTACAACGACACACCACACCAACATAGTGTTGCTAGCTAGCCAGCTTTATGGTTGTACTACCCTATCAGCTTGTGGATCCTTATCTGTACACTGTTGTCTGATTAGTTGCTGACTTGCACATTTGTATTTGACAGTTCCTGATCTAGATCACCTCACTCTTAGATCAGAATATGTCATTTACTGTACTGCATAGCTCAACAGTAATTATGCTGGATATCTGTTGAAAATAAATGGCATTGACATGCAAATCTATTGTACTGGGATGTAAACTTGAGCATATGCATCAAAGCTGGGTAGAGCAATTGTATCCAAATGATAATATACATGGGTGGTGCTTTAGATGGTAGTGTAAGGATTTGCAGACTGCAAAAACTGCAGAATAAACCAAAATTCTACTGACTGAGCAACATCTAAAAATGTTCAGCAATATGAGACAGTTAGTTGAAACAATTAGTCTTAAAGTCTGAAGCTCAGTGTGTGGGTTCATCAAAAAGTCTGAATGCTACATTGGAACAGAAGGGAAGGTGGCAGCGTTCATCTTGGAAGCTAAGCAGCGTTAGTACTTGGAAGGAAGACCCAAGGAAGGCAATGGCATCCTCTGTTTTTTGCCTGTCTTGAAATCCCCTTGCTGAGGTTGCCATAAGTATGCTGCAACTTGACAGTACTTTACACACATACACACTTGAGCTCGTCATTCTGTTCATAGTTTGGGTGATTTTCCAAACTGGGTGGGTATTATGAAAAGGCTCTTCTGAAGATGTGCACTCTCATGCATCCAAACAACTCACCTACCTATCCTGGAGATAAGATGTAGGAAAACTGTGCCCAATGCAAAACTGACATTCCTCATAAGTCTTTAATCTGGTTTTTGCAAAAAGAAATGTAAAATCTTTATCCTCGAAATTCCCCATCAAGTTATCCAAATCTGTACTATTCAGCTGAAATAATCATCACGATGGTTGCTCTCATTGAAAAATAACATATAATTAAAAAATACGACTGTTACAGTAGAAGATTAAGTTTACTTTCAAGATGGAACTTAACTTTGGAATGTATGGTCACTGTGTGTGTATGCGCCATCTCTTTCAACTTGTTAAGACACATCATGTGACTGCATAATGCATTACTTTGCTCCCAACAGCCAGTTATGTGATTCTGAGTAGTGTGTTATGTTAAACTACACTTAATAAGAAAAAGTTAGGGATGCGGAGAAGGCAGCAGCTCCATGTCTCTTGTAACATGTATTATTATTAACTTATTTCGATTTATTCCCCACCCTTTACAATAGTCTCAGGGCGGGTTACAATAAAAGCATGATAAAATCCCATTCAGTACCACTATAAAAACAATCCTAAAACCATAGAACATTCCAGGTTCTAAAAATCCCACCACAACCTCCCCCAAGGGTGAGTGGAGTGTACAAGGCACATGGGGGCCACCCCCATGCCAGTTGGGGAATCAGCTGAATGCCCAGGTGAAGAGGCTGGTTTTCACCAGGTACTAAATCTCCAGAAGAGCCTCGTAGGCCTCTAGTGAGAGGGCATTCGACAGATCAGGGACCAGTATTGAGAAGGCTGTTCCAACCCTCGTCACCTCTGAACCTCATGGGGGAATGCACTCTCTCAAGTACCCAAGACTGAAGTTGTTTAGGCCTTTATAGATTAATACCACCACTTTGAATTGGACCTGGTAGTGCATTGAAAGCCAATGCAGACTCCTCAGAATTGGGGTGATGTGATCCTGATACAAAACACCAGTCAAAAGACAAATTGTCGTATACTGCACTAGCTCAAGCTTCCAGACTATCCTCAAAGGCAACCTCACATATAGTACATTACAATAATCTAATCTGGTGGTTACCACAACATAGATAACTGTGGCCAAGTCATCCTTGTCCTGGAAAAAGAGTCGCACCAGATGGAGGTGTTGATGGGAGCCAGCGTGGTGTAGTGAGTAAGAGCAGGTGGATCCTAATCTGGATTTCCCACTCCTCCACCTAAATGGCAGAGACTTATCTGGTGAACCAAATGTGATTCTGCACTCCTACATTCCTGCTGGGTGACCTTGGGCTAGTCACAGTTCTTTGGAACACTCTCAGCCCCACCTGAGGTTAAGAGCTCGTGTATCTAATCTGGAGGAACCGGGTTTGATTCCCAGCTCTGCCACCTGAGCTGTGGAGGTTTATCTGGGGAATTCAGATTAGCCTGTACACTCCCACACACACCAGCTGGGTGACCTTGGGCTAGTCACAGCTTCTCTGAGCTCTTTCAGTCCCACCCACCTCACAAGGTGTCTGTTGTGGGGAGAGGAAGGGAAAGGAGCTTGTAAGCCACCGTGAGTCTCCTTTCAGGAGAGAAAGGTGGGGTATAAATCCAAACTCCTCCTCCTTTTTGGTCATTGCTTCCACCTGGGATTCCAGAGAAAGCAACCTAGCCAGAAGAATCCCCACATCCTACACCTGGTCCTTTTCAGGTAAAGGAGGAGTAGGAGTAGGAATGTGAATTTATATCCCCCCTTTCTCTCCTGCAGGAGACTCAAAGGGGCTTACAATCTCCTTGCCCTTCCACCCTCACAACAAACACCCTGTGAGGTGGGTGGGACTGAAAGAGCTCAGAGAAGCTGTGACTAGCCCAAGGTCACCCAGCTGGTGTGTGTGGGAGTGTACAGGCTAATCTGAATTCCCCAGATAAACCTCCACAGCTCAGGTGGCAGAGCTGGGAATCAAACCCGGTTCCTCCAGATTAGATACACGAGCTCTTAACCTCCTACGCCACTGCTGCTCCTTCCTACGCCACCCCTTCCAGCACAGTGAATGTTCTTTGATTCCCCAGACTCAGGGGCTTGGCACACAGAGCTTCTCCATCTTCTTGGGATTCAGTTTCAATTTATTGACCCTCATCCAGTCCATGACAACCTCCAGCCAGTGATCCAAGTTATCCAACACTTGGGCTGCCTCACCTAATGCAGATGTAATTGAGAGGAACAGCTGGTTGTCATCCACATATTGGTGACAACCCACCCCATTTCCTCTAAATAATATAGTCGACAGGACCAAGCCATGGGGAACTCAACAAGAGATTGTCTAGGGACCCAAGCACCTGCCCTCATCTCTACTTTCTGGAGCTTATTACTGAGGTAGGATGAGAACCACTGCATTACAGTGGACTCCAGTCCCCATCCCTGCAGCTGCTCCAGAAGAATACTATGGTTGATGATATCAAAGGCCGCTGAAAGATCAAGGACTACCAGCAGGGACAGATTTCCCCCCCCCCTTTCCCTGAGAAGGTCATCCATCAAGGTGACCAAGGCTGTGTCTGTCCTGAACTCCAACTGATATGTAGTCTTGCTCTGAGTTGGTTTATAAAAGCAATCAGAAATTAAAATCTGTTATTTGGGTGGAGGGTGTGCACATTTACAGGATCTTCCTATATTGCTGGCTTCAGGTTTCCAAACTAGAAGCAGGAGAGAATCAGACTAAGAGCAAAATGAGGCAACAGAGAATCAAGCACTGTTATCTCTGCAGCCCTTTATACAAACAACCTACACAGAAACATCCGTATAGTATAGTATACTATAGGCCAACTGCTCAGGATAAAACTGCATTATACACAAATAAAATAAGAACCTACAGCTTGTATTTTTGCCTGTTGAGAAATAGTTGTTGTTTAGAATTTATCTCATTGCTGTTTATTTTTAAATGTTCTTTTTATGTGTAGAGCTCACTTAGCCTTTACACACTTGGATTTATTTATAGTTTAAATTTAGGCTTTTCACATTTTTGTGTCTCAACAACACAAACAAATTAGGACTTCTGTTTCAATAAAGCAGAGTTAGTCGACTATCCTGCTGGCAGCGGGGCCATCCTAAGCAGTCAGCCTTCTAATCCCACTGATTTCAATAGATTTGCCAGGATGTAACTCTGCTTAAAATGCTGCTGTTGGGATTTTTTAATAATCCCCTTTTTTATTTAATCAGTTCATTATATAGATCTAGAATAAAGTGCTTATAGAATCCTGATATTTTAGTAAGTGATAAATCCCCCCCAAAAAATTGAGAACAGTATCTAAGCTATTGTTAGAAAATATTTTAGTGTTGATCTTTCACCATTGAATAATTGAAAATGAAAAGTTTGAGTGGAGTATCTGAACAAAATAAGACAAAAATAGAATTAAAGAATGTTCAGTTCTCAAAGCATGATCTATCTGTGACCTGCTTGATCAGTTATGAAAATTTGTGTACATTGAATTTATTATTAAAATTTTAACAGTAATGCAATTTTAGATCTCTAAGGAAGGATGGAAACTTTTGCTATTGTCAGAGAACCATATTAAGTATTTCAGTATTCAGTATTTCCTAGAACAATAGCACACTAAAAGCCACATAGATTGAAAAAAGTAAATGTCATTAACCTACAGTACAACTAATTAAAATTTACTCTCTTGCTGATTTAATGTGTTCCCACATTAATATACTTAGAGCTTTCGTTGATTTGGGGATATTGTCTGTCAGATATTCTCTTGTTGCTACATATCTGGAGATCCACAGTCCCATCCTAAGCAGAGTTATACTCTTCTAATTTCATTGAAGCCAGTGGACTTACACAAGTGTAACTGAGCTCAATATGGCACTGTCAATCACCAAACTTGGTGAGGGGCTTGAAGATTCAAAGGCAGCAATGACCCTATTCAAAGCCAGGTGATCATGTAATAGCTGTTAAGTGCCTGAGAAATAGATCACTTGAACAGTCTTCTGACTGTCTTGGCTCTTATAATGTTGATGCTGAATTTCAATATTCTGATTAAAGATTGCTTAGATGGAGACTTAACCTCTACATTTTCAGATCCAGAGGAGATTGTCATAAATAAAATGACATATATCCTTTTATTGTATATTGTTTCAGTTAGAGAGTATGGTCATTAAAATCTGAATTGTTGCCACATCTTGTTTCTGGCAACTTCTGCAGTGAATCTGTTCAAGTAATTTACCATAGGTGCAATCCCCAGACATCTACTTGGCAGATAATGTAAGAAATGAAAAATATGTAGTTTCACAGGGAAAGGAAAAGCAAATATGGGGAAAAGAACTAAATCATAAGTAGTGCATTTGACACTGATATTCTGTAATATATGACATCTTCAAACATGTATCCTTCCAATGCACTTCAACAATTGTGAAGTTTGGGGCTAGAAAACTACATGTTTGTTTTTGTGGGTGCAAAATTAAATAGACAGAAGCCTTTATTGGCATTATTAAAATTAAATATTTAAGATGCATAGAACCTAAAACAGAAAAAAATGCTAAATTTCTAAGCAAAAAAAAATCCATAATTTTATATATGATATAGTAGCAGCCGGTTACGAATGCGCACGGACCTAAGGTATGAGACTATTACAGCCCCTCATGTCGTAAGGTTGTGATTGGATTAATAGTTGAAAACAGGATGCCAGTTACAATCCTCGTGTTCTTTGGGTACCCAGGAAACTCAGGCTGCTCTCCCATTTTCCCTTCAGCCAAAGTAACGGGCTTTCCCCTTTCCATTTCCATCTCTCCTTTGCCCTGATTCCTCCATAACTGCAGCCCTCGGGGTATGTTCTGGAGAGTTAGGCGCTCATCTGCTTTGGTCTGCTGGAGTATTGAACTCAGTGCTCGACCAAGCAGGCGCGCGTTTGAGCAGTAGTTCGGGGTTGGAGTTATTCTGTCTGGATATGTGATTTGCTGGTTTCGGGCTCTCTCGACTCGCTCTGGGCCTGCGGATTTCTCCCTGTTCGGCCGGGCCGGCTTCTGTGGGTAGACTCGGCGCTCGACTGCTTCACCTGATCAAACTCAGCTGGAGTTTCGACGCTCCGCCGTCCTTCCTGGCAGCTGCCCCACATGTGCCGGACCCAAGATGGCGGCCTCCACCACCTCACAGCCCAAAGCGACAAAAGCAGTGGCGGCGCCGCGGCCTCGAGACGACGAGGCAGGTGCAGGGGTGCCGCCCGAGGCTGGTAAGCGCCGGGTGGGGGGTGGACAAGGAAAGAATCGCCCCATCGAGCACAGCGGAGTGGGGCTTCCCCCCCCCCCCCACCTCCCTCCCCGGGGCAAGCCGGGGTACTAAGAGAGCGCGGCGCCTTTGGTTTTTTGGCTGTGGGGTGGGATCGGGCTGAGTGACAGGAAGCGGCGCCCTCTTTCTGTTTGCTCCCTTGCGCAGAGATCAGGGCACCTTTCCTGTCAAGGCCTCATAGACCTCGCCACGACAGCCTAGCTTCCCAGTTATTTCAATCCCGCTTGAAGCCATGGTCGTGCAGCACCCGGAGCGCCTGGCCAGCGCCTCCTTCACTTTCTGTAATAATACAAGCCGTTGAGTTGTTAGTTGTGAAAACGGGATGATCCGTATTGATTCGATACGGTGGTCGGCTCTGTAGTTTTACTAATCGCTGTTACTTCTAAACATCACAATCAATCTTAAGAGTTGATTTTTTTAATGAGTGTTATAACTTCCTAGATACTGTCTCTGATCGACTTAAAATAGGATAGCCATACAAATAAATGGTTACACTGTGAGAAAAATACAAATAACTTTTGTCAGTCCTATAATGTTAAAGTGAGCACAAGAAACGTGTTTATTGCACTGTTTGCTTGTTTAATCCAGCATTTGCTGAGATGGTTGAATTCTGACTTAGAAATTCTTCAGTACAATTGGCACTATGGGGACTATTTTGTTTTTCATTTTCTACATTTTGTGTTGCCTATCTTCTTGTTACATTTTATTGCCTTTATAATCATAATATGGGAAGGAAGGTAGAATGATATAGTCTGATCTCATCTTGGAGGTTAATCAGGGTTGGTGGGAGACCAAGGAAGGCTCTGCCGAAGAAGGCAATGGCAAACCACCTCTACTTCCCACTTGCCTTGAAAGCCCCTTGCTGGGTTCGCCATAAGTCAGCTGTAACTTGACGGCACTTTAAACATATATAGTCATTAAATATAGTTATGGTATTCTCAGGAGTAGTATGTATTCTCTTCCAGCATGTATGTAAATATTATTATGGTGAATCTTTCATTAAAACAGAATTGATTTTATTAATATTTAAATGAAGATTCTCTATTTAGGATGTTCCGCTCATTCCTGTCATATTCATGGATCAATCTTGCATATATTTCTGATAAAGTAAATCCCACTATGTTCAGTGTGAATTATTTGCAGGTAAGTGTCCATAAAATAGGGCTTTCCATAATGCTTGTTGCTTTATCTTTCTTGAGATTGTAGCTGACAGGTCAGTGAAAACCCACAACACCCCAATGAATAGTTTCTTGTTGAAAACAGTTTTTGCATAACATTTTGTCACTTTCTGCTCTGGTCAAATTGTTTTCTTTATTGTTGCTATAAATTAAAAACACTCACATCCTCAGTTGATTTATTTGTAATAGCCACTCCCCTGAACAGTGCACATCAGTATACATTTTTCTCTTTGCTTTGTTTTTGTGTACAGAACTGTCCTACAAATGCAACTGATCATGATATTTTGTGCTGTCAGTAAGGAATTGGAATGAAAAAGAATAACCCACTGAACACAATTTGTAATATAGTATTTTAAAGAGATTTAACTAATTGGTGCGATAAGTTATCATTATTTAGTTGATTTTTTTCCTATCTAAGAAATGTCTTTAGTTAATTTAGTAGATCTGTAGCAATTTTTGGTGCCCTCTTATCCAGAAAGAATATGGCTTATGTCTTCTGGCACTAAAATCTGGTGTCATAACCACTATGGTAATTTTATCTTAATTGTTAGTGTTGTGGACCTTCCTACATATATTTTTACTGATACTACTAATTATAATTGTGCATTTCCAGCTCAAAGAAATATTATGTTCTCTTGTCATTAATCAGTGTTCCATTTCTGATTCCTTTTAAAAAAAAACTTGCAGTGGAAATATTCTTTATTGCTCAATAGCCCCACACATTTTTTTGAAATAGCAAGGGCTCCATTGTTGCACAGATATTTTCAGTGACACATTTGTTTTACATTTTTGGAGTAAGTTGCACACTATTTTTTGTTTCATTAAATGGTACTTATGAGGCAGTAAAATAATTTGTAAGGTATTTTAATTGTGTTTTGTGTGGCTTAACCATTTAACATTGTTAGTTTCCCTGTTTCCAGCTCAAGCCCCATATTCCCTTCTTTCTTTGATAGTAATGGCTTCTGAGGAGGAGGATGATATGATTGCAACAGAAATGGGATCACCACCACTCCAAAAGAAGAATTCTCTGGCTGGATCCTTAGACCAAATTCCAAGCAGAATAGGGAACACACTGTCTCCAGAACCTTCCAGCAATAAGTCAGACTGCCAAGATTTGAAAAGTGAGTTTCTTTTGTTGTGGTGGTTGAAGCTTCTGTGAAAATTTGTGCAGGATATCTGCAACGATGTGAGTCTTCTCATTTGGCTTGGAGTTCAGATCTGAAGGATTCTCTTACAAACCTTTTAAAAAGGAAAAGTGTTGTAATGGATTTTAGTTTGCTTCTTTCTGTTGATGTAAGAATGTACGAACTTTCATACTAACAAAACATTAAAAACATTGTGAAAGAAATTCTGTGCATTACCAACAATTTGCATTCTTCATATAAAAATGGAGGTTGGCCCAATAAATTTCATTGTCTTAATATCTTGTGTGTATTGTTAACAAAATATCAGTACAGCTCTACATTTTCCCATTGGATTGGTCATTTAAACAAAAAATGTTTAGTAACTTTATGCAAGGTACATTGATGAACAACAGCACTGAATCTCAACCTGTCCAGTTAATGGTCCATTGATGGAGGAGTTTTCCATCTTGTAAAGAATATAGTGAAGCTTGGTCACTGCAATTAATCTTCATTCTGAAGCTTTTAACTTTATGAGGTGGTAGTATTTGTTCCTGATGTGATGAAAAGTTTTGCATACTTGAGTTTAGCTTTAGAATAATCATAAGTAGCCAGTCATTATCAGTAGACATCACCATTTTTGACTGCCCTAAGATAACAATTTTAGACAGTCCGTGATTATTGAAAGGTGTTCAAAATAAGAGTCACAGTGCTGTGTCAGTGGGGACTAAGGGGTACTAGATATGGTGCTTGAGGCATCTGGTACAATTTCATGTGTCAGCTAAACCCTCACAGGCCAAAGCAGTGGACTTAGTGGTTACGTTTTGCAAATGAATTTTGCAGAAGGAACTTGGGTCACTAAATAGATGCTATTTGGTTAGAACTTATTAAATTAATTCATTGCAAAATAGATTGCTGGTGCCAATATGTTGTGCCAAACCAAGGCTGAATTTGTGATATCTGAGAGCCTGACTTATGAAGAGAGACTCAGACTCAAGACTGCTGTGTTCACAAGTGGTCTGTTGACAAGTAGCAAAGAGAGTGTGAGGTTAAACTTAACCTTGTCTCAATAAGTCACTCTCCTCTTTCCAGCACCAAACCTCATGACGTGCGAGGTCTGTGGCGTCAACTTTGAAACCCGCAAGGGCCTGTCCAGCCATGCCCGTTCTCACTTGCGTCAGCTTGGTGTGGCTGAGTCCGAGAGCAGCGGAGCCCCCATCGACTTACTGTATGAACTGATGAAACAGAAGGGCAAGCAGGACAGCGGCCCCATCTCTCCAAGTCTTAGCAAAAAATCTGCTTCTCCCAAAGAAGGGACTGCAGGGTCCTCACGGCCAACACTGTTGCCCCCCACTAAAGCTAAAGAACGGCCTCAAGAGCCACCCGTAAACAAAGCAATCAAATCCCCTCCAGGTTTCAGCTCCAAGAATGTTGCCCAGCCAGGATCTCCCATACTCAAGAAAGTGACACCTACTCTGCCTGGTTC
Source organism: Sphaerodactylus townsendi (assembly GCF_021028975.2). NCBI lineage: Eukaryota > Metazoa > Chordata > Lepidosauria > Squamata > Sphaerodactylidae > Sphaerodactylus > Sphaerodactylus townsendi. Next base: position 110,625,653 of record NC_059427.1, on the reverse strand, counting down.
TCCTCCACCAAAGAACCCTGAAGACAAGAGCCCTAAGCTACCGCTGAGCCCCCTGCAGAGCTCTCCTAAAGCACAGTGGCCACAACCGGAGGAAGAAGGCCCCTTAAATCTAAGTGAGTCTGTTTGATGCCGATGCTTCTTGCTGTGCGTAACACTGGAGAGTTGGCAGAGAGCTTGTGTGTGTGGCATTGCTCTGTGGTGTGACCCAGTTAGGGATCTTCTCCCCTCCACCCTGCCAGACACATTTGACATCCATTGCCTGCAAAAGCTGCTGCACTCACACATATTGTCTCTGGTGTACATCACAGTAAAGGAAGGGTATGGGTGGTAAATTGGATATGTTCTGTCTCCTGCAAAATTTATAGGAGAACTGGTGGTTTCTTTGCTGTTAGACAGAGAATGCTTCTCCCTTCTATGCAGCGAGAGCTGCTTATTTTGTTACTGTTTATCAGAGTTTTCTTTCCAAAGGAGGGCATTCCCTCTAACTCAGCAGGCTCCTTTCCCAGTCTGCTTTTGGGAGGATCAGTCATGTTTTTATTACTCCATGCACATACCGCAAAGCTTTCCCATATGTCCTTTCAGTTTGAGCTTAGGGTCTTTCTTGTTAAGTCACTGCTAGAAAATAGGAATGATCCTCAATCAGAGGGGCAGCATTTATAAACATCTGCTCCCTGCCAAAGCCCTGAGTGAAGCTACCTTTCACTTCAAGAAAAGGCCATGGAGCCCTCTCTATTGTGATCCTGATGATAGATATTCAGTTAAAAACAAATGTTTATTGCAGAACAAAGGGTGAGGAATCTAGGGCCACAAATACCTCAGATTTCCCATTTGGAGGCAATTTCTACTGCTTTTAAGCCCTATTGTTTTTGGCCTGTTATACAGCAAACCTGCATGTTGTTCATGTCCCCTCCTTATCAGGCCAACAATAAGATTTGATGGTGGTGACTCTTAGGTTGCTTGAAAAGATGGTTCTTGAAAATTAGCATAGCCATGCTGCTGTAATATTCAGAGATAAGTCTCTTCAGCAGTGTTAGTGATGGAAACTTCCTCGTTGAAAAGCTGTTAGAAGCAGCAGAAGCTCCTCGGTATCACTTGTATCAGTTTTATGCAGTTTTCCTTTTTGTACTGTAGGGAAACCATGCCTTCAGTACTAATTCAGAGCTGCTTTGCAGTTGTTGCTAGTGAGGGAGCAATGAATTTTCACCGTTAATGTGACTAGCTTTGGGTGTATATGTGTACTGCAGTTTAAAGTACTGAGGGTGGCAAGTTACCTATACAGTTTTATTGGACTTTAAGCAATCAAGCTTACAGTACTACTGGTATAGAAAGTGTCTGTCTATGCTTTTAACAGTGAATCCCATACATGTTTCATCTTGAATATCTTTAATTTGAAAAGCCCTGTTTTTGCTACAGAACCCTTTAGTAAGCTTGTTATAGGGTAGTCCATTTTCAATTGAACATTAGGTTCCTCAGATTTGTTATTCTGCCTATATTATACAAGTGGAAAGAGTTGCTGAGGAAAAAACAAGAGTATTTGTCAGCTACTTTCAACTTCCATTTTGAACTATATTCCATCCCTACGTGTGTCTTTTCGCTTCAGGCCTGAATATTTGCTTTATCCTTCATATTCTAGAACCCACTGTGAGATTGTCTGCCTTTGCAACTTCTTAGTTGGCTGAGTCTGGACTAAGCTGTGTTAAACTGTGTTCCATTTAACCAATCATGTGTCCAAGTGGAAGTTTATAGAAAATATGTCTTCACTTTCTGGTATTTTACATTGCTGCTTCTTAAAATATTCATGGGCACTTTGAGCTTGCATGATACAGAAAATGGCATCAATCTGCATGGACTAAATAAGCTTTTTAAGTAGCCGCTCTGCACACACTCAGTAACAACAGTTGTCAATCCTGCTGTCAACCCAGTTCTTGTTTACGGACCACAAAACATATAGGTAGATTGCTTGACGCATACCAGTGGAAGGAATCAAGTGTTTAATGGTGGATCAAATACATTTGTAGAAATTTGCAGGTATGGAAAACTAATTTTTTGGAAATATACTATTGAGCTACATTGTCATACACACTGTTCCTCAAAATATCATTATGTATTCTGTTTTCTTTAATGACTGTTCTAGTTCAAGTCTTGCTTTTCTGGCAGAAACTTCACTTAGTCGTCAGATACTCTATTGAATATTGGGCAGTTAGCTTTTGATGTTGCCGTTCTTAAAAATGTCTGGTAGTTTAAGCTGAAATGGGAAAAAGGCTTCAGTGTCATGTTTTAAAAAGCTAGTGAGCAGTAAATATGATTTAATTTCAGGTCTTCCATGGGGATTGTTGCTCAACTGATAAGGCAGCAGTGGTGATTTGTATGGAATAATTCACCTTCTCTTTGGGCCTCCTTGTTAAATTCTCGTGGGAAACCACTGTATCGTGCCATTTTTGGAATAATGGATCCGACAAAGTCCTTTTCAAGTTGTAACAGGTGCTTGAGACGATTGTGATCGATGTGTTTTCTTTCCGCAGCTGTAGATAGTGACTCGGGCAGAGAAATTGACTGCCAGTTATGTGGTGCCTGGTTTGAAACCAGAAAAGGGCTGTCAAGTCACGCTAGAGCCCACCTGAGACACCTGGGAGTGAGCGATCCAGATGCTAAAGGATCTCCTATTGATGTTTTAAATGATCTCATCAAAAATGAAGACTTCAAAGGCTGTCTTTCCTCTCTCTTCCCTATAGAGAGAGAATCATTAGGGGAGACTGGGAGCTCTGATGGACGCAGCCCAAAGAGCACCGCTACAGCAACGTTGCCTGCCACAGGCATGAAACAAGCACATGCACCAAAGTCTTTGGGCAAACATCCATCTGTACTCTCACCTCACTCCCCTTCACCATCCAAGAAACTGAAGCCACATGGCCATAGACTGTCAGCTGTGGCCGCCCTGCAAAGGAAACAGGGTCTTTCTTCCAGCGCGTTCTGGGCATCAGATGCTGAGATGGCTCCACTCAATCTCTGTAGGTTCTATCAGCGCTGGCTCCTGCCCCCTCCTCCTCCCACCCTCCTCAGTCTTGTTTATGTGACATGGAGCTGTGCACTAAAATTCTGGCCTCTTGCCATTTCCTGCCACAGTGTCTGATAAGCAGCGAAGGGGTGGGAAACAAGATCTTTGGGCCATGTGCTCTCCATTGCCCTTTTCCTGCAAGCTTTTTTCCCCTGAACATCCTAGTGCAGTTTGCTAGCTGGGTTTTCCGGGCTGTGTGGCTGTGGTCTGGTAGTTTTTGTTCCTAAAGTTTTGCCCGCATCTATGACTGGAATCTTCAGAGGCTTGCATCTTCTAGTGCAGTTTGCCCAGCAGATATCTTTGTGTGCTGAAATTACTCCTTCCCTTTCTGGGTTTTCATGTCATGTTTTTACCTTGCTCCAAAGGGAAGTTATCTTCCTGTTCCAGATAGTCCTAATTTTTCAGCAAGTCACCATACACCATTACTCTATTACAAGACAAATAAACTTTAAACTGCTTTGCCTGCTGATGGAGGGGGAATTCTGACACTACTGTTTGAAAGGAGAGTATGCAAGCTGATAACAGAATTATTTGGGGCCATTGGCTAGACTCTGACTGCTGTGCTTTTTAAGAGCACTCAGTGACTTCATTCAATGTCAGCAGAATGCTCAGTAGTGTTTTTCTCTTTGACATTTAATGTCCCATCCCAAGGAAAGAAGATGATTCCCTTTTGTTCCACCATATACAGGTTCACAAGGGCTACATCCCATTCCAGGGATGGAAGAAACAGTTAGTTACAATGGTGAGATTTTAGCCATTTCCCTCACTCTGTGCAGGGAGAATACATAGGGCGGAAGGGTTATCTGCACACTGGTGATAAGTTTTTAAAACAGTCACCCTATATCAAGTGTCTTCTGTTCTTGTGCACTGACTGTTCTGCATTACGTCTAGAAGTTTGCATGGCTCAGACTAAGGATGGCAAAATTAGAGCACTTGTTCTTTGGTTGTTCCCCAACCGTGCACTGGGATGTGAGGTTCCTTGTGACCACCCTGGCAGGGAGAATGAACCAGGCATTGAATTCCTCTGCAGGAATGGCATTTAGCATTTCTTGTAGGACTGTGTGTTTAGATGTATACTAAGTAGCAAGTGTGCTTCAGTCAGATGTATATTTCTGTATTTTGAGAAGTGCTGTGAGAATACATCCTATGTAGGAGATTAGGTCTCATTCCAGATTCCTTTGCTCACATTTGGACTGCTTTCTTCATAAACAGGATTGGGGAGGCATGGGTTGGCAATCACAGAGCTTCTCTTGTGCCTCATTGCCAAAGATAAAAATTTCATGATTTGGGATCAGCACTTCCATTTGGCGATGTCTGCTTTCACTGTCTCTTGTCCATGTTTCCAGTGTCCCCTGCTTTGACCACATCCATCCACGCTTTCATGCTTGACAGGAATTATTTATGGTTTGATTTTATTTCCTTTGGCCAAGCTTGTTGAGGGATCAGCTTTGTCTTGTGTAAAATCCTTATGCTATGTGCCTGCTTCATACAGCTTTGCAAGGGAGAAATTTAACTGGTGTCCAGGTTGAATTCTATTCTTTGTTTAATCCTTCTGTAGGCCACTGTAACCATATGTCTTCCTTTTTTTCTCAGCCTCTGGAGCAGAACCTGCACGAGACATCAGATGTGAATTCTGTGGTGAATATTTTGAGAACCGGAAGGGGTTGTCCAGCCATGCCAGGTCACATCTGCGTCAGATGGGGGTAACTGAGTGGTACGTGAATGGCTCCCCCATTGACACACTCCGAGAAATCCTGAAACGACGGGCTCAACCTCGGACCAGTACCTCTGGCTCCCCAGCACAGGGTCAGAAACCCATTGCCTCATCTGTTCTTGGAGGCTCTCTGGAACCATGTGGTCCAGGGGAAAGGCATGTGTCTGCCATCCCTAAAAAGGCACAGCAGCCAGGGAGCCCTTTGGGGCAGTCTTCTACCTCGTCACCTCCTCCAACCGCTAGAAAAGTTTTCTCTGGGCTTCCCTCTCCCACTTTGCACAAGAAACTGAAGCAAGACCATTTGCGAATGGAAATCAAGCGTGAAATGATGTCTGGGGGACTTCACAATGAGTCACATCTATCCGACAGACCTTGGTCACCTCGAGAGGAGATGTCCCCACTCAATCTCTGTAAGTGTTAGTAGTGAAATCTTTGTTCATCATGTTTTGAGATTGACAGGAATTAATACCTGAAAAGTTAACATGAGAAACTGGGAGCGAGACTTCAGGGATTTCCCCAATTATAAGGAAGAGTGATGCCTACCAGGAGTGATGCCTACCAGCTTGTAGTCAGGTCTGATGAGTACTATCTTAACATATATGCGCAACCCATTCTGCACTTGAGATAAGGAGGGATTGTCAGTTTGCTAAATGAGCTGTTTGTAGAATGATCAGAAGCAAACATCTTAAGTATTTATCATCTTCCTAGTAAGAAACCAGTTTCCTAGTTAACACAAGAAACACAGGAGTTTAAGTGTACTCATGTCCAAGTGCCTGGCTGTTCTACGGCTTGTAGAAGGCTGAACAGGATGCACACATGAAAGATCTAGGTGAAAAATCTACTGAGTCCTCAAGCCAAGGAAGTCATTGTGTCAGATCTAGGGGAGATAAATGCTTTGTAATTTTCCCTGAATTGAAAAATGTCACAGATGTAAAGAACAGTATTTTGCTGCTAAGTCCTTTCTTTTGAGCCAGTCTCTGTGGCCTTTTATCTGTCCCTTGCAGCTTCTCGTGCTGATCCTGTGCGAGATATTCGTTGTGAGTTCTGTGGTGAGTTTTTTGAGAACCGAAAGGGGCTTTCTAGCCATGCCAGATCTCACTTGCGCCAGATGGGAGTAACTGAATGGTCAGTCAATGGGTCCCCTATAGACACACTCCGAGAGATTATAAAGAAGAAGAACAAGCCGTGCTTAATAAAGAAGGAGCCAACCACAATGAGCATTGAGCTTCCAAAGCCCATGGGGGATGATGGAGGTGCTCCAAAGTCCCCTGGGAAAATGATGCAGTCCATGACTTTGTCCCCACTGGGCGGAAGGACAGGAAAACCAAACCTTGGTCGGGAGATTTCCTTATCTCCACTCAAGTCACAGGAGGGCTTCTTGGCATCACTGTCCACTAAGCGCCCACTGTCAGATGAGAGGCTGAGTGGCCCTGGTGAAATGAAGCAGAAAACCTACATCCAGACTGAGTTGCCATTCAAAGCCAAGCATGTGCATGAAAAGCCTACTCATACATGTAAGTGCCCCCCTCCCCCCCCAAGTGGCAGGGGGGATAAGGTTGGAATCTCCTTGGTGTTCTTGATATTCTGTTGTGGGACCTTGCCTTGTGAATTTGGGGAGCTGTTCAGGTGTGTTGGATGTGGATGTGAAGTGGGATGGGAAGATCCATCAGTATGCAAAGGGACTTCAAACAGCCAGGACTGTGCCACAGTCTTCAGACATATGATACTGGCCAGTATGACATATGATACTGGCCGACAACTTGATAAAGGAGCCCTGTGGTGTAGTGGTAAGCTGCAGTACTGCAGTCAAAGCTCTGCTTATGACATGAATTTAGGTAACCAGCTCAAGGTTGACTCAGCCTTCCGTCTCAGTTTGCTGGGAGTTGACGACTGAGGAAGGCAATAATTAGCAAACCACCCAGTATGCACAGTGTGCCTTGAAAATGTTGTGATGTGACATCATCCCACGGGTCAGTAATGACCCAGTCCTTTGTCTTTTGTTTTATGCAAGTTCTAGCAGCACTCATCTGAGAGTGTGGGTTGGTCAGCAGCTAACATGTTGACTCTCTTTCTGCTGTTCTGTTAAGTTCCCTATAGCCTCTGGCTGACCATTTTTTTTCAGCATTGTTGTGGATTTAGGTATCGTCCTTGCCAAACCAGTTAGTGGTCTACTCCAGAGTGATCAGAATTATACATCTTGCCCAGGGGTACATGAAGGATTATAGGATTTTGTTTTCTTGGCTTGTGAGCTGCGGATGAGGGGTATTGACAACAATGCTTCAAGAAATTCAGGTTTTGCAGACTACCTTAGTTTCAGAGAATCCTTTTGGGGGGGTGGGGATAGAAGTGGTGACATGGAGAGAATAAAATCTAGTGCTCTACCCTTGAACAGTTGCTGCTTAAGTCCTTTGCTGAGAACCTTGCTCAGAATAGATCTCTGCCATTTCTGCTCCCAGCCAGTGAAGCCTGCTGTGAACTGTGTGGCCTGTACTTTGAGAACCGCAAGGCACTGGCCAGCCATGCTCGTGCCCACCTCAGACAGTTTGGAGTGACTGAATGGTGTGTGAACGGCTCTCCAATTGAGACTCTGAGTGAGTGGATCAAGCATCGACCCCAGAAAGCTGGAGCATATCGCAGCTACATCCAAGGTGGGCGGCCCTTTACGAAGAAGTTTCGCAATGCCTCTCATCCGCGTGACCATGATGCCCCTGGGAAGAGAGCTCCCTTCAGCCTGCAGGCAGGCAGCCCTCCACTGCTGAGCAGAAATCTAGGTGGGGAGATGTTGCCCAGCGAGCCCAGCAAAGCTGTGGATGGAAGCAGCGAAAGACCTGCAATCACCTCGCCTATATCGCTGGTAAAGATGGAGGAGCATCACCAACATAACATCAACAGTGAGTCATTGCTCCCAATTTGCCAGCTTAGGTACATGTAGAGGAAAGGGCCCATCACAAGGATTCTTGGACTGCCAGATACCTCCCCCGCATTTTTTTTTTTTGACGAGACACTAGCTTTCTCAGACAGCTCATCAGGAAGGCACAAAGCTGATCTCTCACTGGCTCTACCTGCTGATCCAAACAGTATGCCCAGTCCCAGGTAAAGGGTCCCAGGGAAATTATTTAATAAATGAATATGTTGAGATCTTAGTCACAAAGGGATATTTCCAGTCAGAGTGATAATTTAGTACTTTGAGTTAGCAAAAATGTTCAGGAAATTGTGTATGGTTTTAAGACCTCCGTAAGGTTTTGCTCCCTGCCCCAGCCTTTGTTGTAAGCAAAAATAATTTTCAGAAAGAGGTTTTTCACCCCAAATCTTCAATTGTGTAGTGTGTTTGCGGAATCCCACCATCCTGTTCTGAAACAGACAATTTCTGTTTCTTAGAATTTGAACGGAGGCAGGCCAAGCCCCTTGAGACTCCTGCACCTCGAGAAGAGGAAGTCAGTGACATGCAGCAGAAGGCTGAAGAGGTCCGCCATCCACCACCCAGAGTGAGACCAGTGCCATCTTTGGTTCCAAGGCCACCGCAGACTTCCTTGGTGAAGTTTGTGGGTAACATCTACACATTGAAGTGCAGGTATGTGGTATTCCGCCATTGGGCTTATTCCCTTGGCTGTACTGAAATTGGAATAGAGCCGTGGTGGGGAACCTTTGGCACTCCAGATGTTATGGACTACAATTCCCATCAGCCCCTGCCAGCATGGCCAATTGGCCATGCTGGCAGGGGCTGATGGGAATTGTAGTCCATAGCATCTGGAGTGCCAAAGGTTCGCCACCACTGGAATAGAGGGTAGTATCAGAGCTTTATTATGTTTAATGTAATGTCAGACCCCTTAGAGGATAGCCCCTCTTGCTTCAAGACACTCAAGGCCAGGCCAAGAGGTGAACAGACAACATCAGTTCCCTTGCTCCCATTTACTTGTGTGCTTTGACATGAATAAGTGTTCAAATGGCCTCCAGTAAGTATTGTGTTCTCTTTGTGCAGATTTTGTGAAGTGGAGTTCCAAGGGCCCCTCTCCATCCAAGAAGAGTGGGTGCGGCACCTTCAGCGTCACATCTTGGAGACTAATTTCTCCAAGGCGGATACCTTGCGAAGCGGGACCGACGTGCCTGTGGCACCACCTGTAGCTGAGGCCCAGTAGTAAAAGTACCAGCATTCCAAGGGTTTCTCCCTTACCTGTCTGAATGAACAAAATAAATGTTAACAGAGGAGGTGAAAAAAGTATTTATTTTCTGGGCTCTCCTGCTTTCCTGTAGGCAAGGTTTCTGTAGACCTGCTTGGACTAGGGGCAGGGGGAAAGATCCCAGAGTTTGAGCACTAAATAAACTATGCTGTTTTTGTGGAGATGCTCCTTACTGACAGCAGTGGTAATCCAGGCTGGAGTTTGCTTGTGTGCATTGTGTCTGCACAGAGGGAAGGTGTAGAACAAGGTAAAATGGGAACTTTCTTGTCCTTCCAGTGAATGCAAATTTCACCAAAGACTGTCTCTCATTGCAGGGAGAAAGCATCTACTTGCTCTGTTGCAGATCAGGCTGTGGGAGATGTCATAGTAGGAGCTGTGAATATGAGGTTCTAGTGAAAGTTGTGAACATGAGGATCTGTTTGAGGTCAAACATAAGCCTGTTGGGAGGGTGGAAGCAGAGTCATGTTACTCTGTGGGGAAAGCTGTTGATTCTGTATGTGATCCTAGAGTTAATGTATGTTTGGCTCTTTAGGTGACAAGTCTTTAGTTTCTGTAACTGTTGGATCCTGTTGTGCATGTTCATCCCCCCTAGCTATGTATTTGGGGTTTCAGTCCCACCTACATTAAAGGGGAAATCATGAATTCCTTGACTTATATACATTTTCCCTTTCCTTCACTTCCTGATGTCATTTCATCATCCCTATCCATTTCATGTGGGACTCTGGAGAAAATTTGGCTCTGCCATCTCATGGTAATCAAATATCAGCAGAAAGTTGTGGTTCTTTCCTATTGTTCGGCCTTGGGCTGCAGAATGAGTAATGATAGGCTATGTGACCTCTGTTTGAAATCAGGGATGGCATGTCCTTCTGGCCAGCTCAGTAAAACAGTCCTGTCCAAAAGTACCTTAAGGGCTTAGAGTAATGTGGTCTTTGTGGACTTCTCAATGGAGGTTCTGTTTTTCTCCTTTCTAGCAGGCACGTGGTGCATTTCCCAAACCAGCAACAGTAGGTCCTGCCGGAATTTCTGCTTTCCTGTCCTTGCTCACTGTTGCTGTCCTCTCTTTCTTCATAGAACCTCAATTTTTAAAAATCTAGTTTTTTGTGTAGAAATAACATTCATTTTTATTTGGAACCCAGGCTGAGCAGAGTCTGGAAGGAAATTACCTTTTAACTTTTTCAATGGGCATATTCTGGTTATTACTGTACCTAGGAATATGTATATTAGATTAAACCTGTTCTGGAAACAAAAATGGAGACTCTTGAGTGTGTGCTTGTTTGATTCCCTATAAATGTTGCTTTAAAATTGTGTTATTCTCACTTGGCCATTATTGTCTGTTCATCTTACCCTATATAATTCACTAGTGTCATAACGGTGAACCCTCAGCCAATGCGCACGCAGGAGACTGTTCTGCGCTCCTATTGGCTGAGGGTGTGTGGTCGTGCTCAATAGGGCACTGCCAGGCCACCCTCCTGCCAGACCTCTAACCTGCCTCTCCATTCCTGCAGCCCCCCTCCTCTTACCACAATAAGCAACCCCAACCTGGTGGAGAAGCAGTGTCAGGCTGTCCTGCTGTCAGGCCTCCCATCCCACAGTTCTAGTGCTATAAAGGGGATGGGGGACTCACCACTTCCCTGATCTGGTCAGGATATTTCCCAATAACAATTCTTGTCATATTAAAGGCATCTGTTTTCCAAATTCTAGACATACTATAATATCTTATAAGGCACATGAAAATCATTGTGATTCTTTCTTATTATTGGAAAGAAAAATAAATGTTCTCTTCTAGCTATGCTGAAAACCATAGGATTGGATTCTAGTGAAGCAGCTCCTTAAAAGAAACAAAATTCTCAATCTATTCTGCCCCAGAAGTGTCCAGCCTGGAATCAGAGCAAGTGAGCCTAGCCAGGATTTTGACTGTTTATGAATCTGCTAATATGCCCTGCTAATGTGTGAACCAGGGTTCCCCAACCTTTTTGAGCCTGTGGCACCTTTGAAATTCTGACATAGGGTGATGGGCACAACCACAAAATGGCTGCTGCAGGTAGCAGAGCCACATACACAAAAGAAGCTCATTTGCAGGGGAAAAGAGCAACCATTACAAAATACACTGTAAAAGAGGAGTGATAGAGAATAAAACCAACTTTGTGGTGGCAGCTGAAACAATGTTATTTTAATTTGCATAGCTGATCAAACATGGCCAGTCAGAAACCGTGCTGTATAAGATTCTGTCCACTTACTAGAAACTCTTAGAGCGAGTGAGCGAGCGAGCGAGCAAGCAAGCAAGCAAGCAAGCAAGCCTTTATTGGCATAGACAACAGTACAACAATAGTAACAAACTGGTTAAAAAAACATACACAGTACAGGAAATAAATGTTAAGTGGAGGGAATCTACTGGCATTTAGTAATTTCCAGGAGAAAGTCTGCCCCTATCATACAGAATCAGGATTGTCCAGCAAGTAGTGTAATCTAAATAAATTGGGGAGATAGGATAAATGTAAAGGAGTAAGATTCACATACTTGGTTATGATTTCCTTGAATCTGAAACAGTGTAGTAATTGGTGGGCCAGAGATTCAACTGAGACATCATTACACGGGCACAATCTTTTAGCCTTTTCTTGCTTGTTAAATCTGCCAGGTAACAAGGCAGAAGGCATAACATTAAACCTGGCGAGCATTATGGCTCTCCTTTGAGCAGGGTTTATTAAACAATACAGGTAGCGTGTCAAGTGGCCCTGTTCAAATGGAAGAGAAAAATACAGGGGGGAGCATGTTTTCTTGGCTGCGGTGATTAGGGTAGAGAACTCTCTATCCAATAGTTGACCTTTTAATTTTCTATAGGCTTCTGAATAGGACAAAAGGCAAAGTGAATCCACTGACAGTCCAATAGAAGCCTTTTTTTCTTCGATTATGGAAAACCAGGGGTTGGAATGGGTGTCAGAGAGCAGACTGTGGACCAGGGAATTACAGTCCGAGAGAAAATGGATTCCCAGCCAGAATCCAAAAGCCCTCTTCTCAAAATGCCAACTTGCCCATAAGTTTAAACAGAAGTGTGGGATAAGAATTGCTGTGTAGGAATAACAAGTGCTAAGAAGCATGGACGCTGAAATTTGACACATTCACTTGTATCCAACCATGCAGTTAACAGAATGCGGGGACAGTGATTTTTGTAGTTCCTGCTTACCTGCTGCAGCCCTGAGGGCTGCAAATAGTTTGTTGCCTTGAACGTCAACACATCCTTAAATGACATGGGGAGATGTTGCAGTGATAAGAGATACAAATCACTTCCCTTGCACATGGAAGCTTAAATGTCTTTTAGTTTTCTTAATGTAAATGGATTCAGGCAATTGATTTGAACTAGCTAGCTAATTCTCTGATTGCAAGCTTCCAGATAAGCTTTGTTGTCAGCCAGCAGTCAGCTCCTTAGCAGGAAGATGGAAAAAAACAAAGTTTACCCTGTATGTGTGGAATACTCCTAAAATGATTTCTGGAACATTTCAGAAAGAGATTTCTTGTGGGTGAAAATAAACAAATATCCTACCACTAAGGTCAAAACATCCAGACCTCAGAAAACAATAGATTCTAATGAGCAGATAACAGTGGCGGAGCGCCAAGCGCACCGGGGGGGGGGGGGGGCGTCGTGCACCGGGAGCATGCCTGGGGGTCGGAATATCACCCTCCAGGCCCTCCCCTCTTTCCCTGCGCCCCTCCGCAGCCCCCGTGGCACCCCCCGCAGCACACACACACACACCCTTCCCACACTTACCTACGGTCCTTTTTTTAGTACTTACTGAGGCTGAAAAAAGCAGCCTATTTACAGTTCAGGCTAAAAACTGAGACCTTGGGGCTCACAAGGTCTCTTGGGAAGTATAGTTTGTCAAGTAATTTTTTCCCTGAACTTTGAAGAGGTCGCTTTTTCCAGCCTCAAAAAGTACTAGAAATAGAAAAGGAACATAGGTAAGTGAAAAGGGGGGTGGGGGGTGTGTGTGTGTGCTGCTGGGGGCGCTGTGGGGGGGGGGGAGAACACACTGTGCACCGGGCACGGTTTGGCTCAGCTACGCCTCTGGCAGATAAAAGGGTACAATGGAAATTTAGCATTAAGGTTACACTAGGGGTTTCCAGCATGGTGCCCATGGGCATCCTGATGCTCATTGACACCTTTCTTGGCATCCACTAAGTGTTTCAGAGGCTTCCCGTTTCCGCCTACTGAGAGGCTTCTCCTGGTGGAGCTCTCTCACCTTCCAAGATAAGTTTTAATTTTTTTCACCCTTTTAGCCCTTATCTTTTAGTATTTTCTTAATCTCGGTGTGTTTATGCTACTCAAGGGCAGAGCCCTTTGATGTTTGTGTATGAGTGGAGTTTTTAAAACATTTTAGTGTTTTTTTGTTTTTTTTCCTGCAGGGGGCGCATTGTTTAGGCTAGCAGCACCAAGCTTTCCGAGCTTGTTTGGGGGACTCTCCTGATGATACTACCCAGGTTTGGTGAGGTTTGGTTCAGGGAGTCCAAAGTTATGGACTCCCAAAGGGGGTGCCCCCATCCTCCATTGTTTCCAATGGGAGCTAATAGAAGATGGGGGCTACACCTTTGAGGGTTCATAACTTTGGACACCCTGAACTAAACTTCACCAAACTTGGGAGGCATCATCAGGAGAGTCTCTTGCTGATACCACCCAGGTTTTGTAAAGTTTGGTCCGGGAGGTCCAAAACTATGGACTCCCAAAGGGGGTGCCCCCATCCCCATTGTTTCCAATGGGAGCTAATAGTAGATGGGGGCTACACCTTTGAGGTTCCATAACTTTGGCCCCCCTGAACCAAACTTCACCAAACCTGGGTGGTATAATTAGGAGAGTCTCCTAAAGATACCCTAAAGGTTTTGTGCTTCTAGCTTAACAATTGCACCCCTGACAGCAGCCCCCCCCCCAATTTCCCCAGATTCTCCTTTTAAATCCACCCCCTTCGGCATGGATTTAAAGGGAGAATCTGAGGTCCTCAGTTTAGAAGAAGAAGAAGAGTTTGGATTTATATCACCCCTTTCTCTCCTGTAGGAGACTCAAAGGGGCTTACAATCTTCTTCCCCCCTCACAACAAACACCCTGTGAGGTGGGTGGGGCTGAGAGAGCTCCGAAAAGCTGTGACTAGCCCAAGGTCACCCAACTGGTGTGTGTGGGAGTGTACAGGCTAATCTGAATTCCCCTGATAAGCCTCCACAGCTCAAGCAGCAGAGCAGGGAATCAAACCCGCCTCCTCCAGATTAGAATGCACCTGCTCTTAACCACTATGCCACATTGAAAGTGATGCTGTTTCAGGGTGAGGGATAATCCACCCCAAAACAGCATCACTTTCAATGTTGTTTAACTGGAGACCCCAGATTCTCCCTTTAAGGCAGATGACACTTCACTAGGATAATATGGAGCTGGGTTTCCACTGCAGTCTTCAATATTCTGTTGCTTTTACTATTTTTTAAAAACTGGTTTCCCTTTTGCATTTTATAAACATTATGATGAGATGGAGTTTTCTACTGTTCCTGGGCTTCCATCGTTAGAATCCAGCCAGCTATTTGTTCCCTAGAGAAAGCCTGTCTTGCTAACTAGCTTGGTTGCATTGTTGCATTGGGAAAAGAGTTTATTAGATTATTTTTGGTAATTATTACAGAATCATGTCTTGTAGGCCCTCCCATGAGGCCTTGCGTTCAACCTATAATCAAATTATCCCCCCAAAACAATACAATACATGAATGCTTCATCTTAAAGGGACAAGGTCTCAGAACTTGAATTCTAATATGGAATGCACAGGAAAATGCAATGGGGCTAGGTGGTGAGGACTCCATATTATCCCAGTTATGGCAGTGAAGTGTCAGACAAGGACTGGATGACCTGCTTTAGCGGTGGCCTGGAAGGCGAGCTGGCAGCAGGGAAGGTTGACTTCTTTGAGAAGACTTATCAGGACTATGAGCCAACTGAGACAACCCCCTTAGTCCTGATCTGCAGTTGGCTTAGGAGCCCTATAAACCCCCTCCAGGGGCTGGCTTCAGCCCCTGGGCTGCATGTTTGACACCCCTAAGCTATATCCTGGCTTACTGAGTAAAACCAAGAGTTAAAGGCAACAGCTTTTAAAGAGCAGAAGCTTTCATGATAAAATCTGCATGTAGCAAAAATATATACCTGAATTTACATTTTTTAGACGTTTGTGACTATTTGAAATGGAAGAACATCCCCTTCTCTGTTGTTTTGACAAAGGGAAGATACCAATTCAAATCTCAAACTTTATTTAAAAAAATCTGAATTTTCTTTATTTTCCCAAAACACACCATGAAGAGGAAAAACACTGATGGTGGGATACATATACATGTGTGTTTCTAGAAGTTTCTGTGGTATTCTATCACAGTTTCTGTGGTATTCTATATTGTAGTGGAAGTTCTATATAAACAAAAAGCCAAGGAAAGACTTATTTGGTCATCTGCTTTACTTCCTCAAGCCAGGACATCAAAGTATTTGAAGCAACTCTTGATGAGCTGTAGGAGAAAAATGAAATAAACAAAAAATATACACATTTTAATAGTGTCACAAAAGAACACATTCTGCCAGCTATTCTGTAGATACCAAATTGGTTTTAACGGGTTTAGGAGGCTTTTTAAAATCCCGCACACAAATAAAGGATATGTGTTTTTAGAAAGTAGGTGGAGCCAATAAGGCTCTGGCCCAGCAGAGCTTTTGGTTAGCCACTGGAGAGCTGATTAGTTGTGCCAAATAAAATAACATTGTGGTAGCAGCAACTATCAGACAGTATTAGTTTTATTCTCTCTCATCCTTTTCTTTCCCAGTGTGATTTTAAAAATGACTACCCTTATCCCCTGCATTTAACCTTTGGCTATGTGTGGATTCACCTTCTACAGCAGCCATTTTGTGGTTAGCCGCACCCCCCTCAGCAGCCATTTTGTGGTTAGCCGCACCTCCCTCAGCAGCCATTTCGTGGTTGCGCCCTCTGTTCTCCATCAGAATTCCAAAAGCGCCCATAGGCTCAAAGGAGTTGGGTATGTGTGATTATGGTGATAGTCAGGGCAGAGAATGAGCAAACAGCAAGCTGGAGGGATGGAACAATGTAATCAGAGAACAGGCCAGAGAATGAAAACAACTTCCCAGAAGAAGTCCAGCAGTAGACTGGAGATCTGGGGTAGAGCCAGGATAGATTAGAAAGAACAAGCATAGCAGTATCTGAAAGACAACATTCAGGATCAGTCTGGAAGAGTACATTCAGATTTCAGAAACTGATAATTTGTTCTATAGCCACTATTGCCAACAGGAGAAATGTTATGTTTAATGTTTCTTATGTTCTGTCACTTGGCAGGTGACAGATTTCTCACCTGTTGGGGTTTGAGATGTACCTGGGAGCTCATAATGTAGTAATCCACCACATATTTAATAGCTTTCTGATAAGTGAGATTGCTCAAGATATCAGAATATCATCTCACCAGTGAGATATGTTTACAGTGTCAAACGTTGCAGGGCTATGTTTAAATGCATGGTGGTTGGTAGCAAACAATGCATGCTAAACTCTAGAGCCTCCAAATCAGGTTGGGAGTATTTGAGGCTGTCTTCTGCTCAGACAGTATGGGCTAAGCCAGTGTCAGCGCGACACAGCTAATACAGCCGTCTTCTCTTCCTACAGCAAATAAATGTTAAAATAGGAAGGAGAAATTCTACCTATGCGTTCTCTCCCTATTTTGCGCTAAATAATAAAAAGTTGAATTGATACCAACAAATCTTTATTTAGACGAATAAAATTCCAGCCACGCCCACGTTTTAAAAACCAGTCTCACAATGGGCTGTGTTTCTCGTTCCCTCTCCCTCCCTTGTAAGAGGCACGAGGGGTCGGCTCTTCCACGCAGTCATCCTGGGGAGGCTTCCTCCCGGCCCTCCATGGGTAGGCGATCTTTCAGCTCAGCGGATCAGGGATTCCAGCTTCATTCTGATCCGACGCCATGATGAGGGTATGGAGAAGACATTATTAAAACTGCGAGATCATATAAAGGGTTATACAATTGGCCTGCTCAGCCCCCGTAGCCTCGCAAATTCGGAACAACTTTGATTTCCATCCATTATACAGTTCGTCTTAAGTAGTAGCCCCGAGGGAGGCGGGCTCAGTTTCGCTCTTTCTGACCAATAAGAGAAGCCGACGATCCCTACTTTTGAAAGACCAACAAACGAAGAAAGAGGGCCTGCTGCATTCAGGAGGACAAGGTGTACAAATTAGAGCTCGCCGTCCTGCCTCTCGTTAATGATTGATAAGAAATACCACCCAATGACCGCTTAAGAAACCTCTACCGGGCATCATGATTTGTCGATGGGGCTTGATCGACACACGTAATCTTTTACGGTTTCATAGGAGGATATTTGATAGATGTTCCCTGTAGCTAATAAACTGCGAAGGGCTTAGGCCTGTAGGCCAATACCACGTGAGAGGGGCGGACTAATAGCCGCGGCCACCAATAGCTGACAGGCTAAGGAGCGAGCGCGGCCAACTGTGTCGGGAGGCGGTGTCAGTAGGGCGCCGTTGCCGTCTGGCGCAGGAGGTAACGGGGGCGAAGAGTGGGCTGTAGGGCGCTTTCGACGCCGTCGCCATCATGAGCTATTCAGGTGAGGCTCCTGCAGACCCTCGAGAGGAAAAGGTCCGAGGAGGCCCCTGCAGTCCCGCTGAGGGGGAGCGAAACGCGGGCACTGATGCGTGGAGGGGGGAGGGGCGGATAGCGGAGCTTCTTTCCGGCCCGACTGTCGCCCCCATCCGCGGCTCTGCGTTGAGGGCCCGACCGGCGGCCTTCGCTCGCGGTTCCGGCCCGGTAGAGGAGTAAAGGAGAAGTCCTCTCGGTCCTCTTCCGTCCTGCCTTCCCGCTGCTCCTCGTGTCCGCCCCCCCCTCTCCCCCACGCCATTTGCATTACAGTTCGGGGAGGTGGTTAATGTGAACGTTTCTGGTCTCCATTCGCCGCCTCTTGTGCGCGGCGGGAGGGAGCTGCTGCCTTAGCCTACCTGCCCGCGTCTGCACACGCGCACCGCTGGTTCGGGCTTGGGGCGATTGTGATAAGAGTGGGTGTGGAAAGCTGGCGCAGAATAGCCTCCCTTGTGTTGGATCGACGAAAGCTCCTTTCCTGTCTGAAATAACGGGCGTTACGTTTAATGCCTCTGCCCTCCCTGCCTCGCTGTTGTTCTGCTTGAGATCCAAAAATCTGCCCACGAGGTGTTGCCGTGGGTTGCAACGCGTGTGCGTGTTGGAGGGGTCTGGTAACGAGGGGTACCTTCTCTGGCTCAAGCATGGCTGTCTGCAGCTGATGCTTGAAGCCTATTTTGCCAGGCTTTGAGCGTGTCCCCTTCAGGATCTCCGGTTCTCTATGCATAGAGAATGCACAGCATTAGTTTCTTGTTTTTTTTAACCCTTTGGTCAAGTGTGTATTCAACTGCAGTTATTGAGCTAGTTACCTTCATTATTAGTACTGTTGCCAGGCTACTAAGGTTGAAATCCCACCCACTACATCCTAAAGCATGATGAACGGATGATGCCAAAAATAGTCTTGACTTATGAATCCATAGTTTGTCTGAAAATTACAAAGAAAGCAAATTGATCTTTGGGTAATTTCAGTAGTGGCACGGATTCGTTTGGTGTAGCAATCCTGCATGCCTGTCCTTCATTTTGTGCATGTGCTTTGGAAAATATTCTTAAATAGCCTTGTGGCTGTGAATATTGGAGTATGGGCTTGAAAGTGGGATATAACTATGTTTGTTGTGGCTTTTCCTATTTTTATCTGCATTCTAAAATAAAGATCTTTTCCCCCCTTTTATTGCCATAATGAGTCTAATCTGAGGGTTGCTTAGGAAACAGTGGCTTGCTTCTGTTTGGATTGCAAATAACCTAAACCGATTAAATGGGAAATTATTCAATGTAGTGAGTTGTGTGGTGGACTTAATTTGAACCAGGAATGGATTTTAAATGTCAGGAATTCAGGTATGTACAGTAATACACATGATTCTGAACATCAGCAGATTAGTAAGAACTACAATAACCCACCATGTATATCAAGGATTTAGGAGCAGAGTTTAAGGGTATGACTTCAAGGTAAGCTTGAAACCCATACCTTTAAATTTAGCTCAGTGGCCATGTGAAGGAAAATTTAGAGTGTCCACAACCTGTTCCAGATTGGATTGCATAATAAAGTTGGGAAAGAGTAGGGTATAAAATAGGAGATTTCTTATTTGGTTGGTTGAAATTTTTTTCATTTCTCACAATAACTTCTGAAATAGTTTCAGTCCTGTTTAATCTAGGCTCTCTGTGAAATCTAGTTATTTCAAGGGTTTTGAGAGTGCTGGCAGAATAGTACACATCAGGGCTCAATGAATCCCAAAAGCCAAGTCACCACAGTGTCTAAACATTCATTATGGCACCTGTTTCATCTGTTGATCTTATTATAGCAGATCTCCTGAGATAAAGTACAGATTATCCTGTTTTTTAAATTTATTTTGAAATCTTGCTAGCTAGCAACAGCTGAATAACATCTTGCAGAATTTTTTCCCCTCTCTGTTTATAGATACTTGAGGTCTTGGTGTGCCCAGAGATGCAAACTCTTGGGTGAGAGCTGAATAGCAAGGGCCAAATGGCTTTTGTACTCTGGTAACAAAACATAAACTTGAGGGTAACAGCATTGAACTGGGCTAAAATCAGCGAGCAGATAGAGAAGACATGGTCAGAAGCCTTCCTTTCCTTTTTCCTGCTTGTTTCTGTTGGTTTTCTTCCTTATATTGCTAGCCACTTCAAGTCTCTTTGGGGAGAAATTTGAGATATAAATAAAGTGTATGCCACGGTTGTATTGTGGCTTCAATAAAATTATGCAAAATTGAAGAATTTAGGATTAGGTTTTGTGATAGTTATAATTTAAAATGTGGTCATTAAGATACAGAACCCTGAAGGCTAAAATGAATCTGGTTCTAAATTTTGGGGCAAGTTCCTAGCATCAAAGAATATTTGTGGTCTAGTATAAATATTTTAAACCCTGTGTTAAAAACTCCGGTCTGTTCTAATCACATTACTGGACTGGGCTGTTCCTTATGTTGCAACAGATTTATTGGCAACCCTTTTTCATTCAGGAAGATTGTGGAGACACCAGGTGTTGCTCAACTGGCAACTGACTCCTGTTTCTTATGGCTTGTGAATGATCTTGACTCAGTGGTTGATAGAGACTGTTGATTCCTTTCAGAGCAGTAATCAGCCTCTCTCAAACAATAAGTTGAGCCAATGCATAGGAGCCTCTTCTGTGCTTGTAGACTTTGGGAATGTCTGGTTGGCTGTTGTGGGGTTTGAGGAAATAAGCTACTGGATGAGATGTAGATTAGTCTGGTCTGCCAGGATGTTCTATTTGTTTATTGTTGTAAGTTAGGGCCAGTACAGACCATTGTTTTAAAGTGGGGTTGCATAAACCCTTAAATATTGTGCACTAATTTGCTATTGGCCCAGTCCATCCTAATTCAGTGGTTTGCTGCTTTTTGTAAGCATGATGAAGGGTTTCCTGAACAATCACATTCAGGATTGCACTTAACCACGATTAGCAACAGTTGCACAATGGTGGGCCAAAATGGAATAGAAATTACAGTACAAGAGGGCAAGAACAAAAATCAAGAACAAAAACCAGAAGGACCACTTTTGATTGCTGAACCATAGTCATATATCATGTTTGCATTAGTCCGGATTTGTTTGCTCAATATCTAATATGCTATTGAAAGAATTGTTGAAAAAAATTATGTGATGTTATGTGAAATCCTGTCTTTGGCCAGGGTGGTATGGAGCCTAGATTTTACTGGTTGTACTGCTGCTATTGTTAGGGTAGAATCCTATCGTCACCATGGAGCTTATTTGTCTCCACTATGCAGGCCAGATGTGTGACAGTATCGGCAGGGGAGATTTCCTAGTAACACATCTGATAGTGCTGAGTAGTTCTGTTTGAGTCTCATGTTCTTCAAGCCTGAATAAAGTTTGGTTTGTGTATGTTTTTGTCAAGATGACAGCTTGCGTGTACATGAGTGGAATGTATGTGGTCAAATGTCGTAAAGGTTTATAATATGGTCCAACATATTAACAAAGGTGAATGTTTTTGGAAGGTTGAATTCAAAAGAGCAGTGGGGGATTAAAGTACAGTTGAGAGAATACAGTTATGTAACAATTTCAAACAAACTTTGTTCATTGATGTATCTGTTTATAAAGCATGGGTAAGAGCAGAATGATTTTGACTAGTAAGATGTTGGCTGACCTAATCTTAATGTGTCATATTTGCTTTAAGAACCCAAAGAAATCTCGGATCCCTTGATTTCACTTGTCTGAACTCTCCCTCTGCTCCTATTTTTTCAGTTGATGTTAGTAAGAACAATAAAGGTCCCTCTACCATAGAAGTGTTGTTGTTGATTATCCAAGTCAGATTGGTACAGTTGAATTGTATAGTTGTTCCTGGTGGAAGTAAAAGATGGAAGTAAAGATGATAATGTTTTTCTTTCCCACTGACTACAGATCTACATCAGACTGTGATAAAGTGTAGATTGGGAGCTGGTTGCCCCTAACCTATTTTAATAGTGTGCTTGTGTGCGGGACTGAACGTATTCTGTCCTTGCAGTTTATAAAAAAGGCTGGGCTGGGTCTGAGTCATTCATTACTGCTTTGTAGAGGAGGTATTTGATCTGCAGAATGGGTGGGAAATGTCTCTGCTTTTGCTGTGTATCCGAGAGATTTGGAATGCAGGGTGATAGATACCTTGCTGGTTTTTGAAACTCTCTGAAACTTTGGACATCTCAGCTCTTCCTGTGCATTTTTCAAACTGGGAGGACTTTAATTCCCACCCGCTTCCCTTAGATAGGCAGTCTCCAGCCTAACTAAAGTCATAAGGGTAGTAGTGCATGTGCACAGAAACCTGAAATATCTTTATATTCTCTCTTCCACTTGGGGGGGTGGTAATTAGAGGTAGAAAGTGAGCAAGTATTTCTCAGCTTGCTTAACCCTAGTATATAGAAAATGCCTTTTTTCTTGCATTTTTGTTTGAGGATGTGATGCTGTGACCTTTCATTTGAGAAGGTGGACCTTGCCACATTTGTTCATTTATTCTTTCTAGGCTGTGCTCAGGGTAGCATTGTGAGCAATGAAAACTGAGTGAGGGACTGATGCATCTCCAAAATCTTTCTGGTCTGCAGATAATTATATTTATCTTGCTTAAATTTGAAGGTTATTAGACATTCATTGTATACTCATTGTAGTCTGCTTAAATTGTGCCTTCGAATAATATACATAGAATAACGATGTAATATCTTTCTTGTAGGATATGGAAACTGGAACTCTGGCTCAAATAGAGGTAAATACAATAAAATATCCATCAACTGTGTACATTGCTTGTTTTAACTTAGCTAGTGAGAAAGATTATTCAAATCTCACACTTCAGCAGCCTCTTTATCATTGTTGAGAGAAGGTTTAGTATGACTGTGTCTGTTCCTGTCGGTAAAAGTATGCAAAATGGTTGCCTGAT
This sequence comes from Sphaerodactylus townsendi, assembly GCF_021028975.2. Classification (NCBI taxonomy): domain Eukaryota; kingdom Metazoa; phylum Chordata; class Lepidosauria; order Squamata; family Sphaerodactylidae; genus Sphaerodactylus; species Sphaerodactylus townsendi. Next base: position 110,603,169 of record NC_059427.1, on the reverse strand, counting down.
TGATCTTTAGAAATGTGCATGTTTAATCTGGATAGCAATGTCTCTTGTGCTGCCTATCAGATGACAGTGGCAAGATACTATAATACTAAAAGTCCAGTCCTGTGTGTGGTTGTTCAGAGGTGTCCATTGAACTTGCAAGAAATCTTGTGCTGCAGCACAATTCTGCTTATAGTGATGCAGATACTATTAAAACAGTATGTATTCAATGGATCACTGTTTGACAGCCATTCAGACTTGTCATTTTGTAAATTTTCTTTGTTAAGGATTCAGATTTTAGATCAAACTTCATTGTCTCACAAAGAAGTACTGGATCAAAAAGTAGTAAATCTTGTGGAAGGCATACAGGTGATCCAGGTCTGCATTTATTTGGTGACGTGCATAAATGATCAATCTGACCCTGAGAAATGCAGTCTTTTGTTGTTCAGTGATTGGAACCATTATCTTGCATAATTTTTTTTGTTATACTGCTCTTTTTGATGAATTTGCTTTTCTTCACTATGGATTGGTTCAGATATATAGTGAAAACATAGTTTGTTTGAACTATAATTAATTTGTAAACCCATGATTTAACCCACGGAAGATCCTGACTTGGATGTTTTTTATGAAAAATTACCCATGTTTACAATGGTCATCACGTTAAACTTACATATATTGGCCTGTGTCCAGCCATGTAGTTCCAAAGACTTTTAGGGTACTTCAGTTGTCTTCAGAGTCAGTTTCCAGTGAATTTCCCTTCCTGTTACAGACCACTTACCCTCCCTGATTTTTTTAGCAGACCCTGAGAAACACCAGAGGGGGCAGAGGGGCTGTCTGCAGTAGGGCCATGAGAAAGACGGAAATTGCACCCTAAGAAAACATAGGCTCCTTTAAGTCTTTAGAACTGTTTGGTTGGTTGCAGGTCAGTATCTTGTGTTCTGGTCTGCTGACCTATACCACATGCCAGAGTTCATTTGAGATGGTTTTCAGGGAGTTTGCTGTTACCTATTTACATACTAAAACAGCTGAATGAGCAAAGTGCGGGCCATGCTGACTGCCTCCCCTGGAATATTTGTGAAGAGAAGTGAATCAGCCCTCTGAGCATTATTTTCCAAAGTAATGTGGACTGCCTGTGCAGGCTGCCACCTTGGCCCTCTCTGACTTGGTCAGACCTGAAGGTAATGTTGTTTGACTGCTTTTCTGTTCTTGAGTAGTAAACCTGGGCCCTTGTATTGAGACTGGAAATCCATTTCATGGTGGCTGAGAGATGGGATTGGAAATAGGTTGTTGAAAGCATTTGCAGCTGCTCTGGTAATGCAGCCTTTTTCTGTGGTAGCGTTTTCTGGGGAAAATTCCCAATTTTTTTTTATGTTAACATTTAAATAATGTTAGTAAAAGAAGACATATACACCATGACTAAGCCTGGCCCGTGTATAGGAACTAGAGGTTATTCATGCTGCATTTTCCATGTTTAAACTATTGACATGATTGATTTGCAGCGCAACAGCCCTGATACCTATAGATAAGCATACTATACTTGTATGTTGTAGAAAAATTTCAACAAAAAAGATAGTAGCAGAAATTTTTCCCCCATATGTCACTGTACAGTGGTAGTAGTAAGGTGGATTCAGCAGAAAAATGCCGAATAGATAAATCTGCTAGTGTAGTATTGTGGTTTTAAGAGACTGGTTTTGGATTAAGAAGCCCCCAGGTAGAATTTTGCCTTGATTATGATCTTACTTGTTATATCCAAGGCAGGATGTCCTCTTTTTAGAATCAGCTGTCCATCTGAAATGCAGAGGTGATACTGGCCTACTTATAAGGGTTTTTGTATAGATTACAACCCCACTATACAAATTAAATGTGACAGGAGGTACAGAAAAGTTTGCTGCAAGTCTGTCTGTGTTACTACTGCATCTAAGGCAATATTCATCTTATGTTAGATCAGGGGTAGGGAACCTGCGGCTCTCCAGATGTTCAGGAACTACAATTCCCATCAGCCCCTACCAGCATGGCCAATTGGCCATGCTGACAGAGGCTGATGGGAATTGTAGTTCCTGAACATCTGGAGAGCCGCAGGTTCCCTACCCCTGTGTTAGATGCTCGTTTTTGGCAATCTTTACTTACTGGAAAACTCAATGGCTGCTTCTTGTTTCAGGTTATGAAGACTACAATTATGGATATGGTTACGGTCAGGATAACTCTGGCAATTATGGGTACGGTATGGCCTCTTCAAACTCTTGGGAAATGCCTAATTCAGCTACAGACATGAACCTTAACACTTCCACTGGTACCAGTGCTGATGGTGTAATAACAAAATTTAACCAGCGCTTAGATATGGTGTCTCATCTAGAAACTGACACGATGCAAGGAGGACATTATGGCTCAGGTGGAGACAGGTGAGTGTAGAAATAAAGGTGAAAAGGTTCAGCAATAGTCATAGTTTAGGCTAGTCTGTGTTTCTGAATGGTGGGCTGATGAAATATTGTGCTGCTCCCATTAGAGCTGTTCTTTTTGTTCTCTAACTAATGGTGTTGCTCTTTGCTTCATATTCATACTCTTGCTTGCAAGAGGAGCTGTTGGAAAAATAGAATTAGCTAAGTAGTAATTTCTTCCTTTTCAGCTTGAGGTTTGCATTAAGGTGCCTAGATGTGCTTTTGAGCAAGGAAAGCTTGTTAATACTTCAATAGCTGATTGGTGAATTTTAATATAAAACTGCAAAAAATAAGAATGGACTGTAACATATTTCTGTAACTTTTAAAGATGGTTAGAATGTTGGTATTCATATATTAGGTTTGTAGAGCAGTTTTTAAAGAGCAGTATCACAGGGTATTTTGATATATTTTAGTCATAAATAATTGCTTAGTTAACAGTTAGCTATAACTGTTGCCATGTTCATTCTAGTATGTAGTTATAATAGGTAGAAGATTTAGAGTAGAGTACAGAAACTCTTATAGTGTTACTTTTCATTGAATCTACTTCTAGTGGTGTACTTGTATTTTTGTCTTGCAGGTGGAAGGTGAATTGTTGCAAGTAGTTGAAATCATACTTATGCTTTTTGTTCTGTAGTTCTTATTTGCTAAAGACGTTTTTAATTGTAAAGTAGGTATGCCAAACAATTGGAAGTTGCTGGCCCAAGTTACTAGGCATACCGAAGGCTGCTATCTCATATACACTTCGAAGTTAGTGGGGTTTACATGTGAGTCTTCACATCTTGTGAGCAGAGGATATCTTGTAGGTGTTTCTTATCATTTAGAGAGGAAGGAAATAAACTTTTTTCTCCTGTTTGGGATGAGACATTAAGAGAGTAACAAGATTTAGAATGACAAGGATAATAGCAAATACGGAGCACTGAAGAAGGCATCGAAAAGCTTTAGTTACGCGACTAGCTTCTGCTTGCTGAATTTTTTGCTTGCTGAATCTTTCTCCGCATTGCAACAAGGCTCCTTTAAATGGACTCCAGAAGGAGATCACGTAAGATTTCAGCCACGTATCCAGAATAACAACATACTCTTGAAGAACAAGAACTTTGTAAATGTCAGGATAATATCCTATGACTATGGTTTTGGATACAAATATATGAAGAGCAGGACTAATACGTTGGACTGGTTTGAGTGTGCACTAAACTGAGAGTGAACTGTTTGAGCACGCGTGAGAAAATCACTGCGCTCCTTCCAAGGAAGTCTATTTGGAATAGAAATACAAATAAGCATTGTTGCACTTGTATTTTATGTATGATTAGAAATATAAGAGGATAATACATTGAATGCCACTTTAGCAGCATACGTGTGTCTTGTATAATTTTTTCGGTCCGTTTTTTACACCACCTATCTTCCCCAGTTCTTTTCCTGCCTAGCTAGGGGAGAGCAGCTGCTAGGTTGTCTTCACTTCTCATGTTCCTTTCTTATGAGATGTTCCTGTGCCTTTTATTTCCTCACACTTGTTCTTATTGGACTACTGCCTTTCTGCCTTTTTCTGCCCCTTCTATCCACAGTCTCCTCTTTGAACCTTTCTGCCTTGGGCTTCCTATTCCTTCTTCTTTTGTCTCTCTTGCCTCAGGGTAGGAATCTGAAGAGATCAAAGACTTGCTCTTTTGCATCTCATAAGATACTCAGAATGGGCTCCCAGCCATTCAAGTCTCTGGCAGTGAAATATTCCTGTCATGCAGGTGCCTTTAATGGCTGAAGAAGGTTGTGACCGAGGAGCAAGCCTTCTTAAGCTTCTCTAATCACAGTTTCTTTAAAGGGCAGCAAGAGGGCTCAGGTAGTGGAGCCAGCCGGAAAACATGCCAAAACTTCGTGGGCCGAGGAGATAGACTCTGCTGCACTTGGCACTCAATCTGAAGCTGCTGCGGGCCTCAGCAATAGCAGGGCAGCTGCTTCCCTTCCCAAAGCGTTGGCATGAGAGCCCTTGGTCTCCTTGGGAGTAAATGCAGCTGATAACAGAGGGGGTAACATACCTGCGGCCAGTCCCTACCCCCTGCCCACAGGCTTCTATTCATTTCAAGAGCAAGTACTGTCCCTGATTCAACATGGCATTCCAAATTTGGTGCCCAGAGAGCAGAGCAAAGCTCCTTCCCCTAGGGTCCTCAGGAATCCTGATCCTAGTGTAGGGTGGAACAGACCATGGTTGACTAAGGCTGCCTTAAAAGACGCCTTCCCAGCCCTGACAGACATATTCCCAGGGAACCTGATAGCGACTCAGACTTTAGGGAGGAGGGTGAATTCCTCTCTGAAGATGAGGAGAAAAGGAAAGTGAAGTGAAGAGGTGCAGGTACCTGAGCAGTCTCTGTGCTTCTTCAAAATTGAGGATTACCAGTATCTCCTGGATAAGGCTCTGGCAGCTCTTAAAATCAAGAGCTCTGAAGGGGAGGTGGGGAAACCCAATACTAACTTAAAATCTACTCGTATTGGGAACAAGGAATTCCTTCCCAACCCTTGATTATGGAAGATTTCCCTCTCCTCCAGTTTTTTAAGTGACAATTAAAAGTTGAATGGGAAAAACCCATGTCAAATAGGCAATTCCCATCCTTTGTTAAGACGTTGTATGACTTATCCACTTACACTAATAATATCTTGAAGGTGCTCCAGTGGCATCCCTGCAGTCTTCAGGTCTACTATCCAAGAATGGCAAGGACAACATTAGGGACAAGTCTAGGCCACAGAACTGACTTCACTCTGTGCAGATCTCACGAAGCCACGGCAATGTCAATTCATGCCACAGCATCTCTAGTCTCTAGAGCAGCCATAGTGTGCTCATGCAGCATGCTCTAATAGATACAAGAGGGAAATCCTCTCCATGAAGAGGTGACATGTCTCTTAAAAGCATCAGCCTTTTCTGCAGAGGCCACCTTGGATACAGTCACCTTCTTTGCTACAGTCATGGCATTGGCAGCAGCTGCATGTCACATGCTGTGACCCAGGGCATGCCCCACAGACTACTACTCAAAAACCATAGTGGGAGCCTACCCCTTTAAGGAGGATGAGTTGTTTGGAGAACACCTCAACAATATTTTTACAGAAAGGAAAGACAATCAAGGCATTACCACGAAACCTGAGTCCCAAGACAAACACCCGGAACAGTTTTTTCCGTTCGTTCTAACCACTCTCCCTGGATTCAAACAGGAACCACATTGCGGAGGCTAAAGTGGTAACGGGATAGTTCCACAAGGGACAGTTTGGAAAGAAATTCTCTACCAGAAACAGCAGCAATGATCAGGACAATAAGTCAAAACAGATGTGACTATCTTCCCTCCAGTCCGAGGCAGGAGGAGATCTCGGTGGGTGGATGACTGAGCCATTTCAAAGAAGCTTGGATTCGATCCCAGACTGATAATTGGGCCATAGAAGTCATCTCCACAGGTTACACCATTAAGTTCACTGACCTGCCTCCAGATCAACTGATAATTTCTCCATTCTCCCTCAAACAGGAAAAGATAGACAGGACTCTGTCAGCAATCCCATGTCTGATCAATATCCCCGCAATAGAACCTGTACCAGAATCAGAAATAGGCTGAGGTGTCTACTCAGTTTTCTTCACTGTGCCCAAGAAAAACAGGGATTGGAGAACCATCCTTGATTTAAAATTCATCAGTCAGTTTGTAAAGCTGACAGTTCTGCATGTAGATTCTGATTGTGGAGTCTCTACAACCAGATGAATTTCTGACTTTGATAGTTTTGATGGAGGGCAGAGCCCTACCATTCAGACTGTCTTCTGTCCCAAGGGTCTTCACCAACTATTGGTGATCCTGGTGGTGCAGCTAAGGGAAGAGAACACTCACCTACATCCCTGTTTGGATGACCTGCTGGTTAGATTCCAGTCTTTCCTACAATCCCAGAGGGACACCCAGACAATTCTGCAGTGCCTTCAAACCCATGGACTTCTGGTAAACACCAAGAAGAGCTCCTTCACCCCAGTACAAAGACTGGAACACTTAAGTGGCATTATAGACAGCAGGAAGAACAAGTTCTTTGTACCCATTCAGAAGGTTTCAGAGATCAAGAGTCAGGTTACACCAGTTCTCACCTCGAGGTCCTTCCAGCTTATGGAACTCTTGTCTCTCTGGGACTCTTGATATCCAACATGGACACCATTTAGTGGGGAAGACTTCACTGCAGGCCATTACAACAGCTCCTATGCCCCTATGAAAAGCAAATTTCCCAGAGATACAGTTTGTCACTGATTGTCCCAGTCCACGTCAAACAGAGCCTGTCCTGATGGACCAAATCGTCGAACATCCTTCAGAGCAAGTCCCATTGGACTTTGATCTCCCATGAGATTTTTATGAATTCAAGGCTGTCAGGTTGCGGGGGGGGGGGGCATCTGGAGGTTACATAGGGTCCTCGGCACTCTCACTAAACAACTTTTCGAGTCCCTGTCAGTTGTTCCCATGAAATACTTGAGACTGAAGACTATCTTTCTTGTGGCCATCACATCAGTACATCAGGTATCCGAACTTAGTGCTCTCTTGAGTCACCCAGACTTATGAGTGTTTCGTAAGGATAAGGTGGTCCTACACACAGTCCCCTCCTTTCATCCCAAAGTCAACTCCAAATTCCATTGACAATAGGAGATATGCTTACCGCGGTTCTGTCCACATCTAGAGCACCCAACAGAGGTTCTACATGGCATACCTAAGACATGAGGAGAGCCCTGAAGATTTATATTGTCAGGACTCAGCCTATCCCCAATACTGAATCCATGTTCATAGCTATTGCTCCTTTGAACTTGGGTCAGAGTATCGCCAGCAATACCAGTAGCAAATGTCTAAAGCAGGGGTCTGCAACCTGCGACTCTCCAGATGTTCATGGACTACAATTCCCATCAGCCCCTGCCACAATGGCCAATTGGGAATTGTAATGGGAATTGTAGTCCATGAACATCTGGAGAGCCACAGGTTGCAGACCCCTGATCTAAAGGCTTGCATTGTAGAGGGGTACCGATCTCAGCATCTAGAGGGTTCCAGTTGGAATTACAGCCCATTCAGTACACAGTGCTTTTGCCAGTGCTTTTTCATGCTTCTCCTGAGGAAATTTGCAAAGCAGCCATTTGGACTTCAGTGTTAACCTTTGTCAAACACTATAAGATTGACACCTACAGCTCTTCAGATGCAGACTTTGGGTGAAAAGTGTTGCAACACATTTACTCCTCTATCTACCTATGATGATCCACTCAGTATTTTGGGATACTGCTCTGGGAGGTCCCACAAGATGTCTTCTGCTCAGTGGGAGAACGACTGTCGGATACATACTGTGGAAGGTCGTTCTTCTCTGAGCAACGAGGACATCTTGCCCCTCCCATGGTCATTGTAACTCTTTGAGACAACCTTCCTAGTCTTTCCTGACTGCACTCCTTCTCCTTTTCTAACTGCTAATAATGAATTTCATGAGTTTGGTATGGCCATCGTTGTTCTAATTAGTTTAAGATTGCAGTAGGGAGTTCTGAATCTGAGGAAGATGGGCGGTCTCATCTCATCCTATCCCAAACAAGGAGGCGGAAAAAGTTTATTTCCTGCTTCCTTGATTGCATGGTGAGAAACACTCATAAGATATTCTCCACTGACTGGATGTCCTCCTTGCTCAGAGAAGAACCTTTCATGGTATGCATCCAACAGTCATTCTCCAAGTTTTCTGGTCTATCACACTAGGTGGATATTGGATAACATAGCAATGTTCGTCCTTACTTGAATTAAATGTGGTAAATTCAGGTGGGAGTTGAAGATTGGAAATAGCAGGATGCTGCAATTAATTAACTTTTAAAATATTGCAGAAGGCTGAACTGCAGCATCAGAGGCTTACCTGCAGCAGTGTAGTTTCCTCAAAGTGAAATACATGGAGTCATTTAAGTTGCCCTGATGTTTTTTTAGAATGATACTTTTTGTCTTTAGTTAGCTTTTAAAGTCTCCTCCTCAGCCATTGTTTCCTTTTAATGTCCTTGCTCTCAGATCCTTGATACAAAGCATGATTATTGGTTTGTGCACTGGTGTCCAGTTCTGGTTTATTATATGCAGCCTGACTTGTTTTTCCTCTGTTCTTGAAGCAGTTGGGAATACTGTCATAACTACTCTAATCTCTGCATATTAATTGTCACATAGGTTCTGTTGCAATTGTTTTTCAGTTACAATGTACAGAATTTGAAATGTATGATTCCTCTGCAGCTTTTGGAATAAGCTGATGAAATTGTGATGGTTCAGAGTTCCCTTTTGTAGAAAGATGCTAGTGTGTCCCACCATTTATTATGGTGGGCTTATGAGGTGTGAAGTCTATTCATGCAGTGTGATAATCAGGCACAATGTCATGTATGAAGCACCTCTTAATGTATAGCTAATCATCTCTGCTTTCTTTCTTAAAGCACATTCTCTGCTTCAGCTCAGAATAGCTGAATAGGTGGGAGCTGACCATGAGCAATTGTACCAAGGAACTTCAGCTATCTAGCAGAGCTGACCTCTGAAGGGACTGGTGTGTGTATGACCCAGTAACAGGCAAAACTGAAAATTAGTTATAATTGAAGGATATTTGTGTCACTCTGATCCAACTGCTTTTCTTTTTCTTTGATTAACACAATTTCTGTGTAGCTCTTACATTAATGGCCTTTTCCCAATGCTGCTTTTCACAAGGGTGAAATTTATGCTGAGTTAAAAACCCCTGAGCTTTGTTTTGACCCAATTGAAATGAGAACAGTTCTGGGGTGGTTTGTATTTGGTTTCATTTTTTTAAATGTAACCTTTCTTTTGCCATTTATTGGCAGACTTTTTAACTTGGTGCTTAATATGCTACTGACTAGATTCCTTGCTTGCTGTACAACTCTTTCAGGTATGATACATATGAGTCCTACGACTCAAGGTCTTCACTGAACGACCGTGATCTGTACAGATCCGGCTACGATTACAGTGAGGCTGAACATGAAACCGACAATGCCTATGAAGGCCACTATGACAACTCCTATGGGAACCGCAGGGACCAGTACCAGAACAGAGCACGTGACAACTTTGGTCATCGGGGTCAAAACTGGCCCAGAGACGGGCGAAATAACAGATCCATGGCAGGCCCATATTCTGGGCGTATGGGTGGACAATGGAATGAGCCCCCAGGGCCAATGGGAGGACGGGGCCATGGCCCCAATAGGCCTCCATCCCTTTTCTCCCACAAACTTTTCCCTGAATACAATATGTTCCAGGGAATGCGAGGTTTCTCTGGCAACATGCGCTTTGGAGGCGGCAGCATGAAACAACGCATGAGGAGAAACTGGAAAATGTGGGACACAGATTTTAAAGTAAGTACTTATACAATCTTCTCTGATCTATTTTCTGCCTTATTGCAAAGGGCCTTGCCAGCAAGTGGTGCTGCCTAAGGCCAAGCGAAAAAGAGTCTCTTTTGTCATTGAGATTGCTTTATTATTACTGCTGTTTTTATTCTCTTAGTCATTTCTCGGTACTTTGATGTTTTGAACAACTGGGTATACATCTTGGCAATTTCCCTAAAATTATACCGCCATATTAGCAAACCCATTACAGAACTTTTTTCACATACCCCCCGGGGGTATACGTACCCCAGGTTGGGAACCGCTATTCTCGCACATGTCCTATAGGCAGTCTGTCAGCTTTTGGTGATTCACTGATGCAGAGCAATTTGCGTGTCCTTTAGATAATTTAGCAAAAGATTGCAGAAAGATCTGCTTTTTTCTTTTTTTCTTTTCTTCATTTTTGGTTTTCTTCCTGGTCCAGGTTCTGTTTTTAGGACAGAACAAAACTTGGTACTATGACAGTGATTGGGTGAGGTGTAACTTGAGATATTTTTCATTACTTGTAAGTAGACTTGGAGATTCGAGTGCACCGAATCCCGAATCTGCGCATTCAGGCCAAGATCGGCCAAATATGTCCTGCCTGAATATGAACAAATCCGAAGGCCTTGCATTTGGACTTTTTTGGGTATTTTTGGTGTTTTTTCACATTTTGGCCTGCAGGGGCGCAGTTTTAAAGCTAGGAGCACCAAAATTTTAGGGTCTTATCCAGAGATTGTCCTGATGATGTCACCCAAGTTTGGTGAAGTTTGGTTCGGGGGGGCAAAGTTATGGACCCCCAAAGTGGGTGCTCCCATCCCCCATTGTTTCCAATAGGAGCTAACAGGAGATGGGGGGGGGCTGCTAGCTTTGAAATTGCACCCCCTGCAGGCCAAAACCCAAAAAACCCAAGAAATACCAAAAAAACTCAGACTGACCCGAATTTTTCGGTATTTGGGTATATCCAAATATGTTACTTCTCTTATATGGGCATACAGATAATTTTAAGCCCGAATAAATCCAAATCCGAATTTTACCGAATTTCTATGGTATTGACCAAGCCTACTTGTAAGTAGCTGTTACTAAAGAAAAAGGTTGGTGGGTCTTGTTCTGTATAGATCATACTGAATCCAGTATGTAGCTTTAGTATAACTTCTGAATATTGTAGAAAGTGTGTTCTGTTGGAAACCTGCTGTCCTACAATTGAGCTTATTAGGAATGTATCTGTTGCAGCATACTTTTATTGCAGATAAAGAACTCAAAATAGTTTAAATGTGATCTGGTTGATCAGGCACAGCTGTTAGATTGTGCACACAGATGAAAATACTTTTGTCTTTCACCTCTAGAAAAAAAGAATAAAGACTGAGCCAGCTTCTAATAAGCGAAAGCAAGCTAACAGTTCTGATGAGCCAGACAGCAAAGCAGCAAAAACCGATGGCTCTGACAGTTCAGACTCTGATAATGGTAAGAATATCTTAATGGAGATACAGTCTTTCTGTAACTAAGCTTTTCTCTCTTCACTGCATCGTAGTTTGTAGATGTTGAAAATGCTAAATTAGCAGTCACTGCGTTGTCTCTTTTCAGAAGAGGGACCTGAAGGAGAAGCTGCTGAGAAGTGTTCTAAAGCTGTGAGTTTGAATTTCTCATTGTTCAACTTTACAGTTAAACAGCAGAAGTCATGTGAATAGATTACAGAAGATTGTTTTAGAGGTCAGGCTGGCAAACTTCTCCCCCACCCTCAGTATCTGAGTTAATAGCTACTTGGAGTGGAGTGGCAACTTAAATTTGAATGTTTCTCATATTTCTATTGCTCTGATTGAATTTGGGTCTTTCAGAGCTGCTTTTAAGTAAAAAAGAGATACAATACCACCCTTCCCTCTTCCCTTAGTTTCAAGCAGTGTAAATCATGGAGTTGGTCATATTGAGCATGATATTCTATAAATGGTTGTCAAGTGGATACAGTGAAGCCCACCGTACATAATGCTGGGTCATCTGTGTTGGACCAATAAGAGTGCATAGGGCTTGCTCAGTATAAAAGAGAACAACAATCTTTTTATCTGAACAAAATCCCACTGTTTACAGTTACTTTATATCCAAGTATATAGGAACTATTGCCAGGTTGTAACTCTGATTTTTGTAAGGTTTATAGCTTAAATACACAAGTATCTAAAATTCTGAAGCTTTGACATTTAATTTTTTTATACCACATTGATACAGAAATGCTGATCTTACTGATAGTTTAAAGATAAGGCTTGCCAAGGTAATCTCTGCTTCTCCCTCTGAGGTAGGAGCACATCTTGCATGGATTATTCCCGGTGTTCTCTCAGGGAGGCAGGAACAAATTTCATCTGCTTCCTGCCTTCTTTTGGCAACAGTCCTCCATATCCAGTTTTGTTTGTTTCTCAGTAGAGAGAGCAGCTTAGGGTTTAGCTCCTATCCTTTCCTTATCAGTTTTAGCTTTCTCTTTTCTCCCTGGTCCTTTTCCTCTTATTCTGCCCCATTGCTGTTTACAATCAGTGAGGGGCAATTAGAGACAGGAAACTGCCAGGAGAGAAAGAGAGGGACAAGAAGAAGCAGGCTGCAATTGGCAACCTAGAGCTGGTGGTAGCAGCAATCTTCCTGTCTTTTACATTTTGGCTGGCAACAAGGTGGGAAATGGCTTTCTCCCTGAGTTGGAGCTTGGGGCTCCTCTAACAGCTGGTCCTTGCAAGGAAAGTGAGAGATTGGGCCATCCCTGCCCAGGAGCCTCCCAGGTCTACCCAGAGGCAACAGGGAAAGCTTCAGGGAAATTCTCCCCAAAGTGGCATTGTTTCCGTGGACCAGTGGAGAGAGATAAAACTCCAGATGGGTAGGAGAAAGTTGCTGGGGTTGCTCCCTCAATACCATAGGTTTTTTTTTAATTCTTAAGAGGGCACTGATGCACAGCAGAGCACATGAGCTCTCCCCACCTTCAGCTCTATCACAGAGGGGATGGGGAATACTTTGATCCAGGTGGGGGATGCTTTACTCATGAGTATAGCTGCTACATCCAGCCCTCTTCTATAATCTTTACTGACCTTGTGAAATTTTGTTTGACAGACCGTGAGGAAGTAGATTGCGCTGTATCATCAGAGCAGGAACCACAGCAGAGGTTGTGATTGATTCTGCTAGGCTATTCTCAAGAAGGGCTCATGACCACCTTACTGCAGAGGGAGCAGTCTCATGGCCCATTAAGGCAGCCAGGAAGATTGGGGGGGGGACCTGTCATGCCCCCACAGAGGCTTTTGTTATTTCCCCATTAAGCTTTAGTTTCCTCATAGTTAGCATGGTTTTAGTTCTTTGTTAAGTCTTCTATGGGAGGGTATTTTAGTTAGCCCCTGCCCCTTTAAGACATTTCCCAATAGGCAGTTTTCTTTCTTTACCCAGCAATCCCCTGTTTTAGTTTTAGTCAGTCAGTCTGAGAGAGGTGTTAAGGGTAGTTGGAACCCAGAACCCAGAATATTCGTGACGTCCATATGGTGGTCCATAGAACACAAGTTGTTTATTGGCAGCTAGAACTGGACAGAGACTAAAAGAACTGAAAGGAAGCAAGATACAGTGGACAATCTTGAAAGCAGCCAAGAGAAGACAGTCTGCAGCTTCAAACCTCCTCAAGACAAGCAAGTACTCTGAATAGATAGACCCAAGGGAGGAGTTAGGGTCTTGTTTCTCTCCAGTAATAAACCTATTATAAGAACTGTTGAACCTGGCTTGTGTCTCCACCATTCTGTCCTAGCCAAGTACAGGGCACCTCTAACAGATTCACTTGGGGGGCAGAACAGGACCAGTAAATGCTTGAAGGAAGATCCTCAGTGGGAATCTGACCAGTCCTCAGTGCAAAGGAGAAAAGGGAGAAGGATTCCTTTTTGATGAGGAAGAGTCCCCTGCAGAGGTTCTAGAGCAGGCTGCCAGATGCTTCAAGCTAGATGATTATCAGTATCTCCTGGCTACGTCTACGGTAGCCTTTGACTTACAGGAGGAATGTAATTCCCCCAAGTTAACCATAAAGGGCAGATCTAAAGGAAACAGATTTTTTCCTCATGTGGAGTCAGCTGAGAGTGTTTTTCCACTACTGGAATTCTTTGAGCAACAAATTAAAAAGGAATGGGCTAAGCCTAACTCCAGTAAGCGCTTCCCATCTCTTGTCAAGAAACTTTATACCTTGTATGACTTCAAATTCCTCTGGTTGGCAGTTTTGCCCTCGCTTTACAGTCGATTGGTGTCTTATCCCAGGGTAAGAGATCTAACTTCCCTTTTCAGAAAACCTGTGAAGCCACAGTGATGGTCATCAAAGCATCAGCCACAGCTTTGATTGTGCCTAGGATAACCAGAAAAGGTTCAACTCTTGCCTTCACCCAACAAGTGGCTATTAGAAAGAACTAATGGAATGATAAAGACTGCCTTTTACAGTGGATGCCATGTTCAACACATTAATTTTTCCTCCAGAGCCATGGCATGGTCAGTTGTTGCCAGGTGCAACCTCTGGCTGCGAGCCTGGTTGGCAGACCTACCATTGTCTCCACCTACCCCTTTCAGTATGTTATTCAGAGCCTCTCTTGACAAGGTGTTAATGGAGATGAGAGACAGCTATGCCAAGATTCATCAGATTGGATAGATGGTCACTGAGAGGTTTCACCTTTCATTTGCAATGTACTCTGCCTAGGCTACCTAGGGAACGTAGACATTCCAGATGGAAATCACAAAGCCAGGCCTTTTGTAGACTCCAGACCAACAAGCACTTCAGTTGCAGGAGCAAGAAACCTCCCAGAGAGTATAAAACCCTAAAGCATGACTCCTTACGGTGCACTTATTTCAGTGTGGGCGGATGCCCGCTGTTCTTCAAGGACTTATGGTTTCAAAATCAGGCAAATGCATGGTCAATAGGGATTGTTGCCAGAGGGTATTCCCTGGAATTCTCCAGGTTTCTCTTTCCACGCTGCCTACATTATTTGCGATCAGGCACCTACTAGAAGTCAGATCTATCAAACATAGAATGGTTCCAGGAAGTGTATTCCAACTTCCTCATGGTCCCCAAAAGGAATAGGGTCATCCTGGACCTGAACAGGTTTATAAAGTTAAGGCGATTCAGGATGGAATCCCTTTGGTTCATTGTGCATCCATGAGGCCAGGGAACTTTATGCGTCTTTGGATCTCACAGAGGCATTTCTTTGCATATTCATCCTTGAGGGACACAGGTGATTCATCCAGTTTGCCATGGGTAACAGTTGTCTTCAGTTTCATGCCTTACCCTTTGGACTCTCCTCTTCCCTGAGAGTGGTTTCCAAGATTCTGCTGGGTTCCATCATGAAGTTGCAAGAAGAAGGGGATACACATCCACTCCTACCTGGATGATCTCATATGCCCATGATCAAGGGACAAGTCCCTAGCAGACACTCAAGCCACCATATTGTTCTTACAAGAGCATGGTGTTATTGAGAATCTTCAGAAGAGCTCCTTGGTTCCAGGCCAATACGTAGAACACCTAGGTGTTTTGATTGACTCTACCTGTTCCTATCTCTTTTTACCAGAATCCAAGATGTCAAGGATCCAACTGTGTGCCAAGTAAGTGATCAGGGGAAAGTCTGTTTCCCTCATGCAGCAAACCAGGTTGATACAGCTGCTTATATCCATGGTAGATGCAGTCCAGTGGGGCAGTCTACATTCTCAACAGCTTCAGTGCTTCTTGGGATCTTACCAGCTGCAGATCATGGCCAAGGAGGTTTGATCTCTCACACTGCTTGCAGAGATAAGGGTCAGGTTACTGAGGGAGATGACAATATTGCCTCCAATGCCTACTCTGGTAGAATGGGACATGGCGGATCAGAGCCCAATATTCCATCCCAAACCTCAGTGGCTATGCTTGATCACCTGGAAGTTGAGTGGAGCAAGTTCATAGGTCTGGGGTATTCCAGGAACATCACCAACACTGTCACAACTTCCAGAGGACCACTGGCAGTATGTATATACAATACCACATGGAAGACCTTTGTTAGGGGGTTCTAAGGGAAGGGAGTGCCAACCTTGAAATCTGGGTTTCGTCATTATTAGAGTTCCTACAAGATGGTCACTCATAGGGCCTCAGATCATTGCTCTTGCCATTGTCCTACCCAAGTATAGAGGCTTTCCTTGTCTAGGCACCCACATATCCAGCAATTTCTAAAGGGGGTCCATCAGTTGCATCCTCCTGTCCATCATTTTCCTGCTTGGAAATCTGTAGGCAGTATTGAATGTCCTAAATCATCTTCCCTTTGAGCAGTGCAGGAAACATCTCTAAAATGGCTGCACATGAGAACATTCTTTTTGGTAACAATTATATTGGCTTGATGCATTTCTGAACTTAGGATTCTTTGTCAGAACTGCATTTTCTGTAAGGATAAGCTGTTGCTCTGATCTGATCCTACCTTCCAACCTAAAATAGCCTCTAGATTTCACATCAGCTATGAAATCGGCTTGGCATCCTTTTGCCCCAATCCCTCTCATCCAAGAGAGAAACTGGCATAATTTGGATGTGAGGAGGGCAGTTGAGGTACCCATTGTTAGGACCAATGAGATTAGGAAATTGGACTATCTCTTCCATTTCCATAAGCTCGTCCAAACTAGGCAAGCCTAGGGCAGTAGTTAACACAACACTAACGGTATGTATCCTCAAGGCAGGCAAGGCACAAAAGATTCCGGTCCCTCCAGTCATCACAGTTCACTCCATTTGCAGCTTGGCCACGAACGTGGCGTTAACAAATTGTGCAACTGTAGATGAAATTTGCAAGGCAGCCACATCAGCTTCGCTGTCTACTTTTGTGAATCACTACAAACGCAACAGCTCTGTGGATGTGGCTTTCAGCAGGAGGGTGCTTCAACACAACATCACAGAGATTTAGATAATGACCCGTCCAAGTTCATGGACACTGCTCTGGGAGGTTCCATGAAAGATGTCCTCCTGTCTCAGAGGGAAAATGGGCCATTGGATACTGTGAGAGGTCTGAGAAAAGGAGGACATTTTGGCCCTGCCAAGGAGTCATTGTCTCACACTACCTGCTTTTCTATCCTTTCTTTTGCTTCCTGTTAGTATAATAAATTAATTCAGTATTATTCAAGGTTATTCTGGTAGTTATGAGTTCAATATTAAGTGTTAGATAGTTGGAGTTACAAACTGGATATGGTGGACTCCCACTAAAAGGAGGCAGGAAGCAGAAGAAATTTGTTCCTGCCTCCCTGAGAAAAGGGCGGGAATCACCCATGGAAGATGTCCTCTTTTCTTAAAGGAGAAGGACCTCTCACTGGTATCCAACAACTCGTTCTGCATCTGGTAGCTGGCATTTTTGAATGAGTAGTTGCTGTTTCTGGGACGCATATTGCATCATCATTGTAGTTAGCAACACTTCTGATCACTGGATGGAGTAATTCACTGAAAACAAGTATTAAGCTTTAGTGACTTTAATTGCCTTTTAGGAAGGAGAGGGGGAAGGTGGTGAAGATGAGGAAAGAAAAGGAGACTCTGAAAAAGGTAAGTCCAAATGACCACATATAAGGGAACTCTTAATGAGTACAGTCTTCTCAGAATGGAGTTGGACCATTGAAATATTATGCATTTCCATAAATGGCTCCAGTTTACGAAAGCTTAGAAAAGCCAAGGTTCTAACATTATATGTTGTTTAGGGACTGACATAATGAGTAATTAATTTAAGCATGATGTAATAGCACTGTAGTATGAAGTTGATAGCCTGCCAATTGTATTTGGAGAAATGTGAACTCTTACAGTTCTTGGGCTACATTTATTCTCCCTTTGGTGAGATGGACTCCAGCTGCTTTGAGCTTGCAGTTTAGCAGTCTGTACTTCTAGCTTGCGTGGTAGCATCATTTTCAGACTATGGAACTCTTCCTCTTTACCAGTTCCACATAAGCCAGACATTGCCCAATGGATAATCACACAAATAAAAAGAAATACTCTGACATTTCTGGGCACTGTAATAATGTAAAGATAAATGTACTGTATGCTGCCATGCTTTAATAAAGAACTTGTATGGTGGGATCAAGCTCAAAGCTACTGCAACTGTAATTCAGACTTTTCTCTTCATCATCTCATAGTTGCAAGGGTGCTATGTCTTGGGAAAACAACTTTTATCCTATAGGAAGAATCGTCTCTGCAAATGTTATGTTCCTTCAAGATTGAGATGTTCATGAGGTGACCGTTATGGTTTTAGCTTTCATTAATCTTCAGGAAGCTCTAGTGCAGACTATAAGTTCTTTCCTGTAGTGGCCAGAAAAGCAAGATTGGGAACTTGCCGTCTTGTCTTATCTAACACAATAGTAGAGTTCACACCTAAGTATACTGAAAATAGGCTATTTTTTATTACATTTTAGGAGCTCTGACAATTCAGGAAGAGATCAGTCAGATCAAGCGCAAATTGCAAGTTGGCAAGAAAACTCAAGAGAGGCAGAAAAAGAGGTACCGAGATCGGATGGTGGAAAGGTAGGCATTATCTCTAGAAGAAATATGCTAGTGTAGGGATCCCAACCCCTTTTTGATGATGTGGGCATCTTTTGATTTTAAGAGGCTGCCATGGGATGTGGAGCCAAACCCAAAATGGCTATCTCCAGAGGCAAAGCCCAACTGAATACCCCCCTTCTACCCAGGAAGAAGGAAATTCTGAAGAGGAAATTAAACCCCACATTGACTAAGGAATCCCAGTTGCTTACCTCATCCAACATTGGAAAACCTTTTCATTTGAATGATGGCAGCCAATAACAAGCCCTGAAAAGCTCAACAGCTACCAAGAGAAGTACTAGCAGGCATCATTGCACCAATGGGCATCATGTTGGGAAACCCTGTGCTTATGGGATTAGGATAATGTGATGGGTTTTTTTGTTTGTCAAAGCAAACTTCACTATTTTAAAATGTCTGCCTATATAACATACCATTATCGAGCTTTTATGGTCTGCTGAAAGTTGAATTTTATATACTGTAATTTCTAGAGTTTATTAGAGGCATTATAAGTACAAAGCATTTTAAAAAAAATAGACCAGGGCCATTCAACTCGAAACATTACTGCAGAATTCCTCATTGAAGTTCTTTGTGGTTTGGGGAGTGTTTTGTGAAGATGGGTGTGAGTGATAAGTCTTACTAGTTTACAAATTGCGAGATAGCTTATCTACATGAGTGAACAGTATTGCCTAACATATTGTAGTTGATTTTGAGTGAAACCTGGACTGCCCAAAGTATAGTAGATGTTTTTGAAACATTCATAGTAAAGCTTTTTTCATACTGTGTGCTTCAAGCAGGATTCAGTTTGTGTGTTCATTGTGCAAATATCGAACTTTCTATGATGATGAGATGACCAATCATTTGGAGAGCAAGTTCCACAAGGAGCACTTTAAATTTGTTGGAACCAAGTTGCCCCAGCAGACAGCTGACTTTCTCCAGGTGGGTCTCTTTTTGCCTTCTGTTTTTCCTGAAGCAAATGAGGCCCTTTGTTTTCCAATACTTCTGTGTCATCTAGTTAGGAAGTATTTCATATGAACCAGAAACAGTTTTGGGGGAAAATTTTGATAGTGAAAGACCTAGGCAATCCTGACTCCACAGTTTTTGTTCCACATTGTCTTAGCTTGTAGCCTTTATACTACCCATCCACATCATAGTCTTGCTTTTAATTCTTAAAAAGAATTAAGACTAGTAGAAAAGTTATTAGGCATGAAAATATATTGCTTGGAATGGGGGGCGGAAAGGAAAGAGAAAGAGACCAGAACCTTGATTGTGGGATAATCATTGCATGTTAGGCGTTTGACCAACAAGATATCTTATGTTTTGTCAATGTTACCTTTAGTATTCATAGTAAACTCTTCTACAATGCAGGAATATGTAGCTAACAAAACAAAAAAAACCGAAGAACGCCGTAAAGCAATTGAAGATATTAATGCAGTTATACAACAAATCTACAAAGACCAAGATCTTACCCAGGGTATGTATAATTCTGCAACTGATGCATTGCTTAGAGTGTGAAGGGTGTCTTAAAGTTCAGCAGTTAAGGATGTGATCTGACTTATTGTTCAGAGACTTGCTCCTATTTCTGGCATAATAATTTCCATTGCGCGTGCAGAGAATTGTAAAAGATTTTGGGAATCTACCTTATACTGTCTTCTTTGGGAAAGGCCTTACACTGTGTGTGCTGCCCATTGATATGTGTACCAAGTGCTGTTCCTTGGCACCTTGGAAGCAAGTGCAGGACTACTACTAAACAAGTAGTATGGCTTTAATGGGGGAGGGGCTGGGTGTTCTGTGTAGACATATACATACAATTCAATCGAATGGAGACAGTCTTTTTGTTTTAGGATTTAGATTTCTATCCCTCAGGTTAAGAGCAAAAGCACTTCTCATGCACACCCATGAGAAGTGCTTTTTGCTCTTAACCTGAGGGATAGAAATCTAAATCCTTTTAAGTATTGAAGGAGACTGTTGGAGGTGCCAGTTGTTATCCATTTTTCTTCTATTTTTGCCATTCTGTTCAGTCCATATATTTACAGCCAGGTTTATAGTAGTGTGGGGTGTCCTAGAGACTGAGTATGGATAACTTGCCTGGTTTGAGAAACATTGGTGGTTGTAATAAGAGTGTACATTCTGCAGCAGTTTTGATTACCTTACCTTTCTTTAGATATAGGTATGGAGCATTTTGTAAAAAAGGTGGAGGCTGCTCATTGTGCTGCATGTGACCTCTTCATCCCAATGCAGTATGGAATTATCCAGAAACATCTGAAGTCGCTTGACCATAACCACAACCGCAGAGTGAGTATACAGCTGCTTAACTGAGCACTGTCAAACAGTATGTTGAGCAGGACTGGTCAGGGTTGTTGCCTGCTTGAAATGGTCTTGTATTCAAATTTAAAAGCAAACAGTCCAGAATAATTGGATCAGATAGTGGGTGTATAAGTTATTTTATTTAATGTGTTCAAGGACAATTCAGAGAACTTCCATGAATGTGAAACATAACTACTATTGGCACCACATATTAATTCTTTGGCTGTAGCAATTTCCAGCATCTTTTCCGCTTGGTTTTGTAAAAAGACTATCTCAGTCTGTTCACTTCAATTCAGCGTTTTGATGGCTTAAGTGTTGGAAACTGGGGATCAGTACACATTTTACATAGCAGATTTGTTTGTTTGCTGTAATGAACATTGTAAGATGTGAAATGGAGATGGTGGTTATTTTCTAGGATGCTCTGGCCAGTGGTTGCAATTTGGCATGTGCCCTGCATGGTTAGATAGGCCTCTTCCCTTCATACTTCTAAACAGTTTCTGGGAGCTTTACAGTGTACTTGGGAGCAAACACGTCTGAACCCTTGAATGTGAATTCTTCTTTTGGTGTTTACGGGTTAAGTACTGCCAGTAGTGTCAGGCCAGAGAGTTAGCTTATTTCCTGGCGGTTGTGGGTTTTCCAGGCTGTGGGGCAGTGGTCTGATAGAAAATACAAGAAAAATACAGGAAACAGGAAGGAGAAATTTATTTTCTGCCTCCCTGATAAGATGGTGGGAATCACCCATAAGATATCTTTCTTTGCTCAGAGGAGAAGGACTCTTCATGGTAAGTTTCTGTGGCGGAACAGGTGGCTTTGCCTGGCAGGCCCTATTCCACTCCCAATCCTCCCCCAGGAGTTGCCACCTTTCCCAGGAGAGAACTTGCTTTCTCTCTCAGTAAACCGCTGCCATCCCCCTGACTGTCTGTTGAACTGCCTGCTGGGAAGGGTCAGGGCTTCCTTGCTTCCTTTACCAGTCTGAGGCCTGGCTTCTATCTCCCCTGGTTTCCCCCCTTCTGGGTTCCACAGGGCAAATTGAAGGTCCCGAAGGAAAAGCTGCTTGCCAACTGCCAACCTTCTTCCCCCTCCTATGTAGGTAGCGCATCCAAGACATTGGAGGCATACATGGTACAGAGAGCTGTCCCCACAGTTAAAGTTCAAAAGGCATTTATTCCAAATAAAATGGTAAGAAGAACGTTTTCAACTGCACCAGATTGAGCAAGGGTTTTCAAAGCAAATGGCAATCAGGTATTGCATATATAGCAGTTTCTCCTGAAATGTGCTTTATTTTGGGGAGAGAAAAACCTTTTATCCCCATGACTTCAACATTTCCAGGAATTTACATCTCTACCCCCTTGAGATGAGCCTGTTCTTAAGAGAAGGTGATAGCAATTTATTAATACCTATAAGTGAGTATGGTACAGGCTGTGACATTGCTGCATTTTTTTCTTCTAGGCTATGATGGAACAGTCCAAGAAATCATCATTAGTAGTTGCAAGAAGTATTCTTAACAATAAACTTATCAGCAAGAAACTGGAGCGATATCTCAAGGTAAAAGAATACTTTTTAAAAGGCTGTACATTTTGGTGTTAAATTCTAATCCATCTGAAGGGCATTCATACTATTACTAACCATTACTAATTGAGGTAAGATCATTAAGAATATGGTTTGTTGGTTGGTGTGAACCCAAAATTTCAAAATATGGTTTTTAACTGTTTCATCTAGTTTGTAGTAACTGTTTATCTATTCTGAAGTCTAGAATCACAAGCCACAGTTTGTTGCATAGCTCCATCCCTCGTGATCACTTGGAAAGCAGTGACAATATACTGAGAAGATTTCCCCTACTGGGAGATAGCAGGAAGCAGAATAACTTCCATTTCTAACTGCTGGTAGAAATAGCTGGCTTGGGCCACAAACTTCTGGTTTGTTGCTAAAATCACAGCTTATTGTGAGTTATTTTGTTAACCAGAGAAAAGACTTTTGCTTCAACTTTAATGCTAGAATTTTTAGAGAGGGATGTTTCAAATTGGTTCACCTCCATTTTTCTCTTGGCACCATTCTTTGATTTCGTCTCTGTTGAGTCCTACCCTCTGCAGTTCATAGCATGGAGATTTTCACTGCATCCCTCCAGTAGAAGTTCTCTTCTGTCTGTACTGCAAATTTGTTTGTGTCCCCCATCTACCACTTTCCCCATTTTTCTGTTTCCCTCACTCCACAGGTCTTATCTGCATCCTATTCTAGCTTTTGTTTCTGCAGTATGTGGGACTTAAATTACTTTCATATGCTTAGCAGACAGTTCTTTGGAATGTGAGGAGTTAATGTCTCTGAACACTATGTGCTCTGTGGTTGTCGTATATTGCAGGGTGAGAATCCTTTTACAGATGACCCTGAAGAGAAAGAGGAACATGAGGAAGGTGAGGCAGGAACTAGTGGGAACATGGAGGAAGGAGCGCCTGAAGGTGAAAGAAATAAAGCTGATGAGGAAACCAAAAGTGGAGACAATCTGGATGAAGAAAATCCAGTTGAAGAAAGTGGTGGAGAAAATAAGGGCGAAGAGGGGGAAGGGGGAGAACCAGGGCAGACAGAGGACTGGAATTTGAACACGTCCCAGGAAGCCCTTGCTGCTGAGCAGGAGCAAGAATTGGAGGAAGAAAGAAAAGGAATTATACCTTCAGAGGAGCTGGAACCTCCTGATGAGTAAACATTGAAAAAAGGTTGACACAACTGGAGACTGTGCATTAAAATTTTTAAAACCATAACTGTATTTGTGACACTACATGGCACGCGGCTTTTGGTTTTCATTGACTACATCTTCACCTAGTTACAGCACTTAAAAGCCTTTATCTGTAAAGTGTTTTGGAAATAGCTTTTTTAAATCAAACCTTCATTGTATTAGCTAGGTTTTGTGCAGTACAATTTCTAGGTGGCTTTGTACTAGGAAAATAACTCCCCCCACCTTTTTGAGTAAATACTCAATACCAAATTGTGTTAATCTGCTTATTCTGTGCTACAACCCTGGAGAGTGAGTATCCGCTAACCTCCTTCCTCCCCATCCCCAGTTTTGTAAATAGTTGAAAATGTTTCTGTTCCATATCCATTTTTTGCCTAGAAATGTCAGAGGCGGAATTCTGAGTTTTTAATTCTGCACAATTGGAATAACTTCCACGCAACTGTAGCATTCTTCTCTTCTATCTTTTTACTTTGAGTATACAGCAGAAATACCTGGGGTCGGCACAGTAGTTCTGCAGTGCTTTTTATTTAAGAGTGAATAGTTCTAGTGGATAG
The DNA here is from genome assembly GCF_021028975.2 of Sphaerodactylus townsendi. Lineage (NCBI taxonomy): Eukaryota > Metazoa > Chordata > Lepidosauria > Squamata > Sphaerodactylidae > Sphaerodactylus > Sphaerodactylus townsendi. Next base: position 110,579,333 of record NC_059427.1, on the reverse strand, counting down.
AAAGAAAGCGCTATTCTAGGACTACTTATGTGGATGAGGTTCGGAAAGCAGCAGCAAAGTGTTGAATGTGTAGGAGGGAGAGCTGCTGCCTGGTACACTCTAAAAAAGGCATTGTTCCTTTTTAAGTTCTACCCTGACTTTGTTCCAAGGAACAAGGGTTGCTATTCTGTAAATGAAGGCCATGGTAGTCTATATGAAATCTACTGATGAAGAGTGTTACAGAAACATTAAATATTCCCTTACCAATGGAGATCCTTGGCAGTTGTCTTATTCTGAATCTTCCTACAACTCATTTCCTCTGGAGTTCAGTTCTGTTCCACTGTTTTGGTTTTGGTTTCTAATTGAAAGTACGCACATCAGCATTAATACTCCTGGCAATTTCAGCCCTTATCTCCCTGCCCCAAAAGCACTCGCAAAGCAATCTTACTGGGCAGCTGCTCCCACTCCTGTTTATTTTTGGTTGATCACTCTTATGAATCTCTTTATGTACATGCAGTCTGCTTATAGTGAAACTGGAAAAAGTTTATGAATCTGGTGAGTACGTGCTGCATCAGACTAAAGAGGAAGGTGACCAGAGCTAACACTGGAGTATGGCAATTGGGGACCTTGCCTCATATTCATGCTCCTCTTGATCAGTGTGAGAGAAAATATTGTGAGTAAAATGCTAAAGACTGTGTATCCAATCTAATGAGAGGTTTTGAACTAGGTTTTAAGTATATCTTTCCCAAATGTCTAATTTGTGTTCATAACAATAACTAACCTTATATGAGCAACTTGTAGCTGTCCCTGAAAATAAATTGTGTGTATATTTGGAATAACGAACAATTACAGTACGGTGCTCCTGTCTAGGTATCTGAAGGCCGGGGGGGGGGGGGGGGGGTTCTAGAACAAATGTAGGTATCTCGACAGTCTTGGTTATTATTGTGGCAGTAACAAATCATGATGGATTGCTAGTACTTACACAGTTGAAGTGCTGCCTCTTGTTATAATCCCTGCGCTTGAAAAGATGTATGTAATATGCACTATTTAGCACTAGCATTTAACATCTTTCTTTAGATAATAATTAATAGTATGGACTGCAGGAAGCTGTTAATTTCTAATACCTATTTTCCATAGATGTGTAGTCATTATAAGGCACAAAGATCATCCTAAAACCCAGTTCTAATCACAGACTCTACTAGACTGATAGTGCAATGCTATCCAGAGTTACTTCAATTTGGTCCTGCAAGACAGATAAGGATTCTCAGATTTTTGTTTGCCTTGATGCTATTGGGGGGTGGTCATTAGCAGATGAGGAGGTGCATAAACTTCCTCTTGGCTCTCGTTTTCTTGCAAGTCACTAGCTGTTCTGTATCAGTTTGCTACATTAACATAGATCTTTCTAAATTCATTTTGCCTTTGAATGTGCATTAGTTTTTTGGAAACAGGTCTTGCAAAGTTCATTGGGACTTGCTCCCAGATTACACATATTGAGTAACAGAAATGCCTTGACCTACAACCAATAATGTTTACTAATGACTTCATTCAAATTCACTGAACTTGTGTGTACACGCACAAAGGTATAGGCTATTGACTTTTATACATAAATTAAATTGAACCCTTTTTCCTTAAATCTGTTTACAACTAGTGAAGTATCCAGAACTGTTACACAGTCAAGGTTAGTTTGGACCTTACTTATGTCACATTTCACTTCTAGACTACCTGCCTACAAGTGGGAGCTCCTGTGGCTGTTCTTCTTAGTTGCTGGTTTAGTATAGATGGAACCGTTATGGGTAGGAATCTGAAAAGTATACAGATGACATCTTTCTTAATATTGGTAGAACTGGTAGTTCTTGGTGAGAGAGGGGTTAAGGTAATTGGTACTGGTTTAGTTAATTGTTCCTGTAGTAGTACCACTGGATTTCAAAGCTGTGAAATTGGAGATGACTTGAGGGGTGATAGGCACACTAGTGATCCAAGATACTAGAAGATCCTTCTGCTTACTCCATATTCTGAAACCAGGAGCAAGTAGTAACAGATCTGGGGGGACCAGAGGGGGCAGACAACCCAGGTGCCACTTAAAAGTGTCAGATTGGGGATGCCATTTGGCTGGGCCATCTCCACCCCCCAAAAAACCCTTTTTAAAGATACCTTTTAAATATATCTTTAAAGTTCAGAGTCTCTGGGTTATGGCAGTGGTTGGCTGCTTTCCCAGCTTCTCCGGGAGAGGTGGTGAGCCAAGTGAATCAACAGGAGAGCGATCGGGCGAGTTCAGGTGCTGGGCAGTCCCTGGCTGGCCACTTGGCTGGGCCCTCCATGGTGAGGTGGCAGGCTGTCTGAGTTGGATTCTGCACAGCTGCTTCTTCACCCGGCTTGCTCAGTGAAGGGGCCACGCAGAAGTCCAACGCCAACATCAGCCCACCGCCTCTCCATGGAGGGTCCAGTCAAATGGCCAGCCAGGGATTGCCCAGTGCCTGAACTCACCCGCCCGCTCACTTATTGCTTCACTTGACTTGCCACCTCCTCTGCAGGCCAGAGGGGGCAGGAAAGCAGCCAACTGGTGCCGCATTCTGGTAACTTTGAATGTTAAAGATACCTACAAAAAGGGTTTTTTTGGCAGGGACGGTGGGGGGAGTTTGGCAGGAGGGCAGCAAGGGTGGGGGTGCAGTTTGGGAGCTTGCCCAGGGTGCCATTTTCCATCAATATGCCCATGGGAGCAAGCAGAAGGAAAAGTCAGGGAAGGAGGGTAGCTGGTGTCTCTCATTCCTGCAGGTAGGACAGAAGATCTGCGGGGCAGACTTGTATATTTTTCAGACTGAACAATCCCCCACCAAATTCTTCCTACCTCTTTTTTTTTAATTCTAATTTTGATATTTTATATTTACTAATCCAAGAAGATGGCCTTGTCTGTTCCAGAAATATGGACAAGGAGCCAATGCTTGGATAGACAAATTATGGAACAGCCCTTATTCTAGCATTGTACTGTAAAAATGTGCTATTTCTCTATCTATTGGTACCATGGAGGTCTCTTTATAGATAGATAAAAGCAAATATTTCTGACCTTTTTTGGTATTGATGTTAATTATAGTCTGCCTTTTTTACTGAGTGCAAATTGCTCAGTGATTGTTACTGAGTGCTAATTTTTACACAGTGCAAATCGATGTAATCTACATGATGCGACTTCTGATAAACACTATATTAGGATTGTGGCAATCTGAAACCAAGCCGAAATGTGAAACAAAGGCTTCTTCTTTCACTTAAACCATGTGATGGGAAAAGCTGAACCTGGTAAGAGCTTCCTTTTTGTGCAGTTTTTTTTTTTTTAAGAAGCAGTTTCTGAGGACTTCATAACCCTCCCAATCTGTCTCCGGTAATGTTCACGATCTGTCCATTCAGCTTCCTTCAAATGACTAATCTGTGTTATTGAACATCAGTTGTCTAATCAGTTTCATTATCCTTTTTCAGTTATAGTGTTATGTGTCTATGACAGTGGTGGCGAACGCCATAGGTGGCACTCAGAGCCCTCTCTGTGGGCACGCGCGCACAGAGTTCGTTATGTAGGGAGGAAATCACTCCCCCCCACACACATCTAGGCTGGCCTGGGCCGCTGGACTTGATGTGCATGCACCTCAGCGAGCAGGGAGGACTTGGCTGGTGGGCCTGGTGCCTGTGCTCCAGGTGGCTGCTGCCCAGGGACGGGGGGCAGAGGTGGCAGAGATGCTAGAGTGGTGCAGAGCAGCGCATGTGGGACTTGCTGGAGGCTACAGCAGGCTGCCCCCTGCTCGAGGGGGTTATTCAGGTTAAATTGCCGCGTTGGCACTTTGCAATACATTAAGTGGGTTCTGGGTTGCAATTACCATGTCTCAAGATGGAATCTAAAATCCTTTGTTTTCCCCTTCTCAGGAAAACTCTGTTCCGGCCAGGAGGTAGTTTAGGCCTTTGGTTGCGTCCTGGCACCTTTGCATAGCCCTCCAGGAAATCAAAAGGCAAAGATGCTTTTCACAGTCATGTGTGATTTCCCTTTGCTGTAGGGATAGCATCATTCCATGACACACACCCTTTTAGAGATAAAGTCTGTAAACTCCATGTTCACATACTTTAGCTTCCTAATAATACTGGTTGCATAATGTCACATGTTTCTAGCTAATATATAGTTCAGGTAACTATTTTCCATCACACGCCCCCTTTTAGAGAGGGAATCTGTAGGCCCAAAGTCTACATATTTCATCTATCCATATGGAAAAGAAGATTACATGTATTACTTCAACATCAGTTGTCTCTAATACAGAGATCTGCTAACTACAATTCCTTTAATGCATAACATAATCCTTATAACAGTATAATAATACAGAATGAAGAAAATCAGGTTAACATAGAAACAGTTTCAGACTAATAAGCAATGCATTACCCTTGAGCATTGAGCTACTCATGCTCCTTTCAGCCGTAGTCTGATACCTTCGTCTCTGGAAAAACACAATAGTATCTCTCTCTTTTGAAGTTCTCTTCCTGGTTACTGCATGATGCAACATCTGTAACATGTCCCTACCCACACTTTGCTTCAGTTTGTAAGGCATTACTTCAATAGGCAAATTCCCGCCCGTGTCAATGTAATGTGAAATCAAGCCAGTGTAACCTGGCTTGCTGCAGAACACATTTTTTACTTCAGCCAGTATTTCTGCCATTCGAGCCTGCTGCTCTGGTGTGATACCTTCAGCACTTTAAATATCAGACCAAACAATTTCACTCTCTCCCTCCCCCTTAGCTTGTAGAGGAATGCTGCTGCTTTTGACAGTTACAGGATCTGCCACGTCAACATAGACTGCTTTGACTGGTTGTGTAATTACAGTTGTATCACCTTGTGCTAGGGCAGTGGTGGCGAACCTATGGCACGGGTGCCAGAGGTGGCACTCAGAGCCCTCTCTGTGGGCATGCGTGCACAGAGTTCATCATGTGAGGGGGGCCGTGAAAATCACCTCCCCACACACACATCTATGCTGGCCTGGGCTGCTGGGCACGACATGTAGGTAACCCTGTTAAGTGCTGTTAAACCCCACTGATTTTCATGGGAAGAACTAAAGCACAATCCTTTACCTGGGAGTAAGCTCAGTTGCTGGCAATGGGGCTTGCTTCTAAACCCTCCTAGGGTCATGATTCACCCATTCGAAGCGTTGCACAATTGCTTCAAAGCAAAGCTGCCAATTACCACCAAGCTTACTCCCAAGTAATGCGTGCCTTGGAGCCAACCATTTTTTCTAAACTAAAACCTCAGTATTCAGGTTAAATTGCCATGTTGGCACTTTGAGACAAATAAGTGGGTTTTGGGTTGCAGTTTGGGCACTTGGTCGCGAAAAGGTTCACCACTGTGCTAGGGGGAAAGGGCCAACAACAGAAGGCAAATAGAACCAGCTGAAGGGATATATTGTACACGACATTTTCTTGAATTAGAAGAAACAAAGGAGGAATATGTGTGGCCAGAAAGTGAAAAATACAATTGTTCCACAAAGGCTGATTCCTGTACTCAGGAAGTAAGGTGGCACACCCCTTCCCTTGCTCTCCCCACTGCAGCCACCCTATGACATCAGTAGGGCTGAGAGAGTTCTGAGAGAACTGTCAGTAACCCAAGGTTACCCTAAAGCTTCATGTGGAGGAATGACAAATTAAACCTGGTTCTCCAGATTAGAATCCATCCCTGGGTATTTTTGAGGATGTGTGGAAATATCAATTGAGTCCTCAGTCCACCCCACTCCCTGTACTAAAGTTTTCCACTCCAAATATTAATTTTTTGTGCGATTTTCTGAGGGATTTCTGAGCAAAGGAAGCTTTTGAGTTCTACAGTTTCCATTTGGGCTGGTGTGTGAAACAGCTTTACCATTGGAGCATCAGTCCATAGCAGCACTCTGTTCAGGTCTGTGCATGCTGTCACACAACCCTAAATTTAAGCACAGAGAAGGTGGGGGGAGGGAATTGTGACTCCAATTTCCCTCTTGTTGCCCTCTTGGGAGGAGTGTACATGTTTGCACCTAATAGATTACAGGTGTAGCCTATTTGCTTAGAACCTAGGTACTGAATTGTGATGTTCATATCTAGAAGGGATGGAAATTGCTGTTCAGGGCCTCATTAAAGTTCTCATAGGCCCTAGGCACTCTTGTAGTCAACTCCCTGCCTCGCCCTGGCACTTAGATAGACAGACGTCATTCCAAAACCTGCCCTATCAACCTCTATAGACCTCAGAATATGCATATTCATTAAAAATGAAGTTAAAAATTTTTCTGATTCTTGAGCCCTTTTCTTTCCTCATTTTAATATGGGATATGATAAGGTGGGGAAGGGCACAAAGCAAAAAGATAACTTAGATGAGAAAATAAATACCTTTATTTTGGATTTTTGCTTTTCTTCCGAATTCCTGTACTTTTTTTTTGTTAATCCTGTTTTTGTAGGCCCTAAGATTTTCATAGGCCTTAGACATTGCGCCTAAAGTGCCTAAAGGGTACAGCAACCCAGACTCTATATTCCATGTTATAAATAACCCCTTTTGCGAATATTGGAGAGAGTTATAGCATGCAAAAGCAGTCCCTTGTGGGGGGAGGGGGGATTATGAGCACACCCAGTAACCACTTGCCTCAACTCAGGAACATTTGATTTTTAAGAAAACTAGTCCCGATGCATGCACCCTTCCTCAAGAATCATGAATTCTAATCTGAAAACTCAAAAGTGTGATAGGGCATTCAGTTTTAACATACACTTTTGGCATCTCCCTCCTCCCTGGTCACATGGTATTTAAGAGCACAAGTGCCCTTCTTGAACAAATGAGCCTTTTCTCCCAACGGTCATCAAGTGCATACCCTGAAGGTCCAAAACCAGGGGACAAGGCCTCTTTCTTTGGTTGCCACCAAGCACTGGTCTTCAGCAGAGTTTCATTTTAGCTCTCATAGCTAATAGCTATTATAGCCATCCAAAGCAAATGGACACTGAGTTCTATTTAATTATATTTTGTGTCAAGTACTTTTTGTCCGAAGGTCCAAGGGCATTTTAAAGACTAAGATAAGCTCGACAATACACTAACATAAACTTTCCTGAGTCAGAGTTCACTTCCTGTGGGCATGAAGTATACACATATTTGCTATGGGTGCACACTTCATGCGTTTGAGGAAGTGATCTCTTACTAGCGTTCACAATAGTTTATGATCCTTTAGGACGTGGTTAGTTTTGAAGGTGCCCTTGGAGTCCTATTATTTTGTTGCAAAATATGGCCAGTAGTTTTAGAATTTTTTAAATCTATTCTGCAGCAATTTTTGCTGGCGTTTTTAAAGAAGACATGTTTATTTCAGACCATTGGAACGATAGAGCTGGAACACTGCCTACTTTATTTGAGCTAATATTCACATGCATTTCCACCGCTGATGATGATGATGATTAAATTTATATGCCGCTCCCCCCATAGGGCTCAGAGCGGCTTACATTTAAACAGATTAAAATAAAATACATTAATAAAATACATTAAAATACAGATTAACATAACTACATTACAATAAAATACATTAATAAAATATATTAAAATAAAAAGATTGCTTAAGATAGGGAACCGGAAATTTTCACAGCAAACCATTAAAACTGTGTCTCATAGCTCAACGCGAACCACCTCGGGGCTTGGAGGAAAAGGAGAACGGACCAATGGGAGCGGATGCAAGAGAGGCAGGCGGGAGAAGCAGCCATTCGTGGAAATTCAAGTGGGAGGGCTTTTGGGATTGCAACCAATTGAAACTGCTGAGTCCGCAGCACTAGCCAATCAATAGCGGACAGGAGTGAACGCACAGTTAAAGACTAGAATTGCCTTGCGTGGCTATAAGTTGGCGGCGAGGGAAGACATGGAGCAGGGATATGGTGAGTGCTGTTCGTGGGAGATGTACCGGACAACGCGGGAAGGGCGCGCGCGGAAGGAATTCTGACAACCACGACCGTTTCTTTCATGGTGGCTACGATTTACTCGGCGGCTGAGCCGGGCTCCGAGAGCCTGCTCTATGAGGCAGGGACAATGTTGATTGGCTATTAGACTTGTCTCTCAGTGCTTTTCTCCTGGCGATTGGCGAGGTGGTTGGGATACGGGGCGGAGGATTTGATCGTTCTGTTCAGCGGGGGGTGAGGACCTATTTCCAAAGACGACACAAAATGGCGTCGATATAGTTTCTTTGCACTGCCTTAGCCTGCTTTCACACTCCCTGCCCCCCCCCCCATTTTTAGTGACATTCGTCTCTCTGAAAGGTTGTGCCTTTCATGTAGAAGTGAACTGAACTCGTCGTTCTCCACCGTTACCCACAGGTCTCTGCTCTTTCCACTTCAAAGCAGTTTTCTCCTTTAGTACAGCGCCTGTGTGTTTAATGGCTTCGTGGCGAGCGGTGTGGTATTAGGTGAAGAGTGGCATGATGATGGCGCCCAGGACCGTCAAGGCGCAGCCGAATTAGAGGGACCCTGTAGGCCGGGGGTTGCAAACCAAGAGACGTTCAGAGGCGGTTCTCCGTTGCCTGGCCCTGCACTGCAACTAGGTGGTCTCCCATACACCGAATCCTAACCAGAGCCAACCCTGCTTAGTTTCCAAGAACTGACGAGTTGGGCTAGCCTAGACTATCCAGGTCACACCAGGTTTGGTACACAGGTGACAGTTCAGGGACCATTTCGAATGGGTTTCTCCCCGCGCCCCCGTGTTAAAGCAGAAGAGGCCAGCTACAAAAAAAGTTGGCAGCTCTGTTCTTACCACTTCAGTACTTGCAGGTTTCTGAAGCCCTGAAACGAATAAAGCTGAATGGTATTTTGAGAGGTGGCTTTCTTTATATTTGTTAAAGCTTTATACCCTACCCTTCGTCATGGTTCAAAGCAGCTGTAGCACCATATATCTTAATTTTAACAAAGATCCAGTGTGTTCAGGCTTTGAGAGCAAATGTTAAACCTTCAGGTTAATTCACATCTTTTGCTTTCAAAATATTTCTGCTTCTGGATGTGAGCGGGTTATGCCAACAGCCGTGACATTCTTCATGACATGAATGATTGTGTCTCAGTTGCCATTCTTGTGTGTCCGTTGAGCACTTTAATACTTCATGTTTAACATGGACCCATTCTGGCTCCATAGTAGCTGAAAATATGGGCCAGGATGTAGAAATAGAGAGGGTGTTTGCCCCTCTCAGTTGATATAGCAGCATTGAACTACACTATGATATCATGCTATTGTAATGATGTAAAGCCATGTTACTGAAGATGACTTCACATGCAAAATGTAAAAACTGCACAGGTTTAATGTTATTCATTTATTCCATTTATACCCCCACCTTCCACTCCAATGGGGACTTAGAGCTGCTTACAGCATTCTCCTCCCATCCACTTTATGCTCACCTTTGAGGTAGACTAGGCTGTGTACCTGTTTCAGGGTCACTCAGTAAGCTTTCATTGCAGATTTGAACCCAAGTCTTCCAGATCTTAGTGAGACACTCTAACCACTGCACCATATATACTTGTTGAGGAGCCATGCTTGGCGCCAGTTGCCCCTGGGAAAAGTTTCCAGGTCTGTGGATGGGCCAATTTCACACTGAATTTTTACTTTCAAGCTTTTGGTTTTCATTTAGGTCCAGTGAGATTTGAATTCTGGCTATTTAGTTTCAGGAGAATATTCATTGTACAAAACAAGACCTCATTACTTTGTTTATTTGTATCCCAAGGGAGGCTGGAACCTTTGTAATAATTCATTTTCCATTTCTTGCACAGAGAATTACCCCTAAAAGATTTATAATGCAATTTACACCAAGCCCCTTTCTACCTCAACTTCTTCCATCTCCTATTTTTTCCAACAAGTATTCTGAAAATGATTTGTTAGGTGAAAAAGTGAAATAAATATTGTTATCTTTAAGGGGTCACTAGGAGAACCTCCCCACTTGACCTCAGTGTATGGGCCGGCTCATGTGGGCAAATATACTCTTTAGGTAGGTGGGACCCAAGCAATTTAGGGCTTTAAATATGATTGTCAATACCTTGAATCGGGCCCGTTAGCCAATATGGAGCCAGTGCAGTTCTTTCAAGGCCAGCTTTATATGCAACCAGCCAGGTTGACCCAACAGCAGCCTAGCTGCTGCATTTTGTACCATCTCCAGCGTTCAGACTGTCTTCAAGGGAATTCCCACGTGAAGTGCATTACAGTAATCAAGATGGGAGGTTACCAGGGCATTCAGTACTGTGGCCAGGTCCCTTCTGTCCAATTAGTTCTATATAGATTGGCTCTCTTTATTAAGATGAACAACAGTAGTTGAGAATTTATGCTGATATTGCATTTGCAAAAAGTCATTTAAAGATGAAAATATAAATACATTGAACATTTGACATAGTTTTCAGCAATGTCTTGTATAATTTAGTTTCCATTCATCCTTCCTCCACCCCTCCACCCTTCAATAATTACAACATTTTCCAGTTTGAGGCAGTAATTCAAAAGAAAACATAAAGGTTCTTTTAAAAGTAATATTCTTCAGTTATGGGGCAGGGGATATGGTGCTGCTCCAGCAGCACCATATCGATACCCAAATTGTAAAGGAATTTAAGAGTTAAAACCAGCACATTGCATTGGACCTCAGAACATACTGACAGCCAGTGCAGTTACTGCTAGGGGTGTGCAATTCAAAAAATTATTGTTTTGTTTGCATACAAGAAAGTCAGGAAGGGCATGATTATAGGTTCATTAAATAATGGGAGCATTGTTGTTTGTCCAGATATTCGAGCAATGTTCCCAAAATTGAATGAAAAATTATAATCGTGCCCTGAAATGACCAAATATCATTAAAACTGTTTTTTAATCTTCTGTCCTGCAGAGACGGCAGGAACAGTAAAAGCATGAAAGTGTTCCCAAACCTCCTTGAATGTCACAAAATAGAACAACAGCTAATTAATGTTTTAAATAAATAAGCCAGCAGGTGGTCTGCAGTGCATTGGTGTTTTTGATGCCCTTCAAAGTTTGAAAGACCACTATTTCAACAGGCAGTAGATCTGTCCTTTAAAGTTTAAATGAGTCAGTAGATTGGTCCCCACCTCCCAGAGGCATCTGGAGCTGTAAGGAAGCATATCAGTTACACCTGTTAACAGCAACTTAATCCTTTCCTAGAAGTTTAGTGATCATTTACATTTTCATAACCATATAGAGTTTCCATTGTAATAGTTGATTCTAGAGGCTATGAAGATATGAGCAGTCTCTTAGCTTATTGGAAGGGATCCAGACACTATACAAGTGTAATTTTTTTAATAGTATATCTGGCTGGCTCTTTCCGCACAGGCGGAATAGAGCGCCTCAGGGATGGCAAAAACACTGTCCCTGGGGAGGTGTTCGCAAGGCCGCCGCCGCTGCATTGCAGCAGCGCTGGCCTCGCCACCCCAGAGCGGCGTGAAGACACTGCTTCTGAACCTCGCTCCCTGAGCAAGGTTTTTCGGAAGCAGCGTCTTCCAACTGCTGCCGTGCGAACAGCAGCAGCTGGAAGGCACCATTCCCCCCCCCCCCCATCCCTGTTGCCGTACCTCGTCTCCTGGCTTCCGGCGTGTCGCAGAGGCCAGGGGACACGCCCCCCTGGCCTGCGACTCCAGAGCTGCCGTTCCAGCCTGCGGGGGGGGGGGGTCCCCTGGCCTCTGCGATGCACTGGAGACAAGGGATGGCGACAGGGAGGGCGCAGCCTGTGCGAAGGCTGCGCCGCCGCTTGCACCCCTGCCGGGACCATCCGTGTGAATGGTCCTGGGGTTGTGTGTTGGCATTGTTGGTGCCTGTGTGGAAAGGGCCAGATACTAAGAGCAAAAGCAGGTCAGAGTCCAGTAATACCCTCTGTGTTGATGCTGTAATAATCATGCTATTGACTGCACATAGGACCCTTTCTTGCAATACAAGACAACTCTTGATGCTTCAGAAGTTTCTGTGGATAAGAGTCTCAATATGACTTCACTTTTCAGAACTAGATCGTATGTTTGTTTACGTGGACAGTTGCAGATAGATGCTGACAGCTGTCTCTGTCTTCATTTATGTCTTATATTGACATATAAAGCAAGAAATAATGAAAACTCAGTGTAAAATCAGATGGAGAATCTAGTTTGTGTGCACGTTCATGTGTGAGTGTGTGTGTGTGTGAGAGAGAGAGAGAGAGTCTTACAGTTCTGCATCTCATAGTAGAGTCCCTATCTAATAGACTAGATCCTACATGTTGTGGGTGCAAGGATCTCACAATCTTCCCTGTTCTTCCCTGCTGTCCTGGGATAATTTATTCCCAGGGTTGAGAATTTTGCATGTACTAATAGATCTTTCCTGTGCTCTGCAAGCTGACCCAGTCTGGTCTCCTTGGGAGCAGTGCCTTGAGTGGGAATTGTGACAAGCTGCATTGGTCAGGTGACTTTAGCTGGGAGGGGGAAGGGGACAGAATCAGCCTATTTTTTCTTTTCTGTGAGCAGATCTCCAGTCACACAAAAGGCAAAAAGAGCAGTATCATTCCCTTCTCCCTTGCCCGTACAGCCATTTAATCAGTGTGGCTGTTACTACACACAAGTCTCAGATGCTCGGTGCTTTCCGCAGATGGCTTGCAGGATCCAAACTAGTATCTAAAAAATCCCGTAACCATGATAGAATGTTCAAGCCTTACATAGAAGCAGGGAAAGCAGAAGTGGAAATTGATTCACCTCTCTTCATTTCCTGTTTCTGCTACAATATGTGAAAAATGACTTGCGTCTTTCAGCCACAATGAGAACTGTGGACCCCTGGAGTAACCTGAGCCTCATACTTTTCAGTACTGCAGAGATCTTTACATTTTGGTACTGCTTTTGTTAACTTTGCTTTGTGCAATGTGGAGACTGGCTTTGGAGTAATCGTTAGTTTAGACCAGGGGTCCCCAAACTACGGCCCGGGGGCCAAATGTGGCCCCCTGAAGGCATTTATCCAGCCCGCCAGGCATGGCGGTGATGGCTCCATTCATGTGCAGTGGGGGCTCGAGGGAGAGGAGGAACTGGCCCCAACGGCTGTTGATTGCAGTTACATGATGGCACCCCCAAATCTCCATGAATTTTCTGACCCAGAGTTGGAAACCTTACATGTGGCAACGCCTGCTCCGCCCTTCCCTCTCAGCTACTCCATGTGTTGCTCTCAGGCTTTCTGTTCCGCCTCACTCCCATTGGCATCAGCCAGGCTGGCGAATCGCTGGCTGGCTGCTAGGGAGGAAAGAACCCAGGAAGATACCTGATCCTGGGTTAGATGGAATGCTTCATTGGGAAAGTTCTGCTTTTTTTTTTACAGGGGAAGGTATTCCACAGCCTCCCCAACAATATTTGGAGCCCACCCTGTACTTGACATACTTTGGTCACTGTTCTAAAAATAGACCATGACAGAAAGGCTGAAAGGTGAGATCAAACATTTTACAATCATTTGTGCATAGGAATTTGTTCATAGTTTTTTTAGTCCGGCCCTCCAACAGTCTGAGGGGCAGTGAACTGGCCCCCTGTTTAAAAAGTTTGAGGACCCCTGATTTAGACCTTTAGAATGAATGTAGTTTCAGAAAGCTGAACAAAATACTACTCAGAATGTATAAATAACTACCCTGGTGAAGTTCAGAATGTCTGACCTGTGGGATAATCAGTTGTTACCCTAGCTTCGATTTCCATTCTACCTGATCAGTAATGATGGCAGAAGTGTTGATTAATATTGGTGAACATGGACCAAACCTGGAAGAGGGATTTCTAAATGATTGAAGCGGTTGTATTTTTAATATCATTGTGATAGTTACAAGAGCAGCAGTGGCGTAGTAGGTTAAGAGCTCATGTATCTAATCTGGAGGAACCGGGTTTGATTCTCCGCTCTGCCGCCTGAGCTGTGGAGGCTTATCTGGGGAATTCAGATTAGCCTGTGCACTCCCACACACGCCAGCTGGGTGACCTTGAGCTAGTCACAGCTCTTCAGAGCTCTCTCAGCCCCACCTACCTCACAGGGTGTTTGTTGTGAGGGGGGAAGGGCAAGGAGATTGTAAGCCCCTTTGAGGGGGGATATAAATCCAAACTACTCCTCCTCCTCCTCCTTCTTCTTCTTCTTCTTCTTTTTCTTCTTCTTCTTCTTCTTTTTCTTCTTCAGAATTGTAGCATGAATCAAAATTTGTTCTTTTTTGATATGTTGGAGAGAAGAGATAAAGTAGATCTAGAGGAACAAAAAAAATGCATCGTGGGGATTTAGCTTGATCTAACGAACTTCTTGATTTCCCTTGCAGGTTATGGTACCTGGGGTACTGATGCAACCAATACTCAAAGTAAGTGATTGTGCTACTTAACTGAAGTTGGGGGGGGGGGGGCAAAGATTCTAAACCAATCCTGGTTTGGGGACAAGAAAAAAATCTAATTTGCTGAAGGATCCAAGTATACATGTTACAATAAAGTGGACTCAGACTCTGTGTGCTCAAGGAAGCATGCAGAGTTATTCATGAGATTTTTGGGCTTTTTCTTTTTTCCTTTTTGGTGGCGTAAGTCTGCAGCCCCAACTGCTGGCACAGTGGAGCCAAGAGCTCTCCTGGCCATATCTCTGGACCATCCCTGCTGCAGGGACACTGGTGCAGTGCCCCATGTGCATCCCACTGTCAGGGAGGGTCGTAGCGGTCGCCTGCCAGCAAAATATCCCCTCCACCAGGGCAAGTAGCTTGGGGAAGGCAAATCCATCCATGCAGCCCTCTGCTGCTCCCACCAGCAGATTCAGCCCTCCCCTCTAGATGGGACTCTTAGATGATTGTTTAAAAATTAATAGGACTGAAGGAATGTCTATTAGTATGATTTGGGAAACAAGCAGAGGGCTGCATGGATCAATTTATTCAGTTTTATGCAGACTAATATTAAAAAGATGCTTTAGATGAATTGGCCATAAAGCATTAGATTGTGAACAGACCTGTTGAAAAATTTACAGTGGAGCATAGAGAAAGGTTCAGACAGCCTAACAGCAGAATATTGTAAATGTTTAGAAGAAAAGTTAATCTTGCCTCTTCAAGAAATGATGAATGGAATAAGTAAAGAGAAAGAACCACCACAAACATGGCAGGAAACGCTCATTATACTGATGCATAAACAAGAGAATTACCTAGAATTATCACAGTCATATGGATGCACGTTGCTGCTGAAAGTTGATTACAAATTGTTTAAGATAATCATGGTGATCAGATTAAGAAGGTGTATAAATAAACTAATTCATGAAGAGCAGACAGAACTTGTAGCAAAAAGATATATGAAAGGTTATGTATAGTTTTTAATTAATGCTATGGAGTTTGTAAGCAAAAAAGTGCTTATATTTCTAGATGCGGGAAAAGCATTTGCTAATGTCTCTTGGATTTTTATATTGACACTGGAAAGCTCAAAATGTGGCTAAAGATTTTTTTAACTGGATACAAAGTATTTATACCAAGCAGCATGCAAGGGTATTAATAAATAGGAAAGGAACATCTCAAGGTTTTCCATTATCTGTTTATTCTTGAATTAGAAGTTTTGGAAACAGAGATCAGAAAAAATCAAAGAATTAAAGATTTGAGTTTAGATAGAGAAGAATATAAGATAAAAAGTTATGCAGATAATATAATATAAACTATCACTAATCCATAATTATCAATTAAGTATTTGATGAGGCAAATAGAAAAATGTTGTCTTTTTTTCAGGATATAAAATCAACAGAAAGAAAACCATTCTTTAAAGAAAGGAACTGAGGGCGATCCCACTCCAAACAGGAAGAGGGGAAAAATCATTTCCTGCCTCTCTGATTGGGCAATGGGAATAACCCACAAGATATTTCTTGCAGCTCAGGGGAAAACATATTGTTCATATTTTATTGTGTTGCTGTGAAAGAACTTACATTATACTTATGCAAACTGATTGAAGAAGGTTTTTGACTACGTGGGTACAAATGATATAAAACTTGCTAACATTAGAAGGAACAATATTTTTTTCTGTTACAATTCAATAATATTGCCTTGATTGATGTATTTAATGTAGTAATCAAATTTTGTCTTTTTATCCCATCAAGGTGCATATACTACAAATCCAGCAAGTTGGCAAGGTATGTCATTTTCAGGGGTGCTTGATGTCTCTGTGGATTTGCTTTTCACTAAAAAAAAATACCCTTTTGAATATTTTGCCAGATCTTTTGGAACCAATGAAAAGAATCAGTGGGGGCACTGGGAGGTATTACCAAGTATTTCATATATTGTGCAGTATAAACAAATCATATAGATGGTATAGTTCAGTGGTGGCGAACCTATGGCACGGGTGCCAGAGGTGGCACTCAGTGCAAACAGAGTGCCCCCACACACATCTAGGCTGGCCTGGGCTGCTGGGCTCGATTATTAGCATTAAACCTAAGACCTAGTTTTGGGGAAGCAGTGTAGGTAACCCTGTTAAGTGCTGTTAAACCCCACTGATTTTCATGCGAACTACAGCATGATCCTTTACTTGGGAGTAAGCTCAGTTTCTGGCAATGGGGCTTGCTTCTGAGTAAACCCCACAGGTAGTCGTGATTCACCCATTGGAAGAGTTGCATGGTTGCTTTAAAGCAAAGCCACCGACTACCACCAAGCTTACTCCCGAGTAACACACGCCTTGGAGCCAACCGTTTTTTCTAAACTAAAACCTCAGCATTCAGGTTAAATTGCCATGTTGGCACTGCAATAAATAAGTGAGTTTTGGGTTGCAATTTGGGCACTCAGTCTCGAAAAGGTTCGCCATCACTGGTATAGTTTGTTCTTTGTATCCTGCCCCTCTTCTAAGGTTTTCATGGTCAGATAAGTTTGCTGTCTGAGCCAGTACTGATGATTTAATAATATATAAAGTACATAACATTTATACCTCTTACATCTGGTGACATCATTATAACCATAATGGAGGCAATATTAAAGTGACAATTCTCCACCAGTCTTGTAACTGAGGAAGTCTCCATAACTTGTATTTTTTCCTTTTTATCAGGCTATGAAGGCTATGACTATTACAGTGCCCAAACAAACACCTCTACTACAGCTGCCACATACAGCTATGACACTACTGTCAATGCCAGTACCTGGGACACCTCTAAAGCTAACAGCATGACAATGAATGCTGATGTTGGTGCCACTATGCCAGTTCCAAGTTACAGTACTGGAGCAACAGGCACTGAGAACTCTGACTCCATTATAGCAAAGATAAACCAGCGCCTGGATATGCTGTCAAAGGAAAACAGTGGCGGCAGTGGGGAAGGAGTGGACGATCAAGGAAGGTGACTAAAGTTTCTCCTTATCTTAATGACTGGTTCTTGGATTTAAATTCCATTTGAATTCTTGAAGTATGCTTGACAGTATTAGTTTCATAAAATGTGCAGAACAGCTCAAAATGTAGTCATCTTGTTAATTAACTGCAGCTGTCAGGGATCTCCAGCTGAGGCCCTTTACTTGAGATCTTTTTAACTGAAAATGCTGTTCTGAATTTTGGATCTTCAGCATGCTAAGCATATATTCCATCATTGACTTATGCCCCCTCCCTGACAGAGAATCAGATAACTACTCTAGAAAGCCTCCAGTGTAATAACATTGGCTCTATCAGTATATCTTCAGATTTGCTATCAAGCCTTCTGTTAACTACTGACAAGATCCTTTCTTTGCAATTCAGCTCTTTCAGGTTTGAGTCATTTGAGTCTTATGACTCCAGAGCCCCAATCCCTGATCGTGACTTATACAGAACCAACTATGACTATAGTGAAGTTGGATCGGACAGAAATGATTCTTTCGGAGGCCACTACGATGTTGCCGGTAACCGCAGAGATCAGCCCCGCAACAGAGGAAACAACTATAACTTTGGTAGAGGGAGAGTCCAGAATCGAGGTCATTCAAACACTTTCAATCGTGACCGCTTCACGCCATCAAGTACAGAGCGGCTGTCTGCACGATGGAATGAGATGAATTATATGGGTGGGAGGAATATGGGAGGACCTGGACCCGGACCTGGAAACAGGCTTCCATCACTCTTTTCCCAAGCACTTGTCCCTGAGTACAGAGATTGTGGTGATTATGGCGACTGTGGAGATTATGGCAACTATGGCAATTATGATTACAACATGATGGGAATGCAGGGCATGGGAAGGTTTCCTGGGAACATGCCCTACGGCTACGGCAGATCACGAAGTAGAGTAAGTTCAGAATGCTTTGACTGGAAACTGTTACTATATTTGTAGCTGTTTCAGTTGTTGCTCTTTGTTCATATTCAAGTTGCTTCAGTAAGCATTAATGGAAAGAGTAGATGACCTTTTCCAGACTTTATCTAGGCTATTGCTAAAAGTAAATTGTACCTTCCGTTACAGTCATTGGAAAGAGATGTTAACAAACAGGGTAGTGTTCTCCAGCCATTTCAGATGTCTGAATTTTGCTTAAATTGTACTAAAATAATTACATTAGCAGGGACTCATGGGCATTATTTGGGGCAGGGTTATATCCTATGAGAAAGGATATGTAGTTACGCAGAATTGATGAGAAAAAATGCCAGATGAACTTCATGAGAGTTCTTGCAAATACTTACAGATAATCTGACCAAGCATGTTTTGCTCAATTTGTATTTCTAGGCCAAGAGGAGAGGTTTCCATGGTCGTCCTGGTGGGCATTCAGATAATGAAGGGGGCTTACGTAGGCGGAAACAGTTCCAGAGTGGAGATGAACCTGAAAGCAAACAGGCAAAGATAGATAGTGAAGGAGATGAGTTTGATAATGGTAAGGATTTTATTTTTGGGAAACTATATTTCCAATGGAAGGTAATGTACTTTTAATCTTCGCAATCAGATTTTAACACTTATAGTTCCTAGAAGTATAACCATTTAAAGCATGTCATGATAAAATGTTTACTTTCATTTGATATATTACTGTGCAATTCAGTACTCTTCAGACTTGGAGTTTATTGTGACAATTTAGCATAAAAATTTATATTTTGAATCTCTGAATTAACATAAAAGAAGAGTTAGAAACCAAGATGAAAAAAGAGAAGATATCCCAGAATATAAACTTCTGCTACCAGAGGCTGAGAACCAATTTTCTGGTCGAAGCAGTTCTTATAAAGGATTGCTATTGGGTTATTTTAAAAGTAGGAGTATAGTTTCCCACTGTGGTTGAATTGGATTTTGTATATTTGACAGATGATGGTGAAGGTGATGAGAAATCAGCAGATGACGGAGATAAAGGTGTAAGTAACTTTGTGTGAACCTGGTTTGTCAGTATATCTTGTTATTTCAGTGACTCTGTTACAGTGAAGAAACCAAGTGACAGGCTTACTCATATCCATCTTCCATACACATGCAACATAACGTTGACTGAAGCCACAATGCATTTATATATGTGCAGGAGCTTCTTGATCCTTCAGTCCTTTCTTTCCTGTTTCATCCCAGGGATTAGATTGTGATGTCAGAGAGATCCAGCCTAACATTCGTGCAGTATAAACTAGAAAGAATGTCATGCATGCACCGACTATTTTCATAGTACCTCTTTGCTACCAAAATAATGTTTGATCTGGGTCTTCCACTTTCTGAAATCTGGGTAGATCTTTCAGTTGTCAGAACTTGTCTGGGAGAAGAGCTTTTGCTTTCATTTCAGAAAGGAGAAATTACATTTTTAAGGGTTTCAGACAATTGTAGTTCTTTTTAAGAATCTTGGAAATCTGGGTTATGTTTGAATGAATATGTCAACATTTCTCAATGGAAATTACTGCTACAATTCTTTGTCCTTAAATATGGATTAGTAAATTAGATAAAAATGATTAATATATTTGATTGACAACATTGTAACACAGCATACCTTGCATGACATTTTGAACTAATATGTAGTATTAATAATCTTCTCTCTTTCTCCCCCCCTTTTTTTTTTAAAAAAAGGAGCATTATGGAGGCTTTAAACCTGTAAAGGTAGGGTAAAGTTCACCATTCAACAGGCATATCCAATATATCTCCTTTCTTTTGTGTAATTGCATTTTAGATTAAATGTTGATCCACAATCATGTAACATGTAGTAGTGGTAATCTCTGGACTATAATTGCATGTTTTTTCATTTAGTTTTGTTGTGAAGGCAGGGCATTAATAAAGGTAGCATGAGTTGAATAAACTGCTGAAGTATCTGCCACTACAACCTTCTATTCACTCAAATAGAGGTGCTAATTAATGTGTGAGAGAATCAGAAGTGCTTAACTGGATCAGTTTGCAAGCCACTTAGCCTAGAATTCTAATGCTGCTCCAGGTAGATGTCTCTGGAACTTTGTACATAAGGCATGATGTGATGGCTGTCCCCTATTTTCTGTTGCTTGTCCCCAGCTTCTGGTTCTTGGCTATGGAGATAATGTATCTGAAAAAGGCTATTTCCCTTTAGTTGGCTTGACTAATTGTCCATGTAATAAGCTAATTTTTTTTAATCTGCTTAAGATGGTAGTGAATTCATTTTTGCATAATGTGAATAAGTATTTTCTTTTGTCCCAAATCTTTCATTCAGTTTCATGGTCCCAGGGTCTAGGAATGAGAGATAATTTCTGTTTTTATTTATTTAAAACATTTATTAGCTGCCTTTCTTTCTTACATAGCTCAAGGCAACTTGCACCATAGATAAAACACGTCAGATAAAATACGTTAAATACAAAACCAAAATGTAAAATCACTACTCAGGGCTACTATTAAATTTAACCATATGCAGTCCTAAATAAAGTACTCTTCAAGTGCTTCCTGAAAACTGAAAGGGAAGGATGGTCCAGACGCACCTCCCTGGGGAGGTTGTTCCTTAATTAGACATCTGCCAATGAAAAGGCTCTCTCTCAGGTACCTACAGAACAAACTTCTTTGATTGACAGGACAGTCAGAGAAACCATTCTCTACCTTTGATCTTAATTCCCAGGCAGGAACTTATGTGAAAGTGGTCTTTCAAATACCCTAGTCTCAAGCCACGTAGGCTTTAAATGTGTGTCTGCACTCTCTCTTCTACCACCGCATTTAGTCATCCTATTATGACTTCCACCACCCCATTTAGTCATCTTAGGAGCAGCAGTGGCATAGTGGTTAAGAGCAGGTGCATTCTAATCTGGAGGAACCGGGTTTGATTCCCTGCTCTGCCACTTGAGCTGTGGAGGCTTATATGGGGAATTCAGATTAGCCTGTGCACTCCAGCACATGCCAGCTGGGTGACCTTGGGGGAGTCACAGTTTATCAGAGCTCTCTCAGCCCCCCCCCCCACCCTCACAGGGTGTTTGTTGTGAGGGGGAAGGGAAAGGAGATTGTAAGCCCCTTTGAGTCTCCTATAGGAGAGAAAGAGGGGATATAAATCCAAACTCCTCCTCCTCCTGTTCCTCTTCTTCTTCACTAAACAGCCCCTAACTTGTTAACTTGTATAGAAAATGCTCAAATGCTGTGATCATAATTGTCAATTGTTTGTATCTTTTGCTGATACCATTGAAATGGGCGGTTGAAATTGTGTGTTTTAAATGTGACTGCCACTGTTCATTACAGTATTTTGGTTTTTACTACTTAATTCCTGGTCAATATTTTACTGTACTAGCATCAGGGAATTAACTTCTGGGAACTTTCCACTTTGACACCTGTGTGAGGTTTGATTGGGTCTCAAGCATATGTCTTGCTACCTGAAGTCATCTTTAACAGGCAAAGGCAAGAACTGAACATGTGCTTCCAAAGCCTGTGTTCTGCCATTGAATTATTGTGCTGTTCTGTCATTCACTTATTTCCCCACTAATCAACTTATACTTTTTCTAGTGCATCCTTCTAAACCCATTAGAGTCAGTGGGCTTAGAAGGGTGTGATTCTTCTTAGTATTGTACTGTTAGACTCTTTAAACATTCTGATGAAAAACTAAAGAGGTACGAAATGAGGAGAATATATAGGTTATATCATATTTTTAGTTACCAATGTGTTTTCTTTTGAGTTTAAAAGTTCTTGGCTTCACTGGTTTTCTGTAAGAATTTATTATCTTCTGTATTCGGTTGGTATGAATTTTAAAGAGTGCTATCCTGCTTTCGAGACAGTTTCAAAAAAGACTTAATGGCACAGTGCAATAAAACTTAAATACTACTAATTAACACCACATGCTTTTATAGCCTGTCTTTCCTACTAATTGGTTGGAGTGGGATTTTAGCTTCTCATTAACTCTATGAGAGAGAATGGCTTATCTAAGGCTAACAGATTTCATAATTAAGTGGGGACTGAATCCCCACTGCACTCTTAGCACTATGCCATGCTGGTGGTTTCAGCTGTGCTGAGGGCAAATTTAAATGTTACACCTCCAACATGGAATGGAAAGTGCTTCTGGAAAGTATGTTCCTGTGTCAACATTCCTCTTTGGTAGGTATAATGATAATCCAGTATGCTAGTTTACGCACTGGTATTGAATAACCTGAACAGTGGCCATAATGGTGGAAAGGTGATATATATGTGTGTGTGCTTTTTAAAATGGCACTTGCTACATGGAGCTTTTAAAAAAATGTTAATGGCACCCACTTTTGGTCCATAACTGGCCCTAAGTAAAGCAAGTCAAGGGATGAGGAGGTCAGATATCTGTAACCCCAAACAGCCTAAAGCAATTGTAAGATGTTGGTTCTTAAAGAGCTGCTTTAAACATAACTCTCCATAGCCTCTGGTGATGGCTGCGATGATGACGATGAAGAGACCAAACAAAAAAAAGAGAAACAGAAACGCCGGGATCGAATGCGGGACCGTGCTATGGACAGGTAAGCAAACAAAATATAACATACCTGCTTCTTTAAAGTATTTTTGGCTTCTCCCGTTTCTGTTTTGTCGATAAGATCAGGTTTGATATCTATCCCATGTCGCCTTCAAATTCTTAGCAAGGGGAGTGTTGCTTTGCCATATTAATGAACACAAAGTAACTGTAAGACTTCATAATGGGTGAAAATTATTGAATTGTAGTATTTTAGATTACAGCCAGTAATTAGTCATAAAACAAAGAATAGGGTTAACAGGTCACCCCAGTTAAATTTAAATAATCTCTTGTTCCAGCCATATGTGTTGTCACAGTTCTAAGAAATAAACTGTTAATTTACACAGTTATTGACAACTTGTTATTGTGAACAGCTCGGGGGAAAAAATGTAAAGGCAGTGCAGGTTTTGTTTTAAAAAATAACCAAACAGTGATTGCACAGAACAGTTGTGACAAATGATGGCTAGTAATTGTCCTAATTTGTCATTATTTCATTTTGCTCCTACTCATCTGTCCTCTTCAGAAGGGAAACACAAAGTTCCTCTTCCATTGGGAACTGAGGGGTTACTTTAGCTGCTCCTGCTTTGTTACAGAACCTTCTTAAGCTAACACTCTCTTCCTCATGGAAGAAATCAGCTTCCCACCTGATTAAGAAATGTTGCCTTGCATGCTGGGTCCAGCTTAGCTGGTGCAACCCCCAGGCCCCTTTTGTGTAGTCCTATTCCATAGCAAATGCACAGGACAGTATTTATGTTTATTAACCTCATTTATACCCCACCTTTCTCCCCATTGAGGACCCAAAAGCAGCTCACAGCCTTCTGTCCTCCATTTTCTCCCCACAACAGCAACAAAAAGAGAATTTGAAAATCTGGCTGATCTCCAGAATAGAATAGGTTAAATTTACAGTTTTGGCTAACTGTTTAGCATAGCGTAACAGTACATGAAGTAGCACTGGAATAAATAGAGAGAGGATAGTGTGTGTTGTGTTGCCAGGATGGGAAAGTGTCTTTTTGTTTCTGAAGAGCTGAATTTCACACGTACTTTCAGAAGTACTTGGGGCAAGGTGAAAAAAATCAAACTTGCGTCTTTTCCTTCAGAATTCAGTTTGCTTGTTCTGTGTGTAAATTCCGAAGCTTTGATGATGAAGAAATTGAGAAGCATCTACAAAGCAAATTTCACAAAGAGGTGTTGCGGTACATTGGAACAAAATTGCCTGACAAAACTGTAGAGTTCTTGCAGGTATGTTCCCTTCAAATCTTGTTCTACACTGAGTACTGCTTGCTTCTCCCCTCAACCAATAATTCCTAGTTGTAGACCTTCCTTGCAAGTGTATTTAAAACTAGGTTTGTTGAGTTGTTGGTGCATCATGGTTCTGAATAGGAAATGACTGCTTAAGAGCTTCTGCTTCTTCTTATTTTCCTCACTGATCATTAGGATTTTTGTTTGAAAAGCCTCACCCTGAAACTTGAAGGAAAGATGCTGCTGCATTGGTTCTGTTCTTTGCATTACAGCTTCATCCAGGGGGACTTTATTGTATGTAGTTGTCTCCTTGTATTGTAAGTTTTGTAATTTGAGGGCAGTGGCTTGTATAATTATATAGAATTTCTCTTTCCCCAATTTCCAGAAGTACATTGTGAACAGAAACAAGAAAATTGGGAAGCGCCGTCAAGAGTTGACAGAAAAAGAGGGCACCAAGCCAAAACCAGACTCTTTCAAGGGTAAGTTAACAGTTATGAGAACAGCAGTACCATTATAAGCAGAGTTATATCCTTCTTTATCCATTTAATGGGCTGAGAGGGTGTAATAATTCTTAATATAGCATTGGAAGGTTATCTTTAGTTCTTTAACCATAATATTATTGCTTTCTTGGTCATAATGTTGATTCAGCTTGGGCCATGAGAAGCAGATGTTCCTAAAAAGAGTCTAGTAGGGTCTGGACTGGAACACCATGGAGAAATTGGCTTTAAAAATCTTCGTGTTCAGTATGGGCTGCAAGGCTAAGAGATAGGAGATGGGAATTTAGTTTTACTTGTAAGCTCTTTCATGTGTATATGATTCTTATATCCCTCCCTTTCCTCAAGTAGTTCTGAACAGCATAAATGAGGTTATCCTACTTTTATTTTCACACCTACCCTGGGTCAGGGAAAGAGAGCGACTCGCTCAGTTAAGATGCATGATTTAATGGGGCTATGAAACCAGGTCTCTCCGGTCTGAGTCCAGTACTATACCTGAGTCCAGTACTATACCTGAGTCCAGTACTATGAGAGTCACCCTAAGCAGTTCTATTTGGAATACTGCAGAGGTATGTTGAGTGGAACTTACTCCCAGGAAAATGTTGTACTATATACTAGTATATCAATGTTGGAGATAGAGATGGATTTTTTAACAACAATCACTTTCCACTTGTCATAATACCTGGAATTAGTAACGTTATTAGAATTGTGTGTTTGTCAGTTTAAAATAGTGATTGTTGACTATTTCAATCCAGTTTTGCATTTTGTAAGACCAGAGTCATACACACTGTAGATCATATATTTATTTGTTTAATGTGTTTATACCCCACTTTTCAGCCATATTATCCATCCAACTCAACTTATATCTATCTATCACAATTTCTACTTAAAGCTACTTGTGGAGAAGCATATTTTTTTTAAAAATCACCAAATACTGCAGCATCTGTTGGGGCTTCTGAATGCTCAGAGGCTGGAATGCAGTAGTTGGTAGAATTGATAGCAGGGAGAATATTCCAGGTGTCTGTCCTTCCTTCTTGACTCTTCCTTCCATTTGCTGCTTACTTCTAATTGCTGCGTCCATTGCTTAGACTTAGAGCTAGTTTCTTGAGAGTGTGCCTCAACAAAAATAAAGTGCCTCAGATGACCTGTTTCTCAAGAGAGGCCCACCTACAGTCTCCATGGAACTGCCAGTTGCTGTGGTTGTGAAGACTAGTTCTGACACAGGACATGAGTACAGAAATATAAAGCAGCAATTAGAGAACTTGGTCAAAAAAGCAAGGCTCCATTGGGTTGTAATAATTTGAGGTCTTAATCCGGCAAACCTCCATGAGAAATTCCCCATTGTGCTAAAAATAAAATTACACAAATAAAATAAATTGGCACAATTCTTTTATGATGCTATGGTTGGAATTTGAGGTTTCTTCTTCCAGAGTTTGCAGACAACTTTGATGATCAGTAAGGGCATTAACATAGTGTGATACGTCTTGAAAAAGGCAGCGACTTTTTTTACTGGTGCTGATGAATAACATTAGATTTGAAATCTGTGTGGAGTATTTAAGTCGTTAATTATAGCAAGAGGCAGACTTTTTCCTGGTGGCCTGTTGAAACTTGTAGCTAGGCAGTAAGTGCTTAGTAAGTGGCGCAAAACTTAGTTTATGTGGTTTTGCAGCATTGTTTAGATGAGAATTTTAGATTAGAGCCAATGTTGTAATGTTAATTTTCCATGTGTCTGGGTCAAATTGCCCTCGGGATGACTGTACTAAGGATTGTGGGATGCTTTAATTCTTTACTAATGGAATGCATAACGATATTACATAGCATGATCTTAATTTTATGCTTGCAGCAGTTCATGTAGCTAGTTGGTGGGGGAGAGATCTGATTCCTGATGGCATACTGGTTTGTGAAATCTCATACCAGAACAAGTTAACATAAGAACATAAGAACAAGCCAGCTGGATCAGACCAAAGTCCATCTAGTCCAGCTCTCTGCTACTTGCAGTGGCCCACCAGGTGCCTTTGGGAGCTCACATGTAGGATGTGAACGCAATGGCCTTCTGCGGCTGTTGCTCCCAATCACCTGGTCTGTTAAGGCATTTGCAATCTCAGATCAAGGAGGATCAAGATTGGTAGCCATAAATCGACTTCTCCTCCATAAATCTGTCCAAGCCCCTTTTAAAGCTATCCAGGTTAGTGGCCATCACCACCTCCTGTGGCAGCATATTCCAAACACCAATCACACGTTGCGTGAAGAAGTGTTTCCTTTTATTAGTTCTAATTCTTCCCCCCAGCATTTTCAATGGATGCCCCCTGGTTCTAGTATTGTGAGAAAGAGAGAAAAATTTCTCTCTGTCAACATTTTCAACCCCATGCATAATTTTGTAGACTTCAATCATATCCCCCCTCAGCCGCCTCCTCTCCAAACTAAAGAGTCCCAAACGCTGCAGCCTCTCCTCATAGGGAAGGTGCTCCAGTCCCTCAATCATCCTTGTTGCCCTTCTCTGCACTTTTTCTATCTCCTCAATATCCTTTTTGAGATGCGGCGACCAGAACTGGACACAGTACTCCAAGTGCGGTCGCACCACGGCTTTATATAAGGGCATGACAATCTTTGCAGTTTTATGATCAATTCCTTTCCTAATGATCCCCAGCATAGAGTTTGCCTTTTTCACAGCTGCCATGCATTGAGTTGACATTCCCATGGAACTATCAACTAAGACGCTTAACGATTTGCCATCAGTTGTTGTGGCTTATATCTAATTCAAATGTATGCCATTTTAGGAATTGGCCAGGAACACTTCTTTAAGAAGATAGAAGCTGCTCACTGCATGGCTTGCGATATGCTAATCCCTGCACAACAGCACCTCCTTCAGAGACATCTGAGGTCTGTGGATCACAACAGGAACCGTAGGGTAAGTAACCCTAGTGTCTTGGAGGTCTTTCTGATACTTCCTGTATGAGACTAGGTGTTGCAATTATTTTGGCCTGTATGGAGGATCTATATAAGGAGAATCAGTTTTAGGTTTTTTGTAGATTTCATTGTGAGAGTTTTTGCTTGGAGAAATTACTAACGTGCTTTAAGATTACTAATGACTTCTCCCATCTCTGGAACTGAATAGTGATTCAGCAGGGGAGATATTTGGTTGGGCCAGAATGGCTAGCATGCATGTCCTGTTTTTGTTTGCTTTCTGGGTAAAAGATGACAATCAGTTCAAGAACTCTCAAAAGTTAAAATCTATAGAAATGTCTTGTCAGATGGCTTAGCAGTCTCCTATTTCAGCACTGGTTAGAGCACAATCCATAAACCCTTTACACAAATTTTAAAAAAATACATTATTTACTGATCCAGTGTGGGGTTGAACAGACCCCAAAGTTGGGGGAAAAAATCTTGGGGTGCATGACACCAACCTCAAAGAAAAAGCATTAAACATTTTTGTTTGATAGTACCGAAATATAAATTAAAAGGGTAACTTTGTCAATTTCATACTATATTCCTTTTCAACACAACTGAGAATAAAAAAGTACTCCAACACATCTGCGTGTTGAATTCAACTTGCAAAAAGTTATGGGGGTGGGGTGAAATGCTATAAGGCAATTTTCCTTGTGAAGGTTGGGAAATATTCAGAGAGTAAATTTGTAGACTGAAAACAAAGTTTTATCCACTTTTCCTACCTCTGGATCAGTTTTACCTAATTTTTTAGACGAGGATACTGTTTGTTCTGGTTCCAGTTTATGAAGGAGCATGAGGAAAGTGTGATATATGTGAAGTTCCTGAAACATATTGTAAGTCATTCTCTGAGATACTGCAAGCTAATCTGCTTGCCAGTTGTAAACCTGAATTAAGGTTGCTCTTTCCCTTACATGGTCTTGATAGTTGCTAATTTTATACTTTTAGTGACAATTATGTATCTTTTTCCTACCATTACAGTTGAAACATAAACTTTCGAAATCCTTACTTATTTTGCTACATTGCGTGCAAAGAGAATTTGCAAATTATATTTGTATGGAAACACAAACTATGCAAGTAGTCAGAGGAGTATGAAATGTTAGATATAAATAAAACAAGTACATAACAGTAGAAACATTTTATCAGCTTTATTTCCTATCTACTAGCTCCATAATTAACTTCGGGCAGTAGAGAAGTCTCAGTTTCCTGCTATTTCACATTAGTCTTTCAATTCCTTGCTTTTCATAACATTTTTCACCTAGCACAACTCTCTTTGTTTTGATGACCATGTAAATTGAGAATTCCTGGATAAAAGCCTCACATAGACGTCTACAGCAGGACGTCTACTGACCATCCTCCATTTAATAGTTTTGTCTCTCTTGGTAGAGACATAGGTAAGTAGCGGATTGATGCCCCAAAATAGAAATAGAAACAGAGAGAAAGACATGCAAGAAGCTGCATTCAATCCACAATTTTTTTGTACTTGATCATCATATTTGCTTATCTGCTCTTTCCAGATGGCGGCTGAACATTTCAAGAAAGCTAGTTTCCATGTAGCTAAGAGTGTCCTAAATAGCAAACACATTGTGAAAATGCTAGAAAAGTACCTTAAGGTAAGTAAGCAGGGTAAGGGATCATGAGCTTGGCCTTGACAGACTATTGTACTAGAATGGCTGCATGTTACTTTCACATGAAATGGAGAGAAACAAATTTAGTGCTTTGTTTTTCTGTGCATTGCCTGTATGTTTGAGCCATGTTTTTTCCAGAAGTGTTGGATACTCAGACTACCAGGCTGTATCTAACAAATCTCTTTCCTGTTTTTAGCTGGTGTTGAAAAAGATCCAAATTAAAATTAGACAAATGAACAAAAAAGAAATATGCTGTCTTTAAGACAGCCCTTTGACAATCATAGTGTAAAATCCTATATTGAGGAAGCACTGCAACCAATATAAGCACTGCTTGATGGGCAGAAATATTACTTGGATGCATTGCATTTCTTCCTCACAGTGTGGGTGGGTTGTCTCTTATATAAGATGGTAGGCTTTGCATTGATGTATTCCAGGAAGCTGTTGGTTGTGAGTTAAAGAAATTAATCTTGCATCCATTGTTAGTCCCTGTGTTCTTCCTAAAGATCTCTTGTGGGAAGACCATTTCATAAGGAAGATCAGGGCCTCCAAAACATTTGGATTTAGCCCTGTAGATTAAAACCAGAATTTTGACCCTGTGAAGACTGGAAATAGAGCACAGTCTCCAAAGCAGGGGTTTGATAAGCCCCTAATGGGACCATGCTTGTCTGCATGGGAATTTGCAGCACATGGAGATGCTCCTGTGTGACCAACAAGGTTTTGCCTGCGTAGCATACGTGGCCAAGGGTAATTGGTGTATTCCAATTCTGAGAGGAATGATTGCAACCGTCTGACTGGGTGAAGATGAAAAGAAACACGTTTGGCTGCTATTTTGCCCTGGAAATCCAGGAGCAACCTCTTCAACAGGACCCTCTTGTGGCAACCATAACTAATGGGGAGCAGGTCTTGCATCTGCCATCTCCCCTACATGCCCCTCCCCCCGCCCTTGTTGTGGCACTTTAGTCTTATCCAGACTGAGCTTCTGCCAGTTAATTAAGTCCTGGTCTCTGCTAGGCAGACACTAGCAAAACTGAGACTCCTTTCTCTGGGTCCAGTGAAAGAGACTTTTGAGCTGAAAACATCAGCCTGTGGCTGGCATTGGTGGCCTACATACTGAGGCTGTTTTCCCCCAGCGGCGCCTCATACACGTTGAACAAGAGGGGTGACAGAATTAACCTTGCGGTTGCTCTCCCAAGAGAGCCCTTGGGGCAGATGAGTAGTTGCCCAGTGCCACCCTCTGGGATCTCTCGGAGGAAAAAATGGATCCACTCAAGCGCAACTCCGTCTACCCCTGCTAGGATCCGCAGGTGCCTCAGCAACACCTCATGATCAACGGTATCAAAGGCTCCTGACAGGTCTAACAGAATCAGCATGGACACCTGACCTTTGTCCATCAGCAGGAGGAGATCTTCGACCCACCCAGCACAGTCTCCGTACCATACCCAGGTGCAAAACCAAGCTGAAAGGGGTGAAGGAAGTCTGAGGATTCCAGGTAATGCCAGAGCTGCCCCATCAAAGGTCTTCTCAGCACCTTCCCCAAGAAAGGAAGGTTGGAGGCAGGGTGAGACTGTCATCATCAAGAGGTGATGCTTGAACATGGGCCTAATGCTTCCTCCGCTAAAGGATGCTGGCACCTTGCCCTTCCTGAGGAGCCTGTGACAGTCTCCACCAACTGGGGATTCTGAATTCCCCCCTCCTTTTTTCACTAGCGATAATGGACAAGTCCAAATCGCAGGGTATAATTGGAGCTAAAACTCCAAAATATCAGTGACTATGGCTAATTGGCTGAAAATCAGCCAAAGAAGATATCACTTCTTATCTTTCACCTGCATGGATGTTTTTTCATGGAGGCAGCTAGTATGGTCTGGATCTGATCCATCTGGGTCATAAAACAGAAATAATTGCTGGGTGCAGAAGTCCTTGACTGTAGCATTCAGCCTAGCTCTTGTGGGTGGGATTCCATGAGCACAGATGGAGAAAAAGGACTCACTTATCTTCCTGTGCTTTGTGAGTATAAGACTGAATGTCACTTGCATTTGATCAGTGTATTGCAAGATTTCTGCCACTGGCTTGCTGCCTTCTTTCAGTTTCACATGAAAGTGATCTGTGAGAAGGGGATAAAAAGGGCTTAGGCATTGCTAGATAATGGCAAATGGCAACCAAGAATTTTGAAATCCAGCAGCATAGCACTGATGTGTCAGTCTGCTGATTAGTGTTTTTTTTTTAATAAAGTAATCCGAACTGGAGCAAAACAGCAAAAAACAGAGCATCGTTCCCAGTATGTGCCATAGAAAGCCCTGTTCTCTATCTCAATAAGGTTAGCATGACTTCTGCATGAACAGCTGTTCCCAGTGCAGTCCTCACTTAGTATTCTTGAACTCAGAGATTGCAGCATTTAATGAGA
Organism: Sphaerodactylus townsendi; assembly: GCF_021028975.2. NCBI lineage: Eukaryota > Metazoa > Chordata > Lepidosauria > Squamata > Sphaerodactylidae > Sphaerodactylus > Sphaerodactylus townsendi. Next base: position 110,547,928 of record NC_059427.1, on the reverse strand, counting down.
TCTTCAAAATGTGAAAGAGCCCATCAGTAGCTTGTATCCCTGTGCCAGCACCTGGTCTTTCTAATAATGAAATAAACTGAAAATATGGAGGAGGCAAACATCTTAGCTGCTAGGATAACTATTTCCTAAAGATAACCGATTCTGCTACTGAGTTGAGTGCTCAAATAGTAAGTTGAGAGATTAGCCATTTTCTGAGGCCAGAGGCATTGAAATTTACTGAGGATTTCACCCCTTGCTGATGTCCTGAGAAACACATTGCAGCAAACTACATTTTGTTCTTTTTCCTGTGAGCTGGACATTTTGCCAGTATTCAAATAGTGCCACAGGATTCAGATAGTCCCTGGAAAGCATATGTGCAAACATTTCTTTAAAAGTTTTCAGGCAAAGAGAGGGATTGCTGTTACTCTGTTTTGACTTACGAATTGAGCACCCACACTTCAACCTCAATGGCGAACTTCCATGTTTTAGATACGAGGCTCCTTATAGGAGGAATTAAGACAGATTTGCAGCCACGTGATAACATTGTGTTTCCTCCTTTGTCAGGGTGAGGATCCCTTTACAGATGAAAACGTTGACCAAGATGTTGATGAATCTGAAGCCTTAGAGGGGGCTGAGGGTGAAAGGGCTACAGAAAGTGCTACAGCAGAGGCAAAAGAACATGCTGGAGATGGGACTGAAGCAGTTGAAGACAGTGAACCTGACAAACCAGAAAGCTGCTCCACTCCAGTTTTCTCTAAAGATGAATTTGTAGAGGAGCAGCAAAAGGAAGAAAAGGGAACAGAGGCTGCAGAAACAGCAGAAGAACCATTTTGTCCTTCTCAAGAATGCCCAGAAGAGAAACTAGCGGAAAACCAAAAGAAGATGGGAGGGAACACCACTGAGAAACCAGTGGCCGAAAACCATGACACCAAGAAGGAAACAGTTGTGGCAACAAGTGCAGAACTGCCGCAGGAATGACAGTGTGGATGTTTCTGTGAAGGTGATTTGTCTTGCTTAAGTGTATAATTTTTTCCTGTTTTTTTATGTTAGCACAGTACATGACTGAAGTGCTGGATTGCAACCCATGTTGTTTCTGTTTTGAAAAAGGGGATTTTGTGCTTTGACAGTAGCAGTCCTGTGCTTTGCTGTTTTCTCAAAAGTGGAAATCTGCAAATATGTTTCATTTTTAGGTTGAAAAGCTTGGGATGCTCTAGATTTCCCTAAGAAACTCTTGCATTTTAGAATGAACTGCCGTATTTGAAAACAATTTTTGAGCATTTAGTTCTTGTTAGATTTTTCAATATAGGCTCATTTGAAAACAAAATCAATCCTCTTTTTAATGGGGGAGTAGGTTAGTAAATCAGTGTGTTTAACTTTCCTGTGAAATTGTTTGCTTATTCAAGTTCCTTGAGAAAGGACTTGCCAGCACGAGGGTTGTTAACTTCATTTATCCAGATTACAGTATTGCATGAGAAATCGCACAGCTAACAATATAGTTTTTAAATAATAAATATATTGAGTGTCACACTTGGACTATCATTTATACTGTGCACTATTTCAGATATTCTGGATGGCAAGATACAACTTGTATATTATGCTGGCATAACAGGGCTTAGTTAGAGGGAGAAAAGTTATGGTCCTATTGAATACCTCCTGTCTTTCTCATACTTTTTGGTAAAAATCACATGAATATAATTCATTCACAGAGTAGATTGCCGAATACTGCTCTGGGAGTACTGACCCAGTACCAAGACCAGCAAAATAGGAACTGGTTTGATATGATTGATGCTTGTCATATAAAGTTTTAAAGTAAAATGAACACTCTACCTTTGTCCCCAATAAGCCTAAAGTTCTTTGTCTTAGCTTTGAAATAAACTTGTGAAAATGCAAACTAGTATTAACATAATTTGTTGCCTTCAAACCATTCACATTTTTTAATTATAGGACAACAGTATGAAGCAAGAAGAACACTCAGGAGTTTGAGATACATACCCTTTTCTAGCTTTTTCACCCTACAAATTCCACAGCCTAGGTCTACAGAGGAAACAAGTTCGGCACCAGGGGGATGAGCAAAGAAGTTGATATTAAACTTGCTTTAACTTTCAATATTATATGTGTATATTTACACATGGATATTGTTTTAAATTTGCTTTTTAAATTATTATGGTATTTGGTTTCTGCTAGGAGTTTTGAGAATGCTGATCACATCCCCTGGGAAAGATAATCTCTTCTACTAAAACAAAACAAAAAATCCAGACAAAGATGAGCTTGCAAGAGTGAAGGTCAGATTTATTCCTTCCCCCAAGAATAAGACTCATGACATACTACAGCAGGAAAAATGAAGAGAGTAAACTAAACCTGGGTGTAATGGTTTAGAGATGGTGGGCAATTAGGATACACCCAACTACCGATTCGTTCAAGGAGGAAGGAGAAATCGATCATTAGAGTTCCCCTCCCCCCAACACCCACATGAAGGGCAGTAAGGGTGTGAGACAATCAAAAGAAGCTTCCACAATAAATATATTTCATCTGCATACATTCTCCACAAGAGCTGGGTAGGCAAGTTTAAAATTCCTCTCCCCCATTTGCAGGTAAGTTAAACAGCAGTCCACCTCTTGAACCAGCAATATGCTTGTTAGAAGAGGAAAGCAACAACTGGGGATCTGGCCAGATAGAGTAGAGAGATGTATATAGTGTGCCCCTTCTTCTATCACGTGTCTAGGAAAGAGCACAAAACTGGGTTACCAAGCAAAACAAAGCACAGAAGAATACAAAAGTCTCCATGATCTTCCCTCTGTGCCTGTCTTATTTACCACATAGGGGTCTCTTCATCTTCCGTCACAATTACCCATCCACAGGTTGCAAGCCCAGTCATGGTAGCTTAGCCAGATCCTGAATGTTCAGCAGTATGCCCATGGTGGGGAAGGTAGCAAGAGATCCAAGTAAATTCTATAGACAGAAACCAGGGCAACAGTTGAAAACAATATCATGGTGGAAGGAAAGAGATGTGAAAGTTTCCAGTGGCAAAGAACATGACAAAGCAGTTGCTGACAGTATATGGAGAAAACAATTGTTTTCCATGTCCTAAGGGCTAACATTATAGGCTTAAAGATGTGCAGATGCCAGAACAGTTTAAGACAGGCCAACCTTTTCATGGGTCCTAGGTACTCAGACACCTTTTGGAATGGCCTCTTGTCTCATAGATCTGCCAGCAATAACACCCTCCACCCACCCACCCCGCCCCTAGTTCAGGTTCAAACTTCTCCAGTCAAGAAAGCCATTAAAGAAAGGCAAAGTTTGGGCACAACAAAATTGTAACTTCACAATGTTCTCAAGCGAATGATTGAGCCAAGAACATTGCTCCAGTTTAATATTTCCTTGTCTTTAACTGTTGGTTCATTTGACCTAAGATCTCAAGTCAGGCTGCACAAATTTATTTTTATGTTTTGCACCAGTAAAACTACAAGCTAGAATGACATAGACAAGCCATTGCTTGATTTGAAACACCAGGACTCATTGAAGTATACACCAGAGTTATCACATACTAAAAATCTGTTGAGTATCTCTAACTACACTCACCCAGAACAGCAGTCTTACCTGAAGATATGCAGCTTCACCACGTCAGGAAGAGCACCATCCCTCCTCTTCTGAAGAAATATTTTATTTACAATGCTTTATGCTGTCTTTCCACCCCATTTAGGACTCCCAAGGTTACAAACAATCAAAAGCATTAAAACTACCTTTTTAAAAACATAGGGAACATCAAACACAACAGAAAAGTATTCACTTGCCAGTTTGGAAATGGAATGAATATGATGACACTGATGTTGGCTGCATGCAAGTGATGCCAAGGCATATGGCAAGTGATGCGATGGCACACAGCCCACTCTGGAAGGGGAGGCAGTGCAGCTTTGTGCTGGCATGGAGCCCGGGGGTTACAACAAACAGGCACCATGAGGCTCTGTTTTGTAGAACCTGATCCGGAAGCTGCTGTTCCAGCCTAGACCCACCAGCGCAGAATGCTGTGCCGGTGTGGCTGGGGGTGGAGCCGACCTTAGTCCGCTTCTACCACCCATCCAACCCCTGTGTGGCAGCAAGGCCAGCACAGTGATATGCCATGTTTCCCTATGGGGGATTTTCATGGAGGGGGGGTTGCTTTTTGGTTTTTGGGCTTCCTATGCCATGGAAAAACCCTTTGGAGAGGGCGGGTTGGTACTAGAGCCGTGCCATCCTCACCCACCAGCCCTCTCTGGTTTGGGTTATAAATAACTTCCTCTTCTTTCAAAAAATATCTGAACTGATTAAAGTTTATCTGTTGCATTCCCATGGGTTAACCTAATGCTCTGCGCCTCCAGCCTGCCTATAGGGAAAAAGGATTCCAGAATCCAAATTCTATGGAAGTTAAATTACTTACCTTAGAGAAAGTTTCATTGTGGGTTCAGACATAATTGTATAAAGCTTGGAGGGGGTTCATATATATAAATGAATCCTATTCTCTTGTATCAACAGTATCAGCTTATCCATTCTTCCTCTGACGTCTAACTTAGTGAATTAATCTAAAATTGTCTTAATTCTCTCTCCTATGTCCACTTTAAAGAATCATTTCATCCATGCTTTATTTCTTCTACTTCAACCATTTCAAATGTGAGAAAGGTCTCGTTTATTCCTCTTCTTCAAATATAGGATAGCACTAGTTCCCCAGTAATTGTTCCAGCTTACAGAATGGCACAAGATGATAATTAAGGAATCTATTGCCCTACCCATGCTAATCTGGGTAAACTGAAGTGGCCAGAACAACTACATGAGCTTCATTTTGCTTAAAATCCCAGAGCCACTGAAATTCAATTGAATGTATCATCCTGCAAAAAATCAAACAAAAAACAAACAAACATTCACTGGGGTGGCATACCTCCTTCAGATATTTTTCAAACTTGGAGAGGCTTTTCCTCTCCTATTGGACAAGGCAAGCATTGTAGAAGAGGTGCCTCAAGTCTGATCTTTCTGATCAGTCATTGTTTTAAGGAAAGAAATGTTAATTTCACACTAATGATTTTTCTGCTTTTTGCATGACATATTTTATCAAACAAGGATTCATAGGGAGAAATCCTAAGTAGGTCTACTGAGAAGTATGTCCCGTATAATTCAGTGGGGCTTACTCCCATTAAAATGTCCTCAGCTTTTTAGCTTCAGTTAACCAAAAACATTACCTACATCAGATGAAGCTAGCAGGCAAGTGGCAACATCAACTGTCACACAAAGCTAATGTAACCAGGAGCAATCTATGGATACAAAGGGTTAATGACATAGCCTTAAACAAGAACCGCAAATGTCCTTGTTCAGCATAAAATAATATTGACTCACTGTTGTAACCTCTCATAAAATTAAAATGATACCTTGGAATGTACAGTCTTGTTTTTAAAAACATTTTTCCCCATTTACAAAGTAATTTTTTTCTGTATACCTGGGAAGTCCCCTAAGTAAGCTATAGTAGCAGCTGCCTTATGAGGGTTGGTTAAAACTCTCATGGCTGTTTATCTTAAGGAAAGGGGTGTGTAAGGGGAGACATAATAAGGGTCTATAAATGTGAATGCCCTCTCTGTCAACCACCCCTGCAGTGTAGACTACCTTAGCGTAGGAGCTCTGCTACCCTTTTGGATCAAACAAGATGCAACTCTGGCTTCTGTTCATAAGCTCCTTTCTTTCATCAGGCAGTGAATAGCCCTCTTGAAAGCTTGGGTCCCTTCATCACACCGATCAACCTGCCATTTCCTTGACTCCCTTTATCCCTCTCAGGAGGTTCCCTACTTCCTGGGAGCTCCTTCTTCCAGCCTCCTTGTGACAGGGGAGCTGTCATGCCTTGCTGGCCTGGGACTGGCTCATCAGCTTTCCTGCCCGTTCTTCTTGATTGCAGCCTGGTTGGAGCTGGTCCCATCCCATTCTCGAAGGCTGCAGTGGGCTGCTAGCTGCAACTTGGCTAGGGCTGTGCTACCGCTACCCTTTCCCTGAAACTGCTGAGGCTTGCCTTTGCTGCACATGCCCTCCTGCCATTTCTCTGTAGTTTCTCCCAAACATTTCTCCCAGCTCCTGGCATCCTGGAGGTCCCTACTTCTGCTGGTAATTCCAAGGGCGGAGTTGCCAGTTGTAGGGTGCTCCAGAGTCCCCTGGTGGCCATCTGTGACAAGGAGAGGGATGGAACAGACTGACTGGTGCTGGCAGGCAACCCCGTCTCTGGACAATAAAATTATTCATGGTTTGGACAGAATGGACAGGGAGAAACTTTTTCTCACTATCATAATACTGATACCCAGGATCATCCACTGAAGCTGAAGGGTAGGAGATTCATGACAGACAAAGGAAGTAATTTTTCACACAGTGCATAGTTAAAATTGTGGAACTCGCTGCCACAGGATGTGATAGCTGCTAACCTGGAAGGCATTAAAAGGGAGTGGACATTCATGGAGGACAGATTTATGGAGGATATTGAGGAGATAGAAAAAGGATATTGAGGAGATAGAAAAAGTGCAGAGAAGGGCAACAAGGATGATTGAGGGACTGGAGCACCTTCCCTATGAGGAGAGGCTGCAGCGTTTGGGACTCTTTAGTTTGGAGAGGAGGCGGCTGAGGGGGGATATGATTGAAGTCTACAAAATTATGCATGGGGTAGAAAATGTTGACAGAGAGAAATTTTTCTCTCTTTCTCACAATACTAGAACCAGGGGGCATTCATTGAAAATGCTGGGGGGAAGAATTAGGACTAATAAAAGGAAACACTTCTTCACGCAACGTGTGATTGGTGTTTGGAATATGCTGCCACAGGAGGTGGTGATGGCCACTAACCTGGATAGCTTTAAAAGGGGCTTGGACAGATTTATGGAGGAGAAGTCGATCTATGGCTACCAATCTTGATCCTCCTTGATCTGAGATTGCAAATGCCTTAACAGACCAGGTGATCGGGAGGCCATTGCGTTCACATCCTACATGTGAGCTCCCAAAGGCACCTGGTGGGCCACTGCCACTGGCGTAATGCCCATTGGGCAAGGTGGGCAGCTGCCCAGGGCATCACCTTGTGGGGGGCATCAAAATGCTGGGTTTGTTTTTGGGTATTTTAGTGGTTTTCCATTTTTGGCCTGCAGGGGGCGCAGTTTTTAGCGGCACCAAAATTTCAGCGTATCATCAGGAGACTGTCCTTATGCTACCCCCCAAGTTTGGTGAGGTTTGGTTCAGGGAGTCCAAGGTTATGGACTCCCAAAGGGGGTGCCCCTATCCCCCATTGTTTCCAATGGGAGCTAATAGGAGATGGGGGCTACAGTTTTGAGGGTCCATAATTTTGGGCCCCCTGAACCTAACTGCACCAAACTTGGGGGGTATCATTAGGGCAGTCTCCTGATGATATGTTGAAGTTTTGGTGCTGATATGTCTAAAAATGCACCCCCTGCAGCTACCAATGTCCTGGTGCAAAAAAAAAATTGGTCGTGGTGGAGTGGCCGCCCATGGGGGGGGGGGGGGGGCATCCAACTCAGGTTTTGCCCAGGGCTACAGTTTGCCCGGGGCTGCCTCATTACGCCCCTGGCCACTGCAAGTAGCAGAGAGCTGGACTAGATGGACTTTGGTCTGATCCAGCTGGCTTGTTCTTATGTTCTTATGACAGGACTGCCAGTGATTCCTAGTCATGAAGGATATCTATTCCCTTTAATACCAACAGCGGCGTGCCTCTTTTTATCAGCTGTTGGGGAGCACAGGCGGGAGGATAATATTGCAGTCAGCTGCCTTTGACCTTCCTGAGGAAGCTGGTTGGCTAAAGTGGGAACAAAGTGCTGGATGAGATGGGCCTTTGGTCTGCTTAGGCATGGTGGTTCTTATCTGTGGATAGTCTGGTTTTGTATCTTTCACAACTCAGGTGGAAGACAGTCAACTTCTTATAAGATATAATGATGATATGTAGGCACTGACAACTTTCCTTTAATTAGTACTGCTACATACAAGAAACCTGGTGTCCTGGGAATAATTGTTTAGGCAAAAAAACTACAGAATGCAATTTGGATTTGTTCTTGCAATTAAAAAAAACTGCACATGGATGAAAAACATAGGCTCCACAGAAATATCTGAAAAATTCACAACTTTTAATTTGAAGTTGACTAAATGCACCACAGAATGTTGTGGACTATGAACCAAGGTTGCCATTACTAAACTTGGAAGCGAAGGTGAAACAGTCTCCTACCTCAGCCTCAGTAAACCTTGGGAATAATTTCACATCATTTGCCATAATTACCTCTCCCCATCATTTCTTAAATGCTCCATAATTATACAAAGTGATTTACCCAAAGAAAAATTAAGCCCTACCACTGATTGACTTTCCTTTTACATACACACTCTTGGAAAGTGTCAGATAATTCCCACTGAACACAGTATCAGACAACTAGAATTTGGGAATTGTTATTGCTATTTATTTCTTGTCTAAAGTAAGCTCCTTTCCTCCCTCATTGCTTTTGCAGTGTATGATGGGCAACAGGAGAGTTTTTCTGACAGAGTTCCACTAATTCTGGAGCAATAATATTTGTTTTAATTGTTTATTAAGAGGTTCCTTCTACTGGATAAAATATTTAAAGTGTTCAGACCTCTTCTATTCTGTCCTGAAATGGTCCACGTGTTTGGTAGGCATTTTATATGGTAAATCTATATTTTGTATCGTAGTTTTCTTCCACTATATGGATGTTTGTAGTTTTCTTCCATTATATGGATGTTTGTAAAAAAAAAAAAAAAAGGAGACATAGAGAGATAACAGCATAAATCTAGACAACTGATACCCTGAAGAATATGGGCATATTTCTGCCAGAAAGGACAGAGTCAAAGGTCACAAACAAACACGAACATGAATTTGGTAATGAGCTGTTCAAGGCTTGATTGTGGTGTGCTTTGACTGTGCAGATGAGATATTCAGTAAAAAAATTGCAAATTCAGCACAATAGGACAAAAAGTATTTACTCTTTTAAAATGGGTTAGAAAGTTGATGTTATTTTCTAAAACGAGAAGTGCAGAGCTTGTCTATTGCCGAGAAGACATGCTACTTTTCCCTAGATGCGCAGGGACTCACTGCAGTTATTCAAGGACCAGTGAGAGGCAACTTTTGCATGCTGAGTTATTGATTTGTTATTCTGTCATGAGTTCCAGGAGGACATTCTGGAATGGAAATCAGATGTTGAAACTCACTGAGTGAACTCAGGCCCAAATGAAGAGCTGCAGAAAGGTCTGTCCTCTTTGACAGTAAAATCTACAGTTACCTTTTTACAGTACATAATTAACATGGAGAGGGTGTTGTGAAGTAAATTTAACTACACATTTAACTACACTAATAAAGTCCAGGCAAATAACAGAAGACTGACATAAAGAAGTGCTATGAAAGATACATAAACTCAGTTGTAAAAGTGAAAACCCCCCAGCGTACAGGGTTTGTTGATAGTGGCAGTAGTTACTAGGTTGTGCAGGTGTGGGCATGAGAACTTCCTTTTTGTCTGTGGCAGAGAACATTAAAAAGGGACATTATATCAAGTTATGTAACTTTGAACACTACAAATATTAGGTATTTGCAAAAGTGACACCTTCTTGTTTTCTGGAAGTCAGCCCAAATGCCACCCTTGTGGATCAAAACAACCTGACCGCATAGGGACTGGGAGTGGCACGTTTACCTCTGGAGAAGGCTGGGCTCTGGAGCAAAGGTGTGCCTGCCTTCTCTCCTGAGCTAGGCCCTACATTTGGTTTCCCATCCCCTTAAACGAGGAAACCAGGGGAACACAAATCTCATCACTGCTGTCCACTGTCCTCACAGGACTAAAATAAACGGCGGTGCCCCGAGGGCATCGAGGATCATATGCCAGACCGCGCTTGCAGGGGTCACTCTGTAAGTCTAGGAGAGAAGCGAGGGGTGGAGCTTCCATATAGGCCCTGCCCTGGGTCAGATCTCAAACTTTTAACTTTGGTGGGGACGCTCAAGGATAAAACGGGGCATGAAGTTTCTCACATAGCTTCGCCTTCCCGGTAGGCCAGCCATTGAGGCAGGGCCACTACAGGTGCGAGGGGAGGTTGTTCCTTAATGGCCAGAGACCCCATGGGGTGGGGGAACAAAAGCTCTTTCCTTCACAGGACGCGCGCGGCGGAAAGAGGGGAGGCCGACTGACTGAAGGCGGAGAGGAAGGAGGGCTGCCTCCTTCCTTATGGGTTTTCCGGCCGAGACAGCTAAAGGGCTCGCTTCCCAGGTGGGGTGGGACTCGGGTACCCTGACTACGAGAGGAGGAGAAAATGGTCCTCGTCTCTTTGCCCGGGCCTCCCTTCCACGTTAGCGGCCAGTCCTGTAACTGGCGGCGGCATCGGGCTTCTTAGTTGCAAGGGCTAGTTCCGTGGGTCGCAAATCCGCGGGGCTTCTGCAGTGACATCGAAGCGCCGCCAACAGGGCACTCGGCCCCACAGAGCGATTGCTCCGCGGTTAGTGAGTAGTAACCGCACTGACAGAGCTCAAGAGGTAGCCGCTTCGTGCTCGGCGCGGCGGGCTTTAACGATTTATGGCAGGTATAGGCAAATTTCTGTCGTGGTGATAAGTCGGTTACTTGTGGAAGACATGGATCCGGACAAGCAGTAAAATTAACTAGGAGTCCAGGGGCACTTGAACATTGGACCCAGTTTAAACTTTCAAGAGCCGCTCACCTTATCAGAGGGAAACCTTGCTACGACCGGCCGTGCAACTGAATACCAGTTTACTAGGAACCCTGGACAAGTTTACCAAGAAACCTCTGCTCCTGGGGTTCACACTCCCAGGAAATTGTCTTTAGGATTGCGCAGTGCCATGTTTTTGGGGTCTGTGTGTATTTTGATGGGGGTGGTGGTGCAGGATGATGTCTTTACGTTTCAGTAGGAGCTCTGGATGCAATAAAGAGCAAACAGGCATCATATTCGGAACCAGAGATCCCGTCTTCTATCCACTTCCCACTCCCGAGACCGCAAAGACTCGGCTTCTCTCTTGCCTTAGTCACGCGGCTCTCGCTTCTCTAGGGCCCCGAAAAAAACACTCATCCTGCTTCACAGTTTCTTACTTAAGGAGGCGTGGTTGCAAGGTAAGGGAACCTTGCTTTTCAAACATTGTGCCTTACGCAAGGCGGGGCTTGGTGCGCGATGACGTAACGCGTTGCGCGGTGAGGTCAGTGCAGCGCCGCCGTTGCTGGTCCCGCTGCCCGTCGCTCTGTCTACCCTGGTCTGTTTGGTGTGGTCCCCACCTCCGCCTGCGGAGCGCGGTGCTTTCCTTTTACTCAGGGCTTGGAAGGGTTCGGGCTGGTAGGAGGCTAGCAATACCACGGCCTGCTCTCCGGCTCATCGTTTGGCGTCAGGTAAGAGCTGGGCCGGGCCGGGAGAGGCTGCGGGGGTTGGTATTCTCTTTAATCAGTTACGCGGCCTTGCCGGCGTAACCCGCATTGCGTAATGTGACCGTTGCGTCAGGCGGATTACGTACTTTGCGCGGAGGCCTATTGCGCAAAGGTCTTACGCCAACCTTCTAAATCTGCGTTGTCTACCCAAGGAAGCTTCCTGGTGAATGGGGCATCTTTCACTTTTTAGTGTTACGCGCATTTTACTGCTAATCTCTACGCCGGGCTATTGCGTAGGATGTGGCCGGCTATTTTGCACGGTTACGTGATTTGCGGTAGGTGGTGTGGAAGGTTTATGGTGGTTGCGGAGATTGCGTACGACAGTCTTCGTTGATCTCTGTAGGGTACGTGATTGTCGTAAGTATGCCTGTGTCCTCTGCGCGTTCCGCTAAGAAAGCGGCCTACGTTGTGGGCGCTCGCCACGGCTTTCTCATGCCTTAGGGCGGCGATCGTCTGGGGTCGGGGGTGCTCTGAAGGGGCATACGGACCTGTGTGTAGCGGTGCCCGGGTCCGGTGTGCGCGGGTTGCGCAGTGAGCGAGCCTGGGCGGGGCGGCCGCAGATGGTACTTCCTGCCGCCGCCATTTTGTCATCGAGCAGGAGGGGGAAGCGGCGGTGGGAGCAGCCGCGGCTCCGGTGTGAAGGGAGGGAGGGCTGGCTGGCGGGCGGGCGGCAGCTGAGGGGTGAGTGCCTGAGAGTCTGCCGCCTCGAAGTAACCTCCAGGCGGCTCCGCCTTGCCGGGCCAAAGGCTGCCGTTCATGTGGGCCTACCCCGACCGCTAGTCGTATCTTAGCGCCGCCTCCACCTGGTGTTCCAGGAGCAGGTCTGTTCGTGCCTTTCCTCTTGGGGAGTGAAGGCTTGGCCTGGTGGCGGCTTCGCTTCGTCTCCTGCAACTGGTGTCTTCCATCGCTTCCTTCATTTATAGCCCGCTTCCAAGAGCTGAAGGAAGCGAGACTGACGGCTGTCTCATCCCCACCCGCAGAATACCTCTGTTAGGCCTGCCTGGCCAGGCCGAAGACCGTGGCTGCATATAAGGCAGCAACCCTTTGCTGTTGACAGGAGCAGGAGGTATCCCCTCGGACGCAACATCTGAAACTAAAAATCTCTCCTGCCGTAACATTTGCCGTTTTTGCTTAAGTGCCACATGTATTTGACACACTCTTACCTCTTAACCACTGGCCTTCCTATCTTTAGCCTACAGTCTTAAAATCACTTGGGCATCCTGAAGCAGTTCCTAGACTTAAAGGAGACCTAGCTGTAAATATGAATTATAGTTCCGGTATCTTTAGTACATCTAAATAAGTGATATTTGGCATGTTACCTTTTTAAAGGCAGCACATTTCCAGTTCAGTTTTATTGAATAGAAATTCTGAATGCCATTAAAGGTTTCAGTTCAGAATAGAAGTTGATGTTGCCTGAAGCACTAATATCCTGTTCCACTGGTTCCCAGAACTGAGGAAAAAGACCCTTCAAAATAATAATAATAATAAAAATGATAAAATAATAAAAAGAATTGAATTGAAGATCAGTTATGGGGGTAGTAGTACAGGGGAAATACAGAGTGTTTTTGAAATAGTTTTCTTGGAAGCAAATTCTAATCTTATTTTAACAATAGGGAGTGCTAGTAACTGTGCAAATCAAGTTTTAATAGACATAATATAAGGTGATGCCGTACTTAAAGTATACCTAAATATTGCATTTACTGTATTTTGGCCGAACTAGTGGAATGGTTTTCGTTTTGCTTTTTCCTGTTTGGGGTTAAAAAGTATAAATTGCAAGGTAAGGTAGTTGCTTTGGAGTTGAGAAAATTAAACTTGAAAATAATATGCATCATAGTAAAAAAAATTAATTAGTGTGGTTATACAGTAGGACTATTATAAAGGGATAATTTTAATCTGTTAGTCTCGTCAATGTTATGGAACCTTTTAGAATTTTTAAAATCTTTTATAAGCAAACTCTTCTGCCTTCCTGATGTCTAGTAAGTGGAGGATTTTGCTTTGAGGAGGTATCTAATACTATTTCACTAACTGGAGCTTTAAAAGCGCAGTTTGTGTTCTTTGTGGATGCTGTTATACTCTGTTCATGATATAGATGACATGAGATTTGTGAATTAATTTGCCATGTACTGGTCTTTCAACATTCTTGAATTCTCCGCTTGGGTCCTAGTGCACACATAGGTATGTCTCCAAGGCACTAGGACCCCAGTGGAACATTCCAGAACAGAGACGGTCCATGAAATGGCAGGTTAATTCACACATCTCCTGTCATCTTTATCTTGAACTGCGTATAACAGTTGCCACAATCTCTGTTTGAAGTGATTGAGTTTAGATGTGTTCTTGAAGCAGTCATCTGTTTTGTATAGGGAGCTCGCAGCTGGGGACTAGTACTTTCTAGTTTTTCATTTTGACCATCAGGTCCAGCAGGAATTAGTTAGTTTCAATGGATGAATCAGATTGGTGAGTTGTTAATCCTAGTGGCATCTGCCAATCCTTGTTCTATATTAGAGTTGAATCGGTTTGCAGTAGTATCACTTGCTGAAAGAAGTTCTTACTCCTTAGATCATATAATTAATGTTTGGGAGACTACTTTCATGATCAGTGCTATTCCATGTGTAACATCTGGATTGACCAATAGTCATCTTTGTTTAATAGATATTTAAAATGTTCCATGTTTCATGGTCCATTGAGTACTAATGAGGAACATCTTAAAACAGTGATTTTTAAACTTTATGAAGTGGGAGCAGCTTACAATGTTTATTTTTTGGAACCTCTTGTTATTCTCCATTATAAAACATAAGGATCTTATATCAGCTAGTACAGAATGTGGTTATATTTTTATTTTTAACTTTTAGTGGTTTGTAAATATAGTATTATTGAGCAACTTGCTGTCTTCCATGGCCATTAGAGGCATATTAAGAAGAGGCAATCCTAAATTTTTCATCAGGCCTCCCAAAACCATCTATTCTAGCTCACCTGCCTCCTTCCTTCTGGCCTTATAACATGCCTGTAAGAAAGCTGAGACTTGTCTTTAGGATTTTGCCCACAATTTGCTTACAGTGGACAGAATTCTAGTCAGTTGCATCAGACCTCATCAGAGTTCAACTGAAGTATTATTACTGAGTGTACTCGTCATGTTTGTTTTGCTTTGGGTGCATTTAATCAGTATTGTTCCAAATTGTGAGTTCTAAACTTACACATGCAGAAAAATATTCTTGTGACTTTGCTCCTGATGTTCTGCTGTAGTTCCATGTAGGAAAATGATGTGTGAAACAATTGTTAGAAATTGTATTACCCACACTGTCTAGTGCAGGGGTCTGCAACCTGTGGCTCTCCAGATGTTCATGGACTACAATTCCCATCAGCCCCTGCCAGCATGGTCCAGTGTGTAATGTGTTTCAGATCAATAGTTTCAATTTCTTTCAAATACCCCTTATTCATCTGTATTGATTAGTAGTATTCATGAGGTTTCCACAATCCAGTGGAAGAGGCAAGCAGATACACAGTTCATGTTGGTTTGGCTTTTTTTTATTGAGGGGATATGGCTATTAACTCTCTAAGGTTTTAACAATTTGAAGAACATCTTGCAGTTTTTGTGCTTGGAGGGTGAGTTTATTAGATTTTGTGCTCACTGAGGGCACTGATTTTTTTTAGCCGCCTTTTGTCTTTACATGGGTTTTTGGAACATGAAACCGGCATTGCTTACTGCTTAAAGTGACCAGCTGGGATTTGGGACACCCTTATTTGAGTCCCTACTCTGTCATGGAAAGCTTGGTCCAGTCACATATGTTCAGCCTTACCTACCTCACAGGGTTGTTATGAGGAGAACAGTGAAAGCCATGTTGGGTCCCCACTGGATAGAAAAGTGGGATGTGACTTTCAATTGAGTATTCCCATGCCTCATTTGCTTCTCTGACTGCATGAAAAGAGCACTCTTTCTCGTGTTAGTAGTTTTTTCAACTTTGAAATAGACAAGGGATGTGAGGGTTTTTTTTGAGAAATGTTTTACAAATAAGTCAAGAGATGTCTTAATCAGTATTGTAAGCAATAAGCTATGTTCCTTCTTGCAGGGGCTTCTGGTAAAACAATCAGATTATCATTCCACAGTGACTATCCAGTTCTCTTGTGAGTTGAAGGGAACAGTATCTGTTAGTACATGAACTGGTCTAATGGATACCTCAAACATAATATTTCTCCAAGACAGGTCTGCCGGATCTGTGGCTAACTTATGCTGAAAATGTGCATATGTGAACACTGTGGGGTGACAGCAATGAACTCACACAGAAATGCAATTGCGGTGGTTTGCCTCTTTGTGGAAGGGATGTTGTGAATTTATACTGCTCCTGTGTTAAACTGCTCAAATGAGATGATAGCTGGTAAATAATGGTTTCCCCACCCTTTCCAATTGGATGTTTGTGTATGGTTGGAGGAGGTAGTTAATATATCTTTATTTGCATGTTCCTTCAGTCAACAGTTTTGTACCAGGTTTTCAGTACTAGCTTCATGTGACTGGCAGTCACTCCTTTGGGGACTGGCGTGAGCAACTTCATTTCAAGATAGATTGATCAAACTTTTTAGAACCCTTATTCAAACAAAAATTGTAATTTACTGATCCTTTGTGAGGTTGACAGTAAGTCATGTGGAGTAGCCCTGTTAGTCTGTTGTAGTGTAAAAAAAAATAAGTTGAATGGCACCTTAAAAATGAACAATATTTATCCCAGCACAAGCTTTTGTTAGTCAAAGCTTAGCTTCCTCAGAAATAGTGGGAAGAAGACAATTGTCCTTTTTTTAAAAACAGGAAATTACATAATAGGAAGGGGAAAGGAAAAAAAATTAGGAGAGAGATGCCACACAAAGAATATCACCCAGTTTATTGTTGCAGGCAAGTTCCCACACACAGACTCTTACCTGATTGGCTGCATCAGAAATCTCTTTGGTTGGGTCCTTCCATTTTCACCCTCTTCTATAATTTTCAGTAAAAATAAGGAAAATTACCTTTTTTCTGTTATGTCAGAGGAAGCAGAGCTTTGATTTAGGAAAACTTGTACTATAATAGAGTCTTTAAAGCACCACTGGATTTCTGTTTTGGGTACAAAGTCATAACAATGAAAACAATTTCGGGGTGGTGGATTGCGTTGAACATATTATCATGCTAAAAGTATTTTTTTAGGGTTTCCTTTTGACAGTACAGGGATTGAACAGTAGCAAAATATTAGGCAGAAAAATAAAATGAAGCAAATAAAGCACTGTTTCATCTTCACCTTGTCCAGTAATATTTAGTGGCTCAGTAGCCATATGTGGCTTTTACACATGCCTCCTATGGCTCCTCAGAGCATTGTTAGCCAATTCCCCATGTTTCAGGGACATAAGCAGAGCACTTGCCCAGCGGGGTTTGTGATTGGCACTTTGAAGCAGGTACTGTTGGAGGAACAGTAAAAGTGCAAGGTATTCTGATGTGCAGGCCTCATGCTAGGGATGGAAATCATTATGGCTGTTTTGGTTGATGGTAATTTGGAATGTGGCTCTCCACAAGCTGCAGAATGAGTACCCCTAGTCTTGTCTATTTTACCCTATATGTACAATTGGGGTAAAAAAAAAATCCCAGCACTATCAGATTAGACACTGCATGAAAAAATGATTGATATACATTACTTATGTTTAAATTACCTTATCGCCTACAGTCATGACATAGTTTTTGTAACCAGGTACCTGTTTCTATCAGCATTAATAGTGCTGCTTTTTTCTGCTTTTCCTTTCTGTATTAGTCTGACCCTCCTCTGTCACTACTGCCTTATGACTTCTGTTCTCTATTTCATAAAAGTATAAGATACCAGTGATAATTACTGGTTGTTTTCTGAGAGATGGAATGTGAATGTCCTTGTTCTTTGTTGGGTAGATTCATAAACATTTATAATTAGAGAACTGAGCAGTTGCAGATATCGCTTAGTACCTAGGCATAAAAAGGAAGTAAAAGGTCACTCACATGGATCAGTGGATAATAGCAGAGGTGACTAGCCAGTTCCTGGTCCCTATTTCAAGTCATGATATGAGTACACAGAGCACTGTACTGTGTGATGGCTGAAGTAATGTTCCTAAGAAAACGTGCCTTTTATACATGTATAAGAAGATCAGTTCTAAAATGTGAAGGCCCAGGGAAGAATAGCCAAAAAAATTGGAAAAACTTTTTTCTTGAAGCCTTTTTTGTTTTCAGTTTTCCAACAGAAAAATTAGACATTTTGGGGAGGATTGAAAAAAAATGCTAGGAAGTATTTTCTTTTTTAGCATGAGTGAAATGCTTTTAAAGACAAGGAAGGCATGCTGTAGGCATGTACAGCTCTTAAATCCAAGATGCATTTCTGCCTGGAAGGCTACCTAAACGCCATGAAGAGAGCCTTCAGGGCTGTCATTGCTTCTCAACAGTTGTGTATACCTTTTGTTGTCCTTTTGACTTGATGTAGTGAACCTTTTAATCTCTTCCTTAAACCACTGTGACACATTGACTCCCAGTTTGGGTAATACGTATCTTATTGCTGTGCCTTCCCAGAAGAAGTAAAAAAAATGTGGGGCAGAAGCTGCACAAAAGTTTCAGAGGAAGACTGAAATTTTAATTGAAAATTTACCTGTGTCTAACCAGATAGCCAAAATTAAGTCACATGTGCTAAGACAGCATAGGGTCCATCAGATTTCAGTTTTCTCTCATATTAGGAATATTTTCAATTTTGTTAGTAGAAAATGAAGGCATTTATAAATTTTAAATTAAAAAATGTATAAAATATTGTAATCTTATATGTTAAGTAAGTTATAAATGACACATTTTATGCAAAAGCAGTATAATTAGTTTAGATAGAACAGACAGTATTGCATATATTTCAATTTCCTCAAAATTTCTGTTTTTTTCCCCCTGAAAATAAAGGGGGTGGGATAAATTTTTTCTATGGCTTCAAAATATCTAGGAGTTTCATATTAGTCAGTTTTAGGAGGCAGTATTAAAGTTATTTAAAAATAACAACTAAATTTTAAAAAATCAATTAAAATTCAAATATTGGATTTTATTTATTGCTCCACCCTGTTTTGCCTTTAAAAAAACACAACAACTGTAGTCTCTAAGGAAAAGGTCGATTTGTATGGGTAGCAATTATGCAGAATTTACATTGGGGCCTGATTCTTTCATGGTACTGATAAAGTGATTCTGGCTGTAATGCAAGTCTTCTCAATGTCCTGGTTAATTAAATGTATTTTCTAAGTCTCTTTTTCTTAATCAGTTACTGATACAGTCTTATTCATCAAGAGATACTACACTGACCTATAGCCAGTCTTCCTTGTACTGGTAATTATCACTCTGCTATTCAGCTTGTTCAAATTACAGCTGTGTAGCTGACTCTCAGAGTAGATTATTGGAAGGACCCCTGCACTTTTCTCCCCCATCCCCACAGTATAGAGAGGTGATCACATGTTGGCTTGGATCAAACAGAACAAGTTCTACCCACAGCTTAACTTTCTCACCTTTCCCCTTCCATTGAGGCTGAAAATGACTCCTGAAGTTCTCTTTTTGAGGGTCCCCTCAGTAGCACTATTTGAGGGGGGCACTTTGAGATGCAACAAGAATAGAAGGCGAGGAAGTTGTAACCCGTGAGCAGAAATAATTCTGTTCGTGGCAATGTTGTTGGATACAAACCACTATCTAGGAACTGCACTCAAGCTCTTAGGTGAGTGGGTTAGTGTGGAAAGTTCAGGGGAAACTGTAGATGCCATTCAATGTATTCTTTGTCAGAACAGGGGAACTGGTACGATACCAAAGTAGCTGTTGTCTGCTTAATCTGTATTTAGGCTACAGGAACTGCTTATTTCTGTGCAGACAGGTTTTTCTATTGAATTAGAGACATGTTGCCTATAAACTATTTCAAAGTACCTTAGAGGAAAATCTGTTGATATTTTCAGTATATGGCAAAACTAATTTTTCATAAATGTTATTCATAAGAGATAAAAGTCAAATGTAGGTAGAATTAATATCTAAATATAGTGTCCAATCAACCAACTTTACATTTATGTTGATTCTAAATATTAATTTAGAAGGTAATTTTGAAAGCTATATGTTTCCCTTATTGTGGCATAACAAATAATCTGGATCAAGATGAATATATCTGTGCATATGGCCAAAGTTTTTTTATTTAGAAATTGACTTTTTTTTTTGCTGTCAGGTCACAGTCTTCCCAAGGAAGCTGAAAGAGGCAGTGGTACACTCACTCTTGAAGAAGCTATCTTTGGACATCTGTATGCAACCCCTGGCCCCGCTGGTTCAGAGCTTTGCACTGGGTTGTCATCAGTATGCAGCTGACACCCAGCTTTTTCTGTTTATGGAGGGATGTATCTCAAACTGTTTCAAGCTGTCTGCTGTCCCTCATGTATTGACACAGTGTCTGGAGGCTGTGGCTGGATGGCTGAGAAAGAGCAGACTGAAACTGAATCCTTCAAATGTGGATGTTCTGTGACTGGGTGGGGGGGCATCAATGGAGAATTTCCTGTTTCCACAACTTGACGGGGTGGCCCTAACACCTGCCTCCTCTGTCAAGAGCCTGGGTATGATCTTGTCTATGGAGACCCAGGTCATACATATTTTTTTCACCTTCAGTTGGTTAGACAGGTGGCCTCCTACCTGTTCTGTGTGGACTTGGTCCCAGTGATCCACGCAGTGGTCACCTCCAGGCTGGATTACTGCTCTACACAGGCGTGCTCTACCTGCTCTACACAGGCCTGCCCTTGGACTGATCTGAAAGTTAAAATTGGTCCAGAATTCAACACCATTCTCCTCACCAGGGCAGTGGTGAGAGAGCATATAACACTAGTAATGCGCCAGCTGCACTGGTTACCAGTGGAATTCTGGATTATGTTTTTGGGTTTGACCTTTAAGGCTTTGAGCAGTCTGGGGCCATCATATCCTAAAAACTTCATCTCCTCACATCACCCTCAGAGATGTTGCCGTCCTTTGACAGTAATCTACTGGTGGTCCCTAGTCTCAAGGACATTAGGTTGATCTCAACCAGAGCTAGGGCTTTTTTGGCCCTGGTTCCAGCCTGGTGCAACCCTCTGTCAGCTGTTACCAGGCCTTGAGGAATTTTACCAATTCCGCAGGGTCTGCAAGACACAGATGTTTCAACTGGGCTTTTGGTTGAGGCCACCTATTAGTCCATAATATATCTGAAGCTGGCCTCTCCAACTTCCAGCTGGTGTTCTGTTGTGCAATCATCTATCCTCCCCCCCCCCCAAGTTTTTCTAGCAAAAAGGATTTGTGGGTGAGGTGGTGCATACTATTAGGCTGTGGTCTAGGACCCCTGTGGAAATAGCTATCTTGAGATGTGTATGTAAAATTTTAATTGGGTTATTTATTGTTGGATTTTAATGTTTAATGTTTTAATATTTGTAAGCTGCCCTGAGCCTGGCCCTGGTTGGGATGGGCAGGGTAGAAGTATAATAAAATAAAAAAAAATATGGTGACCCCGTAGGGTTTTCAAGTTCAGGAGTAGTTTGAGATACATCCCTGATGTTCCTTGGAGCTCTCTCGTTCAATTATTAGCCAGTGTCAGGGCTGAGAATATGTGACTGGCCCAAGGTCATTCAGCAAGCTTCTACTGGAGGCAGAGGACATCTTGATGGGTGTTTCCCAGCCTCTCTCCAGCCTTACTAACATCCCTCGCATCCACTCGTCTCCTCTTACCTCCTCCTTGCTGATCCCCCCCTCCAAGCCTCAGACAGCAAGAAAACTTATCGCCACGAGGCTCCTCTAATGGCAGCAACATCTTTTTTGCCCGACAAGCAAGCTTTTGCCCGTTCACTAGCAGAACACACTTCTGTACCATGAGTGGGGGTTTAAACTTGGGTCTCCCAGGTCCTACCTAGTTTAACACCTTAACCACTACATCATGCTGGGTATCAGAATCGTGCTGGGTATCAGAAATGGACTAGTAAGAGGTGATTACTGGGGTTGGTTGTTCGGGTAAACCCAAAAGGGAAAAAAATGTGAACGAAGCCATTTTAGCTTGGGGGGGGGGGGGGGGGGGGATATTTGGTTGGAGGTGGGGGAGCCAGCCAGGAGATTTATGCTATTTCTTGTCGTGTAAACCTTCCAGTTACCTATTCCTGGAGTCCCCATCCTGAAGGGAAGCAACCAAAATATACAGTGATTTGTTTAACTCGACCATTTGTCCAGTGAGATGATGTATGGATTTGGAGTACAATATTCTTTCCAGAAAACTGAAGCGATACTTTGAAAGACATTGAGCATAATTAAAAATGTTTTCCTTTCTGGTTGCTTGTGGAATGCGGTTTCTAGTTTTAGTAGGAAGTCTGTGAATGGAAATGTGAGTTTGTAGCTGGGTGGGCCATCAAGTACTAGTTCCTAGTTTATTCTTAATTGTCTGTGCCGTACCATTCTACTGGAGGGGGGACGACTTGTGGGTGTTTTTCACCCAGATTTCAGGGAGGCAGGAACTCAAATCTTGTCACTTCCTGTGGCCTGATTGGACGGTCCCTCTTGGTCCTCAGTTTTGTTCCTGCAGGGAGAGTAGCACTCTGAGCGAGCTCCTCTAGCTTAGAGTTTTTTCCTCAACCTTTTTACCTTTTTTCCTGTTTGTTTAGTCTGTCTGTTATTCTCTGTCTGCTTCCCTTATCTGTCAGGGTAGGAGCCCTTGGTGCAAACCAGGGCTTTCCTTCCCCCACTCTGCCTTTTCACAGTTCCTGCCATTTTTCTCTGGGCTAAATGGACGCCCGCCATTTTTCACCACCTTGGGAGGTATTTTTGCGGTCCTCCGCAGAGAGGACCCGATTGGCTAGCAGGCCTTCTTCCCTGGCGCAGGGAACCAGCAACCCCAAATCGCCTAGGAAACCGGTGAAAAAAAAGGCACGTGTGGGAGACACACAAGATGCGCAGCCGCAGCAAGAGTGGGAAACCAAGCGGCTCGCACCAGCGCCCCCTACAGGGATGCGGAGGGTACGCTTCCTCCCAGGCACACAGGAGAGGCCTGCGCAGATGGCTGTCCTCGCCCCGGCTCACAGGGCTCCGCAGCAAGAACCGCTAGCCTAGAGCCACTGCAGAGCGTTGCCAGCGACCTGGAGAGGGTCGCAGAGGGCGCCACAGCAAGCCATTCTGACACAGCAGAGGAAGACCCCACTCATCAGAGCAGGCAAGATTGTGACGGTGAGGGGGCGGCTAAAGTGTCCACCTCTACCTTTGATCCCCTCTTACAGGGAGGATGGCAACAAGCCTCATCCCAACAGTTGGTGGACCTTTTATTTATTTATTTATTTATTTATTTTCAGACTTCTAGACCGCCCCATCCCCTAGGGGCTCTGGGCGGTGCACAACATAATGACCATCAGGTACAGTTAAAAACAACTAAAACTTTTAAAAGCAGCGGTAAAATAGAAACTGACTATAATAGATAAATTAATGTATAAGATGGCATCCGCAATCCCAATTTCAAACCCTCTTATCGGAGGGAAGAGCAGCAAATCCTAAGACATGACGTAAGGCGCAGATGTCACGGCCATGGGAGGGGGGGGCACTCCATCCAACGGCTAGCAGGTAATTCTCCAAAGGTCTCGGCGGAACAGCTCCGTCTTTACAGGCCCTCGCGGAATCTCTGTCCAGGTCCCGCAGAGGGTCTCAGGACTGAGTTGGTGGTAGAGCGTTCCACCAGGCTGGGGCCAGGGCTGTAAAGGCCCTGGCCCGTGTGGAGGCCAGCCGTATCATCGAGGGGCCAGGGACCACCAGTAAGTTGGCCTCTGCTGAACGAAGAGGCCGTATTGGGACATGTGGGGTGATGCGGTCCCGAAGATACGAAGGTCCCAGGCCGCGTAAGGCCTTTTAAACAATCAATGCAGGAGTAAATTAGGTCCTACCACCGGGAATATCATAGAAGATTCCCCCCCCCACTTCTCCCTCCCCCCACTTCCTCCAGATCCAGACACAGTCGCCACAGGGGCCCCCTGGAATTCCCCGGGGAGGAGGGAATCAGCAAGGGAGAATGCGAGGCTTCTGATCACTTCTCTGATCCGGAGGAGACTCTTCCCGCCTCCACTGACACAGTCTACAGGTTCTTCAAAGTGGAAGATATTTCCTTATTGATTTCCAAAGCAATCTTAGCTTTGGATCTTAAGGACTCTGAGGACGCAGTTGATCCATCAATCAAGGGTTGTCCCAAGGGGAAGAAAGACATTTTCCCACAAGTGGAACAGAACTAGGAATGTCTCCCCCTTCCTAAATACTTTGAACGATGCGCTAGGAAAGAATGGATTAATCCCACTGCCAGCAAAGGATTTCCCTTCAGCTTTAAGAAACTATATGCAGTTCCTGAATATGTCCAACGTCTTCTTATAACTCCCCTAGTAGATGCCCCAGTAGCGGCCCTTCAATCAGGCAGGCTTGTTTCTAAAGATGGCGAGGGCAACATCAAAGACCTGCTAGACAAACATGTGGACATAGTGCTTAAAAGACTTCACGAAATCCTGGCCGTGGCCTTTAAGATTCTAGCCTCCTCTGCCACCATGGCTAGAGCTGGCATTGTCTGGCTTCGCCGTCTGTTGGATATGATCCCACCTTCAGCTCAAGGGATCAGGGAAGGCCTAGAGAGGATCCTCCTGACTCTCTCTTTTCTCGCAGATTCAAATTTCAACGCATTCCTCACCATCTCCAGAGCCATCGCCACCGCAGCGGTACCCAGACGCCTCGCCTGGCTCAGGTCCTGGCAAGCCGACTTCCACTCCAAGCAGTTAGTGGCAGGGTTTCTCTTCCAGGGGGGAAACCTCTTTGGCCAAGAACTGGATAAGATTTTAGTGGAAACCAAGGGCAACAAAAAGACCATGCCCAAGTACTTCAGAACAGAAAACTCCTCTACCAAACCCAACACTACCTTTCGCTCCCATACAACTCTTCCTAGGACCTCAAGAGATGGAAAACAATGGCAACCTCAGCAAAGCTTCTGCAGAAAACCAAATAACAACAGCCAGTCCTTTCGTTCCCAGCCCAAATCAGGTAAAGCCTTCGGGAACGACAGGAACAACAATAAACCCTGACTACATGCTTCCAGTCGGTGGTTGCCTACAAAACTTCAAGTCCCAATGGTCAGGCCACCACAGAGACAACTGGACCAGGGACATCGTTCATTCAGGGTACGTTATAGAATTCACCAGGATTCCCAATCCTCAATTCCAATCCTTCCCACTTACGTCCAACCTCATCAAGGCAGACAGGACCCGACGTGCCATTCAACATCTGATTCTCATCAATGCTGTCGAACCAGTCCCCCCATCGGAGAGGTTTTCAGGAGTGTTCTCACACTTCTTTACAGTACCCAAAAGATATGGCGATTGGAGAGCAATCTTAAATTTAAGATTCATAAATCGGCATATCAAATTACAACACTTCAGGATGGAGACCCTCTGATCCATCATAGAAAACCTTCGACCAGGGGAATTCCTCACATCTCTGGATCTGACAGAGGCATATCTTCATGTGCCCATACACCCATCCCATTGTATTCATCCGTATTTATCAAAAAGTTAAGAGTTATTTAGTGTGGACATAGAGAGGTACCACAGATATGACATTCAGATATTTCCTGAACTGAAATTAAACCCAGACTTTTGGGGGGACATTTGACATTACTCCCAAATGCTCCGGTGGATGCTTGGCCTGACTCTTTCCGATCATGTTACAAATGAAGTCATACGGGAAAGACTTGGAATTACACCGATTACAAACAAAATGAGGAAGAAGCAACCCTTTATTGGCATAGAACCCCCCATCCCATTGGAAGTTTCTTCGATTTGCCATAGAGGAAGACCAACTTCAGTTCAAAGCACTTCCCTTCGGCTTATCAATGGCTCCACAGGTTTTCTCGAAAGTGCTCTTGGCACCCATCACCCTCCTTCGACAGGAAGCCATTCATGCGCACCTGTATCTAGACGACATCCTGATACGGTCCAGATCCGAACAACAAGTACTAAAGGATGTCTCCCGGTCTCAGGAGGTCCCAAGTCAACACGGGTTCCTAATCAGCACCACCAAAAGCAATCCAACACTGTCCGGAAGGATGGAACACCTGGGGGCCGTCATAGATACTTCCAGGAATGCCCTCTTCATTCCCAAGTCCAAGATCACCAAAATCCAGTCCTCCATGAAACATCACATTGCGGCCAAGAGGGCATCCTTGCTTCAGCTCGCCAGCCTACTGAGGCTCATGGTCTCGATATTCAACATGGTCCACAGGGGACGGTTCCACGCCCAACCACTTCAGATGTTTCTGCAGCCTTTTCAATACCAAATCATGAAAAAAAGAGACTGCACCTTGACCATATCCCCCCCCCCCATCTAAAATCCAGTCTCAGATGATGGACCCGACAGTGCAACCTGGAAGGGGGGAAGGTCTACCTCCACCTGAGCAGGATAGAGGTGTTCACGGACGCCAGCCTACAAGGATGGGGAGCGACGGTACAGGGCCAATTCATCCAGGGATAATGGACACCAGAACAGAGGAACCTTCCTATCAATGTCCTGGAGACCAAGGCCATATTCTTAGTATTACAACAACTCCTACCAGTGAACAAGGGATCCCATGTCTTGATTCACACAGACAATGTGTCAGCCAAGGCTTACTTAAACAATCAAGGAGGTTCCAGGTCATCTCACCTACCAGGAGGCGATGAACATTCTAACCTGGTCAGAACAACACCTTCTATCGATATTGGCAGAACACATCCAAGGCTGTCTCAACATCACAGCGGACTGGTTGAGCTGTCAGACCATAGAGGAAGTGAAATGGCAACTCAATCTGTCCATCTTCAATTTGATTACTCAGAGGTTTGGCGAACCACAGCTGGACCTATTTGCCTTGGCCTCCAATCATTGGATACCAGCCTTCATGTTGAGGTTCCATCACCCGACTGCCTCACGACACCATGGCCCAAGGCCTTGCTCTACGCATTTCCCCCGACGCCAATAATACCCAAAGACATTCGGAAGATCCTCGCAGAAAAGGCCCTCATGATCTTGGTAGCTCCCTTCTGGCCTCGACGTCCATGGCTTTTTTCCATTCTGGAGCTAGCAGTGGCTCCAGCCTTCACACTACCAACACACCACGGCATGCTGTCCCAAGATCCAATATTTCATCCAGACCCGCAGTGGTTCAGACTAACCGCCTGGCTATTGAGCGGAGACTGCTAAAACGGAAAGGATACTCAGATAAGGTGATGGACACCCTTCTAGCATCTCGTAGATCCTCTACCAATAATATAAACAACTGCACCTGGAAAGCCTTTGTGAGGTGGCACAGGAGACGATCGGCCAACCCTGAGTCTCCCAACATCTCTCAAGTCCTTCAATTCTTACAGGAAGGTTTTGATCAGGGCTTGCGGAGTACCACCCTTCATCATCAAGTGGCAGCACTTACTTCCATCTGGCCACCCTTCCAGGGTGTCCTGGCTTCTAGACATCCTGACATCATTAGGTTCTTAAAAGGGGTCAAACAATTGCAACTTCTGGTTAATCATCGATTTTCCACATGGAGGCTTCACCTTGTGTTGTCAGCACTTACCAAGTCGCCCTTCGAACCTGTTCAAAGCATACACTAGAAATGGCTACAGATGAAGACCTTGTTTCTCCTGGCAATCACGTCAGCCAGACGCATCTCAGAGCTACATGCTCTGTCAGTCGAAAAGGACCTTTGCATTTTTCACAAGAACAGAGTCGTGCTTTGACCTGATCCAACCCTCGTACCCAAAGTAAAATCTTCCTTTCATCTTAATCAGGACATAGTGGTTCCCAATTTTTGCCCCAACTAATCACATCCAAAGGAAAAGCTCTGGCACAACTTGGATGTCAGACAATCCTTAAAAGCATTTATCATCAGAACTGAATCACTCAGAAAATCTAGCAGTCTTTTCATTAACATTGCTCAGCCCAAGCTGGGTCAACAGTTGTCCAAAGCGGCAATCAGCTGTTCCATCAAGGCGTGCATAATCAAAGCTTACAAGGCTACTAATCAGCTCGTACCATCAGGAATCACGGCCCATTCCACCAGAAGCGCCGCTACCAACGCAGCACTAAGGAAGCAGGTGTCGGTCATGAACAATTGTCGAGCAGCCACATGGTCATCAGTGTCTTCGTTTGTCAAACATTACAAAATTCACACTATGGCAGCTTCAGAGGCCACCTTTGGTCAAAGAGTGCTGGAGCACATTATTGGTGATTGATTCTGACCCACCCATTAAGGGACACTGCTCTGAAAGGTCCCACAAAGACGTCCTCCCCCCTCCAGTAAAACAGTCCATTGGTTACTTACCATAAAGGGGCTTTCTACTGGATGGGAGGGAGGACGTCTTGGCCCTCCTGGGATCATCATTACTCTCCAATACTACCTCCACACTCTTCACCCGAAATCTGACAAACACATGCATCCAACAATACGCCAAGTTAGGGCGAGACCATCACCCTATCCCGAGTTATTGTTATTGTTACAGTTATTGTTGTTGACGTTCTTGTCACTTCCTTCTTCGGCGCACCTCTTGTTATTTTTGGATAGAGAGGATTACTCATACTGCTCTGACAGTCGTATACTGAGGACCAAGAGGGGCCGTCCAATCAGACCACAGGAAGTGACAAGATTTGAGTTCCTGCCTCCCTGAGATCCCGTTGGAAAACACCCAAAAAGACGTCCTCCCTCCCATCCAGTAGAAGGCCCCTTCACGGTAAGTAACCAATGGACCGTTCTGTTTATTGCCCCTTTCCTGTTTTACATCCTTACCTTGAGCTTCTGCCATTGTTTCTTCTTCTTTTCTGTTTTGTTGTAGTCCCCCTTCTTGACCATGTCAAGAAATATTGGAGGGGGGGGGGACAGTAGAGAAAATCCAGAGAGACAAAAGAAACATAAGAGCCAAGAGAAGAAGTGAAGAGGAATGGGGGCAGGCTGAGAGAGGTTAGAAGACTCTCTCTCAAGGTCTGAGATTACTCTAATGAGTAAGGCAAGGAGAAAGGTGAAGTACCTGTCAGAAGCTGCACTACTTGTCAAAGTAGGAAGCAAACTGGGCCTGGGTGACTCCCACCCAGGAGACAGGAAGTTGTAGAAATTGGCCCCACCTCCCTGTGCAGTGGGTGGAAACTGCCCATACTAAGATGTCCTCATAACTTCAGAACAGGAGGAATCCTTACAGAAAGTATCCAAGGTTCTGTTACCTGGATTCTTTTGGCATTCAGGAATTTCTTTTGCTTTCTCCCGGGGCCAACTAATGCATTTCCCCAGTATAATAGAAGGAAAGCTTAGGCAGAATGTGTATACCTGCTTCGCTGATGTAGTGCTACCCAGTGTTTTTTCCAAAGGAGTAACTGTGTATTTTTTCCAAAGGAATAACCATGTCTGCATGGCAGCTCCCATAGGCTGGCCAGGGGCTTCTGGGGAGGCCTTGGTAGCGGCCGACACACGTGCCAGCGGCTCAGGCCAAGGTGGGTGCAGTGGGAGGGGAAGAAGGAGGGAGGTTTGGGGGGCAATTTTGTGGGGGGGCCCACGTGACTGAATGGGCTGCACTCGGGGACCTGTGACCCCTGGCTAAAGCTGCTAAAGAAGTTAAAGGCCAACTGAGCAATAAGGTAAAAATTAGTCTGGCACATAGATGCAAAGAAAAAATTTCAAGGCTTGACAGATTTGGCATATTAAATGCCTACTTGTATTCCATTTACCCTCCACCCCTTTCCTTCTATGTTTAGCCATTACTGTCCATTCAATGGTTGACTATTGGGGTGAATCAGTTTCCTCAAAACTCATGACCTGAAGTCATGTTTTTAAATAAATAAAATAAACCTGGTACAAGTTTTGGCTTAAGTGAGCTCCTTGGGCAACCCTAACCATGATTTAACCTAGGGGAGTGCAGTGGCTAATATTATGGCCCACTACTAGTTGTTCAACTATGTGTAAGCTATCAGTAATGCTGGTCCAGCTATCCATAGATTCTAATGCATGGATATATTTTTACATTGTTAATAACAAGCTTCCGTGTTCACTTAATTTATATGTATCATAATCAAAATGTGTCACATTTTCTGTTAATTTGTAGTTTAAATAGAAACAACATTGGCAACATCATTGGAAGTTTTACTTGGTGAGTGATTTTCTTGAATCTGTCAAATTTTAACTTTCACTTTACTACCTATAACTGCTCCAGCTGTGTAATTTATCTAACAGTCTCTTTAATTATGGCTTGTTTCTCAGTTACTGAGAACTGAAGACTGGAAGATGGCCAATGTCACACCAATCTTTAAGAAAGGGTCTAGAGGGGACCCAGGAAATTACAGGCCAGTCAGTTTGACATCTGTTCCTGGTAAATTAGTAGAATCTTTCATTAAAGATAAAATTATTAAACATGTGGAAAAGCAAGACCTGCTGAGAAAGAGTCAGCATGGCTTTTGCAGAAGCAAGTCCTGTCTTACAAACTTACTAGAATTCTTTGAGGGCGTAAACAGGCATGTGGATAAGGGGGAACCAGTGAACATTGTCTACTTGGATTTCCAAAAGGCTTTTGACAAAGTTCCTCACCAGAGACTGTTGAGAAAACTCAGCAATGAAGGAATAAGAGGGGAAGTCCTCCTATGGATTAAAAACTGGTTGAGGAACAGGAAACAAAGGGTGGGTATAAATGGGAAGTTCTCACAATGGAGAGATGTAGGGAGTGGTGTCCCCCAAGGATCCATTATGGGACCAGTGCTCTTTAACCTATTCATAAATGACCTGGAAGTAGGGGTGGGTAGCATGGTGGCCAAGATTATTATTATTATTATTATTAATTGGGTTTATAAACCGCCCTCCCCCGAAGGGCTCAGGGCGGTGAACAAAATAGATAGAGCACAGCATTAAATTAGATACAATAAATATGGATTAAAACAGCTCTAATAAGATAAACCCTACCCCATTTAAAATGCAGCATCAATTAACTTGAGATGGTGCCTGTTATCAGTTCCCACAAGACCCCAGAAGGGGAGGGGTGGCAGGGTCCCCATGATGTCATAAAAGGGGAGAGGAAAAGGAGGGCCCCTTATCAACGGCTGGTCTCCCCAAAGGCCTGGTAGAACAGCTCAGTCTTGCAGGCCCTGCGGAACTCAGCAAGATCCCGCAGGGCCTGGACAGCTGATGGAAGAGCGTTCCACCAGGCAGGGGCCAGAGCTGTAAAGGCTCTGGCCTGGGTGGAGGCCAGCCGTATCATCGAGGGGCCAGGGATCACCAGTAAATTGGCCTCTGCCGAGCGCAGAGACCTACTTGGGACATATGGGGTAAGACGGTCCCGCAGGTACAGAGGTCCCAGGCCGCGCAAGGCCTTAAAGGTTAACACCAACACCTTGAAAATGATTCGGAATTCGATTGGTAACCAGTGCAGACGGCGAAGCACAGGGGTAATATGTTCTCTCATGGCACCCCCTGTGAGCATTCGAGCCGCTGCATTCTGGACCATCTTCAATCCCCGAATCAGGCGCAAGGGAAGGCCCACATAGAGCGAGTTGCAATAGTCTAGCCTGGAGGTGACCGTTGTGTGGACCACAGTGGCTAGGTCAGCTTGGGAAAGGAAGGGGGCCAGCCGTCGGGCCTGACGTAGATGGTAAAACGCGACCCGGGTTATATGGGCCACCTGGGTCTCCATAGAAAGAGACGAATCCAGTTGGACCCCCAGGTCGCGAACAGAGGGGGCTGGTGCTAATATAGCCCCCTCCCACACCGGCGGCTGAAAATCCCCCACCTCCCCCCCCCCCCGCCCCAGCCAGAGGATCTCCGTCTTCGCTGGATTCAGTTTCAGCCTGCTCTATTTCAACCAACCAGCCCCGGCCACCAAACAATGCTGGAGAGCCGCAGGGGCGGCGGCCGCTCCCCCCTCCCATCAACAGAATGAGCTGAGTGTCATCAGCATATTGGTGACACGTCAGCCCAAAGCTCCGCACCAACTGAGCAAGGGGTCGCATATAAATGTTAAATAATAGCGGGGACAACAGCGCTCCCTGAGGCACCCAACAATGAAGTGAGCACCTCCGGGATGCTTGGTCCCCACACCACACTTGCTGCGTCCGGTCCCGGAGAAACGAGGCAATCCATTTAAGGACAGTGCCCCACACCCCGGAAGCGGCCAGGCGGTGGGTCAAAAGGTCATGGTCGACCACATCAAACGCTGCGGTTAGATCTAACAAAACCAGCAGCGCCAATCCGCCTCGGTCCAGTTGTAAGCGGAGCTGATCTGTGACGGCGACGAGAACAGTCTCCGTCCCATGCCCAGCACGGAAACCGGACTGGAAGGGATCAAAAGCCGATGTGTCCTCCAGGAAACCCCGAAGCTGCTCCAACACCACTCTCTCAATTACCTTCCCCAGAAACGAAAGATTCGAAACGGGGCGGTAATTGGCCAGATCACCAGGATCTAACTTGATGGTCTTTTTTTAAGAGTGGGCGGACCACTGCCTCCTTCAACCCACCACCAGGAAAACTCCTTGCTCAAGGGAGCTATTGATGATACTCAACAGGTGGGGTTACAAGTAGCTCCGCCTGGCACGCTTTAATAAGCCAGGAGGAGCCGCGGATCCAGAGGGACAGGTAGTAGGTCTAACAGCAGCCATGGGGCCCACACTGTCAACAGCGGCTTCCGAGAGCAGGGAGAACTGGGCCAAACAAGGGCCAGAAGATGGCAAGGGAGCCTCCAGTTCGCTTATTGTCTCTAAGGTGGCAGGTAGATCTTGGCGGAGCGACATGACTTTGTCTGCAAAGAAGCTCATAAATGCCTCACAGCTAATAGCCAATTGACGAATTTGTAGACCCTCCGGACAATGAGGTCAAAGACCCGAATAATGCGAAACAATTGTGCGGTGGAGGGAGCTAGCAGACGCGAGGGAGGAGGAGAAGAAAGCCCTCTTAGCCTCCTTACGTCCGCATCTCATAGGCCTTCATAAACGTCCTATAAGATGTTACCGTGCCGCCTCGTCACAAGCTTTCCTCCACACTCTACGCTCCTAAGTGGAGTCTAAGTTCCCGGCTTCATATGGCATGTAGCTCCTCCAGTATACCAAAGGAGCCAGCCAAGCTGGCGGGGCGTAGAGGACGCCGGTAATCAATCACCTCGGATGGCATCGGAAGGAGGCAGGAGTTCCAGTCCCTCCGGCTTAGCTCATCGGCGAAGTGCCGGTGGAGTTCAGAGAGTCCCATAGAGCATTCCAGGAAACCAATAGGATCCATATGAAGTCTCTCGCTGGCGGACAAAAAATACGATGAAGCCCCTCCGGGGATAGGAAGCATGTATAGCAAGTTTAATTATTATTATTATTATTATTATTATTATTATTATTATTATTATTATTAATAATAATAATAATAATAATAATAATAATAATAATAATAATAATAATAATAATAATAGACAGGGGTGTTGCGGCACGTCAATCCGGACCTTCATGGCATAATGGTCAGACCATGGCACTCTATCAATAGAGGATATGACCATATTAATCCCCGACCCGAAGACCAAGTCCAATGTGTGTCCAGCCTCATGAGTGGGGCCAGAATTTACCAGGGAGAGGCCCAGTGCCGCCATGGATGGCACCAGGTCCGCAGCCACTGTACATGAGGCGGTGTCGACATGGACATTGAAGTCCCCCAAGACAATCAGCCTGGGGAACCGCAATGCCCAGTCTGCCACCACCTCCAGCAGCCGTGGCAGGCTATCTCCTGGTGTGCTAGGCGACCGGTACACTAGGAGAACAGCCAACCTCTCCTGGGCCAACCACTCCAGGCCGACACACTCTAGACCATCGTTCTCCAGGACAGGGGCTGCCCTAAAAGGGATGGCATCACGGATGAACATTGCCACGCCACCCCCCCGGCCCCGTGTTCGTGACTGGTGCTGTACCTTGCTGAAACCTGGGGGCGAGACCTCGCCTAAAGCGACGGTCTCTCCTTCACGCACCCAGGTCTCGGTGATACAAGCCAGGTCCATCTGCAAGTCCCCGAGAAAGTCCCGGAGAACCGTGGTCTTATTATTTATGGACCTGGCATTGATCAGCACCAATGACGAAGCGGAGTCTCTCTGAACCCTACCACCTACGTTCCTCGGGATAGGTCGGAGGTCAGAAGGTGAGCGAGCACGTCTACCTCTCCCCCACCTTCTCTCATATGGCCACCGCCTACCATCATATCTACCCCGTCTCCATTAATACCGGGATCCCCAGACCCTTAAGTGGGGCCCCATTACCCTACTATCCCTCCTCTGCTCTATTCCCTCGGGCCGAAAACTCTCCACCAAAGTGGACTCGGATTCACCACACTGTCTCCAGCAATACAATGTTTGTATTAACTAAACAATTTCAGCCAACACCTATAATCTATCAATCTATCTAGTGGCAGCAGTGATATAACATAACATTTACCCACATTAATTTACTAACTAACTAATTAACCGGTCATGAAAGTTCTTCACAGTATCATAGCCGGTTACAATATATTCCCATTAGAATTTACGTAAGAAGTTTGCAGATGATACCAAATTATGTAGGGTGGTGAGAACCGCAAAGGATTGTGAAGAGCTCCAAGCGGACCTTGATAAATTAGGTGAGTGGGCTAAGAAATGGCAAATGCAGTTCAATGTAGCAAAATGCAAAGTGATTCACATAGGGGCAAAAAATCCAAACTTCACATACATACATACATGCTACAAGGGTCAGTGCTATCAGTCACAGACCAGGAAAGGGATTTGGGCGTCTTAATTGATAGTTCCATGGGAATGTCAACTCAACGCATGGCAGCTGCGAAAAAGGCATACTCTATGCTGGGGATAATTAGGAAAGGAGTTGATAATAAAACTGCAAGGATTGTCATGCCCTTATATAAAGCCGTGGAAAGTAGTATAACTTGGAACTTGGAAAGTACTATAACTCTGGAGTGCGAACTGTGTTCTGATGATGACAAAGGGTGGACCCAGATGGCCTCCTATGTCACAGCGCTGTTAACCCAGCTGGAACTGGTAAGTTGATGGCCGCGTGTGCCTCTAAAATGCAGGCCTTCAAGGTAGCACTAATGATTGCCTTGGACATCTGATGTCCTAGGTTCAGTGGTGTTACGTTTATAGACAGGCTTTCCATTTGACATATGTTTTTCATTCTGATGATGAAAACTTTGAGAACACAACGTCCATCCAAGTTATGCCAGAGTCTCTCTCTGGGATGGGACAGCTGAGGGTAGAAGTTGGGTATTACAATCTCCTGTCGGAGGTGGAAGGCCAAGCCACCTTAGGTTTGTTGGGTCTGTATGCAGAATGACTCTGTCTTGATGAAAAAAGCAAAAATTAGAATTAACTAATGAGCCCTTGAGCTCTGAGGCTCATGTTGTTGAGTGACAGCTTCTAGAAAAGGACCTTGAGGCTAAGCCAGCAAAGATGCATGAATTGAACCAGTTCGACTGGGAGTGAGTCAGAGCCGTTAGATCTGAATGTAGTCTCCGCAAAGAAAACCTAAGAAGCGGAGAAGGTTATATCTGGCTGACGCCTTTAAGAAGGTGTGTGTTGCCTGGATGCCTAAAGCCGGGGTCCCTTGGGCTAAGGCCAGATCATGGTGAGTGCAGCAGTCTCTCGTCTGAGAGTGGAGCAATGAAGTCCAGCGCGAAGCCATCCTGTAAAAAACTGCAAGACCGCTGTAAAGGAAAAAGTGACTGAGGGTCGAACTTCTTCTGCCTACACCATTGAATGAAGGGCTTCCAGGACGATTGCAAATCCTGAAGGTTGTGTGACAACAGAATGCTAGGAGTGTAATGATGACTCTGTTTGAGTAGCCCTTAAGTGTTGGTCTGCTCCGTGCAAGAGCAATGCAGTCAAGTGAAACCATTCCAGGTTTGGGTGCAGAATGGGTCTCTGGGTCAGCCGATCTGATATCTGTGGCAATGGAAAGGTAGATCCCATTGTGATTTTTTGTATCTTCTTCTGAGCACAAGATATACAGGGTGCTCTATTGTGATGCTTGTTATGAAGCAAGATATAATTAATGACAGCTTTATATCTGAGAATGATATGAAGGCTTTGATTGCAGTTGTTGCCACTCACAGCTCTATATGGGTAGGAACGTCCCAGGAGCAGGCTTCTCTGACTTCCATTCCCTCAGACTCGATGCCATTCTTCTGGCACAAAAATTGCACCAAAAAGTCCAAGGGAGACGACCACAAGCTTTCTTGCTGCTTCTGCCCAAATCCCTGTCAAAGAGGAACAATTTGGGTGGCCTTATTCGGGACAAAGAGCTTCACCTTCAACTTCTGCCAGTCCCCATGGGGAGAAAAATTCTGTAGATCTTCAATCCAGTTATGCATGCATCCATGGCTCCTTTCTCATAACTATGGAGTTCATAGAGTTTATTAGTGCCACCATGAGGGGAGAACTTTCTACTCTGCTACAATAAAGGGCCCTTCAACAATTGCTCTAGTCTCCAGTTGTCCCTTCTACCCCCCCCCCCCTTTTAGGGAATCTAGCCTTTGAGGAAACCAAGGGGGCACTCCTTCTGGCCAAGGAAAGTGGCAAGAAAAAGAGGAAGTCCAAGTGCAAGAACAGGCTGTGTGATCTTTCAAGAGGGATTACCACTACCTTCTGTTTAAGACTCTGGCAGACCCAGATCTTAAGGATTTGCAGGCAGGGGACAATGCCCCCAAGCCTGACACGACCGGTCCAACTGGAATACAGCCAGCTAGTCAAGAGAACTGGGTACAACCACAAATTTTTGAGCAAGGGAGATAGACCAGATCAAGACTTACAAAGCTGTAAAGTATGACTTGCTGTTATCTACGGTGGGGGGCAGGGTGAAGTTTTGTGCTGTTCAAAGAAGTTTAGATTCAATCAAGAGCAAGTGATAGAAGTAGTATGCAAAGGTTGTTTGATGGTTTCTGTCCTTTCTAGAATACTGGGTAGTTGTCATAGACACAAATCGCAGCAGCTTCTTTATCACCAACCAAAAGACACACACACACACAAATAAGGGGCATGATTCTTCTAATGTGCAGCAAAACATCCTTCTTAACATCACTGCCCAACTTGATTGGACTCCTCATCTTAAATTTAGATCCTATGCAGTGGAGTTACTCTATCACTGCTACTGTTGCTCTCCTTTAGACCTGCCCCCACCCACTCCCATCACCTATTGCTTCAGCTGGCCTGCTTTTAGCCTTCTCATCCTGAATCAGTGCAGCTGATTGGGCTACTCCTTCAGTGGTCACCCCAATTTTGGCCAGCTGCGATTTGGGGAGTGGCCTGAATTGGGCAACTGTTGCTTGCTCATCCTCTGGCCTACCCTTGTCTCCTGGAGGCTGTGTCTGGCTTACTCTCACCCAATGCTACCCTAGGTAAGGGTGGGAGCAGATGGCTCTGG
This sequence comes from Sphaerodactylus townsendi, assembly GCF_021028975.2. Lineage (NCBI taxonomy): Eukaryota > Metazoa > Chordata > Lepidosauria > Squamata > Sphaerodactylidae > Sphaerodactylus > Sphaerodactylus townsendi. The sequence continues at coordinate 110,511,139 of NC_059427.1, read as the reverse complement.
ACACCGTTTGATTGTGAATATGGAGCTAGCATAGAAAGTAACTGGTAAAAATGAATTCATCCACTATAACTAGCATATAAGCAGTGAAAACAACTTCACCATTTTTGTGATACAGTGAAGCATTCTGAGTAGTTTTGTATTTCTGCTCAGCCCTGTTGTGGACAATCCAGACTAGCCTTATCTCATCAGATCTCAGAAGCTGATCAGGATGGATCCTGGTCCGCTCACTTAATGCTTACTCTCTAATTTGAGGCTGGATACCCACTTTGGAAATCTAATTTAATCCTGTCTCAATATGTGCGATTTGTTGACTCATTGTTAGGCTCTGTGGAGATCAAAGCATTTCCATCTCCCCAAAGGATCTCTCATATAAGATCTTTGGTCTCCAGGTTTCAAACCAGATGTTTTCACTTAGCCTGGGAGATTCAGAGTTTGTTTCATCTCATGGCATCCACCACAGTTGTGGTTTCCTTTGCCAAGCAGCATATGAGACCTCTGCAGAACTGGTTTCTTAGGCGCTTTAAATTTCTGACTCATTTATGAAACATGCACATTACTACTCCAAGATCTGTGGTTTGCTCCCTGCATTGGTGGCCTTCTCTCCAGAGAAACAACTCGTATTTATTTTACTTGCACTTGTAAAGTAATAGGTAAATACAGTCATACCTCGGTTTTCATCGGCTTTGGAAATCGTTGGTTTCGGTTTTCGTTGGTCGCCTCGGATTTCATCGGCAACTTCTGTGTAAGTTGCAACGCCGTTTGCGTTGCACCTGCACAAATGGCGTAGCCTTCGTTTTCGTCATTTTCGGTTTTCACCGAGGTAATCCAGATGGATTACCGATGAAAACCGAGGTATGACCCAAGCTTGAAGATGTCCACCCCCTCAGAGTGAGAACAATATATCCGTTTTTTCCCCCAAGGACTTTTTAAATTTCAAATATTGGACATTTTGGGGAGAATAGAAAAAAAAACTGCTATGAAGTATTTTCTCTTTCAGAATGAGTGGAATGCTTTTAAAGACAAGGTAGGCATTGTGGGATCATACACAGTTTTTAAATCTAAGATGCATTTCTGAACACAAAGAGATGACTAATTTTTTGAGGGGAGGCTGCAGGGTTTTCATTGCTTCTCAACTGTAGCAGGTCTTCTGTTACCCTTTTGGCCTGTGACTTCACTTTGGTTGATATTTTTACCTCTCCCTTGAAGCCCTTTGGCCCAGACAAGTAGCTTACTGCCCTAACCTGCTAGTGGAGAAAAAAATGTTTAGAAGGAGGTGTGTCAGAAGCTACAATAAACCCTCATAGGGAAACACTGAACATTTCATTGAGAACTGAACTCTCTAACCACACTTTGCAAGTAACTTAAAATTTGCTAAGATACTGCAGGGCACATCAGCTTAAAAAAATCAAAAAGTTTTTTTCCCATGGTTTCAATATTTCCAGAAATTTTATTTCTCAATCAATACCTAAGCTACAGCGTTGAATACAGACAGAACTTGCTCCCATGGGAATGTTGTAAGGCTGGTGGGGATTTTTCTTGAAAAAAATTGGGAAGCACTGAAAACTCCCATGAATTTCTTGTTCTTTAAAATGTGTAGAACTCTTAAAAACAAGGAATGTTCAAAATCATAGCATTCATTTTTAAATCAGGAAAACTGGGACATTTGGGCAGCACTGCTAAAACCAGAGTCATATCTAGGGAAAATGGGGCCTGGGGCAAAATCTGAGCCCCTCCCCCCCCCCCCCCCGATTTATTTTTCCTAAATAACGCCTCTGGGAAAGGCTGCTTTCCGGTTTGAACCTAATGAAAGGTGGTCTCTGAGCGTTTTAAAAGGTCTGACCTTGAGCGAACCTGTCCTAAGCCCATGCAGAGGGAGGGCCTTTTCTCCATCACAAATCAAGGGGGCGTCATACAAGCTTGGGAACAAAGACACTTCTCTGCAGCGGGAATAAAGATCCGTCTCAGCAGCAGGAACAAAGACCCAGCAAGGGAGCAGCTGGGTTTTTTTGCACCACTGCAGTGCCACAGAGTGTGGGATGCATGGTTGTTGGGTTCAACATGTGGCTAAGAGCTCAAGCTGTGATGTGATTGGTGATTTGGGGGTGACCGAGTGGAAAAATCAGGAGGATTCATGAGGATCTGTGCTTTTTTTACCACATTTTTGTGCCACTGTGGCGTCACAAAGTGTGGGATGCATGAGTGTTGTGTTCAGACATGTGGCCAGGGGCATGAGCTGTGATGTGATGGTGATTTTGGGGTGACCAAGTGAAAAAATCAGGAGGATCTATGAGGATCTGTGCTGTTTTTACCACATGCATGATTGTTGTGTGTGGGGGGTGGCAAGCAGGGGCACTGGGAGAGGAAGTGGGGGGGATGGCAAGGAGGAGAAGGGGAGGGAGAGGGCCCGATGCAGCTGTTTTGGCGATTCAGCATAGCAATGAGAGTGAGAGAAAATGCAGCTTTTTAAAACAACACCTCAATTCTTAGTGCAAGTTACCCTTTTCCACCCAGGATGGCCTGGATCCAGATTCCCAGGAGAGAACGTGTGAACTGTCCACCTCCTCCCAGCTAGTCCAGCACAGCCTGCCCAAAAAATGTTGCTCTCTGCTTAAGGACAAATTGGGGCTGCAAACGCTTTGTGGGGGGGCAGTTCTCTTGCAAAAAGGGAGTGGCAAAGGGTCCCTTCCAAGGGCGAGGAGCTGCATCCACCTTGCTCCGGGCAGCCATCTGAAAGCGCGCATAATCGGATCCTTTCCATGCCGGCCTCAGCTTGAGCTGCTCTACCAGGTTCTGCAGGGTACAGAGGCTGGAGTTGGAAGACATGCTGGCTGCTGTGGGAAACTGGACGGGCAGGCTGCAGACTCCGTACAAAGCACAGGAGCTGAATTCCAAGGGGAGGAGGCTGCGGCAAAGCTCCCCCTCACCCCCGCCTGCCTGGCGGATTGAAACGCAAACAGCCAGGGGACAAAGCAGGCATAGGCATGCCCTGAAGGGCGCAATTTTGCGCCCCCCACGTGACTGAATGGGCTGCGCTCGGGGACATGTGACCTCCTGGCTAAAGCTGCTAAAGAAGTTAAAGGCAAACTGAGTAAGAAGGTGCAGTCTGCCCCTCCAAGCACATTCATCAACATACTGTCTCTTTAGCACCCAAAATTATTTTAATTTAGCCCGGAAACTCCAAACATTAATGTAATACTAAAGAAACAATAAAGCATTAAAGCAACTACAAGCTTTAGTTGTACCAATAATAAAATATGAGAATTTGTTGAATTGTAGTAGATAATTAGTTCAGGCTTTCACTTGAGAGTGATAATTGTAAGATTTATATTGAGTTACTGAAACACATCGAATACTGTAGAACACAAGTGAAAAAACTGTTCACTAATGAATACAGTGTATCCATTCTATGATTGTGGACAGATGGAAGATCCAAAATGGCAAGGCTGTTGAATTGTAATGGTATGTGGAGGGTGCCTTTTCCATGTGGCAAAGAGTTACATCTGACACCGGGTTAAGAAATCCTTGATATCTACTGATCACTTTCAAATTAGTAAATGATAAACATAGTTTACAAGAGTTACTGGAGATGGTTTTACAAGAGATAATGCTACACTGGTTGTTTTCGAAATTGATGCTATTGCTGTGCATTTCATCATCTCTCCAATACCAATCCTTTACTGTAATAATGAACACTGAAGAGATAACTGAGAATCCCTAGCTGTACTACTTCACAAAGAAAATTAAAAATAAATTTTACACTAACTTTTAAGGACAGAGAGCATTCAAAGACTCCAATTTCCCTCTTGTTTCATACACACCCCAGACCATTATAAGGAATGAAAGCCTGTATGAACCATCCATACTTCTGTCCATTGTGAATCACTTAACATTCTTAACCCAGGAGAAGGGGGTAGGAGCTGAATGAAGATACAGGAAGTGTAGCATCTGTACGTACTCAAAGGACTGGGGTGAGTGGATGCTTTAAGGTCTCATACTGGCCACTACATTTGTATGGGGAAAGAGCAATGTATTTAAACAAAATGGTTCTATATGAAGTCGCTCAAGTCGATCACAGACACGTAGACACCCAGCGCTTTCATGACATCAATAGATATTGAAGAAGTGTAACTCCACATCTGCATCTTCTCAGGACATTGGTGGTATCTCTAGCTTGCTTATGAGAACTAGCACTATGAATCCAGAGCTCTTCCGGTTGAGTTGCCTTCATGAATCTTCACAAGGTGCTAGTTGCTTTAGTGTCTCGTGCCAATTGTCAGAACTTATGAATCCACCTGTATCTCGACAACATATTGATCCATTCTCTTTCCAGTGATAAGGAAAACATCTGGAAGGACAACATATAAAAATGGCCAAGCAAGTACAGACAGCCAAAACAGAAAAACTTATGACCCTAACCCATCCTCAAAGCCTTATCGCTTGTATGGAGTCAGTGCCATGGTCTTGTTTGCATTCTCGGCCACTGCTGTGACCACACCCACTGATCCTTATCCAGGAAAAGGACAGATTTCTTCTAAATATGCAAGTCAGAAGGAGCATGTTGTGGTGGATCAAGTCCAATTCATTTCCTTCGAGGGTTACCTTATATTCAGAAGGACCTCAAACAGATTTCTACAGACACCAGACTGTTAGGATGTGGAGCCTCACCCCACGACGTGTCAGCCCAGAGATTCTGGTCCAAATTCAAGCAGTGGCTGAATATCAACATCCTGGAGTTTTGAGCCACTTGACTCGCTTTTTGGTAGTTCCATCACCCTGTCGTATTGGGTCGAATCTCTTGCCAAAGTCCATAGAAACCAGCAAAAGGGGTGTGTGTGTCACAATCTTTGGCATTACACTGTAAAGCGAAGAGGATCCTACTGTGGTCAGACTTATTTTTAGGAAGAGGTCCACCACTGGTTAACACAGAGGACATATCAGAAAACATAAAATGGGATAATTTGATGCATGTGTAAGACAGACTTCTGTGTGGGACAGTTAGGATGTATAAATGTCAACAACACTCTCTTCATTGCTGATGTTGAAGTAGGTAGCTGCTTAATGAAGACGAAATCAACTTAACTCAGTCTTAACTTGTATAAGTTGGCTCAAAGAATTAATAATGTTTCTTCAACATTGCTGAAGTCTTCTATTAATAGCCTTCAGCCTCATGTAAAGTGTGACCTGATTTAGTTGTAGGTTGTGATTATTGTTGTGTATTCAATTCTTTGATCCTAGCTGTAAACCGTTTAGATTTCGGGAGCATGGGTGTCTTTTGCAATTTAACACAACCAGCTTGCTCCTCAGCATTTAACTCTTTATGGCTGGAAGCCAAGGGTCTGGTTGTAAAAACAGACCTTTCAGAACCCTTTTGTGTTAATGTTTCAAAAGCCACCAATAACTCCACTTTATTACTTGCAAAAGTGAGTTCATAAATTCATATTACTGTTTGCTGTTAATAAGCATTGTTTCACCATAAAATCTGTAACAGTTCCTGTAACAAGGGGATGCTGTATTTGATCCACAATTTCATTTAACGCTCTCCATGTTATTCTTAGGAAACTCTTGGCTAGTCAAAGAAATTTCTTCCAATGGGGAAAGAACCTATCCGCTGAGGAGGGAAATTTTTCTTTGGACTCTTATGCTATCTATTATTTGCGTTATTTATTGTTGTAGCCACTAAGCCTCTAGTGTCTTCCTTTAAGGAATTGAACTTCATCTAGAACAGGGGTAGGGAACCTGCGGCTCTCCAGATGTTCAGGAACTACAATTCCAATCAGCCCCTACCAGCATGGCCAATTGGCCATGCTGACAGAGGCTGATGGGAATTGTAGTTCCTGAACATCTGGAGAGCCGCAGGTTCCCTACCCCTGATCTAGAACATGTACGGGTGCACTATTATTCCTTGTATTAAAATTGAGGATAGATTAATAACTTACCAGTTCTATCACATGCAGAATTTCCAGTAAAGGGCACAAAGCAACCCCATTTACCACTAAGACATTGCAATTCCTGGAGTATTACAATCTCTTATCAACACTTTCACTTAAATAAAACACTAAATAAATAAATAAAACGTAAGGCAGCACAAGCAACCAGAAAAGCTGATGCCTTTTATCTACAGTCTTCAGAAGAAAGAGGACACCTTATTTATAGGGTTCACCTGCTTCCAACACAAGATACTCCCTTTGGTCTGTCAGCAGCTACCATGTTTTTTATGAAATGCACATCTCTGGTTGTAGATTACACCCACAGGTAAAATAAGGGCACCCAGTATTTAGTCCCTATTGATAGACCGTCCTTCTGCTAGGACTGCCTGGCCAGGCCAAAGTCCGTGGCTGCATATAAAGCAGCAGCCTTTTGCTGTTGACCGGAGAAGGAGGTATCCCCTTAGATGCAACATCTGAAACTGTAAAAAAAATCTCCTGCCATAACATTTGCCGTTTCTTCTTTAGTGCCACATGTGTTTGACACATTCCTACCTCTTAACCACTGGCCTTCCTATCTTTAGCCTACAATCTTAAAATCACTTAGGCACCCTGGAGCAGTTCCTAGACTAGTTTTTCATTTTGACCATCATACTCAGCAGGAATTAGTTTCAATTGATGGATCAGATTGGTCAGTCGTTAATCCCAGTGGCATCTGCCAATCCTTGTTCTATATTAGAGTCAGTGGCATATTTGCGAATTGGACAAGGTGGGCAGTTGCCCATGGGCGCCCCCTTGTAGCGAGCACCAAAAATGCACGTTCGTTTTTTTGGTATTTTTAGGTTTTTTTTTCTGTTTTTGGCCTGCAGGAGACACAGTTTTTAGGCTAACAGCACCAAATTTCCGGGATTTTTCGGGAGACTCCTGATGATATCACCCAGGTTTGGCAAGATGTGGTTCAGGGAGTCCAAAGTTATGGACTCCCAAAGTGAGTGCCCCCATCCTCCATTGTTTCCAATGGGAGCTAATAGGAGATGGGGACTACACTTTTGAGGGTCCATAACTTTGGACCCCCTGAACCAAACTTCACCAAATGTGTGTGGTATCATCAGTAGGGTCTCACGAAGATACTCTGAAATTTTGGTGCTGCTATCTTAATAATTGCACCTCTGACAGCAGGCACTCCCTCAATTTCCCCAGATTCTCCTTTTAAATCCATCCCCTTCCTGCCAATGCTTGTTTTCTTTCTTTCTTTTATTCTCCCAAAGCCTAATAAAGGTGGTGGTGGTGGTGGTGGTGGTGGTGGTGGTGGTGGTGGTGGTGGTGGTTAAATCCACCTCCTTCGGCATGGATTTAAAGGGAGAATCTGAGGTCCCCAGTTTAAACATTGAAAGTGATGCTGTTTCAGGGTGGGGGAGAATCCACCCCCAAATAGCATCACTTTCAATGCTGTTTAAATTGGGGACCCCAGATTCTCCCTTTAAGATGGATTTAAAAGGAAAATCTGGGCTCCCTAGTTTAAACACCATTGAAAGTGATGCTGTTTCCCCCAATTGGGGGGACTGGATACAACACCATAAAATATTTTCAAAGCAGTAATAAAACATTTTGAAAGCATTTTGAAACTTTTTTCAAAAAGTTTCATTTCTACTGTGTGGCTTGGCCCATTGCTCTGTTCAGATTTGTGAGTTGGGGCATGTTCTATAATGTGATGGTGACTTTGAAACGACCTGGTGTAAAAAATCAATGTTTGGTTATGGTGGGGGAGGGCAGCTGCCCTTGGGGGGGAGGCGCCAAATTCAGGTTTTGCCCACGGGATCCAGTTTGCCTAGATACGCCTCTGATTAGAGTTGAATTGGTTTGCAGTAGTACCACTCGCTGAAAGAAGTTCTTACTCCTTAGATCATATTAATGTTTGGGAGCCTACTTTCATGATCAGTGCTATTCCATGTGTAACATCTAGGTTGACCAATAGTCATCTTTGTTTAATAGATGTTTAAAATGTTTAGTTATCTAGAAGCGTTAGTCAGCTGAACCTAGTTCTCTCAAGAAGCACTCCTCCACATCAAAGCTATGTACTACAGCCTGTTGGCATTACACATACATCTTTAGTAAAATAATATCCAAATAGCCATAGATAACCTGATCGCCATGTACTACATGGATAGGGTGAGACACATGGTGCTACATAGCCATAATATTCTTGGAATGAACGATCTGTAAGACTATTACTTTCAAGGCCATTCACATAGACCCCATGAACGAGAGCTCAGTTTTTGCACTGATCTTCCAATGTTGATGGACATCTACAGTAGACTTATTTGCCACTAGGCAAAACAGGAAATGCTGATCCTTTTGCTCCCAAGGTGCACAAGAACCACACTCACTGGGAGATCCAGTTGGCTTGTTTTTATGTTCTTATGAGATGCATGAGTGGTCACCTCTGCAGTCACACATCCCTCCCTCTTAACAAAATCTGATTACGTCACTCTAGTGATGGCAAAGAGGAACTGAGGGAGGGAGAAAGACAGCAGAAACGGAAGCAACATGAAGCAACTCTTCAATAGATGCTTGTGCAACTTCACTTCCCTTTCTGTTTTTTCGCTCTCTGCACAGCATGAGACACAGCAGCTAAGGCAAGTTAGATTTCCGAGTCGTCTGGAGTATAGCTTCTGGTTGTGAAGAAAGGAGAGTAAAGTTACCGCCGCTGCCATGTCCCACCACTGGGGAGGGCCGCAGCAGCCACTTGCCAGTGGATTCACCCAGTGGTGCGATTCAAATAATTTAACAACTGGTTGTTTACAAGCACCATTTTAACAACCGGTTTTGCCAAACTGGTGTGAACCTGCTGAAACTCACCACTGGATTTGCCCCTTCACTAGGGCAAGTGCCCCAGGGAGGGCAAATCCAATGCGGCCCTATGCCGCTCCCATTAGTGGATTCACTCCTATGGATGAGTCTGTAAATTGCAATTGTAGGTGTTGATCAGTAACTTCTGCATTAACATGAATGATCAAGAGGGTCATCCCCTTAGGTCAAATGATTTACCCAAGGAGGGCTTCAGGAAACAAAGAACTGACTAGACAGGGTTCATGGAGATTAGCTTTACCTTCATTGGTTACTTCTCAAATCTAATTCCAATTTGTAGAGGCATAATGTTTGCCAGATCCTGATATAAAAATTGGAATGGGGAATGCCATGGCCTCCTGGTGAGCTTCCTTAAAGGCATTTGGTAGTGTTTGTTGGAAACAGATATGCTTTTAGTTAAACCCATCAAGGCAGTTTTTGAGGTCAGTAAAATCTGGATTTCTGCAGTTTTATTTGCAGATCGTGTTGTTGTTTTTAAATTACTTTTATATGACTGAATAGAATCTTCACAGTCAGAGTGCAATGTCAGAAGAAGAATGTGGAATGTTGAGTTTTTATTTCTCTGTTTATCTCTAACATAATGCCTTGTTCTCTTACAGATTTACTCTTTGCAGTGAAGGGTCAAAAATGGAAGTTAAAGGGTAATATTTGGAAGAAAATAGAGAAGAAGCTCTGCATCAAGGTAATATGTCAGCTCTTTTGGTATACGTGAGGCAATTAAAGATATCATAGCTCTGATTTGTGAAGTTTCCTCTTTTTGGGTTTGAGTGTTTGTTTTGCAGGTTTTCTTACATGTGGTAGAAAAGGTGAAACTGTTACCCTTTCAATGGGATTGCGAAGATATTAAACTGTTTGCCACTGTCAACATGTGATGTTGAACGGATGGTGTGCGTTATATTGAACACATTATTTTGTAGCGCAGGAATCTGTGGCTGGAGAGTAGTGAGAGTTTTTACATTTCTTCATTTGACAGATCTAATTAGGATTAAGAGACACAATGAATATTGTCAGTCCTTTAGTTTATTTAAACCTGAGAGATGTAGACCATCCATCCCAGCTGCTGGCTGTTTCTGTATGCATTATCACTGTTGTGCAGAGTTCTTTATTCAGATCTTAAACCAGAGACTGGACTACATGACAGAATAGAAATGCTATCCTATTCAGGTGGTGCTGTCGTTTGGTTGTAATTAGAAGCTGTGGCTTAAAGCTATACACTTTCCCCTAATGGATTCACAATAAATGGATAGAAGAATTTTGAGTTCCATTCCACAATCTAGAGTTCCTGTGAGTGGATTAAACAAATCCTCAATGTCTTGTAAGTGACCCAATTTGTAGTGGGGCTGCAAGTGACACACTGGGAGTTGGTAAGTACATAAGAAAGAGCCTTGCTAATTCAGACAAGAGTCCATCTAGTACAGCATTCTGCTGCTGCTGCTACCAAGCACCTGGTTTACTAAAGCATTTGCAATCTCAGATCAAGGAGGATCAAGATTGGTAGCCATAGATCGACTTCTCCTCCATAAATCTGTCCAAGCCCCTTTTAAAGCTATCCAGGTTAGTGGCCATCACCACCTCCTGTGGCAGCATATTCCAAACACCAATCACGTGTTGCGTGAAGAAATGTTTCCTTTTATTAGTCCTATTTCTTCCCCCCCAGCAATTTCAATGTATGCCCCCTGGTTTTATGTTCTGCACTCAGGGGTGTATCTAGCTAAACCTGCACCTGGGGCTTATGCTAAGCATTCCCCTCCCACAACTGCACTACCCTCCGGGAAGAAAGCTCCCCCTTCTCCTGGTGCTTGCAGACTCTTAAGCCAAGTCCAGCTTGTGCGCCTGGCCAGCAAGTCCTGCTAGTCTCATTTGGGGCTTGGCATGCGTGGAGGAGGCCAAAGTGCTCGGAGCAAACGCCCACCTTCAAGCCTCTCCCACCCATCTCGCACGTGGCACCAGGAAATGAGACTGGGAAGAGGAGGGCAAGCTGCATTTCAAGCCTCAAGCCTATGGAGCTGAGCCTGGCCAGGGAGGGATGAAGGCGGCTGATCTTCGGTGAATCTGCTGCGTAGTGGATCATGGCTGCCCCCAGCAGGGCAAAAAACCAGCAGCACTGACCTGGGCCTGAGGGAAACCCTGAGGGAAACCTCAGGAGTGTCCCATGTGACTCTTGAAAGTGGCGCCTGGGTCGTATGCCCCCTCTGGCCCCCCCATATGACATTGTCTGCACACCTGGTTTAGAACTTTACTTTGGGGTTCTCAGGTACTACTTGCTAAGGTACAGATACTCTGTGCGTACATGCAGTGTCTGTATTTCTGATGTGGTTTTGGTTAGGATCAATCTGGATTTCTGTAGTGTAGCCACCTGGTTTTGTACTTAATGCTTATCTGCTCATTTAGGGAGGATACATTTTGAAGTAGATGCTGCTGAAAGTAACTTCTAGAGTAATTTTAATTAACTGCCCCATTAGATTGTAGTTGTTTTAACTAGTGCAATGTCCCTTTATTTTTGCAAGTTTTATTCAGATTATTTCAGTGTAACGGTTTGAGATGGGAACAGAAACGTTGCAAAACCAATGTTTCATGGTTGAATTTTAGTTCTCATAATTCCATTCATTCTTAAATTTTTGAGATGATAATTGAGCTTCAATCACTCAAGAATATTTACCAAATATCCATTGAGTGCTCCCCCCCCCCTTTTCATTCTGGGGAAACATTGGGAACACATGGGATACAGGATAGCAGACTGCCGCTGAAAGAGCAGATCTGTGGAAATTACAGTCTCCCCCCCACCCCCACTTCGGGAACATCTTCCGCAAGGGTTACTTCAGATCCAACCTATCATCTGTTGATACCAATGAAATATTTTCAAATGCATTTATTGAAAACATTGCTATTTCATTTTCTCTTTGAACTTAAGACAGCTAACAGTGTAGCACCTAGGTTGCAAAGACAAGCATTACCACCAGTTAACTGTGAAGCCACTGCGTAGGTAGTAGCTTACCATTTTACAATTTTCATTGTGTCATTTGTTAAAAAGAATAGGAATGAGACCTGCTTGCTCCCTAGCCACGAAGCAATGCTAGCAGCATAGGAAAGCCTCTCTGCAGGCTGCCTGCTTAATTGTAGGCATCTCCAGGTAGAAAGTGGCTGTACCAATGTCTCCATGTGTGGGAGCCAGGTATCCCCTTCATATGATTGTACTGTTCCATGAAGGATTGAATGATGATGTTGTTTATAGCATTTGTACCTTTTATAGAAAATGAAATTACTGTTATCTTGCTTTATTGCTGTTTTAATTTAATCTTTTAAATGCTTGTTAACAGTAGACTGACAAGAGTGTCTCAGGTGAAGTCAAAGAGAAAGTGTTCTGGGGATTATTAACACTGGTAGATTTTTTACTGAGAGCTGTAATTCATTTTGATTTTTAAATTACTTTTTGTGAAATAAAGTTAATTCTGTAATTTACATAAGTATTGCATTGCTAATGACTAAAGGATATTTCATTCCAATAAATGTAATACTGTTTGAAAAATACTTGAACATCATTTGGCTAATATTTAAACTGTAGTTGATTAGATTTTTGATTAAATGCCCAACCCTTCTAGAGATGCTTTGTACTGCTGGATCCACCTCTGAAGTGCACATGACCTTTAGTGGTGGAGCCAACAATATAAAGCTGAATCTATCCAGGCTGAGCCTGCAGTTCAGTGCTGGGCTTGCCCTGGCTGGGTCCAACTTTCAACTGCGGGTTTAGGTGCAGAGCCAACGTTGAACTACAGACTCAGCCTGGCTGGGTTCAGTGTTGAACTGTGCATGCTGCCTCCAAAGTCTCTGTGCACTTTGGAGCTGGAGCCCTCAGTTGAATGCTGGACCTGGTCAGACTACAGGTGAGGGAGAGAGGAAATGGGTTTTCTTTCTTTTTAAAAAAAAACGCAGCAGGCTGAATGGACCCAAAAAATGCCAGAAAAAAATCAGCATTTTTTCAGGATCCATTTTTAAGCTTCCTTTCATTGCTGCCTTTTTTGGGGTGAAATAACCCTGAAAAATACCCACAAGGTAACTTCTGAGGGGTTTTTTTGGTTTGGGTCTACTGAATGCTCATCCCTATTTCAGCGTACTGATCTGTCTGGCTGTTACTGCATGCTGGTGCTGTGGCAGTTGGAATCAGTTTTCCTGGGATCAGAAGGTACTGCAGAAGAGGGAAGGGAGGGAGATCAGTGATCCTTGTATGAGCAGATTGCTGAGTCCAATCCAGTCCAGAATTTAGTTACCAGAAATTGTTTCCTGTGGTAAGAAAACTGTGACTCTAATTTCTTAACATACATAATTCATAGCTTGTGTACATAGATCACATTGTAGCCTGGCACTTTTGTTGCAGTGTGGCTTGAGTTCATATTAAATACGATGTAAGCTATCAGTTTAATTTGAGATGCCAGTTTGGTGTAGTGGTTAAAGTGTCAGACTAGCATCTGGGAAACCCAGATTCAGATCCCTAGTAGCACCATGGAAGCTTGCTGTGTGACCTTGGGCAACTCATACACTCTCGGCTCAGACCCTGGCTAGAATTTGGATGGGAGACCTCCCCGAAAAATCAGGGTCATGAGGTGGAGGCAGACAGGCTCACATTACGTTAGCTGTGACTTGATGGCAAAAAAAAAAAAAAGAACCCCTGTTTGATGTAATGATACTTTGGTCTGGGGGTGGGGTGGGGGAATGTTTAACCTTTCATCTGTAGTTCCCTTATTTTAAATTACTCTCATGAAGCTACAGTGAGGCACACAGTGAAATAGACAGGTGGAGGTGCTGTACCTGCCTTTTTTCTCCTTTAGTAGCACTAATTGCAGCTGGGGCTGGAGAGGGGAACAATGAAAGGAAAAATTAAACTAACTTGTTTTTCGTTTTCAGAGTCTGGATTGGTAACTGTTTTTTTTAATATTGGGAGATCTAGTAAGTTCTCTCTGCTTTCTGAAGTATGTGCAGATCTTTCAGCACCTTCTTCTGACTGTCCTCATGTATTGCACCACATTAGAAAAGGGCGGTTCTGTGCAATTCTAAATTGTAAATAGAAATAGGCTTTGAATACTACTTCTGTTTATGACAGAAATTGACTTTTTTTTCTTTTTTTGGCGCAGGAAATAGTGATGCTACTGATTTTTTGTTTGTGTATTTACATTCAGAAAAATCAACTGTAAATTTACCACCGTTGGCCAAAGTAGCCTTGAGCATGAAGCACAAGTAGAGGAGCTTGGGTTTTATCCTTGGCATATTCCTACTGCCATGATAAGGTATGTTGACAGTAGCTGAATGACTTTCCTACAGCTTAAGCTGAGTCTTAAGCTGAATAAGGAAATGGGCTTTGGAGTGGGAGATCATAAGATCTGAACTTCATCAAACCAAGGCCCATGTATTTCAGCTTACGAGCAAGGCACCAATGTAGTGACCTTTCCCTGTTTGTACCCTAGGAACTGGTATTCAAAGGTATAATGTCTTTGAATGTACACATGTGCTGAGTTAATATCCATTGATAGTCCCATCTATCTTCAATATTCCCAATTCTCCCCCTCCCCGGGGGTGACAGTTTATCAGTTTCCTTGGTTAACAAGCAATGAGCCATAGTCACAGCTTTAAAGAGGTAGAAGTCTATCTGACCCTGTGTTAAAGCTTTCTAAACTAAGACCATCACTGCACCATCACTGCTGACCAATACTATAATGATTCATTTGGTGAAGTATTTTTATCTTGTCCATTCTGAATCTATGGACGATTTCATTGGCTATATATGATTACAAATTTCAGAATAATAAACAAAACAGTATAATGATCCAAAATCCAAATTATGAAGACATCCATGGTTGATTCCTTTATGCGTGAGAGAGCATTTAAACTCATCCTCAGAACAGGAGGTAACTTTTTATGGCTTGCTGTACACAAGCCTTTCTGGCCTATTTCTGCTGCCGCCTTCACTCATGTGATACAGTTCTGCTGCCTTGTGAGGGAAGATGCCTCCCCCCCCCCCAAAAAAAAAGGCAGGGAGTGGGCAGTGTGGCATGGGCCCAGCCCTCTGTTTTGGACTAAATTTTGCATGGCTGTAGGGGGGCAGGAGAAAAGACTAAAGGAAAGGCTCATGTTATGGCACTATGGTAGATAGACAGACTGGCCAGATCAGTTAGAGGGATCACTTGTTATGGATAAGCTGTTCAACCCCCCCCCTCCCAAAGCACCCCACATTGGCACACCTAGATATCTCTTTTTTCATCACTTCGACTGAAATGATTACCTTTTGTTTTTTCTTCATAATAAAAAATAACTTCAACCCTTTGATTGTTTTGGTCTTTTTCCCTGTAACTTTCCATTATGGTTTTAAACTGTCTTTTGGTATTTTAGAAAGTAACAAATTTGTTGGCCATGAGCTTTCATGATTCAAAACTTCCTTTGAGATGCATTATGTGGGCTCTCCTTGGAGATCTTCAGAAGGCACTGCAAGTCTTATCTGTTTGCCAGGGCCTTTGAAGTGGTTTGAGTGCCAGGCAACTTTTAATGGGGAGAGGTGGGGAGAGATTTGGAGTTTGGCTGTTGTGGGTTTTCCAGGCTGTGTGGCCATGGTCTGGTAGTTTAAGCTCCTAATGTTTTGCCCAAATCTCTGGCTAGCATCTTCAAAGGCACTGTTACCCAGCTTAGCAGTGTATGAACTTATTTTTATAGAGCAATGGGGAATTACTCGGCTTGGCAATGCAAGAGGTGGGATCTTTTTAAACTATGTATATCAGAAACAGCTTGAAATGTATCCGCAGAGAATTCACAAAAGACCCAATTGCAGTTTAAATATTTTTATATAAGTTTTGGTTGCAAGCAATCACACAGTGAGACGTTAAGGCACATACACACAGTTCCTAAGTATATAAACAGGGAGGAAAAGATAGGTTGGTTGATAGAATGGGAGTTGGGGAAGCAGGGGACTTATACGTTACCAAAGATCTGCAGGGGAGTTCCAGAAGAAAACAAGGATCTCTATGCTAGCATAGGGACCCAAGCGAAGGACAATATATCATGTCTCACATCAACTTGACCAAGGGAGGTTCAGGCTAGTAATGAGCACTGAGCTTAAGGTGTGCAGGACTTTTATACCCCTTTGCACAGGTAAGGCAGGAAATCCAAGCTTAGGCTTCGTTTCTTTGCAACTGCTTGGGGTTTCCTTGCTGGACTAGCGGGGCTTGAGCTAATTAATAGCTCTATCTATTGTCTCTGCTTCCTGGGACAATGGGGTCAATTGGTCCTAGATCAGTGGTGGCGAACCTATGGCACGGGTGCCAGAGGTGGCACTCAGAGCCCTCTCTGTGGGCACGTGCAGAGTGCCTCCCCCCCACACATCTAGGCTGGCCTGGGCCACTGGGCTTGATGATTAGCATTAAACCCAAGACTTAGTTTTGGGGAAGCAGTGTAGGTAACCCTGTTAAATGCTGTTAAACCCCACTGATTTTCATGTGCTGAACTAAAGCACGATCCTTTACCTGGAAGCAAGCTCGGTTGCTGGCAATGGGGCTTGCTTCTGAGTAAAACTCCTAGGGAAATGATCGCACCCGTTGCCAGAAGCTGTAACGTTGCTTCAAAGCAGAGCCAACGACTCATCACCGCAGTTTCATCATTCCCGAGTAATGCATGCCTCAGTCAACTGTTTTTTTCTAAACTAAAACCTCAGTATTCAGGTTAAATTGCCGTGTTGGCACTTTGCGATAAATAAGTGGGCTTTGCCGTGCCTGGGCACTCAGTTCTCGGCAAGGTTCGTCAACACTGTCCGTGATTATATCATCAGTGATACCATGAATGGTTTATGCAGAGATACTTCCTAAAGTCTCTGCCTTAAGTATTCAAATTTGGCTGAGGCTTGAGTGGTTTAGGAAGGGATCTTGTTGTTAGGGAGATCATATCTGAAAGGTGGGGGAAATGCAAGAAAGAAGCAATTGTTTAGGAACAAGTTTTCTTAAGAGCATGTAGTGCTCTGGCAAAAGCAGCTTAGCGAGGTGTGGTGTTCAGGAGATTTGCAGATTCCATTATGTCAATGGAGTACTCTGGCAGGGTGAGATATCAAAGATTCATGTCCTTGTTATGAGACGTCCAGATAGTATTGCCTGGAGTAACTCATAGATTTAATTTCTGCAAACAGACTGCTTTGCCTTAGGCTTGCTTTCAGTTTGGACACTCTGCTGTCCACCCATACAAACATGGAAACTGGCATTTTGCAGCACACATTGTAAGGAATAATATGAAAATCCAATATTTTATAAGGCAGGGGATGAAGGCCATGCTAACAGCACATTATGCTAAAATGTGTTTCTCTCACACTGTGCCACAGAGTGAAACACATGCCACGTGACATGCTTCTGAAGATGCCAGCCATAGATGCAGGCAAAATGTTAGGAGCTGAAACTACCAGACCATTATTATTGCAGCTCCGGAAAACCTCCCCATTTAACAGCCAGCGATTAAAGGGAAAGCCACAATTTGGGGTGTGTTATTTTATTTTTGGTTTCAGCTGAGGATGTTTTTATCTATTACTGTATGCTGCCTTGAACCATGAGGACAGGATATAATTGTTGTCATGAATAAAACAGTGGGCCTTACCTGCATGACTTGTTTGCCTTTTTCTTAATTCTCAATAAATGCACAAGTGATTTCTCCTATTTTCATTTTCTTTATCTCATCTATTTGAATTCATCTGACATGAAGCCAGCTGCAAAGGAATGCATCTACTGTTATAGTAAAGTGATTGCTGTGGTGGGAATGCTGCCACTGGAATAATCAGAACCCATAACATTGGGCTTGTCATGGCATTCCATACATTAGATTCTACTTTCAGGAGTCTAGTTGTATTGCTTATGCTCTGCTGCTAAGTAAAGTACTGTGTGTGATTGATATAGCCAAGATGCTTGTGTTTACATTATTAAAGGAAGCATGATTAGGAGAATGTGTAACTGTGATGGGAAGATATGGAGTCAGAGCAGTTGTACTAGAACCTCGTTTTGAAGAGGGATTGGGGAAGTAGGGTGGTGTGAGGTTACTTCCAAATGATTTTGTTAAATCACTGTGAAAGTTTATACTTCTTGTTTCCCCAGCTTGTAAGGAAAGTGTAAGAGGGGAAAAGGAACTGCAGTAGTTAATGTAAACTCATGGTGTAGCATAACCTACATCCCCTCATGATGTAACTATTATGGGTGAAAACAGGAGGAACTTGGTCATTTTAGGAATTTTGTGGTGATGAACCAGTGTTAAGGGCTAGGAAAATCCTATAATCTTTGGATCAATCTGTTTTTAGATTCATTATGCATAAATAATGAATTCATGTGATATGAGTAGCACCTGACAATTCTCTGCTGGATTCTGGTAGGCTCTAGCAGTCAGGATTGCAGAACCCATATTGCCCAGGACCTTCCACGAACTTAGGAGCAGGTGGTTGTTCTCACTTTGTGTGTGACTGATTTGGGGGGGGGGGGGGGCTTCATCTATGCATAGAGCCATTTGCTTCACCCTGATGGTGGGGAGGGGAATGGAGGGTAAGAAAGCAAATGACAGGTAATTGCAGTTTTCCAAGTTAGGGTAGAAACCTTTCGCTAATTTCACTCTCATTTCTGTATCCTTGTATACCTTCTAGAGATGTTAATAATGGAATAAAGCTTTGCCTTTGTTTACTTTAAAAGGCAAAGAGATGGCATTGAGTTCCTTTCCCTGAGCCTTGCTTTGCCCCTCAAACAGCCTCAAACTTGTGAGGGGGCAAGTACCCGGAAGTGGCAGTAGATTCTAAAGGGATTGGTGAAGTCTTTAAGAGGGTTGGCTAGAGTGAGTGATTTCTACTTGGGGATGTTGAGTTCTGCAGAACAAAACAAATCCCCTCCAGCTAGAGTTGTACTTCACTGACCTGTTTGATGGTATAAGCTGGGAGACAGGGATAACCTGACAGACACCAGGATAGGAAACGTTATAATAATCACATTTGCTTCAAAACAGGTTTTAGGTTTTTGGGGGGGTTTGCTTTTTGGTTTTCTTTTGTTTCTGTCCTCAGGTCACTTCTGACTTATGGGGTTGCTTGGTGGGGTTTTCAGAACATGAGGCATTCATAGATGCTTTGCCCTTACCTCCGTCTGCCACACAATGCTGATATTCCTTGGAGCTTGGAGGTCTGCCATCCAAATACTTTCAGGGTCAACCCTACTTAGCTTCTGAGATCTGACAAAATCAGGCTAGCCAGAATGACTAAAAGGATAAATAGTTAAAATTCCTATGAGTTATATCTGACTGTCAACCTTTATATATCTAATTATTGATGTTGTGACTTCCTAAAGTTCACTGATCTTCTAACTAAAAATTGAGACCTCCTACAAATACAATTCTGAGACTTCTTTCATATTCTTTAATTCCTAGACAAGCTGCAAATTCCAGTTAGTGCTGTTGAAAAAGACTTTTTCTTAAATCTCCAGTAAGTGGGTTCCCATGAACATTTTCTGTGAACAAAAGGTGGGGAGTGATTTTTGTTGATCTCTTCCCTCCCACTGCTGAATCCCCCTCCCAAATGCCGCTCCCATGGTCCCCTACCCTCCAAGAACAGCACTTGAGGCATTTTGAGCTGCAGATTATGAGAAGAGATGAAGAAAGAAAGGAATACCTTCCATCGGGAAAATTTCCATGGGATTTAAGCCTGTGTATTTAGTGTAGATATTCTGGTAATTGTCAGCAGCCATCTCCAACCTCTATAAAGTTTCATTTCATTTATTAAACTTCTATACTGCCCCTCCCCTCCTGGGGTTGAGGGTTCCATATTCCTCTGGAAAGAATGACTTCATCCCTGTCCCCCTCCTCGCTGCAGCCTATGAAACCATGTGGCTTTTACTCCGTGTAGGTCCCACAATCCCTGGAAATAAACTTCCTTGGGGTCAGAAAATGCAAAAGGCATAAATGACCTGAAAGTAGGGGTTGGTAGCGTGGTAGCCAAGTTTGCGGATGATACCAAATTATGTAGAGTGGTGAGAACTGCAAAGGATTGTGAAGAGCTCCACGCGGACCTTTATAAATTAGGTGATTGGGCTAAGAAATGGCAAATGCAGTTCAATGTAGCAAAATGTAAAGTGATGCACATAGGGGCAAAAAATCCAAACTTCACATACACGCTACAGGGGTCAGTGCTATCAGTCACAGACCAGAAAAGGGATTTGGGTGTCATAGTTGATAGTTCCATGGGAATGTCAACTCAATGCATGGCAGCTGTGAAAAAGGCAAACTCTATGCTGGGGATAATTAGGAAAGGAGTTGAGAATAAAACTGCAAAGATTGTCATGCCCTTATATAAAGCAGTGGTGCGACCGCACTTGGAGTACTGTGTTCAGTTCTGGTCGCCACATCTCAAAAAGGATATCGAAGAGATAGAAAAAGTTCAGAGAAGGGCAACGAGGATGATTGAGGGATTTGAACACCTTCCTTATGAAGACAGGCTGCAGCGTTTGGGACTCTTTAGTTTGGAGAGGAGACATCTGAGGGGGGGATATGATTGAAGTCTATAAAATTATGCATGGGGTAGAAAATTGACATGCTTCAAGCATGGAGATGACTTGGTTACTGAGTATCCAAGAGTTGGACACGACTAAACAGATAAAGAAGAAGATAAAGAAGAAGTTTTCCTTTAAAAATAAAAATGACTGCATGCTAGGCAATTTAGCACATGAAACCTTTTCTAACAAGTTCATTCAAAAAAGTTTTACCTATGGAACAGCTATCTGACATAGCTGTTAAAAGATGCAGGAATCTGGTTCAGAGAAATTGCTGACAACCTCAGTTACAGCACATGCTAATATCATGCCAAGACAAAATTTAGATGTGACAAACAAGTTTCGGTTAGTTTGCAATGGTCCCAAATCTGATTATTTGTGCTCATCATTTACTATTTCCCCCCTCCTTTTACTTAGCACAGGTAGATAGAAAACAGAAGTCATTAATTCCAATTATTGAAGTAGCTAGTATTGTTAATCCTGGTTTAATCCCAGGTATTTGAAGGAAATAAAGTTTAATTAGTAAAAGCATTGACACTGATGTTTGAAATGTATGACGAATTAAGAGTTATTTGCAGAACGGCATGCCATTACCAGGGGAAATAGCAAGAGAAAATGCCTGTGAGCATGGTAAGTGACCAGATTCTTTACTGTAATAAACAAACTGAGATTTATGTGTAACATCTGAATTTAAGCTTGACAGTTGCCTTCATAAATCCTTAGGCAGTTGTGTTTTTTTTGCCAACCCTGTTAAAAATGAGAAAAAAAAAGATTTGAGGGAAATCAAAACAGAACAACTTGTGTTGACTACAGAGCCCCGCATTTGCTCACAGTGTGCAACAGAAATTTGGCCTGTCTATAATTATGTGCGATGTGCTGTTCATGTGTCTGCATTATTGGCTGTACATATTAAAGCATGTGTGGATTTTCCTTTATATTTCCTACACAAGCATGTGATTAACTGCACCTGACTCATGTTTAATGTTGTTTCATTTGCTATGCAGGGTGCCTGGTGGAGAATGCAATGGGATCAATAGCATGTCTGCGGAGAGTGGCCCTGGGACAAGACTAAGAAATTTATCAGTAATGGGGGATGGACTAGAAGCTACACAAATGTCTACAACACAGGCACAGGCCCAACCCCAACAAGGCAATACTGTACCCCTTAACCCACTTCCACCAGAGACCTCAAATTCTAGCAGACCCAAGCGTATGACTAACCAACTACAGTATCTGCTCAAAGTGGTGCTCAAGACACTATGGAAACACCAGTTTTCATGGCCTTTCCAGCAGCCTGTGGATGCTGTCAAACTAAACCTCCCTGTAAGTATAGATTGCCAAGCAAAAATAAGAGCTACAGTGTTGAGGGAGAAAGGAGCAGAACTAGTGTTATTACAAGTGGGACCAATTGTTATTTTCATTAATTGTTTCCAATTGATTGGAAGAGAAAAGTGTTCAAAGAATTCTTCTGCTCTTCCTGCATGTGTTTGTCTGCTCTGTTCAGTTGACAGCACTGCTCTAGGTCGAGTTTGAGTGAGAAAACAGGGCACTGGATATGTTGTGGGGGGCCTGCAGTTGAGAGAGGAATCTATAAAAATGCTCTCCCTTAGTTGGCAAAAGTGTACTTTTGTCTGCGGAAAATACAAGGTTTGAGTCCAACCCTATTTCTTGGGAGTTTTATATCAGGAAAAAAGTTTATGTTACCAGGATTGGTGGAGTTTTTTGTTGTCATGTTTAATTATCTTTCTCACAGGATTATTATAAAATTATTAAAATTCCTATGGACATGGGAACAATAAAAAGACGGTTGGAGAATAACTACTACTGGAATGCTCAAGAATGTATCCAGGACTTCAATACAATGTTTACAAATTGTTACATCTACAATAAGGTATGTTAATATGGCATCACATAGCTTTCATGTTTTACTGTGCAATTATGAATTACTCTTATATTTTAGATATGTTCCTTATGTAGTATGCAAGGATTCTTTGCTTTTCAGCACTACAATATCAGAAAGGTTTACTGGTAGTTCTTATGTTGGAGAAACTGACAAGGAACATGTAAATGATTACATTGGACATAGCATGATAAGTGAAGGGCAGTCTGAGACCCCTGGATTTTTGTTAGAAATCCAACTTTCGTTACAGTATGGTAATGTAAACTTCGAATGATTTGATGGAGATTTTCAAAGTAAAACTTAATCACAACTTGTACAGCCAATGGATTCATGGAAATGATAGGCAGTTAATCAGTATTGATCTTCGTTAGCAGCCTGAAGAGGATGTAATTTTTGCATTTGTTTTTTGTTTAGCCAGGGGATGATATAGTTTTAATGGCAGAAGCTCTTGAAAAGCTTTTCCTTCAGAAAATCTCTGAAATGCCCCAGGAAGAAACTGAAATTGTTATAGTCCAGACAAAAGGAAGAGGACGTGGTAGAAAGGAACCAGGTACAAATGCTTCATATACTGCTTGTGTATTCAGTTTAGATTATTTCTTACCCTAGTTCACTGGGGAAGCCATCTGCACCATACAGGGAAATTGGTGTGTGATGCTGTAAACGCTTAACTGTAATGTAGCATTTGGATACTGCATTTGTTTAAAGATTGCTTCCTGTAAGAGTATGAGTAACCTAATTTCTGTTGGAATATTACGATAGCATATATTCTCTTTTGGATATATTCAGATGTCACAACGAACATCTGTTTGTGTCAACCATGAAATTACAGATTCTGTGCTTGAAAGTTCATTGGTTTTTGAAATTGTCAGTCTTAATAATTTGAAATGACTTCAGAATGGAAGCACCTGGGTAAATCTGAGTTTGATTCCTCCTCACAAACTGGGATTGCAATTCATAATTTAATCCTGGTTTAGAATCTGGATATATGGTGTGGCAGCAAACAGCTGTTTGACTTGGCACTCATATTTGGATATCAGGACAAATTGAAGCTTGATTGAAACCATCCCAAACCAATTGTGCCATGTGCGTAAAATGATAAGGGAGGATGGAGGAAAGTGTACAAGCATTCCATTCTACTGTAGGCATGGGGCATCTTGGATGGGTGTCTTCTCCACCAATTGCAGAGAGGCAGGAAATAACAAAAAATCTTCTCCATGCACTTCCTGTGTAATCCCCGGGGTCACATTCCCTCAGTATTTTCCTGCCTCTACAGAGAGCAGACGTTGCTTTTCAGGCTCTTACAGAACCCTTCCAATCTCAGTGTTATTAGTTGTGTGTCTGTTTGTCTGAGGTCTAGTTGGTTCCTAGTGCGCTCCGGATTTGGGGTAATTTAACAACTGTGGGGGACTATCTGTTCCCCACAACGCACCAATCCCCCCCAATATTTTTCCCGCCCATTAGCCACCCCCCCTTTGAAGTAATGGAGGCCAGGTCATTCTCCCCAGAGAGAGAAACCTTTGCCGCTTCAGTGGCAGAGCGAACGCGCTCCTCAAAGGCTGAGAAAGCAAAGTGAACTCCGAGGAGAAGATTTCCAAAAGCGCCATGAAAAAATCGGGCGCAGGAAAAACGAGCGCCATGGAGCATGCGCAGTCGACACGGCCCTCTAAGAAGAGGCGTGTGCAGCCGGATGGGAACCTCGCGCCTTCCCAGGGCGCGGCCGTTGCAGGTGGCTCCGCGGACGACTCCTCCAGCCTTCCCAGGGCTTCGGAGCAGTCGCGTCCCTCAGCGGGTGGGGCAGACGAAATGGTGGTACTTCCCTGCGAACAACCTAGGCAAGTCCCGCAAGCCCCAGAGTGTAATCAATCAAACGAAGGGCAGTTAACTCCAGCAACGGCCTGGATGAACGCTCCCCCAGCCGCGTTTGCTGATCTACTTAGGAGGGAGATAGAAAAAGCCTTGGATGCTAGAGATCAGCGAATGGCCTCTACCTGCAGTCAATCTCATTCCTTTAGAGCAGGGGTAGGGAACCTGCGGCTCTCCAGATGTTCAGGAACTACAATTCCCATCAGCCCCTACCAGCATGGCCAATTGGCCATGCTGACAGAGGCTGATGGGAATTGTAGTTTCTGAACATCTGGAGAGCCACAGGTTCCCTACCCCTGCCTTAGAGTTACCCACAGTCCTAATAGAGAGGACTCTGGCACTCATAGAAGGGATCCCCTAGCCTTCCCTGATGAGGAAGAGGAGGGGCTCTCAAGCCTAGATGAGAGTGAGGAGGGGAAAAAGTTCTCTGATACGGAGGAAGCTAGTGAAACCACTGCAGAACAGTCTGCACAGTTCTTCAAATTAGAAGAGATCCAATTATAAATCTTTAAAACGATTTCTGCCTTGGATTTGCGTGATGCTGAGGATGCTGAAGAGCAACTTTCTCAACCCTCCTCCTCTGTTTCCAACAAACCGATCAAAGGATTCCCAAAGGGAAAGTCTGACTATTTCCCCACAGACAATGAAGGGGCAAAATTTTTCCCAGTCCCAGAGTGCTTCGTTAAAAGAATACAAAGGGAGTGGCTGAATCCTACCACACACAAAGGCCTACCCTCTAACTTTAAGAAAAAGTATCTGATGCCTCAACAGTTTCACATTTTGCTCCAAAACCCTCCAGTGGATGCTCCTGTCACAGTCCTACACTCTGGAGCTCTAGTGGCCAAGGAAGGGGAGGGAAACATCAAAGACCCACTTGATAGGAGATCAGAAGCTGCACTCCGCAGATCTCATGAATGGCTTGCGGCAGCCATTAAAACGTTAACCCCTTCTTCCACAGTGGCCAGAGCCACTATGGTATGGCTGAGAAGACTTCTGGAAATGAATCCAGTTGAGGCTAGAGGCGTCAGGGAAGGTGTGGAAAGGATTCTTTTGGCCAATTCATTTATAGCGGATGCCACCTTTGATGCGATGGCTTTGGTGGTGAGATCCATTGCTTCTAACATGGTAGCTAGACGCAACGCTTGGATCCGTCCGTGGCAAGCCGATATACAATCCAAACACGTGGTAACCGGGTACTCGTATTTCGGAGGGGCCTTATTTGGTAAAGACTTGGATGAAGTTCTAGTTCAAACTAAAGACAAAAAAAAAACAATGCCAAAATCGGTCCGTGGATCCGACAGACCAGCTGGCAACAACAAGTTTACCTTTAGATCTCACAAAACCTTACCTAGGACTCAACGGGAAGGTCATAGACCGACTTGGCAAAATCAACATTCCTTTCGGAACTACAAACAACCCTTCAGAGGTGGGTGGCAGTACAATAAACAAGGAAAGTCCTTCCCTGCCAATAAGAACAAGCAATGACTATCAGAGCATTCCGGTGGGTGGCCACCTTCAACGTTTTCAACACGTTTGGCAAGGCAGTCACGTGGACAGATGGACCTGGGAAGTCATTTCCACCGGCTGCGTGATAGAATTCAACACAATTCCACATCACCACGTGTTAATTTCTCCCTTGTCAAACGATCCGGTCAAAGCCAACAGAACTCTGAAATCAGTCTCCCACCTGACTCAGATTCAAGCAATCGAACCAGTACCTACAGCGGAACGATTCTTAGGGACTTATACGCATTTCTTTACAGTCCCCAAGTGAAATGGTGACTGGAGAGCAATATTGAACCTGAAATGCATCAACAAATTCATTCGGATCCCCAAATTTAGAATGGAAACTCTTCGGTCAATTACTGCATCTCTTCGACACAAAGATCTGATTACCTTGCTGGACTTGACCGAAGCGTATCTACACATTCCAATCCACAAGTCCCACAGGAAATTCCTCAGATTTGCGGTCAAGGATCAACATTATCAGTTCAAAGCGCTGCCATTTGGCCTGGCTACGGCCCCAAGGACTTTCTCAAAAGTTCTTTTAGCACCAATCATCTTGCTACGCCAACAGGGTATTCACATATACCCTTATTTGGACGATCTTCTGATCTGCTCAAGATCCGTTTCCCAGGCCAAAGAGGATGTCGAGGTGGTACAAGAAACTTTGTCACGACATGGTTTTATTGTAAACAAAGAAAAAAGTTCCTTCACTCCCTCCACACGTTTGGAACAGTTAGGCGTAGTGTTAGACACATCCAAGGACTCGCTCTTCATTCCAGAAGAAAAAATAAAAAAAATACGACGGGCAACACTGGAAATCATGACCAACAAACAAAGCTCCCTGCTGAAACTCGCAAGTCTTCTGGGATTGTTCATTTCAGTAATCGATCTATCTCAGTGGGCCAGGTTACACGCGAGGCCACTACAGCAATTTCTGAGAGCATATCAGCTGGACATCATGAACAAAAAAGACAGAAAGTTGATATTACCGCTGGTAGTTTGTTACAGCCTTCAATGGTGGACGAGATATCTGCATCTAAATCGCAATCAGATATTCACAGACGCCGGCCTTCTGGGCTGGGGAGCCACTCTCAATCAACAATATGTCCAGGGAATTTGGTCTCAGGAAGAATCCAAAATGCATATCAACCTACTAGAGACCCGAACGATTCGTCTGGCTCTACGACATTTTCTGCCACAGATTCAACATCAGCATATTGTCATTCGAACAGACAACATAGCCGTGAAAATGCATATCAACAACCAAGGCGGCTCAAAATCAGCAAAACTCCATTGGGAAGCAATGAAAATCCTTCGGTGGGCAGAGGTGAATCTCACCTCGCTGGAAGCCCTACACATCAAAGGGATTCAGAACTCAATGGTGGATTGGCTAAGCAGACAGAAAATATGCGAAAATGAGTGCCGACTCGATCCAACGATTTTCAATCTAATCTGCGAAACCTTCGGTCGTCCAGAGATCGACCTTTTTGCCTCCCAGACGAACTCACAACTACCGTTGTTCATAACTCGGAATTACCATCTGCAAGCGGTGGCAACAGATGCCCTAAACACGACATGGCCCAAAACACTTCTCTGCCTTTCCTCCATTCCCGTTATTACCTCGGCTCCTGCGCAAGATAATCGCGGAAGGTGCATCAGTGATCTTAGTGGCCCTTAGATGGCCCAGAAGACCTTGGTTTTTGACGATTCTGGAACTGGCCATGGCAGATCCGTTAACTTTACCCATCACTGCCGAATTACTGACTCATAGGGACTCATAGTCTCATCCCTCGCATCCCAGAATGGCTCAAGCCGACCACAAGGGTACCCTGAACAGAACAACCTGATGAGAAAGGGATATTCGGAACAGGTGACATCTACGATTTTA
The DNA here is from genome assembly GCF_021028975.2 of Sphaerodactylus townsendi. Taxonomy (NCBI): domain Eukaryota; kingdom Metazoa; phylum Chordata; class Lepidosauria; order Squamata; family Sphaerodactylidae; genus Sphaerodactylus; species Sphaerodactylus townsendi. The sequence goes on along the minus strand of NC_059427.1, from coordinate 110,483,665 downwards.
GCAGCTAGGCGCCATTCCACGATTAATATCTATAACTCTTCATGGAAGGCTTTTGTGATCTGGTGCCAGCGTAAACAACTCAATCCAGCAGAAGCTTCGGTCAAAGTCATCCTGGAATTTTTACACCATGGTTACTCCATGGGACTCAAATGCTCCACATTGCGCAGACAACTAGCAGCACTCGCCACAGTGCTCCCTTCCGTGGACAACAATCCAATCACAAAACATCCAGATATTTTGAACTTTCTGAGAGGAGTCAAGTTGTCCCAACCAGTGGTGATCCACAGATTCCCCTCTTGGCGCTTGCATGCAGTCTTGTCCGCACTCACCAGGGCCCCGTTTGAACCCATTCAAACAGTTCATGTTAAGTGGGTAAGGATGAAAACCTTATACTTGATCGCAATAACATCAGCAAGAAGGGTATCCAAGTTGCGAGCTGTCTCAGTAAACTCAAAATTTTGCGTTTTTCATAAAGATCGGGCATGTCTTCGTACGGACTCTACATTCGTGCCAAAAGTGAACTCATGATTTCATATTCGTCTGGAGATTGTCGTTCCAAACTTTATGCCAAACCCCTCTCATCCCAAGGAGAAGATTTGGCACACCTTGGACGCCTGTCGGGCCTTTTAAAGAAGAGCATTATCGGTGAATTATAGAACATCCCGCAAGACGGAGAGTTTATTCCATAAACATTAATCCACCCGCTACCGGGATTCTCAAATGTTCAAAGCAGCGATCAGTAGTACTCTTAAAGTGCCACGCGGCAGCGAGGTTATTGACAAAGCATCTGGTCTTCCCATTCCACCGGGAGTCACTGCTCATTCGGTTCGCAATGCGGCCGCTAATGCAGCCTTCCGAAATCACATCTCAGTGGAAGACATCTGTAAAGCGGCGACATGGTCTTCCATATCTACCTTCGTCCGTCACTACAAAATACAGTCTCTGGCCTCGGCAGAGTCTGCTTTTGGCTGAAGAGTACTGGAGAGTATTATCGAGGATTAATGAAACCCACCCAAATTCGGGACACTGCTCGGGGAGGTCCCATCCAAGATGCCCCACACCTACAGTAGGAGGATCCATTGGATACTCACCGTGAAGGGTCTTTCTACTGTAGGCTAGTGGGGCATCTTGGCCCTCCCTAGTTTCTATTGGTACCCGATGTTACTCTCTGAAGGAACCGTTAGCTTTTAGCTTTTAGTTCTTTCCTCAGATCTATGATAGTTTTTAGGGTTATTGTTGAGCCGTTGTTTGTCTCCATGTTACTGTTATATGTTCGTTGTTACCTGTGTTTCAATACTACTAAGCCAGGCGGGTGAACTGAGGGAATGTGACCCCGGAGATTACACAGGAAGTGCATGGAGAAGATGTTTTGTTATTTCCTGCCTCTCTGCAATTGGTGGAGAAGACACCCATCCAAGATGCCCCACTAGCCTACAGTAGAAAGACCCTTCACGGTGAGTATCCAATGGATCCTTCTCATTAGTGAGCAGAAGTAGTTTATGAAAGACTGCAATTATACTTTCACAATCACTTGAGATAATAAATATATGGCAAAGTTGAAGAGAAGGGGAAAAGAAAATAGATCTGTTTATATATACCGCCCTCTGGGGGTAGGGCGGTATATAAATCTCAATGATAAATAATAATAAATAAAATAGATGGCTTACATTTGTTACATAAAATCAGGGACCCATGAATCTTGTGATGTGGTGGGGGAATGTCTGACTTTCACTAGCTTTTTATATCATTACTGGAATAACATTTGGGTGCGCTGAGTATTAGGTTGTTCAGAAACATTGTGTTGCATTTTTAAAAAATCAAATATGGTTACCAGGGAAGAAACACCCGTTCATGATAGTTTATTTAAGGTTATATAAGGAGCCCTGTGACTCAGAGAGGTAAATTGCAGTGCTGCAGTCAAAACTCTGCTCACAATCTGGGTTTCATCCCAGTGGAAGTTGAGGTTGGTAAAATCAGAACCCAGCTTGCTAGGGATAGGTGACTGTGGAAGGCAATGGCAAAACACCCAATAAACAGAATCTACCTAGAAAGCATCCTGATGTAACATCACTCCATGGGTTATGTAATGGTGTTCTGTAACTTCCTTTTTGTGTACTTAAGCGTAAGAAGTTTTAACATACGACACTTTCACTTTTTGACAGTTACAGCCAAGGCAGGAGCATCAACAATACAGAATACAACTCAACCATCATCCCCAGCTCAGACACCTGCTCCGCAGCCGAATCCGCAGCCAGTGCAAACAACTCATTCCTTTCCTTCTGTAACCCCTGACCTTATTGTTCAGACGCCCGTGATGACTGTGGTGCCCCCCCAGCCTCCTGCCCCACTGCCTCCGCCTGCACCTCCTTCAGCTTCAGCACCCCAGCCCATCCAGACACACCCACCAATTATTCCAACAGCTGCGCAGCCCATGAAGGTGAGTAGATGGACGCACAGAGCTATTGGGTGGACAGTAGCTTCCTGAGGGAAATAAACTGATAGAATAATTTGGCAAAAATCCTACAGAAGTGTGATCCCAGATAGACCTGGGCCATTTCTTGCTGAAAGTAATTTCACTTTGATTTTATGAGGCTTTTAATTTTTTTTTGCCACTCAGAGGTAGAGAGTAGAGTTGTATGCAAATGCTGTGCTTTTAATGCCCAAGGTTCAGTCCTTCATTTATCTAATGCAAAGGACCTCAGGCAGGTGGGTTGGAACAGATTCTACCTGAGATCCTGGGGAACTTCTCTTAACTGAATTTGGGCTAAGGCTTCGAACTCCCCACCACCACAACACACACACATAGTAGTCAGAATTACAGTTCCTCCTGCCTTATCTTGTAGAAACAGGAAAGTAAATTCTGTTGCATATTAGGATAAGGATCATTTAAGGCTCATCATGCAAACCAAATACCCTGTTTCCCCGAATATAAGACATCCCCTGAAAATAAGACGTAGTAGAGGTTTTGCTGAAGTGGGAAATATAAGGCATCCCCCAAAAGTAAGACGTAGCAAAGTTTTTGTTTGGAAGCATGCCTGACAAACAGAACACAGAAAAATAAGACATCTCCTGAAAGTAAGACATAGTGCACCTTTGGGAGCAAAAATTAATATAAGACACTGTCTTATTTTCGGGGAAACACGGTAGCTCACCTGGGTATGGAAATATTATTATGTGTCCTGTGGAACAAAGAAAGGCCGCAGAGAGAAAAGTAAAGGTGCTGTTAGAGTAAAATAGTTTTCGCTCCATATGAGATATTTAATGGCTAAACATTAACATATTTCATGCTAGAAATGTATGCATATTTCCTCATTGAATTTATTTTTAAGTTTATAGGACAAAAATGTCCCTTCTTCAAAGCAATAGAGTTTTAATCTTCTAGTGCAGATTACTACTGTGCTGATTTTCAGTTTGTTTCCAAGTTCAATCCAGGTTCATTGCTAATTAAAGGGATCAAGTAGTAGGTGAGAACTTCTGCCTTTCAGAGTAGACAAGACCGACCTACATAGACTTAAGTGTCTGATTCAGTATTAGGCATGTGTTGTTTCCAGTCTTAATTGAAAGTGCTGCTTTTCACCTGTAAAGTCACCCTTATTTTCTTACTCAGGTGGGAGAGGGCCCGTAAAAGTTTGCCAAGAGCATTCAGCAGGCAGCAGCTTTGTTTTTAAGATACCAACCTAACATTGTTTTTTTTCCACTTTAAATGTTTTATGGCTGATCTTTTTTTTTTTAAGCTTCTGTTGGTATTTTCAGTTGTTTTAAGTTGGATTGCTGATAAATGTGTTGTCATAGCCCAGCATGTCTGGGCAGTGATGGGATCCAAAAATGTTAGTAACAGGTTCCCATGGTGGTGGGATTCAAACTGTGGTGTAGTGCCAATGGGGCTGGGCGGGGCACTCCGGGGGCGGGGGCGGGCATTCCGGGAGCGGGGCATTCCTGGGCGGGGCTGTGGCAAGGACGCAGCCACTGCGCTACCGTCCTGGGATCAGAAACGAATGCACGCAGGCACAGGCTGCCACGCATCACTGCAAGCACCTCCAGACTGCTTCAAGTTCTGCACGCACTGCTGAGAGAAGGGGCGTAACTAAGGCAAAAATCATGTGGCAAAATCACCAATTAGTAACCGTGTCGCAACAATAACAAATAATTAGTAATCCTATCACTTCGGGAACTCTGTGAGAACTCTGCTGGATCCCACCCTTCTAGGCTCGGGGACTCCTTTGAGGAGGAGTAAGATGGGAGAGAGGGAACAGCTTTGGCCCTAGAGTCCCAGGTAATGTCTGCAGGCTCTGAGCTTGAGCCTTCTGTAATACCTATAGGACCTGGCCCAGAGACTCAGGCAGAACCTTCAGTAGTCCCTGCAGGAACAGGTCCAGAGACTCAGACAGAGCATGCAGGCTGGGAGCCACAGCCAGGCCCCAGCTCTGAGATCCCCCAGTCTCCTGACAGCAAACCAGGGGAGGCTCTACCAGCTCTCTTGCCCCTTTGCCTCCAGAGCCCCAGGAGCAATGCCGAAGGAAGCTGCATGCCAGTCAGCAGAAATGGAGATGCAGCAGCAGGCTTGCAGCTCGGGCGGGGAGCTCCGTTTGATGAGAAGTCTCTGCAGGAGCCAGACTGAAGTAATGCAGCTGCATGAGGTTATTGCACTGGTGGGTGGGATATTTGCAAGGGTCTGTCTACAACATGTGTTTAGATTTTATTCAATATCGGCCTGTGTTATGAGGTGCCAAGAGAGTGTTTGCTAGTACAGTATCAGAGTATGTTTTAAATAAGTCACAATGCTTCTTTTTTGCAGACAAAAAAGGGTGTGAAGAGGAAAGCAGACACTACAACTCCAACAACAATAGACCCTGTTCATGAATCCTCCTCGTTGCCCACAGAACCCAAGTCTGCCAAGACTGGTCCACGAAGGGAAACTCGACCTGTAAAGCCTCAAAAGAAGGATGTTCCGGACTCTCAACAGCATGTAGTAGAGAAGAGTAGTAGTAACAAAGCATCAGAGCAATTAAAGTATTGTAGTGGCATCATAAAAGAGATGTTTGCTAAGAAGCACGCTGCATACGCATGGCCCTTCTACAAACCTGTGGATGTGGAAGCACTGGGACTTCATGATTATTGTGATATCATTAAACATCCCATGGATCTGAGCACAATTAAAGTAAGAGCAATTTTATAACAAACGTCATTTTGCAAAAATGTGTGCAGTTAAATTCCTTGAGGGCTGCAACAGGTTTTGTGCATGTGTATTTATTAATAATTCAGCTTATAGCCCTCCTGATCCCAACACTTGTATGTTTATTTCGGTCTTGATCAGTTTCGCACATGAGATAACTTTTTAAAAGAACACCAGAGCAGGATTCTTTTTAAAACAGAAATGGGGTTTCTCTTTAAAAAAAAGTCACTCCAGAATTATTGGCCAATCTCTTCTTTCTTAGAACGTGGAGGTATGCCATCTGTTTACAATCATTCTATGTACAGGGAAGCTACACTAATCTGCCAGCTTCTTTTGCTGATATTAATATTGCAGTTAGGATAGAAGTGAGAAGGCTGGTATGTTTTCCATATATTTTATTCCCCATTTTTTTTTTCTGAACCTTCACATCTCTGGGTTCCAGTGGTCTAGATAAGTATTCTGAGCTTTCCTTACACCTGATTCTATCTAATTTAATTCCACTAGGAAAAATTTGCATCAAGTCACTATGTTTCCTGAAGTTTAAAAAGTTGTGTGCATAAAAATGGGAGATAGGAGAAGCGCATGTATTGTTTTAATAAAGCATTCTTCTCGATGAATATTAAAGGTGGGGAGGATCTGTATATAGCAGTTCATATCTGTTCTGTAAACATAAACTGACTTTAAAACCCCCTACTATAAATTCTTTGTGCAGCATGGCCATCACTTTATCATTTTGCCTCTGGTCTCTCCAACTGGAAACATTTAAATAATGTCTTAGCTTGTATGTTAAGTTGATATGATTATTGGGATATAAAGCTCACAGAACTCTGATGTTGTATGTTCAGTATTGAGTACTCTTATCGTAATAGTACTGTTGTGCTGTAAAAGGTGGATCTGTGGCTATGTAAGCTGTGGCTATGTAAGCTGACAGCTTTCTAAAGCGTTGATGGAAATCTGTCACTACTTATCCCTTCTTTTCCCTTGACATATTCATATGTCATATTAGGCAAAGTTATTCCAGCCTAAACCTTCCTGAATTTTACAAATTGGAATCCTGAAGACTGATGCACTATTCATGCTGTAATCCTGAGCACAGTTACATCCTTTGGAGCCCTTTGACTTCAGTGTACTTAGAAGAGTGTAGCTGTTTAGGATTGCACTGCTATTTACAATAACTGCGAGACTGTGGAAAGTAGCAGGTAGACACTTCTTCATGACACAGAAATGCTATATTTACAATGCAAAGTTATTCCAGCCTAAACTTACTGAAATCAATGAGTTTAGATGAAAGTAATTCTGCATAAGATTCCAGCACAGTTGATTAATATGTATTGGTGAAAGTGCAAATTTGCAGAAGAATTTCATAGCTTTGATGGCCATTTTCAGTACACAACCATTTAAAATATTCTGCAGTCCAGAGAGTACATACATGTAAAATCCTTGAACGTGGCCGCAAGGGTAAATACTTAGGGATCATATCTGATAATTTTGTAGTGCTTTGTGCATTATCACAAATTCCAGGATCCAACCTCACAATTTAAGTCCTGCTCTCTCCAGTGTGGATTTAAAAAAATCTGTCAGCTTCATACTGCAGTTTCCCCTGGTTTTTTCACCTTTGTGTTGAATAGAGCAGTATAACTGCACTGTCTTTGAATGGAGATGAGGACTTGCAGGTGTTGTTCTAAATTTCACCTCTAGATGATGAGTTCAGAGATTGATCACTAAAGTTACTGGTCTTTGCTGCTGATCAGTACTCTCTACTTCCTGCCTTTGTTAAGTACCTGGTTTTCCCTCTCCTTCACAGACTGGGAGCACAGTGGCCTAGTCAGATTTCTCACAGTGCTACTTCCTGCTGTTTCAGCAAATGATGCTTGAGAGAATGCCTGTGTTAGCTATAAGTCAGCTAGAATATGATTTTGGTGTGAAGTGATTTCAAGACTCCTTTCCTTAGGCAGTTGCCAAGAGGTTTGCTGTGAGATTTAGTGTAGGAAGAGTAATCACACCGCCCTGCAGTTAATTTTCCAGATCGTTGTAAAACACTCGAGGGCTTGGTTTATCACAGGCCCACTACAAACATCCCTGAAGGCGAGCCGCTTTGTACAGTACGTTTTACAGTGCGTATATCTCCATACGAGTTATGCTGAAATTACTGATCTCATTTTGTCACATTTTTCACTTGTGGTTCTTGCAATATTAATGGTGGAATTTTTACATTTCCAGTCCAAACTGGAGAACCGTGATTATAGAGATGCTCAGGAATTTGCAGCTGATGTCCGATTGATGTTTTCCAATTGCTACAAGTATAACCCTCCTGATCATGAGGTGGTTGCTATGGCACGGAAATTGCAGGTAAATATGTATTCAGAAAGCCCCGGTGTTTGTGAGGATTGCTTCCCTTTTGGATTCCATCTTATAGAATTGAGGTAGAGTGTATTTCGGGTTGCCGACTTTGAGTTAGGAAATTCCTGGAGATTTGGGGTCGTAGAATCGAGATGTTGGATTTGAAGAGTGGAGGGACATCAGAAGGGCATAATGCTGTAGAGTCCACCATCCAAAACAGGAATTTTCTCCAGAAGAACTGATTTCCATTGTCTGGAGATTGGTTATAATTCCTGGAAATCCAATTGGAAATTGACAATCTTAAGTGATCTGGTTGGTCAGGCAGAGCAGGTAATACATCTTGGCAAATGCTTTGACGCTACAGTGTTCTGTGACTATACTGCTGTATGAACTTATTTTACTAGTCAGGTTTTACGGGTTATCTACTGCTTAAGATAGTCATTTTGACAGCCTAAGCGATGAGAGGAAATGGGGAGCAATTGAGGTAGATGAAAGCCTGTTTTATTGAGCAGCTTCGTAAATGTTGAGGCAAGGAAGTAAAATAACAGATTGATAAGGACACATCCTCTCTGTATAAGGTAAAGTGCTTTTTTGTTTCTTGAGCAGCATGGTGTTCTGAGTTTTTAAATTACACTGTAAGAACTGTAGGAAACATGAAAGTAAATACATTCAAAGAAAGAGAAAGAAACACATCTAAATGTAAAGGTTCTAGAAGATATTTTGAATCCGTTGGAAAAATCGCTCCCCCTTTTTAAACAGGAATTTGGGGGATTCAACGCTTTCATCTTATCAAACCTGAACTTATTTTACAACTTTAACTGCATGCATGACTTATAATTAAATGATTATATAAAATTGTACTGTTTGGCATATTTATGGAATGTAGAAGTATAAATGTCATATTTTCTATGAGCAAATTTCATTTTTAGTTACATTTTTATTAATATTAGAACATACAGACAACAGTTAATGAATTTAACATCTTTGTATAGAATTTATCACATATTACTAACAGTTCATTTCTATATTAAGTTGCATTATGTTACATTCCTATTATATCTTAATTTTATTTTCCTCTACATTTGCTTAAAAGAAAAGTTTCTGCAAATGTGCCAGTACTTCAGATGACCCCATTGCCCCCTTAGTTCCCTTAAGATAAGCTGGCAAGACGTGTTTTTTCTCACAATTTCATAATCAAGTAGTAAGGCATAGTCTAGAAGACTCTTCAAACTGCAAACGTTCACCCTGAAGGACAGTGTATCCTCTGTCAGGAACAAGTAGGCACATTCCTATTCCTATGGCGTATGATGACCTCTTGTATTTTTTTGAAATAACCATTGTGCTTTCAGTCACATTACCAAGAAAAAGAAAGAAACACATCTATCGTTTCTGTGAAAAGCAATTAGTACCGTTTTGAACTGTTCATGTGTTTGAAGGATTTTTACTGCATCATTCTGTTGATAAAGGTATATGTGGAAGGAGATCCCGTATATTGCAGGAATTTCTGTGGGAGAAGGAGGAGTTGCAGTACTTAAATTTTCTCAGTGAAAGTAGATTTCAGCTATTATTTTGTGAAAGAATTTTAAAAAGGTGTACTTGGAACACCACTTGGTTGTACACTAAACTTGCATATGGTGATCACAGTGTATGGAGTAAGGGGCAGATTTTTGTTATCCGTATCCATGTGTAGTTTGCTACCCCTTTACATAGTTCTGCAGAATGTTATGGAAATCACTGAGCTGTTTGAATAGTTTCTTGAACACGCTGGTACTCAACATTGGAACAGTTTCTTATATATATCGATCATCATGTTTTCCTCAGGATGTTTTTGAAATGCGCTTTGCTAAAATGCCAGATGAACCTGAAGAACCTGTGATTCCAGCTTCCTCTCCAGTAGTGGTGCAGCCCCCACCCAAAATGCCCCCACCTTCATCCAGCGATAGCAGCAGCGACAGCTCATCTGAAAGTGACAGTTCGTCAGATGATTCTGAGGAAGAGCGAGCTCAGCGGCTAGCAGAACTTCAGGAACAGGTAAAATATTTATTACGCTGCTGTGAACCTGGAGGATGCAGGGTCAGTATAATTTGGTTAACTTTAGCTTTCTGTCTCTTCTGTTTTGTATCATATAGAACTTGAAGGCGATCACAACCCAAATTCTATAGCACCTTCTCATCCCCATTTTTGTTACAATTGTTAAGAGTGGTCAGGTTTAGCGGTTGGCAATGGGGTTTAAGTGTGAAATCATGTAACTTGCTGTCGTGTAACCTTACTTATGAACCAGACTGGCATTATACTAAGCCCATTTCTAGCAGCAAAGTAGCACATTTATTTTTATCAATATGCTGTATCACAATAAAAAGATGAGACCAATATGTTTGCGAGCCTTGCTTTTTAACTAAGGGTCAAAGTAGCAAGGTGCTGGGAAATCTATGTCCCTTATGGTTTTTACTGGTAAATAATCATGGGGTGTATATGTATGTACATGATTCAGACTGGGCTGTAGTGTGGTAGGAAAAGGCATTTATTCCAATGCAATTTTTGTGATCTCTGACTTTTCCTACATTCCATTGTGGCTGCTATTTGCTTCATTGAGGGAAACATACACATAAGTAAGGATGCCTGTATATCTTCCTCTGTAGGACAGACAGCTCCAGGAGAACTGATACCCCCCACAAAATTGGGGAAAGAGTTAATCCTGGATCTGGATCAGGGGCCCTAACAGTCAGAATCTTATTCAATTTGATCTTTAAATCACCTTTCCTTCTTGGAGTATTTTCAGTAGTAGCTGAAGGTCATCTGAATTAACAAGATGTTTCTAATGGAGAGCATCTCACAATAAATCCATCGTTTTGAACTTCAGTCCATTCAACTTTTGAGGGAGAGAGTTATCTGAAAGAAGCCATTCATATCTGAATCAAAATAAATGTAGGAAGCAGGAAAATTGCCATTCCTAAACTGTACTCTTTTTTTCTTCAGTGACTTTCTGGGACATATCGATGTCCCCTTTTCCCTGGTCTTGGCTTCAAGCAGAGAAAGAGATGATTCTTTACTACTGCTGAAGAACTATTTGAACACCTGATTGTCAAAACATTTATTTTCTACTGGAGGTTGCTTTGAGGGGGTGGGGGGTTAAGTTCTGCTTTGAATTCAAGGCAGAAGAGAGATTTTAGGTTCAGTTTCAGATCATGATGCATAGGGGAGAATATAAATAAACTTTCAGGTCAGGTTCAGTTCAGCTTCCTGCACATCAGCCATACATATATCCCTCTCAGTCCTTTATTTGAATCCTCTCATCTTGAGAGAAAAGAGACTTTCACAAAAGATGGAAGTCCTTTTAAAGATGCTGATGGGAGAGGTGTGGGGCAAAGGAGAACTCTAATCTGCTTCTCTGGTGTGTGCTGTTATGTGTCCAAAGATTTCTTTTAAGTCTTTTGAGCCTCATCCCCTTCTGTTCCATAAGCCTTGCTAAGTTTCACTAAATTTTCACACACGTATTTCTCTGTGCAAAACCATTAGATTGCATCAAGGGGGAAAGAGAGCAATAAAGCAACAATAAATAAGAGAAGAAAAGGAGGGCAAAATTGTCTCAATCTTTGTCTGCTTCTTAGCTTAAAGCAGTACATGAGCAGTTGGCTGCCTTGTCCCAGCCCCAACAGAACAAACCAAAGAAGAAAGAAAAAGACAAAAAAGAAAAGAAAAAAGAGAAGCACAAAAAGAAAGAAGAAGTGGAAGAAAATAAGAAAAATAAAACCAAGGATCCTCCACCTAAGAAGGCCAAGAAAAGTAACAGCAGCAGCAGTAACTCAAGGTTAGCCTTCTATGTGTGCCATTGTTTACTTTTTGTATGATAAGTATAGATTAAGAAACATTAATAGTGTATGCAGGAGAATCAGCATCAAGTGGAGGGGCTCCAGTTCCAGACAAGTTGTGCTTGGCTAGCAATTGAGCTCAGAAACACTTGTGGGCTTTTTCCTTTAAGTTTAGTCATTCAAGTTAAATTTCTCCTCTCTTTCTTCTGCTGCCACCTCCATATTAGGTGGGATTGGGTGGGATGAAGTCTGACACAGGACTGTCATCAGGAAATAATTTCCTAACAGAGACCCACTCAACTTTTACTCTCACCTCTGTCTCCCAGGCAGCAGGCAGTGTTGCCTATCCACTGTAGTTCTTCTAACAGCTTCTCACAGCTTAAATATACAACCTTAGTGCTAGCTTCTCAACAATGAAGGTTCCCTAGCAGGATAAGAACATGGCAAAGAGGATAGGGAAGGAAGGTGTTCTGAGCTGATGGCTGCTGTCAAAGCTCAGAATTTTCCTGGGCCCCTCTCCCACACCAGTGGGAACCACTGCAAAGAGAAAGCTGCTGGTCTTGGACCACATCCAGCTGTGGGACGAGGGCAGATGGCGGCTCGGGGATGTGGCACAGAGGCAAGGCAGGAGGACACGCAGCAGGCCCCTTCAGGAGGCCTGGAGCCCATCAGAGAGTGGGCGACTAGGGTGGATGTGCAGCAGGCCAGCCAGCAAGGCGGGAACACTGCCACAGGGACTATCTGCAATCCACCCTCTCAGTGTAGGTGGGAGGTGGGGCAGGAATGCTGAGGGAAGCTGGGGAAGGGACCAAGAGAGATAAGGCCAAGTGGAGGAAAGGAGGAATGGAGATGAAGATTGGCCTGTCCAGGACTGGGTTGATACCTGTCAAAAAGGGGTGCAGCAACCATTTTAGAAGGGAAGGCAGAAGGGAGGCCTAGGAGGATACAGGTTAACTAGGAGCCTGAAAGACTGGGCAGCATAGCAGCCTGGGAGGATGAAGTGGTAACACACTTTCCCCCATCTATATCTGAGGCCAATACTCCGCCTTGGACTCAAGCATGGCTGAGCAGAGGGACCGAATGGCATGGGGCGTGGCAGGAGAGTGGGAAGGACAGTAGTGGGTGAAGGATAGTAGTGCCCAGGCCATTTCTAAGCCACCCATTTTACAGAGAAGTGCCAGTTCATAATGACTTCGTCTAGGCACTGGAGCTCCCCCTTTTCCTGAGAAGCCATCTCAGCAGAGCCCACAAATCTTGCTCAAAGTATTTCCATTCTTTCCTTTATCCCTGTCTTCCCCTTTTAAGGGTGGCAGATAAAAAGGGACCCCAGGTACTCTAGCAGTTTCTGTCCAGCAAGACATTCATGAAAGCTTTCTGTCCACTAGTGACTATATACTAATCCTACATACCCACAAATCCATATGATTTTACATACAGAGAAAATAAAAGGGCCAGGTAGTTCTGTTGTCTCTGGTTATAATTCTGTCCTGGATCCATTATCTAAACATGTTGGAGCTTTCTTTAAACCATTTCTATCCCTAGTGCCATTATATATAAGAGAGACTACTGATTTCATCAACAAACTAGAGAATAGATCTAATATTGATACGAACGGGGGTGTTGGGTTTTTTTGCCTCACTAGTATTCTCCACATGGAAGCACTGTTTATTATAGAGAACAAGAATCATCAGACTCATTTTTTGTTATCTGTATCTGAAGTAGTTCTTACGAGGAACTTCTTATTTAATGACAAATTATACTAGTAAGGTATTGCAATGAGATGTTCTGTGGCCTCAGAAATAGCCAAATTATATATGGGCAATTTTGAGAATATAATTATTGACTCCACTAACAATCCTTTTTACAACCACATCTTTAAAAGTTGATATGAGGATTTTTTTTATTATTATGGAAAGGTGATCTGACATATTTCCATGATGAGTTACACAGGATGACAATATTAAATTTAATCTTCATACAGACAATAAGCAAATTAACCTTTTAGATGATATAGTAAACTTTATATGTCTGAATAAAAAACTGACAAAAACTTCCTTCTGAGATATGATAGTCATCACCTTAAACATATAAGGAACAACTAATCATTTGGTTAGTTCTTGCAATTTAGAAGAAATCGTTCAAATATTTATGATTTTAAAAGTGAAGCTACCATTCTTAGGCACAATTTGGCTAATAAAGGTAACCAAATTATTTATTACAATCTGCTTATTTAATAACTTTGGCCTCTGATAGAAGACTACTCATAGAAAAAAGAGAAAATTGAATATTATAGGATTGCATGCAGTCTGTCTAACAATGCAATTGTGAATCTCAAGAAGAGCATCTTTAACATGGGCATTTATTAGAAAATACAAGTGGGGATCTGCAACAAAATGTTGTAGTTTGTTGCCTGAACTGACTTCCTGACTTCTCACATCAATTGCTGGTCACCGTAATTCAGGTGACGGCTCCATGGGTGGGTTGCTGGGTGAGGGCCAGGGAGCAAGGAGAGAGTCAGGTCATCTTGGGCATCACTGCTGGAGATGGGCAACTGGGTGAGGAGACTTCTTCTCACCTCCCTGGCTGCCTTTCAACCACATCACCCAAGCTGCCCCTGACTCTCCCTTTGCTGCTGAGACTTGAAGTGACCGCACTGCAGGTGGGAGGCTGGGCAAGGAAGATTCATCTCACCCAGCTACCAGCCTGTAGCATCATTACCTCAATCGCAGTGCTCAGCAACTGAGGGGAGAGTTGGGGAAGGCACCTCAAGCAACACTGCTGGAGGGGGATGGGTGGCAAGGAGGCCCTTCTCATTTAGCTGCCTGCCTCCAGTGCCTTCACCTTAGCTGCCTTCTCTGACTCTCCCTTTGTAGTGCCAAGAATGAGGTTGTAGCTGCTGCTACCTTGTGTGCAGGGAGGAGGAAGTGCCAGTCCTCTTCACTGCAACAACAGTGCATTTTGAGGCCAGCGAGCCTACCTGTGAGCCCAGGTGATCCCCAAGATTAGAGAAAAATCTCCCATCTTTCATTGTCACCCAATCCACAGATATAAGTATCCACAGATGTGGGCACACTTGACTGTTAGAATATTGTAAAGTAATAAAAAACATTTATTGCTTTTAGGGAACTTAGAACTTGTTGGAATATTTTCTTCATATTAATACTTATAAGTATGTGAATCGTTAAAGGGTTTTACCAAGTGCTCACCCTCCCCTGAGGCACTTTGTCTGTGGAAATTGTATCTTGCAAATTTATGAGTAATAAGAAATATTTCAACAATCCTTTGGATTAGAAAAAATATGTACTAAAGAACTTTACAGCATGTATTTATATACACATTATATATGTTATCAAACATCCGTGCAAAAAACTTTATGTTGGTAAAATTAGTAGACATCTCAAGAAATGTATTGTAGAACATAAAAGTAATAGTAAGTTGGAGAGAATAAGTGCCCCATTGGATAAACATTTTAATGAAAACAACAATGGCCTCCCTGACCTAACCTGTGGGCTGTACAAAGACTAGCAGAATGAGAAGTTGCAGTTGAAGAAGTTGCAGTTGAATAAACGGAATGAATGATTAGACTCCATACTCCGGCTATAAAAGGGTTACATTTGTCCTTGGAATTACATCTACTTCTATGAAACAGAGGATTAGACCATCTTGTATCAAGATACATTACATGGTTTGTCTCATGAGATAACTATACTGATCTTGCATTCTTGCTGGAAAAATACCAAAGGACCAGCAGTTTAATAGGAAACAAGAAAAAAGATTCTTTTAATATTAGAAGATAAAGAACAAAGTAACTATTCAAAACAACTTGTAAAAAAGTGCTGCAGCACAAAATGGGAAAAAATTAACCAACTACCTACTGCAATGAAAAATGCACTAAAAGTACCACAAAGAGAAACACATCTCACCATGACATGCCTCTGAAGATGCCAGCCATAGATGTGGTGAACATTAGAAGCAAAAACTACCAGACCATGGCCACAAGGCCCGGAAAACCCACAACATCCATAAAACGTATATTTAGAAAATGTATACAATTACGTAGAAGAAATATATACCCCAGGATACAATTACTACTTGCAAAAAAATGAATGTTAAAATATAAAAAAATGAATGATATTGCTGAAGTCAGTCCCAACTCAAATGCTGGAAGCCTTGATGAATAACATATATTACGGCTGCTAGCAGGACATTAGGAACTATCTTCTTTAAAAGTATATTATTTTCTTCAAATATGAAATGTTCTTTCTTTCTTGCATGAAGCCACCAGTAAAATTAAGAACTGAAGATAACAGACTCAGAGCTTATTTGATGGTGCAAAGGGCAAAAGAAGACTTGGTTTCCACCAAGCTCTTGAAATGTTCTAAGGATGTTCTCCAGTTGTCTGCAAGGTATCTCCATGTCTTGCTCTGATAAAAATAAGCTGATATATTGGTGACAACCCAGCCAAAATCTACAGATGACCTTGAACAGAAGTTTCAAATCAGTGTTGAAAAGCATGGGGGACAATTTGGAACTTTGTGGGAGGCCAAGCAGCAGTCTTCCAGCACTTGTGAAACCTACCTTCCAGGTGGGACCAAAACCACTGCTAAATGGTGCTCCTTATCCCAATCCCAAAAGGTAGTCCAGAATGATACCATAATCAATGGTGTCAACAGCCACTGAGAAGTCCAGAAAAATCAATGTCAACCAGACCCCAAGCATTTCCCGTTGTGGCCTCCCTGAAGAGATGCGGGGAGCCCTTTCACTGGAGATCTCCAAGAGGTTCTACAAAGGCTTGTTTGTTTGCCCAGAGTCTTTGGTGGGTTATGAACAGCAGGCATCTAGGAGGGGAAAATATTGGTTTTAATCTGTAGCGTTTTAATTGTTATATGTAAGATTCTTTAAGCCATTAGGGAAGGATCTGAACAATCTACTCGATCCAGGAATCCTTGAAATTATCTGACTATCATTCATTCAGTCACCTTGTTCCAGAATGGTACATTTGAAACTCTACAATGTTTATATAAACATCCTGGAAACAGAGTAGATTCCTGTAGGAGTGGATACACTACTGCCTGTTTCATCCCCTCTCTCGCAGAGACACTTATTGTTTCCCAGATCCAGTCTTTCAGCTCCCTCTCTTGGCAGATTTAAGCAACAAGGAGTGTAAAGGGTCATGCAAACAGGTGATAGATATAGCTTCCAGGAATCCTGTCTACACCCACAAGTCAAACACAACTGGACAAGCCAGCCCCCTGACATCAGAGGAGTATTGAGATTGATGCCATGTTGAACTGCATCATAATCAAGAACCCCGTTCAATCCCTCATGGTATCCTTTTGTATTGAGCCATCTTGCTAAGGATCTTGGGGCATGATCCCGAGCTTGGCCTGCCCAAACATGCAAATCTTTGCTGGATTAGATAATCTCAAGCCACTCTGAGAATGACACCTTGCCAGAGGAAGAGGAGTCATCACAGGAGGATACAACAGAAGACAAGGACTGTTTCTGTCTCTTTCCTACAGAAGTCTTTCTAAAACTCTTGCCTAAGATAATCAGAATGATGGAATTAGCAGAACATCTAGAAGAAGGAACAAGAGGGTTCTCAGCTAAAGGGTTCAGAGTTATTCTTTCTCCAAAGAAACACTAAATACTTAGATATTGCTTTTCCTTTAACATTATTGTCGTAGTTGAATGGACAGTGGACATTCATGGCAAGGCAGTCTACAAATCACATTTAAATTTTACATCCTTACTTCAGAAGTCATGGAGAAACTTAAGACTCCCTTAATTGACAATCCAGCCACTGCCCTCAGTTTGCTCTCAGTTCTTTCACAGACTGTTGTTATTTCAACGGGAACCAATGTGATAAGTGCAAGATGGCACTTGGAAACATATCCAGAGTTTTCTCAGTAGCAAAGTGGACTAACAGCATGTGGACTAAAAGTTAAGCAGCAGGAGACCCAAATAGTTAAAAAGACCATAGCACCAGTGGAATGTCTGGCTCAAAAGCTGGGAGGTAGATTCAGGATCACCATATTGCCTGGTCAGTGACTCTTCCACGAAATCCTAATTACTTGGCAAACTTCAGGATACTACCCTGCTTCAGGAGAAGGATAAAACCTTACTTTGAAGATGTAGACAGCAAGACCTGGACAGCACTGGCACTTTAATTGCCAATAGAAGCTATAGTTCCACTGAGAGGATATGCGTTCAGTTACTAATATTGTCACATTAACTGATTTGCCTCAGCAGATCAAACATTTGGAAGACAAGGCTGCCCCACTATGGAATCATCAGAGAAAAAGAATTTTGTCTTGCATGTGAATTCCTGTCTTTAGTGTTTCTGAGATTCCCTCTCTGGAAACTATATTTGTTTTAAAGGAGATCGTCTGTGAACTTGTGTAGGCATTTCAAACGAGGCGGGACATCTCTTTCCTGTTTTCCTCATGGTTTCTTTTTAGTCATTATAGTTCTTGGTTGTTTTTTCTTGTTGCTAATGTTTTCCTAATCCAGTTAGTTGCGTTTCCAGATTCCAAACATGGTCTGGAAATGGGGGTGGGGTGGGGGGGATAGGGTAGGGGATTCTGTACAAGTTCTGTCTTCTGATTAAGTGGAGGAACTGTCCCATCAGTTAAGATTTCTCCACCCTAGTAACACAAAGATGAAACCAAATTTCTTCTTCCTTTCATAGATGATTGGCTGCTTGTAGGGATGCACAGTGACCTTCTCAGGGGGCTTCCCGATCTGTCTCCCTCAGTTTCTATGTCACTTGTTATGGTAATTCTGCATAGAGTTTTCACATTCCCCAGAGAACGTTGTAGTGATTTATCATTTCCATTGAACTAGCTAAACAGCAGCCAGGGAAAGAGTTCCTTTTTCACTTTCTCTAGGGTGTTTCTATTATGGACTTACATAAGGCAGTCATCTGGGCCACTTTCCCATGCTTATTCAACATTGTGGATTGAATACATTGTGTGAGAGCAGATACAGCCTTGGGTAGAGCAAGATTTTCGTGGTTTATTCTTTTGATGGTATCAGCACCTTTGTGCTAGGGTATAAGCCAACTAGTCAGCCATGTGTTGGGGGTTCTATGTAGATGGTGAACAGGATGTTTATAGCTGATGCTCCTCTGGTGGTAATCTGTGGTTTTACTGTTTCTTCTTCACTCCATGCTGCTGTCACCCCATACTACCATTGACAAGGCATGTTCAGATAGTCAACAAGAGGGCATGGACTAAGCAATCTTCTGCTGGACCAACACTCTGGAATGTTCCTGGAGTTAGTTTTGCTCAGTTATGAGCCCACAAGTTGGATCCAGACTAAATTTTTCACTAAAAGAAAGCGGTTCAGTCACTTGACTAGAACTTTCCTCTTTTCCCCCTCCTTCTGCAGCTCATTGATCTCCCTGATATGCTGTTCTCAGAGGACAGGGGATCCTTAGGAATGGCATAAGGTGCAAAGTAGAGGTCTGCAGCAGGACGGGCGATTAATGGAAGTTGCATCTCCCCTTCCATTACCCCCAAATTTAGTCTGGATTCAATCCCCAGTGTGCGACTGCAAGCCCCCCCCCCCCCGCCCAGCCCTTTTCTGTTTAATTTCATTAACAGCCTATATGATGAAGAGTTCTGGAGAATTCTTGGCACTCTCCTATCATATATCTTTCTTTTTTTTAAAGTTTCACTGAGTTTAAAAGCTGTCTGTCACTTCAGTATGCATGAGGAGGCTACTCTTTGGAAGCAGTGGTGTTGCATGTGCATTTCTCCTGCCTTGCATATGAGTAATAGAGCTCACTAGATTGTGATCACTATTTAAGACGCACTTAGGGGTGGCCTAATTCTCATGCTGTCAGTGTAAATAAAATGATTAATGTGCTGCAGTGTCTTTAAGGGTACATTCTGTTATGCAAATTTTTATCTGCACTAGCATTTCCTTACCATCTTTTCATAGTACCTGTAATTTGCACTTGCTGTGCTTAACATTGTGGTAAATGTTCATTTGTCAGCCCCTCCTCTTTTTTATGTACTTGTCAATTTGGTTGTACTGTTAATAATCTGAAATAACAATATCTTGCATTTTTAGCATCTTTAAATGCTAAATATATTTAGCATATATTTTCTCAATCATTGCCACAGCCTTGTGAATTCAGTCAGCACAGTTGTCATTTTCATATTGCAGGTGGGGGTTGAGAGAGAGAGAGAGAGAGGTTTATGTAAGGCTGCCCAGTGAATTTAAGAATGAGAAAATGTACATTTTCTGGTTCATTTCGAGCTTTAGATTATATCTGCTTTCAAAATGCTCTAGACTGTGAGTTGGGTTATGTGATCTGTTAGTGGAAAGTCCAGACAGCCCTGGGTCTTCCTGGCTTCTGCCTCCTCACAGCAGCCAGTTTATTCGTGATGTGAAGAGGCAGAAGGGAGCGATTTTACAGCCTTTCAATCTATATAGTTATTACTTCACATGGGTCCCATGACCCTGGGAATACACTTTCCAGGGGTTACAAATTGTTATTGTGGGGATATGAGACCCAAGAAGATTGGGGAATCCTTGGATGGTTCTCAGGAGGTCCTTATGCTGGATCCATATGGAATTCATGGCATATTTTAGAATATGATATTTTTATTATAAAATCTTGGAATCATTTTGTTTCTTATAATAATGCATTATACTTGTTCTTTAAGTAGTAAGAAGGAGCCTGTGACTGTGAAGAACATCAAGCCACCTCCTGCTTACGAGTCTGAGGAGGAGGACAAATGTAAGCCAATGTCTTATGAAGAGAAAAGACAATTAAGCCTGGACATTAATAAACTCCCTGGTGAAAAACTAGGTCGGGTAGTCCATATCATCCAGTCGAGAGAACCCTCACTCAAAAACTCCAATCCTGATGAGATTGAAATTGACTTTGAGACATTAAAGCCATCCACGTTACGGGAGCTGGAGAGATACGTAACATCTTGTCTACGAAAGAAGAGGAAACCTCAAGGTACCTTTCAAGCTCTGGGCAGTTCACTTTTCATCGTTGTATGTTTAATCTCTTACCTCTGTGTAGAGATATTAGTATTCAGACACTCTAGACTCATGCAAAGAAAAAGAGGCCTTCACTTCGGAGCTACAGCCTTTCCAAAAAATGATGGATTAGATTAATAACAAAGGAGCAGATGTGTTAGATGTTACACTGGACTTCATCTTGATGGCCTCTGGTACAAGCTGTTTGGATTTTAGTGTTCTCGTACTTAAGTCTACAGTTACAAGTTCTTTCTTCAAATGTAAAAACACATCACATTTCTGTTTTATTGGAGTAAAAGATATTGTTGCAGTCAGTTTTACTGCTTTCTCAAATTTATGCATTTTCTTTTTACTGCGGAACTGTTTCCTTTGCAGTGCAAGCTCACCATGTTCAGACAAAGTAATTTTTGGCTATAAGAATGCTCACAAGACAGCACAGGATATTATCTTGTAAATCCAAGGCCCTGTGAAATTTTACACAACTTTAAAAGTATTAAAAATTTTATGCTTATATTTTATTTGTTTGTTTCTCACAAGCATTCAAAGAACGGACAGAGCTTTAAAGAGAGGTGTACAGTAGCTGTAAAGATTTCAAGCTAGTTGTTGCAAGCAAGGTATGCTTAGCTGTCTGATGTATATCAATTTGGCAGGTTTAGTAGCTTTGTATTGTTGAAGGCTTTCATGGCTGGAATCACTAAGGTGTTGTGGGTTTTCCGGGTTGTATGGCCATGTTCCAGTAGCATTTTCTCCTGATGCTGCATCTGATGCACAGCCTGCATCTGTGGCTGGCATCTTCAGAGGATCTGATGGTAGTAAAGCAAGTGGAGTATATATACCTGTGGGATGTCCAGGGTGGGAGAAAGAACCATTTGCATTGGTTAAAAGTGTATCAGTTAGTGAGGGCATCTGCATAGCAGTTGCCTGGCCTTTTAATCCATTTAACTGCTTCCTGCAAAGAGACATCCTGTGTCTGGGTGGTGTTCACCAACCATTGTCTTGATTCTAGTGTTTTTAAATACTGATAGCCAAATTTTGTTTATTTTCATAGTTTCTTCCTTTCTGTTGAAATTGTCCAAATTATCTCGTGTTCTGCTATCATTTCTGGGTGCTGCACTTCATGGTCCCTATGTAGGCTTGTCCGTAGCTGCAAGGTACAAGACTCTGCAGGAGTCTATTGCGTACCTTGCAGCTGTGGACAAGTCTACATAGGGACCACAAAACGCAGCGCCCAGACACAAATCAAAGAACCTGAAAGGCATTGCAGACTATTTCAGCCAGAAAAACCAGCAATAGCAGAACACGAGATAAGCCATGCTAGACATAGAATGTTATTTGAAAACACAGAAATTCTGGACCACTCTGACAGCCATTATGTCAGACTACACAGAGAAGCCATTGAAATCCACAAGCACATGGACAATTTTAACAAAGGAAGAAACGATGAAAATGAACACAATTTGACTACCAGTACTTAAAACCACTAGAATCAAGACCACCACCCAGACACAGGATGTCTCTCTACTGCGGGAATCAATTCAATGGATTAAAAGGCCAGGCAATTTCTATGCAGATGGTGTTATATACACATGCTAAAATGCGTGGATTCCGCTTAACACATGCAAATTACACTTGCAAATTGCACCCTTTACACTTTTAACCAATGCAAATGGTTCTTTCTCCCACTCTGGACATTCCACAGGTATATATACTCCACTTGCTTTACTACCATCAGATCCTCTGAAGATGCCAGCCACAGATGCAGGCAAAACGTCAGGAGAAAATGCTACATGGCCATACAACCTGGAAACCCCACAACACTTTAGTAGCTTTTTCGTTACGATGCTACAATACCTTTAATTCACCATTTTCATGTTTCTGAAGAATGCTGCAATAAGGCAGATTCTCTTCTATTTAGATTTGTTAAAAACCTAGGAAAGAAAATTACAGCAGGGTAGCACAATTTCCCTGCCCCTTTGAAGGACTGCTTTGTTTAATCTGGGTAGAATATCATTGATTGAAGGTTGTCAGCCTCAGTTTTTTTTTTTTTTTCAAAAGCTGAGGGCAACCTCTCCTTTATTCTTACTCCCTCCTCTGTTAGCGCTTCCACTTGCACAAGACCAGTGTTTTTCAGGGACCCCTTATGCATGCAGAAGAGGAAGCAAGAGAATCAGAGAGAAGCATAAGGGGAGTGATGTCATCGAATACATACCACTGCAATAAATTTTCCATGAGGAAAAAGTAGCAGACTTTCAGTATTTAATGGGAATACTGCATAGCACAAGAATGGGTTCTGGATTATATTCTCATCCAATGACAATATTGTGCTATTATCTTGTTGCAGCAGAAAAAGTGGATGTAATTGCTGGTTCCTCTAAAATGAAGGGGTTCTCCTCCTCAGAGTCTGAGAGCACCAGTGAGTCCAGCTCCTCCGACAGTGAAGAATCAGAAACAGGTTAGATGCAGATTATTTAAAGACTCAGTCCTATACCTGTTTCCTGTATAAATAAATATGTTTTTAGTACTGGCTTGGTCTTTAATTTTTTTGTCTTTGTAATTAAGCAATCAATATATGGTATAGATTTTGTATATGGCGCTTACTCAGTTTGGACCCTGCTGTCTAATAGGGGTGTTCTATCTGATTGTTGCAAGGAACACTTAAAAGGCTGTATTAATTTAGGTTGGAGGAAACACTTTATATAATGTGCCAAGATGCCACTTTTTTGTCTAATGATGTAGATTCACAGTTTTAGAAAACTTTCCTTTCCTAACTGACTTCTAATCTTACTGATTAAAACGCACTTTTGAGGAAATTGTCAAATCAAATTATATGGATTATGTTTTAGAGAAAAAAATGGACTAAAGTTCTTGTGGGAGAGTTCTGAAATGTCTTCCTGTATACTGCCTCAGAGTTGTTTTAGCTATTAATCTTGAGACCTTCTGCAGGTTTCATGTAATTCACAATTGTATTACTTTTTAATTATAGCACTATACCCCATGTTTGTATGTATATATATATTTCCAGGTCAAAGTAGCTTTTGTGGTTGATATGGGACCCAGATGTGTGTGGGTATGTATGTGTGTGTTTATGGTACATTTTAAAAAAACAAATATTATAGAATTAACAAATAAGTCTTATAAACATGGTATAATAAAATTCTGCCATACTGTCCTATTAGTTTTGCAGGATATGTACCCAACTATAAGCATTTTACAAGTATAATCAGTTCAGAAAGTAACCAGTGTTTCAAAAATTGACTTGCACATTAGCAAGGTGGGAATGGAATATTTTAAAAATTATCATATTTCAGAGTTTAAGCAAATTTATGTATGCAGTAATAGAAACCAGCAGTAAGTACTATCTGATTTGGTTTTATGGATGAAATGGTAAGATGCACTTTCCTATGTCATGAAAAGGAACATCATACAGGCAGCAAGAACACCCTTCCTAGTGAGTTAAAAATTGCTTAGGCCTCGAGAGGGGAAAAATAGATGTTGACTGTGTTGGCTGAGGTGAAAGGAATTTAGATATGCAGCTACAGTTCAAACACTGCTTTCAGATTTAAAATTATGTCCAGATTTATGTGGTTGTTTCCTTAGGCTCAGCATTGGATTTTTTAAAAAGCTCTATTCTTTTTACTGCCTATTGGGAGGAATTTCAATGGCAAATCTCTTTCACATGGCAGTTATAGGCTTGGGTTTTCTGTGTAACAAGTATAAAATTTATCTGGAAAACCTTCTAATGTTGTCTATATGTACATGAATCAGGTATTTTAAATAACAGTTTTTGTGAAGCTGTTCAGTACACAAACTCGAGCAGTTCTGAATTCTGTTCTTAGTATTGATAGGACATTAGTCTTCTGGAATGATCTGTTGCTTTTGGGCAGTCCTTGAGATAGAAGTCTCTGACTAGCAGAAGAAAAACCTCTCATGTTGCAGTTTGTATTGTTTTTTCAGAACAACACTGGATTGACTGTAACTGTAGTTCTTAATAGAGGCACAGAAGTAAATCGTTACACTGAAGTGTAAAAATGGTTCCTTCAGAATGTTCATTTCTGAGTTTAGAACAAATTTAGTGGGAAAACACTGCATTTTCTTGCAAGATCACACAGCTTGCTGTGAATATAGACCAAACTTTGGTAGTGGTGGAAAGTGCTGTGAAGTCACAGCTGACACACAGCACCCAGTAGGGCTTTCAAGGCAAGAGACTAGTAGGGGTTGTTTTCCCTTGCCTTCCTGTGTAGTAGCAACCCTGGACCTTCTTGATGGTTTCCCATCCAAGTACTAACTAGTGCCAGGCTTGGTTAGCTTCCAGGATCTGGTGAGATTGGCTAGTCTGGACCATTTGTGTACACCCAAGTGCTTAATGAGCATAATACATTCAGAGAATACAATATGGAAGGATAACAAGAATACTTGATTCTTTCAAGAAATTTCTTCTCACTAGTTGTAACCAAAGAATCTACAAAATGCTTCACAAACTCTTCTGAATTTAAAATTGCACAAGTTTCATTGGTTCTTCAGAAAAAGTCCAGAAGTAGGTAATATTAGGACTTTATTAGGACTCACAGTAAGACCCGAGATAACTTATGTGAATCTTAATAAATGTAGATCATTCTTTGTGATCTTTTAATTGGCCCTAGTAAAAGTATTGCTTATATCTTCTTTTAAGTATAACAAGTATCTGGGGTTGATGGGAGAGTGTTTCAGAGGAAACTGTGGCAAATAAAATGTCATATTTTCCCACAGGCTTTGGTTAAAAAAGATTCTTGTTCCAAATCCTTACAATTATTTTTAAGAATAGAGGACTGTTTTAAAAGAAACTAGTTGTGTTCACTGGCACAACTGCTGAGAAAAAAGATCTTGGGAAAATATTCACACATGCAGTAAAATTTTAAATAAAAGGCTTTGGTTAAGATATCTTTTACCAGATAAGTCTGTATCATTTAACAGAGCAATCACTTCAATTTGGTCCTTCTAAGAACTATATATTATTGGTGGAGTCATTGGTGGTTCTTTGAAACCTACTACACTGATGTCTCTTTTATTGTACTTTAATTGCACTTATTCTTGGACATAGTTGTAGTTCTAACTAGGCTTGGTCGGTACCCTAGAAATTTGGTAAAATTCGGGTTTATTCGGGCATAAAATGATATGTATGCCTGAAGAAGACAAATAACATATTCGGATATACCCAAATATTCGGGTGTATCTGAAACATTCGGGTCCATCTGATTTTTCTTAATTTTTGGGTGTTTTTATCTGGGCGAATTTGGGCCAAACTCGGCTGAATGTGTCCTGCCTGAATATGAACGAATCCAAATGCAAGGCATTCTGGGTTTGGGGGGTGGTGTTTTTTTGGTGATTTTTCACATTTCAGCCTGCAGGGGGTACATTTTTAAAACTAGCGGCACCAAAATTTCAGGGTATCATCTGGAGACTGTCCTGATGACACCACCTGAGGTTGGTGAAGTTTGGTTAGGGGGGGCAAAATTATGGACCCCCAAATGGGGTGCCCC
Source organism: Sphaerodactylus townsendi (assembly GCF_021028975.2). Lineage (NCBI taxonomy): Eukaryota > Metazoa > Chordata > Lepidosauria > Squamata > Sphaerodactylidae > Sphaerodactylus > Sphaerodactylus townsendi. The sequence goes on along the minus strand of NC_059427.1, from coordinate 110,457,824 downwards.
ATCCCCCATTGTTTCCAATGGAAGCTAACAGGAAACTAGGGTTACCCCTTTGAGGGTTCATATCTTTGGCCCTCCTGAACCAAACTTCACCAAACTCAGGTGGTATCATCAGGACAGTCTCTGGATGATAACCTCAATTTTTGGTGCCACTGGCTTTAAAAATGCACCCCTGACAGGCACTTCAAGAAATTTGATCAGATTCTCTGCTTTTCAGTGGCTTGGCTCCATTGTAGCCAATGGGAAATTTCTGAGTGTGTAAATAGGCTGCACATTTTTGAAGATAGAGGCACCAGACATTCAAGGTGGCTCCAGGTGGCCCTCCTTGAAAGTCTGGTGCTTCTATCTTCAGAAATGTGCAGCCAGTGTTTACACACTCAGAAATTCCCCATTGGCTGCAGTGGAGCTACTGCAGAGCACAGAATCTGCCACAGCAAGTTCTATGGTGTGAAAAATTAAATAACTTTTCCCACCACAGACTTCAATGGGGCTTGCTGTTATGCCCAGCTGAGTCTGTGGTGGATATTTGGGGTTGTTCTGGGTAGGGGCGCCTAATTTCCAGCAGGGCTACTGGCAATGACGTAGGTATAGATTTTTATGGGGGGGTTCAGAGGGTGGGACCATGCCCCCACCCGCCCCTGGGGGCATGGCCATGCCTTCCCAAACCCCACCTGCAGCCTCAATGCTTATAAAAGCAGCTCTCCGAGGGCAGGGACAGCAGACTCCCCCACACACACACCCCACGCCGACCGGGCTCCCACCTGGCAGCCGGCAGTCCCTTTTGCCCTCCCCTACGGGCAGAGATGTAGCTAGGGAAAATGGAGCCCCGTGCAAAATCTGAGTTTTGCCCCCCCTCCCATGGGTGGCTGCTGTGATGCTGTAATCCACCCCCAAACAGCATCACTATTAATGGTGTTTAAATTAGGGGACCCAGATTCTTCTTTTAAATCTACCTTAAAGGAGAATCTGGGGTCCCCAGTTAAAACAACATTGAAAGTGATGCTGTTTGGGGGTGGATTATCCCCCACCATAAAACAGCATAACTTTCAATGTTTAAACTAGGGACCTCACATTCTTCCTTTAAATCCATGCCGAAGGGGGGGGTGCCTGCTGTCAGGGGTACAATTGTTAAGCTAGCAGCACCAAACTTTCAGGGTATCTTTAGGAGACTCTCCTGATGATGCCACCCAGGTTTAGTGAAGTTTGGTTTAGTGCAGGGGTAGGGAACCTGCGGCTCTCCAGATGTTCAGGAACTACAATTCCCATCAGCCCCTACCAGCATGGCCATGCTGACAGAGGCTGGTGGGAATTGTAGTTCCTGAACATCTGGAGAGTCGCAGGTTCCCTACCCCTGGTTTAGCGGGTCCAAAATTATGGACCCTCAAAAGTGTAGCCCCCATCTCCTATAAGCTCCCATTGGAAACAATGGGGGATGGGGCACCCCTTTTGGGAGTCCATAACTTTGGGCCCCCTGAAGCAAACTTCACCAAATGTGGGCGGTATCAGAAGGAGACTATTCTGATGATACCACCTTGGTTTAGTGAAGTTTGGTTTAGGGCTCCCTTTGGACTCCCAAAGAGGGTGCCCCATCCCGCATTATTTCCAATGGGAGCTAATAGGAGATGGGGCTACACCTTTGAGGGTCCATAACTTTGGAGGGTCCATAACAAAGGTGTAGCCCCATCTCCTATTAGCTCCCATTGGAAATAATGCGGGATGGGGCACCCTCTTTGGGAGTCCAAAGTTATGGACCAAACCAAATCACACCAAACCTGGGTGGTTTCATCAGGAGAGTCTTCCAACAAATAACTCAACTTTGGTGCCCCCCCCCACGCCACTGGGAAACCTCTTTGGTAGTGGTGGGGTGGCACTGCCTCACGTCACAGCCTACTGCCCCCACTGTTGTGAAGAACAATGGATAACAGTCTAAACCATTTCTCCGCTGATGGGTCACAGGATTGAAGGAACCTTCATAAACCAAACTTCACTTAACCAAGGTGGTATCATCAGAATAGTCTCCTTCTGATACCACCCACGTTTGGTGAAGTTTGCTTCAGGGGGTCCAAAGTTATGGACCCTCAAAGGTGTAGCCCCATCTCCTATTAGCTCCCATTGGAAAAGTCCATAACTTTGGACTCCCTGAACCAAACCTGGGTGAACCTGGGTGGTTTCATCAGGAGAGCCTTCCAACAAATCCCTTGAATTCTGGTGCTGCTAGCCTAAAAGCTGCACCCCCTGCAGGCCAAAAACCAAAACCCCCACTAAAAATACAAACCCCCCACAAATGGTGGGTGGCGCTTCGGATATGTAATGGGAAGGTTGAACCCGAGAACCCCCCCTTGCCTACATCCTTGGCTGCTGGTGTGAGTCTCCTGAAAGGAACCATCCAACTTTGCTAAAGCTTGCTTGGGAGGGGCAAATTCTGCATGCATCAGGTTAACCTTCAACTGGGTGCCCATAGCATTTGCCCCTCCAAATCAAACTTTAGCAAATTTGGCTGGTTCCTTTCAGAAGACTCACACCAGCAGCCCTGCAGGAAATAAGTGCCCCTACCCAGAGCAAGACCCCCACCAGAGGGCCCCCCGTTGAAACCTGTACCACAGAGCCAGTTGGCCATAACAGCAAGCCCCATTAAGGTCTGTGGTGGGAAAAGTTGTTTTTTCCCACCATAGCACTTGCTGAAGAGCCTGACAGATTCTGTGCTCTGCAGTGGCTCTATTGTACCCAATGGGGAATTTCTCAGTGTGTAAGCAGGCTGCACATTTTTGAAGATATTGGCACCAGACTTTCAAGGTGGCTCCAGGAGGCCCTCCTGGTATCCAAGCATCCAGGCTTGGTGAACTTTGCTTCTGGGGGCAGTGGGAGGGAGTGCGTTCAGAGAGTTTTGAGAGAACAGCCAGCAGGCTTCATGTGCAGGAGCAGGGAAACAAAATAAGCCTTTGGGGGGCCCATAAAATTGAACCCCCAGAAGAAAAGTTCACCAAGCCTGGCTGTTATTATCAGGAGGGCCACCTAGCGCCGCCTTTAAAGTCTGGTGCCTCTATCTTCAAAAAGGTGCAGCCTATTTCCACACTCAGAAATTTCCCATTGGCTACAATGGAGCCAAGGCACTGAAAAGCAGAGAATCTGGGCAAATTTCTTGAGGTGCCTGTCAGGTGCATTTTTAAACCAGAGACTGTCCTGATGATTCCACCTGAGTTTGGTGAAGTTTGGTGCCTCTAGCTTTAAAAATACACCCCCCTGCAGGCCGAAATGTGAAAAACTACCAAAAAATACGCCCTCCCAAACCCAGAATGCCTTGCATTCGGATTCGTTCATATTCGGGCAGGACATATTCAGCCGAGTTTGGCCCGAATTCGCCCAGATTCCGGCCGAATCTGGTATTTGTTGTCCCCGAATTTCCAAGCCTATTTCTAACCATCTTTCTGCAGTTTATGAAACTAGCAGTTTCGTGTGAATAAAATCTGCCAATAGTGTTTGCGTTCTAATGCAAGGAGAGTTGTATATGTCAAGCAGCACATTAATTTGGGGGCAAATATCCACTTCAAAGGATTTAAGGCAAGTTTTCAAATATTCCCTCATCTCCCATTTCTCTTAGTTTTTACATGCTCAGAATATACTATTTAGCTGTGGTCCCCAGTGTGGTGTCCATAGACCCCGGAGCATTTGCAAACACTTTCCTTGGCAACCAATTGTTTTTAGAAAAGGGGTGGAACCATGTGGTTGCCCAGCAGGGCTTCTGATTTGCCAGTGAAGATCTGATTGGCTGTGCAGATTAATACAATATTTCAGTGGCAGCTTCTAGCACGGTATTTGCTTTATTTTCTCTCAGTTCTCTCCCCCAGCATATTTTTTTAGTTATTCCTCTTCCCCCCTGTACTTGAGCTCCATCTTTGTGTGTGGCTTTTCCTACTACAGCAACAACTTTGTGGTTAAGTCTGCAACTGTGTCAGAATTCCAAAGGTGCCTGTAAAAGCTTAAGACCCCCCATAGCGACTATAAAAAGGTTACTGAAATTAGTGGCTTGGGTCTAAGCAGAAGTGAAGTCTCCAGTTTCCTCATCAGCTTTCTTTGGCAGCCCCTAACACAATATCCCATTCAGTTCTACAGGATCCTCCCAATCTGAGAAACAGCCGTGGGGGTCACAGGGTGCCTTGTCATGGTGATGGAGTTATGTTCATGCATCTTTGGATCCAATTTCAATTTTCCTACAGTTGTACGAGCCAACAGAGCACATTACATCTAAGTCTAGAATGGGATTTTAAATCATCAGAAAACCTTCCTCTTCTGCCATCTCATAGAACTACTTTAGATCTTCAGCTTTTGACTTCTTTCTTTGTGTAGGGTGTTAAATGATAATTTTTTTATGATCCATAAAAGGGAGGTAAATAAGTGGGAGGAACCGTCCCGCAGTTCAAAGTTTTGTTTTCTGTTTTCCCTGTTGACAATTTCCACTGCTAAAGAAACACATTGTGCTATATAGACAAGCCTTTATTGGCATTCCAAAATACAATAAAACAATTGTGAATGGCACTTTTGATGAGTCCATTTGGACTAAACCAGGGGTAGGGAACCTGCGGCTCTCCAGATGTTCAGGAACTACAATTCCCATCAGCCCCTACCAGCATGGCCAATTGGCCATGCTGACAGAAACTGATAGGGAATTATGGACCTAATTTATCTGACTTTATCATTCCTGAACTCGCTCATGATAAGACTCTGAATGGTTGTTGTATCTATTTGTCTTTTATGGACAATTGTTTTATTGTATTTTGGAATGCCAATAAAGGCTTGTCTATATGGCAACACATTGTGCTGTTTAAAAATTACCTTAAGGAAAACCGCTTCTCTTTGGTTGTGGAACCTGTTTCTGTGAAATCAGGGACAAAGAATTTCAACAAGGGCAGTTATTTCTTTCACACTTATTCCTTTTTAAAAACCTAGTTAAAACATTTGCAGATGATTCTAATGTGCAACAGCTTGTAGGTCCAGAAAAAATAACACAAGTCATGAATAAAATTTTCATTAAGAGGAACTGATCAGCCATTAGTTGTGCAGATGAATACACTTGTTTGATAGCCATAATACCCATATTTAGTCAAAAGAAAAAAACAACTCTGAATGTGAGATCACACACACACCCCTTTTAAAAAGTTATGCATACACAAAAAATTATTACTGGCCTTAAATATAACTTGCATGCAAATATAAAATGCCTCCTTTTTTTTGGAATGGCATACTAATCTGTAAATATAGTAATAACAAGGAAAACATAACATCTAAGTATAATAATAAGTTCTTTGCTGAAAAGTCTTGATACATCAAAAGAAACAAATTCATTAATAGGAATATACGTTAGGACTCAATAAATTTCATGCAGCAGGGTGTCATGGTGCCTAAACATTTTATCCCAACAAATAATGTTTTCAGCAATTGTTTCATTATGCTGCTTTTATTATGAAGACAGCCAGGGTTACCCCATATTTAATTATACTCTACAAGGGTTTTGTGAAATGTACCTTCAATAAATTATGAAAAACTGTGAAATGCTAGTTGTTTTTGGGCAGCAGAAGTGCAAAAATATGGTCATTAAAATAAAGAGTGGAGAAACGCGCTACACACTGGTTCTGGCACACAATATGTTAACAACCTTTTATATTTCAATTAGTTCATAATACATTGAAGAAAATATTCATAACTCAAATTTGTAGAATCCAAATTATTTCTTTTTGTCTTTTTTGTTTCACCATAAATCAGAGTTTCTATAAAATAAAATTATAGCAATTTCAAATAAACAGTGTAAAGTGTATATGTACAATATACAATATGGCAAAACAAAAAAGACAAAAAGAAAAATACAACTGGTATGTTTGCTTTTCTTGAGGAAGATTCTACGAAAACAGTCTTGAATGCGTGGCCGTTTGAGAAGTGAACTTTTGAGTTATAAATTTTTTTGGACCTTATGAGAAAAGTGAACATTGAGTTATGAATATTGATAATTATGGATTCTATAAGTTGGATTATATGACTGTTGGATTATATGACTGTCTTTTTGAGTTTGTGAGAAGTAAAAGTATTTGGATTCTACAAATTTGAGTTATGAATATTTTCTTGAATGAATTATGAACTAATTGAAATATAAAAGGTTGTTAACATATTGTTTACGTTTGCCAGAGCCAGTGTGTAGCGCGTTTCCCAGTTTCTCCACTTTTTGCGTTGCACACAATTGCTTGTCATTAAAATAAAAAACCCTGAAGACTGAACCCTGAGTCTGGAACCTAAATGTTTGGGCTGTCTCCTAGAGTCAAAGAAAATTTGTCAAGGTCTGATATAGGTTATTTCCCCACTAATAAAATTGGGTGTTGGGAGCTATGTGTTTAGTGTTTAACAAATGCGTTGGCTGTCCTGTTGGTTCAAGATACTTTTGGTGTTACTCCTAGTATTACCCTTTCTACATCTTCCTGCAGAATGGCAACAAAGGCTTCTGTTGCCAAAGATTTACATGGCATATGATGGATAAGTATTAAATGTGGTATTGATGCAAGGCTATAATGACTATTAAAATTTAACTGCAAAGGTTAAAAATAGCACTTTAAAAAGGTACTGTAGTGTCCTCTGCAAGCACTGGGTCATTACTGACCCATGGGGTGACATCCCATCACAACATTTACTAGGCAGACTTTGTTTGTGAGGTGCTTTGCCATTGCCTTCCCCAGGCGTGTACACTTATCTCCAGCAAACTGGTACTCAGTTTACCAGCCTCAGAAAGATGAAAGACTGAGTTAACATTGAGCTGGCTACCTGAAACCGACTTCTGTCGAGTTCATACTCAGGTCATGAGCACATATTTCACTGCAGTACTGCTGCTTACTACTCTCTGCCAAGGTTTTTTTTTTTAAATAAACCAGGAATCTTACATTTTTATATCTTCTTAGGATTCTACCATTTCTTTGAGAATATGGATGTTTCTGTGTGATAAATATTTTCTAAGATTAAAGTAAGGTACAGTGAGGTTTTCTTAGATCAGTGATGGCGAACCTTTTCGAGACCAAGTGCCCAAATTGCAACCCAAAACCCACTTATTTATTGCAAAGTGCCAACACGGCAATTTAACCTGAATACTGAGGTTTTAGTTTAGAAAAAAACAGTTAGCTCCGAGGCGTGCGTTACTCGGGAGTAAGCTTGGTGGTAGTTGGTGGCTTTGTTTGAAGCAACCGTGCAACTCTTCCAACAGGTGAATCACGACCCTAGGAGGGTTTACTCAGAAGCAAGCCTCATTGCCAGCAACCGAGCTTACTCCCAGGTAAAGGATCGTGCTTAGTTCTTCGCATGAAAATCAGTGAGGTTTAACAGTATTTAACAGGATTACCTACACTGCTTCCCCAAAACCAGGTCTTAGGTTTAATGCTAATAATCGAGCCCAGCGGCCCAGGCCAGCCTAGATGTGTGTGTGGGGGGAGGCATGCTGCGAGTGCCCACAGAGAGGGCTCTGAGTGCCACCTCTGGCACCCGTGCCATAGGTTCGCCACCACTGTTTTAGATGTTCATAAATTACATGGGTACATGGGTTTAAACTAAGAACATGCTTCACATTAGTTCATCAGCTAGCTCAGGGGTCTGCAACTTGTGGTTCTCCAGATGTTCATGGAGTACAACTCCCATCAGCCCCTGCCAGCATGGCCAATTGGTCATGCTGGCAGGGGCTGATGGGAATTGTAGTTCATGAACATCTGGAGAGCCTCAGGTTGCAGACCCCCGAGCTAGCTCTTTGTGGCTGTTAAAAATTACTTAAATTGTATTAAAGCAACACCATTGACCAACAGAATATGAGCACTTATAATTGGAGCTGGATCAGGATACGGAACTAGATAAGTGTTGGCGCCTGGGCGAATTTCTGCAGGGAGGCTGTTCCACAACTTGGGGCCTGCCACAGGAAAAAAATGATATATTTTTTAATTGCATTGACTGGATGGGATAGGGATTATTCCATTCAGTTTTTATGATGCAGACTTACTGCCCCATCCAAAGGGTGTGGGGCACAAATTCATTTTGGAGAGCAACACATCACCATGTCAGCAGATTTGCCTTTTCTGGGGCACTTACCCAGCGGAGGGGTGATCCTGCTGGCATGTGGCCCCCTGGTGTTGAAATGCATCACTGAACACCCCGCCAGCAGCCCAGGGCACCTGCTGCCTCTGCCAGTGTAGCAGAAGCAGACTGAGGTCATGGCCAGGAAAGGAGCCAGCATCAGTTGGCTTCCTTCCAGCTTTTGCTGGCGTTAACTCCAGTGAGCTGCAGTTTGGATTTAAGCCAGTCTTTTGGTTGGCATAAGTCCATTGTGACCCATAGAGACTTCTTGGCGGCAGGGAGCCTTTTGCACTTTTCAACCCCCCCCCCCCCCGCCACTGGGAAACCTCTTCGGGAGTGGCGGGGTGGCACTGCCTCACGTCACAGCCTACTGCCCCCACTGTTATGAAGAACAATGGATAACAGTCTAAACCATTTCTCTGTTGACAGGTCACAGGATTGAAGGAACCTTCATAAAACCAGTTGCTAGTATGCAGAGGACTAGCATGTCAGTGAGAAGGTTGTCTTCTCCACGACTTACTAGTTTTTATGTGTATATAAGCCCTCATCGGCAGTCTCAGGTAGTAAAAAATAGGCTTACTTTGTCATCTGCTGTTGTTGAGAACTGGGTATTAAAGTATAGGTTGCTATCAAGTCTTCTGGAAGCCCATCCCTAGATTTTCCAACTTGTCCTGAAAAAGATGTTGGCTCTGCAGACATGATCTAATTCAAGCAGACCAACATATTTCCTTGTAGAGGGAGTTCAGACCAATTGATTGAGTGCCAGTTAAGAGAGTTGCAATGTAATCTTTAGTAGAGCTACTCTTTTCTAAGCCCATTAACTTTAATGGATTCAGAGCAGTATAACTCTTTTTAGGATTGCTATGGAAGAATACATGTAACAGAGCACTAGTTTGAATCCACTTGAGGAACAAAATGAGCCAACATCATAGATATGAGCCAACATCATTTATGATATGTATTATACCTACTGTTTTCATTCCTTTCCTAAATTCTTAATATCAATTTTGCCATTTTCACCACTGCTGCACATATTCGTTTACAGCACAGTGAAAACATCAAGTCAGCACCTGATAGTGGAGAAAAGGATGCTAGGAATTTTTAGGCAAAGGGCTGAAAATAATGCAGCCTGCATAATATTTAATATAAAAGTATGAAGTAGGTGCATTTGAAACACTTTGTATCATTTTAAGATTTGTAAGATTCTCTTTGGACAGCTCTTCCCCTAGAACCTCTAAACTGCTTGTTTGGAGTTGTTTCAGTTTTAAAAGACATTCATTAGTTTGGTTTGAAAATTGCTGAAAGGATTTGCCTTGCTTGATACCTCCCTAACTGTTTCAACAGAATAGTGTAAGGACACTCGTATGTATAGGACTCCAAAGTTGCTGTATGTTCCCTTAATGGCATCTGTGCTGAAAAAGACAGGTCCCACTTGCCAGAAGGTAGTGTTTCCTATCCAGGGAACTGATGGCCCACTTCTCCATATAGATTTTTTTGCAACATAACCATTTACAGGTGACACTGATTTCATTCCCTATTGCCTCAATTTAATAATTTCCTTCTGTCTAGTTGCAGAAAAGTCTGTATGTGTGCACCTGCACACTTAGAGAAGTTGGATATCAGGCTCAGGTTCCTCTTAAACATTAGGAAGTTTTCTGGTATGTTTCATGTAGCGTAATGTTAAGCTGTGCAAGCCTTGGAAGGTTCTTTGGTTTCCCTGTGAGCAGGAGCTGTTCAGTTCAAAATAGGGTGCAGCTCTGCCTATAGTAGCAAAGTGTAGACATGTTGAAATGGTTGGGAAAGCCCATGCCATGTGGAGTGGTAGTTAGCAAGCAGCCACCAGATTGTTTGCAAGATCACTGCATAGCATTAGATGCATTTAATTTCAGCATCAAATACACCTATTTTATTGTATACTTCTTCCCCTATGAGAATTTTAATTTTTCTTGATTGTTAAACACCAGCAGCAGCTGTCTTAGAAGTACATTTCGAACATGATTGCTCTTTTTTCTATAACAAGCATACCCATACAAACTTGAGATCTAAATGTTAAGATTTTTTAAAAGATTAATAATATTGTACAGCATCCTTATACATGACTATCAGTTCAATCCTATTTTATGTTCTTGGGATAGGGTGTTCTGCAGGTCTAACAAAATAAATAACAACCTTCATGTAATAGTAAGTGAAATAGATCCAAAGCCTTCCATTTAAAACATCAAGAAAACTCTTTCACATAACACTTCCTAATAAGCAAGTCACTCAACGCCCAAAAACTTCATATTGTGAATCCCAAATGTTAAGTAAAAAAACTATGTTCAAATTTTAAAAAAATTGTTTACTTTAGCATTGTTAAATTGTTCTCTACATTTTGCATTTGTTCCTGTTTGTTTTTACTTTTTGTGAAGGGATGGAATAAGGGCTTGACTTGTTTGCTGGAATGTATAACGGCATGTTTTAGCAAAACTGTAATTATACTTTCTTTTAATCGTTAAGTGTGAACTGCTGAAAATGCATTTCCAATGAATTGACTTGTCTGCTGTCATTTTTATTCAGCTGTTTATAAGGCACTTTTTATTTTATCTTGACAAATAATTTATATAATCTGTTTTTTATATTTTATCTGCATGCCCATGATTTAACAGTAATGTAATCACAGTGCTTTTAAAGCAAATTGTATAGTTTCTCTATTTTTGTTCTAAAATAATAAAAATAAATAAACTGGTTTGCTACAGAAAATGTACCTGTTGTATAATAACTAAAACTGTAGTTTTAACTTGCCATTTCAAAATGGGGGAAACCTCTTTTATTTTATCACATTTTATATTGTTGCCAGTTAAGGAAATAAAAGGAAATCAGCTTGTAGCAACATAAAGATGTCATATAAAATACATAGGCTATAATATTTCAGAGAAGAGCTGTGTGTTCCTTGTAGTCTTGTCTATTCAGCTGGAAAATAAAAAAAGTTTCTTACACACGAGGGTTTTTTTTTTTTTTACTGTAACCTCTTAGGTTCTAATAATCCAGCTAGGATCTCGTCAGCTAATTCTGATCATTTTCATTCTTCAGAGCTAAAATAAAAGCTCCCACCCTCTCCTGAAACATTGTTTGTGTGCACAGGAGAATTTACCAATTTCTGTGCACCCCCATGCAGCTCCTTGTGCCCTCTTAAAAGATGCAAAAGGGGTGATGGAAAAGCCCCTTTCCTTGAGTGAAAGCAACCTCTCATTCAAGCCAAGATCTCCAGTATGAGTGAATCAGATTTTGTACATGTGAGAAATGACGATTTTGAATTTATTAATGGCCGTTCTAACAATAAGTGACACATTCATTAAAATTCAGAAAGAAGAGCTCACGGACTTTGTGTGTGGAGGGGGTTATGTGTTAGTATTTCTGGAGTGCTCTGCGTTCTCTGCCCTAGATTAGTGTGCTGTTGTCAAAATGCTTAGCAGCTTTTGCTTGTTGAAGCAAACCTACAAAATCTTAATTTGAGCAGTGTAGTGGAGACAGTGTTGCTTGGAGATGTAGACCTTAGTGTCCTGTTCAGTAAGAAAACATGGCACACTCGTATCTGGATATTCATTTTTTCCACAAGTTTATGGCATTCATTTAGTTTAAGGGAGAATTAGTTAAAACATAAATCAATACATAAAATACTGACATAAGTGGCCTTCTTTTGGGGGGAAGGATCTAATAAGGGAATGGGTATTGTACTGCAGAGTTATGTGGGCTTCCACATCTACATGTGTAAAAGCAATGAGTTAGAGCCAAATAGCAGTAGCAGTCATTCAAGGATCCATTTTGCTAAAGCAGTCACAAATTCATCATTACTCAGCATAAATATTCACCTTTTTAAAATATTAAGATCTAAAAACACATTTATTTTATTTATATGCAGAGATAACTTTATGGAGCTTGTAATAATCTTACAAACAGGAAGATACAGCAGATATATTTGCATTTTTGATGTCAGAGAGGTCTCCCAGGCATTTCTGTCTTCCACAGTGACAGAAGTAACACTAGTTCAGTTCCCATCATAGTGCTTTTTAACTGGATGAACTGCAACTCACCTGACATTTAGCAGCACTTTGTTGCCACAGTGTCTTCCTTTAGCAGCACTTTGTTGCCACAGTGTCTTCACTCTAGTTAGTGTTCCATGCAGCTGTGACAACATCTGAAATGGATGCAAATACCATAGTGCCGCACTTGCCTTAGGGCAGGTGCTAACTGCATAATCTGGGGCCCCCTTATGGTAAAACACGAGCACAACATCCTGAACTTTCAACTGTTGAGAAGTATTTTCAGTAGCAGCTGTACTCTAAAATGAGTTGAGCTTTAGAAATACCCTACCAGAATGTTTTAGTATATTGAGAACGTCCTCATTTTCTTTGCCTCTTAATGCTAGAGGCCTTTTTTTTTTTTTGGCTTTCCATGGTTTGGTTTGGTTTGTCCCAGTAAGACAGAATGGTATGTGTCCTTTCTTAAGTTTGCTTTCCTTTCTAACGGTACAGCTTGGTGACTCTAGACTGGGAAAGCATGATGCAAATATGGTAAAGGTAGGTTAGCTTATTCTTAGAGAAGCAGAGTATATTTTAGGGTAAGAATTGTTAATATCTTCATGTTCTATTACTTAGATTTTGAGCAATTTGAACAATATGTAAGAAAGGTGATAATAGAAGAAATAGCCTGGTTTGTTACTTTTAGTGAAACCTCTTATAAAGGTGAGGAATTGAATGTTATTGCAAGCACCTTTTCAGGGCACAATAGATATAGGCAGGTCAGCATGCACAGGAGTTCTCAGTTTACTCTTAATTTTGATAGATTGGCCATTTACTGTAAAGTTGTAACCAATCCAGGATGGAGAGACTGGCTGTTGTGGGTTTTCCAGGCTGTGTGACTGTGGTCTGGAAGTTTTAGTTCCTAACATTTCACCCACATCTATGGCTGGCAGCTTCAAAGTCATGTCACAGTAAGATGTGTTTCTCTCAATGGATCAGTATGAGAAATGCATCTTACCGTGATATGAATCTGAAACCCAGAAAATCCACAACAGCCAGTTGAAAACCTTTGATAATACATGGAGGGACTCCTTCAGAAACATTAAACGCTGAACATATTTGCAAGGCAGATTCTGTGGCTGCCACAAACAATGATTATGTCTTTGGATTCTAATAAAGGACCACACTCATTTTTCTGTGGTTCCTTAGTAATTTCTATGAGAATGCAGAAAGTTGATGCCAGTTCAGTAGCCCAGAAATAGCTGGATAAATCCATGTATGTCATTGCCTTCGAGGCTTTGTGGTGGAAACATCCAAAGTGGTCAGTTCACTTGGATTCACATGTTGCAGTGGCGTAGGAGGTTAAGAGCTCGTGTATCTAATCTGAAGGAACCAAGTTTGATTCCCAGCTCTGCCGCCTGAGCTGTGACGGTTTATCTGGGGAATTCAGATTAGCCTGTACACTCCCACACACGCCAGCTGGGTGACCTTGGGCTAGTCACAGCTTCTCGGAGCTCTCTCAGCCCCACCTACCTCACAGGGTGTTTGTTGTGGGGGGAAGGGCAAGGAGATTGTAAGCCCCTTTGAGTCTCCTGCAGGAGAGAAAGGGAGGATATAAATCCAAACTCTTCTTCTTCTTGCATTTGAAAGGCCTAACTCTTCAGTTTAAAGACTAGATAATCTGACTATGGACTACAGTTGCAACCTTATCTCATGTACCTATGCTGTCTCCATAGGAGCTACTGGTAGTATCTCCCATCATGTCTTGCATACTCAGGAGAGACTTCAGTTGTTTGGTTTCTTTGAATGAGCCAATCTGGAAGCCAGTACTAATAAGGCAGTGGTAGAGTAGAGACAGGTCTAAGCGCAAATGGACATTCAAAACCTTGGGAGTTCAGCCATAGGTTTTTTCCCCTCTTTTTAATCTGCTTAGTTCCCCAGTTGCAAAATGGAATTGCAGCAGTGTGTGTGTGTGTATTTAGTTCTTTTTGTCCTTGGAAAGGGAATATTCTGTAATATTGCTAAAAGGGGTATTATACCCAGTTCCATAAAAAGACCTAAGTAAAATTGTAACCTCATCTGCAATTTCCTCCCCCCCCCCCACTCCACATGCTCTATGCCCCCCCTCTTGTTTAGTCATTTAGTCCAGACCAGGCTGTGATGGGGGTTGGGGGTTTGGAGCATGTTGGGGGGGCAGGAGGAAATGGCAGATGAAGTTACAATTTTATGTAAGTCTTTATATAGAACAGGCTTGTATATAGGAACATTCCACACATCTTCTTGTGTTATTTATCTGTCATTCTTTATGGTCTACAAGAATGTTTTATGTTAATCTTTTTAATGCACTTGTGATAAGTAGAGCACTGAGGTATTACTGGCTACCTGGAAATTGACATAGCTAAAATCTTATGAAGCTATGTTTCCAAAGTTTGCTAAAGCAGGTTTAACGATATATAGCAGTGCCTATATAATGTTTTCTGTGACTGGGACCTACTTGTTTGCCAGTCTGTTCACATTCTGAGCCACTCTGAATATCTTCAGACTTCCAAGTTCATTGACTCAGCAACAACTTGGCCAGTAAAATCTCTGCTCTACATTGCTGTAAAAAAAAGTATTGGGCTGCTTTTATGGGCTGTATCTTATAAGTCCTTTTGCTAAACAAGGAATTCTGCTTTGGAGTTTGAGGTCTTTACCTAAGGAAGGTTTCAGTCCTTTTGTGACATGTTTCCTTGAAATTGCAGTTGATTAGAATTTGGGTATTACTATAAATATAAGGTTGACACTATAAAACGCTTTCTGTAGTACAAGATGTAATACTAAAGAGTCTTGAGGACTGACCATGAAAGCAGGTAGAACTTGTTCGGTTGCATTTTTCCAAAAGAAATAATGGGCAACTGCTGTATTATAATCCTTTTATAGTAACCATAGTATTGGTATAGGTGATGTTATTGTTTAAAAAAAATTAGTCTCCACAAATTTTATGCAACACTGAAGAGGTTCTTTGTATGCTGTTCTTTTCAGGTAGTCATTGAAATGCACTTGACAGGCACACCTGACACTGAGCAGAAATCAATCTATGTCTGAGTTGTGTCAACTTTAGATGCAGAAAGATCTGATATTATATCCTTACAAAATCCAGATATAAACTGACTTGGGGAAAGAGAAGTTGACCTGTTTTCTTTTACCTTTTCGTGCTGGGCAAAATAGACGTTTATTTAAAAATGAGCAAATTAAAAGGAGAAACTGAAGAGTTATTTTAGCAGTATATTCAAAAACTTGTATAGATCCATGCTATTTAGCATTATATATAAAAGATGAACTAAGGCAAATTAAACTCAGGGATGAGTTGTGAGACTTGATGGCCAACAGGGCGTAATCTATCCATACATGTTGACATCAACTGTAAAGGAAATTCTAATTGTGTTTTTTGGCTAATCCTATGTGATTTCATTTGTGTTGGAGGCATTATTTTAAATAGTATCATGAAAAATAATCTATTCAAAGATTCTATTCTACTGTTCATGAGGAAAAGTGGGAATTTGCAGTGCCCTTCTTTTCCACAGGAAACAAATAGCTGTTAGATTGAAACTGAATTTTCCTGTGAAACTGAATTTCTCTCTCTCTCTTTTTAAAAACTGTGCTTTAACTTACCTGGCTTTTGTTAAACTGAGCCATAAAAAAAGAGTAGTCAAGAGACCATTATGCAAATGACAGATTGTTCAAGGATGGCCAATTCTTCCTGCCCACATCCAGCTAGATGTGGCTCAGTTATCTCAGGTTCTTCAAAAAGGAATACGTTTTATGATGCGAAATGACCTAAGCAAAGTTATAGCTACTAAATTCAGTTAGCATAGACCCCTTCTAGTATCAGAAATATTTCAATCTCAAGAAGTCAGGGTGATGTGAAAGTGTTTCTGGGACATTTTGTTGCACCATACAAAGCTTGAACATTGTAGGAAGCCTTCTTGTCACTGTTTTGATTACAGTCCAGCAGCCAGCATAGGGGAGGTATTCAGGACTCTCAATTCAATGCAAGCCAGTTGTGGTTGCTTTTATTATATTGTTTAACACCGTCTAAAGAAAATAAGGAGGGAAGGCTTGGGAAATTATAAGAGTGACCACCAGTTGTTTTCCTTCTCTGAGATTTAACTCGCAGAATCTCCTTCTCTGAGATTTAGCTTGCAGAAGCCAGTTGTGTTGGAAAAATTTCTTACAGTCACTAAGTATTTAGAGTTTCTGGTTGGCTTTACTGCCAATAGATTTTGGCAATAGATTTTAAACCCCATAGATTTTCATGTGAAGAACTAAAGCACGATCCTTTACTTGGGAGTAAGCTTGGTTGCTGACAATGGGGCTTGCATCTGAGTAAACCCTCCTTGGGTCGTGATTCACCCGTTGGAAGAGTTGCATTAATCATCGTAAAAGCAACTTGAAAAACAGCTAAGCAGTGCCCACATAATAATTGTTTGTTATTTTTCTGCAGAAATGCCTCCAAAACTTAAGAAAAAAGGGCATTCTGGACGAGAACAAAAGAAGGTAAGGTTTTTATTTTTGAAGGTGAGATTTCCCTTATGATCGATCACGCTTTAGCATTAGGTAGATCTTCCAACAAAAAAGCCTACTCCTTTGAGTCCAAGAAACAGAGCTTAGCTTTGCTCTCTTCATTTTGAGAGGTTGGACTGCTTCCCTGGCCATGAGGTACCCACTACCCTAGATGTTATTTTTTTCCTATTGAAAGTGGTGGAAAATGGAGAAGAATATTTCAAGCAAGAGAGGCTTTTGCTACCATAGATTTTTCCTCTCTTATTTGCCCTTAGAATCCTGTTGTTGTAAGCCCATGCAACTCTTCAGCTAGTTTCGGCTTTCATTTGCTACTGGCTGGGGGCGAAGGCCAAGCAGCAAACTGTGTCTTCCCTTCTCTGTATTCCCTGGAAGAATCTGTATGTACATTTGTAACTCTTTGACTGCTGAAACTAGTGTTGCTTATTTGGAGGACCCACACTGTTCATTTTCTTCCGACAGCAGTTTTCCCATCCCAAACCCAAGGTTTATGGTTTTGGGACACTCTTGTCAAGAGGGAAGCTTCATGTACAAATATGTGGTGAAGCCCTCAAAGTTTTATAATCAGAGCTCACTTGAAGACAGCAGCCATGGGAGGAAAGGGGCATTTAACCCCGTTTCAGCTCGCTGTTTTTTACCCCCACATACCAAGCAGCTGTGAAGATCCAGTTGAATGTTCACCATTGCAAACTGGCAGCTGCTACCTGGGAATGGACGATAGTGGAGGGCAAGAAGTGTAGCAGAATACTGGATGAGGAAAGAATGTCAAGAATAGTAGCAAACCTAGGGAGGCAGGGGGCCCTCAAGCCCCAGGTGCCACTTCTGAGGGACTCATTTTGCAACTGCGCCCCCACCCCCCCAAACTGCACCGCAATGGGAAATTCCCGTTTAAAACCGCAGTTGAAGGCCAGCAATCGGGGCTCACCCTGCTCCCATCTCCATGTGGAGGTTGGGTGTAGCACATCCGATCAGGGCCCGTTTGAGCCCGGCTAAGGCCAGGTTTGGATCTAGCTCTAAGCTGCACCCTTCAGCTTAGAGCTAGATCCTCGCCTGGCCTCTGCCGAGCTCAGACTGAAGCTGGTTGCTCTCAATCCGTCTAGCTCTATACTGTTGGTTCCACCCCCCAAGCGCCACCTGATGAGAGATGGACAGAGCCAACAGTACAACGCTAGAGACTACAGAGCAGCCAGCTTCAGTCCAAGCGTGATTGGGGCCAGCCCTGGATCCAGCTCCAAGCCTTCCACTTAGAGCTAGATTCAAGCCTGGCCCTAGCCAGGTCTGATCGGTCCCCTGCTGCTCCCCCATCCATGTGGAGTTTGGGTGTGGGGCTGGCCTCCTCACAAAGAGGAGCTGGCAAGCTGGCTTTCCCCGCTTGCAGTCTCCATATGGAGATTGCGAACAAGGGAATCCTGCTCACTCCACCCCACCTCCACATGGAGGTCGGGTGTGGGGCCAGCCCCATTCCCAACTTTCCTGTGGGGGGAACAGAGTAAGCCAATTTGCCCCATTTGCAATCTCCACAGAGAGATTGCAATTGGGGGCAGGGGGCAGCTGCAGGAGGCAGTGCCTGGGCTTGCCTCGGTGCATTTCAGGTAGATACTCCCCTGGTTGTGACATTTCTCTGCTTCTCCAAGCAAAAATTCCCCCTTCTCCAAGGTTACTTTTGTTTCCAGGACTTTGTGTGTGACCTTTGTTTGTCACTTAGAAATAGGGTTAGGCTGCAAAGTGTCCTGTTGACCTTTGTGATCCTTTTCTTCCCCACAGCATCACCATCACCACCATCAACAAGTGCAGCAGCAGCAACAACAATTGCAACCCCAGCAGCTGCCACCACCCCCACTGCCTCCACCTGTCCCCCAGCAAGTAGCCCCTCCAAGCAAGTCCTCTCCTCCAGCCTTTGTTCCAGCACAGATCCCAGTTCTGGAGCAGTCGCTCCCAGGGAACATGTTTGATACTATCTCACATTTCACTCAGCCGATTATGCATCTCCCTCAACCAGAGATGCCGCCCCATCTCCCACAGCAGCCTGAACACAGCACTCCTCCTCATTTGAATCAGCATACAGTGGTGTCCCCTCCAGGTGAGCAGATTCAAGTTGCTTGTGTGGATCATGCCCTTTGACCTTAGAGATGTTTGAGCTGCCAGGCCCTTGGTAAAGCATGGTGGGGAGTTTGAGCTTCAGTGCTGCCTAAAGTAATATACAGCAAAGGGGGGGGGGTTGATGGTATGGGGTTAAAAGGTCAGGGTCTGAAACATGGAATATGCAGGAGTTTCTTTTATTGACCTGTTGGGCAGGGGGAAACAATGCAAGGTCCCTGAATAGATGTAGAGCTGCATTCTGTTTTTTTCCCTTTGATGTTAGAAAGGCAATGTCTGAGCATATGGGGCAATTCATCCTTTCAAAGCACTCCTTTACTCAGAAGTGGCCTGCTGTGCACCCACAAGTGGCAGCCCCAGTCAGAAGCAGCATTTGTCTCTCTTTCTTGCCACAATCTGTGACGGCTGTTTTTCCTTCCCCAGCTTTGCACAACGCTCTGCCTCAGCAGCCCTCCCGACCCAGCAATCGAGCTGCAGCACTGCCCCCCAAACCGTCTCGGCCTCCAGCGGTGTCGCCTGCCCTGAACCAGCAGCCTCTGCTTCCCCAGCCTCCCCTCCCTCAGCCTCCCCAGGTTCTGCTGGAGGATGAAGAACCTTCTGTCCCCCACCACAACCTGCCCCTCAGCAACAGTCAGATGCAGCTATACCTGCAGCAGCTGCAGAAAGCGCAGCCACAGACTTCTCTCCTCCCTTCAGTGAAGGTCCAATCGCAGCCTCAGCCTCCCCTGCAGCCTCCTGCTCATCCTCCAGTACAACAGTTGCAACATCAGCCACAGCAGAGGCCAGTACACATGCAGCCCATGCAGTACCCTTCCCATATCCCTCAGCCTCAGCCGCCTCCTCAGCAGCACCTACCCCCACAGCAGCAACCGCAGCCACCCCAGCAGCCGTCAAAGCCCCAGCAAGTCATACAGCACCACCCGTCACCGCGGCATCACAAGCCGGACCCTTACTCAGGCGGTGAGTAGACTAACATGAACTGAGCTCAAGCTTATAAAGAGTGGAGGGGTGGACTGCCTTGCTGGGACCATCCAAAATCTGTCCCAGTGAATGAACACTGAATGACATCCAGCCTTTCCTGGGAGGCTGCACTGCTGTAAGACTCACAAAAATCTTCAGAGGTTTTGAATTGTGATTGGCAGGCAGAAGCTAACTGAATACAGTTCAAGGAAGGGAAAAAAAGACCTTTCTAATGGCATTTCTCTTTAGGTTTCCCTCTAATTTGTTTCTGGTTGATAGCATTATATTTATTTTTATTTTATTTATTTATCTTCAAATTTATATACCGCCCTTTCCCCAAAGGGCTCTGGGCGGTGAACATCAGAATAAACAGCAAAACAAAGGTACGAAGGCCCCAGGCTACATAAGGCCTTAAAGGTTAACACCCATACCTTGTGAATGATTTGGAATTCCACTGGAAGCCAATGCAGACGACGCAACACAGACTGAATATGATCACGATAGGCACCTCTTGTGAGCAGACGAGCCGCCGCATGCTGGACCAGCTTCAGCTTCCGAATCAGACGCAAAGGCAGGCCCGCCTAGAGCGAGTTACAATAGTCTAACCTGGAGGTGACCGTTGCATGGATCACAGTGGCCAGGTCTGCTTGGGAGAGGAAGGGGGGCCAGCCACTGGGCCTGACGAAGATGGAAGAATGCAACCCGGGTTATATGGGCCATCTGGGTCTCTATTGAAAGAGACAGATCCAGGTGGACCCCCAGCTGCGAATGGAGGAAGCCGGTGCCAATGAAAATCCCCAACCCCCCCCTTCACGCCCCAGCCAAAGGATCTCCGTCTTTGATGGATTCAGTTTTAATTTTCTCTGTTGCAATCAACCAGCAACCTCCTCCAGACAATGCTGTAGAGCCGCAGGGGCGGCGACCGCTCCCACCTCCATCAACAGAATGAGCTGAGTGTCATCAGCATACTGATGACAGATCAGCCCAAAGCTCCATACCAACTGAGCAAGGGGTCTCGTATAGATCTTAATTAACAGCAAGGATAATAGCGCCCCCTGTGGCACACCACAATGAAGCTGGCACTTCTGGGAGGCCTGATCCCCGCACCACACTTGCTGACTCCGGTCCAGGAGAAACGTGACAATCCACAATAAAATATTAGCTGCAGATCAAATGTTTATTCCCCCCCACCAAAAAACTCCCCAAACCCTAGGAGACTCACAACATTTAATCCAGCATGACCTTCAGTGAGTCAAACCCACTTCCTCAGCTCTGGCTAAAGCTGGAATAAATGTTAGCCTTTCAGGTGCCACTAGACTTCTTTGTTTTGCTAAAGTAGCCTAACGTGGCTGTTACCGTGGGGTTATTTTTCTCATATGCATGATAAATATTTCTGAATAAAATACTATGGGAAGCTAATTGATTGATGCTGAACTATTTCAGGTCACTTGAGAGAAGCACCTTCTCCTCTCATGATGCATTCCCCACAGATGCAACAGTTCCAGGGGCTGCCACACCACTCTCCCCCACAACCAAATGTCCAGCCAAAAAAACAGGTAAAGGTACATTGTGAATGTGTAAAGGATTTCCCAGAGTTCACAGCTTGCCGAGGTATCTTTCGTAAGGCTGCCCTGATTCTCTGCTTTTGTAATAAAAAAAACATTTCTTGCTGGATGGAGGAGGGCTGGGCTGACTCCAGGAAAGCTATGTGAGGAAATGGGAACGACTGCAGTGTTTTTTAAACGTAAGATTTTATTTTTGTGAATTAAAAGAAAAGGGAAACAGACACTAGAAACATAATAGAAACTAATGGCTTTGATGGCCTGTCTTGGCAGGAACCGAGAGCTGCGTCTGTGGTTCACTCACAGCCGATGGTGAAAGAGGAGAAGATGCAGTCCCCAGTCATCCGAAATGAGACGTTCAGTTCAGCTTTGCGGCAGGACCCTCCCAAGCACCCAGAGAGCATCAAGCCACCTGCACATATCCAGCAACGTGAGTGACAACTGAGCAGGGTGGGCTAAGCATGTGTGTTTCTTGATTGTTTTCCATAGTTGTGGGCTGCAGGGAGATGTTCTTACGGTAACGGCTGTTGTTTCAGGAACAGAGATGAAGCCAGTAGACAGTGGACGGCCTGTTATAAGACCACCTGAGCAAAATGCACCACCTGGAGTTCAGGACAAAGAAAGACAAAAGCAGGAACCAAAAACACCAGTTGCCCCTAAAAAGGTAACAGTCCATTATAACCAATACTGAGAAAGGAGATGTTAGTACTCTGGGCTGAATTGTGTCACTTGCATTGTTTTGTATTTCCATTGGCAGTGGAATCCAGAGGTAGTTGAACTCTGTGTCATCTCATCTGTACTCTTCATTTTCTTAAGGCTGCATCTGCTTTTTGATCAATCCATTCTGAGGTGCATTTTACTAGATTCTCTTACATTGCATTATGATGAGTGCCTCAGCAGTAATCTTCTTGCAGGTTACTGGAATATTAAATTTTGGTGTGGTTTCTAGAATACAGAGGTCAGTACCAGTTAGCAGACACCAGATAGTAGCAGACTGGGTCATGGCATTCCTAGCTGGAGCAGATTGTTGGGATCCTTTCATGTTTAGCTTCAAGCTTGGTTGTGTGACTCAAATCGCGGTGGTTGACCTGGTGGATGACCTGTAGCAGGAGGTAGACCAGGAGTGCGCCTCTGTTGATTCTCCTGAACTCCTGCAGATGGACAAAATCTAGCACTCCCCAACCTTGCACTCATAAGACATCTCCAGTGTGGAAAGGGAATCCACACACTACAGACTGTCTAGGCCAGGTAGTAGCAATGGACCATAGTTGCTTCCAAACTTAACTTAGACAGTGTTAGCTGACAGTTCCTTCTTCGGAAGCTTAATCCTATGACCTGCACGTAGTAAAGGGGGGGGGGGGGAGCCCCTCTGTCTGCAGGTTTGATTTAATATGCAAACCATGTTACGTGTTTAATGCTGAGACCATACTTCTTCTAGAGAGAAACCTGAGCAGTCCACATAAGAAAAAACAATCCTGTCGACAGGGGACAACGCTGTGTTCTGACTTCTCACATTTAGCTTGGTAGATGCAGAGGCTTCTCTACTGTGTTTTGATAATATTTCTGTTTCTCCACAGGATCTAAAAATAAAAAACATGGGCTCCTGGGCAAGCCTGGTACAGAAACATCCCACTGCACCGTCCTCTACAGTAAAGGCCAGTAGTGATAGCTTTGAGCAGTTCAAGAGGGCAGCCCGGGAAAAAGAAGAACGTGAGAAGGCCTTGAAAGCTCAGGCAGAACAAGCGGAGAAAGAGAAGGAGCGGCAGAGGCGGGAGCAGGAGAGAATGAGGTGAGAGGCATCTGCCTGCCTGGGATGTAGGCTGTGCCCTACTTGCATGGTGCTTTGCTTCCTCTATGGATGGTCTGTGTCTGGCTAGTGCAGCAGGAGGAACATCAGCCTGTTCTTCTTGGCTGGAGAGACTCTGTCTTAGAAGATCTGCAGATAACTTATTCACTTGGGGGGAAAGGAGCATGCCTGTGCTGTGGCTGCTTTACAACTCTGGTGTGGGCTTGGGCAGAACTAGGTGTTTGCTTGTGTAGTCTCTTGTTTAACACCCGTCTGATGGTAAGAGATTTGATGAAATGGACCTCCATCTGCAGCAGGTTTTAAGGGTGTGTGCGTGTGTGTGTGTGGGGAAAGTGGCAGTAGGAAGCCAAAATTCAATCCAGTGTTTTTTGTGTGGTTTTTTTAATGCACAGATGCTGCAGCTTTACACTGGGAAGCTAGGATTAGTAATAGTAGAAAGTTTCACTGTGAAGGCAAGTACCTGAGAAAGCATGGTGTGGTTGTTGGCCTAGCAATAGTGAACCAATAACACACTTGATAAAGCACAAAGAATAATTGAATCATTTTGTTGGGTTGTTGGTGCAGATCTGCTCCAAGCTACATAAGAAGTGAACGAGAAACCACCACCACCCTATTTTCAACAGTTTTGTATTTTAACAGGGGGTTCCTAGAATATCATCACCAGCAGTGCTTCCAAACAGCCCTGCTTCTGTGTGATGTGGGTGATTACCCCGATGCGCTGTCAAAGGGATGCAAAGAACTGCACTGCTCTAATGGTGCTTCTTGTCTTGGCGGACAGGAGTCGTGAAGATGAGGAGGCGCTGGAGCAGGCTCGCCGAGTTCACGAAGAGGTCCGGCGGCGCCAGGAACAGCAGCAACAGCATCATCAACAGCCACCACAGCAACTGCAGCAGCAGCCACCGCCGGTGCCAGCCGCTGCCCCTGCTCCACAAGCACAGAGCTCTCAGCCACAGTCTTCTCAGTCCATGCTGGACCAACAGAGAGAGATGGCCAGAAAACGAGAGCAGGAACGAAGGCGGAGGGAGGCAGTAAGTGGGGGCACAAAGCTTCTTTGTGGGTGTGGAGGAAGAGGGAGATGTCTGGACCACAAAGGGGCACAACAAAAGCTCACTTGGCTGGCAAATTGGCCCAAGTCAGATCATCACTGGAG
The DNA here is from genome assembly GCF_021028975.2 of Sphaerodactylus townsendi. Lineage (NCBI taxonomy): Eukaryota > Metazoa > Chordata > Lepidosauria > Squamata > Sphaerodactylidae > Sphaerodactylus > Sphaerodactylus townsendi. The sequence goes on along the minus strand of NC_059427.1, from coordinate 110,433,605 downwards.
TTTGGTCAGGATGAACCAGACTTTTCTGATTAAGGGAAAGGTTGGGTTTCCCCAGGAACAAATGAGACAAAGCCAATTCTTGAACAGGGGAAGAGCTACCACTGTGAAGGAGGACACGTGGCCCCGAAAGAGCTTTCCAGAAATAGTGGTAAAGTGGCCTCTTCACAGAAATTTGTATTTCTTTTTATAGCTCTCTTGGTGCTTTTTTCTCCTGAACCTCTCTGTCTTCCCTCTTTTTCCTCCACTTCTTCCTGCCTTTTTCCTTTATATATATTCATTCCATGTAGATAGCCAAAGTCTACTTTTTCAAGTGCATAGAAACATTCTCAATCTAGCCATTGAAAAAACCAATCATTGGACTAGTTAATCCTTGTTAAGGAAGCCTGCTGTGATTTCCTTAACAGAGCTTACAGTTATTCTTATAATTGGCTTGAGAATCCCGCAGAAGGGACAGTGGTTGATCCTTCCAGCCCAGGACGAGAGATACAGTCGATGTTTCCTTTTTGTGGCTGTTAGTTATATGAATATATAACTTCTTCAAATTCAGATGACTGTTAAACATTCTTTTCTCCTCTCTTTTCCAGAGTGCAGCTACTATCGACATGAATTTCCAGAGTGAATTGTTGGCAATATTTGAAGAGAATCTTTTCTAATAGCACCTGGTTTTCTTCTTTTGACTCTAAATTTCCCGGCAAATCTTTGACTCTCCATAGTGTTGTTGGCGGCTGGGAGGAGAGCATTCCTGCAGCCTTCTGCATGTATGACAGTTGCGGCCTCAGAAGAATCAGCAGAGTCTGCCTTACAATTTGACTTTCTTCCCCACCCCTCACCTCACTGAAGAAAGAGAGACCAAGACGCAAGCCGATCCTGTACTAGGTTTGAATCGGTGGACATGCAGTTGCTGGAAAGGGTGCCCCTGATCACTTGATAGTCTCTATGCCAAACTTACTTGCAGTATATCCAGGACTTTATGCTGTTCACTCCTTTTCTATTCATAAAAGAGTTCTGAGTTGCAGAATGTCTGTGACCCTACAAAGCTTTGTGCTGGCAGAACAAGACACTCTGCATTAAGAGGCTGTGCACATGAAGACCCTGCCTGGGCTTCAGCAGGAAATACACACAAGCTGTTTCTGGTCCTTTTGTCACTGGCTTTGCCTTTAACTAAACTTCCCACAAGCCTTTAGCTGGGAGCCATTCTCTGTAAGTGTTCGCTTGTGAAAAAGGGAATAATTTAGTGGAGGTGTCAAATGTAACTGACCATTTGAGTGAGGTTTTTCTGTTTTAGCATTGTGCGGAGGTCCAGGAATTTGAGCTAGACTACCAACCAAAGTCGGTTTCTTTCAATCTGTTTATTTTCCTCCAGACAAATTGGCACTGCTCAGCTCTTGAGTGGGTATTCTTGTCTCTTCATTGCAGAGTGGAGTGGAGTGGAGTGGGGAAAGCATTAGCGCCAGGAGAGGCTCCCACCCCGTCAATAGTGTTTGACTGTGGCTGTATTGTATAGTGAATATAGTTGGCATATATTTGTTTGAGTTTTAACTGGTGAGCCCACCAAACTCTGTAAAGACACTGCTTATATTTTGCTCAGTTCCAGACTTTTAGTCTATATTTTTAACTGTAATACCAGAAAGCTATGTTTTGGGTTTTTTAAATGTCATGACGTCTGTTAAAATTAGTTTTTATACAGCAAAGGAGCTGATCACACAGGAGGGCCAGTGGTGGGAGTGGACTCGGGTCCGGAGGAAGGAAGTCCCGCTCCTGCTGCCTTCAGTCGAGCCTTCTCACACTTAGCGGTGATCATTTCCCCAGCACCTTTAGTGTGTTCTTTTCATTTTACTCTTTGAATTGTTCCAAGTTTATGTGCCATAAATACCCACTATACAGTACAATACTGGTGTGTCAGTATTGGCCAAGCTCCTGAGTAATTAATTGGTTTTACTTTAATACGGTGAATATGCATTTGGTCTGTACTGATCATGGAATAAACTCATCTCTTTTTTTTTAAAGTTGGTGTCGTACTGACATTTCTTTCAAATCCTGCTTGCAGTAAAAAGGGAGTAAGAACTCAAAGGACAGCTTGCTCCCTCTTGCCTGTCTTGCTCCAGCAGGGAGGAGTTGCAGGGTTTCTATTTTGTCACCAACCTAGGGGGAGGCTCACCCTAGAAGCAGCAATATAAGAGCAACAGAATTCCATAGAATTCTTACTGAGACCAAGGATCAAACAGTTGGTGCCTTCTAAGCAAAGACTGGCCCAGAGGGCAACTTCCACCACGGCTGGTTTAACTCCGCAGTAATAAACCAAAAGGAAGGGCAGAGCGACCAATGACTGTTCCCAGTTACTTCCTCTTCCTGAGGAGGACATATTTCAGAGAGAGCACAATGCTGCTTCTAGAAACCAAGAATTGGTTCATTTCTGGAGCGAGAAAGAGGAAAGATCTGCGCCTCATCTTATGAGTCAGGATCCACCCTACTGGCATCAAAAGCTGTTCTCTTAAAAATGGCTGCCTGAGAGGTGCTAGGCTAGCAGCATTTGGACTCGCTGCAGCTGTCCCTATAAGCCTCCTGTCAAAGCAGAGGAAGAAACGGACACGCGCATCCCCTTTCTGTGCTTTTTGCCAACAAGTGGTGTTACAGGAGCTGTGGGTCCCATGATTTGGTAGTGCAGGATTGCACACTTGCCTTTGCTTTCCCACTTCTGTTGGCAAAATGCAGCAGTTTCAGTGAACACTGTCCTTGGCTGGGCTGGTGAGTCTAGGCTATCAAATAAACACTGGTATTCAATGAGCTTGTTCTTGTTGGCTTAGACTACCCTGGCTAGCCACTATAGAGGATGCTTTCACTGTGCATGTGGGCACCTCAGCCAGCCTCACTTGTGCACGTTCAGCTAAAGGAAGATCCTTATTTTCTTTGTAATCAAATTTTGGAAAGACCACTTGCAGCCTCTTATCATCTGCTCTTCACTCACTTGAGATTAGAACACAGATTCTGATAAAGAATCTGTCCAGCGTATTAAATTCTAGTTAGCCGAGTGTAGAGATAAACTGAACCAGGTGAAGTATTTGTGATACAGGGCATGCGTTATGAAAAGGGCAGGGCCGCAAATGGCCTAAATATATGCAGTTTGTGCCAGGCTGCCTTTACGCCTTGGGAAAAAGAATTATACCCTTTCCATTCTTCATTTGCATACCCTTCATGTCCTGAGAGATGTGGGAAAGGGAACACATGAAGGTAGTTCTTTACTGCTTATTAGTAATAAACTCTTGCATCTTTTGGTCTTCTTCTTTGCATCATCCTCAGGTCTTTTTGCAGCAGGTGAGTAATTCGGCTTGCTGCACAGCACCAAGACTAGGCTAGGAACTGCCACTGCCAATTGATGTGGCAACACCACCTTTTAACTCTGGATTCAGCCTTTCATTGTGCAGTCAAACGTCTATGCCCTTGGCAGTCAGAACCCACATGGCCACATATTCCCCCCTGGTAACTCAGTGCGTTAGTCATGCCCTAGCAGGAGACAGATTATATTTTGAGGTCAGAATTTTTGACATTCTTGTGAGCAGCTGGCCTTCATGCTGAATTTTTACCTTAAGGTGCCTTTTTAACTCTGTGTCATTGGAGGACCTCTGTGCATTTCTACACAGAGAGCCAGATGGCTGGGTACTTTGAGGAAATGGGGGAGGAATGATTAACCCAGGATAGCTTGGTTGTCACTCCCCTCCCCCCATGTGTGCTCAGGTGTTTAATGAGGCTTTCTTTCTACTGCTAAGAGTTACTGAAACTAGTAAAATCTTGCTGGGCTCTCATATTCTTCCTGCTTGGCACCATTCTTAAAGAGGGACAAGAGTACCTGCACTTCATTTCCTAGCCTAGTAGACTTGTATCAGGAAGGGCATAAAATTGTTGGCTGAGGCCAATATCTGCCCTTAGCTTTAAAATACAACGGTATGGTCTGAAGAATGTTGGGTTCCTGAGAGTAGCACTAAGGCCTTGGGGCGTATATGCTTTGGAACATGTACCCTTTTAGGACCAGTGGAAAGGTAGCTACAGTCAGCTCAACTGTATACAAAACTAGCTTCCACCCTTTAACTGCTGGTGTGTGGCCTTACCTCCCAAATGCATGAAATGTTGGGTCTCCAGCTCACAGATTCTTTGTGACCAGCTTAGTTGGTGGACGAGCCTTTGGTTTTAAATGGAATCCCAAGATTTGCCAAGAAAAAAAGAGGCTCACGAAACCTCCTGGCTGTAGCTAATACTTGAGCGGAAACAGCTCTTTGCATCCCCTGCTCTTCCCTGTGCCACTGGCACATCCTCTTTACCACAGGTTCATAAACTGGCCTTAATCTTCTCTTCTTGGTTTTCTGTGCAGATCCTTTATGGGAAGCAGAGACTTTTGCTTCTCCTCTGAACACGTTCTGATCCTTCTTCTTCCATCACCAGTCCTTTCTCACAGTATTCCTTGCTCCCGAGGTCTCCTCCCCTCCCCTGCCCCTTTACGAAGCACTTTGGATGATCATCTCCCTCCTTTAATTTTAAGCTCAGGGTTTTTGGGGTACTTTAAGTGCACATCCGCTGTACGAGTTGATCACACATGAAGTCATCGCAATTGTACATAAAAATAAACTGCACCACACTGACAAAAAATAAAGGCATAACAAAATGGAGATGCTGAAACTTCTACCAAGAGAGCACCCTCGGTTGTACAATTTTAAATATATATAATTTATATGTATGCAAAGAACAATTCTCCCTCCCCACCTCCCATACCTGGTTACTAGTGCAGTTAGTCCTTTTTTAATGTTTAGCCCTCTTTCGCATTTGCCATTTGCCAAACCTTTCTTGTCAGTACTTGAGAGTTCCATGTAGCGGTAGAGTTTTTTAGATCGGTGGCTTAACACAACTGTCTTGTTCCTCTTCACTAATCCCCTCTTCTGCTCACGTCTATCCTTTGCAAACTTCTTGAAATGTTTACAGGCTTGCACCTATATAGGTTTTTTTCTTGTTGTTAAGCTGTACTTGGGCTTTTATGTTTATGCATTTCTGAATGATGAACATAGAGTGGTATTGTTAGCTGGAGAAATGATTCGTTTTTTGTTTTTTTTTCTGCCAAAGGATTTTTTTTTTGCTATTCTTGTGTTTTATTTTTCTGTTTTTACAAAATGTTTCTGTGTTTATAATTTGGTTGTTATTCCGACTGAGACATATTTAATTTTCCCTTCTCTCCCCCCCCCCCCCCCCCCATGTTTGATTTTAACAATTACAGACATTATATGTAGGCATCTTGCCTAAATGATGTAATCTTGGTTATTTTTTTTCCTTTTTCAGTCCTGTACAAATAAATAAGAGAAATGTACAATCCCACTGTACTTAATGCACGGAACGCTTGGCAAATAATTATGTCAGTGAATTTGAAACTTGTATTAAACACTTTAGACATTTGTAGAAGGGAATTCATAGAGTTTTCACTTATATACTAAAGGTTTTTTGTGCAGTTCTCATTGCAAAAATAAACATTTGTACTGAATATATGACGTAAACTTTTTTTTCATTTAGTCTTTCGCTCTCATGAAGGGAGGGATAGCTTGGGCTCAATTGAATTATGGGGTCCAAGTACATCAGTGGGGTCACTCTCCCTCACATATTGACAGTACATTCATAAGCTGAGTTACACCTGAGGCCTTTGACTTCAATACACTTAGAAGAGTGTAATACTGTTTAGGATTGCATCTTAGAAAAAAAAATTCTGAAGTTCCTCTTCTCTATCTGCTAAATAGCCCATTCAACAATTTAGCTCCCCCCACCCTCACCCCTTTTATTTTTGCCCCACGCAAGATGCCACAATGTGTATTTAAAAATTACAGGCAAACAATCAAAATGTCCAAACTGTGCTGAAACCGGGATGTCAACAGCCACTCATCACCAAATAATAGCTGTATTCCCACCTGTTAGGGACTCTATCCCTGTGAAACTAATAGGGCAGTGTTTACTGCTAAATTACAAAGGAAGTAATTTGGTGATTGGCACGAACTGTACCAGTGCCATAAAGTCCTTAACCTAATATTCACCCTGCCAGCTTCACTATGACTGCTTAAAGACATTCTAGGCAAAAAAACTTCATTTGCAGCACTTCTGAAAGCTCTGTAAAGGAGATTTCCACTTCCAGGGCCACCACTGGAATGTGACTTTAGTTGTTCTGTCCATGTAAGCTTCGTACACAGATGAAGATCTGAAACCAGTGCCACATTAGCTGAAACTGAAGACCATACTGTGTCACTGAGAGGGTGACTTGCATATAATAAAAGATGCTCAAATTGTAACCAAAACCCACATCTTGAATTCTGCCCCAAGACATCAAGCTGAAATGTTAAAAACACCCATCTACCAGGAGATGGGCTACTGGCATTCTGCTCAGTCTGAGGCTTCTCAGCAGCTGGAACAGCTGTTGTTGACGCGAGATGAATGAAAAACTGGCAATAAATCAGGATGGACACTCGTAAATCATTAACTCTGATGCTGTGGTAACAAATATAGATAAAATCATGTCTGGGTGACTAAAGTGGATCAAACAAACCGAAAATAATTGTTGATTCTTGCGAGCACACGTAAATAGTGTAGAGTCCACCATTTTGCAGTACAGAGTCTTTGTGAAGAAGATTGTATGGCCTACATTAGCCGATATACAGATGGGAAAGGGATCAAATCAGTTGCATAATGACCAATGGTATCAACAAAAATAATTGTGGGAGGAAAAATATAGTCATTTATTCAAGATGTATGATTAGTCTACCTATCCTCAAGGCAGCAGTTTTGCCTGCCCAGTAAGCTACTGCCGCTTGTGCTAGATGTGATGATCTGGCTCTCCCTTTCCAGTTGGTGCCACAAAGACATCTCAGGTTGCTCTGTGTACAACAGCAGCCCAAAGGGACCTGTGACAGAAATTGGTATGCATCACATGCTTTACAAGGCTAAAAGTCACAGGATGCAGTTGTTCTTAGTTTTAGTTTTTCACCTTTGGCCAAGATACTTGTGGTTTTTTCTTCAGATTAGATCCACTCTTTGTAGACAGCTCCTGTTCCTGGATGTTGATGGTTTTTAAAGTCAAAGACTCACGTACGATCTACGTAAAAGGTAATAAAAGCTCACATAGTATGTTCTGGATTTTATTTGCAGCTGCCACCCTGGGCCTTCCCTGGTGATCCTTAACTTGAACCAAGGAGTTTCATAAAGTTCATTTTGGTGTAAGTACATAGAATGGTAAACTTGTGGTTGGTAAACTGTCACCCATAAGGTAATCTGTGAGGGCTTGTTTCGGGTTTCCTTCACTCTGAGAGATTTTAAGTGTAACAGGCTTCTTGCTCCCTTCTCCTGTCTTGGTTATTAATCACGAAAATATCTTGTAACCATCCTATAACCACACTGGAGTCATGGGGTTAAAAACGGCACCTACAAAACCTAAATAACTATTGATTCACTGGAAAGGGTTAAAGCATCAGCTAGAATAGCAAGTCCTGAAAATATGCACAAATATAACTCCCAGCTTCTGCTGGGACAAAAAATGTATTCTGAGGGCAGTGAGAAAATAGCAGCCAATCTGCACTATGAGAGAAAGGTTACAAGTGACTGGCCCCAGGCTACTGAATACCAGTTCAGAGCTACCTGGGTACTTTAAATGAAAGCACAGCCTGTTCCTTTAGTACCCTCAAGATTGGACAATCAAAAGAATGAGAACTAAGAGTTTCATGTGAACCTCTTCCTGACTTTACACACTACCAAAGAGAAATTCAAACAAATAACCTGGATGTATAGGGAGAAAGAAAAGCTAAAGCTCACAATGAGCTAAGGCTTGCCAGAGAAGTTAAAAACGACAAAAAAGGCTTTTTTGGTTATGTCTGTAGCAAAAGGAAGATAAAAGATAGGACAGAGTCTCTGAATGGAGAATATGGCAAATGCTAACAGGGGATGGATAAAAGGCAGAAATACTCAACACCTTCTTTGCCTCAGTCTTTTCCCATACAGGAAATGGTGTTCATCCAAGGAAAAATGTGACAGAAGGTACAGTAGGAGAAATTCAGCATAGAATAAAGAGGTAGTGCAGGAACAATTGTCCACTTTAAACGGATTCAAATCTCCAGGACCTGATGAAGTGCATCCAAGGATATTAAAAGAACTGGCAGAAGTAATCTCAGAACCACTTGCTATAGTCTTTGAAAACTTCTGGAGAACAGGAGAACCAGTGGACTGGAGGGGGGCTAATGTTATCCCCATCTTCAAAAAAGGGGAAAAGGAGGATCCTAATAATTACTGTCCAGTCTGCCTGGTATCAATACCAAGGAAGATTCTGGAGCAGATCATTAAACAGACGGTCCGCCAACACTTAGGAGGGAATTCTGTGATCACAAAAAGTCAGCATGGGTTTCTGAAAAATAAGTCATGCTGGACTAATCTTATCTGTGTGTTTTTTATAGAGTGACAAGCTTGGTAGATGAAGGGAATTCTGTGGACGTAGCATACCTTGATTTTAGTAAAGCTTTTGAGAAGGTACCCCATAATATTCTTACAAGTAAGATAGTGAAATGTGGACTAGACAATGCTACTATTAGTTGGATTTGTAATTGGTTGCCTGACCAAACTCAAAGGGTGCTCATCAATGACTCATCTTCATCCTGGAGAGAAGTGACTAGTGGGGGGCCACAGTGTTCTGTCCTGGGCCCAGTGCTAGTCAATATTTTTATCAACAACTTGGATGATGGAATAGAGGGCATGCTAATCAAATTTTCAGATGACACCAAATTAGGAGGGGTAGCTAATACCTTAGAGGACAGAGTCAGAATTCAAAATGACCTGGACAGATTAGAGAGCTGGGCCAAAACAAACAAAATTAATTTCAACAGAGATAAATATAAGGTACTACACTTAGGCAGAAAAAATGAAATGCACAGATATAGGATGGGCGACACCTGGCTTGACAACACTACATGCGAAAGGGATCTGGGAGTCTTAGTAGACCACAAACTGAACACGAGTCAGCAGTGTGATGCGGCGGCCAAGAAAGCCAATGCAGTTCTGGGCTGTATCAATAGAAGTATAGTGTCTAAATCAAGGGATGTAATTGAACCTCCTATTCTATATTGGTTAGACCTCACCTGGAATATGGTGTACAGTTCTAGGCACCGCAATTCAAGAAGGATATTGACAAGCTGGAATGGGTCCAGAGGAGGGCAACCAAAATGGTAAAAGGTCTGGAATCCATGCCCTACGAGGAGAGACTTGGGGAGCTGGGGATGTTTAGTTTGGTGAAGAGAAGGTTAAGAGGTGACATGAAAGCCATGTTTAGATATTTGAAGGGATGTCATGTTGGTGAGGGAGCAAGCATGTTCTCTTCTGCTCCAGAGTCTAGGCCCAGGAGTAATAAATTCAAGGTGAAGGAAAAGAGATTCCACCTAAACATAAGGAAAAACTTTCTGACAGTAAGGGCTGTTCGATGGTGGATTGCACTACCTCGAAGTGTAGTGGAGTCTCCTTTGGAGGTTTTTCAAGAGAGGCTGGATGGCCATCTGACAAGAGTGCTTTGAATGTGTCTTCCTGCATTGAAGAGGGTTGGACTTGTCCTTCTACCATTTCAAGTCCTCTGAATTTGTGATACCTGCCTGGAGAAGGAGAGAGGAATTTAACCCATCCTGTTATCTCTTGCTACCTGTATTGACATTAATAAAGAACAGTGGATGGGCAAGCCTAGAAGCCTTCTCTCCAGAGGGAAAAAATTGCTTAAAGCATTCCCTTCAAACCTGGGGCGGGGGGAGCCATTTCTTCACAAGGCTATATGACCTTTTTAATAAATAACCCAAACTATTAAGACTGCAGTTATGAATTGCAAAAGGGCATACAAGGCTATTCTAAGATCCAAAAAGAGAACCACAATCCACAACAATTGATGAGAATTGATTAAAGCTGCTGAGACAAATAATAATGAGTTCTGGAGATCAACTTCTTACATGGACAACCCTACATACAATATCTTAGAGAACACAGTTTCAGCCTAGAGATGAAGACCATTTTTCCTCACTATATAGCAAACAAGGAAAGCTCTCCTACCTGAAAACTGAATTAGATAACATCCCTTGTTGGCCTCCAATAACAGCTCATGAAATTAAATTCCTAATCCATCAGATGAAGAATGGGAAACCTCCCATCAGTTATTTTATTCCAGCTGAATGGCTAAAGTCAAATTCAGATTGATGGGTGCCAATTCTGGCTGCAGTTTTTACTTTTATTGCTCAAAGAACCCAAATACTGCAGGACTGGGATATAACCATTATAGTGCTCATCTTCAAGAAAAGATGCAGGAATAATCCAGCAAATTATAGGCCAATCAGTCTCCTAAATATAAACAGTAAATTGTACACTAAACACCTTTGTTTAAAATTATTCAAATGGCTAGATCAAGAAGGCTATTTGGAGGAAGCACAATCAAGTTTTAGGCTTGGCAGATCAACAATAAACCATTGGTCAGTACTGGATTACTTTATTGATAACTATTTTCACTCTACAAGGGGTACACTTTTTACAGCATTTGTTGACCTCAAAGCCACCTTTGATACTGTCTCCCATGAGCACTTTTGGCTCAAACTAGTGAACTCTTCAATAGATAAACACCCCCTTCACTTGATTATAAAGCTTCATGGAAATAAAGTATATGCCTAATATTTAGCCAGGATGGATGTTTTACTAATCCCATACTTACACAAAAGGGAGTGAGACAAGGGTGTCTTCTTTTCCCCTTTCTGTTTAATATTTACATCAATTCCCTTATAATATGCTTCCAAAAGATAGACACACATGCCCTGTAGGGATGAACTGCTGACCCAGCAGCACCGTAAGTAGAGCGCTGGAACACCGGCGCTCCTACGGCCTTCTGGTCGCACCGCTCCCCCACCCCTCATCCCCCGATGAGTCACGGGTCATGAACTACCTGGCTCACAACCACCGGGTGTCCCGGACAAAGGGACAATGGTCTTGCCCCCAGGTAAGGATTAGGCCCAGACGCTGATGCTCCTCTCCGCACGTAGCAGCCAGGTGAGATCATGCATCACATGATGATCTCTCAGTCTCCCGCTCTCCCGCTCTCCCGGAATCCCCCCCGTTCCGCCCTTCTACACGCCCCCGCTAGAATCATAATAAAAGGTGCCAAGAACCAGCACGCGGGAGAGTCGCTAGGAACACGGACACCCGCGCTCCCGCTGCTGGCGCTCTCCACCAGATGTTATCACCGCGTCTCGTCTCGTTCTTGCGCTGACCTCGCGGGCACAACTACAAGCTGGTGCCGAAACCCAGGAATCCTCGAACCTCCACCCTGCTCACCGTCGCCTGGGAGAGGGCCGCGGTACCGAAGTCCGCTGGATCGGCGCATCCAGGGACCCCCATTTCGGTATCGCCCGTCCGCTGGATCGGCGCATCCAGGGACCCGAGTTCTAGGACACTCTCTCGTCCGACAAAACAACGGTGAGTATGGGAGCTTGCAAAAGCAGGGCTTATGACAAGCACGTTAACGAACTAAAAGCGTTAGCGAAATGCGGCAGGGTCTCCATAAAGAGAGGGGAGCTGCGCAAATTGGTTGAGGAGATTGAAGCTCAATGTCCATGGTACCCGGAGGGGGGGACATTGAATCTTAAGGATTGGGAAAACAGCGGGCGCACTCTTCGCACAGAGCCCCGCGCGCCGATGTCACTGCTACTGCCGTGGAGACAATGTTATGCCGCCAGCAGCCTGCAGACCTATGGCTCCACTTGCTGTAGATCGCCCTCCTTTCGACCCTTCAGCTTCAGTTTCACCCCCGGAATTTTCTCTATCCTCTAAATTGGACGCCTGTCCTCCTTCTGCCCCCCTGTGCCCCCGCCTCCTTCAAATTCTCCCACGGCTCGGCCGCCCCCCCCCCTTGCTCCGCCTTCATTTTCTTAAGCGCCAGCACCTCCGTCGGCGCCCTCTAATGGCGCTGGTTTCTGAAAACCCTCGCGAGAACGTATTAGCCACTTAACCTGCAAAAGGGAAACCCCTGACGGAAGACATGCCGATATCCTCGCCCCATGCCCCGCTTCCACTTCACGGATACCGAGGGAGGGTGGCATTATTCGGCGGGTTGTCGAGTACCGCCCTTTAGGTTATAACATCCTCACCGAGCTCCGCAGCGATGCGAGACGTGAGGAATCACCAGCCCCTATGTGAGAGGCATGCTAGAAGCAGTCGCAAGGAATCACCTAATGGTTCCGGATGACTGGAAGACCACCTTTCGCATGCTTTTGAGCCCTGCACAATATGTGATCTGGGAAAGAGAGTTCCGCCAGCAATGTCTCGCTAGGGGAGCCGCCTCGGGCGGCGCCTACACCGCCACAAGAGCTTTACGGCTTCGATGCCTTCGCCAACCCCAACGATCAGATTGTCCTGCCAGAGGCCACCCTTACGGTCGCCTCTGAATGCGCCTACAAGGCGTTCATCAAAGTTCCCAATGCCGGCCAGCCAACCCAAAGCTTCTCCGCCATCCGGCAAAAACCCCAAGAGCCCTACGCTGAATTTGTGAACAGGCTCCAGGAGGCTCTCAAGAGGCAGGTAGATAGCGAGGAGGCCCAAAACGAGCTCCTCATGCACCTCGCCAAGGAGAACGCCTCCACTGAGTGCCGCAGAGCAATCACGGGCCTAGGCAAAGATCCTGAACTGGCCGATATGCTTAAGGCTTGCCAGGACATCGGATCCTCCGCCCACCAAGCTAGTCTCCTCGCCGCAGCACTCTCCACCGCCAGGGGACAGGATGATTGCTTCAATTGCGGCAGATCAGGACACTTCCGGAGGGAGTGTAGGCAGCCCGGCGGGGGGGCCTACAATCCCGATGGAGGAGGATCCCCCCCCAGGAGACGAAGACCCCCGAGGCCGCCAAAAACCCGATGCCCCCGGTGCCAGAAAGGCTTCCACTGGAAAAGCGATTGCCTATCGGGAAACTCGCGCCCGGGCATCTCCCCAGCCCAGGACCAAGGGGGAGAGTACTAGAGCAGCCCCGAACACCAAGACCCACACCCAAACCACCCCCCTCTCGTGGCATCTCGCTCACATGCACCCAGCCCATCTCCTTTAAGTTCCCCCACGAGGTCCTCGTTGCCCCAACCCAGTATAGCGACCCCATCCCAACGGGGACCATTGGGCTGGTGCTGCCAAAGGCCTCCACAGCTGAGCAGGGGTTGTTCATCATCCCCGGAGTCATCGACTCCACGCACCAGGGACCCATCCACCTCCAAGTCTGGACAAACATCCCGCAGGAGCTACCCAGCGGAACCAGCTGCACACAGCTGATCCTCCTGCCCCATGCGCTGCCCGCCATCAATGCAATAAAGGCCACGAGCCCCGGCAGCCATCAGGACGCAGCTAACACCACCATCGCAGCAGTGGAAACACCCATCGGAAGCTCCCGCCCGTACCTGGAGCTCACTATAGAGGGGTGTCTGTTCAAGGGCCTGGTGGACACCGGCGCTGATGTGACTGTCATCAGGGCAGCCGAGTGGCCTGACCAATGGCCAACCGAGACCTGTCCGCACATCTGGGGGGGGGAAAACAAACCGCGAGACGGAGCATCCGCCCGCTCACGGTCCACAGCCCAGGACTTGAGCGGCCGCTCACTGTCCGCCCCATCGTTCTGGACATCCATGTTAACCTCTGGGGAAGGGACCTCATGAGTCAGGTCAAAACGACCTTAGTCTGGGATGGATAAACCCATCACATAGGACATTGATCCTGACTGTGCCTTCTGAAATTCACATTCGAATTCCCGCAAAGAAACTGTTTTTCCCTCCCGTTTCTCTCCCCTCTATTCTTCGACCAGCAAAGGCGGGAGGGCCAATTTGGCTGACTGGCCCTCCCTGGATTAAAATCTGGGCCCATCCTGGTACCGCAGCACTGCCAGGACAGGCCCCAACTCAAGGGGTTGCTGCAAACACAGATCCACTCATGATTTGGGTGGGTGGTGTTTGCCAAAGCGCAGGGAAGCTGTATGAATTCAGCGTGCAGGCCCATGCGCTTGGCCAAAGCCGCCCCTTAAGGAGCGGTCTCGGCAAGCAGCATCTCCCTGAGATAATTCGATCACAAATTTAGCACCACTCCAGCCTTCCTGCGTTAACCACCAAGGTCACGGTAAGTACATTCCCCTTGCAAAGAAAACCCCCCTTTTCCTTGTGTGTGGAAATCCACCCCTATTGCCTAATCGCCTTACCTCCCTGATGTATTCGTCACCCCCAAAAGCGCTCCCAAAGTCCCCTTTGTGTTGCAAATTAGCATGCATACCCACAATTCCCCCAGGGTCCGCTCGCCCCCTCCTCCCTTGAGGCTCGGACCCTTGACTTGGCGCACCCTGATGACGCTCTGAAGCCAGCTTCCATCGGGATCGCCTACCCTCTGCCCTCCCTGTCAAACAACTTAAAGAAAGAGGAGTAGGCGGCCCCCAACAGAGCGCATTAAAAGCAACCCCTACGCAGGCTGCAGGATAAGCCTTCGTATATAGTCTTCTTATATCAAACACTAAAATCCAACAAAAACTTGATCCTGACCTCCCGCCATCGGCTCTCCAAGCCTGGCAGGACCCGGCCCCCTCCTATAACCTGGGGAAGGGGGTGTGTTTCAGTCCTTCTTCCTACAGATCTCCTGTGGATCCCGACTCGCCATGACAGGCCAGCCCATGGAATGGCGCCAGGAGGAAACCAACCCCATCCCAGAGATGGAACGCATCTCTCTGGAGGATCCCGCCCAGCGGCCTCAACGGAAACGCCGCCACCGACGCCCAGACGGTCCAAAGACCCGGATGACCTGGGGGAATGTCAAGGCGACCGCCAGCCAAGCTCAAGAGCTGCTGCGCCAGCAAGGCCACCCCGAGACGCCCGAGAATCTCTGTGCCGCCCTCCTTGCAATCATCACTGCCAACTCGGCGGCCACCATCCTTTGCCTGCTCTGCTGCCTCCTGCCAGTGGCAGTCGGCCACCCCCTGACAAGCTTTGACCAAACCAACATCTGGGAGCAATTTGCTGCCGCTGCCAACGTTTCGTCCTTCTGCCTGGGCCAGTACCTAGGAGTCGGGAGCCTGCTAAGCTCCTGCCTGCTCCCCATTTGCAAAGCCCCTGGAGACTTCCTAGCGGAGTCTGGCTTAAGCCCCTTTATGAATGCTTCGTCCATCAAGTACTCTATGAGCGCTGACTGGGGACCCGTCGTCCAAACCCTCCCGGCCGGCGCTCTCTCCCTTGTCACCAAGACTGTCGCTAATCACAAGTCCAACACCTGCGCCCGCATTGCCGGCGCGGCAAGACGAGAAACCGACCCGGGCCCATTCACCGGCTCGGCCAACTGGAACTGCATGCACACGGAGGACATTCCCCCCGTGTACGGAAATATCTTGCTCCCCAAGGGTTGGTTCTGGACTTGCGGGGAGAGAACTTTCAACTACATCCCTGCTCGGCTTTCTGCCGGGACTCTCTGTTGCCTTAGCCGCCTCACCATCGTCCTGCCTCAGGCTCCACCCCGGGAGCCCAGGCGCCGCCGCCGCCGCTCCACTCTGCCCCTCGACCCTTCTTGCCGGAGCGATGCGGTTGCTCTCTCCGAAGCGGAGTTCGTCTCCCTCGCAACCTCCCTAGTGGGAGTCCCCGGACTCGCTTCTTACAACGCCAAGACCATTGGCCGGCTGGCCTGTGCCCTTGCGAAGTCCATCAACTCCACATCCATTGCTCTGGATGCTCTGGCCTCCGAGCAGCAGGAACTTCGTCAAGCGACTTTAGATAATCGTGCCGCTATTGATTATTTGTTGTTATTACATCACCAAGGTTGTGAGAATGTACATGATATGTGTTGTTTTAATCTTTCTGATAATTCCCATTTGATTCATATGAAAGTGCGTGAACTGCAAGATGTTGTATCTAATCTGAAGTATGACGTTTTGCCCCACTGGTGGTCAGCCCTCTGGAGCTGGCTACCGGGGGGATGGTTGAGTGCTATTGTACAGCTCTGCATTGGCTTGATTGTGTGCCTCATCGTCGGATCTTGTTTCATTCAATGTGTATCTAATATTGCCTGTAACATGTGTAAGAAACCCCTCGACTTTCCCTTGCATCGCAACCAAGTTCTCATGTTGCACAAGCAGCTCGGCCAGCTTGGCCAAACGGCGGAGGAGGCGAGCGTCCCCTTAAATCGCCCCCTAACAATTCAGCCTCCCTTCTAAATGTAAAAAAGGAGGAGATGTAGGGATGAACTGCTGACCCAGCAGCACCGTAAGTAGAGCGCTGGAACACCGGCGCTCCTATGGCCTTCTGGTCGCACCGCTTACCCACCCCTCATCCCCCGATGAGTCACGGGTCATGAACTACCTGGCTCACAACCACCGGGTGTCCCGGACAAAGGGACAATGGTCTTGCCCCCAGGTAAGGATTAGGCCCAGACGCTGATGCTCCTCTCCGCACGTAGCAGCCAGGTGAGATCATGCATCACATGATGATCTCTCAGTCTCCCGCTCTCCCGGAATCCCCCCCGTTCCGCCCTTCTACACGCCCCCGCTAGAATCATAATAAAAGGTGCCAAGAACCAGCACGCGGGAGAGTCGCTAGGAACACGGACACCCGCGCTCCTGCTGCTGGCGCTCTCCACCAGATGTTATCACCGCGTCTCGTCTCGTTCTTGCGCTGACCTAGCGGGCACAACTACAATGCCCCCCAAATAGTTGGAGAACAAAAATGATCTATACTTATATATGCAGATGATGCAGTTATGCTATCCTTTATAAAAATGGGCTACAACAAGCCCTAGCAGTACTGGCCCAACAATGTCAAGTAGGTTTATCAATTACACAAAAACAAAGAATGCATTTCTGTTCTCAGTTTAAGAAATTTTCTTGGCAGTATGAGATCTGAGACAATCAGAGCAATGCAGAGAGTGGGAAGTCACAGAAAACAAGGAGTCAAACGCAGTTGAGAGATATTCCTCCTTTTAACAAGAAGCAGTAGATTCCCAGAAAAGACGGAAACTGCTCAGTTCAAGAGAAGCCAAGGCTGTCCCTATCTGAAAAGTCACAGGGTGACCCAGAAGTGTGGAGACAAGGAGCTTGGCGAGGATCAGAGAATTTGAAGCAGTCTGTTTTCATCATGAGGACAGAGAGGAAGAAGAAGGAGGTGGCATAAAGAAGCGAAGAGCAAGGTGTGCCTGCCTGCCAAGCTCTCCATTTCCTCCCCAAGCTGTTCAGGGTGCGATAGTGAGGAAGCAACAGGTGGCTTCTTATTGGTGGTAGCCCATGAGCCAGCTTTGCTGATGGAGCAGGAAACTGGTAAGAAGGAGGAGCAGGGGTGCAAGCGCAGAACAAACTGGGGTGGTGGGAAGGGCAAGAGATGCGCTGAGGATCCAGGTGTGAAGCAAAGGTGGCAGTTTGGGCTGTGTAAAGAGGCTAAAGGAGCAGCAGTGGCGTAGGAGGTTAAGAGCTCATGTATCTAATATGGAGGAACTGGGTTTGATTCCCCACTCTGCCGCCTGAGCTGTGGAGGCTTATCTGGGAAATTCAGGTTAGCCTGTACACTCCCACACATGCCAGCTGGGTGACCTTGGGCTAGTCACAGCTTCTCGGAGCTCTCTTAACCCCACCTACCTCACAGGGTGTTTGTTGTGAGGGTGGAAGGGCAAGGAGATTGTAAGCCCCTTTGAGTCTCCTACAGGAGAAAGAGGGGGGATATAAATCCAAACTCCTCCTCCTCCTCTTCTTCTTCCTCTTCTAAAACTGACCTGGGAGAAGAAGGGAAAACTCCTTCACCTACTTGTTAAAATATTTCTCCAAAAGGCTGGAGGAAAGTTGAAAGCATTTGGTAACCTAAATCAAAACTAACAAGGAAATAATCTGTCCTTCTGCCTTTCTCTCTTTGGCAGCATAGCAAGAAGGAGGCCAATAGCAGCAAGTGTGATTGCTGCCCACCGACCCTGGTGCCATGATGGATCAACCGGGAGGCGGGGATTCTGCCCCCACTTAAGGAGCACCTGGGCTTCAAGCCCCCTCTTGGCCCACCCTCATTACACCTATGCCTGTAAAGGTCATTTCCCTGACCTGGATAGCCCCAGGCTAGTCTGATCTTGTCATATTTCCGAAGCGAAGCAGGACTGGCCCTAGTTAGAATTTGAATAGGCAGCCTCCAAGGAATACCAGGATTGTGATGCAGAGGTAGGCAATGGCAAACCACCTTCGAATGTCTCTTGCCTTGAAAACCCTATGGAATGGTGGTAAGTCAGCCGCGACTTGATGGCAAAAAAAGTCATTTGCCATTGAATTCATATCCAGACCCCCAACCTTGGCAGGTCTTCACAGACAAGGCTAAAAATAAATAAGACATTTCTACACAGGGAATTTATTAAATTTAGTCATGCTTTGGAAGAAAAGAGCTGATCATGTACTGATCTTTAAAAGAATTAAACCACAGGTACTCAAATGGAGGCTTATTTCAGCCTTGTGGGTGATTCATAAGGTTATTAGCAGTGGGTTTTATGAACAGAAAAGCATGAACCAAAGGGTTCCACGCAACTAAGAATGGAAATGAAACTGACTGATAGATTCTAATATAGCACAGTGGAGATTCCCTGGTAATGAAATGACAACCACTGAACCAGTGATCATCCAAATTAACATGGAACAATTTCAGCTAAATGCTGTTTTTCATGTAGTGCTGTCTGTACAATTAACTATTCTCCTGAAGGGAAAATGATAAATTAAATGACTGTATTTCAAATGTTTACAATAACAAATAATGCAATAAATGACTGTTGGTAAAAAATACTCAGGATGTACCTCCTCGTACTTGGGATGAACCCTATCATTGAAGTGATGGTCAGAGAACAGAATGCTCTTGTTGCCTTATCTATAGTTGTTCTGAAGATACACTAACTGACTCATCGACTGACTCACCAGCTAATGAGAACTTTGGAATCTTTATGGCACTTCCACATGAAGGGATAGATGTAGTCCAACAGCACAACCCTAAATCCCAAGCCCAAAAGTTTTAGGATGATGATTATACCATGCCTGTCTTTGCAGTCTTTCCTGTGCGTGTAAAGTGTTAAGTCACAACCAATTTATGGCAACCCCTTATGAGATTTTCAAGGCAAGAGATTAACAGTGGTGGTTTGCCATTGCCTTCCTTCTTCATAGCAACTCTGGAATTCCTTAGTGGTCTTTCATCCAAATATTAACTAGGGCTAACCCTAGTTCGCACCCGAGATCTGGAGGATTTTACACAGGAGCTACTGGTTTACATAATTACAATCGGTAAAATAAATTATCCTCCCACATTAATAAGGTTCTTGCTGATTTTGTAAGAAGCAGAGGAGGGAAGACTCATCATATCCTGAGAAACTGTACTTTTTAAAGCAGAGAGCTACAATATGGAGGTGAAAAAAAACTGTAGGTGCAAGAAACTTGTTCCCATTCTGGAGAAAGAAGGATCTAAAAAACAAATCGTGATCTATTTGGAATCCTGTTTGGAACAGTGCAATCCTAAAAGTACTTTTCCGGGAATAAAAATTGTTGAACAAAATGGCACTGACTTCTGAATAGACTTGCTTATGATTGCTCCCTATCTAGGTAATTTATTCCAGTTACATCCCTACTTTTTCATATACTGATTTTTTGTGTGTGGGTGTGTATCAAGATGAGTGGAGCTAAGGAAGCTTACTGGGATTTTGCATCTCTATCTACTCCCAGTTACTGAACTTGAGGATCTTTAAGATAAACTAGCACACATGAATTTCTCTGCTTTGATCATCTCAGTTACAACTGCCAATGAATAAAAACTAAACCTGACAAATGCAGTCCTGAGCAAAAAGTTCTTCAATTGCCTTCCAAAGATCCAAATTCCCCAACTAGTCACGAAGTTGGGTTCAAATTCCACAACTAGTCACGAAGACCAGGCGCTCACTCTCTCCATCTAACCTCCTTCGAACTGTGACAGTATGAATAAAACGGAAGACTCCTGCGGGACAGATCGACAGGCAGAAAATAATAATGCACTCATTAGTCTTTTAAGTGACACAGATTATCTGGAATGCCACCCCTGCTGCAATGTCTGTGTCGCCTCCTCCACTCCTACTTCCGGGTTCCCCATTTTTTCTTCCCCGCCCCCAGATTATTCTGGTGCCAGCGCGTGCAAACTGCAAGGACAAGGGCTGGCGCACAGTGGACGAAGCGCGCACTTTCGTCCAGAAGCACCATCGATGTCTGTCCCCGAGAAGGTTGCTGGAAGGGGGTGTTGGTGGTCCTCTTGCAGCTAGGCTCAAGCCTGCGGCCCGGCCCTACCTAACCTTTCTCCCGCCAGCTGTAGGGCAGCGGTGTGACCGGGTACTGGTGCCCTCCCCGTGGCGGAGTCACCGTGGGCGTCTCCTCCTCCCCCGCTGTGCCCGGCAACGTCACCAGCAGTCGCCTGGCTGCTTCTACTCGGACTAGACGCAGCTGAAGGCGGCCGGGGAGACAACCGAGACCCCCGCCCATCCGTCCGTCCGTCCTCCCTCTCGTCCAGTACCGTAGGAGTTGCCTGCGTTTGTTGAAGTGGGCGGAGCTGAAAAGGGAGGGGGGCTTTAGAGGGGAGGGAGGCAGAGCGGAAACTAATGGGTTGAAAAGGGCGAACAACAGTCGGGGGAAGGGGATGGATGGGAGGGAAGGATGCATGGATGGGTGGGATGGATGGGACGGGACTGGATGGGACACCTGGACCTTGGCTAGGTCTTCGAATGGCACATGAATTCCGCGGCCTTTGAGCTGCAGATCTCCGAGGAGCTTTCTTGGGCTAGGTTATGCGTCTCCATTTCTTGCAGAGTGGGTCGTAGGATTCTGGCTCCACTTATCAAAACTGTGTGGAAAGTCGGGCCCGGGAGTTTTTCAGAAAAGATGGAGGGGGGGGGGCACTCCACTCTCCCACACATTTTCTGGGTCTAGTTTTCACCAGGGTTAAGAAGTTTACATCCAGAGGGGGAAGAGAGCGTGGGAGGGTGAGACCCTTGCAAAGATGGACAAATGGAAGATTTTATTCTTTCAACCTACCTGAGACAACACTTAACATGTCCTGTGGCTGGTTAGGACTTCCAGGTTCTGTCAGGTAACTGCTTGAACTGCTTGTTCAATTCATTTGCTTTTACTCCTCTGCCATGGCAGGTAATCTCTGGCCAAAAAAAGAGATAAAAGTTCCGATTCCTATAGCCTTTGTGCAACATTCTCTTCTCATCCACAGAAGGCCTGGTGGGCCACTACGAGTAGCAGAGGGCTGGACTAGATGGACTCTGGTCTGATCCAGCAGGCTAGTTCTTATGTTCTTAAGCAGACATCCCATGAAAGCTTTTTTGGTTTTCTGCCTTGGGTACAGATTTCTGCCTTTTGCTCAGTGCCTCACACTCATAGTAAAATAAACACTCTCATTGTGCCAGAGTGCTGCCTCAAGTGATGACTGAGTGAAATGTGTATGGGTATGGATTTTTGGAATTCCTAGTTTTACCCTTTCCAACTTGTCTAAAAGGAAAATCCTTCCCTTGCAGTCTCGGGCAGTGGGAGAAGATGGTGCAACTCTATCGCTTTTTGTTGATCCCCACTCGCCTTACCCTTAAAGTCTCCACAGTTTTGTATCGGCTGGGTGAGTCTAGTATTGCTTGCTTCTCTGCAGTCTTCTACTCATTGTGGGTGCTGTATTTGGTACTGAAGAAGGGACTCCGTGTAGTCTTCTGTAACAAGAGGATTGATGTACCACCCAGCTGCCTCACTGATGCATTCTATGGGGAGCACCGCTATTTAACAATTAGGGTGAGTACACAAAAAGTTAGGGGAGAATTCTGCAGAACAAGGGCAGCCACTGAAATAAGGCATGAGGGCAAAATCCTAGATATGGGTGTGTGAATAAGTTGTGAGCAGAGGAAATGCTTGATGTTGGTGTATTTGAAAGGATGAGAGTGGTGTATCTTGGGGTACCTGGCCATAACTGCCCTGTTTCTTTGTTCTCTGGGGGCTGCAGAATTCAGGGCTGAGGCTCCACTATGTTGTGGCTGGCCAGGAAGGGGCACAGTTGATGCTTTACTTGCATGGATTTCCTCAGAATTGGTAAGTGTTGCACTGGTGAGTAGCAATAGGAAAACAGATAATGTGTAAACTGATGCCTGCTTATTCTTATTGTAGTACTCACAGGTAGTGCTGGACTGCAGTTTTGTTATACAGTGTCATATTTGACATATGGGGTATATACTTGTGTATACTGCTAGAAACTGAAAGGTAAAGTTAGGTTCTTGGGCAGAACATCTAAAAAAGTGTTTTGTGTGTGGTGATGTTACTCAGTTGCATAGTTTGCAGTCTTTGTGATGTACAGTGAATGACTCCGATATCTTCATTTTTGTATAACTGAAATGGAAAATTTATTTAATGTTACTCATACACTGATAGAATTAAGGGGGTATCTTGGCAGGTGGACTTGCAATGCAATACCAGGCCAATGTGAAAGAGAAGAGGTTAATTTAAAGGAGGGACTTATCAGACACTCTGGATATTGTGCAGGAGGGAAAGGAGGACCCATAAGTAATGATGAGTCCTGGGAGGTGGGAAAACTCTTCCTTTTATGATTTGGTTGTATCACAACAGGTTTGCCTGGCGACATCAGTTGAAGGAGTTTAGGGAGGCATTTAAGGTGGTGGCAGTCGATTTGCGAGGCTATGGCTTCTCTGATTCACCAGCTGACCGTGAGCATTATCAAAGAGATTATTTACTGGAGGATGTTCGAGGGATCATTGAGGCATTAGGCACTGCTGAGAAAAATGGTGAGTAGGGAAATGTGATGTTGGTAGGATAGTATGATTGGCCATTGTGGTGGTGATTACAGTGGGGTTTAGTTGCTACTGGTGGAAGGAAAACTTCCAGTCTGTCTGGTTAATCTTCCAAAGGGGCTCTGTGAAGTCTTATTGGGGCTTCCTCAGACAGTAGTGGATTATGAGGGTTTGGGAATGGATCTAACAGTATCATCCAACATGCAAATACTTGTCTGCTGTTTGTTCTCTTACATCTGTCTTGGTTTTTTTTTTTCCTTAGTATTTACTAAGTGCATCCTGGTAGGACATGACTGGGGTGCAACCATTGCTTGGGAGTTTGCTGCCAGTTACCCTGGTATGGTGGAGAAGTTAATTATCCTGAATGGTGTGCAGTTTCATGTCTTTTCAGGTAAGACTAGTGCTCTTGTGTAGTTAGAGGTTCACAACTGATGCTTATAGCTTAGGGAAAACCCTGTTCCAGATCAGAGAGAGAAGCCTAACTAGCTGAGGGTTCCCTGCTTCACAAAGAATGGCTGCAACAATGGCTTGGCCACATGGGCAGCACAGACTAGCTGGGCCATCACTATTGCAGTACTTTTGGGAGGAAAGGCTAGGAGCTCTTTTTTAGTGCCACTGGTGTTGGTGTGCTATGTGGGTTCATAGGAGTCACCAGGACTCCATAAATGCCACTCTGCCTAGTTCATTTATCCTTTGACCTTGCAGAATATCTTGCACAACATCCCAGCCAGATGGTGCGGTCCAACTACATGTTCCTGTTTCAGCTTCCCAAACTGCCCGAGTTCCTGTGGTCCTTTGATGACTTCTGTGTAAGTGGGGCATCGCCCTGGCATTTCTTACCTTGTCAGTCCCAGCAATTCAAACTTGGGTGGATTGATCTGTCCTCAGTGGCTGCTTAGAACAGATGTTTCTTTCAGCATTGATGACCATTCATTGTCTGCTCACTGTTATGAGCTGCATGTCACAATTGTGTTTCATGAGCTCATCCTTCACCTTTCTGTCAAGCTGGTTTGTCAACACAGGATTATTAAGTATTTTTCCTTGGACAGACACTTGATTGTCGCTGAGCCAGAATTACGACATAACCTTAATGCATAAGAAATACCCACATTAAACATAATAAATGGGTGGATACAGACAACACCTGCTGGCTCAAGATCCAATTTTGTAGGCAACATACAAACATTTTAAATAAACTGTGACAAAGTCCTACTTCTTTACAAGAAAACAGCCAGCCTGTTTACCAACAATTATGCACATACCAGTGACTCTACCAGTCCAATGTAGTGCGAGGGTGAACAGCTTATGTGATGCTGAGACAGGTAAATGATCCATGTAGGCAAGGACATAGGTAAGGGGGGGTTCTCGGGTTCAAACCCCCCATTCATGTCCGAAACTCCACCCCCTCATTTGTGAGTTTAAAAAACATTGTTAGTGTTTTTTTGTTTTTGGCCTGCAGGGGGTGCATTGTTTGGGCTAGCCGCACCAAACTTTCAGGGATTGTTTGGGGGACTCTTCCAATGATACTACCCAGGTTTGGTGAGGTTTGGTTCAGGGGGTCCAAAGTTATGGACTCCCAAAGGGGGTGCCCCCATCCTCCATTGTTTCCAATGGGAGCTAATAGAAGCTGGGGTTAAACCTTTAAGGGTCCATAACTTTGGACACCCTGAACCAAACTTCACCAAACCTGGGAGATATCATCAGGAGAGTCTCGTACTGATACCACCCAGGTTTTGTGAAGTTTGGTCCAGGAGGTCCAAAGCTATGGACTCCCAAAGTGGGTGCCCCCATCCCCCATTGTTTCCAATGGGAGCTAATAGGAGATGGGGGCTACAGGTTTGATGTTCCCTAACATTGGCCCCCCTGAACCAAACTTCACCAAACATGGGTGGTATCATTAGGAGAGTCTCCTAAAGATACCCTGAAAGTTTGGTATTTCTAGCTTAACAATTGCACCCCTGACAGCAGGCACCCCCCAAATTTCCCCAGATTCTCTTTTTAAATCCACCCCCTTCGGCATGAATTTAAAGGGAGAATCTGTCGAAGAAGAAGAAGAGTTTGGATTTATATCCCTCCTTTCTCTCCTGTAGGAGACTCAAAGGAGCTTACAATCTCCTTGCCCTTCCCCCCTCACAACAAACACCCTGTGAGGTGGGTGGGGCTGAGAGAGCTCCGAGAAGCTGTGACTAGCCCAAGGTCACCCAGCTGGCGTGTGTTGGAGTGCGCAGGCTTATCTGAATTTCCCAGATAAGACTTTATAGCTCAAGCGGCAGAGCAGGTAATCAAACCTGGTTCCTCCAGATTAGAATGCACCTGCTCTTAACTACTACGCCACATTGAAAGTGATGCTGTTTCAGGGTGGGAGATAATCCACCCCAAAATAGCATCACTTTCAATGTTGTTTAACTGGGGACCCCAGATTCTCCCTTTAAGGTGGATTTAAAAGGAGAATTTGGGTTCTCTAGTTTAAACACCTTTGAATGTGATGATGTTTGGGGGTAGATTCCAGCATCACAGCGGTTGGCCCGGGGGGGGGGGGGGGCTCAGATTTTGCACCGGGCTCCATTTTCCCTCTATGCCTCTGCCCAGAGGGGAGAGCAGAAGGAACTGCCGGCTGCCGGCTGGGAGCCCAACTGGTTGGGAACAGGGGAGTGCTGGGCAGGGGAGTCTGCTGTCCCTGGCTTTGGAGAGCTGCTTTTATAAGTTCTAGACTGGGGGCGGGGCTTGGAGAGGCATGGCCATGCCCTAGGTGCGGGTGGGGGAGTAGCCCTGCCCCCAACCCCCCCCCCCCTAAAAAATCTATGCCTACGTCCCTGCATGTAGGTAAATGATCCAGTTTCTGACCACAGTTTATATAGGGTAACATAATAAAATACTATTGCCTGTCACTTCTTGCAAGGGAGTTTTGTTATCTGAAAATCAACTTCACATATTTATTTTTTGTTTTAAAAAAGATCAATAATATATCAGGCTTCTAGGTCATGTGGTGAACTATAGGCATGGCAGCCAAAGTGTAGCGACTGAACATATTTCTCAATGCATTTCTGCTTTTTAAAAGTGTTTTAATAGTAAAAAAATGCAGACATGATTTGTCTTCTCAGGCATCTGGTAGATTTGAAATGTGTTAATGATTCTGAAGACATCTGGCGTACTTCTTATCAATTTGGCCGTTGACCCTGGGGAGGAAGCCTTAGCTTTATGCCACCAATTTACGTATTTCAATATTTATATCTCACTTTTCTTCCCACTGTGGATCTAAAGCAATTTGTATATAATATAATTACACAAACAAGCTAATAATGAGCAACAAAAGGAAAATTCAGTATAGCTCCATAGCTGGTCCAGGATCTATCTAGGCCTGCTCACACAATACTGTGAGCCAGGAACCCTTATATTTCAACTCACACTTCTGGCCACCCCTGGACTTTAATACTAGAAACAGAAACAGTAGCTCAACCCTGACCTTTTACAGCTGGCAAACCTGTTCCCAAGATTTCCTTCCCTACTCTGATCAGTCACCTTAATCTCCAGGCTTAGCTATCATTGCTTCTGTCATCAAGATTTGTGTGTATGAGTGTCTACAGTTTCAAAAGGTAGTCTACTTTATTTTTCATAAGGAAAAGCATAAAATGGTCAAAAACTCCACGTACACTTATGGTATCCTCCCAAATAGAATTTCAGGCCTCTAAATCCATTGATGTCGATGGGGTATAGAAAGATGCAACCCTGCCCAGGATTCCATTGCTAGTTGGAATTAAGTCCTGATGCATTTAATGTTACGTACTTTGAATACTCTGGCGTGGGCTCCATTCATTAGGATTGTTTTCTGTGGAGCCAAATAATATTTATTTTTGATTAAAGGCTTCAAAGTCCATCACTGCCGGTTTTGAATAAGACTTCCTATGCTTTATTTGAGCATCTTTTCATTTTTAGAAAGAGTGTTCCCATTAATGTGTTTTAAGATTTGGAGGGGTAGTGGTTCCCCATTCCATCTGTCATTAAAATTTGCCAGTAGGCTAGCGAGTCATCTACAATACTGCTATATTCTGTGGCTTGTTAATTTCTGGTCTGATTCTCTAGATTGTACTCTTTTCACTTATGCCATATCAGCTTTGATTTTTAGAAATCTATTATGATCCCATCCTCATCATTTTAAGAGCTTCCTGTAAAGACTGGAAGGGATGGCAGTGTTATCCAGAACAAGCGAAGACCATGGATCTTTATGGGTAGTTGGTAGTAGCTATACAAGCATCCTGTCAGGGGTCTTCAGGGCGAGAAAGAATGGCCATGCTAAGATGAGGTATAGGCTGGTGTGTAAAATCCTGCTCAGTAGGTGGTCTGCTTTGCATTTTCCCCAGGGGTGATGGTCACCTAATCATGTGAGTCTAGCTGTAGTCTGGCATCCTGCATCTGGATTCACATGGTCAGTTAATATTTTTCTTTCATGAAGATGAATGCTAGGGAATGCATTATTTGCTACAGAGGCGGAGCTACCGGGGCAGGGGGGCGCATTGCACTGGGCACACCCCACCCGCGGCTCCCCTCCCCCCACACTAGTTCAGCCTGAAAGTGGAGGCTGGAAAAGCGGCCTGTTCACTTGAGGCTAAAAATGGCCTGGTGGGAACTACACGTCCCAGGAGACCTTGGGGCTCGCAAGGTCTCCTGGGAAGTGTAGTTCCCACCAGATTGTTTTCAGCCTCAAGTGAACAGGATGCTTTTTCCAGCCTGCACTTTCAGGCTGAACTAAGGTAAGTGTGTGGGGGGGGGAGGGGGGGCAGAAAACGCAGAGTGTGCACTGGGCGCAGTATGGCCCAGCTATGCCTCTGATTTGCTACACAGTGCTACTTTCCCCTGTGCCCAAACAAGTACTTTGTGGCATATCTGCAATAAATGTGGAAAAGACTAGATCTAGCGGCATGTGACAACATTTATTAGCAGTGCCCCAAGTTGTGGGACACAAATAGAATATTCATGAATATAAGTGGGTGTTGTGAAGGTGTATCCAATTACCCAGACACACACCCATGACATTGTATGTCTCCTCAGATTCTAAAGAATGTGATGACCAGCAAGAAGGGAGGAATTCAGAATCCAGCACACCAGCTGACAAAGGAGGAGTTAGATGCATATCTGTATGGATTTTTGGAGCTTGGAGGTTTAACTCCACCCATGAATTACTACAGGAACAAGTCCAGGTGAGAGAGCCCAGCCCTCCACAGTTCAGTTAATATGTGGAGGAAGCACTTCTAATGCTTGTTGGTGATCTCTACAGGACTGGGTCTGCAGAACATTTAACTTTTTTTCCCTTGAGCAAAAAAAGTAGTTGGTTGCGGTAAAGTTGTGAACGTAACATTTCAGGGAGGGCACAAAACCCCACTAGCCTAATAATTGAAGAGTGAAACACCTTTCTTCCTCTCTTGCATTTTCTAAATGCATGAAATTTTGCATGAAATTCTAAATTTTGCATGAAAGGGATGGAGAACTCTTGTGACCTTTCCCACATCAGAAATTACATTTTCTAATAGGAAACAGCATGTTGGATTCCAGGATTTGACCTGAGATGGGGAAGGACAATGCTATTTTGCTATGAGATTTCTTCAACCTCTTTCTGTGTCTGCAAACCTCATGGGAAAGTTATAGGGTTAGTTCTGGCTTGTGCAAGTTAAAGCGAACTGTTGGTTGTTCAGTCCCTGTATAAACATTTATATATGTCTCTCTATTTGTCCAGCTGGGTTCCTACAAATTACAAGGATGTACTGGTGCCCACCCTACTGATCTGGGGAGAGAAAGATGTATACTTGGAAAAAGGACTTATCCCGTTTATACAGCAGTATGTACGGAAGAGCATTCAGGTGCATTGCATCCCTGAAGCTGGCCACTGGGTTAGTGAGGACCAACCTGAAAAAGTCAACCAGCTGATGTGGGATTTCCTCCGAGAGAGAGAATGAATTAAATGCTCTGTACGCAGCAGGATTCCTACTTCTCCACTCATGTTCTTTGAAATGAGTCTGCACCATATTGGAGCCTGACTTCTGTGGAACTAACTGCTTTTGTCACTGCACAGGTGTTCTCTAAAGAGGATTGCTTCGGGATTTCTGGTATGGGGCTCCCTGACGACAGAACCACAAGGATGCTGTTCTCCATAACAGGTGGTCTGTAGTGTGAGGCTGTAATACCTGTGGAAGAGCTAGACTTCTCTTTTTATATTTTTCTTACTCTGTGTGCCTTAACACAGCTGAGTCTTCAGCTAAGCTGTGTGTTCACTGTTCCAGTCTTGTGTTTCTTTTCTCTGGAACTAAACAGCCTGGGCTGTAAGGGGGAAAGGCCCTTAGCTTGGAATGAAAATCAGTACTTTTTCAACATGAATAAAAGGTGAATCTGTTAACAAATCAAGAGGAAGTTGGCTTTAACATGTAAAATTGTCTGAAGGCATCACTGAACTTGTGAACATCCTGCTAACGCCCATTCGAACCTGAAAATAATCAGTTGGGAAAAGGAGATTAAATAATTCTTTCCTGTGAATAAAGCAGAATTGGGTAGCTGTTTTAATAGTGTACACCATGTCCTTTGTACATGGTAGAATGAAGAAACAAAGAGACTGCTCAGTGTAAAGGAGAAGAGGTATGTGTACCATTTTCAAGGAAATCCTGTCAATGTGTATATTAAAGTACCTCTGTGACAAAGAAGATTTTCAGTACTGGCCTGGTTCATCCAAAATTGTGTGTCCTGTTGAAGTTGGTAGGATGTAATGTTGCTTTTTTGATGATGATCTGCACAATTGCAGCATGAAACAAAACAAGAAGCAGTAGAATTCAGGCTAGAAGGTGGGCACCAGTAGGTCCCTAAAACTTCATGAGAACAAACAATAAACCATTCTGGCCTTCCAGTAAGACAGTGATTTTGCTAGGAAGGAGTGGAATCGCTACACCATCTGGATCACTTGACCAGTCTAGCCTTCAACAATGTGATATTTTCAACAGGGAATTGGGTGAGTGCTTTGTACTATTACAGATCCATAAAGAATGGACTTACACATGGCCTTCGCCATTTCTTGTTAAGTTCATGGATCTGTTGCTATGCTGCAATAAGCAACTGTTCCAAAAATGCATTAATTAATTCCCCTATGGGGAAGGGCGGGTTATAAATTGAATAATGAAATGAAAGAGTCTCTCCTGATGATACCTCCCATGTTTGGTGAAGTTTGGTTCAGGGGGTCCAAAGTTATGGACACTCAAAGATGTAGCCCCCATCATCTATTAGCTCCCATTGGCAACGATGGGGGATGGGGCACCCCCTTTGGGAGTCCATAGTTTTGGGCCCCCTGGACCAAACTTCCCAAAACCTGGGTGGTATTAGTAAAAGACTCTTCTGATGATACCACCCAGGTTTGGTGAAGTTTTGTTTGTGATTTGTTTGTGATTTGACCTCTGCTTATATGAACCAAAGGCAGGCAGGCAGAAAGAGACACAGAAAGCTTCTAGGAATGCCAGCACCAGACCTTTGTACAGAAGCCAGTCAACTTAAGGTATGAAACAATTTCCCTTGGTGATTATATCCTTTTGAAGCATCTGTGACATCCAGCTTGCTTGTGACTTATCCATCAACCACCTTCAAATAGGGATTGCCTGCAAAAATAATCCCAGTGTGCGCCAGTGTTTCCAACATCACTAATGTGTGTGAATTATTTACATATTAGGATTGCCTCACTCCTTTTTAGGTGCTTGTGATTAATTTATTATCTCCACCACTCCAATGCTACCACTATCAAAATGTTTATATCACAGCTTCAAACATACACATCACATTTGTCCTTTCCCCTCTGAGTCTGGAATTGCCTTGATTTTGTAATTTTGACTGCAGAAACTATTTTTCCTGAACTTTTAATTCATCCTGCCACGTTGTTACTACTTCTCTGGGATCACTTTGGTAGTCCTGGTCATTTCTGACAGAGAGCTCATGGGGGTACTGGTGGGAACAGTTAAAGGAGGGCTTCATTATGGAAACTGAAAGCTGGACTCCATCTTTGCCTTGCCTCACTTTTAAGGGGGTAACACTGCCACAGCTTGTGATGTTGGCCGTTTATTTGGCACAGCCTCTGGTCTGTACTAGATTGTTACCCATACATGCATCATTTTATTGCAAATGGTTCTGAATTAGAGGATTTGTTCCTTGTCCTGTCTGTGTGACTACTCTTCCTGAGTGACCCAGCTTTCATTGGTCACCCACAGGGGCGTAGGTATAGATTTTTTAACGGGGGTTCAAGGGGCGGGGCTACACCCCCATCCACCCTGGGGCATGGCCATGCCTCCCCGAGCCCCGCCCCCAGCACCAGTGCTTATAAAGGCAGCTCTCAGAGGCCGGGCACAACAGACTCCCCTGTCCTGTCCTGCCCCCCCACCAGCTGGGTTCCCAGCCGGCAGCCAGCAGCCCCTTCTGCCCTCCCCTCTGGGCAGAGGCATAGCTAGGAAAAATGGAGCCCGATGCAAAATCTGAGTTTTGTGCCCCCCCCCCCCCACCGCGGCCACTGCGATGCTGGAATCCACCCCCAAACAGCATCACTTTCAATGGTGTTTAAACTAGAGAGACCAAATTCTCTTTTTAAATCCATCTTAAAGGCAGCATATGGGGTCCCCAGTTAAAACAACATTGAAAGTGATGCTCTTTGGGGGTGGATTCTCCCCCAACCTGAAACAGCATCACTTTCAATGTTTAAACTGATAAATATCAATTATAAAAAGACAGGTATACTGTAGCCTAATCTACTTAGTTTGGCTACAGAAACATTCACAGCGGATTGGAAAGATATTAGAGAAGTGTCTAATTATGCCTGCAGACATGGAATCTGGCCTTTTCAGATTTATCCTTATGCCATCTTCAAGAAGTCTTCTATTAAGCTTGGAATTAGTACATATTTCGCAGGGCTGTTATGCAGAAAAGGTGGGGGAGAATGCTTTGGGCTCCTGGTGGGAGAAAAGTGATATATAAATAAGAGTAAAGGAACTGAGCAGTTTGTTTGGTGGGGGCGTAGTTATAATCTAACTGTGAAGATTGGGTAGGAACTGTCATATACCATCACTGTTTGTAACTTTGGGTCTCTTTTTCTCTGCATATCTGGTTTAGAGCCAACTTGTACAACTGAGCTATGATAAGATACCCTATAGGGAAGACATAATCTTAACAGGCTTGCATATGAGGCCAGGGTACTTTCTACAGTAGTAGGAACTTCATCTCTCCCTTCACTTGGCTGCAACCAGCATGCCTGGTAAATTGAAGAGCACCACAAACTGGATTGGTACAGAGACAGAAATTGGTGTCATGTCTCTGAAGTAGAAGCATCTCCTGCCCTTGCTGAAGTGGTTACGGTGCTGGGAGAAATGGTACCCTTGTAGCAGTGGCTCACTTGCTCCCAATCCTCTGAGCAAGAGTGTAATTAGTACTTCTTCCAAGCAGTCATCCTCTCTGCTGAGTTCAGTTCTCCCAGAGAAAATGGCAGCTTCAGAGTGTGGACTCTATGGTCACACATCCCTGCTGAGTTCTCTCCTCTCCCCAAATCCTCCCTCCCTTGGCTCCATTCCCAAATCTCCTAAAATTTCCCAACCTGGAGTTGACCCAATGATGTTTGAAGGTCACTTAATAAAGTTAGGAAAGTGTGGACTTGAGTGGTACCTCAATGGGAACTCACATTGTGTTCCAAAGCACAGATATTCTTCTCTTTAGAGTTGGTTGCCTATCTATCGATCAATCTATTTATTTATTCAATTTATATACCACCCTCCCCCTAGGGGCTCTGGATGGTTTACATTTAAGGGGAAGAAGGTATCTCTGCAGCAAATGAAAAGCAGGAAGTGTGTTTGGAATCTAAGGTGGTGAGTCAGAGGAGCAAAAAACATCCTGTGGTTTCTCTCGTTATTAAAGGCTTTTCACTTTGGGGCAGAGCTGCTAGTGTCTTTAGAACACAGGCACCCTATTAACCAAAGCCTACTTGCTTCTAGTACAAACCCTGTTCGGCAGTTGCGGATCTGTTTGTGCCCATCTACCAGTAAGCACAGCTGCCTGGATCAGTTTCTCTTGTGTACTGCCAAAGAGCATGGGCAGCTGTGACCTTATGAGTAAATAAAATGTCTGAAGGAAGTGGAGACCTCTGGCCAGAGAGGGTAGAGAGCTAGGCCAGAGGTTGCTGTGAATGAGGCTCTGCAGAGCCTGGAACCAAGCCAGCCTGCAACTTATCTCCACACATCTGGCTCTCAGCCAGCATTCTGTCTTCCCCCTTCTGCCCTGTATTGCTGTGGGAACATTCTTACTCAAGCACAAGAAATGCTCTGCTCGGCCTAATAACTAGCACATGGTGGGCGGGCCTGGCCCTGGGAATGTGCAGCTTAGGCCCTGCGTGCTGCTCACGTCACATGTCTCCCTCACGACATGGGAACTCTGCCTCCTTTTACTGCGAATCAAAGCCCACTGCCTCACTGCAAGCTGAACACGTTGCCCTGTCCTCTTAAAGAGGCAAAGGTAAGTTAAGGTAGAGACTAATACAGCCCTAAATCCACAGCTTGTTTGAGGGGAAACAAATGTGTCATTGTCGTCCCCCCCCCCACACACACACACATATACACACAAAACCTGGTCTTGCCTTCAGTTGTCAATGAAGCAGACATGTCAGTTCATTCTGTTCTGGTGGCTACAGAAAGAGACTGACTGTACTGAGATGTGATCTGCTTCTGTGTTGGAACAGCTCTTGATATAGCAAAATCTTTCTGCAATGCTCAGATGCAACTGCTTCTGGGGCTATTGTTCAGGGGAATCTACTTTCAGTCCTGCAAAGCAAATTTCTCTCTAATATGGCTACCATTTATACAAGAATACCATTTTTGGCAGGAAGAGAAATGGGCTTGTTTCTAGAGCGAGCAGGTTTGTTTTCAGACAACTAGAAGCTATTGATGCCATAGGACTAAACTCTGAGAAAACTGAGCCTACTTTCAAAGCCTTTATATTTGTTGCTTAGCCAGCCAACATGGTATAGTCTATAGTAGTTACAATGTCAGTCTGGTATCTGGGAGACTTAGGTTCGAATCCCTGCTCAATTACTAGGGTTTCCAGTTCTGGAATGGGAAATACCTGGGATTTGGTGGGGGAGGTGGGGAGAGTCTGGTTTAGAGAGGAGAAGGATGTCAGCAAGGTATAATGCTGTACAGTCCATCTTCCAAAACAATCTTCTCCAAGTATAATTATTTATAATTATAAATTATTGTTATAATTATTTATGTAGTCCAGATATCAGTTGTAATTTTGGGAAACTTCCAGGGCTTCCCTGGAGGCTGGCAATCCTATAGGTGACCTTGGTTCATCTGTACACTCTTGGCCTATCCTGCATACTAAATTATTGTGAGGATAAAATGGAGAAAAGGGGAACGGAGTAAGTTGCTTTAGGATTTGAACCTGAGTCTCCCAGATCCCAGACTGACTAACTGGGTTCTGTTCCAGAACAAACCACCTGGAGGTGTGTCTCCTTGCTACTTGGAAACTGCCTTGTCATTCCTCATAAGTGTTAGACTGTAGCAGCAACATCCCAGTTTTATGTTGTAATCAATTAGTCTTTAAGGTGCCACAGGATTTCTGTGCATGGCAAGGTATCATAGTAGCATGTATCTTCCATGCTTTATTCTAACAATTAAAACAGTTTGACCACAGAAATGTCCATGTAAGTCAGCTACATTCTATGGCATAACCCACCTGGAAGTGGCATCATTAAACTTTTGGCTGTTCACATGATGCAATTTACTGGTGGCAAGGACTGCATGGCTTGGGGAGGCCCAACATTTTTTTGGGTGGGGGGGGGGAGCTAGAGACACTCAAATCTCACATTTTTATTCAAGTGGAGTGTGCACCTTTGGAAACCTGTTACTGTACATAAGAAGCTTGGAGTAAAACTGTTGACCCAGCTGAATAATACAGGTGATGATAACCCTAGTCCCCTTTTAATCCATTTTATATTTTTACTAATGAACTGTCAAGTTGGAAAGCAAAATCCATAGATGTAACATATGATTTTAAATTGAATAATTTAATAATAGTGTATAACCACTGTCTCATATTTAATGCCAATAAAGGTTATTGTGATTGTGTGTGTGTGTGATAACCCTAGTATCATGCTTGCCATCTTCCAGGTGGGGCTTGGAAATCATCCAGAATCACAACATATCTCCATGTGGGAAGAAAATGGTTGCTTTGGAGAGTGGACTATACGGCACTACACCCCATTGATGTCCCTCTACTCTCTAAACCCCACCCTCCCCAGACTCCACCCCTAATTCTCCAAGAATGTCCCAAACTGGAGCAGGCACTCCACCTACGTAACTGCTGTTTCACTCTGGGCAAAAACAGCCTTGTTTGTTTTTAAGCCAAAGTGAAACAGAATGCATGAAGGAAAAATAGTGAGCTAGAGGGCAGTGATACACTGAATTGAAGTTTCCAGTCATGTTGCCTAGCCCACATTCTGTTGTATATTTATGGAGAGGGAGGGATATTGGCAGCTTGACTAGCATCTAGAAAGGATGACAGTAATAGAGAGACAATCTAGGCCTAATTTGAATTCTGCACTTTTCCTGGTTTGATTTCCACCTCAATTTCCACCTCAAAAGAATGTCTCCATGACAACCATGTTGAAAGGGGCTTCCTTGTGTACTCACTTAGGGAACAATTCCAGCAGGGAACTCCCTCAAAAATTCTCTGGTGGAATCCTATGTCCGCTGGCTCCAGCTACAGAAGAAATCTTATCAAATATAGACAAGATGTTTATTTAGCCTAGCCCTGGAGGTATGACGACTAACAGGCTAGTGCATGTGGAATATCTGGAAGTTTCAGGCTGGGAGGATGTATGAGGGAGATATGCATGCCATCAAATCTAAGAGGTAGAATACTGTTTCGGGAGACTTTGCTGGCATTGGGTCTTTGACTTTGCCTAATCGTAGGTCAAAAAACTACATCCTTGGAAGCAGCTGCCTCTTCTGTAGCTGTAGTTTGATTACAGGGCTCTAACTCTTTCCTCTTTTCTTTATATGAAAACAAGTTACCCAAAGACAGGACTCCCACCCTAGAAAAAGCAGCCAGATCATATGACAATTTGTTTTTGGATTCTATTTGTTGATCTCTCCACTATCAATCCTTCAGTCCTTCAGATTCTAATCCCTCCACTATCAATCAAACAAATTCTTCTCAAATTTTTACCATCTAGCACTGCCTCAAAACTCTCCAGGAGTGCTTGTCCTAAAGCTAAAGACATTTAGGGTCTATCACTGTCTCCACAGAGTCAATATTCCAGTTGATTAGTTATCTCGGTGCCCCACCCAATAGCTGCTTTGAGTCTAATTGCAGTAGAACAATGAAGGCTCCTCAAGGTAAAATGTAATTTATATTTCTGCCCTTCGCAATGGTTATGCTTGTGGCATGACCAAGCATGGCATAACCAAAAGTGTGGTCTACACATGCAGCAGAATGGACTGTACCACTTCCGATTGCAAGGGAGAGATTATAGCTCTTTAAGGTCTCCTACATTAATAATTCACTATAAACAGAAAAATAGAAAAATGTGGGCAGGGTTAGATAGAACTTTTTTCTGTGATGGGCTCAATTTTTATTTGCAGGAAGCTTTTAAATGGGGAGAATGTTACAAAATGTGACCCTTCCATCTGCAGTGTGAAATAGCATAGTCCATTCATTCTGTCTCCTCAGCACCTTGTCACCTGTCACCAATTCATTCTATTGCGTGTCTAGATCAAGCCTAAGGCAGCCTCCAAAGCATCTGCCTTTCATGTGGGAGGCCAGGATCTTGTAGGGTATCCATAAACTTCCTTCTCCCTTTCCCTTCAGCTTGTTTATGTGTCAGTCAGCTCTGCTGACCTATCATCTGAATCTTCTTCCCATAGTAATTTGACTCACCCTCTTTTAGGACTTGATACACACATTAGCTCATTCTAGTTGTGTGGGATAGAAAATTACTTTAGCCACCACAAGATTTGATAGGAAAACAGAAAGGCAGGATTAACCCAACCACTGGTAAACTAGGGTCAGGGCCTGTCCAATTAATGTATTTAAAGTGTCCAGCCAGAACATTTGTTGGGAGAGGGGAAGAATGCTGCACCATACAGAACTACCATTTTAATTTGCTTGGGACTAGGGCAAATCAGTTTCTGAGATGTAATGACAATTCAGTTTGCTGCTTTTGCTAGTTTCCTCATGATAGCCTGCTTGACAATTGCATGCCAAGTCCAGAAGGAGGAGCACTAACTCCAGCATCTGCTAAATTATCAATTGGAAATCTGGTGGGGTGGAGTGTGTTTGTAGCTGTGTTAGTTTCCTATGCAGGATCAATAAAATCTGTTTTATTGGATCAATTGGTCATATAAATCTACTAAAATTGTCATACTTCAGAAAATTCCTCTTTCAATAAGTTTTCTTCACTTGTTCTAAAATTCCTAAAATGAAATGTTTGACCCTCTTGTAAAAAAATCTTTACAAATATAATAGCACAGCAATAGTGGGCAAAGAGGTGGACTAAACCTTTAAGTGTATTATTTTTCTACCATCTAAAAAATGCCTAATTTCAGGGCATGTGTTCAGTGGTTAGGCCTAATGTGTAGCCCCTTAGTGTAGCCACTAAGAATAGCCCAAGGAAAGGCTGGGACATTGTTCTTTTAACTTGACTGAGAGGAACAGTTTTATTTTGTTTCATATGTTGTGCTCTTTAAGCTAACTTGTTCTTTTAGGATACTGAAGTTAGCCCAGATGCTGTAGAAAGGCGACCCCGAAAAAATAGTATATTTGAACAACTGCCAATACGAAAATACTCAGTGACATTTGTGGAGTTGTGAATCAGGAGTTCTGAGTTTTGAATGTGTGCTGAGAAAGTACAATAGAACCTTGTAGAATTGTCTGCTGGTATAGAAATACATCTGCCCAGTTTGGCTGAGCACAGTATTGGTAAATAAACATCCACACTTCCACGGTTTTCTTTTAGGTTTCAACATTGTTTACATCCCCTTCCACTGCAAAATCTGTCCAAAAGACTTCTGTACTTGAAGCCTGATTCCTCCACTGGAGGCTGAAAGAATGCTATGTTTGGGTTTGTGCCATGGACTTGGCCTAGTGGGGTATACTGGTGTGAGCTTCACAGGAAGCTTCTAGTCGTTGGATAGAGAAAAAGTCCCAAATGCTGGGAAAAGCCGCATTTCAGGGCTATTTATACCAACATTAGTTGTTCCTTTCCTGACCCTGTTAGTTATTTGTGTCCCACGACTTGGGGCATTGCTCCCTTCTGACCTTTTCTTCCATTCTCCTTTATTTTTAACATAGCCACTTTTTTCAACATGGTAGCTTTTCAGAGAGGTGGAGTGGAGAAAGGAGGCAGAGCAAGAACAAAGACCACAGAGCCCTGTATCTGTCCTCCGCTGTGCATGAGGAGGAATAACATTCATGTGTATTGCAGGCATATGGATAAGAGGAAATGAAGTCCCAGCAGGGGCATAGCTACAGAAAATGGCACCTGGAGCAAACACTGACTCTGTTGCCCCAGCATGGCCTGCATAGTGGGCCAGTGGAGTTGATGGAGGAGGGTGCCAAGCAGGGACGTAGGTAAGGGGGGTTCTCGGGCTCAAACCCCTCCCATTACATGTCTGGCTTGCTTGAAACAATGCATGGAATGGAACAGCCGGAAAGCCCTCAGTCACCGAACCCACCCCATAAAAAATCTATACCTACGTCACTGGTGCCAAACCACTCTAGTTGTATTAAGTCGGAGTGAGGAAGGAAGGGAGAAAAAAGAAACCCTGAAACAGGCTCTTAGAATATAATTCATCAGTGTTTATATTGCAGTCTCTAGCAGTACAACCTTGCTGAGGTACTAGTGGAAAGGCAGTCACTAAATTATTTTCTCCATCCAGAGGTATGTGAACAGAATAATGGTGCAAAAGGCCTCAACCACTTTCCGTTCAACCATCAACAACTTTCCACAAATAACTCCTAAGCCTCTGGTTGCTACCACGCGATCTCCTTTGTGGGACTCTCCTGATTGGCTGGCATGCTGTGTTGTGGTGGGAAATTTCTCCCTGCGACTTGCTAACCTGAGGTTCACTCATTTGCAAGGATGAACGTTTAAGTCTTTAGGCGCTAAGTGGATTTTCGCTCATTTGGAAGGGTGAACAGTTAATCGTTTATGTGGTTTTTCGCTATTCTAATGCCAAGACCAACGGCGGAATCGAAACCCGGAAGAAGCTGCTCAGCGCCCGCCGAGAGCTGATTGGTTGCTAGATTTGCATCACGCTCCACGGCGGGAATTTCAAACACAGATTGGACCCCCATTCCTCCCCAAGAAACTGGATCGAAAGTGTGTTGAGGGAAAAAGTTGTACTTGCAAGCAGGTTCTGCTAGGACACGAGATAAGGGGGAGAATGAGCGCCAGAAACGGGATGAATCCCTGTTCGTCGCTCAAGCAGTGGGGAGTTCTTGCTGAAACCTGGATATTTCTCGTATCACGCGATTAATCGACCATGGGGAATTGACCTTTGTTTGCCACATCTACCTCACAGGGTGTTTGTTGTGACGGGGGAAGGGCAAGGAGATTGTAAGCCCCTTTGAGTCTCCAACAGGAGAGAAAGGGGGGATATAAATCCAAACTCCTCCTCCTCCTCCTCCTCCTCCTTCTTCTATGTTCCTATATGAAATATAGTACTTTTTAAAAATACTGATTTTAAGTAATTACTTGAAAGAATCTTAAAAGAAAAATGGAAAAGTAAGTGGAAAGATAAATGGAAGACCAACCCCCACCTCTGGGGGGCGGGGGCAGGGAAACTGTATGGCATCTGTATTTATGAAAATTGCCTTTGTGGTAGAAAAATAAAACAACCGACTTTAGTATTAGGTGCCCCTACATGGCTTTCCAAGGTAGCACTCAGAGAGGAGGGAACACTCACACAGAAATTCCAGTTGTAATATAGCCATGACATGCATACCTGAACTACACAAAAGCCAGATATGAAAGTGCTGATGCTAAGGGGAGGCCAGACAATGGGCGTGGATCGTGGTTGTGGTGACAGAAACTAAACTAGCTGTAAATCATGAGGAAGGTCACTTGGGAAGTTCAGAATAATCGTTAATACTTTATTTTATATGTGAATGTAAACATCCAAAAGTGGAGTTGCATGGGAAAACAAGACTCTTGCTGTAAATGTGTACTTATTCTCCCTGTGAAAGCATAAACAAGCTAAAGAATTTAGGCAGCTCAGAATGAGTTCTGGAGGAGACATGCATTAACCTTTTTAAGTGCCGTAGCTGGAAATGTCCTGGATTGTGTGGGGCAATGCTGAAGTTTCTATTAGTATACTATAGCAACGGAGAGAGGGCATGGTGATCAGCTGACATTTTCAGTGTATTTAGGCACCCACTCCTAACTCTGCATAGAATTGGGCTGTGACCAGGCAGAGGGAATTGCTGTCCTTCAGAATGTTTGATGTCTTCAAGTATTTAGCAAGGATAACTTGGGATCTAAAGGAATACACTGAACATTCAGGAGGGGCTGTAAACCATCGTATTATCAGAGGTGGCTACGTAGGCCAGATTA
Organism: Sphaerodactylus townsendi; assembly: GCF_021028975.2. Taxonomy (NCBI): domain Eukaryota; kingdom Metazoa; phylum Chordata; class Lepidosauria; order Squamata; family Sphaerodactylidae; genus Sphaerodactylus; species Sphaerodactylus townsendi. The sequence continues at coordinate 110,393,167 of NC_059427.1, read as the reverse complement.
GAGAGATAAGGGAAACACTTCAGACAGAAACTCAGTAAGGAAGGACTGATTAATGATGAGTTGTAATCACCTCTAGTGAGGCTATTTTTGTTGTTGTTTTGTTACATTTTTAGAAACTGGGAAGGATAATTGGATTATCTGTAGGGAAATGAAGGGAGGGCAGAACATGCTGTATAAAGCAGACTGAGACCTGATCTTCAGAACATTTGCTTTGAATAAGAAAAGCTGATGGCTAAAATTAAGCTGTGGTGCTACCCTAGAGTGTTTTTCAGTAAAGGATGGGGGAGGAAAAGTACCCTTGATTACACACACAGACACACACACACCACCTCCGTGTCTTGGCAGAATTCCAGTCTCACACTACAATGGACTGCTGTCTTGAGTTGTCTTACACAGCTGGCAGCTGGATGGGAACAGCTGGTTGCCTAGAAGAGAGAGTGGAGTGGTCCTTGGCTTCGTGCTGGGGGCCCTGGGCAGGGTATGAACAACTCTGAGCTTCCCCCACTCTGTTTCCGTGAAGCAGGAGCTCTTTCTGTACAAAGTTGGGGATGAAGCATTGACCCAATAGAGATAGATTCCAGCCTTGTTCTTTCCAATTTGTAAGGGAATGTAAAGGGTTTTAAAACGGAAAACTGTTGGAAGGCAGCACACTCAGGAGGGGTTTCGCTGTGACTGTTTTGCAAACTACTGGCCTCTTTTCTTTCTTTACCTCTCATTCTGGTATCCAAGGCCCATTTTTTTCTGTATTTGCTATGCAATTGGCTCTCCCTTCTCTTTTCAAATATTACCTATCCTTTGCCACCTACTCACAAGGGTTGCTAGCAAAGTCAGTTGGACTGTGTGTTTTTGTGAGCCAATGAAGTGAATGGAATGTTAGACTTGGCCTTTTATATTATTTATTTATTTAATTTGTTTGTTGGATTTATATCCCTCCCCAACCCCGAAGGGTTACAACATAATTTAAAACATCATACAACTTTAAAATATAAATCCTAATTTAAAACTTTAAAAACAATTACAAAATTTTCAATAACGTTGGTTAATAAATTAATCCTTCCCGCTGGTTCCATCCCTCCTTCCCCCCTTCCCCCATGAGATCGAAAGATGATCTGGTATATTTGATCAATCCAACTGCCTAGTTGGGAAAGGCCTGGTGGAACAGCTATGTCTTGCAGACCCTATGGAATTGACATAGTTCACATAGGGCAGAGGCGTAGCAAGGGGGAAAAGTGCCAGTGCACTGGTGCATCCTCTGCCCTCATCCCGCCCCCACCACGCCATCACCATGCCCCCACAGGGATGTGTGCCCAGTGTGTCGCGCTGCCCTGGCCCCTTGGAGCTACGACTCTGACACAGGGCTCTGACATCCACCAGGCCAGAGCCAGGGCCGTAGAAGCCAACCAGATGTCTCTTGGGCTGGGGATCACCAGAAAGTTCCCTTCTGATGAATGGAGGGGCCTTGTAGGGCAATATGGAGAGATGCAGTCCTGAAGATATGCAGGCCCACTACTGCTCAAGGCCTTAAAGGTCAATAACAATACTTTGAAAATGACTTGGAAGTCAACCGGCAGCCAGTGTAGTTCTTTAAGAACTGTTGGTGGTTAATTCAGTGGTACATTGTTAAAGGTGAGTTGTTTTAGGTAGGGGTATCTGTTACAAGGCTAGTAAGTGACAATTACTGGGTGGTGGCTACAGGTTATTGATGATGTACTGGACTGGTTTGAACTGTGGAATTCTATTGTTTTTGGGGAGGGGCGTGTTATTGAAGGTAGTTTGGTTCAGTATACCATTTTGCCTTTCTGTTAACAGTTGGGGGTGGTCATCCTTCATGCAGAAAGAACTGATTATGTATTTGTTAGATATTGTTTTAAATTCACATTTCTTTGTAACATATCTTGCCCACCCACCTTTCTGCTATCTGCATCTTTGAGTATAAATACTTGCATGTGATATAGATACACTTTGTGCATCTGAAGAAGTGAGTGCTGACTGACAAAAATCTTATACTGGATTCAGTGTTGTTAATCTTCAATGTGCCACCGGATGTCTGTCTTATTTTGCTGCTACAATCTAACATGGCTACAAATCATACCAATCATATCAAAGAAGAGATGAAGGGGTTTCTAGGTATGGAAAATTAGTCTATCAGAAAATCCTGCTTGCTACTTTCCCTTTGGACAATGTAGATCAGGACAGGAAGAAGGAAAACTACAGTGTTCCAGCTGTAGGCAGTTTGATAAGAATTTTAAATATTGGTCTGTTACCTTACTAAAACAATGCATGGGAAACACTTGAAGCACTTTGAGATCTGTAAAACATGAAGTAATTGTGCTGGAAATAATAATAATGCAACCAAATATTTCGACACCCAAAGTAGCCTCAGCAACATCTAAAAAGGGGGCATGGGTCAGTGGAGTACAGGGTTGCTAAATTTTTTATTTTAAAGGATGGTTCCAAAAATTGCTAGAAGACCCTTTGAGGTCATTTGTTTTAGAATGCTGTTGCTATCTGGATGAACACCACAGCTCTGGAATGTGTCATATTTTTAAATGGTGATGCTCTGGCAACTGTAAGCTAGAACCAACTCAGAGTCTGAGGTCATATCCTTATTAACACATGGTCCCACTGGAGGCATTATTCAACAGCCCCGGCTGCTATGAAGTAAGTTACTGCTACTAGCATTGCTTAACTTCCTTATTTGTGACTAGATAAGGATGAAGACAAGCAGAGTGTGAGGATGACTGCATAGCTGGTGTACATAGGTTTCCTTGTTTTCAGTGCTTGGCCTGGCAGGAGATTGAGCAGATACCTGTAGTTAGCCTGGAAAGGGTACTCTCCAGTGCCTGTCTGATCTGGTAGCTCCTCCTTGCACCAGAAAAGTCTGGCTGTCAGCGTTTTGCTGCCTGAGGGGAAAAGACTAAGCCAAGCCATCACATCCTTCAGTCACCTTCCTTCACCCTCTTTTTCCCACATGTGCGCTTGTGCACACACACAATTGCCTTCCCTACTCCACAATCAAAACTGGAGGTAAGGTTGCACCCAAAGGTCAAACAAATAAAAAGTCATGCCTACAGACAGACAGACTTTCTCAAGCACCTTTCTTCAAGGTGTAGTTTCTCAAGTATTCCCTGGAGCTCAAGAACATTTTCTTACGAGATATTTTATTTTTTCCACCCCAAAATGGTATGATGGGTAGGCTGTTGGACTATGACCTGGTAAACCCAGGCTTAAATAGTCATTCTGCCTCAGTGTGGCTTACCTCAGTGGAGGGTTGCCAGTTAGGAATGCCAGGACCTCCCTGACCACTGACAGGGGGTGGGGGGGATAGAGTTGTCAGATCCAGGTTGGGAAACTCCTGGAAATTTGGGGATGGAACCTGGGGAGGACGGGGACTTCAGTGGGGTACAAAGCCATCAGTCCACACTTCAGAGAATCCATTGTTCCCAGGGGAACTGATCTCTGCACTTTGGAGATCAGCTGCAATTCCAGGGGTTCCGCAGGGTCTACCTGGAGATTGGGATCCATTCCTGTTGCCAGCTTGGAGGTTGGCTGGAGATCTTTTCCAAGTGCAACTGAACTCCAGACCACAGAGATAAGTTCCCCAGGAGAAAATGACTATTTTGGAGAATAGATTGTATGGCTCTGCTCACAAATATTATTGCCAACTGTGGGTTGGGAAATTCTAGGATTATTTTTTTTGCAGGGGGGATCCATGGAGGGCAGAGTCTGGGAAGGGAGGGAGCTCAGAATGGCACATATCAGACAGTCTACCTTTTCTCCAGCTCTTTTCTCCAGGAGAACTGAGCTCTGTAGGCTACAGATCAGCTATCATTAAGAACATAAGAAAGAGCCTGCTGGAACAGACCAGAGTCCATCCAGTCCAGCACTCTGCTACTTACAGTGGCCCACCAGATGCCCTTGGGAACTATCTAGGAGATCTTTAGGCTCCACCTGAAAATTGGCAACCTTACTCCCAAATCCCCAGGAATTTCGCAGCCTGGAGTTGGCAACGGAATCTCAGAATATTGTTGTGAGGATACAAGAAGGCGGATCATGTACAATGACACTGAGTTTCTTGAAGGGAGGGCAGGGTAAAAATGTAATATTTTAAATAAACAACTGGTGATTTATTTTTAATTTAAATAAATTGTATATATATGTCTTATCTTTTGGGTATCACTTTAAATCTTGCCTTTGTTCTTCCCTGTCCCTAGTTCAGGTACCTTACCAGGATCTTTCTCCTCCAGTAGTGTAGGCATGCCTGCCAAAATGGCCCCCAGTTTTGTCCATTACGCACAGACTCCCTATATGAGCATCCGGGAATAGCTCGAAATGATGCAGCCTAATCACTCTAGCAAACTTGTGCTTACAGTGTGTGCCTGCCATCATCTTTGACTTATTTCCCGGCTCCCTTTTCTCACACACTCATGCAGCGCTGCCCTCCCAAATGCCTTTTTTTGTTAAGCGCAGCAGATGTTGCCTGCTTTTTTTCTAACAGCATAACAAATCTGCCACCTAAGGAAGCTACTGACTGTACATTGTCTCATGGTAAGGTTGCTTCTGTAAAGACGCACATACCATAGCAGGGACTGTAAAAGCTTAGTGCTTCTGTTGCAGAAAAAAGGGCTGTTGATATCAGAGGCCTCTAAAGGGCATGAGAATTTGATGGAAAATGGGCTGTGAGCCATTGGCATAGAACAGACTTGAGGCACAAGACATGGGCTCAGAGACCCTTTGAGGACTACAGGGAACCATTTTGGGGCACTGAGATGGTAGAAGTGTTTTAGAATCCTCAACTTGTGTTGTTTAGCGAGTGGTCCAGGTCTTGCTATCTGCCTGTGTTAGTAGATACAAACTGTCACACACCCCAAGGAAGCAAAGAGAAGCTGCAATGAATAGAACAGGGGTCTGCAACCTGCGGCTCTCCAGATGTTCATGGACTACAATTTCCATCAGCCCCTGCCAGCATGGCCAACTGGCATGTAGGTTGCAGACCCCTGGAATAGAAGATTCAAGCAGTCACTTGGCTTTTCGCAGGCTGATAATACTTGTGCCACAGAAGGGTCAAAGACACAACATCTTGCAGATGCGCCCACAACTATGCTGATCCACTTGCTTCCCTTGGATTGCTGGAACAGATAAGCAACAGATAGTGGCATCTTAAGGGTCAGCTGTGGACTTCTGTCCCCCATAGTCTTTTTTTCCCTTTTGCAATCATTGTGAAATGTGGCTTGATCAGTTGGGCTGGGCCTGAAAAGGGGGGGTGGGGGTGGCTGCTTTGGCGGTTGAGCTTGCAGCAGGCTCGTCACTGGGGAAAGGGAGTGGCTACCTCAGCTGTTGAGTGTTTAGCAGGCCCGTCACCCCTGAACACTGGAGAAGGTGGTCTGCGGAAGAGGTGGAGGTGGCTGCTTCAGCTAGTGAGCACACAGCAGCCTCATCAGTTCAGGGGGAGCGACTACCTTGACTGGCAAGCTCTGGGGGAGGTGGTGGCACTGCATGTCTGGGGAGGGTGACTGCCTCAGCTGGTGAGCCCACAGTGGGCTCACTAGCCCAGAACAGCACTTGGGGAGGTGGTCGGCACTGCATAAGGGTGACTGTCTTACTTGGCAAGCTGCAGCAGCCCAGATTGGCACCAGGAGCAGGGTGGGTGAGTGCCTGGACTGGCAAGCCCCCAGTGGGTTTGCCTGGCCAGATTGGGAGTGGGGTGATGTAGGTGCCTGAATTGGCAAACCTCCTGCGGGTGAGGTAACTGCCTAGACTGGCAACGTTTAATTTGCCAGGCCAGACTGGGAGTGGAATGAGGTGGGTGCCTGGACTGGCAAGCCTGCAGCATGCTTGCCAGGCCAGATTGGGAGCAGAGTGGAGTGGGTGCCTAACTCGCGAGACTGCAGCAGGGTGGGCTGGGTGTCTGGATCAGTGAGCCTGCTGCAGACTTGCCAGGCCAGATCAGGAGGTGGCAGGGTTGCCTCAGATGGCTTGCAGGCCTGGTAACAAGGATGTAGGCAAGGAGGGGGGTTCTCGGGTTCAACCCCCCCATTACATGTCCGAAGCTCCGCCCCCTGTTTGTGGTTTTTTGTATTTTTTCCAGTGTTATTTCGGTTTTTGGCCTGCAGGAGATGCAATTTCTAGGCTAGAAACACCACAACTTCAGGGTATCTTCAGGAGACTCTCCTGCTGATACCAGCCAGGTTTGGTGAAGTTTGGTCCAGGGGGTCCAAAGTTATGGGCTCCCAAAGGGGGTGCCCCATCCCCCATAGTTTCCAATGGGAGCTTAGAGGAGATGGGGGCTACACTTTTGAGGGTCCATAACTTTGGCCCCCCCTGAATCAAACTTCACCAAACATGGGTGGTATCATCAAGAGAGTCTCCTAAAGATACTCTGAAAATTTGGTGCTGCTAGCTTAACAATTGCATCCTTGACAGTAGGCACCCCCCCAAATTTCCCCAGATTCTCCTTTTAAATCTACCCCCTTCGGCATGGATTTAAAGAGAGAATCTGAGGTCCCCAGTTTAAACATTGAAAATTATGCTGTGGGGGATAATCCACCGCAAAACAGCATCAATTTCAATGTTGTTTAAACTGGGGACCTCAGATTCTACCTTTAAGGGGGATTTAAAAGGAGAATTTGGGCTCCCTAGTTTAAACACCATTGAAAGTAATGCTGTCTGAGGGTGGATTCCAGCATCACAGTGGCCGCCAATGGGGCGGGGGAACAAAACTCAGATTTTGCACCGGGCTCCATTTTTCCTAGCTACACCTCTGCTTGGAGGGGAGGGCAGAAGGGACTGCTGGCTGTCGGCTGGGAGCCCAGCCAGTGGAGGGCGGGTGGGCAGGGGAGTCTGCCATCCTTGGCCTCAGAGAGCTGCTTTTATAAGCACTGAGGCATGGGGCGGGGCTTGGGGCATGTCCCCGCCCCCTGAACCCCCCATAAAAATCTATGCCTACATCCCTGCCTGGTAAGCTCTCTCAAAGGCCTGGATTTGAACCCTTGGCCACATGTTTGACATCCCTGCTGTAGGGTTTTCAAGGCAATAGATTTTCAGAGGTGATTTGCCATTGCCTGTCTCAGTGTAATGACCTTGGTAATCCTTGGATATCTCTCATCCAAATAATAGCCAGGATATCTCTCATCCAAATAATGGATATCTCTCATCCAAATAACAGCCAGCCAAAAAAAAGCAAACTTTTATGGCAAAAGGTGGACTTTGAACCTGGATTTTCCTCATACCATTTTGATCCCTCAGTTTCTACATGTAACAGATAAGAAGAAGCATAACCCCATAATGGGAAAAACATTCTGGCACCGAGGGCCTGGTAATATTATGTGAACCAAGTAAGCACAAGAACAGCCCTTGTAGATAAATCAAGATTCCCCTAGCTGTGCATCCTGTTTGCTATCCTAAAGTGGAAAAGTATATGGCTCCGAGAAACATACAAGTAAGGCATGATGCCAACTGTTGTTCCTTCGCAACTGATATTTTAGAGGTATCATACCTCTGAACATAGAAGTTCTATTTAGTGTTGTAGATAAACATTTACTGATAGATATATCTTCCATGAATTTGTGTAGTCCTCTGTTAAATTCATATGAGTTTTAAAAGTTCAAAGTACCAAATTAGATATATTACCTAAGAGATGAGTCACTGTGAGCAAGAAGTACAATCACTCTCAATATGTTAATGAACATTCATTAAGAAAAATATAGGTTACATCTGTACGTAACAGCAAAATACAGTGGATATGGAACCTAAAATGGTACACATGTAAATTAATTTTTGTAAAAGTGTAGTTTGGCAGGTGGCAAGGTATGACCTGGGGTTTTTTTGTGCAGACAATGGTTTCTGCTATATCGTCAAAAGAGAAATCAAAATTAATACATAGAGCATGTATGGAAGAATATTGACCACATAGGTGGGGGATCTAGTGGTGGGATTACAATAATTTAACAACTGGTTCCAGTGGTGGGATTCAAATAATTCAACAACTGGTTGTTTACAAGCACCCTTTTAACAACCGGTTCTACCAAAGTGGTGCGAACCTGCTGAATCCCACCAATGGGGGGATCCAGTCAGGGTACAGGTAGTGGCTGAACTGGCTTGCTGATAGTTAGATTTATGTGACTATTGTCTCCTCTGCATCCCTTCTCACATAATTATTTGCTGTGCTTCTGCTTGAATGTGAATATTTTCAGTCATCAGCCCAACACATTGCAAAAGCTTGCCAGCAAAAATATAGGGAACTTTTGCTTTAAGTTTGAGAAAAGCATGCAAGTTGGAGCTTTCCCATAGGGCCTCCTGTTATATAACCTGTGCTGTGCTTCTTGTTTTGGGATCATATTGTCTTCATGACTAGACTTTTTGACAGCACCATCTGAATTTGTCGTTCTTTGTTATTAGATGCTGACTTTTGCTTTGTGACATAGGTAGGTGTCTTCATATTAAACAAGTAGAATACACATTTTTAAATAAATAGAATGATACAATAGGTCAGGACCTATTTTTCATCAACTCTGTCAATAACCCCAGGCTTACCAAATAATCTCCCTATCAGCCTCCTCTTGGCATAAATTTCTAAACAGGTTCCTGATGAAAAGAAGCCAGGTTACCACAGTCACAGAAAATACCACTAGGGTCCCAGTCCAGTTGTGCAGTATATTTGGAGGGTATGTGTGAAAGGGTGAACAGTTGCTTGTTTTCAACATACTGTATCTACATAGATTATGATTTAAAGGAACTTTTTCATTGAGTAATCCCACCCTCCTCCAAGATGGTTTTACTGTGCTGTATCCAACCAACTTCCTAAATGTTAAATACACTTACAAGAGGGTGGCGATTTCTACTGATTCTCCACTTCCACTATAACCTGTTTGTATGCTGTTCTTGAAGGTTTGCTGTCATCACCCCCCAACCAAAATTCTGGCAGGTAATCTGCCCCCTCCTAGAAAGAAACTTCAAAGAAGTTATGTTTTCTTAACCATCTGGGCAGATATAGGCTGAGGAAAATTTAAACACTCACATTTCCCTCCTAATGGGGATAAAATCAGCTTGGGATGCTAATTTGAGTCAGGAAAATTACACATTGTAAAATAGCCCCTCTTATCCCACACAGGTCTCCCCTCATAAAGCAAAGGTCCTGGAGCTGCACTGTATAAAAAAACTAACCATCAGGATAAACAATAAAGGTTTATTAATCTGCCTTAAGGTCCAAAGTAGACATAATGGACAATTATGGAATTCTTCCCTTTTTTTAAAAAAAATGAAAAGCAGGCAACAAGGCTGAAAAGAGGAGCAGAGGACCAGCAGCAAGTGATGAACCCATTTTGGTTCTGTTTGCCCACTCGGAATTGCTCTTACTGTGCTGCTTTCCCTGTGGAAGAAAAGATTAAGGAGCTTAATATCCTGTCCCCCAACCCCACACAGGAAAGCAAGTTGAGAATGGTTATTTAGTGCAAGTAGATAGCAGGAAGAAAAAGCATCCCTTACCCCCACATTGATCTTCTACTTTCAGTTTCAGCCTCCTGTGGCTGCTTTTCATTAAAAAGGAGAGTAACTGTCCAGCAGGCGTAGTGGGGCTCCAAAACACCCACCTCTAGAATCCTTTTCTCCCACCACCAAACCCTCCCAGCCACCCTTGGATCCTGCAGCCTCCATCAGAAATTCATTCTATTGCTGAAACTAAAATGTTCAGCAGAAACTTGTGCAAGTTGAGATCTACTAAGGCAATCCCCCACCCCCGCATGTGTGTATTGTACCCTGGAAGGTTATTGACACCCCACCCTGCTTTGCAGGCATGGGCAGGCAGTAAAAGTGGGACAGTTGCCAAACTCCCACTGTGTATATATTTGGGCGGGGGGAGTGGGGGAAGCATCCAAGCATAGCTAGTGAGATGCATTTTTGTGCTAGAGGGCAGAAGCGATATAGACCTGGTAAAATGCAACCTTCGCGTACCTCCTTACAGTGTAAAATCATTGCTTCTTGTCCTATCCTCAGAAGATATGGGAAGGTGTCTCACTTTTTAAAACATTTGAGAGTGTCAGCACATCTCTCCCACATCCCGATTAATTTTCCACCTTTTCCCCTCAGATGATTTGCCCTGGGTTCACTGGTGTTGGGAAGTGGTTTCCCCCCCTATCTTTCTAGGATTGCCAACTCCAGGCTATGGTTGCCTGCCTCCCACTGATAGAGGGGGATTTCCCATTTTAGTACCCTGCCCCCAAATCCAAGCTGTGTGTGGGGCCTGGGGAGGGCAGGGTTTGGGGAAGGGAGGGGCCTCAGCAGGGTATAATGCCCTACAATCCACCCTCTTCTCAAAGCAGCTATTTTCTCTATGGCAAGTTATTCCTAAAGTCTGGAGACTGGTTGTAATTCCAAGAGATTTCCAGGCCCCATTTGGAGGTTGGTAATCATAACTCTTCTCCCCACAGCATTGTGGGACATTGTGCACTGCCCAGGTTTTCCTCAGCTTTTCTTTTATCATTCCCAATCCTGCTTTGCTACAAAATGTTGATAAATATAACAGAAAAGCCAAAATGGCTGTTTTGTGGCCATTCTCTACCTCTGTCATTAAGGGGCTTGTTATTTTAACTGGCAATTGAATATCATTATGTTGCTGGATATTAGAGTCTCTGAGGCCCTACTGCACCAACGTGTGTTTCTCACAATTGTACAGAAGCTATGTGAAACTGCCTTTTAAAGAGCTGTGAAGGGCCAGTTATTCTCACGACTACAGCATGATGGGAGGAGAGGCTCCTGCCTTCACATCATGCCATTTTCCCAAGCATGATGGGGTTATTTGTCCCATTTTGGAGCTATATGTATATAATTGCCAATTCCAGGTTAGAAAATATCTGGAGATTTTGGGAGTGAATCCTGAGAAAAGTGGGATTTGGGGAGGGGAAGATCTTCAATGGGGAATATAGAGTCCACCTTCCAAAGCAGCCATTTTATCTCTGATGCTTGGAGATCACTTGTAATAGCAGGAGATCTAGGCATATAACACCCCTATTATGTTTTGGTTCAGAAACAGCATGGGGGGAGGCAGGAGCCCCTTCTCCCTCCATCCCATGTTCCCAAGCAGAATCAGGCTCTGTGACTTTTTAAAAGGCAGTTCCCTGCAGCTGTTGTGTGACTGCAGGAAATATTAATTGGGTTTAGAAAAACCTGGACATGACTTTTAAAAGTCCTCAGGTCTGATATGAGTCTGAAAACCCCCGCTTTCAGGGTTTTAAAAAATAAAGTAAGCCTACATCGGCAGCCACAAAAGCAATAGAAAAAATTGTCCCCAACACACCTAATTCCTGAAGCCTTAGAAAATAAGTACATATTATATGAAAAACTCTAGGCTTCTCACTCCACAATGCTGTAATGTATGGGTATGGTGGAACATTTTCAGGCAACAGCTAGATTTGCGTCCAGTAGCACCTTCGAGACCAAAAATATTTTTGGTGGTATGGTCCTTTTATCATATGCAATGATCATGTAAAAAAGTGTGTGGGGGTGGGGGGGTGGGGGGTGGAATCTGGAAAGATTTACATGCAGAAATACAAAAAATCGTAAAAACTAAATTTGTCATGGATGCCATGACAATGCTACTAGGCATATTGCCAAAGAACATCCTAAGAATTTCAAAAGAATCGTGCAGATATTTGGCAACAGCAGCTACAGTGGTATTTGCAACAAAATGGAAGGCAGAAGAATGCCACAGCCGAGAAAACTGGGAAAATAAATTAAGGGAACAGAAGACAATGGCAAAGCTAACAAATTCTGTGGCCCTTTAAGTATGCAGTGATTACCCTGCGGCCATCAGCTTCCCAGTGGGTTTTTCCCGCTTTTTTGTTTAAATGGGATTTTCCTGCTGCGAAATGTCCCTGGCCAAGCCGATTTGCCATTTTACCCATCATTGTCTCCATGCAACCTCCAGCTGGGGAGGTTGCTATCTGCTGCCTTTTTTCTGCTTTTTTTGAGTGCCCTCTTGGGTCAAGTGTTATTTTGCTAGACCATGTAAATTTTATGTAGATTTCACTGGTGTATTGCTCCAACAATAGATAAGCAGTATTAATTTTTTTTTTAAAGAAAGAAGGCTCTTCCGATTGCTCTGAACTGCTGCCCCAAAAAGTAGGAGGAGCTGCTGTTGCATAGGTGGAAGAAGGCAGGGAGGAGTGAGAAAACCCAGTGCAGGCCAAATGCAAAGCAAGAAGAAAAGTCACACTTTCAGAGCTTTCAGAAGCCACAGGGTTTCTCTGGTATGGGGTGCAGTGAATTTTGGAGAGAGGGAAATATGTGTGTTACAGAGAATCCAACCCATAGGGCAGTGATGGCGAACCTTTTTGAGTTCGAGTGTCTAAATTGCAACCCAAACCCCACTTTTTTATTGCAAAGTGGCAACCTGACAATTTAACCTGAATGTTGAGGTTTTAGTTTAGCAAAAAACGGCTGGCTCCCTCTTCCTCCACCCCACCTGCTCAAGCAAGGGCCAGCCTGCTCTAGCCTCCAGCAAGTCCCCCGCGCACCACTCTATGCCTCTCTAGCATCTTTGCCTCCTCTGCACCCCCCCCCTTGGGCAGCAGCCACCTGGAGCACAGGCACCAGGCCCACCAGCCGAGTCCTCCTTGCTCACCGTGGTGTGCACACATCGTGCTCAGTGGCCCAGGCCACCCTAGATGTGTGTGGGGGTGATTTTCCACCCCCCACATGACAAACCCTGTGTGCGTGTGCCAACAGAGAGGGCTCCAAGTGCCACCTCTGGCACCCGTGCCATAGGTTCACCATCACTGCCATAGGGGATGCATGCACAATGTGAAGCAGACCATAAGAGACCAAATCAACAATTTCAAGATAGATGGAAAATGTTTCTTTTTCAATAATACATTCTGTTCATTAGAATAACAAATTAAAAACGCACATTTTGGGGGTATACGTTTTCAAGAATTAAAACGCCCTTTCAAAACTCTTGAAAGCTAACACCCCGAAAATGTTGTTGGTCTCTAAGGTGCTACTGTACTCAAATCTAGCTGTTCTGCAGACTATAATAGAGCTACCCCCTGACATTTACAAGAAAAAAATCAATGGGCAGGAGGAGGATGTGTATCTCTTACATAGCAGTTCTTCTCTAAATCTATCCCTCCAGCTACTTTTAAACTTTCCTCCTTACTTATTAGACTTGCTGCTTAGTTTGGAAACTATACAGAAGAAAAATGGCATTTGAGGGATCTTTGCATGATTGAATTTGTGGGCGTGGAAGGGGTTAATCACCCCTGCTCCCCCTGTTCCTGGCATATGCTCCTACCACTTCTCCATTTGTGTTATCTTGGTAAACATGGAGTGGAGACATACACTAATTGCCAGGATAACAGCTAGTTCTTCTCCCAGTCTCTAATTATAATATGACTCCAGATCAAGAGAGGATTACTGGTCAATCTGACAAAAGAACTAACCCCAAGAACAGTATTCGGGTGACAGTGCCTACTTCCTTTGACCACTGCCAGTGAACTGCGTTCCAGTATATTCTGGCAAATCCCAAAAATCACTGTGCCACCAAACTGCCATTGAGTTGAAGAGAGTTGAATGCCCTCGCAGTTATGCAGGTTTGGGGAGGGGGGGAGGAATTTAGACTTTGGATGGGCCAGAAGCCAGGCCTGGTAGGGAGGGGAGTGTGTTTAAAAGTTGAAAGACGCATCTTTTTCATCCATGCCTAAATGGGAAACAGCTGCAGCAGCTCCAGCCAAAGGCCCGCTGAGCTGGGACCAGCCTGCAGAGAGAGGGTGTTAAACATAAAAGCAGGCATGTGGAGACCTTGAGTGGGGCCTCAAAAGCTTTCATGCCTCTCTCTGCCTACTTTACCTGGACTGGCACCAAGCAAAGCTTGCCCTTAACGTTCCTAGCAACTGGTCAATCTTCCTTCGATACCAGTAGGACTTATTCTACATTAAGGCTCAACACAGAGATATTTTTAGGGCCAGATTTCAGCAGTGGATGATGAGAAACAATAATAAAGGAAGAGAATATATCTGCACATGGGCAAAGTGCCTTTTCCTCGCCATAGAGCACCTGAATACTTTCTGTTTAAATGGTAAGACTTTTATGTTAAAGTAGCATGTTCAGCTAGGCTTGAGCACTGATATATACTGGAGGGCAAAGACACAAAAATTAATGACTGAGCACTGCCTGACACACTCTGAAATGTCTGATAGAACCCACATATGGTCAGTGTCGGCCTCCTTTCTGCCTCTAGTGCCAATAGCCTGCCCTTCTCATACCAGAGTTTGCCTCTGCCTTTGAGACCCTTGTACCCACAACTGTTCTTTGGGGAATCGGAACTTGACATATACCTCTTGCTAATTTCTTCTTGATTTCCATTTCTGAGCATGATAGGTGCTTTTTGTTGCTCAGTCTCTCTCTCTCCCCCAACCCCCAATAAGCTGGTCCCTTTCTTGGTGCAAATGACAAAGAAAAACAGACAGATCTGGGCAGGGTGCCCGGAGGAGCAGAGGGCAGTGCCTGGATGATGCTGAGATCAGAATGGAATGATGAGGGAGGTTAACATTTCTGTTTTTCCTCCCTAGAACTCCCATAACGCTATACTGATGTTCTGAATTCGGTAATCATGACCATGGAGGGAATATCCTGTAAGATCTCCATGACATTTTGCTGGTATTCTCTGTCTGTTTCTGCTGCCTGTTACCACTGTGTTTCCACACAAAGGGGTTATGGGCTGGTTGGTTCAAGGTTAGGAAAGATGGAGATGATGTGGATGAAAGAGGCTACTGCGTTGAGATCTTGGACCTTCAGGGTGCTTCTCTATCCATCTCCTGCACTAGCAACAGGGTCTCCATGGCATAGATGCCTAGACACAGCACAAAGGCTGGCATTGCTGCCCATTATGGAACACCTGGCATAATGAAAGGCAGCAACACCTTGAGCATTTATTGTTTGTTTCTGTGCTTTTGTATGTGCTCAGTGAAATACTGAATCCACAGTCTGGCACAAAACCAGGATTCCTAAGCATCAGCTTTCCTTTAAACAACAGTTTTTAGCCTTCATGATTGTGAAGGCAAGCTTCAAAACCTGCTGAAGTAGGATGGGGGTGGGGGTGGAGAAATCATTGCTAAATGCTCCAAAAGAAGGGAGTCTGATCTGGTTACAGATCTCCATCTTGTTCCTCTGCTCTGTGCCTTTGCCGCCCCATGCAATCGCTCTTCTCTTTAAATTGCTGCAGGGGAAATCCAAATTCTGCAGCAACTGAAAGTTTACGATCAAAATAAACAATTATGGGAATAAAGTAACTATGTGAACTTGTTTGATGTACATACGTTACAACAAATGCAGAATGCAGCAGCCGTTGGCTTAGAATTTGGATTTATGGGCACAATCTTAGGTTATAGAGTGTACAAGGTGAACCTTTCTAAGAGGAAGCCCAGTCAAACCATTCACTTATGTCCTTCCACAACACCTTCAGCCATACTGCCTCATCCATATGCGAGCCTGCGAGCTGTGAGCTTAAACCCTGCAAGTTGAAGGACCTAAGAATTCTGATACTAGACAAAACCAGAAGGGTAGCTAATACAGTTTTTACTTCATACAGCTGAATGTGCCCTGAATTGTAGAAGAAATTCTTTTCAGTTCTGAATCTTGTGACAGAATGATCAAGAATATCTCTTAGAATATACAACTTTGAAAACTGGTTTGTTACACCTCTGGAATTAAGGGCAGGCCTTCTCACCTGGGATGGGTGTCTCTGAGACATGTTTAATAGCCCAATCCAGGTGCGGGGGAGGAGTCCTGGGAGAGGTGTGGGTATGTGCCAGCATGTTTGCCCATCCCACTGGTGTAAGAGGCACCAATGCCAGCTGGGAGAAAAGAGGATGGTGGGTAGGCACTGCACAGCTCCATATCACCCAAACCCAGAAGACCCACCCTGCTAAAACTACACCAGCATAGGAGAGCACACCAGCATGGGGGAGCGGCAGGGGGCATTCCCAGGGGTGGAGCTGTGTTTAGTTCGCTTCCACCAGGCTTCCAGTCAAGTAATGCCCTCCCTGGCTGCAGGCTTATGCCATTGGAAAGCCTATTTGGTCTATGGAGCTATTTGGGTGGCAGGAGAGTTTTTGAATTTCCCACATGGTTCTCCTCCATTTCGTCCATGGTTATCCTCCATTCTGGAGATGGCAACTGAACCTGGCTTCAAGCTTCCGACTCTGTTGGACATTCTAACCCAGGGCCCAGTGCAACGTCCGAACCCACAATGGTTCAAATTAACTGCGTAGTTGTTAAACGGAGAATCCTAAGAAAAAGAGGCTACTCCGAAAAAGTCACAGATACCATCTTGGCATCCTGAAGAACATCCGCCAAGAACATTTATCATTGTTCGTGGAAGGCCTTTGTCAGGTGGTGTAGGAGAAAGTCTGTAGACTCTTACTCCCCGTCGCTACCTCAGCTTCTACAATTCCTCCAGGAGGGATTTGACTTGGGGCTATGTAGCACAACACAAAGATGACAAATAGTGGCACTAGCCACTGTTTTGCCACCTTTTCAGGGTATCTCTGTGTCCAGACACCCCAACGTGATAAAATTTTTGAAAGGATTACAGCAAATCAAACCTCAGGTAGTGCACTGTTTTCCCACCTGGCGCCTCCACTTAGTTCTTTCTGCCCTGACCAAATCGCTGTTTGAGCCTGTGCAAACCATTCACCTTAAGTGGCTCCGGATGAAGACCCTCTTCCTCCTAGCCATCTCCTCAGCAAGAAGGGTCTCAGAACTTAATGTGCTCTCTGTTAATTCAGAATTCTGCAACCTCCCTAAAGACAGGGTAATCCTTTATCCAGACCCAACCTTCATTCCAAAGGTGTGCTCCAGATTCCACCTAGCTCAGGAGATCGTAGTTTCCTTCTTCTGCCCCAATCAGACATGCACAAAGGAAAGGTTGTGGCATAACCTTGATGTTAGGAGGACTCTGAAGGCATTCATAATTAGAACCGAGACCATAAGTATTTCGCATAGCCTCTTCATAAATCTCTCCCCTCCTAACCTGGGGGGACAAATGACTAAGGCAGCCATCAGCCGCACCATCAAGGCCTGTGTCATAGAGGCATACAAGGCCTCTAACCAGCCTATTCCCCAAGGAATCACCGCGCACTCCACATGCAGTGCTGCCGCCAACGCAGCTTTTAGGAAACAGGTACCCTTACTAGACATCTACCAAGCGGCCATGTGGTCATCAGTGTCATCCTTCATTAGACATTGCAAGCTACATTCCTTAGCAGCCTCTGAAACCAAATTTGGTAGACAAGTGCTGGAATACATTGTCGGAGACAGATCTGACCCACACATTTGGGGACTGCACTGGGAAATCCCATCAAGATGTCCTCCGTCTCCAGTAGAACGGTCCATTGGTTACTTACTGAGAAGGGGCCTTCTACTGGAAGGATAGGAGGACATCTTGGCCCTCCCTGGATCAGCATTAGTCTCCGATGACCTGTTCCAAACTCCTCTACGCGAGTTGAGTTATTCCTGTTAAATATTACAGGTTCATGTTGAACGTTTCCTGTTCCTGGTCTATTGTTACTATGTCGCTTCCTACTGGTAGTTTCTGTGTTAGAGCAAAAGATTCTCACTGCTTTGACAGTCGTTTACTGGGGATCAAGATGGGCGACCAAGCAGTTCACAGGAAGTGACAGTTTTGAAGCTCCTGCCTCCCTGAGAATGGGTTGGAAAACACCCATCAAGATGTCCTCCTATCCTTCCAGTAGAAGGCCCCTTCTCAGTAAGTAACCAATGAACCGTTTCTTCCACCTCTGTCAAATAGGATAAAGAGGATGCTTTTGTAGCAGATGTGGTTGTAATCTCCACTGACTTCAGTGAAACTTCCATGTGAGTTTGTCTAGAGTCAGGATGCAAGACAAAACAAAGATCTGTTCAGCTGACAATGTTCCTTCTTGCCCTGGCCTTGGGGCAGGCAGATCAAAGCAAAAAGGAGGGAACAGGCTTCTATCTGGGCTTGCAGGAGGAAAACCTGCAAAGCAACAAAACAAAAATAAAAGAACCCAAAAAAATAGAGAGGGTTGCCACAAGTATCCCTCACGCTTGTAGTAGTTAATGCATCTGGCATTGAACTGCTTGTGAGGGGTCAGTGGTGAATTGTGAGTCTCCTAGGAGCAGCAGTGGCGTAGTGGTTAAGAGAAGGTGTACTCTAATCTGGAGGAACCAGGTTTGATTCCCTTTTCTGCCGCTTGAGCTGTGGAGGCTTAGCTGGAGAATTCAGATTAGCCTGTACACTCCAACACACACCAGCTGTGTGACCTTGGGCTAGTCACAGTTCTTCTGAGCTCCCTCAGCTCCACATACCTCACAGTGTGTTTGTTGTGAGAAGGGAAGGGAAAGGAGTTTGTAAGCCCCTTTAAGTCTCCTATAGGAGAGAAAGGGGGGATATAAATCCAACTCCTCCTCCTCCTCCTCCTCTTCCTCCTCCTCCTCCTCTTCTTCTTCTTCTTCTTCATCTTCTTCTTCTTCTTCTTCATCATCATCATCTTCTTCTTCTTCTTCTTCTTCTTCTTCTTCATCATCATCATCATAATCATCATCTTCTTCTTCTTCTTCTTCTTCTTCTTCTTGGCACTTGGAGACACATTGGGATTAAACTTGCTACTTCTAAAACTGCCCCTACTCTTTAATAACAGTCTGTCATGGAGAGAGTTAGCAGGTCAAGCTTTTCTTAGCATGGAAATAAAGTGATAGGAAAAGCTTCACTGGCTAAGGAGCTCTTCTATGCTAGGCTGCTACTGAAAGTACAGGTCCATAAAACAAGGTGGGCAATCTTAGTTTGAAGGGTTGTCATTTAAGAACCCAAAAGGGGTGTGTGTGAAAAAGAAACAGTATTTTGCTATGAAATTATGCTATGAAAAATGAGAATATCCTCAGCATAATGTTAGAAAGTTAAAAGAAAAGTTGTTAATCTGTTTTTATATATCTTGAATTATTAGAATTCATATTAAGTATAGTTATTAGTAACTGTGCTTTGATTGTTATATAATATTATAGGTGTGATATCGTTTTGTATCTCGCCTGTCTCTAGATATGACTTCATGGTCTTAGAATCACTGTCCCAATGCTTCCCAATGAAACGCTTCTTGTAACCGGTGAACCCCCAGAATTTATTAAAATATGTTTTAGTTGACCCTGACCCTTCTCACATATTTAGAGATGTGTAGGCATTTGAATTAATAAAGGATTTGTTAATGTTCTCCTCCAGGAAGCCAGCCCAAGTGAATGTGTATGTGTGCTTGAGAAGATATAAGTATCTACACTTTAGGAATGTACAAATGAGAATAGTATTCATTTAATTCTTTTTCTTTTTTATTTTGATATATATATATGTATGTATATGTTAGTACTAATAAAGGATTTGTTCAGGCCTTTAAGTTTCTCCCCCATGAAGCCAATCCAAGCATCTGCCTGGAAGAATGCAATTTTTTAGACTTTTAAAGAAATAGGCATAGAAATAAGGATATTGCTCAAATAACTATTTTCTTGTCTTTATTTTTGATATATGTATACCTTTAGATATGTTGTAGATCCCTTGGCAGAGTTTTAGAAGTCAGCCAGGATATGTAACTGGACAACACTCTCCTGCCACTTGCCTGGCAGGTAAACCCATCAACATAAACAAAAGACTTTTTGTCTAAGATCCTCTGAAGGATGCCAGCCACAACTGCAGGCAAAACGTCAGGAGAGAATGCTGCTAGAACACAGCCATACAGCCTGGAAACCACACAGCACCCCAAAGACTTTTTGTACTTACAAGTGATAGGATTAAGGTGTGCCTTGGCCGTTTGGAAGACATCACCTTACTTCCCATTGGATTATTTGAGCTCTCCACTAACAGGATCTCAAGACCCATTGGACAATTTGAATTTTCCTTTGACAGAATCCCAAGGAACTAGCCTCAGGCAAGAAGGGGCAGCCTTTTCTTTTGGGACTTAATCCTATCAGCAAAAGCAAAATACTGTCTTCCTCCTCTTTGTTTTATTATGTGGCAGGGGACTGCCCCCTTCCTTGTTTGTACTGTGGGGATGGGGACCGCCCCCTTTCCTGATTGGGTGAAAAACTGTATAAAAGGACTGGGCTTTGCTCTGCGCAGGGCAGTCTGGCCTGGAAAGAGCTTGAAATCACAATAAAGAATCTCTGCTCTAAAGACAGCCTGCCTCTGCATTCACTCATTGCCACCAAAGCTGTAATCACTCTGAAATCACTATAAAAGTTACCGGGGCGGACGGTAACATTCTCACTGTCAGATTTAGGCTAAATTGCCTTAAATCGTATTTGCAAATTTTGCTACTTCACTCATCAGTGTTCTTTTACAGGGCACTGAATAATTATGTTAATATGACATGTTTCCTGCTTGAAATGAAACATCCAAAAATGTAATCTGCCTGGTCTATGGCCATAACATGATTGACCCATACCTGCAAGTCTCTTTCTTTCTTTGACTTTTCTGACTATTTATTATTAGTCACTCAGCACATGACCTTTCGTTTTCTACTACTAGAGAAAGTGTGTGTGTGTGAAAGGGAGAGAGGGAGTCTACTATAGAAAAATGAACAAGGAAAGTCTCTAGTCTGCAGCACAGTTCTGTGATCTGGCACACTCGCTGTGTACCACTTCCTGATTTGCGTGAAAGCTTTTAGTATTTGAAGAGGAGCAAACCTTTCCACAATTGGTCTGAACAGAAGTCTTTCTGGCCATCTTTCTACCTTTCTTCTTCCTTCATTGTTGGGATCTTTTTAATTATCTCTAAGGCGAAATTGCAATCTTTCATCCATTCAGTTTAGGGCCAATTCACATAATACACAGCACATGAGTTAGCTGCTTGTCCAGTGTAACGAGTCAACAGGAAACACATCTGTAAACACACTGGGAAAACAAGACAAGCATACCTTTCCCTTATGGGTTGTTGCTGGGGAAGAAGTAGTGGATGAATGGCAAACTCCATTGTTGCAGAAGATACAAAATGGCTGTTAACCTATCCACAAATTTATTTTGGCAGAAGTTAAAGCCTGGCCACTTTATGGTCTCTGAAGTCTTCTACTTTACATATCTGCCATGGTTTCCTCTCTTTTTCCAGGGTACTTCATGCAGTACTCTGGTTTCATAGCTATATATGTGCACAAATGCAACTCAGTATCAAGAAAAATTAAGAAATTTGGGAAGTGTGCATGAATAGAAACTGGGTAAAGAGTTAGTCTAGGGAGATAGGAAACCAAGCTGAAGAGAAATTAAATAAGTGCTGGTCTGGAGGCAGCCTAGTGCAATCCTAGATCTGTTATACACATTCGTGGGGCTATTAAATTTGTTCTGTATGATTTTACAGTTTTCTTGTGGATTCTGGATCTTAACACTTCAAATTCTTAGGTGAATGATATCACAAAATCCATCAACATATTCCTGCTTCCATTACCATTGTTGCTGCTGTATATTGTGAACCATGTGAACCTACTTGTTCTCTCTGGTTATTTTTGGAGGCCTTGCTTTGGTTTTCTTGCTGAGAATAGGTGGGTGGTAAACCAAGAAAGGGCCTTCTTGGTCGTGGCACGAAAACTCTGGAACTCCCTCCCCCTGGAGATTAATTTGTTCCCTCTATCAGCAAGTGAAAACTCCCCCGCCCTTCGCAATACTCTCAATAAGAGTTATTGGCCTCCTTCATGAGTCTGGAGCAGAGGCAAAGCGAGGAGGAACTGCATCCGGGGTGCATGCATGCCCTGTGCTCCTACTGCAGCACCGTCTGCCCCTGCCCCGGAATGCCCCGCCCTGCCACCCCCTCCGTGACCCAGCCATGCCCTCTCTGCTGCTCCGCCCAGGGCATTAAGCCCCCACCCAGTCCCATTGGTGCTACGCCACTGGTCTGGAGCGGTATGTGGTCACTGAATTATTTTATAGTTTTAATTTTTTTTAATTGTTCAAATGTTTTCATGTTCACCACCTTAGAAACTTTTACTGGGTGGAAAGGCAACATTAAAATGTTTTAAGTAATTAAATTAAATAAATAAAAATTGCATTAAATGTTTGTCTCATAACACAAGGAACTCCACTGGCAACCTTCTAAATGACATTTTGGTCCACTGCTAACTGTACAAAATACAAGTAGATCCCTTAGAGACAGCCAAGATTTTGGGGGCATAGTTTTTTAAGAGTCAAAACTCCCAATTTTTTTTTACTGCTACTCTCTGAGGTGCTATTGGACCTAGCTGTTCTACTGCAGTCCAGCATGGATACCCTCTGAAACTACAAACTACTAATTATTTTATAAGAACATCAAAACCTTTGCGACCGTCTCACTTCATATGTCCCAGGTAGGCCTCTGCGGTCAGCAGAGGCTAACTTACTGACGATCCCCGGCCCCTCCATGATGTGGCTGGCCTCCACCCGGGCCAGGGCTTTTACGGCCCTGGCCCCTGCCTGGTGGAACATGCTTCCATCTGATGTGCAGGCCCTGCGGGACCTCGGTGAATTCCGCAGGGCCTGTAAAACCATACTGTTCCACTGGGCTTTTGGGGAGGCTGGCCGTGGATTCCCTCACCTGGATGCCTTCATGCTGAGTGCCATACCGCTTTTGGCACATCCGGCATAACATCTTGTCAGCACGGCCTGTCCCTTCCTGGCCTTCGGATCAGGCGCCACCATTTTTACATTGAATGCTGCTATGTTTTTTATATGTTTTATAGAACTGAATTATGAATTTTAATTTATTATGTATTGTTGTATTTATATTTACTGTACACAGCCCAGAGCCCTTCGGGGGTGGGCAGTTCCCAAATCTAACAAATAAATAAAAATAAATAAATAAAACAAAGCCCCGAAAGCAGTCAGTTTTTGTGATCAGTCGTATAAAACAAGAATCCAGTGGCATCTTAAAGACTAACACCATTTATTCCACCATACTCTTTCATGAGTCAACGCTCACATCAAATGCACTGAAAGTGAGCTCTGGCTCACAAAAGCTCATACTGGGAAAAGTTTTATTAGTCTTTAATGTTTCTAACACAATCAGTAGTTCTGATCTGTTCTATGTAATTTTGTTTTGAAAATGGAATCATGCATGGTTAGGTTATTCTTTTAGTTTTCCAGGACATTCAAAGCCTCCTAATTAATCCAGCTCAATCTCTTTCCAAGTTTAATCTTTTCTTTGTAGCTGACTGGTGTCCAAACACAAGTGGTGGGATAGGCAGTATTATTGTGATGCAGCTGATTAGAATTATGCAAGCTCTGTCAGAGTGGAGTCGAGAACTCTTGCTTCTCAGTTTTCTTGCTCACAAACCTAACCTCAGTGATTTCACAAGTGGGGGGAACACATGACTTGAACTCCTTCTCTAAAAGGTACTCTTACATGCTTCTTTTGAGTTGGTGTCTATAGCCAGCCAGACCTGCGCTCATTCTGTAATTCTACACATGATAGAATCTGGCTGCAGAAATCAAGTAACCTTTTTGCCTATCACCACATCTGCTTATTTCACTGCATTTCCATATTGTGTTTGTTTCTGTGTGTTTTAATTGGCGGTTTGCCTCCTCAAACTGATAGAGAGATTCAAATGAGTTAAATGAACACATGTATGTTACTGCACTGCTATCAATATGCTCTCAGATCTGGATGCACGGGTCAAAAATCTGGCTTTTGGAATACGGTAATGTAAGGCCTTTTCTGCACGTGTCGTTGAAAACGTTTCCAGTTTGGAAACAAAACTGTGGAGTTTTGCACTGTTTTTATTCCTATAGGTTTTGGAAACTTTTCCAAACAACTTTTTCTCTGTGATATCTGAAAACATTTTTACAGTGTTTCTTTTTTGCTGAAATGTTTTTGGGCCAGCTTCCCTTACAGTGCAATTATGCTGAAACATTTTATTTTTCCCACCAAAATCATGGACCATTTTCCACACCCCCTGTGTGGTCACCAAATCTTAATTTTAGCGCTCTGTCATTTTTTTTGGTCCCTCACCTCACAGCTTCACCCCTCTCCAATCAACATTTATTATTTCTGGCATTTTTCTCTCCCCTCCATTTGTTTGGCATCAGTGAATCAGCGATACTATGAAACATTGCTACAACACATGCATGGGGAGTGGGGGGAATGGTGACAAAGAAGCAACGTTTTAAGAAGGGGAGTGCAGACAAACTCTGTTGTTAATGTTAGGATAAAAAAAGTCTGAAATGGCTGAAGTGGCGTGTGCGGAAAAGGCCTAATCTTCATTCAGGCTACGTCACCATGGATCCAAAGTTAGCTTGGACACAAACAGTGGAGTATACAAATCACCACCACCTTCTCCTCCCCTTCTCATTCAATCACAAACAAAAGCAGGTGGTGTAATTGTGGCTCTTGCTGCTTGGTCATCAGTACTGCTGCTTGCTCACTCAGAAGCAGCTTCTCCACAAGGCCAGCTACTGTGAAGCAGCTCTTCACTGAATCTATGTATGACTGGGTCTTGAGAATCAGTCCAAGGAGTATTGGAATGTAGGGTAGGTATTGTCACATACTGGGACTGGGAAGGACTATGGTCTAGTCTAGAAATAGGGTCTGGTGGATCAAGAATCCCAACTCTGGGATAGGCAGTGTGATCTTTCCCTCTGAGAGCCTTAGCAAAAAATGAGTGGGAACTCTGTATGCAAAGTGGCAGCCTAAACATTCCTGAAAGACCCTGGCCCCAGCTCTCTGTTCATTCCTATGGAAGGCAGCCAGGCAGTCAGAAGTAAGTAACTTGCATGTAGCAGGGAATAGGGCTGGCTGAGACTGAGTCCACCACTAAAGCGTGAGCCATCCCTTCTCCCACAGTTGGCCCATTGGCTCAGGGCCTTTTGCAGATAGAAACATCAGAGAATGTGGGGCTTCAAGGGGGCAAAATTGCAAGTGTTTAAACTTTACGAGCAGTGACAAAATATAATACTTTTGTTAGGACCACCCAAGATACATAACGCATGTTTGTGTGACATCTCTTCCTCAGGCACAATTTTTAACTAACATCCTGGCCTGGCAATAGTTCTATAAAACTCAAAAGCACACACATTTCACTGTGAATCTTGGTTGGACCTTCTTGTTATTGTTATTGCTACTTTTGCTGATGGGTGGATTTCACTCCCCAAAAGCATGAAACTAGCTACCCTGAGCTTGATATTTGATGCTTTTTTTTAAGGCAAAGAACTCAGAGCAAAAATAAACAGAGATAGAGTGGTAGGGGCCAAGAATTACGAACGCACATAAAGCACTCAGAAAACATGGCATGTTATCAACCTGCTAAATAGTATTCCAGGGTTAATGGGACTGGGATGGTGGTGATGCTAGAATTTCGGCTCCCCTACCACCCCTCCAATCTGAACCGAGGTCCTGCAAAGCCCTTTGCTTTAAAAAAAGGCCAAACAGTGAAGGACTGGGGAAATGCTATAACAATACATATGATTATGGATCCCAGAGTCTCATCTAGTTAGCATGAAGTATCATGGATCTCTATAGTCTGGGTAAATCATGGAACCTCATGCCAACAGTCAGAATTTATAGCAGCTGAGTTTGCCTGTGCCTTAAGAAGGAATGCCAGGCAGAATCGCAGATCTGGTTTGTCACTTGGGCATTGTAGAGTCTCAGTTTGGATTTCCCTCCAGTGGTTGTGAGTCTAGGCCAAGACATTATCTTAATGGATCAGAGCAAGAGAAACTGAATGCTTGACGTGAGGTCCCACAGCAAGTAAGTGGTGGAAAAAGGAACCAAGCCTCTGAGGTTCCCTTTTAGTTTTCAGACCCCCCCCCCCCAACTTACCTAACTGATCCTCATTGGACAAGGGGCTGAAGGTCCTGTGTTGCCTCTCACACTGCAGATTAACGATGCCCTCCTTTGCGCAGGCAAGAGTGAGGGTGGGAATGGGTGACTTTTCTAGTCTTGAGGCAATTTTGGAATTCTGATATGGAGTGGTGGACACAACCAGAAATGGTTACCAAGGAGGCAGAATCAACCACAAACTATCAGGGAGTGAGGTTATATATAATTCTGATCAGTGGTGGCATTCAAATAATTTAACAACCGGTTCCAGTGGTGGGATAATTTAACAACTGGTTGTTTACAAGCACCGTTTTAACAACCAGTTCTGCCGAAGTGGTGCGAACCTGCTGAATCCCACCACTGATTCTGATACACATATAAATGGATAGACATGCAATATGGACACAAAGTTAATGGGGAAGAAAACAACCCTTCAAAAACTGTAGTCCAAATGGAGCATCTAAATGTTGAATGTCAAAAGTAGTCCATGTGGACAAGCCCCCTGGTCCAATGTCCATTTCTATTAAATCCAGTTCTTCAGCATTGATTATAGGTTCTCGCTTGCAATTTTCCTGGGATCACAGTGTAGTAAATACAATTCATGTTCACAGTAGAAACATTCTTACAAAGTGTGTCCCATCAGTGTGTGGCTAAGAGTCAAACTGAATGCTGTTCTATTGCACTATGTTCCTACTATGAAATGGGCATTGGACCACTTGGACTACTTGAACATTCCACATTTGGATGTTCAATTTGGACTATAGGCTTTGAAGGGTGTCAGCAATTTAAAACATACATGACAAAATCGCATATTAAAATAATTAAAATCAAAATCCACAATTAAAACAAGAGTTAAAATACATACAAAAACATAAAAACAGCCATTAAAATGCTGGCCAGGAAGGCAGGATCACTATGAAAATGCCAAACAAAATAAAAAGGTCTTCACTGACTGGTGGAAGATGGCAACAAAAAAGGACTGACAAATCTCCCCAGGGAGAGAGTTCCAGAGTTTTGGTGCCATGACTGAGAAGACCTTCTGCTAGAGTGTCTACATGTAAAGTGCTGTCAAGTTACAGCTAATTTATAGCAACCCTATAGGGTTGCCATCTCTAGGATGAGAGATTTTGTGGTGGAGTCTGGGGAGGGCAGTGTTGGGGGTGGAGAAAGACCCTAGCTATATGTAATTCCATTGAATCCACCCTCCAAAGCGGTCATTTTCTACAGGGGAGCAGATCTTTGTTGTTTGGAGTCCAGTTGTAATTTTGGCAGCTCTCACGGCCGGAATCACTGGGGTGCTGTGTGGTTTCTGGCTACATGGCCGTGTTCTCCTGACGTTTTCTCCTGACGTTTTACCTGCATCTGTGGCTGGCATCTTCAGAGGATCCTCAAGAGTTCCCTACCATGCAAGGGGCCTGGAACCGCGCAACTGGGCCCCACTTTTCCTAGGTAGAAGCTGATGAGGAAAGGGTGAAATGGAAAGCTTAAGACAGACAAAAGAAGATTTGCTATAGAGTGTGAAGCCATGGGGACTACAGGAAAGTGAAATAGTAAATAGTAGGTGGGAGAGGAAATGAGAAACCTCCCACAAGTCTTGGTGGATTCCCAATTGTGAATATTCATATTGAGTTATTTAAGAAACCTGGTAGTATCTACCACCATTTTGCAGGAATCTAATGCACTTAAGCAAAAGGGAGAAAATGTTTCTTTTCCTTGCTGTCCCCTTTACCTGAGCCCTCCTCTCATGAGCCCAGGCATTTTTAACCTGCGCTGTTACTTCTACTAATAACAGTTGGTGCTGTTGGTGTCTGTTCCTTGCACATGTATATAGTAAGGGTCATTCTGGCTGGATTATGGCATGAATACAAATTATTTTTTAAAAGTGAACAAAACGAGACGTAGTGAGATTGTTTATTAGCAACTTCTGCCTGAATGATAAAATACTGTGAGGCTCTTATTACTCCAGCGGAAGATCCACTGAGCATTTTAGCCCAGCAGCCCAAGTCAGAATCCAGTCTTCCTGCGGTTTTACAATCATTCCACTTTCTGCACAAGTGAAGGGATTTACACATTATATCATAAACACGGAAAATTGAAAAAGCCCCCCATGACCTTGCCCACTCTCTGAAAACCCATCAGGAAATGTGGACCCATGCTTTAGTCGCTAATACATCCAAAATCCATGTCATTGTTAAATCTCCCTACTCCTTGTCCACCATTGGTCTGTTCAATGAATTTCTGTTCATGCGGGATCAGTATAAAAATGTTCAACCATTCAGAGATTTCAAACGATTAAGAAACACCAACTGTTTGGAAGGGGCTTCGACTCTCCTTTGTGGCCTCGTCTCCGGCTGCTACGAGCCGGGGCTCCTGGGTTTCTGCCATTGGAAACAGCAGACGCTGCTCTGGGCTAGGCCTCCGCCCCTCAGCTGGGGGACGGATGGAAACTTTCCCTCTCCTTGGGGAATTTGGATGCTCATGAAAACAGCAACTTTTTTGTCCCGTTCGGAGAGGGTTGTTGCTGGATCGTGTGTGGGAAAATGCAAGGCGGCCTGGTGGCTCGAGGGATTAGCTGAGCCGACCCGTCCCGTCCCGCGATTTCCCTGGCCTGGACTATTTTTTTCCACTCCCACCGCTGTATTTCCAAGTCCCCCCCCCCCTTTTTTTTTTACCCTCGCTCGAAATTCTAAAACAAAACCAATCTCCTTGGTGGGGCCCAAAAGAAGCAACGTCCCACATCAGCCCCAGTGGCCACAATTCAAGACACAAGTTCCCCAAAGTTAGTTCACACTTGTTTGGAGGGGTTGCGCGGAGGGGGGGGGGGCACTGCTGTGTGTGTGCAAACATGTATCTGTAGAGGGAGGGGATCACTTTCTGGGGAGTTTCTCGCTCCTGGCAATGCCGCGATGGGAGGGATGGCCCGCGGAATTCAGCAACGCGCCACCCTCCGCGCGACGGCCCTGCCTAACTTCGTGCTCTCGTCCCGCGGCCCAACTTTGCGCGGGCGGGGCGGGGGGGCCCGATAGAGTGAAAAGTGGGGCGGTGGGGGGGAAGCAGCGCGGGAGCTGCTGGAGAAGGAGGGCGGGAGCGTGGGAGCCGAGCCGAGCCAGGCCAGGCGGGCTGGGTGCGGACCCCGCCCCCGGGCAGCGGGGTCGCCCCGCCCCGCTCTCACTCCGAGAAGTTTCCCAGGGTCCGGGAACGACGAGGAGGAGGAGGCGGAGGCTCCGGCGCGCTTTCGGGTGCCTGGCTGGAGCTCGAGCTCGGCCCCTTCCATGGATCTATAGGGTGGCGGCAGGACTGGGGGCATGGGCTTGGCGTCCCGGCTCGGGGGCCCGTGGCGGGCATGGCTGGGCTGCAGCCTTCTGGGCATGGCGCTGCTGGCGCCGCTGGCACTGGGAGCAGGTAGGGCGCTTTGGGGATGCCGCGTTGTGTCGGGCGGGGGTGGGTCCCCAAGATTTGGGATGGTTTGGGGGGTGCCTGGTGAGAGTTCTGCCCGCACTGCGACGGGCTGTGGCCTCTTCATTTCCTCTTTGAAAACTTCTGAAAACTTCGCGAGGACATTGCAGAGGCTTTCTTCTTCCCCCGCTTCTGGGCTCTCCGCCGCGCTTTGAGCGCCCGATTCAGGCCGTGGAGACCCTGAAGTTACCCCCCCCCCCCTCTCGGCTTATTCCTTGTCTTTTCCCTCTCCCCCTCCCCCCAGCCTTGAGAAGGAGGGGAGGCGAAAGGGTTACTGAGCCGGAGCCCGACCACAAAGAAAATAAGTGATCATTGTTTAATTCCAGATTGGGGGCGGGGGGGTGATTAGACTGGGACGGCGCAGCGGTGGGGGGGAGAGTAAGTCACCGGCACTGATTTGAGCTACGGGAGAAACAATCTTAACACTTTTTATTTACTTGAAGCAAACTTTCTTCGCCAGCCAGTTTCAGCTTCCCAGCCCGGCGCACTAGAAAACCCGGAGAGTGGATTTCGGAAGGATCTGGCTTCGCGCTAGGCTTTCTTCTCTGTCTTAGCTCCTTGAAAGCAAATGAAATCTTTTGCTTGGTCTCGCTAGTGGAGGGACAAATATACTGCTTTCAGTTAGACCCTGTTGTCGTTTACTGAGCATGCAATGTCGTTGTGCCATAGTATGGTGCGTGTATGAATGTGTGCTGGTGTAACAGGGAGGACAAGGCGAGCGATTGGGATATGTGCCAGTTGTGCTGATATGCAGGCATTTAGCATGTTCAAAATGTGCTGGAATGTGCACACTGTATATGGTGTCTACCATTATACAAGCAAGGCGCTTCTCAAATGTTTCTGTGTGAGAGAAGGCGCACAGTAGTTTAGCTATTGAACAACTTACAGGAGGCCTGTATATGGATTTCTGTCTGAATGTTTACGAGACATGTACATATGGATGGGAACAGTGGTGGGTAGGGGCTGATAAGTGTTTTCTTTATGCCTCAGGTTCTCCTCTGAGTTTGCCTCTGAAATGTCTTCCCTGGAAGGCTAGTCCTCACATTGACATTGAATTTGACGGTGCTTTTGTTGTGCATTGTGTGAACAGGATAGTGAGAGAAGAGTGTTGATGATCTGGACAGATGTAACAGCAGCTGTTGGCCCTCTTCCCCCCCCCTTCACATTCTGCTAGAAGTACAAACTTTTATTGTTACTGAAAGTAACTCCCATGAAACTGTCCAAGTGCCCTTTGAGCCGAGGTTCTTGTGCTGTGTGTTACAAACCAGGCATGGCTGATCCAGACGCAAAGGTACTGACTTGCCTCAAAGTTGCAGATCCTTGCCTGTGAAACAAGAACTACATCGTGAAGCTCTGCTAGGGAGTGCACAGCTCAGCAACTGGGCTAGCCGGTTCCCAGGCTTTGGAGAGTCAGAGTGGCTCTGTCTGCTATGAAACATACTTCCCCCACACAGCTGGCTTTTCCCATTTGTGCCCTGGGAATAAAGGTAGATCCAAGCAGGAGATAAGATGATTTAATTGGGTGTCATGCAGTGACTTGCTTTGCCCAATGAAACGTGCAGTATTATGCCAGGGATGAGATAATTGCTACAAAAGGTAAATAGAACGTAGAGCTATTATTCAGCATGGGTTTCACTCTCCCATGAAGCCACCTGACTGGTTTAGTGAAGCCGGCCTTGATTCTTACACTGTTCCCAGCCAGTTGGGGCTGCAGTGCGTGGGAATGTGAAGCTTGTCCCATGCATGAGGCTGAGATGCTGTGAATTGTGGATGCTCGGGAATATGAATCCCCTCCTCCCCTCCCCGCGCGCTTGCTGCTTGGCTGGACATAGGCAGGGCATTGTTCTTGGTTGAGCAATTCCACTGCAGTCCTGCCGAAGTCTTGGCGGTCTTGCACCAGACAGGGGCTTGAAGCTGTTGCGTTTATCCACACGGTCACTTTCAGTGCTACCAGAGAGTTCTAAAATAGTGCTAAGTGATTAGTGACATGGTCCTTAAAGCTTCCAGCACAGCAGCTTAGAGGGCCTTGAAGATTTAGGGCATGGAGAATAGGGCTGAATCTGGCCCGGTTTCCTGAGCTTGGGTTGGCAGGTTGAGGCTCTGGTTGGTGTGGGCTGTGCCAGAGGAGGGTCACTCAAGGGTTGGAAGCCTCTTTAGTGGGGAGGCTGCTGCGTGGGAGAGAAATAGTCCTGGGTTCCACTGCTAGTTTTGCTGTACTTTGGGACAGGCACTTAAGTCTCATCCAGATTAATGTCTGCACATCAGACATTTTGCCTCTTCCAGGGCTGCTCATTCTTTTCTGCTTGGTTGCACTGATAACAATGTGATGACCTGGAGGAAAGGGCCTCTCTTGATGAAGCCCTCCATCTGAGGGCTGCTTCACATGATCCAGCACACAGGCGTCTGCGTTCCCCTCCCCCTTTGATGTAGTTGGCCTTGGCTTTCCAGCAGTGCATACTCAATCAGGATATGCATGTGAATCCCTGTGCATAATTGTGTAGGGATTTTATATTATACGAAGTGTCCTCTGCTATTGCCTCAGCTTTCCCCTCCAAAATAGGTGTAATATTTTCATGAAGAACAGAAATCCGGGTCTTAAAAATCAATCAGTATACAGTGTTTGGAAGGAGGAGGAACTCTAATTTTAGCATTTTAAAATGTGTGGCTTTCATTTTAAAAAAATCCACAGCTATGCAGTTAATTTAATTGACTTACAGCCCAACAGTGAATGTGGAGATGCATTCATGAAACTGATTCTTTGAATTCAGTTTGACTCAAACCAGATCCATGCTTTGAAATCTGAGGTTGGGAAACATGTCCCCAGTTCTGTGAAGCAATGCAGTTTTGCTATTACAAGTGTCCCTGTGTAAATATGAATGTTTCCCTTTGATTTCCCAGCCCTTGGGAAGGCACCTGTGAATGATAATTTAGACATTCTGTTCCTTCTGGAACCAATAAAATGTCAACCTGACCTCCAGTGCTCAGTCTTGGTCCTAGTTTTGGAGATTTCATTTGGTATTCCCTTCAACCTTGTGAAGGGGGAATTATGGTTCTTTTGAGAGGCTCAGTCCTGCCTGACCAATCCTATTAGTTTCCTTGGTGCTTTTTCCTGGGCACAGTGAAGATCCCCCCCTCCTTACAGATTCTCTTAGCTGCAGCAGTATATGCTCAGAGCTGAGAGTTGTTGAGATCAGCAGCTGCCTCCCTGCTGCAGCTCCTCCAGATGCAATAGCAGGCCAGCCGGGTGGCCATTCAATTCTCCACCCTTTATTCTGCCCGCATCGCTAGCCAGTTAACAAAAGCATTGCAAAGGCAGCTGGAGAGAGCTTGGAGTCTCTTCAAAGTCTTACTGCAAGCAGCCACTTTTGAAGGCCCATTTCCCACTCTCCCCATATATATCCACATTTTTTATCATCCTGGATTGAATGTGCTTGTGACAAAAGCAGTCTGGTGGTTCCATTAAGAATCCTTATGTGCAAATTCAAGCCTGTTTTTGAAAATATGAGCAATGTGTGAAGTTAAATCAAGACTGGTGCTAGTGATGCAGCTCCCATCTGTTTATTTAGACATGGTAATGAAGTTAGAATGGACTCAAAAATATGTTAAAAATTGATTGTGTAACTTGGGCCTTAAACTCGGATAAGCCATCATCATTGCATTGGCCTGACATATAGTAGTTGTCTTTGGGACTGTGTATGGAACTGCTGGAAAGAGCATTTTCTGTCCTCAACATTTGGGAATTGCCCTCTAGACTTGCATCATTAGCTGCCTTTCCTAATCTGAATTGTACTTGGGCAGGATAAGGTTAAGTGTCCTTTAACTGAGGGTTGGCACTGCTTTCAAGGCAGGCTTTACGAATATACTGTAGGAGCATAAAGATGGGTCCTGGGTCCTGCATTAGTAACCTTTGAATCTCTTTTTAAATTATAAAACAATAGTCATTAGAGCTTCAAAGATAAGTTTAAAAATGTGCAGGGTTTGGACAGAGTTTGATAATATGTCAAAAACTGCTAAAAAGGTTGTGCAGAACTTCCACTTGTCAGGGACTGGGGAAATTAACTTTTCATTGCTGCTTACTCTTTCCTATTGCTAACAAAGCGAGAGTTATCGATACGGTCCTAAAAAGAGTTATACCCTTCCAAGCCCAGTGACTTCAGTGGACTTGGAAGGGTGCAACTCAGGACTTCACTGTATGTATTACAAAAGCAAATTTATGTAAATTTGCATAATTTATGCAGGTTTTAGATTTTAGCTTTTATGGCCTAAGATTTCAGTATATCTTGGCATAGAGCCTGCTGGAAGGACCTAAGATCACCCAGCCACACCCTTTGTGGTAGCCAAGAAATGTGGGTGGCACACATGTCCTGTGTGGTCTGTATTAAAGGAAGATGGCAAATTGTGGAAGGTTTTCCCATGAGACTCTCATACTGGGGTTGTTGTTTTGATAAATTATTCTGTTGGCCTTGGATGTCTTTTAGCAAGGTGCTAGTGAGCTTTCAGAATAGATGTTATAGCTGTGGGGCAGCAGGTTTAAAATTGTTTACTTTCTAGTTACCTTTCCTATATTGTCTTGCCTGCTGATGAACCCCCGGCAGCCACTAGGAAACCCAGGAATGCTGCAGATGATTCTGGAGTGTGTTTTGAAGGATGGATACTTTGTTCACATGAGCCACTGGGTAAGGCTGTTGAATTTCACTGTCACCCCACCAACAACTGAAATCTCATTACTCAATTGCAGTGTGCCATTACAGGGAGGATTGGTAGTGGCATGCAAGCTGACTTTCAGGGAAGTTTGTGTACCATTACTGATCTCCTCTTTGTGAATTTTCAGAGTGGCTTGATGGGACCAAGAATTTGTTCTCTGGGGAAGTTGTCCCTTCTTCCCATATAGGCATTAACTCTTCTGAGGAAGTGAAACAACTGTGACTCTCCATTCTGGCCTCTTTACTGGGACCTGGTTACAGGCTGTATTTCCTAGAGGGGAAAGAAATTTATCCAAATTTAATATCAGGTGCATAAATGAACCCTTCAGAAGAGATGATCTCATTCTTATTTTTCTTCAGCGTTTCATATTACCCTTACTTGCTTGAGAGCCAGTACGGTTAACTAGTTAGATTGTGTTGGATGGAGAAGGCCCAGATTAAAATCCTCACTCATCCACTGAGCCTCTCTGGGGAACTTTGGGCAACACATTCTCAGTCTAATCTACCTCACAGACTGTGAAGATAAAGTGGAGGAAAGGAGAACCATTTTGCATTGCCTTGATCTGCTTGGAGAAGTAGATAGATGTATAGATAACAGTTTTCCCTCTTGCTTGGATAATGGTCTCAGTAGCTGTTCGTCAGTGAACTTTCTGAAAATGGATATCTTGGGAAGGGAGGTATCCTTGCTTCAGAAGTGGACCAGGGGTAGGACTTTATTGCGCAAGTAGAAGATGATGATTTTGGATTTATACCTCACCTTTCTCTCCTGTAAAGAGACTCAAGGCGGCTTACAAACTCCTTTCCTCTCCTCACAAACTCATTCCCTCCCTCTCCCCACAACAGAGACCTTGTGAGGTAGGTAGGGCTGAGAGAGTTCTGAAGAACTGTGACTAGCCCAAGGTCATCCAGCAGGCTTCATGTGCAGGAGCAGAGAAACAAATCCAGTTCACCAGATAAGAATCTGCTGCGTGTATGAAGGAGTGGAGAACCAAACCTGGCTCTCCAGACTAGAGTGCACTGCTCTTAACCACTACACCATGTTGGCTCCTTATTTTAGCTGCATCTTGAGCTGAAGACAAACCCAGGAGATCTAGCTTTCATATATAATTCAGAGGCAGCTAAACAGGGGTCTGAGAAACAGATTCAGTCTCCATAGCAGCTTTAGCTACCTGGAGGCTTTACCAAATTTTAGCAAATGTTGTTTAATTTGTAAGAAAAATAATCAATAGAACTGTATATGTATTTCACAGACATGTTGTATTGATATACTCTGTCTCACAGAAAGATAAAGGTATGGTTGCTAGTGGTGCAGTGGAAGTGTGCACTTCTGCAGTAGAAAATAGTCCCAAAGGATTATGAGCAGGGAAGTGAGTGAGTGAGCCAGTGGCGTACCACCAGAAAGTGTCACTTAGGAAAAGAACTAAAACTGTGTCCCCCGTGCCCCCCCCAAATCATAGCATTCTCCAAAATTGCACCCCTACCTCTCCAAAGCAGGGGCAGGTGGGAGAGCAAGGCAGCAGATGGGAGAGCGAGTTGGGGAGGAGAGGGGCAGGTGGCTAAATATGCCCATGGAGAAAGGGGTGAGTTGGGTGGGAAGGCAGGTGGGCCTGACTTGGTGGGGAAGGGTGGGGAAATGGGGAGGCTGTTACCAGGCCTGGGTGAGAAAGCGGCGTCTTGCCACCACTGTCTGGCTGGCCTGGCTTGGTGTTTGGGCTGGGGGCATTTAGCAGCAGGTGTAGTCATCCCCGCAGGGTCGTCGCTAAGGAATAGGCGAGACGCGGAGGAGGTTTCATCTGGTGGAGAGCGTCAGCAACAGGAAGCACGGGATTTCGTGATCCTGACAACTCTCTCCTGTGCTGGTCTCTGGCACCTTTCATGAAGCTCTGGCCATTGTGGGCGCCAGAAGGAGGTGGGTAGGGAGATGAGCGGGAGACCGGGAGACCTGGAGATCATCATGTGATGCATGATCTCACCTGGCTACGCAAGGAGAGGAGCCACTGCTGCCTGGAGCCTCAATCCTCACCTGGGGGCAAGACCATTGTCCCTGCGCCCGGTGACTGAGCCAGACAGTTCATGACCCGCGACTCATAGGGGGAGGAGGGAAAGGGGAAAAGCGGTATGCATTCAGCAAGCACAGAGGGTCCGCTACGTCCCTTAACGCCCTACTCACGGTGCTAAGGTCAGCAGTGCATTACTACATCTCCTCCTTTTATACGAGAAAAAGGGGGACCGAAATGCTACATGCGATTTAAAGGGATCGCTTTGTTTCACGCCGTTTGGTCAAGCTTCGACCAAGCTGCTTGTGTAACATTAGAACTTGGTTGCGGGGTAAGGGAAATTCGAGGGGCTTCTTAATAATAATACAGGCAATATTAGACACTCCATTGAACTTAAACAAGATCCGATAACGAGGGCACAATAATTAAAACCAATGCAGAGCTTCGTAATAATAGCACTCAACTATCCTCCCGGCAGCCAGTTCCAGAGTGGCTGACCACCAATGGGGCAAAACATCATACTTCAGATTAGATAATAACTTCTTGCAGCTCACGTACTTACATATGAATCAATTCGGGGAATTATCAGGAAAGATTAAAACAACACATATTATGTACATTCTCACAACCTTGGTGATGTAATAACAACAAGTAATCAATAGCGGCACGATTGTTCAGGGTCAGCTTGACGAAACTCTAGCTGCTCGGAGGCCAGGGCATCCAGAGCGGTGGAGGTAGCATGATGGACTTCGCGTGGGCACAGGCCAGCCGGCCAATAGTCTTGGTGTTACAGGAAACAAGTCCGGGGGCTCCCACAAGGGAAGTTAAGTGGTGGGAAGGACAAGCTCCGCCTTTGGAGAGGCTAATCGGGCCGCTTCGATTGGTGCGGATCGGGAAAGGCAGATGAGCGGCGGGCGGGCGGCCCGGCCGCGGGCTCCTGGGGTGGAGCCTGGGGTAGCAGAGAGTCCCGGCAGACAGACAGGCGGAAATGCAGCAATAACAAATAACATAACTTCAAAAAATTAGGGCATGCAATAAATTCAAACAATAAAACATGGCTAAACGATACATAGGCTGGATGATGTTAATGAAGGAAGGCAACCCGCGGCTGCATAATTGTCCACAATGCATGGCTCTTGGGTTGCCTGGACTACCAAAGCTACAGAGCGATGGCGCAGGGAGTCCATGGATTTCTCAAGAGCCGCAGGGAGAGCTACTGATAGTCTTTAGCATTGCAGGTTCAGTGATTCTCACGAGCAAGGCTGTGGAGAGAAGGCTGGTTCCAACAATATTCTGCCGCTGAGAACAGCCGGAGAGTCCCAAGGGTTAATCTATCAGGAATGTCCCTGGCTGCAACTCCAAGCTTCAGCCAGGGGCTAAAAGAGAGGGAGAGAGAATAGCCATTGTAGATGAGGAGCAGCAACATCGGCATCAACCTCTGAGCCACAGCTGGCCCAGGCTGCCGTTCCCCCCATAGGGTACACGCAGCGGGGGCTGTGATCCTTGTGGAAGAATGGGTGTGCTGGCTCCAGAGAGATCCCTCCCATCTCGGCCCAGGCTGGGGGGCAATCGGGCCCTCTCGACAGGGCGGCGGGCTTGATCCTCCAGGGAGGCCCCGCTCCATCTCCTCGATGGGGTTGGTCTGGCATGGCGCAGCTGGACTCCTGTATGGAAGAGAAAAGACAAGCAACGCTTTTCCCCTAGGGGTTTTGCGCGCCGTATTGTTAGTCCTTATAGATGACAGTGGAAGGCTCTAAGCCCTGAGTAAAGGCAATTTTTTTGATAGAGAATAAAGAAGAGTACTTTGGATATGGTCTGCTGGATGAGACCTTGATCGGGTCAATAGGGGGGGGGGAACTACTCCCCTTTCTTTCTGTTTGTTTTGGCCATGTTTCTCGTTAGGCGCAGCTGGCCCATTCCGACAACGATCACTTGCAACATTCAATGCGTTAAGAGATACAAGGCAGGGAATTGCCCGAAGGCTTAGGAGAAGGGAGAGGTCATATCCAGGTCGGATGTTTGTTTGTAAAACAATCCCAATCACCGTCTAAGGTGTGGGTTTTTTGCAAAGCTACCTGAAATAATTCACAATTATAGTCATATCGTAATATAGCCGCCTATAGGAAAGATATAGGAGAAGATGCAAAGAAAACAGTTCCTGGGCTTGAGGTTTGATCACAGGAGCAAATTGAGAGGGGTTCGGTAAAACCCCTTATCAGATCCTAGATCTAGAGGTGGGGTGCGTCAGCCTAATAGAAAGAGGGAGGGTGTGCAGGAAAGGAAGGGGGGGGGGCGGGGAAGGGTTTCTGGTGTCAGCTCTTACCTCCCCGTGGCGTAAGGGGACCTTGGGCCGGTTTGAGCTCGCTTCCTACCTTCACAGCGGAGGCTGTGTAAGATAGGTGTGGCTGAGAGACCCTTGCCCTTGGCACAGTGACTAGCCAGGGAGCGCTCAGCAGAGAATGTGGGAGCATGAAAATGATTTTGGCTTCATATGTAAACCTGCGCCACGCCAATGTGGCAGTGTAGGCTCAGATGGACCTAAGGAAAAGGTTCTCAAGGAGAGGTTTGAAGAAAAGTTTTGAAGGTTTAACGATCCATGATGGAGGCGGCTTGAAGCAGGTCCCATCGTAGAATTCTGGGGAGCACGCGACGAAGCTGTGTCCGCTTCCATGGATGCTGTAATGGGCTAAGCCTTTCAAGGCATTGGGCACACATAATCAGAAGGAGAAAAACTTTAATTGAAGCACAAGAGCATAGCTTAGAAGCAATGGAAAAATCCCCTCTAAGTGAGGGGAAAACTTTAGGGGTCTCTCTTTGAAAGGGGACAAGACATACAGAACATACGCAGGGCATACAGAGCAATATATAAAGTAATGAGGAGGATTGCAACTCTGATTTGAGATTTTGCTCTCTCTGAGGTGCTGGGATCATCTTGCTGCCACTGGGAGCTTTGAGCTTAGGGCTTTGCACAGGCTCAGAGGCTAAGTGAGATCTGGTTTGAACCTAACAGCTGGAGAGAGGGCCAAGGGGGGCTTCTTCTTCACGAAGGACTTTTTGGCTTACAAGGCCATTGTGCGAAAGACATCTTCCCCTTTCCATGCCCTCTATTGTCCTGTAGGATTGGCTATGGGGCATTCTGAGGAGGGCTCAAAACGGGCAGTCCTCTTCAACAAGCATTCCTTTCTGCCGCGTAATTCGGAAGTGACTGTGGACTCTGCAGACGGAAATGCGTAAGCATTCTGGGGGGCACTCCGGGCGGAGGCATGGTGGACTTTGGACGCAGAAGGGGTTATCAGGAGCAGGAAGTATAGACGTAGGGGGGGAGCAAGCTGGCAAGACCAGCCCAATGGTCTCCGTGGGGATGGGGTCACTATACTGAGCTAAAGTGCCAAGATCTCATGGGGGAGCTCCGGGGGAAGGGTCGGAGGTGCTGGATCTTGGTTCCGGGCTGGGGAGATAGCCCGGGCGCTGCCTCCCCAGCGGGCATTGGGAGCCACTCGTCTTAGACTTTCCTGGGGGTCTTCGCCCTCTGGGGAGAGACCCTCCTCCGTCAGGGTTGTAGGCCCCCCCGCCGGGCAGCCTACAATTCCTCCTGAAATGTCCTGGCTTGCCGCAATTGAGACACTCGCCTCGGGGCCGTCCTTCATGGCAGCGGAGAGGGCTACGGCTAGAAGGCTGGCTTGATGGGCGAAAAGACCCGACATCCTGGCAAGCTTTGAGCATGTCGGCCAGCCTCGGGGTTCCTTCCTAGGCCTGTGGATCGCTTTATGCACTCAGCGGAGGCGTTCTCCTTGGCAAGGCGCTTTTAAGGAGTTCGCCCTCGGCCTTTGGCCTCGTTGTCAATCCGGGTTCTTGAGGGCCTCCTGGAGCCTGTTCACAAACCTTCCAGCATAGGGCTCTTTGAGGCTTCTGCCGGGTGCTAGAAAAACTCGGGGTTGGCTGTCCGGCATCGGGGATCTCTCTCTTTCAAAAACGCCTTTGTGGTGGCGCATTCAGAGGCTTTTAATCGCGAAGGGTACACCGGCAGGACGATCTGGATTGTTAAGCTACTGAAGGCATCAAAGCCGTAAAGCTGAGCGGTTGTGGTGGCGCTACCGGAGGCGGCTGCCCTGCTAAAGCATTGCTATGAACTCTCGCTCTCCCAGATCACAAATTGTGCAGGGCTCCAGGAGCATAGCGGAAGGTGGTCTTCCAGTCAGTCCGGAACCATTAAGTGATTCCTCGCTAATCGCTTCTAGCATGCCTCTCACATAGGGGCTGGTGACTTCTACGGCCCCCGCTAATCAGCTTTACGGAGCTCTGCGTGAGGATGTTGTAGCCATGCTTAAGGGGCGATACTCGACAACTCGCCGAATGGCGCCACCGGGTATCTGTGAAATGGACGGGGCACAATGCAAGAATATCGGCATCGCCTTCCGCCAGGGTTTCTTTCTTCTGCAGATCGTGGCTAATACTGCCTATGAGAGTTTTGAAACCCGCTACCATTACGTGGCGCTGACGGAGGTGCAGTGGCTTCGGAAAATGAAGGAGGAGCAAGGGGAGGGGGCGGCTGAGCCGCTGGAGAGTTTGAAATGGGCTAAGGAGCAAGGGGGGCAGAAGGAGGACAGGCGTCCAATTTAGCGGATAGAGAAAAAAATTCCGCTGCTGAAATTGAAGGTGAAAGATCGGTGCGAGGGCGGCCTACAGCAAGGGAGCCATAGGTCTGCAGGCTGATGGGCGACAAAACATTGTCTCCACCGCCAGTAGCAGTGACATCGGGCGCTGCCACAGGCTCTGTGCGTAAGAGTGCGCCCGATGTTTTCCCAGTCCTTAAGATCTAATGTCCCCCCCTCTGGGTACCATGGACACCGAGCTTCAATCCCTTCAACCAATTTGCGCAGCTCCCTTCTCTTTAATGGGACTCCTGCCGTGATTTCGCTTAACGCTTTCAGTTCGCTAACGCAGCTTGTCATAAGCCCTGCTTTTGCAAGCTCCCATACTCACCGGTGTTCCGTCCGACGCAGAGTGCTGTCCTGGTAGATCGCCAGTCTCTGGATGCGCCGATTCAGAGGACAGGCGATACCGAAACGGTGGTCCCTGGATGCGCCGATCCAGCTGACTTCGGTATCAGCGGCCCTTCCCCAGGCGACACGTGAGCAGGGTGGAGGTTCGAGGATTCCCGGGTTTCGGCACCAGCTTGTAGTCATCCCCGCAGGGTCGTCGCTAAGGAATAGGCGAGACGCGGAGGAGGTTTCATCTGGTGGAGAGCGCCAGCAACAGGAAGCGCTGGATTTCGTGATCCCACAACTCTCTCCTGTGCAGGGCTCTGGCACCTTTTATTAGGGTTTCATTGTGGGCGTGTAAAGGCGGTGGGTAGGGAGATGAGCGGGAGACCGGGAGACCTGGAGATCATCATGTGATGCATGATCTCACCTGGCTACGCAAGGAGAGGAGCGTAAGCGCCTGGAGCCTAATCCTCACCTGGGGGCAGCACCATTGTCCCTCCCCCCCCCCCCCCACCCCCCCCCCCCCCCACCCCCCCCCCCCCCCCCCCCCCCCCCCCCCCCCCCCCCCCCCCCCCCACCCCCCCCCCCCCCCACCCCCCCCCCCCCCCACCCCCCCCCCCCCCCACCCCCCCCCCCCCCCACCCCCCCCCCCCCCCACCCCCCCCCCCCCCCACCCCCCCCCCCCCCCACCCCCCCCCCCCCCCACCCCCCCCCCCCCCCACCCCCCCCCCCCCCCACCCCCCCCCCCCCCCACCCCCC
Source organism: Sphaerodactylus townsendi (assembly GCF_021028975.2). Taxonomy (NCBI): domain Eukaryota; kingdom Metazoa; phylum Chordata; class Lepidosauria; order Squamata; family Sphaerodactylidae; genus Sphaerodactylus; species Sphaerodactylus townsendi. The sequence continues at coordinate 110,351,481 of NC_059427.1, read as the reverse complement.
CCCCCCCCCACCCCCCCCCCCCCCCACCCCCCCCCCCCCCCACCCCCCCCCCCCCCCACCCCCCCCCCCCCCCACCCCCCCCCCCCCCCACCCCCCCCCCCCCCCACCCCCCCCCCCCCCCACCCCCCCCCCCCCCCACCCCCCCCCCCCCCCACCCCCCCCCCCCCCCACCCCCCCCCCCCCCCACCCCCCCCCCCCCCCACCCCCCCCCCCCCCCACCCCCCCCCCCCCCCACCCCCCCCCCCCCCCACCCCCCCCCCCCCCCACCCCCCCCCCCCCCCACCCCCCCCCCCCCCCACCCCCCCCCCCCCCCACCCCCCCCCCCCCCCACCCCCCCCCCCCCCCACCCCCCCCCCCCCCCACCCCCCCCCCCCCCCACCCCCCCCCCCCCCCACCCCCCCCCCCCCCCACCCCCCCCCCCCCCCACCCCCCCCCCCCCCCACCCCCCCCCCCCCCCACCCCCCCCCCCCCCCACCCCCCCCCCCCCCCACCCCCCCCCCCCCCCACCCCCCCCCCCCCCCACCCCCCCCCCCCCCCACCCCCCCCCCCCCCCACCCCCCCCCCCCCCCACCCCCCCCCCCCCCCACCCCCCCCCCCCCCCACCCCCCCCCCCCCCCACCCCCCCCCCCCCCCACCCCCCCCCCCCCCCACCCCCCCCCCCCCCCACCCCCCCCCCCCCCCACCCCCCCCCCCCCCCACCCCCCCCCCCCCCCACCCCCCCCCCCCCCCACCCCCCCCCCCCCCCACCCCCCCCCCCCCCCACCCCCCCCCCCCCCCACCCCCCCCCCCCCCCACCCCCCCCCCCCCCCACCCCCCCCCCCCCCCACCCCCCCCCCCCCCCACCCCCCCCCCCCCCCACCCCCCCCCCCCCCCACCCCCCCCCCCCCCCACCCCCCCCCCCCCCCACCCCCCCCCCCCCCCACCCCCCCCCCCCCCCACCCCCCCCCCCCCCCACCCCCCCCCCCCCCCACCCCCCCCCCCCCCCACCCCCCCCCCCCCCCACCCCCCCCCCCCCCCACCCCCCCCCCCCCCCACCCCCCCCCCCCCCCACCCCCCCCCCCCCCCACCCCCCCCCCCCCCCACCCCCCCCCCCCCCCACCCCCCCCCCCCCCCACCCCCCCCCCCCCCCACCCCCCCCCCCCCCCACCCCCCCCCCCCCCCACCCCCCCCCCCCCCCACCCCCCCCCCCCCCCACCCCCCCCCCCCCCCACCCCCCCCCCCCCCCACCCCCCCCCCCCCCCACCCCCCCCCCCCCCCACCCCCCCCCCCCCCCACCCCCCCCCCCCCCCACCCCCCCCCCCCCCCACCCCCCCCCCCCCCCACCCCCCCCCCCCCCCACCCCCCCCCCCCCCCACCCCCCCCCCCCCCCACCCCCCCCCCCCCCCACCCCCCCCCCCCCCCACCCCCCCCCCCCCCCACCCCCCCCCCCCCCCACCCCCCCCCCCCCCCACCCCCCCCCCCCCCCACCCCCCCCCCCCCCCACCCCCCCCCCCCCCCACCCCCCCCCCCCCCCACCCCCCCCCCCCCCCACCCCCCCCCCCCCCCACCCCCCCCCCCCCCCACCCCCCCCCCCCCCCACCCCCCCCCCCCCCCACCCCCCCCCCCCCCCACCCCCCCCCCCCCCCACCCCCCCCCCCCCCCACCCCCCCCCCCCCCCACCCCCCCCCCCCCCCACCCCCCCCCCCCCCCACCCCCCCCCCCCCCCACCCCCCCCCCCCCCCACCCCCCCCCCCCCCCACCCCCCCCCCCCCCCACCCCCCCCCCCCCCCACCCCCCCCCCCCCCCACCCCCCCCCCCCCCCACCCCCCCCCCCCCCCACCCCCCCCCCCCCCCACCCCCCCCCCCCCCCACCCCCCCCCCCCCCCACCCCCCCCCCCCCCCACCCCCCCCCCCCCCCACCCCCCCCCCCCCCCACCCCCCCCCCCCCCCACCCCCCCCCCCCCCCACCCCCCCCCCCCCCCACCCCCCCCCCCCCCCACCCCCCCCCCCCCCCACCCCCCCCCCCCCCCACCCCCCCCCCCCCCCACCCCCCCCCCCCCCCACCCCCCCCCCCCCCCACCCCCCCCCCCCCCCACCCCCCCCCCCCCCCACCCCCCCCCCCCCCCACCCCCCCCCCCCCCCACCCCCCCCCCCCCCCACCCCCCCCCCCCCCCACCCCCCCCCCCCCCCACCCCCCCCCCCCCCCACCCCCCCCCCCCCCCACCCCCCCCCCCCCCCACCCCCCCCCCCCCCCACCCCCCCCCCCCCCCACCCCCCCCCCCCCCCACCCCCCCCCCCCCCCACCCCCCCCCCCCCCCACCCCCCCCCCCCCCCACCCCCCCCCCCCCCCACCCCCCCCCCCCCCCACCCCCCCCCCCCCCCACCCCCCCCCCCCCCCACCCCCCCCCCCCCCCACCCCCCCCCCCCCCCACCCCCCCCCCCCCCCACCCCCCCCCCCCCCCACCCCCCCCCCCCCCCACCCCCCCCCCCCCCCACCCCCCCCCCCCCCCACCCCCCCCCCCCCCCACCCCCCCCCCCCCCCACCCCCCCCCCCCCCCACCCCCCCCCCCCCCCACCCCCCCCCCCCCCCACCCCCCCCCCCCCCCACCCCCCCCCCCCCCCACCCCCCCCCCCCCCCACCCCCCCCCCCCCCCCCCCCCCCCCCCCCCCGCCCCCCGCCCCCCCAACCCCCACCCCCCCCCACCCCCTCAGGCCCCCCCCACACCCCCCCCCCCACCCCCCCCCCCCCCCCCCCCCCCCACTTCCTGCATGGCCAATTGGCCATGCAGGAAGGGGCTGATGGGAATTGTAGTTCCCGAACATCTGGAGAGCCGCAGGTTCCCTACCCCTGTTCTAAGCCCACTGACATCAGTGGATTCAGAAGGGTATAACTATGGATTTACAGTTTATCCATTTGATACAGTGGATGCATGCTATGTTAGTAAGTTCTAGGTCAGTTTCATTGTAGCTAGTATGGTCACACTTCTAGTACATAAACTTCACTTTTATAAAGTAATTTGTAGCAACTTCTGGTCATTACAAGACTCTCCATCAGACATATGCATTTCTATCATTCAGCATACACAGCTCTGAAAATTACAAACTGTTGCTAAAGAGGACAAGGATGTTTGAAGTTTCTTACGCAGGCATTTTTTGCACAGCAAAATTATTAACAGGCAGACCTATGTCTAAGCCAGTGGTTCTCAACCTAATGCCGCAACACTTTAATACGGTTCCTCATGTTGTGGTGACCCCCAACCCTAACATTTATCCATTTTACAGATGGAGAACACTGATGCAGAGTGTCTTAGGCGACCCCTGTGAAAGGGTCGTTGGACCCCCAAAGGGGTCCTGACCCACAGGTTGAGAACCACTGGTCTAAGCCATTTCACACAAGTCCTTGCTTACAGAACAAATGTGTGATCTACTTACCCACACTTGTATAATTTCTTGCACGTGTATCAAGACACCATGCATTCTTCTAGGATTTTATGTGGCAGCCATTTCCTGGGTCTACACTCTGAGTAAAATTGCTAACTTCACCTGGATTTTCTGCTAGCTTTGAAGAGGGACAAGAAATTCTTGTCCTCTGTCCACTATAAATGCTGCTGGTCCTGCCTTCCTGGCTATTAAGATTGCAGCAGGCACTTCTGAGTCTAAGAGTGAGGTACTTTTTTCTTTTTAAAATGATGTTGAGGAGGTTAAGACTGCTAGTATGGGTAGAACTGTGCTGTTTGCTATTGGGAACTGATGGATGAAATGGTGGTGGTGGGTTGAGAAGCTTGCCATTTGGTTTCTGGTCTGTCCTTGCAAAGACAGGTCAAAGCCACAGGGCACCTGGGTTGCCAAAGCCTTGATGGGTGACTTTGCTCCTTCTCAGTCCTGGTTGCCTTGACCTGGATAATTTAGACTAACATGATTGCATTAGAGCTTGGAAGCTAGGCAGGGTTAGCCCTGGTTGATCCTTGGATAAGAGACCACCAAGAAACTCAAAGATTGCTATGCAGAAGCAGGTAGTGGTAAACTGTCTTGAACATCTCTTGCCTTGAAAATCGCATGGGGTTACTATAAACTGGCTGCAACTATAAGCTGGCTGCAACAGAATGTTTTTTAAAAATCCAGGTCATTGATTAAACTGCATTAAATTGCATTGTCTTCTGTTTTTTTATTGGACAGTCTGATAGAAAACCAGATCTTTCCAGAGCTGAGCCTTTTGTGGGGCTGGCTCAGTGAGGTAGGTATATATTTTTATGGGGGGGGTTCGGGGGCAAGGCCACGCCCCACCTGCCTCTGAGGGCGTGGCCAGACCTCCCCAAGCCCCACCCCCAGCCTAAGTGCTTATAAAAGGGATGACAGACTCCCGTGACTCGCCCGCCCTGCCTCCCCCACCGGATGGGCTCCCAGGTGGCAGCCGGCAGTCCCTTCTCGATCCCCTCCAGGCAGAGGGGTAGCTAGGGAAAATGGAGCTCAGTGCAAAATGTGAGGTTTGCGCCCCTCCCCCCCCATGGGCGACTGCTGTGATGCTGGAATCCATCCCAAACAGCATCACTTTCAATGGTGTTTAAATTAGGGAGCCCAGATTCTCCTTTTAAATCCATCTTAAAGGGAGAATCTGAGGTCCCCAGATAAAACAATATTTAAATGATGCTGTTTGGGGGTGGATTATCCCCCACCCTGAAACGGCATCTCTTTTAATGTTTAAATTGGGGACCTCAGATTCTCCCTTTGAATCCATGCCGAAGGGGGTGGATTTTAAAAGAGAACCTGGGAAAATTTGGGGGTGCCTGCTGTCAGGGGTACAATTATTAAGCTAGCAGCACCAAACTTTCAGGATACCTTTGGGAGACTATCCTGATTATACCACCTAGGTTTAGTAAAGCTTGATTCAGGGGGTCCAAAGATATGGACCCTGAAAAGGGTAGCCCCATCTACTATTAGCTCCCATTGTAAACAATGGGGGATGGGGCATCCCTTTTGGGGGTCCATAACTTTGGACCCCCTGAACCAAAATTCACCAAACTTGGCTGGTATCATCAGGAGTGTCACCTGACGATTACCTGAAATTTTGGTGCCGCTAGCCTAAAAACTGCGCCCCCTGCAGGCCAAAAACAAAAACAAAAAAAACTTCTTTTAAAAAATACAAAACCCACACAAACGTAGCTGTTCGACAGATAGTGGTAATGGGGGTCTGAACCCGAGAACCCCCCCTTACCTACATCCTTGGGCTGGCTACTTATTTATTTTTTAAAAATCCATACCACTTTTCAGTGCAGTTTAGAAATACTGATAGAGCTATCCTAATAGCACTATGAAGCCAAACTCCCTTATTAAAACATGCACAGTAAGATACCACATGTCAAGATATACAACATTTAAACAATAAAATGGATGGCAACCATCGCTTGTGCTGATTGATCAGGGAAGTTTTGTCAGGTCCTTAAGTGCAAGGTTTTGTTCTTCTTATCAGAAGGTGGGAAATCATAATTCATTGTGGTCTGAGGGCTCCTGTCCTGCCATTCTTTGTACTGGGAGAAGTGTAAATTAGGGTTGCCAATCTCCAGGTGAGGCTTGGAGTTCTCTGAGGATTACAGCTGATCTCCAAAGATCAGTTCTCTTGGAGGACACAGGGTGGACTGTATGGCATCCTCATTACACCCCTTCCCTAATTCTGCCTTCCTCAGGTTCTGCCCCCCAATCTCCAGGAATTTCCCAGGATGGAGTTGGCAACCCTGAGTATATAAGCTGGAGTGGGAGCATTTTCACATTTCTGCATCGGGTCATGTTGCAGTTCCATCTGATGTATATATGCAGCGGAGGTCCCAAAGCACCTTTTCATGGCTTTCTGAATCTTCACTCATTTGGCTGTCTGGTTCTAGATGGGCCTTCCTTTGTCCAGGTTAGGAGATGAGAGCCAGAGCTTAGCATCATGCTGTGGAAGCAAGTCCGTCTATGTTTGGGTGACCGCACAGACATTGAAAAGCTTGTGTGTGTTGGAATGTTGGGTGCATACATGGTTGAGTGTGCAGGGATATGGATTGCAAATTTTGTGAGTGTAAAGGGATACAAGAGTGCATTCCACTGGCTCAGACTTGGCTCTATACATTGGAAAAGAGGAAATTGTGGGATTTTTGTTGAGTGTGTCAGGAATGCATTCTACTGGCATCCTTTCTGGGTTTTATGCATGCATGTGTCTTCTGTACTTTTGTAAGATTATGTGTGTGTGTGTGTGTGGCTATTAACATTTGCAGAGTTTTGTGTGTCTCAGCATGTTGAAAGTTGCAGGGTGATGAGCATTTTGAAATTTCATCTGTGACCCAGGGAACTCTGCCTTGATGAGACCCTGATAAAGTGTGTGTCCGTGCATGCTTATGCAAATGTGTTTGCAGTATTATCAGTAATTGTGCTTGCTGGCTGTGTGAGAATACTGATTCATTCTGTGGATGTGACTGTGGTTTATATATTTTAGCAAGGTTGGTGTGTGTTCGCGCACACACTCAGGAACGTCAGCAGAACCCTTTTTTGTATGGCCTTTGGATATCTTGTCAAAGTTATTGGGATGATGTGAACCTTAGAGCCACAAATCTTCGGATGTGTGTGGGTATTAATACAGTGTACATGCAGGGGGTTACTGGGAATGCATTTTGCTGCAGTCCAGTCCTAGCTCTGCGTGCCGACAGAGTAAGGGGTGGCGGGGGAGGGGAGAGAGGCATTGTCTGGGACTGATCTGTGTGCTGGGCACGCACTCTGCTACAAGTGGGTCTCTAGAAAATGGCTGAGAATGAGTGAAATGCCTAGGCCCCAGCTCCTTCCATCTTCTCTCTGCTCTGAGAAGTGAGGGCTTTCAGCCTGTTTCCTGAGCCCCAGCTGCATTTTCCTCCCTCAGAAAGCCCAGGGCACCAGGTGCCTCTCTTGAGCAGAAGGGGTTTCTTGTGGAATGGAGTCTTAATTGCCATTCTTTCAGAGGGTGCTTGAGCACCCTGCTTACCCGGCTGGCAGGGAATGGGTGCCTGCAATTTCTTTTCCCTAGCCTGGGCCCCATCGAGAAACGTGCTTGGCTTAGTTTGAGTAATTTACTATTCGGCTCCTCCTACCCACTCATGCCGACACACAGGGTGGGGGCGTGGGAGGGGGATAACTACAGGCAGCAGAGTCTTCCCTTTTGGCCATACTGTTAGGCTCTAATTAGTAGATGAGGTATGGAAAGGGTTTGAGTGTTGTCTTAAAAGAATAGCTTTCCTTTGTCACAACTGAGGCTGTCTGCACTTATCTGTGAAGAGCCATCCGACATTGCAGGGCCTCGTTGATGCCTGTTGATAGAGGTAGTGAAACTCTGGGGCAGTTCCATGATTCTCTGCCTTCTGGTTATTGGGAGCTTTGGAATGGAGTGAACAGCATTCAGGCATCTTGAGTAGGCCCTGTGATCCTCACACTTCTCATGACTGCACTGAAATGTGCTGTACTGCTTCCATGAACTGCTGTCACCCCTTCTGGCTGCATGTGGCGTGGAGTCCTGCTTGTGTGGCACCAAGCCAGGACTTCATGGATTCCCATGTGCTTCAGTTGTATATCAGAGCTGGTGAACTCTCTTGATTTACCTTGCTTAGCAACTGGAGTCCTTCACTGGTTTTGATGTAATCCCTAGGAAGAAAGGGTGCATTTGCTGAGGCAGAAGAACCCGGTAGTTGGCCTTAACAGCATGAAATGTGAGAGGTGCCTACAGTCTACCGATATATTGGGGGTGTGCATGCCGTGCTCACGCGCATGCACATACACACAGTCAAAATAGTATGCCAGAGACCTGTACACTTCTTCCAACAATTGTGAAGAAAGAAAGACAGCTGCCAGTTTCTTCCATAAAACATAGATCCTGGTTCCTGGCCTACTCATTTCCTTGAGGGCTCTTCATTTTTTCTCTTGCACAAAATAAGGCGATTGGCTAAGAGTACAAGTAATTTTCTCAACTTTAAAGGTTGCTTCTTCTCCCCATGATTTTGTGCTTGGGTCAGCATACCATTTGATCTTCAGCAATGAAATCAGTTTATAGATAGAAAATAAAACAGGTTCTCTGGCATCTGAAAGACCATAATCTTTGGTGAGTTAGAGCTCACTTCATCAGATGCATTGAAGTTCACATCCATTAAGTTGATGCTTTTATATTCACAACAGGAGGGAGGAGCAGAAATGAGAGGCTGGTTTGAAATAGAATCCAGTCAGAAGAGTAATTAATTCAGTTAGAGTGAGTAAGGGCCACCTCCAATTGTAGTTAGATAGGCAAAGAAGAATTCAGATTAAATCTAATGCAAGATAGGATTGGTAGGATTGGAACCTACAGCGAGATATGCAAACTGTATAGTAACCTATATTCACCTGGAATCCCAGGTGAAGGAGGGGTGTGTGGGTTTGTGTAAATGGTCTGGAATTTGTTAAGGAATTCTAATTCAATTATTTAAAAGCACTGGATTCTCCCTTTGTAGTTCCTTGTCTGATAAGGCTAGCTTTTAGATTAGTAATACAATATCTTGTAAGATTGATTCAGTTCCAGATAGGAAGAGGTTGTATTAGCTAAGCCAATGCCAACCTACTTGGGACTTATGAAAATTTTCATCTGGTTCATCCTTTCATCAAAGGCATCTCTATAGCTTTGCTAAAGTGCCCTTTTCATATTTGTATCATGCAGCTCTGTGCAGAGATCCATTGGCTCATCATTCCCCCGCTCCCATCTCTCAAGAGCGTGTGTGTGTGTGTGTGTGTGTGTGTGTGTGTGTGTGTGTGTGTGTGTGTGAGAGAGAGAGAGAGAGAGAGAGAGAGAGAGAGAGAGAGAGAGAGAGAGATGTTCATTCTGAACCCTGGCACTAACAACTATTAACTGTTCCATAGCTGATTACGAACAAGAAATACCTTGCATGGTGGGACTGTGGAGCTGTCTGTGGCACTGCCACTCAGTCTCTTTCATTAAAGTTATGAATAAAACATATACATAGTCCTTGCAAGGTTATGTAGCTACAGGAAATGGTGTCCTGGGCAAGCACTGAAATCCCACCCTCCAAACATCTGACTGCCAGACACACACACTCAGGGAGAAAAACATGGCTAGTCCAACCACGTATTTCTGTGGCTCACTGAGCAGGGGCTATGCTGACAGAATTCTCAAGACTTTTCCTGTCTTGGAGTTTTGGACTAGGTGAGACCTTGGGCACCAGATGTTTTCTCAAGCAAGGGGAACACAGACCGTGGGAAGCCGGGTTGTGGGAAGTAACAATGAAACACCCAGCAGCACCTTTGCAAAAGGCAATCCTCCTAATGCCCCCATAGCTCTCTGGGGGAAAGCACCTATGTATGATATCATCATGTTGGGGGGGGGGGAGATTTTCTAGCATTCGCCTCAAACTGCAGCTTAATCATATGATATAGGGCAGTGATGGCGAACCTTTCCAAGGCCGAGTGCCCAACTGCAACCCAAAATCCACTTATTTATCGTAAAGTGCCAACACGGCAATTTAACCTGAATACTGAGGTTTTAGTTTAGAAAAAAAGGTTGGCTCCAAGGCGCGTGTTACTCAGGAGTAAGCTTGGTGGTAGTTGGTGGCTTTGCTTTGAAGCAACCGTGTAACTCTTCCAACGGGTTAATCACGACCCTAGGAGGGTTTACTCAGAAGCAAGCCCCATTGCCAGTAACCGAGCTTACTCCCAGGTAAAGGATCGTGTTTTAGTTCTTCCCATGAAAATCAGTGGGGTTTAACAGCGCTTAACAGGGTTACCTACACTGCTTCCCCAAAGCTAGGTCTTAGGTTTAATGCTAATAATCGAGCCCAATGGCCCAGGCCAGCCTAGATGTGTGTGTGTGTGGGGGGCACTTTGTTTGCGTGTGCCCAGAGAGAGGGCTCTGAGTGCCACCTCTGGCACCCATGCCATAGGTTCGCCACCATTGATTTAGGGGGAATGTTAGAGAGTCATCCAGCATTGTGACATAACTTCCAGATCACACCAACGATCACATCATTGCCCTGGGAAATACACATCACCTCCCCCCCCCCCCAACACATTACATACAGCAGTTTCTTCCTGCTGCCCCACTGACTGGCAGCAGGCAAAGATGGCCGGGGGCAAGAGTCTGTAGAGTCTAATTAATGACTGCACTTACAAGCAAGCTGTAGCTGAAAGAAGGTGATCCTAGCAATGGTGCCAATCCATCAACCTGGCCGGGTCCAAGAGGACCCCAAGTTCTTTGCTTGATTGCCAGAAGAAAACAGAACCTTATCCAGGTTAGGTAGATGGATACCAGCCAATGACTCTTCGCAGCTGGAACCCGTTCTGTCTCATTTGGATTAAGCTTCAGTTTGTTTACCCTCAACCTCATGATCACAGTCTCAAGACCCTGGTGCGAAACCTTCACAGCTACCTCCAGAGGTTTAGATAATGAGATATGGGAGTCATCTGCAAATTAGCAACAAGCCATTCTGAAGATTGTTATGCTCTCAATGAATGGTTTAACATCAAGTCTAAAGGCCATTGTAGGTAAAACAGACCCTGAGTTAGCCCACTTAACTGGCTGATCCCCGTCTCACCTATGAAAGCCAATAGTGGGACTATTGCTTGTACCCCAAACATTCATCATTGTCAGTCCAATAAATGATTGTGATAGACTGTATTAAATGCTGTTGATAATTGGAATAATATCAGCAGCGGTGGGCTTTAACTATCCCCTCAGTAGAGAAAGATTACCCTCAAGACAAATGATGCTGTTTCATTCTTGAATCTCAGCCTAAAATCAGATTAAAATGGGTCAGAGTTAATGTCTTTCTGGGGGTGGGACCACAGCTATTGAACTCTTCCTCTATGAGATTTGCTGGACCCATTTTCATGATTTTAGGTACCAGCAAAATGGTTTCTTGCTTTGTTCTGCTTCTGGCTAATTGTCTCTCTCCCCACCCCGCTCTGCCCTACTATTTTCATTCTCTTTCATTCTAGTTCATTTGACTTATGTCGCTATTCTGTATTTTAGACTTGTACTGTACTATAGTGTAATTCACTGAGGTAATCTTTGCATTTTAATTTTGTAAACTGCTTTGAATAATATAAAACCAGGACCAATATCTTAAATATATAACTATTTCTCTTTGGTCCATCTCACTTAGGATTGATTACTCTGACCAGCAGTAGCTGTCTGGCCTGTCACATAGAGAAAGACAGCCATTGACTCTGGGATTTTCTGCAGCCACTTGTGCTCTACCACTGGACCACAAACTCTTCCACTGTGCCCAGCACTAAACTCGGGGCATTGAGCTTGCAAAGTACAGCTTCTTCCACTCACTGAGCTATGGTTGGTCTTCTTGACCATTCCATCATGGGTTTCTCTGGTAAATGCCAAGACATCTACATGGCTAGCACCTGAACAAAATGCTGGAAAATGTTGAGACTTTGGTATACTTCTGAAAGGCTGTGCTTGAATTATGGGGAGGGAAAGAGAAACCTCTTTTCCTTCCTAGCATTCTTGTCTTCCTAGGTTTGTTTTTCTAGCATTATTGTCATTTCTTGTGAGTCTTGCCTTCTCATAATGTGACCAAAGTATGATAGTCTCAGCTTGGTCATTTTAGCTTCTAGGGAGAACTCAGACTTGATTTGATCCAGAAAACTCAATATGCATCACCAATTCCTCTATCATTTCTCATAAACTTTCTCACGGGCATCATGAAAAGTAGTAGGGCTGAAATTCAAACAGTAGACAATGTGCCATATGCTTATCAGGGAATCCTCCACTTCAGGGGTAATAAAATTGCATGTGTGATCCAAGACCTTAAATAAATACTTTGGTTAGAGTTAATTCCAAAACATGTTCACCCAGGATTGCAGGCTTCAATTATAAACCACATGGCATTGGAATAGGAGTAATAATGCCCTGGGTTCAAAGCAAACAATGCTTTTCGTGAAAGGAATATTGAAAGAATCGATGTAAGTCTATTCATTTTATTCTGGGATAAGGGAGGGGGTTCTTGAAGATGTTCCTTGACTGTCCTTAAACCATCCAGGGTAGCATTCTGTTTCCAAGTGTGCTCTACTTTTGAAAGCTCGTAGCATGAAGTTAACTGTCTCTGTGTTCCCAGCAGCTGGAGCTATCATAGCTCATAGCTGTTGAAAGCTGCTGTCTATTGTCCGAGTGTTATTTTTGCTATTCCTTCCATTGTACATGCACTAATTAAGCATTTTCTTCTCCCTTTGCAGCTGTACAGTGTCTGGATGGTGACAAGCCTTGTGAGAATGGTGGGACCTGTGTTGTTTATTCCAATGGGATAGCTGCCTGCATGTAAGTGGTGCCTCCTTACAGTTTGAGCTATAAGCTCAAGTGATCTCCTTTTTCAACCTGCAGGTATTTTTGGAATTACTCAAACAGCATGGTGGGCGCAGTAGCAAAGTGGCTGCCACAAAATGGCTGCCACAGGAGGCAGAGGTTGCCACAAAATGATTGCCAACTTGTGACCCAGTGCAGATCCTTGTGCTGTTCTGGCAGCTGCTGTCAAATCAACAAATCTGCAAATGCCTTAGCAGATCAGGTGCTCTGGAGCAGCAGCAGCAGAAGGCCATTGCTTTCACATCCTTCATGTGAGCTCCCAAAGGCACCTGGTGGGCCACTGCGAGTAGCAGAATGCTGGACTAGATGGACTCTGGTCCGATCCAGCAGGCTCTTTCTTATCTTCTTAAAATTTTAAAAAATCTACACAGCCAATTATATCTCCCATAATCAATCAGAAGCCTTGCTGGGATAAAGCCCTGCAGTCCTACACATGTCCTAAACACTTGGCAGGTGCCAGAAAAGGTGTCAGTGGGTGTCATGGTGCATAGCACCACATTGCGGACTTCTGATCTAGTTCTTTGAATATGTTGGGGCTGGGGGGGGGGTGTCATTGCTTGAGGGAACAGCACAGTCTGGGAACAGCAAATTTTCATTGTGGAATATTGTTCTTTGCATTTGACTAAGAGAGCAGGTTAATTTGTTCACTGGTGCCAGAATAGTATGGGGTGTGTGGAGCCTGGAAGCTCTTTATAGACTATAGTGTGAGATCAGTGTTAGTTGCATTCAAGGAAAGGGATGTACAGTGTCTTAGTCCTGCAAGGTCAACATGCTGTGTCAGACATCAGAGTGAGCAAAGACTGAAGTACTCTTCTCACCTACAACCTGCTTGGGCCTGTGGAAACTGGGAGCTCTTCCTGCTGACTGATGCAAATTTGGCTTCCTCTCTGTACTTTTGAAGTCTGTGACACTGCTGTGGGTGCTGTGAGTAATTTCATCACATCATCCAACTGCAACCAGTGTTGTGGACTGGGCAGTGTGCTAGACTTGACTGTGAGAACATCAACCACAAAGTTAATACACTGACTGTTAGTCAGTCAGCATCTCTTAGCCTAAACTATCTCATGGGTTGGGTATACATGGAGTTTTGGCATATACCCTGCTTAAGGGTGAGGAGAATAGGTGTGTGGTTGATGCTGCTTGTGGTGTCAGAGCTGATTCTGATAGTACGCTTATTGCTTTTTTGTTTGTTTGTTACATTGTTTGTTTGTTTGTTACATTGGCAAAGTCTGAAATGGGGAGTTTGGCACATGCTTATAACAGAATTAAGATTTCAGCAGTAGACTGCATTTGTGCTGAAGGTGTTGTTAGTTGAGTCATACGGCCTGAGGTTTTCTAGTTCTAGTTCGGCTGCGTTAGATGTAGATGGGGCTATTTGGTGCTGGGGTTCCTGCTCCTAATTCCTTCAGTTGCCTTTCCAAGGAGCAGGTGTAAAGAACTAATACTGCAAGTTCTGAGCTGCCTGTGCTGGAATCCAGGACAGGTGGATCTGCCTGCAGCTGCCACACCCAGAACAGGTGAATCACCGGGAGGCCCGACACCTGGCCTGGATCCCTGGATGGGATGTGATAGGACATGAAAACACCACCGATCAGCTGTAAGCACTGTTGTGGAGACCATAGCTAGTGTGCCACTGTCCGGTACAGAGATGGGCATTTAGCCAAGCCTTCCAAGGCTCAGCAATGCTGGTGAAGTTTCCACGGAATTTATAATATAATCTGCAAGGGATTTAGGAAGGAGGAAGAAAAGGGAAGAGAGCTCCTGGCAGCATGGTCTGAAACCTGTTGGACAGGTTGGGTGGGGAGACCTGGGAGTGCCCAGAGCTAAAGAGAAAAGCACAGTCCCCTCCCCTTCCCCCCCCCCCCCACTAAACACCTGCAAAGAGGCCTCAAATAGGTTGCTTTTTGGCTTCTGTGGTCTTTGTGATGCCAAGAGGTGGACAATGGGTGGTTCCTGTTTTGGTTTTGCCTCACTCTCTATCTTCCACCCCCACCCCCCTTGTTACTTGTGTTTTAGTGGCGAAGGTGGGGCTTGGATTAGGGTTTGTTTCACGTGTTTCAGAGGGATGTGAATAGCACTGCTTGAGAAATGGGAGGTGTAGCTACCACAAAGGTTGTGTAAGAAAGAAAATTGAATGCCTCTGGATCTTAATGGGGGTGGGGGAATGGACTTGGAGGGAAACCAGAATGTGACCTGGTATGATACATAAGGATGTGTGTGTTGCCTGAATAAAACTAAGGCTAAAACTAAGGAGTGTGTGTGTGGTGGAAGGTGGGCAACTGAAAACATGCATGGTCGTGAAACAGGGAACACAGATGCTAATTTGACATTTATTGTATTAACTTGTGCCTTTTGGCTGTTATATTTTTTGAAGCGTGTGTCTGTAAGGAGAGAAGGAAGATAGGGCTTTAATAGCTTTGACAACTGTGGTATCATGCAGGAATGAGAGATGTTGCACTTCATAAATTTCACCCAACTGCATAGATATTTGGGGTACAGGATCCTGGTTCTCCTTTGAAATACATTCAGTAGTTACAGACATAAAATACAATATGTATAACAGTTAACAGATAAACCACATAAAGGTCTTAGTTTGATTCAAGAAATTGTTACTGATATACCCAGTTCTGAAATGAAGCAACAAACTTAAGACCACCAGCTGAGAAAACAAGGGAAAATAAGAGTTGAAAACAGAAATTATCAATATTGTACTAAGCAAAAATAAGTTCTTATCGACTAGATTGTTTGTGTACACTTTGCAGTTTTATTGAAGAACACCATACAAAAACCTGCATCACCTGTTTACTTACCTAGGACAACAATGGGATTATTATATGTATCACAAGCACCTTTAATCTGCTCCTGCGCTTTGAAAATGTTTGTCTCCAGTTTGCTTTTAAAACATAATAGATCTTGGTCAATAGTGTAAGAGTCATAGTAACTGTGGGTGAACTTAGCGTCATATCATTTAAACAATACATAATATATCTTTCAAAACCATATTATCTCAAGTTTCTCCAGTCATAATCAGTTTTCTTCTGGAAGATAATAGTGTGTCTAATTCTGAATGTCCCTTTTTATCTCCATGGTCCAGAATGAAAACATCCTTTTCTACTCTCACATGCTCGCTTATTTATTTGTTAGTTTATTTAAAATATTTATACTTTCAATCTCCAAAATCTGTCCATAACATAAAATAAAAACGCAATTTAAAGTCATTTAAAACAAATGTGATTTCTTGAGCTAGACTGTATTCAGTTGCCCAGCCAAGTTGACATTAAGTCTGAATGTGTTCAAGAGTGGCTTGTTGCTGGGCTATTATGTATCCTTCTGCTTCCTTCTTGGGAAAGGTCCAGTGCAGGAATATTGATTTAAAATCCTGGTTAGGAGTGTGGCTTAAAGGAAGTTAGTTTTCTCTCCTTCCTGAAGCTGGGATTAAACCAAAGTTAGTTTCAAACTGAAGATTTTTCCATTGCTCTCTGGGTGAGAAAAGGGAACCAACAGAGCATGTACGAACTTGGCAAAAAGCAGTGTTTGTGCACATTCAGGCACAGTGTCAGCATTATGGGATGTTTGAATGCAGCTTTGATGTGTATATTTCCGACAATAAGCCAGTTTCCTTCACATGCTGCAGAATCTGAAATAAGAAAATAAGGAATAAGAAAAATCTGAGAATTGTGTGTGTTGGTAGTATAATAGCTTCAAACTGGGAATTATTTTGCGTAGGTATTAGAAAACATTTTTAGGGAATAAAAGTAAGCTAAAAATATTTTTCAAACCTCAACATGAAAGCATAAACCAGTCTAAAAGAGAAAATATCTCATAAAGCACTCTTTTCCTCCCCCTGCTTCTTTTGGACTTTAATATCTCCCTTTAAAGATGTTCACCATCTATACGAAAACTTAGAAGCTGAGCGGATTTATGCACAAATTTTGCCACTATCTCTTTCCTGTTCCTTTGCAACTCTTCTTTAACAATTCCAGTCAAGTAAAGCAAATTTAGCATTTTTGGAGTGGGATGGTACATACTTTCAGACTTACAACTGTAACTAATATGTATATTTATTATAATTGAAGAATATTTTTTAACTTTTATAACTCTGTACCTCTTGCAATAGAGGGCTGTTGAGGTGCTTTAATTTGGCAACCTTCTATTGGCTCAGTCTGAAACAGTTTAGCCAATTTAGGTTGCAATTTCGTGCCTCTTCTTTGAGATTAAATACCATTCAAACAAGTACTTTCTTCTGAGTAAATCTTCTCAAGATCAGGGCTGTAAGATTTTGGCATTCCATATTTACATTATCAGTAGCTAGATGGAACATGCACATTACACTCACTCTGTAATCATTCGCTGGCAGTCCATCAGCTGCTGAGTTCAGTTCATGGTACTGTCTATCTCCGTGGTGGCGAACCTTTGGCACTCCAGATGTTATGGACTACAATTCCCATCAGCCCCTTCCAGCATGGCCAATTGGCCATTCAAAGCCCCTATGACCTAGGGATTGTGGACTCTGCCACGTTACCTGTTTGCTGCATGTGTTGAACAACTGTTGCTGCATCGTTTTCTATTATATTTACACTCTGTATTGTGTCTAATATACTACGTTTATTCAGATTCCCATATCCCTAATATATTGCTTACTGGATGTCTCTTCATGCTGATTGTATCTATACTCTGCTTCACAGAAAGATGATAGTTATTATCACTCATTTTTACGCTATTTTGTGCATTATTGAACATGGTACTTTGATACAAGAGCATTTATGCCAAAATGTATTTTAACTTTTGAATTGATGAGGAGAGCAGGGATGGGCCGGCACTAGGACCCAGGCAGAGCATTCTACAACAAAGACAGTCCAGCATGCTTTTTTCTGCTTTGGAGGAATATACAACCTACTATCATCTTCATGTGGAACAGAGTATATTCGCTCTGTGTAATCTGTTTTGAGCCTCAGGGACTTAGGCAGCCTATATAAATATAGTAAATAACTAAAAACAAATTCCAAGACCGAGATCTGAATTCCTCCATCCACTGGCCGGCCCATCCCTGCTCTCCTCATCAATTCAAAATTATACAGTGCCAGACACACCTTGCCATTGCTTGCCATTGATGCCATTGCTGTACCCTCCTGAATCAGGTATGATTTCTTTGTAAGTTTTGATGACTGATAGCTAAATCTTGGGAAGCTTATCTTTTTTGTACTTGCTTTCCACTAAAGATTGTGAAGTGTCTGTGTAATTTGCTTCAGTATTGGTGCTCAAACTTTGTTTCCTGTTTCTTAGTTTTCATATCTTGTTAAAAAGTAAAGATTCATGTATTTGGTATATTCATATACCATCCTTTTGTTACTCAAGGCAACTTAGATCTTTACAGAAATACAAAATGACACAAAGCAGGACAATACAATGACTACATTAGCGGAAACCTTAAAATTAAAATTGAGGCCCTTATAAAATCATTCACAGCAAAGACTAAATCAAGGCAGGGAAAAACGGCAGAAAGCGGTAAAGTTGCAATAAGAAAAACAAAACAAACCCCAAAGCCTGGCATTAAGACCATTAGCTACTGAGAGGACTTGACCGCAGATGTCATTCACATTGTGAGTTTACTTCAGCAATACATTTGATTGGGATTCATATGATTACAGACAGAGAAAAGAAGGACATTCCCACAAATACCCCTTTTTTTCAAAACACAGAATTCCTGTTTGTATTGGAGTAAGGGGGGGCAACTACCCATGTACCTCCCTTTTCATGGCTTTATGGTAAGTTTGGACTGTATTTCTTGGAGTTCTTGCTTCTATTACTAATCTGTGAAGCAGTACCACCCATAATGGCCATTTTCTCCACAACTGACACAATCAGGAACTCTAGAACTCATGACTTTCAATACAATTGCAGTGCCAACCTTTTAGGAATAGACTGTCAAACTGCACTTGACTCCATTGGTGTAATGCAGTTAATAACATATAAGGCTTTGACAATCCTGTCTGCATTGCTTATCTTACATTTCTGGCTGTGTTCCTACTAGGTGTTCTGCATCTGTGGAGCTCTTTCAGAAAGGTTAAAATTTCCTTGGTCAGCTGTTCAGGAGATGAAGCAGTGGACTAAATTCAAAACTTCTTTCCCCCCTTCCCACTATGTGTTATATGCTGCCTGCAGCTGTATGACTGCTTACAGCTGTGGCATTAAATGACCTCAATTCAGACCTTTCATCTTTTCAACATAGCACTTGCCATTTTCTTAATTTTAAAAACTGCTAGAATACAAAATTCATATATTAATATATGATTTTTAAAAGAATTTAGCAATTGTTCAGACCACTGTTAGTTGTCTGAGGGACATTTCCGCTGCATTAAATGTCCATACTGCAGAAGGGGCCAGTCAGCCCCATCCAAGGGCTCTAGTGGCTGGGTATAGCGCTGCTGCCATGCTGCCTCTAGAGGGCTTTCAGGTGACGCGGGAAGTAGGAAAAAAGGAAAATTTCTGGGGCCCCTGAAAAGCCCTCAATTGCACAAAAAAGGGGGTGACATAATTCTGAGGCCTGTGCTGCGGTGTTCCTGGCAGCAAAGACCAAATGGAAGTCAAATAAAGTCAGCTCCATCCCCAGTGATGTCCTGCCATGTTCCCCCTGGTCAGACACTAGTGTAGCTTCCAGAGTTTGCTGCCACAGAACTGTGGGGTGGCTGAATGTTGATGTCCTTGACCTCTCTGCTGGGAGGGGTTCCCCTTTCGCTGGTGGAGGGGGCATCTAAGCAGCACTTGACCCCCCCCTTTTTTTGGATTGGGCCTTTTGTGTGAGATTGGAACTCTAGACCCAAATTTCATATGGTAGGAGTTTGTATTGTCAGAATCCTTGTTGGCACTTCCTTGCTGTTTAGTCCTGCACTGCTTATTGCTTTCTTGGTGTTGCTATTACACCTGATGAGGGTTTGCAGGAGTGCTGAGAAGCAATACAAAGTCAAATTGCTGTTTTGTTCATGATGTCACAATCTAAAAGAATTGTTATGCAATGTGGAGGTTCAGAACAGTTTCGGGCACAACGCAGACAGAGGGTGTGAGTCACTTGTGCTCCTCTTGTCCATACTTCCTGTTTAACATTCAAAAAGGAAGCTTGTGCATCAGTCCAGTGGTGAATAGCATAACTTCCACAAGCATGTGAAGCTCAGACATCTCATTGTAAAGAGAGATACAAGTTTCCTCTTTGGGCATGACTACAGTAAGCACAAGAAGAGAGTATCAGGGCTATCCTATTATACCTGTCCAAGCCCACTGTCTTTACTGGACTTAGAAGGGTGTAACTGCTTAGGATAGTACTGTGAGTTACTCCCTTCCCCACTACATCTGAAATGGCATCTAGTTTTCTTACTCGCTCCTTTTATTGGAAAACCAGGTATACGAATTGGATTTTTTTTAAAAAAATTACAGTATTTTATAAGTTGCAGGGAGTTTTTTTTCCCTGTTCCTAGAACCAGGAAAGTCCCGAACTCCAAATTTCTCTCTCTTCTCTGCTTTCTGGTACAACAGCCGCAAGCACTGCAAGGTAATCTTTCTAACTTTTGGAGTGCTATTTGCAGATGTAGTACTGGAAATTGCTGTGGCTGGCTTTGAGATGAGGAGCAGGAGGAGGGAATTCTGCAGTCCTCTTCCCCACAAAGTGATGGAGAGTAACATTTTTACTCCTTGGAAGGATTGTTACAACTGTCCATTGGCTTCATATTAATGTATGTTATCCATTTTTTGGGGGGGGGGGAGGGGATGCACAGCAAATAACAAAAACCTTTGCCCATATGGATTGTGTCGTACCTGAGAGGAGTGTACATGTGTTCTATTTAGGCCTTTTCCAAACATCAATACTTTTCCATGGGATCACAAGTGTTGCCATTGCTGCCTCTGTATAGCCCCACTCCCCTTATTTTGTGTGTTCCAGTTCCCATAGTGGCCATTCACACCCATCCATGGGGTGGGGAGAGCTTTTTTTAAAGGTAGTATTTTGAACCTGTAGGGACATACCAATATATCATCATAGCAATATACCTGTTGCCAATAACTTTTTAAACCCTCAAAGAAGCTCCCTGATAGTTTTTTGGGGGGGAGGGGGGAGGGGGGAGGATGGTTGTTGTGAGCACTGGGGCAGGGAAAATGGCTTTGAGTATAGTGGTTAGGAGTGGCGAACTCTGTTCTGGAGAACTGGATTTGTTTCCCCACTCCTCCACATGAAACCTGCCAAGTGACCTTGGGCTAGTCACTGTTCTCTCAGAACTCTTTCAGTCCCACCTACCTCATAAGGTGCCTGTTTGGAAGGGGAGGGGACAGAAGGTGATTGTAAGCCACTTTGAGACTTCTTATGCTAGAGAAAAGGGTATAAGAGCCAATTGTCCTTCTAGACCAGGAAAATCCATTCTTGCCTACTAGAGTTGCCATTGCTATGCCTGGCAACCAGCTAGAGAGTTGTGGGGGCAGGAGCAACATCCCAGAAGAAAAATTAACAAGAAAAATGAAGCCTCATCTGTTTACAGCATGTTCATATCGTAGAGTTCTTGGCGATTCCTAGAGGTACTCCAAAGTGACAAAGGATGGCTCTAGGACTCATTGAAAATTCTGTGACAAAAGAAGAAATTTTTACTGTAGAGTTTTTGCTGAAAGCTGATCTTTGTCACTTCCAATTAGCTCTAGGAATCAACCAGAATTCTATGATAAGAACTTCCTGTAAGCAAACAAAATCTTATTTTTCTTTTTAATTTTTCGGGGCTGGGAGCAAGGTATCCTCCACCCCCTCCAGGGGCTTGTCAGCCCTATTCCCCACACACTTGACAGCCAGACCAGCTTGGCTGTGATTTTTCCTTTAACAATGCAGCAAAACACGCTTGGGAAAGATAGCAAGAAGAAAACCCTGTGATGCATGTAAGCACTACAATGCAGTGGGGAAGCAGCAAAAAAACCCAAACCCATTCCACAACCACATGGGTAGCAAACTACCCATGTGAAAACAGTGCTTGTATTGTCAAGCACTGGTCTCACTTGGCTAGCAAGGTTTGAGAAAATGTTTCCAGCTCATGGCTTGACAGAAAGAGCCTGGTATTTCCCTGCTACACCCAGCAAGCAGGGTTCTAGAAATTGTGATGGTATACCTTGGGATGGTATACCTGAGAATACAATGTATGAACTCATTAATACTGTCAATAAACCCAGGAGCCCAGGGAAGGAAAGTGGGAGGCTGGAAGATTCCCTGCATTCTTATTTGCCCTGTGGCTGTTCTATTCTGATGACTTTATTCAAATTCTCTTCAGTGAGTTGTAGTGGGAAAAACTGCTTTCTCCTTTGCTTGGATGGGTGTGTGAATGTCTTCTTGTCTTTAGTTGTCCAAGAAAACTTCCAAGACATTTGATTCTGGCATGTAGGCCTGCTATTGCTGCCTGTGCAGGCCTGGGGTAAGGGCTGAGTCACAGAGTTTGAGCGACATGTGCAGACAAAGTTGATGATTCACTACCCCAGGGGAGAGGTATAGAAATGAAGTTTTCCTCCTCGGATGTAATCTCAGGGACACAATGCCAAGGCTTGGCTCCCAGTGCTGAAAGAAGAGGCTTCTTCTTTGGGGCACTTAGCTTCCCCAGATTGGTAAGAGAGATTGCCCTCATATTGCCCAAGGGCAAGAGGGAGTGCTGAACAGATGAGCAAGGTCTTACCTTTTTATACAGGGTAATGTTTTGCTTCATACCTATGTACTTCCTCTGTGCCACTGATAGTCTTTCAGTAGGATGCAAGAACTCTCCATCTATTGCAGTCTAGTATGGACTGGCAGACAAATATGAACAAATATTTTTGCTTGCTGAGATGTACAGTTGACTTGTCAAAGGCTATCTATTTTTTCCCAGGGCCCAGTATATCCTATATTAAATCATCATAGTTTGTTGTCAGCATCCCCCCTTCAAGTAGAAGATACTTTAAACCCAGCTATTCTGTTTTGGGGGAATTACCAGTCTTCCCAATGAAAACATTATATGAAATGGTTACAAGAAACTGTGCCAATGACCTCTGGTCTGGTTTCTTCCATCATAGAAACCACTTGTTTTCAAAACATCCTGTACCCACAAGGCTTCATTTTTAAGTCCTATAAATTCACCCCAGCTGGAAGAGGAAAGCAGGCATGCCTGCTGCATTTTGTCTGGGTCTGAGGTGTATATAAGGGAGTGATCTGAATGTGACTTGGAGGTCTGGACCTACCATGACTTGTGCAGACTTTGGAGTGTCTGACTGAGGATACATCTGCTGCTGTGGTTTAGTTGAGCAGAGGAAGTGGATGCTGTGGAAAAGTAGTTCCATTGTCAAAGTGGGTGCAGTGTTTGAGAAGAATATGTATGGTATTTTTGCTGGTATTAGTTCCTCAGTTAAAGTATTCAAACCTTCACTATGTGGATTTGTTTGTTTTTTTTAAAGGCTTAATGGATTCCATCCGGACAAGAACACTTTTCTGGAAGCTTACACAAAAGGAGTTAGATTTATTTTGAAGTTAGAATTCAGGGTTTGGGTAAATAAGCACTAGTATAATAATTCAGTTGCTAAAGAACAGATTAATCGCATATTATGGCTAATATGTTAGTTAATCAATTTGCCTAATGAATTTTTGAAATAAATTCAGACAACACAGACTGCAATCCCAATATTTTATGTGCACCTAGAAGAGCTGTTTCTGATGGCTCCTTTTACAGGGCAGGCTTCTCTCAAGGGTTGGGTGCTGCTGGCACCTTTCCTCTGAGGTGACTGTCCCTTGTACAGCTCCTGAAGTCTGCAGAGGGTCTTCTCTTCTCAGTTACTGTGTGTAGATGCTGGGCCCCTTTTCTGGGCTCCTCCCACAGGCTGAAGGTGGAGATCTCTCTCCATGCCTCCCTCTGGATTTTCAGGAAGGATCATCTCAGCTTTCAGACATAGCCTCCACTGGGTTCAGACAGATCTCTCCCCAGCTGATGATTTTGAATTGTCCCTCTTTAACGTTTTCTTGTTACTCTGGGTTAACTTTTAGTTTTCCACATCTTCACACAAAATTCACAACCCATACTTTAGATTTAGGCTTCTGAGAAACTGGTTAATTGACAAATCCCTGTAGCAGGGCTGGATTTTTTTTGCTCACTGAGCTGCGCATCTCATTTGACAGCAAAGAGGTGTCATGTCGGATATTCTTGTTCCATGTCTGATCCCTGTTTGGACTGCAAGGCCCTGGCTGTTGTCTCAGCCGGTGCCCAGGACTAGCTGTTCAGGCTCAGGCCAGAAGAACAAACAGGCTTTTTGTGTTGCCATGGCAATTGAAGACTGTGGGCAAAGGGTGGGGGAGAGGGATCTGGGGAGACAGCATTTACAGGGGCAGCCTGCTGAGCCTGGATCAGGGGACTCTTTGAAACACTCCAGGTTGTCCAAGGATTAAGGAGAAGAACTGTGTAATCCACACCAGCCCTCCTTTGCCACCCATCACCTTCCTGTCTCTCCTGGAACCAAACTAGTGGAGTGTCAAGATGAGCCTGTTTGCAGCCAGTTGCCAGAGCCTTCCAGAGCGATTTACAGAGAAGAGATGAGAGAAATGAACACTTGGATTGGCTGTTCTTCCTCATTCTTTAGATTTGTGCAAGTTGCTTTTATTTTAACTGATTTAATTAAAATTGGATTGCTCTTCCAGGCTTGGGCAGCATTTTTCCTTGCTGGATTGTTTATGTGTGGGCCAATGGTAAGATATTTCTATCTACTGTTCTGGGTAGTGAGACTATTCTGCTGGGTGAGAAGCAGCTAAAGCTTGTTGACCTTGTGGGTACACTCAGAGCCCTTCGGGGGAGGACATTATAGAAAATTAACAATAAATAAATAAATAAAATTCTGTCACATCATGATAACAGCCACACAAAGTAGAACCCGCCATAAAATTGCTGCCACGACTTAGCTTCAATCACACAGTTACAATCCTTGGGCTGTAGTGGCAGCTGCTGCCAAAGCAACATCTTCAAAAAAAATCAGTACAGCCAATCAGAAGCCTTGCTCATCAAAAGCCCTACCTGGCCTCACTCACTTTCTAAAATTACTTATTGGGCACTGGGAAAGATGTTGGCGGCTTCCCTATTGGGGAACCCCAGACTAGGCACTCATCCCCAAGCGACTTAAATCTACATTCCTTCATTGGAAGCTCAGACATTTGTTTTAACAGGATTCTGCAACTGCTGCCAGATTCAATATTTGTATGTATATATACTTCACTTTTGGATTTAAGAATTGTGTATTGCTTTGTGTCCTGTAACAATACTGTACACTGTAAAAGAAGTTGCCGAAACCATTAGGTAGTAATTATAGATGAATTGGTCACTGTTACCATCCCTCTGTAAGCTAGACTTCAGTTCTGCATCAAGTCATACACATTCCCAACGTGTTAGCAGTGCTCAATAGTGTGAGGTTCAGTAATTTGTTATATGTATAAACATCTGGTCCTTCCTTCAGCCACACTCAATTCCCGTCTTCACCCTGTGTTTTGCAGTGAACTCTGCTGATGAAATTTTATACTGGGTGGGAAGTAGTCTTTTCTTAGATCTGCCTAGAATGTGGTGGTGAGAGGAAATGGTTGGGTAGGACCCTGAAAGAAGGCCAATGTTTAAGATACCTATTTTCAGCTGGGCAAGGGTGAATGTGGGCAGATACATTTGCAGATGACAGACACAAGTGAAGTACACTAGTGAGAGAGTTGTCTTTAGGGAATTGTTTCTCAACAGAGGAAAAAGTGGATCACTGTATGGAGCTCTATAGTTGCTTGGGTGGGGCTGCTGAATCCTACGAGGTCGGATGAGACATTAGAAAGGGGAGCATGGAGCCAGGTGAAAGTTCAGACATTAGTTCATCACCTGGGTGTGACAGTCTCTGTATCAAGAAGCTACTGGGGTTCATGGGTGTTCAGGGCTTCTTGCGACAGTTCTTTTTAGAATTGCTGGAGCTGGTGTCATTTCAGGTTGGAGCCCGTTGGAGATATATCTGCATTCTCCTCTTTCCATGCCTCCTGTCTCAAACCATTTGCCCTACGCTCCAGCATCACATAAAAGCTTTGCAATGTTAACTCCCTTGCCTACTATCTCCCAGAGAGATAAATGTAGATGGGGTGCAGCAAGGGAAATTTGAGTGTCGTAGGAGAGTATTAGGCTGTTGCCTGGACATGTTCCTCTCAAAGGCTTCCAGCTCCAACTACAGTCCTCCACTATCCTGCGTGTAATTTCTCCACCTTGCTCCCTTCTGTTTTCCATGCACCATCCCTGGCAGTTGTAGGGTTTGGTACTTCAGGTTCCAGGGTGTCATTAATATACTGTGGGCATAGAATGAATGCCTGATGTCATCCATAAACTCTCTCTTTCTCTCCCTTTTCTTCCAGCTGCCAGCCTGGACTGATTGGAGAGCACTGTCAGTTTCAGGATCCTTGCCACCAGTCAACCTGTGCCAATGGGGGCTCTTGTGAGAGTACCCTGCGTGATGGCACAGTGCATTACCAGTGCACCTGTCCCAAGGGCTTCCGAGGTAAGGACCCATAGCATGGTGGATTGGGAGAGAGGGCTGCCCGTAGAAGTTCTGGGGGAAGGGCCTGTTGCTCAGTGGCAGAGCAGCTGTTTAGCGTGCAGAACGTCCCAGGTTTGATTTCTGGCATGTTCAATTGAAAGGATCAAGTAGATATGGAAGACTTCTGCCCTGGGATCTTGGACAACCGCTCTCAGTCTGGGTGGACTATACTGGCTTTGATACAGTGTAGGGCAGCTTCATGTGTGTGTCCTAGAAGCTTTTTTCTCCTGATAAAAAACCGACCCACTGTGGGAAGACCTTCAGAGTAGGTCAATGCAGACTATTGATGAGAAGTGGGCTTTCTAGGGAAGACCTAACATCCTTCCAAACCTAAGATTCATTAGGTTTTTCATCTCCCTTCTTCAGGTCAGGACTGCTCTCTGCTTGATGCCTGTGCCACCAAGCCATGTCTCAATGGCGGCCGCTGTACTAACTGGAATGGCCGTTACAACTGTACATGTCCATCTGGCTACCAGGGCCGGAACTGCCGGAGCGACGTGGATGAATGTCGAGTGCCTGGCCTGTGCCAGCATGGGGGCACTTGTCTCAACACACCTGGCTCCTTCCGCTGCCAATGCCAGACTGGCTACACAGGGCAGCTCTGCGAAAGCATCTCTACACCCTGTGCCCCTTCTCAGTGTCTTAATGGGGGCACCTGCCGCCAGACGGGAGAACTCAGCTATGAGTGCGCATGCTTGCCTGGTGAGTGAACAACTTGTGCAATTCGTTGTTTAATGTTACTATGGGGAAGTGGGGAGGACTGCTGGATAGGCAGATTCAAGGTGAGAAATCCATTCGGAGAGTTAGGTGATATAGAGTGGCCCTTGGGATGCAAGCCAAACTCTCCGGCTTGTTATGCTGTGCTGCATCTTATTTCTCAGTTCTCCGGACAGGAAGCTCATGGGAAGCTGTTGAAGGCTTTGGTGAGGCAGGAAGGAAGCAATCCAGGGGGAGTTGGGAAGAACTGGCAGATGGCAGCTGGAGTCTCTGAAGCTGCAGCTTTGCCTGTGTGACTCACAACACTTGGGACTACCTGCATAATTCTGTTCCAAATTGGGTTTCTTTGTCGCTGCTGCTGTGGTTGAGTTGCTGGGAAAGCTTGAGCCTGGAACTTTAAAAAAACTTTGAGACCTGATTGCACAGTATAGGTGTGGAGTTTGTGGATTTTGCCTTTCCATGGTTACCAACCTGGCTAAATTTTCTGTCCTCAGGGTTTGAAGGCCACAACTGCGAGATCAACATAGATGACTGCCCGGACCACATGTGCATGAACGGTGGGACATGTGTGGATGGGGTCAACACCTACAACTGCCAGTGCCCCCCAGAATGGACAGGTACTGACATAGTCTGAGAACCCGAACTTGATTCAGACTATCTAGAGTTTTGAAATGTGGGGGAGGGTGTTCTGGCTTAGATGAATGTCATTTCCTTTCCTTGTCGCTGGGATCCTGGCTAAATAAAAGCCTCCAAGTCAGGAGTTCTGCCTGGAGTACAAGAGTACAGTTTTGAAAGAATTGCCTTTGTCCTGCTCGTGAACTGGGAGCTCATGTCCTCTGTTCCTCTTTTCTGTAGAGTTTCTTTGTGAATCTTAGCAAGGCAGTTTTTCAGTTGATGAGATTTGGGTATTTCTAGCCTTGGGTATTTCAGGGTGAAGAAGAGCAAAGGGAGGTTGGAATTGGGAGGATGAAGGAGGGAGAGAGAGAGATAAGGTGCTATTGCCCTAGTCTGGAAGATTTCTAATACAGACAGACTTGTCCTCTGTTTGGCACCCTAGGCCAATTTTGCACTGAAGATGTGGATGAATGCCAGCTGCAGCCCAATGCATGCCACAATGGAGGCACTTGCTTCAATACAGATGGAGGCCACTCGTGTGTCTGTGTCAATGGCTGGACTGGAGAGAGCTGCAGTGAGAACATTGATGACTGTCAGACAGCGGTCTGCTTCCATGGTGCTACCTGCCACGACCGTGTGGCTTCCTTCTACTGCGCCTGCCCTATGGGCAAGACAGGTAGCTGGCTTCTTTCTCACATAATGTACTGATTTTGTGTATTTTTTGTTCTGCTCAGCGGATGCATAGCAGCATTTAGAGGATGTGGACAGTATCGTGAAAAGAATAGAATGGGTGGATGGGACATTGGGTAACATGAATGGAGTGTCTTTGTAGAAAGGAGGAAGGCTGCCCAGCTGATGTGCAGAAGTCAGTATTGCTCCTCTCACGAATCCCTACCGGTTTGCACTTGCTCATGATATGTAGTCACCTCTCATGGCAACTTTCTTCTAGGCCTCCTCTGTCACCTGGATGATGCCTGTGTCAGTAACCCTTGCCATGAAGATGCCATCTGTGACACCAACCCAATGAATGGCCGTGCCATCTGCACCTGTCCACCGGGATTCTCAGGAGGAGCCTGTGACCAGGATGTAGATGAATGCTCCATTGGTAAGAATAATGCCCCTCTCTCATTTTTGCAGAATCAAAAAGGAAAAGTGGGAGGACCACCACGCTACCATTTGGATGTTCAAGGGTTTTTTGAATTGGGCCCTAGTTGGCATGTTAGCTAGTAAAACAATTTTACAGGGACTGGCCTTAACGGGAATTCTTTTCTCATTTTTTGGCTGGGTTTGTCCTTTATTTTTAATTTTTTATTGTATCATTTGAATTTTACAGTTTATAATAATTTCCTTCTTCATACATTTTCAAACAATACATTTTCCCCCTTTTCTCCCTCCCCCCGTTTCATCTTCCTCATAGTTTTGTCACACAAACAGCAGTAAGTTGATTCTCTGTAGCCTCTTCTCCCATATTTCTTCATTCATTCGAGCTTCTTTCATCCAGGCTGGGTTTGTCCTTGAGGTGAACATTGAGGAGATACCATTTTGACCCAGTTGTGTTCACTTCGTGTGCCTTTACCATCTCTAGGAGCCAATCCATGTGAGCACTTTGGCAAGTGTGTGAACACACAAGGATCCTTCCAGTGCCAGTGCGGGCGTGGCTACACAGGTCCACGGTGTGAAACAGATATCAATGAGTGCCTCTCCATGCCTTGCCAGAACGATGCTACTTGCCTTGACCGCATTGGCGAGTTTACCTGTATCTGCATGTCAGGTGGGTTCCTTCAGTCATTGGAGCAGAGTGTCTGAGGTGCAGCCTCTGGTTTTGTGGGCAACGAGTGGGAGGGAAAAGAAGGATGGATGGGAAGGATAGGCAGGCATGCAGCTGAACGTGGATGTCAGAGACCTGGGGTCAAATCTCTCCTGCCTTGAATTGCTGAGTGAGCTAAGGCAGTTCATTTCCTTGCTTCAATTCACTGTCAATAACGTGTTCCCGAGATGTTGTAAAGCTCTGTGTAACAATGTGAAAAGAGCAGATACGGTTTTGAAAGCTGGCACTTCTGAGTCATAAAATGTAATTGAAACAGAGTGGACGAGTAGATTGTCATGGCAATGGCCATGGTGTTTAGAAGCGGTTTAATCGGAATCTTCCTGGCTACACTGTGTAGGTGGTTAGTATTTTCGGTTTAAATGGAAAATGCTATCTCGAGTCCATGCAGAAGGATTGTGTAGTGGAGGAAACCAACACTGTGAATACTGAGCTGTTCACATACAGCTAGAGAGGAGTATATACTGCTGCCATTCTCTTGCCTTCCACCTTAGTGACTGGGCAGTGCTTCTGCTGACAGCCTTTCAGAGGTCCTCAGGTGCAGTTATGGGGCTGAGACAAGTATTGAGAGCTGCATGGAGGAGTCCTTGGAAAGTGACGGATGGGTGTATGGCTATCCCCATTGTGACTATCCAATGGGAACTGGGGTGCTGTGCAAAGCAGTGCAGTGTTCATACAGACAGTGGGAGTGCAGCATTGTGCCTGGAATATTAATGGTGGGGCTGGCCTGTCGGGCACTGTGAATTCGCTGTGCTTTGTGTTTCTGTTACCCCATATGGGGAGGAACATTCTCCTTGCTTGCTTACTCATTGGCTAATGCTGGCTGTTTTGTGAAAACCTGGGGGAGGGGTGGGTCCTACTAGCTGGGAATGGCTTTGGACTAATGGTTAGTAAATTTGGGTTAGTGTTGTTTTTCTGCTGCAGTTCAGCAATGCAGTGTCCTGAAACCAGTCTGATTAGGATGCAATGAGAAATATGGAGCACTCAGTCTAGAGCCTTGATAAGTGGCTTAAGAAATTTTAGGTGGAATGAAATATCTCAGTGTTCCCTCCCAGCCAATCCTTTTTTTGCATCCACAAGCTGGGCAGTTTTTGACTGGGCCATTAGCCGTGCAATTCTGCGTTGAGTTATTGACTAGCGTAAGTCTGTGCAAGATCTCACTGTTGCCATTGCAATATTTTTCTCACACTATATACCCTTGCGTATTTACCCCTAATTTCGTGAATCCACATATGTATTAGTCTCTTGTATTTAATTCTCGCTCTCCTGTGGTGTGAACTATGGTCCTCATGGTCTGCAGGTTGCTGCAGTTTCGGCTGTCCTCTCCTCTGTCTGTCTCAAATCTCAGCCCTGTTCATCAAGACAAATAAAAAGTGTCACTCGTCTGTCCCAAGTCTCCACATGGCCCCATCAAACCGTAGGCCCATATGATCTTTAGGACTCACCTCTTGCCTCCCTCCTGTGGGTCACTGTAACCTCTGACAGAGTTCCCAGCACTGGTTATTTTGTCAGTGGGGGAAATGGGGCTTCTCTTTCCATCTCATTCATTCTTCCAAACACTTCTGGAAAAGACAAGAAGTGCGCGCGTTCATTGTCGATGCCTGCATCAAGAAGATTCTCTAGGCGGTGAGATTACAGATTATGCACTGTATCGAGATGCTGTATCATTATCATTTTAGATTTTGTTATGTTCTCTCCAAGCTTTAGGCAGCATGGTTCTGGTACGCCAGAAGAGGCGGGATGGAGCTTCTTCATATGTGCTGTTTCTAACTCACTAAATTGAAGTAGGAAAGAAGCACATGTGTTGTTATGTTGGACATAAGCCTGAGTGTTTTTTCACCTGAATCCTGTTATTGGAAACTGTTCTTCGCATTAGCTACTAGTCATAGTATTCAAATATAAGCCTCTACATAGTGTTGATTTGTTTGGTTTTTCTTGCATGAGAGTGTATATTGGGTAGGA
Source organism: Sphaerodactylus townsendi (assembly GCF_021028975.2). Classification (NCBI taxonomy): domain Eukaryota; kingdom Metazoa; phylum Chordata; class Lepidosauria; order Squamata; family Sphaerodactylidae; genus Sphaerodactylus; species Sphaerodactylus townsendi. The sequence goes on along the minus strand of NC_059427.1, from coordinate 110,320,465 downwards.
AAAAGGTAATGGATAAAGTGGCCCCAGGAACCTGGCTGTTTATTAGTTTCTGAGGGGACAGCAGAAGTATGTGCTGTTTTAATGGCTGTGGTTTTTGAGCAAACTTTACACATTTCACTGCAGCCTTTGTCCATTTTCCAAGTGAGAACATTCTGCCTCTTCTGTCACTTTGCTTTGACAGTGTTAAACATGGAAAGAAGCATGCCTGGAAGTGTGATTTAGTCCCACTTGGAAGCTTAGATCGCTACTTGAGGGCAGTTGTCTGCCAAGATACTCCGCAAGTAGCCAAAGGAAAGGATTGTGCCTCAAAAGATGTTTGTCATACTGCTTAGCGGCAGACTCTTCCTGTTTATTTTAATAGATTATTTTTGTATTTATATTCTGCTTTTCTCCCTGGTCTGGAACCAAAGCAGAAACATACTTTATATTTTTATAGTTGCTTGGAAGGGTAAATCTTGAAATGTGGCATTGTGCCTTAAAGTGGAGTTTTTCTCTTTGGAGCAGCCCTGGCTGGTATTTGTAGAGACTGGCAGGCAGACTGGTTGTTCAAGCAGAACTGGATGTCTTGCAGTGGGCTTCCATTCTTCAGTAGTCTGCCCCTCACTTACCCGTGCTGTCTCTTTCCTGTGATTTGCCTTTTTGATGATGATGATGATGCCATCTTGCTTTTGCCATCTCCATAGCACCCCATTGCTTCTACAGCAGGAAGGCTGCCTGTACCTTGTCATTAGAGTACATTCTTTGTTTGCATGCTAAATCCTTAGAATCTCCAACTACAAATTGGATTGTGGCGGCAGCAAGACAGGGAGATGAACTCAGAAACCTGTGGCTAATCAGAGTAGACAGTGCTGAACTAAAGTGACCAGTAGCCTTGCTTGGTATTAGACATGTGAAATGTATGTGTATAATGTTGTGAGCATGTGAGCAAGAATAAACTGTTTTACTTACACTCATCTAAGTCCATTCAAGTCAACAGGTTTAAAAGGGTGTACCCTGTTTGAGATGTTTGTTAGTTTCCTTTTCTGTCACTGGTTGTAATTAGTGGAAAGGGTTGTGCCTTTTGTATTTTGGTCAGAGCATGAAAAGAACCTTTGTTTTACTGCAAATCTGACATTAAAACGCAGAATAAACTAAGCAGTTACACAGATTATGCAAACTTTTAAAATTAATTAATCAAATATGATAACTGAGGCTCCATTCATTGTCAGGCAGATTCCGCATGGGCCAAAAACAGCACAATATAAATGGTGTAAATGACACTGGCGCGGCTCCAACCTGTTCGCACGGGCAGCCTTCCCATGCCCAGCAAGTCCTTGCCAGGGCTGCGAGGCTTCGCATGGCGATGCCGTACAAGTGTGTTTTTTAAAATCTATTGCGGCTGTGCAGCTACATAGCCACACAGAACTGACCCAACATAGGGGACATGGGTGCTTGGCGCAATGATTGGCCGGCCTCCTTGAGGATGGGGTCACTGGCAACATCTGGCAGAAACCGCCCCAGCAGCCAGTCAGTGCTTCTCAGTCCCTCCATGGCCCTCCCCTGAGCCAGGGCGCTTTCAGTGACTGTGCTGTGAGCTGCTCGGACAGGAATGCAGCTGCAGCTATGGAGCCAAGAGAGCTGCTGGAAGCGGCGGTAGCCCTCGGTAAGCGCCAGAGCAACCAAATGTGGGCGGCCAGTGTCCGAATCACACGAGAACCCCTCCGTGTGCAGGGGTTGCTGCTGCTGCCATCCCCCGTCCAAGCCAGCCGCAAGGGCACAGCCCCACTGGCTCGCAAGACAGTGCTGGTTTTCCCTGGCATGCACCCCCCAGACGCTTCGGTACTGGGTGTCCCCCATGAGCTTGGAGTGGTGGGAAAAGTTTGTCTTGCAAGTCTGGGACATTGAGCATAGGATGGCCAGGAGCCCATTCATATGCCTCGCACAGATCCTCCGCCCATGCCTGAAGCGACATGACACTAATATGGGGCGGGCCATCCCAACTGAGAAGAGGGTGGCCATAGCACTCTGGTACCTGGCCAGCGCCAACAGCTACAGGGAAGTGAGGTAGCAGTTCGGCATTGGCCTGGCCACAATGCCAGAATGGGTCCCAGAGTTCTGTGTGGCTGTGGAAGCTGTCCTGTTCAGCAGGGTGATCTGGTTTGGCCGCAGGACCGAGGAGGTAGGTAGATTCTCTGGTCTGCATAGGTGGACTCTCTGGTCTGCGCAGTGCATGGCCAGGCCCGGTGGTGGGTGGGGGGCAGGGCGGCCAAAGCTTGGCTCAGCAGCCATCCCCGACTGCCACTCCCCAATCTGCCCCCCCATCCTGTGCAGGTAATGGCTGGATTTGCAAGCCTGCGTTTCCTGCATTGCATTGAGGCCATAGATGGCTGCTATGTCCAAATATGCCAACCCGAAGGGGCCCCTGGCCAATACATCAACTGCAAGAACGTGTCCTCCATGCTGCTAATGACGACCTGTGACCACACAGGGAGGTTCTTCAATTCAGAGACAGGCTACTCCGGCCACCACAACAATGCCTTTGTCTTCCAAGAAACACACTTCTGCCAAGCAATGGACAGGGGCACCTACATTCCTGGCAGCACCACACTAACCATCAATGGGGTCACCATCCCACCCTTGGTGCTCACAGATGGCGCCTTCCCCATGCGCAAGTGGCTAGTGAAGCCATACTCCCCCCCCCCCGAGAATGACAGGGAGGCTCTCTTCAACAAACGACTTGAGCAAAGCCAGGAATGTGGTGGAGCGTGCATTTGGGCAGCTGAAGGCCAGGTGGTGGTACATCCCGTCGTGGGTGATGATGAGGAGGACAGAGAATGTGGCCCCAATCATAGTGGCGTGTGAGGCCTTGCACAACATCTGCGAGAGTGACCCGAACTGCACGCCCCTGCTATCACAACTGATCGAGGAGGAACCAGAGGAGGTCAAGATCACAGTTGACTCCCTTCGCAGCTACAGAGCCTGAAATGCAGCACACCGGCAGGAGGGCTGGATTGTCAGGGACACCATGGCCAGGTACTGTATGGCCAGGCATCCTGTACCGATGCGAGGGGCCAAGGCGCCCCAGCCAAAGAAGCTAGCACTGAGGGGGACTGCAGGCATTCCTCAGGCCATCTAGCCATCCCAGCATCACCACCCCCGGGAATAATGGCGGCGATGGCCAGGATGCTGGCCCAATTAAGCACGCCTGTAATGGTTTGGCTTCCAATAAAAGCGACTCAGAGAAACAGTGGAGTCCATTGTCTGTCGGGGGGGGGGGGGGGTTCGTACCCTGATCCTAGCAGACGCCTGGGAGTGGGGTACAATGACCAAGGCCTGCAGTGGCCCAGAATCCTAACAGGACCCGCAGTCATGCCTCTGTCACGTCGTAGCAACGTAGCCACACAAAACTGTTAGATTTAAATTGGGCAACTGGCCAGGACTCCAGACGACACGCCAGGCCTCCAGGCCCCAGACAGACGATCCGGGAGAGCCATGGCTGCTGGTGGCGGGGTGTCTTCTGGCAGGAGGAGGAGGTGGCCCTGCTGCTCTGGACAGTCAGGGTGAACCATCTCACCCTGCTGCTCATGGGGATCACCCACCTCCCCAACAGGAGGGCCTATGGTGTGATCTCTCAGGCCAGGGGTCTGCAACCTGCGGCTCTCCAGTTTGGCCATGCTGGCAGGGGCTGATGGGATTTGTAGTCCATGAACATCTGGAGAGCCGCAGGTTGCAGACCCCTGTCCCAGGCACTCTGGGAGAATGGGTTCCCCAGGACGCCCCACCAGGTCCAAACAAAATGGAAGGCCCTGAAGTAGGTATTCTTCGATGCCATGGAGGCCTTGGGGGCGGGGGGGCATCCAAGCAAGGTACCTCCCCCCAACTACCGGGAGCTGCGGCAGCTCTGGCAGGAGGTAGGGGAGCTGCGATGGGCATGCTGCTGGCTGGAGGGCGAGCTGCCTCTTCCCCCCTCACCTGTGACACCTGGCTGTGTTGGGTTCCCCGTGGACCATCCACAGGCAGTAGCGCCTGGCAGGTGAAGTGCATCTCTTCTTTCCCTGAAGGTGCGACCTCACATCGGCGGGCACCAGTGCCGCCCGGGGATTCCGGTCAGTCCCATGAGGCCAGCCCCGCAGAGGCCAGTGAGAAGGGCGCAAAGGATGAGAGCACCTCTGGAAAGGGTGAGATGGTGGTAGGGAGGCATGCCCATGTAGGGGTGGCATATTGCACCTGCCAGGCACCCGGCCCTCCCCACCCAGCCTGGCAAGACCCCCCTTCAGATCTTCCCCCCCTTCAGGCCCCCCGGCCCCCAGGGCAATCCCCCAAACCTCTCCCTTCATGCTTTTTAGGGATCTCCAGAGAGCCAGCCCCACATGCCCAATGGCAGAGGCTGGACGAAGCCACAGGGGAGAGGCAGCCCCCCATGCCAGCCCAGGAATTCCAGGACAGGTGTCTGACTCTCTGTAAGTGCAAGTGCTTGTGTGGGGCCTGGGTGGACTGCATGCCCAGGACCCCAGTAACCCCCCCTCCCTGCCTCCCTTGCAGTCGGCAGCTTGCACCATCGGATGCGCCGGTTGGAGCTGCACACCTGGAACCTCTTGAGGCGGGTGCGGGCACTGGAGAGGGTCGGCCGCCACTGACAAAGAAGAACCAGGGCCAGCACCGTGAGGAGGGCCCTCCAGGGACATCACTGTGGCTGCTGTAGGGGGGAGGGGGCATTGAAACTGTTGGGCAATGGGGGCGCTGCTGCTGTTGGGCGGTTCTGTTCCAGAATAAACGTTCTCCATTTCTTTAACCAGTGTTGCCTTCTCTTTCTCCAGGTGACTGGCATGCGCCAGCCTGCCCCCCCAACCCCCCACCCTGCTAGGATGCTAAGCACCCACTCCCCAGTCCAATGCCCTACACGACCAGCTGGCCAAGCTGGCCAGATAATCACACAGGGGAAGCTCCAATGTTTACTTCTCCAAGGCTTAGACACTCGTAGGCCTGCAAAGGCCACCCCTCCAACCCAGCCCTTCAGGGGATGCCATAGCATTTGACAGTTGCCCTAAAAGGCCCAGGCAAGCAGGGCGCTACCTGAGTTGGCCCCCTCTGCCGCCACAGCAGCCACCATGGGATAAGGGATGGCTGGGCTGGGGAGGCGGTGGTGCCTGGGGAGGGGCGCTGGGTCTCCCCTCTAATGGGGGGAGGGGTGCTGGGTTAGCCGCCTAGGTGCTCCCCCACCCCAAGGTATGGTCGTGCCAGGAGCCTGCTGTATCAGGGGCCTGCAAGCTGCCCCCCCCCCCACTGTAGCTGGTGGTTGTGCCTGTGAGTAGGTGCCTGCGCCAGGGTCCTCCTCCACCGTGTTGGCCCCCTCCTCCTCATCGGATAATCCCCCTGTAAGAGAATGTCTCCTTGGTGGTTACATCGGAACGCCACTATGAAATGCCATGCATGTGACTCCCTGTCCCGAAGGGACCCCTGTCCACCCTGTTCGTGCTTGCGGGGTAGGGGGAAGCAGCACAAACAGGTGGATGGCAGGGTGTCCCCCTCGATCTGAGTGGCATCTGGATCTGTCTCCTGTGTTGCTGGTACATCTGCTGTGCAGAATGTGGCCGCTCTTTGGGTTGGGTGGCATGGGGCAGGGGTGGCAGCTGTCATTGCCCAGCCACTGGATCTGGATACCTGCATGACCCTTGACCATGGCCGGTCCCTTCCTGACCACCTCGCGGCTCACAGCCCTTATCTGCAGCTGCATTGCAGGGGAGCGGCTGGGACAGGGCATGTAAGCATCCTGGGCTCCCACTGTTTCAGGACTGGGGTGGGGGGCATGGGAATGGGCTCTATCCCAAGGTGGGGGGGAATGGTTGCTAAGGGGCATCTCCCCCCTTAATTTACTCCCGGGGGGCTGTAAGGGTCCCGTGGTGGCCTGGCAGACGGTGGTCCTGGTTGGGTGGGGGCTGCAGGATCAGGTTGGACCGAGGCTTGGTCAGCTGGGCCTGCCATGGACTCGTCCATGACTCTCATCCTCATCCGATAGGATCTTGAAGGGCACTGTGGCTGGACACTATGGTCTCCCCCCAGTATGCGTTCCAGCTCCTCGTAGTAGGGACAGGTTCTCCTCTCGTTGCCCGACCCTCTATTGTGCCGTTGTACATGCTTGAACTCATTCCTCATGGCCTTGGTTTTTGTGCGGCACTCGGTGGCCGTGCGCTGGTGGCCCCATTGCCTCATCTCTCGGGCTACCCTTTCAAAGACCTGTAGGTTACGGTGGCTGCTGCCCAATTCTGGCTAGATATCTGGCTACCCCCAGATTGCAAGGAGGGCATGGGTCTCTGGGTCCCTCCAGGCGACTCCATGCCCTGGTGTCCATTCCTCACTTGCTCTGGAGGATGCCATGGGTGGCACAGGGGTGCCCAGGTTCGTCTGTGCTCTGCAAAACTGACCTGGCACTGTCCTACCCGGGCAATCATTCCGCAGTTGCCAAGCACACTTCGTGGTCCTTCAGGCCCCTTTCCCCTCCCCTGGGACACTCCTCCCAGGGCCGGGGTCATCCCTGGTGGCTGCAGATGGGTTTGACTGGTGGGCACTGCCAGCACCAGCTGTGACCCTGTCTCCCAGGGCTGTGGTCCCTCTCCAGCCTGGGCATTTTGCCCAGCCGGGATTCTCTCCAGGTGCTCTGCCTCCATGCCACCTATGCCACACTCCTCCTTCTTTGCACAGGTATGCTACGGAGGACCATCAAAAAAAGGGAGCTGCAGCCTGCCGCCCACTGGAAAGGCTTGTTGGCAGCTGACCACCATGGGAACCAGCCGCGGGAGCCAGCCTGGCCTCACTGGCATGGCTGATGGGAGAGGTCTCCCTCCCCGGCATGGTCCCCACCGGTGGGGCCGGGAATTGCTGGGGGAGGGCTTCAGGGGAACGATTCCTCCCTGTCCCTTCGCACGGCACTGGCTCCAAACCGCTCTATTCGAAATGCCTCGCTTGTTCAGTGATTTTCAAATAGAGCGGTTTGGGCCGAAAACAGTGCTACAGCCCCGTTTTGGGGAACACAGCCACACGAAGCGCTCGCCCCAAACGGTGTTTATACCGTAGCCGCAGTGCTGTTTTTGGCCCATGCAGAATCTGCCTCAGTAGAAGCGGCAACAGCTTACATGACACAATTCTGCTAAGTTAGACTCTCTGAACTGGTTACAAAATGGTGAGAACATAAAATCCTAGAGGGAAGGATGGAGCACAGGGGCAGTTAGTGGGCAACGACAGGGAAGAGGGGATTGGGAAGTCATGGAAAAGGGCAGGGAGCTGAAATAGGGGGAAAGTGTTTCTGCCTATTTGGATTTGTGACTTTCCAAGGGTGAAAACTATCGTCACCTTTTAGAATTTAATCTTGCAGTCATGAGGGTTCACAACTGCTTTGTGTGGCAAAAGGCTCAGATTTTCAAGGATTTGTTGAATGACGTGAGTTTTGCACTGGAAGTGAAATTTCACAGTTTAGGGAATGCCTATATTTCATATACTAATTTAGTGCCCTTGGACTTGACCTTGCCAGGTGGGTCCGTGTAGCATTATTGCTGTGCGCAGTATTGTGTGGTAGAGGTGGAAAGAGTCCCTGTTGGGATGAGACTCGGTTTATGACACAGTTAATCTGGGTTGCAGGATTCAGCGGCACCTACTGTGAAATCAACATCAACGAGTGTGAGAGTAACCCCTGTGTCAATGGGGGGATCTGCAAGGATATTGTCAATGGATTCAGCTGCACCTGCCCCTCAGGTAAGCCTAGGCCTTTTGCCAACTGGTGATTCATCTTTTGGCCGTGGAAAGAATGAACCTGGACCCATAGCACCAGAAGTAACCTTCTTTCCTCTTGGGTAAGCTTGAATCCTACATGAATGGAAATGCTGTGTTATCGCTGTCTCTCTCTCTCTCTCTCTTTCTGAGTGTGTGTGTGTGTGTGTGAGAGAGAGAGAGAGAGAGAATGAGAATGAGAATATCTGTATGCACCTGAAGCCAGTCCAATCTTTACTTTGAGAAGGCCGGGAAAGGTCTTCCCTTTTGTAGGGAAGCTGGTTTCTGTTCCTTCTTTTCACCATTTTTTTTCCTCTGGAAATTCGGGTGTGTCTGCCTCTGGCATGAACTCAGCTGGGTGTGCTGGATCTGAGTGTCATAGCAGACTTATGATGTTTTCGTAGTCTCACACTGCCCCTTGTGCTTCCTCTCATCCCTTGCATTGTGGGGAAGTTTGCGGAGGAGTCCTTTTCTGAGTTAGGAACTTGCACTGAGTAATTTGTCGTTGGTGTTTGGGACACAGCCGCAGCCCTCTGGAAGTACAGTCAGCTCATTCCCTAGGCCCAGCCTAGCCTCTCTGTTACTGAGTGGGTGGGGGGCCCTGTCCTCCATTCAGTTGCTTCTAGGGTTGATTGACAGACAGGCCTATAGCTTGCTGTGTGGGAGCCAGGACAATGGTATCTTTGTTCCCCTAGGCTGTCACACAGGCCCCTGAACCCAATTTACATGTGGGGCAGACACCACGAAGCCCCCTGTGGAGAGTTGGGGGGGGCAGTGAGAGCCCTTGCTATGGGCCTCTGGTGGTAGGGCTGAGCTGTGCAAGCTGGCCGGAGAAGGAGAAAAATATCTGTCCCACATAAATTTTCCTTTCAGTGTGATCCTACTTTACCTCTCTGTATTTGTAAGTTCTAGTCCAAATGTCCATTTTGTACCAGCCTTATACCTAATTTGGAGTCTCCCCACCAACCCTCCTGGCAGTCTAGTTCGTTCTTTTTCTTTTTTTTCTCCCTAGACAGTACTTGTCTATCTTCAAACTGCTTTTCTCTTGCTGACAGCTGGAAGATTCTGAGTTCTTTGTTTTTTCTCACATAGCCCTATACAGAGCTCAGCTGAGGAAATAGGGAGGCAGTATTTCCAGAGCAGTACTGATCCACTCAGCATAGATAGTTCCTTTGCATAGCTGGTTCAGGATTTTGTGGATCAAAGTGGATCAAATAGTTGCAGTGGTTCCACACTCAGCAGGCTGTTTTTTTCCCTATTTTGGGTTATGACAGCGATAGAATTGGTTACATTTCCTGCTTCATTGGCTCTTCCAATGTGTCTAACCTCTTTTTCTCTGTGTGAATTCAGGCTTCTCTGGTTCCATGTGCCAGATTGACATTGATGAGTGTGCCAGTACACCCTGCCAGAATGGTGCCAAGTGCGTGGATCGGCCCAATGCCTATGAGTGCCGTTGTACAGAAGGTGACTTTTATTTGTTTGGACTTCAGTAATTTATTGCTTTTGATACCTTAAAGCAGGACCTTAGTTGAGGGGTGGGACTATAGCCCAGTGATAGAATACATGGTTTGCATGCAGAAGGTTCTGCGTTTAACCTCTGACATCTCTTGGTAAGGAACCTCTGGCTTAACCTCTGGCTTCTCTTGGTAAGGAATCTTGAGTAACAGGTGCTTGGAAGGACCTTTCTTTGCTGGAGGCCCTGGAGAATCTCTGACAGAGCAAACAAGAGTGAAATATATGGATCAGCGGTCTGCCTTTATGTAAGGCAGCTTTATAGGTTGAAATATGCGTCTGGCAATCTGCTCCTGTACTGATGGAGTGGAGCTGAGTCTAACCAGGAGAAAACGTTGTGGTGATATTTGTCCAAGAACTATTACACCATGACAGAGCAATGGGAGACCTCTCCTAAATCGCCCTTTACAGCTGCATTTCTTTAAAGACATGCGTATTCTAGCCATGAGAAGCTCTGGCTTTGGGGGCCTGATCCTGTCCCAGGCATCACTTAAGCACGCTTCAGGGAAGGCTGACCATAATCAAGACATTAAAACTTTTTTTAAAAGTAACACATTCACAGATGGTGACTAGTCAGAGGACTCTCCTATAGCCCGTAGTATATCAACCCTGTTCCATTATATGATCTTTACTGTCAGGGCAGGGGAAGGAGGGGGATGCAAGACTCGGGGCCAACTCCATGTACCAGTTCCACGGCAGCCTCAGACATAGGCCCGGCGGAACGTTTCAGTTTTACAGGCCCTTCAGAATTGGTTAAAATCCCACAGGGCCGTAATGTTTACTGGTAAATGAGTTCCACCAGGTGAGAGCCAGGCTAAAAAAACCTTGGCTCTAGTCAAGGCTAGCCGGATGTCCTTGGAGCTGAGGACTACCAGTTGGTTGCCACCGGAGGAATGGAGGGTCCTCCATGGGCCATATGCGGAGACGCAGTACTGAAGGCCCCAGACCTCTCAAGGCCTTGCAGGTTAACACCAAAACCTTGAAGACGAACTGGAATTCAACCAGTAGTCAGCTAGAGGAGTACAGATGAGTAAAACATTTCTCTCATCTGACTAACTGAAAAAGAGGAACATATTTTGTGAAGTCGCTCAGTATTTAATTTGCTTTCTGTCAGACAACGTCTATCAGTCTTTAGAAACTTCAGGACTGCTAAGGGATTGTAACTGATTCAGAACAAACAGTTATTATACTTGACCAACTGAATTCAGATGTTTGGATGCTACTTTTCAGAGAGGCGGCAGCTTCTAGATCTGAGAGATCAGACTTTGGCAAAATATTGTTAAGTGGATTCTTTTTGAAAAATGGAGGAATGGGCTTAACCTGATGTGCTGTGTGCACAACTAGCTCGCTTTGTACCACGCTTGTGCTGCTTTCCCTGTGCAGGTTTTGAGGGGACTTTGTGCGAGAGGAACATTGATGACTGCTCACCAGACCCCTGTCACCATGGCAAGTGCGTGGATGGCATTGCCAGCTTCACTTGTACATGCGCAGCTGGCTATACTGGTTACCGTTGTGAGAATCAGATCAATGAATGCCACAGCAATCCCTGTCAGCACGGTGGCAAGTGCATTGACTTAGTCAATAAATACTTGTGTCACTGCCAACCAGGTACCTCAGGTAGGACTTTGTTCTTTCCTTTACTGAGAATGTCCTTGTTTTTGCTTGTGTGTTGTCTGTTGTGGACCATTACATCATGTGCTGCATTGTCAGGCAGTAGATGATGAGGTGTCTCCTTCCTTCACCTGCATGCCGTACCTCACAGGAAGGGATTCCTTTGTTTGCTGTGAGTTCTGCTGGTGTGGCTGTAGTGTTGCCTAGGCCTCTGATGTGTCTTTTCTCCCTAAGGTGTGAACTGTGAGATGAACTTTGATGATTGTGCCAGCAACCCCTGTGATTATGGCATCTGTCGTGATGGCATCAACCGTTACGATTGCATCTGCAAACCAGGCTTCACAGGTGATGACTGGGTAGAGTTATTGCTAGGGGGTGGAGAGAGGAAATGGAGAGAAGACGCTTTTTCAACATTTGCAACACTAGATTCAGAAGCAGTGCCATATTTGGACTTGAATCTTCATAGGCAGATCTTAAGGTGGCGTTGCTCAAATATGAATGAACTCAGCTCATATTGGGCATAAAAAGCAAAGCTGTGCTGATCCAACGGGCCTCAAAGCTGAGGCCCCTTTCAGATTACCATTCTAAACTGGATGTCATCTGTCATTGGTCCTTTTCTAAGTAAAATAATGCAGTGGAGGGCATTCATACAGCTCATTTCAATCCGTCTGCGAGCCATCTCTAAAGTACTCTGGCCTGTTCAGATAGTGCTGCCCTTGTTTTCCTCCCTTTTTTGGTGACAAGTTCTTTTTTTGGGGGGGGGTACATTTGAGATTTGTGTAGTGCTAAAGCAACACAGTGCATCCAAATGCTGGTGATAAAGCACTGAATTGCTAATTGCTATGGTACTATAGTGCAAATTTCAGAATGTTAAAAAAAGCCAAAAAAATGCACTGCCAGAAAAGGTAAGAAAACAATAGTGGTCCTTTTAGAAGTGCTCCAGATAGTTCGTACAGCACACTGGAGGAATTCAGAAGCTCAGGGGGAAACTGAAAATGGGAGAAAGCAGTTTTCATTAAAAGCAGCAGAACCCCATGATGCCTACAGGATGTCAGTGGCTTTGTCTGAACAGGTAAAAAAATTGTTTAGCAGCTGGGAGCCAAACTGGTTTTGTCTGAGTTGACACAAAAAACCCATAAGCCACCTGCTGCTCAACTGAATTATAAGGGCTGCTTGAAAGGGTCTATTTCATGACTGAGCAGTCCCTTCTCTCCTTCAGGCCCTTTGTGCAATGTAGAGATCAATGAATGCGCATCCAATCCGTGCAAGAATGGTGGTACCTGTGTGGATGGTGAAGATGGGTTCTCTTGTGTCTGTCCTGAGGGCTTCCATGATCCACACTGCTATTCAGAAGTGGACGAGTGCAGCAGCAGCCCCTGTGTGCATGGCACGTGCCACGACGACATCAACGGGTGAGACTGATCCCTATAGTACATCTCACAGCAGGCTGACTTTCAGAGATGTTGCTGGACTGTTGTTGTCTTGGAGTAGCTGTGAAGACAGGAGATGGTTCCGCTGCTCCTCATAGGCCAGTCAAATGGCCTTGAGTTACCTGTAGGTAGAGTTTTTTGGAAGAGATACAAAATCTGAACCCTACGCTTTCTCCCTCCTTTCCTTTTAGGTACAGATGCGAGTGTGAGCCAGGCTGGGCAGGCACTAACTGTGACATGAACCGCAATGAGTGTGAATCAAATCCATGCCAGCATGGCGGCACTTGCACTGATCATGTCAATGGCTATCGCTGCAAGTGCAAGGAGGGTTTCCAGGGTATGCTTGCCTGTATCTTTTATGTATAGCCCTAAAATGCATAGCGCTTCAGATGTTCATGGACTACAATTCCCATCAGCCCCTGCTGGCATGGCCAATTGGCCATCTGAAGCGCCAGAGTTGGGCACCCCTACCCTAAGCCTTATGTTGTACCTGAGTTCCATCTATTGTTCCTCTACCCCAGGATACATAACCTACCTATGTGCTGATCTTCACCTTCTGGATCACACTTGGCTTGCTATTCATAGCCATGCCTTCCCTTTCACATTTATAACCATTAGTGTTTGGTAGTTGTTCAGTTCTTTGTTGAATGACAGGCAATTGCACCTCAAATTTTGTGTTCACATCACTTACATGGGATTGGGGAGGAACAAGTGGGGACCCACCTCCTCTGTCCTTCTCACTCAAGAGCCAGCCTTTTTTTAACCTATCCCCCATATCTTCAGCTTTATCATTTATTTATTTATTTCATTTATACTGCACCTTTGTCCACTGAAGGAACCTGAGCAACTGACATTATTCTGCTGCTCTGTACTTTATCCACAACAATCCTGTGATGTACGTTAGGCTGGGATTGTGTGATTGGGCCAAAGTCTCCAAGTGAGCTTCCTTGGCAGTGTCTTCTGGATCCTAATTTGAAACTAATCACTTCACCACACCCTTCCGGCTATCAACTATCCACAAATGTGGCCATGTTGAGAATTGGTTGTATTGATAACCTGTGTCTGGCAAAATGGCAGATCCTTTTTTCCTTTTCTACTTTGTTCTGCACAGTTAGTTTTGTGAGGCAGCATCAGAAGTGGGAGAAAGATCCATCACCTCTGTGCCTAAGATTTTCTTTCTTTCTTCTATAGGGACCTACTGTCAAACGAACATAAACGACTGTGCATCAAACCCCTGTCTCAACAAGGGCACCTGCATTGATAGTATTGCCAGCTATGACTGTCACTGTGAATTGCCTTATACTGGTGAGTGAAGATTTCCATTGGTGAACAGGTGGGATGTGCCTGAGGTATACAGAAAAAAACTCACAATTCCAGTATACTGGCATCAAAACTGCCTGAAAAATCGCTCCCTTTTTTTGCTAAAATGTGATTTAAAAACTGATGTAATCAAACGCAAATGCCACTTCAAAATAAAGCATGTAGCCCCATAGTTTTGTTCTTCTGCAGCTAAACTTCATTATGAACATTTGCGTCATAGCAATACTTAGTAGTTTCTGTTATTTGGCAACTACATTGTATTGCAAATTGTAGTGGCATCCACTGACTGTGGAAAGAGCTGCATTGTTCAAGCAGTGTTTGTGTATTGGGTAAATGTGGCACAAATGGAAGCACTTAGTTGAAGAAAGGCATTTGGATCTTGGACAACAGATGAGTAACAGCTGAATATTTACCGCTCTGTTTGGAAAGGCCCTGGAGTTGTGTCGAAGCAAAATACCCATTGATGCCCAACACATGACATTGCTTTGCTTTGTGCTGCTGCTCTTCATATGTGTTCAATTTTGAATCCAAGATCCATCTTTACAACAGAATAGTTGGACAGGCAGAAACAAATGTCCCATGTCTCTCTCCCTACAGGCCGGAACTGTGAGAACGTGCTGGCCCCCTGTTTCCCCAATCCATGTGAGAACTACGGCGTCTGTGACCACACGCCCGACTACGAGGGCTTTACCTGCGGTTGTGCACCCGGCTGGCAAGGTGGCTGTAAACCATGCATCCCTTTTCTCCTTCTCTCTTCCATATCATGGAGTTAAAACCTACATTCTTGTTTGATATTTTAGCATTGTTTTAGTGGTTTTTGGGCACTATTTGTAGCAATAAAATTTCAAATTGAATAGGCTGTCTGGACTGCCATTGGATGACATTGTGGTACAAACGTTACAGCAGTAAACTAGAAAAAAAACACTAATCTTTTCCCCCGCTTATCCTCATAGGGCAACGATGCCTCCAAGACATTAATGAGTGTGACCAGAATCCATGTCGAAACCGGGGCACTTGCACCAACACGCTTGGCAGTTACAGATGTGCATGCCGACCTGGCTACACTGGCACCAACTGCGAGATAGATATTGATGACTGCACACCTAGTGAGTTCACTGAGGAATCAGAGGGGAAATAAGAGCGAGAACTACTGGTAGAGCCATTGTTGGCTGCTTTACAGGGGCTATACTTCAAGGAAACCTAGGTGGAAGATCTGTAGGGGGTTCTGTGTCAAAACTAAAGGAATAAGAAATCCTGAAAAGTGCTGGGTAAGACGTTTAGAAAGGTTAGTGGTTGCCTGACTTTCCAAGCTAAGTTCTAGCAGCCCTATCCAGAGCCCCTGGCAACTGGGGATGGCTCAGCTATGGGACTGCCCCGCTGCCTCCAGAGGGCTTTCCAGCAGTGCGGGGAAAGAGAAAAAGGCAAAAAAGCCCCACTGCCTGAAAAACATCCATAGGGCTTAAAGGACTTCTGACACCCAATAGGTTGGCATAAGTTCAGGACCTGGGGTGCAGGTCAGCTTGCCACAAACCTTGGGAACACCCAGGCCTGCCCCCTTCCACAGCAGCATTCAATCAGGATTCCAGCACAACTGCACAAGCTTGGACATCTGGCTTTTGCCGCCATTGAGCTGAGGTGCGGCTGGCAGCCAGTGCCTTTGCCCCCTCTGCCAGTGCGGCTGCCCCTTCTGCTGGCGGAGAGGGCAAATGTGTTGGCGCAGCCCCACTTTGCCGCCTCCAGAAGACCCCCCCCCCCCAATTTGGCCATTAGTATATTAATCATGCAAAAGATTATATTTTCTTTGAGCCTGGCTGGTTATACTTCATTGATCTACAGTTCAAATTATAACAAAATGTAAATGTCTGCACACTGCCAACATGGAAAGCCCCAGGCTAGCCAGATTTCATCAGGTCTCAGAACCCAAACAGGGTCAGCCCTTGTTAGTATTTGGATGAACAGCCTCCAAGGGACCCCAGAGGTGTGACATGGAGGCAGGCAATGGCAAACCATCTCTGAAGTATTCTTGCCTTGAAAACCGTACGGGATTGCCATAAATCAGCTGTGACTTGGCAACAAAAGAACCAAAAACCAATAAGAATTTGTGTAAACTTGCTCATTTTATATAAGCTTGAACCATGTTTGGATTTTCCTGTTGGCTAGCACTGATAATGCTTTTGAGATTTGTTGAGAAAGCCTGCAGTCAAGAATAAGTTAGGCAGGCGTAAGTGTCCTATTGGGAGTAAATGTTTGAATGCTGCATCCTGTTAATTCCAAAGAAATTTAGAAATGTCCTACTTTTCCTGTTCTGTGCCCATTACTTATGTCATTTTGATAGTTTGTCCCCATTCTTGACCGTCAGACACTCTTTGATTTATTTATGCAATTTTGCACTCGTGGAAAACATGTCTTGTTCATATTAGGAGTTGCTGGTAGACAGCCTAACCAGACCTTTTTGAATGTGCCCTTCTCTGCCAACAGATCCTTGCTTGAATGGTGGCTTCTCTGCCAGTGAGGCATCAGTTTCCTTTGGCGGTGTCACCTGTCTGCCAGGGCTTTTATGCGGCCGCCCACATTGTGCCACTGAGGTCAACGAGTGCCTGAGCAACCCCTGTCGCAATGAGGGCACCTGCACAGATTATGTCAACAGCTACATTTGTACTTGTGCGCCAGGCTGGGCTGGTTTACACTGTGAGCACAACGTCCAGGACTGCACTGACAGGTAAGCCGAACTGTGCCAATATTATTCATTTACTGACTTAAAACATCTCCATTCTGCCTCCTCTCTCAAATCTGGGCCCTCAGGGTGGCCAACTTGGAAACATTTTATACATTAAAAATGTTAAAAATCAAATATTTACAACAAATAAAGCATAATATAAACACATTAAAAACACCAAATTGGAGGAGAGCTGATAAGAGAACTCCAAAAAAAAAAAAAATCACCTGCTGGCAGAAGAAGTAGTTCTGGATTTATGCCCCCCCCCACCCGCTTTCTCCTATAAGGCATTTCAAAGGGGCTTACAAACTCCTTTCTCTTTCTCTCCCCACAGTAGCCACTGTGTGAGGCAGGTGGGTCTGGGAGAGTTCTGAACAAACTGTGACTAGCCCCCAAAGTTGGATGAATGCAGGAATGTAGGAGTGGGGAAACAAATTGGTTCATCAGATAAGAGACCACTGCTTATGGGGGGGGAGTGGGGAATCAAACCCAGTTCTCTGGATTAGAGTCTAACTTCTCTTAACCACGACACAACAGTAGAGGGAGTTCCAAAGTTTTGGCACTACGATTGAGAAGCCCCTTTCTCAGAATGCCACTTGCCCACCCTCAGGCAGTAGGGGCAGCTGAAACGCGGCCTCTGAAGATGACTAGGATGTAGGTTCATGTGGGAGGAGGTTGCATTGCAAGCACATTAAAAGGCCAGTGACAGGGCCCTTGGGTGTCTGCCAGGGTCTAGTCGCAGACCCCACTCTTGCAGAACTGATGATTAGGGGGGCCAGTCAGATGGGAGAGCAGAAAGTGCTATGTAGGGGGTTATGTTGCAGTGTTCTCATACTTTGAATATTGGTGTGGACTCCCCACTCTCTCTTTAAGAAGCATAGGATTTTAATTAGGTCAGATGAAGACAGAGGAGAGAGCTCTAAAAAGAAATGGAACCAGGGGACACAGACACTGTGGCAAGATGTGCAGTTGGCCCCATTCTGGTAATATATATGTAAAGAAATGGTTCTGAGAATGTTCTGTCGTTTCCTGTTTTTTAATGCCTCTCTGAGAGAAAACAGCACGAGATAGCTACAGTGACTTAAGCATTCATGTTGTCATGGCCTGATCAAAAGTTCCGCAGGCCGTCAGTTTCAGCCAAACAATCCAATAGGAAACCATGCCCCAGTGCTGCGCAAGGAGGAAATTGTTGAAGGCTTTCATGACTGGAGTCAACTTCCTCTTGTGGGTTTTCTGGGCTGTGTGGCCCTGGTCTGGTAGATTTTGCTCCTAATTTTTCACCTGCATCTGTTGCTGGCATCTTGACTCAGACACTTGCACTGGGGTGAGAGATCACTGAGTCGATTTGTAGAGTTTTAGGAGGGATCTGTGTGTGTGTGTGTGTGATTGTTAAAGGGTTCTTCCAACAGTAGCCTCTGTTTGATTAAGACTTCCCTAAAGTAGTTTTTAGTGAAACCTGCAGCATGGCATATTTAACCAAATACAGGCTAGAGGGGATGTCTAGGCTGTGCTAGATGAAGGCTTAACTTGTTAGTTTAACTCCTGACGCTCTTACGTCATGTCCTGGCAGCTCCTGCTTCAATGGTGGCACATGCAAGGATGGAGTGAATTCATACACATGCTACTGCCGTGCTGGCTTCATGGGCTCCCATTGCCAGCATGAGATCAATGAATGCCAGTCTCAGCCTTGCCTCAATGGTGGTGTGTGCCAGGATGGTGTGCAGTCTTATCGCTGTGTCTGCCCTCAGGGCTACACAGGTCCTCAGTGCCAGGTAACTGTACCAAGCTTTGCTGGGAGGGGATGTAGATGGTATTTCAAGGTATTTTGGGCTTATGTCAAAACATCTGCAAATGGTCGTGATCTATTTGGGTTTGATGGACTATGGTCGCAATCTTGGGGGGAGCATGGGAGACATAGCACAGAAACCTGCCGTAGGGAAGGGGTGGGGAGGGGGTCTGAATTTTCTCAGTGGCAGCAGCAGGGTGACTTTTTAAAATCATGGGTTCTGCCCCTAACTCTCTTGGCTACTCCTGACCTCCCCAGACTCTGCTGGATTTGTGCAGTCACTCCCCCTGTCAGAATGGAGGCCGCTGTTTACAGAGAGGCACCATGTTGTCTTGCGACTGCCCGGGAGGCTGGACTGGTCGTTACTGTGACATCCCCAATGTTTCTTGTGAAGCGGTGGCCAGAAACAGAGGTAAGGATTTCTTCTTCTCTTTGGCCAGTAGATTCAAAGTCTTTCTTCCTGTGAAAAGAGATACAAAAGGTCTCTTGTACATTAATCTGCGAAACCTGTGGGATTGCCTCTTCCAGTAGGTCCCCCAGAGAGCGTTATGCTGGTGGTCCCTGGCCCAAGTGTGTCTGGCTGTCCTCAGCTAGAGCCAAAAATTAGGTTTCCATTTTAGCTGGCCCTTTCTCCCCCTTCCCTTGTTCGGTTTTTTTCTGAGTTCTTGTTTTTAAGTTGTAGGGTTGGGGACTTCTGAATTGTTGCATCCTAGTTAGATCAAGTGCTATCAGATGTTTTCAGAACATTATTCTTTGTTGTGTTATAAATGTTATTGTTTTATATTATTGGGAGCTTTTCTGAGCTTGCTGTGGCAGGTGAGAGTGGGGTAAAAAAATCAAATCAATAAATAAATCTTGCCACCTTTCCTGGTCTTGGCTGCGTGCAGCAAGCTTGAGCATGTGGATCTGCCCAGAGTATTCTCTTCCCCTCTCTGACATCATCAGTTTGCCTTCTCCCACAGAGCTGAGCGAGAGAAGAAGCAACACTGATGGTGCTTTTAGTGATGCTGGGACAATGTTCTTGGGTCGTTGGTGCTCTAATCATAAAGCAGTTTCCAGGAAGTCAAAAACTAAAAAAACATGCTACATGTAGTGTTGCATGGGTTTCCTTGCTGAGGGCAGAATAAAAGATGCCAAGGTTTGTCGAAGGCTTTCATGGCCGGAATCACTGGGGTGTTGTGGGGTTTCCAGGCTTTAGGGTCATGTTCAGTAGCATTTTCTCCTGACGTTTTTCCTGCATCTGTGGCTGGCATCTTCAGAAGATTCCAGCCACAAATGCAGGCGAAACGTCAGGAGAAAATACTAAAACACGGCCATAAAGCCTGGAAACCCCACAACACCCCAATATCCAAGAGTATTTGTTTCTCTGTGACATTCATTATTAACACCAGCTAATTATTAGCATCAGCATATTGTTGAAGGCTTTTACGGCCAGAATCAACTGCCTGTTGTGGGTTTTCTGGGCTGTGTGGCCGTGGTCTGGTAGAGTTTGCTCCTAAATTTTCGCCAGCATCTATGGCTCGCATCTTGATTCTGACACTTGCAAATGTGCCTCGCCCACCAGGACGCATGCAGTGTGCAATTGCAAATGAATTCTACTTGGACACTTGCAAATGCCCCTTACCCTGTCTCATCTGAGAAGAGGACAAAACAGATACCCAGGTCACCCTGTGCCGTGGAGAGAAACCATGACATGCCTCTGAAGACGCCAGCCACCACAGCCAATATTAGCACCAGTGTTTCTCATGATGTCGTTGGTAGTCTGTCCTGTATTCAAAGTGGTGTGATCACAGAGGAAGATGAAGAAAGAATAGGAGCTTAGTAGGCAAGAGAAATGTTCTGGTTTTTCTAGTCCAACTGTTGCGTTAGAGAATTTTAGTGCATTTTTTTCACTTTTTAAACTTCCTGTACAATGACGATGAGGAATATGCTTTGTTAGCCAAAATGAGATGTTCTGCTCTGCCTTGGCTCCCTTTCTACCATGCTCGTTTTGAAAGTATCCATGCGATGTTGTCCTCCCGTGCCACCCCCACCCCACCCCCATTTTGCTGCAGTCTTTCCCAAACCTAGTTTGGTATCATCTTTTTTGGAAAGGTCATGGTCAACGCACCCTTGGAACCAGTGTAGATCGTAGAGACTGTGTATTTTTGCATGTCCAGCCCACACCAACATCATTTTCCTTCTCTTAGTACTTCCTTCTCTTAGTACTTAGTACATTTTCCTTCTCTTAGCTGCCACGCCCACCACTTTGCACACAACCAAGGACTTCTTTTGAGCTTTAAAAATTATTAACTGACATTTTAGTTCTGTGAATAACATTATAATGATCTATGTTCTAGTTCCTAGATTTCATTTAAAAATACCAATTAGCCCTTTTCCTTGAGGAGTTATAAAGGAATTGGTGCATGCTGAATATTTCCCCTTTGCACCAAAAAGTCTTAAAATGAACAGTGGGATGTCATTGTTTCTATAGATCATAATGTCATTGTGCTACAGCTATCTGCCAAATTCCTTTTTTAAAAAGGCCCAAAGCTCCTTCTGCTGGTAGGGGTGGAAAGTAGAATAGCAGTTGCAAGAGGACACGGCAAGGAAAACTTGGAAAAAAAACTACTATGTGGATGTTCCATTGCCATTAGGAATGGTTCTGAGTTCACAGCAGCAATAAGAGGTGCAGAAAGAATCATCTCTGGGTGGGAGCCTTAGGAACATTTATTGGAGAAAATGTTACTTTTTGTTTGAAGTTGGGTAGGGAATTGTATGTAGTAGTGAGGACAAAGCAAGAGACTGGGTATATTTTCCTGCAGCTTACAATACACCCTCAATTGTCTCCTCCCATCCTGTTCAGCAACATATTCCATTCCTTTTATGGAGGAAAATGTGGTTGGACTGTCAGTGTGTTATTCTCTCTTTTTTTTGTGGGATAGGTGTGACTAAGGAGCAGGTGTGTCATTATGGTGGCCGTTGTGTGGATGCTGGTAATGCTCACTACTGCATCTGTAAGAAGAGCTACACAGGAAGCTACTGTGAAAGTGAAGTTAACCACTGCCAGCATAGTTTGTGTCGGAATGGGGGCACCTGTCGCAGTTTTGTTGGAGGCTATGTTTGTGAGGTAAGGAAGGGCTTGTGGGATTGTGTCAGGCTAGTATTCCCAGCCTCTTGTTAAAATACTGGGAACGATGAGTGATGTGCAGTGGTTGTGCTCCAACTTACTGACTGGCTGTTGAAAAATGGTACAATGTGGAGGGAGGGGAGTTTAAAATGGGCAGAATTTTATTTTCCCATTTTTTCAATAATGTAATTATTGGTTTCACTTCTCCCATTGAGTCTCTTAGTTCTCACTATGATGCTTCTTTTGTGCTTTGGATACTTTCTACAATAGATATTTTTGACAGTTTTGATTTGTTTATAGCATTCTATAATTCTTCAGTTTTATTGAAACTATTTGTCAAATCAGTCAATTTTTACATAAGTTCTTGCAGCACATCTTGACTCCATTCAGACATCATGACAAATGGGGTGGGGTTGGAGGATGATGACAAACTGTTTTGTGCCAATCATGAACAGAAGTTTGTTGTGATGTCTGCATACAGCTCTAGTGTATTCATATGAATTCTTAATTATTCTAAGTTACCTTATTTTTACCATATATCATTAAAACTGCAATCATGTGAATTAATCTTCCTGTGATAGGCTTATGGCAAAAGCCATAATGTCATCGACACAATGGATTCTTCTGATAACTCTTAAGTCTTTTCCAAAATGAAACAAATCAGTATCCCATTCAAAATATTGTATGGCATCTGATATTTTCTGTATGGCAGAAATATTTCTGTATGGCATCTGATATTTTCCTTGCCTTTATAAAGCTGTACAGACTTATATGTACATGATTTTAACATGAAAAAGTATTCTTGACTGGTAAAAGAACAGGATGATGACTTGAAAGGTCTTTCCTTACCTTATGAATTAGTGTTATTTTTACCAGTTTTAAGTTACATGTCCTGTAATTTCAATGGATTCCTTTCAGACTTCAGAGTCCTGCTTGTCCTTTCTACCTAATTTCAGGCTCTGTTTTTCTCTTTTACTGTAGTGCCCTTTGGGCTTTGAAGGCAAAAACTGTGAATATGATGTTGATGAGTGTCAGTCACACCCCTGCCAAAATGGAGGGACTTGCATTGACCTCACTGGCCGCTACATTTGTTCTTGCCCTCCAGGGACTCTGGGTAAGTGCTCACTGGCACCTAAGCAAGGGGATCTCTGCTATGAAAGTGTGTGCTTTATATTCCCTGTTTCAGAACAGCGCCAGAATAAGGGAAGTAGCTATGGATTCGAGTGATGCAGTTTTGAAAATCATAGGGTTGTAGTTGTGTGGATAAAAAGGAAGGAAAGAGGAGCAATATTTAAAGCTCCTTTGAGTCCCTGTTAAAAAGAAAGTGTATAAATGTCTAAATAAACAGTAATACCTGCAAGGACATCTTATTTGGATTGGAGGTGTGACTTGGGCTGAGAAGGGGGTTGACGGTAGCGTTAATCAAAACAAATCCTTCCTTTTACTGTTGTTTGCATTGGAAGGTGAAAGAACTCCCATCATCCTCTCTCTGCTTGCCTTTTGTCCCTTTCAGGGCTAATAGAGTGTGTGGGAGTGGGCATGGATGGTTGTTGATTCTGATCTGCAAAACTGTGCAGAGATGATAGCCGCCGCCACTATTCCAAGTCTGAATTAGGGAACTACACTGTTGCTCTCTGACTTAAGAAAAGACACTTTGGGAAGGTCTGGTGGCATATTTCCATGTGTCCCTTTTTGCTAGGTTCTGAGTTGGCTTTCTCATTTAGTTAGCATGGAGAGGAACTCTGGGTTTTCTCCTGA
Source organism: Sphaerodactylus townsendi (assembly GCF_021028975.2). Lineage (NCBI taxonomy): Eukaryota > Metazoa > Chordata > Lepidosauria > Squamata > Sphaerodactylidae > Sphaerodactylus > Sphaerodactylus townsendi. The sequence goes on along the minus strand of NC_059427.1, from coordinate 110,297,483 downwards.
AGCGCAGGTTAGAGAAAATGAACTTTCCCAGGGCAGCTTTTGAAGAAAGATACTCTCAGAATAAGTTCCTCTAAGGTAGAAGGGCGATCTGTTATCCTTTCATAAAGAGTGGGGTTTGTTTGTTTGGGTTTTTCTGTCTCTCCAGAGAAGCATTTCTGTGGGGGTGGGGGCACATGGCTTTCGCTTCCTAGATTTTGGTGTGAAGACTTTGTTGTCTTTGTAGGTGTCCTGTGTGAAATAAATGAGGATGATTGTGCTATGACTCCTGGCAACTGGGCCCCGAAGTGCCTCAACAACGGCACATGTGTGGACAGAGTGGGTGGCTATGGATGCAGCTGCCCACCAGGCTTCCTTTGTTATGGCAGGCGAAGCGTTGCCAGAGGGGACATGGGCAAACGAATGCTACCGGGCAAAACCACATCGCTGCCACCCACGCTAAATAATAATAAATTGATCGTGTGTACAGGAAGCCAGTGATTACCAGTGCATTTGCAAACCGGGTTACACGGGTGAGTGAGGGTATAAAGAAGACTGTGATGTGATATGTGTATAGGGTGCAGGAAGAAAGTGTGATGTGGACCACAGTGGCGAGTGTGATAGGAGGAAGTAAACATTCAAGCGTAGAGCTGGAAGGGACCTTCCAGGTCATCTAGTCTAGCTGAATTCTTTAGAGCTGAATTGTTGCAGCAGCAGACTGTGAATCATACCAACATGCCAGCTATGACTTGGTTGCCTATACAACAAAACCCCAAAACAACAGCTTTGAGTGTAGTCAGTTTTTCGCAGTATAATGGAAGGAGATGAATATACTTACCTTACTGCTTGCTAGATGCTGTGTGAATTGTCCTGTATTTTTCTAATCCTTTCTAGTTGATTTGCTTTTCTGTTAAGTCCATCTCTAATAATAATACTAGTCAGTAGTGCCAAAATGATATTTTCATCTCCTTGCAATGTATGTGCATTTTTTTTTTGGCCCTGGGTGGGAATTCCAACTTTCTTGACTATTTTTTACATATTTTGAAAAGAACGTAATTATTACAGCATTCAAAATTATCCACAGCTTCAAATCCTATCTGTTTTTATCTAGAATCTTGTTTAGTATGTTCTATAGTCATCCATTACCATATTCTTAAGGTCTCACATGTACATTACAACTGCACGTTAGGGGAAGTCATGCTGCATATAACAAGAGGTCAGGAGTGTGCAAGCCAGACGAAGAGTTTGTGCCCTTGTCCATGAGTGTATAAGCTAAGTTGGGCTTCTTGTAAGAAGAATGTGCAAGAGAGTAATGGCTGTAGGAGAGGCCTGACCATTAGCTGAAGGGAGAGAGAGCCAACTGCTGGAGTTGGTACTGAGATGCCAATACAATATGTGTGTGGAGAGAAGGGGATAGAGTGCTTTGCCATGCCCTTCCTCTAGTGTGTGTAACGGGTCTCCACTACTGATGCACTACATTTCTTTTCCTCAGGCCGCCACTGCAAGAACATTGTGAATGTGTGTGAGTCTCAGCCCTGCCAGAATGGTGGGCAATGTAAACTGGCAGTTAATCTGCGTCTAGGATATACCTGCCACTGCCCCCCGGTAAGTGTTATGGAGGTGTGCAAAAGGAGAGATTCATCACAAAATTCACATGAGGCTATATTAAAGTGATGATGACAGTGGGTTGGCTGGTTGGTGGGGACCCACATAGCAGATTTGTTGCAGTGTTTCAGTGCCTGTTAGGAAGGCATTCTGATAATCAGGTTTTGGGGTGGAGCATCTATAACAGTGGTCTTCAGTCTTTCAGGATCTGTGATCCTCTGAACCTTGGAACCATTGAGCAGCAAGCATATAACAGGAAGTCATGAGATAAGGAAGTCATGTGATAAGGAAGAATTATTACCTTTCTAGTTTCAGTGCTAGGATCATGGGCAGTGAGTGGATCAGGAATGCTGATGACAAGATACAGAAGCAAAGTACTAGGAGGTTTCATATATGTGGACCAAGCCAAGGGACATAGTCATGAACAAATTCTCTCTCTAATGTGACATCATCTTGCTATCATGCCGTTCTGTGAGCATGCAGAGAGGAGCAAGAAGGCTGGCTTCTTTGCTCTCTGCATAATAGCTCCTTACAAAGGGCAGCAAAAAAGGGTAGCTCTCTTAAGAATACTGGTGAGCCCAGAAGAAAAATTCCATTTATCAGCGCTGGGAATGAAAGTTGTCCTTTCTGAGGACAAGACGGGGAAACTCAGACTTGTTGAAGAGAGAAGGGTTTTCTGTTGCTAGATCAGTGGTGGAAGAGGTTTTTTGAACGTGGCTGTCTTCCTGTGCTAACCTTCTGTGTTGTCCTTCCCCAGGGCTACTCAGGTATCAACTGTGAGCGCAGTGTGCTCTCCTGCCGTGAACTTTTCTGCTTCAATGGTGGCACCTGCCGGACTACACAGCTGGGTGCTCGCTGCTTCTGCCTGCCTGGGTGGGCTGGCCCCGATTGCCGCCTCCGTGCCAACAGTAGCTGTTCTAGCTTTCCCTGCCACAATGGAGCTGCCTGCCATGAGATTTCTAGGCCACCTTACTTCCAGTGCATTTGTATCAATGACTTCACTGGCTCCCACTGCCAGACCCCACGTGTACCCCCAGAACCTCACTGCCCCCTGGAGGACTGTGCTGCAAAGGCTGGAGATTCCGTCTGTGACAAAATGTGCAACACCCGCGCTTGTCACTGGGATGGGGGTGACTGTTCTTTGCTGGTTGACGATCCCTGGAAGCAGTGCCAGTTCCGCCAGTGTTGGCAGTTCTTCAACAACAGCCAGTGTGATGAGCTCTGCAACAGTGTTGAATGCCTCTATGACAACTTTGACTGCAAGCCCAATTACGGCAACTGCAAGTGAGTCCTTAACCTATATCTTGGCATGGGGAGGGCCTAGCTGTGCATCTCTTAAGTACAACATTACCATACATGTTGGGCTTGATCTTTGATTAACAAAATGAGTACCATACATCCTACATGGATGCCAGGCGCAGGCCTGTAGTTCTTTATTTCCTACTAGGAAGAAATGGGCTGATGTGGTTTCTTCAGTCTAGCACCCAGCCAGAAAATGGTTGAGTCTCTGATGTTTAGCTGTGTGGAATTTTTGTAGAAGACACTGTGTGTCCAGACCCACAGTGTCTCTTGGTGGCACCTTACAGACACTGCACAGGTAAACTGAATTAAATAGATTTATTAATTTATTAATTGCGGTCATTGACCCAAACAAATACAATAAATAAATAGGCTATATCATAATACATTAAAACACCTCTACAAAATATTAAAATGCTACTACAGATTGTTACATTTAAATACGATAAGCAGTGCCTCAACAGTGTGGAGAGATCTAACTTTACTCAATGATTATTATATCAGGGTATCCTCTTCCAATTATTTCTAATCCTCATTGCAAGCCAAGCATAGTTGGCAACATTATAAGTTAACTCCTGGTTCATATCTGATAGTAATGTTTTCAGTCTGTTTCCTCTGATTGACAGAGCAATCAATGAGAATTGGTGACAGTGGGCCTTTCTGTACATGATCCTAAATCATGCACACAAATAGAGCATGTTCTGTTGTTTCTATGCTTCCATTGCACAAATGGACTGTATTATGGTATAGCATACAATAAGCAAGAATGATACATTTCCATTCTCTTCCTCCACAGCCCGTTTTATGAGAAATATTGCTCTGACCACTTTGCTGATGGGCGCTGTGATGAGGGCTGTAACAAGGAAGAATGCGGCTGGGATGGGTTGGACTGTGCCAAGGAAGTACCTGCGAACTTGGCTAACGGTGTCTTGGTCATCACTGTTCTGCTACACCCTGACCAGCTGCTGCGCACGAGTACCCTCTTCCTGCAGAAGCTTAGTGCGATCTTGAGAACCTCCTTGCGCTTCCGCCTTGATGAGAATGGCAACTACATGATCAAGCCATATTATGGGTCAGGGGTCCGACATCGCCGGGAACTGGAGCAAGAGATTATTGGGTGAGTAGACAGATGAGCCAAAGGTTGACATAGTTTGAGAGGGGATCAAACAAGCTCCTGTGATGTCTTCTTCTCTAGGCTGAAAGAACACTGAGGAGGGTTTGTGTAGGGTTCTCAGTGGCAAGGGAGGCAGATTAGAGGTCTGGCTACATTATTGTCAGTTGACTTTACAAAAGAAGATAACTGTGAAAGTATATAACTGAACTGTTTGTCTGACGTTCCTGAGGAAATTCTACAGATCAAAAGAGATAACAGATGAGGTTTTAGAATTGAGTAGAGGGGTTGCAATAGTAGGACGAATTCTCAGAGAACTCTGATATGACATTGCCCAGATACTGATCCTAGTGCAGGGGTGGCCAACTGTGGCACTCCAGATGTTCATGGACAGCAATTCCTTTCAACCCCTGCCAGCATGGCCAATTGGGGCTGGGGCTGATGGGAATTGTAGTCCATGAACATCTGGAGAGCCGCAGGTTGCAGACCCCTGCTGTAGAGCTTTCCCGGCCTGGGATTGGCATTTCAGTTTTCCTGGCCCTCTCCCTTCATTGCATCCTGGTCAGAGCTGTGCTGGCTCTGTTCTTCTCCATGGAACTGCTGAGGCCTGATCCTGCTGCTCAGGCCCTCCTGCCAGTTCTCTGCAGTTTCTCCTGGTTTCTGGCCTCCTGGAGGTCATTGCTCTTGCTAGTAAATCTGAGGATGGGGCTGCCAGTTGTGGAGCGTCCTGCAATCCTTGAATGGGCCTCTGTGACAGGGAGGAGGGTGGAGTGGGCTGTCGGGTGCTGGGAGGCAGCCCCATCCCTGGACAGATGAGATACCTGTAATAAGTTAAGGAAGCCTCAGCATCACTTTGTGAAAGGAATCATGCCTCATGAATACATCAGAACACTTAAAGCTATAGATGAATCTGGGATAAGTAATCTTCTCTATAATGTGCTTTTAAAAAGATGTCCTTGACAAATGTTCAGAATGTCTAACAACAACCAATGTAAAAAACCATGCTCTGTGAAAGAGGGGCTAAATAGGAAATGCTGATTTTGTATAGGGAGCTAACCAGCCCTACTTTGCCCTAAAGATATATGTGAAGTTCAGGGAGGAAGTTTTAGCACTGTATAACATTTTCCTTTCCACCCAGGTCTGTGGTTACTTTGGAGATTGATAACCGCCTCTGCTACCAGGCATCAGACAAGTGCTTCCCTGATGCCGACACTGCTGCCGACTACCTTGCTGCCCTGTCAGCCGTCGAGCGCCTGGAGTTCCCATACCCCCTCAAGGCTGTGAAAGGTGAAAATACTTCCTTGTGGGTTGGGCCACTGGAGAAAACAATATCTTTATAAGTGGATTGCTGGGTTAGGCCTCCTACTCTTTCCACAGATGGCATATTGCAAATTTAATTGCAGAGTTTTCCACATCCTGTGAGCTCGGTGGAGTCCATGCCCTGCTTGCTCTATGGCTTGGACTTTCTTCTAGAACTTGCTGTTCATTAGGCCTGTTGGCTCTTTCTCTCCTCCAGTCTTTTCTGCCTCTAAGATGCTGAAACACCTCAAGTGCTGTTCTCAAGATGGTCTCGAGGGCTCTTGTGCAGGCCACAACCAGAGGCAATGTGATCCCACCAGTACAAGCCTTTCACTTTCCCATGCCCCAGGCTGGAGATAGCAAGGATTTTCAATAGACAATGGAGTAGGACTAGGATTTCAGGCTTGGAAAACAATGCAAACAACAACAACAACAACACAAACAAAACTGTCTCAGTCAACTTGGAAAGTTTTGCAATTTAGATTTCTCCAGAAAGCCCATATGGCTGACCAGAGCCACTGTATGCATCAGGGGCTCCAAAAGACACTCTGGTCATCCTGGTTGAGTTCTGCCAGCACTTCACCCCTATGAAGGGTCCAAGTATCTACATATTGCTTTGACCTTGTTCGTATAGTGTTCTATCCTGCCCCTAGTGGACAGCAGAGGGATTTAGTCTCTTCATCTTGCTCAGAGATCCTAGGCGCAGATAGGGAGGAATGGAAATTAAACACTAAACCTTAGTTTAAGAAAAGAATTCAAGATAGCTTTCTTAGTGGATCAGAAGTGTGGATCCAACTGTCCCCCATGTACTCTTCTTCCACCTAAGGGTCTTTCTTGAACTTAATTTGGAGGAAGGCGTAAATTTTGGCCAAAAGGAAAGGGGAAATATAAATATTTTAATAAACTTTGATCAGGGGAGTGGTAGGATAGGCATAACATCTATTCCATGTGTCAGAGTTTGGTGACCAGTCAGCAAGGAAAAAGCTCTTTATTTTCTAAAGGGACTCAGTGTACGAAGTGATCCAGTTTTCATCCCAAAAAGTAAATTGTTGGTTCCACAGAAACCAGAAAGTCATATTGCCATATCTCAAAAGCTGGAGTAGCACAAATGTCAGTCAACAGGTTCCTTCAAAATCTGCCTCAGGTATACAGCTCCTTTCAGAAGCTCAAACACTCTCTTAGTCTCCCACAATCCTACTGCTAATGGGGGAAGAAAAAGATTTCAAAACTAACTATTGCCAGTCAGAGGTGTATGGGGGAGGGGGAATGGCGCCTGGAAACAAGCCTCTTCTGCCCCCCCTCTGGGCCCCCCGCAGCCTGACCTCTCCCCTCCCCAGAGCCTGGGGAGGGTAGAGGTCGGGCTGCAGGGGGCCTGGAGGGGGCTCGGGGATGGTGCCCCCCTGCAGGTCCCTGGAGGGGGCTGGGGGCGGTGCACCCCGTCGGCTCCTGCTCTCTCCATGGCCTAGGAAGGGCAGAAGCGAGCCGGGAGGGGGGCAGGGTGCCACCACCTCGTCATCTTTGGGCTGCCTTGACCCTGCCCACATTGTTGCTCCCATGACGTTGGCAGGCCTGAGGGGCTCTGAAGACGACTTCCTGCTGCCTTGTCGTCTTTGCGAAGGCATCTGGTCACGTGGGAGGCCGATTTTGTACCCCCACATGACCAGATTAGTTGCCCCTGGGAACAGGGGTTCCCCTTTGTCCCCGAGCAGATAAGCCCCTGTTACCAGTATTCTGTTTCTTTTAGAATTACTTCATATTTTGCTAAGGAAGCTGCTGTCTTGGCTACCTTTTCCACAAATGCTCCTCTAGCAGAGATACGTAGGGTAAACCTGGGTTTCTTGCTTAGCTTTCATGAGACGTTGCAAGTTAGATTATTGTGCTTCTGCTAAAACTGCCTTTGTCAGACATTTCCTCACAAGCTTTACATGATGCTTTCACCTGGGAAGAAACGGTTTTTCACAACCTGTTCAGTGACACCTTCCTCTGCTGATAGAGAACAAAGTATTTGACCCATTTTGGTTTTGGTTCTTATCAGTAGATTGGCAGGTATCCTTTCCCTCCTGCTTTTCATCTATCTGAGGCTACTGGTTGTTCAAGTAAGCAGTTATTTAAAGACTTCTTTATCTGCCTTTCATTTTACACCTCTTAGTTTTTTTATAACAGTTCTTACAGTGTTCTGTCAACTTTCACTGAGTTTTTTCTTCAGTGTTTACACCTTAATAGCTTGGCAGACCATGAACCAGAGGTCTGCCTCCAGATGTCTTTGCAATTAAATTGGCATAGCCCCTGACAGTAGGAGGCATAACCTATTCAAGGATATCTTCCAATTCAGTCCACAGGTGTGAAGAAACCATCATGGTGAATCCAATGCTGGATTCCATCCCCAACCCAAATTGAAAATGGGATGTCTAGTGGAATTTTATAGCAAGTGGTTGACATTCTTACATTTGGTGATATTGTTGCTGCAGGTGAAAAGCTGCCACTTGAGGATGGTATGACTGTCAAGCTATTGCCATTGCTGGTGGTAGCAGCTGTGATCCTCCTGGTGATCCTCGTGCTGGGTGTGTTGGTGGCACGGCGCAAAAGAGAGCACAGCACCCTTTGGTTTCCTGAGGGTTTCGGCCTGAAGAAAGAGAGTAGCAACAAGAACCGGCGTGAGCCTGTAGGCCAGGATGCTCTGGGCATGAAGTAAGGAGTTCCTTTACCCTGACGTGCTACCCAAAATCTGTCCTCTGTCCCTCTATTGGTTTGCAGCTACTTTGAGGAGGGGTTGTGGTGCAGTGGTAGGGCATCTTCTTTGCACGCAGAAGGTCCCATGCTTGATCCCTGGCATCTTAAGTTAAAATGATGGGGTGGTAGAAGACCTCTGCCTGAGATTCTGGAGAGCTGCTACCGCTCAAACTAGACAGTACTGACCCTGATAGACCAAGAGTCTGATTATAAGGCAGCCCCCAATATTCAGATAACAGGGAGTCACAGCTTTCTTTTATTGTATTCTGAATACTGGTTCTTCAATTAGGTGATAGAGAACTCTGAACTATAGGTGGAGTGGTCCAAGGGGTATACAGGGCCAGTCTTAGGAGCTGCAGGACCCAGCTGGGAACATTTTTTGTGGGGCTCCAGATTCACAATCAAGGAGAATTATAGAGATATAAAGTCTATAGAGATATAAACCATATCTCTATGGTTGAATGAAAAGAAATACAAATGTACTCTTAAAAATGCTGTGAGTTGATGAACCAAACAATTTAATATAAAATTGCATGCATGTAAGCTTGCAAGTAAATGAACAAAATGTGTAGATCACTTTTGAAAAGTACATAGTTGCAAAACCGTTTGTTTTAATTTAGTGAGTGTGAAATGATTTATTGAAATATTAATATTTTTTGTTTAGAAAAAAGCTATTCAAAAAGCAAGTGAACAGCATTGTTGTGGAAACATTATCTTTTTAAAATTTCTAAAAATTGCTTAACATTATTATTAATGCTTAACATTAATAAATCATAAGTGAGTCAGATAACTACTGCCTTTTATTATGAAAAAGTTATCTTGATATTTTTCTCTGCAAAAAACTAGCTGACCATTTTATTTGTGGAAAGTGGTAATCCCTCTGTAATAAACATATTATTTAATTCAAGTACAGTAATAAAAATTCAAAAATATAAACAGTATTAACAAATACTACTGACTTTTTAAGAGTTCAGAAGAAAATTATAATCATTGCTGTTCTCTGTAAAACCTGCAATGTGGTGGGAGGCATATGTTACAATTTCATTGTTGTGTGTACTTGAGTAGATTACCGTAGTGTGGGGACCAATTGGAAGAAATTGAGTAGAGTAGATTACCGTAGTGTGAGGTCCAATTGGAAGAAATTGAGTAGAGTAGATTACTGTAGTGTGAGGTCCAATTGGAAGAAATTGAATAGAGTAGATTACCGTAGTGTGGGGTCCAATTGGAAGAAATTGGTCCAATTGGCTTAAAACCGGCCCTGGGGGTATAGATCAAAATTCTCCAGTGTATGTCCTGAATTGTCTTCACTCTGCATCTCCTTCCCCTGCAGGAATATTGGCAAAGAGGAGAACCTAATAGGGGATAACTCAGAAGACTGGCTAGAAGCAGAGTGCACAGAGGCCAAGCGACTGAAGGTACTGCATGTTTTTACCTGGACTGAAAATATGAATCACTGAAGGATTCCAGTTTATCTTTGGAGCTGTCCTACTTCTCTCTTCCTGTATACTTAAGTCCATGCATGGGTTTCCATGCTGCCAGAGACCTGGTTTCCCCAGTAAGAATAGTCTGTATTCCTTCCCACCAGGTGGAGGAGCCAGCCATAGACTGTGAAGACGCAGTGGACTGCCGTCAATGGACGCAGCATCACTTGGTGGCAGCAGATATCCGCATGCCACCCTCTATGGCCCTGACACCACCCCAGGGCGAGTTCGATACAGATTGCATGGATGTCAATGTCCGTGGGCCAGGTAAGTACAAATGGGGGTGTTGGGCAGAGACCACAAGATCCAATTTGCAGTGCAGTCAGTGTGAAATTCTGCATTCTGGGGAATGTAATCCTTGTAGATGACATCTGATAGGTTTGACTTCCTTTCTCAGTCAAGAAGTGCAGCATGAATTGCTCCAGACTAGATGTATAGTACTATGATAGGTGTGTGGATCTCTTTTCTCCCCCAACCCCTTATTGTTATCTCCTTTTTCAGATGGTTTCACCCCTCTTATGTTGGCCTCCTTTTGTGGTGGTGGTATGGAGAGTGATCTGGCTGAGGAAGAAGAAGCAGATGACTCCTCTGCCAATATAATCTCTGACCTAATCTGCCAGGGGGCTAATCTGAGTGCCCAGACTGACCGCACAGGCGAGACTGCACTACACTTGGCTGCCAGATATGCACGAGCGGATGCTGCCAAGCGTTTGCTTGATGCTGGTGCTGATACCAACGCACAGGACAACACAGGGCGTACGCCACTGCATGCAGCTGTGACTGCTGATGCCCAGGGAGTCTTCCAGGTGAGCTATGCATGTGCTGCATTCTTTCCACCCTCTGCAGATCAGAGGAATCTTAAATCCAGGATTTATCCCCCTTTTGCTACTTTTGCCTCTCTTAGTAGCACCTCAGAGTTGTTTTTTTATGTCACCTGTCTATTTTTGCTATATTTTAGTACTACTCTTGTCTAATGCCTTGCTACTGTTACCAGATCTTAATCCGGAATCGGTCTACAGACTTGGATGCCCGAATGGGGGATGGTTCAACTGCGCTGATCCTGGCAGCAAGGCTGGCTGTAGAGGGAATGGTGGAGGAACTGATTGCCTGCCATGCGGATGTCAATGCTGTGGATGAGTTGGGTATGTCAACTGGCTTATTCCAGAGCCTGGGTGGCAGTCAGGCGGGGTCCTTTGCTTGACTATGTTCTGTTAACATTTCCCACTGCAAGTTCTCAGCAGATCTTCTCCTATCTGCATTTGCCACAGCATGCTTTTCTCATGTTGACGGCATACATTCAGCCACACACACCTGTTCCCCAGGGATTGGATCTAGACTAAAAGTTCTGCCTCCATCTGTCACCGGAACATAAAGTTCCTGCCTTCCTCCTCCAGCTGCAGCACCCTGATCTCCCCAAAATGCTGCTCCAGGGTGGACAGGGACTCTTGGTAGCAGCAGTAGTGGGAAATGGTGTCCTGCGGCCAGAAGAGGTGAAAATCACCCCTCTCTGGCAGTAGAAAAATTTATCTAGGTCTAACCCTAGATCCTTAGTCTAGCAGAAGCAATTCACTTACCTGCTTCCAGCTTTGATGTGTTTTGATTATGGGGTGGGCTGTGCTTGGCCACAACCAGGCACTGTATGTACCCAGGCAGGATGGGGGTGGGGCGAGGTGGTGGTGGTGGTGGGGGACAACATGACCATTCCTCTTGCTACAAAAATGCCTTCGTATTTGGTCTTCAATTGATTGGATATGATTCTGGGATAGAAACCCATAGTGCCCTGGATGCTTTTTTAGGCTGGGAACTTTATAATCGCTTGGGGTTTGCTTGGATATCTGTCTTGTGGAAGGGGCTGTCATTTGTTGAGAGGGTAATTCTAGGCTGGAGGAGGCATGGAAGAGACTATCTGTCATGATAGTGGAGAGGGAAATAATTTAGGAATATTGGGAAAGTAGGAATATTAGGAGAGTAGAAGGGCTTCTGAGAGTCACCAGCAAGGTTGAAATGACTGTGTTCTGTTTCTCTCTGACAGGTAAATCAGCCCTACACTGGGCAGCAGCAGTCAACAACGTAGAGGCCACAATTGCACTGTTGAAGAACGGGGCCAACAAGGATATGCAGGACAGCAAAGTAAGTTATTGGTTGCACTCATTTCCTTCCTACCTTCATATGTCCCCTGTAGCTAGGACAGTGGTGGCGAACCTATGGCAAGAGTGCCAGAGGTGGTACTTAGAGCCCTCTCTCTGGGCACGCACAAACAGAGTCACCCCCGCCCACCCCAACCATCTAGGCTGGCCTGGGCCGCTGGGCTCAATTATTAGCATTAAACCTAAGACCTAGTTTTGGGGAGTGTAGGTAACCCTGTTAAGCGCTGTTAAACCCCACTGATTTTCATGCGAAGAATTAAAGTGCGATCCTTTACCTGGCAGTAAACTCGATTGCTGGCAATGGGACTTGCTTCTGAGTAAACCCTCTTAGGGTCGTGATTCACCTGTTGGCAGAGTTGCATGGTTGCTTCAAAGCAAAGCCACTGACTATCATCAAGCTTACTCCCAAGTAATGCACGCCTCGGAGCCAACTGATTTTTCTAAACTAAAACCTCAGTATTCAGATTAAATTGCCGTGTTGTGATAAATAAGTGTGTTTGGGGTTGCAATTTGGGCACTCGGTCTCAAAAAAATTCGCCATCACTGAGCTAGGAGGACCCTGCTTATTCCTGCCCTCAGCAGGACAGGTTCTTTCTGTTGTTGTACATGCATCCTTGCTAGTCCTAATGGTAAGGGTTAGAGGAGAAAGGTCAAGCTACACATGCTCATTTGCAACCCTTTTCTAGAACTCCTGTTGTATGTGCCTGTCAATCTGTCCCTTGGTCAACAGGAGGAAACACCACTGTTCCTGGCAGCCCGGGAAGGGAGCTACGAGGCAGCCAAAATCCTGCTGGATCACTTTGCCAACCGTGAGATCACCGACCACATGGACCGTCTGCCACGTGATGTAGCTCAAGAGCGCCTGCACCATGACATTGTCCGGCTACTGGATGACTACAACACTGTGCGCAGTCCACAGGGGGGACTGCCTTCTGGCCACACCCTCTCCCCTCTCATGTGCCCTCCCCATAGCTTCATCCCCAGTCTCAAGGCCACTCCCCAGGGCAAGAAGAGCCGACGGCCTAGCGCCAAGAACGCGGCAGGCAGCAGTGCCAGCCTGGCACGAGAGAGCAAAGAGGCCAAGGCACGTGGCAAGAAGCTCAACCTGGAGTGCCAAGGTGCTCTCCTGGAGAGCTCGGTCACTCTGTCACCTGTTGACTCACTGGACTCCCCATATGTGCCCAATCCTGTCTCACCTGGGGTCTTCCACACAGCCAGTGCCTCACTGTCAGTGCCCTCCACTCCCATGGTCCATGGCATGATGGAGGCACCCTTTGCCGTCAGTTTGGCACGCCTCAGCGATCTAGGAGATGGCACTCTTCTTTCCATGAACCGCCTCTCAGTGCCACCTGGCCGCATGGGGCTCAGCCTGGGGATGGTAAGCCCTGTGGCAATGCCTTTTGATTGGCATGCCCGTGTGCCCACTTCCCAGTGCCAACCAATCATTGGAGTAGTACACCCTGCTGCCTCCCATCCTAACCTGCACCAGCCAGGCCAGGTCTTCCCACCAGGCCTGCTTCTGCCTAACCACATGACTATGGGGCACAGCTCCCAGGGGTTGCCCAACCCACCTCCTGCACCAACCAAGGAGCCAACCCAACCCATGCCCCCACCAGCAACCACCATACGTAGCAACCAACCTGTCTCACCCCAGGAAGGCCAGGGAGCACCACGTCCAGGGCCCCCACAGTACTTAAAGGCAGCAGGGGTGGAGGATTACCCAACCCCACCTTCTCAACACAGTTACACACAGGGGCAAGATGCAACACCCAAGCACTTCCTCCACCCGCCTAGCGAGCACCCCTACCTGACTCCTTCGCCAGAATCTCCAGAGCAGTGGAGCAGCCCCTCCCCCTTGTCCCCAGTTGGTCTGGAGTCTAACACCCAGCCCGTGCAGTGCTGGTGGCCCTTTTGGCCACACACAGCTTCCTCTTGGGCTTGGCTGGAGCCATCCACCAAGATGCAGGTGTTTGCATGAGATGCTGGATGGTGGAGCAGATCCCAGGGGCCTGTGTCCCTCTGTGGCCCCCATTGGGGCCTGTGCCTGCCTCAGGGGATCTATTGTTCCCCAGATTGTGTTTTTTTATAAGAAAAAAAAACTTAAGTGTAAAAAGATTTTTTAAATTTTTTTGCCTGCTCTGGGAGGGGAAAGGCCTGGCCTCCCCGTTCCCTCACTGCCACAGAGTCCAGGCTGGCTCTCTGCCCCCATCCCTAGTGCCATGGCAACTAGGTCTCTGGGGAGTTCTTTTTTTTAAAAAAAAATAAAAGTAAACCCCTTTTGTATAAACTCTGCATTTATTCCAAACGCTTTATTTTTTACAATGTATTCACTGTCATGCCTTGTTGTGCCATTCTTCTCTCAGTGGGCCTGGAGCGGTGCAGACCAGAAAGAGAAATGCATCCCTCGCTCCCCCCTCTGTGTGGTGCTGCCTCTTGGGTTGAGCACTCGCTTCCCCCTCACCATGTTGGGGTGGGATTCTGCTCACTGTATTTGTGTACTGGGTACACAGCGTTAGCCCAGACTGGCACTGCTGTGCAGAGGGCTGAGCCCCAAACTTGCCCCCTCAGCCCCCTCCTCTCCACACTGGGCACTTCATCACATTCCAGGTTAATTTATTCATTTTAAATTCTGCAGCATTCCCTTCCTCCAAATTCCCCTTGAACTCCTCCATTTCGGGAGCAGCTTCAGCTCATGGTAGCTACGGTCATGGGGATTTTCCAGTCTCCAGGGTATTCTGAGCCACTCTGTTTTTATGCTTGGCCCCTACTTATATTCCCTCCCTACTGTGGTCTGAATCTTCCTTCAGCCTAAGTTAGCTGTGGCTGTATGGCAAATTCCTTGCCCTGTGGTACTTTAGGATCTTGGGGGCAGTTGCCGACACCAAGTGTTTTGTTTTCGCATCAAAGGTACTGAAAGAATACAGAATATTTCTCTCCAAGACTTCTGGCCCAGCAGTAAACTACCTGTTTTCCTCACTCTCTGCCTCTCTCCCCCACCCCCTCATGCCCTGTACATTCCAGCTATTCCTGGCTGTAAATACTGCAGTTGGGTGCAGTGGCTAGGCAGGACCTTGGTCCCGTGTGGCCTGCTGCTCCCTCCTCCCTTCCGATGCTGTGTAGCATAGTGGGGGAATGGCCCTGGGTCAGTCACCCCTCTGCAATAGAAGGACCATTTCTAGCTCATTTTAAACCTTTTTTAAAAAAATAAATCCAGTGTATACCAAGTAGCTTTAAAGCAGCTGGGTGCTTTGTGTACAGAGCGGCTTGAGCCGCGGCATAATAAACATAGCTAATAAGGAAATGGCCTCCGCTTCCTCCATGTGTCATTTGTTTTATTTGATTGATAGATTTTTAACATGGGGAGGGGGGAGGCTGGAGCTGTTTCATGAAAAATGTAAACAAATATTCCACTTGATGCAACTGGAATTTTTAAAAAAGATTGCTATCTTGGAAGAAAAGCAGTTTTGCTGAGAAAGATGGATCGTGAAATCTGCATTGGTAGACTGTCATTCCTTTCCTTCAGATGCTTCTTTTGATAACATCTGACTGGTTCCAAGGTACACACACAATTTGTGTGCAGCGCTGACCAAGCCTTCCTGACCTTGTCCCCCATGAGCTGACAACCCACCAGTCGTGCTTTTGAACAGGCCGGAAAAATCCTGCGTACCTATATGTTGCAGGGGATCGTTGACAGTTGTGGACAAGTTCTGATTTAAGGAATTTTGTCCTTTAACAATTCTGGCCTTTTTATGGACGGGCCTCTGACAAGCTTCTAAAAGACTCTGACCTTTAAAGAAAATAAGCTGTTTTGGGGGAAAGAGTCTTAAAGAACTATATTTTCACTTTTATCAATCAAGTAAATAGTAAATGTTTTAATTACAAATCCGTAATAGTGCTACAACAATGATCTCAAGAATAATTTTCCTGGGATCAAAAGGGACTGCTGATTGCTGGTGGGGTGGGGGTGGGGGTGGGTGGGGGAGGAATGCAGAGAAAATACTATTCACTAGTGGTTTGTTGAATATTACCCAGAAGATTTGTTTTGAGTTGGAGAAACTATTCTAATATCTTCAAAGCTACAGATTTTCTACAGTTGCAGTTTAATAGGGTTAAACTTGAGTAATGTGAGAATATGGTAGTCTCACATGGTCCCACCATGTGGAGTAGCCCTGGTGTCATATTGGGAAATGACATTCCTGTAAAACTCCAGCATTATAGACGTTTGAATTGGTCACATTCCTTGTACCCTCTTTCAATTTTTACCCTTTTCAATAGAAGAAGCAACATTTTGGACCGAATTTATTTCCCATTTGGTCACTCCCTCTCTTGTTTTTCACTTTAGCATTAGCCTAACCATGATAATTTGCAATCAAGATACTGGTCTGAATTTCTGAATAATCAGTTTTGTAAAATCTTCCCAAGCAAAGCGTTTGGTTTTTTGTGCGTTTGTTCGTTTAGGAAAGTGATCAACAAGCAACGGCTCAATCAAACATCAGTTACCCAATGACAGATGAATTAGCCTGGATTAATTCAGCAGGGGAAGGGGACATGTCTAAGATATTAGAACAAAAGGCAAATAATAATAAAATCAGTATAGCACTTTATAATGTTCTGAGTACTTCACACTGTCACCACAATTCTCTCTGCTGTGCAGAGCAGGAAATGGCATAGAAGGCAATGTGGAAATAAGATTAATGGGTCTGGCATTCAGAGTTCAGATGCAGCAAGAGACGGGCACTGTGCAATATATGGTTCCAGCGGTCTGCTTGTTGATACAGTGATTATTTCATTCCCTTGTTTTAAAGGAGGGACCATCTGAACAACTTCATTACCTGCCCTCCTTACCCTGCAACATTACTGGCCAAGCAGCTGGCCATTGGTGTGCTTTTTCAATACAATCCACCAAAACAGTTTGGACAGTTCTAAAGAAGTTGCAGAGAGTGAACTTTGCACCTGAAGATTAGCAGTGGATGCAAGAATCAAAGGCTGTCCATCAGGCCAAGTCCTTTTTCTGTGAATGAACCATACCCAATGTTCTAAGGAAAAAGGCTTGCAAAATTCTGCTTCTCTTTTAGGGCCTGCTATTAATTTACTTCCATCAACCAGTCCCTAGTCTTTTAGGTTCTTCCTTGTTAATTTTTCCAGCTCTGCTCGCAGCAGTTGCTCACCACTGTGTGGCAGCAAAGATAACAAAGTTTCCAAGCCAGATTGTTCTCAGCCACAGAGTTTACTATTACTTTCTTAAGCACATAAAATACAAATAGCAGCATTGCTCAATAATTTAGGGTCTCGCAGCACCATCAATACCATGTTATTTTGGCATGAAGTTTTGCAGGACAGAATTTACTTTGGGAGAAGCCTGAAGGGGTCATCTAAGGACCAAAACAGACATTGTGCAAGCCTGATCTCCGTCAGCCTGCAACAAAATGAATTGTGCGCATGAGCACAGTTTGAAGTGAGGCTGCACGTGCAGGTTAGAAAGGATTTAACTCTTCAACCTCTGCTCAGTTTCACAAGTCAAAACTGAGCTCCCAATGCTGTTCTTAGTAGTTTTAAAAGGGGAGAAAGATGCCATTTTAAAAACAGTGTCTTTGAAATGCTACTATAATAAAGGGGAAAGCTTGATTTGGATTAGTGAAATCAATTTAGGTTGAAGGGATCTCCCGTCTTTCTTTCCCTCATGGCCCTTGCGTCTGAGTGGCAGATGCTCAGGCACAATAAAGTGATTAGGGTGCAGTCCACAAGGAGGGAGGGCTTTGGAAGCAGAATGACCCAGGTGCTGGTGCAAATCCCATTTGCACTGGCACAAGTGGCATGAACATCAGAGCAGGGGCACATACATGCACTGGTGCTGGGGAACAGCATGGGAACGCAACCAGAGCCTGCAAAACTCTAAACGTAGGGCACATGGCGCCAGATACTGCCTGTCTGCTCCCAGCTGTAGGGGGGGGGGGCAACCATGGGGACAGCAAGAGCACAGGGAGAGCATCAACCCCTGCAGTGATTTGCCCCCGACAGTGGCAATGGAGAGAGGATGTGGAGGTGAACAACAGTGCCCATTAAATCCCTGGGTTTTGTGTACAGAAAGGCAACACCCAGCCGTCATGTCCCAGAGGGGCTCCAGCGCCCTGTGAGAGGACAGCAAGGAGGACCCACCACAGGACTACCAGGCAGGAGCTTGAGGGGCCCGAGATGCAACCAGAAAGGCTGAGAGGGTGGGACTTGTGGCAGCAATTCCATGACCCCCACCTTCCTTTGGCACCTGATGTTACAGGCCGACCATCCCAGAGGATCCCACAAGTGGCCATGCACATCGCCTCTTCCCAATAGGGTGCTGAGGGAGGCGACAGCACGTGAAGGGCTGCAGAGTCTGACAACCCACTGCCACACCCACAGGTTCAGCTGCATACCTACCACCCATCAGCATGGACCTGTCAACTAACATCACCTGAAGAACAGAGGATATAAGAAACAGCAGCAGATGAGTTCAGTGGGTCTCCCCAGCCGGGCCGCAGGTGTAGAAAGAGGAGTCCCACTACAATTGCCGTTGCTGCTCCCTCCCTCCTAATAAAAGATTGTCAGCGGAAAAAGTGTGTGTGTGTGTTTCTGTCAGGGTGGAAGGGCAGATGGGTGGGGGCAGGCCGCAGATGGCCCACAGCTAACACAACAATGGCAAGCAGATCTCTGGGGCCAAAGCCCCCATTCCCCTGGAGGGCCAGGATATGTGCTTAGTTTGGCAACCATGAGCCAGGAAAGAAGGCAGCCACTGGGGGGTTGGGGCAGAAAAACGGATAGGTATATGGAGGGACTCCAATGGGGCAAACGGCCATTGGGGCCACGCACTAATGTGGCTTCGCTTGCCAGGGGAACAGTTCTTCCCTACTGCCCAGCAACACAGCCAGCCCGTCACAACCAGGCAGCCCAAGTCTTTTGCAGTTCCAGAGGATAAACTCTGGATGGACCTGTCCCTGTCAGGGCAGCGTGGCCTCCACCAAATAGCCATCACGGAAAGACAGGATAGCCTGCTCCAGTCCATGACAGACTTAACGGGAGCAGAGTGGCCATGGGAGAGTGGCTGCCCATTCCCAACAACCTGCTGCAGGCCGACAGAGATCGGTTCTCAACCTGGGGGTCATGACCCTTTTGGGGGTTGAAAGACCCTTTCACAGGGGTCGCCTAAGACTCTCTGCATCAGTGTTCTCCATCTGTAAAATGGATAAATGTTAGGGTTGGGGGTCACCACAACATGAGGAACTGTATTAAAGGGTCGCAGCATCAGGAAGGTTGAGAACCAAGGGGGGGTGGTCGACACCTGCCATATTCTTGGAGGCCCTGGGCCACAGGAACAATGCCTGCATCATCCCTGGTGACTGGCTCTGGCTGCATGGCCCAGTGATATTGAGGAACCCATGCAGGCAGTGGCTGGCTGAGGACTGGGTGACATCCAGGACCTCTGACACCTCTGTTCCATTGCCAGGAAGAGCAGGGATAGGAGTACCGTCTGCAGCATGAGGATGGTTTGCAGAGCCATAGTCTGTCCCTGAAGGCAGTGGCCAACTTCCTCACAAATTCTCTCTATAACAATCCTGTCCAATTGGAAATGGTCCAGACAGGAGCTATCAAACAAGCAGACGGTGCTGACATGCCAACCCTGTGTGGGCAAGCAGGAGGGGGCATTAGACTCTGGACAGGGGGAAATTGCTTACCTGGGGGGCTCCCCACTCCCTGTCCCATCAGTCCATTCTTCCTGTGGTGGTTCTTGGCCCCCTGGTCCTTCTAGGTCCGTAGTGGCAAACCTTTGGCACTCCAGATGTTATGGACTACAATTCCCATCAGCCCCTGCCAGTATGGCCAATTGGCCCTGCTGGCTGGGACTGATGGGAATTGTAGTCCATAACATCTGGAGTGCCAAAGGTTCGCCACCACTGTTCTAGGTGTTCAGCGGCTGTAGCCATGGTGGCCTTGCAGACAGTGCAGCAGCTCTGTGGGTAGGAGAGTTTCCCATAGAGAGCCATTCAACCCCCCTCCTGGTATTCCTTCACTATTGTGGCCTTGCAGATGAGCACTGAGGGCCAGTGCCTGCCCAACTGGGCAAATGCCAAGAAAGTACTCCTTTAGTCTGGTGGCGGACAATTCCAGTGTAGCCCTGGCCTCGGACAGGCCAGTCGGCCCCATGGCTCACAGTCGTGACTTCTGGCAGATGGCCACCAAGCAGGTGTCAGCACTTGGCCATACTTGACAGACAGCAGCATCCTGTATGAAGTGATGGAATGAGAGCGTGTGGAATGATATCCACGGGGGTACCCTATGAGGGAGCCCTGAAGGATGGGCTGCCCGGACCTAATGCAGTCATGCATAGCGTAATCCCCACTGCTGTAGTAGCCAGTTATGGCATGGGCCTATCCTGAGTGCTCCATTTCACCTGCTGTCATGGCCCAGCCAGGGACTTGGAGGACTGTTCAGATGAGAAACCAGATGGTGGCAGGATGCTCCACCCTGGCCAGCAACAGTGGCGGCGCAGGAGGAGATAGACGCAGGACCACAACTGGAAACCAGCATGAAGGTTGTGGGCAGAGGTGGGATCCAACCAGTTCTCACCACTTCTCTAGAAGTGGTTGCTATTTTTTCTGAGTGCCAAGAAGGGGTTACTAAAGCAACCTCCCTGCCCAATAGGGACTGGAGGTGTGTGTGTGCGGCGGCGCCACTGTTTGAATCCCACCACCATCGGAACCTGTTATTAAAAATTTTGGATCCTACCACTGGTTGTGGAATCAGATGCTGAGCCACAGCCAGGGACCAACTTGGAAGCCCTCTTGGTGGTAGATCAGCTGCAAGAGCTCCAGCTTGCTCCCCTCCATCCTCTGAACCGCACGAGTGTCACTGGAGAAGGCTGCTTAGTGACCTTCAGGACTGAAGGAGGGGTGCTCACTTGGCAGACCTGCATGGCTGCTTTGGGGGTTGCTAGGCAAACACAATATTGCCTAGTCTTCCAAGCTTTTGTTTCTGTAAAGCAGAAGTTTGGAAGGAGTGGATATGCCTCCCCTGTCATGTCCCCTGATGGAGGAGGACTCACCAGGGACAGGCCCTCTGGTGACCACCAGAGACTCACTACCCATGGCAGCCACAATGCAACTTGGCCAGACTTTTTCAGTCAGATAACACTTTAGGGTGAGAGACTTATATAAAGGAAATTGAGCAGCATAAAAGAGTTGGCTTTCATCCTTGACCTCAGTACTTGAGTCTTTATTTACAAAATAAAAACACTTACATTAGCAAGATACAAATAAACAAGTTCAGAGCATACAAATGTACTTTTTGTTCTGTCCTACTGTAAAAAAATTTTCGAGCTGCATAATGGTTCCTTGTATGATGAGCGCTGCGCTTTGGAAGGCTCTGAATAGACCTTCAGGTGGTGGTCCTCCATTGTCTCCTTCCTCTCTAAAACTTTGACATCTACATATCTGGACCTCTGAACCTTCCCACAAGACTGCTTATGTCTCTGGGATATGTTGATCTTCAACTTCCTTTCAGGCTCAGTTCAGAGAACTGATTGACATTCAGCAGTGACCTCCGACAGGTCAAGGAGTCAGGAACACGTGCCTTCCTGTCACTACATAAATGACATTGTGTGACAGCTGGATCATTCATGTATGCAGATATATGCAAACATTTCATACAACACCATCGTTGCCTCCCCCCACCATAATAAAAGGGATGAAAAAAAATTGCTGCAGTCTGGGAAATCATATTTGTAAAAAATTAAGCTCAGACATATTATTTGTACAGCAACCCGTCCTCACCAGTTGTATAAGTTTGTTAGCCAGTTTCAGTGAGAGTTAGCAATCACAGCCTGTAAACTAGCATACTAAAGTTCAATGGTGTATGTTCAAAAGGGGTGAAGAGATAGGATGTGTGTCTAAAATGCTTTATTAACGCCAGAATCAGTGACCTGAAAAGGTAACTTTTCCATCCAACCTTCAGATTGCAAAGCTGCTAACTAGGGAAAGAGATCCAACACGATTCTGTAGGGATTTTTAAGTGCTCTGGAAAAAAAATAGCTTGAAGGGGTAGGAGGGGTTTTGTTTTGGACAGAATCTGGGTATTGGGCTGTGAGATTGTTGCTTTCTGGGGAACCTTTCCCATCACAATGTTTTCTCTGCTCATAGAGCTTTGACATGTCTGGGCCATTTAATCCTCTTACCTTTTAGACGGGTGTGTATATCACATGGCTGGTACAGAGCCTTTGGGGAATGTGAACCCCATGCCAGGGGATTAACTTTCTCTGCCCCCT
This sequence comes from Sphaerodactylus townsendi, assembly GCF_021028975.2. Lineage (NCBI taxonomy): Eukaryota > Metazoa > Chordata > Lepidosauria > Squamata > Sphaerodactylidae > Sphaerodactylus > Sphaerodactylus townsendi. Next base: position 110,275,544 of record NC_059427.1, on the reverse strand, counting down.
GCAGTCTGATTAAAACAGATTGCATGCCTGCAAGAGTTCTAAGTAAATACAGGACAGGATCATGCAAAACTGGATTTAGGACAGGGCACAGGAGAGGGAAGATGCTGGATCATCTGTGACATCTTTGTAGCCATATAATGCCAGTGTGACAGTAGGATAGTCCACACAGCTACGCTGCTGACATAATTCAGGGAAAGAGCATTTCTTTCTAGATGCTTGTGTTTCAGGTCAGCTGAGGATGCTGGACTGCACTAGGCAACCAATGGGCCATGCCTCTGCAGTACCATCCAATAGGACAACAGTGGCACACCTGATGAGCCTGTCTGTTGGGTGGAGGAGGAGGCAGTAGCCCCCGGGAGACAGACTTTGGGAACAAGCCAAGGGTGTGCCAACATGTCTTTCAGGGTGGGAGAGGTGCTGGTTGCCAGGGCCTGCTGGGGCCTGTACAGCCCTGGCGCCTGCACGGTGGATGTACCTGTGTGCGTATACCGAGGTGAGGTTAGGCTGCACGTGTTGGCAAACGTGCCATAGGGTATGATCCTGATCTCAGTAGTCTTGTCAGCTATCCTTATTTTAAGGGAACATTCCTTCAAAACCTGTGTTGAGCTCACTGAACAGAAATGCAAGAAGCTGCAAAGAACCATAGCACTGCTCACCCCACCTCGCCCAGCTCAGGAAATAGGCCAAGGAGTCTGCCTGGATACTTCTCTGCAGCTCTTCTGGAAAGGAAGGATTAGAACCAGAATTCACCAAGACCCAGTAGTGGTGGCCAGTGGCACATCCCATCTTTGCTGGCACCAGAATGGATTGGCTGGAGCAATATTTTTCAGCCTTGTCAGCAAACTTCAACTGTGTTTATCCTTGTGGTTTAAGCAGTCATCCTAAGCCAATTCCTAAGTTCTAATAAACAAATGAATGTGTCTAAATGAGTGACCTAATTACATGAGCCTTTAATGGCAGCAGGAGGAGGAGGGGACTTGAGCAAAGCTGCAGTTCCTCCTCCAAGAGTAGGTAACTCATTTGTGCTTCTCAGAGTGTAGCGGAAGGATCTGAGAAAGGAGGACTAAATGATTCGTCCCCCTTTCTCACTTCTGCCATAAGCGGACCTGTACAAGGAGGGATGGGCTAAGTGAACACTTCCTCTGAGCTCAATTCTCCCTCCCACCACAGTGATTCAGATGTGAAGTAATAAGAAGGGAAAAAGCAACATTACTTTGCCTCTGAAGCAACTACAAGGGGGAAGGATTTGGGTCAGAGGTACTGGCAGAGCCAGTGGCATGGCCCACAAGTTCCCATTGCATCCCACCAATCTTCAAGTGCAGTGTATCTGCTGTCAGAAGGCCTCTCCTCCCTTGCCCCCCTCCCCACCCATTTAGACATTTAGGATATTTGCATATACAGCTCCACTCTGCTGTTCCACAAAAAGACGATAGTAGATTGTATATTCCTCTGCCCCAGAACAAAGCATGCTGGGCCATCTTTGTTGTAGAATGCTCCGCCTGGTCCTAGTGCCTTTGTAGCCCTGCTTAGCCCTGCTCCCCTAATCCATTTGAAAGTAAAAATACATTTTGGCTTAAATGCCCTTGTGCCGTGTTCAATAATGCACAAAAGAATGGCTTTGATAAAGGCAGTGCGTGAACAAGAATGATAATTCTCATATTCGTTTAGGATTATATTCTAATGCGGAAACATACAACTTTCTCAACTGCTGCACCTCAACTGACCGAACTATCATCTTTCTGTGAAACAGAGTATCGTTAAAGGCAAATAACTCTTGCAACTGACAGACTTGTAAGGGCAAGTGAGAGAGTTCCAAGGAAAGTGCTTGATGACAGCTTTGTTTTCCAAGAGAGAGGCTAAAATAGTGACTAGATAAAAAAAAGCTAGATACAATGCTAGTGCTTGCAACTTGCTGTGGTGTTACTATAGTCATGCAGGAAAGTAGTCGTTTGCAGTACCTAGACCAGGGGTAGGGAACCTGCGGCTCTCCAGATGTTCAGGAACTACAATTCCCATCAGCCCCTACCAGCATGGCCAATTGGTCATGCTGACAGAGGCTGATGGGAATTGTAGTTCCTGAACATCTGGAGAGCCGCAGGTTCCCTACCCCTGACCTAGACAGATGGTGAGATGAGCTTCAAGCTTGCCCTAGACTTCTGAATAGATGTGGGGGTGTAGAAGACTGGACTGTGCAGGCAAGGGGCTCCTTTCCCCGTACAGTTGCAGTTACCATGCAGTGAATCTACACTATGTGGCAAACAACTTTATCCCGTCACTGTTAGTAATAATGAAAAATGTTGGACATTAGGATTGTCTGAAAGTCCTTTGCCCTGGATACCTCTTCCCAAGTAATCATATGGTCCTCCACATATGTTCCTCGTCCTGACCTGAATGCTGCAAGTTATTCTGATCTTGTCAAATCTCAAAAGCTAATCAGGGTTGACCCAGGCAAGCATGAGGTGGAAGTAGACAATGGTAAACCACCTCGGGATGTCTTGCTTTTAAAACCACACAGGGCTTGTTATAGGTCAGACATGGCTTGACAGTAAAAAAAAAGATACACAGAAAGATGCACATTATTTTGCATAGCATTCAAGTTTCAGTCAAGATGAAAGTTGGAAATTTGCTGGGGGGTGGAGGGGAGGAAATCTAATTAATACTCTGGGGAATTCAGATTAGTCTGTGCACTCCCACACACGCCAGCTAGGTGACCTTGGGCTAGTCACAGTTCTTCTGAGCTCTCTCAGCCCCACCTACCTCACAGGGTGTTTGTTATGAGCGGGGAAGGGAAAGGAGATTGTCAGCCCCTTTGAGTCTCCTACAGGAGAGAAAGGGGGATATAAATCCAAACTCCTCCTTCTCCTCCTCCTCCTCCTCCTCTTATTCTTCTTCTTCTTCAATAGAAGAAGTCTAAGAACTGACATAGTTTAACAATTTTAATATGGAAGCTGGAAGGTAAGGCTAGATTTAAACCTCAGTCAATGACTGGACAAAATGGCCCTTAGAGGGTATTTCATTTTTAAGCTGAAAACTCAGAGCAAGGATCTAGAAGACCCTAAGGCAGCGGTTCTCAACCTGTGGGTTGTGACCCCTTTGAGGGTTGAACGACCCTTTCACAGGGGTCACCTAAGACTCTCTGCATCAGTGTTCTCCCTCTGTAAAATGGATAAATGTTAGGGTTGGGGGTCACCACAACATGAGGAACTGTATTAAAGGGTCCCAGCATTAGGAAGGTTGAGAACCACTGCCCTAAGGCATTCAGGAGTTGACAATCTCTCCCCCCTCCCCAATAGTTATGGACTTTGTTTAGACCTGGTATTAAATTCTTGATCCTCAACCAAATTGAGCCCTGTTGGATTGACTTCAGAAGCAATACTTACAAATACTATGAAAAAAGAAGTAACTGTAGTCTGTGTTGAATTTGAATGAGTGGCGACAGGTGACCACAGAAACGTCCTCTTTTTCACAACAGACACCATTGTGTCCTTTTATCAAGGAAGACTGAATTCTATGAGGAAAGGGCAGGATATAAATTAAATTTAAATAAATAAAGTACACTGAAGACTTTGGTGAGGGGATTAATTGCAGTAATCAGTGTCTGTGTTGAGGTTCCCATATGGACCCTAGCCATCCTGGTACTTTTTGATATAGTAGTACCTGTGTAATGAATTTATGCCACATGCAGAGATGGTCACTTTCTAACAGAATAACACTGCTGTGTTTAGAAGGAACTGGAATGTGGAGTGGAGGCTGCTTATTGGTCTGTGAATGGCAGTCATGCCAATAATAAAGGATGGCACAGAGCCACCTGGGAAAGGAAGCCTGGGGTAGGGGGGAGCCAGAACTGTAAACAGGGTAAGATATCAATCACATCCATCCACACCCCTTAAGAGTCCCCTTCTTCCCTGTTACAGATGGTCCTAAATTCAAAACTAGTTGTAAGCTGCCCCAATGTCCATCAATGCATCCATTATGCGTTCATTATTTTCAGAATTTGCCTACAACCAAATGCAATAGCTGCTCAGTGCCTGTCAAATTGGCAATGAAAGAACTCTTTGCTCTGCAATGTCCAGACTTTGCCAGCAGAACAGGAACATTATAGAACAAGGAAGCCAAAATGATAACCTTCAGGAGCCTGGTACCAATAGCAGGAAAGGCTCTGCCAGTCCTAACAGAACACTGGACTAACTTTGCCATAGCTGCAGCTCATTCACTTTAAAAGGGCTGCCCAAGCTTCACATCAGTCCACATCAGTCCAGCACTTACTAGAAAGCTAATCATATTTCAAGTTATTTGTGTTTTATAAAAGAATCAGCAGCAGTTTTGTAACAGGCACAAAAATGGCACTTGAGGAGTCTGGTCATTTCCCCCAAGACCTTCTGTGTATACAGAGAGATCTACAACTCTCCAAAGAGGGTATGTTCTCAAACTGTGGGGTGAGATCTCCTGGAGCACTGCATGATACATGTCTTCAAGGGTTACAAATGGTGGATCCTTGGCAGTTTCTCTGTTGCTGCAAGCCATGCACCTGCTGAGTGATATGAATCCCTCCACGATGTTCTTTCTCTTTCAGACAGTCCAGAGCAGAGATTGTCCAGCAGCAACTGGTGGGAAGAACCACACAGTTGATGTTCTTTAGAACAGCTAGCTAGAACACATTTACACTTTTTTTGGATGGCTTTTAACATACCCCACTCCCCCTGCACATTTATGTAGGACTAAAGTATTCCACTGAGCCTGCAGAGGATTTTAACTTACTGGCAAGAACTCATGTCTCCCAACTGTAATCACTTAACTGCTTTGTTTAGAACTAACAGAGAAGCCACAAAATAAATGCGAGCAATATGGAAGAAAATTAAGGCCTAGCGCTGCCTCTCTGCCCCATTCAAGGTTCTAAATTCCTGTTGGTAATCTGAGTGTGCATATGGCTTCTAAAAGGTAATCCAGACTGGATCTTTTGTAAAAGATGGGTACAAACTATGTGTGTTAGTGTGTATTTGTATAAAGTGCCATCAAGTCGCAGCTGACAAGAGATGAACAGAGGTGGTTTGCCATTGCCGTTACAGAAGAAAACAAAAGAGATTAAAAATATTAAAATGTAATGTTACTTAGACTGACACCCTCATACATTGAGTGGGGAAGATGGAAATACCAAGTTTGATGAAAGACTTACGGGCAATTTATAAAAATCTTTTCTTTCAAACTATTCCAAAACAGCAGTGTGAACATGTCTTCAGGGGTCTACAACCGTTCTCACCTATAATAGCATGTATCATGAAAGCATCAGTGGGGCAGCGGAGAGACTGTGGCCATTTCTGCATGAGTTCGAAGCTGTTAGGAAGTAGATTTCTTTCCTACTTCTCCAAAGCATTGTGGTGAACTCGTGCACCTCCTGGGGTATAACTGGCTTTAAAAGAGCCCTCCGGGGATTGGGCGGTATATTAAATCAAATAAACAAATAAATTAAAAAATAAAAAATGATTTCTCCTAAACTGGCTTTGCTGTGAAAAATTGTCCACCATGTGGGTGAAATATTGAGATTTTCCTACAAGGCAGCCATTTTCCTTCTTTATCTCCCAGAGAACTTTATTTCATCAGCAATTGAATATCTTTAAAACCACCTGTTTATCAGATACTTTTAAAATGTAAGCTGGGAATTCTGAGTAAGTCTCTAGTTTCTTTTGTCACAGAGATATAAGGGGAAAGGTGATAATAAAGGCTAGATAGTTACTTTAAAAATGGAAGCAGAAAATTCAAAGAACCTAGTATACAGATTGCTGAAATGATATTCAACTGCTGATTTTAAAAAAAAAGAGCCTGAAAATAAGCACTGCTGTTGTTGTGGAAAATACTCGCTGCTGGGAGACTGAGGCAGAAACAAAATGTGGGGAAAAGTGCTATGTGAAAGCTCCATTACTATGGTGTTATATCATTAGCCATGGCAGCAATAGGGAAACCACACAACCCCGTCCCCCCATGTGGAGAGTTGTCCCAGCAAGAGCTGGTGTGGCACAGTGTGTGACTACATCACTTAGATCTCAGACAATCAAGCTCAAATTCCAACTCTGCCATGGATGCTTGTTGTGCGACCCTGAGCCTATCACAATCTCTCAACCTAACCACCTCACAATGTTGTTGTTGTGAGAATAAGTTGGAGGGAAGAACGAAAAAAAATCTTCTTTAAGTCCCATTCAAGGAGAAAATGTGATATATAAATTAAGAAAACACCTTTGACTCATCTGATTTTTTAGGATTTGATTAAAAGAAATGGCTCACCCCAAATTACATGCTTGGTCACAGTATCAGAAATGGGTCTTGTGAAAAGCTCATGGGGGAAGGTTACACTTCCTGCATTCCTGAGTCCAGATTGCTGCAAAAGCAACAATAGTTTCCACATTGCCTATAAACAGCACAGCCAAGAAATTCTGTCCTATTCACCCTCTCTCCTTCCTGCCATTCCATTTGATCAGCTATGCTAATGACATCTGTTTGCAGTCCTGTAACCCTACAGATGGGCAGCTATCTCCAGAGACTTCCAGAGTTGTCTAAGTTGGCTGTATTTCCTGCACAGTTTTATTCACTACACACTCTCACAACAGGCAGAGGAAGAGTTTCATGGAAGTGGTGTAATGAAGTTTGAGTTGTATGATGGCAGGCAGATGTGCTGAACTGTAGGGAAAGCACTGAAGGCGGGAAGATGCAGGAGCTGAATTTGGTTGGCTTCTCATTTGTTGAGATGGTGGAAGCCATAATTGCATTTCAGTCTTTGTGGGAAGTTTGTCTGTCATGGCTGACAGAATAATCCAAAATACTGGCTGAATTTAATCGTTTGTGAGTGAACTTCCTCATTTTCTTTTTTGTATGCTGTCATTTTAATTTATTATATTTTATTTATATTTGTATTTATACCCTGCCCTCCCCCAGAGGGCTGTTGCTCCTCAAATACGTACATTAAAGTAACAGATCTATTATTTTCAATTTATTTGAAAAAATTGCTTATGTGTTTGATAATATACAAGGGGATTGTTTTCTCAGATTAACCCAAATAAACCACATGGGAAGTAACTAAAACATCACCAAGCCAAGCTTGTATCTTGGCCTTTCCTCCCAGGTTGGTATGAATGAGTTCCAATTGTTTCTTATCTAGGCATCAGACATGCTACCTCACTCTTCCAAGCACCGACCAGTTTCTCTTAGGCCTGCTTCCTTCCTATCTGCTGCAGACAACCTGCTCTGAGCCCTGGACTTCTAGAGCCAAACTTCCTGTGATCAGGATCTTCTTCTTTTTTATTTAAATGCTACAAGCAGCCATGGAGGAGCCCAAGCAGGGCTGCACCCGATAGGGAAGATGTATAATCTTTTTGAATTGTGTCATTTTGAAGATTTGAGTCATCTACCTATAGTTGTTATTTGTTCCAGACTGGCCTTTAGGTCAGGCCTGGACAGTTCCTGGGATTTCAACTGATCTCCAACCTTGGCAGATAGGCTGTCTCTCCCTCCTCCTCAGGGTCCTCCTACAAATTTCCAGGAATTTGCCAACTCAGAAATGCAACCCAACGATAGAGGGACACACAAGTATTCATATATTATGTGTGTAACCGATGTCATTTTTAAATTTGTATTTTATTTCCATTGTGATGTTTGGACTTTAAATCCACTGAGCAGGAGCATCCCCCCCCCACCCCCCCACGTGCTTCAGTCAATTCGACCTGCAGCAGGAGAGGGAAGGCCCAGAGCTTGAATTTCCTTACAGGTATGTGGTCGGCCTAACAATAGAAAAGGGTTTATCAGGCTGTTATGTTATGGTTCAAGATATCATTTAAAACACTTCTCCTAAGTCAATCTGGCCTGCAGCAGGAGAGAGAAGGCCTAGAGCTTGACTGAGGGAACTGATAATTTCCTTACAGGCGCAAGCCAGAGAAAGACCTGAAGTAGCAGCCGCAACAGAAGAGCAGATGGGGAAGAAGCAGCCCTGCACTTCTAGTTAATATTTTGGATTTCTTTTTTTCTTATTTTTGTTACTGGGTACAGTTGGTATTTGTTATTGTTCTGAGTGCCTTTCTTGAAAAGCACTTGAGATCCTGTACATCTCAGCTGTGCTATCTTCATAGCCACTATGATTTGGTTTTAATTGTAGTTGTAAAGTTGTGTTTATATTAAATGTTTGTTACCTTGAATGTTGCTATTCCTGATTGAAGCAATTTCACATTTGTTTACCAAGCTACAAGGGTGCTGTCATTGTATTGATTATAAATCCCTCCACCACCACCAGTTTCCAATAGAGATCTGACATAGTTCTGTTGGGTAACATGTGCAGATATGTTTACCTGGGCTAGGAGTTAATTAGCCGCTGTGGTTGTGGTAGGGTGATCTAGAAAATGGCAGAGGTGAAAGAGTTAACTTCCCCATGCCATGGACCTATATCTGCACGCACGCACGCACGCACGCACGCACGCACGCACAAACGCAGAGAGAGAGAGAGAGAAAGAGAGAAAGAGAGAGCGAGATGGTTTTAGCATTTAAAAAACCCAGTCACCTGTTTTCCTAAAGTCATTTTTAGGTTGGCCCTTAAATGCAAAGAAGTTTCTCCAAGATGCCACTTAAATGAAAGCTACATTCCATATTGTCACTCCAAGCGCCCAGTCTTACCAGTGATGTAATATGTAGGGTAGAATTCAGATTTTGTTGGAACTCCATCCATTGCCCATGCAATGGTATTCATGCGATACTTTGAGCTCTTGTACAACAATATTACCCTGCTGGATCAGATCAGTGGTCCATGTAATCCAGCATCTTGTCTCACACAGTGGCCAGCCTCTAAAGGTTCAACAACAGGGAATACCATAGAGTCTGAGGCCTTCCTCTGATGTTGCTTCCTGGCACTGGGATACAGAAGCTTAATGCTTGTGAATGTGGAAGCTCCTTTTACTCATCAGGACTAGTAGCCACTGATAGACCTATCCTCCATAAATCTGTCTAATTCCCTTTTAAAGCCTGTGGCCATCATTACATCCTCTGGCAGCAAATTCCACATTTTAATAATTTGCTGTGTCGAAAAGTATTTCCTTTTGTCTGTCTTGAATCTATTGCCCCATCAGGTGGCCCTGAATTTTAGTATTTTGAGAGAGGGAGCATTATAACATTTTAGGAAGCCTTTCCCTTCCCTGTGCACCATTTTGCTCTCTTCTAAAACCCAATAAAAGTTCAAACATAAAGCCATCTATTAGAAATTAGGCAAAGACATTCCTCTTTTTGTCATCTATCAGTAACAGCTAGACTGGCAAAGTACTTCCCCTACCCCCAGAAAGGTATATGGTTAACAAAAGTGTTTTTTTTAATTTATCCAGTTGCAATTCACCACCTGTTTCTTTTCAGACCAAATGCACAACAAAATAACGGGTTGGTGTACCTGCTTCCCATCATCTTTTAAACCATTCTGGAGGCCTGTTTCTCTTATCTAGTCTTTCCCAAGTATCAGCTCACTTGCAAAATGAGCCATCATTCATATTTCTTCAACTTGCAGAACAGGTCCTTTCTTCAACTTGCAAAGCAGGTCCTTAATCAAAAAACAGGGGTACCACAAAACAGTCACTGTGTATTATGAGAACTGAATAAACAGACTGAAGCAGCACAGATTTTTTCAGCTACCACAACAAGAATTATTCTTCATACCTAGGCGATTAATTGGGTGCTATCCTGGTTTATGGGTAGCACTATGTCCTTTTCTGCCCAGAACAATGTAAGGCTTTCCAGAAGTCACTTTAAAGCACAACAAATGCAATTGTTACTCAATTGTTGGGTAGGATCTAACCTTCCCCAAAGAAACAGCTTCGACAAGCATGAAGGACTAAAAAGTTATAATCTATTAATCATGCCTGTAGAACAGCTTATCCTGCCCTACCTCCAAGGTGGCATACATGCTTTTCCTGTCCTCCATGTTATCCTTACACCAAATTTGTGGTGTAGGTTAGGCAGAGAGAATGACTGGTCCCAAGGTTGTCCAGTGAATTTTATGACTGACTGGGAATTTCCAACTCTTCTGTGATACTGTGACCACAATACTGCACAAAATCAAGCTTGGATCCTAGATAGAATCTCTATTAGACTGTTAAGCATCTGAAACCTAACTTGTTTAATAGATATGTTACATTAATGCACTTCATACTTCCACAGAATCTAGATTCACCCCATCAGCATAAAATAATGAAATTCAATCGCATTTTGTCTCTTGATCCCTTTCTCCCTTGAGAGCATTTCCCAAATCCTCTCCACCCTTAAACCCATTTGCAGTTTCATTGCTGATACTCCTGGGTGGTTGTTCTCAGTTGAGAGTGAAACTGAAAAGGCATTGTAAAAATGCATGAATAGCAAACAGGGAGACTGGAAAGGGTAACACAAAATGTAGGAAATGCATATGAGGGAACTGTGTACAGGGGTCTGCAATATTGCCCTGCCAATTGGCCATGCTGGCAGGGGCTGATGGGATTTGTAGTCCATGAACATCTGGAGAGCCACAGGTTGCAGACCCCTAGTGTAGATGCAGCCACAAGGTCCAAACAGATAAGAGGTCAAGTCTCATTCAACTTGTAATAAGTAATGTAAAAAGTTCACCACATGCATACCATAATAACCAAAAACAACAACAAAAACATCTGTAAGAATTTATTTGTATCTTGTGGTTCCTGGGACTATAATTTAACAGATCTTGATGAAGACTGGTCTCTAATACCTTAAGAGTCATGTTGTAGGATATTAGAAAGAAACAAATAAGAATCAATATTGATATTGATATCCTTTCCCATACAGCCACCCCAATAGTAATGTTTCTTTTTTATTATAATAAAACAATTGTAAGATAGCTATTTATCATTAAAAAGATAAGAGAATGTATAATAATGGGGAAACCTTAATTCTTATTTTCTAAATGAACTAGCTCAAAACAGTACAAATGGTCTGCAACAACCAGAACTTTTTTTTCTTGACAGATTGGGGACCTTTTGATTAATAAAAATGAATATGGAACAATAGTTTAATAATAACAGAAAAGACAGAAGTTATGTAGAGATGATAGGAAAATCGATAGGAACCACATCCACAGTCTCTTACCTTTTCAAAAACGTTGCAGCCAAACCTGAAATGTTTTAATTAACTTCTTGATAATTATATAACTTTTGTTGTTATATGTATGTATGTGATTGTTTGTTTTGTTTTTTATGATTATGTGAAATTTAATAAATTTATTAAAACATTTTTTTTAAAAGAGTCATGTTGTAGGGAAACTGCGCATGCCAAACAGCATTTCCTCAATTCCCCTCAAAGAGGTACTGCTGTTGCGTATTCACTCTCTCATCCCTCCCACATGGCCAGTTCTGGTTTCACACTGTAGAAGAAGGGGGGAGGGGGAAACAAATGACAGTGGAAGAGATTAGGGGGAAAAGAGGTGACAAATGGCCATTTAATACTTTATGTCACTTAAGGTTCTGTAACTGAGAACCGACCAAGCAAGGCACACACTCCAGGAATGCAAGAGTTCCAGCTGAGAAAATAGCACTGTGTCCTGAATTTACTTTGTCCATTCCCCCCAAAAAACTGCTGTTTATGGTCAAATATACAACTGGAATTCCACCCATGGATCATCAGAATTATGTGTAGTTTTCTTCATAGTCTAATCCAGGACTTGATAACCCTAATTCTACTCAGAAGCCAGTCCCATTTTGTTGAAGAATTTATTTCCAGGAAAGTGTTCTTAAAATTGGAGCCTAAACTACGTAAATGCAGTAAACTTGCAACATAGATATACCCCATCATTCAAAAAAGACTGGAAATATGATGTTAATTACAGAGAAATCTAATCTAAAGAGCATTCCCCCCCTTCTTTAAAGTATAACTGCACCACTGCTCAGCCGTAATAATGCAATATAATAATATGCCAAATAAAGGCTTATTATTATTATTATAATAACATGAGACAGACATTCTTTGGCATGTTGTACCTGCCTCTTCAAAACAGCTGGCAATCTTCCATGAGCTGGTTTCACAGCAGACCTCAGAACAAACAGCTCCATGTCTGAGCTGGCATAGGGAAAGGAATGCATAAAAGACTGAAAGGGAACTCAGTCAGCAGGGGGCACTGGTCTCTATGCCAAACATATTCCAATCCCTTGATTATATGGGGAAATGGCGATTGTCTACTCTTTTCCAGCCTTCCCTGACTGGATTGCATGGTGTAAATTATAGTAAACAGCAAAGGGGAAGGAGACTTGAGTTTAAATCCCCTCTCTCAGCCATGAAGCTCACTTGGTGACTTTGTCCTAATCATTTGCTCAGCTTATTCTACCTCACGTGGTTGTTGTGAGGGTAAAATGGAAGAAGAGAAAAATATAGACTTTGTGCTTGACTTCTTAGAGAACTTGTGAGATAATGTAATAGACAGGTGGATTTGTATGTGACAGCCTGGCACAGTGTAACTGGTTATGGTGGCCATGTTGGCATACTGATGTCTCTTCAGTAAGGTTCTTGTTAACTATGAATTCTAAGAGAACTCAGATTTTGAATATAATCCCAAGAAGGCAATTCTAGGTGCCCTGCTATTCCACTATAGGATGCAGTTAGTATTAACATTTGTAAGAGTAGGCTATTGTCTAAGCATTTGGATTTGTGTGATCCAAAGCAAAGTTGATTCTTATCTGTTCTTGGAATTCAGTACAACTATTCTAAGGGTGGAACTACATGTTATGGGTAGTCCCATTATAATTTAACAACTTTCTGTGTATACACATATATATTTTTGGCCAAATCTTTGGATTCTTAACTTTGGTGACTGGAGCTATAATAAATGGGCAAGACAGATCTTTTTACAATGCTGAAAATTGGCCCAGGTTTGCAGGAAAAGATAAAATCTGGAAAAAATAACATGCGGGGGCAGGTAAAATGATGATAAAAATTGATAAAAGGAGTGCCTGGGGCTTTAAGTAACAGATTTCTTCAGTGGCAACCACAACATTCCAGATTTCAGTTTCTGCAAGTAAAAGGCAGAGGGAGAGGGCATGGCTCTTGCCAGCCCTATTTTGGATTTGGAGGGAGAACTCACTGGGGCCAGGCCTATGTGGTGGGGGGGGGGAGGCCAGGAGGGAGAGGGTGTGATGGGGGGCATAAAGAGAGAAAAAATGATGGGCATGGAGGAGAGAGAAAGAAAAGGGGTGGTAGGAGAGAGAGAGTGAGAGATCCAAGAACAGGGGGATTGGGAAGGAATAAAAAGCAGGGGTTAGGAATGGGATAGCTGCTTTGCAAGTTTCTTGTGGGTTGCCACTTGTCCATAAACACACAGGAGATGACCACTGTGGGAACACATTTAATCCTTTCCACTAACCACCTTTCCTCTTTGAAAATCACCCCCCTTCACAGGTTTTGGCCCTGCTGAGGAATACGTATTGCCAGTAAACCAAGGAGCAGATGGTACTGTCTGGTTTATAGCAAAAGATACACAAAACTGACCTTTGCAGGACAGCTACTTATGGAAAAGGATGATTATAGCTCACATCTAAAGTGAAAGATCAGCCTGTCAACATGATCCCCGCGCCCCTTTTTAATTTAATGAGATCAAAGGAACGTTTTCTTTTTTTAAAAAAGGTGTGGACAGGATTGCTATCTATGACACAAGTTTGTAACATGAATAACCAACGCAAATAAGCAGGTAAAGTACAATCACAGAGAAATTCATAAAACCGAAGGCACTAAACTCCAGCTGTGCACTAATCCCAATTTATACTTTATTATAAATAAATAGTCAGTACATGCTAACATTCAAGTGAAACAAAAAAGTGGCAAAGTTGGCAAAAAGCATAAACCCTTCCCTATTTGTTCTCAATTGGCTAGCGAGGGATAGGCAATAAGACATTTGGCCCAGACAACTGATTCAGCAAGGAGTACTGAAACCATTCTGACACAAAGAGGCAAACATTTCTACATTAAAGCAAGCCCTCTATCAGCCTCTTTTGCTACAGGATATGCAGATCGTGGGAAGCATGTGAAATTTCTCCTTCACATGCTCTAGCTAGAGGTGTCCTCTTCTCAAGGGTTTGTAAATGCACCTGTCAAAGTGTTCCAGAAGACAGACTTACTTGGAAGAGACCAAAGGCTCTTGGAGTTTACTTTGCCTAACTACTTCAGAGATCTATTAATGATTTACAGACAGGAGGTTTGCATTACATTCCATCACAGTGCCAGCATTAGACTTTGCCCTGCAACATGCAGATCTGTACTTTCCTGATTCAGTCAAGAAGAATGGAAACCAAGTGCATACATATATAGATTCCCTAGTGTAGTTGTGACCACAGGTCACAGGTGGATGGACTCAGATCCTTAAAAAGTTATGAAGTGCAACTTCACTAGAAAATTTAAAAGCTTTAGGAATAAGATAAAGGCATGAAGTAAAAGTCCCGCCATATATTCCAGAAAGGGAACAGATTCTAATTGGTTCAAGCAAACCCTTCAAACAATCTTTGGATCTACATCACGGTTGAATCAGATTTTTCAAACTAATCTCCCTCTCTCATGGTACTACACCTCAGTCAAAAGGGTGAAATTGTCTGGCAGTAGATTCACTTATTGCTTGTAATATGTGTTTAGAGGAAGAAGGCCACTGCTCGCTTCTCTGTTCTAAAAGCCCTTGAAGCAACCTGAAATGTAATCCTGCATAACTCCTCCAGTACTTCTTCATCTTATTTTTAAATTATGAACTATGAATTTTTAAATTATCATATTGGTTTTTACAAATGCACTTAGTACATATTGCTATAAAAATGAGCATCCCGTATGAACAGTCAACCCATTAAGTTTGTAATTCTTGTAACTCAGTCTTAAGACTGCTGAAAAGTAAACTGCCGACTGTGGAGCTTTTCCATTTCCTCCTTGGACACCTTTCTCCCTTTTCCTCCTGTAAAAGAGTTCTGAGGAACTCAAAGCTGGTTCACTGTTTACAGAAAAAAAGTAGTTTGCTACTGTTGCTGATTTTTCTCCTATCATGTGAGCATAACTGCCTGTAATTTTTTGCACTGCTTAAGACACATAAAACATTTCTTTGCACAATGCATGATCAGTATACAGAATTCATTACCACAAGATGGCCACTGGTTCAGATGGTTTTAAAAGGGCATAAGCTGGGAGTCTTGGAACCCCGAGGTGGGGGGGGGGGACATTGTGGAAATCCCCCCTTCCAGTATCACCCCCTCTGTGATATCTCAGGGGCTTAAGCATGAGGTTTGCTTCCATCCCTTTAACTGATGTTCAGCAGCTGTCAACCATTTTCAGTTCTCATAAGGTAGGCTTTGATTTTTAAGGTAAATTAAGTCAACCTTTTTGCATACCTGAGTATTCTCCCAGTTGTGTAAAGCCCCCCCCACCTTTATTTTGTTTGCAGGTAGCCTGGTTTGACTGCTTTCTTCATTCACGCAGGGGCCAGCCAATCCTAAAAAGAGTTACACCTTTTACACTGAAGCCAATAGACTTAGAAGGGTGTAACCCTGTTTAGGATTGGCTCCAATTAGGACTGCACTGTTAGACATGGTGACAGTAAACAAATCAATGGAGGGGAGATTCATTAATGGTTGTTAGCCATGATCACTAAATGGAATCCCCATGCTCTGAGTTAGTATGCTGGAGCCCTGGTCAGATGCTGCAAGGCTCTTCTTAGGCTCTTGTGCAAAATATGTGAATTCATCTCCATTCCAGCAATCTGCTCGAACAGATAATTTAGTAAGCATCCAGAAAATGAGAATCCATTTCCTTGAAAATTCTGTAAAAACACAGTCTCCTGTTTATATATATTGGTTTGAATGCTAAATAGCATTGGCCAAGGTCCACTGGTCCAGGAGTGCTGAAGGCCCAGATTTATCTGTATGGTCTACCAAGCAACTGATTTGAATTCAGATGGACTGCTTCAGTGCCTATGATGCTATGTGTACTTAGGTTGCTAACTCTGGCTTGGGAAGTTCTGGGAGATTTGGGGGCAATACATGAGGAGCAGGGACAAAGTGAGGGGAAACTGTGCCTGGGGCACTCTTGTGCCCTATGTCTCTGTCCTGGCGCCAGCCGCCCCTGCCCGGAACACCATGCCCTTGCCAAGCCCTGCCTCTGCCGCAGCTCTGCCCAGGGCGTGGTACCCCTCTCACCCCGTTGGGGCCACTGATGAGGAGAGTTTGAAAAGGGAGCTCAGCAGGGATGTAGTGCCATAGACTCTGCCCCGTGAATGCGCCCTTTTCTTCAGAGGGTTGGATCTCTATAGTCTGGAAATCAGTTGTAGTTCAGAAAAAGGCCAAGCCCCACTTTTGAGGTTGGTAACCTTATGTACAGTGGCATGTTCTAGTGCAACATTTCCAAGTACATGTACTTAAGATGAAAACATAAATGACTTATAGTCCAATCCAGGTGCGTGTGTGTGGGGAATCTGCAGAGGAAATGGTGGAAGGCTGCACTGACACATTTGCCCCCTCTGACGCACAAGGGATAGTCCTGCTGGTGGAGGGGGCAAACGTTGGCTACCCCTCTGATCTGCAGTGCCAAAACTTGGACCTGTGCTGGCATCCTGAGCAGCCATCAGCATGGAGGGGGGAGAGGAGCCAACATTAGTTGGCTTCCACCAGAGTTGCAGCATGGGAACACCGACATCCTGCCTCTTGGACTTAGATTGCACTTTTGTGCAGCGTAAGCCATTGTGGCCAATGGGGCAATTTGGGTGGCAGAAGGGATTTCAACTTTCCCCCCCTGCTGCGCTGCCCCAACAACACCCCTTTGGAGGCAACTGCAGTACACATTCAAAAACTGCAGTGCATTGCTACAGTGCAATGCTAAGCAGAGTTACACCTTTCTAAGCCATTAAAGGACTATAACCAGTGGTGGGATTCAGCCTATTTGCACCTATTTGGTAGAACCGGTAGCTAATTTTTTGTCTAGTTCAGAGAATGGTTGTAATCCCACCACTGAGTCCTTTCGGAACCAGTTGTTAAATTAGTTGAATCCTACCACTGACTATAACCGCTTAGTCCTGTACTGTTAAAAGCCAAGGTCCAACTGACTACTGCTTAAGTCCTAAATTTCTGCTCAAACCCAATGGTTGCTTTACAGCCAATTTTAACATGACAAAATCATACTTTCAAAATTACTGGCCTGAATTCAACCATTCAGTAAAAAAAAAGGGCCAGTGATTTCCACCAGTTCTCCCACTGCAGCAGCTCGCTGAGCCCATGGAATTTTGTTTTGGTGAGGGGGTCACTAGAGCCAATGTGGTGTGAGAGTCATGTGGTGTAGTGGTTAAGAGAAGGTGGACTCTAATCTGGAGAACCGGGCTGGATTCCCCACTCCTTCACATGAGTGGCGGACTCTTACCTGATGAACTGGATTAGTTTCCCCGCTCTTCCTCAAGAAGCCTGCTGGGTGATCGTCTGAACTCTCTCAGCCCCACCTACCTCACAAGATAGTTGTGGGGAGAGGAAGGGAAGGAGTTTGTAAGCTGCTTTGTGACCCTTACAAGAAAGAAAGGGGAGTATTACTCCAAATCTTCTTCTCTTAGGAACAGCTTAGTGGGAAGAGGAAATCAACAGAAGTTACCACCACCCTTTAAGACAACTTAAGTGCTCTTGGAATGTGGTTGTATGCAGGCCAATATCAAAGATGAGTTTCATTTCCACAGTAATTCCAGAAGTGCCTATTCCTTGAATGCATTTTCCTTTGGATTCTAACATATGGAACATCCTGTAAAATAAAGACATCTGGAAAACATGCCTCCAGTCCCAAATGGGAAACAAACTCACCCAATGGAAATTTGGAAGGTCTTAAAAAACCCTTTCAGGGTTTTTTTATCTTATAGCGGAGGATGGTTACTCTGTGGTGAGCAGGGTGGGTTGCAGGGCCTCATAAAGCTCTAGGCATTGGGTGGGGAGGGAGAGGGAGAAAAAGGAAGGAGTGCCATGGGTGTTTTCTTAGAATATTCAGTATGTGATGTGGGGCAACTGAATTAAAAAACATAATAAATATCTATGCACATGTACATACAAGCAGGTAAAGCAATCCTGAAAATATTATCAGCCTCTCCTTCTTCCTAAGATCTATGAGGGTCATTTCTTTCATTTGGCTTGTGCAAAAGGAATTCACACATAACTCCAGCAGCAGATTCCTAGGAAGTGTTAGTAGTCTTCAATGTATCAATGAATTTTCAAACGATCAGTTCATTATATTCCCTAGCATAGTTTAGACTTTTCTTTCCTTCTAATTTCAGAGGTAAGCAATGGCCATAGGATAATTTTGCATTTCTCATCTTTTTTTTTTCATTATTTCTATTTCTCCAACATGGACAGCATTTGTTTTGTGAAGGAAATAAAATGTCAGTTCCAAGGTGACAGTCACATGCATTTGGCTATATGTACACCTAGTGTGCATGTGCAGTTTATAACAGCTTTTCTCTACACATCCATGGAAATGGAATTATGTGCAATCAGTACATGTAATAACTTAAACTTTAGTTCCAGAACAGAAAAACATATTGCACCATATAAGCAGCCTTCTAGCATACTTTTCGCTAGCATTCATTATCCACTGCAGTGGGGGAGGTATATTGTGCAACCCTATGTCCACTTCTTTCGGAGTCAGCCCTGCTGAATGCCATAAGAGTTACTTACGAATAAACATGAATAGGACTGGTTGTTGTGGGTTTTCCGGGCTGTGTGGCCATGGTCTGGTGGATCTTGTTCCTAACGTTTTGCCTGCATCTGTGGCTGGCATGTTCAGAGGTGTATCACAGAGGGAAGTCTGTTACACACTGTGTAAGCCTTCGACAATACAATGAATAGGATTGGCAGCAAAAACTTCATGCCTTCATCTTTCCTAAATTACCTACCCCCAGCATAAGAAGGGCAGTTAAATCTGGCACTACACAGAGGAAATACAATTAAACACACACCTGGCATTCCAACAATTGCTCTCAGTATGGCTCTAGCTTGTTAGAGTTTTCACAGGGCAAGACAAATGTCTGATTTTAGTTAATAATTATTCAAAAGCAAAATCCTAGTATACTACTGGATGCTAAGGACACTTGTTAAACAATACCCTACCCAAAATAATGTGCATACACAGACTGTGCAGACAAATAACTTCCACAGGTGAAGGGAATTGGGATTTTCCCTCAGAGTTCATTTTGAGTTGGTGATGCCATCAACTCCCAATTTATTAAGAACCTCAGAGGATCAGACCAAATTGCTACATAGTTCAGTATCCTATTTCTATTCTAATAGCAGACACCTAGTTGCTTCTGGGAGGTCCACTAGAAGAGAATGAAGGGCCAGGAAAAAAACAAAACAGTCAGGCAGGTTGGCGGGCTAGCCTTTATAAGAATCAGGACTAGGCTGGTTGCAACAGTCATGTCTGATTACATGCAGTTTAAGCCAGGAGCCATCACCACCACCACATCTGGCAGCAGCATCTGTGAATTCTGCATTGTGAGCAGTATTTCCTTTTGTCTGTTCAAATCTGCCCTCACCCCTTTCATTGGGTGATCCCGAGAGCGGGGGTGGGTGGGGGCGATGACACACATTTCTATGCACTCAGAACCATCTATCATTTCACCGGGTCTCTCATCTCCCCCCGCCCCACCCCCCCACCCCAAAAAAAGCCATGTACGTTTCAGCTACCACTCATAAGGAAGATACTGGACAGATTCGAGTATTGTGTTTGTTCTTTCCCAG
This sequence comes from Sphaerodactylus townsendi, assembly GCF_021028975.2. Classification (NCBI taxonomy): domain Eukaryota; kingdom Metazoa; phylum Chordata; class Lepidosauria; order Squamata; family Sphaerodactylidae; genus Sphaerodactylus; species Sphaerodactylus townsendi. Next base: position 110,255,811 of record NC_059427.1, on the reverse strand, counting down.
CTCTCTGAAGATGCTACTCGGGAATGCAAAACAGAACACACGCAATTTTGGACTAAAGCTTCCATAGATCCAATTCTGGAAGCGGGACAAGACGGTCAAAACACACACACACACACTGCACACAGTTTTGAGGAAAATAATAAGGGGCCCTACATCCTCTCCTCCCACCCCATGCCGGGAGGGTCGTGCCTAACAACATGGTGGAGGTGTGTATGCGAAAGAGCGAGCACGCGCGCGCTTGCTCCAGCCTGTGCTGCGGCTCCTTTGTGTCTCTCTCCAGGAGAAAGGGCTGGGACACTCGCTTCCAGCCCAAGCAATGAGGAAGGAGGGGAGGGAATCCCAGCCTCTTCGTTGCCTCTCACTACAGCGCGTGTCTCCCCGTCAGTGCGTGTGTAATGAATAGAAGAGCGCTTTTAAGCTCCCCCCACAAGCCCCGGGCCTGCTTGCTGCAAAGCGCGCACGCGCCCCACCCACCCTGGGCTGCAGCTCTCTGCCACCGCCGCCTCCCTCTTTCCCGGGGCAATTACCTGTCTGCAAGCTCCGCCTGCGCATTGACTGACGGCCGGGATCACGTGGGCAGGGGGAAAGAGGAGGGTGGCGAGGAGGGCGAGGAGGGCGGCGGGGCGGGCGCTCGCACCTGGAGTTGAAGGGCAGGGGCAGGCGGACGGGGATGCGCTCGGCTGGGCCGTCGGTGCCAGCGCCACTTGGGTCTCCGCAGCCGCTGTTGAGCCCGGCCGAAACCACTTCCAGACCCCGGTGGGGGGGCCATGGTGTTTGCTGCTCCCGCTGCAGCCGCGGCCATGAGGAAGAGCTTCCTGGTGCCCGAGATCAAGCCCTTGGATCAGTATGATTTCTCTCGGGCGCGCAGCGCTGCCAGCCTGGCTTGGGTGCTCGCCAAGGGCTACGGGGGTGCAGGTACCAATGAAGCTGGCGGGGGGCGGAGGAGGGAGGCTGGGTGGTATGCTGTGGCGGATAGATACCAGAGTCTTATTGATTTCTCTTCCTGATCTGCTATAGGAGGGGCGTGAGGAGGAGAAGCTGTGATTTCCCCCCGTTGGGGCGCTGTTGCAACCTCTCTTTGGCGGGTTGCAAGCTCCCGGAGCTTTGCATTGGAGCTGCATTCTTTTCTCTCTTGTCGCCCGCCCCCCCCCCCCCATCTCTCCGGGGAAGGCTGGCATGATATATTCCCTTCCCCCATCGCTCTTGGCTACAATGGCTGCCCTACCTGCTAGAAATCAGATAGCCTAGAATAAAGGAGAGGGGGCTGCCTTGGTAACCCCTCCCGGTCTTCCCAACCCATCCTTTGAGCGTTAACAATGGGTTTGTCGCGGTCGCAGCGTTTTGGGTCAGAGAGCCCGGGTGGGGCTGGCAGGGTGAGCGGTGGCTCATCTTTGAACCTTGCCTCCAGATGGTGGCCTCCTAATCATTTTTACCAAGCAGGCAGAAGGGGATTTGCCCTGAATCTGGGAAGGAACCTTTTCAGTGTGTTGGGGGCTGCTGTGATGTCATAACGGGTATTTCTGCTTTCTTAGCACTCCCCTGTGTACACCATGCCTCCCCCCCAACCTACCCCCCACTCCAGTTCCTCCCTAGCTGTATATTGCCTTTGTTGCACTGGCAGTGCCTGCCTGCATGACTAGTGTGCTGTTGGGTGAGATCAGAGGCTTGAGGCACACCTTGCTGAGCAGCCTGGTGTCCAGCTGGTCTGTGAAGGCTGAGGGTATCATTGTTGCTGCACCCTGTTTGGCTGCCCTGGCAGCTACTGTGATGACCCTGTTGACATGTTTACCTTTTGTTTAGCGTCTCCACCACTGGTGTTAAATTCCTTTAGGAGAAGCAGGGCTCTGGGGAAAGAGCACGTCCCCAGCTATTGAGCATTTCTCTTTCCTTTATTCATAGGTAAGGCAAAAGAGAGAGGGAGGAAGTAATTAATGCTGCCTTGGGGTGCCATGTGCTTGATCTTCTGGCCTTCCCTTGGCACAGGGTGTCCAGGTAGGCCAGTGGTGGCGAACCTTTGGCACTGCAGATGTTATGGACTACAATTCCCATCAGCCCCTGTCAGCATGGCTAATTGGCCATGCTGACAGGGGCTGATGGGAATTGTAGTCCATAACATCTGGAGTGCCAAAGGTTCGCCACCATGGAGGTAGGCTGTAAGCAGTGGGGCCTTAGTATTTTAAGTGTGGTTCCACCCAGCTCCCTGCAGTTTCAGGCCCAGTTCTGTGCACCTGGCCAATCCTGGACTCCAGTTGCTGTTCTTTGTCTCTTTTAGGCCTGAAATTAAGGTCCTGTGAAGATTTGCAGATTGGCTTTGCTTCCATATATTGGGGGTATAAAGGGCTGAAAAACAAGCAGCAGAGAAGCGCTGATGGAGATGAATCTTCTTGTAGTTCCTGTATCAAAACCCTGAGGTGTCTTCATCACTGTTCTGTTGGTCTGACTTACCTAGATGTAGTTTTCCCCTTCCAGATTTGGATTCTGGTGGTGTTCTTTTTCAGGCCTTTCTGCTGCTTAAAGGGCAATAGTCCATGTACTTTGTATTCTTAAATGTTGTGCTTCCTAAAAATTCTTCATATTTGTCTGACTTAGGTCTCTGGTGTATAGGTGGAAAGTGGTGCTGGTGGGCTGATTTTGTCAATGACCAGTATTGGGGTGACTTCTTGACAGTTGTGGAAAGGTGATCTGGGTGTACGCTGAAGCACCATGTTGTCATCATACCTGTGACCAGGATACTGAGTTTGTCAGTTTAGAGGTGACAAGCCTCCATCCTGGGGGCTGGGTAGGAGTTCCTCTGTTGCTGCTGACCTGGAAGTAATGCAGTAGGGTTTGCAGCCTGCTGGAATGCAAGGCAGCCAGAGAGTGTGTAACAGGAGAAAGGCTTTTTGAGGCTGTTGGCCTAGTGAATAACTGATTCTTCCTTCTTCCATGTTTGACATTAAGGCCCTTGCTGCCAGAAGTTGTTACTGCTGGAAATGTGACTCTCTTCCGAGAGTGAGGTACAAGAACCATTCCATGAAGCGACATGAGGGGGAAGACTGAGTGAATTGGTGTGCTTGGTTGATGTTGAACTGCCATGTGTGTTTCCAGTGAGCACTCACAGGAGTGTAATTGGATGGCCAGCTCTTAATCTTGGAGTTAGTGTAAATACGTGATCTGGTCAAACCCCAAGTAAGAACAGGTTCCCCTTGTCCCTGCCCTTCCTTGTCATATAAGTGACACACAAACAGTACAATGTGGTGAAGGGAGAGAGATTTGTCATTTGACTTGGACGGAGGCCAGATTGCCCTTCTGAGCCAATGCTGAGTTCAAAGTCCAGGAAATTGTGGCCTTCAAACCTGGGAGGATTCATACTCGTTTCTAGGACATGCAGGAGCTTCAGGTTGAGAGCCTTGAGGACCTTTTTCAGACTGCAAGTTAAGCAGTTTTTTCACATGACATCTGCTGCGTCATGCCAGACACTGTAAATAGCTCTCAAAATAAGCTGGGGTGATGGTGGCTGTGATCAGTAGGTCCCCAGTCAGGAGCTTTGTACAATTCATGGTGACCTCAAAGGGTAGGTATTGTAATATAAAATCTAAAATGGCAACGAACAGAAGAAGAGCCCTACTGGATCCATCTAGTTCAGCATCTTGTCCCACAGAATGGCCAACCAGTTCCTCTGGGGATCCAACAACATGGCGTAGAGGCCGAGGCCTTCTGGTGTGGCTTTCTGGTACTGAGATTCAGAGGCTGACTGCCTCTGAATGTGGAAATTCCCTTTACTTACCATGGCTAATAGCCATTGTTGGACCTTTCTTTCATGATTCTGTCTAATTCCCTATTAAAGCCATCTGTGCTCATGGTATCACTGAATCCTCTGGCAGTGAATTACACATTTTCATCACTCACTGTGTATTTCCTTTTGTCTGTCCTGAATCTACTGATTGTCAGTTTCATTGGATGCCCTTTAAGTTCTAGTATTTTGGGAAATGAAGAAAAAGTTCGTCAACTCTCTGCACCCCGTACATAATTTCATAAACCTCTATCTTGTCCCCCTTTAGTTGTCCCTTTTCTAAATGGAAAAGAGCCAGATTCTTCAGTTTTTCCTCATAGGGAAGGTGCTCCACCTCACTTAACCATACTTGTTGCCCTGCATGTAAGTAGTTCAATATATATCTGGTTACTTAATTTACATGAGCAACTGAGAGGGTCTTCCTTGCCCTCCCCCTCCCCCTCATGCTTTCCCTGTTCTTGTTGTCTGGCCAAGTTGCTTTGGCACCTGAAGTTTATTTAGCAAGTTGGTCTTGTGATGTTTCAGATGCAATTTTGGGCTGCTTTATCAACCCAACAGATATCAAGGTGTGCTCCTGCTGTTATGCAATGGGGCATGTTCCATCTGATGCCCAGTTCTTGGCTGAGAACATTGTACTGTGTGGGGAGATCCCATAGCGCAATGGGAGCCGGAGGACTTGGTGTTCGGTCAGGCATAATTTTGGATTGCCTTAGGAAAGTAAAATCTTATAAAGTACTATTTTGGTTGCCTTTACAATCTTAACTGTTAGTAATACATCTCTGACTCCCTTTGGTGTGTGTCAAGGGGGGTCCAGCTTAGCAAGTGATGGGAATGTTGCATTTTTCTTCATATGCAGCTTCCCCCAGGTATGCAGAATCTTAAATGCCAGTTTGTTTCTTACTGACAATTGGATGGAATGCTTCCAGGGTTGCGCTTCTGTTAAGAGAGTAAAAAAAGTGAAATAGTCACAGAGTACCCAGCTTGCTGGGGGTAAAGTGTAGATGACCGGAGAAGGCAATGACAAACCACACTATAAACACAGTCTGTGTAGTATAGTATAGTAAATGTTGTGATATGACATCATCCCATGGGTCAGGGATACCTTCACATGCTTTCATTTATTTATTTACAATATTTATTACCTATCTTCCAGTATAGGAACCCAGTATAGGAACTCAAGGCAGCTTATAGTGTTCCCCAGAGGGGCCTGCAATGTGCCCAGGAATGAGAGTCAACTCTTGATTTATAGAGTTTTCCAGGAATTCAGCATTTCCTGATTAGCCTCTTCAGCATGGCCAATTGGCCATGCTGAAAGGGGCTGATGGGAATTGTAGTTCCTGAACATCTGGAGAGCCGCAGGTTCCCTACCCCTGATCTATGGACACCAATTCCATATAGTGTCGGTTGGATCCACTTGGCTTACCCATCCATTCTATGGTGACTTCCTTCTAAACTGGGTCAGGAATTGAGTAACCCTTAACAGGGTTTCCTGTGTACACAGCTGTCATTCAAGGCAGTTACTAGTAATTATGTGATAAGTGGTATCACTCTGGGATTGATTCCTTTGTAACTTTGGGTCTCCTGTTTCTTGGTTCATGAAGTGGAGCAGCCTCTGTCCTCAAGGGCAAAGGGTGTGGCAGCAAATGAAGGGGGGAATGGGAGTGATGAACCCAAGTTAATTCACTTGTTCTGTTGTTTTTGGTTTGATGTTCCAATAAGTCCATCATACTATAAGTGGGATCCGTAGTGAGTAGGACCTTCCTACTCCTAGTGAATTACTGTTGTACATGGAGCTCTGGCTTCAAAGCCTTGTTCAGCAATGGCAGTCATGGGATGGCCTCTGAGCTATCTTTCAGTTTATCCTGACTTAGAGGGCAGTTATGAAGATAAAGTGCTCTGTACTCATTTGCAGTACTCTGACCTCATTTGAGAAAGGGCAAGTTCTAGATGTCATAACGTAGGAGGCGTAGGAGGTTAAGAGCTCATGTATCTAATCTGGAGGAACCGGGTTTGATTCCCAGCTCTGCCGCCTGAGCTGTGGAGGCTTATCTGGGGAATTCAGATTAGCCTGTACACTCCCACACACACCAGCTGGGTGACCTTGGGCTAGTCACAGCTTCTCGGAGCTCTCTCAGCCCCACCTACCTCACAGGGTGTTTGTTGTGAGGGGGGAAGGGCAAGGAGATTGTAAGCCCCTTTGAGTCTCCTACAGGAGAGAAAGGGGGGATATAAATCCAAACTCTTCTTCTTCATCTTCATGTTCTCTCCAAGTTAAGCTGGTATGTCTTCTTCTAGCCTTTCTATATATCATATTTTCCTACTCTTTCATCATACTCCTCTGAATATTGTCTTAGTAGAATCCCTAGAAGATATTAAAAACTAGCTAGTGCTATGTAAGGCTCTGCTCATTGTTTAGGTCACTTGCTTCCATGGGTGAATGCTATTTTTTTTCTAGTAGCCTTGCATTTCTAACTCTGCTTAGATTTTGAATCCATCTTCATTGGTGCTGTTGGAGCCTAGCCAGTGTAGTAATTATACACTGGTCCAGGTCCAGTGTTAGTTCAGGCACAGATAGAGGCAATGAACAGGAGTGTACATCTTTGTTATCTTGTGAAAACTGTACCCAAACTATTCAGTGGGGCTCTGGTGACCATTGAGAAGTAGATACATGTGCTTGATCAGAGTGAAAGCAATTTCTGTAATCTGTAATATGTAGTCAACCTTAATTTTATGGCTTGAATCTCTTGAGTATATCCTCTGTTCTGTCCTAAAGTTTTGTATCACCTACAGCTGAACATATTTACTTTTTTCCATTTCATTTTTTAGTCATTTCACTGACTAACAAAAACTGACAGAACCACCTTATTGTTTTAAAATTTAAAACCCTCTTGATTTGCTGTTTGGGTGTAGCTTTTTGAAGAGTAATAGTTATTCACCTCATGATAGTGCTTTCTGATCTTCATTTCTCCCTCTCAAATTTATGTTGTATGGAACTGTCAGATGTTTAAAGTGGTTTCAAATAAGACAGTCTGTCAAAGGACAAGAATAAGTTGGCTTAGAATAAGTCTGATCTTAACACATTCAAGTTGGTTGCTAATAATTACCTTACTTTCTTCTAAGTGTTTACAGATTTTCCTTGACAGCTGATTTGTTCTAAAAATTCTAGAAATTACAGGTCTAGTTTCTATCTTATAAGTCATTATATATTATTAATGTCTTATAAGGTAGAAACTAGACATGTAATTTGTTGGATTCTTCTGTTTGCTCTGTTATATATAGACAAAATGATGGCCTTTTGCTAGTTTGCAGGAGCTTCTCCTGTCTTGTATGATTTCTCAAAGATGGTAGTAGCTTTGAGGTTTCTGCCTCTGCTCTCTTTAGAACTTGTAGGTGTAGTTCATTAAGACATTGATACAAATAATTTAACCATGTCTTTTCTTAACTATATGTTTTTTAAATTTTAATACCTGTTTGATATTACCTGGCAACCAATCTGTGAAGATTGAACTAAAAATGAACATGAAGCCATCAAATACTCTCTTGTGAAAAATAAATCTGGGGAAAAAACACTGCCATGATGCCGCATGGTTTCTCTTGTCCATCATGAAGCTGTATATTCAGTTAAGGTACCAAGTTTTATATAGAAAAAGAGTTTGGATTTATACCCCCTTTCTCTCCTGTAAGGAGACTCAAAGGGGCTTATAATCTCCTTGCCCTTCCCCCCACAACAAACACCCTGTGAGATAGGTGGGGCTGAGAGAACCCCAAAGAGCTGTGACTAGCCCAAGGTCACCCAGCTGGCATGTGTTGGAGTGCACAGGCTAATCTAAGCCTCCACAGCTCAAGTGGCAGAGCGGGGAATCAAACCTGGTTCTCCAGATTAGAGTGCACCTGCTCTTAACCACTATGCCACTGCTGCTCCAATGTACCTTGTTTTGTCAGGCTTAAGTAGCATGAATTGAATCTTCAACTAAGTGCGTTCCTGATTTGAACTTGTGCCAGGGTAGTTATTAGCAGGGATCACATAGTTTTCAAGACTGTCTAATGGATATGGAGAACTGACACTGAAATCCTCCTTGGCCTTACCTAGACCTGCATTGTGAGGTATGTGTTGTATGTTCTAGAGAGAATCACATATTAAGAATCTGCTAGTCTGAAAACACAACCCTATGCCAGCCCCACTGCATTCACTGGGCTTGCTCTCAGGTAAGTGTGTATAGAATTACACTTTATGGACAGTACAGGTATTTGGCTAATTTGTACACACAAGTACTAAACTTTGTCCTAAATATGTTGGGTTATTTATGTCTGTGTCTGTATTCATTACGATAGGGGTGGGATGATCCCCATGTTGGATTAGAGTAGGTTGGCACTTAGTTTACAAGCTTGGCTTGGCAAGTTGAAGGAGACTTTGAAAATTAGCCCCAACTGTATCTGGTTCAATAACCATGATTGTAGGTGCATATGTATTGCTATGTACTTAACTGACTAGATTTTTAAAAGGGAGGAATCGTGGGAGGGGGAGCAGTTAGAAAATCCCATTCTTCAAAATTTCTGCCTAATATTATCTTAATTCTTGATCAGGCTTATTTGTTGTCTCCCTCCCTTTTAACTGGCAGCTGATAAAGTGCTTTTAGACCTCCGCAAGCTTTTAAAATAGATTAATTTACAAAACAATATTTTCCTGTGTCCCTGGGAAGTCCCCTGGGTAGGTAGGGGCTATGTTATACTTCTTGCACCATCAATACAAAGTCTGGCCACTGTGGTTTATACTGGTAGGTAGGATATTTGATAATATCTGGTCTACCTTGAGATTACAGCATTAGTACAAGCAGAACTCATAGCTAGAGTGCAACTCAATACTTCTAATGATCCACCATGAACACTAATGTCTCATTCTTACTACTGTATGCTCTGTAGAAGCCTGATCTGCTCCCTGATCTCTTTGATCATAGTGATCAAGCCTGCCTCATTGCATAGCACTGCATTAGCAAGAATCTGGCATAAAATGACCCAGGTGAGTGCCTGTCTTTGTGAACCTGTTAGTGATTGCCCTTGCACCTTCCACAGCATCTGATACTTCTTGCTTACTACCCTGCGTTGACCTACCCTGTGTTGATCTGAACTAAGGGCCTAATCTGACCATGCCATAATTACTCTCTGGCTTGGAATCTGGAAATGGCTGGAGATTATTGGTAGCAAACAGCTGGCTGCTGTGGTGAACTTCCATGTAGATAGGAAGAGATCTGAGCTCTGATCTATTGTGGGCCAGTTGCAGTTGAATGGGGAGGCTGTTGCCATTTTTCTGTGACTTGGCTTCCAAATAGGCCAACCTGCTGCTATCTGAGCATTTCCATAGAGGCTGACACTGTACAGGTTGGCTTCTCTTGATCCAGGAATGTTTGGATGTTTGTCTCCTGTGAGGACTGAGCGTTATGAGATGGCACAAGAACTTCTGTCAAGGGCTACCCCATAGGTGTAGCTGTCACAGCAATTCTTGCTTTTCCATGCAACCCCCAGACCCAGCAGTTCTGTGGGATATCTTGTCAACGGGGCTCTGCAGAATAGGATGTTTTAAGCATTTATGCCCTCTGGCATCTTCATGTTGCAAATATCTTGAAACTGGCATGTCTTTGATTCTGTCTTGGGACACCTACCAGTTACTTCTGCGCTGAGGATTCGGGCGCTGTGCTCCTCCCCTCCAGCCTGGCTTTGACCTTGGTGTTCAGGGAAGTGAATGCTGCCCTGCCTGTTTGTTTTTCTCTCTAATCCAGCTGCTTGGCTAAGTCTTCTGTGTGTGATTTTTTTTTTCAAAACGTCTCCAGGCTTGAGTTAGATCCCTTGGGCTGTAGTAGCCGTGTTAATTTCTCATGCTGCTTGTTCTAAGTACCCTAGAGTAGCGCTTGAACGGTGTCCCATCAGGAATGGCGCTGAGCAGCAGCAATAGTCTTTGAAGCTGGTGGCCAGCTCCCTGTCTGGATGATGGGTCTTCATAAATGGAAATTCTCTCCCTTGTCCAAATTGGAAGTGTTTTCCTGCTGGCCCTAGTGTGTCAGTCAGTCTTCTCAAGTTGACCCTTCCATGGACCTCAGTCATCATTTAGGCCTTGAGTAAACATACAGCAGGAGGCTGGGGTAGAGTGGACTGTACTACTTCAGGCTCCTGATGGGGGTGGTGCAATTTTTAGAATGCAAGTAGAAAGCACATAATGAAGGGAGGCTCTATCCCTTCTCTTGCTGTGGTAGTTTTCTGCTTACAAAGTGGTATGTAAATCATAGGTGAGCATTAAAGATCTGAGCTTTTCCATGCACTTGGAAAGCATGTGCTCCGTTCTCCCATCTCAGGACTCTGCTGCCTGATTCTGAAGCTTATACCTCTGTTTTTTATTGCCTGTGACATAACCTTAGGGGTTGGTACCAGTGGGTCAATGAAACCATTTCCTTTGATCTCTTTGAGCTGCAATGCCTTCATTGCTCATCAGACGACATCACCTGGTATGTTTGAGTGAGAATAGGCACACTGCTCCTCCTTCCCCTGTCTATTTTGGAGAGAACCCTGAGTTTGGTTATTTCTTTGTGACTGTAGCTTCTTCTCTTCAGTGATGTGGTGCTTTGCCTTTCAGTGTTTATGCTTTTCAAGCATATTCTTTGCCCTGACTTGGATGGCTAGTCCATCTCATCAGATCTTGGAAGCTAAGCAGGGTTGGCCCTCGTTAGCACTTGAATGGGAGACCACCAAGGAAGTCCATAATTGTTACAGAGGCATGCAGTGACAAACCACCTCTGTTCATCTCTTGCCTTGAAAACCTACAGGGTTGCTTTAAGTTGGCTATGACTTGACAGCAGAAAAAAGTATCCTTCAGGAAATACAGCAACTCACTATAGTACAGGATTATTTGACATGAAAATATCTTTCAGCTGACTTGTAGTCTGCGATAGAATAAGCGGCATGTAGGTAGGAACTAAAATCTAGGTTGCAGAGCTGAGTGACAGTAACAAGAGCTAATGTAACAAGTGGCTAATGTAATTTCAGGCCACTGTATGCATCTTGAGTCCTTTGCCAAATGCTTCTTTGCCTGTTGTCTCTGTGAGTGTCTCCCTGTGTTGAAAACTGGTTTGCCTTTGCCCTTCTGACTCCTGCACAGTCCCAGGGATGCACTTGTCGCATATGCTTCTACAGACTCCTGTACATTCATGCTGTGGCAGATTAGGTTTACTGAGGTTTATGAGTGTCCTGCAACACAGCACAGTAGTTGTTGTTTTGTGTGTAGGGGATAGGGAAGTTTTCCTCGACTTGGTCTTTTTTTTTGGTCATACTTTCTGGGGCGTAGATGGGCAGATAACAGTGCTATGAAGTATCCTACCTAATCATTAACTCATGTTATTAGAATTGCCACTCTACACTTTGGGAATATATTCTTGAGACCCTTTTACATGGAGTAGGAAATGTTTAGGTTTTTCTAAATGCCCTTCACCACTCTAGAATCAAATGTGTGTGGTTTTCCTGAGTATGAGAAATGGTAGCTCCGGCTACCAACCCCATTTGTTACAGGAAAAGAACGGGGTGTTCTTCTCGGTGGAGGGATGTGAATAGGACAGAGAAGGAAATCCCACTCTCTTCCCAAATTTCATTTCCCTGTTTCAAGCCCAAAGTGGTTTTTCCCTCCTTGCGAGGCTGAAAATCTTGACTTCAGAGTCACAGGTGGAACCAGCTGGATCAGGGAAATACAGGGAGGGAATGGATTAAATGCATGGCTGCGTGTACTGTTTCTCAGTACCTGATTGCCTTCCTGAGAAGTGACTTTTCCTGCTTTGGGCTGGGAGACTACTGTTACACATTTGAAGATAACAGGTAGTTTGAGCTTCAGTAAAAAGTGCGTGACATTCCATTTTTTCCTCTTATGTACTCTCACCTGCTTATGTACTCTCACCTTCTTTCATGCCTCTCTCTTCACCTACCCAAGACAGTACATGTAGATTAGAATGAGAACTCCACACTTTAATCATCCCTCAGAATAGTGGGAAATTTTCCATCTGGACCTGTTTTTAAACAAAACTTGTGAGTTATCTTAGTTCATCTGGGTTTGCTAAGTGTTGAAATGTCTCTTAAGTGTAGCTTGCAATTCTGAATCTAAGGAACATCTGGAGAGTTATTAAGTGGGTTGGGGCTAGAAACAGATTCCAAGCTGCTTTTTCCAGTCCTGGGAGTGTTGTTTTCTCTTCAAAACATGCTGAGGTGGTTGTTTGAAAGGGGTTCCCCTTTCACTGTGGTCACGGGATGTTCTAAAGGTATTGACCAGATACCACAAATCAGTCTGTTAACTTGTATTTTCCCTGCAATCTGTGCCCCAAAAACTAAATTCTCTGCCTTTGATCCATGTACAGTCATTCTCCCAAGGACAGTTCAGTGTGAGAGCCAGTATGGTTTAGTGATTAGTGTGTTGACTAGACACCTGTATTCAGATCCTGAATCAACTGTGAAGCAAACCATGTGACCTTTGATTAGTCTCTTATTCTCAGCCTAACCAACCTTACAGGGTTGTTTTGAGGATAAAATGGAGGAGAATGCTGCCTTGAGTTCCTCAGAGGAAGGGCAGTATAAAATGTAATTCTAGTCACTCTGTGGTCACCATCTAATATGAAAAAAATCAAGTTATGTATTATATTAGGATGCAAATATGGTGTCTGGCTCCATACTTGTTGCTCATTAACTGTATTAAGGCTTCTGCATGTTGGCTGGGAGCATGGGAGGATTGTTTCTTCGGACACTAATTGTTGGGAAAACTCAGCTTATGCCACCTGCCCTCTTGTGGTTAATTGTGTGCTTGTTTTTTAGATAAAGCTCTATGTGGTGAAGTGATTTCCTGTCGTGGGAGCAGGTTTTGGTATAGTATCATAGTAAGGACTGCATATGTGGCTGGTGAGACCTTGTAGTTCTGAATCTTGTGAAGTACAAGACTGTGCCTCACAGTTCCCTTTAGTTTGACTGGTCGGAGATGAAGAACTTCAGCTTATTGTTGGAGGCTTTCACATCCGGATTCAACTGGTTGTGGTGGGTTTTCGGGCTGCGTGGCCATGGTCTGGTAGATCTTGTTCTTAACATTTCACCTGCATCTATGGCTGGCATCTTTAGAAGTGTATCACAGAGAGAAGGGAATGTTTAGTGGGGTATATATTGTCCATGTCCCAGGGTGAGGAACCAATCAGTACATGTTTGGGTGGAACTTGTTATGCAAGTGATGTAATTGAGTGCTTTGTATTGCGGGTGGGGTTATCAGTCCATTTACATTTGTAGTCGCATTTGCATTCCCTGCAGCAGCAGCAGTATTGGTGAATGCAAATCCTGTGACTGGGTGGAGTCCATTGTCCATGAACTTAGTATGCCCTTGGCCTTTGATTCTGGTGTTATTAAGTACTGGTAGCCAAGCTTTGTTAATTCTCAGAGTCTCTTCTTTCTTGTTGAAGTTGTCTTGGTGTTGAAATTGAAATTCACAAACACCAGTTTGTTTATTCTGGAGAGCTTGCATACGTATGTTTTTGTTTTTTTTAAATTAGCAATATTCATAGCTTTGGCCATTCGGAGAACTGGTCTATCTCCTATAAAAAGCATTGGGTAGACCCTCGGAGGGCAGATCTACCTGCAATTGATAGTAATGGGAAGACTCTAATAGCAGCCATTCAGAGGGCTAGTTTAAGCATCGCAGGCCAGTCTACCTGCAATTGAAAGTAATGAGTAGAGCGTTTGCCCAATGTTTCTTAACACGAGGTAGACCAGTCCTCCATGCAGCTGCTATTCTAATATGCGATCTGCAAAGCTTCGAACATTGGTAATTTAAAACAAAGTAAGAAAGGAAAACCCACATGTGCACAGTATCACCAGGATAAACAAACTTAATCTATTTTTTACATGGAAATGCCCATCAGATGAACTGTAAGCAGAGTAAACTGCTGGAAAGATTCTTAAAATGGCACAGAGGCTCCTGGACATGAAAGAAAATGGTGGGCACCACTATGCATAAGTCTTGCTGATAGTTATCCGATGCACTATAAATGCTCTCTTATCAAAGTCCAGTGTTTAATGCACAGAATAATGATGTTGACAATTATGGTGCTTACAAAAGATTACCGGTATTTATTGCTTTTGGAGAATTGAAAGCCGGGGGGAGGGGGGGGGGAAGAACTAGGCAAGGCCTAGGAACACAGCAGTGCATTCCACTATAAAGAGGGTCAAGGAAGAAGTGGCAGATTAATTCAGAAATCTCCTGAGATCTTTGGGTGAGGCAGAGTATGCCTAACATTTACATGGTGATCTTTCCTCTCCTTGTACAGGGGAAGGCTATTTGAACAAAATGCTTGTGCTAATATTGCATGTGTTTTGTATCGGGATACAAGTCACAAGGTTTGTGCTGGCTTCAAAGAAACTCTCATGAAGATAACCCTACATCTCTTGTGGACTGTGGAAGCCAAGCTAAGTGATTTGGGTGCTGAGATAGTCTTCCTTGGCAAAGCCAAGTGAAGCTGGGTTCCAGACTGGGCCTTGGCAAACACTTGGTACTGGCAAACACTTCCTTCTTGTTCAAGCCTAGATGAAGAGCTCTGTCTGCAAGCAGGATTCTCTGCCCTGAGCCAGCCTACACTGGGCACCTTTTCTCTGTTGGCTTCTAGGAGTAGGCGGAGGAATAGAAATGTAGGTGTTTCTCAGACTGGTGTATGTTTGGACTTTCTTCTTGCTACTTTTAACTGCTCCTCTAGTTTTGGCGTACTATGAGTTTCTCTTTCCCTAAACAAAAGTAATGCAAGAGTGAGGAGGCGTTAAAGAGATTGCCTTGATAATCTTTTGACTCTGTGTTGCTTGTTTATTATGCTAGGCATGTCTCTATAGGACAAACTGCCCATCTTGACTGCGGTTGAGCAAAAGAGAGTGTGCATAGGGAACAGCTGCCATGGGGGTCTTTGGGAAGGATTGGTGCAGGTACTGTCCTGGGAACAGAAAGCCAGATTTGCTATTAGTCTCTGCATTGCCCTGTTTGCATGCTTTTAAGGTCTCCGCGGGTTGGGACAAGCTTGTATGCCTGGTTTATGAGGCCTCTGTGTTCTCTTCTTGGTGGTGATCTCAGTGGGGGAGAGGCATGAAACTTACTCTTAACATGTGTCTCTGTTACCCATGCCTGGTTTATTTCCAGCTCTTCCTTGTGCCAGAAATCATTCGTGACATGTGGCCCAGGGCTGCGGCATTCACAACCCAAACATTTCAGAGTAAGGATTCCTGTGTTTCTGTCCCAAGCAAGCTGTTCCCAGTGTTGGGTGCCCTGGGTCCTAGGAGGGGTGTGTGATGGGCTCTCTGCCAAGATGGAGGGGTTTATTTATTTGGGCACTAAGCCATGGGGCGGGCAGGAGCTGGGGTTGAAGCCACAAGTCTGGTCTCGTGCAGATGTGGTTGTGATCAGGTGATACTGAATCAGCTGGTAAAGCTGTTCCACCTGTTCCCCATGCACGCTTGCTTTCTCAGGAATGCCCTGGCCCTCCCAGCCTACTCACTTGCAGGAACTGACATGTAGAGCTTCAGTCTCATGGCTTTGCCTCTTGAGGAAATGACCAGTAGAGCGCATTCATGTTGACTTTGGCGTTATCTTGCTTGCAGACTACAAGAGACTAGTATGAATGTCTTGCTTTCCCTACACCTGCCAGTCGCAACCCAGAATGTTGAAGACCCTGAGCTGGGTTTGTAGCTGGGGCTCTCAAGCGACTGCTGTTACTGTTCATTTTTGTGCTTGTTGAGAACTCTGTCCCCAACTTCTACTATATCCATTTTGCCCCTAAAGCAAAGGAGGTACAAGGAGCCCAAGTTCTGGCAAGACAAATGTTATAATTTCAAGCAGTCTTGCCTGAAGTTTGGAGAGGGGGAGGAAATTAAGATCACCTTACCCAGCTAGTTACCAGCAGCTGCCGCTCCCTTTTTAAGCAAGGCTTGCTTGAGGCATGAGCATTGGTGAGCGCCCAAGGGTAAGTGC